>NW_018743175.1:277736-3045236 GCF_001683475.1 Chenopodium quinoa
CTGATGTCCTGCGGGAGAGTTACAATTCCGAGACTGGAACCGGACGCCTGTACCTGCAAAATAACGGAGACTCCTGAGAGCTCCGCCTCCAACGGTCAAGTTAGTACCTGATTAAGGAGTAATCAATACAGAAATTAAAGTAATCAGATCTCTCTAGGTGAGAGTGCTTAGTGTTGGTAATCTGCGTCGTTAGCGAGATTAGCCGGTTGTTAATAAGTCTGTTCTTCTCTGCTTGATCTCTTAATTATTCGGTCCTTGATTAATGAGGATTAATCGAGTATTTATAGCCTTGGGAAGCGTGCAACTCTCTAGGTTTAAGGTAAACCTAGGGCTGACCGGGCCTCTAGACTGAATTGGGCCTTGATGGCCGGTTGTCCCATTTGGCATGGGTGGACACGTGGCGTGTCTTAAGTGGTCCGTGGAGGACGTATCTGTGACTGACACGTGGCAAGCTCCTGTTGGCCTTCGTGAAGGACACGTGGCGGAACCTGGTTGGTCCACTTGTCAGACGGTGATTGGTGGATAAAAATCCCCTAATCATTTGCCCCTCACAGGTGGCACGCGACTGGTCACGTGTCGCCTGTGACAGGTGTCGCACGGTGACAGGCGACGGCCCGTTTACAGGTGTCACCTTGCAGACGGCCGAGAGATTTTCCCGCCCAAATTTGAATTCGGAAGCGACCCTTCGCCTTCTCATTTTGCCTATAAAAGGAAGTGCTGACTTCGGTCATTTTCACATTTGAGAATTTTTGCGAGAAACATTCGGACCCCTGAACTTGCTCTGACATTTCGGACTTTTTCTGCCTACCGCCTGTTCTGACAAGCCGACTGACCCGAACTTCCAGGACTTCATCAACCGTCACCCGTTCAGGTAACTCAGTTCTCTTACTCTTAATTTTCTTTTTATTTTTTGAAATGGCACCATGGAAGCACACGACACGCCCTAAGTTAGTGATCAGCCGGTCACCGGGGACGGCTGAATCTAGGACTAGGAGTGCCGCCTGCCCTTTTCTGGACCCATCTTTGCCCTTTATACAAAGTCCGACTGAATCTGTGTCTATGCAGAACGTGATGGCCAGAACAAAAAAGACTGCTATGATATCAAACTCAGACGGCTCCTCCCAAAGGGTGCTCCTTAGCGAAACATCTGACCAGGCGCCAGATGTAGAACGAGGCGACTGTCAAGCTGACAGTTCTGAGAGAGGGACCAAGGTGTTCCCTTCTCATCTTACCGTGGACATGTCTAATTTTCCTTCTGCTCCTTCTAAGGGAGAGGAGGCGGGCCCCTCTAGGAGAGGGGAGGAGTCGTCCTCTTCGGACTCGTCAGGGGACGAGTCCGAATCCAGCTCTTCTGACCATAGTTCTTCTGGCTCAGAAGAAAAACATAGCCGCCTACAAGAGGCGAGAAGTTCTCATGCAGTGGAGAAGGGGGATAATTGGGCAGAGCCGTCCGCCTCTTACAGAGAGGAAAACGCCCCCTACTACTGCAGGGTGCCCCGGGGCCGGATTGCAACCATGCGAGACAACGTGGCGAGCTTTATTGCTAACCACAAAATGGGCCCGGAGTATTTACTGTTTGTGCCGGATCCA
The DNA here is from genome assembly GCF_001683475.1 of Chenopodium quinoa. NCBI lineage: Eukaryota > Viridiplantae > Streptophyta > Magnoliopsida > Caryophyllales > Amaranthaceae > Chenopodium > Chenopodium quinoa. The sequence goes on from NW_018743175.1 coordinate 279,327, forward strand.
GAAGATACTGTCGTCTGGCCGGCTGGTACCAGCTATGGTGATGGCTGCTTTGGCTGCTATTGTGGCGGCCATCAAAGCTGGACTGCGCTTCCCATTACATCCGGCTGTTCAGCGGATTTTAGATGGGTATGATCTGGGGTTATGGCAGTTAGCCCCCAACTCTTGGGTAAACGTACTCGGCTATGTGGCCGGGTGCGAATTGAACGGGGTGGAGCCAAGTTTTGAGGCTTTCGCCCACATGAACTATCTCAGCCGGACCCCTAAGTCGGGAGGTACCGGCTGGTATCAATTAACAAGCCATAGGGGTTACCTCATGACGAGAGGTAAGGCAAACAAATGGAAGGATTGGCGGAACACCTTCCTTATTATCGAGAGTTCAGACACGGAGCTGAACAAACGTTTTAACAAGTGGAACAGGGATCCGCCTCTTCTCGCAGGCGGCCGCAGCATGCCGCCTGTTCCCCCAAAGGCTAAAAAAGAGATCCTAGACAAAGGACTCTTCAAAGTAGAGACTAGGGTGAACTCTACTTCAGGGGTACGAGAGCAAGTACCCCTAAATTGCGTCCCGAGCTTCAAGTGGCTCTATGACGAGTACTTCTTGGCCGCCTGTGGCCTCGGCAGTCGGTGCTCTAGAGGTAGCCGGCCTGACGAATACTCTGTTTTTTCACGCCTTGTTTACTTGGGATTTTTACTAACTTTGCTGTTTATTTCTTTCAGCCGACGCCATGAGTAAAATAACAGCATCTAAGACTGCGGCGGCCATGCTGCGGGTTTCGCTAATGAAGCAGTCGTACGCCGACTCCCCCAGCAAGGAGGCACCCTTGGTAAGCTTTGAAAACTCTTCTCCTTTTAGTTGTATTATGCATATACTAACTCTTTTTGTCTTCAGTCTGGCACTCCAAGGGCTTCTTCCTCGCAACAGCCGGACCCCAAGGCCCGGAGGACGACTGTTGCAAGCTCTCCTGGGTCTTCCAGGAAAACAGTGGCGGCTGAGAAGCAGCCGGCCACTTCTTCAAAAACCCAGGCGGGGCCGCCTAGATGTATGGACACTTGCTCGTCAAAACTCACCCTTGCTTCCTTTTTGATTAGATCTAACTTGTTTTTTCCTTTCGCTTAATGCAGCCGGCCCCCAGGGACTAGACTTGGTTGAGGTAGCCAAGTCAATGGTTAAAGTAGTTCCTCCCTCTGACAGGGAGACGGTCAAGGGTGCCGGCACCCTTGACCTCGATGGAATTTCAGGGATCCTAGCTGAGGTATACTTAGCACCTTTTTGAGCTTTTGAGTTCCAGGACGCCTGTTAACTCTTTTGATTGGAAACTGACGCCTGTTTTTCTTTGTACTTAGGCCCTGCTCCGAGTCAACAGCCTTCGCAAGCCGATTGATCGGAAAAACAAAGAGGTAAAGGCCGCAAAGGCTATGGCCGCCTCCAGCTGTGATAAGGCAATGTTTCAAATTGCCCAAAATGAAGTACTGACCATTGATCTTCTTTATTATCAGGCGCAGGCGACCGCCGCTGTTCGGGCTCAGCTAGAGGCGGCCCAAAAGAAGGTTGACGAGCTGGAGGGGACCGTCACCAAACTTAAAGCCGAGCTGAAGCCCCTTCGCCAGAAAATGCACTCTTACGAAGCCATGGAGAAATCTTTGGCTAACGTAAAAGAACGCCTGGTGAACCAGGAGAAGAGTCTTACCCAAGAGCTCTCGGACAAGGCCGAGCAAGAGAAACAAGAGCTCGTCCGGGAGATGGTGGAAGACTCCGCCCAAATCCAACGCATGACCTGGGAACGACTGTTCCCCAGTGCCGACTTTGCCTCATGGGAAAGAACGTACCGCCAGTGTTCGGAAATATATAATCAACAGATCCTGGCGGCTGCTGAAGAAGAGGCGATGGACGTTGCGTTGGAGGAGGAAGAGCCGGTTGTGGCGCTTGTGCCACTTGGGGGTAAGGCATCAAAAGATGATGCAGCTAAGGCCGAGTCCAGCAAGAAGAGTGCTGACCAGGCGGCTGCTGCTGATACTGAACTGCCCCCTTCTTAAGCTTTAAGTATATTTTTTTTCTTTTCACGGCCTGCGTGCCGTTTGCTTTGTAATTACCCGGCCAGGGGGCCGGGGTTTTGAATATTCTGCTGGTCTTTTATGGCCGGCTCATTTTAATCAAAGTTTTTGTTTTTGTTCAAATTTGTCTAAGTATTTGAAATTTGCTCACTTGACCGACTGTTGTGTATGGCCGAACGTTAAGACAGGTACAAGTAGTAAGTATGCCGCCTATGCCCCTGGACGACTGGTTGTCTGTTTCCAGGATAGATGATCAGTCGGCCATTTAATCAATCGGTATTCGAACTCTTTATTCAATTTGACCAAGTAAATAGAATTACCTAGTAGCAAAGGAATTTAAGTAGGAAAACAAGCGGCGGGTACCGGTTGGTTCCCTTTATTGCCAATGTTGGCTTTTAACTCGTTATTTGTTAACCTAGCAAGAGTATTGGTTGAGAGCCTTTGTTTAGTAAAAACAAGTGGACGACTCATACCTTTTAGGCTCCATACTAAGTTTGAGTGACTATTAAGTTAACATTGGAGTTACTTAGTCTTTGTCACAATCTTGATTGAGTAGTAGAGGTATTAGGCGGCGTAGGCCGGCTAGACCCCTTGATTCACCAATGTAAGCTATTAACTCAATAGGTTATCCAGTAGGAATAAGGGTTCGAGTGCCCTTGTTTGTTTAAAACAGGCGGACGACCCAAACTTTTTAGGTTCCATACCAAATTTGAAGGAGTGACTATGAGTTAACTTTGGAGTTACTCAGTCGCCGTCACTTTTGTTTGAGAAGTAGAGGTACCAGGCGGCGTAGGCCGGCTAGACCCCTTGATTCGCCAATGTTTGTTGGCTATTAACTCAATAGGTACCCCCTGCATTTATCCCAAGTAATACAGGCGGTTATCTGACTCAGATGTCAACTGCTACCATTGGTTTGGTTAGTGATAGAGTTATCTTTGTCTCAAAAACGGCTACGTGGTTGCCCTTGGGGACAGTCGTATAGGTGCCGTGTAATTAGTTTATAGAACAATGTTCCACCCAAAAGGGAGCTGCTCTCTGCGACGAATTTCATCCGGAGGGATGCCGTCGGACGCCTGCTATGATGTTGGGACAGGTCGAATTAGTTTTGTAGTTTTGATCAGGTGGCTTGGCGCCTGGTCTGATCATTCGGCCGGTGGCCTTGGTAAGTTCTTGGTGAACGTAGGTGCTAAGTAAAAGAAGGGTAGCCGCCTGTTAGGTACAGGATCGGCCAGGCCCTAATCTTTTTAGCTAAGTATTGTGAGTAAAATACTCGATGGAGAGTAGCCGACTGTAAAGGAACAGACGGCATGCCCCTCTAAAGATAGAGTGAAACTCAATGGAGAGTAGCCGACTGTAAAGGTACAGACGGCATGCCCCTCGTAATACAATATTGAATAGTAAGTGCAAACTTTATTAAGTAGCTCTTTACTTTACATCATTCAGAAGAAATATTTTTTAAGGTTATCTACATTCCAGGTTCGAGGCAACGGTTGTCCGTCTGGTGTTTCCAGACGGTAGGTACCGTCCCTGACTTCCGCATAGAGTCGGTAGGGTCCTTCCCAGTTGGGAGTTAGTTTTCCAGACTCATTGCCCCTACCAACTGCTTCCATTTTTCTAAGTACAAAGTCCCCTACTTTGAGTGGACGCCTGTGTACTTTCTTGTTGTATGATCTAGTCATTCTTAGGCGATAGATCTCATGGCGCAAAACAGCATTGCCCCTCTTTTCAGGAAGTGAGTCTAATGCCAGGCGCATGGCTTCCCAGTTTGCCTCTTCGTCATATAGCATTACTCGAAGAGTCGGCTCGTAGTGTTCTATTGGAAGAACAGCTTCTGCACCATAAGTTAGGAGGAAGGGAGTTTCTCCAGTCGCCCCTTTTTCAGTCGTCCTAATGGCCCAAAGAACATGTGGTAGTTCATCTGCCCATAGGCCGCCTGCTCGTTCAATCTTTTTCTTGAGACCGTCTGAGATGATTTTATTAAAGGCTTCTACCTGGCCGTTTGCTTGTGGACGGCCGACAGATGCAAAGTAATGTGCAATTCCTTGGTCTCCCAACCAGCTTTTGAGAACAGGCGTCTCAAATTGGGGACCATTATCAAAAAACCATAGACATGGGAACCCCGAACCGAGTGATGACGTTTTTCCAAATGAATGAAATTACATCTTTCGTCTTGATTCCCTTTACAGCCTCCGCCTCTACCCATTTAGTGAAGTAGTCAACGGCAACAAGTATATACCTTCTGCCGCCTGTAGCAGGCGTATATGGACCCAGAATGTCCATGCCCCACTTAGCAAACGGTAGTGGGCTGTGAATGGTAGTGAGGTCAGTAGCCGGACGGTGAATTAATTTGCCAAACCTTTGGCACTTGTCACATTTTTTCACCATCTCCATTGCATCTGCTTCCAAAGTAGGCCAAAAGTAGCCCTGCCGCCTTGCCCTTTGAGCAAGCATCCTACCACCTATATGGGAAGCACAGAAACCAGAGTGAAGATCATCTAGTATCTCTCGTCCCTTTTCAGGAGTAACACACTTTAAGAAGGGTTGAAGGTGCCCCCTCTTGTGAAGTTCTCCCTGTATAATTTCAAAACAGGAGGCTCGTTTTTTCAGTGCTGCCGCCTGTTGAGGATCATCCGGCAGTGTACCGTTTGTCAGATATGCCCTGATTGAATCCATCCAGGTTGAGCTTCTGTCTAGAATTCCAATAGGATTTTCCTCGATGCTTCTCTTCTCCATTACTTCCCAAAACACAGTTCGAGGAGTATCGGAGGAGGCGGATGATGCTAATTTCGAAAGTGCATCTGCCTGGTTATTTTCTGATCTCGGCACTTGGGTCAGATGGAAATCCTCAAGGGAGCCGACTGCTTGTCGGACCGCCTGTAAATACTTGATCATGGCCGGATGTGTTGCTTCGTATTCGCCATTGTACTGACTCACTATCAGTTGTGAATCAGAACAGGCGTCTATTTTCCTTGCCCCTGCCGCCTTACACATGCGGATCCCGGCTAGTAAAGCTTCATATTCTGCCTCATTGTTAGAAGCCTGGAAACTGAAGCGTAGAGCATACTCGAACCTGTCGCCCTCTGGAGATTGACATACGACGCCTGCTCCACAACCGTTTGAAGTAGAGCTTCCGTCCACATATACCTTCCAGACTTGGTCTGGAATTTGAGAGTCAGGAGGACGGGTCATCTCTACAATAAAGTCAGCAAAGGCTTGCCCCTTCACTGCTTTTCTAGGCTCGAAAGTAACTTCGAGACTCTGCATTTCTATGGCCCATTTGATCATTCGTCCGGAGGACTCCATGGTGGTAAGGGGCCGCTTGATCGGTTGGTCGGTATACACGACGACTGCATGTGCAAGAAAGTAGGGCTTCAATTTTTTAACAGCCATGAAGAGTGCAAGACCAAATTTCTCCACTAGGGGATACCTCAACTCGGCATTTTTCAGTACGTGACTGACAAAGTAGACCGGAAGTTGACAGCCGTCCCTTTCAGCAAGGAGCACCGCGCTTAACGCATGATCAGAGACGGCCAGGTACATGTAGAGATTTTCTTTGGGCAAAGGGCTGACCAGCCTCGGCAAGGAATGCAAGTGAACCTTTAATTTCTGGAAGGCGGCCTCAGCATCCGGCCCCCATTCAAACCTTGCCTTTTTCTTAATTGCCTGGAAAAAGTATAGGCATTTGTCGCCTGATCGGCTTAGGAATCTTCCCAAGGCCGCCAGACAACCTGTTAACTTCTGTACCTCTCGGACGGTACGAGGCGACTGCATGTCAATGACCGCCTGTACCTTCTCAGGGTTCGCCTCTATTCCTCTCTGGTTGATAAGGAATCCGAGAAATTTCCCAGACTCAACTCCAAATACACATTTCTTGGGATTGAGCATGACATGGTGCCGCCTGAGTGTGGCGAAAGTTTCTCGGAGGTCCGTCAGGTGATCTTTCTGAAGTTTAGTCTTGACAATCATATCATCAATGTATGCCTCAACGTTTCTCCCAATCTGATCAAAGAACACTGTGTTTATCATTCGTTGGAAGGTAGCCGGGGCATTCTTAAGACCAAACGGCATGACCGTGTAACAGTATAATCCCTGATCAGTGACGAAGGTCGTCTTCTCCTGATCTTTCTTCCATAAAGGAATTTGATGAAAACCAGAATAGGCGTCCATAAAACTCATCAAGGCATGGCCGGCTGTTGAGTCGACCAGGTTATCAATTTTAGGCAGAGGGTAACTGTCTTTGGGGCACGCCTTGTTCAAGTCTGTGTAGTCTACACACATTCGCCAGGTGCCATTCGGCTTTTTAACAAGTACCACATTTGCAACCCAATCTGGGAAGTAACATTGCCGAATGAACCCTGCATCAAGTAATTTTTTGACTTCGGCAGCTGCCGCCTGACCTCTTTCTTCACCATGGTTCCGTTTCTTTTGTCGTACCGGCTTCTTTTTCGGATCCACAGCGAGTTTGTGTACTGCCAGATCAGGACTAATGCCTGGCATTTCATGGACCTCAAATGCAAAGATGTCCTTGTATTCTTTCAACAGGTTGTGAAAGTCGTCACCAAGGTTTCTCAGAGCAGTCGTCCCTACTTTGACTGTTCGGTCAGGATGGGAGTCGTCTAATATCAGGTCCGCATGCTCACCAGCCGGCTGAGGGCGAAACTCATCCGGCCGGTCCTCTGCCAATGATTGCTATTTTCTTGCTTTTCTTGCGGACTCAGTCTGGGGTGCCTTTCTCTTTTTGTCGCCTGTTTCTTGAACAGGCGCACTTTCCTTGACATTGTCAAGGTCTGTTTTTTCTCCACTTGTCCCAGTGGCCATAGCAGTGGGCTTGACATCCGAGAGATAACACTCTCGGGCCATCCTCTGATCTCCCCTTAGGGAGCCGACTGTTCCATTGTCCCTTTCAAACTTAAGCAGCATAAGTGACGGGATTATAACAGCCTTGGAATTATTCAGGGTTGGTCGACCCAGAATCATGTTGTAGGCCGAGAGTTCCTCTACCACTAGGAACCGGACTACCATGTGTCGTCCTTCCCCTTTTTCTCCCAGGCGGATGGGTAGATCTACTCGTCCCAGTGGGTGGACGACTCCTCCTCCAAAACCTATTAAAGGGTGGGAGGCCGGATGTATGCAGTCCGTCTGATATTTCAGTTTTGACAGACATTTGCTGCTGATGAGATCTGAAGAGCTCCCGGTATCTATGAGGATTCGACCAACTCTCTGGTTGGCCACTTTACATTCAATAACGAGAGGGTCGTCATGCGGCCCCCTTATTCCTCCTAGATCCTCTTCAGTGATGACAATCTCAGGAAATGTATATTTGGACGGTCGTTCTTGGTGAACGGAATTTACATCTAACCGCCTTATATTATCTTTGTTGCCCCTAATAGTGGGGCCGCCTCCTGAGAAGCCGCCTGCAATGGTGTAGACGACTGCATCATCTGTATCAGAACTGTCGACCTGCTGATTATTTTTGGCCGACTGCTTTTTTGAGGAAGTGTTCCCTGAAGATTTCTTGACATAAGTGTCAAGATCACCTTGATCAGCCAAGCGGTCTAGGTACCGCATGAGACTGATGCAGTCATTGGTGTGATGACCAATGTCCTCATGATAAGCACAGATTTTGTCTTGGTTCCGGTTGCTCGCAGAACCCTTCATGGGGAGCGGCTTCTCAATTGAGAGCCGTCCCTTTATTTCTTTTAGGATAAACTGGTTATCCTTGTTAAACACATACTTTGGGGAGTATGGTTTGAATTCTTTTTTTCTTTTTCTGGGCCGGCTGTTTAGAGGAATCAGCCGCCCAGACCCCTTTTCTTTTTTCATCTTTGTTGGACGACTGTTTCTGTCGTTCCTCTCTATTGTCGAACCTCTTCCCGTCCGACTGTTTCATCGTACACAGATCAGTCGCCTGTATATAGGCTTCTGCTTCAATCAAGGCCTCTTGAAGAGTCGCCACCCTTTTTCGAACTAAATCAAATTTGAAGGTAGACCCATCTTTGAGACCTCTAAAAAAGTCAGTATAAGCTACCTCATCCGGTAACCCTTGAATCTGTATTCTCATCAGGTTGAACCGCCTGATGTAGGAACGAAGCCCCTCCTTTTCACCCTGCTGAATTGTTCCCAAATCAAGGGTTGTTTTCTTCGCAGGGATGTTCATAGCGAAGTTGGAGGTAAATAAGTAAGCAAGCGTCCTGAAGCTGTTTACACAACTAGTCGGCAGGTTGCCGAACCATTGCTGTGCAATTCCCTTGAGAGTCGCTGGGAAACACTTGCACCAAGTGGGATCATCCAACCCTTGAAGGTACATCAGGTTGGTGAATGCCATCAGATGGTCTTCTGGGTTAGTAGTGCCGTCATAGGCGCCTACTAGAATATTTTTTACTTTGGCCGGCTGAGCGGCTTCAGTAATTTCCTTGGAGAAGGCCGTCGGCTGTTCACCAAGTCTAAGCAGCCGTAGCTGCCAGTCCATAGGTTGGACGTTTTTTGCTGCAGGTCCACCAAATGGAGGTGGCTGCATAAAATATTGTTGTTGCGGCACAAATGGCAAGTTTGGTACCGCCTGTGCACTATGAAAGCCGGACTGACGGGAGGTGCCGCCTGACTGACTCTCATGGTACGACTGAGTTGGCCTCATAGAGGCATTTCGCAAACTGTCCTGAAAATTTGAAGTAGAAGCCGACTCTGATAATCGGTCACTCTTCTTCTGCTCTAGCAGGTGCCGAGCATCTGTGAACGTTTGCTTTGACCCGTCCGCCTGAATATGACGAACCGGTTTCCTATTTCCCGTAGGATAACGGAGTTTTGTGAAATCAAGAGCAGACGGCTCCCGCTTCTTAGATTTAGGATGGGGAGTCGCCTCTCGCCCTTGAACTGGCTTCCTCTTCAGTGAAGTGGAAGGTTTTTTGGCCGACTGCTCTTTGACTGAAGCAGGCGGTTTTTTGTTGATCAACTCTTGGATCTCTCCCTTGAAGCCCCTCATGAAGGTCATGAGTTCGTTCCTTGTGATGGGAGCAGACCCATCAGTCGGCTGTTGCCGAGCAAGCGGTGCGCCTGCTGGCTCGCTTCCTGTTTGAAGATACTCCCGTTCCCTCATTTCGGTATGACGGGTACGTCGGGCCCGTAGGGTCCCGTCTGGAGCTGTATGAGTTTCAACTTCAAATTCACTTTCGGTATCATGGTCCGACTGAACTTGAGGGTCGTCTAGGGGACGCCTCTCTTCTAGAGTCGGTACAGACTTGGATGCCATCTCTGAAGTACTCTCCCCACAGACGGCGCCAAATGTTTCGGGGTTTTCTGATGTCCTGCGGGAGAGTTACAATTCCGAGACTGGAACCGGACGCCTGTACCTGCAAAATAACGGAGACTCCTGAGAGCTCCGCCTCCAACGGTCAAGTTAGTACCTGATTAAGGAGTAATCAATACAGAAATTAAAGTAATCAGATCTCTCTAGGTGAGAGTGCTTAGTGTTGGTAATCTGCGTCGTTAGCGAGATTAGCCGGTTGTTAATAAGTCTGTTCTTCTCTGCTTGATCTCTTAATTATTCGGTCCTTGATTAATGAGGATTAATCGAGTATTTATAGCCTTGGGAAGCGTGCAACTCTCTAGGTTTAAGGTAAACCTAGGGCTGACCGGGCCTCTAGACTGAATTGGGCCTTGATGGCCGGTTGTCCCATTTGGCATGGGTGGACACGTGGCGTGTCTTAAGTGGTCCGTGGAGGACGTATCTGTGACTGACACGTGGCAAGCTCCTGTTGGCCTTCGTGAAGGACACGTGGCGGAACCTGGTTGGTCCACTTGTCAGACGGTGATTGGTGGATAAAAATCCCCTAATCATAAACCGTAATTAATGAGATAACAACGATTAATGATTGTGGAAGTTGGACGGATAATGGGCAGTTTAATCACAAGATCATGTGTTTAACGGTTATTTAGTGGAGTACTTAAGAGAAATTAAAACGCAGACTCCTCGTATCCCGTACCTGGAGATATAAACAGAGGCGCGTCATCTCTCCTCACTTATTCACCAACACAAACCCAGAATTCTCGAGAGAGAAACCAAGAACCCGCATCAAAACTTCGCAAATTCCCCGAGCATTAAGCTTAGAAACTGAGACTTGCCACTACGAACTCGTAAATCGGCAACTTTCGCTTCAGATTAAGGTAAATTCCTTTGATTTCAGTTTATTTTTCTTCGAATTCGAACTCCTTCCCCTTTTCTTTCGACTTTTTTCTTCGAAATAATCAATGGCAAGAGGAGTTAGAGGTAGAGCCCGTGCTCCAAGAAGAGCAAGGCCGATTCCCGATCCTAGGAACAGGATTGGGACCTGGAATGGTCAAAGGTCGGAGTCTGACCCTGCTGAAGGGATTAGGGCGACTCCCCTTTCCTCGGCTCCTCCTCAGAGAACGGAGGAGCCGAGCGCTTCTGGGCGGGATGATGAAGTTCCCGCTGTCCTTTGGGATATCCTCCCCGGGTTTTCAGAATGGGAGAATGCCGAAGTTGCTTCGGCCATGATAAAGAACCGCCCCTACTCATGGTGGGTGGAGAATGCCGATCAATATCGATTTGCCGAGCAAATTGAGTTGCATTACGGCATTTTTGAAGCTGATGGGTACTGGTGCCGAATGCCCTCGGCATCCGATAGAATCCATCGTCCACCCCCGGGGTATGTGGGGGTGTACACGAGACAGCTTCAGTACGGGCTGAGGTTCCCTTTGGACGTATTCGTCCGAGACTTGCTGATCCATTACAACATCTCTCTATGTCAGTTAACTCCCACCAGCATCCGAAGGGTGATGACTTACTTATGGGTCTGCAAGTTCTTCAAGTACGTGCCGAACCTGCACTGCTTCAAAAAGCTCCATCGGCTAGTGCCAAATATTCAAAGTGGGCACGAAAGCCATGGTTCTGGGTGGTACCGGATTGAGTCCCGGCCCCAATACCTAACCATGTGGCCAAACGACTCTTCAGACAAGGACTGGAGAGGTCAATGGATTTGGGTTAGGGCACCCACAGATCCGGGCCACCCTTGCGTCTTCAGCGCTCCCCGGTACCTCGCTGAGCCTGATCCCGAAATGGGAAGTCTAGGTCCCCCCGCAGATAACGGGGCGGATCCGAACCTGGATCAGCAACATATCTTCGGCAAGCTGCCGAACCGGGGGGGCAGTGGCCGAATGCAGCATTTCCCGGAGACTTGGCTCCCCGATACGCATTACGTTTTCCAAGAGAACATGCTAGCAGCTGTTGGCCTCAGCCGAAAGTTTAAGGATGGTAAGCTTCTTCGGCTGGGGCCGAGGCTTTTTAACTATCTCTTTTTCTTCTCTCGCTTCGCTTTTTTATGTTGTGCCAACCTATCTGAGCTAACCTTTCCCCTTTCCTCTTTTTAGAGCGGGACGAGACCAACGTTGGCATTAACTACGCTCGTCTTGGTGTCAACCGAGAACGAGTTGTAACTGAACGGGCCCCGTCTATCACTGAGCCGAGGCATAGGGAAGTTCATCTAGACTCTTCCCACTTCCAAATTGAGGCTGTTGCTCTGTATCAGAGGCAGAAGCCTTGGTGGAAGAAGAGAGACCCCTGGTTTCAGCTGCTGGACGAAGAAGCTGAAGCTGCCCGCACAGCCGAAGAGGTTGCACGGGTTCTCGAAGCTTGCGAAGGAGGAGAAGGGTCCTCCAGAGCTGCTGAAGCCGAAGCTGCAGCTAGAGCAGCTGAAGAAGACGAGGCTTTGCTGAAGACCTCGGTGAGCTTTCAGACTTAACTTTTTCTTTTTTCTTTTCTTCTTCTTCTTTTTTTTTTTTTTTTACTCACATTCTTCCTCCCCCCTGTCTGTTACAGTCTGAAGAGAGTAACAGACATAGAGAAGGGAAAGCTCCTGTTCGTCCCGAAGACCAAATACAAGGAGAGTCTTCAGACTCAGATATGGACGAGCAGCCCCTTCTGAAAAGGCGCCGAAGGATGGCCATCATCGGCCCTCATGACTTTCAGCGGAGGCCGATGACCATCGGCGTCGCAATAAGGGAACCCGAGGAAGGAAACGGATCGCCGAGGGTTCCCCAACCACCACCCCAATCACCTCAAAAGACCCCTCCGCCACCTCCTGAGATGGAGGTGGATCAGAGAACTCCCGAATCTAAGGGAGGGGTCCAAGAAGAAATTAAGAAGAGTGCTGCTGAGCACGAAAACAAGGATGCCGTGATGTCCAGTGCTGAGGGCTTCACGGCAGACATCGCAAGAGAGGTTGAGGCTTTCGTCCTCACCCCTGAAGAAGAGGAGGTCATAGTAATTGACTCCTCTGAGAAGGATGATGCTGAGCCATCCAAAGCTAATCAAGCTCCATCGTCATCCTTCCCTTCTTTCCAGACTCTGCAATCTGGAGAAATGGGTTTCTCGGCCCCCCGAATTCCAATCCCAGACCACATCTGGGACCTCATATGGGGTCAGAACCGAGAAGGAGCTGCAGCCTACTTCGGCGATTTTGCTGGCATGTCCGAAGTAGATAGGGCAAGGATCTGGTCGCTGAAGGCCACTGCTGGGATGGGCGAATCCAGCAGATCAGTTCCTGACCCAGCCAGGTCTAACCAACTGCTGATGATGCAGGTAATTTTCCTTGTCTTCATTTCCTCTGAAATTCAGCTCTATATATATTTTTTTATTTTTTATTTATTTATTTTTTTTTTGTCTTCCTGTTTTCAGTTCGTGCACAATCAGACTCTCACTGTAGAGCTGATAGATACCCTACAAGATAGGGTAGACGCTGCTGTGCACGACAAAAAGGTGGCTGAAGAGGAATTAAAGCTTGCTAAGCTGAAGCAAGCAGCAGCTGAAGAGAAGCAGCAGAAGGGTGAGGAGTATGAGAAAAGAGCTGCTGAAGCCCTCAAAACCTTCTGCGACGCTATGGAGAAGGAAGTTTTTCCCCCACTGATGGAAGGGGAAAAATTCCTCCAGGAGCATATGGGAGTGGACGTCTCCAAATTCAAGGCTGCTGTTGAGAGCCGAATTCAGGAAGGAGCTGCTGCACAAGTTGAAGTGCAGCAACGTCTAGAGGCTCTTGAAGCCAGCCGAATGGCTGCTGAAGAGCTGCTCCAGGCCAAAGATGTCCAACTCTCAGAGGCTGCTGCTGCTGCCGAAGCCCAAAGAGCTAAACTCCATGAGGCTGAGGATCAACTGATGACCCAGAAAGTCGAAGTGGCCCAAGCTCAGACAAAGGCTTCCCGAGTTCAGCAGGAGCTGAATGAGCTGAAAGGTTCCTCCTCCAAGCTCGCTGATGAGCTGAAGAAATCCAAGGAAGACTTGGAGGAGACCCAGAAGAAGCTGGATGATGCTGAGGCTTTACTCAAAGTCCGTGTCTATACCCAAGAGGAATATGAGATGGGTTTCAGAAACGGGTTCCGAGTATGCCGAAGAGTCTGCCTTCATGCTGAACCGAAGCTGGACTGGTCTAAATGTGTTGAGTGGGTCCAGAATCCCGAAGACCCTCATATGAAGTATGCAACTCCAGCCGAAGCTGAAATCCTTAAGGCTGAGGAAGCCGAAGAGGAAGCTGAGAGAATGGAGTTGGAAGCTGAACAAAGGGAAAGGGAGGCTCGGAAGAGTACAAAGCCCGCTTCTTCTGCTGCTGGGGCTGAGGCCACCATGGGGCTCTACGCTGATCAGTCTGATCCTCAGGCTGAAGCATAGGAACTCGGGCAGTCGTCTTCAGAATCTTGCGGTTCATCATGTGCTTAACTTTAGACTTGCCGCTTTCTGAATTTTTTGCCTTGTTTTTTTTGCTTCAGCTTGCCTTGTCGTACAACAGTTTTATTTTTTTTTGCTTATGTACGTATTTCGGCAGCTGTTATTTTCCGCTTGTGGGCGGCTGCCGATACTGTTAAATTGAACTTGTAGCTCAATTTTAGAGCATGAATTATTAATCTGATGCTCTTTTCTTCAGTTGCTTTATTTTTGAATGCTTTACTGTTTCTGTTTCTTCAATTCTGCCGAACATACTTGCACTGATAGTGCTTCCTGCCCCCTCAGAAATTGAAGTATGACTTCAGCTGAATAAGCAATTTCTTCACTTCTTCAAAATGGGTATCCGAAACACAGGGCCAACTGAAGGCAATGCTTCTGGGATACAAGTCTTACTGAAGATTGACTTCATCTGAAAGTTGGATATCCGAAACACAGGGCCAACTGAAGGCAATGCTTTGGATATTAGCTTTCTGGGATACAAGGCTCAGTTAAGGCAATATCCCAGAATTGTCCATGGACTCATGTCTTTGGAGAACAAGTCTTACTGAAGTTTGACTTCAGCCGAAAGACCAGTGTTCTTTAAAAAGACGAGTTTTGTCAGCAATCTGAAACCCAGTTACCCGAAGGCGAAGGTTTCAGACGAGGCTGATTTAAAAATTTTCAACTGTTGCTGTTATCCTTGATTTTCTTTCTATCTTTGAAAAATGGATACCCGAAACACAGAGCCAACTTAAGGCAATGTTTCGGATAATGGCTCTCTGGGATACAAGGCTCAGTTAAGGCAATATCCCAGAGTTGTCCATGGACTCATGTCTTTGGAGAACAAGTCTTACTGAAGTTTGACTTCAGCTGAAAGACCAGTGTTCTTTAAAAAGACGAGTTTTGTCAGCAATCTGAAACCCAGTTACCCGAAGGCGAAGGTTTCAGACGAGGCTGAATAAAAAACCCTTAAAGAGTAGATAGAACAAAGAAAATTTTGAAAGGATAAAAAGTTGTAGACATTTATATAAATGGCGGCTCCAAGGCCTTTCATTAGTTCAAAATGTACTTACAAAGATTGTTCTGCCCCGAAGGGTTTACACATGGTATTTTTTCAGTACATCAGCGTTCCAGTGATTCTTCAACTCAGTTCCATCCAACTGCCGAAGGCGGTATGTCCCTGGCTGAAGCTCATCATAAATTTCATAAGGTCCTTCCCATGCAGCTGAGAGTTTCCCATGGATTCGGCCTTTCTGAACTGCAGCAGCATTCCGAAGGACAAGGTCTCCAATTTTGAGAGGCCTTGCATGGACCCTTCGGTTATAAAATTTGCTGATTCTCTGCTTATAGGCGGCCATTCTATCTCGGGCTGAGTCTCTTACTTCGTCGAGGAAATCAAGAGATTCCCTCATCAATCGCTCATTCTCAGCCGAGAAGTGGTGCACTCGAAGGCTCTCAGAGCCAATTTCCACTGGAAGGACGGCTTCGGCACCATACACCAGTTCAAAAGGTGAGTGGCCCGTTGCCTCTTTTTCAGTTGTCCGAAGGGACCAAAGGGTTCCAGGGAGCTCCTCTAGCCATTTGGACTTTTGATCTTCCACCCTCTTCTTGAGGGCATTTAAGATCTGTTTATTTGCAGCTTCGGCTTGTCCGTTACTTTGCGGGTGGCATACCGCTGAATATGCCAGTCTGATGCCGAACTGATCTGTATACCGCTTCAGCGGTAAGTTATCAAATTGCCTCCCATGATCGAAGACAAATACTCTCGGGATGCCAAAGCGAGTGATGATATTCTGCCAGATAAATTTTCTGACAGTTTGCTCTGTAATGTTCGAGGCTGCTTCGGCCTCGATCCATTTACTGAAGTAGTCGACACCAACTATCAGCCATTTTTTCTGGTACACAGCCTCTGGAAATGGTCCCAGTATATCCAGTCCCCATTGGGCAAACGGGAGTGGATTAAGGATCGGCTGAAGATCCCTTGCTGGCTGATGGATAACTGGAGCGTATTTTTGACATTTTTCGCATTTCCGAACCAGCTCCTTAGCATCTGCGATCATGGTGGGCCAGTAATATCCAGCCCTCAATGCCTTGTGGGCTAAGGTTCTTCCCCCAATGTGGTTCCCACAGATGCCGAGGTGAATCTCCCGTAGGATATAATCTGCATCTGTTGGTCCCACGCATTTCAGCAATGGGGCTGAGAAGGACTTTTTCAGAAGTTCCCCCCTGAAGACAATGAACCTAGAACTGGTTCTCTTCATCTTGGAGGCCAAAGCTTTATCCTCAGGAGTTTCTCCCCGAAGCTTGAAAGCTAGGATGGGGTCCATCCAACTAGGCTCTGGGTCAGCGCAGCACACTTCAGGTGCTTCGTCGACACTTCTCTCTCGACGCACTTCTACATATACAGATCTGTTCAGCTCGGTAAAAGATGAACTAGCAAGTTTGGAGAGTGCATCGGCTTGAGTATTCTGACCCCTTGGGATCAGCTGAACCTCAAAAGTTTTCAGCTCTGCAATGACTGATTTGATCTTGGCAAGATAAGCTATCATGGAGGGCTCTTTGGCCTCGTAGCTGCCACTGATCTGATATGCAACTAGCTGAGAGTCTGTTTTTAAGCAGACATGATCGGCTTCCAAGGAGATGCACAATTTTAGGCCGGCGATTGCTGCCTCATACTCGGCTTCATTGTTCGAGGCCTTAAAAGAAAACTTTAGTGCATACTCAAAGGATTTGCCTTCGGGAGAAGTTATCACTACTCCTGCCCCCGAACCGTTTTCGGTGGAAGACCCATCCGTAAACACGGTCCAGACTTTCTTTTCACTGTCTAGCGCTTCTTGGTATGAGCATTCGGCTAAGAAATCCGCTAGAGCTTGAGCCTTAATGGCAGCCCTCGGACGGTAGCTGATGCTGAATTCGGTGAGCTCAAAAGCCCACTTGGCTAGCCTACCAGATTTTTCAACCTTGCCGAGAACTTTTTCCAACGGCTGATCAGTTAAGACCACTATCTGATGGCAATCAAAATAGGGCCTCAGCTTCCGAGCAGCTACTACTACCGCGAAAGCAACTTTCTCGAGTAGAGGATAGCGAGTCTCGGCATCCGTCAGTGTATGACTGACGAAGTAGATCGGTTGCTGACTCTTACTCTCTTCCTTCAGCAATACTGCGCTGATGGTGGCTGGGCTAACGGCCACATATAGGTACAAAGTTTCTCCTTCAGCTGGGCTAGCCAGCGTTGGGAGTTGAGCCAGATGCTCCCGAAGCTGTTTAAAGGCGTCTTTTTGCTCTTCCTCCCAAACGAGCTCTTTTGTTTTCGGGAGTTTCAGGGCTTTGAAGAAAGGTAACCCCTTATCCGAAGCTCTGGAAATGAACCTCGAGAGGGCTGCCATTCTTCCGGTGAGCCGCTGAACATCCCGCTTCGTTTTCGGCTCAGGAAGGTCGAGCGCCGCTTTGACTTTAGAGGGATTGGCATCAATCCCCCTTTTGCTGACCATGAACCCCAGGAATTTCCCTGACTTCACGCCGAAGACACACTTCTTCGGATTCAGCTTCATTTGATGCTTTCTCAAGGTGGCGAAAGTTTCAGCCAGGTCCTTTACATGGTCCTCTAGTTTTTTGCTTTTGACGATCGAATCGTCAACATAGACTTCCATGTTTCGGCCCTTTTGATCGGCGAAAACTTGATCCACCAGCCTTTGATAGGTTGCCCCCGCATTTTTCAATCTGAAGGGCATCATTTTGTAATTGTACACCCCAGCGTTCGTGACGAATGCTGTCTTTGCTCGATCGTCGGGGTGCATAAAGATCTGATGATACCCCGAGAATGCGTCCATGAAACTAAGCAAGGCATGGCCACTCGTCGAATCGACTAGCTGATCGATCCTCGGCAAGGGATAAAAACCCTTTGGACAAGCCTTATTTAGGTCCGTGAAGTCAACGCACATCCTCTAGGTACCATTGGGCTTCTGAACCATCACCACATTTGCCAGCCATTCCGGATATTGGCAAGGTTCGATGAATCCTGCCTCCAATAATTTTTTGACCTCGGCTGCGATGTCTCGGTTCTTATTGGCGGAGTAATTCCGCTTCTTTTGCTTAACTGGTCGACACGTCGGGTCAACATTAAGCTTATGGGAGATGAGGTCTGAACTTATCCCGGGCATATCAGCTGCCGAGAAAGCAAACACATCTCTGTTATCCCGAAGGAGCTGAATAAGTTCGCAACGGGTGTTCGGATCAAGGTCCATCCCGATTGTTACACATTTCTCAGCGTCTCCTTCGGCCAACTCAACTGTTTCAGTCTGTTGGTCCATGTCCATTGCTGATGGATTGGACTCTTCATAATCTGGTCTGCTGCCAATGTCAGCAGGTGTCCCAGTCTTTTTGTTCTTCGGCTAGCTCTCTGAGTCTTGCGGCTCAGCTGAGGAGCTAGCCTTTTCCCTTTCGGGCCCTTTACCTCTGGGTACAGATCCTTGGGCCGAAGCACTTAGGCCTTTCGGCTTTTTTGTGCTTGGCTCTCTTTCTTTTTCTTTCTCCTCCTCATCCTTGTCGTCATCCGGGCGACTACTGGATGGCTTGAGGTAGTTGCACCTTCAGGCGTCCTTTTGGTTGCCCTGTATCCTTTCGGGGAAGCCGGCGTCTGAGACGTAAATCATCAGCTGATGATAAGTTGAGACGACCCCTTGGATCTCGTGAATTATGGGTCTCCCCAAAATCACGTTGTACACTGAAGGAGCGTCGATGACCAAAAATTCAATCATGACGTTCCGGGCTGCCTCATCGCAACCGATGGTGACAGGAAGTGTCACCTTCCCATCTGGATAAGTTGAAGCCCCATTGAACCCGGATACCGGGTAGGGTACCGGCGTAAGGTGCTTGGGCTTCAGCTTAATTTGATTGTAGGCCTTTCGGAACAGAATGTTTGCTCCACTGCCACCGTCAACAAGGACCTTACTGACGTCGTGGTTGGCCACCGTGGCGATGATCACCAACGGATCCTCATGAGGGAATGTAATCCCCCGGCAGTCGACGGCTGTGAACGTCATGTTCGGCACCGGCGACTGGGGAGATTGAATGTCAGCGTTGTTCACCTGGTGAGTCAAAGCTCTAAGGTGGCGCTTGTGCTCCCTCCGAGAGTATATTCCTCCCGAGATAACATTGATCGGAGGGAATTTCCCCTCCGGCTTTTTACTGTTTTTCCGGGGGAAATCGAGGTCCTGCCGAGGGTCCTTTGCTGACCTCTCGGATTCTTTTTTCTCGCGGTGATCCGCGATGTATTTTTTCAAGTATCCCTTCCGGACCATGTCCTCTATCTGGTCCTTCAGTTGGATACACTCCTCAGTGTTGTGTCCCAAAGACTCGTGGAACTCGCACCACTGATTTTTATTTTTTCGCTGATACCACTCTGGGAGTGGTCTCGGCTTTCGGTAACTCTGCTCCTCCTTCGTCACGCTGTAAATTTTGGCGCGTGGAAGAGAGAGCGGAGTGTAGGACTCGTATCTGCCTGTGTATGAGGCAAATCTTTCCTTCTTTGGGTCGTTGGCCAAAGATTGCTCCGGGGCCTTTGACTTTCCCTTTGCCTTATGGCCTTGGCCTTCAGACAAGGGTATTTGCCTCTGTTTCCCTTCCCCGGATTGAGGTTGGGTTTTCGCTTTGTTCCATTCTTCGGCTCGGATGAACTTATCCGAAGCACTAAGAGCTTCCTCCAAGGTCTGCGGGGTACGCATGACCATGAAGTCTAGGAACTTTCCTGGCTGAAGGCCATTCTGCATTGCAAAAACGGCTAGCCCCTGGTCCAGCTGGGAGACGCTTGATGACTCGTTACTGAAACGGGTCAAGTAGTCTCGGAGGCTTTCGGTTTCCCCTTGTTGCAGACTCATGAGCTCTGCGGTAGTCTTCTCTCGGCGGTTTGCCGTGGAAAACTTGCTCCTGAACTTGGAGGACAGATCATCCCACCCTGTTACGGAGCCTTGCCTTACTCCCTTGGAGATCCACGCTTGCGCGACCCCCTTGAGAGTGGTTGGGAAATATTTGCACCAAGTCGCCTCGGATCTGGGGCAAAGATGCATATGAGTCTCATACGAGGCCACGTGATCCTTCGGATCCGTGGTCCCGTCATATGTGATGTGCGACGGTATTTTAACCGTGGGTACGCGCTCTTCTAGTATCCATTGCTCGAATGGTGAACTAGCGGGTAGCATAACGGCCTTGCCCTTGTTCCTGGCCGAAGGGACCGCGCTCCGCCCTCTTAGAGAGGTAGGAGTGGTTTTCGTCCCTGGCTGGGAAGTCTGGGCCTCGACTGCAGGGAACGAGAGGCGACTACGCACGCTCGGTTCCTGGCCGCCGAGTCGGTCAAGGACGCTTCTGCGAACAGTCTCAGGTTCTCGGTGAGTAGATTCTGGCCGAGAAGCTGAGCTGCTGCTCTTATGCGCTTCTGGTCTTGAGGATGAGGATCCTTTTAAAAAATGAGGGTTCTTTTTCCTCTGTTTTTCATTTTTCCAAGAATCCTCCTCCCACTCTTCCAGTTCCCGGAAGGAAGGAAGCTTCCCACCATCATGGTCTAACTTCCTCCGCTGATGCCGGGTATGCGGAGGAGTTCGATCACGAGGTGGTGGCATATTTTGTGCCCTTATCGCCTCCATGAGTACTGCCAGCGCTCTTGCCACCTCTTCCGAGCTGGGCCCCGTCAAAGGGGTCCTCGGCCGAGTGTGGGAATGAGGGCGCGCAGCCGATGGTTGGCTTTGGGACACTGAATATGTCCTATGATCGGACTCACCCCTGCTAGACCGAGAGTGGCCCGGCCTATATTGAGAGTCATGAATTACGGGAGATAGGGAATCCTCCTTGTATGATCCTCCCCCGAGCCGGCACCCTTGGGAGAGTTCCGGTCCGGCGAGGGCGATGGTGTAGGGGTTTTAGGCTTTTCGCCCGCTCCTTGACGGAGGCTTTTGCTCTTGCGGTTCTTAGCCATTGCTGCTAAGATAATTGCAAGATGATCTTGGTTAGGTATTTGGCTTAAAGATTTTTGAAAGTCTTCCCCACAGACGGCGCCAAATTGTTTCGGGTGAAAACAATGGGACCTTGCCGAAGGTCCGCTGAAATGGAGAAGGCTGGATTCGGTCCAAGTTATGTTGGGCCGAAGGTTTCCTGCACAGTAAACACACGTAAACTAGCCTCGGGGGTGTTGCTGAGGAAGGCCCCTCCGATGCTAAAGTCAGTACAATGTGTAAGAAGAAGACACTATGCAAGAGAGTTTGTTGCTTGAGGCTTTTATGGAATATATCAGAATATATGAATGAACATATGAATCTATGAATGAATCAGAATGAATCTCCCCTTGAATCTATCAATATGATGGCTTTTATACCTCATTATACATGGAGAGGTTGGGCCTTAGCCCAATTGGCTTGTTTTGTGGGCTGACCTTTGACTTTAGCACAATTGGAGAGTTGAACCTTGACCTTGGGCTTTTAATTGGATAATTTAGTGCTTAGGCCCAATTGGACTAAATTGGACCCAAACACTTCTGATCACCATTTTACTTGAATAGAAGATG
This sequence comes from Chenopodium quinoa, assembly GCF_001683475.1. Classification (NCBI taxonomy): domain Eukaryota; kingdom Viridiplantae; phylum Streptophyta; class Magnoliopsida; order Caryophyllales; family Amaranthaceae; genus Chenopodium; species Chenopodium quinoa. The sequence continues at coordinate 300,638 of NW_018743175.1, forward strand.
GGCTAACCTTGAGTGGACATAAAATAGGTTCTTTTAAGTGGAATGATTGGCAAAGCTTGTAAGGAGCTACAATAAATGGGACTGCTACTTTTTCGCTCGCCTGCTGCTGCTGAAAGCTACTTGAGGAGAGTCGTAGGCTAGCAATCTGTGATGAATATATACTATGATCAAATAAGAGCAATCAAGCAAAATATGTGACATAGCTGGAAGAAAATAAAAGGATAATACTATCATTATACTCACATGACCAACATTTATTTATTTTTTTTCAAAAAAAAAAAAAACCAAGCATGAAGGTCATACAACTTCTATTACCCAAGAGGCAAATCGGCCTGATAACAAAAAGACTATATTTTTTAAATAATCAAACATTCAAACTTACTGCATCAATATCCACATGAGCAACGACAACTTCCACATCCTTCAATGAGAATTGGGAGCCTTGAGCAACCACATCTCCATTAACAACAACACAACAGCATCCATCTGCCACATTAATCAAGAGGGTAAGAATTAGATAGGTAAACTATATAAACACTACTAATATACGTACAAGATCGTCACTTCATCAAATTGATTGAATGTAGGTAAAAAGTCAATTAAAGAAATACCGTAATTTTGAATGACCCTAAGAGATAGAATTAGAAATGAGCTTATTCGCAAGAAAGTGGATGTGGCAGACATTGCAGACAAGCTTAGGGAAAATCGTCTGCGTTGGTTAGGGCATGTACGACGAAGACTCAAGGGTGCACCAATGCGAAGAGTGGAAGAGGGACCATGGAGGGGTTAAACGAGGGAGAGGGAGGCCGAAAATGACTTGGTTGGAAGTAGTTAGGAAGGATATGAAGTATATGGATTTGCATGAGCATGAAGCATTTGATCGTAAGGGATGGAAGAGGAAGATTTTTGTGGATGACTATACGGAATAATCATTTTGGTTCATGTAGCCGACCCCACTTATGGGATTAAGGCTTTAATTGATTGATTGATCGAAAGAAATACCGTAATATAAGCGTCCACCGTCACAACCCTGCTGATTACTAAACATGTAAAGTCCTCCACGAGCTTGTGTAGCTCCTATAAAAACATCCATGCGAACTTTAAGCTTTCTTAGTTGATGATGACTTCCACTAGCATTCATAAAAATTTCAACACCATTTAAGGCAAGCTGAGTATGAGGTGGATCTGGACAAAATAGCTCCTCACAAATTTCAGCAGCAACAGTTCTGACAAAGAAATAGATGCTTGAGCAACTTCCAAATGCAATCTGGGCGAGGATATAACATGCAACAAGAACAACTTTGCATGTAAAAGGCAAAAAAATCTCAAGAATATGAAAGAATGCATCGAGGAGTGCTCGATAAGATTTTGTACAACAAAAGGCAAAACAAAAAGTAACATACGAGTCCAAGAACTTAATGAACCCATAACCAAAGGGCACCGTTGTTTGCGATATAGCATCCGCAATATCAGGAGGTAGCTGAAAGTCCACTATCTGGTCTGTATGCTTCCAAGAAGTGAACCAACGCAGCTCTCTGTAATTACCATCATTGGCAAGCCGCATCTTTGGCCGTATCATGATTATTTTTCTATTCATACAAAGAACTTGGCAATTGTAACGTACTGATCCATTAATAACAGGCATCCCGAAGCTACATAGTATGCCATCAGTCCAGTCCCCGAGCAAAATTTCTTTCAGGCATTCCCATCTGCAAGTTCGTCATCAAGTGTTACAGTTACTTTCTGCTCACAACTCGCACCTGTGTATATAGATAATATCCAAATATCATCATACATACAGGCAGGTTCATGAAATCTATCGAGTACTTATATCATGCAAACTCATTTTATTTATACAAAAGTAAATGTTATGGTATCATGTTACATCCGTCTGAAATTATATGCTACTCCCTCCTTCCTTCGTTATATTTCCTGTTTTCCTATTTTGGAGAACAAAATGTTGTTCGTGTTTCTATTTATGGATAGTATTAAAGACCATTAGACCCTCATTTTTTTAACTTTATTCATTAAACTTCTTAAATTACCCTTGAACTTTCCACTTGCTTTGTACTTTTTCCACTTCCTCTCTCTAATTTTTGTCTATAATTGTACTTTTCACTTTTTTTTAATGTATTATATCCATTTTCTCCTCCCACCTCTTAAATACCGTGAAAAAACACAAACATGAACCATAAACTGGAACGGAGGGAGTATATTATATCCGTTGTAAAATAAGGTGTTTTTAAGACTACGAGAAATAAATAAACAATAAGAACGAAAAGTTGATCTTATAATCAATGGAACAAATATGGTGTACCGTGATACAAATCACTGACTTGAAAACGAAATTCCGGTGCAATCGTGGTGCTCAATTGTATTCGTCGGCACGTTCCCTAAGGTTAACACACCACTCTCATACAAAGGAACTTTTGGATGAGAGGTTGGAGTCATATAAACTCATGTCCAAAAAGAGGAATGTGTTTAGCTTAATATGTGTTTTGATGATATCTTGTAATCTGATTTTCTCAGCCATGAAATATATAATGAAGGATGGGATTTTCAAGAGGATGAATGTAGACATCAAAGGGTGATTAAATCAAAATAAAGAAGTTGATTAAATCACCATAAACATCCACTTTAATGGGAGTTACAAGAGAATCCAAGAGATGAAGGAAAAATGCCAAAAGATGAATGTATGTAGACATGAAAAAGTCTACTCCACAACCCACTTGTGGGCATTCTTTGTTGGCCACAACCTACTTGTGGAGTAGGCTGATTTTCCTTACAAAATAGACATAAAAGGTTTACTCCACAACCCACTTGTGGGCAAACAAACATTGTAGGCCACAACCTCCTTGTGGAGTAAACTGATGAACCTCCAAAAAAAACATGGTTTTTACTCTCTTTAATCCAACAATACCCACATTGTGATAATATGCTGATACATATCGAATATCGATGATAGCATAAACACAACATTATAGCCTACCAAAGTGCCCAAATTAAAGTTGAAGTTCAGAGTAACAAATTTAACAACCCAACAGGAGCAATTAGACAAGCACTTGTTCCTGCATTCATCAAGGTTCATGCTCGTGTTATACCAGGAATATTGCGTATCAGGCAGCTTGACGTTGGTATACTTGACAAAGCCATCTCCTCCATTACAACTCAAAGGGGTCTTCCTCGCACACCCATTTGACCATTCCCCGGAATTCCAATCACTAGGTGATTTTGGACTGAAACCTTTCAAACACCCACATTCAGGAGAGTTGGCTTACAACTTCCAAACTTACCACACAGAAAATATGTATCACAATTATCAGACTGCGCAGTCAAGTACATTACCCATCCTTGTACATGATCACTCCAAACAAGCCTTTGCATGGTCCCATAGGGGTTCAAGATCCTATGAGAAATGACCGAGTTATTGAGAAGTTCATAAACATAATATGTTTCCTTAGAATTCATGACAAAGTCAAAGGTGAAGTAAGGGTTAGGCTTCAGACTTGGATTACCACTGAACCTTACTCCATTCCATGGTCCGTTCCGATACTGCTCCATGTGGCCTTTCATCAGAACTGGTTGCGGGTAACCATGGTAATCAAGACGATATGTATAGCTTCCTAGTGAAGGATCATCGCTACTTCTCCAGAAAGTGAGGTACCGATCAAGCCCTGTGACCAAGTCCTTTCCCAGCTTCATCCCAGGCAACTGGATGTCACACGGAAAATCAAAGCTCTGCCATAAAAAACCATCACCATTTTTATGATTACCATCCATATCCCTAATGACAAGATTTCCGGAGTCTAAAAGCTCAGCAACCGGATTCTTCACAGTTCTTGTCAAGTTGGTTTCCCAAACAACAGCACCTGTGCCATTGACAAGCTCAAGGACTGACCCGGTAGTGAGTCTAAGCATGGCTGCTGAAGAACTCACAAGAGTCTCGAGTGGCACCTCCCGATTGGCTACCCAAACCACAGTTTGCACAGGAATTTTCTTGTACCAGATTCCAAGGTACCTTCTATCAGAATTGTCAGGGGTGAAGAATCCCAACTCAAAATTTCCACCTGCCGAAACCAAAGTGTCTCCATCTTTCAAAGGGTGGGTTGAGTTAATTAATTCAAGCGAATATGAGATAAATAGTTGAGAAGACATGGATGATAATAACCATAAAACAAAGAGCAGGCGATAACTCACCATAGTAACGTTACTGATAGCCTTCAGAAAGTATTGACTGGAAGATTTTCCTTCATTATAAGAAAAGAAAGATGAGTAAAGAGCAAGAAATGACTGCTAACTTTCCTAGTCCAACTACTACAAGACAAAACCAAAACAAGTCAGTAAAATAAAGCTAATGAATTTGCTACAAGCCTTCAAGTGCTTTCCATATGGATCATAAATTCAAAACGAGATGGCAAGTCCCATTTCGGACATCTCGTTTTTGTTTCTTTATTCATCCAGCCTCGCATATATTAAAAAAATGTTGAAATAAAATTCAGCTCATATATTCTGCAAATGATAACAACTAAAGATTTTATGGTATTTCTGAATTCGGAATAGTCAGCTTCAGTGGAAAATTTTGTCACTATAACACAATCTTTGACCCTTTTTTTATTTTTTCTTACACTGCCAAAACTAATTTGTGCTCACTTATGTCACTAAGATGTCAGTGTTCTATTTTTGTTGGAAAAGTAACTTAACATGTTACTAAATACTTACACCTAGAAGTCAGGGCATTGCACCATTTGATCGTATTTAAATCAAAGTAAACAAGATTCAATACCAAAACAAACTAGATTCTCTATAAATTCGCCTATAGAAGCTCGTTGTACCAGACTACCAGTACATGTCTGAAAATCATAGAAGTCAAACACACTACTGTTAATATGGTAGAAAACCAGATCTACCTCAAAAGCTACATACAAAATAAAATATTTTTTGACCCCGAACACTTCAAGGTCTTTAACCCCTTAAGTCGGAATAATAATCCATCGAACACTGGTTTTCACCTATGATAGACAATTTACCCATACAAAAGTAGAAGTTACTTGAAAAATTGTTGTCGAACAGGTTCAAGCTACTTCGTATTACTTTATGAACGGAATATGACTTCTTTTCGGGGGGGAAGGGGGGGGGGGGAGGGGTGGAAGTCCTAAAATATAGGTCATTATCATCAAATATTTATTCTTTTTATTGATGTATACTTGCGCAGTTCCGCCTATCATATATTTCACATTTTCTGAACCCTGTCTTCATTTACCCTCCTGTCGTCACTTGCCTGGCTAAGTGGCTAGTTAGCTGAATGATACCAACTTGTCAAGTTAGGGTCTCGTACTCTTGTTCACACAGTAAACAAACAAAAAGTACTACAGCCACCAATAGTAACAGTCTACAGTAGCAAAGATTCCAATAAGACTCATAGCTCAGTTTGATTCTGACAGGGATAATTCTATTGTAAGTCATTCAGAAACCAACCGAGATCAAAACACAATCCGATGCATAGACATCAATGTAGCAAAATTAAGCATATCTACGTTGTTGGTGCAAGTCTTTGGCGAGATCATAACATACTAATTTTTTTTTTTTTTTTTTGGAAAGCACATACCAACTTCTTATTAACTTATTAGACATCAAGAAGTTACTATTCCCTAAAACTCCGAAAAGAGTAATAAGCCAATTTTATCAAATGAAAAAGAGGTAATAACTAATAAGTCGTCACCTTCATAATATAAAACCCACTATGGTCACACATTAATTGATTTTAACTGTCTTATACAAGATTGTCACTGACAAGAACAAAAATTTCTTCATAAAGTTTCACTGGTTTCACAACTATCAATATTGAAGTCAATATTAGCAACAAAAATATCTTGCTAGGTGACAAGAATAATATGCTACAAAAAATATGCTATTCTTATGAATTCTACATTCCTATACACTCGGATATGAGCCACTACAAAAATTCCGAGTACTCCCAGTTAAGTTCATACAGTATTTGATTCTGGTTCAATAGATGATTGTAGACCTCCTCGGATCATCATTTGAGAGTAAAATTCAGCATGCTCCTGCCAACCAAAACAAGTGTGTTAATATGTTATCAACTCAATTGTTATACAGAGCACAGACAGACGTGACAGTTCAGGCTATAAGGGAATAGCTGGCTGATGCACAATCCACCCACCACCCTCCCGGAAGCAAGAAAAAGTCATAAGCAGAATCTAAATAGTATCAAGTTGGCACTTAGATCATTAAAGATTGGTTGGTGGTTCAATGATTTGAATAAGTTTTGACATCTGCTACATCATAGAAAATCTATATCTATTTTTTCAGCCAACTGCCTAAATCAATTGCTAAGTTATTGGATGAGTGAAAGAAAATATAAATGCAGCATCTGCATCAAGAGTTCATTTCCCTTAATACCACATAGAACCTAAAGTCTACTCTTTGTACCAAATGTCTTATTCTGTGGGTTAATTTCAGTTAAATGTCACTGAAATTCTCATGCTTAACATTTGTGTACCTAAGAAGTTGGTTGGTTTTCACTTTCTTTAGCTAATGCCCGAAGTCTTTTTAGGAAGCATCGGATACATTATGCAACACTATAACTATAGGCTTCTAGAAGACTTGAATATCATAAAACAGCTAAACAGACTATGGGAAACTTCAGATCACAACTGTGGCACACTAATTTTTGACAGGACATTATAAAAAAGAAGCAGCCTTTCAAGCAAGGGTTTTTCAGTACTCATTTTATTAGCTGCAAGCCTGCAAAAATGAACAATCTTGATTCCTAAATTCAAAACTTCAGATAATTTTTTACTTATGGACTAGGTTTTCTCTAAGTAATCTATTGTAGTGAGAAATTGTAGTTTTCAACTGCTCAAGTAACTCATAATTTTCCCAGTACCGGTGCAATTCTATCATGTTTCATTATAGTCAAGATCAAACTACACTCAGAGTATTTATAAAGGTGCGACAACATGTCCTTCAATTTCAAATTGAGCATTACTTAAAGAGGAAGATACTACAAGACACTACTTCAGATACTCATGGAAGGCTTTGCTGAAATCAATGGTGAAAAATCATTTCTCTCTTTAAATATTCCTATTCTATTTCATATCAAATGGATTCCCTGTATCAATGAAGAACACTTAAAAGCTGCTCAAGGCAAGTGTACTGCACAGTCTAGTGTTGTAATGTAAGAGACTAAGAGGGTCAATGCCTCAGAGGGCTTTAAAGAGCTCTTATTCCCACAAAGTTGCTTCGGCTAAACATATAATTGATATTGCACTAATAACTTAAAAAGTGGATTCTGAGTTGTTTAACTGGGCTAAATACTTATCTGAACCAAAGACCAAAATTTTTTCAGTTTAGAAGACATTATCAAACCTATCTGATTTCCAAACTATTGTGCTAGTTCAAGTTATTTGGAGAAACAGAAAAGGCATGCTATCAGCCAAAAGATCTAGTATAATACAATTCAAGTACAATTTGGTCCCAAATATGAGCAGCCCAACAATATTCGAGCATGGGGTATCATATAACAAAGCTAAGAACACGTGACATACTGACACCAATATCTTATTTGTTGAACAGAAGGATTAGGAGCAAAAGACAGATATTAGCATACCTTCACAGCCACAATAACCACTGCAACACCATTTTGTCGTGATTCACTGAAGATTCTTCTTGCATCGTCTGGAGTAACTGATGGAACAACCTGGGGTAATACCTTCAAAACTAAACATAAAAAGACGGTACAACTTAGAACCAAAAACGATAATCATCATAACTTCTGTTGCATTCAAACATGTACAGAATGTAACTTTCGCTCACCAAGCTTTTCTGTGTGGCGCTCATCATCAAGCAGCAAAACCCTGTAACTGTCTCCACTTCCAGTACCTTTCTTATCCTTTACCCGTCCAATGTCTCCTCCTACAAAAATTTAACAAGCTATTCACCAAGAACACTACGGCAACATGGCAGCATGTATATAAACAGTATATAACTAGTATGCTGGGTAGGATATCTGCTCCTAAAGCAACACTTCATGATTCAAGACAATAGATTCCTTAAAATCTAATCAGCATACCTATTGAAAGATCAGTAAAATTAACCATTCGTTCCATATCCCTACACACAAAACTTTCCACTCTAACAAGCTCAACAGTAGTAATAACCTAACCAAACTTCAACAAACCCGAATTCAAACAAACCCGGTAACCTTATTACGCTATTTCTTGCACAACACAGTCTGATAGTCACACAAAGAACCCCAACTGGATTATATTACACAAATATCATAGCAACAAAATAAACACAACAAACTAAATACACACAGAACAATTGCAAGAACCAAGAACGCTATGTCAAAAGCATCCAAACAGTAAACAACTAGTATGATTGTATGAAGGATAAAGCAACACTTCATGATTCAAGACAGTAGATTACTTGTAATTTTATCAGTATACCAATTGAAAATTCAGTTATATAATTATATTTAACCATTAATTTCATATCCTTAATTCAGGTTTTCACTCAAACAAGAAACAGTTGTAATAACCAAACCTAAATCCGACAAACCCGAACTCGAACAAACAAGATAACCTCAAATTCTTGTATCAGACAGTTTAACACTTCATACAAACAATCCTATTTGAATTAAATCATACAAATAACAATTGAGTACAAATTTTTAAAAATTGCAAAAATCAAGAAACACAAACAAAATTGAAAAGACTACCTTCTTGAACTTGGGTTGAAGGGTCAAATTGAGACTGATCAAAACTGGGTCGATCCAAAACAGCACCACCACCTCCTCTAAGAGACCCAAATCTTGATTTCACTCCTACCGCCATTGAAGCAGCACAAACCCCTTCATTTTCTCTCTCCTCCATTCTCAAGCCATTGTACACAACTCTTGAATTTTTGACATGGGAAAGTAGGCCATATCTTAACCCATTTGATACAGGTGTAGTTGTTGCACCAGCTAAGAAAGAAATGGTTGAAGAAGAAGCCATTGTTGAGCTTAAAACTTGAAAGATGAACACTTTGAGAAATTGTTGCAAAAACCCAGAAGAAAGCTGGATTATATATAGGAGAGAGAAAGAGGGAGAATTTGTTTGAGGGTTGAAATTTAGTATGTGGATGAAAATTTGAGTTATCAGTTGTTGGCAAATTGCGCGAATCATAAAATGGGAGGATTTAAATTTAGTCCACAATTATGAATTTTATGGGTTTATTAGTCCTGAATTGGGGTTTTTTGTGGGTGCAAATTAGCCTATTTGATGGTGTAAGGCGTAAGGTCTAGAATGATCTCTTTGTTCATTAGTAGATTCTCTACTACCAGCCAATTTTTACAATGCTATCATAGCTAAGACGAGTTGGTAAATGTGAAAATTGAGGGTTTTTATTCTAATTTGTCATAATTGATCTAATTTGATATGATTTAATTGTCTAACTAGTGTGTAACTCGGGCGTTGTCCGAAATTTTACTTTGAGTAGATTTTTATAATAAAGTATTTGAATACTTTAGTATTAATTATTTGGAATATAATGTGAATATCAAAAAAAATATTAAGAGTAATATGAGTCTTTTTTGTTTTTAATTTGAATGTTATTCATCTTTCTATATTTAAATACATTTATGTGGATGAATAAATCATAAATTATTTCTAGTTAAGATGGTAAGATGTGTTGAATTCATTCCATGTGATTAGGGGTTCAAATCGCATTTTTTTAGTTAACATGGATATTGTTAGATTCGTAATAAATAATGAGTAATTTATTAATATGTAATTTTATAAAAAATTTCATTACGAAATTAAAGATATTTAGTGTTAAAAAGCCGCACATAATACAAAAATCTAAACTTAACTTAATTTTTCCGATTTCAGAATTTATTTTTTCTAAAATAAGTAAAAATAAGGTGAATTAATAAACATGGCCTTATTAGGTACTCGATATGTATTTGCAAACACATAACAGTGTCTTAGTAGGTACTCAACTGGATTGCTATTCGTCGCTCCCATTTTACAAGGCGACGCTCCCATTTTAATGTGAAGTTACCGTTTTGCCCTTGTGTGAATTTGGGCTATATAAGGCTCCACCACTTTGTCACATAGTTTTCCGAGCATTTTAATATTATTCCCGAGCACTTTGACCCACCACTTGCCTTACAAAAATCCCGAGCCCAAAATTCCCGAGCCCACCACCAAAAATATTAAATTTTTGAAAAAAATAGCGACGGGTTTTGGACGATGAACGAAGACGATGATTGTACACCGGAGGCATCTTCGGAAGAATCTGTAAGTCGTAGAAATTTTTTTTTTTTTTTGAAAAAGACACATCCGCCCAAAAAATCCGGATCCTCCATTTCCGGATCTTCCATGGTGGATCCGGAAATCTTAGGCGGATCCTCCATGGATGTTCTGGATGTTTTGGGCGGATGTGCCTTTTTCATTATTTTTTTTGTATGTTATTATTATTATTATTATTATTATTTTTTTATTTTTTTATTTTATTATTATTATTATTATTACTATTATTATTATTATTATCATCATCATCATCATCATCATCATCATCATTATTATTATTATTATTGTGATTACGATGATTATTATTATTATTATTATTATTATGATTGTTGTTGTTTTATAAATATTGTTATTAATATTGTAATTATTATTATTATTGTTGTTTTATAAATATTGTTATTAATATTATAATTAAAATACTAATATTGGAGTGTTTTGTTTGTTTTCTTTTATGTTTATAGGATGCGGAATTTGAAGACGGCTGTGACAGTATGAATTATAGTGCTCATTTTGTGACGAACACGTATTTTCCAACGTTTGAAGATGTAGTGAAATGGGCGGATGTTGTTTCCATAAATCTTGAATTTATTTTGGTTAAGTCGTCGTACAACAAAACTAGAGATTGGAGGCCTTATCGGTATTTGAGATGTGAGCGGGGACGAAAGAGCAAGACGAGAGATTTGGAGGGCGCTATTTGAACGGACACAAAGACCAAAGCTAATGGTTGTCCTTTCTACATCAAGATATACTACGAGTTTGTCACCGATAGTTGGAAGATCCGAACAAAAAATGATGCAACTGGGACCCATAACCATCCAATGATTGTGTATCAGGAGTGTCATCGTAAAATTAGTGGGTTGAGCTCGGATGCGAAGAAGGTTATGCGTGACATGACGAAGTCCAAGGTTGCACCATGTAACATCATGGCGACTATTGTAGAGCAATTTCCTGATGATCATCCAAACATCAGACACATTTACAACTGCCGGAATGACTTGAGAACGGAGATGTCTGATGGGAGAGGAGTTGGTCAGCAATTTCTTCATTTGGCGAGACATAGTCAGTATCTTTACTGGGTCATGTCTGATGATCTCGACGTTCTACAAAATGCCTTTATGGTGCACCCAGTCACGGTAGACATACTACGGACGTACCCATATGTGATTGGTATGGATTTCACTTACAAGACAAACCGATACGGGATGCATTCCTTGAGATAGTTGGTGTGACACCGACAAATCAGAATTTCCTCGTCGATTATGTGTTCATGCGCAACGAGTGCACGGCAAGCTATCGCTGGGTTTTGCAGAGACTGAGAGAGTTTTATTGGGTATGATAAGGAACTGTCGGTATTTCTGACAGACCGTGAGCTTGAGCTATGTGCGGCATTGAGAGAAGTGTTTCCAGGGACCCCGCATTTACTTTGTCGATGGCACATTAACAAAGATGTGGAGGCTCGGGTCACTAATATGTTCAAAAACAAGAGGATCGATGCGAGTTTCAAAAATGGAAAATGGAAGCGTATCATGGACGCTGCAACCGAGGAGGATTATAATGTTGTTGTAGATACAATGAAAGCTCGGTGGGCAAGTTATCCGGCGGTGATTAGTTATGTTGAGAGAACATGGCTTTGTCATAAAACCAATTTTGGGACATTAAACCAAGTTCTACATTTTGGCAACACCAGCACTTGCAGAGTTGAGAGCCAACATTCGGCCGTGAAGATGTGGTTTGAATCTTCGACAGGTTCGTTGTTTTTATGTTGTAGTTGATGTATGTACTTCGTTTTAGTGATTTTAATTATAAATCATAACGGTTTTTTTGTAATGTTAATGAACGGCACGTTCTTTGAATACCGTATGGGTCCGAGTACATTGCCATATTGGTAATTAGATCATTGCAATTCGTAATGGTTTGGAGGCGTCTAGGTCGAAGATTAGTGATAAGTACCGACAATTGCCACTGTCACGTATCAACGACAAGGTGTCCCAGCATTGTTTAAAAGTTATGGATGACGAGACAAGAAGGATGAGGGAGCTGAGTTATCAGGTGTATGAGCGTTGTGGATGTGCAATGCGTGTGACCCACGATTTGCCCTGTGCCTGCCAGATATATGATTCGCTAGCTGCCGAGACAGGCTTGTATATCAGGCAAATTCACCCGTTCTAGAAGACCTTGGTTATCGGTGATGAGGATGATGTACCGGTTTTCGGTAATGACTCGACCGAGGATGCTACACATTTTCGTTCTCTGGTGGATGAGGTAATTGGTAATGATCCTGCTATCCTTCGAAATGTATCTCGCATCATTGAGGAGGAGCTGCATCCGGATCATTCAAACCTTGGAGATCCGAATGTAAACCACAACGTCCGTGGTCGACGAAGGAACAATGATACAAGACGTGATCGTTCTTATTTCGAACATGTCAACCGTCGAAACACTCAACGTGGTGAACGACAAACATGTACGATTGGCTATTGTGATTTTCATGAATTTCATCATTTACCGTGCTAATAACTAAACATTAATTTTGTGTAGAAGATCCATGTGACGTCAGCCAAAGCCGGTATCGGCACTTGCTTCCAGGACCGATGTTGCCTTACATCACGGCATGGAAGGATGTCATTGGCGATGGTATTTGTGGTTTTCGTTGTGTGGTCGACTTCTTCTTCGGTGATCAAGCGCATGGTTTGACGCTCGGGAAACAATAGCAAATGAGGTCGCCGCTTATCCATTCCTGTACGAAAGGATTTACGGGATTGGAAGGGTTCGGATGAATGTGGAGCGTATTCGATGGGACGGTGGGGCGGTTGATTCACGTCATTGGATGGTTGCAATTCAAGATTTATTTACTATTTCTACTTGGTTCAACGCAAGGGTTATTATTCTAGGTGTAGGCACCATACCAACCTGCTACTACCCATGCCTCACGATCTTACCGTTGCGGGCACGAAACACAGTCAGGGCACCCGCCCGAGAGTTTGTGATCGCTACAGTTGAGGGGTCACATTTCATCCGTATTGATCTTGCTGAAAATTCACCTCTTCCCCCGATTGCAGGATGGTGGACCGAGCACCACGAGCCAAGTGTCGACGGATGGGATCAGCAATATGAAGTTAGACGGAAAATGTGGGATGCATTAATTAGGCAGTGAACTCATTTATGTACTTTTACTTAGGTTGAAGAGTTGTACCCATGTAAGCACTGTAATGGACACTAAAGCTAATGAATGTTTGGGTAATTTTGGATAAATATGTAAGTTTATCAATTGTTTTAGAATTCTACATCTTCTGATTTCTTGTTCGATTTTTATGCGATTATATTTGTTAATTTCATCGATTTTTTCCTTGATCTTTTGTTCGATTTTTGCGATTTTTTTTCATCTATTCTATTATCTGATTTCATTTTGTTCATTAATTTTGCGATTTTTTCCAGTTTTTTTCCAGAATTTTGCGATTTATTTCGATTTTTATGCAATTTTTTCCTAATTTCATAAATTTCGACTTCATTTTTTTTTATTTTGTTCGTTTTTTTTTTCGATTTCGTAACAGTTGTAGCTATGTAATATAAATCAATAAAAGCAATTAAACAAAGTTTCAGCAAAACCAAATATTAAATAAGTTTCCAGATGTTAAATTACATGCCGAATACAAAGTACTGTAAAACAATCACTATAAGCTAATATAAAACTAAAAGACAAGTACTTCACAACCCCATCATCGCCTTCCAGTCAGCTATCAGCTGCTTAGTCATTGCCCTTGTTTCACGCGACATGCTGGGGTACTCATCCAGTGATGTTCGGTGAATCTCCAAGGACCGACCTATCCATTGCGAATAACAGAACAACATATTAATTACAATTTGTTTAAGTGGTATTTATAGTATAATAAAACACAACTACTTACATAGTCCGTGTTAGTCCTCTCAGGAAGTCTGCTACTCCCATCTGATGACCCACCAGGAGAAAGACGAGTATGAGAAAATCGGTAGAGCCACTGCATATAACCAGGAGCGACCGTAGGAGCTCCACCACCGAGTCTGGTGAGGGCACCTAAAACAACACTAAAAGACGAGCCAGGGACAAACCGAGTCCACATCACAGATATCATCTCGGTCGGAAAGTCCACCCGATACATCTTCAAGTTCGTCGGTCTCTTGGCCTTTTGAGGCCTAATAATGGTCCGCGGAATGTCCTGCACGAATCCAAGCTGTCGGACCACTTGATCAGGCATGTATGGCTCAATGATGCTACAGTACTGGATGTAGCCAATAAATAGAGTGGCTGGCACGCGTCGTGCGGGATCAACTCCGTACGGTAGCCAGTTAACCTCATTGTCAGTCAGCTGATCCAATCTAGCACGAAAGGCGAGGAGGCGCTCCATGCTCTTGTTCGGGCATCCCGATCCCTCATCCCAAGCAGACGCACGAGGAATACTAAGCTCCCTTGTCAAGGTACCCTGTTGAGGCCGGAAGCACGGAAAGTACTCGTAGATCCACGCCTGCAGAAGCGTGAGACAACCAGCGATTAAATCGACATCTTTTCTTGATGTCGTACCCAACTGGCGATACAGATATGCTAGAGCAGCTGAACCCCAAGAGTACTCATTGATCGGAAGATCATGAACAACAAGCTCGTTGAGGAAGGACGGATGAGTACGGTTCCCACTCTTGTCCAAAAACAGACATCCGCCCAGCACTAACCACATATACGCATCGTAATGGACACCGTAGGGCCTCTGCGCCTCCAAGGTCAAGCCCATAATCCTCTCGGTCAGCACCCCACTACCCTGCCAAACGGTTTTTGTACCGCACTTCTCGTTCAGCTCTTCCACAGTCATGTCCATGGTAATCGAGCACGCGTCCCGTATGACGTCCGTGCTGGGAGAAGTGGAAACCATGGAACCATCAATACGAAGCCTAAGAATATGGTACACATCGTGCAGCATGATCGTGATCTCCCTAAATGGCATATGAAACGTGTTCGTATCTGGCTGCCATCTCTCTACAAACGCAGAAATCAACGGCCGGTCAAAACGCCTAAACATGATCCTTGGTAAGTGAGACAGACCACTACCGTTAATCAATTCCAGATGCTCCTGTGCAAGACGACCTCGCCAGGTAACCAATGCATAACACAACCGTGTCCTGCTCAAACAGCGCAAAACATTACGCTCCTGCGTGCCCCAAATATATGCAGCCACGTGACCACCAAAACTGGGGATAACAGTACCATCCTCAGGAGCACCTAACATCGGCTGCTGCACTACCCATGTCTCTGCTAAGCTGGTGGAAGGCTAACTCGCTTGATTGCTACTCACAAATCTCCCATGCTGACCCCTATGCACCGTATGATAATCATGAGGGTCGTACTCTTCATCTCGATCAGCCTGACTTGCCCGCTCATCGTCCTCCTCGTCAGATGTCGACACTCCACCCGACGAGTACATGGGGGGGGGGGGGGCTCCCTTGCGACTGATGCTCCCCTGACCAAGTACTAGCAGACCCATATTGCTGCTCATGAGGATACGGTGCCCCCGTATTTACCAAACGACCCGACTCCCTCCTAACAGACGCATTCAAACGTCTTGATACTGCATGACGAGGACCCGAACCCTCAATCTACATTAAATAAGTACAAAATCAAATATCAGTAATAATTACAATTATAACTATGATATTCAGTTGAACAACAATAATTCAAATTCAAAAAAAATAATTTTAAAACAATAATAAACCAAATCAAATAAACAATAATAACAACATTACTAACAATAACAATGATAATATTATAAATTACACACCACAAAATTGGCAACATACTACTAACAACATTACAACACACTACTACAACCAATAACAACATTACTAACAATAACAACACACTACTAACACACTACTAATAATTTCAAAACAATAATAAACCACAAAATTGGCAACATTACAACACAACAACAACAACAATAATAACAATGGTAATAATACTAATAACAACAACAATAATAATTTCAATCAATTTTTTTAAAAATTTTAATCACGAAAAAATACATAACAATAACAATAAAAAAAAAATTATATTAGTAAAAAAAAAAATTCAAAATTAATAAAAAACATATACATAACAATAACAATAAAAAAAATTATATTACTAAAAAAAAATACATATCAATAATCACGAGAAAAAAAAAAATTCCAAATTTAATAAAAACCATATTTGAACACATATTAATCGCGACAAACACAAAAAAAAAATTAAAAAAATTCGGAAAACCCAGACTTCCGCCTGAAAAATCCGGATGTCTGGGGGAACTTCCGGAAATTTCAGGCGAAAGTACCCAGATCCGCCTGAAATTTCCGGAAGTTCCCCAAAACTTCCTGAATTTTCCGGCAGAAGTCTCCAGAAACAGTTTTTTTTTTTTTTTTTTTTTTTTTTTTTTTTTTTTTTTTCAAATTACAAACAACTACAACCACAACCATACCTGCTCGCCACCACTAATGCCGCCCCCACGACCACCGTATGTTAGCCTTATGCGTCGCCGGTCCGCCATAGCCGGATTCAACCTTGGATGGGTGGTGTTCGTTGGTGTTTGTGTCATTTTCAAATGTTCTTTTTTCTTTTTTTAAAAAAAAATTTCAGATTATTTTTTATAAATTTCTGAATGTCGAGTGAGAGAATGAAATTTTGAGGAGAGAGAAAGGGAGTGAGAGATGTGGCTTATATCATACTAAGTACTGTATATGATTGATTATATGAGGTTCGCGCTTTTCTCACCTCTATTTTTCCGTTACGACTAACGTCTGGACAGAGGTTTGGGCTGCGTTTGGTTATACGAGTAACCGTTTTGAGACGTTTAACCAAGTGAAATGTACTGATGCATGTGAAAAATAAAAATACTCTATCCGTTTCAGAATAACTGACTAGAATGTTGGACTTTTTTTCATCTATTTAGCTTTGATCATAATTTTTTACAAACATTATAGAAATATATTTTATCATAAAATATGTTGTTAAATAGGTATTAATATAAAGTTTCTTGATATAAGTTTTAAAATAATTTTTATTAATATTTAATTGTATAAAAATAAAGTCAAATTAATGCATCGACATGTGTGTAAAGTTGATTGTGTCAGTTATTTTAGAATAGAGGGAGTAGCATTTTATTGGAAGCATGTCAGACCGACAGGATGTCTTCAAAACACTAATTGATTTAGATAGATGTTGTAGGATTAAAAAGTTAATTTAAAATTTTATTTACAATAAAATTTGAATATAGTAGGATAAAATTGTTAGTTTAGCGTGTTTAAATTTTTTTATAAAACTAGGGTGGCTAACGTGCGTACTATAGCTAGCCATTTCTGGAGAGTTTTCTCAGTTGTGTGGCACGGGAAAATATGCAAATATTTTTTAGGTGTTTAGTGGCCATACACTATTCTTAAGAGATTAAAAAAAAAGACAATTAACGTTAATGAGGGCAAATAAGTAAAGAAACATTTTATCTATTCATAAGAGTTAATCATTAAGCTTAGAGGCATTTAACATCATATTAATAGGGGCATATAGGTAAACAAACATTTTAAGGATATAATTGTCCTCACACTATTTATAAGTAGTTTTTCATACTTTTTTTTTGTTCATATGAGCCACTGGGGCGGGGATGAGAATCGATCCCAAGATCACCTGGAACCGGGAGGAAAGCTCTTACCAACTGAGCTATCGTAGGAATATTAATATTTTATATGTACAAATTAAATTACAACTTTATGATTTTTTTTAAACACTTTATGATTTATATTGTAATGGTAGACATTGTGATTAGTTTCTAATTCCATAAATAAGTACTTAGTCTAATAATTACAGAAACACTCTAAAAATTGAAAGTGTTTTACTAGTAGTATTTAGTCCTGTGTCATGCAATGTCATACCCTTCTTTAATTGTTCGTTCCCATTAACAAGAATTCCATAGGTAATAAGGTATTGTTTGGTTGACCCATAGAAAATTATATTTCATAGGAAATAATTTCCCTAGCCCTTTTCCTAGGAATTGACCAAAGTTTGTTTGGTTGATAATATAGGAACTCAAATTTCTCGGGATTTTTTTTTTATTAGTTAGCTTGATTATTTTTTATTTAAGTTAATTAATTTGGAGAGAGAAAGAAAGAGACTAAATTATTAAAGTTAATAATGCAAGTAGGCCTCACAATAATTGTGGGAAATGTGACTTACCAAAGGGAGCTTGGTAAGTAAATTCCCATGTTCCATGGAAATTGAAACTTCCCTTGGAAATTCTATTTCCCCCAATTTGATAATTTTGTGTCAACCAAACAACATACCCATATTCTATTTCCTAGAAAATGGAATTTCCCACGTCTTTTACTTCTAACCAAACAACACCTAAATAAAACAGTCGCACAAACACTCTATTCTGTATTACTACAGATTACGAGTAACATGTTTTTTTATTTTTTTTAAGGAACGAGTAACTAGGGGTCTAGGGGTGTAAATGAGCCGAGCCGAGTACTACCTTGTTTATGTTCAAGTTCATTTAACTTAGGCGAATTCGAGCACGATCTCGATCTTTTAAGCGAGTTCAAAAATCTGTTCAAGCTCGATTCATTTAGTACACTATATGTTCGTGAACATTTCATGAACGACTCGTTTATTAAACGAGTTGATAAACGAGCGTTTCATGAACGAGCTTAGTAATAAACGAGCTTCTCTAATAAATGAGCTTTATACTTTTGACATTTGAAAATCTCAAAATTAGCATAATAATTAAATCCTAACTATAAACCTAAGAATTAAATTAACAATTGTGAATAAATCAATAATTCATAAATATAAATAAAGGAGTAGTTCGCAAACATAAATAAACAATTTGTTCATGAACTTATCTGAACGAGCATATTTATGTTCGTGTTCAAGCTCATTTATTAAATGAGCTTTAAAATTTGCTCAAGCTCGGCTTATTTATCAAATAAACAAACATAAACGAGCTTCAACCTAGCTCGACTTCGAGTAATTTATTGATCGGCTTGGTTCATTTACACCCCTACGAGTAACTTGTTTACGATTAGGTATAGTCCAGATCGTGTAGTGTAGTGTCATGTCGTGGCTTCCTTCAGCTCCTTGTGACCTCCCTTCCCCATTCGCAAGGAATTATGCCAAGTCCTCCTTCCCTGTCTGATTGATTTAATCAACTACGAAGTACTCCTACAAGGTTAAAATCTAGTAACACTTTTGAAGCACAAAATGGCAAATTCTTCATCATCACCAATATCAACCTCGACAACAGCAGTCGATAAAATGCCAGATATGGCGGCTCCTCCTTCAACTCCGTCGTCATCGGATGGCTGGATGGAGCGGATCTTCTATCCCACCCTTTTCGGAGGTCTATCTCTCTCTCTGTTTTCTTCCCTTTTCCCCAAACTCAAATGACGAAAACCCTAATTTTAATTTTCCGAATTTCTGTTTTCCTATAATATAAATGCTTCGTTCTAGCATTGTTTCATATTGTCTGATAAATTTGATTCTTAAGATTAATGAAGAGGAAAAAAGGCTGACTTTTAATTTTCTTGCGTTTTTAGGGATTGTTGGGGGAGCAGTTGGGGCGATGTCAAAGTATAGCAAAGTTCACGGCGTTGCGAATGTTTCAGCTACTTATGCTACTAATCTTGCCATTGTTGCCGGCTGTTATTGTGGTATTCTTCTTTAATAGAATTATCATTATGTTCAATTGTTAATTTTGACTTGAATGATCACTTTATAAGAGTAAACGGTAAACGTTTTCAGTATTAATTGATTTTGATGTGTACTTAAAGTATATAATTTCATGGCGCTAATGACTATATAGTGTCTTTTGAGGGACAATGTTCATTTGTATGATTTGGTATCGTGGTTGACGATGTAGATCATCGCGTGGAGATTGGTGTTTAAGTGATTCAAATTGCTAAGTATCCACAAACTGAGGCTGTTTTTTTTTGTCAAACCTGCTTTTTTGGTTGGGTTATGGGTGCTTTTTAAAGTTTGATTATTAATGGAAAACTAAGGGTTATTGATATTCTGATGGAACTAGATGCGCAAGCTTGCTCATGAAAACATGATCAATGTTTGTGTGAGTAGTTAGGATAAATATTCATAAAAATGGGGTTTAGTCAGCTATATGGCCATTAAATTGTGAAAGTAATGTCTAAATGCGCAATGCTACAAAACACCACTCCTTTCTAGATAGATTATCATTTTTTGCTTTGTGAGGTCCAACTTTGGCTGAAAATTACTCTTAGACTATGTTAATAAAAATCATATTGCACTCTTGGAATGTATTGATGGAATTCTTATTGCTAAATGTCAATTCTTGTTCTTGATATGCAAAAGATGTTCTTGGAGTTGCATAGTTATTTGAGGATTTCAATAATAAATTATATCTAATTTGTGATAAAAGAGAAATGAACCATACTAAATTTATAGGGTAGATGATTTGAATCAAAAGGACTTCTTTTGATCAAAATCTTGATCCTTACACCGATTGGACTATCTGCTTGCTTTTGACTAGAGTGGAATGATCAATCCATTACTGTTGGATAGTCCATTAAGCCTGCCAATATTTGCAGTCTGGCTGTAGCATTAGATCATGTAAGTTAGGGCTCATCTCACTCAAGCCTAAGATTCTTGGCTAGGGTTAAGTATTGCTTTCATCAAAAGCCTTGTTTGAATTCTAACAAATCTACCTATGAGCTATGAGTGCCAGGTGACAATTTCTATCTAAAAATAGGCCTAGGCTCTCCAAGTTTTGAGATTGATGAGATTGAGATAGTTTCCTTTGACAGTCGGCCTTTGCACTTACCAAATTACCCTTGGACCTTCTTTTAGTGAGGTTTGACCCTTGCTTATTTTTTGCTCGTGTGTGAAGTAGAAAGTCAAATTGTTTGTGTTTTAGGAATTTAATAATTACTTTTTGTTAAATAGCAGATTTTCTTGCTCCTCAAGAAACTGGACTTAAGTTTTTGACCATTTTAAGGCAAACACTAACCTGAGATAGTGAAGCCAGAAAGGTTGGAGTTCAACAGGACTAATACTAGAGCCAGATACTTTCAAAGTTTCAATTCTTGAGGAAAGTCCTATGCCTTGCAAAAATTCTGATGTAGATTGGAGAAGAGTTGCTGCTTAAAACTTTCAGGGGGAGGGGCAAGGCCAGAAGGGTTTGGTGTTTTAAGTTGGCCAAATTAGTTGGAGGGTCTGTGGTTAACTTCTTAAGGTGATGAGGAGTCATTTTGCAAAAAAAATTGTGGGGATATCAAAACTTTCAGGGTGGAGGGGCGAGGCTATAAGAGTTTGGTGTTTTAAGCTGGCCAAACTAGTTGGAGGATCTGTGGCTAACTGCTCAAGGTGATGACTCATTTTGTAAAAATCTGAGGGGATATTATGTTTGGGCCCTTTGCGGTGGTGTTGGTGGTGGGGGAAGGGGGGGGGGTGTGTGTGTAAAGTAGACTCTTGGCATTTCAGTAACAGAATATAAGACTTAAACATTCCTAATTGTAAAATCTGATTAACGAGACTAACATTATAGGGTTTAGTTTATGCCTTGGGCTTGTTTTATCAAACGTGAGAAACGACATTTGCTTTCTTCCTATTATGATAGTTTTATTTTGGTTAAACTCAAGAAGAATTTCGCTCATATCATTTATTGGTTGTTTCTTTTCCATAGACATTGACCTAATTTTATTCTATTTGAAATCTTTGTACTGTCCTTAAGTTCACTGAGTGCACATTGTGATGTTGAAATGCTATTTGCTGCCATACTGTGTGAAAATGACATTCTATGTACGGAGCATATAGTTTTAACTGAGCATTTTGATTTTTGACTTGCAGGAGCTCGTGAGTTTACGAGAGTAACTCGTAAATCTGAACCTGGTGATCTCATCGACTCTGCTATTGGAGGATTTTGTAGTGGAGCACTTCTTGGCCGCCTCCAAGGTTAGTATTTTTCTGGAGTAATTAAGGAATAGGGAAAGAAAGAGGAAGCATGTAACTGGAGGAAAATAAACTGTTAGAATTTTTTAGTTTTTCCTGTTTTCTCAGCTCATAAGTGGTCTTTGGACTTAGCGTGTAAATTGAAAGCATAATCTGTGTATATGTCTTTGTCCAAATGCTTTAAGGATCACGATGTTTTTCTTGTAAAGATTTTTAAACACTTAATTTCTGCCATGAAACAATAGATGCAACTTATGTTACTCAACACAGGTATGATTGTTGGGTGTGGTTGTGTGCTTATTACTTAAGTGTTAGACGCGCCAATGATTACTATTTTGGATGTGGGAGGACCTGTTCTAGAATTAGACAAATTTTGAAAGATTTCAATTTTACATTATAAGTACGTATCCGCAAATTTCAGGCTGATGTGTTAGCTCTCTCTCTCTCTCTCTCTTTTTTTTTTTTTTTTTTTGGTTCATATGAGCCACTTAGGGCGGGGATGAGAATCGATCCCAGGATCACCTGGAACCGGGAGGAAAGCTCTTACCAATTGAGCTATCCCTCACTCTCATGTGTTAGCTCTCTCTTATTCAATTATTATGTCATGCCGACTTTTGAGCATACACTTCATTGTTTTCTCTTCACTTTATCTAATATAATAGTGTCGGGTAAGGATTCTTTACCCTTATAAGTTATAGTGGTGTTGAGTGTCTGATGCAAGTACTTTAGATAGATATATGAGTTGAAGTGACATGTAATGCAACCTATCAACATTTCGTGTAGACCAACTTAGCATCGTGGTCTCTCTATTCACCTGGTAACAATGTTCTTTTGCGTCAAACAAGTCAAATTGCAATTGGTGTATTGTAATTTATAGCCTTTCTTATCTGCCTGTGGCTTTATATTCAAAGAAGCATGCTTGGAAACTTCTAGTCCTACAAAGTATTTTATTAGGAGCATAAAGATGGCAATTGGTTTGCAGTCATCTCCGTTAACTTCCAAATGCAAAAATTCTGCACATAATTCAGTTACTCATGCTGTTGAAGGTTTATACATGGCATCCCTTGAGGATTATGTATTTACATCTTGTGGCATATGTATTTTTCGCCTATATTATAGACGGTGAATTAGTAATTACCATTAGAAAGTGAATTTCTAAATTGTTCCTGAAACCTAGCTTGCTCTGTCAGAGTGTATTGCTTTTTAGAAACAGGTGTAAGGGGGAGGGGGTGAATAATCCATTATTTGTCTAACTACATACCTTTGTATTGTTTCCTTACAGGTGGCCAACGCGGGGCTGTTCGTTACTCTATCATGTTTGCTATTGCTGGAACGGCGGTTGACTACACTACACTTAAACTGCAACCACTTGTGAAGAGCTACTATGATTCATTGCTTGGTAGCGACTTGAAATTGCCTGAGTGGTCTCCCATCCGGATACTTGATGAAGAAGAACTGGCTGCTAAACAAGCTCGTGAAGAACAACTACGTGCTCAAAGAGCCATTACTATGAAGGGCAAAGAATCTTAAATTGAATTTTTTACTTCTAATTTTTGATAGTCATATTATAAATTTCCAATTTGAAGGGCATTAATGAAGTCTTACCACTTCACTTCAGCCAAAAAAGGAAGTACAGGCTGTAAAGTTGAGTTCTTTTTTTGTTAGTGGTCTCCTGCAATTTTCCGCCTTTTATCTGGGTTAAAGATGTGATGGGTTGCATGTTCGATTGAGTAACGCCAGAACCTGGAATTAGGAGATCTAGAGTCACTGATATGCGCCTTTTTGCTCATTGTATGAATGGTCTTGCACTAAATTTGTAGCTTCAGCTTGTATCAGCCCGGAATTGACTTATAAAATTGGGTTTAGCCTGCCCTTATACCTCAGCAAAAGCTTTGAGCGTTCTCCTTTTTGAGTTTAGTAGTTACACAAGTATTTATAAAGGTAAACAATACCTTAAATTCCCTTAAATGATTTTTGGTTGAGCTGCTTTTGATTTCCCTCCTTCCTTCTCTTGAAGCTCCACAAAACCCACTAGCATAAATGATGAGGTCCATCGATAATGTAGTAGTGCATCACACAAAGACACAAAGTATATACTGCGTATCAAACATGTACATCGGTTTCAAAACTTTAGAACTCTTTATTTACCTGTTCACTTACCATGTGAAATTGTGAAATGCAAAACTTGTTTACTCTAAAAAATAAATAGATTGAATAATGAATATACAGCAATATGTGTTAAAATCTTAAAATTAATACATTGGTTCATTTATTAATGATCATTCCAAGTTAATTAACAAGTAGAGTACTACGTACAAGGATATATATAAGCTCACCATCAACTATAGAGAGTAAGTTCATGACGTACTAGCAAAGGTGCACTTACTATTTCCTATTTAACCGACTTGACCCATATATTCTTGCCGTTTGCGAAAATAATGTCAAAAATTCATACTCGTATTGCACTAAGCATTAGCATTACATAGTCACGTAATTTTTTTTTTGAACGAATACCAATAATTTACATATATCATCCGCTTTGTGGCTCTCAACAAAAAAAACATTATCATTGTTACCCTGTAAGGATATTTAGGATATTTCGCTGGATTAATTATTCCATATTAGTACACCTCACGAGCAGTTTTTTTTGAAACAATACGCAGTCACGCACCATACGGCTACACTCATCCTCCACCCAAAACTCAAGACCTGCAGATCAGCTAAAACGCCGTATCTCCACTTTCCCGCACCTCCTTCCAACAATCGAATAACAGAGTTACAGAGGTACAAACAATTGGCGAAGGAGGAGGAAGATACCAAAGTTTTCTTTCTCCTCAACTCTCTCATTCTCGCTGGTATTTGTTCCGCCATTAGAGGATGACGGAGGTGGCAAGCTCGGTAGTACACGAAGTGTTGGGAAGACGAGCCGAAGACATAGACCAACCTATTATTGATTACATCGTCAATGTCCTCGCCGACGAAGATTTCGATTTCGGCGCCGAAGGCGACGGCGTTTACGACGCACTCGGCGAGCTCCTTGTCGATTCTGGCGCCGTTACCGATTTCTCTGAGTGCCGCTCTGTAATTTTCTTTCTCTTTTATTCTATTGCTTTATTTGTTTGATTATTATGATGTTGATTATGACCTAATTTGAGAGTTTGTATTGATAGTAATTGATTAAGATGTTAGAGTATTGGAAATCGGAGGTGGATTGTTATTGGATTCTTGTGATTTTAAATTTTTGGGAATAAAGTTTTGATTTTTCATTAATGTGTGACCTAGGATTAGGGTTTATTGTTAGATTTATATGAATTCGGCTGAAGAGAATGTATGGACTACTCAAAATAAGCATAGTAAAGCATCTAGGAGAGGACAATGAATTTGTTGTTATGCAAAGGGATTTTTTTTTTGTTTTTTTTTAGTAAAGCCTAAGTAATTTGTTGTTACCATTCCTTGCCTTTTGAAAAACATTTGCATTCCAAGCTTTACTTCGCCATAGTGCCATGTCATACCATTCAAATCCTTTTGTTGGGGATGAGAGGGAAGGGCAGGTGAGGTGACCTTTTTTTTTTTTTTTTTTTTTATCAAACTTCCATAGGTGATAGGTTTACTTAACTTCTAGGCTGCTAGCTATTTCAGGTGAATGATATACATAATCCATTAAGGTTTAAAAGTGTTAATCTTACCAAATGCGGCCCATTTTTATAAGGTGTTACACTTTCATTTTTGGCAAACCTTTTGTATAACAAAGAAGCGCAAGGCGATAAAGGTAGAGTGCCTTTTTTGCTCCAGGTGAGGCACATTTAAAGAGGCTCACCAGAGGCGCACATAAGCAGTTTTCATTAACTTTTTTTATATTGTGTGCCTCACATCAAAGAGGCGAAGCGCATCCAGGCGTAGCAGGACTTCATCGCCTCATTGCGCCTTGAGCCTTTTTATACATTGGGCAAACCTCTACATATTTATATTATCTCCTCTCATGATCCCCACCCGAACCCGTTACTACTTTTTTTTTCCTCCTTTCACATTCCTTACTTTTCAATAAACTATTACCTCCACTATAAAAGTATTTGGTAAAGAGCTTATGGGGCATTATAGGCTTATTTGACCAATATTAGTTGATTGACTGCGAAATAAGTTAATTTGAATTGTTTGATGGAGAGTTGATTTAAAAAACTTATTTCACCTAATAAGCTCTTTTTCAATAGGTGAAATTACACTTATACTCCCATTTAGTCTAAAACCCGAATTCAACTACCTAACCCACAATTAGCTGCTTTAAGCAATCAATTATTTATCAAATTCTTTTATATAACCAGTTAAAACAATATGCTAGTCAAAATTAGCTAACATAATCAGCTTCAACTTTTAGCTTTTTACCAAACACGACCTATAGTTTTCATAATTTTGTAATACTCTAACTACCCCACTTACATCTTATTATGTCAAAGTCAATTTAATTCACCTAAAATTATATGCCTGTCAAATCGTAACATTTAAAAAAAATAGAGGGAGTATTGATATCTTGAATATGTTGTGTTATAATGAAACCTATTTGAATTTTTTTGTATTTTGGCAATCTTGACAGGTGTGTAGCATATTATGTGATAAATTTGGGAAACATGGATTAGTTAAGCCAAAGCCGACTGTAAGAAGTCTAGCAGCACCAGTAAGGATGTTTGATGGGATGGACGAAGATGTCGTGCCAAAAAAAAAGGTTGAGGAGGTAGATGGCCCTCTATTGACTGAGCGTGACAAAATGAAGATTGAGAGGAAGAAGAGGAAGGACGAACGTCAAAGAGAGGTAAATTTAATGTTTTCTTACAAGGTTGTTTGTCAAAAGTCTTAATTTGTTTTTTTTTTACTTGTGTGCATTGTGGATGTAGCCCAGAGGCATTTACTATATCCCGCTTAAACAACTTCAAGCTTATTTGTTTGGAACAGCAAATTGGATGCTTCCTGTACTAGTTATATATTTCTTGTTTGACTGGTTGTCAGGTTGCCTGGAGCGTATTTAATATGCCATTCTGAGTTGCTTGGTGGGGGTTAGCTAACCATCTAGGTGAAAATGAAAGCTTCACAATATATTCAGTATTATAACACTCCCTTTGTCCTCAAATATCTTCCTATTAAGTTTGAACACACTTATTTAGGATTAAGTTGGGTGAGGTGAGAGTGTGAGAGAAAGAGAGTTAGTGGATGGGTTTACTTCACATGATATGTGAAAATTTTTCCATCTTAAGTAGCATGAAGGTTTTTTGTGGGCATCCTAAAAAGGAATGCAGGCAGGTTATCTGTTGACAGAGAGAGAGATAATGGATCAAATCAAATAACATAACCTATTTCAACTTTTTGTTTGTAATGAACTAGGCATTTCAATTCTTTCCCAATCTAATATTCAATAGAAAGAGTAGGTTTGCCGTATGAAGGGGGATCATAATATGCAATGTGTTTCAACTTCCTTTGAACTCTATTTTGATTGAGGTAATGTGTACAATTCCCAGGTCTTAGTGTGTAGTTAGTTTTGCTTTCCTGATGCCTATTAGTTGTCTATGTCTATCTTGTATGCCCTTTACATTCATTTTCTTATTGTTCAAAATTAAACAGGTTCAATACCTGAAGCATGTGGAAGAAATGGAAGCTGTCAGAGCAGGAATGCCTGTTGTATGTGTAAATCACGGGCAAGACACTGGTGGACCTACTATCAGGGATATCCATTTAGATAGCTTTACTGTATCTGTTGGAGGCCGGGATCTCATTGTAGATGGTTCAGTGACTCTTTCTTTTGGGAGACACTATGGTATGTTTTCCACAATCCGATATTCTGTTGAGCACCTCCTCCTCAAGTCTCTTGCTCATTAGAAATAGCAATGAGCAATCTAATCTTTAAAAATTAAGCAGTGTATTTCCGGTGACTTAGTTAATGCTAGTGTTCTTCATTGGCAGGGCTTATTGGAAGAAATGGTACAGGAAAAACTACATTCCTCAGGCACCTGGCCTTGAAGGCCATTGATGGTATCCCAAAAAATTGCCAAATACTACATGTGGAGCAAGAAGTGGTGGGAGATGACACAACAGCCTTACAATGTGTACTCAATTCAGACATTGAACGAAACCAGCTTTTGCAAGAAGAAGCTCGCTTATTAGCACTGCAGGTGAAACTTTACTTCTAAAACTTTCATCACATGCCACGTGTTAGGTACATTACATTATGACAGTTATTTAAATATTAATTGCTCTCTATTTATCTTTTCTGTAGAGAGAACATGAACTTCAGGGCTCAGATGAAAAAAGCAATGGTGCATTGAATGGAGATATTGGTAAAGATAACATTACGGAGAGGCTGCAAGAAATATACAAAAGACTTGAACTCATAGATGCTGATTCTGCAGAGGCACGAGCTGCTTCAATCCTTGCGGTCAGTATGAGCATATATTGATATTGCTTTCGTTTGGCTGTGATCTTGGTTTAGCCAGATGGTTTTCTAAATATGTAGAATGTGCTTTACCGAACTTATTTTGGATTTTTTTTTTTTTTTTTTTTGTTTTTTTTTTGGGTAAAAGTAAGCTAAACATATTGCCAACAAGGGAAAGTTACATGAGAGTGGCATACCACTCATTACAAGCACGAAAATCATCTCATCACATCATAACCAAAAATAATCCAAACACACTGTACTAGTGTACTGAGTTACAAATTGGAAGAAACCATTCTCCACTTATCACTAAGTCTAGCTTGTACAGTTGTACAGGGTGTCTGATGTATGTAGTCATACCCTTGCAATAACACAGTGGACTGCCTGATTGAAACTATGACTGAATAAATATCAATTTCATGACGATGGCTTCATGAGCTTTACACATTAAAGCAGAAATGAATTACCATGAAATAGCTTGGGGAGATCTGGGATGTCCTTGAGTCTTCGTGATCCTTAAGTTGTCTTTTTGGAACAGGTTACTTGCTATTCAGTGTTGATGCCTATACTAAATACTGATAGTTTGTTGGCAATTGGAATATTTCCAGGGTCTCAGTTTCTCACCGGAGATGCAGCATAAGGCCACAAGAACCTTTTCTGGAGGATGGAGAATGCGTATAGCTCTTGCACGTGCGTTGTTTATAGAGCCTGATCTATTACTTCTTGATGAACCGACAGTAAGTATTATGCTCATTTGAACTCTTATTTTTTGATGGTATTGATGTAATGGTTTCCCCTGAATTTTATGTGCAGAACCACCTTGATCTGCATGCTGTGCTATGGCTGGAGTCTTACTTATTGAAATGGCCCAAAACATTTATAGTTGTGTCTCATGCCAGAGAATTTTTGAATTCGGTAGAGTTTTAATTTGAAGCTGTTTGTTGGCAAGGATTTTTGACTAGTAATACCATATTCCGAACTTTGTCGAGTGGAGTTATTAAAAATATCATTTCAATATATCCTTTCAGGTTGTCACTGATATTATTTATCTACATGGGCAAAAATTGACTACATTCAAAGGAGATTATGACACATTTGAGAGGACAAGAGAGGAACAACTGAAGGTTCAACAGAGAGCAGTTGAGGCTAATGAAAAATCCAGGTCGCATATGCAGGTCTGTGGTCGAAAGTTGCTGCAATCGATTTAATTGTTGTAGCTTGTTTATACCATGTCAATGATTGCTTTCAGCACCCATACATCCACCATTACACATACAAGTAGTATTTTTCTTAAATTTATTTATTGTGGTCTAGTCTATATTATTCCCTTCAAGGTCTCTTAGCTTTTCATTGTGTATTTTCTGGCCTGCTCTCTATATTTATGTGTGCTAAGCTTTATTCTTCATTTCTTCCTATGTTGCAGGCTTTTATTGACAAATTCCGTTACAATGCGAAGCGTGCATCTCTTGTTCAATCTAGAATCAAGGTGCTAATTGATATTCTTCTAACTTTGTTGATTAAGGTTTTTGGTTTATGATGTCTTTGCTATTTGTTGGATGATCTAAGATTCTCCCATTTTGGAACTTAATGTTCAAGTGAATAGCTCTTACATTTTGATTTAGTGCTTGTTTAACTAACTTTTCAATAAGAAAATATTTCATGTTATGTTATAAATCTGCACTGTTGGTTTCTTTTTCCAGATGATTAGTATTTTAAATTTGTCATGTTAATTTTTTTTTTTTTTTTTTTTACTGAATGCTTCTCTTTTTATTAATTTTTATCTCAACAGGCACTGGACCGCTTGGGTGTTGTTGATGCAATTGTTAATGATCCTGAGTATGCATTGCCATCTTCATAGCTTGCTTCTTTAACATTTGACGTGTCTTTGGCTTTCGATTTGACACTGTGATTTCTTCAAGTTAATATTCAGTTTTCTACCTTGGCAGTTACAAGTTTGAATTTCCAACACCAGATGACCGACCAGGTCCTCCTATCATAAGTTTCAGGTATGTTTATAATTCTGATTTTCATTCTTTGCTTTTGATTTTGAATTTACGCACAGGTATAATTGTGTTTATTATAGATAAACCTTAATCTCCTTATAGACTAAAGCTAATTATTTTAATTTCTTGGAAGCTTTGTGGAATCTGGCTCTTTATGCTTGATTTTGTTATGTCCAAATTCATCTTTGCAAATAACTGATTCTGGTTATGAAGCCAGGATTTATTCTGAAGTTGTTTATGTTTGAATGTTGTTTTAGTGATGCATCTTTTGCCTATCCTGGCGGACCGACATTGTTCAAGAATTTGAATTTTGGGATTGATTTGGACAGTCGTATTGCTAGTAAGTTTTTCATCTTAGTTCTCCATGCTTTTTGTCTGCTTGTAGTTGCTTATGGATTCCCCTCAGCGATTTTGGTTCTTCTATCTTTCTTTTGTTTTTGACTTGATTGTCTTAATGCAGTATGAGTGAACAACTGCATTTATTTGGAAATTCTGTTACTTTACATGTAAAAGGCAATAACATCTGCTATGTTGCTTTTGGGTCTATGTTGAATGATCTCTTCTACTTTTTTTTCCTTTTTTTTTTTTTGAGGAAGTTTGAATGATCTGTTTGTTAATAAATCTTTGAAGTTTGCTGTCTCTACATGCTTGCCATCTTGTGTGATTGTTTTGGTTAAGCTCCCAACCATTACCAGTGGACATGATTCATGAATTAGTCTCTCTTTATCTTACAGAATGTTTGCTAAGGAACATGATTTAGCTTAGGCAAGGAATTTAGCTGTATGCCTATATTCATAAGTGATGATATCTGTATTTAGATAAGGCATTTCGTTTCCCATTAGAATGATTTTGGTTTGATTTGGACCGAGCATCTTGTCAATTTTTTAGGTGACAAGTCTTGATTATTGGATGCTTTTGATCTAAAATTTAATACTATTCTGCAGTGGTTGGTCCTAATGGTATCGGCAAGTCCACAATACTCAACTTGATTGCTGGGGAACTGCAACCAAGCTCAGGAACTGTATTCCGCTCAGCCAAGGTATACAGTATGTACATTGGGACACATTTTATCAAGCCATTATCCTTGTAGGCTTGTAGCATTAAACTTTTTATTGCTGCCTGGAATAATATGGTTACTGTAATTAGCCTTGGTATTGTAAATATATGTATATATATATATATTTTTTTTTATTATTATTTTTTTTTATTTTTTATTTTATTTTATTTTTTTGCAATTGTTAATGCTATAAGTTGACATTTTTTTTCAGAGCTTTAAAAAATTAGAAGCCTTCTTGTCTCAGGATTGTAATGTCGTCATTTGTGATGTATTGCAGTTAATTTCTTTTCTACTTTTTATCTCTTTCCTCATTGAGTGGTGCTGTGTGGTCTTTTATTTTTTCTACTGAAACTTCACAAGCATTAATGTCAGGGCAATACTTGTTTTCATACGCCACCTTTCAATCCTATAGCTGGAGTTAAATTGTTTTCCTGAGCTACTTTATATGTGAATGCTAACGTTGATGTATCTTTCTGTGAATTATTTGATAGTCTTAGTCAGTTACTTGCTGATTGTTTTTCTTCCCAGCCTTGTCATTTGTTCAACTGCCTGTTTTTGATGCTTGCTTGGTTCACATGTCATTTTGGTTGGGATTTATTTATTTATTTATTTATTTATTTATTTTTTTATTTTTTTTTTTGGGAATAGTAGTTGGCTTCTTTAACTTAGACCAGACTTCATGCTGTTATGGAACTGAAAGGAGCTTATGGCTTTATAAACAATTAAGTTCATGAAGAAAATCTTGAAGGCATGTTTTCTCATGTTTGTTTCAACTGAAGTCAACTACTAATCTTCTATTCTATATATGCAGGTCCGTATTGCTGTATTTAGTCAGCACCATGTTGATGGATTGGACTTGTCCTCAAATCCTCTTCTATATTTGATGCGCTGCTTCCCGGTAGGTTTTTTGAGAATGTTGTTTTTATTGTCTGTTACATGAAATAATTCCTTAGAATTAAATAACGCCATTGCATTATGTAAAGACTGCTCCATTATGCAGGGCCGTTTTACACAGGAGTTTACTTGCCATCCCTTGAAACATGTCACTTGTGGCAATAAATTCAGAGTTTGATGTTGGTTATTATTGGCTATTTTCTTACTTCTTTAGCTGTTGCAATAAAGCTGTTATTCATATTGATAATATTGATTTCTACATGTCTAGATAATTGTTATTCATTTTGTGGTCACTATGAATGTTTTACCCTCAGTTCTTAACAAATTAAGGTGCTCAAAAATACATCTATAAAAATTATCAAAACCATGATTAAGTAAAAAAACCAATTTACCAGATTATGCTACAACAGCTGTAACATACAGTGTAAAGGCTGTGAGAAGCCACTTATGCAACTATGCCACTGGTTCTTCCTCTGTTTGTTTACTTGCAATGTGACTCTTACATTATTTACATATTGAACCTTGATTGTTTTTTTGGTAATTTATACTTGAGCAAAAATGTGGTCATGTGGGATCTTATGATTAGGGATGTGGGATCTTGTTAGACTCGTCTTATTATTTTTTTAAAATATTAACTTTTTGTAGCATTGACAAGTGTGATATTCAAGACGTTGCAAATTAAAAAAATTTGAAGTGTATGGAACCATGGAAAATTGGACATCATCCGGTTTAGGAACAAAGTAGTCCAGCCAAAAGCTTTGCATAAGCGATTAGGAATAAAGTAGACTAGCCAAAAGCTTCACATAAGCTATTAAATTCCTTTAAAGCGAAAGCCTTCAGATACAATACTGAGTGAGCTCAAGAAGTCTCAGTTTCAGGAAAATGTAGCGAAGATGTCCCAGCAGAATCTGTTGAGGCAGTACAGGTAAAGAGAATGTGAACTTGTAATAGTAGTAGCTGGTGTCTTTGCATTCTTGGCTTAAGCAGGAGAAGAAGGATTGGCCTCTCTCTAGTTGAGTACTTTCGTTAAGTTTTGTTGAAGAATCTGATGTGGCAGTTGCAGCTTCCATCAGAATCCCTCGGCCTAGGATGTTATGCTATCTATGTTTCCCACTATCCGGTGAGAAAGAACCTATTTTAAGGTGTCCACAGTTTCAGACTTTCAGTAGGACCCCAGGCAGCATTTTTTGGCATTAAACTGTAGTTACTTTCCGATGCAGTTACCTACTTAATCACTATTAAGTAGCATTTATTAAATAATTTGGCATAGAGAAATATGTGCAAAATTGGTGAACATGTTGAGGAGGGAAATTATGACGCAAAACTTTCTTTAGTGACTTTCATTGTATACTCGAAAGATTTGACCGGACTATTCTGAAAACTTTATATATGTTAATATTTCAGGGTGTTCCTGAACAGAAGTTGAGAGGTCATTTGGGTTCATTTGGTATAACTGGAAATCTTGCACTCCAGCCTATGTACACCTTATCTGGTATGTTCCTTTTCAGCATATTGGTATGCTGGTCATCGTGGAAACTCTCTCTTAGCTTGCAGGATGGATGCAGAAAACTATATCCAATTCTGATTCATATTTTTTACATAATCTTGTCTGCTTCTCGGTGATCCTGCAATTTATGGTTGTTGAAGTTTTGGGACTCCATTAATGGATAGAGTGGTTTTTTGCAACAGGTGGTCAAAAAAGCAGAGTAGCTTTTGCAAAGATTACTTTCAAGAAGCCACATTTATTATTGCTGGACGAG
The DNA here is from genome assembly GCF_001683475.1 of Chenopodium quinoa. NCBI lineage: Eukaryota > Viridiplantae > Streptophyta > Magnoliopsida > Caryophyllales > Amaranthaceae > Chenopodium > Chenopodium quinoa. Next base: position 335,051 of record NW_018743175.1, read on the forward strand.
CCATCAAATCATCTTGTAAGTATTTTCATCGCTGTGATTATTGGTTACTCCGTGTAAAAGAGTGTTGAACCATGGGCGAGGCAGCAGTGCCCTCAAAATCTTGAATGTATCAGGTGGATGAATTATTGAATCAACAAACTCTTATGAATTGAAAAGTCGGGTTCATTGCATAGTCCATTTTTGTGAGTACTTTGTGTCAAAAATAATGAAAAAAATGTGGGCTTGACATTTTCTCTTTTCCAGTTTGTGAATGACATGTCACAAAAATATGAAAATAATGTGGATTGACTTATTTGTTCATATTGTGGGGAACTAAAGGTTAACAGTTAGTAAATGTATTTAGCTATATATCAGATGGATTTGTTTCTGTTATTTCCCAATTATGTTCTGTCATCATACATTTGTTCATAGTAGAACATTGCCAACCTTTAACAATTGAAGTCGCCAAGTTATGTGAAGAATCCCTCAATCTGGTTTGTGGGTTTATTGTTCTATGTAGGAGACGTTTCAATTGAAATTTTTCAGACATAATTTGATTATGGTACTTTAAATTAACTGCAGGATTTGGATGCCGTAGAAGCTCTTATCCAGGGTCTTGTTATGTTTCAAGGAGGAATACTAATGGTATTATTTTCTTTCATTTGGCTGTAGCCTGTAGCTACTATTTATTGTTACTTTTTTTGGCTCTTATACCCCAATTGATGGTAATTGGTAATGGTAATGAGTTAAGTCCAACAATGTCCACGAATACGATAAGCCGATAATGCTTCCCCACCTCTAAGTATGTGTTATGTGTTTATTGCACTATCATGGACATTGTAGTGAAACTTTCCTAACTCATTACCATTGCCTTCGAATGTTACTTATAACCTGTACCAAACCAACCATTGGAGCACAAACACAATCCTTAACTGGACAAGTGATGTCTATGTCTATGCAGGTTAGTCACGATGAACACTTAATTTCCAACAGTGTTGATGAGCTGTGGGCAGTGTCTGATGGGATCGTGACACCTTTCCGTGGGACATTTCAAGATTATAAGAAGTTACTGCACTCATCTTGAGTTGAGTCAGTTTTCAAAACATGAGTTCTAAAGTTTTTATGTAGCGAACACAGAATATGTTTTTATGTGGTGGGCATAGAATATCACTAATGTGAAATGGCAGAAGTGTTCGAAACAATAGCAAACATGCTGCTGTATGTTGCCGCTAATTAAGTGTTGGAGTGTATTATTGTGTTATTCTTACGAACAAATACTATACAGCAATCACTAATTGAATATATTCATATGCAACATGCAAAAAAGCTGAAAAATACGAAGTAACTAATATCAAATAGCTATATGGTTTTGTTACTCTCATGAATTATTTAGGCTCCATTTTGATGGATTGAAAATTACAGAATTGAACTAAAACAAAATGACCTGAACTCTAAATACTATTATTATTATTAACGAATAATAATAGTAATAATAGCCCCATGGTGATATTTGATATTGTGTTTCTTCATGGTCATTTGGTTAGGCAAAGGAGATTGGAAGTTAAACAAAATTTGTAATAAGTTCACTTGCCTAGAGAAGGTTATTAAACAAACTATTTACGATCCATGAGAGTAAAAAAAACTAAAAACAACGAATTAATGAATTAACATTAGGTCCAAAACACTTGACTGTCATCATTTTTACCTTCAAGTGATGTTACAAATAAATAAAGTGATAAGACTGATAACACTTGAGGTCTCTCCAACGTTATAAATAAATAAAGAGATTTGTTATTGGCGTTATTTAAGTAATGGGTCTTTCATGTCATGTTAGGTCTAAAAAAAAACATATTCAGCATAAAATACATATTTTAACTAAGCTTGAAACAAATAGAATGACTCTAGATAGCAGTCGGTTAAACTACTACTTAATGGGTTGTATAAGCTGCAATCCATCGGAGTATAGCCCGTATGATCCACACAATAGTAGAGCTCCACGAGCAAAATATTCATACCATGAAACATTCTGCATTTCACAAATGATCTTGGAAATTGTAACTCTTCATGGATGGTCATAAGCTCCTTAACCGGTAAAAATGATGGTAGTCGACAGGAGGGAGCACTAGCATGAAAAAATTAAAACATCATTAGTATTTGAAATATGAAGATTATTATATGTATTTGTGAGATTAAAGAATGATTAGATACTTACTTTTCAATATATAATCAGCATTAACAGCATGATAAAGGGCTTGAAAACATAGATTGATATTACAATATCTGACTTCGTAAATCAATACTAGTAGATGATTTCATGGAGGTCGGTTTGCATTTGTTTCGAGGATAACATTGTTTATTGAAGAATTTGAAAAATTGGAAACACTTGCGTAGGGTTGGATTTATGTTCAAGGTAATGGGGTCAATTGAACCCACTTATTTTGTTAAAAAATTGTTATTACAAATATTTTTAAGATGAAGAAATGAGATCGATTCTAATTTGAACTCTAACAAGTATGAGAATATTTTGTTGGTGGATTATTTTGAATTATGAAGAGAAATAGTAGCCATTCGTTTGAACAGAATATTCTACCAAGGTTTTGATTTTATATCATTATAATCATTAGTACAACCAAGATATTACACATGAAGGGAATTGTTTTTTTTGTGTGTGATTGGGTTATTAGTTTATTTTTTAAGTGTGTAATTGAGTTGTTGGTTCATTTATTGTGTGTGTAATTGGGTTATTAGTTCACTCTTTGTATGTGGAATAGGATTGTTATTTCATTTATTGGTGTGTAATTGGGAGATTAGATTGTTAATTCATTTTTTGAGTTCATTTTTTGTGTGGATAATTGGGATGTTAGATTGTTAATTCATTTTTTGAGTGTGTAATGGGAAGTTAGATTGTTAGTTCATCTTTAAAGTGTGCTTGAGTGGTTAGTTCATCTTTTGAGTGTGTAATTGGGTTGATAGTACAATTTTCAAATGTGTAATTTAGTTGTTATTTCATTTTTTAAATCTCGATCGGTGATTCAGACTTAACAGTTATGGTTAGTATTTGTTGAGTTTCGCGTAGAAATTAAGTTAATGGTAGAAAGACTAAAAACTTGAGGGAAAGTTCCATTTATAATTTATTTTTTTAATAAAAAAAAAAACCTTTACGTTTTTGTTTTAATTTTGCAAAAAATTAACCGTATAAGAAATCACTACAATTCATATTCAAATACAACTTGAGATCAATTTTGTAGTTGTGCAACACTTCTTAATTAGTGTATATTTATTATTTTATAAAGCTATTATTTTTCACTTTTACTATTTACTAAACAATTTTTATCTTTAGTCTTATTTCTTATAAGACAGAGTTGTTAGGGTTGTGAATAAAGTTGGAGATTTAATCAAATAGAAGAGAAATGTACACATTACTTATGTGTTTATTTGTTGATACTATATTAGACCACTGACTTCCTACAAAATATATTAGACCCCCTCTCGTCAAAAAATATTTATATGTATATATTAGACTCCTATAGTAAAAGCCAAAAGAACAAGTAACAAATAATATGGAATAGTGAAAACTGTTATTTGGTATATACATGCACAAATGCACAATATAATATTAAAAATTTAACTTTTAATTTTCTCTATGTATTGTTGCATTTTTTTTTAATTTTTTTTTTTACCATGTCCATAAGCCTAAGTGGCTTTTTTTAATTGTTCACCTAATCCGATAAAAGAGAGTAACTACACAGTAGCGAATGTGGCAATGTCACAATGTCACCATATAGCAGTATAACATGGTTTAATATCCAATAGTATTAAAAAATTTTAATACTACGTATTGTTTCACTTTTTATTTTTCCCATAACTTATAGGAGGACTTTGTAATAAACTCACATATTTGTACTATCTTTCCTCTTCATAAACGACTTGATCAGCCAGTTTCGAAATATTTACTACATTTTTCATTTCTAAGTGTTTCTACATTCTAGTATTACAACACGTCATAAATATAAATTGGCAACTTAGGTTATTTCTCTTCGGTTCTTCCCGACTTGACAAATCATTCAAAAAGCTAAATTGTTACTCCATATTTTTTATTGTTTTTTTTCCTGTGAACCTAAAATTGTTTGAAATCATCCTTTTTTTTTTTTTTTTTTTAAGCTGAAATCATCATAAATTAGATAGACTTAATTCTTTTTCTCACTAGTTGATCGAATAAAAACTATAATGGAGATTGATCTTCTTTAATTTTTAATTGGTTGTCTTACTTCCTCATTTTTAGCTATTTGTTTTGTCAATTGTCAACACCCTAAAGCAAAATACTTTTTTTTTTCCCAAAAACTAATCACAAGTTCACAACTTCAGCCAAAAAAAATTAGATATGCTAATCTAGGATTTTACACTAATGACTAATATCAAAATTCATCACATCAACTACTCATCGTGAAAGTAGAGAGGTGCTTGGGATGCCTCTAACTTGCACCTTAGCAGCCTTGCTCGAACTTTGCCGATATGGAAGCTTGCTTCTTGGCTATAAATGTTTAAAGGTCTGAATATGGTGGGAAATTTTTTGTCAACATTTGAATTTCTTTTTTATGCAAAGGTGTGGCTTGCACACGCATATTTAGTTATTTATAACATAAAATTGTAGGAAAGCAGGAGTCAACTAACTATCGAAATCTTGACTTTTATTCTATCGAAATCTTTAAACCACCAAAATATGGGATTAGTTAGAATAACAGAATATATTATCATATATTCTATCATTGGTAAATCAAATTTTTCTTACGAATTGAAGTATTTCAATTTTTTTCCTTATAAACCTAGTTCTTTTCACGTTGGTAACAGCACAAACCACATAACCATTATAAACTTTTTTTTGACAAAATATTTATAAACTTTATTATTTATAAACTTTATTGTAAAACATTAAAAAAAAAAAAATTAAAAAAAAAATTAAAAAAAAAAAACCTTAAAATTGATATATTAGTTGCACCTTTGGGATATTTTATATCTTACAAATAATACCCCAAAGTTCCATCTACTAATATATAACGGAGGTAGTAAGTACAGAAAATATTTTATTTAGTTTATATGTAATTCGTTTTCAGTATATAAATGGTTTGGTTTTTTATTTTTTTAAGGGCTCTGCTCTAAACTGTTACGGTGTTTGAGCTTAATTTGACATTTGATTGGCCTATAAGCAACGATATTTTTACAATTACTTAGCCCCACAACAAAGGCATAACCTTTGTTCCTTTTATCAAGCATCAGGTTCCAAAACAAAGGCACAACCTTTGTTCCTACATTACAAAAAAAACCCTTAATTTACTTGTCTTCTGATGTGGAATAATAATGAAAAATCTTACCTCTTATAGAACTTTCGATCTTTAGTAGTTTAATTGTTATTTTAGATTTTGCTTATAAGTTTTTTTTTTACATTTCACTTGAAAGTTTTTTTTTTGTTTTAAGCAATTAGAATTTATTCCCTTATTTTAATCTTTTTATTTATTTTGATTAGTTTTTTAGTGTAGGGGATATAAGTTTAGTAAATTTTACCTTTTTAATATTCTATCTTTATTAGGAGTGTGTTTAGGAATTTGGATAGTTAATTTATCTAGGACTTCTAATGTACTTAGGAATCTTAGTACTTATATGTAGCCTATATAATGGCATTTATGCTCTTAATATAAGCTTATACTTGTATATTTTTGACCTTGTTAAGGTTTAAAGCTCGTGTTGCTTAGGAAACCGAGCGGCCAAAATTATATTATACCAAGCCCCATTTATCAAGCATCAGGTTCCACAACAAAGGCACAACCTTTGTTCCTACATTAAAAAAAAACCCTTAATTTAGTTAGGGAATCCAACTTTTTGCCATAAATTTACTTCACTTCATCATCATCTCCTCAACTCAAATTTGATTTTATAGGCCATTATTTTTCAAAGTGTTTTCTTGGGGGAGTTTTAATCAATTGTTTTGTTGACTTTTAATTTTCTATCCCCACTTTGTTTGACTTGCTTTATAGTCTTCGGTCTGAAAAATGCCATCTTTAATTTCAATTAGTTTTAAACCATCCAATCAATTTTTCAATCTCCCCAAAATCCCAATTTTCCTCTCAAAATGACTAAAATTTGTGTTAAAAATTGCAATTTTACAATCATATTTTCATTATTTCTCTTAATTTTGCCAATCATGTCACACCCACAAACAAAAAAGTGTAGTGTTCTTGATGCAGGGCCAGTAACTTCAACAATTTCTCTCATTTCATTCCTAGAACAAGTTCAAGAAACTGCCCTCAATACATTTGGACCCAACAATTTTGATCCTAAGCTCTATATTGATTTCTCATTGAAATCTAATCTTTCTATCACTCAACAAGCCTTTGCTAAACTATCAAGAGCACAAAACGGTGCCGTTTCGGCCGATGAATTGCGAAAATTCATACAAGATTACTTTAATGGTGCAGGGGATGATTTGATTTATGTTAAACCAGCTGATTTTGTGGCTGAGCCAAATGGGTTTTTACCAAAAGTGAAGAATTCTGAGGTTAGAGCTTGGGCTTTGCAAGTTCATGCTTTATGGAAGAATTTGAGTAGAGAGGCGTCACCTGATGTTAAAAAGCACCCTGAATTGCATACTTTGCTTCCTATTCCTGAACCTTGTGTTATTCCTGGTTCAAGGTTTAGGGAGGTTTACTACTGGGATTCCTATTGGGTTATCAGGTTTGATTCTCGATATGATACTCCCTCCGTTTCCAAATAATGACAACCATTATTTCGAAATAATGGTATAAAGTTTAACCATTATTTTGAAATGTAGAGAATGTTTAATTAATTATTATTATTATTGTGGATTGCATATTTGTTGGCTTTTGGTTGGTTTAGTTGTTCTTGGACATGTTGTGTGGTTTGATGTTGATGTTTACTGACCAATATGCGCAATTTTTTCTGATTTCTTTAGTTTGGTGTTGAAAGTAATAAATGCTTTTATATTTTCTCGTATAAGTTTATATTGAAAGAATTGTACTACATGCTAATTTTCAAGTTTTAAAAAACAGCTAGAAGGTTGACTACATTAGTCTTTGATTTAACTTAGTTTTCACCAATTTGAAAAGCTATTGTTGATGCTGAAACATTGAACAACTGATTTATTATTATAATTATATATATGTAGATTAGATCATGGACACTTGTTTGAAGTCATATAGCTTTGAATATTAAGCATGATTTCGTCATCTTGAAAATGATCATGTCATTTCTGTTTTTGTTTGATACAAGGATAATTAAAGATAGCGTACCATGGTTAAACTACCTATAATAAATTCAAAAAATAATATTATGTATAAAAAAGGTTGTGCAGTCTGTCTGTAGTTATGCTATATTTTGTTCAGCTACAACTGGGCTGATCTGATTCTAATTGTTTGAATCTTGCACCTGGATTACTGAATTGGCAGAAGTTAATTTGTGGTAGAATTACCAGAATATTGAATGTTATGTTTGGATGTAGTAGACCTTATATCTCTCATTCTCCATATCGTTGAAGGGTAGAGTTATCAGGACTTAAATTATATGTGCCCCCGATCTCTCCTTTTTCTTTTTTTACTAACCTGCTCGAGGTCCTTAAGTTCTCGATTCTAATCAGAAAAATTAGAGAATTATACTGTAAAAGAGTCTGCATGACATTTTGACATGTTAGTTTACAATAATGATTTGCTGTTGGCAAAACTTCTTATGGAATTCATATCTTCATTGCACAGGGGTTTGCTTGCTAGTCACATGCACAAGACTGCAACTGCTATTGTGACTAACCTCATATATTTTGTTGAGAAGTATGGCTATGTGCTTAATGGTGCTAGAGCATATTACACAAATCGAAGGTGACTGTGACTTATTTATGTATTATATATTTGATTAAATCATTATGGCATCTGACATGAGTGAATCACGATTACGAGGTTGTATTAATGCGGCTGTGAGTGATATTGTCTTTCTCTATGGTCGTTTAGTTATGTATAGGAACTAGGAATTCTCACTTGACATAATTTCCAAGAATTGTATTGGAGTTTCACTTCCACGGAAGTGTAAAAGATTAAGTTGTTGACTGGATATAGTTTAAGGTTTAGAAGTAACAAATTTTGAAAGAAGTTTCACTTGCCTAGAGGAGATTATTAAGCAACTATAAGCTTTTAATGAGAAGTGGAGCATCTGATGAAGTCGTCCTTCCACATCATTAGGAAGCAGTTACACAAGCCTACGATGGAACAAAACTCAAGCCTTCATGCTTATATTGACATTTGTTGTTGCTCATTGTAATTTCTCCTAATAGATTTCCCTCCGTATGGCATCATGAATATTTTTTAACACACTCGTTGAAATTCAGGCTTCATTGGACTATACTTTAATATCTTATAACACACTCATTGAAATTCAACCGAATTTGTCCTGGCTAACTTTTGCAAATGATATGAATTGGAATGTTACAAATAGTGTGAATGATTAGGTGAATATGCATTTGCTAAAGAAATTGGATATTGTAATCAGATAAACCAAAATGATATTGAGGACAGTTTTGTGGGATGGAGGGAATATGATTCTAGATCTTTAGTGACAGTTTATGATAGTTTAGGGAAGGTGAGATGGGTGCAGAGATTCTTCTGGTTAGACTCTTAATAGTTGCACTTCAATCTTTGGAAGCCAAATATATAATTCAAGCTATGCAGGCAGCTGCTAATTAAACTGTGAAGCATCTAAAGTTGGTTTTTTCTACAGTCAACCTCCTCTATTGAGTTCAATGATACATGAGATCTACCAAAGAACTGGTGACAAAAACTTGATTAAGAAGGCTCTTCCTGCTCTACTCAAAGAACACGAATTTTGGAATTCAGGTGCCATTTTCTGCACTTTTCTTTGCCTTTTATCCTCAGCACTTCCGATCACTTCATGTATACTGAAGTTACTGTTATATCATTCAATCAAATTGTTTCGATAGGAATACATAAGGTTACAATTCATGATTCTAAAGGTGGCAGTCACAATTTGAGTAGATATTATGCCATGTGGAATAAACCAAGGCCAGAATCTTCGACTACGGTATGTTCATTTTTCACTTTACAACCATGAGTAAGAGCTGCAGTGCCGCACATAGCAAACATACATATTACTCTGTTGCTTTTGCAGGACAAGGAAACTGCTTCAACACTGTCTGATGCAGCTGACAAACAAAAGCTTTATCGTGAGGTGGCTTCAACTGCTGAATCTGGATGGGATTTTAGTACAAGGTGGATGAGGTAAAATTACCTTTCTTGGGTTCAAGTTTAAGTACAGTGATATTCAGTTTTCGATGTTGTATATGGCATGGTTATCTCTCTTAATTATCTGCTTGATCCTCCAGCTTCTCGTGGATTTTCAAGGCTCAAAATATCAAATGGATAACTTTATCTACCTTTTAGATGTTGTATGAGTAATGGATCCTGAATTTCTTGTTCCTTGTACCTCCAGAGTTTGTATAAGATAGAATAATGGCTGATAAGCGGCATTTAATAGGAAATCACACTTGTTCAAGTATATTTAAGTTCTGAGATAGAGCATTCTCTATTCCAATGTGTATGAGCATGTGGGAGGCATGGCAAGCTTAGCTATGACCTATGTTCTTGCTAGTATTCTCTTATTCTGAAGTGTATATCTCTAATGGGACTTGCTTTGGTCTGTGATATTGGAAAGTATCAAAGCATATTTCGCTTTCTGGAGTTCATGTTCTAATTTGATTTACAAGTACATTTTTTTTTGTCATGTGGGTGCATGGGATGAAGAAAATTAGTTTTTTTTTGCAGGAATTCTTCTGATCTAACAACACTGACCACAACCACAATACTGCCTGTAGATTTGAATGCATACGTACTCAAGGTATGATATAAATTCATAGCTTGAGATCAATTTGGTGGTTCATCTCATGTAATGAAAATTTTACTTTTTTGTTTGCCTCAGATGGAGCTTGATATAGCATACTTTGCAAAAGTCGCTGGAGAAAACAACATAGCTGCGCAATTTCTCAAAGCTTCTCAATCAAGAGAGAAAGCGTTCAACTCTATCTTCTGGAATGAAAAGATGAGCCAATGGCTCGACTGCTGGATCACTTGCAAGGTGACACATCCTTGTAAATCAAAGTTTCATCCTCTAGTTACAATTAATATCAGTCTTGTAACTCGTTAACTTTTTGTTACACCTACAGGATGATCAAACATGGGAAGCTTCTCACCAGAATCAGCATTTATTTGCTTCAAACTTTGTTCCCTTATGGATCAAGCCGTTTGATTCAGGTATTTAATTTTGCTCCATGTTACTTGTATGACTTTTGCTTGTTCTGGCCACTTTACTTGGGCGATTTTTCTCTGCTATAAGCATAAAAGACTTGAAAATTAGTTGTTTACATAAGCCAAACTCTGCTAAGTGATGCACCATGCATTTTTTATATGCCTTACGGAAATAAGATCACCTAAGAAAATAATGTGTTGCTGCTGTGTATTGTCGTTATTACTATTCAAAACATCTGATACTGTGTACTGGTCAGACTATATTTTTATTGATGTATCCTTTGGGTTTCAAAAAAAAAAAATAATGATATATCTTTTGGTTTAATCAAGGTGTTATTGAATGTCTTTGAAAAAGAGGATACGAGCTGCAATATCTAATCATGGAATTAGATCTTTAATCATGGAATTAGATCTTTTCAGTCAACTTGTAGTAGGGTTATATTTTATGAAAGAATTACAATTTCAATAGTATAATTTAAATGACATCTGTATTTTCAAGCTTTCTTGGCAGAGAAGGTTATGAAAAGTCTTGCAAGTTCAGGCCTGGTTCGTCCTTATGGAATTGCTACTTCTTTGACGAATTCTGGACAGCAATGGTTATTTGTCTCTCACCCTCCTTCATACTCTCATTTCTATGGAAACTTTTGCTTATTTAAGAGTTATACTGATGTGATAGAGATTGCATAACCAGGGATTATCCTAATGGCTGGGCCCCTATGCAACACATCATTATTGAAGCTCTTGCGAAGTCTGGTTCCAAGGAAGCCTATTTGATGGCAGAAGATATAGCAATCAGGTGGATTAGGACCAACTATGCAAGCTACAAGACAACTGGAGAAATGCATGAAAAATACAATGTAGATAAGTGCGGGGACATTGGAGGCGGTGGTGAATACATAGCACAGGTATATGTTTACATAAGAATCAGTAACTCATTAATAATATCAAATAAAGACAACATTGGGCAACAACAACATACTAGTAAACTCTTTGGTGAAAATATATGTAAATTAGTATTGTCAATTTTAATCCAACTGAGATTATAATCTTTGCTGAATTTTTTTTATACTTTTGGGGATGGAAAAAAGAGCTGATAGTAGATAACTTATTGGTTTCACACTGATATATATTATGAATTTACCTGCAGACTGGGTTTGGCTGGACAAATGGAGTTGTATTGGCTTTATTAGAAGAATTTGGATGGCCCCAAGATAGAAAACTTGATTGTTAACTGGGAGCTGAAGAACTTAGATCGCTTCTGCTTTATCAGCATTTCAAGACGATGGCACCACGGATTTATGAAATTATTTAGTAATTGAAATAAAGCTTTTAATTTTCTTTATCAGGTAAAGATTAAGCTTCCTAATATATTGATTGGATAATTGACCCACTTGTTTTCCATCATTCAGGTCTTCCAAATATTAATGATTGTATGTTCAACTGATTGTTAAACACCCATGGCAGCATTGTGTATGTGTCTAATTGGAGGCAAGCTGCTGCATAAAATAAGATAATTACTGATTTGCGTGAATGTTCCTTTTCATTGTCTTCATTATAACTGCTGAGCTACTCTAGTCTAATAGTAGTTTATCTGATGCTGAGTCAGTTTTCTTCTTTGCTGTTTCTTATTTTGTGTGACTGTTTGAGCTCACGTTAGCATGAACTAACGTCTGCTGTGGATATCAGACGAGCAACAATGAACTTAAGTCTGTTTTCTAATACTAATATCCAATAGAACCTTTTAGCTTCTGTTGGTCATTGATATGATATATTTTTCAGTGTATTCAGTGGCTTTTTTTTTTCTTTTTAAACGAACTACACCATGCCAGATTGCAAGGCTTCCTATCTTTTTTTCATTGGCTTGCATTGCTCTGTTGTATTGGTGCATCAAGTATGAGAAACTATAGCATTCCACCCCTTTTGTATGTTTGTTTAATGCTATTTAAACATATGTTAATACTTTTGTACTTGCTTGTATGCTTGCCCATCAATTCCTTATCTGACATGTATATCTGCCACCCCGCCAGTATATGGGTTAGAAACACCACAATCAGCTATAGGATCTACTCTGTTACTTTCACCAGGACGCGAATATTTAGCACCCTTGGATTTTTCCGAAGCCCATATGTTTGTACAGAAAGTCAGAATTCCTTCATTCTTATGTTTAACCTAGTTTCCCTGTTCATTTTCTAGGAAGGTTTTTAGTATGCATGAGAAAAAATCATCTCTTTGTTGAAATACCCTGAATCGGTAGGTCTAGTTTATTCATTTAGCGCTTTGAATGACTATGATAAGGGTCTTGCAGACCAATCTACATGCTGATGCTCCCTCAAACCAATTTAGATCTTTCTCTCTTATCTATGGACGTTGGTAGCTATCGAATTGCTGGTGAAACTTCTAACTGGGTGTCAATATTTGATATTTATCATCTTTTTCTCGCATCCTTTATAACTAGTCATAGATCATCTAATGCCTCAGCCGCTAGATGCGCATATTTCTGCTGCAGTAGCAACTCTAGTCTCTAGCTAATACTCTTGTCCTTTAAATGACAAATATTCATGCTTTATGCATTCCTGCTGTACTTAGGGTAAATTCATGTTTCTCTTCTTGATAAACATGAAATGCATCTCAAGGGGGTAGTTTTGTATTTTAAGGCCTAGTAGCTGGGGGTACGATCGTCTTTCTATAATATCACATAGAATAGAGGTGAATTGGTTGACGGGGTTAGTAAAGTACAACAACTTCCTTCGAAGTCCCAGTAGTCCCATTTACTCCAACCTCAACCAAAAATGTAGAATCTTCTTCCCTCTTCACTACTACTCATCTTCTCATCATCTATTGAACTTATAATTCTGGAATTGTAGATATGCGAGGTTGTTGGTGGTTGCAATGTTAGGCAGCGGGTGGTGGTGTTTTCCGAGCACAATAGCTGAAATATATGTAGCAAAAGGTCTGTATTTTCTGTGAATAACACCGAGAATCCGAAGAGCATCTTCAATGGAGTTTTAGAAGTTCAAAGGCTACTTCAATGGAGGAAGATGACACCCTTACCCTTTGAGGTTGATTATGCCCTTCTTTTCTCCCCTTTATGGAGGAAATGGTGGTGTTGGTGGGAGATGGGTGGGGATGAAAGCTCGAGCTCCTTTAATGGAGCTTTATGTGAGAAAAGGAGGAAGAAGAATAGCGTGTTAATTACAAATGGTAACCAAGTGTTGCACGGTGTGAATTAACAAAATGATTCACATTTCTTAATGATGCAAATAAAATAGTATAAAATGCTTTTCCCAATGCAAATAATAACAAAAATGTCACTAGAGATACACTCCATGTTTCTCAATAAAAGAAACTAGGGCTCGCCCTGTAATAAACATGCCTGATTTATGAGTCCTTGCCATACTTTGTTAGGTGTTACGTCAGTTGAGGAAATTATGGGAAGAATATGTCAGTATATGCTGCAACATCATTGCAGAGTGCACTAATATGCAATCAAAAAGGAGAAGCGTATAATTAACCTTAAAATCATCAAAAAAGCAAGATTATATATTCATTGAGTACGCTAACCAACGTCATTGAGTACGCTATATTTTTCTGTCAACATTAAACGGTATGTGACTGCGTTTTGTCCCGATAGTGCGCATCAATTTCTGGTTTTTTTTCTAACTTAAGAGCTGAAAATAGTTCTCCTAGCTCAGAGGAGCTTCTTTCTGTTTCATCGTCTTCTTTTATTAATCGACGGGAGCTATTCTCTTTGACTACTAAACGTAATTCAATGTTTTATGAGCCGCTACCTAAGAATTCAGATTGTTTCTGTTGGCACCAGGCAGAGCAAAACACTCGAGTATGGATCATGACATTAATACATTATATTGGCTTAAGGCAAAACAATAGATAAGACTCCCTCTACCTCTAATATGATTATTTCAGAATCTTATAGTATGTTATAGGAAATTAAATCATTAACTGAAAGGGTTTGCTGGTTTAGTTTGCTCCTCACTGAGTCGTTGATAGAGTTTAGTATATGTCTTTTCTATATGTCAACAACTATATCATTTATGTATGAAATGGTTGAATCAGCAGAAAATTTTCATGTATACATTATAAGCCTTTGTAGTGACTAAACGCTTTAGTAAAAATATACCTATTGTATACAAGATCTCGGTTGCTGTTAAATGCTGAGCATAGGTCTCGAATGTTGGCTAAGTATGATAGAAACAACACCCGCAACAGGAGCAGAGCTGCTGCATACATACACCCGAAGTACTTGAATCTTATCAGAAAGAATTAGTGTAACCAAGATTCAAACAAGGCAATTAGGCATATATCAGGTTGTTAAATTTTATATGATCTATCTGTCTGTGCACATAAGGTCATTTCCTTTGCTTAACCTTAGGTGCTCGACGCGTTTCTGTAGTTCTGATCAATATGCAGGGACAAATTACCATGGATCATCTACTTCCTCAGCTATCAGATATGCAAATCCATGCCACTGTAGCTTCTCTAGGTACTTGTACAATATTAAATTATTGTCTTCCTTGATGATATATTGCACGACAACGAAAGGCTTAATAAACTCGTATATCACATCTAATAAAGTATATTTATGCTAATCCTGCATTCCTACTACCTTAAACAAGTCTGATAATCACTTTCGTTACGTCAGTTGATATGAGGAAATTCTGGAAAGAACTTGCTGGACCATATGTGCACTAATTCGCTAATTATATGCTACTAAAAAGAAGCATTATAATTTAAGCCAATTAACAAACCTCCATTTCATAATTTGTCATATTATCAAGGAGTATATTCTTTGCATCAATGTAATTAATTATGTAATTATATATCCTGTCAACATCAGACTAGTGAGCATAATTATCTAGACAGGTTGCTGCTGTTTCTGTTTTCTTCCAACAGGAGCCCTTATAACTGTACAATAATGCTCCAAGCTTAGTGGAATTAATCTCTTTGGTTGGTTAAATTAAGTATAATTTCATGTCGACTTCAAAACCATATTATTAAAGTTTCTGGATTTGCATATCAGCCAATCCCAAGTGGAATAGGTGATTTTATGACAAAGACATCATTTTACCAATATATCAGAATTGCTTAACAGTTTTATTCTTAAAATTAATTAGATTATATTAGTGGGTTTTGGTGGTTGTTTTGTAAGCATGGCTGGTAAACAAGTCTGAATGGTATACGCTTGTTTATTTTTTAAAACTCGAAATGATCTGAGTTTTAGCCGAGCTCTGTTCATTAATAGTCAGGCTTGCAGAAGCTTGTTCATAAGTTTTAATTGGATCATGATACAGTTTTTTTATTGAAGTTCGTTATGTCTAAATATAGTAAAATTGAGAATAGGAGTGATTATTATTATGTTATCATACATTGGAATATAAAGTATATACAATTTGAATTTTGTTCAACTCAAGCTAAACAATGTAAAAGTTAACATATGTTACAACACTACAAGAGATAAAATGCGTTATACTATAGTAGTAACTATACCATGATATGATCTAGATGCTCACAAACATCAACTAGATGAATATAATGGTGTTAAAATTAAATCTTTTATCTATGAATTTCAAAAAAAATTGTTTGTGCTTGCTTATTTACTTGTTGAATGAACTTAGATCGAGTTTGTTCACAAGCTCTTCACACACGTATGTACCCTGATGAGCAAAATCCGGATAAATCTAAACCTTCACTCGCAAGATGTGAGTGAGCTTGTACACTCCTACAATCATTGGATCTGCCCAATTCAAGCAGTACAACACTACAAGTCTATAACCAATCCACTGACCAAGTGAAGGATGTATCAACTGTCAATGTCGCATGAGGCCGGAATTGAGGATTATTAAACAACAATTTAGATAAAGAATAAGGGAGTACTAAATTAAACTTTTATTAGAAGAATTGCACTATATATACATATATATAAGATACCATACAAATTGTATGGATGAATTTGTTAACGAACATGGATGAGTCAAGAATGGTGGTCATCAAATTCACTCACTTTTAATTCTGCCTTGAAAATTTTGTATGAATTCCAAATGTAGGCGTGTGTATTCCTCATTGTAAGTAATGAAATCCTTGATAGAGTATAAAACCAATCCTACGGCTCTAATCATAATTGTTAATTGGTGGAGTTGGTTCTTTGATATGGTGCCAACGTGAAAAGAAAGTCGTCACAGGTTCAAATAATTAAATCTCATCCAATTAACTCTCCTTGTGAAATATTTAGCGCTGAGTATCAAAATGTCTATGTTACATCCCTACTTTAAGCCGGCCTATAGGGGTGTCATGTATGTTTCTGATAAGTGTTTATGATTTCCAAAGACCTTCGGAGTATTCTAACAAAGGAGACTTAACTAAGCTTGCTTGTGAGTTTTTTTAATTACTTTTTTTTTTTAATTATTATTATTATTTTATTTATGGGTTGATTTCCATCTCTATCATCATATCTTCTTTAATAATTAATAATGAAAGGAGTAGGACTAACGAATATAAAGCCAAAGGAGGGCCTTATGCATGTAGGAATCAAAGAAAAGTGTGACAAATTTGCTTCTTCTAATTTTCTACATAAATTCTATTATTCTAAAGGTGGAAAGATTTGGAGATCAGCTAATCCCATCACAACATACCAACTTTAATTTGGTGATTTTATGACATCAACAAGATTCACCACAAAAATTATAAAATTGTCTACGTTTTAAGTTGCATGTTAATTACTACTATAAAATTTTTAATTTACATCAGTGGGTTTTGTGGGTCAATTTACAAGATCTTATTGGTTTAATAATATAGCTTAATTTTGAAAATAGAAATAATAGCATGACTTATTTGCTGCTTCATGAGGATACAACCATGACCGGAGATCAGGAAATCACCACATTTACACCTGCTCATATCTTCTTGAATAATTCTTTTTTGTTTTAGCCTAACTGTTGTTTTTATTTTATTATGTATCTATGAAAAATAAGTACCATTAACAAAGTTATTTAATTATTTTTAATTACGACAAATTAAAGTCACCACCACAAATACACCATTCCCCTGCCACTACAGTACGTGTTACCAGTCTTACTACGTACAACTCTAAAGATGTTACACAGTTCCTCTTTAACCTAGTTGGTTTTCCTTCTATTATTCTATGATATATTGATGAATAAGTTAATTAAAAAACTGTAAAAGGTTATCCTAATTCATAACTTTAATGTCAATTAGCATATATGGATATATGATTTTGGGTTCATAGTGTATGTATTCATTATCTTGACAAATTTTATCCTACACGGCTACACCTGAGAACACTATATCGTGAGCATTTGTGCAAGCTCCGTATGATTTTTGCTCCTTTTGCTAAGATAATTAATTCTTTTTCAAAATGCATATATTTGTGATTTTGGACTATTATACTCTATAACGTATAGTATGGTTTGTAAAATATTCGTGATAATTAATGACTTCTACAAGTGTGTTAACTGTTAAAAAGAATTGTATGTGTTCATTTCAAATAAAGTACATATTCATTTGGAGCACCATGCGCATGATACAACGATGTATTTTTAAATGATTACACTCACTCTTGAACTTTCTTCACTTATTTTTCAAAATCATTAAAATCTTAGTGTTCTGAATCTTAATTAGTATGGTATATATGTAAAAGCATCCCTCATATTGAGGAGATAGAGGGCCCAAGAGAATCAAGCCCCTTAGAAGAAAGTTACAAATCATTGAGCTATGTATAGTATCTTGTTTTTCATGCTAAAACTAAACTTTGAATTGAGATATAAGTGGAAAAGTATGAGCACCAAGAAACAAACTTCAAAGATGCTAAAGAATCTCAAGCATAGATTGGGACCATTAAATGATTCCTTCCTTTACAAAATTGACCAAATTAATTACTATTATAACTACATAGTATAATCAAAATATATATAGTAGGTTAACAAAAACATCTAGTTTATTAAACCATTGAAATAATGTACACAATATGTGCATGTAGCAATCAGCATGCGCCAAAGCTATAGTAATATTTTGATGTGGGGATGTTATTAAAAACCTAAAGTTAGATTAGGTGGACTTTAATTAACACTAGACCATTTGTTGAATAATTGATTAATTGATACTAAGGTAGGTGTATCTGTGAGGGGAGGCCCATTCAGATTTTATTAACTACCAAAACATTATTAACTACGAAGTATTAATTAGTAAATTAAATAATCAAGTTGTAGGGTATATAACTATTATATTGCCAATTGAAATTTCTAACCAAATATGTTATAATTATATATAAGATGAATGATACACATATACACGTTCAGCAGTTCTAGGAAAGTCAAATTACATGCATATGTTATAATAATAAGGATTTGGACACTATATGTAACTATTATACCATAGAATTTTCAATATGTAACTATTATTTTTGAACATATATAGTTTGCAATACAGCGTTGCCGACTTTGCAGATCAAGAGAACGTTAAAGCCAATCAAAGAAGTATGTATAGTAATAGTATAGATCAAGATTACAAATTCAAATGATTAGTTAGAAGAACAGAAATAATAATCAAAATGCATGTGGCCTGGTGTTAACGAGCAAGCTAGGTTGT
The DNA here is from genome assembly GCF_001683475.1 of Chenopodium quinoa. Taxonomy (NCBI): domain Eukaryota; kingdom Viridiplantae; phylum Streptophyta; class Magnoliopsida; order Caryophyllales; family Amaranthaceae; genus Chenopodium; species Chenopodium quinoa. Next base: position 353,962 of record NW_018743175.1, read on the forward strand.
ATTGATCGAAATGGCAAAAGAAATAATGAAATTTAATTATTGTTGGATTGATTAAGAAATCGATCAGTAGGTTGCACAGCTTCATGGCAACAGAAATCAGACTTGTAACGCGCATGAATACCTGTATTTATCAATTAACTATCAACCTTATAAATTATAATGGACCTCACTTATTGCTTGAATATTCTCCAAAGTTGCTGATTACGAATAACGTTTTTTTCTTAATTAATAATTTTTTATGTTTTTTGAAACTCATTGAATGATCACAACTTCCTCTGCATTGCATGTGTGTGTCCTTTGTTTTTATGGGAGTTTGCCAGTTTTATCATTTGGATTATATTTTAAGAAGATTCTTTTTTCCCTCGAAATATATTTAAATTTAAATAAAGAAGATTCTTCTTCTTTGGATTCATGTTTAGTTGACCCACTAATGGATGACTAATTTCTTTTCCAATGGGTTTAAGATGGCATTGAATATTCATTAAGTTTGAATATTCGACTACTCCATACCAACTTAAGAATAATCCTAACTTAGGTACGTATAATGTTAATTTGCTATTTACTCGTGATTAAACTTAGGTCCTTGCTATCTACTTCACTTGATTTTTAGTCTTAAAAAACAATTCATTCAACTAGTTCTCGTACAAGCTGATTGAGGGGATTGATATGGGATGTAATTTAAAATCGTATACAATAAGGTAATGTATGTGTACTTCATTCGTGTGTGTATATAACTAGCATATGGAGGATTCTGGTTGGATGCGTAGTTACATTACACAATGAATGAATAATTATGCGCGATTGAGGTGTCACTTAAATTCAACATACATAAGTTTCATTACAATTTCCCTTTATGCACCAGATATTGCATGGTTAAACTATGCCGAAGTCCATGCACAAATCTATAAGGAACTTAATCTAACTCAACTTCATCCCTCAAATAATAATTGTATGTAGGACATGTGTGAAATGGTAGCTTAGCCATGAATTTGTGAAACGCATCTCTTAAAAAAGAACACTAAAAAGTGATTTTAAGGGAATAAAAAAGGTGAATAGGGCACGTGAAAGATAAGGTGGGACGACTTTGCAATTTCATGGCCTTAACCATGCTTTTGTGGCCAAGTGGATATGGATGGCATTACTAAATTAAACATTATATTATAATTATGTAAAATATTAATTGATAATGTAAACTAGATTGAAGGGGATGATGTTGATGTAGGGCTTTTTAAATTTTGATGTCCTTTTTTTAGTAAATATGCTTGACAGATGTTTTCGATTCTGATATTGTGAGGATCCTACTCATCTATCCTTGTACATTTTTGCAATTGTTTCCCACCACCAATTGTGTATTATTTTATGTAGATAGAAAGAAAAGAAAAGCAAAGGGTATGAATACATTCCTCAAAAGAACAAAAAATACACATATCTTTTTGAGGTGGAGGAAAAAAAAAAAAAAAAATTGTATAAGATGGTTGAGTTTTTATTTAACCATGAGTAATTACTAGCTTATGCAATTAGTTGAATCAATAATGTGTAATCTTGTAATTGATAGAGCATTTTTGTTTCATGCAATTCAAAAAAATTATGAACTACAGAGTAATGTTAATTATTGAGCTTCGAGTATGTACGTAATTCAGACGAGTTCCTTATATGTATGGTAGAACCTTGCATATGCATCACATAATTTATTACCATCTACAAAATATGTGCATGTGTTGCATCATGTGCGAGGATTTTGTCAAAAATGTATGACTAGTTTGTACACTTTTAGTGATACTCTAATGGTTAGAGGAGTATGGTCTCAAAATTGACAAATAGAGATTTCATAAAAACTTAATTAACTTTTGCCCTAAAAGGAAGATTTAAGGACAAAAAAAGGGAATGAAATAGTGAAGGTTTGGAATATGATGTCATGCGGACCATCGCATATGGACCTCAATGAAGTCATAAGTAAAAAAAGCTTAATTTTTATTTTTGGGCTCACCTTTATCTTTTTACTTTAGGCTAATAATAAATCATAATTTGGGCCCACTTAAACCTTTAGCTTTGTCAAGCTAAACCTTGCCATCCAGAAATCTCCTCATCTTTGCTCTGAAGCTGCTTGCATGTTAATGATCAAATTCAATTTGATGATTATCTTGCTAACCCTTTATTATTAATAATAATAGTATAGTTTAATAATTATATCATAGTATTATTAGTTAGATTAGTTTATAAGAATATAGTAATTATATTAATAATTGAGATGGAAAGAGTACAAATAACTTTTAATAATCTTTTCAACTAAGATCGGTTACATACATGATTGGCATTTAGCAAAGTGATATCTAACTTCTAATCATCATCAGTGGCTGGCACCACATACAATTGATTCCCATACCCAAAAAAAAGAAAAAAAAATGTTACAAAAATAATTATTATAATTATAAAAATAAATAAAATAAAAACTATATAAAGATACAAGTGGTTCAAATTGCCTTTTTAATATGAAGAATATACTGTTAATTAATTAGAGGAGTTAGTATGAGAAACTACATGATTTTTAAAGAAAAAAGGACGGTGGAATGAGGTAAAAAGTGGTACCTTTAATTTAAAGCTGGGATTTGAGTATCTATCTTTTTTTCAGGTGAGTATCTATCTTTAGTTAGTACGGAATTAGTTGTATTTTTTTAATGTTTTGTTTTTAAATTAGTGTATATTTGAGGAGATTTTTTTACCTATTAGAAAATTCAATTGTAGCACTCCCTTGGCCTCCAAATCATGTCATTTGATTTAAATTTTAAGCTGTAATTTTTTGCCTAATTTTTATTTATCTAAACTAATTTAATCTTATTCGATTATGAAAACTATGTACACTTTGTACTTTATTATTTGAGTTTTAAAATTATTGTTCAAATATGAATAAATTATAATTATATGTTATTTGAATTTCGAATAAAGATATATGTGCTCTAAATCAGTAAATTGGAGTATGTATAATTCTGTCTAAATGAAAATTAAACATGAACCAAACTAGACATAGAAATTTTAGTAATTCTAACTCATAGCAGTGGCGGAGCCAGGATTTTCAACTTGGGGGGACAAAATCGTACACTGAATCTTCCTCTAATGGTACATTACTATTACTTGAACCAGCCATTTCGATACCATTTTCTTGACTTTGAGGGGAGCTTAATGAAGGTGAGTTATTAGACTCATTTTCATTGAGTTTCGGTCAAATCGTCCGCAGGTACATAAACTGCTTGAATCGAAGTTATGGAACCTTCTTTTGTAGAAGTAATTCTTTCCTGTAACGTACCCATTTCGGTACTAAGGGTAGGTTTATAGCCTACAGCGGAAGGCATTCTACCTTTAAACAAGAATTGTCAAGATCGGGTTGTTTAGTTGCCTTGGATTTGTTTGAATTTGGTGAATCTTTTGACATTACCTAATTCAATTGAAAATTATATATCAATTTCCACAACCACATCATTACATAATAACAAAACCTAAGATTCTAATTTCTAAATTTCTAATTCAACTATACATTTCAATCATTTAAATTCACAAAAACAGGGGAAAAAAATAATAAACTATAAAACAAATTTTCAATACCAATAATTCAAAGACTAAACATTTCAATTTTCAATAAGTTCAAAACTTCAATACCCACAAATCAACAAATGACAAATCCACAATAATTCTCAATCGAAATTAAACAAGTAATAAGTTGATATATACAACACTTTCATCAATTAAACAAGTAATAAGTTGAAATTCGTCTTCAATACCCACAAACGACAAATCGTCAAATCCACAATAATTCTCAATCGAAATTAAACAAGATTAACAAGTAATAAGTTGATATATACAACAATTTCATCAATTAAACAAGTAATAAGTTGAAATTCAGATTTACATACCTCCATTGATTTGGGTGAATTGGGTTTAGCAAAGACCGGAAGACCAAAGACAGCAAGACACCCGACACCGACACCGCACACCGGCGACATGAACTGTCGTCTGTCGAACTCCAAATCGCGAACTGGTGATTTGGGTGAACAAAACCGGCGACGGGAGGAGGGGCGGAGACAATTAAGGGCGGAAGACCGAAGACAGCAAGACACCCGACACCGCCACTGGATGGGAGAAGACGCGAACGAACCGACAAACGGATGAAGTGCCGCTGACAAGCCTGACTGACTGAGAACTCCAATTCTCCAACTTTCGAACTTCGAAGAGAGAGAAATTGAGAATTGAGAAAGTTGGGGTTTAATTTTGCAATTTCTTTTCTTCTTCTTTCTGTCTCAGCGTGTTTCTTTCAGTTTTTTTTTTTTAATTATTTTTTCTTTTTTTTTTTTTTTGAAAATGGGGGGACAAGTGTCCCCACATGTCCCTTAATTGGCTCCGCCCCTGACTCATAGTCCTTGAAAATTGATTCCAAGTTTATGGTTTGATCCAAATCTGAAAAGATTATTCAGACGGACTACTCATTATCCTTTTTATATTAATTTTTTGTGACCATTTTTCAATCTATATGTACTTATATATTCTTTAGTTAATATATATACAGATATATTTTATAGATCATTATATTGGATATTTGTGTGATTACAGCATATAGAATGCAAATACTAGGTAGTAATAGTCCACAGTTTATGTAGAGTTATTCATGAGTAAAATAATTATTCACATACTGGTGTGATATTATTAATTGAACACATAAACTATGGACTTTCATGTTCCAACTATAAGCATGCTAAAGCATGCTCAGCTCACTGATTAGTATTTTTGTTTTCATATAAATCTCTTTACTAATATTTTTTTTTCCAATAAAATATTTAAACTTAAAGTTTAAAGCACCTTTTTTTTTTCTCCATGCTACGTAATTTTAATATTAAAAAAAAAACAAAAAAAAAACAAAAAAAAAAAAGGTCTACATATTTATATGTGACACTATTATGTCTCGATGCTGATCACCAATTGGCCACCAATAATGGGTAGTAGGGATAACAAAAAATACATTTAGGCACATTTAGTCAATGTTGAGAGCTAATTATGTAAAAGAAAAAAAGAGATCGAAAGAAAAAAGTTGGAAAAATAAAGCTATAAATTGGATTCATGCATGTGGCTTCCATGTGTCAGTGAATTTTTTAATTGATAATTAGATGATTTTCGCCAATTTTTTAACGTTAATATGCTTTTTTTATTATTTGCTCTTTTTGTGTATGTTTGAGTGTTTGACCAAGACTAAAAATTCATTATTAGCCCCTAAGAATAAACAGTAGATTTGGTCGATCCTTACCACTTAGAAAAGTCGGGAGAGGAGGGAAAGAGGATTTTAAATTTCATAACAAATTAATTACGTATACATTATAAAACTAAGTCATTGTTATTGTAAGAATAATCATGGTATAAAACTATTTAATGGTGATATTTATTTTCTCCATTTATGTTATTATGTATGCTTCACCTAATATTGACTCGGGGCTTCATCCCCTCCCGTCGTACTTCATAACAAAAAAAATTGCTACGTAAAGGTGGTAGTTTCTTCATGTATGCTTACTATTAACCTAAATATGATGTTCCAGGTTTATCAAATATTCATATTTAGCTTGGATACAAGTAACAAATTTGGTAATGCTCGCTATATTAACATTATTGACGATAAGTCATTCCATATAGGTAGGGCTATATATTCATCACTCTAACCCTATGCTGGATCAGACTAAAGGGACAAACATTGACATATTACTAACAAGACTTGAAGATCAGAATGAAATACTTGGACCAAAACCAAACTAAATAAACTTTGGAATTTATTTATATATTGGTACAAACCGATTGTTATGAAATTTAATGATTGTTAGGTGTAGGTTGGTTTGATTGACCATTTTGTAGTTTCTTAGTTTGCTGCATCTTGTGGTGGTTTTATATACAGCCGTTAATTTGGGTAAATGGGTCGGGTTTGGGTCAGGTTAATATGGGTCGGGTCATATCGGGTTAACGTTGTAACCTATGCGGGTTGGGTTGGGTCATGCTTGAGTTGGGTCACATCAGGTCATATATCTTATCGGGTTTGGGTCGGGTTACATTCGGGTCGGGTGAATAATAAGTCGGGTTTAATTCGGGTTTTCACGGGTTAAAACGAGTTAGGGTCATTCTCGGGTTCGAGTCGGGTTCGTTTCAAGCCAATAATTTGCGGGTTATAATCAGGTCGGGTCATTCTTGGGTTCAAGTCAGGTTCGGTTCAAGTCAATAATTTGCAAGTTATAATCAAGTCAAGTCATTCTAGGGTGCGAGTCGGGTTCGGTTCAAATCAATAATTTGCGGATTATAGTTAGGTCGGGTCATTTCCAAGTTGGGTCATTCTCGGGTTCAAGTTGGGTTCGGTTCAAGTCAATAATTTGCGGGTTATAATTAGGTCGGGTCATTATCAGGTTTGGGTCATTTTCGGGTTCAAGTCGGCAAGTCAATAATTTGCAGGTTATAATCAGGTTGAATCATTTCCAAGTCGGGTCATGTTCGGGTATCAAATATTGGGTTAATCTGGGTTTCAAGTTGATTTTAGGTCCGGTCATATCGGGTTCAGGTACATTTTTTGGGTCGGTTTATGTAATGACGTTCACATTTAATCATTATCAATTTCTTCATTTATTGTAAGAGAAATAATTTCAGAGAAGTTTAAATTCGAGCTAATAAGTTCATGTAAGTTTAGATAAGATATATATATATATTATAAGTTCATATTAATTCCAGTAAGATAGGTTTAATTAGTTTAGATTTTTAGAAGATAAGTTCAAACCCTATTCTAATCTATTTTGACATTGTTTCCACTCATTTTAGAGATAACAATTTCAGATAAGTTCATGTTCGATATGACATGTTCAAATAAGTTTAGACAAAACACAATAATTATAAGTTCATATAAATTTGGATAAAATAGGTTTAGTTTGGATAAGTTAAAATAAGTTCAGTCTCTTTTGTATTCACAATGCTTCTACTCATTTTAGGGAAAACAATTTTAGATAAGTTCATATTTGAGTTAATAAGTTCAAATGAGTTTAGATAAGACAAAACAAATTCCAACTTAAATTATATATCCGAGTTACTTTATTTGAAATTATCTAAACTTTTTTTTTCTAAACTTATTATTTGAAATCATCTAAACTTTTTTTATTTTTAATAAGTTCATATCTGAGCTTACGTTTTTTCTAATGGCATTATTTTTTTATTTTTTTATTTTTTTGAAACGTTTGAATGGCATGATTTAAAACGTTTAAATAAGATTAAATAGGCAAGTGAATAATAAAATTAGAAAAAAAAAGACCAATAAACGGAGCTTAAATAGTTATATGGTAGTTTCTTAAAAAAAAATAGTTTTATGGAAGTTGAAGATAAATTTAGGGAAAAAAAATATAATTTGGGTTGAATTTGGTTCGGGTCAATAACAAGTCGTGTTGGTTTCGGGTCGGATTAGTAACAAATTGGGTTGAATTTCGGGTCAGGTTAGTAATAGGTCGGGTAAAATTCGGATCAGGTTAGTAGCAGGTCGAGTTAAATTCGGGTCGATTTAGTAACAGGTCGGGTTAAATTCGAGTCGGGTTAATACCAGGTCGGGTTAAATTCGGGTCGGGTTAAATTCGGGTTATGACGGGTTAAAAAGGGTTTGGGTCAATCTCGGTTTAGGTCGGGTTCGATTCAGGTCAATAAATTATGGGTCATATTCAAGTCGGGTCATCTCCAGATCTGTTCATGTTCAGGTTCGGGTCTCAAATACTCGGGTTAACTCGGATCTAGGGTTGGTTTTAAGTCGGGTCATATCGGGTTCGGGTAACCATTTTTCCGGGTTCAAACGGATCGGTTAATAATCGGATTCGGGTCGATATTTCGGATCGGGTCAACTTTTTACGGCTCTAATTTTATATATCTAGTTTATTTTTATACAAATGAGCTTTAAGAACATTATAAATTACAAATAATGGACCGGGGTAGGAAGATTTAAACTTATGGCATACCATAAACTACTCTCGGTCTAGCAAGACCAATAATACCTCATTGTTTAATGTTTTACAAATTTATAGTTATGTACAATCATATAGTACTATGTTTGGCAAAACAAATTTTTATTGTTTTAAGCTACTTAATTAAAACATACACTTTATGCAACCCAATCAATCCTTAAAATTGTTAAAAAAATTAAAGGGACAGTAATTAAAAAGCAAAAAGAAGTTAACAAACAATAACTATTAATTATTGACATTTATTAAAGTATACTAGCTCCATCCATTTAATTTAGTTATCATGTTTATACATTTTTTTTTATATATAAAACTAGTGTTTAGCCCGGGTGATGTCCCGGATCTATACATTAGATATTCTTTACTTCGTATTATAGTTTTCATGTTAAAAAAAAAAAAAAAAAAAAATTACTCGTACCATACATTAACTATATTTAAGAAGAGATGGTATGACTTCTTATTTATTTTCTGATGGACCCGAGTTCAATTCTTGACATAAACATTTTTTAATTGACATGTACCAATTCTTCTTGATGACGTGGCATCTTTTAGGTGAAAGAGAGGGGTGACACGTGGCGTGTATCCTTGAATAACAACGCCTTTTAATATATAGTATAGATATTTGTTCTTACATATGGGTTATATAGTACGATAATTATACAAATCCGAGTATAAATAGTTTGTTTTTATTAAAAGTACAACAATATAAAAATACTACTATACAGTTCATAGACGGCGTCGTATGTAGTACATTAAGTAATTGCATGATTAAGTAATGTAACGTAATGTCAAGCCCCCATTCTCCCAACATGAAGAGTGAAATAAGGAGAAATGTGAAAGAAAAAAGAAAGAAGAAGTAGGTTGAAGTTTGAACATCAAAAACTAATGTATGATTGACCATCATATAAATATTGACATTTAATCCCAAGAAACACTTTTACATTTACTACATCTTTAAAGATTCGAGGCCGTCGTTTTGACTGATCACTGCCCCAATATTGAGCCCTCACGTGCAATCCCACTTGACCATCTTATTCTTTCTTTCTTTTTTTATTTATTTATTTTACTAGTAATTTAATTGCAAAAGCTCAATTCCTCTTTAATTCTTCATGCTTTGATTTTTATGATCAACTTTAAAAACCTCCTATTATAAAGATTCAGGAAGAATCCACTAGTATATGTACAATTTATAATATCAAAATCGTAGCATATATACCATGTGAGATCTTGTTATATTCTACTTGACATATATTTTTTTAAAAATAATACGAGTAATATTTATTTATATCATATTGAATACTTACAGTAGTACTCCGTATATTCATGGTTAAAGATATATATTGAAAATTGTAAAATTTAAAATGTAAATAAAGAAAAAAATGGAGGGAATAAGTAATTGAATAACCCTCCCTTTATCAATATATATTACGAGTAGTATATAAATAAGGCAAAAGCTAACGAACGGTCCACGGGCATTGGATAAGATAGCTAAAAGTAGAAATATCAAATTAAAAGAAGCATTAATTACACCAATTTACGCGTGATTTTGACATTCATTCCCAAATGAATACTCGTACCACTTTAAAAAATGTATTAAATGGTTATTCAGCGCCCCGAGTACGTTCATCAGCAAGATTCAATAAATAATTAAAACTCCCCTTTTAATTAGTCAATCAGGACCTGTTCACTGTTCTGATTTCAACTAACAATCTTAATTCTTGTTTGGGAATAAAAAATTATTATATTTAATTAATTTTATGTACATATACCAAAGTCATCGTATTTAATAAATGTAATAAAGTAACATTAAATAAAAGAGGAGATGGAGCAATTAATTATGAGTAGTCTTCTTCAATCCCAAACTTTCCTAGGAGTATGTTATGGCAGTTCATTTATTGATGGGATTACTTTGCTATAGGAAATTTGGTTGTCTACTTGTCTTCATCATTTCATGCAACAAACCGCCTTATACAGTTATTGCTTGTTATATGCATAATTTCCCATTAATTGTCGGATATTTGTGTACAAACAGGGACTAGTGTTACTGACTGTTACTAGTGTATGTACCCCTTTAATTTTACACTATGTTGTTACAAAAATTATACATTGAAGGAGTAATCTTGCAAGTAGAATTTGTAATCTTTATACTTGTTTCTTTGGTTTGTGAAACACTTTATTTAAATGGCGTGTTTATATATATCAGACACACTACTATATACGCTTTGTTTTTAAAAATTTTGTTATACCATAATGCAGGTATGCCACATTTGATATGTCTTAGTTTCTTAGATGTCTTATGATATATACCTTATTTTCAATTGATTACATGAGACTCAAGTATTAAAAATATTTTTGTTAGTTAAATGTTAATAAAGTCGATATTCTCATAAAGAGTTTACAGTAAGGTAAAAATAATTTGAATGAATTCTTCAAAAACCTAGAAATTAACTTTGCTTTCTTTTTATATTCTCATTAATTTGTTTAGTCCTTAAAATTACTACCCAACAATTGATATAATACCTTTTTATATACAGTATTAAATGTCGTCGATCCTTGCTAAACACACTTTGAAATCGCTTAACTTATTCATACAATCCTACCTTTTCAAAGTGTGCTTTCATCTTACGTAAATCATAACTTGTGCGAAATTACAATAATGGATAAGTATATATTGATTTCTATAAAGTAATAAAATATCAAAGATTTATCTTTCAAAACGAAAACATATATCAAAGATATTATATATATATATATATATATATATATATATATATATATATATATATATATATATATATATATATATATATATATATCGAAAATTAAGTGATTGGATTAAAACACAATAATGGTGATCAATTATGTTCATTTTTGAGAAATCATTCTAGATTTAGGGAAAGAAAATAAGAAATCATTCTTGATATTTTCATATCAAATAGATATAGTGAAGGATTTTTTTATTTAGGGAAAATAAATGAGAATAATCAAATTATGAATCGTAAAGGATTTTTCTTTTTATCATGGGAAAAGATATGCTCATGTATAAATATGATTATATGAAGTATAAAATTAAATCCTTCAAAAAGAAAAAAGGAGTATAAAATTAAAACCTATACATACCAGCATTGTATGGCAGCATCCCAACCAAACATAGCACACGAGGGCCGATCCAACTTTGATCTCTAACAGTGAGTATTAAAAAGTATATTATCATCATGCAAAGTTTTGGATCAACAGTCAGTAAATTCATAGAACCTGTGTAATTAGTTTCGTTGATTAGATTGATTGTAGTTATTAGTTACGTAATTATTCCATTTTTAAATATGAGTACATTGTATCAGAACCTTCTAAACAAAATTTTATTCCCAGAGGTGAACAACATAGTTGTACATACAGTTACTTAGTTCAGTTTTATACACATATACTATTCCCTAGTTGACCGCTTCATAATTGATAAACGTCTGTATAATTGTATCTTACCATCTTAAGATCATATTTGTAGATGAACTAACTTTAAGTGCGGAAATTTCTTGTACCTTTAAAGATAAGAACAACATTCTACGGATAAAACTTAATTTCAGCTCTAAAAAAGATAAGGTGTTTCGTGTCTATTATGCTAAATTGAGTTGGATTGACCTATTTAAAATTTTGGTCTATTATGAATATGTACACCTATTCCTTAAATTAATTACATTCTATATCTAAAAAATTATTCCCTAGTAGACAACAAATTAATTGGTAAAGTAAAAATCGAAAATTCTTCCGTGGATATAGTTAAAAAAAAAATAGTAAAAGCTAAATTAATTAATTAATTAATAATCTAATCAAACAATAATAACCAATCATGCAATAATTTTTAATCCTAATCAATCCATGACAAATATGTAATCCCCTTTAATTTATTTTCTTAATTTCTCTCTCTTAAAAATTTGATTCCCCCGCACCACCAACAGCAAAGTACCATTATAAAATCCCTCCTTCCACTCCTCAACTTTTCCATTCCCATCATCATCCTTCTATCTTTAACCACTCACTTCTTTCTCTCTCCTAAACTTTCTCTCTATTCTCTGGTTTCCATTTCTCGTTATCACTACAAGAATTCGAGCGTTTACGGACGGAAATTAAATCAGACCAAATTAAAGCAATATCATATCCTCTATCAGACAAAGCCTACTATTACAACTTTGTAGACTCTACTTACCCTATTTATCTATCTACGTCAAAGAATTAACGCAAGTAGTTGGCGGATAGAACCAACCTTTTTTTTTTTAACTACATTTATTTTTGTAAAAAAATAAATAAAAGATAAAGAGTAAAAATGTTGGAGGCTTTGAAGTACTTGATTGGCGCAGCCGGGGCGAGCGGGTACGGATCGAAATCAACGGCTGAGGATGTCACCGAGAACCGTCGTGATCTCAGCCACATCACCGCTATCATCACTGGTAATAATTTAATTTGTTTTTGTTAGTTAATACAAAAGTAACATGCATAAGAAGGATGATTCATCATTGATGCATGATTATATTATATATATAGTACTATGATACAACTAATATATATAGTAGGAAATATTTTTATGATTAGGCAATGATTAAAGCTTCGATTTCACGCTAATTCTTATTAGTATTCAGTTTTGTTTTTGTTTGGCTTCTTATTATCATTTTGTTGTTGTGGTCCATGATTTTTAAATTATAGGTGCTACGTCGGGGATAGGAGCAGAAACGGCTCGAGTGTTGGCTAAACGAGGGGCTCGGCTCGTACTTCCGGCTCGAAGCTATAAGACGGCTGAGGATACCAAGTCTCGGATTTTAGCCGAGTGTCCTCAAGCTAAGGTGGTCGTTATGTCACTTGATCTTAGCTCTCAATCCTCCGTTAGAAAGTTTGTTCGTGAGTTCGAGTCCCTCCATCTGCCACTTAACCTCCTCATGTAAGATCCGCTATTAATTGTCACGTTGATAGTGTAATATGTACATCTATTATAACCCGACAAATAATGAGTGTTATACTAACGTATTTATATATGAATGAAAACAGAAATAATGCGGGGAAGTTTTCGCATGGGCATGGAATCTCAGAAGATGGAATAGAGATGACCTTCGCAACTAATTATTTAGGTAAGTAACAGAAAACTATAGTATTGCATGTGATGTATGAAGTTATGTACAGAATTATATTAAGAAAATATTATGTATATATAATTAATCAAAGTGGTATTATTAAAAAAAAAAAAAAAAAACAGGTCATTTTCTGTTAACAAAACTGTTGGTGAAAAAAATGGTGGAAACGGCGGAAGAAACAGGAATCCAAGGGAGAATAGTAAACGTGTCATCAAGTATTCACAGCTGGTTTACCGGCGATATGATTCCTTACCTCGACCTCATAACTAAAAACAAAAGATATGTACTCTGATTCTTTATTTTTCCTTAAATCTTATTAATTAGTACCAGTATTATTTTTTGCCACCTTTCATTATTTTTGGTTTTGACTATATTAATTTCATAAATTTATAGGGATTAACTAGCTTTGACCAAATTTTAATTAGTGGGAGACAATTAATTTGTTTGTTTAAGTAGTTCTGAGTTTGGCTAAGAGTTTGTCTTTATTTTTTAAAATTAATTTGTTTATTTGGGTTGAATTGCAGTGAGTATGATGCGACACGTGCGTATGCTCTCTCTAAGCTTGCCAACGTACTTCATACCAAAGAGCTTGCTCATAAACTCAAGGTAGGTTATTTTCCCAGCCTTTTAATTTATTTAACAGTAGAGCGTGTTTGAATTGGTTGAAAGTAATTAATAATCAACATGATTATTTAGTTGGTTACAACTTATGAGTGCATTTTATGTTCCTGTAATTTATTCTAGGGAAGAATTTGGGTGAGGCAGATTGCGTGAAAATGTTTACCCCAAGCCAAACAAAACAAAACAAAAGCCCTACCAAATTAAACATGTTTTGATTATTATTATTAAATTAAGTGTTAATTAGTTTCTAATTAAAAATTGCAATTTTATGCAGCAAATGAAGGCAAATGTTACAGTGAATTGTGTTCATCCTGGAATTGTGAGGACTAGACTCACTAGAGACCGTGAAGGCGTTATCACAGGTAATTTCAATTATAATTACTGTATTGTTTTTACATAAATATATTAATCACTTCATTTATTAATACTATGACGTGAATACAAAGTCAAGGTCTTATATACAAATATATTCAGCATAACTTAATGATATACATGTATTTATTACTTGCAGATTTGGTGTTTTTCTTGGCTTCAAAGCTCCTAAAAACTATTCCTCAGGTACTTCATCACCTTCTAACTTGGTCTAAAATATATAATTACTAGTAATATCCGCTAAAATTGTTTATAAATATATTAGAAAACATACTCAACAGTATTTTACGTGTATGTACAGGCGGCAGCAACCACATGTTACGTTGCAACACACCCTAGACTTGAAAACATATCAGGCAAATACTTTGCAGATTGCAACGAAGCGTCCCCGTCAAAGCTCGGATCGAACTCGTTCGAGGCCGAAAGACTATGGAACGTGTCTGAAACCATGGCGGCATCTGAAAATCCTAAATCAACTTTTCATCTATAAATATCACTATCATTATGAATTAATTAGCTAATTAGTCATGTATATTATATATACTTCTACATGTATAATTAATATAAATATCACTAGGGATTAGAAAAAAGTTTTAGTAGTTTGAGATATATGATACTATATACGTATGTTAGTGTACTTGTTTCAAAAAAAAATATTTATAAATATTTACTAGAATTAGTAGTAGTTAGAAGTGGAGTTGCAAGGATATAAATCTTTGTTTATGGAAGATCATAGTTTGATGATTATAAAAAGTTGTACCTTAGCTTGTAATTATAAAGCAATCTTGCTTCTTCAGTCCAGCTTCAAATATACAAAGTAGTTTTAGTACATAATAAAATTATTATCGTACTATAAAGTTCTTTTTTGAGAAATATATTGTTTAATAATACTATGTATAATTGTAAATTATTATATATGTATTCAACCATCATATATTTTGTTGGCCTTTACTTTCTTTTTAGTTGATGTACTGTATTTTGCCTTTCTATGTTGTTTATGTGCTCAAATCATGTGTAATCCGTCCCTTTTGAGGGTAATTATATACAACTTGGATTTAAATATAATAAACCTATAGTTGATTGAATTGGTAATTTGGTCAATGTCCTCACTTGTTATCATGAAACTTAATACTCCGTACTTCGTATGTCATTGATAAATGGATTATTTGAAAGAAAAATTAAAAATGATAAATCACGCGTATTTAAATTTAGTTGTCGTATAAGTAGTTCTAATTACACTATCACCAATAACGTACATTGACTAAAGACCCTAAGTGCATAATTTTTTTTTTACCAAATACAAATAATAATTGTGATGAATAAGGTACAAAATGGGATTAGAGCTAGTTAGGAAAAATTGATTATATATCTAGAAAATTAAAATGATATAAATAACATTGCTAATAATGTTAATTGCAGCAATAATAATAATAATAATAATACAGATAATTAGTGGGAATTAGTCAATGGCCAATGGCATGTGGGTGTTACAGTTTTAATATTTTCGGTTCTGTATTTGGTGTGCAATAACAGGACCAGTGTTCTGGTCCAAAAAGGATATATTTAACAAGAAGAAGAAGAAGACAAATTGGTTAGTTGATTGATCAATGATAACTGTACTGTATACAGTTGTTTGAGATAATCGGAGATCTTTCTCAAATTCCGCTACAAATAATACATGCGAGATCGATCAAAAGCTCAAGAGCTAGACAATCAAATGAGTTATGACTCATTGGTAGAGTATGTGCCGTGACCAACAATGATTCTACACAAATTATCGCATGTTTGATTTGTAACGGTTGACGCACACTTGATAGGTAATATTACTAAAAGAAAAAGTTTCTCTTAAAAAAAAAAAGATTTATAAGAGATATGTGCATTTTATTCGCTCCGTTCCATAGTAGTGTACCTTTTTAATCTTGTGTTGCACATATTTACTTCGTTCCACAGTAGTATACCCTTTTATTCTTGTATTGCACTCATTTTAGGTGATGATAATTTTTACCTTATAGCCTTATAGTGTGGTTATTGGCAACAATTTTACTCATTCACTATACATTATCTTTAACCAAAATATACATTATCTTTAACCAAAATGTACTAGCTTTTGTGTATGCTCATGCATGTGATTTAATTTGAAGGCCGTCAACAGTTTAATTTGTGAATCGGTTGTCATATATAACCTATACCCATACATCAAGATACAGATACGAGCCTACAACACACTCACTAAAAAAAAAAAAAAAAAGCGGCATTCAATCATAAGAATTCTTTGAACTATTCAATTATCACTCGATCATGCCAAACATTTACCGATCAATGCACAATATTTAATTATTTGAGCTAAAATGGAGTTTAAGTTATCCGTATTATCTTAAGCAACTTTGCATGACAATTAATTAAATGAGATTTAAGGCCGCATTTACAGCTAACACAAATCAATTCCTTACCTCATAACAGTGGCGGATTCAGGATTTTCAATTCGGGGGGACAAAATGCTTAACTTACAAAAAGCTTAACAAAAAATAAAAACAAAAAAAAACTCAAACACACAAATTAGTTAATACTTAATATTAAAATTTCAAAATAAAAAACATACTTAGTCATACAATTCAAATGATGAAAAAAATTACATAAACATTACATTAAAATTACACTTTCATCCTTCGAGTCTTCATATTTTGGAAGCGATCAACAATTTTTTCATCGGAAACTCTTAGGAAGACATCCTTCTCAATAAAAGTGACCAAACAATCATTCATAAGTTGATCACCCATGCTATTTCGCAACTTATTTTTGACACATGTCATTGCGGAAAAGACTCTTTCAACACTTGTCGTGGCAACCGGAAGAATCAACATCAACTTGATAAGCAAATGAATAAGAGGAAAAGTCTTATGCTTATTAGTTTTAACAAGCATCATAGAAAGAGAGTTAAGGTCATTTATACCTTGAAATCTATCATCATTTAGCATATTCTCCATGAATATATCAAGATGACATTCAAGAGCCATCAAATCAAAGCTTGAAAATTCTTCGGGATAAAAAGAGGCAAGTTTAAGTACCTTATCTTTATCAAAGGATGAGAAGTTATCTTTAGGACTTAAACAAGCCATACATATTAGTATCTCCATATTCCTCTCATTAAATCGATCATCAAGTTCTTGAAGATGCAAATCAATCACTCTTACAAAAATTTCAACCCGAAAATGATGTTCATTTGTTGCTTCTTCAACAAAACGTCTTGATCTTCCTTGAGGAACATAAGGAGAATCCATAGTGGGAACAACAATACCATGTTTAGCACAAAATGAAGTTACCTTGTTTAAGAGAGTATCCCATCCTTGCTCCCTCATTTTTTGCAACACCAATTTTGTGTAAGTGACAAGTTCCATGGCATTTACAATATCTTGCTTCTTTCTTTGCAAAGCAACACACAAATCATTAGTGTAACCAAAAATAGTCAACATCAAGTGAGCAATAAAAACAAAGTCAAATGACTCTAATTGTCCTAAAACAATTTGAGCTTTGAACTTATCTTCCGATACACCATGCTTCCCAATGTGTACAAGTACCTTAACAATTGTAGGAAATAAGAGGATGATGTTTGAAATAGACTTGTAATAAGAACTCCAACGAGTATCCCCGGGCCTTTTCAAACCAAGTTCTTGATTTAAACCCGATCCACTCACAATATCCCCTACATCCAATGCTCGAGCAACTTCTTGAGCTTGATCTTGTCGAATCATTTCTCTTCTCTTGCAAGAAACTCCAACCACATTCAATAAATTTGCAAGTATCTCAAAAAGACAACCACAACTATCATTCTTTTTAGCAATGACAACTAGTGTTAGTTGAAGTTGATGAGCAAAACAATGTACGTAGTAGGCACTTGGAGTATCATTCATAATCAAAGTCTTAAGACCATTTATTTCACCTTTCATGTTGCTAGCTCCATCGTACCCTTGCCCCCTTATCATAGATGGACTCAATGAATGTTCAACAAGTAAAGACATGATTGCATCTTTAAGAGTTAAAGCGGTAGTATTACCAACATGAACAATGCCTAAAAATCGCTCCATTACCTTTCCACTATCTCTATTAACAAAGCGCAAAACAAGAGCTAGTTGTTCTTTTTGGGACACATCATTTGACTCATCGGCTAATATGGCAAAGTAATCATCACCAACTTCTTCTATTATGCACCTAGTTGTTTCTTTGGCACAACAATTAATAATGTCCTTTTGAATAGAAGGGGAAATCATTTGACAATTTTTAGGTGCATTTTCAAGAGTATGTTGTCTTACTTCCTCAACCTTTTCTCCTAACCATTTCAAAAGCTCAAGGAAATTACCCCTATTATATGACTCCCCGCTTTCATCATGTCCACGAAATGCCAAACCTTGCCCCAAAAGAAACCTTAAACAAGTTAAAGATGCATTCAAGCGGATAAAATATTCACTTTTAATCACCTCACTTGCATTGTCAAAAACATTCAAGATTGATTTTTTTTTTCCATCTCTTAAATTCACATATTTCTCATAAGCAAGATTATGAACACTGTTAATTCCACCAACATGCTTCTCAAATCTTTCCGGTTTATTCCATGCCCTAAATCCTCCATCAACAAATGCATCACCCCCCGAATAACTATCAACTTCATTCTTGAACAAGTAACATACAAAACAAAATGCAGCATCTTTTTCAATACTATACTCAAGCCAATCCCATTTCTTGAACCAATGAACACTAAAGCGACGTAAACCAGACACTTGTCTTTGAGGAAAGTCATGAGTTTTTGGTTGGCAAGGTTTTTTAAGAATATAACCCCTCCTAACTGCATTTCGTTCATTTGCGGGGCAATCCATTATGTTTATTCTTTTTCTCGGATCATGAGGAAGAAGTTCAACATCGTATACCAAATTTTCCTCCAATGGTACATTACAAGTACTTGAACCACCCATTTCCATATCATCTTCTTGACTTTGAGGGGGGCTTAATGAAGGGGAGTTATTGGACTCATTTTCATGGAGTTTCTTTCTTTTAGACAAGAATTGTCGAAGATCGGGTTGTTTTCTAGTAGCCTTGGATTTGTTTGAATTAGGTGAATCATTTGACATTTCCTAATTACATTAAAAAATATATATCAATTATTCAATTTCGGAATTTCCACAATTCACATCATTGCATAAATGCATACTATAAAACCTAACATTAAAATTGCAATTAAAATTAAAATTCAACAAATATTGCAATTAAAATTAAAATAATTCAACAAAAATCTGGAAATTAGGGTTAACAATTGGTGAATTGGGGATTTCAAATTAACAAATTGGGAATTTCGAAATTCGAATTAGGGTTAGCAACTTAGCAAGACATACCATAAGTTTAGCAGCGACTCAGCGAGTGGTGAGGAACCCAGGGGCCAAGGCGGACAGGCGGTGGTCGGTGGTCGGTGGAGCAGCGAGCCAGTGACGCCTGACGCACTCACGCACGCGCCTGCAGCGAAGACTGAAGATGGAGCACAGCCGCACAGGAGCAGCGACGCACCACGCACGCACGAAGCCTCGACGGTCGCCGGTTGGTGGAATGGTGGAGCAGCGACGCAGTGGACTAGTGGAGTAGTGGTAATGGCGAATTGGAGTGAAGATTGAAATGGAGCAGCGCTGTGCGATTTGTTTTGCTTTTTTTTTTTTTTTTTAATTTTTTTTTAAATTAGCTGTCCCCCCATGTCACTTAATTGGGTCCGCCCCTGCCTCATAAGTCATACACTCATATGAGGAAACGGAACCAAAATTATAGCCTCTAGCTAGGCGCGTAAAAGAGACAACACACACGAACAAATATCACATTATTCGAAATAATGGAGAAAAAAGTACCATATAAATGACCATAAATTTATTCATTAATAAGATGTTTAATTAGTTGTCACTATCAAAGGCTAACTAGTAATAAAATCGTGGTTCTCTACTCTCTAGGTATACTACTATCTTGCTCCTCAATTCATATTCACAACTTCAATTTGTAACAAGTACTAGCTACCTATATATATCTAGCTTGCACTATACGTAGTAAATGAACAACTTAGGTCATATATATAAGTTATGGACCAATTTAATTTTACCAAAGCGCATCTTTTAATTATTTGTTCTATAATTATTTATTTTAAGAAAGACATGCAAACCAAGCAAGTATTTCTTTGTCGTTTGCTATTATTGGTGATCATTTTTCCACTCGTATTATCTTTGACTTATGAGGTATTTTTACAATTTTTTAGACAATTTATATTAATTTTTTGGTAATTAGATAGCTTTTGTTCCAATAATATGATGAGATTAATGAGTTGTGGTGCCAACTAATTGTATTATATAGTAGTAGAAGTCTAGTTTATTAGTAGAGTATTATTCTTATATATATATATATATATATATATATATATATATATATATATATATATATATATATATATATATATATATATATATATATATATATATATATAATTTGTTAGGGTTAGCATCAAAATCAAATCTTTGAATGTAATGTTTGACCTTAATGCAATTATTCTACTTCGTATTTGATTATCTAGTTTAGAATACGATCAATTAGTTGGCTTTAGTTTCTTCCTTTATTTTGGTTTTATGTGGTCAATGTTTTTTCACCGACAAGATGAGATTGACAAATGAGTAAAGCTACATTCTCCAAGGGTTAATGTCATTCAAAGCGCCTATGCATGCCTAGTTGCCTACTATTGATTTTGACCTTATTTAATGGTTTACATGTATATCCATTCTCATAAATTAGGTGTCTTGTCTCATTATATTGTCTTCATATCTTAGGTTTGTTTGATATTTTTTTGGTTTTCTGTTTTTTGTTTTTAAAATCATATGATATATGTCATGTAATGAAATAAAAAATGGTCAAACTTACTAAAATCATGATAATATTGAAAACTGACAACAAAACACCTTTTTTTTTTGTTTCCTTTTTGGTTTTTTGTTTTTAAAAAATCAGAAAAAAAAATGTTAAACAAGCCCTTAGTTATTTGTTTAAAATTGTAACAGTATAATAGTTGGAATATAATTTGTACAATATTTGTATATGCATTTGTTTCTTAATATAGTGTCAATATTTCATTTTGCCATTTTGGATGTCGCATAATATTTCATGTCGTCTTTTTGCCATACTTTTTTCTTCTTCACATTTTTCAACACAAATCTTTGATTATGAATATAAAAAATTACATGCAATGCATGGAGAACGTACTATCACCGCGTAGTGTTGAAATGTAGATATACGAGTAGCCTTATTAAGTATGTATATGGCGGTTATAAATCAATTGATTATCTCTAAACGTTACAAAAATCTATCATGCTCCTAACTCTCTAAGCATGTACATTCTTATCTACATAGACACAATACCATTTTCTAATTAATCTAGATAACATCAAATAACCATAATAGAACTAAGTACAGTCGGGTGCATAATAGCCTAGGATAATCTCCCTCCAAACATTGAGCTTACACATTTCCATTTCCTTTTACTACTACCTTAACTAATTTAAGTTTAGCTTGTTTTTATTTGTTTTTGTGTTTATAGATTATACTCTATCTTTCAATCTGAGTAATGTAACAGGCTACCTTCCACCTTAGTAGTCGTCCACTTTGGTTTGTCTTAGAAGATAAAGTGGTAGTTATCTAATGATGATGGGGGGGGGGGGTGAGCCCTGTTTCACAGACATGTCCATCTCCTTACCCATCTTCATGTGTTATATGTTTGATGGGCCCAAAACTTAGTGGACTAAATAGCACTTGGATCACTTATATTGATTTATTTATTTATATATATTTCGTATAGGCGAAACCGATCTTTGATCTTAAATGTTGGGTATCATTTCTAAACTTTAAACAACTAAACTAGTTGACATCCATAATATTTCAAATTTTCAGTATCAATCCTAAATAGTTTTTTTATTTTTTTATTTTTTTTTATTTAGTAATTACTTGTTTTAGCGTGCTTTTCCGCTTTTCATGTTGAGTCATGTCGTGTCTTATCATGCTTTTCCAAAAACCATTGCGTAGGCTAGGCACGCAGAAAATATTCTATGCCATTTCTTCTCCAAGTCCAAGCCATTTTGCGTGTGTTTTTAGTGCATATCAATCCGTTGCTATTAGGAGACCAACCCAGCAACCTATCGATCTTAAGCAAGTATACTTCTTGGACCATATATGGTTTGGGCCAGGCTCTATTCATTTTGGATCAATCCTCAAATCATAATACCCTAAAATGATGGGCCGACCCAAATTCACCCTCTCACTGGGACACATCTTCAACCTCATTTCACCAACTGTTTGTAAGAACCAAGCTAAAACCCTTCACTCTCCTAAAACCCTTCTCCGGCGAAAAAAATGTCAGCGTTAATACCGGAAACTTCCCGCCGACTAATTACGTCGGAAAGTATCCGTTCGGCGGCGAAACAATCGTCAAAATGCCTCGTAATCCCCGTTCGTCTTCGCCGCGCCATTGAAAAATATCTTCAAGGTTTGTCCTTCATTTTCTCTCTCCTTCAATTTGTGGAAAAAAGTTCAAATTCGAGCTGAAATTAATTTAATTTAATGTTCAATTGATTAATTAGAGCAAGAAATGGGGCACATGAAGAAGAAAGTGCTGAGATTATCAGCATCATTTGCGGAAATTAAGGATGTTAATCGGTTGCTTCCAATGTCGATTTCAAAGGAGCTTGTTGAGGATCCATTGAAGTCGATGGAACAATCAAAGAGGTGGAAAATCAAGAGTGAATACGGTGATATTGGATTAACTTATACTGATGATGAGACTGTTGCTTATGTTGCCACTCGAATGCCTGCTGTTTATTCTGCTTGTTATAGAATCTTACGTGAGGTGATTATTTCTTTTCACAAATTTATTGCTATTGTTTGATTGTTGATGTTATACTTGGAGATGCTCTTAATGTTTAGGTCAGTGTAATACCATTCGTGGTATGAAAGTGGGCATAGGAACGTATTTCGCTACCTAGTTTTGTTGAATTCGGCGAAAAGTAACGAGTACCAAATTTATCTTGTGAATTTAGCAACACTGGTTTAGTTTCAAGGATATGGATAGGGTTTGCATTTGTGTCAAATCTTAATTTAGGTGTTTATGACAAATGGGATTTGTTGATGTTTGTAGATAAAAAGAAGGGTGCCTGAATTTTCTCCTGTTAATGTGTTGGACTTTGGGTCTGGTACTGGCTCGGCTTTTTGGTGAGAATCTATTTCTTTGATTTTGCAATCTTGGTGGAGTGCTGTAGTAGTTGTTTGTTGGTGTTGAAATTGTTTTGTGGATGATATTGTGCAGGGCGTTGAGAGAGGTTTGGCCGAAGTCATTGGAACGGATCAATCTGATTGAGCCCTCTCAATCAATGCAACGTGCTGGTGTTAGTCTTGTACGAGGTAATTAGTGAACTTTATTGCCTATTGGATGCATTGCATTAAGGTTTATTCTTGATTCAAACATATATTCTTTCCTTAGATATCAAGGACTTGCCACTTATTCACAGCTACAGTAAAATTCAATCCTTAACTCAGGATATCAAGAAGGCTGAAAGGGCACATGACCTTGTCATTGCTGTAAGTTACTACATAGTGACATACTGTAGTTTATCTCAAATGCTGCATTGTAATGTTTGTTTGTTTTGTCACTATAAACTACAATTTGTGCTGCTATTCATGTTTGCTTCTTTTGTTATTGCATGACCCTTTGCTTTGAAGTCCTATGTTCTTGGAGAGATTCCATCACTGAAGGATAGGATTGCTATTGTGCGTCAACTATGGGGTCTTACTCGAGATATTCTGGTATTTTGAAACTCATGGCTGAGCTAAAGTCCTTGCTTTCATGCCAATATATTGTGGGAATGAGATGCTATTTTTCTTGTTGAGGGAGATGCTTCAAAAGTTCAAAGTCTTAAAAACTTTACTTTGTCTAGCTACCTTGGTTTTTTGTTTGTATTTTAGACTTAAAAACTTGGAATTTTATTTACGCTAATTACATTCCTGTTTCTTCACTGCATGTTAGGTACTTGTTGAACCAGGCACACCTGAAGGGTTTAATATTATATCTCAAATGCGATCACATATTTTATGGATGGAGAAGAGGGTAAGTTGTGTGTTATGGTGCATGATTTGTGTCAGTACCCTCTAGGATATGTTGGGGCTATGTTACTCAGACTCAACCACTCGGGCCAGACATAGATATGCGTCGTGGTGGCAATTTTTAGAAACCTTGCATATTTTGGTTTCACAATGATGTGCTTGTTTCAAAATCTATGTCTGACACGGGCTCTTAGTGAATCTAAAAGTATGAGCCAGTAGAGCTATCTGGTTATGGGTGATTCTCATCCTTCTACACGTACTTATGATAATCATCTTTATATGTCTATTATGCTCCCTTTGACTTATTTTTTTTTATTTGTATAACATTACTTGTGTGGTTTCATTTCTAGAAACGGCGTAAACTTGAAGCTAAATTGCGTAAAACTAATGGTGCGGCAGAAAACTTAGAAGCTTCCAGTGTTGGAGCATTTGTGATTGCTCCTGTGAGTATATGACTCTATAACTTTGCGTTTTTCTCTCTTCCTTGCTCCCATACCAAAACATGACAAGAAGAGATTATTTACCTTTGTTACATGTTTTTGTCACAGTGTCCACACGATGGAACTTGTCCTCTGGCAAAGAGTGGAAAATATTGTCATTTTGTTCAGCGACTAGAGAGAACAGAGTCGCAACGTGCATTCAAGGTTCTCATTAAATATTTAATTCCCAAGTTGGCTTTTCAAAATGTTGTTTAGCATATATTTTAAGCTTGGAGCATTATCATTTTTAGTTGGTTGACATCAAGTCGGGACTAATCCACTGTAGTATTCTTTATGCAGATCATATTTGATTGGGTATACTAGCTTTAATAGGTTGACACCAAGTCAGGACCAAACCATTGTACTACAGTAGTATTATTTATATTTATACAAATCATTTTGATTGGGTATACTAGGAGTTACCCTGGGTTAAGATTCTGATATGGTTGAGGGTTCAAGTGTTTAAGGAAAGACCATTAAGCACCTACTTTTTTTGTTCTATGTGGTTGTCTTTGAGATGGAAAGAGTAGGGCAGTGTTTCTAATAGAAACCAAATCAGTGTATTAGAGGGGTGAAATTACTGAAATATATTAAAGTGAGCTATGTTGTGATCAAGCTTTTGTGTTTGTTATTGTCTTGCAGAGATCAAACGGTTCACCTTTACGTGGATTTGAGGATGAGAAATTTTCCTATGTGGTATTGAGACGAGGAAAAAGACCGCAGTGAGTATTTTACGCTTAAGCTTTACACTTGTAATTAAATTTCATTATGATATACTACCATTGTTTATTTTTGCTCTACTCTCTATAGATCCGTTGTTTAAGAAAACTTTGAAAAAGATGGTTGGGTGCAAGATAAAGTAGCCATTTTAATATGAAGCTTTGCTATTCTACGTTTTCCTATAATCTTTCAAAGTGCATACCCAAGTTACTATATCCATTTGAGGTGTCTGATATCATGATCTGTGCCAAGACTCGGATACTATGTGGAATTCGGGGTGTTGGGGTAACAATGGTAGGAAGAAAGGCAAATGGGAGCTTATCATGGAAGACAAGCTACATAATTTGCTTGTGGCTGCTGCAATACATTCTGTTAATTTGTTTCCAATAATCCAATGCGAGCCATTCTTTCCACTTCTTCCTTGCTATTGATTGTTCTTGATGTGAAGGTTTGAATTCCATGGTGAATGAAGTTTTTTTTTTTTTTTAATTTTTAATTTTTAATTTTTTTTTAATTTTTAATTTTTTATAAATTACTGAACAGGGATCCTTGGCCTCTTGACGGAATTAAGTTTGAGACCTTAAAAGAACTGCGTGCCAAAAGAATTCCCGAGGAACTTGAAATTGATTATGGTACGCATCTCTTATACGCTCCTTTATCTGCATAATTATTTTATTTTCCTAGAGATCCAGATCATTGCTCCTACCTTTCACAACTATTATTCAGTTTCCTTCCAAACAAAATTGATAACTACTTTATTGTGAGAGCCAAGAGGAAAGTGCATTGGTCCACAAATATGCAATGATTACTCCCCAAGGCCCCAAAGGTCCCATCTGCCCAGCTAGCTTTTTAGTTGGCCAAAAATGTTATTTCTGGAAATTTTCTTAAATAATGTTTAATCTGCTAAAAGCAAAGTCTAATAATCTAATGGTTGTAAATGCGAGAGCCTGCGGGAAGTCTCAGCTTCCTGATAATGGTTGTGAATGCAAGAGCCTCCAGGCTCAAGCTTACCTTTTAGCTTAACATGAGATGCCTATGCCTATCAGAGTCATTTTCTCTTTTCTATTGATTATTACCTCTTGTTTTTCTGCACTACAAACAACTGGGGAAAGGTAGAGATTTGTATACCGTGTTCACCCGCAAACTTATTCTATCGTGGTTTACTGGTTCTTTTATACTTGATCAATTTATAAATAGATCATGGTTGTTGTAAATTATTTTTATGATTTGGTACTAATTCTATATTGGTTCATGTACTTCAAGATGGATAAGGCCAATGACTGAAACCCATGGTTTTAATCTCTTGAGGGCTTACTGATAGATACAGCCCCTAACAAATAAGTACATCGTAGCATGCAAATCTTGGAAGCTTTCATTCCATTGGTTGCATTAGTGGCTGATGTAGTAATGAAATTGAGATCCATTGGGTAGGGTAGACCATCCTCTATTATTGACAACATAGTGAATTAGGAAACCTAATTTATATGCTCTATACTGAGGTCTTTTACTCGTGTTGTCATCAGCATTCCAGGCTTTCCAAGGACTTTTTCCTTGTGATCTAGACTGATGATTCTGTTGATTCTCTTTTCTCGAGTACTTTATACTTCTGATCCTTCACTAAATGCCCTAGTTGAAACATTTTCTTAACCAATACTAGCAAACTAGCAATGAGTCAATGAGAGTAATGTTGATAGCATTTTATATGAGGCGATAACATTTTTGAAAAGGAAGCAATGGCAATTGCTGAAGGATGAAATTTAATAAGCAGAAGTGTATTTTTGATTCAAACAATCTATAATCTATAATTCACAAAAAGCTGAAAAATATTTTAGGGTGATGTTGATTCAAACAATATAGAAGTATAATTTACAAAAAAGCTGAAAAGGTATTAAAATCTTTCTGTACTGTTTATATATTAAAATCAGTAAGAATTTTAACAGTACAAACAACAATGAAAGGATAAGGAGACTATCAACAGTCCCCAAAACTAAACTTATATATATAAGATGATCACCTTAGAGGCAGGAGTTGGGATTACATTCCTAGAATGACTAAGATTGACAAATCCTTGTATTTGGAAGCTCATTCAACACATGTTCAATTTGATCTTCCCCTTTTGTTGCTAATTGGGAACCAAAAATTACAAAATAGCAGGAATTTTTTCTTTTAGCTTTGCATATAGAGTATTTTCTTCAAACCTTCCAAGGAGGAACGATTGTCATAGTGATGCTTTTCAGGCTTGGTATTTGGTCTGGTTTTACTTTTTAAACTCTGGTTTGGATTGTCTTTTTTTGGCAAGTAATAAAATTTAATTGCCAAAAAAAATATTAGGGATGAAACATCATGAGCAAAGTGGGAAGTTTCCTTGAATTTGACAATAGTATTATTTCTTTCTCAAGTTCTAGTGCTCAGGTTTTGTCTTCTTGAGGCCCCTAAAAGAAATCTATAGCTGCTTGTAGTCTTGTACACTATTGCAACCTTTCTTTCTGGATTTGGTAAGCTTTGTAGCAGGCTTGCTTTATGCTGGGTTATCAATACTTAAGGATTTCTTTAGTGAGGTAGGTAGTCTACACTTCTTTTCTTAGGGCTAGGTTATTTTTATTCGTGTTAAAGAACAAGGCTTAGCTATTAGACTATTAGAGAATGAAATAGGAATTTCTACTTCCTAAGACTAAATATGGTAAATTTTGTATCTTGAACAAGGAACTACATCTCTAAACACAGTACATTTCTTAGACCCAGGCTTGCTCAAGTCTTGTGTTCATGTTTTTAGTTAGTTAACGTCTTATTGCTATACAATTTATTGTGTATAACTATAACATTGCTTGGACATTACCTACACCATTTATTTTCCCTCTAGGAATCGTTATCTAGAATAATTTAAAACTTTTGTGAAATCGTTATCTAGAATAATTTAAAACTTTTGTCCAGTTTTGAGGGCCTTTAAATTGCGTTTGAGGATTTGCATAGTGTAGCCTGGTTGCTTTGTTGGCATTTAGCCCAACAGGTGAAGGAAAAGTTGATACATTCTTTTCTGGTTAGCGCAGCTTGTCTTAGTGAGTCACTAATGAATTCTGATGCTGTTGAACTCTTCTGTTGCCACAGAGGACCAATCTGAGCTAGAACCTGATGAGATTGTTCTCTCTGAGGCTCCTCCTTCATATGATTCTGATGCAACTGAATCTGATACGGATATTGAGCATGAAGACGAAGAGGAAGGAGAGCAATCAAGCCGTGCAGATCTGGGAAGTGGTTGGGGTAGAATAATCTTCATGCCTCAAAAGAGGGGTAGACGTGTTGAAATGGATGTATGTAGGGCTACCAAGCATGATGGTTCAGAAGGCTCATTTGATCATTTGGTCGTTACTCGGGCGAAAAATCCAACCTTACATCATCAAGCTCGGAAGTCTTTATGGGGGGATTTGTGGCCTTTGTAGGTGAAGCCTATAGTAATGGAGAGTAGCATCTTTCTTGAATTCAGTCTGATTCAAGATTGCAGCACATTGATTCGTGTTAGATGCTTACATTTTATCCTTTGCAAGATACATGTAGCCACTATTGAGACTGGAGTCTTATAGTGACTCCATGGCTCAATTTGGGTATCATAGTGGAGGAAATTTTTTTGGGGAAAAAGAAAGATTGTGTGCCCCAAATTAACTATGAAGACCTTATTGGGACAAAAATCTCAGTTGTGACTGTTGGCCTCGGATTTGCTTGATCCTCTGTCAAGTTACTGGAGAGTGCAAGTTCAGATTGACTATATTTAAAGATGCGGGCTAACATGTTCTTG
The DNA here is from genome assembly GCF_001683475.1 of Chenopodium quinoa. Classification (NCBI taxonomy): domain Eukaryota; kingdom Viridiplantae; phylum Streptophyta; class Magnoliopsida; order Caryophyllales; family Amaranthaceae; genus Chenopodium; species Chenopodium quinoa. Next base: position 383,216 of record NW_018743175.1, read on the forward strand.
GTGTGCCTTTACCTTTGTGAATCTCAGGTGCATCAGGCTTCTAGCAATCTAGCGGACTATCCAGAAGAGCTGCTCCAGGTGATTGCAAGATCTTTAAATCTCCTTTCACTTCATGTATCATGTATATAAGTTTACCACCATATTTTACCTTATCTTTTTCCTGTCACATATTACTCTATTTTTTTCCTATCATGCTATACGAAGAATGCTTTTTTGAACTTGTTACATGTATAAACATGAGTCATGATTTATTTCCACATTACAGTAATTTTTCTTCGGTTCTCTTTTTTCACGGAGGGTTTGATACTGAATACTAATCTTAGAGTAGAGCTGTCAATTTGGGTGAATTGTTGCATTTGGTGAGTTGGTATGTTTACATATCAATTACAGGCTCTTACAAAACGTAAAAAAAAAAAAATATATATATATATATATATATATATATATATATATATATATATATATATATATATATATATATATATATATATATATATATATATATATATATATATATATATATATATATATATATATATATTCCATATGAAAGTGTAAAAAAAACATAAAAGGAAGAAACAGAAGGGTTTGCTTTGCCTAGCTAATTTCCAAAAGGCTTCCTTCGGCCACTCTCCTGGCCTCTGATGCTTGACCCTTTCATTATTAGGTCACCACAACTATCCAGTATCCACCAATACACGAGAGCAGACTCGAGAATGGTGTTTGCTCCTTTCTTGATTTCTATTATAATAGTATGACAGAGAATCTCAAATAAGATTTTCAAGTCACTCAGTTGCCCAGAAAAATTGTATAATAAAAACGAGGAACTGAATCAGTTGATACTATGGTCACTAGACAAAGTAATCACATCTGAGCAGAAGTAAATTCTTTAAATATAAAATTTACTAATCCAGGCATCAGAAATACCCCTATGTGGTAATAATGTAATATTCAACAACCTACTGATGCTTAATCCTACCTTCTGCTGTCTAAACTATCAATCAAAACTAGTTGAACTTCCTAAGCTACTGCAGTTTTCTATGCATCGGTATCTAAAATTAGATAAAGAGAATGAGGATTTGAGGGATTTCCCTGTTGGACATCGAACAGGTAGTCCATAATTATGATATGTTCTTATGAAACCATCTTTACCTCCAGTTACTATCACAAGCCCCCACATGTGTGAGCCACTCAATATGCTCTCACATACATTCCTCAAGAACTCGTAATCAATGTCTCCTTTGGCAGGCAAAACAGCTGTTGATGACCCTTTATCCTTCTTCACAGAACAGTAGTTGCCACTTGAAACAGAAGATTCCTGCTTATGTCTTGGTGTACTAGGTTGTCTAGTCGTTGAGGATTTTATATCTGGGTTGGATGTAAAACCATGCCATGGTACTGCGATTAGAGCATTGGGAGATGAGAAACTTTCAGAAGACCAAATGTTTTTGGGTTTGCTGTTTGTAGTTCTCTCATTGTTAATATGACTCCAGATATAAGCATTTGAATCGTCAGTAGCTGAGATGATGTGTTTCCCATCAGCAGTGAAAGATGCATATACTTTGCTTCTTCGATCAATTAGTGAAACACAACCTAATAGAACAAAATTGATACAACTAAGAGAGAGTCTTATATTGCTCAACAATTATGAACTACTGTATGATTCAGTCATTCAGTGATGATCCTCAATTGAAAATCAGAGTTGATGTTACGACTACCAACCTCTAAGCTTACAGATGATATCAGCTCCCTTGAGAATTCGGACTAGAGAGTCATTCGAGCTGACTACTACTTCACTTGGGTTACTTGGAGAAAACTGTGATAAGAAAAGACAAATTAGACATGAAATTAAAAAATAAATGCAGAAAGAAAGAACAGAAAAGAAAAGAAAAGAAATATATGCAGAAAGAAAAATGAAAAAGCTTGTAACCTGGAAACTAGTTATCCTCTTGCAAGTTGTCTTCTTCTTGTCTTGCAAGTACATAACAGATGCTCGATGCATAATATCATCTGGTGCATGCAATATTGTATCAGCAATTTTCTGAATTCAAATACGAAAAAAAAAATCAAAGATCTGTAACCCTATACCAGGCGGCTAAAGTTTGATAGAAATGGAAGGAATGAAGAATGAATATTAGCGAAAAACATAATAACCGAACAAACCAATCTTGTAGACACTAGGTAAAGTACTCAAACAAACATGAAAATTATGCTAAAGTGTACAAAAGAGGACATAAAATTTCTTTTTTATCTACCAAAAACAAGCTTATATGTAGTTTCATGCTAATTGGCAATTCTGATGAAATTTAGCATCAGATGACTTAGCACAGGTGTAAGAAACATAACCTGCGATTTCAAAAAATGAGCAGTTTCCAACCATTGATCCAACAATACCACCCTGTAATTTGGCAAAAAATCTCATGAAATTTCCGATATAACTTAGAGAGAGGGCTAAGAGAGAAGCTAACTGCTATATTGACCTTTCCATCAGGACGATAGCAAACAGCAGTGACGATTTCCTTCATATCAATCCAGTCAACCACTTGACGTCTTAGGACATCCCAGATGCGGACTTTTCCATCTATAGAACCGCTTATGAAGTTATTGTCATTAGTGGGATTGAACTGTGCACAAGTTACTACATAAATGGAATGAAAAAGAGTCAAAAGGTTATTGTCAAGACAATGACGGAGAAAAACATTTGGTTTAAGATAAAGAAAAATCGCGTCTAGCAGAAACATGAACTTCATATTACCAAAATCATTGTGAGGAAAAACTTTTAAACATCGGCTATATCCCACTTTCCACAGGCGCACTGTCTTATCAACCGATGATGACAGCAAATGCTGCATTGAAGGTAAACAAGGAGTTCATAGAGATCCACACACAGATTATTCATAGCAACACTGCAGTTGATTATTGCGAACAATTAGAATTTTTAAAGGTACGTTTGAATGAGCGTATTTAAAGGAAGAAGAGGGATGAGAAGAAAAAAGAGGGATATTGGAAAGAAAATGCAAGCTCACTCCACTTTTTACCACCTTTCCCTCCCTACCCCTCCGCTTTCCTCTATGATCACTAACCTAACAGATTGTAAGCAACCATAACTCTATATATCATTTTTCTAAATTAGTTCCATACTAACCCCATTCTTAGACCATGAGATATCCGGGATCTCACCCTCATGTTCGCGGAACTCATGCCAAGGCTTCTCTAAAATACGAAACACTTTGCGAGGGACCATAATACCGTTGCCAGCAGAGTGCACATTTCTTCTGCTTATTCTTCACATTGCCTTCCTCTTTACACTTCAGAAAGCAAGCCAATTTTGGAATACCATTTACAGAAAAATTCAAACCTGCAGATGCAACACTGAAGTTCAAATGGTCAGAAACAGTCATCCATCCCTCTTCAACTATCTTCCATACGTTCAAAGCTCCATCTTCTCCACCATTGGCAAGATATTGGCCGTCAAGACTGAACTTCATACACAGTATTGAGCCCTTGTGAGCAGAAAATTCTTGCATATGATACATGGAAGACAACTCCTTTGACCACTTTTTGTGAGAATGAACATGAATTTTCTGGCTTCTAGAACCAAAGAGTTCCCGGTTGTGAAACACCTCATTCTTTTCCTTATCTTTGTTAAACATATTTGCAGCTTTGAAGCTAAATCTCTTCAAACACCCTTCCTTGCACTGCAATTTCCTCTTAAACACCTTATTACACCCTTTTGATGATTCTCTTGTCATGAAGTGTTTAACAAGATTAGGTGATCCATATGTCTCCTGAAACTCATCAGTTGTATAACAAGAACTCGAACCAACTTCATGAAGTTTCCTAGGCATTCCTTCATCATCTGTCTCCTCTACTTCAAACTCTCTCCCATCTTCCAAGCACCGAATTCTGCACAACACATCCTGATCTTCTTCATTTACTACTTCATGATTCCGACCAGCCAATCCCTTCCCTTTGTCATGCTCATTAGCTCCTGCCGTCCTGTCACTACTCACTGTGATCACACAAGAATCATCAGGCCCTTCTCTTGCAGTTTAGCACCGATCTAAAACAAAAGTCGTTGTTCTTATAAAATCATCACGTCGTTCATCAATACTTTTGGGGTTTCCACTCCAAAAATCATAGTGCAGACTATTAAATGAATTATTACTAGCTTGTTGAATTTCAGAAGTACAGCCTTCAGAACAATCTGATCCACTACCACAACTAGATTCTGAAGAAATCTCTTCAAGGGCGTCAAAAAAATCATCATGTTCTATACATGAATTAACCATAATTTCCCTTACATTATCTGTTAACTCTATTCCTTCCAATCGCTACCTCATCATCAAACATGAATTCAATGTCAAAATATATCACATTGACATTGATCAGCCTTCTAACTTAGAAATTGTACACACGCGACCATTCAATATAATGTAGCACATCATAAGAACATGAAAAAAATAAACCACCTCGAAATTGTACAACTTCATTAGTAAGCTGCATTTTTACGTGGACTACAACATAACTTTCGCATATACGAACCAAAATTCTGAAGCATGATCAAGAACAATCAGTTCATATCGTGTGCTGTAAAAACCAACATGCACAACGTTGCCTTAAGGATGCAAATTGATCAACCCTTGGAAAAAATTTAAAAGGGTATATACTCACCAACAACTTCCTATGTAAATTTTATCAACCTGGGTACACCTATTTGATGTGGATTAAGCAACGTTCAAACTATTTTTAGGTAGCAATTCAACAAATTAGGATCAAGAAAGAAAATGTAAAAACCTTGGGACATAAATTTGAGAATGGCTATAATTGATCTTTCTCCAGTTTGGACGTTGGTTTCTGTAACAGTTGCCTTGATTTATTTTTGCCCAATTAGCCTGTGTTTTTATAATTTTGTTCTTGCAATGAGATACATAGAACATCTCATATTCTGTAGAACAATTAACTAAAAAAAGCCTAAGGTTAGTTGTAAAGGAACACCCCCCCCCCCCAAACCAAAAAACAGAAATGGAGACTTTGGTCCCTTAAAAAATGTGAACTTGGTTCTCTAAAGTTTTTTGCAAAAGTACATCATCTTAGAAACTTTCACGAGCACAACTTGAATATGATCTAACTAAAAAAAAAAAAAAAAAAAACCTCGAGCCTAACTGAAGATGGATGTGGGTCATGCCTCGTGCTTAGTCAATCAACGTGCTTTAGAGTTAAATTGTACTAGTCTATGAGTTATGTACCGTGTCGGATCAGGTCAAAATTATCAAAAAGTCGGTCCAAGCCCTGTCATCATGCCGGGCCAGGTTGTGCTTGCATTCCTAAGTCACACACTTCATTGATTTTAGCGTGTTTTGTTGTGCTTCTCCTAAATAAAAGCGGCCCAACATGCACAGTATCGTGTTGTGTCGTGCCAACACCATGTCTATGTCATGCTTTTACGGTGCCATCTTTAGGCATGGCCCAAAACTAAGTCCACTTGCTACCTTTTATGCAATGTCAAAACTTTCTAAAGGGCGAACTAGGCATGGCCAAACCCATGCAGAGACACTGTAACAAATTTAATAAATACCAGTTGTCGTTCAATTCTTTGGCAATACGAAAAAAACGATTATTGTATTAATTCTAATAGATAACTGAAACTTTGTGGTCAAAATTTTATAAAATTTAACTCCTTCAACGGGGCAAATAAATAGAATTTAGACCTGATTAAAGTTGGCACGCCCCGAATTTTGTAAGCTTGAATTAAATTTGGATTTTAAACAGTTAAAAATTAAGCCTAACCCAAACCTTACTCTTTTTTATTTGGCTAAAGTCTAATCGAGCTTGACCCATGAATCTGATTACCTCTAGGGAGCGTTTGGTTTGCGGATTATAGATATGAGGTATGGGTTTAGAATGACTAAAACCTTATACCATATGTTTGGCTGTCAAAATTATGAATTTTAAACCCATACCTCAAACCCATGAGGTATGGGGTTTAGAAACCTTGGAGGGAGGTGAGTTTGGCCTATTCCATTCCCTTAGGTATCAAATAAAGGAGAGAATAGTGAGAGATTTCATTCCAGAATTGAACCAAACACATGGTATTAAGTATCAAGTTCCAACCCGATATCACATTAACCCCATTCCTGATTTCAAACTCATACCTCTTTGCGAATCAAACGCCAATCGAAAACACGTTCTTTCAAAAAAAAAATATATATATATATATAGAATAGAGTAGTGGTACGTAGAGCAAGTACTCCGCATGCGCAGTAGAGTAAAAGAAGGGACCCAAATATCGTCGGAAGGCCACTAAAAAGTAAAGACCGCCCAATCCCATCGCAACCGCACGCTTTTTTCTTCAATTTTACAAAACGGTGACAACCCCCCTTTCTCCCTTTTCACCACCACTTTGCTTCATTTAATTTACAATTTTTTTTAAGTATTTTGTCAAACACTCTTGATTCTCTTCTGTCCCACTTTCTTCTTCCGCGGATATATTTCCTTTTCCACCTTTTCTTCCTTCGTGTTATTCGCATGTACTAGCATTATAAGTTCGAGGTCGGTATATTACTCGTATATGATACAGAATACCAAGTAAAGCTTGGTAGAATTGGAGGAGAACTCACCTTGTGACTTTAAGGTTACGAGTTCGAGCCCCACCAACTACATTTGCTTGGGAGTATGGGTATTTCCTTACCCTCCCCCCTTAGCGTTGATGGAACTAGGTTGGTTTAACCTGTAAGAGGTGTTGATTCAGTAGGGTTTTTCATCTTACCTTTAAAAAATATATATATTGGTATTTGCTTACGCTTGGGAGTAGAGGATTTCCTTTGAAAAAGTTAAAATTCGTATACATTACTTTTACAAGAGTAGCTATATATATTCTATAATTGCTCTGTGACAATGTCGTAACAAATGTGAAAAACCAATTCGAAGAGCAAGACACAGTACACTTATACGCATAAATTTATGTGTTTTTACTAATAATATGTTAGCTATGTTTATTGGCAGCAAGAGAAAAGTTTTACTATCATAAGAATAACACATGCATACAGGGTATTACAAGATGAGTTAAGTTAATAATCTAAGGTAGTTCAAAATCTAAGCTCTAAGGAATAAGCCCCAAAAATAGGCTAAAATAGAAAACCGTACCATAGCTGATGTTCCACACTTCCACCCCAAGCCCCCAAACCAGGACACATCGCCGCCCCTGGACCTCAATTCACTACGTAGCATTTATGGTCATTTCATGGGTTAGCAGATTCAAATCATATCTTAGTATATATAACTTGCTTAATGACAAGAACTACAGCCTAATGACAATAAGAAAACTAAAGAACTCCTTCTCCTTGAGATGAAATGTACCTTAATGACAAGAATTACAATATTTAAAAGTTAACATCACCAACATTTTCTCATACTACTTGATAAGTTTTATGCTCGTACATGGACTACTTGCTATAGTAAGGAAACCGTTTTTGGTTTACCCGTGATTTATATGTAATTATTATGTGTTAACCTACGATGAATAAACAGTGCAAATTGTTTCATTTCAATGTTAACGTATTACAACGTACTTCATATTTTGTAAATGAGGCAAAAGTCAGAGAACAGTTCTCCGTTGAAGAAAGTAGCGTCTCGATTTGACATGCAATCGATCAAACAAAAATACTTGTATGGAGTTGTATCAATTAAAAACTTCCTTAAATAATCAGAAATATTTCTTTCTTGTAATTTTTTGTATTCCTTTTTATTTGCCTCATTTTCTTTTATAAAGTCAATATACATTATTGACAGTGAATTTTTATTGCTAAATAAGGAAAAAAAATATCCATGTAAGAATCTTGTAATATTCGTTTATTTGAGTCTTTTAGCATGTATTTTCAAACTTCTAACTTTGTTTTTTTAATTTAATAATACATGATCAAAGATTTCATTGGTTACTTATGTTCTTTGGAGTATATAGCAGTGTAGTAAGCAAAGTACATGGGTATAAATCAGTTGACTATATGTTGGGTTTTGCCAAATTCAAAACTCGATCTCAAATTTTCAATTCACAAGCCAAGTCTAGTCCAAAATCAGTCCATTTTAATTAAAAGAAATTATCTTGAATATGAATTTGATCCAAACTAAAAAAAACTTTCACGACACACTTATATTTGTGTACAACACTATAACAAGTATCATGACATATCATTAGTACGTCCTACAGTTTTATAAATTGTCTATATGTCACATACACCTTGCTTTGTTTATTTGAAGTAACATTATCCTTATTCAAAAGACATTGCTAGTAGCCTATTGAAACTCTAGCCTCATAAAACAACATATGTGATTATTATAAACATTGATAATAGAAGAGATACGTGTTTACTTTATTAGTTTATAAGGCTACGAAGTAGCTACCCTTATTCCCATACGAAGTATGTACTACTTCATATATTTTAAGGTGAAACCATCTTTTGTGTTGAATGGACACTTCCTCCTCATGATGGATGGGTGTGGCTCAATCCCATATTTGACACATTTCGTCCATACACATTTTCTTTTTTTAGAACATAATAGTTCAAGCATTTACACCCCCTCCCCTCAAATGGAAAAACTAGTTTCGCAGTTTGCATGATGCAAAAAAAAAATTAAAGTAATCGTATCCATAATTTAACTTTAAACAATAGCTACAACGACTACCTCTCAAGTACTCCATACTAGGAAAGATCTGAGTTGAATTTCAATTCAATTGTTTCAACAAAACATTAAAGATAGAAGAATGATGAAGACGTAAACAACTGCTTCTGAAAGCAAGGACAAGAGTCAAGATGTATACAAAAAGCATTTAATAAAGTTTTTTTTATATATTATAGTTTTGTAGTTATTTTATTTCCTATTTACGCAAAAGTTGAATAGAATTTGAACATGAACATGTAACATAATAGACAAACTATTTTTTCAGTCAAAAAGATAAATCTTTTATGTTCCAAAAAAGCTAATCTCACTTTCTAGTTAATTACTTGATCTTGACAGGTTGCTATGAATGTAACCATCTAAAATAGTCCTTAGTATTATTTCTTCAATTTTATGATATTCTTTTCTAACTGTACCTTCACAACAAAGATACACCACTAACTAAGATATCTTCCTACTTATTATTACATGTGAATTGAAGTGTGAACTGTATAGAGATAATATAGTTTAGTTAATTATTATGTTAGTATGCAATTAAAGAAAATTATGTGTGTTGAATTTGATTACTTCGGCCATGCTAGCTAGTGACAAGTCATACTTCAATTATACTTGTAAATACGACGAGATGAGGTATATTTTATTTGTTGTTTAAGATTATCAAACTACATGAAAAATCTCTTTAGGATATTAGGCTTTGTTTGGTTTGATTGATTTGTCTTAAATAGATATATTATTAATTATCATAACTTATGTTATCCATATATATTTTCATTATAACAAAACTTATATGTGAGTGTGTTAAAACTTTGTTTGAACTCATTTTGTTTACAATTAGATAATATATGTTGGAACAAATTAAACAACTCCTTACTTTGCATATATATATATATATATATATATATATATATATATATATATAATTTTTGAGTAGTGAACAACAGATAATATTAAGCCATCGTTGTGTCAACATTAAATTTTCAAGCAGTGTTTCACAAAGGTTTCAAAAACTTTTTTTAGTAGTGTTTGGAAAATTAATTTTTTAACATTTAGCCTCAAACTATCAAACCACTAATACATTTAATATCTACATATTCTCCTCGTTCCTTTAAAGATAATTTTGTTCATTTAGATCATTCTAAAAAGTTGTCCATACACCACATACAAATCTTCTCTAATTTATTCATTACGCCATATACAGGGCACTTAATACGAACCTACCCAATACAATTCTTATCAAAGTAAAAAAAATGATGAGATGAAACAAACTCAAACGAATGACAGAGTGAAAACATATCAAATAACAACTAAAATACATACATTTTTACGCCACACACACATGATCAACTCCATGACGACCATCAAAGAAAAACGAGTTTGAAGTGAAATGGCTATAATGTTGGAAAGAAGTAATAATCAAAGGAGGCGTGTAATACAATAGATCACTCCAAGCATCATAATTCATAAGTAATGGAACACATAGTTTGCTGGGCTGTGTTAATCAAGGTGTCAATTACTAGTGACTTACTTTGCCAAGGTCTAACTATCATAAGATAATTGTTACTCCTTACTTGATTTCACATGATAGCCATATTTATGTATTCAATCATAAACACACAACATAAGATATAGGGGGTGTTTATTGGCAATTGGCTTTTTGCCTAACTTTTAGCTTTTGGCTTTTTAGTTTGGTCAAACAGCCAAAAAAATATGTTTGGTTGTTGCCTTTTTTGTTGGCTTTTAAGCTGTCTTTTTCGCCAAAAGCTAATAGGAGTGGTTTTCTCTATTGTCTTTTGGCTTGTTGGCCCACTTTATCACTAGTAAACAGCTAACAATCATTAATAATCTTACCAAACACTTTTGTAAACAACCGGCTTAAACAACTAACTTAAAAAACCAATCCATTAAGTTAATACTTCCAATTAGTCAAACAAGCCAACAACCAACCGCCGATTGTCAAACAGCCCCATAATAAATGGTGCAATATTTTTCAAAGCTAAGGGACCATTTCAATATTTTCTCAATATCGTTTAAGAAACGTACAAAAGAAGAGATAAAAAGAGAAGGACGACAAATTATGAATTTATGGTCTTGTCTTCTAGGCCACGGTTTCTCTGCTTGGTCAAATTAACTTTATTTATTTACTACCCGTACTTCTTCTTCTTGTTTTATTTTACATATAATATGGATTTTGCTGTCAAGCTAGAGAATGAATTAATGGATGGCTTTTTGTACAATCGAAGAAGATGGTATTGCATTTAAGAATGAAGTGAATAGAGTGACACATTTATGTTTTTGTCCTCTATTGTCTGATGATACTTATCCTGCGTGGAATTTATTGTATTTTACTTTTTTTGTTAAGTTCAAGTTTTGTTTCATAAAAAACATATATTAAGGGTAGTCTTTTATGTTCACCTTATTTTCACTTATTTTAGGTCTAATAAGTTTAGTTAAAAATAAGTTCTGATAAGGGTTGCCCAAATTCAAATTATAACTATAATAAGTTTTAATAAGGTCTAATAAGTTCAGGTAAGTTTAGATAAGATCAGATAAGTTCAGATAAGTGAAAATCAGGTGAATAGATTACACCCTAATACTTACAAAATATAAAAGAAGAGAGGGAGGGATAACTCAAGTGGTTAGGGCTCCCCTCCCAATTCTAGGTAATCCTAAGAACGATTCTCGTCACCTACCCTTGTGGCTCTCTACACACAAAAAGAATACATACATACATACATACATACATACATATATATATATATATATATACATACATATACATATATATATATATATATATATATATATATATATATATATATATATATATATATAAAAGAAACTTAAATGAGTTGAATCAAATAAAACATTATATATAGTGACAATAATTGCACTATGAGACATCTCTTGTATGCACTACAATTTATTTTAATGCTTTGTAATAATATAACGGTTTGTGTTTGCTGCAAGCATTTTTTTCATAATAGATAATCAAGACATAATATATGAGATGTTGGACTTTCTTTCACTATTCATGCATTAGGTTTGACCATAATATATGAGATGTTGGACTTTCTTTCACTATTCATGCATTAGGTTTGACCATAACTTCTTACTAACATAATAAAAATATATTTTATCAGAAAATATGTTGTTGGATAGGTTTTAATATAAAGTTTCATAATATAATTTTTAAAATTATTTTCATTAATATTTAATTATATAAAAATAAAGTCGAAATAGTGCATTGACATGTGTGTAATATTTGACTGTATCATGTATTATGGGACAAAGGGAGTAATTCAGTATACTACTTTATAAATAATTTATACTATCGAATTATTGTTAATCATAGTCGAGCCTTATCCTACTCAACCTTGCTTCATTTAGGAGTTCTAAGCTAGGCTTACATTCGAGGTTTGAGTGCTTAAAGTTCAAGGAGTGGCCGCATTGTTACAATGATTATACTACTAATTCAAATCTTGTACAAATATAACATGTTAGGTGATGCCAAAATTTTCATGATAAATCTCTCCATTAGTGACATAAAGTCTACATATATATACGTAGTATTTCACATGGCTTTACTACGTAATGTATTTTTCAGGTAGATTTTTAATTAACCTCCGTCATTTTTATTACTTCGTAGATACTTATATAAATTGCACTATGAAAATGGAGAATATATAAATCCTGAGTACATCAATACTTTCACCGTTTATTATAAGTTGCATGATTTTTTTTTTTGTCACATTTGCCAACACACCACTTTGATCATATCATTCAAATATTTAATTACTACTCGTATGTTTTTTTTAAAAAAAAAAAATTATAAATTCATATTTTGATTTAAAATATCTAGAGAATTTATTTATTTATATATTTATTTTTGTTATTGGGATTAGCTTAACAATAACTAAAATAATGAACTTGATTTTCTTATAATTAGTAAACATATTGCATACATGGTCATTTTGTTAGGAAAAAGTGTTAAAAAAAACAAAAAAAAACAAAAAAAAACGTTAAAATGATACAAATATTGAAAAATGGAGAAAGAATGGAGTAATGACCAACTAATTATGCATGTACTTATGGATACAAATATAAAAATGTGTATTTTGATTTTTAAAAAATGAGAAAGAAGAAATAAACCCTACTTTATTGTACGAGAATATTTTAAATAATTCTTCTATATTCTATGTTTCAAATTCTACAGTATTAAAAGGAGTACCTTTTATTCTAAAATTAAATGTTACAAGTCATCCATGGAATGTTTTTATAATAAAAAATGGAGGAGCTGTATTACGGTAAACATTAAGTTAAATTGAATAAACTCAAGTTGAGAGCAACTTTTTTAAAGTGGGATAGTGTGAGAGAGTTGATTAATTCTGACTAATTTTGGTCAGCAAAATGGAGAAACAATGCCCACCACCACAGAATGTACATACGTACACACAACATCCCACAAACACACCCACCCACCATCGCATAAGATAAACCTTATACTCACTCCCTTATTCTACGTACTTCATCCGCCCTTAAATACTTATACTTTTTATGTATCTAAATATTTGACGCACTTTTCTCAAATATTCCGTAGTTGTTACTATTTATCGACTTTTATTTCCACTAATAAATTTAAAGTCTTGTTCTAAGGACATTTATCAGTTATTTACTGAACTTAAATAATTTTTAGTAATTCATTATATTTGTTCTTTAAAGTTATAAATTTTATTAAAATTTATGCGAGCATATACAAAATTTAATTTTACTAAAATTTTCCTCCATTTCATTTTACTTGCAATACTTTGATTGACATTCATATCTGTCGATGCATAATGTCAACAATTAATATCTTTAATTATAATGAAGTAAGAATTATAAAATTGATATTATGAAAATATACATTGAGACGAATCTAATAAGACATATCTTGACCATAGAGTACTTTTTACATTACATATCAATAACTAAACAAGGAAACATAGTGAAACCAAATTATGTGATTAGTGACAAATACCAAACTATAGTGAATAAAATGAAACAGATAAGGCGAACATAATTCTCATACAAGTGATACAACTCCCCCTCTCAATTCCTCTCCTAACTCCTAAGAACTTGTATCCATTAGAATAACAAAGGAGGGAAAAAAAAAGTACACTTAAATTAAACTGAATTAAACAAAATCAAATTGGCAGAGACAAATATTCTTGCTGTGCGGCTTGTAATAAATTTAATCCATCACCAAAAAAAAAAAAAAAAAAAAAAAAAGGAGTATTTATTTGCCTCTTCTTCAATTCAATTCTCTCTCATCACTTTAATTTCTCTCACACAAACACACACACACACTACACTCATCCATCCAAACGCAGACAAACAACTTCTAGTCATAGAGAGAGAAACCTAACTCATTTCAGACATTCCTTTTTCAAAAAAACAAACAATTTCACCTCTACTTTTAATCTTAATTTAAACACCATTTTTTTCTTCCACTTTTTTTTTTTTTTTTTGGGTCTTCTGCTTCTTCTTCATCTATTCATGGACACCGCTCAATGGCCTCAGGTATATATTCCACTTTTTTGGTAGATAATAAGATTAGATCTTTATTACCTTTTTGTTTTTCTTGTGTTTTTTTTTTCTTTTGTAATATACAAGTAATTTGTTTGAGATTTTATACTTGTATAAATTATAAAAAGAGAAATAAAGTGTTCATCTCTTTATTTTTGGCTAGGAAAAAAGGATTAATTTGTTATTATTATCATATCATCTGCTGCTACTGCTGCTATAATTCTGCAAAAGTGAATTTTCTTTTCTTTTTTTTTTTTTGTTGGGGTTTGTTGTTTTGGTTGTATGTCACCTGTCTTCATCTTAATTTGTTTTTGCTTTGACTAACTTTGTTGGATCTTGAAGCTAAACAATCTTTACCTTTTATTTTCTTTCTTTTTTGGTCACTTTAATTTTAATCTTTTGGCAACTTTTTGTGTGTGTTATAGGAGATATTAGTGAAACCAATGGAAGAAATGATCCCCAATACATGCTCATCCTCAGCTACAACCCAAATTACAAACATCAACACTAATATCAGTAGTAGTAATAACAATAACAACAACAATTCGAAACCGAGTTCTACTTCTTTGGAGAGGAAAGTAAGGCCTCAAAAAGATCATGCCGTAAATTGTCCGAGGTGCAATTCAACCAACACCAAGTTTTGCTACTACAACAATTACAGCCTTACTCAACCAAGGTACTTTTGCAAGACTTGTAGAAGGTATTGGACCGAAGGCGGATCTTTGAGAAATATCCCTGTTGGTGGTGGTTCTAGGAAGAACAATAGATCATCGACTTCAGCGTTGTCATCATCGTCGTCGAAAAAGCTTTCTTCTCATGATTTGGTTGCTGCACAACAACAATCACATCATTTTGTTCATCAAAACCCTAATAACAAGATCCACCCTCATCATCATCAACAGCTTCATAATTTGCATCATCAAGGTCAAGATTTAAACTTGGGGTTTCCACCAAATCAGCAAGAATTCAGAAGTCTTTCTGAATTCATGCAATTGCCTAGTATTGAAACTACAAAAACCCAAATTCCAAATTCTGCCAATACTACTACTAATACTAATAATAATAGTACTGATGGTAGTAGTGCTGCTACTAATCATCATCTTTCGGCTTTGGAGCTTTTGAATGGTCTTACATCCTCTAGGGGACTAACTCCCTTCATGCCGATGCCGGTTCCGGTCCCGGATCATCCCAATGGCAATAGTGTTGGTGTTGGTGGTGGTGGTGGCGGCGGCGGTGTCTATCCATCCGGGTTTCCCTTACAAGATTACAAGCCAAGTTTGAATTTTTCACTAGTTGAAGGGCTTGGAGATGGGTATGGGAGTTTACGACAAGGAGAAGTGCACCAACATCAACAAGTAGTATCTGATCATCAACAACAACAAACAGCTAATGGAAGGCTTTTGTTTCCTTTTGAAGATTTAAAGCAATCTACTAGTGGTGATCATAATACTACTAATAATAATAGTACTAACAATAATAATAATAATAATAATAATAGTGGTGATAATCATCATGAACAAAATGGTGAACAAGGAGATGATTCAACACCTGGGTATTGGAGTGGCATGTTGGGTTCTGGAGGATCTTGGTAGCTTTACTCAAGATTTGCACAAATTATGGAGTAATTAATATGTTTTTTTTTTCTTTTAATTAATTTTCTTGTTTTTAATCTCTTAAATCTGATCTATCTCCTTTGTTCTTTTAGATTTTCTTAATGGGGTGATATCTGATATGACTTGTTTTGAAGGTTTTTTTTTTTTTTTTTTTTTTTTTTTTTTTTTGCTAACAGATAATAGGGATACAATATGGGATTATGATTCCTCTTCATTTCTGATTAGCTTGTTAATTAAATTTCTGATCATTGTGGGATTTTGAAGTGGGGGAAAAAATATATATATATATATATATATAGTTTTTTGCCTAAAAAAAAAAAGGAAAAGCCCATAATTTTTGAGGGGCTTTGCCCATATACCATGTTAAGCAAAGTTAATTAGCTTAGCTTATGGTGTTTGTCTTGTATTGCAAGAGGAATTTTCCCAGATGATGTTGCATCAGTGTCTTAGTGTCATTGGTTGGCTTGCTATATATGGAGGAAAATAGTTTAATTATCACTGTATTTAATTACTATAATTTGGTAGTTTTTGTGTTGAGAGTTGTTTAATTTGATCAAAGGGTTTGTATGTGGATACTAATTAATTAATGAATTAATTACTATTAGTCATAATTAATGATAAAATTCTATGCTTTTGTTTTATTCACCGTTTTTATTGATGTTTTTTGAAATTTTTAATGATGATATATGATTATCTAAATAAGCATGTACAGATCTCCAAAATGATTTTTCTTTGAAAAACAAAAAATTAAAAAACAAAAAGAGAAAAAAATAAAAATAAAAGTGGAGGTCAGATGATGTGTGCTCGACAATATGATTGTATTTGTATTCTCTTTCCCTTCTTATATGAGTTCATGCTAGGAGGTTTAATAACAAGGAGGCCCCATTTTTAAGGTCAAGTGTGAGATTTTTTGCAGCTATTAATTAAAGCATAGTTTGTCCATGATAATGAAAGGAGCTTAAATAAAGCAACTAAAGCCCATAAAAAACCAATTAAAATCCCAGGTATGAATTCTCATGACTTCACATGGGGCTTTCCAATAAAGTGTTAGTGTCTTTGATGTTAGACAGCTCTTCTCTCTTTGAAGTTATATAATTAAGTGTAAGTCTTATTTTGTTGTGCATTTTTAGATTTGGGGATGATATATCTTTTCCGAGAAGACCGTATAATTTAGTGATGAACGCTATATCTATCTGGTGGGTACTGTTATTAATTACATAGTCGAACCACCACTACTAGTACTAGCTCCACTATCATCAAATCACAAGTTCAAATATGTACAAATGTAAATTTATAATGCTGGTTTCACCTACTAAATTTCTATATCCAAACACTAGTCATTTTCCTTCCTCCCTTGGCTCAACAAGTACCACTACCCATAATACTATTCCTATTGAGTGTGGATTTTGAGTAATTAATATCAACATTTTTTTTTTTTTTTATTTATTTAAAAAATTTCATTTTGTATATTTTAGTGATTGAGTGAAAGATCTGACAAAGACCCTCCTGTTTTTTGGTCTAACAGGTGGGCAGGGGGTGCTCGCTGGGACCCACAAACATTCTCCTAGGGTAGTGTGCCTAAAGGAATAATCTTGCCCACTTAATGGTCCATCTAGATCTAAACCTTCTAATATGATAATTTAATTTTTTTATATCCTAATTATATTATAATTAAACTTATACAACATACAATCAATATTATTATACAGTACTAGTATATACCCCGTTATTAGTCACTAGTATTTTTTTTTTTTTGAAAGAAAAGCGCTCGGCCATCAAATAGGTTTCTTAAATCCTTATATAGGTCAATCTGACTCGAGTTAGTAGGAAAGACCGTCCCTTACTGTCCTGTGGGTATTAATGTAGAAAGTGTGTATTTGTTTGCTGTTATCCACCAGTTAATGTTGCGCGTAACAAGTGGGAAATTGTGGAGAGAGAGAGAGAGAGGGGCATGCAACATGATATGCAGTTCCCCACCTCATGATGATGATGAATTCATGGGGAGTTGCTTTTTCTTGTTTCTTACTCCTTGGGTTTGTCTTGTCATTTCCACTGCATTGCATTTTCATTTTCATTTTCCAGGATTTTTTGTTTACAAATTATATATGGAGGATTATATGATTATCTGATAACAAGAATATTTGTATTTCTGGTAATAAAGACAGCTTCAACATGCAATTTTATTGTATGTGTTTAGCTATTTTCTGAAAAATGGTTGTTTTTTTAGAGGTTTTATGACCTAAGGTCGAATATCTGTTTGATCAAATGGAGACAAATGTTTCTAGTACGTACATTTCAAGTTTAGCACTCTAGTCTCCTATCGTCCTATGAGTCGTACGTACTAAAAAAAAATAATAGAGAGAATGGCCAGAAGGCTGATTTTGGTTTGTTGTATTGGGAATCAACATTAATTTTTCTAGCATTCAGAACTACTCTCTCCATCACTCTTTATTTGCCCTATATGTAAAATGTGTAATATGTAATACTCCATATTACGGGTAATTACAAGAATTGTTAATCGAAAATTTTGCAAATGAATGGGAATGTCTTTGTCTTTTTCACCTGTGTGAGTGAGTGTACAATTGTGGTAAATGTTACGAATATGCATGTTAGGCCTTGTTTTTTTTAGCTTTTGGGCAAGCAGAGTAGAGCATATTTTAGCAGAGTAGAGCATATTTTAACAGAGCAGAGCAGCTCAAAAGAACAGGGCCTTACTTAAGACAAATTTTTAGGGAAAACTCAAAATTGAATATGAGGCAAACAAATAAAGACTAAGGAAGTAGTTCGGGACTTGGGAATAGAGGATAATTTAACAAATCCTAGGATAAGGGCAAAATAGTCATTTCCAAACCCATCAGTCCATGACCACTCATACACCATGATAACCACCACGCACAATGCTGAAAGCCGACCTGATACTTAGAGGCGTTAATTCAAATACTAGGCCGGGTTCGGGTCAGATCGAGAATTATTTGACATCTCTACCTGGTAGCTAGATGAAGTAGGTCTTTTTTAAGTCGATAATTGTCTCCTTTTTACCTTTTTGAAGAAGCTACGAGATACCACGATAGGTTGATAGAAAAGATCAATGAGCGGGAACTGTATATAACCCATAGGGTTAGAAATATTTCATATAATTGGTCGGAATAAAGTCCTTTAGAATACATCTTATAGATTAGTAAAAAAGATGCTTGACCTTTCTAAGGGATAAGATTGCACACATTTGAACAATTGAACTTGTTAAAGACTTAATAAAACTCTATCCATCAGCTCTATTATTAAGAGAGTCAGCCAATCGAGGGAATGATTAAGAGATCATAGACTTTAGTTTGGGTGTCAATGAAGAGAACTAGGATTAATTCCAATGAAGAATACTTAAGTATGTCTCGTATAATTGAACTTTAGTTAAAACGAAATCAAGGAAAAGTTATGATACAAGATAAAAGGTGGTTTGTCAATAATCGTTCTAGAACTCATTGTAACATTATATTAATTTCTAAATTGCACCTTTCTGCTAATTTTTACTCTTTGTAACTACCAAAGGGCAAACACTCTTTACGACTTTATATAATCATCTATTAATCTATACATTAGACTTTGACTTAATTATATTAAGTGAAAATTAATGCTCATACGAAGTATGATACTATATGTATCAAGTGGGTTTATGTTTATATATTTTATAATAAAGTATTTGATTATAACATTTGAAGATCGATAATATTTGACAATTAATCACGTATAGAAAAAAATATATATTTTTGTAAGATAATTAGTCAATATAAATATTAGTAATGATAGGTAAAGTGAGACAAAATAATCAAAGTGGAAAAAGCTGTGATTTTACATATCAATGAAGTTGGATTCCTTATGCTTTATATGCTCAACAGTCTACGCTGATGCTTTCAGCTTTGGAACTACGGGGATAGGGCGATAAGATTTTGTAAAGATATTTGGCTTTCTATCAATTAATATTAGGTCCCCCTACACTCAATTGATTCGTATATAATTATTGATGCGAACTTGATAATACCGAGTATGATTTAAACAACACGAACTTAATTGATTGTAAATTTGTAATTGATTTTTACTGATTAAAACTTATTTTTATTGATTTATATTTTACTCCACTAATTCACTATTCCTCTAATCTTCTTTGTTCTTTCCTTTTTCACTATTTTTGTCACCCGAAAACTTTACATATGGGAAGAATGAAATGGATTAGAGGGAATGGTATATATTGTTAAATCCATTTCAGTTGTCCTCACCAAAAAAAAAAAAAAAAAAAAAAAAAAAAAAAAAAAAAATCCATTTTAGTTGTTCAATGTTTTTGTCATAAACCTTATACGAGTACCAATTATCTTTCTTAGGCTCAGTCCACTTCACCTTATTTTTGCTAAACTGAAATTATTTTTACTGAACTGAAATTATTTTTGCTGAACTTAAATTATTTTAACTGAACTGAAATTAATTTGCTGATCTGAAATTATTTTTGTTGAACTGAAATTATTTTTACTGATTTTCTATTATAATTCTTCTTTAAAGTTACTGAATTTTACTGAACTGAACTTATTTTTCACTAAATTGAAATTATTTTTACTGAACTAAAATTATTTTTACTTAATATTATTTTTTAAAAGTGAAGTGAACATGGCCTTACAGTCAAAAAAATTGATCTACATGATTACTCCCCTTAAATAAGATTGTAGTTGTTCCGTGAAAGGGATGTATGAGGATACATCGGACATTAAAATTATCTTATGATAATAGATGGGGAATAATTTTGGGACCTAAGAGCCAAAGATTCACAACAAGATTTTTTATTTTTTTAAACATCGATGTAGCCTATAGAAAAACCTATAGCATCATTATGGAATGGAGAAACTAATTGTTATTTATATGAATTTTATGTTTATACCATAGGTTTTTTTTTTTTTTTTTTTTTTTTTTTTTTTTTACAGTTTATACCGGTATTAAATGGAAAATTATGTATAGAGACAAACTTGAATACATACATAATAATCACCGTAAAACATTAAAGTGTGTATGTCCATACTTAGGGGGTGTTTGCTGTTTGGCAATTCGCTTTTTGCCTAACTTTTGACTTTTTAATTGATCAAATAGCCAAAAAATATGTTTGGTAGGTGGCTTTTTTGTTGGCTTTTAAGCTGACTTTTCCGCCAAAAGCCAAAAGCTAATAGGAGTAGCTTTTTCTATTGGCTTATTGGTCCACTTTATCACTAATAAACAGCTAACAGCCATAAATTATTTTACCAAATACTTTTGTAAACAGCTGGCTTAAACAACTAACTTAAAAAGTCAATTTATACAGCTAATACTTGCAGCTAGTCAAACAAGCTAACAGCCGATTGTCAAACAACCCTTTAGCTTAAGAAACGCTTAGCTAGATCACTAAAGAAAGACTGATCTAATGGGTAGATAATGGGGAAGTTAAGCTTTCATATAGATTCCCAAATACATTGGAAACACAATACAAATACATTGGAAACACGTTAAAAATACATTAACGATACACCATAGGCACATTGGTATTATAAAAACAATGAACACCATAAGAAGCAATTTGATACACATTTAAAATAAAATCCCTCATGCCCACATTCTCCATTGACGATATCCACCATTGTTCCTACTGTAAATTGAATACGAATTACGACAAATACGGCAATATCGCCACCAAATTACACCATTCTCGATCATTGCAGAGAAAATAATACGATTAATTTATGAATCTGGATAGGGTTCGAGTTTTAGGAGGAAATAACTTGGGGAAAATTTGACGAGTGAGAAATCGAGGTAAGAGATTTATTAACGAGTGAGATTGGATCATTGTTAGTGTCGTTAATTCCTCGGTTTTTCTTCAAGCTTGCATTGTTTTTCATTTTTTAGTGGTTGATGAAATTAATCGATCACAAGAATCAAGAATGTCCAGAAATAAGAAGAAGATGGAGGACATTGACAAAAAATAAAGGAAAACAATAATTGTAAGATTTAATCTCACCATAAAAAGACTTCTCATATGATCCTATAATTAGATTCATCATTTTTTAATTTCAAAGCTCTGAAAATAACGAAAGATCAATCCTCTTCTCTAATGGAAAAATGTTCAGTGCACCTTTTATATCTGTCTATTAAATTAATAGTACTGTATTATGGTCGATAAAAGAGGATGAGCAACTCTCAACTTATGACTTTAATTTTATGGGACAGGTTCGTTTCTATTTTAGATCAGCTGGTAAGCTCCTGAGTCTTGAAGCACAACCAGCTTTCTAGCTCAAGTTCAAGCTTTCTGACGTGGTGCATATTCGAGTTCTAGTATGGCCCTTTTACACCCTAACTTCCATACAACAAAGGACATTGTCAAGCCTAAAATAATCAAAAGCTAAATTTGCGGATCGCCTGTGACAAGGGAAAACACATTTACATATGGATATTGCTTCACCTATTCTATCCTTTGATGCTGACATAAATAGACAAACATGTTTATTTCATGAGGAACAAGTTCATGCAATCAGACAAAGGCCGTCCAGAAAGCGTAAAAGCTGCGCTAGACATTTATATTGCCATTGACCACTTAGCCAAAATTTTGGATATGCACCCTTTCCATTATAAAAATGACACCATTATATGCAAAACAATTAAGAATCATACAATAGCAGACTATGGAAGTGTTTAAACAGAGAATCTTTGATTAGTTTTCTCCATTAATTCCAAATATACGAACCCTGTGCATATGAGGGAACTTGGCAACCACAAGCACAAAAACTGCAAGAGTGTTGAAGAAAAGCATTGGGTTCTGATAGTCGGTTGTGTGCGATGCAATCAAGTACCTGTGAGAAAATAGACATCCGTGGTAAATACTTTGTTCTACAAGCAAAGTTACTCAAGAGATACCCCTTTGGAATCAACAAATACAAGTATGAAGTACTATGATAAAATATCTGGAAAAGGTGGAAAAGGCTGTCACTTGTGCTGTAATTAGTAATGAATGATAAATGGATATTCTAATACTAAGCATATCCTTCAAATTACTCTGATTAGATTTTCTAACATACGATTACTTTAATTAAGAGATGGAAGAAGGATAGAAATAACACCTTGTATTAAAGGTTACTTTTTATAATCTTATAAAAAAAAAAAAAAAAAAAGTTACTTTTTATAAATCACACCATATCCTTGAATGTGAGAGGCTGGGCAATATGTATGACAAATTGACAACTAATTTCACACATAAGCAATAGTTCAACAGTAGTAACTTCTCCGTTCAAAAAAAAAAAAAAAAAAACAGTAGTAACTTCTAACAACTACAGTGTTCCATTACCAAGCAACATATAAATGACATATTAAAACCACCAAACCCTCTAGCTCAAACTAGAGGAAAGAAAAACTTGCTGTTAGTCACTGAGTCAGATGGCAAATGGTGAGATAACCAAACAATTGCATCCGTCAACAAAATGTTCACAAAAATCTATCAAATCATAATGGTGTGACAGCTTAATATTATCTGTAGCCATCAAAACTACCAAGCACAAAAGAATTTACTATATCACTTTTAAAGAAACAAACTATAGGCTTCATATCATACACGACAGACAAAGTCAAACGAATCCTCAATCTTAGAGCTGATGAATAGATAACTAAAAAAAATGTTTCTCGGATTACACTGCCCAAACCGTTACACACTTGAAGTTAATTGACCTTTATATGTTGCTTGGATAATCCAACTCAGTAGTTCACCTCAAGAATCTGTGTCAAGCACTTGATACTCCAACATGGGATGGAGAACTGGAGACTTGACACTTCATTTAGGACCCCAAACATGCAAAATATTCATATGACAGCCAAGTCCGTACCATAACTTGTTAAAATCTCAATTAGGACTTATTTTCTACTCCAGTACGACACCAGCCTAAACTTTTAAAGGTGGATCAACCATGAGTATTTTGGTATGAGTAATTGTGTTGTATAAATAATATATTGTGGGAGTCTCTGCTTACAAGTACAATCACTAGGAGATTGAAATAAAACCATCCTGCTGCACCAAATAAGTGCAACTAGGAGAACTGTGACTCTAGGTGAATCGAATGACTAAGAGGGGGCAACCAATGCTACCACACCTGACAAAGGCTTAGCATTTGCCAGATATCTGCCTTCAGTCACAACCAGATAAGCAGCAGATACTGTAAAGTTGAAAAACATTTGTTCCTGCGGTCCTGCCTCTTAGTAAGGTGGAAAAGTTGATTGTGCACAGAGCAAGGACAAATATACGGAAGGGATTAACAGGGGACTCCCTGCGAGTTTCTGTAATACATATATAAAATATCAGCTTGAGATTGCAAACTGGGTCTGGCATAATGGTTGCTTGAATATCAATCATATCCTAAACTACCCAAAAGACGCATGTTCAAGCCTCCTCAACCTTGTATTTTCTTCTCTAAATGGCTAACAGCTGAACACTACCCTTTTGAGCTCCAGCACCAACCCCTCCCCCGGCCCCCTAAAAAGTAAATCACTTGGCTTCACCCCTAGCACAGGAATACAACATACAAAACAAACAAGGCGAACACTTGGGATAGACTCATTTCTCATTACACATGTCCGTTCTATATATCTGACATTTAGAGTTTATATGATTATAAAGATACTCACAATACCACAGGAATAACGGTGAGAAATTTCCTATTCCGAGTAAGCTGCTGGCCATTTTCAATCTGCTCCCACCAAGTCAACCCATTGTAGATACCTTGATCATCAGAAAATGGTGTGCCTTTCTTCCAATGAAAGCAGTGATAAGTGACCTGAGTGAAAGAGCAAAAGTGGAATGCATTACTATAACATGGTCGAGAGATATGTAGATTTTTTTTTTCTACCAACCAACCTAGTTTATTGCCATTCAAATATCCAGACACTCTTTGCATTGCAACTGAACAAAAATCAAACAGCATAGAGCAAACAGTATAATTCCCTAAAAAACTATGAAACTACAAATGCATCTAATAGTAATCCCAGAAATCAAGAAGACACGAGCCAGAGGAGGCACAGAAGAGATATAAGCAATGGCAGAATTCAGTATAACTGTCGGTAGTTGAGTTGAGTTTAAATAAAGAGCAATTGAACACATGATTAGTCAGGCTCATGAACCTCAGGATAATTGAACTTGCAAGGCAATCTGATCATGATAACCAAAGTCAAAATAAATCAGCAATTGCCATGACACCGCGATCACCAAAACCCGCGAATTTCAGTTAATCAGTCACCTTTATGGCACAGTTTACTTGACCAATATACAATTTTCAGATCAAGTAATTAGATTTCTTGGGTTTTGTTTACTCAGCAAATTGAATCCCACATAATCTCACCAAGCGACCATAATCATTCATAACCCATCCTTCATCAAACAACATTAAGCCAATCTACTTCCCCGAGGCAGAATTTTTTTAGGGTTTATACCATTCTAAAACTATGTCTTCCACATAAATACACAAATCTTCCCTAATTCCCATACATTCAAACAACCAAAATCCCAATTTTGCGCCTCTTTTCTTTATCATCAAATACAACCAAATATACCCATTAATCCTTGATTAATCAGAGACCCAGAAAACAGAGATCCAAATCCAGAAAAAACAAACAAAAATTCAATCAAGGAAATCGGGAAAAGGGGGTTAAATTAAACCCTAAAAAAATAATGGGAGGAGAGAGAAACTTACGAGGAAATGAGAAAGATGAACAATGGTCCAAGCCATGCCAGCAGAACAACCAAGGAGAGAGAGAGCAAGAAGCCATGAGAAGAAGAGAATGAGAATGTAGGTAGTCCATACACCTGGATATGTCATCCACTCTGTATTCTTATTCACTTCTTTCGATGCTTCTGCTCTCACATACATCAATTTCTTCTCCATTTTTCTTCTGCAATTTTTCTGGGTTTTTTTTTTTTTTTTTTTGGCAGAATTGTGTAAACTATATATATCAAGTAAAGGATATAAGAAGATTTTGATTTCTAAGTTTAGGGTAAGATTAATCTTGTACGAAAATACAATTATACAAGTATATTTATTGTGGATTGGCTCAGGTGCTCAACAAACTGTGCTTAAAATAAGAATTGAAGTGAAATTGTGCAATTAACTTCAAAGTCCACACGGTGTAGCCGTATAAGAATGTATAGTCTACTCCAAATAGTTTTGGTGTCGGTTATCAACCCGATTTGTCAAATACGGAGTATGGAATAAAGTAGAGGTGCGTATAACTAAAGGTAGTCGTAGTATACTACTTCGTAAAATTAACGATAAGACAGGGGTTAAAGAAAATAAGTTTAAGACTGGAGCATGAAGATAAAAAGATTTGTAAATAGATGAGATTTGACAAATTTTGTTGCCTTAATTTTGTTACTTCATTATGGAATTGTCTAGAATAAATCGAAAATCTCTTTGTTTTTGAAGCTATATTTATTTTGAATTGATTTAAGTGAATATATGAACTATGTTCGCTTTCTTCATGGTATAGAGCGATTGAGATGCTTGTCGGAGCACAACCCGTTCTCATATATATGCTTTCATAGAAAAAGTAAATAGGTAGAACACTAGAACTCCAAGCTAAATTGAAAAACTTGGTGATTGAGAGCCAATTTACACTATAGTAACTCCAAACTGAACACACATAGCTTTACTTTTGAGCGTTGCAACTAGAGTAGGCCATGCTCACCTAACAGGCTAACACGTGCAACCACAACAATCATAAGAAATTACAAGTATTATTAGTAGAAGCCATGCATTTTGCGAAAAATCATACGAATTTCTTAATGTTGAAGGAAATCGGTTGGAAGAGACACAAGTCCATTTGTGGGATCTAGTTCAATACTACAAGGGCTACAACAAACAACTTGGAGTAGTGACATCGTTTCCATTTTCAGATCCCTCTATTCTATCGATCAAATTTCATGGGGGATTTTAGGGAGATTTCCCTTTATCTCCTCCCCTTAGATGACTCCCTTTTTACCTTACTAGTGGGTCCAACGTGTGTGATGTGCGCGAAATGGCTAGCTCTTTAGAGAGAATTATAGCAATTGGCGCTAATGTCATAGGGTTGTGTGCATTATATTGTATTTTTTTAATAGCAATTTGCGTATTTATGCAATGTTTAAAATTTCGATAAAAAAATTTATGTTGTGAGGGAACTGTAAAATAGTCACCTTTGTTGGAATATAGAGAGTGTATGTGGAGAGCCAGATAGCCACACCCGCGGGTTTGAGGAGAGCCCAGGATGCGGCCCGGCATCTCCAGAAAGTTGGGTGAAATCCATTTTCACCCTGCCCGCGCCCGCGGCCCAGGCACCCACGCCCGCGGTCCTCTAGCGGTTGCGATTTTCGTTCTTTTATTTCAAAAGAAACGAAGGAAAGTTTTGATAATAATATCAGTTTTCTTTCTTCCCAAGAGTAATTCTCCACATTTTTCTCTCAAACTTCTTGCAAACTTTTGTGAGAAAAACACTTGAAATTTAATCAATCTTAGTGAATTATTCATTGTTTTTCGATTCTAGTGCTAAGAACGAAATTTACTGTCAATTGTATCTCAAAGAGGATTTCCGGTTTAACCAAACACCGTGTGGGGGAATTAAACCTATTTAGGAAAGTGTTTACACGCCTTTGACAGTGTATTAAGGTACTTGTCTTACGGGACACCGGTTTTCTCATGTTCATGCTTGGAGTTAACGGCTTGGAGGAAAGGCAAGTTTGATCATCTTCACACTAGTGTAATCTTTGTAATTTTCAGTAATTTCTTAGATATATTTAATACTTGATTGTGATACATTGAATTGTATTTGATATTTACATTTATATTGTAATCATATTTTAAGATTTGTTCCCACACTTTGTTTTAAGTGTTTTCTTGATTCAAACCACTATAATCCTAACAATCTAAAGAGGTTTAATTTAAAATTTATCAAGTATGTCTAGTGTGAAAGAATTAACAACAAATTTTGTCAAACTCAAGAAGTTTGATGGTGTTGAATTTAGAAGGTGGAAGAAGAAAATGAATTTTCTTCTTACATCTCTAAATGTTGCCTATGTGATAAGTACTCCAAGGCCGGGTGAACATGAGAATGAGACCTTGGAGAACATTCGGGAAACATCGAAATGGGACAACGATGATTTTATTTGTCGTGGTCATACCTTGAATGGTATGAAGGATGATTTATTTGATGTATAATCAAAATATTGAGTCGGCTAAGGAGATTTAGGAGTCCTTAGAAAGCAAGTATATGGCGGAAGACGCTTCAAGTAAGAAATTTTTAGTTAGCAATTTTAATAATTTTAAATTTGTTGATGGTCGGTCCATAATGGACCAATTTCATGAATTGTAACGTATCTATGGTAGCTTGGAACAACATAGAATAGCCATGAGTGAGTTGTTTGTTGTTTCTAGTATTATTGATAAGTTACCCCCTAGTTGGAAGAATGTTAAGCATGACTAGAAACATAAGAAGGAGGATTCATGCCATGGAAGAATGTTTGGCCACCCATCTTCAAATTGAAGAAGGGATTCGTGCCATGGAAGGAGCTAAGGATGGAAATCCTAGCACATCTACCGTGAACATGGTAGATGAAGGGGGAACTAGTGCATCTACTAGTGGAAAGAGGAAGAATAATAATTCTTCAAAAGGAAAGTCCAAAAAGCAAGGAAATAATAACAAATTTGTTTGTTAGGAATGCGGTAAAGTTGGTCACCGCAAGAAAGACTGCTTTTCTTTCAAGAAAAGGATGGAGAAAGCCAAGGAGGGTTGTGCTACTGATAGCAAGGACCCACCCACCAAAGGTAATCCAATTCATGAGGTTGAATTTAATTCCGGTTTGGATTTAAATGCAACGGATCCTTACATATTTATGGTGCAGGATGATGACTCATGGTGGATTGATTCGGGGGCTTCAAGGCATGTGTGCAAGAGTAAACACTGGTTCTAAACCTTTCAAAAGGTTGTTGATGGAGAAGACCTCTACATGGGGAACAACTCTACCATCAAGGTTCTTGAAAGAGGACAAGTTGAGCTTGTGTTTAGTTCGGGGACTGCAATTATTCTTAGGAATGTTTTGTATGCTCCAGAAATTAGTAGGGATCTTGTATTCGGGCCTACCCTGAATAGTCTTGGCTATAAGCTTGTATTTGAAGCTAATAGATGCATAATTACTAGGGGTGTAACATTCATAGGTTGTTGTTATTTGGATAATGATTTGTTTAAACTCTCATTGAGAGAGAGTTGTGTTATGGATGATATGTGTTTGAATGTTGTTGACAATGTTAATCAAGTTGATTTGAATTTGTTTGATTTATGGCATTCAAGGTTAGGACATGTGAATTACAATAAAATGTTTTTCATGTCAAAGCAAGAATTGATTCCTTCTTGTGATATTTCTCCTAATAAATGTTCTACTTGCATGTTGAACAAGATCACTAGAACTCCTTTTAAGAGAGTTGAGAGAAGTTCTAATATTTTAGAACTGATCCATAGTGACTTGTGTGATTTTCATAGTACTCCTTCTTTGGGGAACAAAAGATACATGATTACTTTTATAGATGATTTTTCTAGGTTCTGTTATGAGTATCTTTTGCATTCCAAAGATGAAGCTTTAACAAAGTTTGATGTTTATAAAAGAGAAGTAGAACTGCAAGTAGAATCATTAATTAAGAGAAATAGAACTGATAAGGGAGGGGAATATTATGATCCAACTTATTTCCAATCTTTGGGTATAATTCATGAGACTACAGCAGGTTATGCACCACAATCAAATGGTGTAGTTGAAAGGAAAAACAGAACTTTTGAAGAAATGGTTAATTCCATGTTATCTTACTCTGGTTTGAGTGAAGGGTTCTAGGGTGAAACAATGTTGAAAGCTTGTCACATTCTTAACCGGGTTCCCACTAAGGGAAAAGAATCTACTCCTTATGAACTTTGGTACAAAAGAAAACCAAACTTGAAGTATCTCAAGGTTTGGGGTTGTAGGGCAATCGTGAGAATGCCTGGAAACAAGAAAAGAAAGCTCGGTGAAAGGGGCTTGTATTGCATATTTATAGGTTATGCTGAGCATAACAAAACCTATAGGTTCTATGTAATAGAATAAAATGACTATATATCGATTCATACGGTTATTGAGTCAAGAGATGCAATTTTTGATGAAAATCGATTTTCATCAATGAGTAGACCGAAAGATCTACAGACCAGTGCCAATGATAGGGAGATAGTAGAGTTGAATGATCAACTTGAAACTCATGAAAGTACATTTGATAATGAGAATGTTGAAACTCTTCAAGTGAGGAGAAGTTCTAGGGAAAGGAAAATTAGGAATCCTCTAGATGACTTCATAATATATTTAGTTGAAGGGTCTAGGGATGTCCTTAGTTCCACTACTCCATATTGTTTCAATGTGGATAGTGACCCAAAGACTTATAGCGAGGCCATATCTTCCCAAGATAGTGCATTTTGGAAGGAAGCTATAAATGATGAGATGGATTCCATCATGGGAAATAATACTTGGGTCATAGAGGATTTACCTCCCAGTTGCAAACCTCTTGGTTGCAAGTGGATTTTCACTAATAAAAAGAGACCGGATGGCTCCATAGTGAAATTTAAAGTCAGATTGGTGATCCAAGGCTTTAGGCAAAAGTATTGTGTTAATTATTTCGATACCTATGCACCGGTTGCAAGAATTACCTCCATAAGGTTATTGATTGCAATGGCTTCGGTATATAATCTAGTGATTCATCAAATGGATGTCAAAACGACATTCCTTTATGGAGATCTAGAGGAATAAGTGTATATGAAACAACCCGAAGGGTTTATTTTGGAAGGACAAGAAGATAAGGTGTGCAAATTGGTTAAGTCATTGTATGGACTTAAACAAGCACCAAAACAGTGGCATCGAAAATTTGATGACATGATTTTGTCCTTTGGATTCAAAGTGAATCAAGCTGATAAGTGTATTTATAGCAAATTTGATGACAAAGGTCATGGTGTCATCATTTGTCTATATGTTGATGATCTTTGGTACAAGTCTACAACAAGTAGAATTGACCAAGGAATTCTTATCCTCATCTTTTCAGATGAAGGATTTGGGGGAGGCGGATGTCATTTTGGGCATCAAGATTATTAGGGACAATGGAAGACTTATCTTAAGTCAATCTCATTATATTGAGAAGATGATCAAACGGTTTAATATGTTTGATAAGTGTCCCGTGAACACCCCCATGGAACCTAATGTTAAATACTTAAATTGGTTAAGAATTCAGGGAAAACGGTTTCCCAATTGGAATATTCAAGGATAATTGGATCCTTGATGTATGCCATGACAAGTACAAGACCTGATATTGCATTGGTTGTGAGAAAACTTAGTATATTTACTAGTAACCCGGGTGCACAACATTGGTTTGCAGTTCGGAGGGTCTTGAGGTACCTTAAGAGTACGTTAGATTATGGTCTAACTTATAGTGGATTTCCTTCGGTTTTAGAAGGATTTTCGGATGCTAGTTGGATCACTGACAAAGAGGATGACTCTTCTGTAAGTGGTTGGGTATTCATGTTTGGGGGAGGTGTCATTTCATGGTCTTCCAAGAAACAAACTTGCATTGTGGATTCCACTATGGCAGCGGAGTTTATAGCTCTTGCTTCAGCTAGTGAAGAAGCTGAGTGGTTGAGGAATCTCATGATAGAATTACCTTTATTGCCAAAGTCAATGCCACCGGTGGCAATCCATTGTGATTCCAATTCGGAGTTGATAAAGGCTTATAGTCAAGTGTACAATGGTAAGTATCGGCATATTTCACTTAGGCATAGCCTAGTGAAAGAGCTTATCAATGATGGGGTCATAAGTCTTGACTATGTTCCAACAAAATTGAATTTGACGGATTGCTTTACGAAGGCAATGCCAAGACATGAATGGAATGAGTTTATGTCCAAAAACACAAATTTGTGAAACCCAATCTAACGCTTGAAGAAACATCAAGTCTTAGATTCAATGTGGTTGAATTACATATTTGTTGTTTGTTAGCAATATTTGATGACCCATATTGCTATGTTACTTGTGATGTGTAAGGTAACGTCTATTTAGAGTTAAGAAGCTCTAAATGAAAGTGTCTTATAACAAGGGCACCATAACGTATATGAGAACCTACCTATAGATTTTCGAAGTTTAGCCGCTTCAAAAAGTCTAGATGGACATATAGACTTTGATGAACTTATGAAAGATATGGACACATGGCTGTTTAAAAGTGTCAAGTGATGATTAATTCGATTTATCTTATGTGTACTTCACCTTCGAATGGTTGGATATATCCGTGTGATTCAATCCATATGGAAATCATGGGATATGATCATCGTTAAGTGTGTTGTACTAGGTGTTAATTCAATCCGTAGGGACATTGACATTGATGCATAAGATGTGGCTAAATTGATAGTAGTGGAGAAGGTTTAAAAGTTGATACACTCTATATGGGGGAAGATTGTTGGAATATATAGAGTGTATGTGAAGATCCGGATAGCCCCCTCTCCTAGGGTGCGGCCCGGCATCTCCAGAAAGTTGGTGAAATCCATTTTCACCCTGTCCGCGCCCGCGGCCCTGGATGCCGCGCCCGCGGCCCTCTGGCGGTTGCGATTTTCGTTCTTTTATTTCAAAAGAAACGAAGGAAAGTTTTGATAATAATATCAGTTTTCTTTCTTCCCAAGAGTAATTCTCCACATTTTTCTCTCAAACTTCTTGCAAACTTTTGTGAGAAAAACACTTGAAATTTAATCAATCTTAGTGAATTATTCATTGTTTTTCGATTCTAGTGCTAAGAACGAAATTTGCTGTCAATTGTATCTCAAAGAGGATTTCCGGTTTAACCAAGCACCGTGTGGGGGAATTAAACCTATTTAGGAAAGTGTTTACACGCCTTTGACAGTGTATTAAGGTACTTGTCTTACGGGGACACCGGTTTTCTCATGTTCATGCTTGGAGTTAACGGCTTGGAGGAAAGGCAAGTTTGATCATCTTCACACTAGTGTAATCTTTGTAATTTTCAGTAATTTCTTAGATATATTTGATACTTGATTGTGATACATTGAATTGTATTTGATATTTACATTTATATTGTAATCATATTTTAGGATTTGTTCCCACACTTTGTTTTAAGTGTTTTCTTGATTGAAACCACTGTAATCCTAACAACCTTGACAGTTGACATAGAGAATTCTTAATACGGAGGCAGTGAATCCCTATTCGCTAGGGTTTCGAGAATGGGCGAGGTGGAAATCGGGGGTTATTGCGACAGGGGAGGTTTTTTTTCAAGGATTTCGAGGGGAGATAGGGGTTTTGGGGTGACGGACGACGACAAGGGGTAAGGGGAAGGGCGGCACCGTTGTCAGCCGGCGCGGGGGAGGTGGGTATGGGGTAGGGATCCCTGGCGTCAGCGGGAGTGTGGTGTTGGAGGGTGGCTGGAGCTGCAAGGGAGGTGGTGGTTAAAGTTAATTAATTGACTTTTATTTAATTTTATATTTTTTTTTAAATTTTTTTTTTTTTTTTGATCAATTACGTCCTGATACGTGTCAAATAACTTATTATAACAAGTTGGATGACCGGTTGGAACCATTGAAAGCAAATTGATATTAAAGTTCAGATTATTAAAAAATAATCAAAAGTTTGGATTATTTTGGACGAACGAGGCAAAGTTGGGATTATTATTGTTAATTTTTCCTTAAAAAATTGATACTTTCAAGAGAGAGATATCAAACCAAGCTTTTGATGACCAAGCCGAGCTTCATCTCACAAAGCTTAATTAGCTTCCAGCTGAAGTTCAAGCTTGCGTAGCTGACTAGCTGTGCCTTCAAGTTCCACTCGGCTCATATACACCCCTAACAAGTGCATACGTCAAAGATGTATAGGTCATAAGCAAGCCCAAAATAAGCTGAATCTCACAACTGTGTAATGTGCAAAACGTCTGCAATTGGCTATTGCTTTACCTATCTGTTATGCCAACATGAATTGAAAAAGGTATGTATTTCACAAGAAATTAGTTCATGTAATCAGCAAACAAAATCTGAATGTTAATACAAACATCCACTAATGGAATTAAATATAAACACTTCGCCAAAATTTTGTTTAAAATACACCTTTCCACTATAAAACAATCTATATGTGCATAACAATCAAGGATCCTACAGAGTTACAGGCTTACAGCAGCTGAGACTGGAATTTTATACTTAGAGAACTTTTAATCAATGTTCACCGTTGATCCCAAAAATTCGCACCCTATGCATACGAGGGAACTTGGCAACCACAAGCACAAAAACAGCAAGAGTGTTCAAGAAAAGCATTGGATTCTGATAGTCTGTGGTGTGAGATGCAATTAAGTACCTGCAAGATACAGACATAAGAACTTTCTTCTACAAGCATAGGGTACAAAAGAGAGTTCATAGTTATAACTTCCGACAACTATAAATATAACTATTTTCAGTCTCTTTAGTTACACAGCAGGTAAGTGATAAACACAGTGTGGCAGATGGCAATGGTGATTGGTGGATGGTGGCACAATCAAACATTTGTCCACGTCACCAAAATGTTCACAGAAAGCAATTCATTCATAATAAGAGTCACCGGGTACCATCAAAACAAACCAAGCATGAAGCAATTCAACATATAGAGCAGTTAAGACAGACAAAGCCATCAAGCATTTGATTGAAAAAAAGATCAGCAAAAATAATCATGTAAAATTCCTTGAATTACAACACAAACACTTAGGATCTAAAGCTACACATCAGGGATATTTGGAGTAACTTGACAGAGGCAGTTAATTAGACTGTTTTCCTTCGTGAATCAGACTGTAACTCACTTCGAGTATCAGCGTTTGATAATGAGACAACCGATGCTCTAACATGGTAATGGACAATTGATTATTCATTTTGGACCAAAATTTTCATAGAAAAGCAAAGTGTTCGAAACATAGCTCTATGCACATCAGCACATGTCAATCATGCCGTATGCTGTTTTCCAGTACTTCTCTTAAAGATAAACTTTCTGCTTACAAAAATAGGACTGAGATAGAGAGAGAAGACAAATATCCTCCCCCATTTCAACATTATGCACAAAGAAAAGTGTCCAGGCTGAAGCGAAATCTAACTAAAAGGGGGCATATATTGCTAGTACGGAAATAATACAGCACCTAACAGGTAAAAAGCATATAATGCCACATTTACAGATAATCAGGGGCACAGATTTCATAATTTCTGCATTCTGTCACAACCAGATAATAAACAGATAACTGCCAGAGCCTCCCATCTAACAAAGTTGTAAACATTTTGTTCCTGCCTTAGAGTAAGATGGAAAATTAATACTTCGTAGAAAACAAGTCAAACACTTAATTAAAGAGTAAACACATTCTTAAGGTAACTATGATGGCTTATATACTCACAACAACACAGGGACAACAGTGAAAAATTTCCTATTGCGGGTAAGTTGCTGGCCATTTTCAATCTGCTCCCACCAGGTCAATCCATTGTAGATGCCCTGGTCTTCAGCAAATGGTGTGCCTTTCTTCCAATGAAAGAAATGATAAGTGACCTGAGCAGAAGAGCAAAAGTTGAATGCATTACTCAAATTTTTGGTCAACAGATAATGAGATATGTAGGAAACATAACAGTGGGGAAAAATGGCAAGGAAAAAAATGCTATTAGCCAAAGCATCCAACATGATGGAAATGAATATGTTAGCTAGCAATCATCATAAAACAAACAATTCTAGTGCCCTAAAATAACAAGCCGACTACATAAAGCTTCTACACTATTCCTCCCAGAAAGCATGCAGACATGAGCAGAGGTGTCACATGAATAATATGCTCCATGGAAGATTATACGTTTTTCAGAGTAAGCATACATACAGCACTAGACAACTGAGTCTATATGAAGAGCAATATGAAAAAAGTGAGACAAATAAATTGACTCAACCATGAGAATGACAATACTGCATTAGAACATACAAGTATCTTGTTAACCATGTGTGTGCTATGGTTTGTATTCAAGAATTACTTCCATTCAGAAGCACAACCCCCTCTTTTTTTTTTTTTTTTTTTTTTTTGGGATTTTATCAAAAATTGAAAGAAAGCATAACCTGAGCCTGAGATGTTTGGTTTTGCAAGGCTGATCTACAAGCTTGGGAATTCATCATGATAAGTGAAGTCATATGAAATCAACAATTCTTCATTGACATTGAGACAACAACTGATGATGCTTTTGATATTCATCATGAAAATCCTTATACAAGTCATCTTCATGATATAGCTTACTTGATGAGAAAATGAATTTCTCGATTTAGTAAAAGATTTACCAATTTTATTCATTTAGTTACATTCACTTAGACTAGATATTCATCTACATACACTTCATCACCGATAACATATCCATTATTAGTTACTCTCCGTCTTCCCAGGGGCATAATGGACATGCTGCCTAGCGATTCACTTATCCAAAGAAAGATTCTATTGGTTTTCGACTCAATGTAAAGAACAAAAGACAGAGTACTATCTTCAAAAGTAATATTTCTCCATGAATACACAAATTCCTTCCTTAATGCAGTAATGCTATTATTGCTCATACACCAATAGCTTGATTCCCAGTCTTGCGATATCTTGTCTTAATTAGTGAAGATCATTAGAAAATGATCGTGCTTAATTAGTTAAGTACCTAAGAAACCCTTTTTAACATCAAATTTTCAGAAGATATGCTACTATGCTAGCAACTGCATACAGAGCAGTATCAGTAACCCACCAACACTAATAACTTCTCAAAAGTTTAACTCCGAATTAATACTTCCTCTCCTTATTAATAATTGCAATACTTTGACTTGTGGACTATTCAAACACACTCTACTTTGACCATCTTAGGTAATTTAAATTTAATATAAACATAATCATTGAAGTTAATATAAAACACGATCATGTGCGATCTTGGTAGATTCATCTCAAAGTACAATATTGCAATCTTGAGAAAGAAAGTAAGACTCAAAACCCAATTTCTGCCTTATTTTATATGGGTGACTCAATAAAAGTGAATAGATTTCTTCCTATATTAATCAAGAGAAAATATCCAAAAAGGAAGTTCCCAGTACCCCACTAACATAAATTTCTTAAAACAGAGCTAAAAGTGTCCAGATTTATTTAACAAGAAACAAAACCCAATAAATTCTTATACTTGTACTATGATTGGGTGATTATCAATTACAGTAAACCCTAAAGATCCAGACTTTAAATAAATAAATTAATAAATTACAACTTTCACAATACCAACAAGAAATCATAATAAATCGAAACAATCAAGAAAACAAAAAAAAAAAATTAAAGGAGAGAAAAAGAAGCTTACGAAGAAATGAGAAAGATGAACAATGGTCCAAGCCAAACCAGGAGAACAACCGAGAAGAGAAAGAATAAGAAGCCAAGAAAAGAAGAGAATGAAAATGTAAATACTCCATAAACCTGGATAATCTACCCATTCTGTATTCTTATTCATTTCTTTTGCTGCTTCTCTTGTAACATACATTTTCTTCTATTCTAAAGAATGAAATCTTATGATTTTTATGAAATTAACTTAATCCACTGTAATAGTGGGTGTCATTAATTTCGATTGATTTGCAAAATTGATGTTGCTATTATTTTGGTTGAAAAATAAGATTGAAATAGGCGTTAATATGGCCTATTTGGGAAAGAAGACAAGAAAAAGATTGAATTTTTTGGTATCTAAAAATATCAAGGGGGAAAGATTTGGAATAATATTGTTTTCTATTAGGGGTTGGTGACAGGAAACTTCCGATTGTTAACTTCTTAATGTGGGTGTAATGGAATGCACTTTATTTGACTACAAGATTAGATATTTAGAAGAATAACTAAATTCTCTTTTATAATAGCCTTAATGAAGATTATTCAATGATATATCCAATTATTCAAAGAGAATTATTCGACTTTAAACTCAAATTGTATTTGAAATTAGATTATTTGATTGATGTAATGTTGATTGATGTATCATACTATATTCAATGACTTGAATTAGAAGTATTCTAAACTAACCATTGTACACATCACCCAAATTGAAACATTTGATCACATAATAAAAATGTAGTCTTGATGAAATCAACTGTACGAGGAGGACAGCATGAGCAAGAAAGTTGACTAAGAAAATTCAAGAGTGTATTCCCTGTAAGAACAAGAAAGTTTTTCTTGGTTTATATATGAAGTTTAAATGTTAATAGCTTAATACTTCATACTTGAAGAACACTTTTGAGCTTTGGGCTAAAGGAGGACATCCCCATGCGCAATATGCCACAATAATTTGGTTAGCTTGGTTTGGGACATGTGCGCACCATGCACCGTGTGGTGTGCCTACCTTATCGGGTCATCCCAACATGAGAGTATGAAACCTAAATACTTCTCAATTCTCATGGTTTGTAACCATCAAATTGCCTAGTGACAAAAAAGCATGAGATGTAGGGCTGTAGGCGATTTTGTTCTTGGTTGTTAATTTGAATGATGTACAAAGACAGTTCAAAGACTTCATAAATAATAAGGCTGGCTCCCTACAAACCTTCTGAAGAAAGGTCATTCTCATTCATAATTATATGGAAAAAATCAAGAGTTGGATCGTATCATAGTTCATAGATCTACCAGTAAGATACAAATTAGTTACTATATAAGAAGTACAAAATATGTCACCATTGTGACAAATTCTGCACATTCATGGTTAAAGTAATTCTACTATAGCTTGTGAACCATGAATTGGTCATCTCAATAGAAACCTTGAGCCATATTAAGGCTTAAGCATGGAATATTTCTAAACAAAAACATAGGTCCAGATAAATCTGATAAGCATCAAACATTTACATCACGTCACCATTGGCTTAAATCAATATATGAAAACGCAATATACAGTAATACAGCTAACAGCAAGCATAAATGGAGTAGAAAACCAGGTCAAGCATGTAAAAGTTAGGTTAAATACTCACGACTTGAATCCATTGATTTACAATTCTCAATGGTGCTGAAATTGGATCGTGAGTAGAAAATGATCAAATTACACTCTTCTGACACATTAGGGCCAAAAGGAATAATCAGGAAGATAAATCAGAGCTGGTCGAGTCATTACTTACTCTATCCAATCCCTCTACTAACCTTCTCTTAGAAGACTTTGTTCTGTAACACCATATCTCAAAAGCTTCAGTTAAGTCAGGATAGCCTAACTGCTCAGATTCCATCCAATCACCCAGTATATC
Organism: Chenopodium quinoa; assembly: GCF_001683475.1. Taxonomy (NCBI): domain Eukaryota; kingdom Viridiplantae; phylum Streptophyta; class Magnoliopsida; order Caryophyllales; family Amaranthaceae; genus Chenopodium; species Chenopodium quinoa. The sequence continues at coordinate 422,366 of NW_018743175.1, forward strand.
GGCCTGGTCATTTGATGGCAATGCTACTATAACCGAAACAATAGCTCCCTGGATGCCCTGGCATAGGTCTTCATCCATCTTGTAAGGGAAGCCTGTCTCGTCATTGCCCACAGAATCCAGAACAGGCTTCATTTTCTGAATATAAGGAAGCCATGTCTTCAACAATTGCATCCTACATTCAGAAGGCAAAATTACAATGCCATAGCCCACCGCATCCAACACCTTTGCAGTAATCTCGATAAGCTTAAACTTTAAACTCCACATGACAGATTCCAACTTTGGGTGTTCAGCCATGCCTAATATGCAGCTTGATAAATCAGCCCACTTCAAGACAAAATCTCCCATTAAGTTTATCTTTGGAAGCAAATTACATAACCATTCAAGACCGCTTAAATTGTGCAATATAATATTCTCAGAATTTTCAAAGGAAAGGTCAGAGTGTGAAAGGAGTGATGAAAATTCCTTTTGGAACATCATAAACATCTGAGAAAGACCCTTTCTTATCTCAGATCTTACTTCATCATCAGCCGTAACTAGTGGGGTCTCTTCATCTTCCCCTAGCATATACTCTATCTGCTCTTGAGCAGAAATCCTAATTTCATCTCCAAATGGAGGGCAAGGAGGAGAGATGGACATGGCATATCGAACTGCAGCAAGAAATACATTTTTGGTAGAATTTGGATCTAGAGGCTTTAGCCGGGCCAAAATAGGCAAGGCTAAATCACCGAGTTTCGGCACAATTCTTAATATCTCCTCCTCTTCCTTATCTTCCCAGGGAACAGCTTCTAAGTAATCAACACATGTTTTTGCAATTTCTTCACATTGTAGGGACACTGCAACCTGGAGGACGCCAAGGGCTGAATTCACACTTTTCCATGAGTCAACAAGTGCGCTAGCAGGAAGGTGAAGGTGGCTCAAGAGATGAACATAGTGATCATAGTCAGCAACTGAGCAATGAACTTCAATGCAAGAACCAAAGGTAGGGGACAAGAGCTGATCAGCAAAAAATTTGCTCTTTTCTTTCAGGATGGGAGATTTAAAAAAGAATAATCTTTGGGTTCCTTGCTCGCTAGTTCTCAAGCAAACGGCAATGTCTTTGATATTATGATCATCTCTGGGTTTACAGCTCTTTTCTACTGCAGCTTCATCCATATGTTGTGAGAAAAGTCAAAACGACTCATACTTGTGCGGCTGAAATGAAGTACGAGTGCCATTGACATCAGAAAACCACATAAATCATGCAAATCAATGCCTAGAAGTAGCGTCAAATTTACAGTTATGATATTCAGTCCCTTGCTAATTCACTATACCAGAAATGGGATCCAGGGTTTCAGTAATGGAGATGCAACAAAAGTAGAAAAGATATACTACGTGTTACATGTCTTTGTCTTTTCAAGTAATGTAAATTGTGTAACCCAAAAATGTACTGAGGAAATGCTCCATAAGTTATGAATCTCAACATCATTATTTTCTGTTGTTTGTCCATAGTTTGCTGATAAAATTGATTTAGGAACATCATTCATCAATTCCTAATTAAATTAACTTCGGAACAATGAGAAACACAATTCACAATACAGATAACGCGATCAATTGTTTATCAAGCCTTTCAACAGCAATCATTACTTCTAACATATCAAGTTTCTCCACCATAATTGATTCACAAACACGATATCAATCAATTAATTCATAAGCAGATTAATCCAACAATCGAACCCATTATATCAATTTGATTGATTACTAAACAAGTTCAAAATTCAAAAAGTCAATTAATAAGACAATCAAACAATCGAACGAATTAACAGACAGAGTAAATAAATGACAAATTCGCCAAAATATTCTCAACTATTTATTCAGCCAAACCCTAATTCCTAAACAATTCCAGAGTTCATACCCAAATTTCACAAAAATGGTATTCAATTAACAAATTAAAAAAGCTCTAAAAAATCTGGAAAAAATGATAATGCAATGGAAGAGAGAGGAAAGTACTAACGTAGAAATGGCGCGGCGATTTTGCGGTTTTGCTGGTGGCTGTTGCGGTAGAGCGGTCTTTACTGTACTGAAGAGAGAGAGTACGTGTAAAGACTAGAAGGAGAGTCGTGAGGCTTGAAACTTTTTCAGTTAAATTGAACCGAACTAAACTAAACTAAACTAAACTTAAAAAAAAATTTGACGGATTGAATTGAATGAAAAATAAGTCTAACAGAACAAGACTTTGCTACTCCCTCCGTTAATTTTTATTTGCAACTTTAGGGGGAATCGCGGTTCACGAGGCAAAAGTTAAGGGGCAAATATTAGTGGGGTTAATTGAATGTGATTAAAGTGTTTGGAGAGAGAAAGGTTTGGCCCACCACTAAGAAAAGTAGTGGGAAAACCTGTACAACTTTTGGAGGGATTGTATTTCCCCCAAAAATTTCGTTGAAATTTTGTTGTGGGCTGAAATTTGGAGAAATTTCATTTCCCACCAAAAATTTGCTGAAATATTAAACTACAATACAAAACAGTGTACTGTTTGAAATCTGCAGACCTATATAAGCAGTGCATTTCATATTACAGAGGCAATTAAATACAGCCTCTCCATTCAAACAACATTTAATGGTTTCTTGTTCACCCAAAACATAAACATTGTTCCTCCAAAAGATAATTAAGTTAATACAATTAAGTTAGCCCATTATATACCAAAAAAATTCCTACAATTAAGTTAATGCTACCCGACTAAGACCCAAACACCTTCATAGGCAGCTGCAGCTCCTTCTTCCTTCATCTTGTTCTAAAAAAACACAGCAGCCACCGTGACATCAATCAACTGAAGCTAAGGAAACAAACAAGGTTAGACAACCATGGCAGACTCATTTGAAGCGACGTACTTCGATGTGGATCAAATTTTGACAGAAGAACAAGAGGCAGAATTGTACTACGAATACGCAGAAAATTTGCAAGATTTAGGCATGGATTACTACGACTCTGAAGATGATATGATGCAAGACACAGAAGGAGAAGACCAAGGGCAGCAAAACACTGAACACACACAAGCTGAGGGTGGTTTCCAGGAAATGGAACAAGCCATTCACCAGGGGATTCAATAGAGACAAAGAAAGCAGCTCACCATGAAACAAAGAAGAGAAATAGTAGATTCAATGTTGGTCAACATGCATCAAGGCAACTTACCAAGAGGTCACTTAAAGCATTTGGCAGTTAATTACAATGTGCACAAATCAAGCATCACAAGAATTTTTGCAGACATAAAGAAGCAAATGGCACAGGGTAGTTTGATTGATGTCAGGGGCAAAAAATTTGGCAGAGTAGGCAGAAAGCCAAAGGAATTTTCTGATGAATTCCTACAATCAGTGCCTTTACATTTAAGGCAAACAGAAAGGAGCTATGCAACAGCATTAAAGATCTCCCATGTGACACTTCACAGTTTGAAGAAAAAGGGAAGGTTAAGAACACACACAAGTACCAACAAGCCAGTCCTGACATCAGACCACAAGGTAGCAAGAATGAAATGGATGTTGTCACACATAAATCCAGTTACAAGTAATGGGGACCCAACATTTGTTGAAATGAACAATGTGATACACATGGATGAGAAATGGTTCTATCTGAAACCCTGACAAGAGGAGGTTTTACCTCCTACCTAGTGAGGAAGATCCTTATAGGCCTATACAGTCCACAAGATTCAAGCTCAAAGCAATGTTTATGGGCTTAATTGGGAAGCCATTGTATGACACAGATGGAGGACTACTTCATGATAGGAAATATGGAATATTCCCATTCACAGTCAAACAACTAGCCAAGAAGTCAAGTAAAAACAGAGTAGCAAGAACATGGGAAACAAAAGCAATACATAATGTAAACAGAAAGGTGATCAGAGACATGTTGGTGGCCAATGTCATTCCAGCAATTATTTCAAAGTGGCCTGACAGTCAGCCAAAAAATATTGTAATCCAATGGGACAATGCAAGGCCACACCAAGTTCCTACTGATGCAGAGTTTATGGCAGCAACAACAGCTCATGGATTTAACATTCAATTTGTTTTTCAACCACCACAATCACCAGATTTGAATGTGCTTGACTTAGGGTTGTTTAGGTCAATTCAATCATTGCAATATCAGTCTTTTCCTAGCAACCTAGATGAGTTAGTTACAAAAGTGCAAGAATCTTATGAGGCATTCAATCCTCAAGTCAACAAGTACATTTGGCTGTCTTTGCAAAAGTGCATGATTGAGATCCTTAAGGTACAAGGTGGGAATAAGTACAAATTACCCCACATAAACAAGAAAAAACTCAAAAACCTTGGAGAGTTGCCAAATAATGTACCAGTGCAGAAGGAACTTGTTTTGGAGGCAGTGGAGTACCTAAACACTATGTTTAGGCCAGTAAATGAGGGGACTGAACAAGGAACAGAAGAATTTGAGGTAGATGCAGACTGAGGGACTCATCACATCAAAGTAGAGACACATGGACTGCCACACATAACCACTTACAGTTGGTATGGTAATTTTGTTTTATGTTCTGTTTTTTATTCTGGTATTAGGTGGTTAGGTGTATTTTGTTGATTACAGTGATGAATCATGTTAGGCAGTCTAATGTCAAGTACTTTTGTAACCACATGTTCAATGGAATAGAAATGGTTAAGAGTCTGATGTTAAGTGGGCACTCAATCCATCAGAAGTTTTTTTTTTTTCCGTGTTTCAATAAACCACCAACCACAAGGTTACCTCAACAATAACAGCATAAAGCACATCATTGGAGCAAAACAATTGTGGGTTGGGAAGGTCAATAGAGTCCCTTCCTCATTTGGATTTTGACAGAGTACACAACACAGACACTTAGGGGACTGAATACAAGTCATGCTACCACATAAGGGACTGTCATGTGTTCTCTACTTAATTGATCATTGAGAACACTTCAAGGTATGACCAAGGCACCTTTAAAAAATGTACAGACACATTAGCCTCATCATTCATCAATCAAACACCCATATGCCATTTTCCAACAATCCAACAGCTGCTAAAATATACTCCAACACATGCATACATGCAACATAGTCCAGAACAGCAGACATAGCCAAGCATCCAACTGACCAGCCAATAGCAAACAGGCTATCTAGCCAACAAATTCCGGAACAGCAAACATGACAACAGAGCAGGCAATCAAAAACAGGCAACCATCCATGCTAAAATATACTCCACCACATGCATACATGCAACATAGTCCAGAACAGTAGACATAGCCAAGCATCCAACTGACCAGCTAATAACAAACAGGCTATCTAGCCAACAAATTCCGGAACAACAAACATGACAAAAGAGCAGGCAATCAAAAACATGCAACCATCCAACATCAATCCAGATCTACGCATACAAAACCAACTAAGCCAACATGCATCCAGATCTAGTCACAGAATCCCACAACACCAACCAATTAACAAAGCTAATCAACAGTATATCGAAAAAATCAAAAAACAGGGACTCTTTTTTTAAAAAAAATTAACACAGGAAGGGTTAGAAAGCGTTACGCAAGGGTCACTTGGAGGGTTAAACCCTAAGATTCATACGCCTCGCAAAGTGATTCTTCAGAAGAGGGCCAACCACTTCACCGTCGTCACCTTGGTCAGCCTCGTCATCAGAAGTCAGGATAATGACCTCCTTGGCAGGCAACCCCCGAATACGACTCAAAGCCACCCAGGCCGCCTTCCTTTTAGGCCGAATCTTGCGTGGTGGCCTTGGATTGTTAGATCTGGGCTTAGTTTTGGGCATAACACTCCCCTCAGCACTGTCGCACACTGGATCTACAGAAACACCAGTGTAGTCTAGCGCTTGTTTCCCCCGTGAATCTCCTTGACCCTCACCGGTCTTGCGACGCTCATCCTCGTCTACGCTTTCAAGAACTTGGCCCAAGGCCTTGTATGTGGTCGGAGAACAGTAATTCAGGGCCTCCTCAAACGCGTATAACTCACAAGGAAAAGGAGATCCTTCGGCGATACCGGTCATCAGGGTTTTTATCAAGTTTGCCTCGCCCTTGTCATCGATGGCGATATAAGCGTCGCGAAGTGGAGATAGGTTAACCATGGTGGTGAGGGACTCTTTTTTTTGGAAGTTGAGAGGACGAAAACTCAGATTTCAGTGTTTCAATGGAGAAAATTACAGAGGCGAAGGAGAGTGAAAGTCGAAGAACCAGATCTAGGGTTCTTAAGAAGACTCGAGAAGCCAGAAATAATCCCAATGTTTTTTCAATTAAATGTTGGTGGTTGTGAATGTGGCTGTTGGGATTGGATTGGGGGAAATAAATGGAGGGAGTAATTAGATTAGGTTAATTTAGATGTTTTGTATGTAATGTGGGATTAGGGTTAATAAGGGGTAGAATTAAAAAAATCACAAATTTTAAGTAAGGGTAAAATAGTAATTTTTAGGGTTTTTGTTTACCAAAAATGGAAATAAATTAGAAAGTTGCAAATAATTTTTAGCGGACTAAAATGGCAAAAGTTGCAAATAAAAATTAACGGAGGGAGCATATTAAGAATATGTATTACGAGTAGTACTTTTCCATCTTATTTTTTATTTGCAAGTTGCAATAGGGCCCGTTCTATGCACGGGTTGTGTATAAATTATCATCTATACTTCTATACTTTAAAACAAGATATGTGCCACGTGACAACCTTTATATATACTTTCTCCGTTATTATGTTTATCACAAGGTTTGAACACAAGACCAATACTCTGTAGGGGGATTTTTCTGTGTGGTCGGGATTACTCGAGTTACTCCTGACCAAGTAACCCCTGACCGAACCCCTCAAGTAACCCCTGACCAAGTAACTCAAGTAACCCTTGACCGAGTAACCCCTCGAGTAACACCTGACCAAGTAACCCCTCGAGTAACCCTTGATCGAAGCCCTTAAGTAACCCTTGACCGAACCCCTCAAATAACCCATGACCGAGTAACTCGAGTAACCCCTTACCGATCAAGTAACCCCTGACCGAACCCCTCAAATAGCCCCTGATCGAGTTACTCGAATAAGTCATGACCGAGTAACTCGAGTAACCCCGGCCACACAGTGGCCAGCCATATATAAAAATTTGGCTACTCTGTAACAAATGAATTAATGTTCTTACCAACTTGCTATATTTTCATCATGCTTCATATTTAATTATAACACACTAAATACTTTAATTTGTACAAAGCATCAATTTGAGAGCGTTTATTTAGTTTCAATAGTTATTATTGTTCACTTATTTTTTGTAATTATATATATAGTTTATGATTTTATAACTCAAATAATATTCACTGATATTTAAAGTAAAACCCGGTGCATCGCCCTGGCCATACACTATTTATACTTAAAACTCTCAAATTACTTGAGTAACTTTATTTCATCGTCTTTGCATGGTAGTAGTTAATCAATAATTCGTATAAAAAAAACTGAATATCAAACCTTGTTATAATTTTATAAATAAACTTTACTAACTTGAAAAACTATGTAATTTAACCCTACACATATTAGCAATAGCATGAGCTATTGTGACCAGTTCCCTTCCCACTTTCCAAATGATACAATTCTTTAAGAGCTTCCCTGTCTGTATCAGATCTCCAACAGTCCAAAGTAGTCTGACTTCTCTTCGTTTCAAGTTTTGGAGCAGATGTATAATAGCTAACGAGTCTGTAAAAAACATAACTCGCTGATATCCCTTCAACCTTACCCACTAAATAGCTTTTAAAGCAAGCCAAGAGCTCCGCATGTAGAGGTGAAAGTGCCTTTCCAAAGGTTCCTCCGCCCTCCAAATAGGTTGTCTGGTCAAAAGAGTATGCCTATCCCATTCCTTTATTTCCCGTACTTTTTTTCCAGGAACCATCCACCATTACAGTGGCCTCTAGACTTGCATCCCGAGGATTGCTCATTAGATTTCCTTCACTACCAATGTTCACTCTAGCAAACCCCAGCGGTGCACCACTGTCATCTATGGCCTGGGCTAAAAGAGAGCTTCTCGCATCCAACCTCTGTCAAACAGATAAATTTTCTCATAGCAGAGTTGTAATTCATGAATAAGTCCACCAGATACCCTCCCTCATTGTTAAACACCCTTCCATTCCTTGTCAGCCAAAGGCTCCAAAGCACTCCAATGAAAGTATTAATTCTTTCACTATTTCTTCCATCCTCGCTAATAAAAAGCAGGATATATTTTTGAATCCAGTGTCGCAGTGGAGTAGATTCATCAAGTTTAGAGAAGATATGCAGCGGGCAGTTCTGCCAAGTATACCTTGCAAAAGAGCACATCCTCAATAAATGTTGTAGATCTTCCGTCGCCATACCACAAGAATCACAAAGTACCTCTACCTCCACCCCTCTATGAGCCAAATTTGACTTAATTGCCAAACCATTCATAATAAGCTTCCAGAGGAATAAGCTCCATTTTGGCGGTATGTTGAGCTTCCAAATGAGCTTGTAAAAATCAAATTCACACAAAACACCCTGTTGCAAAGTAAAATCACACATTAGAAAAGAGTACCCTGACTTCACAGTATACAATCCCGAGGAATGACCCCCCCCCAATAAAGAACATCCTGCTCCTCATATGATGGTAACTCCATTTCTAGAATCTTCTATGTCGTACTCCATTCGAATCTGTCCCTAATGATTTCCGCATTCCAAGACCTAGATTCATGTAAAACTAGATCTGTTACCCTACTCGTACCAACCCCACGGAGGAGTTAGTTCAACTTAAATTCTAGAACCGATCCCTGCACCCACTTCATATTGCGAATCTTAACTCTATCCCCCATTCCCTATTTTCCAGTGGTAACCCTTCACCATCTTGTTTTCTACATAATACAAACCCCGCCTTCCCCAAGAAGCATTTCCACGAACCCCTAACATTATATCCCCTACACCAAGAGCAAGAATGGTCCGGCGCTAAAGCACGAGCCACCAACAACTGTGGATTACAATGTATCCTCACCACTTGTTTAAACATTAAGACATCATTCAAACAAGCCATATATCTAATACCTAGGCCACCCATACCTTTTGGCAGTTGGATAGTCTCCCTCTTCACCTAATGCATTTCCTTTTCCCCCTTGTTTCCCCACCAAAACTGAGTAATCATCGAATCAATCTTGTTAGAGATCGAAACAGACAATTTAAAACATTTTATCCCATGAGATGAAATACTAATCAACACAGTGTTGATCAAGACTAGTTTTGCCGCCTGAGACAAATTTAGAGAACCCCATGATAAAATCTGTTTAGAGACCTTATCAACTAGAAATTGGAAGGCAGCCTTTTCCCCCGTGGAAAAATCAATTGGCGCCCCCAAGTTTCTGTCCAGGGTCAAGACCTGGCAAATATTTAGAATATTTTTCAGCTCCTCTATTTCTTCCAGCTGAGACCATTTGCTAAACTTGATAAAAGATTATTCAATTTTAACGCCCTGAAATATCCCCGAATCTCTGCAAAAAAATCCACCACATTCTAACATGAGGTTGTTGTCGCCTGAAAAAAAAAACCATAGCGTCGTTTGCAAAAAATAAATGTGAAATCGGGGGTGACCTCCTCGTTACTCAAAGCCCCTTAATCTGATCAACATTTTCTTCCATTGAAAACATATGTGACAAAATATCCATATAGAACAGGAACAAATAAGGGGATAGAGGGTCACCCTGACGTGACCCGCACTCCGGCTTAAAAGCCTCCAAAACCTGCCCATTAATTAGAGTCTTGTAGGACACGGTTGAGATACATAGAGAAATCCACTATATCTAACTTGTAGAAAAGAAGGATTGTACCGACTCAACCACTGAGGTGCCCACCTTCTCCCAATGCAAATGGAAGAATTCTGCAATGAAACCGTATGGACCTGGAACTAGCGCCTTATGATTATGAATAGAGAACATCGCCTTTCTAATCTCTTGATGTGAAAAAGGTCGGATCAAATACTCCGTATCTGAGTCTGCTATTAAAGGCAAATCTAACTCCCGCAAAACCAAATCAATCCTTTTAATTTTATACTTTTACAACATATATATATATAAAGTTCTTTACCAAATCAATTTCTCTTAGAGTGCGCTTAATATTTTGAAAATAATGGCCTTATGACATGCAAGCAATCTTATACTATGGAATTTCCATAATATTCTTACACGAAACTCTTTATTTTTCTTAACATCTTGACATATTCAAGTCTCCCTTCTTTGCAGCCTCAATTTTTTTCTTTCTCAATCATCATCTTCATTATAGTAAAATTTAATTTTGAGAGATATTTCTCATTTATTTTTATTTTTTTTTTGGAACTTAGGTAGTGGTGTGAAAAAATCTTTAATGGAATTTTGTATTTATATTAGAGATGGGGGAATATAAAGGGTTAATAAATTATATGACAAATGTGATTAAATTGAATTGCAAGATAGAGGGAGAATAGGAGAAGGTTAAGAAAATTCAATTTGTTGAATTTAAGTGAAGGTTATAGAATATAAAGAGTTATTGAGAAATAAAGGGGGGAGCTTGAGAAGTTCTATGTAAATGTAAGAAAAGAGAATGATTATAGGGAAAGGTAAAAGGGGAGGGGACATGTGACAACTTTGGTTTGTGTTTTTAAATACTAAGTATAAATATAAATAAATAGATAGATCAATAGATGTAGATATTCACTATTCACTTAGTAAAAAAACACAAACGGATAACATTACTAATACCCCAAAATTATATACATACACGTAAAATTCGTAATACCTTTACTTTACCTCTTCCACATGTTAGTAAAAAAATACAAAGGAAGTCATTTTTGTAGCCAAATTGTTATCGACTTATTACATATTTGTAGGGAATTTTTTTTAGTATTTGTAGACTTTTTAATCCATGAAGAATTTTATTCAATTTTTTTTTTTTTTTTTGGGGGGGGGGGGGGGAATAGCTTGTTAGAGATTATAGTTTAATCCAAAGGTTCTCTTGGACTCTACCTAACCGACACTTTTGGCGTTTTTAGGTTGGTATTGATTTTAATGTTGTTGGTATACCAATATAACTAAAGCAAGCCTAATTGATATTCTTCTTTGGTACCAACAAACTTCTTATTATTGGTATTTCCTTTGATACCAACGAACTCTTAATTGGTATTTCTTTTGATACCAACGAATCCTTTGTATAATACTAGCTTTTAATATCAACTAATGTTCACTTGTTTTTCACTTAATGACTTCTATCGGTACTAGTTATCACAACTCTACTACTTATATATCGAAACAAATTATCTTACCAATTTAACAACCCACCATGCTTCGCAATAATAATTCTTTAACCAGAGAGTTTTGACCAATACCTGAACTTAGTCGACAATGGAACTTCCGGTGTTCTGATCTTCCGGCTTTACCAAGGTAGCTAAACCCAGCCCTGTCTTCCTTAGATCAAGCACAACACAGATCTGATTTGTTTCCTACCTTAGACCGTAGTCTCTAATCAAACAATTTTAATTGTGTTTATGATGGAACTTCTTTAACAGAAAGATAACTTATTTGATATATATAAGGTTCAAAGGGATAACGTTCCCTTCTTGAACGCAACTTTTATTTAATTTGAACATATTACAACACTCATATATTACAACACTAACTGAAAGCTTAAACAAACATAAGCTGAACTAGAGTGTTCTCTACTTCAAGAGAGATGGAGAACCAATCTGTCTTTTAAGGCGAGTATTTTTCTCTAGAGGACTCTCTAATGTTTTCAGAGGAATTCTCTAGCTAAATCTTCCAACTCTGCCTTCACTTATTTGTCTAATTCCCTTTATATAGGGGAAGGCTCACAAAGGTCACCGACACTTTCTATGGCTTACAGAAAACCATGACTTAGCAAGTAAATATCGTTCACTGCTTTTTTAAAGATACTTTAAAACAAATAAAACGTGCTACAACAGTAAAAGTAGAATACATAATTGCTGGTGTGGGCTCAGGATTCCATTAACTCGTCCATCATCATATCTTGTAGACCACCCTCACTGTCCTTACTGTCTTCATAATGGACATACATTGGGTTGTATTCTTCTATACTGAGATCCATCACACATTTGGCAGCATAGGATTCATCCCATGTGACAAAGATCTCCAATAAGTGCTCTTTTCCCTCTAAGGATAAATATCTCCCAGCTTCAACTTGTTCAAGATAATCATACACTGATTCACCATGTGATACTCCTTCTTCTAAATAATTTCTTAACCATTCTGGTGCTACTATTGTAGTATTCCCCACATGTATTATGACTGGTGGTTCTTCTTTTATTGCTATGAATTGGTTAAGATACTAAGAAATATAAAAAAAAATCCATAAGCTCTTGCCTCCGTAGGATCTTTTACTCGTCTCTGCTGGATACAGATTGGATCTTTGACTTTGCGATGAACATCTTCAAACATGATCAGGAAATGTGGAGAGCTAACTTTTCCTTCAACCATTTCGATGTTTGCACTTTGCACTTGGACTTGATCAACTCTTCCTTTGTATCTTGTTGCATCGTAAATTCTTCTAAATACATACCTCTGGAATTTTGTGAGCTTCTCAAAGAAAGTAGTATTATTTTCAGGAAATGGTAAAATGCTATGAACCATTCCATAATCCCAAGCTCTATAGTGCTCCGCCACATATGGTGCCCTCCATTCCAGAGAGTGTGAATGAATTGACACAATACCCACTCTGGAGTTAGTGTTGAACATTATTCAACTTCCCCATAGATCATAAACATCATACAACTTGTATGACCTTGATACAACTAAATTGTACTGGAATCTAAATTCGTTATCTTTTATTTTATTTAGTATTATATTCTGAATATCAGGAATGAGTCGCAGGATAATGACCATTACTTCATACATTAGGAACCTTCGAACTGCTACATGACAACTTTTAATCAAACCATCTCGAGATCTCTTTTTTGATGAAACAATCATGGCCTCCATCAAGGCCCAAGTGGAGGGTGAAACCCGCTCCATTGCTTTATCAGTTTCTTTAATAAGAGTTTTTCTCTCTGCCTCCATCTTTTCTAGTTGATGGGCAGGAGGTTTTCTGATGTCTTGTGCTTCTTCACCGCTGGTTAATTCTCTGGTCAAGCTATCTGTCAAAGAATTTTTCGATCCCTATATATGTTCAACAATAAAAGAGCATTGGTTAAGCCATAATTTCCAACGCATGAGTCTCCCTTGCGCTTGCATATTAGAAAAATTCTTTTTAACAAAACCAAGTATGCCTTTGCAATCTGTTCTTATTAAGAATTTTTTAGGGGCTAAGAAGATTAAGAACTTCTCATCCCTCTAATGACCGCAAGGATTTCCTTTTGCATTGTAGGATAATTTAACTCAGCTTTATTAAAACTTCCACTGTTGTATCTGTAGAGTCTTTCTCCTTCTTTGATTTTTAACACAACACTCCAGTGCTCATTAGTCATTACTAGCATCTGTTTCAAGGATTAAATCATCTTCACTAGTAGCTAGTGTTAGTACAGGAAGATCTTTACACATAGCTTTTAAATCTTGAACAATTTTGGAATCACTTTCTTTCCAGTTCCAAGTTATTTCTTTCTTGAGTTTTTGTTGTAATGGTTTTCTTAATATAGCAAGATTCTCTATAAAATCAGAAGCATAAGTTAAAAATCCTAGAAATCTTTCTAGTTGCTTTCTATCTTCGATTTTATTTGGGAATTTTTCAATCTTTTCCAGGATATGTTTTTGCAAGTTATTTGTCCAGCTTTAATTTCCAATCGAAGAAACTCAAATTCTTGTTTAACATAAACACATTTATCTTTTCCAAGGATTATATCATGCTCAACACATTTTTGAGTTATTGCTTTAAGATCATTCTTATGTTGTTCTAAATCTTTTGAGAATATTAGAATATCATCTATGTAAACCAAACAACAATGATTAAGTTCTCTAAAAATATTATCCATTCTTCTCTGAAATATATGTGGTGCATTTTTTAATCCAAAAGGCATTACTAACCATTCATAATGTCCTTGAGGGGCACTAAATGCAGTTAATGGAATGCTTTCTTCTTCCATTTTAATTTGCCAGTAGCCACTCTTACAATCCATCTTAGAAAACCATGTGGATCCTTATATTCTATTAAATAACACAGTTTTATTAGGAATGTAATATCCATCATTGTCATTTAGCTGTTTATAATTAATGACCATTCTAGCTTTACCTCTTTTTTCTTCTGCATGATTCCTTACCATGAATGCTGGACTATTGTGAGGACTCTTGCTATTCCTAATTAACTTTTTATTCAAAAATTCTTTTATTTGTTCATCAAATTCCAATAAATCTTGGTAGGTATAAACCATTTGTCTTACTCTAATAATCTTATTAGGATTTGTTATAGTTATCTTAGCAAATGCCTTATCCTTTTCCCAATGTTCTAATGGATTTGTTGAATATAATTTTTCACATAATCTTTCTTGCTGCTTGCTTATCTGATCTATTAATGATAAATCACACTCAGAAATTCTAAGTGCAACCTCTCGTTGTGTAGGTGTAACCCTATCACCACGCTGGCTGCGCGTAAATTCCATAGTCTGATGAGTATAAGCCTTTGTTATTTTCTGTATAGGAACAAAATGACCATTAATAGTAAAGATAATTTGATCAATGGTTTGAGTGCATGGAAAGTATAATCTTTGAAAATTGTTTCCTATTATCATATCATGACTAGGTTGGCCAGTTACCCGCAAAAATAGGAATAACACATTGAACCCCTCTGATTTCTATAGGTAATTCTTCAATTATATATGTATGCATCATTACACTATTATTAACAATTCTAACTTGCATAGGATTTTTAGCCTTTTTCCATAAGAATTATGGAAATAATGACCTTTTTCCAAAACATGTAGAACAACCACTATCAATATATGCACATAATTTATATTTATTATAATCTTCAATGCATATATCAATTGGAATATAAATACTATTAGGATTAGTACTAGATATTTCATTAAAAGCTTCCATTTGCATATTAACCTCATCTTCATATACTGGTTCACTTACAGTTTTGGTCTTATATCTAATTACCTTTCTTTTTTCAATAATAGGATTATTCAAATCTTCATGTATTTCTAAGTTAGAATATGAACCAATATCTATACTATGTCTTGCTGGTTGCTTTAAGGCTTTCTTAGCTTCATATTTTTCATTTAACTTTTTTATTAAAGCTAATATTTCTTCTTCATACTCTTCGGGTTTTTCATTGACTTGTTTTTTCATCCTTGAATTTTGTCTACTTAGACTTGGTGTTCTAAGACTCATACTTCTCTGCATTTTAGGATTTGTAGTTAACCTAATATGAAGTAATCCTGATTCATCAATTAGCATCTTACTTGACCTATTTTTTACTGCAGGATTCATGAAGAATTCTTCCCATGTTTTTTCAATTTCTATTTCATTAGAATTTACCTTTATAGGGCTAATTTTCTTCTTAGGACCTCCTCCTTGCTCATATTTCAGAGCATCTACTATTTTTTTTCTTGAAAGATGAATCTATAGTGTTAACCAGCTTATAGACTACCTTCCATCTTAATTGTATAGGTCGAGTTCCTTTATGCATGTATACTCCATCAGTTTATTACTTGATTGCTAGAAATTTTGGAGCATATGAATCTTCTAAGCTCACATAGTATCTAGGTTCACATATATAACTTACAGTTGCTTAACTTAAGCTACAAGTGATACCACTAATAATTTGCTCATAGAACTCTTTACGTCTAATATACTTGCACTGCACCAATACAAATATAACTATAATTTCCTTTTTCTATATGGTTCTTAATGCTTTTCCAGTTTATGATATTAATTTCTGCTGCTTTCTTTTCACAATCCTCGATTACTATACTTCCTTCCATTTCTTCACATACATATTTAGTTCTAGTTTTAAAGAAAGAAGTTTTAAATATTTTATCTTTAGTAATCTAGGGAAAATTCCAGCTTTCTTTGTTCATTTAATCTAGGTCTTTATCTTCAATTGAATACTCTGCTCTTTTTAATTGACCTATAGCCAGTTTACTTTTATCCTCATCGTCTGATTCTTTTTTCTAATATTTCCCCTTCCATCATATTATTTATTTCTTCATAATTTTCATCTTCAAACTCACAGTCTTCAGGTTCTTCAATATACTCATTTTCTTCTTCTATGATTTCTACTATTCCCTTATTATTACTTAAAGCCAAATCTAAAGCCTCATCTTCTGATATTTCTATGTAGTCCCAACTACCTAAGGCTTCCATTAGTATATGATTAGCTTTCTTACATTCATTAGCATAGTGTCCTAATTCTCCACAAGAGCAACACTTGCATGTTTTCTTTTTCTCGGGACAATATGTTGCCTTTCTGAAAAACCTACTGGGTTTTTTGTATTTATGTTTACAGTACCTCTTCTTATAGGTTTCTCCTCTTGATCTGTCAAATTTATTTTTCTTATAATTCTTCCTCTTATTATAGTTTTTTCTTTCACATCCATAGTTATTTGGGAAATCCCAACAAGTGAGAAATTGTCTCTTCATTTGTTGAGTTCTTGCAACCTCTCTACATTTCTTTTCAACCCATTTTCTTAGAAAAGCAATTCTACTACCTAGGGCATCCCTAGCTAAGAATTTCTCTTTCCATTCTTGATATTTTTCACTAATTTCTTCATGAAGAGAACTTGGTAATTTATCGTAGAACATTCCAAGATTTGTTTCATTTTCACCAATTTTATAATAATATGTTTCAAATTCCATAATGTAACTTTCGACATATTTCATATTACAAATGGACAAATTACTTAACTTTCTTTGATATTCCATTCGTTTTTCAAGGATCAGCTCTAGGACCAATGAATTCTAACTCAATGTATTGACATAATTGTCTAAACATTCTAGTAGGAGATTCACTAGCTCTTAATGTATTTTTTACTTCTTCATCTATACCATCATACCAATCTTCTACACAGCCATAAAAGCTATGTTCAATGTAGTTTAAAAAAATTTCAGAAGTCCATTTAGTGTTTAGATTAAGTACACTACTCATACTCGTTTTCCACTGATCTAAAATATCTTGTTTATCTCTTACACCATCTAATTTAAGCTTATAACCAGTTTTACTTATAGGTTCAAGAGTCACTTCTTCTTGTTTGGGTATTTAATTAGGCATAACCTTGATACTAAATCGGGTAGTTTTCCTTGGTATGTATCTTGGTCGTGTGCAAATTCCCTCTTCTTGATACGTAGGTCTTTGGATAACATTGTTTACAATAAATTTTTCATTAATAATTTCTTCGCCAACATCATTATTATCTATTACCCTTTTACCTAGTTTATTTTCAATCTTTTGCTGAACAACTTCTATAGGCAGAAAATCTAGATCATCTAACTTCATTAATCCCATTTGTTGATATAAATCTTCCTCTAAAGTAACATAGTTATTCTCTTCTACTTCGTTATCAGAAGCAATCCCTTTTTCAGAAATTATTTTTCATGATATCATTTAGCTTATCATGGTCTTCTTCTTTATCAAACAAGATTTGCAATTCTTCAATTGTTTTCTCCTGAAGATGATGGCTCATCTTTAGTTTCTTTGTTCTTTTCTTGGTTACTAGTAGGTCTTTTAGGGAGTGATACCGTAAACTTTTTATTTTTATCTAAATTTTGAAAAGGATATTTATATTTATAAGGGACGATTTTTTCCTTATTAGGTGATACTTCTTTACTAGATTGATGTCTAACTTCGTTTGTTAAAGCAAGTTGCACTTGTTTCACTTGTTCTTTTAGATCACTTACTTTTTTTATTAATATCGGTTGTGGTTATTGATATCTTATTTTCAATTTTAATACAACGAGCATGTATGTTATCAACTTCTGATCTTAATTCACCAATTTGATCTACTATATAATTAAGAATTAGGCCAAAATTACTAGTACATTCAGAAATATGATAGTAATGCTTAAAATCAGGTTTCTTACACTCAATAGAGGGCCTATTATTCTCCTATTTTACTTAATTATTAATTGAATTAACAACGTAATTTAACTTTTAACTGTATGGCTTTGATACCAATCGACGCAACTAGGATACCATCTGATTCAAAATAGACTTGATTAGGATACCAATAATATAACAACATATACCAACGACAATACTTGTTAAATATGATACCAAGTGCAATATTAGAATTATACCAATATTAACGTAGGATGGTTTTTTTTTTTTTTTTTTTGGTCAAATTATGAAAATAACCTTAGTTGAATCCTTTTGGGACTATAGCTAGTTGAGGCTTAGAATTTCCAGTTTAATCCACTCTTAGCTTGTTACAGCACTATCCAACATTGTCAGTTTATGAGTACCTGCGGGCTACAGAGCTAGTCAAGTATGACTGACTGATTGTTATCAAAGTTAACGAGGTCCAAACACTGTTGGTCTTCTAACATTTGATAACCAAATTAATACTCCATGTCCTCTTTAATCATTATCTAAGTTATAGCCTCATCAAATTGAATTATGATGTTTGATAGGCAATAAGAAATCTAGCTGATAAAAAGATATTCGTGACTAAGCTAGTGACCAATAGTAAAAGGCTTTCTCCTTTTTTCTAACTTGATATTAACAAAATGATAATTATATGAATGTTAATGATTTTTTAATTCCTATAAAAATAACCACTAATTAAAGAAAAAGTTCAAACCTTTCTTCAAAAAAAAAAAAAAAAAAAAAAGAAAAAGTTCAAACCCGCAACAGAAAGCATCTTCCTTTCAACAGTCTATTATTTCCTTCTATCATCTTTTATCAACTTAACATACGCCACTAATTAGACCAAACCGCCATTGCATAAATTTATGCTTTCAAAAAATCAATATAACAATTAATTTGCTGACGGAGTCACAGTAATATAAGAAGCACGTAAATTTGGTACCATTATCAAATTGTCATTATATATTTATACTTCCTCCGTCTCATATTATAATTCCTGTTTTTCTTTTTGGAGACCCAAAATGTTATTCCTGTTTCTATTTTTGGATAGTATGTAAATATCATTATATTCTCATTTGTTTAATTTTATTTATTGAACTTCCTAATTTACCCTTAAATTATTCACTTGCCTTGTACTTTTTTTCACTTTCTCTCTCTAACTTTTGTCTATAATTGTACCTTTTACTTTTTCCCCTTAAATTATCCACTTGCCTTATACTTTTGTCTAACTTTTTCCACTTTTAATGTACTTCATTTACGTTCTCCTATTATTTTTTAAATATTGTAAAAAAACACAAACAGAAACTATATATTTGGGACGGAGGGAGTACAATATACATCTACGTTATTGTTTTAGCTTTTCCTTAAACTGTTCCTTTTTACCCCTTATATCTCTTACTGTCTTACAGTATCAACTACGAGTAGTAGTACAAGAAATGAAAGATGGGTCAAAAATAAATGGACCGGGCTGTGTAGTGTAAGTAAAGCTAGCTTAGACATTCTCTGGCAAAGACAGGTCTGCTAAATGTGAAGAATGAAAAATTAAGTGTCGGGCGGTCTTTGGGCTTTGAGTGGGTGGGGTCCACCTCGTTTGGACCCATAACATTCCTTTGGAATTTGGGACACTACAGTGACCCCTTCTATCATTGGATCATTAGCGCCTCTTATTTTGTTCACCTAATTATACCAATCCATTAATAATCTCAATTAATCCCCTTTTAAAAATATATATATATATATTCTTGTAAAGTATTTTGCCATGGACCTAGTCTTCACCTTAATAGGGTTGTAGGGGTTACACAAATTGGAACTACATCTTGGTTCAACCTTATTTTGTGATCCACTATGATATCGTTTTTAAATCGATTATTGGTAAATATCATTTAAACGAATAATTAGACTTATTACATGCGAGAAATGGTTTCAGATTAATATACATAACGTCATAACCTTTTTAAGGTAGGAAGCAATTTTTTTTACTAGTAGAATTAAAAATGTAATTTGATAAAATACTTGGTTTATTATGTTAATGGTTTCTTCAACTTCATAATCATGAAAAACCATTTAGCCGCTATTGTTTATCGGTGTTTATCGAACTTTTTGTGTCAATGTTTTTAACACAATCACCTATTATTTTGTCTAAAACTTATGCAATTTTTGAAATATTGGTTTTTCATGAACAACCCTAGACTTTAGAATTATTGGAGGGAAATTAATTTTGCCTTTGTACCCTATTTTTGCCATACTTTAACTTGTTTTCATAAAGTTAACTTAATTTTGCTACACAATATAATGTTAGTTGGTGGCAGGACAGTGATGAAGATAAAGCTTGGTTTATTTTTAGCTTAAATTAACTTTTTTTTTTAACTAAACTTAACTTATATTTGCTAAAATGTACTTCGTATTTTAAATAGTTAAAGAGCATAAAGCCGTAATTAAATTAATTGTGTATCAAATTGGTACTGAGTTCAAAATTTATATAAAATGACAACCTGTAGAAATTGTTATATACACCTAAGGTGCATGGTGCACCCAAGGGTATTGCTTGTTTATTTCGATGATTATTGCTCAATTTATCATCAAATGAGCAAAAAAAAAAAAAACCCTTGGGTACACCGTTCACCAGGGTGTATATAACAATCTCTTGACAACCTGTTATGGTTGTTAAGTGTTAAATATATGATTGTATTTTATAGCCTTAGCTTTTACCTAAGATTTCATAATCATAGTTTTG
Organism: Chenopodium quinoa; assembly: GCF_001683475.1. NCBI lineage: Eukaryota > Viridiplantae > Streptophyta > Magnoliopsida > Caryophyllales > Amaranthaceae > Chenopodium > Chenopodium quinoa. The sequence continues at coordinate 443,075 of NW_018743175.1, forward strand.
TTTTCCCTTAATTAAAGATTTAATTTTGCTTGTTTGTCAACATTAATTGGCCCAAACGATGCTGGTGGTGGCAACTGGCAGGGGGGGAGGGATGGTTTTCTGAGCAAAAAGGGAATGACGTAAAGTGGACACTTGTTAATAAGTTTTCTTTAATTAATTTATAAGTTTATTCTTTTATTTAGTTCGAGTTTCTTTGATTAGAACGAATGAACAAATCACTAATCCTTTGGAATTTCTTTAGCTAATCTGATTATTATTGTTGATTGAGTGACCAAGTATGGAGTAGTAAACTAGAATAAGTCGCATGTTTATTTGATAATTGATCTAGGATTACAAGGGATCGTAAGAAACAAGGATTGTTGATGATGTAACTCTATATTCAATGGTTCACAACCTGAAAATGGCCAATGGCTATAATTTATTCTTTTCAAACTAATGAAATTATCCTTTTCTTTCCAAGAGAATTTCCATATTCTTTTCCCCCCAAAAATTACATTTCCTTTACTATAAATGATAACAAATTTTTTTTTAAAAAAATAGAACACATACTCCGTACTTTGTAGTTAAAATTAACAATAACAGACTTGTCAATGGAAAAGGGTCATACACTGATACACTCATTATATACATGCGCCTCCTCATTAAATTAGGTTACTATCGAGCCTTGAATATACATATGGTCAATACAGTGTGCAGTATGTGCACATGTGATGAATTGTATACTATACATTAATACATTATTGAAATTGAAGATTTTTTATACAACGGTTGTAGACTTACATAGGATATATGCTATTGGAAAAGAACGGAAAAACTAGACTTGATATAATTTGAAAGATTACTCTTCTATAGCCAACAATTTTTAGAACACAATTTTACTTAGGCTTAGCTTTCCAACTCTTACTTTCCTTTTATAGGTATGTCTAAACTAGCACATTTTCATATTCTCTCCAAAAATCATCCAACATCCATTACAAGTTAACTTTCAACATTGGAGAGGAATTTTTGATGAATGGACTTTATACAAACTGTAAAGTATCTATCATTGACTTGATGATAAACTATGCTTAACCAATGAGAAATTGACTTCTTCCAATCATGCAAATTTAATTAAAAATATTTTGACATAGAAAGATAAAACACAATAAAAAGTAGAAGCATTCTAGGCAAACCATATCTTTGTAATGGGATTTAATTTGGCTTTTAACCAACAAAATAAAGTGAAAAAGGAAACTTTGCCTAGCTTGTTAAATTCATTTTTTAATTTTAGTATATATAATTTTTTTAATTATGGTTTTTTTTTAAGTGATGACATTGCTAAATCTTTGATGCCGTTGACCTCATTCTCAACGGCCATGATGAGGCATGTGGTGTTATAGGGAGACAGAATTATAAGCTTTTTTGCAAGCTGAAAAAAAAATTAGAATCTTTTTTTCCTTTTTTCATCTCTTTTTCTTCCAAGAAAAATGGGCCAACTTTTTTTTTTTTTTTTTTTTTTTTTTTTTTTGGAAGTGAAAAAAATGGGCCAACTTTGGAACTACAGTTTAAAAATGATGATTAAAAGTTATCTTTTTTTCACCCTATGATCATTTTATGGTGCTTTTAATTTATTTTTTTTCCAACCTAGCAAAAAAAATCGAAATTAAAATGGGGTTTCTTAAGTTTTGGATAGGCAGACACTCATAATTATTGTATACAGCAAAATTTATAACAAGCATAATCTAAAAAAATTAAAAATGCCGGTTTAAAGGACCTTCAATCATTTTTTGTATTAAAGTATGCTTAATTTTTCAACACCTTAATCATGGAAAATATAATAACATTCAATTAAGATGGGCCTTTTTGTGCATAAAATTATTGGACAGTTTCAAATCTCAATTGGTCAAGTTGATAAGATTGATCATATATTGTTATATGCTGGAAGGCCAAATTTTTAAAAGGAGAGGGGGGGGGGTGAAATAAAGGTTGTGTTTATAATGTTAAGATATGATTTGAGAGAGGGAGAGGTGCTTAAGTCAATATTCTCATACATGGAAAAGGAGATTATGTGTTTGGGGACCATTTTTTATACATAAATGATGATTTTAAGTTATTTATGAATTTCAATGATCAAAAGCACATATTAGTAATTAAATTTCCTCATGCATGACATCTAGATACAGTCTATCCAACATCGACTTCTCTAGATGATAAAAATTGAGCCAAGGACAATTATATAAAAAAAATAGAAACAAATAAATGCGTTGGGACACGTAATTTTTGAAGGAATATAATAAACCCATTCCTTCTGACCACTGATAAATCGTGATCCCATGAGTCCATTGCATGACAGTGCAAGCCCTTGAGACATGACTATGTGAGCAATTCAAACGAGCTACTAATTAACTAATTTTACGATCATCCATTTGATTTAATTAAACTATACGCCGCCGAATGAACTTTCATGCATGCATCATATATTCATTCATCGTACGTACAATATTGCGAATGTAAAAATAGACTAACTAATAAATTTTAGATGTGACCTATACACATGAACAATGCATTTTCATCCGTATGAAGAACTATGCATGCTCTATCTCCTTTTGGAGGAAGTGCCTCGGATGCCCTTGACTCTTCTATAGTCCTATGCTCACATTATTGATTATTATAGTGAAATATGCTCCCAGGTTTTCTTTGGTGGACTTGTAATTGTTATTGTTCGTTTGTATTTTATATATCATTAATAATTCCCTTTATTTTTACCTTTTACTATTATTGGACTAGCATGGACCAATAACCTGTTTGCTACATATTAATCTGGTAACAATCCTGTACAAATTGAATATTTCATACTGTACAAAACAAAATATATACAGCAGTATTGCTAATAAAGGGGAGTCAAATAAAAATAATAATAATTAAAAACATACACGAAAATAAAGTACAATAATTCAATTTTGTCTATATGAAAACACTTTGACTGATTTAGGTGCATTATAATAATTAAAAGTTTAAGATGAAGAAAATGAAGATGCAAATTACGGAGTATAAAATTTCTGGAAGGTTTTTTTAGGAGTGGCGGTCTACATCTTCTAGCTAGCTTGAAAATTAAGAATTGACTTTGTTTTTGCCAATATTTTTCAGTTGATTCAACTGTCTTCTTGTTCTAGCTAGCACATTTCTAAATTAAAGTATGATTTAAATTAGTTGCCTTCATTTAATTAAATTAGTAGCTTTCTTCTTATCTTCTAGAAGAAAGTAGATTCGTCACAATGCAATCTAGCCTCCAATAAAAGTGAATACAAGACAATGCCGCTTTGCTTGTAAAATGATTTGTACTACGTACATAATATGGAGTAGCTAGTTAAACTCGGTTTAGTAATACTACTCGTATCATATGTTAATTTTCTTTTATGTTTCCTCCCTTCTATTATACATACATCCCGTACTCTGCATGCTTAATTTATTTAGTAAAATACATTAAAGATTGATTTGTAAAAAATAAATAATTACTAATTACAATGGAGTTTTCCGTACATTAATGCTCTAAAATGACATGATTTAGAAAACCTAATTAAGAAATTATCGAAAAGCAAAGCAAGGCAGTAAAATTAAAGGGAGCAATATCTACAAATTGTGAGTTGTTGAAGTTACAAATTTTAATATATCTAATAATGATGTTTACTCTCAAATTTGTCTTGAAGAAACAACTTTAGTGTACAAAATCAATGGACATCTAATCTATATGGGGCCAGACAAGCAAACAAAATTAATGAATTTAGTAAAAACAAAAAGAATCCTAGATCTCTTCTTATCCAAAATATATAAAACCTAAAACTTTATATTATCACATTTTATTAATCATATCTCAAAATACGTCCATAAAAATTATATATGCTTTTATATGGTGCAGATTACGATCCATAATGATTCCATGCCCATTCTTTCTTTATTATTTGATACGGTGTCGTATAATACATCTCATTATCTCAATATACATTCTTGCAAACCAGATTTGTATTTTTAATGAATGATGAACTGGAGATTAATGATCCCTGCCAATATCTTTCTACTAATTGTTGATATGGAGTAAACCCCCATCTTAATTATTTACGAAAGAGTAGACATTTGATTATGAGCTTGACCGGTGAACAACCCTAACTATGACTGAATATATACTCCGATCCCTCCATCCCACAAAGTTCCTATATATCATGTAATATAAACCTTATTTTCTAATAAATTCCGTGCATACTTGGTCTAAATTAGGTGCTATAACAAGTTGACACATATTTTTTTAAGAGTGGAAAAGTAAAGGAAAAGTGTGAGTAGGCAAATTTAAACATATATTTTAAAATACAAATCGCAAGATATATAAAAAGCAAAAAATCATAAATGAAATGAGTAATTTGACATCTTAACAAAAACTCACATAACTTTGTTTCATAATGCTCTTAACGTTTTTAAGAAAATTATAGACGTGTGTCACTGTACTGTGTCTTGTTAGATTTAGTTGCTTCAATATGTATTTGTCAAATGTCAAATACATTAATAAATATAAAAACATTAAACGGTAAAGTGTTATGCAGTAAAAAAAACATTATGAAATAAAGGTAACAATAGTAAAATAGTAAATTCGGACAAATGCATATAGTAGTCACTTAACTACGGCTCCCTATTTCCCTAAGACAATGAGCCTTCATCGATCTTGTTTACGGTACGTAGCAAACTTGAAAAAAAGGACGAAGAAAAGAACAAAAGTGTGATATATAAAGGACCATAGTAGCTAGACAAGTCCAAAACTGCGGTCAATAGTGGCCAATAAATGGCAGAGGCTTGGTCATATTAGGAATTATAGAATATTTATCCTATAATTGAAGTGTACCTACATTACATAATATTTAATACGTGTCGAAAAATCGAAAACATCGTACAAAATAATTTAGAAAAAAAAAATTAGGAGAGGCCAAAAAGAGGATGACAAGAATATAAAGAAGTGGTTATGAACCGTTGTAAACTAACAAGAAGAACTGAAGAAGTGATTAAAAATAGGTTTGGTCCCTCAATTGAAAGCATAGAATTAGCATAGGGTATACCTCTATCACTATATTCTACCTTTGCTTGCCCTTAAAACTTAAGAGGTCCCTTATTTTTAAGGTCATTTTCACCATTAATTTGTTTGTCCTTAAATCTTAAGAGGTCCCTTAGTATTTTTAGGTCATTTTCACCATCATGAAAGGTCGAAAAGGAACACAACAAAATAGATACGACCTACCTAGGCCATATATTGAGATAATAGAATGGATCATGTACTTGAAGAGTTTTTTTCAATAAAGATCAAATTAAGATATAGCTAGCTTTGATAGGAATGCGCATTGTATTCAAAGGACCCATTGCCTCTATTCATTTTCATATCTATATCATGTTACATTGAAGAGTTTGTTTTGTATTTTTCCTCCTACATAAGGCTGAAATAATCTTACAAAATCGGTTGCCATCAAATATTAGAAATTCAATACTTATTGACTTAATTTTTAACAACTTCCATCAGACTCATATGTGCAGATTTTAAACGTGATGGGGATGACCTTTTGTTAGAATATATAAACCCACTTTATAATATAAGAATGACTTTCGCGTTAATTATAAGTCTATTTTAACTCAATCTTACGTTGAAGTTTAATTAAGACATTGATATTGATTATTCAGTTATGAAGCCTATAACAACACCATTTAATTACCAATTCAATGCCTTGACATGCCGTGCATGCTCCTTTTGACAATGTTAGTGTGATTGTGAGGAAGGGTTTTTAAGGGGGTCTAATGAACTCACTTAAAAGAAGCCTTGCTTGTTTGGCCACCATATTTTTTGAGTTTGCTTCACAAGGAATTGAGAATTGGTGGTGTAGGTATTTTGTAGTCATATTTCGGGAGTACAAGTATGCTAAAAGTAAAATATACTTGATTTAAAAATATACTTGATTTAAACTTGTACACTTTTCTAAGAATATAAAATTGTTAGTAACAATTTACACAGCAACCAAGAAGATTATTTAAATATCATGTGATCACATTCATAACTACGCAAACATAGTAACAACAACATTATTTTAATTCCTAAGATTACAATAACCTATGAGATGGCCTTATTTAATCTGTTGATTCTTTTCTTGTAGATGCTCTCTTGTATCTTTGACCAAGACACTAATACATGACTTATCTTAATAGTGATCACAATCCTCTTGCTCGAACTAACAAATTTGGTTTACTCACTTCTTGCAGAGATTAATTAGTGGTAGCTATAGGATTCGAACAACTCAATGCTTTCAAATATGTTTTTAAAGAAAATGATATTCGGTATAAAATAATTTTAAGAGTTATAATGAGTTAAAAATGGAGATATTAAACCTGATCAGACATTATTAATATCAATAAATTTATGATTTTATAAATTAATACAAGTATCATATCAGGAAATATATCGAATATTTATTAACAATCTTATGGATCAAATGTTATAGAGTATTATATTATCTCTATAAACAACCTATTAGTTTATTAGGCCCTGTTCTTTTGAGCTACTGTGATCTAGTCTACTCTGCTAAAATCTACTCTGTTTTGCTCTGCTAAGCCATGCTCTACTAAAACTTGCTCTGCTTTGCTATGAAGATCAAAAGAACAGGGTCTTAGCGGGTTATCTTCACTGTATATAAATGTAGCAATGTCGTATTATAACGGGGTTATAATGAAATAAGCAAATTTCAAGACATCCGACAAAAGAATGAGTAATAATTAGGATTAGGATGGGGAATAATGGCAAGTATACCCCTCTATTTACACTATACCTTGTATGTAGGTTAACTGTAACATGATACACTCTACTCTACTCTATTGTTTAACCACCCAAAATTACCACAAATCGAAAATTCCTTGGGTAAAATTCCCAAGACAATGGCGCCCCTCAATGGGCCCCTTGACTGAAGCAACTTTATTCGTATTCCTAAGAAACATCAAATTAATATGGTGGGTGTGATTTTCATGGTCCTTTTCATGGATCCCAATTTTCATTAAGAATCCTACAAACACTGTCGTATTTGTGTTTTTCTTCTTGGGATTATGACGTAAATGTGTGTCATTTGTCATATTCACTTCAACATTAAAACCATTATTAATATCTCGAACCTAAAATACATAACTCATTATAAAATCAATATACTACCTCCGTTAATTTTTAGTTGCAATAAAGGAGTATTATTTGTGAGAAATAAAAAATTCCTTTATTACAACTAAAAATTAACGGAGGTAGTATTTATATGTATAAAACTTGATTGAATTTATCGTATTTAAAATAAATAATATATAATAGAATGTGTTTTAAATATATTTTCCCTTAAGGAATTACCAACATCAAAGTTATTATTTTTCAACCTATCTTATTGTTTAATTAGTATTTATACGATATATAAAATATATAACATGTGTACATGAGGATAGATGTACCTAAGGTACTGTAACACATCGTTATTTTGAACTCGTAAATTTATGAATGTTGCATTGTTCTTCATTTGTTTATCTTGCATTGGTCACAATAATATATACTTACTCCCTCCGTGTTTTAATAAGTGTTACACTTTGACCGGCACATAGTTTTAGGCAATTTAATTGACTTAAATAAAATAAGGGGTAAATGGGGTAGTTGAAGTATTAAAAAATTATAAAAGAAAGATGGTGAGGTTAATAGTTTATTGAAAAATAATGAATGTTAGAGGAAAAAATAATTAAAAAAGTAGTAGTGGGTTTGGGTGGAGACCATGAGAGGAGAGAAATATAATATTAAATTGTAGTTTTTTGCCAAAAAAGAAAGTGTAACACTTATTAAAACACGGCCGCATTTAGGGGTGGCAATCAGGTCGGGTTGGGTCATTTCGGGTTCGAGTCATTTCGGTTTCGGGTCAAAAAACCCCTGACCTAAACCTGACCCATTTAACTTTTCGGGTCAGAAATCCTAACCCTAACCTGATTTATTCGGGTTCAGGTCAACCTGATTTCAACCTGATTTTTTTTAATGAAAAAATTAAGCCAATAATTTGGATTTTTATTCAGATCTGGCAACACATACATTCATCCTTTAATTATTTTTTATAATTTAATACTTAGTATGAAATTGGAATCCACACAGTACACCTTTATACGAGAATTGAAGTTACATTTCCAAAATAAAACAAAATAATGATCCATATGAAGCGTCAAATTCATGAGTCGGTAAACCATGAAACAGCAAAAGCTCAACCTTGCATGTCGTGCAAAACAAAAATAAGAAAAATCAGAGAAACAAAAAAGAAAAAAAAAAGAATGAAAGAAAACTTCGACACAATCATTAAATAAATTGAAAAACAATTACAGAAAAACAAACATACACGAAATATTATTTAAACTAATGACTAAATTCTTATTTTCAAACAATAGAGATTTTCGAACTAAAGAACAACAACAAAAATAAACTATTTAATAACACACACAAAAAAAAACAAAGTAGTAGAAAAATGAAAGTCATATTTTCATTTGATGAAGATCTGGGTTAGAATATTAGTGAAAAACTCATTTAAAGGAAGGAGAGAAGAAATTATGAGAGAGAAGAGAGAAAAAATTATGAGAGAGAAAGTGGAGGTAAGAAAACATGTGACGGTGGCTGGTGGGTAGGGAAATAAATATTAGGGTTTTATTCTTTAGGTAGTACATATATATCTCATACGGAGTACAATATGGATCTGGCCCAAAAACAAAACATGTTTTAATTTTTTTCGGGTCAATTCGGGTTACTTTCGGGTTGAATTTCTCAACCTTAACCTAACCCATTTAAATATCAGGTCGGGTTCGTGTCAACCCATTTAAGTTTTCGTGTCAAAAACCTCAACCCTAACCCGATATTTTCAGGTCGGGTTCGGGTCGTGTTTTCGGGTCGGGTCAATTTTTGCCAGCCCTAGCCGCATTTGATAAGTGTAACACTTATTAAAACACAGAGGGAGTATATAAATTTCTTTGGAATAATTTAAATGAGCAAAATAGAGAGTAGGTCTGGTCAGTTGAGATGGGACGGGTTGGAAGAATGAGTTTAGGTGGGTGGGAATTGGGGAGGAACCAAGACAAAGAATTCTTGAGAGTCTTAGACTAATCTCTTACATAGTTTTGTTGGATCCTTTGATGCAATTTTAAGTTGTTTCTAAGAATTTTTTAGTTCATCTGATTTTGTTTGAATTTAAATTATATCATTTGAACTTGTATTAAGCCCTATTCTTTTAAAATTCTGAACAGAGTATAACAAATTTCAACGGAGCATATTAAATCCGCAGAGCATACCAGCTTTAAAGAACATGGTCTTATTTTATTTAAACTTCAACCTCAATATAAGGCATATGATATAGGAACATATTGTCTAAAATGTTCTAATAATAATTAGACGGAATATAATCAAGCTCAAGATGTACTAGTGGCTCGTGCTTCCCAATAACCATTTAATTTTGCTTAAGAATTGGCTAATCACCATTTGAGGTAAAGATTAGTAAAACTCAAAATTAGTTGGGATGTGAGTGGATCGAGAGAAGAGGCAAAAATGACAGAAGGTGATATCAGAAAATGATCCCTACAAACCCCACAATTGTTACAGTATACTTTATGTTTATGTTATTGAGGGGGTCCACTTGTAATTCCCATTTTATTCCCTATTTTAATTTATAATTAAATAAATAAATAAATTATACAGTCACTTCCCGAGGCGTAGCTCTGGACCAAACCCAAAACCCTTTTATCTAAGAGAAGGTATTGGGTGCGGCTTGCCGCACCAAACAATTCATGCGTCAAGTATATATGATATACACTATTTGATATACGATATGTATTATTTGATAGAGGATATGTACAACTTGTTGGAGGATATATGTTATTTGATAGATGATACGTGCAGTTTGTTGTAGGATATATATTGTTTGTTATATGATATGTAGTATTTGATAGAGGATGTATAATTTATCTTTGGTAGAGGATATATATAATTTATCTTTGATAAAGGATACGTACAGTTTGTTAGAGGATATTATGTAGTATTTGGTGGAGGATATGTGTTAGTTGATAGAGGATACATACAGTTTATTAAAGGATATGTAGTATTTGATGAAGGATATGTAGTATTTGATAGAGGATATGTACAATTTGTTGGAGGATATGTGTTACTAAATAGAGGATACGTAAAGTTTGTTGGAGGATATATATTTATTTGATAGATGATATGTACAATATGTTGGCTTACCTGTTGCTTTTGTTTGCTGATTTCATTCTTTTATTGGCTGATATGCTTCATTTGTTGGTTGATATGCTCAATATGTTAGCTGATATCTGTCTTTTGTTAGCTGATATGTTCCTTTTGTTGGTTGATATACATAATATCACATCCCGTTATCGAGGATATCATCCAACGTATAGATAGATATAATCTAGACAATATAAATTATTTTATAAAAATAATTAAAAGATCAATAATGGCGGAACTAATATTAAAGGTCCCGTACTAAGCTCATGAAGTCATGAGTATAACATGACATGCTCATTTCCCAACCAAAATACATGCATTTGTTATCAAAACGCTCACAATTCAACATACAATCACATAGGACAATCAATTTCAACAATTATACATCACACAAGAAAACCCCTAATCGATTTTTTTGAGCATTTTTCGAAATATCCGATAATCTCAGGCAATTATCAAGCCAATTCAAGCATAAATCATGGACAAATATAATCAACAATCAACGAGTTTCTTGCCGTCAACGATATGATCGCTAATAACAAGGCTGTCAATGGAAACAATAATTGGTATAAACAAAAACCCACTTGACTGACAAAATATTTTATCAGACTGAACTTACGCAATAGTTTGAGTTTCTCTAATCACTAATCAGTAATCACCACTAAAATACCATACTCCTTTCTACGAGTATTATCATCGATTGTTGCTTTGCATTATTTTTATTTTCACCTTGATTCAATCTAATTACAGCTGGCTGCTGAAATTTTACAAGAGTTTCGATAAAACATAAACCTAGATTTTGATGCATGTGTTATTATTTAACTTCTTGTTTGTTGTGTTGTAATTACGACTACTCTATATATAGCCTTTGAATATTATATCTAAATTTTGTAGGATCTAAATTTTTGTGTACATGTATCGATAAATCATTGTAAGAGCTTCACAATGGCTAGCTACATGTATTTGTAGCTAGCAATTGCCACATCATTATTTTCATAGTTAAAATAAGCTACAACATCTAAGCTATAACTTTCACAATGGTTAGCTATATATTTTTGTAATTGAGAATAATAATAATAAACCAAAAATAAAAAAATAAAATAAAATAAACATAAAACAAATACATACAAATATTAAACAAATCAATATAAGTGTATTGGGTGGAGCAAAACCTTGTAGCTCCATGGAACTACAAGGTTTGACCTTAGCTACAACCTTTGTAACTCCACAATGGTGAACATGTAGCTCCAACTATTTATAAATTGTAAGCAGCAAGTCCTTTTCTACTACCATTGTGGATGCTCTAAGTATTTGATGCCACATTTTAATTTATGCATTCATTCTAAAATGTACTTGCTGTGCTTATGCATGGGATAATTTTCTTATGTTGAAAAACAATTTTAGATATATTAGGTTGTTTTTCAAATTATTGGTTGCTTAGTATTAAAATGGCTTGAACCATACCATTTTGTGCCTCCTGTCAAACCAATGTGTTTTTGGTTGGCTAGGTCTAGAATGCCACACGAGTTTTTAAAGGACTGTCCAAGCAAGGCTTGAGAAATGTTGATCATATATACTAGAGGCCATGCGTGCCATTGCCATCTTAGCAAATTATATACAAGTATACTCCATGTAATTCTTTCTATAGGGGGAACTTCTACCGGGGCCAATCAGAGCATGCACCCCCCTAAATTATTTTATTAATTACAGAAGTTATGAAACTTAAATAGCCCTATTTTACTATAAAATGCTGTGGGATAGTGATTAGTTATGAGCAAATGGTTTGAGATTCAAGTTTTGACCCCTTCATACCAAAAATTTTAGCCAAGATCCACCATTGTCCATTGGTTCTTCCGTTTTATTTACCGTAAAGTTTGAACTCAAAAATATAAAGTAAAGAGCGATATCACTTTTCACCACCTAAACCTCATAAATAAAAATATAAAAATAAATTAAATAATTAACCATGTTTTTAACTTTTAACGAGGCTTCATCCATTGGTTAGGCGGTGGTCCCTCACAGGGGGTGGCAGTACTATACTACTATGAGCTCCATAGACGAAGCAGTTGGATGCTGAGCAACACCAAGTTAGAATTTACCTTTTGGCATTTAATGCAATTTTATACATACGATATTACTGTTCTTTCAATACGTACACCTCTAGATTATCTAGAATTATTCTGGTATAATTATATTTTATATACTGTCATTATTCCCTAATCCTTCGAATTTAGTTGTTTTTCACCCGTATCTTGTCACATTAATTTCTTGTAATTTTGCTAATGCACTCAACTATTTTAACCAAAAATTAGAAATTAAAAATTAAAAAAAATTACATAATGTATTTGCACCAGAAAAGGCTAAGGGTGGATAGTGACTTAAGATCTCTGTGATCTTTGCTTTAGTATTTGGACTATGACTATAATGCCTACAAATATTATACTATTGCAAAGTACTCCATACTTAATTGTTATTACCTTAAACATGCATGTATTATAGCCCTTAATTATTTATACAATTCTTCACCTAATGCTTGATCCTTAATTAAATTAACTATCAACTAGATAATCAAGTGCAAAGAATTAAACACGAAAAGTCTTTAAATATTTAACAGACTTCTATGATGAATTAGACAAAATTTAATCAAATGACTTAAGAGAAGGATTGGTAGGTAAGCAAAGTGAAACTTTTAAGGGTTGTTGGTTAAACATTATGTAATTAATTTTTGAAAATTAACGTACTACTCCATAGTTATTTTTTAAGGGTTGTTGGTTAACCATCAATCGCCTAATTATCTTCTATCTTTCTTTCCTTTATCGCCCCATTATTTTCATTAAAATTTAACATGAGATAACTATGGAGTAATAATTAAAAAAATTTCAAATTACAAAATACTAAGTACAATAAAGTTAAAATCTTATGCTAATTAAACTTTATACACATATTTCACAAAAATTTCAAAAAAATTACCAACAAAATTACAACCAGTAACAATGAAATGGACAACACCAAGAGCAAGATATGACACAAGCATTATTAATAAGGGAAGGATCTCCTCGATCCCTTTCATAGCGAGAGACAAAAACAATCGCTAAATTACAAAAAAGGAAAAATCATAATCCACTTTTGGTCCCTTTTTTCCCTCTCCTCTTTTACTCATTTCTTTCCTTTCTTCTTTTTTTATAAAACCCCTTCTTTCTTCTTTTTTTGCATTTCAATCTTCAATTCTTTGCTCTTCTACTTCACTTAGCTCAAACAACACTCTGTTTTCTAATTAACACTGTGAAATCAGCAATACCCAGTTTCCATTTTCATCTCTAAATTTGCAGGAAAATTATTTAATCTGTTTTTGTTGAGGAAAATTAGAAATTTAGCTTTTTTCTGAGTTCAGAAAAGCTCTGAAATCAGAAATTACTACTTGGGTGTTTCTTCTGTTCCTAAATTTGTTTGGTGAAAAAAGTTTCCTTTTTTGGGTTTTTACTGGCAAGTTTTGATCTTTTAGTGGGTAATTTTATAGCAGTAAAATGATTGATTTATAGCAGGAGAAAGATTGAGATTTGAGAAAGAAGAAGAGAAAATCTTTGAAAAGAAGATTTCTTTGATTTTTTTTGGAGAAGGTAAAAAATAAAGATGGGGTTGGAAATTGGTGAATCATATGTTAAGAAGACACTCAGGAATTTATGCTTGAGCCATGGTTGGTCTTATGGTGTTTTTTGGCGTTTTGATCCGCAGAATCATATGTAAGTTCATATATATATGTATATATATATATATTTTTTTTTTTACTATTTATAAATTATAATTGCTGCAAAAAATTATAAAAAATGAGGGTTAATGTTAAATTTCATTTGATTTCAAGTGTGACAATTAGTTAAACAAATTTGATTTTCTAGTATAAATTATATTACAATTTTGGGTTATTGTTGTGTTACCTAAAAACACATCCAAAAAAAGAAAAGGAAAAAAGAAGTTAATTATACAGTTATACTGCATCTTAGTACTCCTAAACTGAGGAAATTTCAGTTATTATAAAGTTCATTTATGCTAATGAAGTGGGGTTGGTTACTTTGGACCAATTTTTTAAAATGTAGATGTTTACAACTTTTCCTTTAATTTCACTATAATAGTAAGACAAATTTATTAATAAACTGACAACATGTTACTAAAATTTGTGATTTGAGTAATATGCAAGTAGTCTAAATTAATTTGTAATAAAAATTAATGAGGGTGGTTGATTTGATCTGAATGACTGAAGCCAAATTTGGAAATTTTGTGTTTATCAGATTGTTAACTGTGGAAGATGCTTACTATGAGAATCATGTTGCTAGTGTAATGGATAGTGTGCCTTTGCAAGTCCACATGTTTGGTGAAGGGTAAGTTGTGTATAGTTTTTCATAACTTGTGGCTTAATTTTCGAGTTTTCGAGTTTCATAGTGTATTTGATTTGTATAATGGCTGGTCTAATCTTGATAAAATGGTTTCTTCAGTGTAATTGGTGAAGCTGCATTCGACGGGAAACATAGATGGATGTTTGTAAATGGTTTAACAGATCATTGCAAACTAAATCTCCAGTTTTCAGCTGGAATTAAGGTATTTTCTTTTGGGTTCAATCTGTCCTGCATAATGCAAATCATATTAGCATTCTGTAATTGATTAGTTATATTTATAGATTGTTTTCATCGTTTTCTCAGACAGTTGCAGTTATTCCAGTGGAAATGCGAGGTGTGGTACAATTTGGGTCTACGAAAGAGGTTAGTACTGGTGCTGCAGAGGAACTTGCTTTGTGCCGTTTTTACATGGTATATATATTCTGTTAGTCTGTGGTAGTGTGGTTGCTAAACGTATGTGCTGATTTTTCTGTGGTAGGTTTTTGAAACACCAGAGATCTTGGATCAAGCAAGGAAGTGTCTTCGAGATAGTGTTTATTTTGCTGGGGTAGCAGGAAGTAATACTTTGTTGTCTAATTCTGATGCCAATGGCCAAAAAGGGCTATTAGCTTCGGTCATCTCATCCCAAAGTTCCTTTTGTGATGATGTGTCTACGCCTTGGGCAAATAGCATTGAAGGTTGTTCGTTGTTCGATTCCTTACCATTTTCTGGAGAGGTGTTTGGAGAGCAATTTGAGCCTGCTCTTCTTCCAGCTTCTGCACTTGATACATGCCAAGCGGATGATCTTTCACAGTGGCTTGCTGATACATCAAAACTGTGTGTAACTGGATTTGATCTAGAAGCTATGCTTGCTGATGATATGTCATCGGATCTGTGTGGAGGCAACCTATTTTCTAACATCCAAGGAAAACAACTAACTTTCCCTTCGCAAAGTTCTTTGACTAACGCGTTAGATTTTGGCTGTGGAGAGTTGGGTGATGTTGTCAATGCTGTTGAAGACAAGGTTAACACCTTGCCTATTGATGATGGTATGAGTTTCTCTGAATGCATCTCAGGGGTTAGAGGCAATTCAACTGCTGCACCAAGAAAAGGGTTGTTCACTGAGCTAGGTTTGGAGTATCTTTTAAAAGATGGTTCTAGCAGTAGTTCTACCCCTAGATCTTGCATAGAAGATCAATGGCCGTCATCCAAAAAGAGGAAAACTGAAGCCTATCAACCGGTCAATAACCAATTGCAGCAAACTTACCATTCTTGGGGAGTAAAAATGATGCAGCCTACAAGTACTAGTGGCCATAAAATGCAGGATTTTGGATCCTTAAAAGACTGCATGGATAAAGCACAGGGAAGGTTGTGGATTGATGAAAGCTATAGCATGGATGCCAAGAGCTGCGTCAGTGCTGTTAATACACAAAGTAAGAGGACTGAGGAACCTCCAAAGGCCACCAAGAAAAGAGCGAGGCCTGGAGAAAGTACGCGTCCAAGGCCCAAAGACCGACAGTTAATTGCTGATCGAATCAAAGACTTGAGAGATCTTATCCCTAATGGTGCAAAGGTATACTACTTTCTGTTTGTGTCATCTCTTGTTATTCCTAAGATACTCCCCTGAATATTGCTGAATGCTGATGATGATGTTGATACTTGATATTGCAGCTGAGCATTGATTCTTTGCTGAACCGCACCATCAAACACATGCTTTTCTTGCAAAATTTGAACAAGCATGCACGCAAACTCAAACAAGTCGATGAATCAAAGGTTGGTGATATTTTTGCTGAAATAATGTACACTTTTGACAGTTGATTAAAACATGCTCTGACAAATTACTGCTGGTTTTGAATTTTCAGTTAAATGGCCAGGATAACGGCCTAATAGGAAGTTCAACCTCAGTTTCTTCGGGTGGTAGTGGTAGGCGTAATGCTACTTGGGCATACGAAGTTGGAGGTTCAAACCTCCTTTGCCCAATTATAGTAGAGGATCTTAATGAACCTGGTCAAATGCTCATTGAGGTGCGATCTTGATGGCAATGCTGATTATTTCACTTCCATTTCATTGTATATAAAAGAACTCTAGGTTAAACAATTTTAATTCCATCGTGTAGATGCTATGTGAAGAACGGGGATACTTCCTAGAGATAGCTGATGCAGTTCGGGGTTTTGGCTTAACCATACTCAAGGGAGTCATGGAAATGAGAAACGACAAAATATGGGCACACTTCACTGTTGAGGTACATCTTTTCATCTAAGTCATTCCATATACAACTTCAAGTAATTAGTAACCTGTCAGTAATTTTCATTAATCTTATTAAAGGACGAATGTATATTTAAATGTGCAGGGAAACAAGCATGTAACGAGAATGGATGTGTTCGTGTCTCTTATGCAGCTTTTGCAAGGCACAAACACAAGTGAAGTTCTGAACACAACCTGTGAGGCCGCTAACATTGTCACCAATGCAGCTCCATTTTGGGGTGACTTCCAGCAGCATGTTGTGCCACTTCCAATTTAATCGTAACTAGACTTTAACAGAATCTGCTTGGATTTGGTTTATGTATAGAGATCTAGGAATTTAACCAAAGTTCACGCTAGCGCAAAGAAGAGCATCACAAAGTGTATTGCTTCTCCTCCCCTGCAAGTTACTGCTCGCTCTCACTACGAGTATCATGGCGAATCAGGCAAAGTAGAACTGAAAAATAGCTTCAGCGAAAACGGCCAGATTATCACATCTGTGAACTCAGCTAGTTATTTTTCCTGTTCAATTTTGTTGGGTCTTGTGGGTAAATTGTTATTAGTGATTAACCTGTTTATATCTTTGGGCTTATTGCAGATGTAGCTTACTATATAGTGTGTTAGAAAAGTATTACTTGGTATACTTAGGGCTGACCTTTGAGGCTCTTGCATGTTTTGCCTCTCATTATTTTTGTAGTTAA
The DNA here is from genome assembly GCF_001683475.1 of Chenopodium quinoa. Taxonomy (NCBI): domain Eukaryota; kingdom Viridiplantae; phylum Streptophyta; class Magnoliopsida; order Caryophyllales; family Amaranthaceae; genus Chenopodium; species Chenopodium quinoa. The sequence goes on from NW_018743175.1 coordinate 460,669, forward strand.
GTTGGCAATTGAATGGAAGATCAATCTCTCTCTCATCTCTCGATTTCTCGCTCTTCGTTGTTTGTTAACATGCATGTTCTTTGCATAAGCTTTGTTATTCTTCTGATCATGAAGTTGTACTCAACTTTTATCAGTTAAAGAACAAAGATAGAAAACCACAAGTTCAGCAGTCCCAAAGTCTTAGGTTAAACTTCCAGGATATTTGATTGCTTTCAATGGTATGAACGACAGAAATAAAGACTCGCAGTGGAATCAATAGTAGAATTGTGTTAGCTTTTATAATTTCTATTTATCATTTGGTTGGGAGTGAGGTTGGTAAGGACTAAGGAGTGTTCTCACTTCATTGCATAATGGACAGATTTGACTTAAACTAGTGTGTGACCTGAACAATATAGGTTGGGTCAATATGTCGAGTTGATTCCATTTACATAATTACATGGTTTTGTTATCTAGAAGGTAGGAATAATTTAGAAGGTAGGAATAATTTTGATTAGAGTATAATTTTTAAGGCATTTCAATTTTTTTTATAGCTAGTTTAGGTTGAATTTTCTATTTTTTATTTTTTGGTCAGAACGGGTAGGATCGGATTAATATTTGATAGGTAACATCATAAATTGAAATTACTATATTCGCCCAAGATAAAAAATTTGAAGAGGTGAGTGTGGTTTTGCCAATAGGAGTATATAATTGATGGCCTAGAAGCAGTACAGAAATTGGTTTCCATATCTGATGAAACCAAAAAACTACTCTATGGCCTGTAGCAATGTGGATGTGCTTGGACAATGTATGGACACTATTATTTGTAGGGCATTACCACTTATTAGCCACTACGCACATTATCATTTCGTGCTTCTCAATTGTTGTACGTTACCTTAGCCTCAAAATTTGAATCATCAACCACTTTTAAAAAAAAAATTAATTGCATTTGCTCATTTATAAATTACTTGCCTTTTTTTTAACCTTTCCCAATTTCTAAAACACGCATTTGATCATTAATATTTTGTCACTTACGTTTATAAACCAACTAATATTATACGAAGTATATATTATCAATTGAATTAATTAATAACTTTTTTTTTTAGCTCCATAGTATTGTGACCATTTTTTTTTTTGAACTCCTCAATTGGAACAATAAATTTCTTTTCCCTTTTTGTCTTATAACTCATAGTTGTTTAGACCCAAAGTCGAGAATTAGAGAGCTTAAGTTCATATCTTAAACTGCAACACTTCATGTCATTCACTCATTCTAAAGTTATCTCATATTTATTTCTCTATAATCTCGAGTTTAATTGTATTAATTAGTTTACATATTATCACACAATCTTGCATAATTAATTTTTTCTTTATTATTAGTAATCAAAAGATAATCTAGGAGATATGGAGTATAAATTTATAGGAAAGATCTGAAAGATATAAGCGTGCATAAACAATTATCAGAGCATTAAGTATTTGTTTTATTGTCTTGATAATTAAGCTACTAGTACCAAATTACAATTAAAATGTAAAAATTCTTAGACATTATTCTTGAAAGATAAACAATTTAACTTTGGGTTATAGTAATAATACTACAGTAGTAGATTATTTACATATCTTTATTTCTAGTTACTGCATGCAAGCATAATGAAAATGTTGGGTAATAATTATAATGGTCGGACCAAAAATTAAAAAGAAAATACAAATGGTAATGGCCGACTTAAAAGCAGCTTTGTAGTAATGGCATGCGTTCTAGCCGACTGTGGGTGACCTGTATAAATTGTGTGGGCATTGTTTGTTTGTAGGTCAATGCGTTATCATTTTGCCTTCAAACTCAAGTTTCATTTTTATTGCATTTCATTTCTTCACCTCTTTTCCCTTTTTCTCATATACCTATCCAACTTAGAAACTAGCCTTCATAATCCATAAAATGCTCTAGCTCAATTAATTATTTGATACTTAGGTTACTTAGGGTGTTGATAACAAAACGAGCTGAACGCCTATTCTGTTCTCCTTATTTTCACTTATTTTAAATCTCATAAGTTCAAATAAGTTTAGTTTAGAAAAAATAAAATCTAATAAGGATTACCCAAGTTTAAATTACAACTAAAATAAGTTCAAATTAGATAAGATAAGCTCAAGTAAATTCAGATTAGATTAGATAATTTCAAATAAGTAAAAATCAGCCAATCAAACACCCTAAATCACATAACTCACTTGGGCTGATTATTTTCACCATATTTGAACGAACTTTAAAAACCCGTTTTAAGTTTGAGTTGATAAGATCGTTTTGAGTCTGAGCCAAACTGTGAGCATGACTTGATTAGTCATAATTTTTCAAGTCGTTATCACTCTATAGTATCACGTACAAAAACAAAGAGTTAGGGATTTAGACTTATAAGCAGAGTTTATGGAGTGGGAAGGTGTTTGCATAATTGGAGCATCCTTTACGTGGGTGCTTAATTTTGACATCTCGTTGTGAGGTCGGTTCTTTATGTCTAAATCAACTTCTGAGTAAAGGTTTTGGACTTTGGTTATTATCTGTAAAAATTTGCCAAGTCTACTAGTCTATTAGTACTAGATCAACTGACTTTTCACCAAGCTAAGGGTGGTTTTGATTTATTTATAAATTGTCACATCTCTTGATATACTAGATTCTTTGGTGTTGATATATGATGGACACTCAAGTTTTGGTTTTTAAAAAGTGATTACTTTTTTCAATTCTCCTCCCATGATTCTAGAGGTTTAGATCAAGTTGACTAGATCATCTTGAATTCTTGATTTTTGGGATCATATGTTGTAAAAACTAAAAAGCAAGTCAATTTTGATTACACCTTGTGTTAAGGTTATTTAACTAACATCATCAATGTTATTTTTTTTCCCTCAGACACCGAGAGAAGGGGTGAGTGACAAATTAGAATTCTTAAATTGGAACTAAAATCAAAACTAGTTTCAGTTTCAAGTAACAATATTGGGAATTTGTGGCATAAGATTTCGACTTTCACTATTTATTTATTTTTTTGGGTATGGACTTAGTGAGCTACATGTATGGAGTAATATTTAACCCTTGATCATAAAATAATTTAAGCTCGAGTTTAAAAAATAGAGAACAAATGAATATGTTTGTGAGCATCTAAATTTTCTTAAAAATTAATTTATTCAAATCTACAAAATTACTAGGTACTCAAAACCAAAAACCCAATGGTTCCGTTCTCATTTTTAAGGTGCTAATTGCAACAGGGGGGATCTAACTTCAATTACTTAGGGTTGAAAAAGTACTTAGGGTTGTTAACCTCTCTTTGACACCAAAGTAATCTTTATTTAGGCCCTAAAATATTCACCTTATTTTTGGAGACAATAGCTTTGTTCCATTACATGAGTTAGAATCAAATACTCCTCTTTCTAAAGTATTTATGTCATCTTTGGCTATTTTTAGTTTACATGACTTGATTAACTTGCAAATTTGACTAAATTTTGACCTTATTTTTACACTAATCCTATCAAATGAAATGTGATTAGATTTATATTAATATGTACTTTTCAAATCTATTACATATTATTAAAAGCGAATCTAAAATGACACTTGGCAGCATTGTATTGAGTATTTTCCCTCCAAAAGCATTGTATTGAGTATTTTCCCTCTAAATAATGGGATTTGCTTTACATAAAATCTAAACTAAACTTTCTAAAATATTAAATTGTTCATTATAACTATTATATGTGGTTATTTTTAATTATATACTTCATACTTTCTAATAATTGGTGTCGAGTCCTTTTTTTTTATGTCGTTTTATAATTTTGTTGTATTATAATCACTCCGTATTAAACAACCATGCATCTATTGCACGGGAATTAATGTTGTACTTCACTATTTAATTTAGTAAAATCCGTGTATTGCACGGCAATTTAACTAGTATGAAATATGCATAATTTTATAATAAAAAAAATTAAAGATACTTAACGATAATAACCATAAATTAAAAAAAATCCTATCAAATCATCTATAAAAAAGCAAATATTTGATTAATATTAATAATAAGTTAAATTGAACATATTTGCATCCCATGAAATAAGTTAAGCTGAACAGCTCTGTGCAACGGTCCATTGGGCTATTGGCTCCAGTCCCAAATGGTAAAGCCCAATAATTAACTTTTGGCCCAATACATACAAACCCCAAAAGAATCAAATGAAAAACTAAGGTAAACAACAAAGACATATACCTCGCACTTTCCGGTTTTATCCGGGACTCCAAATAAACAACTTCTCAAAGTGTTCTTCATCTTCTTCCTCATTCTCTCTCCGAACTATTCAATTAATACAAAGTGTTCAAATTTGTTGGTTGAATAAATAAAAATGGAGAAAACGATTGCTATCTCTGAAACTAATAATTCCTCTCAATCTTCACAACTTAACTCCGCCTCTTCTCGCGTTATCTGCCGTGTGTAAGCTTCTTCTTTCTCCTTTGTAATCAATCAAAGCTTTATGAAATTTGTTGTATTTGATCAATTATTTGATGATTAACAAATTCCAATTGAAAAACTGCTTTTTTTTTTTGATTTTATTTGTTAATTTGTTGAGTAATTGTTTGATTTTGAATTTGGGAAATGTAGATGTCAAAAGCAATTTTCGCAATATACTTGTCCTCGTTGTAATACCAGATACTGCTCCCTCCATTGTTACAAGGTATGCCTTTTCTTTTCAGCTCTTACCAACTAATTTCGCTTTCGTTGTTCGATTTTCCAGTTTTATTGATATGTGAATTGTTGTGAACAAGTTAGGAGTAAGGGTGCTTATATGTTGTTACGATTAAATTATACTCCATCCGTCCTGAAATAATCGTGTTCAAATCGAATAGATTTTAAAGTGAATACTCCGTACTAGGGAGTTATTTGGTTGATGAAAACATAGGAAGTGGCTGCTTGCTTGGAAGTTGCACTTCCTACAAATGGGGAAAGTTGATTATTACAAATGGTAATTAGGTTTTAGCAATGCCGTTGAATTGTAATGAGTAAAGAGCTGTATATAGAAAGACTAAAAGAAGTTTTGAGGTTGAGGCGTCTCTTTTTTTTGGTGAAAACAAAGGATATACTACATTAATTTGGTTGAGGCAACTCTGGAGTTATCCAGAGAGAAGAGTGAGTGTTGCAAAGAAGAAGAAAACCGTAATTGCACTCGTTGATGTATACTGATATTGTGTGGGATGACTGCCGTTGTCTATGGGGATGGTTCGCAAGAGGATATTAAGTATTGATACTCTGGAGTTCTCGTGGAGATTCTATTTAAACTAAAAAAAAAAAAAGAAAAATCATGTTTAGGATTTGATATACTATATTTTTTGTGAATGCTAAGGATGTTGCTGGTCTTTTTACGAATGCTCAATGTAGAATAGTTTGTGATTCCAGTCATAATCTGTAAGCAATTTGGTATATAATTAATCATTTGTTATTCTAATTATTACCACCTGCTTCACTTACCTGCTTGGACTACCACTAGCCATAGCAATAGCATTTTTTTTAGTTGTAATCATCCAAAGCCTAATTCCCTGGGCCCCCTCCTATAAGTTTAGTAAGAGACTCATGATCTAAGTGATGTTATGATTGTATTTGATGCATTATGTGGTTGTTTTGGCAGTCTCACAGCCTCCGATGCAATGAATCTTTTATGCGGGAGAATGTTGTGGATGAGATGAAACAGCTACGCCCTGATGATGAGAGCAAGAAAAAAATGCTGGAAATTCTTAAAAGATTTCATGCTGAAGATGAGGAGGATAGCATGGATGAAGATGGTATGTTTCCTCAGGGGGTCATCTGTTTAATTTGAAGTATTTAGTAAGATAGCTACCAATACCCCAAGAGGGCCAAGACAGTGTTTTTGCATAATCACTAGCTAAAAGCTCTGCATAAAAGTGACACAACTTATAGAGTGAAATAAGATGGCAGAAATCTAGTTAAAGAAACCACAATGGAATGTCTGAGCTTATGCAAAAAGTTCTTAGCTCAGTTTCATTATGAGCTCTGAACTTTGCTTCAAATAATCAAATATGTCATCTTATGCCATTTTCCTTACATTGCAGACTCAACTCTCTCTGAGGAGACTATTCAAAAGGCTCTATCAGGTATGTTGCTTATAATTTCATCTTTTCAAGTGTCAGTAGTTGCACGTTACTCGCTGTTTGTTGGTTCCCCCTATAGGGTATAGCTGTGTGGCCTGCTTATCTTCCCTTCCCAATTATAGTGTTGTCTTTTCCTGTTTCCTTGCTGCATTGTCTCAAAGACAACTATGACATTTTTCACTGCTGTTGTATTCTTATTTCCTTGCACAGTATGCAATTTTAAGACTTATTGTGAAAGGCCTGATATTGTTTAGGGAGAATATATATATGTAATATGTTCTGAAGCATAATTTCTATTTTCAGGAGTTGAAATAAATTATGACGACTTAAGTGCTGAAGAAAAGAAACTTTTCCAACGAGCTATAGCAACAGGAGAATTGAGCAAGATGATTGAGCCATGGGAGCCATGGTGGTTGAAGCCTTCTGCTCGAACAATATCTCTGAGTCATGAAGGAACTCGGCTTATCCAGCCTTTAGCAAGCGAGGAAGCATCAGGATCACATTCTGGTGAAAACCTTGAGAGTAAAATTCCTCCTGGACCTGAGACCCCTTTGCCGTCACTTAAAAATCTTACTTCTGCTGAGCCTTCTCCACTTCTCCCTTTTCATCTGGTTGACATCCTGTACAGCTATTGTTTCACCCTTCGCCTTTATAATGGGGATTGGTCATCAGATTCTATCGGAGCTTCCATGGTGGTCTTAAATGTGTCCGCTGTTTTAAGCCAGGGAGCACAACCAGAATCCTTATTAGAAGCTGTGTCATATTGCTTAGAGAAGACTTGTTCGCCGGACTTTAGACACGTGGGTGGTTTACAATTTGGGTTTGGTGTTCTCGATGATGTTGTATCTTTAATATCCTTAGGTAGGGCTGCTCTAGTCTGTGCATTATGTGATCTGCAGAGGATGATTGTGGCAGGAGAGATGGAGCTGAAATCCAAGAAACCAAGAAAAGCAAAGAGTTCAGACTTGAAGAGCAAGCTCAAGTCTGCTGGAAGGAAGATCTACTTTGTATTGTGCTGGGTGAATGAGCAGCCGGAAGAAGTGTGGTCTTCTCTGTCAGTTCTTGTTCAGGCTGAAAAGGCTTCACAATTGGAATATCAAGGCAATGGAAAGAGGAGATCCTTAAAGACAGAGAAGACCAACGATGATAGCAAAGCTCTAATAAAAGAAGTTTAGTTATTTAACTGATTTTTTGATAGGCATATCAAGAGTTGTTTTTTGATAGGTATGTTAACGAGAGTTAATTAGGATAGTAAAGAGTATGTAATGTATAACTCTAGCAGAGCAAAGCATGTACATGCATAAGCTTTTCTTGTATAAGGAGATTACAAATCCAATGTTATTTTGGCCTGGATTTGGATAGCTTTTTTGCGGAATATATACAAGTAAGATCAGTATGCATGCAGAGATCTGGAAATCCCTGGTTGCTGCGTGCTACTCTGGAAATCAGAGCTATTGTTAAACTTTGTTATACAACTTGGTACAATGAACGAACGGCTTTGGCAGCCGATCTGTTGCATTTACATGCACTTCTAAAACTGGTATACTCGTGTAAGTGGTATACTCATGCTGTCATGACTTCTACTTGCAGAAAACTGTCGTTCTAAGTATAATTAAAGACAAGAGACGGCAATTCAACAGAAAGGCTTATAAATTATAGACGGGACCAACGTATAATCACATTGCATAGATTATCCCTAAAATACAATAGACGAATGGTACAAACTGGTAAACTTTATTGAATTATGATCACCACATAACATAAAACGTAAATCAGAACAAACACATGGAAATGATGATTAATACCATAAAAATATCACAAAATCCTAATAATTACCACGATACAAAGATAAATTATTTCTCCCATGATGCATGAAACTAAGCATAAACAACCCTAATGACATCATAATTTCCGTAGAGACCAACATCCACAAGGCGAACCTCGTCAAAAACCATATTAATCAACCTTTCGGCGAAAGGAGCAACCCTCGGTAAGCCTAGCCTTGCCACCAGTAGGCTGACAAAGAACAGTCTGACAATTAGGGCACATGATGACAGTTTGAGAGTGGCTGAATACAGTCGTAATGGCGAAGCAACCTTGGCACTTAACGTCCATGAAATACGAGTTTGGGGTCTGCACCAACCTCTTCAGCTTATGCTTCTTCTTCTCCAGCTCTGCCGGCGGGTTTAGCAAATCTATGTCGTTCTGCAACACCATGATTGTTGTTTTTTTGCTAGTAGGGTAAATTTATGATCAATATATAACAATGAATATGATTAAGAATTTATTTTGAGTTTCTGATTTAAAAAGAGAAGTGGCAGCAAGGGTTTAGATATTATGAAATTATGCGTTTATATAAGTTTTAGGGTGTGTGTTATGTAGGTTTAAGGATTTAAGAAAATAGGGTTTTGAGGATGAAAATTCGTTGATATTCTAGTGTGTGTTTTGCTTCCCTGGGGTTTTCTAGTAATGTCTCGTTTTTTGATGGGCCCAAAAGAAACTTTGTCACTTCTCTCGCCGTACAATAATTTCATTAATGAATTGAAATTAACCTTTAGAAAACTAGTCCATTTGGTATCGCTTTGGTTTTGTGTTTTTTGTTTTTCAAAATCATATGCTATTTATCATATAATAATTAAAAATTTGGTCAAACTTATTAAAATCATGATAATTTTAAAAATTGACAACAGAAAAGTGAAACCACTTTTTTTTTTTTTTTTTTTTTTTTTTTTTTTTTTTTTTTCAAAAAATAAAAAAATTAAAAACCAAAAATGATGTCAAACAAGTCAATTATTTGATTTCTTTTAAAAAAAAAGATTATTTATTTAAATATTAGATTATTATAATTATAAAATAGTTGATATTGAGTGTAGTGATTAATGAACAACACGACCTTGATTAGGTGCACTCCACGTCACAAATATATGATTTTGCCTTGTCGAGTACAACTAAATGACATAAATGATGCCAAAGACCTGAGATTTCGTTGAAGACATTGTTTCAAAAGTTAAAAATAAATTTGTCTTCAACATCTATTTATAACTATATAACTAAGATGAAAATTATTGACATCATCTTTGTACATGAGTCATTTATTTATGAAAAAATTTCCCTCCAATTGCTTATGATATCATCTTTTTTCTTTCAAATTTTTTGATCTTTCAACATTCAAATCCAAAAGATTAGAAGATGATTTTTTAAAATTAAAATGTGTAAATATCAATAACTAAAAACACGTTAATGTCTTTTATCTTCTCAAAAACACTATTTTAGGTGATTTGATGCAAAATCTATTAGTTTTTATAATATACCTAATTTTTAAAAAATATTTTTTAAACTCGTTCTTTTCATGTCTGGTTCGTGTTGCATAAACTAAAGATATTTCAAAAACACTATTTTATATGACACGATAATATGACACAAATCAAACATTAAAAAACCGAGTTAAGCGCCTAAGATTTTCGACTCATTTACTTTAGCAGGTCGATACAATACGAGTCATTTGATTAAAAAGTCTATCATTGATCAGGTTTCCCAAACCAATTATCTTTAACACAAACATGAAAATTGAAAACAACTACGAGTAGTACAAAATGAAAATGTTTGCCACCTGTAGATGAGATTACTGACATAGGGAAGGTAGGATTATTTCATATTTCATGGTTGACCACCCAGTCGTCATATCCCTTAAAAGCCGCACCAAATTGCCAATCCTTCATTTTCCCAGAAATTACACACGTACAGTGATATTTGGTGAGAATTAAACTAACCTCCGTCAAAAGAGTTAAAACGCTGCGCTTCACTTCACACTAGACCAGATCTAACAATCGTGTCGTGTCATATCTGGTTTGTTTTGGTGTTGGAAATTAAACGGGTTGGGGAAGGTCAACACTAACCCAACCCATTTAATAAACGTGTCGTGTCGTGTTGACCTAATTAATTAATCGTGTCGAAAACCCTTAACACTAATCCGCTTTTTTCGTGTTCGGTTCGTGTCTTGTTGAATTAAAAAAAAAAAATTGGTCTTGTTCAATAGATTTATCAATAATTCCATAATTTCTTGAGTTTTTATACTATGCAGGTTGAGTCATGTTAATTTCGTGTTGAGAATTTCAAAACTAATCCAACCTGTTTATTTGAACGTGTCGTGTCGTGTAGACCATTTTAATTAAGCGTGTTGAAAATCCTTGACACTAACTCGTTTTTTTCATGTTCGGTTCGTGTTGTATCAGTTTTTGCCAACTCTACTTCACACTAGTAGCTCAGCTAAATTCAACTCCTATCTCCTAATGGCATTTTCGTTATTATTCCCTAAATTTCCCAACATTTCCGGTACCCTCAAATCTTCAACCGTCCCTTTCCTCTTCATCATCGTAATAATAATAACGTCTGATCATCTTTTCTCTCTACCATAAACCTCTATCACATTCCTCATAAATATCCCAATTTTTCACAGAGGAGGGAGAAAACCTATCTTCTCCGGCACCGGCGAAATTCGAGGAGAGAGAAAATTTGGGTTTCATAAAAATGGTAGATGCGAGCGATAAATTGGCGTATTTTCAAGCAATTACAGGTTTAGAAGACATTGATTTATGCACTGAGATTCTTGCTGCTCATAATTGGGATCTTGAGCTTGCAATCGCTGCTTTTACTGGTAATCCCAATGTTCCGGAATCTTCTGATAATGTCGGAAGTAGTGGGCAACATCAACAACAACAATCACAATCACAATCACAATCTCTGCCTAGTGCGTTTCCAAACGACGCCGTTTTAAGGTCTGATTCTAATTCTAACCCTGGAAATGGAAACCCTAGTTTGGCATGGAGGGTAATTACTTTACCGATTTCGGTTGTTTCTGGTAGTTTAGGGTTGATTTCTGGTGCGGTTGGGTTAGGGTTATGGGCTGCTGGTGGGGTGTTATCTTATTCTTTTGGGATGCTGGGGTTAGGGGGTCGTCGAGGTGGTGATTCTTCTGCTAGTCCGTTGGTTCAGGTACCGTCTTCGGCTTCCGAAGCGATGGAGTTTGTTGCAGCATTGGAGAGGGAGTATGGGTCTGGTATGAGGGTGAATTTTGTTTCAGAAGGGTTTATGGATGCGCTTCAGAGGTCTAGACATGCTTATAAGCTGTTGTTTGTGTATTTGCATTCGCCGGATCACCCTGATACGCCTTTGTTTGTGGAGAGGACATTGGGGAGTGAGGTGTTTGCTGATTTTGTGAATGAGAATTTCGTGGCGTGGGGCGGTAGTATTCGTGCTTCCGAGGGATTTAAGATGAGTAATAGTTTGAAAGCCTCACGGTTTCCGTTTTGTGCTGTTGTTATGGCTGCTACTAATCAACGTATTGCTCTGCTTCAGCAGGTAGGACTGCTGTTTTTTGGCTAATGTTTAGTTCATTTGCTTTGTTAAGTCGTTGATTACAGTTTTAATTATAATACCCAGTAGTTTTGTGATCATTGCTTATTGATTGGTTGGAATGTTTGATTTGTGATTGGTTTTGGTTGGGATATCATGGGATGTTTAATTTGGGTTTGGGGAGATAATTAAGTGTGTTTTTATGATTATTGATTTTCTTATAATGTAGCTGCTTAGTTAGGCTAACTTATTGTCACTAGAATTTGTAGTGATGATACCTGTAAATCAGCTGGTTATCCATGTGAAAATTGAGGTTTATCTGATTCCCCCCCCCCCCCTCCCCTTCTCTTTTTGTGTGTTTAATTTATGGAATTTATATTGGATGGCATCATTAAAAGCAGATCTCTGTGTAACTGGAGATATCTGCAAGTGCATGTTGCACTGTTTTGAACCTTTGATAGTTGAGGATTAGGGGCATTGCCTGTATTAGCAAGGTAGAATGTACTTAGTATTAGGGACATTGCCTGTAACTGGAGATATCTGCAAGTTTCAGTGAATGCTTCAAAGTTTCAAAATTTCCAAGCAATTTCCTAGTTCAAATTAACATTCAGTAATGGCTGTATTTGTGAATCTTATATAGATTGTGGTTGGACATGTAGATCTTGGACTTGTCAATGAAAGTCATTTTGAATTTTACATGGAATAGGGATCAACTAGTACAATGTAAGCTCTTCAGCTGAACTAATTCCTGCATATTTACTCTGTGGTTTATCTTATGTTAAGTATACTTCTGAAGGGCCTTACAGTTTTGGCTGTTATTAGTAGGAGGTTGAGTGCACTTTTTGGACTTAGTCCGTTTTTGGTTGAAGAGATTTGGCTGGAAAAGTTGAGAAAGGAAGGGTTTTTATTATGTTCCCATGTTTGGTTAGATAAAGGACATGAAAATTCATAGTCAAGGAAGGGAAGTGGGAGGAAAGCCTCTTTACTAAATTTCACTTACATTTCCTCTCAAAATTGGACGAATTTGATTGGAAACTGAAAATCAAAACTTAATAAAATTTCCTTTTTCTACCCTTCATTTTTCTTTCATCAAGCAAATAATGAAAAATTAAATTGCTTTCTTTTCCCCTCCCTTCCTTTCTCTTCCCCTCCCTTCCTTTCTTTTCTTTTCCTTTACTAACATTGAACCAAATAAACTTTAGGCAAAGGATTCTGAAAATAGGCTCATATAAATGAAAGCCTGTGTCATCGGAAACATGGTTTAAAATTATGGGTGTGGTTGTGGTCATTGTAAAGTTTTGCGGGCAATGTGGGTGGTTTGCACTTTGCAGCTTAATATCTTTGTCACCTTAAGTGTAAAATCCTTACACTGCGGCTGCGATGTGTTGATGCAGCCAAGAATTAATGCCATGATTGGAAGTGACCGAATGAGCTATTTTACCTAGACCGAATGAGTTAGTTGACTATTTCACCCTGGTGGCAAAGCCACGATGCCTTTTAAATTATTCAAGGTAGGTCTATTACTAAGAATTTGGTTTGTTTTATGGATCCTGTTTAAACCAAGTGGGAACCTATTTACCGACCAGCCTATTTTGATTTAGAAATTACAGTCCTAAGAGCTACTGTTTTTAGGTAACCTATGCAAATTCCACAAGGTTTTTCTGCCGATTGTTGGCCTTTTGCCTTCCTTTGATGAAACAATGGACTAATCAATTATTAGTCATTTTGTGGGCATCATATGAAAACTTGGTGGGTGTTTTTATTATTATTATCATTATTTTTATATATGGAATTACTTATTAAATAATTTTGAGAAGATAAGGAAACGAGGGAGTGAGAGACAACTGTGGCTTTCAGGAAGCTATATTTTGACAATTATGTGATTCCATTATATAGAGGTGTTTGTTATATTTTAGTATTAAGGAATATAGTAGCATTGAGAAACAAATGAAAGAGCTTTATTGATGTTGAAATTGATTTTTTTTATTTCGGCCTTAAGATGTTGGTGCTTAGTCACACTTCATTTTACAATCATGATCTCACATGTAAATCAACTAATAGCCATTGTGTTGGGTTAATCTTGGCAAATACTTCAAAGTTCCTCAGCCACTAATTGTCCTTTTGTCTTCCTTAGGATAAACAATTGATGGATCAATCATAAGTTAATCCTTGGGGATCTATAATTCGGTGATAGGTAGCCCGATTTTTGTTGAATAAGTATCAAGATGCATTTCAGAAAAGAACTCTAGAACAAAGTCTAGTGCCAATTCCGTAATTCCATCGGTATTGAGATTGAAGAGAAATATTGTTCTTGCAATCTTCCTTCTAATAGTGGGTCAAGGAATATTAATAATCTGCAAATTTTCAGAGAGGAAGGAGGGGGGGGGGGTGGGGGTGAGGTTGTTTGGGCCAGAGTTGGATACAAATTATTATTATTAAAATTTGTGTTAGAAAGTGTGGAGTGTATTAGGGGTGGGTTTTTTTTTTTTAATTTTTTATTTTTAATGGCCAGGAAGTTTGATGTTTTGTTACCTACTGTCACACCAGGTTTCAAATTGTTGCTTAGAAGAACCTATTTGGCTTACTGAGTTTATGGTTTTCAAATATCTTGACGTGGGTTTTCAATGACTTCTTAAGTTTTTTGTTTATTTTAGTTTCTTACTCCCTTTCTTTTCTCTACCAGTCTCCAATTCCCATCTTGCTTGGAGATAGTTTTTGATATGTAAACCTACATAGCATAATTATAGTCTTATAGATATCAATAGTTTTAGACTATTGGTGTGGCAGGATAGAAGTGTGTTGCTCTTTTTAGGCTCTCTGTGTCCTTATGTGCCTTTGGTGCTTATGCCTTTTTGTTGGGCTGATGGAATATTGGTGCATGTTGCAATTGGTTGGTCTGATCTTTTTGGTTCTCTGGTTTGGTCCGTTGTTGTGAAATGATGGATGAAAGACAATAGAATGGGAGCTGGAAAGTTTTTTGGTGGAAAAACAGAACATTGATGCGATTTTGATAATCATAACCTAAACCTAGAAACAAAATCCTTACTAATCTATCTGGATCTCATAACTTTTTCACATTTTTAACTGGGAATGGATGAACATTAGACAATGACGGCATTGTCTAATTAAGCTCTGAGGTCTGATATGAACTTTTCTTCTGAACATGAGGCTTTTGGTTGTTGTGGAGTTTCTGAGGTTGATTTTTTATCCGAGAAGGTTTTGCTAAAACTTAGGGCTGCTGTGAATGATGGATCAATGAAATGGCACGATAGGGAGTTCCGTGGGTGCCAACGAAATAAAAAATAAAAGAATTACCAGTTTTTGATAGTGTAAAGATGTGCTCTGTGTGCAGAGTAAAATGAATATGAATCTTGAGTATAAGCTGCAGATTTTTAAAGATTTTAGGTGGGTGTCCAGAAGTATTATCTGTATCCATCTAGACTGGGCTGGCATAAGGCTGTAGACTTTTGATTCTCGATTATAAGATAATGCCAATGAAAACAAGGTTGTTACTAACGCTTGTGGTCATCAGGTTATATAAAAGTCATTTACCTTAGTGGACTTCAGTGATTTGGTGGCTCAGAACGAGTTTCCAGCTTGAGCTGGTCATTGATGTTTTTATGTCTGTCCTGTTGTGCGAATTTTGGGTCCTTGGGTGTATCCATTTTAGCCCAGCTTATCTCGTTAGCAGAATCTGGTTTGTAGTATTAGACTAGATTAAAATATTTGAATGGACTAGTAAATTTATAGGAATATTGGATCTGGTGATGTAGTGTTGTGGAGCATGTTTTGAGGACAAAATTGTCTCATATCGTGATACCGTGCTTTGTGAGTTTAAGAGGCTAATGACGAGATAATTGGCTGTGGGTTGGTACATTACATACATATACCTGTGTTTAATTATTGTCAGCATTCGTTCTAGGTAATTTTAAGTTTTTAACCTGGCTGTAACCATTTTTTTTTGTGTGTGCTCTGCCGTTAATTAGTCAAAACTCAAAAGTAATGTTTTATTGGTATTCAGTGGTCTGATTCAGCGATCTTTTTTCCTTATTTAAACTGTCCTAATAACTTCTTGTTCTAATGTTCTGTTGCAGATTGAGGGCCCAAGATCTCCTGAAGATATGCTTTCCATACTACAGAGAGTTTTGGAAGAAAGTGGACCTGTACTTGGCTCAGCCAGGCTTGAAGCAGAGGAGAGGAGGAACAACATGCGCTTGAGGGAAGAACAAGATGCTGCTTACAGAGCTGCCTTAGAAGCTGATCAGGTACTGTAGCATATACTCTCTCTGTTGTATATATTTGCTTACTTGTTGCTGGTCATATTGCCTTTGAGCCATCAACTTTTTTACTTTGTATTACTTGAGTTCCTAATCTTTTTATTTGTTACAACTGGGCCTATGTGAATGCTTGGAGACTACCAACTCACTGAGATTATTTTAAGGATGCTTACATAAAGTGGGTGCTTATGACTAACTAAACCGAGGTTAACTTTTGCATTTTGGAGGTGTATTGTAAAGTTTCTGGAGATAGGTTAACAACTGTTTGTGGGAATTTTTTGGAAGTTTTGGATGTTAATCAGATAAGGGTTGTTAGTCCGGTTGGTATGCAGCAGTTATACAAAAGCAATTTGAAATGGTTGAGCATAAGGTTTGTGTATGAAAGGAAATAGAGCAAATTATGAAACTACAATGTTTATGCTTTCTATGGTGCTTATGATCAACTGTTTCCAAACATAAAATAGTTTTAAGGGAAATATGCATTGATTAGAAAGAATATGCAACTCCGCAAATGTATTTCTCCCCACCCCCTGGGCCAGAATTAGCTGTGAGTTTATAGCAGCACTTCTGGATATGAAAATTTCACAAAACTTCTATAATTGCTGGGTCATTTGTTTCATTCCTCATCACTTAACTCAAGCAGCATATTATTTTTTGCTTTGAATGTAATGTGATTATTATTTTGGATGGAGAGAATAGCAAGGACTAAAGAAACTAATATTCAACCCCTTCATGTTTGGGTATGTATTTGGCATTGCTGTCTATTCCACATATGCTCTCCTCAGGCCAGAGAACAGCAGAGGAGAGAAGAACAAGAGAGGCTTGAGAGGGAAAGGGCTGAAGAGGAGCGAAAACGTCGCGAGGAAGAAGAGGCACGTGAAAGAGAAGCACGTGAAGCAGCTGAAAGAGAAGCTGCCTTGGCTCGTAGAAAGCAAGAAAAAGCTTTGTCTCTTGGTGCTGAACCTGAGAAAGGACCTGATGTTACTCAAGTAAATTTCCACCTTTACCTTGGAACTATTTTTTGTCCCTATCAAATATTGATACAGTGCTTTCTCATATGATGGCCTTTGCCTTTTTATTCTACTATATTTGTACAGTGCTGCTCATGCTTTATGTTCAATTTTTATATTCTATTTCCTGCATCAACCATGTTTTACATTTAAGTATGGAATCCTATACTTTTAGAGCTTGAATATAATGGCTTCATACTTGATCAGGTTTTGGTGCGATTTCCAACTGGAGAGCGTAAAGACAGGAGATTCCACAGCAATGCAACCATCCAGTCTTTATATGACTATGTTGATTCTTTAGATTGCTCAAACTTTGAAAGCTACAATCTAGTCTCCAATTTCCCTCGAACAGTATACAGTCCAGAAAAGCATTCTTTGACCCTGAAAGAAGCAGGCTTGCATCCTCAGGCAAGTCTTTTCGTGGAACCAAACTTGTAGGGAAAAATTTCTATGTGATCAACATTGTTTAGAACTATGATAGCAGAGTAACACTTTAAGTCTCTTTTTCTCAGTGTTGGTCTATCAAATATTCTGATGAGTATAATCCCCATGTATTTCTCTTTCCCCTTGTATTTTCTCTTCCAAATTCTCACCAATTTGGCTCAAGTAGGTGGATTCAGAATAAGGAATGTTAGCTTTTGTACTTATTCCAGCTGTCTCATGCTTCTGGGGAAGTCTTTAGAGAATGCAATATGAATTGTCGCCTTTCCAAACAGAGAAAGCTATGGCCTCTTTGTGAAGGAAGGTGATCTCTGGTAACGCATTATAGTCCTTACAGAGGATGTGCAACGCTGCGCTGTTGCCCACTGCAGCTAAATGTTATGTCATCCATATCCATAGAGTTTTAATTTCATGTTAGATGATTATACGAGTATACTCCACATACGACTTTAGAACGATGTTGTATGTGGCAATCAAAATGATGGCTGGATTTGTGTCATTTGACTTTTGAGCTGATACCAAATGATGCATTGGATAAAGAACGCACATGTGAGTCACATGCACTGGATTTGTGGCTAATTGTTTTAAATTCAATTCGGATGTTTGGAATTCTATCCATGTAACCAACACTAAAGTCTAAAGCTACATAGCGTTGACAATTTGAGAGTAATGCTTTCCGTTGAACGTGGAGTGATATGGAAAGTTGCTGAAATGTCAAATACCACAAGTACTCTATTTGCGATATATTGAAATTTGAAAATTACTCCACAGCTTATTACTTCCTCTAATTTTTTTTCAACATGTAACACTTTTCTTTTCATGCTTATCAATGTATTATTTTAATTACTAATATCTTTAATTATTAATTTATGTTAAAATTATAAATATTTGATATTAAAATAATATAAATTGAAACGAATTTACTATATTTTTACTTAATTATAAATCATGAAAGCTAGTCAAAGAAAGGCATATAAATAGTGTCAAAGTCAATCTGTTGCAAGTAAATTTTTTTTGAGAAAATATCATTTTTAACTATTTACGAGAGAATGGTGAAATTGTAAAAAATCAAATAGTTACGGAGAGAATAATTCCGTTCTTTTTTGTTTGTCAACTCTCTTATTTGGGTTATCTTTTAAAGTTTGCTCCATACGTCAAATGATTATAACCGATCACAATTTCATTATATAGTAATACTATATTTAGCATGTCAAATAATTATAACCGATCACATTTTATTATATAGTAATGCTATATATAGCGCGTATGGCTACAAATAAGCATTTAAATTTAAATGTTTCCGTATTGACATAAAACAAGGGTATAGACGAGAGAATATACCCCAAAGTCCGTATTCGAGTAGACAAATACCAAATCTTTTTTAAAGTGCGTGGGTCCAAAGAATGTTATGACTCAATTAAAATAAAAAGCCCTGAGCACAGAGTACGTACTGACTCCTGACGCCCTCCTGCTACTATAAAATAACGGAATTACTTATTTTCCGGAAAAACCTGCCACATTTTCTCATCCCTCTTAACGCTCCTTATTTTTCCTTAATTCTAGGGTTTGTTTAATTGTTTTTCTACATTTCCTTCAAAAAAAAAAATTCAGATAATCTCCAATCCAATCGTTCTTCTCCAATTCTACGGTTAGCAAATTCTTACAATTCCTTTGAATTTTGATCGTGATATGGTGATTTTAGGTTTGGTATGACTGAGTTACGAATTACACCATTAATGGAGATCCGAGCTTTGAAATTACGAATCGATTCTTCGAATATGGATTTACTTGCTTGTCGACTCGGCTTCAAATCGTCGTTTGACTCGTATTTGATCGCTTGCGAAGCGTTTTCTGAACCTGCTACATTGCTTTCGATTCCAGTTGAAGAAGTTATTTGATCGTTTGTGTTTTTCTGCTTTCTCTCCTCTCAATTTTCTTCTTCTCCTCTTTCTGTAATGGAATCACTTAAAATTCCTTTGACATCGTCAATGGCGAAGTCAATTTCTGATGAAATTGACGACATTGTTGAGAGGGACCCTTCCGGCCGATACATTAGGGTATGATTCCTTCATTTTTCGATTGTTTCCTAAATTGGTAATTATTGGTTAATTAGGGTAGTAATTTCTGATGTATTCCTTTTGTAATTATAACCTTAATTGCTTTCCTTGATCTAAGTTACGTTTTTTGCTTTAGATTTACTTGTTTGATTTAAATTTGCTAAATACATTTAATTTAATGCTTTTTATGCCATAATTACTCATATTATTTAAATATTTAGATTTTAATTGCCAATTAGTGAATTTGCAGGTGATTTTTATTTTTATTTTAAAAATTTTGTTCTGTTTTTGTTTTGGATTATTTCAGTATTACACGTTTAATCCTTTTCTATTCATTTGTGATGATGTTTTTTTTTTTCCTTATTGGCTCTTGCTCTTCAGTCTTCTGAAATCCTGGGGAGGGGAGCATCCAAGACTGTGTATGATTCCTTGCTCAGTCTTCTGATTTTTTGTTTTATTCTTGTTCGCTTTCGAATTTTTAATTAGTTGAAGTCATAGCTAATAGTGATCACTTTCTTTGCTTGTGGTGAGGGGTCGAAAATGTCCATACTTTTTCCCTAATTTTTGTTTGTATGCTGTTATCTTTAATAGTTACAAGGCATTTGATGAGGTCAATGGAATAGAGGTTGCTTGGAATCAAGTGGACATTGATGATTTGCTGCAGTTGGCGCAACACTTGGAGAGGTTGTATTCAGAGGTTCATCTGTTGAAGTCCTTGAAACATGTAAATATCATAAGGTTCTACCATTCTTGGATTGATGATGGTAGTAAGACTATCAACATAATTACTGAGCTATTCACCTCCGGAAACCTTAGACAGTGAGTGTTTTTCTGTTGATTCTTTGTTGTGTAGAAATCAACATGGGTGTCCTTTTTATGCTGTTACTTTAACATCTTGTATTGTTTAGGTATCGTAAGAAACATAAGTCTGTTGATCTGAAAGCTATCAAAAACTGGGCAAGGCAGATCCTCCGGGGTTTACAGTATCTTCACAGTCAGAGTCCTTGCATCATACACAGAGATTTGAAATGTGACAATATCTTTGTCAATGGGAACACTGGGGAAGTTAAGATTGGCGATCTGGGTTTGGCAACTGTTATGCAGCAACCTACTGCTCGAAGTTGTATAGGTACCGCCAAGTCCTGCTGTATTTTAAGCCTTTTGTTTATTGAACAATTCATACAGTTAAAAGTATGTAACCTGTGGGGTCTTTTTGGTGCAGGTACACCTGAATTTATGGCCCCTGAGTTATATGAAGAGGAATACAATGAACTTGTCGA
This sequence comes from Chenopodium quinoa, assembly GCF_001683475.1. Lineage (NCBI taxonomy): Eukaryota > Viridiplantae > Streptophyta > Magnoliopsida > Caryophyllales > Amaranthaceae > Chenopodium > Chenopodium quinoa. The sequence continues at coordinate 481,171 of NW_018743175.1, forward strand.
CATATATTCTTTTGGTTTGTGTATGCTGGAAATGGTGACTTGTGAATACCCTTATTCTGAATGCAAAAATACAGCTCAAATCTTCAAGAAGGTTATCTCGGTAGGAATTACTTCATACAGCTAGTAAGTGATGATAATTGCTGATAATTACCCACGCTGTAACCCCCTCCTTTTTTTTTTTTTTTTTTTTTTTTTTTTTTTCCTACATGATTTTTTAGGGTGTCAAGCCAGCAAGCCTTAGCAGAGTAACTAATCCGGAGATTAAGCAGTTCATTGAGAAATGTCTGGTTCCAGCTTCCATGAGACCATCAGCCGAGGATTTGTTGAAGGACACATTTCTTGTATCCAAAACTCCTGAAGGGCCAGGTCCTCATTCTGTGATGATGAACATGGTTGAACCGGCTTGTTTGTCCAGACCTCAAACAGCTCATTCTATGGATATAGACGGTGATGGCAAGAAGAGTGATTTTAGCTGGGAAGCTCCTCCCCGTTTGACTTTAATTTTAAATTTCAATGACGTGAAAAACTTCAAGTTAATAGGAGAGGTGGTGGATAACAATTCAATCTCAATGACCCTCGTGTTTACTGGTACAAATGGTACGCTAAAATTCTAGCTTGGCCTTTTGTGAGAAATCTAGTATCTCTTGATGGAAACTGAATTTATGTTATTTGGGTCAGGTCGTTTGAAGAATGTTCATTTTATATTCAATCTTCAAAAAGATACCATCATCTCCATTGCGCATGAGATGGTTGAAGAGATTGAAGACTTATCTGAGGAAGATTTGGTTCCAGTTGTGCAATTGATGGAGCAGCTGATTGCAGAACTGGTGCCTCACTTTAGGCCGCCTTCTAGTTCTAATTTCTCACGTACTGATCTCACCAATTCGCTAGAGGAATTATCTGGCTCAAGCAGTGCCCTGGACGCACTCAAGTATCTATCAAAATCTGGAATACTCAAGGTCCCCACAGAGGTGACTGGTAATAGAGAAGACCGTGGTGCTGGAGAATCTCTTGTTTCAGGGATATCGGTTGATGAACAATATTCCATGATATGCTCTCATGATCCTGGTTTAAATGCTTGTGATTGCTGTAAACGCTCGAACAGGTATTGGTGGTTGTATTTGTTGGACTTTATGGCTATGGTATTTGTGATTTGTTTGAACTTTTATTCTTAAACATATTCATTGTAATCTGATGCAGTATTGCTTTTACTGGTTTGAGCCTATCAAGCACGGCTTCTTTAACACCGCTAGAGAAAGAGCTTTGCAACGAGGAACTGAAGCAGGAGCTTGATGCGATTGAATCCCAATACAATGAATGCATACGTGACCTCTCGAGGAAAAGGGAGGAGGCAATAGAATATGCCAAGAGGAGGTGGGCTTCTAGGAAGGATGTAGTTGTTTGACCGAAATTCTAGTTTAGGGTTCCTCCGTTTCCATCTATTGATAGAAAGAAAGATCTTTGTCAAATACCACAAGCACTCTGCCCCCCATACTACTAGTTGGGGGTTGTTTAAGAGAGTGCATATATATAATTTTATTTATTTATTTTTTTTTAATTTCATTCTAGTGTCTTGGAAGTTTTGATTGTAGACTTTATTTTTTATTTTTTCAATATATGTCCATTTAAAAATTCCGCCAAGCAGTGATTACTTAAATTCATTTAAGTGGCAGTGAATTATTTTTTATTTTTTTTCGGCAGGCTATATAACTTTCTTGTATGCCAGTGAGGCAGATAGATTCAGAACACTAAATTTTCATCTCAGAAATGTTAAATAGTAATTGTATATAATGCTGTATTTATTTCTTAATAAAGCTGCTCAGCAAGTAAAAAAGACCTCTGTTTCCTGAAATCTGTACTGAGATCTTCCGGGCAGTTCTGCATGTTTGGATACATATTTTCTGACATGGCGAAAAGATCAGGGGAATGTATGTGTAATTTTCATATATATAACTGCAGTTACTCTAAATCTGAGTTCTACGACTCAAGTCACAAGTCAACAGTTATGAGTTAAAAGGACAAATATTTGTTTTTAACAGCAAGGGAATAAGTGAATCAGGAAGCTGCCATCTTCTTAATGACTATCAAATTATGCACACGAACCAAGTTAAGTAATACAGTACTATTGATTCAATCTTCACTATGATTTTAGAGATGGACACGACTTGAAAAATTCACTTAATGGTGAGTGGGCATTTGCAATGGACAAGTAGAGCACCCGAGTCTGGAGTCTCAATGGATGATATAAAGGCCACAAATACGAAAAGAGGCATGCTCTGAAAATTATGCTAATCATACATTATTGATGTTAATTGAATCATTGTAAGACACATTGAGGAATGAGGATTAACATTGAATTATTTTAAATCAATCGGTGAAGATGAAAATGAAAATTGAGAAGAATCTACAAACTCTACAGCAATGTACTTGTCCCCTCCCCGCACAAAATTACAATGAAATGCGGAGAAGAGAGCAATGTAACTTCACAACAAATTGCCAATTAATCTTGAAAATTTTACACTTTATAATTATACGGTTGTCTCGGCTATTTTCTGAACTGATAACTTCATAACCATCAGGATAGTAGATATTGATTCCACAGACTTACATCAACATGCTGGCAGGCAAAGGTAATTTCACAACTACCAATTATCCTTGACGATTTTAGACTTTTCAAGTATGTATTTGCCTTCCTTATACTTCTGCGATTCTTCATAAGCTCGTTCATACTTCCAACCAAGTACTTCACTGCAATCAGAACAAGAGACATCCGCAACTGTGTGAAGACCTGTCATGAGATGTCTGTCTTCTTTTGGCCCCACATCAACGTTCATAGCATGGGAAAAAAGAAAAGCCCTACTGTTTTTTCCCTGAATTATGATTCAGATAGAGCAATCAGCACAAAAGACATAGCTGCACCTTGTTATATATAGTATCTGATGTAATGAACTACAGAGGCATTAGGATACTTGAAATACATAGTGGAACATGAAACCATGCCCTATCCTATCCTATCCCCTCGCATAATTGTGTAATAGACTAACTTTAGGAGGGGCAATTTGGGAAGTCTAATATTATTAGGTTAGAGTCTTTAGCTTTAGTATAAATACAGAGAGGAGGGAAAGGAAGAGGTAGGCAGAAATTTATTAGGGAAACCTAGAGAGAGTCATGGCCTAAAGCCATTTTGGAGAGTTGTGAGCTAAACTCACTATTGAAGAGTAATAGCCTTAAGCTATTAACCCTATCTTTTGTAACCTTTTGGCCATTATCAACCAAAATTCAAGCTTTAATATTTATTTGCTTGCACTATTAAATCAGAATTATAAATCCAGAAAATCAGTCCATTACAAATTGTCCCATGAAAGAGGTGTAATATTGATGACCTACATAGTGAGAATAATGTGATGCCAACATCAACTCTCGAAGGATTTAGTTTTTATCGCAAATGCACAACATCTTACTATAAATGGGCGAGATAATGAAATTGTAATCAAATGTGGTATTTCCATGCTCAACAATTCACAATTGTTCACGGGACAATTTCTGGGCAAGAACTTGAACCGTGTTTGCTAGGAACTAGGAAGGAAAATAAATTTCCCAATTTCTCTGTATGGATGAGCGAACAATTTTATTGGGTGAGAAAAGAATTCCAAAGGGGTGTTAAGGTTTACCTCAACAAGAATGCCACATTTTCCTCTCATACTTACCAACCTCCTTTTGTCCTCCCTCTGCATCTCTTTTCGTTTCTCATTATTAGGAACCAAACAAAGGAAAGTCCTTCCATGGAAGAAATTATTTATGGCAGGATACTAACTTCGAAACGAAACACAGCATCAAAAAGATTTAAGGCCATAAAAATGCTGTACGGAGATTCTAGTAATTCACAAATATGATGGTAAATTCCCATACAAGTATACAACCTTTCAAACAACTTCATGGCCGACATGGCAGAATGAAATCTCAAACTACACAATGATGTTTAAGGAACATAACAAATACAAATATTATGATATTTTTAGTTCATTTCTTTGATTGTAGTTGTACTATACCACACCCAAATAAATCAAACAAAGAAAGCAGCTAAGAGCATATAATAATATATCAACTTCTTCACCTGAAAAGCTTTAGAAATAATATCATCATGAAGTGCAACATTGTTTCGACAATTGCTGCAACTGTAAACCCTTGGACCGATCAATTCCGCCATCAAACCTACAAGAGACCCTCAAATTTCCCATAATTTGGATTATGAACAGAACCATGACAATGAGAATCATAATAATATCCCAAACTATAGAGGATCATTCCTAAATCCTTAGGAAAATGCACATGAATTCACTTACTTTTCGAGTTTTCGAGGGCGTTAAGGCCTAAAGATTGCTTTTGATTAATCTTTCTTTGATCAATGATTCAATGGCAACTATTGTAGACAGAGCAAGAAATGATCATACATCAGTATTAGTATAAAGAGGCCTAATTAATTTATATGGGACAAAATAATACATTTCAGAAATTCAGACATCTTTAATCAACAGAAATAGTACTAATTAAACATCGAATTCCCAATTATGATGAACAAACTCCAAGATTAAAAACCCCAATTTTCCAGCTAATCAATTTAATGTATGCAGAGTGTTATGATCAAGAATTAAATTAAAGTTGATGAATTAGGATAGTATGCAATTAAATTTAAAGGAAAAGAAAGACAAACCTTGACATAAGGAGTTGATCTATGCGAGAAATGAAAAAGAAAATTAGGGTTTAAGATATGTCAATTGTGTTGGGGAAAAACACCCAGGAGAAAATTAGGGAATGAAAATCAGTGAATCATCAGAAGATCATAATTTGCCGACAGTCGCCTCTTCTAGCTCAATGACGCTATGGCCCGACCCATATACAATTCAAAAAAAAAAAAAAATGGAAATTTGGAAGACACTATCCATAAAATATTAAAATTCATTTATATTAGAGGTGATCAACTACGATCTGAAAAAAGATCGAGTTTGGACAAGCCAAAAAATATTATTTTGTATAAATGTGCAAAAATTCTTACGTGGATCTGATCCACAATAATATTATTGTGAACCCGAAATTTATACTCATGCAATTGACGTTATATAGAACATAGTGACCCTAATTTTAACATAGTAACCGTATTTTTAACATATTAACTTTTATTAAAACTTGTGTAACATTTAATAATAACACGACCTGTAAAAAACCCGACAAGCCCACCACATTTTTGCGAGTTTGGGCATGAGATTTGTGTTATCACCTCTAATTTATTTACATAGTACGTAGTACTTCGTATTAATTAACACTTTAAATGATGAAAAAAATATTATCACATAACTTATTAATTGATTTGTCTCAATATTAACTTTCTATTTATATACGGAGTACTTACTATTTAAAGAATTATTAATAATTAAATTTCAGTTTTTACAAATGTGTAAGTCAAAGTGAAACAACTAAGAACTTATTAGTTTTTTGCATTTTTATTAGGATTAATACTGTTTTTTAATCCCAACTTTCACCAATTTATTTTCATTAATCCCAACTTTGGATTATTCCTCAATAATCCCAACTTTAAGGTGGCCTATCATTCTTCATACCCAAATCGGTCAACAACCTTCTATTGTAGGTTGCTAGACACGTGAGTGGTCCAATTTATTTATTTATTTATTTTTTTTTTACTGTACCAATTTATTTATTTATTTTTTATTTCTTCCTTCCCCTTTAACAGCCTCTCCCCCTCCACCTCCATTAATGGCATCCAGCCACCATCCCCTCCATTTCCGGCAGTCCCCCCATCCCCTCCATTTCCAGCAATAACCCTCATTCTCCTCCCTTTCCGGCCGCCCTTCCACTTCCCCTTGAAACCCCTACTCGAAACCCACCTGAAATCCCCTTTCCTCTTCCCTTCCCTTTCTCCTCCATGACTTCCGACCACCCAATCGAACACCCAAACCCCTCGAATTCCAGAAAAAATCCACCCACCTTATCGAAAAACCGCCAAAAAACCCTATCCCATGGCTGATTTTTGGGTTTCGAGATGTTTAGCGTAGGTTTCGGGGTTGGCTTCATGTGGGTTTTGGGGATTTTCGAGTGGGGTTGGTGGCTTTGAGGGATTTTCAAGAGTGGGGCTGGTGGTTTTTGGGGTTTGGTTGGTGGCGTGGGAGTTTCGGTGAAGGGGGCTGGTGGTTTTTGGGGTTTGGTTGGTGGTGTGGGAGTTTCGGTGAAGGTTGCTGGGGTTTTTGGGGTTTGGTTGGTGGTGTGGGAGTTTCGATGAAGGGGGATGGTGGTTTGGCTCGGAGCGGAGACTCTAGTGGTGGGGAGGGCCGGCGGTCCGACGAGGGAGGTGGCTGGGCTGGCGGGTTACCGGATCAATTAGGGTGGTTGGGGTTTTGGCTAGGTGGTTTTTTTTTTTTAAAGCAATTAACATGTGACACGTGTCAAATAATTTTTAAATTTTTTTTAACCCATTCACCAGTCACCGGTTTTTGGGATTGAAGAATGATAGGTCACCTTAAAGTTGGGATTATTGAGGAATAATTCAAAGTTGAGATTAATGAAAATAAATTGGTGAAAGTTGGGATTAAAAAACTGTATTAATCCTTTTTATTATTGTATTGAGGCTAGGAGTATTATGCGAGAAGTTCTTCTGAAGTGGAAATTTCCAAGAGAAGGGCGGGTGAAGCTAAACACTGATGGAGCAGCGAAAGGAAACCCAGGGAATGCATGTGATGGTGGCATAATACGAGGCCATGTTGGAACAAAGTGTGTTTTGGGTGTGAGTTTTGTGAAAATCACAAAGTCCCACATTGGTGGGAAATGAGAGTCTTGCTCTCTTTATATAGAAGTGTGTAGTATACTTGGGTGTGGCCCAAGGGCCACCCACATTTTGTGGAGAGGGAAGACTTACCTACCGAGCCACCCTAACACACACACGCGCACCGAACCGAACCGAGCTGGGCTGGGTCGGGTCGGACGATCAAAATAGATTTAAACTAGAATTAATTCCTTGATTTATGGTAATTGTTTTGACTGATTCCCTACCATTAATTATAACCGTTTTTATTCCAATTTTTTTTCTACATTACCGTTTTTTAATTGGTCGTTTTTGACATTAATTTCGCTGGTTTTAAAAACGGTTTTAATGGCTACCGTTATGCTACTGCTTTGACTATAAAAAGAATACTTTGCTCACCGTTTTCATACACAGAAAACTTTTTCTAAACTTCTTCCTCCTAAAATATAGAATTAGAGCAGTTTCTTATTAGTTTTGGTGTTTAATTTGCCCGTTGGTTCTGTGCAAATCCATCGGTACACTATATTTTGAGAGGCTGTTTTATCCTGGGGACATCTGGTGAAGGTTCGATCTGCTTGCACAAAATTAAAGACAGTGTCGTGAATGTTCTAAAGAGAGCGACATTGTCCGCGACTCAGTTTATTTCCCGATAACATTGTTCTTATTATTTTTGTTCTTGTAGTTCCGTTTATAGCAATTTTAGAACACTTCTTTTCTGCCTTCGTGATTATTATGTCTACCGAAGAAATGACTATGTCCAACGACCTCAACAAACCCTTCCGCTTTGAAGGTGCTCACTTTAAAAGATGGAAACCAAAAATGCAATTTTTCTTGACTGTTAAAAAGCTTCATTCCGTATTGACTGTTCCTAGGCCTGTTATTCCTGATAATGCTGATGAAGATGAAATAGTTTATTTGAATAGTGAAATTGAAACCTGGAATGAAACTGATTTTATGTGCAAGAATTATATTCTTAATGGTTTGTGTGATAACTTGTACGATTATTACAACATGGAAAAGTCTACTAAGGAATTGTGGGAGGCCCTGCAAAAGAAATATGATACTGAAGAAGCTGGTACCAAAAAGTATGTTGTTAGTAGGTATTTGAACATATGACCGATGAAAAGTCAGTGGATGTGCAATCTCAGGAACTTCAGAAAATCGCCCATGAGATTATTTCCGAAGGTATGGCCTTGATGAAAAATTTCAAATTGTTGTTATTATTGACAAATTGCCCCCTTCATGGAAAGATTTCAAATATAATCTGAGGCACAAGACTAGGGAATTTTCCTTGGAAATTTTGATCACTCGGCTTCGTATAGAAGAAGAATCTAGGAAACAGTACCAGAAGGAAGAAATCTTACAGGTCAATGCGAACAATGCTTCAAAAGGCCGGCTGCAGTTCTCAAGCCTGCTGGTAAGAATTTCAAACCTCAGAACCGGAAGACAACTCCAACAGAAACAAACAGAATGTTCAAAAGAACAATGGATAGCAACAGTCTCATCTATCTAAGAATGGTACTGGTCAATTTCTATGCTATATGTGTGGAAAACCAGGCCATATGCCTAACCCTGCACCTGCGCATGCAAGCATGATTGAAGAGCCCCTTGTGGCTATGATAACTGAGATAAACCTTGTTGGTGGATCAAAAGGGTGGTGGGTAGACACTGGCGCTACACGCCATGTTTGCTATGATCGTCGGATGTTTAAAACATACACTGAAAAGACCGATGATAAGAAAATGTTGTTGGGTGATTCCCATTCCACTTATGTTGCTGGTATAAAAAATGTTGAGTTGAAGTTTACTTCCAACAGGACTCTCATTCTGAAGGATGTACTGCACACTCCGGAAATGAGAAAGAATTTAGTTTCTGGTTTTCTATTTAATAAGGCTGGTTTTACACAAACCATAGGTTCTGATTTGTTTACTTTGACTAAGAATGGAATGTTTGTAGGAAAAGGATATGCTACTGATAGTATGTTTAAACTGAATGTTGAGATTAATAAAACTTCTGGTTCTGCTTATATGTTGTGTTCTGGTATTAATGTTTGACATGTTAGACTTTGTCATGTTAATAAAAGACTCATAAAAAACATGAGCAACCTAGGCCTTATTCCTAAGTTTTCTCTTAATGACTTTGACAAATGTGTATTTTGTAGTCAGGCTAAGATTAAAAAAACACCTCATAAGTCAGTTATTAGAAATTCTGAACCATTAGACTTAATTCATTTGGATATTTGTGAATTTAACTGAACGTTGACCAGAAATGGACAACGATATTTTACCACCTTTATTGATGATTGTTCTTATTATACTTGTGTTTATTTGATGAAAAATAAAAGTGATGCTTTGAAATGTTTAAGTTCTTTGTGACAGAGTTTGAGAATCAGTTCAACAAGAAGATAAAAAGGTTACGAAGTGATCGTGGAACTGAGTATGATACTGATGCTTTTGTAGTATTTTATAATTCACATGGTATCATACATGAAAGGTCTGCCCCTTATTCTCCAAAGATGAATGGTAAGGCTGAAAGAAAAAATAGAACTTTTACTGAGTTAGTAGTTGCTATATCCTTAAATTCTGGTGTTGGTGATCATTGGTGGGGTGAAATCCTTCTTACCGTTTGTTATGTCTTGAACCGTGTTCCAAAGACTAAGAGTAAGGTTTCTCCTTATGAAATACTTCATAATAAACAACCTAATATTTCTTATTTCGGAACTTGGGGTTGTCTAGCATATGTTAGGAATTCTGATCCTAAAAGAGTTAAGTTAGCCAGTAGAGCTTATGAATGTGTGTTCATTGGATATGTTGTTAACAGTAAAGCATATAGATTCTTTGATTTAAATGCACGTGTAATTGTTGAATCTAATGATTCTGATTTTTATGAGGACATGTTTCCTTTTAAATCTAGAAATAGTGGGGATTCGTCCTCCTCTATTATTCCTGAAGTTAGGTCTAATTCACAATACTTGGATGCTGAACCCGAACTAAGAAGGAGCCAATGGGCTAGAGTAGCAAAAGACTTTTGCCCGGACTTTGAAGTTCTCATTGTAGAGGAGGACCCATCTGCCCTCCAAGAAGCCCTAGCCTCAGTTGATGCAGACTTATGGCAAGAAGCCGTAAATGACGAAATGGACTCACTTGAGTCTAATCGAACTTGGCACCTAACTGAGTTGCCACCAGGTTACAAGACAATAGGTTGCAAATGGGTCCTGAAACGAAAGCTGAAAGTTGATGGCACCGTTGATAAGTATAAAGCTCGTTTGGTAGCTAAAGTCTACAGACAAAGGGAGAATGTTGATTTCTTTGATACCTATTCATTTGTAACTAGAGTAACTTCTATTAGAGTGCTAATGTCTCTTGCTTTTGTTTATAATCTTGTACTGCATCAGATGGATGTAAAGACTGCATTTTTGAACGGTGAATTGGAAGACGAAATTTACATGGATCAACCGGAAGACTTTGTCATCCCAGGAAAAGAGCATCTGGTATGAAAATTAGATAAGTCTCTTTATGGTCTCAAACAAGCACCTAAACAATGGCATGAAAAATTTGATAACTTAGTCATTTCACATGGTTTTAAAATAAATGGTAGTGACAAATGCATATATGTAAAATTTGAGAATGACATTTGCACTATAATTTGTTTTTATGTGGATGACTTGTTAATATTTGGCTCGAATATTCATGTCGTGAATGATGTAAAGCTATTGTTGAATGCTGAGTTTGATATGAAAGATCTAGGAGAGGCAAATGTAATCCTTGGAATTAAGATTACCAGGATAGAAAATGGAGTTTCTTTGGATCAATCTCATTACATTGAGAAAATCCTATAGAAATATGGTTACTTTGACTGTAAACTTGCTAGTACACCTTATGATCCCTGTGTAAAATTATTTAAGAACACTGGTGATGCCGTAAGGCAATCTGATTATGCGAGCGTCATTGGCCGCTGATTGTACTAGACCCGACATTGCCTATGTCGTGGGATTATTAGGCAGGTTTACTAGTTGTACTGGTTATGAGCATTGGCATGCTATTGAAAGGGTCATGAGATACCTTAAGAGGACCATGAACCTAGGATTACATTATGAAAGGTTTTCAGCTATACTAGAAGGATATAGTGATGCTGACTAGAACACCTTATCAGATGACTCTAAGGCTACTAGTGGATATATTTTTACTATAACCGGTGGAGCTGTATCTTGGAAATCTAAGAAACAGACTATTTTGGCTCAGTCCATCATGGAGTCAGAAATGATGGCACTAGCTACAGCTAGTGAAGAAGCAGGTTGGTTAAGAGACCTGTTAGATGAGATTCCCTTATGGGAAAAACCATTACCGGCTGTCTTGATCCATTACGATAGTACCACGGCTTTCAGAACCGTTACTAAAACGGTAAGAGACGACAAATACGTCGTAAGCACAACACTATAAGAGAATATATCTCAATCGGAGCTGTTAGAGTGGATCATGTACGCACTGAGAATAATTTGGCTGATCCTTTGACGAAAGGATTGACTAGAGAGAAAGTCCATTATTCTTCTAAGAAAATGGAACTATTTCCATTAAAATGAGTCACTCATAATGGTAACCCAACCTATGGATTGGAGATCCCAAGAAATAGGTTCAAAGGGTAATAACAAGTTATGGAGTGATATGAGCTGATTATGTTCAAAAGACATAAATTCCTGAGCGATCAAGGATGAGTTAATAGGAACTCTTAATAAAATATATACTCCATTTGGAGTGGAGTACCTAGCTACAGGAGTATTCTTGATAGATTCACCTATTCGTATTCACTACGTAGAAGTTCAAGTTGAAAAACACTTCTGCAAACCCTATATATGTAAGGATTCTGCTCGAAAATGTTTTCAAAAAATTTAAGTGGGGGATTGTTGGAACAAAGTGTGTTTTGGGTGTGAATTTTGTGAAAATCAAAAAGTCCCACATTGGTGGGAAATGAGAGTCTTGCTCTCTTTATATAGAAGTGTGTAGTATACTTGGGTGTGGCCCAAGGGCTACCCACATTTTGTGGAGAGGGAAGACTTACCTACCGAGCCAACCTAACATACACGCGCGCGTCGAATCGAATCGAGCTAGGTCGGGTCGGGTCGGATGATCAAAACATATTTTTAATTTTTGGACTGATTATTGTTTAAACTATAATTAATTCCTTGATTTATGGTAACTGTTTTGACTGATTCCCTACCATTATTCATAACCGTTTTTATTCCAATTTTTATTCTACATTACTGTTTTTTAATTGGCCGTTTTTGACATTAATTTCGCTGGTTTTAAGAACGGTTTTAATGGCTACCGTTATGCTACTGCTTTGGCAATAAAAAGAATACTTTGCTCACCGTTATCATACATAGAAAACTTTTTCTAAACTTCTTCCTCTTAAAATATAGAATTCGAGCAATTTCTTATTAGTTTTGGTGTTTAGTTTGCCCGGTGGTTCTGTGCATATCCACCGGTAAACTATATTTTGAGAGGTTTTTTTTATCCCGGGGAAATCCGGTGAAGTTCGATCTGCTTGCACAAATTAAAGGCAGTACCGTGAATGTTCTAAAGAGAGTGACATTGTCCGTGACTCAGTCTATTTCCCGGTAACATTGTTCTTATTATTTTTGTTCTTGCTGTTCCGTTTATAACAGGCCATAGAGGTGAAATATTTGAGGTTTTTGTGCTGAATTATGGGATTTGTACAAGTACAAAAGCTCAGCTTTGTGCAATTTGGCGTGGGCTGAGTGTGGCGTGCCATGGTGGACATAGAAAAGTCCAAGTCTCGCTTGATTCAGCTACTGTAGTCTGCATGTTGGTGGAACAAATTCTAGCCAACTCCCCCTATATACACATCATTTGAAAGTGTAGAGCTTTCATCTCCCGCAGCAAATGGGAGGTAACTATTAGCCACTGTTACAGGAAGTCTAACCGAGCCGCTGACTGGTTAGCGAACTATGGGGTTAATTTGGTGTCGAAATTCGTTCTTCTTGAGGCGATCCCGAAGGATCTTCATGCTGTTTTATTGGAGGACCTGAGTGGAGTGATGCGGTCTAGGATGGTGCCGGGGGGATCGTTTAGCTAGTTTCCTTTGTTAGTTTGTTTTTTCGTTTGTTTTTGTTGTTTCTTTATCTTATTTTCTTGTTTCGCTTTTTGGGGCTTTACCCCTCTCCTTCACCCAAAAAAAAAAAAAAAAAATAAAATAAAATAAACAACTAAACAAGGTCATATTTTTATATAAGCCCATATGCTCTATTTGTAATTCTATGTCAACAAAGTAATTACCGAGCTTAATAACCATCATGAAGTAAAAAAAAATGGTATCATCATGTAGTACGTACTTGGTCTAGTGTTAAAAATTATATTGTATCTCACAAGTCATAACCACTGTGAGATCAATCCCCTCTAGAGACAAATTCGGGTGGGAATTCTCTTGTCCTTCACCCCTACCCACTCCTATAATTCGGTTTGATTTTGTTAAGGTCTGATTAGGTCAAGTTTAAGTATATATGGTCTAATCATCTCCTTTTTATATTTTAATATGAAATACGGAGTATATATAAGAAAAAATATAATCAAATAGTAGGGTCTTGTTAAATTTAATGTGAATGTGTAATTTTCTAGTATGTATTTTTTTTTATTATTTTTATTATTACACAACTAAAAATGTGTAGTATGGTGTAATAGGTAAACAGTTAAGAAAAAGTAGTGTCTTATTTGCATTGAAAAATTGAATTACGGAGTACTATATTATTATTATATTAATACTAGGTTAGGCTCATGCATTGCACAGTTTTTTACAAAAATTCTGATCATCTATTTGCAATCATATAAGAACCCTTCTCTATATAAGAACTCATTATATGTAAGAACTAATCTGGATTGTAGGATTAGATTTGATCTGACCGCTCAAAATGAATTGGTTAATAATCGCATTTTAGTAATATTCGCTGCAGTTGCCCCTTTCTCTCTCTCTAGACTTGATACATTATATATATATATATATATATATATATATATATATATATATATATATATATATATATATATATATATATATATATATATATATATATCTCCTTTCATACTTTTGGATGCAAACTTCTTTAAGAAATTAAGGTTTGTTGTTCAATTTAATGATTAAATTATTTTCATTCATTCCATTCTATTGTATTCAAATGATTTATGCTGCAATTTTTAGCATTTTTTATGCGAAATTCATGCGTTTTTAAGCATTTTTTTTATGCGAAATTCATCATTTTTTTACCCGATTTTGCTGCGACTTTTTGTGCTATGTTGTGGCGATTTTAGATGTGATTCTTGCTTCAATTTTAATGCTATTTTGCTTCCTTTTTATATGGCGATTTTTCTCAAAATTTTTCCAGATTTTTTCTCAAAATTTTGATGCTATTTTACCGTTTTACCATCCTTTACTGTTAAGCATTTGAATTTGATATCTTCAATCTAAATGCTACTTGATGTAATTTTCTTGGAATTCATGTAATATTAGCAATTTTACCATGAATTGGAGCTCATTTATGATTTGAATCTGCAACATTCTGAAATTTTTTTGTTTTAATTTGATCTTTGGATATGTTAATTTCTAGTCTATGTTCTAAAGTTTATTCTATATGCTCTAAAGTTTCCTTCTATATGTTCTAAAATTAAATCTTTATGTTTAAAAGTTTATTATTTATGTTCTAAAGTTTAATAACTTTTTGTTTACATTTTTAATGAATATGTAAACGTTTTATTTAAGTTTTTACTCTAAACTTCAAGTTAGTTGATATAATAGACTAACCAAGAAAAGTGTAAGAAGCTAGTAATCTGCTTCTTGCCAGAACAATCATACTTACTTCAATTGAAAGGTGAAAGTTGTAACTCTGAGTTATTAAATTTAGGCAAATGATCTACTTTTTATATCCCTTTGTTTGTGAGGATTTGTGCAGAGCAACATCTATTGATTGAACCTCGTAAATTCTATTTTAGAATTGGGCAGAGAATAAAGTGCATGATATTAAAACTTGGCTGCATTTTCTAAATTACTCACCCACTTATTGCTTATTAGAGGTAGGAAATTGGTTGCTTGATTCAATTTCTATTTGGCTCACTTGTGTTTGGATATTTAGCCATATAGGTTTTGTTCGAGATGAGTAACTTGGTGTAATGTCAGCCTGATTTGCATTTGGAAGTATAGTTGATTTGAAGTAATAGAACATTAGTTGCTTTGTACTTAGGAATTATTAGAACTATTATTGTTTGCTATTTTTTATTTTGGCTGAATAGTAACTCATTGTTGTGTTATTATTGATATGTTTAATTATAGTTAGCTTTTGGATTAATAGCAATTGATTAACATGTTCGATTATTATTGCTATTTTTGTTTTAGTACTATATTTGTTTCACAATATGTGCAACAATTGAATATTGGTAGTTCATTTTGTAGTTCGAATATATTTATATACATTAGCCTACAACTTAGTTGTAATGGATGGAATTTGGATTGGTGGAAATCCCTTTTATTGGTATGTGTCAGCATAATGTTTGCACTTAGTTGCCCTTCTATAACTCAAAGGGTTGTGCATTCAATGTTGAGGTATAATTTGATATAATTCTTATTATATGTAGAGCATAATTACCATTGTCAACCATTAACACAAGTGAACCTTAACTGCATAGTGATTTAAAACTACTCTGCTCCATACCATATCATCAGCTCATTTATCCATTTTTCTATAATGTTCGTTATATAAACCTTCCCGTGATTGTTTGTTTTGAAGTCCATGATTAGATTAGCAGAAAAAAATTTAGTTAATAAATAGAAAAAGTTTAGAACATAAGAAAAAAATTTAGAACATAGGAAAAAAAATTTAGAACATAAGTATAAAAAACTTTAGAACATAGGAAAAAATTTAGAATATAAGTATAAAAAACATTAGAACATAGAAAAAAATTTAGAACATAAGTAGAAAAAACTTTAGAACATAGGACAAAATTTAGAACATGAATAGAAAAAAATTTAGAACGTGAGGGAAAAAAAATAAGTAGATAGGATAATTTTTAAAACATAAGGATAAAAATTTAGAATATAGGATAAAGTTTAAAACATAAGTAGAAAATATTTAGAATATAAGCAGGAAAATCTTTAGAACATACAACAAAGTTTAGAATATAAGCAGAAAATACTTTAGAACATGCCGTTAGGACTTTGGCCACCTAGCTTATTATAAAGCCTTTATGTTCTAAAGTTTACCCTAAAACTTCTCTCTATGTTCTAAAATTTTCTCTCTATGTTCTAAAGTTTACTCTTTATGCTCTAAACTATATCATTTATGTTCTAAAGTAATTAATTATGTTTTAAAGTAATTCACTATGTTCTAAAGTTTCCCTATATGTTCTAATGTTTTCCCTCTGTTTTAAATTTTCTCTCTATGTTCAAAAGTTTTGTTTCTATGTTTTACAATTTACTCTTTATGTTCTAAAGTTTTGTATCAATGTTTTAAGCAATGTTATACTAATAATAAATTTGTGTATTGTCCTCCCCAAAGATGCTTGTGGCATTCACGCAATAGATCTTTTGCAACATCTTTGACAATAATAATGCAAGGACACTCTTAATTGCAATTGAGAGGAGGTGTAACTGAATTTGTCATACATTAACATTCTCACATATGGTGGCATTTTTTTGTTTTGCTAGGATCCGAAGCAGTAATGCTGATTGTTTCCATCACAATGTTGTTACATGGGATAGTTTGGCTACATTTCATAGTAATCGCTTTGTTCCTTGGAAGCCATTAAATGTAATGTCGGACACTACTACTGCCGATGCCCGATGACTTGCATAATTACATGTACCGATGAACATACGTATGATTAGAGTAATGCTACGCATGTAATATACAGTATTTTTTAAATAAAAATTACTTTTGAGATTATTTCATATAGTTTTTAATAATTTTTCTCTAATTAAAGTTGTTTATATACATTAGGCTGCTAGCTCAACGGGTAGAGCGTTGTGTAAATGCACAAAAATATAGGTTCAATTATCACGTAGGTTTATATTTGCAATATGGAGACAAGAGTTTGTATAAGAGCTTAGTTGTTTCATAGATTCGATAATTATTACTCACAATCTTTTAAAGGCAATGTTTTGTTTGTATAACTTTGTGCCTATTTACTTTATATATTTTTTTGAGTCATTTTTTTATGATAACCTACGTAGGAATCGGAACTACATCCTTTATGTATTTGCATAGTGCTCTACCACTTGAGCTAATAGGTTTTTTTTTTAAGAAGCAAATATCTTATATATTAATAATCACTTCAAGAATCAAGATCATACTCATCATAGCAGTCCTAGCGCAATTATGGGATCTTCATCAATCCGTACCATTTGCTAATTTGAGCCGGCTATCCCAGTGCCCTTCCTACCCTATTGAGAATAAGAAATATAGTAGATACCCAATAATTAGCAAGGAGTAAAATATAGTTTACAATTAAACTAATAGGCGAGATGTCCCTCTTACTAATTTTTCTACATTTTTTTTTTGTTCCAAAGTTGTTCTAAATTTTTCAAGCTGTGTTCTAAATTTTTTTTTATTTACGTTCTAAATTTCTTTTGCTATGTTCTAAAGTGAATCTAATCTAATTAAATCAAAAATCAAAATTTATTAATCAGCCTTCCATTAGAGGTATCAAAATTCCCATGCTGCTACTTCAATGTGTCAAATTTGAGCCATTTCATCGACCAACCAGAAGCAAGCTTAGTAACAAGCATAATAAAAGCTTCAATTTAATACAAGCTTAGAAGATAAAGCCAAAAGTTGAACGAAATTGTAGCAGGCACATTAATTCAAGAAACATCTACTCCGTATCATCTTATTCATTCTAATTAACCTTGCAAAAATACGAACTATATATACGTAGTACAAAAAAATTAGCCGACAATTGCCCAAAAAATCATCAAAATTCTTCGAAAATTTTGGAGTATAAGTTACCTTTGCATTTAGAACAAATTTCTGTATGAATTTATTGTTCTTTGCCTCATTCCATTCAAATTTTTCTTCAATTTGTTCTTCCGTCAAACTAGGGTTCGTATTTGCAAAAATTCTAATTAAATTGCTCAATTCAACTTGTTTTATGTAAGTTTATGAGTAAAATTCGTTGAATTTGAACAAAAATTAGAAGAAATTTGATGTTATTTGCTTCGATTTGGAGCAATTACATTGGATTTTAGAGAAAAATTGGTGGTTTTAAGACAGAGAAGATGATGAAAGTGTGAAAAGTGTTTGAGGAGAAAGAAAATCAGATATTTTGGGTAAAATATGAAGTTGGGCAGCTTCACTATTTAAACTAATGCCATTCAATGTTCTCCGTTAATCTTAACCGTCTATTTTGATCTAATCCTACGGATTAGATTAGTTCTTATATACATTAGTGTTCTTATATAAGGTGGTATTCTTATCGGATCTCTCTCTCTATATATATATAGAAGAAGGATCATGTGAAAACCCTCCCCTTAGGTGAGAACCATTCTAAGGGTGAGAACCCATGTTACACCATCCGTTTTGATATTATGGATGGCTAAGATTGATTTTCGATTTGCTGATTTGTACATGTGGGCGTTTTTTTTTTTTGCATTGGAACACGCAATCAGTCATCATTGCTTCCTCGGAACATGGTTTTTATTTTTATTTTTTTTTTATTTTCTGCATTGAAACACGGTAATATGCATTGGAAAACCAAGAGATCCAGCCATTGAAGAGAGAGAAAATAGAAATCTGGTTTCATTTTAATTTAGCCATTGAAGAGAGAGAAAATGGAAAATATCATAGCAAGAAGGTACATTTTAATTTAGCCATTGAAGGTACGATTTATCTCTCATAAATAAAGCTTTTGAATCAATTTTTTTTTTTAATCTGATTATTTTTTTGTGTAGAATAAGTATACAAAATTTCAGAATTTTTGGAGTTCGTTTGATATTTTTTTGGTTAGAATTTTCGAAGCAGTGCAAAAAAGGAACAAATATGGAAATGCAGATTTCAAATGAAGATTTCTCTCTCATAAAAAATTCTTTTGAAGTGATTCTTTGTTTTGAATCTTCTTATTTTTTTGTGTAGAATAAGAATACAAAATTTCAGAATTTTTGAAGTTCGTTTGATATTTTTTTGGGTAGAATTTACAAAGCTGTGCAAAAAAGGAACAAATATAGAAATGTAGATTTCAAATGAATATTTCTCTCTCATAAAAAAATCTTTTGAAGCAATTATTTTTTTGAATATGATTATTTTTGTGTGTAGAATAAGCATACAAAATTTCAAAATTTTTGGAATTATTTTGATATATTTTTGGTAGAATTTTCGAAGCAGTGCAAAAAATAGGAATATATGGAATTATGGGCATATCATGTAATTGGAACACTAGTACTTATATATGGAACAATATATAATATTTATGGGACAACAGTTCATATTTCTTGAACAATATAGATACTTTTCGACAATTATGGGCATATCATCCAATTGGAACACTAGTTCATGTCTATGTAACAATAGACCATATGTGTGGTACAATAGTTCAAATTTCTGGAACAACATAATTAAAATTCGAGAACTATGGACATATCATGTAATTGAAACACTAGTTCTTATATATGGAACAATATATAATATTTATTGTAATAATTATGCTTGAACAGTAGACATAATAATATGGAACAGTAGTTCAAGTTTGTAAAACAGTATTTCAAATGAATGGAACGATAGTTTAAATATTTAGAACAATAATTTAAATATGTGAAACAATAGAAATAGTATTATGTAACAGTAGGCATAATATTTTGGAACAATAGTTCAAATGTGGTACAATGTAGTTTATTGGAAAATCACATGAATGGTAATATGGAACAATATAAATGATAGATGGAACAATAGTTCAAGTTAGTGGAACAGTAGTTATTATAGAACAATGGACATACTGCGTGGAACAATAGTTCAAATATGCGAAACAGTAGTGCAAATATATGGAACAACACAATAATAATTACATGCAGTTGGAATAGTAGACCAATTATTTGGAACTACACATTTATAATAATGTTATTATTGTTTTTTATTATTGAATTTAGGTACAGTAGGAATATGTATCAGAAACAATAAGTATAACAGTTAGGAACAATAAGTATACGTGTTTGAGAACCAATAGGAATATATACACAACAATAAATGCCCATAGTTCTCGAATTTTAATTATGTTGTTCCACAAATTTGACTACTGTACCACACATATGCTCTATTGTTCCACATATATAAACTAGTGTTCCAATGACATGATATACCCATTATTCTCGAATATTATTTATATTGTTCCAAAAATATGAACATTTGTCCCATAAATATTATATATTGTTCCATATATAAGAACTAGTGTTCCAATTACATGATATGCCCATATTATATATTGTTCGAATTTTAATTATGTTGTTTCAGAAATTTGAACTACTGTACCACACATATGCTCTATTGTTCCATAGACATGAACTAGTGTTCCAATTGGATGATATGCCCATTATTGTAGAATAGTATTTATATTGTTCCAGAATATGAACTATTATCCCATAAATATTATATATTGTTCCATACATAAGAACTAGTGTTCCAATTACATGATATGCACATAGTTCTCGAATTTCAATTATGTTGTTTCGGAAATTTGAACTACAATACCACACATATGGTCTATTATTCCATAGACATGAACTAGTGTTCCAATTGGATGATATGCCAATTATTGTCGAATAGTATTTATATTGTTCCAGAAATATGAACTATTGTCCCATAAATATTGTTCCATATATAAAAACTAGTATTCCAATTACATGATATGCACATAGTTCTCGAATTATAATTATGTTGTTCCAAAAATTTGAACTATTGTACCACACATATGGTCTATTGTTCCATAGACATGAACTAGTGTTCCAATTGGATGATATACCCATTATTGTCGAATAGTATTTATATTGTTCCAGAAATATGAACTATTGTCCCATAAATATCAAACTAATTCCAAAAATTCTGAAATTTATATGCTTATTCTACACAAAAAAAATAAGCAGATTAAAAAAAACGCTTTAAAAGATTTTTTTTATGAGAAAGAAATCTTCATTTGAAATATGCATTTCCATATTTGTTCCTTTTTTTGCATTGCTTTGAAAATGCTACCTAAAAAAATATCAAACTAACTCCAAAAATTCTGAAATTTTGTATGCTTATTCTACACAAAAGAATAAGCAGATTAAAAAAAACAAAAAAAAAAACGCTTCAAAGATTTTTTTATGAGAGAAAAATCTTCATTTGAAATATGCATTTCCATATTTGTTCCTTTTTTTGCATTGTTTTGAAAATGCTACCCAAAAAAACATCAAACGAACTCCAAAAATTCTGAAATTTTGTATGCTTATTTTACACAAAAAATTAATCAGATTTAAAAGCTTTATTTATGAAAGAAAAATCTTCATTTGAAATCTGCATTTCCATATTTGTTCCTTTTTTGCACTGATTCGAAAATTCTACCAAAAAAATAATAAACGAACTCCAAAAATTTTGAAATTTTGTATTCTTGTTCTACACAAAAAAATAATCAGATTCAAAAAAAAATCTATTTAAAATCTTTATTTATGAGAGAGAAATCATTTTTCAAAGTTTAGTTTAATTTAAATTTCGTATAATAAATTAAAAATTGTACCTTCTTTCCATCAACTTTAGGAGCAGCAATGGTGGATTTCACTTGATGTGATATTTTCCATATTTTCTCTCTTCAATGGCTAAAATGAAATCAGATTTTCTCTCTCTTCAAATGTTGAATAATAATGTTTCTGATAAAATTCAAATGGATGGCAACAGATTTTCCATTTTCTCTCTCTTCAATTCCTGGGATGCATGCAAAAGCTGATAACTTGTACCTTCTATGCAAAATGTGCACCGTCAGATCTCTTTAAATGGATGGTCTTAGCTAGATTGGTTCTCATATTTGCTATGGTTCTCATATAAGGGAGGGTTCTCACCTTAACCCTCCAATATATATATATATATATATATATATATATATATATATATATATATATATATATATATATATATATATATATATATATATATATATAATTGCTAGAATGAGAAATGAATTTTATGAATAAAAAGATGAGGGAATTTGAATTTTAAACCAAGATGGTGTGTTAAAAAGATTATTAGCTTTCTCATTTCTCATTCTAGCAATTCCCTATATATATACACACTGGCGGACCAACGTTGGAGCAAAGGGTAGCAAATGTTCTAAAATGCTATAGCGTTGATTTTGTATATATATATTATTCCTTGTTTAAATATTGAGTATAATGTGCGTTGCTTTGGTGGTGCGCTAAATGTGGTTATAAAAGTTGTATGTGTGTGCACGTCAGGGGTTTAAGACCTCTAGGCTACAAATTTAGTTTTTTTTTTCTTTTTTAAAAAAAAAAGAAAGCTTCCCATTTTCATATGAATTACCATGTAGAAATAGCTTTCTAATCTACAATACTCTCTCCATTCATAGTAATTCTTCCCATTTTCATGCATATCTTGTTTTCCAAAGCTCATATTTGATCATTAAATTATTAAGTTTTCTATAAGTAACAATATTTATGAAAATTTACATTGAAATGTATATTAAAAAAACCGAATGTGATAGTTTTTTTTCTTATTATCAACGCTTCCTGCCGTATAAAACTTTGTCCGATTGATAGATAATACTAATATATATAATTCATGAAACATTTAAGGGAGTACTTTATAATTTGATTACAGTATATTATTGAAAACTAGAACATAACTTATGAATAAATTAAAAAGCACTAATATTAGTCAATGTGGGGTTTTGTTTTAACAAGCCAAAATGGTACATGTGAATAGTAAAAAGGTCAAAATTGTTTATGCACTTATAAAAATAGGGAGGGGTATACGTCAAGCCAACACATTATGTAAAAGTTAACCCAATTCATTCGGTTGATTGTTGAATAATGACAATCTAAATAGTTTTGTAACACCCCAATAATTCTTCCTTTAAACCTGTAATTACCTTTAATAAAATTTAAGAGAATTACTGACATGCTACCGCCATGTGTTCAACGTTAAGGCTAATTCAGAATTTAGCAGCGGAAAAACTAACTTGGTTATAAATAAGTTTCAAAACCCATGAACAAAACCAAATTAGGTTTTACAAGTTGGAACCATTAAGGCCCTTATTCAAAACCTAACAAAAGTAGTAAATAAGTCAAACCAGAGTTTAAATAAATTCAACCTTATGAAATGAAATAAACTGTGAACAATAACCAACACTCTACTCAAAAATCCCACCACCTAAATGCAAATCCACACTATGTAAACACCTGTGATTAATCTGCTCCCCAATATTACAAGTGTAAAAATTGGATCATTACAAGGTTATTGAAAGGCGAAGGCCATAACCAAGAAAAAAACACACAAAAGCACGCAATTAGCAACGCTAAGTACATACGAGAAACGAAGTATAACAAAGAATTTCTAGCATGCTACTAATTATAAATCAACCCACAACAATTTAATTATTGACTCGAACACATGCCTCAACTATTAACATTACTAAGACTTCACTAATTAATAATAAATAATTCATTTCATTTCATTCATTGGATTAAGCAATAGACAAGGTTGTTTCCCCATGGTCCAATTTGGAACATCAATAAAAGAAAAACCCCATTCCTCCTTTCGAAAGCATCAATAAAAATCCAATGGCAAACGGGCGCGACTCCGTGGCCATAGCTAGTATGAGATCTCATCTAACTCCTTATAGTTTTAAAAAGCATTTGAAAACAAGAAACTCGTAGATCAGACGGCCTCTAGAAAAGTGCACGGCTAATACCCCGTGTACCCCAACCCCTGTTTGTCATTACTCTAGATGTGCACAAATCCAGAGTTTTATTGCTCATCCGTCTTGCACTTTACGTGATTTACATGTTTAAACTTGGTGATGACTCAAATGCAAAACAATACAACCAATTAAACATTAATCATTCAAGCAATTCAAATTTCCAATTCAATCCTTGATTTATTAGTGACAAACAATATTTATTATTGAATCCTTTAACTACCTCGGTGTATAAACACCTTAAGTGCATAAGGTACCTCAACTCCTCAACCTCGTCTCATAAGACTTTAATTCTCCCTTTACTCATTCCAATTTATAAACATGAACGAGTAATAAGATAATTCATTTCACATATTTATGTACCTTTGCCTCTTAGCTCATCTTGCAAGTTATTGCATAAATAATACTTACAAGATAAATCAATACGCATTCTCATACATGATTACATGAATCAAAACCAATCATCACATTAATCATCAATCAAACTCACTACCATACAATTTCAACTAATCTATAAGTTTCCCTAACATAATTCTAAATTTTCCAAGTCCTTAAACTGCTCCTAAAGACAAGGTTTTCGTATCCTTGTATGTACCTTGAGTAAACGAGTTGGTTGACCACTTTAAGAACTAGAAATCGCCTTCTACAAAGTCCTCTCCTAAACCAAACACCAATAATTAAATCAATACCCAAGCAATAAAATTTACAGCAATACTAATTAACTTTAAAAGTTTCAAAAATCATTGAAACGACATCTTTAAGCCTCCGTAAAGTCTAGGTTAGTAGTTTAGAAGTATTAATACGAATTTCCATAGAAAAATCCTTAAAATACATCTTTATCTATGAAATTTCAGCAAGTTTAAAACATTATAAAAATCTGAAATTTTATTTTAAATAAGTATTTTGAAGTTATTGAAATTCTTACTTACTACTTTCATTATATGGTAGATTAATAGACTTTAAACCCAAAATCCATTAATTTAAAGTGATTAAAGACTCCAAAAATAATAGACAAAAATCTGAAAATTAAGTCATGAAACTAAATTTCAACGTTTAACATTTTATAGTTACAACATACCCATAATAATCATCTAACGGAATTGGGAACATGAAAATATGAAACTAATACAGATCAAAACCCAAAATCGAAACTTTTAAAAAAAATCTGAAATTTTATTACAATCAAAATAATTAAGCTTTAACATAATTTAAACATAGTATGATTAGGTAACTTGATTAACACTTTTTAAGCCCTAAAATCATGAAAAAAAATCAAGGTTTAAGCCCTAATTTCACAAATTATGTAATCTGAAAATTTAAACTAGATATCATAATTTATAAACTTGACAACCTCTCATGTTTTTAAAGAATTTAAACATGATTAAAGTGATTAAAACTAACAATATAAATTAAAATAACAATCTTTAATAATAATAAGGAAGAAGGAGAAACAAGGAAGGAAGGAGGAAGGGAGGCAAAACTGGCAAGCAGGGCGGCCGTGCGGCGGCGGTCTGGTGGCTCCGGCAGTAGCAGTCCACGGCAGAAGGCAGTAGGGAATTTTTTTTTTCGTGTGCGTTGTTCGTCAATAGGGGAAGCGAGCAAAGGGCAATAACAATGTACGTGAGTTGGGAGCAAGAAGAAGAATGATGGGTTTAAATTAAATAGCAATAATAAGTGGGGTTTTGAGGTTTCCTAATCCAATTAGAATTAGAATAGCTTGTTTAGGCCCAAATACATATAAGGGTTAGAAATAAGATGTAAAGTTGGGCTTTGAGGTAATTTAGACTAGGGTCTTAACTTGTATTAGTAGAATAATGATTATATAATTTAGAGTTAATATTTTAGAAATACTTATAAAATATTTCATCATCGTAAAATAACCATTTAATTAATAATTAAATATAATAATAATTTGCTTAAATTTATGGGGGATTACAATCTACCCCTCTTAAAAGAAGTTTCGTCCTCGAAACATAACCCAAAAACTATATTTCTTAAAAGTATTCAAAAACTTTTGTTTTGTATTGCTGTAAATTGCTTGCTTCTCAACATGTATACTCAACAAACTCAACTTATACTCAATATATTCGTACTTGGCCAAAAGTTCACATACTTTAATAGCATGCAAACACAACAATATTGTTCAATAATAAGCAAAATCATGCAAACTTAAGCAATAAATAGCATAAATGAGGTGAAAAGCGCGAAATTACATCGCATTCTACCCCTCTTAAAAGAAAAGAGTTACGCCCTCGTAACTCATCTTATTAAATAATTCGGGATATTTCTTTCTCATCTCTTCCTCAGCCTCCCAAGTAGCCTCTTCGTACTCTTGGTTAGACCAAGGACCTAGTCACATCGCATCATGCCAAATCGCATCATGCCTTTTATTGGTGAAACCTTTAGAAAAACTTTGTCCCCAACATTAAACTCATCATCTCTTCTCTTTAAGTCGGCGTAGCTCTGTTGCCTATCCTGTGCTGCCTTAATTCATGACTGAATCAATCTCACCTTGCTCACCATATCCTCAATGAAATCTGTTCCCAAAGTAACACGTTCATTGTAATCATTCCAGCACACGGGGCTTCTACACTTCCTTCCATACAATGCTTCGAAAGGTGCCATTTTGATACTCGCATGATAACTGTTATTGTAGGAGAATTCAATCAAAGGTTAGTGATCCTCCCAACTCCCTTGGAAATCTAAGGCACAAGCTTGCAGCATATCCTCCATGGTTTGGTTTGTTCTCTCAGTCTGGCCATCTGTTGCAGGATGAAAGGCAGTGCTCATGTTTAAGGCAGTCCCAAGGTTTTCTTGCACTTTTTGAAACCTCGAATCTCTATCTGACACTATGTCCTTGGGAACTCCATGCAAACGAACCACATTCTTAACATAAGTTCTTGCCAACTGCTTCTTTTTCCAGGTCTCCTTGATTGGAATAAACATCGCTGACTTAGTAAGTCTATCCATAATCACCCAAATCGTGTCATTCCCATTGCGAGTCTTTGGTAACCCTGTCACAAAGTCCATGGATACATAATCCCATTTCCATCCCGGTACCTTTAATGGTTGCATTTTCCCCATGGGTGTCTTGTTATCTATCTTCACCTTCTGGAACATCAAGCACTTAGACACAAACTCAACAACTTCCCTCTTCATATTCGGCCACCAATACAACTCCTTCAAATCCTTATACAGCTTATTTCCCCCTGGGTGAACTGAATAAGGTGTGTTATGGCACTCCTCCATGATTCTTCTTTTTATATCCTTATACTTCTGCGGTATGCACCATCTCTCCTTGTATCTCAGACTCCCATCTTCATGAATCTTGAATTCAGTCTTCGCACCACTAGTAACTTTATCCCTAATCTTCTGAAATGACTCATCCTCCACATGTTTTTCTTTAATCTCCTCGAATATGGATGGTTGAATTGTTAAGGCATTCAGTAATCCTTCTAAATCCCCTTGATTAACAACCTCAAGGTTCAATCTCCTCATTTCTTCACACAATTCATTGGCCACAATCAAAGCATTGACATTATGACTCGATTTCCTACTAAGGGCATCTGCAACAACATTTGCCTTTCCCTCATGATACTGGATACTGCCATTGTAATCTGTGAGGAACTCCAACCATTTATGTTGCCGCATATTCAAATGTTCCTGGGTGAAGATGTATTTCAGACTCTTATGGTTTGTAAAGATCTTACAGGTGACACCGTAGAGGCAGTGTCTCCAAATCTTCAAGGCAAACACAACAGCTGCAAGCTCCAAGTCGTGGGTTGGATAGTTAACCTCATGTGGCTTCAATTGTCTCGATGCATACGCGATCACCCTCCCATTCTGCTACAGTACACACCCCAAGCCATGCTTCGAGGCATCACTGTACACCTCAAATCCGTTTCTCCCATCGGGAAACACTAGCACTGGTGCGGTGGTCAACCGCTCTTTGAGGGTTTGAAAAGCTAATTCACAGTTCTCATTCCACTCAAACTTAGTATGCTTCTTCATACGGGTAGTCATGGGTCTGGCTATCTTCGAAAAGTCTTTAACAAACCTTCTATAATACCCAGCTAATCCCAAGAAACTACGAACATCAGTCACATTCTTAGGAGTAGGCCACTCACTAATCGCCTTGATTTTCGCAAGATCCACTAATACATCCTCCTTAGAAATGTAATGCCCCAGAAATGCAACATTTTCCAACCAGAACTCACACTTTGAAAACTTGGCATACAGCTTGTTACTTATAAGAGTTTTCAAAATTGTTCTCAAATGGTGAGCATGTTCTTCCTCATTCCTCGATGTCATCAATGAACACAACCACGAACTTATCTAAGTACTCATGAAACACTTGATTCATCAGGTCCATGAATATGGAAGGTGCATTGGTTAATCCAAAAGGCATGACTGTAAACTCATAGTGCCCATAACGAGTTCTAAAGGCTGTTTTTAGAATGTCTTTGTCTGCAACTTTCAACTGATGATACCCTGACCTCAAATCGATCTTTGAAAACATACTTGCCCCTTTCAGCTGGTCAAACAAGTCATCTATCCTAGGTAGAGGGTACTTATTCTTCATAGTCACATTATTCAACTCTCTGTAGTCAATGCATAGCCTCAAACTTCCATCCTTCTTTCTCACAAACAAGACTGGTGCTCCCCAAGGTGATGCACTAGGCCTAATGAACACCTTATCCAGTAACTCCTGCAATTGGACCTTCAGCTCACTCATCTCAGCTGGTGCCATTCTATAAAGTGTTTTAGAAATGGGTGCAGCTCCTGGAACTAGGTCAATGGTAAACTCAACTTCCCTTTTAGCCGGGCCATGAGACAGCGACACTTGGCGTTTCAACTTTATTTTCGCCTAGTGTCGCGCTACGTATGCAACAAATAATAATTAGTATGATATGCAGGATAAAAATATTGCATAGATTTAGATAGATTTATTTGTAAGATAAAAAAAAAATTAGTTTAGAGTTTTACATTCAATAAAATTTGGATAGATTTTTTGAATAAAATTGCTGGTTTAGAGTTTTATTTTCAATAAAATTCCAATATTTTAAATTTTATATGTCGTTGTATCTATAGAAAACACAACTGAATTATAAAGGCCATCCAACACTATCAAATAGATTTTGATTCGTACTTTTCATAACACTAAGCCTTTTAACTTCTTTCTCTGTTATTAAGCCGAATTCTACTTCCTTTACACTCTATTAGGGCTAAGCAAAATTATCCGAAAAACCGAAAATCCAAACCGTAACCGGACTGAAAATTAGGGTACCCGTTCCGATAACCATATGGTTCAGGTACCCGATCCGATAATTTGTTATCGGGTATGGTTATTGGGCATCATTTTAAAATTAACGGTTACCCGATCCGATCCGATAAGTAATTTTTTTTTTCTTACTTAAATCTATTTATTCAAAATCTAAACTCTTATTTTACTTCATAATTACTTCATAATTTAAATGATTAGTTATATAATTAGTAATTTGGTCATGATCATGTGGTATTATTGTTAATTAGTGTTGAATGATATCATAATAACTAAATTTAAAGTTTAAATTTTCATTATTGGATATCATATTGGGTACCTGATAAGCGATCCAAAATCGGGGTACCCAAACTTATTGGTTCGGTTAATGGATATCATTTATAATGTTATTGGTTATCGGGTACCCGAACCGTTAGTGTTAACGATACGGATACCCGACCCATACTCACCCCTACACTCTATGTAATAAACTTCAGAAGTCTTTATAGGGTAATATTTATCATTAATTATAGTAGATTACAAATATAGTTAGTGGCACTAATTAATCACTAATATCCTATATCTACTGTAACACTTTTCACATATTAAAAAGAAAAAGGAATCATACATTATATTAATCGTATAATTAGTAGTACAAATTTAGGCACCACTCTTAACATCTTATTTTTGCTTCATAACCTTCCTACCGCTATAGGTATTTGCTTTAAGGGTAAAAATCGAGGTTTACTACTATGCTTTAGGACATATTGGAGTTAATTATGTACAAAGTAGTTTTTTTTATGGCCTTTTTTTATTTTATTTTTATTTTTTAATCATGGTGTCTTATAGACTAAAATGGTATTATGATCCCATTAATCCTATTATTTTTAAAGTTCGATAGAGGTAGTTAGGTAGGTCGTTAGAAGTTAATTTAATAAACAACCCGGCCATCACACAAACAAAAAAATTGTAACTAATATATAAAACTAAACTTTTAGCCAGGCCACGAGACAGCGACACTTGGCATTCCAACTTTTCGCCAAGTGTTGCGCCATGTAGGCGGCGATAATTAATTATTAGTATGATATGTAGGATTTACTTGAATATATTTTTTTGTAGAATAAGATAAAAATGTTGGATAGATTTATATAGATTTTGTAAGATAAAAAATTTATTTAGAGTTTTCTTTTCAATAAAATTTGGATAAATTTAATTTTAAGATAAAAATTTTGATTTAGAATTTTATTTTCAATAAAATACCAATATTTTATATGTACACGTGGCAGATCCAAAGGGTATGTATATAGAGGTACAATTGTACCCATTCTCCTCCCTCGGCTCCAAAAAAGAAAAAAAAAATCAAATAGACCTATTATTATATATAACCGAATGTACAAGTGGTGGATCCAAAGGGGTACATAGAGTTATAATTGTACCCATTCTCCTCCCCCAAAAAACCGATATAACCAGTCTCTTAAGTCCTAACACGCAACCAATCTTTCTGTAGATATTTAGATAAAATGAAAAGAGTAAGATCACAACTTTAGACAACTGTTCTTTTTAGTTGTACACTTCTACCAAACCCAGCTTTCTAAGTAATTGCTTTTTTTTTTTTTCATTTTTCTTTTTATCCAAAACACTCATATATGTAAAAAAAAAAAAAAAAAAAAAAAAAAAAAAAAAAATTGGTATAATTCAAATTACATAATAATTAAAATCCCAACTTATTCTAGAAATTTCATTCAATAATATGAAAATAGGTGTAACTCCAAACTAATTTCTTCTAATTGTTAATGATCATGCTACTTGTGTCACTTTCAAGAACTACCAGATAGCCCAATCTCTTTCCTAAAACCATCCATATCTTTATGAGCGCGTAGTACAATATATTTTATTTTACAAGTATAATTGTCAAGTGATTATTAATCCATGCGTAGAAATTCAAATGACATATATATTAGATAAAAGTTTTATCGTAAAATTCAGTATACAATCCCGACATCGCACAGGCACAAAACTATATATATATATATATATATATATATATATATATATATATATATATATATATATATATATATATATATATATATATATATATATATATTAGCATTTGCAGCAATTAAGTACTTGTGGTGCTATTGGAGAAGTGAAAAATAGAAGGGGAATAGGCCTTTAGGATTAAGGAATCTGATACCATGTATATAGAGAATGGAGAGAATATATTGATGGAAGGTGGTCTTTTTTTTTTTTTTTTGGACAAGGGAAGTTGTTAATTTGCTTTGATTGATATAGTCTAGGAGCTTGCTTTGATTGATATAGTCTAGGAGCTAACTATGGAATTTTAACAAAACAATTAATTGTTATAAATAGGGATTGACCAGGAATCAGTCAATCCTTATCAAGAGATTGTGATTATAGACCTCTTGCATTAAAAAAAATAAAAATAAATAAAAAAAGCCAAAAACTACATAATATACTCAATAAGTGCTCAAAGTAAAATATATTGACATTAGATTTACTTAGGCGGGAAATTTTTTCTTGTAAAGTTGCCACGTGGACAATAATGACGTCAGCGGTTGTTACTTTAGTGTTACTTATAGAAGATTATTACTTCCTCTGTTCTATTTTACTTGACTTGTTTATTTTATCACGCTTATCAATGCAAAACTTTAACGATCAATAACTTTAATTCTCCATAAGTAAAAATTATAAAAGTTATATAGTATGATAGTACCTATTGAGACGAATTCAAAAAGATCCCATGTAAATATGTTTTTCCTTACCTATTATTTACAAAAGACGGTCAAAGAAAGAGATGGTGAATAATATAAAAGTTAAAGTGCATCAAATGAAAAAGAACGGAGGAAGTATTGTGGAATTAGAAATTACGCGTTATTTAGCTTATTATAGCCTTGAAATGTGTATGTTTGAGTAACATGGGATGTTTCACTTTCTAACAAATATGAGTGGCACATTTCAAGTAGCTAATTATTATTGGCTTGTTTATCAAAATAATATACTGTATATTAGTATATAGAAGTACTGAAGCAGTTGTGCTCAATCTCTACGAGGTCATAATATGATCACTATCATCATAGATTAGGTTAGTTCCCATGTCACGGTAATTTTCAATAATTATTATTAATCTATTATTAATTTATTATACTTTTCTTAAAAATCAGAAAAAAAAAATCTAAAAATATAGTTGGCAACTTTTGATAAAAAAAAAGATTACAAAAGATGTGTTAGATATAAAATGTAGAAAATAATCAAAATTATGTTAAGAATGTTTTTTTATTTATTTATTTATTTTATAGCTATATAAATATATATATTTTTTATTTTAAGTAATTTTATCGTATAAAATTAGAGAATTATTTTTTTATAAGATTTGTTTCTTTAACAGAATAACAACTAAGGACACAACATGAATTGACATGTGTCATTTCTGATGTGTCTTTTAGCCTTTAGTACATAGTTATTGATTTATTATTATTATTATTTGACATCAACTATTTTAATTATATTTTGGTGAGTGATTTTCATTGGGTTATAAGTATCAAAATAACCCTGAGTAGAAGTGTCAATTCATGAGTCAAAGAGATGGATTGTATATATTTGATGGAATAAATTAAGGGTGCATTATATTTACGTGATTTTTACTTATCAAAATTTATTACAAGTATTTCTTATTGGAATCTATATTACATATTTAAATACATTGGTGTACTACCTCACTTTACATTTTACCACGTTTTGATGATGATTGACAAACTAAATACGTTTCGCTTTCCATCTTGCATTCTCTTGGGGTGTTGCTTACCATTTCGAAAAATCGAAACGTTTCCGGT
Organism: Chenopodium quinoa; assembly: GCF_001683475.1. Classification (NCBI taxonomy): domain Eukaryota; kingdom Viridiplantae; phylum Streptophyta; class Magnoliopsida; order Caryophyllales; family Amaranthaceae; genus Chenopodium; species Chenopodium quinoa. Next base: position 514,042 of record NW_018743175.1, read on the forward strand.
ACAGTGAAACGGAGTGGAGAACGTTTCCATGTTACTACTTCATAATAGTAGTAAAATAATTATAGGCTATAAAATAATGCTTATAATTTAGGCTGACAATTCAAATTATAGATCCACTTTGTCAATTGCTAGCAAAAAATTTGTTCTTTATATATTTTTTTCTCAAATGTATAATAAGTAGTTAGTCCATATCAGTTTTCTATGTAATTCTGAGCTAAAGATGGATGATGAAATTGAAAATTTACACAAACCCTTAAGTATGAATCCTCAATTGAAAATTTTATACATTAACTTAATGAATTTTAATTAATTTATTTGCTTTTAAAGATTTCTATACTGTTATTCTCATATTTACATGTTTCAGACATTGACTTTATACAGTTCAGAAAGATCAAGAAAATGCAGAAAGTCAAAGGCATGATCACCAAATCAGATCAACAGCACCGGGCCTGCAGCAGTATTCTCCGGTGAAGCAGGTGGCGATGACGGTCCCTACGACAGACGACCCTGACCTGCCTGTGCTGACATTCAGGACATGGGTGCTTGGGATAATCTCCTGTGTGGTGCTGTCATTTCTGAACCAGTTTTTCTGGTACAGGACAGAACCCCTCAGCATCACTGGCATTGCTGCTCAGATTGCGGTTGTCCCACTCGGGCATTGTATGGCTTCTAAGCTCCCCAACCACGTCTTCCTGCAGGGGACGCGGTTGGAGTTTACCCTGAACCCGGGACCTTTTAATGTGAAGGAACATGTACTTATTACCATCTTAGCTAATGCAGGAGCGGGAAATGTTTATGCAATTCATGTTGTTACGGCGGTTAAGGTCTTTTACAAGGAGCACATTACCTTCTTTGTGTCTTTGCTTGTTGTTTTTACTAGTCAGGTTTTGGGGTTTGGATGGGCTGGTGTTTTTCGACGTTACCTTGTGGAGCCGGCTGAAATGTGGTGGCCGGCTAATCTTGTACAAGTTTCCCTCTTCAGGTAATCATTTTGTTATTATAAACCTCTTCACTAATCTGAAGAAAATCGAACATGGAAAATGGCATAGAATGATATAATGTTGCATGATGATACTTTATAATCTATAATTGATATTTGTAGCATTTTACCAAGGCATTGTATGATTTGTATTGGTTTCCTAATCGCTAGGAGCTTGATCTTGTCCCGAAGATTGAAGTTGATTAACTAATACGGAGTACCCGTTCAAATTGACAGGGCATTGCACGAGAAAGAAGAACGGTCCAAAGGTGGTCTTACTCGTACTCAATTCTTCCTTATAGCCTTCATCTGCAGCTTTGCATACTACATCTTCCCTGGCTACCTCTTCCAAATGCTAACTTCCCTTTCTTGGGTATGTTGGCTCTGGCCAAAATCCATACTAGCCCAACAGCTTGGTTCAGGGTTACACGGTCTTGGAATAGGTGCATTGGGTTTAGACTGGTCCACTATATCATCTTATCTTGGAAGCCCCCTAGCAAGCCCATGGTTTGCCACAGCTAATGTGGCTGTTGGATATGTACTTATTATGTATGTACCTGTTCCAATAACCTACTGGTTGAATGTTTACAAGGCTAAGAGCTTTCCCATATTTTCGAACCATCTCTTCACATCATCAGGCTCCATTTACAATATCTCGGCTATTGTCGACTCCAATTTCCATTTCGATCAGGAGGCTTATGGGAAACAAGGTCCTGTTTACCTTAGCACCTTCTTTGCCCTGACATATGGGGTTGGCTTCGCCGCTTTAAGTGCCACCATTGTGCATGTAGCACTCTTTCATGGCAGGTAATTTAGAATTTATTGTTGGCATTTGTTGCTAATAATGTTACTTGAATTAGTAATGTGACAGCTACTGCCATTTCTCATTACGTGCATTTTATTGAAGTGAAAATTACAAGTAACTTTTATTGATTAAAATTTTCCTAGACATCTAAATTAAGTTAAAGAGAACATGATCTAAATACTTGGCGTGATCATCCCATTCCCCATTTCCCTCAAAAAATACATAGGGAAATATGGGAGCAAAGCAGGGCAAGTTTTAAAGAGAAGAAAATGGACATACATTTAAAGCTTATGAGAAGGTACAAGGAAGTTCCAGGCTGGTGGTTTTGGGCCATCCTGGTGGTAAACATCGCGGCAGCTATCTTTGCCTGCGAGTATTACAAAGAACAACTTCAGTTACCATGGTGGGGTGTTTTGCTTGCTTGTGCTATTGCCTTCATTTTCACACTTCCAATTGGAGTTATAACCGCCATTGCAAATCAAGTAAGAAAACTTTTTACATTAAATTTTGTAGTGTGCAATATCATTCTTGTAATCTTGTATACTTTCATGTATCATTGTATTATATATGCATTGATGCTTTGATTTATAATTATATTGCTCTGTATTTGTAGTCACCACATTTGAATATCATCACTGAGTACATAATCGGATACATCTACCCTGGATATCCTGTTGCAAATATGTGTTTCAAGGTATATGGAAACATTAGTATGAAGCAAGCTGTTACCTTCTTGCAAGATTTCAAACTTGGACATTACATGAAAATTCCACCTAGAACAATGTTTATAGCTCAGGTATTTATATTTCATCCTATGACTTGTCCTGGCCTACATTTGCTTAACATTTTACTCCTTAAATTAAATAAAATTGAGTAAGTCGCGTCACTAAATTGCTAGTCGTGTTGTTGACATCGAGCAAAATTAAATCTTGTATAATCATATAGGATGGTCTCTTAATAGCTTATTGTAAGATAGGGTCGACCTTTTCTTTTGTACCCCCTCCGTCTCATGAAGTTCTTCCTATCTACTACTTGTACCATATGCAGGTAGTAGGAACAATGATCTTGAGTTTAGTGTACCTTTGCACAGCATGGTGTATTAGGAAGATAAATATTGTGAATATATTTTGTGATTATCTTTAGGTTATCTTGGCCTTGCCCTCCAAGTATCCCACTCTATATATACTTTTGTATGTGGCCGTTTATATGAATGTGAAATACAGAGAATACTTTAAACCTAATTTAACATGGTATCAAGAGCTTTGTGAGATCCCCAAAAAAAATTTTCCGATCATTATTTTTCATAAATTTTGTTCGTGACTGTGAGTTCTTTGACTGATTTTCATATATTATTTTTTTTTTACTTTCTTGCGTGAGATTAAGAGATGCAAGGGGGAGATGGAGGAAAATCGAAGGTCGACTTGACCTTTCACCTAGGTTCAAGTGACGGGCCAGGTAATGTCATCACTCCGATTCAATTACGGGGGGACAATTATGATGAATGGGCTAGAGCTGTGAGGACGGCTTTGAAGGCTAAGCGGAAGTTTGGCTTTATCGATGGCTCGGTTGCAAAGCCGAGTGCTTCTGAGAAATTTGAGGATTGGGTGGTTGTACATTCTATGTTGGTGTCTTGGTTATCTAATACCTTGGATCCAATTGTCCGGTCGACTCTCGGTGATTATGATGATGCGAAGTTGCTCTGGGATAATCTTCGTAATCGATTTTGTGTTGTGAGTGGAACTCGGGTCTGTCAATTGAAGATGGCCTTGACATATTGCAAGCAAGGGAAAACAGAACTGATTTCTGTTTACTTTGGCAGGTTGTCAAAAATTTGGGATGAATTAACCACTTATGTTTCGGTGCCGGAGTGTAAGTGCGGGAAGTGCACATGTAACATTGTGCAGCAAGTTGAGAAATTGAGGCAAGATGATTTTATTCATCATTTTCTGATCGGCTTAGACTCTGCTTATGCGGCTTTAAGGGCTCAACTTCTAGCCCAAGATCCTTTGCCGACGGTAGACAAGGCATATCAACAGGCCATCTAGGCTGAGCGCTTGCGGGGAGGGGATGTGACTGCTCCTTCTGATGATCGAAGTAATGCAGTGGCCTTCAAGTTGCAAGGGCAAAAGCCTCGTGGTGAAGGTAGTGATAAATTTTGTGCTCACTGTAACAGGGAAGGTCACGATGAGTCGGGTTGCTTTCAACTCCACGGCTTTCCGGATTGGTGGGGTGATCGTCCACGTGGTGGGCGTGGACCAGGTCGTGGTGGAGGCTCGGCTGGCCGCGGTGGAGGACGGACAGGTGGCAGGGGCAGGGTGGGTGGTGCGCCTCCTGCTCGAGCAAACAAGACTGGTGGGCAGCAGCTCTCGCAGCCTTCACAAGCTGCTGCCGCGAGTGCCTCAGACGGGGCAGCTCTTGCTGGAATTTCATCGGCCCAAATTCAGCAGTTACTCGATCACTTGAACTCCATTAAACCCAAGCTTCACGGTAAGCAAGATATGGGTTGGATTATTGACACCGGTGCCTCAAATCATGTGACTTGTGACGTTTCTTTATTGATGAATGCATCAAATGTGAGCCATTATCCGGTGGGATTGCCGGACGGAAATTATGCAAATGCTTCTAAATTGGGATCGGTGACATTGCAAGGAGGCTTACTCCTTAAAAATGTTCTTTATGTGCCTCAATTAAATTGCAATTTAATTTCAACGACTCAATTATGTGATGAATCAAATTGTGTAATGCAATTTACTAATAAACTTTGTGTTATACAGGACCTAACGACGAGGATGGTGATTGGAGCGGGTGAACGAGACTTTACTATTTTCGGGGTGTTCCTACGGTGAAGACTTTGAAGATAAAGGTGGATGGGTCGACAAAGTTGTGGCATCAACGGTTAGGGCATCCTTCGGGAAAAGTACTTCAACAACTTCCGTTTGTGAGTCATAATCGTAGAAAATTTAATTCATGTGATGTATGCCCTAGGGCAAAACAACATAGGAGTAGTTTTCCTTTGAGTCGAAATAAAGCTAGTCGTATTTTCGAACTAGTCCATTTAGATTTATGGGGGCCTTACAAGACACCATCGTCTTGTGCTGCTCATTATTTCTTAACTATCGTAGATGATTTTTCTAGGAGTGTGTGGATTTATTTATTAAATAATAAAACGGAAGTTGAGTATATGTTTCATAATTTTGTTGCTATTGTTAGACGTCAATTTTCTCAAGAAATTAAAGTGGTTCGTAGTGATAATGGTACGGAATTCAATTTGTTGAAAGAGTATTTTTTTGACAATGGCATTTACTTTGAGACCTCATGTGTGGGCACACCTCAACAAAATGGGCGTGTCGAGAGAAAACATCAACATATTTTAAATGTTGCTAGAGCCCTTAGATTTCAAGAAAATTTGCCTATAAAATTTTGGGGGGAGTGTGTGCAAGCGGCATGTCATTTAATTAATAGAACTCCCTCTAGATTGCTTAATTATATGACTCCTTGTGAAATTTTATTTGGCAAAACACCTTCATATGAGTATATTCGGGTGTTTGGGTGCTTGTGCTATGCATATAATTTGAAGAGTAAGGGTGATAAATTTGCAAGTCGTAGTAGGAGGTGTGTGTTTCTCGGATATCCTTTCGGGAAAAAGGGATGGAAGGTGTACGACTTGGAAACTTGTGAAATTTTTGTGTCGAGAGATGTGACATTTTTTGAGACCGACTTTCCTGTTATTGCCCCTAGTGAGAAACCCATAAAGGTGAGTGTGAGTGGTGGAGATGTTGGGGATAGTGATGATGAGTGGTGCGTCATGATGGAGGGGGAGTGTGTGAGTGAAGATACGGGGGTGGAGAGGGAGGCAGCAAGCTCCACAACCCACCTGTGGCAGGCAGCTCCAGACCGCAGGGAGGTCGCGGAGGAGACTGCCCACCTTCCTTACCAGCACGCTGCATCATCTGCGGCTGCTGGAGTTGATGGGGGTGCTGGTAGCACGCAGCAGGGGGCTGCTGCGGCTGCTGGAGTTGATGGGGGTGCTGGTAGCACGCAGCAGGGGGCTGCTGGGGGTGCTGGCAGCACGCAAACCGAGGGAGAAGGGGGTGACTGCAGCACGCAAACCGAGGTAGAACAACAGCGTCTAGAAGCTCAAAATGGGCAGTGTGAGATAGATTGTAATGCAACAAGGGACACCGAGGCCTTGGGTAAAGGCAAGAGACAGAAATTTCCAAATGTGAAGCATCGTGACTTTGTGACACACACGATCCGAAATATAAGTCCATCTACATTATCTCAGAGTTCACCTGCGACATCACTTTCCTCAGGTACTGTTTACCCTATAACACATTTTATTGATTCTCACCGGTTTTCTGTGAAGCATAGAACATATATTGCTGCCATTACAGGAGGACATGAACCCAAAAGTTTCAAGGAGGCTATGAAACACGAGGGTTGGAGGAAGGAAATGGCAGATGAGATACAAGCACTTGAAGAACAGGGTACTTGGGTACTAGAGAAGCTACCACCGGGTAAAAAGGCACTTGGAAGCAAGTGGGTGTACAAAGAAAAATACGATGAGCATGGGAATTTGCAGAGATTGAAAGCAAGATTAGTAATCTTTGGCAATCATCAGGTTGAAGGATTAGACTACAACGAGACATTTGCTCCGGTGGCAAAAATGGTGACTGTGAGAACCTTTCTTGCAGTAGCTGCAGTGAAAAATTGGGAAGTTCATCAAATGGACGTTCATAATGCATTTCTTCATGGTGATTTGAAAGAAGATGTATATATGAAAATTCCCCCTGGTTTTGAGAAAGATAATTCTGACAAAGTTTGCAGGATGCAGAAATCGTTGTACGGGCTTAAACAAGCCCCTCGGTGCTGGTTTGCAAAGCTTGCTACAGCTTTGAAAAATTATGGCTTTAAACAGTCATATTATGATTATTCTTTGTTTACTCTGACAAAGGGTAAAATTCAGCTTAATGTGTTGGTATATGTAGATGATTTAATTGTTGCAGGCAACGATAAAAATGCTATGCTCAGTTTTAAATCATATTTGGGAGATTGTTTCAAGATGAAAGACCTTGGAGTGTTGAAATATTTTTTGGGGCTAGAGGTAGCCCGGAATAAACAGGGATTTTTTATTGCCAGAGGAAGTATGCACTGGATATAATTATTGAGGCTGGCTTGCTTGATGCTAAACCTGCAGAGTTCCCTATGGAACAAAATCACAAGTTAGCATTATCCCAGGGAGAGTATTTTCATGACATTGAGAAATATCGTCGCCTCATAGGGCGACTAATTTATCTGTCTGTTACGAGACCCGATTTAGCATATTCTGTACACATTTTGTCACAGTTTATGCAGAAACCCAGGATTGATCATTGGGAAGCAGCTTTGCGAGTTGTTAGATATTTAAAGAAAAGCCCGGGACAGGGTATTTTATTGAGATCTGATAGTGCATTACAGTTAGAAGGTTGGTGTGATTCAGATTGGGCAGGTTGTCCACTCTCCAGATGATCCTTAAGTGGTTGGTTTGTGCTTCTTGGCTTGTCTCCAGTGTCATGGAAAACCAAGAAGCAGCCTACGGTGGCTCTTTCTTCGTCAGAAGCAGAATATCGTTGTATGAATGCAACGACTTGTGAATTAAAGTGGTTGAAGCGCCTACTTGGAGATTTAGGTATTCGACATGAGAATGGGATGCAACTTTATTGTGATAGTCAGTCTGCATTGTATATTGCGCAGAATCCAGTGTTTCATGAGCGAACAAAACACATTGAGTCGGATTGTCATTTTGTTCGAGATGCAATTACAGATGGGATGATTATACCTTCGTATGTTCCTACGACGATTCAGTTGGCTGACATTTTTACAAAAGCTTTGGGAAAAGCTAAATTTGAGTTTCTACTTCGCAAGTTGGGTGTCCGAGATCCGTACTCTCCAACTTGAGGGGGGGTATTAGGAAGATAAATATTGTGAATATATTTTGTGATTATCTTTAGGTTATCTTGGCCTTGCCCTCCAAGTATCCCACTCTATATATACTTTTGTATGTGGCCGTTTATATGAATGTGAAATACAGAGAATACTTTAAACCTAATTTAACATGGTGGCTAATGGAAACCATTCCAGATATATGTGATAGAAATACCTCATCAAACAGCGTGTGGACTTGTCCAGGCGACACAGTGTTCTATGATGCCTCGGTCATATGGGGCTTAGTCGGACCACGAAAGATATTCGGAGATGAAGGCATATATGGAGCTGTCAATTGGTTTTTCCTAGGAGGAGCAATAGCTCCAATTGTAGTTTGGTTGGCTACTAAGGCCTTTCCTAACCAAGAATGGATTAGGCTTATCAACATGCCTATCTTAATCGGCGCCACGGCTTCCATGCCACCAGCAACTGCAGTGAATTACTGCACATGGATACTTGTAGGATTCCTGTCTGGATATGTAACATTTAGGTATGCTCCTGAATGGTGGAAGCGCCATAACTATTTTCTTTCGGGCGCGCTTGATGCTTGCTTAGCCTTTATGGGTGTAGCATTGTATCTTTGCTTAGGGTCTGAAGATCATAGTCTTAATTGGTGGGGAAATGACCTTGATGGATGTCCTTATGCTTCTTGTCCTACACAGAAAGGAGTTGTTGTTTTAGGTTGTCCTACTGTAAGCTAATATATTCTATACAAGCATTTTGCACGCATTTTTTTTAGCTAATTAAAATGTACACAATAATTTCGTTATATAACAACGTGTTTTCTGTGTGGCTAGTTGACACACATCAAAACACTGATCGGGTAACCTCTGACCGACTGAATAACCCTTAATCTGACCAAGTAAGTAACTCCTAATGGAGTAACCCCGACCGAATAACCCCTTGATAAGTAATTTCGATTATACCGTATAGCCAGTCACATATAAAAATTTATAAACTACAATTTTTTGAAACAGCAAATCATTAAGAAGTAAATAACAAGAAAACACTCTATATATGATAAGGCGAAAGAGACGTGTAGTGAATAGACTTCAAGAGAGTAGATACTACTGTACTATACTAGATTCAAGATACTGATGAGTCACGGTGATATGTGTGATTTAGAATCCAGATTAATTTAGATTCCCTTTGGGACGTAGCACGGTAGCAGTGGGGTAAGGACAAGGTTAATTTAAAAAGTTAATGTACCATTTAATTTGTGTCAACCTTATCATAATATCTTATAATCGAATGGTCTTCAACAAATTCATTGATACTTTCATTCTCATTGATGGGAAACCTTACCCCATGGCCACGTACTGCCAATTTGCCCAATTATATTCTGTATTTTTTAAAATTTTGCTAGTTAGTGTAAATTTTACATGTTTGGAACATTTTCTACAGATCCAATAATGTCTTGAAGAAAAAGATACTAAGATTATTTTAAGTTTCCTTATTATATTCATCCTTAGTTTTCAATCTTTTCATACGGAGTATTAATTTTTCCTCTTTGGGATGGAGGCCACAGGCCAGGGGTGGTTGTTGAGTGCACTCATTCTAAGCTTAGTTGGATACACGATTCATTAATAATAGTTATTCCTTTTTTTTTTTTTTTTTTTTTTTTTTTTTTCTTATTGTACCATTTAAACTTTTACACTATTTGCGTAATATTTTTAACCAACTTTTGTGATTATATTTATCCTTAAAAAAACATAGTCATTTGTGATCTAGTTAAATGCGTCTCGATATATACTTTGTAAACTAGGGTAGCTAATGTGCGCGTCATAGCTAGCCATTTTCTGGCCTAAAAGCTCTTTCAGTTGTTGGCAACATGATGAGGGAAATGTACGCATAGTATTTTTAAGAGTTTTAAAAAAACAATTAAATAACATTAATGATGGTAAATAAGTAAATAAAAATTTTAGAGGATATAGTTGTACAAACATTATTCACAAGAGTTAAATCATTATATGTAAGGAAAAGCTTAAAGACAATTGACATCATATCAATAGGGGCATATAGGTAAGTAAACATTTTAGAGATTTATTCTCACTATTCATAAATGTTTTCTCACACTTTTTAAAAGAAAGGAATATCAACTTTTTTATAATTTTCACTAAAATATAATTTAAAGATATTAATCATCAAATTCATGCATTGACAAACATGGTGCAATAAAAAAACGGAAGAAGTACTAAGTTTTATTGAATTTAAATTAAATAATTCTATTACTTTATGCTAGGAAATGATTTTCCGTGGTTTGTATTACTGTAGAGAAGAATATATATATACAAACTAAATTGGGCTTAATACTACGTAGCCCAAAGAGCTAACTATACATTACACAATTAGCTAAATAAATACATTATACGGCCTAACACTTTAACCATCAAATTAAATTAATAGTTGATATCTGACATAGTATTAGAGGCAAATCCTTAGTTTGTTGAAATCTTTACTGACCTTAATACTTTAATCTGGACCAAAGTAGATTAAATCAATGTAAGGGAGTGCTGAAGTTGCACTCTAGCTAGCCTTAAGATTCATCACATGTGAAATCTTTACTAACCTTAATACTTTAATCTGGACCAAAGTAGATTAAATCAATGTAAGAGAGTGCTGAAGATGCACTCTAGCTAGCTTTAAGATTCATCACATGTGACCTAATTAAAAAGGAATATATATATATATATATATATATATATATATATTATATAATAAAAATATTGAACAATACATAAGTATCCCATATTAATATAATAACAAAGATAAAGTTAAATCCTATAAAAGATTAAGAGAGAATTGTACTACACAATTTGACATGATCAAGAGTAACAAAAAACCACGAGACGGAGACAATGACCCCAATTAACCAACACCAAGATTAAAAATATGGGGATGTGAAGTTCAAATGTGCAATCAAACCACCATTATATGTTTTACCATGAAAATGTTATTTACTCCGTATTAATTAGTCAAGTATTTAAAGATGACGGGGAAGATGGTAATTCTAACCAGTATAAGCTTACTCGTAATTTGTATAAGGTAAGAAAATCAACAATCATTTTCACACTTTATACCTTTTTACCAAACGAAACACCCCTAAAAGATTCTACAGTAGTTAAAAATGAGATTTGTCAATCCTTAAATGTCACGTGGGACAACATGCACCCTGAAGAACAGCCCTCATCTAACCTCTTTCCATCATTTATGTCAAATTACAGGCAATAATTATACTCATGCTCTTTCAAGTTTCAATAATTATAGTAATTGCATCAATTTTGGCATTTCTCTGATTACAACAAAATATCCAAAACTACTCCAATAATAATATCCCTACCACATCTCTACTCTATCAACAACCAAGAAACAAATTTAAGATAAAAACTGCAAGCTACCAAGTTAGCTTGCCACACACATATGGAAGATCCAAACATTCACACCCCCTTAAGTAATTACCATCTTTTCTCGTCTTTATACTTGTTGGTTTATTTATTCGATCAAAATATTTGACTTTTTTTTTTTTTTTTGTTGTCATTTGGTAGTTTCATCAGTAGAAGATAAGATACAAGAAGATGAGGGAGAAGAAAGTCAAAGACGAGTACATGATCCCTTACTATCATCAAAGGAAGAGAATTCGCCGGTGGAGCAGGTGGCGATGACGGTCCCAACCACAGACGATCCGGACCTCCCGGTGTTAACCTTTAGAATGTGGGCCCTAGGGACGTTATCTTGTGTTGTACTCTCGTTTTTAAACCAGTTTTTCTGGTACCGTAAGGAGCCTCTTAGTATAACCGCAATCTCGGCTCAAATAGCCGTCGTCCCTCTCGGTCAGTGGATGGCGTCTAGGTTGCCTAGCCGCCCGATGCTGCAAGGGACGCGTTGGGAGTTCTCATTAAATCCGGGCCCTTTTAATGTCAAGGAACATGTGCTTATTACCATCTTTGCAAATGCTGGTGCTGGAAGTGTTTATGCTATACATGTTGTTACCGTTGTTAAGATATTTTACAAGAAACAAATTACATTCTTTGTTTCCTTGATCGTTATTCTTACCACTCAGGTAAATACATTTATTCTGTAATTTGTAGTAGATAAACTTAAGTGACACTTATCCCATTTCTTATAAATTGCAACATGTTTTTGATAATTGTTCAACTTGCTTGTTATATATTATAATACGTAACTTGTTATAATTAAATGTGATTAATACAAGACAGAAGAAATAATTGATAGTATGATTAATTAGTAAGATTGTGGTTTGATGCTCATCTTTTTTATGATTGGTAGGTGTTGGGATTTGGATGGGCTGGAATTTTCCGGCGTTACTTGGTTGAGCCGGCTGAAATGTGGTGGCCTGCCAATCTTGTCCAAGTTTCCCTATTCAGGTAAATTATATGCCAACTACTTGGGTTGAATTTTATAATGTTACACGCTATTATTAGTCATAGATTTTGACATATACTTCTATATAAATGTTTAAGTATTTTGCCATTATAGCCAATGCGTCACCATTTATATTCTGAAAATGTGATATACAGAGTATTATATCGGTTTCACAGTAGATGTAATGTTTTGACTTTTTCACTTTGTCAAACTTCAATTTTCACCATTAATTTTGCATATATGCATTAATAAAAAAAAAATCAATTAAAGTTAATAAATTAATAGTGTAAAAAGTTAAAACAATGCATATATTGCAAAACAGGGTTAGTACAAACTACAAAGTACCGGTTTACTACTAATACAAGAGCTATAGAACAATGATATTTCATGTGATTATATTTTATTATTGAAGTATTTTTTTTGATGAGGTACGAAGTAGTCTAAAATACGTAGTGTAGTCCATATTTGGCCCAAACAAGTTTGGCCAGTGCATGTCTATGTGAATCACGTGTTCGTGTACTACGATAAATGGGCCCTTGCGAGTTAAAAAAATTCTGACAATCATGCAATTTGTCTAGTTGCTTCCCATTGGCTTGCAATCAACAAAGATCCACTTTCACAAGCCACTTCAACTTCTTCACAACAAAATGATGTCTAATCTTGCTAGAGTGTTAGTTACATTAGTTCCAAAATATTTTGTAAGATTATATTGTTGCTTTAACATGACCAGAATTTAAAGAATAAGTTAGATGTTTGGATTAAACCTAACTCTTTAGTCTCTTTAACAATATGATCTATTCACAAGGTAACTCTTTAAGAATATGATCTATTCACATTTTATTAGCTAATATACACAAAGCTATGCAACAGGGCATTACACGAGAAAGAAGAACGGTCCAAAGGCGGTCTGACTCGAACACAATTCTTCCTAATAGCCTTTACTTGCAGCTTTGCATACTATGTCTTTCCAGGCTACCTCTTTCAAATGCTAACCTCCCTTTCTTGGATATGCTGGTTTTGGCCCAAATCCATTCTAGCCCAACAGCTAGGATCCGGTCTATATGGGCTTGGAATCACAGCATTTGGGCTAGACTGGTCCACAATCTCATCCTACCTTGGAAGCCCACTTGCAAGCCCATGGTTTGCCACTGCCAATGTGTCAGCTGGATTTGTGCTTGTAATGTATGTGCTTACTCCAATTAGCTACTGGTTTAACTTTTACAAAGCAAAGACTTTTCCTATATTTTCAGATAGTCTTTTCACAGCATCAGGATCAGTATACAATATTTCTGCTATAGTAGACTCCAATTTTCATATCAACCAAGAAGCTTATGCCAAACAAGGTCCTCTTTACCTTAGCACCTTCTTTGCTATGACTTATGGAGTTGGTTTCGCCGCATTAAGTGCTACTATTGTACATGTCGCGCTCTTCCATGGCAGGTATGTACATATTTTGTAAATTTTTGCTACATTACAAATACTTAATTCATCGAAAGTTAATAGTCATGTATAGAGCATATTGTATGATGATGTTCGAAACAAGTTGCCAGTCTTGTCAGATTTCCTAAGAGAATTAGCTCATGAATGAATTTTTTTGGTATGCAACTACTGCAAATGGTAGAGTTTCATAATTATATTAAGGTGTGTATTATAAGAGATTGAGATAGAGTGAGTTTGTGACATATTTCGACAAAGAGAGTACTAAAGTGAAACAATATATGCTCATTTATACACAAAATATAGGGAAATATGGGATCAAAGCAGAGCAAGTTTTAAAGACAAGAAAAGGGACATACATACAAAGTTGATGGCAAGGTACAAGGAAGCTCCCGAATGGTGGTTTTGGGTTATTTTGGTGGTTAATATTGCAGCTACCATATTTGCTTGTGAGTATTACAAAGATCAGCTCCAACTTCCATGGTGGGGTGTCTTGCTTGCTTGCGGCATTGCCTTCATCTTCACACTTCCTATTGGAATTTTAACTGCCATCACAAATCAGGTATACATTCATTTTATAAGCTGTATAATGTATGTTCATCGTGACCTTATTTATACAGTATTGGAAATGCTCTGCTCACAAGAGTCGTAACATATATTATACGGAATACATAATACCTGGCCTCCGAGGTAACATAATGTATCTGAAACACAACAATTATTTAATTGGAAATGCTTTGCTCACAAGAGTCATAGCATATATATGGAATACATAATACCTGGCCTCCATCCATAATTAGTTGTCACATTGTCCTTTGTAATAGTTGTGTTAAGTGTCATTTTTATTTTCTACCCATCAAGGCATTAATTACATATTTCTGGGTCATTCTAAAATCGTAAATGTGATATGTTCTGGATGTAAGGAGTAGTAATTTTTTTCAAGTTTTGATTCTAAATGATCAACAATGCACAGAGTCCTGGTTTGAACATCATCACGGAGTATATTATCGGATACATCTACCCTGGATACCCGGTGGCAAATATGTGCTTCAAGGTTTATGGCTACATTAGTATGACTCAAGCTATTGCCTTCCTGCAAGACTTCAAACTTGGCCACTATATGAAAATTCCTCCTAGAACAATGTTCATGGCACAGGTAAATTTTCTTCCTATAGCATAACTATATGTAATCTCAATTAGGTAGTGAGTATATAATACATACTATATTCTGTATTTGAATTCTTAATTTAGGTATTCTGAATTAGTGAATAGGTACTCTAATCTGTACTTGTATTGTAATTCAGGTAGTCGGAACTCTCATCTCTGCCTTTGTCTATCTTGGCACGGCCTGGTGGCTAATGGAAACTATCCCGGATATTTGTGAAAAAACTGCTACAAATACCGTGTGGACATGCCCTAGTGACACAGTGTTCTACGATGCCTCAGTCATATGGGGTTTGGTTGGACCGCGCAGGATCTTTGGAGATGAAGGCATCTATGAGGCAATTAATTGGTTTTTCTTAGGAGGAGCCATTGCTCCAGTTTTTGTTTGGTTGGCTACTAAGGCCTTTCCTAACCAAAAATGGATTAGGCTTATCAACATGCCTGTCCTAATCGCTGCAACAGGAATGATGCCACCAGCAACTGCAGTGAACTACACTACATGGATTCTTGTAGGTTTCCTATCTGGATATGTCGCGTTTAGGTATGCTCCTGACTGGTGGCAGCGCCATAACTATTTGCTATCGGGTGCTCTAGATGCTGGTCTAGCTTTTATGGGGGTGGCATTGTACCTTTGCTTGGGGTTGGAGGAGGTGAGTCTTAGCTGGTGGGGAAATGATCTTGATGGGTGCCCTTATGCATCTTGTCCAACTGAGAAAGGTGTTATGGTTCAAGGTTGTCCTGTTGTATACCGCTAGTCTCATGTACATTGTAAATTGTAAGAAAATATTGATTCTTTGTAATTTCATTAGTGAAGCAATATTCTTACTGTATATTCAAAAGTTGGTTTTTTACAACATTTGAAATAAGATGTGGGTAAAAGAGTTTGTTATTACTAAAGAGTTTTGGCATCTAATATTCGTATTTTGGTGCAATTGTATTAGGATGTTATAAAATAGTAATTTGTATGTGACCAATGCAGGGGTTAAGTTGTAGCTTGAGAAAACCATATGGTTGTAGTGTGTTTTTATGTAAACATATCTAGTAATTCAGAGTCTACTAGACTCCGACTAATCTGGATTCAAGTTGGGTCAGACGTAATTAGGGGGAAAGCTCTCCCAACAAGTATTATCGCGTTCCTAAATTTCGAACACGATACCTTAATTAAGTTAGAGCGATTCCCTTATTAGCTAATCTAAGGCTCTAAGCACTTGTTAGTTAAAAGTTTAAAACGATGTTGTGGTCCGCGGTAGAAAAGTATAGCCTCCCGCAAAACATGTTAGTGGAATAGTGGGTTTATGTTCAATTGTTCTTCACTGATAAAAAGAAGTAAAACCTCATCCAGCCATCCAGGTTACACCGTTACAGTGAGACTACGAGAGCAGCAACAATGGAAACGCAAGCAGAGAGCACTTCCAGCGACGACATATCCGCCATTAAAGAGATGCGCCAACAGCTCGAAGCTCGCATCGAAACTCGTCACAAAGAACAACAAGATCTCATTGCTTCACTCCAAACCCTAGTTCCTGACCTCGTTTCTTCTCTCAATCTCTCTCTTCAAGTAATCTCCACCTTCAATCATCGCCCTTTCACCCCTCTCTCTCCTCCCCCAAACCCTAACCCCACAACTCCTCGCCCCCTTCACCTCAAAAAACACCCTCTTGATAATCGGGCCAAACCGCCGCCTAAACGGGTCCTGAAATCGGACCCTCCAGCTCGCCGGGAAGATGATGCTTCTGGAAGTCCGTTGTCGGTGGTTCGTTCGATGGTTGCGCGGTGTTTGTTGGAGAGGAAGCCGTGGGATGCGATTGACTCGTCGACGGTGCTTCGGAAGTTGGAGAATTGTCCGAAAGTGACGACGGTGGAGAAGGCGGCGTTGCGCGATGTTGGTGGTGAGTCGGGTGCGATTTGCGCGGTTGAGGTTGCGTTGAGGTCAATGGCGGAGGATAATAGAGGTGTTGAATTGGATGAATTTGGGGTAAGTGGGAAATCTGGGGTTATGGTTATGAATATTGATAGTGTTAGGCTTGCTAGAGAGTTGCCTGAGGGTGATGACATTGTTGAAGCTAATAAAGTTGTGGTTAGTGATGGTCCTGGTGAGGGCGGCGAGGAGGGTGCGGCGATGTTTAGGGGAATGCCGAGGTCTGGGATGCCGGAAATGTGGCCGGGTGATCCTCATATGCAGGGTATGCCGCCGATGTTTCCGGGGCAGATGATGGGTCATAGAGGTGGTGGTGGTCCTAGGGGGATGGGAATGATGGGGATGCATAGAGGGATGGGTGTGCCACCCCAGCATAGGCCGCCTTTTGGGCCGAATGCACCGATGGGCGGGGGTAATATCGGCGTGCCTGTCAAGCAGGTTTCGGAGGAGGAAGTAATGAAGGATCTTGAAGCATTATTGAATAAGAAGTCTTTTAAGGAAATGCAGAAGTCTAAGACTGGAGAGGAGCTCTTAGACCTCATTCACCGCCCTACTGCTAAAGAAACCGCCGTGGCTGCCAAGGTATATTTGATTTTTACTTGTTATGTGGATATATTTTTACTTTTGCATTTATGGTTTAGATTGTTCTTATTGCTTACATGCTTGATTATGGAGCATTTTATCGCATCATTTTGAAGCCTAGACTATAGGGATGATGAGCGTGAGTTTATTGTACACTCGAACTTGCAGATGCACTTGAAAAGTATAGAATGTATAAAGATGTAAAATTTTAAACTATATGATCTGAATTGTTAGAATTTGGCAGCTTATTGATTATATTTGTGAGTTGTGAAATCTCATGCCCCTATGACCTATGCAGCCACCCAGGGCATTCATCCAACAACTTAACACTTATGTGTAAGACTATATAGGTCGTTGTTTGCCCACAGTATGCATGATATTGTGTATCACTTGATTACTAGTGTAGTAGCTATTAAGCATGGATGGTATTATTATGCACCCCTGGCCTTTATGATGTATTACTCAGGTATTGTGATGTAGACACAGAAACATCTTGTCTAGTGCTATGGTGCTCAATACACCATAACTAAGTTCTGTAACATATTGTGTCACTATGAGATTATAAGTTAGTGGCAATGAAATTTTATGAAGTAAAACACTTTTTTGGGATATGAAGACCATTGCCATGAACATTGGCTTGACATTTTCCTTGTAATTTATTACTTAAAGTCTATATGCTGAACTTTCCTTTATTGCAAGGTTTCTCTAAACATTGCTATCTATTTTTTTTTTCCTATGCCTCTTAGATGAAAACGCCCTTTTTTAAGCATATTGTAATGCTTGTATGTTAAGCTTTACTGTGCTGCACTAGGAATCTGATACCAGACCTTTTTCTAAGCCTTAAGATCTATGCTCTCTATGTTAGTGTAACTTCTGTGCAGTTATTTCTTTTTCTGTGTCAATAATCCTGACTTCTAATTACAAAGTTTCCTTGTTGGTTGACTCATGAATGTGTGGTTATTGATGTTTTGTTTCAGTTTAAGACAAAAGGTGGGCCTCAACTTAAGGAGTACTGTGCATCTTTGACAAAAGAGGACTGTCGACAAAAATCTGGATCGTACATTGCATGTGAAAAGGTACTTGTAGTTTCATGCTTTGTGTCCAATTTATTTGATTGCTGTGCAGCCTGTGTTGCACTGCTGCTGTATAGTTTGTGTCACAAACTCCTTGAGATGTATAGCCGACCCAAGCTAGTGTTAATGTTTCTTATGAATCTATTGCTAGCTATCCCAAGGTTGAACAACCTCCTCCCTCCTCCCCCCCCCCCCCCTTTTTCTCCTCCTATTGTGTAACTCAACACATGTTACTGCTTGAGGCTTGGCCAACTAAATCAGCGCCCAATGAAGTACTAAACCCCTTCTAGTTGCGTAACTCAACAGATGCTGTAGTTGTTATTAACATCTATCCTTGAGGCTAAGCCAACTCCCAAAGAACTATGACAGACACGCATATTCACACATAGGCATAGGTTGGAAGTCTTGGAACATTATAGCTGTGGTCTAAATTAATGCACCCTACCTTGATGTAGACTTTATTTTCATTTTAAAAATGTCGAGTTTCAGGTCTGGTGATTTTTTAATAGAATTTATTAGTTTTGAGTGATTCAGTTCAGGTTAATAAGTTCCTTTTACAGCTGGGTACGAGTTAGATCAGTTAAAATGAGTTCAGTTGAGGCTAATGAATTCAGTTCTGATGTTCTTAGCTGAGATTATTGAGGTTTAAAACAAAAGGAGTGCACCCTAACTGCTGTGTGGTTGTTTCTAAAAAACCATACACAAAAAAAAATTTAAAGAGGTGTAAAAGGATTAGTGAAAGTAGAACAGTGCTAGTTTATCTTTGACACAATATAGTTCTATTTAATGTTCCTCAAGAATATATTGATTTCCTATCTACGCATAAATAATAAAAATACTATCCTCATGTATTGTTGCTGTATGTTATCTCTTTGACGGATTTCTGACTTTTGTTTGCCATGTGACATGTTATTAACCCGTACATCAACAGTTTTTAATCCTCTATTCTATTTGAGTGTTTCTCAGGTTCATTTTAGGCGAATAATTGCTCCACACACAGATATCAATTTGGGAGATTGCTCTTTCCTTGATACATGCCGACACATGAAGGTAAATCTCTTCACTCCTCGCCTTCCAAGTTTTTGTAGATTAGAGCTCATGTTAACTGTACCTGGTTTTTGTTCCAGACGTGCAAATATGTTCACTATGAGCTCGACCCAACTCCAGATGTGTCACCAATGATGATGGGGACTGCAGCTCTTCCTCCATCCAAGCCATTAAAGGCTCAGCGAGCACATTATTGTTCAGCAGTAGAACTTGGTGAACCACAGTGGATCAATTGTGATATCCGGAATTTTAGAATGGACATTTTGGGACAATTTGGAGTTATCATGGCTGATCCTCCATGGGATATTCATATGGAGTTGCCATACGGGACAATGGCTGATGATGAAATGCGTACTCTTAATGTTCCTGCACTGCAAACTGATGGTTTGATATTTTTATGGGTCACCGGACGTGCAATGGAACTTGGTCGTGAATGGTATGTACCCGTTTTTCCCCCACCATATTGATGGATTGATGTTGCTTCATGTGGTCAAGTTGCTCGTATTATTTTATTTGTACTTTAGCTTTTCTTTTCTTATCAGAAGGTTTAGTTTATGCTAAAGGATATTTTGTTACTCATAATGTGATTGGATTAGTTCTGTGGATTTTGTCTTTTTTTGGCTAGGATGGAAACAATGATGGCCAACATCATCCATTTGACCGCTTTTCTTTTCTGATTTGTAGCTGTGTCATGTATGCACTTGAATTATTTAACCAAATAAGATATTGTGAGTGGATAAGATATATGTATAGTAAAACAAATTTACATGAATTTGCTGCTTCGGTAGCTTTTAAAATTTTAGTTAGCATAGTTTGTTTCATTTCAATCCTCATCTTTATATAAATATTTATGTCCATTTTGTCTACACTTATTATTCATTGTGGAGTAGTAGACAATTGCACTCCATGGGACTATAGGTCAATCAATAACAACCTCCCTGTTATCAGTGTAGCAGAGTTAAGGCTGGGGGTGGATTTATGCATTTGAAAAAAATGAAAAGAGTAACACTCTTTTCAGCTAGTGCAACAGCTTTCATTTAGCAAAAGTTTGGCTACATTTTCAGCTTTCAGCTTTCCATCTAGTTTTGTTAAATAGAGCCTTGGAAGAGTAAGTCTTTCCATATGGGCAGAGTTATAGTTGAAATCTTGATTGTAATGCAGTATAATAGGATCTAATGAGAATTCTAGGGAGATTTATTTATTTTTATTTATTTTTTAATTAATCCTTAAATCAGTCCAAGTGTTGGAATCTTTGCCCAAAGACTCTTGATATTTACATGTTATCTTGCACTGCTCACTGCAAACAGCTGATCCATTAAATCTTCTTGCAGTTTGGACCTGTGGGGCTATAGACGTGTTGAAGAGATAATTTGGGTGAAGACTAATCAACTTCAGAGAATTATTAGAACGGGCCGGACAGGTCATTGGCTTAATCACAGCAAAGAACATTGCCTTGTTGGAATAAAAGGAAACCCCGAGGTCAATAGGAACATTGACACTGATGTACTTGTAGCAGAGGTTCGGGAGACTAGTCGTAAACCAGATGAGGTAATTTTGATGTGAATTGTGACTAACTTGTCAGATTTCATATTATTTTTGTGCTTTTATGTTTTAATATGTGATATATATGCAGATGTATCCATTGCTTGAGAGGATAAGTCCAAGGACAAGAAAACTGGAACTCTTTGCTCGGATGCATAATACTCATGCTGGGTAACTTCTTAGTCTACTGAGCTTTTGTTATATGTGATGAAAAGTGCATCTTATTTATTGTGATGTGTATATACAATAGTCGGTTGATCAGCAGTCAACAGATGTTTTCTTGAAGCACGTTATTGGAATACATTATTGGAGTATTGGGGAATAGGCTTAGTTTGGTAGATAATTACAGTATCTTTTCAATTTCAATAATAGAAGGAAAAACAATTCAATCTGTACATTTGTGCATGTTAGTATTCTCGATATTCAGAAAAAAAAATTATTAGTGATGTTCTGGATCAGCATTTTCTAGTGAATTTGTACAATCTATGAAGACTAGATTCAGTAACATGATCCAATCCCATGTATCCCCTCTGATCATGGGATCTCACTCCCGAAAACAGTGTGTAGAACATGATTCCATACTTTTCAGCTGCCTGATCTCAGTCAATGAATTTGCTAGCTTGTGGTTTTAATACTTTTCAGCTTACAACATTACTGCCTGCTATCTTTTTGACAAATAGTTTCAATTTGGAATGTAGGTGGTTGTCACTTGGAAATCAGCTCAGTGGAAATCGCTTGGTAGATGAAGGACTAAGAGCTAGGTTTAAAGCTGCATATCCAGATGTTGAGATCGAACCACTATCACCTCCAAGGAGTTCCACTTTGGATGTAGACCCTAGTGGTACCCAACCAAGAACACCCTTTTCAGGGGCTGAAACTACACCTGCACCACAGTCTTTTACTCAGGCTGCAGCTACAGAAATAAATTATGTTTCAGAAGAAAAGCCTCTGGTTAATCAAGATGTTGAGATGGTAAAAGCTGATTAGTCTCATACTCTCAATTTTCAGTATTTGTATTCTTTGAAAGCATCCTATTGAGTTATATTAGGTACGGAGTAGAATTTAGACAGGAGATGGTTGAGTGAGCAATACCAGAAATTCACTAAGATAAGGATAAACATGATGATGTCTCGAAATACAGAAATTTGATAATTTTATATTTATTTAGGATCCTTGCCCAATGGTTCCCTATCTCATCCTTCGCAATATTTTTGTTGTACATTACTCGGTTTTGAGATATTATGTTGAGCAGCTGAGGCTATACACACATTATCCTTGACCAAGGATGGTTTTTCAAAAGTACCGTTTGTTGGAGGCTATAAGGTTAAATTTTTTTGGTAAAACCTATAACTAATACTTGCTGGAATATTTTCGAGTATAACCATGTTCATGTTAAGCTCATTTAATATAATTGAATGAGATCAAGTACAGATTGATGATTAAACTCACTTCAATTATGAATTACTTGTAGTTACTTAGCTAATCTCGTAAATGTTTACACTTTGTTTGGATTGAAGGAAATGGATGGAAAATAAGGGAAGGGAAGGGAAGGGAAATGGAGGAATGAATTATCTTTCATTTGGATAACAAATGAAGGTAGAAGAGAATTGGAGGGGGAGAGAAATGGAGGGAATAAATTGAAGTAATTAATCTCTCCAACAATAGAGAGATTTGAAAGGAAAACACATTATTCTACCCCTCCCTCCCCTTCTTTTCATTTCTCTTTCTCTATCCAAACACACTTAGGTCTTGTTTAGTTCAACTTATTTTTACTTATTTTAGAAAAATTAGTTCAGATCAGAACATCGTTTTATGTGCGGTTTTTTATCGCTAAATATTCTTAATTTCGTAATGAAAAAAATTGTGAAAATTACATATTAATAATCTACACATTATTACGAATCTAACAAGATCCCACTTGATACATTTTTTCCTTATAGATTGTACACTTAAGGTCAAAGTTTGGTCAAATCAGACAATCAGATCAAACCAGATCAGATCAGTAAAAATAAGGTGAACCAAACAAGTCCTTAATTGTGATTTAAAGTTGAGGAGCATTGAATCATAAAGCATTTCTATAAGATCTTACGGAGTACTATTATTAGACAACCTACAAAGTGGTCAAAAGTTTCCTTACATCTTGTTCAGGTACTACTGTATTATATTGTTATGTATAGAATGACTTTTTTTTTTCATCTTGTTTGACTATATTATAAATCCATAATCCAAGTTCAAAATAATGTCCTAGGACAGAGCTTAATGAATCAAATGACTTTCATGTACTCATCTAAAACACCTCTGTATTTGGATAAAAATCAAAATGCCTCATACATACACACGTGATAAAATTAAAATAAATTTTTTTAAAAAAAAAATCTTTGATTTTTTCTCCATTCTCAAATTTTTGCCCATACACTAGTTTTAATTGTTATTGAGTTTGAAAATTAGCCATTTTAGTATTTTGCACGTACATCTAAAGTTCTAAACCATAGACATTACACCGACAAACACAAAAGCAAAGCATGGTTATACACTATAACAATTTCATTAAAAGAATCAATACAAATCAAAAGTAGGACCCTAAGTCCAATAATTAATTATAAAAATAATCGACCGACAAAAAAATTGAAGAATATGGCTCATTGTATTTGATTACATGAATTAAACAAGAACCCAGTTTGCAAAAACAATCAAAGAACCCAAAACTGTAGAAAATCTGATAGAAGAAGCAGATGCAGTTGGAATAGACCCAAAATTTTGTTGGTAAGAAGGTCCATCAGCTGCAGTCTCTGCCTCTGATGGTGCGTAAGCAATAGCGCCTTTTCCATCAAGAAAGATGTGAAGTTTCTGGCCTTTTTGGCAATGTCCTACTTCTCCACTTGTGAAGTAGAAATCTCCAGGTTGTGTTATGTTGAACAATGAGTTTCCATCATTCATGAACAAGATTGGATCTTTTAGGTTGCATGTTTTGTATGATTGTGGTGTTACTTGTATTACTGAATCTTGGCTTGGTGGGTACAAAAACACTGCATTCCACAACATTGTATTGTTATTATTAGTTACAATAGCATTGCCAGGATTCTCTCCGATTATTGGACCATCATATAATTAACAGACCATCTAGTTATTAGAGAGGATCCTGTCCTAGGTTGACATAAGTCACAACATACAAAAAGATCATTTTTGGAATAAGTTAATAGTACCACATAAAAAAAGTTTCCATTCTACATTAATGGTGATCGTCTCACAATAAATTAAAAGTACGAAATAATATTTAGAGACAGAGGGAGTAGTGTGTAAACTTACTAAGAGAATCGCCTACTCTGAAACTGGTTTTATTGGACCATTTGATGTAGACATCTGGATTAGCAGCAGTAGGGATGTTCCAAGCGCTTAAGTCTCCAACTTTGTGCTGAAAACAAAACACTTTGGCTTGCAATAAAATTAGAAGCTGCAAAGTGTAGAAGAATAAGCACTTTGGACTCATAACATACAACATTTTTATTCTCTCTCCTTTTCAAGTTTCAAACTCTTTAGTTTCTGCACAAAGTAAAGTTGATCAATGTGTTCACTCGATCCTCTCGTGTTTATAATTGATTCAATTCTATAATAAGGGATCTAGGAGGGAGAAATGCCAGCGGTTGTTGGACAGATTGGTTTCTCAAAAGAAGACACTGCTCGTGAGCTGTTTTACTAAAATACCCTTCATCTTGTAATAGACTAATTAAACTCCAATAATGTTGGCATGACCCATCGAGATGAATAGCAAGCCAAGCCTAAGTATTCTAACCTTCTCAAGCTCGAACTTGGCTCGCTATGGCCCTAGTTGACATTTGGAAACTGTGCTAATTGAGTGATGGTTAATTAGTAATGCTAACTCGGCTTTGACTTTTATATATTTAACATCAAAAGACCAGATCTAGTGGAAAGACATCAGGAAGTGCTAGGATAGAAAATGACTTTCTTGAATGAAGAGGCTATGGTTTAAAATTAATCAATGATAAGCTAGATAATTGCACATGGGAAGACAGCAAACTAACATGGGAAGTGATTTATCAAAGGGTATGCTGAAGTAGTCAAGTAGGGAAGAATGGAAAGTTTTAACACTTAAAGAGTCAGTTTAACATTTCACTCTATCTTTATATTGCACCTTTTCACCAAGGCCGCCTCGTTGCGAAATGGCATTAGAGTTTGATGGTCTATTATGGGAATGCCCGTGATATCCTTCTAGCCTCACTACACTAGGGCTTAAGCACGATCTGAATGTTATCTGTCATCTTCGAGAACCTTGTACTTGACACTACACAGACATCTAAAAATATTTTTAACAAGCTCGTCAAATTAGATGCAAAATCATTTCGACCAGTCTAGTTATGAAGGATTTACTCGAGTCTTTGGAAACTTTTCAAAGTTGACATAGATATGGTTAACAAAAAAAATTAACTTCTTGGAGCTAGATCATGGCAGTCGCGTGAGTTACCAAGAGAAGTGTAAGCCCGGTTGGCTAGTTCCAAACTTGCATCATGTTTCAATGTAGTATTATCCAAAACAAATGCAAGTTGCTTCTTTCATGTGCCAAATCACATGGCTTCTCAAAGTTTCGGCTGTTCAATAATACTCTAGCATCGTCCACATTGTCTCTTCGTTTATTATATATATTTTCCATCAACTTTTCAATTAGGAAGTGTATATGACTATTATTTGCAGACTTTGGGGGCAAAGTTTTCCAAAGACCTGCATTTGGAGACACTGACAGTAAGCAACAATGGCAAGATCTGATGATTAGCCACGACGAAAAAAGAAGTTTCAACATTAGTCACATTGCTGTAGCAGTTCAGGGATCATGCATTATTATGATTCAAATCTTAATGTCAAAAATCACAACATGCAAGTGATGGCATGATGCAGCCTTGGAAGACAATAGACATGCTTGTATATATAAACTGTAAGAAAGTATAAAATATAGAAAAGGGTTTCATCAACATTTTACTTTTATGAATACATATGGGCATATACTAGTAAATAAATAACTGCCATAAAGCACACTTTGGACTACTAGGTATACAATATGGGACATATTAGAGAAGAATTGGAGACCTATTACTACTTCAACATGCTCAATAATTTTAAGCTACTCAAAAATAAGAGCAGATTCTTGCCCAGTTACCAGCTGTGCCAACTATATCTCTGACGGGGTCGGAGCACTAATAGCAGATATTGCAGCAGCAACACGGGGAAGAATCCAACCTTGTCCACAGTATACCAGTAAGCTACCATGACGACCATCAAGTTTTTGTCATTGACTCACCTCATTAGTCATCTTTGGAGAATTACTCCGTATAAAATAATCTTATTGCTTAACAAAAAGTAAGTAGACTGTGAACATTGAATCACTTGCAGTGAAATGTGCCCAATCTTCAAACTTTACCCGTAAATCAAGCATTCAATGGCTCGTCTTCTGGATCCCTCTCCTTCATGTCTGTCCATTCTTGTGGCTCTGCAGCAGTATACATTCTTCATTAATAAAGCTCTAAGCACAATTTTCAATTTGAAAAATACCACTTCAAGATTGCACTAAATTCAGTCTGTAAAGTAACCAGTGACTACCATCAAGCATTGTGAGCAAAGACAGGAATATCTGGGGAAAAAAAATTCAATCTAAATTACAACTCACTTGTTCTTTGACTATCAGCAATGACCAAAAGCCGCCTCTGCAATATGGATGCCACAAAGAGGAAAATGGAACACATGCCAAACATGACTGTTATGGGGAATGCCTCAACCTGACCAAACAAAACAAATTTGTTAGCACTCATCCCTCCATTAAAATAGTGAAAACTAGGGAAACAAGGCTCAACTTACATTGTACAGCACAATGCACACGAAGATATTCAGAGGTATGCGGAAAAAGTTCATGATTGTGCTTCGTGCCTCTTCCGGAATATACTGTGACCTCATCTTCATGATTGATGGCCAGAAGATCCCCACACAAGCCTCAAATACACAGAAACCAAGGAGCTGGATGTAGCCGGCAAATGACATACCTCCACGTTTCACATTGGATGGTGCTACCAGGAACTTTTTTCATGAACACATTAATCACCAAGGTTAGATACATGCAAGAAAGGCTATCACAGAAATACAAGACTAGAAATCAGAAATCTATATAGAGTACAAAATATTTTAAAATCAACATACACTGGTCACAATTGGGAGCGTGAGTGAGGCAGAAGATATGGTAAAGACAATCTGCATATAGCTCTCAACTTTGGCAGAACGGGCCAGCAATCGTGATGCAAGGGAGCTTCCCAACATTGAGGCCAACATGAACGTTGCAAAAATGAAACCGTGAGGAATTTCTTCATCATTTGGGCTCAAAGCAGGAGTCCATAGAAACACAAATGTATACATGGAACCTTCAAACAAGGACTGTATTGCACCCAGCAACGCAATTTTCTCATCTGTTACCAAATTAGCAGAATTTATAAGTCACTTCCAAGTTGTACATGGGGGAGTGGGGGCAAAATGAACAAATGATGATCCGGCAACTCAGGTAGCTGAGGGAAAGGCAAAGAGGAGCAGAACAGTAAAAACAAGTATTTCAAATCTTCGTACTTCTTTTTATACATGTCAAACTCATATCAGAAACAACTCCTTCGATTTGTGGATGAAAATGCATGGGTGGAAAATATTATTTAGTCACAAAAATACTAATCCCTTCACGAATCAGAATGAAAAAGACATGAATGCCATGATCATATAAACAACAATACATCATAACAAGGCATGATATGAAGAATGCCCTTTGGTAATCTTATCCAGGAACCGGATTTGGATTTTTGAAGGAATCAATCAACAGTAAACTAATATAGAGAGATTCCTGTCGATAATGGGATCTCAGTGATTATGCACACAACAGTATATTCAATAGCAGAAAGGTCCTTTCCCAAAGACTTGGTAATTGTGTTGTCCTCCACATAAAAAGTTGGGTAAAACTAGTGTAAGAACTAACAGCCCGTTTGGTAATTGTTAATAAACGGTGTTAATTGGAATGCATTTGTATGTTTTTTTTAAGATGAAAGCCCTATGTCATTGCCACTTGATAGGAGGTGTTGAGTGTTATTGAAAATTTATTAAGGACAGCAGAAGCTTGGAGAAGGGGTTGCATTACCATGCACATTGAGATGATACTTTCGATGCAACTTTATTACTACCTACCAAACAGGCTAGAGTAGAAGATAAATCACAAGCAGAATACATCCCTGGTACAGAAGTCAAAATTCAAAATTGATTTTGACAATGTGATGAAAAAAAAGAGAAAGAAAAAACATTTCTGTAATACTGTCAAGTGTCATGACATTAGTTTAGTTTATTCCGTCATGGAGTTGCTGCTGTCAGGAGATTCAGGACTAATATGCACAGTTTGAGGCTTCATTACATGGATATAAATTGCATCCAAATAGATAAAAGAATACTTTCTTCCTCTCCCAACAAATAATAGAAGCCATACATGAATAAAGCATCTGCCACCATTGACTACTATGACACATGAAGACCCAAAATAAGAAACTGCTCACACACCAGTCACAGCAATAAATAGCAACTTGAGGTGCATAGCAATACCAATAATACGTCTCTTATACACAAAAATCCTTTACATTGACTGACTGAATCGACCATAATGGATCATGATGCATCATAACAATTAGTCAATAATAAACTAGAGAACTAGATCGTGGATAAGAAAATAGCACTTTACCAGAAGCAATAGCAACAGCAGCACCCTTGAATTGTGTGAGCAAGTCTTTACTTTCTGAAGAATCCCCAAAGTTTTCACCCCATGAAGTTATTATGATTACCATACCAATGATAAGGAAGCAGGATGCAGCATCAAACGGAGCAACAGCACCCAACCCAAAAGTATCAACAAGCAGATTGCCCAATAATCCAGCCAAAATGGCAACTAGGCCATTGCCAAAGAAAATGGCCTTGGAGAAAGTCAGAGAAAGCCACTGCTGTTCAAATCCTTTCTGCATAAACCCAGAAGGATTAAGATTAACAATCAAAGAAATCAAACACATTATAATATATAAGCATGTAGCTCATTGGTTCACAACAGTTTGTTCATAATTTATACTAACCATGTCAAATACGAATACACAATTGCAATTACACTTCTCTCCAGAAAACAGCTAAACACAGATGACTACCACTTTTTCTCCAAAAACTAATACTTTTTAAGTTTGAAGAAACTGCAAGTTTTGAGTTTTACTACAAAGCCAAATGACAGTACAATTCGCACCTTATTGTGTTCAGCAACAAGCCATGACTCAAAGGCCGAAAACAGAAGAGAAGTGGCAATGCCTCCCAAAATACGCCCTACCATCAGAATTCTGTATTGTGGGGAGTGCTTGGTCATGCAACTCAAGATATAAGTAATACAGTAAGTAACACATGCCCTCTTACGACCCCTGAAACCAAAAACCCGACGATAATCAGTCAAACCATCAACAAAGCTTACGATAACTTAAACACCATCAATAGGGGTAAGAAAATCATACTGTTTATCAGCAAGGGATCCGACAATCGTCCCGAATAACATGGATGATCCGAACCCGGCAATGAAAAGCTGCCCAATGTCTCCCTTACTAAAACCATAGGTAGTGTATAGATAATACACATATGGGCCTTGTAGCCAATCCCCAGCTGTTGCCAATTATTTAAAATCAGCTCAATTATTTCACTCCAAATTAAATCAACCCTAAATAATAATCTACAATATATAATATACCCCTAAATGACAATCACCAAATCTAATCAGAGAATGTCTTACTACTTTAATCTATTTAAAAATTAGCGTACAAAACACAATAATAGATCAATTGCAAATATCAAAAGACACAATCTATAAACCCCATTTCAAATAATCATTCAAAGTTAAAAAATTGAAACAATTCTATATCCAAGATCTGAAATTTAGAATATAAATGATCATTCAAAAATACTAAAGAAAAATTAAATGGGGGTGAAGAAAAGAGAGGCAGATCTGAGAAGAGAGAAAGATACCCATCATAAGAGAGTAAACGAGCAAGTAATTGTTCTTGAAAGTGTTGAAAGCAGAGGAAGTATTGATGCGATCTTTGCTGTTTTTGCTGAGCTCTAATGCTGCAACAACAGCAGCCATGGCACCGAACACCAGAATGTAGAAAATCTCCATTGTTATTGCTAAGCTTTTCTTGATCTGATTTCTGCAATACACTCACTCTTGAAAGAGAGAAAGAGGAGAGAGAAAGAAGAAGAGAGAATGAGAATGAGAATGAGAATGAGATTGGGAATTTATTGTGAGAGTGAGTGTGAGAGTGCCAATATGAAAGGAGAGATGGAGTGTAAAAGGCAAAAAAGATGAACAGAAATTGGTGTGTAATTATTTTATAAATTTAATTATAAGGATTTTAATATATAAAGATTAGAATTAAAGTGATATTGGCTTCATAAATACTTTATCTCATGCTTTTTTTTTCTTTTTTTTTTTTTTTTTCTCTTCCCTTTGGCTTGAATAGAAAGCATTAATTAGCTTTGTTAATTTTGTTGTTGATGGAGTGAGGGATGAAAATTATAAGGTGATCAAATATATAGTTACTAAATTTTACAAGAAGAAATATAATAGAAAATCAAATATAAAGAAAAAATATAATAGAAATTCATCCCGTGAGGGAAGGAGCTATGTTGCTCATGTAAGGCTCGTTCACTTCACCTTATTTTTATTGAACTGAGCTTATTTTTACTGAATTGAACTTATTTTTACTAAACTGAAATTATTTTTACTTAATATTATTTTTAAGGTAAAGTGAACAGGATCTAAGTGATGTAACATTATAACTAGGTAAGTACATAATCATAGGGGTGTTCATTAAGGACAACAATCGAAATTCATCTAAAATAAATACTAGATGATAGGTTTACTGTTTTAGAGAAAAAAAACAAAGATGGTGGAATAAATAAATGGTATAAACATGGTTGCAACGGTTTAGTAATGGACTTACAGTTGCGATTTTTGACAAAATAGTTAGCTAAAAATAATTGAAATACGAAGTATTTTTTTTAATTAAACTAATTACACATTCTATAAATGCTACTAAAATAGTAATACTTTTAGTTTGAAAGCTTATGTAAATTTCCTACTCAAAACATTCAAAACTAATATAACTCCTACTTATAATTTTTATTAATTTTATTACTTTGGAAGCAACAATATTGCATTGAGAATTTGCATAATTTTGTTACAACTAAAGAACTTAAATAATCTGAAGGCAAAAAAAAAGAACTTAAATAATTTCTGCTTTTGTTAGCCTGATTCTTGTCTACATTCAATTTTTTTTTTTGGCCAATAACTTATACGACGTATATAAGGATACGGTAAAAATCAACTAAAATTAATAAATATTCGATTAACAATATGGTTATGGTTCATAAATGCCGAAGTGAAACTTCCAATTACGGAACTAAGACATACTAGCTTTGGTATGATAACACGAATATCCCCTAATAATCAATCTATCACACTCACTAAATTGGTACTAAAAGGGGAAGAAACTACTTTTAATTTTCCTAATTTGTTATTAGTTGGCGGTGTCGTCCACCGCGTCAATTTATTGCTCCAATTAAAAGCGTGTATTGTATTGCTTAAAGATCCTTTTTCTTAATTTTAACAGTAACAATGTCATCTTTGCACGAGTTATGCTTATGGGAGATATTTGTTCAATAATTTTGCATACTGTACACCGACGCTGTGCTATTTATTGCTCCTGCTAGATGTGCCAGTGTACCTTTCAGGCATTCACATTTAGGACTTTTTTGCACCTTACTTAAACAAGTTCTTTAAAAGTAATTTATGTACGAGTATGATACAACCACCAGTCCAGCATTGCTCATACAAACTTACAAAGTATGGAGTATTACTTTGCACCTTGTGACTGTTGTGAGCAAATGGAAAAAACAATTATCTTGGTTGTATCTTGTAAAGTGCAACTGATTGTATGGTGAAAATCCTCTACATATTATATTGATTTTTGAAATTATTGTACATTTTAGCAAAGTACAACGAAATTTCAAGGACCCTTTTCTCATGGCAAGCTTTTAAGGTGTAATGAATAATATAAGGAAATTATTAAAATACTACCTCCGGTCGCTATTATTTGCAACTTTTACTATTTTTGGCCGCTCAGCATTATTTACAACTTTTCAATTTCTTTCCTTTTTTAACAAATTTTTTTGGTTAAAAAGACATTTATACAGTGGTCTCCCTTTTTATTTTTTCTCTCTTCTCTTAACCACATGTACAAAATCAGATTTTAATATAGTGGTCCTCTATTTTATTTTTTCTCTCTCCTCCTAATCACATGTACAAAGTACCCTTTTCCTTTTATTATCAAATTATGCTTCGTGAACCGTGAAACCCTCAAAAGTTGCAAATAATAGCGACCGGATGTAGTACCTAACATTCGAGTTAAATTATTACCAAAGCCTATTGCAAGTCTATTATGACCACTTCTTTGCATATAATAACATAGTACAAACATTGTTTGTGCATGCTCACTAATCTAAGTGTTGATGAGGGTTTCTCAAGAACATCACTAAGGTAGCTCACTTAGTCACTTTGTTGATTGTGGATGGTCATTTCAAACTCAGCCTCAACTGGATCCATACTTTTACAATTGTAAATTCCGTCGCGAGAATAATTGGGAAGGAATCTTGATGAATAATCTCCTCTCGCATGTCAATTCAATTCAGTTTTGCACCTTTTAGGCATTCACATTAAGGATTTTTTGCACCTTTTTTAATCATTAAAGAAAATTAAGATTTTTTTTTTTTTTTAAAAAAAAAAAAATATACAATCGGTTGTACATTAAGCTATTTATGTACAGAATATGATACAACCAGCATTACTATTTATGTATCTTGTGAGCATATGACAAAAAATAGCCTTAGTTGTATCTTGGAAAATGCAACCGATTGTATGGTGAAAATCCTCTATATAAAGTACTCCATATATATTATATAGATTCTTAACATCATCAATCCTTTTTTAATACTTCGTAAGTTTCTCTTGTAAATTTCTTCGCAAGAATAGTTCATAAAGAAGGATCTTGATGAATTATCAGCTCTCGGATGTCAATTCAATTCAGTTTGGTAAGACTTGGTGGGGAGTAAAACTTTTAGATAACACAGTACTGCAATTATTTTTACATAATTTCAATGAATAAAAGTAACAACTGCATAATTGGTTCACTAAAGCATACAACTCAGTCTTTGTCAAAAAAAAAAAAAAAAAAGCATACAATCAGGTACCTACTCTAATTGAGCAAAGGCTTCCTGGTATATCATTATTTTTATTATTACGAGTAGCTATTACTGTATTACAGCACATGCTCGGATTAATATTCACCTAGACTGTAGTTTTGAACTTGAGTACATCTTTTACAGCAGCGTCCCTATAGAGTACAATATCAACCGCGCCACAAACCATATGATACCCACGCTTCTTGAGCTCACTATGTTCATCATGCGGCATGGCAAACCCAGCTAGATAAACCCTTTTGTCACCTTTAGGCTTCATGCCTAACACTGCATTCTCCACTGTCTGAACCATCTTCACAGCATTTTCGTTACCAGGGTCTCGAATGTAACCCATGTTAGCACTCAGATCAGTTGGCCCAAGCATGATGCAATCCAGACCATCAACGGCTGTGATCTCCTGGATCTTATGCACAGCCTCCTCTGACTCAACCTGGCACATGATGAGCAGCTCCTCTTCGCACCAGTCCAGGTATGTTGGGTCAAGACCATACTTGGAAGCTCGAGTGATGGGATGTGCCACCCCCCGGATACCAGCCTGTGGATAGCGACAGTAAGAGACGGCCTCTTTGGCCAGCTCTGGGGTGTGAATCATGGGGAACATGAGCCCTTGTGGACCCAAATCAAGGGCCTTCTTAGCCCACATGGCAGAGCACTCGGGCAATCTGAGGATAGCTGGAGTCTGAGAAGCAGCTAGGGCGTTGAGGCAAGAGAGAGCCTCCGATATCCCACCAAAGCCGTGCTCCATGTCAATGACAATAAAATCATAACCGGCATGGCCAGAAATTTGAGCAATAGTCGGAGAGAAGCTATCAAAGAAGAGACCATACAGGCAATCCCCCTTTCTAAGACGCGATTTGAGGGAGGGAATTGGTGGAGAAACTGAAGTAGCCATTCTTACCACTAGTTGTTTTGTGGTGGTAATCCTACTAATATCACTCAAGGAGTTTGAAAGTGATGTTAATTTCAAAGCATGCATTATGTTATCGTAAAATTGAGGCAACAGATAAGCACTCCCAAAAATGTTTGTCAAATGCAGCTACATAAAAAATTATGGTTTAGGCACTTGGCACAACCTGGTGGTAGTAATTAGGAAAATGTTGTTTTCTTTTGCTATCAAGATGACACATTTCGTGTTGGACAAAATGTAAGACATTAGACATGACACTACTTGCTAACAACCTTCACTCCAAAACAACAGAATTTCCAATTGGTAACTGCCAACTGAATAGGACCATCTTTCAATTTTTAAACTCCATCAAGATCAAAATGTAGCTAAACACTAACAAAGTACTTGGAATCATGCTAACACGTCTCAAAGATGGGCTTATCATTTCTTCCAAATTACATTTTGTCACCAAAAAGAAAAAAAAAAACCTTAAAATGTCCCTATTGCCTACGAATATTAGGAGTATACTTGTAGATAAAACAATACTTCGTACACAACAAATAGAGACAAAAGAAGTAATCCAAAAAATCACTTTATTTTACCATGTGCAAATTACTAACAACTTATCCAATTTTAAGCTCCCACTCCAATAATGTAAAACAATGACAGGCTAAATAACAATTCAACCTCGAACAAACTCAATTTTTACTGCCTAAATTAAAAACAATTAACAATCATCACAAAAACAACACAATTTTTACTAAACTAAAATCACTCACTCCAATACTTATCATCAGCATCGACACCCTCAGCCGTTGGATCATCATCATCAGACGAACCATCACCAATCTCCAAACTCAATTTAAACTTCTTAACATCTTCCACCGCAGCTTTCCTAAACAGCAGTATATCCACCGCACCAGACACCATGTGATACCCACGTGACTTCAACTCCTCCGGACTATCATGCGGCATTGCAAACCCCGCCAAGTAGGCCCCACCATTATTTTTCTCATTTCCAATTTTACCCTCCAACACTTGCTTCTCAGCTTTCCTCAACTTCTCTCTCACCTTCTTATTCCCTGGGTCCCACAAATACCCCATACTCGCACTCAAATCCAACGGTCCCATCTGAATGCAATCCACCCCTTCAACGACTGCGATCTTCTCGATTTTCTCAATCGCATCCTCGCATTCCACCTGGCACATGATCAGCAGCTCATCTTCACAATGACCTAAATACCCCGCGTCGATACCGTACCCGGAAGCCCGAACTATTGAATGGGCCGCCCCACGGACTCCATTGAGTGGGTACCTGCAGAATGAAACGGCCTTTTGGGCCTCTTTTGGGGATTCAATCATTGGGAACATTATACCTTGTGGGCCCAAATCAAGGGCCTTTTTGGCCCAGGCTGCGGTGGATTCCGGTAACCGGAGAATCGCCGGAGTTCCGGTGGCGGCGAGGGAACGGAGACAAGTTAGTGCCTCGGGGATTCCGCCGTAGCCGTGTTCCATGTCGACGACGACGTAGTCGTAACCGGCGAGGCCTGCGATTTCGGCGAGGGTGGGAGAGAAGGAGCAGAGGAAGAGACCGTAGAGGGTTTCGCCATTTTTGAGGCGGGTTTTTAGGGTTTCGCTGGGTTTAGCGGCGTCGTTTGCGGTGGCGGAGATGGTGGGAAGTCGGGGTTTTGAGGGGTCAGTTAGGGTTAAGGTTTTTGGAATTGGGGTGAATTGGGGATGGTTTTGGGATGTAATTGATGGGGAGAAATTGGAGGGGTTGTTGAAAGAGAGGGATTGGAATTGGTGTTGGGATTTGGATTTGGAAGAAGGGTTGAGAATTAGGAGAGAAGAATTGGAGGAGATGATGGTTGACATTGTTTCAGAGTGTAGTTGACTGACTCGCTAACTGTGAAGTGTGTAGTGTGAGCATGATTGGAAAAGCTTGGATGTGATTGTTTTTTTTTTTTCATTTTTCTGCTTTTTTTTTTTTTTTTTTTTTTTTTTTTAATCAAAAATTAATCAAAAAGTTATATTCACTTTTTCATTATTGGTTAATTGGTTTTCAAAATTATTATGGTATGATTTAAATAAGTTTGACGAATTTTTTCTTTGTTGTATTTCATATGACATACAGAGTATATATCACATGATTTTGAAAAACAGAAAATTACAAAGTATAACAATACCGAATAAATCTTAACTTTTTATTATTTTTTTCCTTAAAATATGTTTTGTTGGTTATTTTATATAAATTGCCTTAAGATCTAAGTTGAATTTAGTTAATATAATTTTACTACATTTAATTTTTGGGTTGATTAATTTAAATTGCATTTCTTTTTTCTCATTTTTTATGAATGAATCAAATGGCCAATGATTGCAAATTTGAGACAAGGAGCCTAATTGACTAATTGTGATTCATTAGCCTAAATTATTGCTTTTTAGGGTTATTTCTTCACATGAGTATAAATAAATTATAATTCATATTCGTAAGTAAATTAATAAATTATGATTGATCTCACTCATATAATAGTTATTTATATTAAAGAATAAAAAGACCTCCAACATCTTGTCTTCAACTAAAGATGTATCGAAATTTTATACCCTTTTTTGATGTGTTATAAACATTGATATTATTATTTTTAATAAAGAAATTCCTTTCATTTATTTCTCTTCATTGATTGTGACCTACATAAGTTTAAAGTTTGTTCATTCTCAACCAACTTCCTAAACACATGTGCAATTTGGTTATTAAGATGAAATTTATTTTGTCTTCAAGCAAGACATGTTTTAATGCACATATGAACAATATATCTCAATGTAGTGTACTTTTTCATGGAAAGAAATACTTGTATGTCTATTTCATGGTATACCCCTTAGAGCATACACAATGGTTGCCCAACCCCATCTTGGTTATTGATTATTTTATTATTTTATCCATCTTCCACCTCACTTATAACCACTCTTATAACCATTTAATAACCAATGTATGCCAATAGTTAACCATAATATTTTGGTTATACATTTTCTCTCTCCTACTTTTACCCAACTCCACCACACAATTTATTACTTAAATTCTATTATTATTAAATAATGCATTTGGTAATAATCATTCAAAATTAATAATTATTTATTAGCATACATTAATTAGATAAAATCTCAAAAATTTAAAAATAATGCAATTTTGATATTAATTAGTATGTAATTAGTCGTTAATTAAGACACAAACAATAATTGTAACCCTACTACATTCCACAATAATAAAAATCATACATATATATTCTATCAAATGACAAAAGTCTTTGAAAGATAATAACGAACCGCGAACAAGTACAAACACAATGATATAATATTGCGATTACACATCTATTAATGCATATTATTGTCCCTACTTTGAACACCGAATTTGAGCCACATATGTTCAACTAAGTCTTTCTTCAATGCTTTATGCATAGCTTCATCACGAACACGTGCTCTATTAGACATGTAAGTTTCCAAACTTGCAATTCGGTTGTTGCTATTTTGGAACTGAAAAGGCTCTTCATTATTTTCATTACTTGAAGACGCATTTGTAGCTTGATCATATTCATTTGGATCGTAATACGTTTTATATGTATCTCTTTCATCCTCAACAATCATATTGTGCATAATAATACACGCTATCATTATTTTTCCTAACATTGATGCGTCACGAGCTAGCGCTGGATTCCGTATTATTGCAAAACGAGCTTGTAATACTCCAAAAGCACGCTCAACGTCCTTTCGTTTAGCTTCTTGTACTTTGGCAAATAGACCTTCTTTTTCATTTTGTGGTAGTGATATTGTAGGAATGAATGCCGCCCATTTAGGATATATACCATCAGTGAGATAATATCCCATATTGTATGTGCGACCATTCACAACATAGTTAATAGAGGGTGCACAACCTTCAAAAACATCATTAAACAATGGGGATCTATCAAGAACATTAATATCATTACGACTACCTGGTGTCCCAAAAAAGGCATGCCAGATCCAAAGATCATATGATGTCACAGCTTCCAAGATTAATGTGGGTTTACCTGGTCTTCCAGAAAACATACCTTTTAATCGAAGTGGACAGTTTTTCCACCTCCAATGCATACAATCAATAGAACCTAACATGCCAGGAAATCCACGACGTTCACCAATCCTTAGTAGTCTTACTAGATCTTCTTCATTGGGCTTTCGAAGGTATTCATCACTAAAGTAAGAGACTATTCCTTCCACAAAATGCTGAAGTGAATCTCTTGCAAGAGATGCACTAATCCGAATGTAGTCATCCACAGAATCAGCGGAGGTGCCATAAGCTATTAGTCTCATAGCCGCGGTGCATTTTTGTAATGCAGAGGCACCAAATCTTCCTGTAGCATCTTGTCTTTGCTGGAAGAAGGGATGACGTTCTTCTAAAGTTTGCTTAATTCGTTGAAATATATGTTTGTTCATGCGAAATCTCCGACGGAATAATTGTGGAGGGAACACAGGATGGTCGGTAAAGTAGTCATTCCATAAACGACTGTGTCCATCCTCACGATCCCTTGGAACGGGAACCCTTGGTGGCCTTGGCACTTGATTAAACATTTGATATACTTCAACTGGATTGGACATAAAAACTTCATCCATCATTCGATCGAACTGGCGATTGGCTTGCCTTCGTCTTTCATATCGTTGGGTTTGGCTATTTTCTGAATTGGAAGAGGAATTAGAAGAGTTGGAGCTATCGTCAGATGACATGTTTTAAAACCAAATTTGATATGAGAATGGAAGGTAGAAGTATAATAGGGGGAAATGGATGGTTGTTCAAGGGAATCCCACTCTGATGTATCCATCTTATAGAACAAGTGTGTATGATATGTAGTAATTTTTTTGTCTTATATGGTAAATTTGAAGTCTTGCATGCATGCAATGATTCATAAAGTAGTTAATAATTTTTAAAAGTAATGGAGATGCATGCCTTTGCATTGTCACTATCACCTTAACATTGTTATGTACGTCAAAGCAAGTGATGCATGCTACTATTTCCTTTTCAGTGTTAAGTACATCAGTGAACAAAATTCACTATTACCTTTTCAGTGTTAAGTACATCAATGTCTAGTATTTAATATTTGCTTTTCAGTGTTGGGTACATCAAATACTTTACAGTGTAATGTAAATCAATGTACATCTTTTGCAGTGATATATCAAAGTGAATCAATAGGTTTAGTCAGATCAATAATAATTATATGTTATTATATAAAAACTTTAATGTATTGAATAATATTATTAAGCTTATAATACGATTATAAGAAGAGACATGTAATTTAACTTAATAACTCCATAAGTATTCAAACTACAAATCAGACCTTAAGTACATAAAAAAGAACAATAAAAAAGGAATTATTTGAAATCAACCAACATTACGACAATAATCAACCATACACTAATACATTAGTCTGAGGGGAACAACTTCTTCAACAAAGTGCTCCTTAATTCTTGATCTTCCGAAGATAAGTTTGGCTTTGAATCGAGGTGTTTAAATAACTCCATATTAATTTTTCTTTGCTTCCTTGCTTCTTTCTCCCTTTCTAGTTGCAACCTTGTAAGTTCAACTTCATTTTCTGATTGCCTTAGAAGGTTCATGTTCTGGGCAGTGTCCAACCATTGTTGCCATGCTCCACTTGGCATGTTTGGCACCTTGCTCTTTCCTTTATTTTTACTAGATTCGTTGCTAGAAGGAAAGCCTGAATACCCAATATCACCACTGGTTGGTGTTTCTGGGTTTGATGAAGAGGAGTAGTTTCCAGCTTCATTGATACGAGATCTCTTTGAGTCACTTCCTTGAGTGGATGTCTTTTCCTTGCATTTTTTAACAACATCTTCACTTGGTTTCCATGCTTCATGTTGTTTTAAGATGTCCCAAACATGCTTGTCTTGAAAGGTTTTAGAGCATAATGAAGACTTTGTTTTGTCGTTAGCATATATACTATATGCTAATTTCATAACATCTTCATCATTCATACCACTTCCCTTTTTTGATTCAGCATGAGCATGTGAGCCACAAAATTTAGAACATGAAGCATTAATCCTTCTCCAACGGTTTCTAAGTTGCTCCGTACCCCTCATTTTCAACAAATCTTCTCGTGTTACCCGATCAGTACCTTCTTCGAAACACCTTTGTTTGTATAGTCTAACATTATTATACATTTCTTCAATTTTCCTCCAAAAAACATCCCCCTTTTGGTTAGTGTTAGTTTTTTTATTTTGACTAACCTCAAGCCAAGCCTTCACAAGAACCACTTCTTCAGCTTTTGACCAAAAAATTTTCCTTCCATCTTGATTGCCTCCTTCATTACCTCTTTCATTACCTTCGCCTTCTTCAACTTCTGGTTCATTTTCGTCATCTGATGCATTCGATGTGTATGAACAATCGAAACTCGAAAATGCACCATCACCTTGTGACATAGAAAAATGTTGAGACATGGG
Organism: Chenopodium quinoa; assembly: GCF_001683475.1. Taxonomy (NCBI): domain Eukaryota; kingdom Viridiplantae; phylum Streptophyta; class Magnoliopsida; order Caryophyllales; family Amaranthaceae; genus Chenopodium; species Chenopodium quinoa. The sequence continues at coordinate 554,656 of NW_018743175.1, forward strand.
AAATGTTGAATCAATTTGAGAGATTTGAATATTTTCAAAAGATGGGATAACATTTGGAGAATTTGAATAATTAGGATTTTGTGGTGGTTGAAAAGGAAACGGAGTGAAAGTACTTGGATTTGAGAAATTGAGATTTTGTGAACCGTAATTCGGAAAATTTTGAAAATTTGTATCTAAATCTGAGTTGAGATCAATTGGAAGATTAGAATAGTAAGGTTGAGGATTTGGATTATTTTGGGGCTGTGATGAGTTATGAGATTTTGTGGATTTTTTTTTTCTGTTAGATTTTGGAATGTTCATCTTAACACAATTTGCCAATAAGAAGAGTAATTTTCACTTAAAAAAAGTTGTTTCAAAATACTTCAATATTGGGCTCATTTTATAGAGAAAAATAAAATAGAGCCGTTGGTGTATTTTTTTTTTTTTTTCAGAATTGTATTTTAAAAATTATGGCCGTTACAAAAATTACAACGGTTATAAATTCAGAGCAAATCTCAACCATTGATATTTGTATTACGTGTCAAAATCTTAGCCATCCATGTCAACCAAAAAGCAAAAAAAAAATTGCATGACCAAGCTATGATAACCGGTTATTGAAATAACCAGGTTATTAATATTTTCCACCAAAATTTTCTCTCTCCTCATTATTTTATTATTTTCTCACAATCTCTCTCCTAATAACCACCCCAAGTGGTTATTTGTTGTGTCTACTCTTAGAAACTAGAAAGTAAAGAATGACTCATGGAGTCATGGAGAATACATCTTGATTTTCGCTAACATAATTCTATAGTTTATAAAAATCATCTACGACAATGCAAACAAATAATATTATGAAAATAAAGTAAAAAAAAAAGGGAAATATGGAAAAAGAAGAAGGTTTCAAATTAATAATTTCAAAATCGTTTACCCCAAAAAAAAAAATTATGATTTGATTATTGAATATGCATCTCTCCAAATGCACATCTTTAATCATTAACATAATAAATTAATAATATATCTAATACATTAGTATAAATTTAAAAGTAATTCAATAAACGAATAGAGTAAAAATGTGATTTTTTTTTTTTTGTTTGAAGGGTTACAATGGGTGTGGATAAAAATCGATTTCAGAATCTCCTGAAAAGTAAGTTCCTCAAAATGTAAAATTCAATAAAGGAATGAAACGTGACCTACTTTTATTTTTAAAACTAGATTAGTGCCCGTTCGATGCACGATAATAATAATAATTTTTTTCACATAATTAATTTGTGATATAATATAAAAATGAGGCAACTCATGTGGAATAAACAAATGCAATGCATATAAGAAAAATAAAATAATTAGGCAAAAATTATTAGAATTAACAATTGAGAAAAAATATATATTATTTTTTATTAGTTGTGTTGAAAATATTTAAAATTAGTATACATTATATTACACTAATGATGTATGTTATTCCCAATAAAACTATATAATGTAGTTGTCGTATGACCTTTTTATTAATGAATTAATTTATTTCAAATAAACTTTTTTTTTTTACAATGTACTTCCAAAAAATAAGCTAAGTAGATTTTTTTTTTTTAAAAAAAAAAACTCTTAAAGTTGACATCATATATTGTATTGGCGGGAAATTTTTTAATGATAGCTTGACATATGTCCAAAATGATCGATGTAATCATGACCTGTTTTAGTAGTAGTTAATAGATTTTTTGAAGGAAAAAAAATATATATAAGTTGGTAAAATTATTACAGAAACTAATTCAATTAATATTATCTCATAAGATTTCAAATCAACTCCATGAATAGAATTTTTTTTTTTTTTTTTTATCGAACCTCACTATTGTACAACTATATAATGGTAATTTATAGGTTAATATTGTATTTTTTGGCTTCGTTATTTTAAACTCTCTATCATATTTCAACCTTCTAAATTATACCTTATTCCCCCTTAATTAAAAGTTTTCAAAATCTTGTGTAACTATTTTAAGTAAATAGAACACGAAATAAAAAGAAATACAATTATTATAAATTTAATACATAAGATAGGAATAATATATTATTATAGGTGTATTATACAAATATTCCAAAAAATAAAAGATTTTTGCTAAAAAGAAATGAAAGAGTTTTGGATGAAAAACAACGCTAAAATGTGACACGTGTCTTTCCTGATCTATGTTTTAGTATTATATTATGTAATTGTAGCAATTATTTTGGATAAGAGAGTAGACCAGAATCACCACATCTTCATTTCAAACCCAAACGCCGGATACAAATTGGTGAAACTATTTATCAATCATTCAACCCACACAAGATAAGTTTCCGCTCATTTGGCGTCAAAAATCAAAGAAAACCGGGATGGCTTTGCCTGGTGCTCTAGACCCAAAGCTCAGTCTCTCTTTTTCTAAAACTTCATTTCATAATTTCCGGCGAATCATACCGAGCTTTCTAAGCTTAAGCAGACAATTTACCGGAGGCGGTACGCCATTTAAGTCAAAGATTATGGTGGTTAAATGCAGTTCCACCCCGAGAAACCAGGAGGATGGTGGTGGCAACGGTAGCAGCAGCGGCGGCAGCTTGAAGAATGCCTTATCAAATATAGTGGACAAAAGAGTTGAAGAATTGCTTGGTAAAGAAGAGAACAAGGAAATGTTGGATAAACTTAATAAGGCTACTGAAAGAGTACAGCTTGCTAGGAAAGAACTTGCTAATATTCAAAGGCAAGAACTTGAAGCTCAACAAATGAGAAAATACATTGATCAACTCGAAACTCGAGCAGCTGAGGTCTCACTCTTTCATATTTACAATTTACGGCTGCATTGGTTTGATTATTCATTAATTGAAAATTTTGGGGTTTATATGTTTGGTTTTGTCAGGAAAGAATCTGTCAATATGAATGAATATAAATGTTATGAACCTGAGTTACCTGACATTTCTGCGCAGGCTGTACTGCTTGCGAAATTTTGCTGTACTCTTTTGTGACAGTGTAACTGTTTTAAGATTGCAGAGTGTCAGAAGGAGGTATTAGAAGCAAAAGCAATGGTTGAAGAAGCGGAACGAGCTTTGGGGGAGAAGGGTGAGAACACCCGAAATGAAGAGAGGTTGGAATCAGTGAAAGCAGCTTCAGTATGTGCCTTGGTTGGAACCCTTGCTGCTGTCCCGATTTATCTCTCAAGGGTGACAGACAGTCCTCAGTTGTTGCTTCAATTAGGAGTCACCTTTGCTAGTTGTGCATTGTTTGGTGTCACTTTCCGGTATGCAGTGAGAAGAGATATTGACGATACTCATCTTAAAACAGGAGCAGCTGGAGCTTTCGCTGTAGTCAAAGGTACTTAGTTACTTGACATGTTTAGTTACTACTATGGATGATAAGATTTTCAAGGAATTCTCATAATTTTGTTCCTCTTGTGCCAGGTCTTGCTACATTGAGTGGAGGATCCCCTTTAGAGTTCAACTCAGCAAGTTTCCTATCGCATGCTGTGGATGGGGCGTTCTTTGTGTTCCAGGATCTGTTTATTTTCACTTTTGCTGCTGTTAGTTTGGATTTCTGCTTTAAATCCAGGTTTGTAAGTCCATTTCCTCTTAGAGAGATTAGGGCTGAGGAGCAGATCAAATGACTTGACAATGTTATACTTCATGTCACCCTCAACAGCACATTATTTTTCAGAGGCTGTTAAATCTACAGCATTTGAGAATATTTGATTATTAATGTCCAAACCATCAATACTTGTAGACTTGTAGTATAGGAGCAGAAATCATGAATGGCAAAAAGAAATTTCAAATTCACATTCCTCTGCATGTGTTGTTGCACAGAATTCAGATAGCAGATGGATGCTGTCAATATTATTTGACAGCAGCCAAATTAGTGTTATGCTTTGAAATTTAATCATCTTCCTCTAGCACAGCAAAAAGCAATTCAGGGTGCTTGCAGCTGCATAATCCATCTTTAGATCCTGCATGACCTGCAATAATGCTACGATGAAATTACAGTAAAAACTAAACAAATAAAAGACCATGTCAAGGCCCAGAAAGCAAGGACCAAATTTATCTTTCATGCTATAGGAGCATAGTAAACATTCTTATTGATACAATGATTGACAGCAAAAACTATCACAGGAAGAAACTATGAGCCATATTCATGAAAAATACTTATTTTCCTACAGAAACGTGACTAAATTATTGAAGAAAATAGCATCCACATATTTCTCAGAAAATGCCTGCACAAAAAGGCAAATGCCTGTTACCACTACTCAATATCGGCAACCTACTCTCTTAGTCTTATACTCTTATGTCGTAATGTACATGAGCTTGCACCTACTCAGTCGGCCAGTCTTCAGGTCACCTGCTCATATTTATTAATGGAAGAAGCCCGCATGTTATCCTTAATCATCCATTTTTCTTAAGAAGTCCATGTGTCATCCCTAATCATTCATTTTTTCTTAGTGTTGCATTCTATCATCTTGATCACCAGCATCGTTGCCCGCATGTTCAATATCTTGGGAAGGCTTTCTAGTGACTCTCCATTTTCTAATCTCATCCCTAGACTGCTGACCCAATGGTAACTTCATGTTTCCTTGTCTTCTTGCCTAACATAAATGTCAGAAGTAAGAATAACCATTAAGAATTATAAAAAAGTCACTTTGGAGACCCCCAATATAATAAAAAATAACACCATTAATAAAGCTTCAGGGTTGGAGAGTGATGATATCAGTAGCTACCTCCTCTTGCATTTCTTCTGGATGCTTAGTATGACCATGTTTCTTGGCCAAACCACGATGCTTTGCTGCCTCATTAAAGAAGTTGAAACCATCCAGATCACCACTTCTGATACTTGCTTCTAACTGCGAAATGAAGATATTGGTACTTTAAGTAAAGAAATTTAAAAATTATAATCATGCTAGTAATGCTATAACCAAAACATTCCTACTCAAGGTAAGTGACTACAATATGGGCACACTCCTGTACCCACTCAATAAACCGGTGATGAATTCAGAAAATACAAATTACAAAACAGAACTATGCAACATGGAAAGAGTGGGAAGGGCTGTATAAGAGTGCTGTTATTGTGGATTCTAAGCATAAATAAAGATATGCGAGAATTTTTGACATAGGTCAACAGGAAAAAGAAACTGTTACTAACTACACTTATACAGTCACACACTCACACATACCTGTATATGTATAACACAGAGAACAATGCTTGCAATTGGCAGCCAACTATCCTCTGGAGATAGTGAGAGGTTGGTCCTGCTAAGTTGCAAAGAGAAAATTTATATAATCAGAACACATGCCCATTTAAATTGTAAGAATGTATGAGGTATCAAATACCGCAAAGCTAACAGGTCCCATATACTTACAATCAAAGGTCTAGAATATAAGGAAATGCATAAACAATCATGGCCACAATATTTACTACATTTTGATATTTGGTCCTCAAAAAGTTTAGAATCAGTCAACTCGATCGAAAGAGATATTACTAGGTTAATAATCAAGTTCAAGAATCAGTCTGATTATATGGGAGAAATCACAATAAATCCCAGAAATTTTCCATTTGGATCACCATGAATCCAAAATTACCAAACTATGCTGAATGCAATTAGCACTATATTAGTCAATGATACTAGATAGTCCGCTTATAGCATGAGAGCACATAAGTTCTATAGGACAAATTCTGGACACTGTTTTGGCCTTGTGGGACACAATTCCAAGTTTGCAACAGATCCAGAACAGCAGGAGTTAAAGTGTATAAAGGTGTATAGATCCCAATTTCATATATATTTACATCGGCAACAATTCTACAAACTCCAAAGTTATCATCAAATTAGAACATTCACAATTTTTCATCACTTGTCCTTGATGAAAATAGGCCAATATAACAACTCATTCATGAAGCAAGAGGTCGGTTTAAGAAAATTGCACCAGATAATTCTTTTAACCTATTGTTTTCAAAGCAAAATTTCAGAGAGACTAGTTTTACCTTGGAGAACATAGTTATAAGTGGATCTATTACTGTTAATGAGGTTCTAAGTAAACTGGACAACTAATATAGTTTAACACCATTGCCACTACTGCTCATTAGTAAACTAGTAAACTATGATGAAATAACCATTTCTTACAAAGTTAATACAGCAATAACACAATAAGCTCATAAAAATGTTGGGAAAATGATTTCTTAAAGCCAAGCCAAATATGAAAGATCCAATACTTTTATTTTTCCCTCTATCCAAAATCAACACGTTGAGTCGTTGACAAATAGTGGTAGAGGAAGTATGAACTAGTAACATGACAACTAAATTCGGAACAAGCAATTAAAAAGCGAACGAGCTGCACTAATTCAAATACCAAGTGAGGAAACAAACCTCAAGTAAGGGGCTAAATATACAAGTGCATAAACAGCATATCGCCGCTTTCCCGTATCCATCAACGCAAAAATCCAACTCTATCAACATTCAATTTCACATTATCAGCCATTAAAATGAACAATAAAGCTCTCAAAATTGGCAGAAAATTACACAAAAAAATAAAAATAAAAATAAAATAAAATAATAAGAGCTTACCAACCAATTGAAGTAAGGGATGAAACCAATAATAGTCATAACAGTAAACCTAGCATCGGTGGAGCTGACGGCGGCGTCTTCATCCTCCGGCGAAGAAACGGCGGTGTCAGAAAATAGCAATGAATTCAACACACACGCGCCGAGAGCAATTGCAAAAGGTGCATCTTGCTGTAGTTCAGCCCTACATATTCCTCTTCTTCTCAGCTGCAGAAGTTTCCGCTTCTTCTTCTGCAAGAAAGAAAATCTATTTTAAAAGTTGGCAATATTTCTGTAAAAAGTGTTAATGGAGATTGAAGAAATAAGTACCTGATTTCGCAAAATTCCGCCATAGTTGAGTTTAGGAAGAGAGGAAGGAGGAAGAAAGGAAGTAGAGAGAAAAAGTGAAGAAGGAGGAGAGAGAGTGAGGATGAAAGGGATCATTTGTTTGGAGTGTGGAGCAGCCTAGGATGCTGAGGAAGGTTCTATATTCATATTTCATTTTCGATGGTTGCCGGAGAAATTGAGTTCTTAATTTTTAATTTTTTTGGAAAACAAAATATTTTGCATTATAAATTGGACAATTTGTTGATACGTTTTGACTTACTTTATTAGTGTTAGATCCGGTGTATATTAGTGTAATTAGGTGAGAATCTGTGTGATGCACAATTTATATAAAATCTATTTTTATAATTTGTAGGATAAATATAAATAAGAATTATGCACCTTATACAAAAATATTTTTAATTATATAGTTTTAGATTTTCATCAAAATTATGATATAATAGCTGTTCAACGTCGCCTAATATATATTTCAATGTAGGATTTCATTTATTAGTGTGCTATTTATAATTATTTCATTTGTTTAAAGATAAATTGATAGGTTGTACTTGTAATGTAGAAGTTTCAAATATTAAAATTTAAAACTTGTTAAATATGATAGCTCAAAAAAAAAAAAGATGACATCATCCTTGCATTTAGGCGGGAAAAAAATTATTATGTGAGTGACATGTGGACAGTGATGACGTCAGTAACATTTGGTTTTAGTAATAGTTAATAGATACTTTAACCGGCCGGAATATAATTTGAGGCAATTTAATTGACTTGAGGTAGTTGGGATATTAAAAAATTATAAGAAAAGATAGTGGGGTTAATATATTAAATTATCATATTGTTGTTTTGTAAACAAATATTGTATTTTGTGATATCCAATAAAGGAAAGTTGACAACTAAAATGAGAAAGAAAATAAAATAGAATTATAATGATTAAATAATATCGTGAAATTGTGCATGGCACTATAGGTCTCAAATCAAGTAACCAGATGGAGTTTGAGTTGACTCACGGCAGGTTAGGCAATGGCACAGGGCTAGTATTTTAAATATAAACTAGTTTTGAACTCGGGTGATGCCTCGAATTATCACAGAAATTATAACTATCATGTTCTAATATATATATAAAATTCATACTAAATCCTTCTTTACCTTTAGCAAAATATTTACTTTTTTCTAAGATAACAATTACATTAGTGTCTTCCTGCATATTAAAGGAACAAAAAGAAATATCATTGAACCAAACTCATACCGGGATTGTATACATATATCGATAGCTATTTTACGATTTCAAATAAACTTTCACGATCTCGATGGACAATCCCTTTATTCACTTTAACTTTGGAATTTTTTTCGAAATTGACTTGAATGTGTGGATTACACCATTTAGTTTTGTTAATTTTCGATTTTTTCAAGCTCAAAAAGGAAAAAGAACGAGGTGCTTCTCAGTTCTCATCCACCCCACAAGAACATATAAGGTCATTTAGGCGGTTAAAAACATCCTCTTTGCCTTAAAAATTTATCAACTAATATACACGCCTCCTTTCATTAAATTAAAGCTACCCCAAGTCGTTATGGAACTATTGCCGACTACATATGGTATCAAACAACATTAAATGACCCTACAAAGTATATCCTACCACCAATTGAGTCTTTTACACTTTGTCTGAATCTCAAAAATGGTTCGAATACGTATTACAACCTTCAAATTTAGCATCTAAAGACCATTTTCATTTTAATCAAGGTTAGGCATCAAGCTACTTTCTGGATTTCCCTAAGGACCTACTTGGTAACCCAAACCATCTCATTGCCTTACCTCACCCCTCGCTAATCATGTACTAAGATGTTATGCCTTGGCTTGACCTTTCTGTGCCTTTTATTGCCTTGCTTTGGCCCTAGTGCAAAGTTGCAAACCAAGAGGCTACTTTTAATCGCCAAATTTATATACTTTTTTGCAAACGACATTCTGAATGTGCAAGATTAATGTCTTACAGATGAGGAACATAGAAGTTGATAACCATGGAAGCAGTCAAAAAGTCTTGAAAGTAAAGACCATTACACAATTCCCAAAAGACTAATCTCAAAAGCTTATACCTATATACCAAGAAGCCAACAAACATCAATGGAAGAACAGCAGGAACCACCGGTACCCACCATTAACATACAGAACCTGCTTCTTAGGATTGAGTAGAGGGGAAATTTGTTACGATAGGGAGGCTATGCAGTGTTAATTTGGAAAATGGATTTGCAGGGAAAAATGGACTTTTGTTTGGGTAGAGTTGAACAATGGTGGAAGAAAAAGGGTTTTGCACAGCTTTTTGAGGTGAGGATAAAGCTTTAAGGGAGTAGCAAAAAGCGGTATGGTGGCTGCCAGCCTGCCACTGAGGGTAGTGGTGGCGGTTTGTCATTCCAACTTTGCACTTATTTGAAAAGTTACTGGAATGTTAAATTGGAAGGAGGTATCTGGCTCTCTCTCTCTGGTACCAAATAGAATTGTCGAAACTACAATGGTGTAGGTAGAATTTCCATAGAAAATAAGATACACATAAAACTTATTCTAATTTCCTAGGCATTCAATATGGTGCTCTACTCAAACCATTGAAGAAAAAATAAATAGAATTTTAATAAAATACAAATCAATACCAACCCCCGAGTATTTGAAACAGCCTATACATACACACTCCTCTCAGACTGAGACTCAACAGAATCAGCTTCTTGTAGATCCCTTGAACAAATAAATCAAGAAAACAATTTTAGTAATCATCATTTGTCGTCGTCATTATTCTTTTTCCAAGCCAAGTGATCTGCAAAAAAGCAGCTCGGATACAATACTTGTAAAACTAAGGATGGAAACCAAACCCAGAAAGGAGGACCGGCAGCTATTTTCTCTTTATATTCACCAAAACAAGGCACCAGCTTGAGTTACTCTTGTAGCATGCCAAAGGATAGGTTTGTGAGCTCAAGACCTATTACCTGAATATACACTATACTCGCACTGTACAAGAAACTAACGTTGCTTCCTCAAGTATCCACTTCGATACTGTCTTCATCTTCTTGACTGGAGACTGCAGATAGCTGTTGTTGCAACTGAAATGCAAACAAGCATACACCATTAATTAATAAGATTAGGATACAGCATGGAGCAATCAATAACATTCAGTCAAAGAAGTACTCTGCATTATATAAACCTTTCACTATAATTACAATTACAATAGAGCAATGAGCTGAAAGATACAGATTGCGATTCAACAGCTGTTACCCAAGGTACGTAAATAAATATTAGCAAAAATTGCATGACAATTCCGCCACTCAGTTTAATCATCACAACCTAGGGACTTCTCACTCAGTCACTGCCCAGGCCAGAGCAATGAGCCAAAAATGAGATTCGGCTATTTCATCAGGTAACAAATTACATATTAGGAGAAATTGAGTTGTAAGACCAGCAGGAATAAAACTCCTTGATTCTGGAGAAGAAGCAATATGGAGAGTAAAGGGGGCAAATTTTCATTCTTCAGTAGAGCCTAGGACTTTTCAGTTCTCACACAGTCACAGCCCAGAGACCACGGACCAGAGGAAATAAACAATGCCAGAAATAAGTAGCGCAAACCCCGAAAAATAGTTGTCACTTTCCGAATTTCTGGTTTCTCCAGCATAATAATTTTTACAATGAGCCCAACCAACTATCAGTAGTATCCAAAATCATCACTCAAAAAGAATGCTAAGGTTTAAAGTAAAATTAGTCCAGGCTTAAGATAGCATAATAAAGAACAATATCACAAACCATGTCTAGGTATGAGTGTATGACTGTTTTAAAAGCATCAATATGCATGAGGAATACAGGCTGAATCGACAGAGGGGGTCAAAAGTGCATGTTTTGTGAAAAGTAAAGCTCCAACTGACAACACCAATTACAACTCACAAGGTCAGACTACCAGTAAATACAGAAGGCCATATCCGTGGTAACAAAATCACCACACCAAAGTCAATACAGTAATCTTTGAATGCCATAGCCACTTGAACAGGGAAAGGAGGAATTTTCTATATTTAATGAAGTACTTTTCAGTTGGTTCTCTATAACCTTAAAAAAATTGAATAACAAACAATTATGAGCACAACTACTAAAGTTTTTTATTAATCAATACAAAAAAAACTCATATTTTCAACGAACAGTGTACAACCCTTTCCGCACTCTCTTGACCTAACATAATCTGCTCCAAAGTAACCAAAGAGGCAATCAACTGGGCAAATAAGCAAATAACCATTTCCCAACACTATTCATAAGAGTTATCTCAAACTTTTTAAAAGGAAGGGATACAAGTACATGATTTTTTATCATCATCTTAGATTTTTGGTTAGGGTATTTTTGGGCAGTAAATTTTGCTATTGATCATGCCAAAATGAAAATAAAAAAATAAAAACTCACGCACACATTGTGTTTGTAAAGGGCTCTATTCAATAATTATAGGCTTTGATGCTCAAAGCCTTGATGAGCTTTTATTCTCTATGTTGGAAGTGGAAGAAACGACAGCGGTGGCACAGGTAGAGAATTCAAAGATGCGTCACTTTGGTCCCAAGTTTTGGAAAAGATTGGGTGCTTTCGGTCTCCTCGATCTAAATTTTCGCCCTAACCACCAGAAAATGCTTCTTCAAAAAAGAAGAGAGAGAATATCGGTGACGAGGGGAAGAGGGAAGTCAGGTGCAGAGAGAATAGATAGAAATCCGGTGGAGATGGAAGGAAATAGAAATTGGGTAATTGTGTCTATGAGGGAAGAGAGAGAGAGGAAATAAGCCATGATAATGGCTGTGACTCTGTGAGAAAGAGGGGTTAAGGAGTGAGGGTGATACTGAAATTTTACCATACAAAACTTGCCGAAAATACCATGTCAGCAAAAAAGAAACCTCCCAAAAAAGGAATACATGTCAATTAATTTGGAGCAGAGGAAGTAAAAATTACAGAGTGAAAGCAAATTACATGGCCTCATGCATACTATATGTTCCCTTTGGGTATCACTCATGTTCCACAAAGATCTTCTTTCCATTCCATGAAGCCTCTGACTTTAGTTGCACCCACATTTGGTAGCTTTACTCCCCCTAACTCTTGCTTGCCTCACTACATGAAACCTAATTTGGACTATCAACTCTAATCCACTTTCACTATCCTATCCCAAAACCCAAAAGGTACAAGGAGTCCACCATACTCCCTCTATTCCTTGGAATAATGGTATCTGATCTACAATATCTACTATCTAAGAAGATCTTGAAGGAATAGAGTGAGGGTAATTTTAAAGTACTACTCCCAGTACTACTCCCTCCGTGTTTAAATAAATGAAACGTTTTGACTTTTACGGAGTTTTAGGAAAGTTAGTTGAATTTATTAAAATAATAGGTAGTGGGTTATAAGTTTGAGGAGAGAGAAGAAAGTAAGGGGTTTTGTGGGGACCATAAGGTTAGTAGAATATTATTAAAAAATAGAGAGAAGTTACTAAAAAAGGAAACTTTACATTCATTTAAACACGGCCGCAAAAGGAAAACGTTTCATTTATTTAAACACGGAGGGAGTAGTTTTATACTTATATCCACACCCAGCTAATCCCAAAATTGACAAACAAAATTGAAGGGTAAACTACAAATAAAATATAACTTACCAGCACATATTTGTGTTTCTCGGCATTTAATTCTTCAGACAAACTAGCCATCCTGCAAAACATGTCGAATAAAGAAGATACAAAAAAGCCTTCTGAAAAATATACATGAGAGGAGGACGGGACATTTATAAACAATGAAATTCGTAAGAGATCACTCAACCTGGCTTGAAGGTCCGATATCTTATTAAGAAGTAATCGTTCCCTTTCTGAAGCGACTGTCTCAGCCTGTAAACAATCTGATATTAGAAACTAGCAATGATAACACAAGGCAAAGAAATTTTTTGTTTAGATATCAAAGAGCCTAGTAATTTATGTTGCACATAGATAATTTAATAACATAACAGCTCCATAATTGCTAGATACATGCTGTCCCAAGGAGAGGGAGAGAGGCAACATCTCATCTAGTCAACAAATTTCATATCAGAGTGGCTACTTGATCTCCAGACATACAAATATGCAGTAAGGAAGCAGCATGAGATTGCTCTTAAGTGATTTGTGCTACATCTTACGGCAAAACATCACTACTTGACATCATGCCAAATACAACAAAATTACACAAAAGAAGGCTGAGTAAAACTATCTCAGTTGCCTTTTAATAGATACAGTTATTTTAGATACACATAAAAAGAAGATTATGAGAGAGGATTAGGTGAGGGGGCATGTGAAGTATAAAGTAGGAAAGAGAGTGTTGTAAGTGGGCTTAATGCAAGAAAAAGTAGGAAATAAATTACTGTTGAGTACTTGAGTGCAGTTTGTGTAGGCACAAATAGGAAAGAGAGTGTTGCAGGAGAGGTAAGGGGGAAAACTTTGCCAAAATAGGGATGTACATGTGTAACAAACAAAAAGGAATGGAGGTAAACAGAAAGCATAACATTAAAAAAGGAACAGATGTATTTGTAACAACATGAAAGGATATGAAAGCAAACTATAAAGCACGGGTTACATTATTTGTAATTAACATAGGTTCCAACATAATTGAATTGAAGTTGCTCCACCAAAAGTCTGGAAGTTTGGGTAACAATAGAATAGCTCTCAAAACTTACACTTCCATTTTCTGGACTTCCAGATAGTGGCACTGTTGGAGGCCTTCCATTTTGACAACCTACAAGAAAACAGATTAAGAGGGCCTCACATAATAGCCAATATGTAGTTATACAAGAAGCATCTGGCATAATTTGCACTCACCTTCAACTTCAGTTGATTGCAAGCTATTTAACAAGCTCGATATCAGATCCTGATCATTATTCAAAAAAACAAGTTTCAGTGCCTTTTCAGCTTTCAAGTACAAATAAATAGATAAACAATGGTTGAGCTTTTAATACAGAGTAGATTTTATGATGATTCTACCCCCAAAGCAAGAAAAAAGAAGAGAGATTTTCTGATTTTTTTATATACAAAGAATATTCTATAAGAGTGCTTTGATTAAAATTATACTTCCTCTGTTTTTTTATAGTTGCAACACTTCTCTTTTCACGCTTGCCGATGCATGATTTCATTCGTTAATATCTTTAATTACCAATATGCAAAAATTATAAACATTTGATATTAAAATAGTATAAATCGAGACGAATCTAACAAGATCCCACATGACTATATTTTTGCTTATGTATAAATCATCAAAGCTAGTCAAAGTGAAACACATGAATAGTGTAAAAGTCAAAATGTTGCAACTATAAAAAACGGAGGAAGTATAAGTTAATGAGCACTACAAAAAATTAACTATCCTCCATTCTTATTTGTTTGTCCCAATTAATATATTCCACTTATACAGAAAGAAGGTTAGACCATGGGTTTTCTTTGAAGAATAAAGGAAATGACAGATTCATGTGGGATATTGATAGATTCAGCTAGACTTGTAGTTTCAAAATATCAACTTTTTATAATATTTTATAAGATACGCAAATGCTTGAAATAGAAACTGTAGAAAAAGTCAAATGGAACAAACAAAAAAAAAACGGAGGTAATACCAATGTAAAATAAGCCTGAAAAAATAAACCATTACAAAGGCTTGAAATGTAGTGGTAACTGTGGTAATCATCAAATACATCCAAAATTCAATACAACTAATGATAGATTAAGAATCAGGGCGCTTTCATCCTCTACCTGCTGGATTGCAGTCTGTTGAAAGAGATTTTGAAGGTGAGGCAAGAGAAGCGATGCAGACACATTAGCACTGTTTATGTCTCCAGAAGGTTGACGGGTTATCTGACAATATTTCAACAAAAACAAAAGATTAATAATGGAAAACAGAACAATAGATCTAGGTCATCATGTTTAAAAATCTAGAATTAAGCTTCAGATACAGCTTATATTGAGATTGACTGTTATCTCTAAGGTCCATCAAATTAAGCTTAAGTATTTACTAAGCCATAATTGTAAAATAATTCAAAACCGATATCATCTAAAAAAGCAATATTAATAGAACTCTACCTCCAATTATTTTGTTCATATATTTGTGTTTTATAAACAAAAATAGTCAGCAATGGACAAGAAAACGTGTACTACAGTATTCATAAAAGCACGCATAGCTAATAGATATTTTCTTAAAAACTCGAAAGCAATAGAAAAAATATCATAGAATAAAGCTTTGGGGAAATCATAAAATATCAGGATACAAAGATATGAGACTTACGGTCTGCTTTGATTCAGAAATCCAATCGCCAACACTTGCTGACTTTCTCAAAGGCGATCCCTGGAAAGGACGGGTAAAAGTCAGGTACGCATCACATCAGTGTCGTAAAAATTGTCATACAATGGAGTTAACTTACCTGTGAAGATCTCCGAGCAGAAGAAGATGATGTCATATCCTAACAATTAATAAGCATCAGAAGCAAACACATTTAAAAAGAGATCATGCATCATTGTGGACCCTAACCTTAACAACATCTAAACTTTCTGATGTTACGGAGAAGCGGCCCTTTATTTGAACCAAATTCGCCTTCGATTTTTCTTCTAAAGATTCTCTGTATCCTGGAGCCACAAATATTTCAAACTTGCAGGAAAATGAATGCAGATATGATTACAGCACAAAAATGCCAGCAAAACATTTCCTTAACAAAAATAATGCAAGCTTATAAGATATGTGTCACCTCCTGAAGGTTTAATCGGTGCTGACAAGCTATTTGCTGAAGCTCGTGTTGGTAACATCAGTGGGCCACTAAAGCTTGGTGCCCTGCGTGAACCACGGTTACTTTTCTCCGCTATAGATTGACTTTCATTCTCAGGCCTGTTGATCAAAACCAATATTCCAGAGTTTCAAATCTGCAAAACTTAAAATAAAAAAAATGGAATATGAACTAACATGCAGCACAATTACATTGCTGAAACAATTTTTGAAACGTACAAAGGTTGTATGAACATACAGCTCATAGGAGGGAAAAGATGGATACAATTTGTGAATTAGCAAGAGGATAAATTTAAGGGGAATTTCCCATTAGTACCCTATAGATTTTACAAAAAAGCCAAAATGCCCCAGCGAAATTGAATACATTCTGGTACCCTGAAGGTGGTTGTTTAACAGACAAATTACCCACGCTAATAGAAAAAAGTTAATGCCATTGAGAAACAAACCCCTGAAACTCATTTCTCTATCTCTTTGATCTCTCAATTGTAATCATCTCCATCATCAAATAAAGTTCTCTTTTCACTCCTTTTCCTCTATCTAAAGAAGCCTATAAAGTAGTTAACGGCACTGATGGTATGCAGTACTGGTCTTCCAATGATAATGGGGAAGGTAGGGGAAGTGATAAGAGGTGCCTTAGGAAGGGAGAGTGAGGGAAGGGGGAAATTTTTTTTTTTTTTTTTTTTTTGGTCTTTAAATAGATATTTACCCTTTAATACTCTATGCTGTTATACTGTTATATATTTGCTCCGTTCTTTTTTACTTGACCTGTTTCTTTTATCACGCTTGCCAATGCAAAACTTTAGCGACCCAATAACTTAATTCTCCATAAGTAAAAATTATAAAAGTTGTATATTATGATAGTACTTATTGAGACAAATTAAAAAAGATCTCACATGAATATATTTTTCCTTACATATCATTCACAAAAGACGGTCAAAGGGAGGGTGGTGAATAATGTAAAAGTCAAAGCGGGTCAAGTAAAAAAGAACGGAGGAAGTAAATGTTATTAGTCAAAGTATTTTTGGCATGAAACATGTATGTTCACAGTATAATGTGTTGATGGAGTTTGCCTGGTAAGATATAAGGCCCCAGGCTTTCAGAGAAAAATAGCTCAAACCCCTTCGAAAAGAAAAGTTAAAAACTTCAAAAAAAAAATAGCTTCAACATTAACATAATAGTGTAATACGATTACACAAAACAAATACACGTAAGTCGATGCACATCTTTGCCTATCTACATCTCAATGATTAGTTAAAAAAAACTAAAAATTATAATAAAAAAAAACAAAAAAAAAAAAAACAAAATGATATTTTTAAAGCACACATTGAGAGAAATCGAACAAGACCCTACATGACTATGTTTTTTCTTATAATACATATCGGGAATAACTTAAAATATTCCCTCAAATTGTAAATAGCTGGAATTAAAGCAAAAATATCAAAAAGAAATGGAGGGAATAAAATATTAGATCCACGATTAAACCTGGCATGCATAATATTTCCTCTGCTTTTTTTTTTTTTTTAATTGCAACATTGGGAGTATCACACTTGCCAATGCACATTTTATACCTTTAATATTGTAAAAGTTATAAAAACTTGACATTTTGAAATCTTATAACTAGACAAATCTAGCAAGATCCTACATGACTATATTTTTCTTAACGTATAAATCACAGAAGATGATCAAAATAGTAAGTGTGAATTGTGTAAAATTTTAAATGTTGCATATTAGAAAAGAACAGAGGAGATACATCAAGATAAGTATTTACGCTTTAAGCTTCATGTTGAAGCAAAGTTGCAAATAAACTATTTACATGTTTTTGCTTTCCCTTTCTTTAAGAAAGGCATCATCATCAATATTTTAGAAGAAACTGAAACCAACCTTTCACAAAAACGGCCCCTTTCTGTAGATGTCTGTCCTACCACATTTCCAGGCACGAGTGGCCCACTCTGACTTTGACGACCTTTCACTACTTGAGAATTAGCCTTTACTTGTATTGAGTCTATCTCACACGCAGGTGCTCCCGACCCGAGATCTGCTCCATCTTTCTCTAGAATATTTTTCCCATGACCACCAACATCAAACTCAGTTCCAGTTCCGGTTTTACACATGGCATCTTCAGTTAGCATAACAGCGGCCTCATCAGCATAACCTTGTTTTCTGCAACAGTGAGGTGTTAATCACACAAAAAATATCCACCTCAAAACTAACTTTACCATTCCATAGTACAAAATTCCATCACCACATGACCCCATGGCCAATCAAGGTTTGTTTGGCTTCAGCCTCGTTATGATCTGACTTCAAAAAGAAATGCTTTTAAGCTCTCACAGCTAATCTGCCCTCTATTTGAACAATGTTATTGATGCGGGTATCTATGGTGTTAGACTCACCATGACCCAAGAACATTGGGACATAGTAGGGGACTAGGGGTCTGAATAAACTTGGATTTTTGGACACAGGTTGGGACATGGTACTTGTAATATAATTTCTATGTTTGTAAGAACATAGTTAATATCTGAAATTTACGTTACAACTTCAACATATAGGCAGCATGCATATTCAAAATTTCTCTAAAAATTGATGATTATAACAGACTGACAGCTCAAGTAGATAGATAAATAAGAAGTAGATAACATAAATAACTATAAAGCCCAAATTAGTATCAAAGAACAGCCTTAATTATTTTCAGGCTACTAGCAAATAAATGCAACTTCTTTTATATTTTACTAGGATTTCAACCCTTTCTCGTCCCTTCTACTGCCCCCTTCTTTCTTGCATAATCTACCTTTTCTAATCATATTTACTTTCCTCTTTCATGCCCAAGATTTCAAATCTGATTACCTCATCTGATCTCACTATTAGTCACGATAGCAATCAGCAATCATATTAGGGCACATGGTATATTTCTCCTAGTCCCAATTACCCAGATTCAGAATATGATATTACAATTTAGGATGCCCTCAGTAAAATCAATCGATTGCCTAAATCCCTCTCTTGGGTTATACTGTATTACCTGATATCACAAGATCAGTTGCCTGCATTCACTAATCACTACATGACATAAAAGTATGATCTTCTAGAAGTTAAAATTTTCTCACAGCACTACAGCAGTTAACAGAATCAATTGTGCAACACCCCCTTGGATATTGGAGGGCCAATAATAACAACATTAACAGCACAAGAGTTAACATAATCTACAATCATTATCACAGATCTGACAAATTTCCACCTGCAAAAATAAATAGTACTACATTTCTGTAGTTTTCTACATACCTAAAACCATTGAAATTCATACTCTGAATACCCAATCTAAATCCTTCAATAGTAAAAGTGCAATACAGGTTAACTTAACAGGTTCAAAAGTAGTATGGCAGAAAGCTTCAGTTTTCAACAAATTAAAGAAATGGATGCAAATACTTTGTACTTCGTATTTCTAATTCTAGGTCTTTTCATTCAAATCCCGAATTATTCACTCACAGACAATATTCAATCCTTCAAAATTCATACCTGCGAACAAAATTGTTTGATGGAATACATTTTCCTGAAACAGATCCAAAGTCTGATGCGTCCTGACAAAAAATACAGACAATCACAAAGATAAGCATCACGCTTTCTTTAAAAATAGTTTAAAATCTCACATGACTAATACCTTACTGTTATGAGCATATTTTACACTTTCATCAGCTTCCTTAATTTCTGACAGATCCTCATCATCTTGCACCTAAAAGACAAGCATGATGGCTTAGATCAAGGCGAAAAATGTCCAAGTTTAGTGACAAACAGGTCCAGAATATCAGTTTCAAGCCAAAGTTTCAGTGCGGGGATATGCTGATATATATATTTTCTAACTAAGGATGCGCTACCTGAAATCGGGGAGCTAGTCACCTTGTCCTTTAATTGAGTTGTTATTACTTATTATGGAGAATCAACAAAACAAAGATATTGCTTCCTCTATCCTTGTAGATTGCCCCAAATGATTTTTTTGAAAAACTTTTTAAAGATATCAGCATAATAGAAGCAGGTAGGGTATATCGTCTTTTTTCTACTTAAATTTAATGAGAGCGCATAGTGGAGAGACAAGCAGAGACAAAAATTGAAAATTGGGGCAATTTTTATGGGGCGGAGGTCATAGGGAGTACACACCAGCGCAGCCTGTGCTTTCAAGTCCTCAATATCAAAGTTCCACGCACTAACACCTCTCTTGTATTCATTCTGGCGTAAAAGAGCACAAAACAGTTAACGCTATTGACAACATGACAAACCATTTGAAATTTAATTTAAGTGAAAGAGAAACATAATATTATAACTCATATAAAGCTAGATGCAACTAAATTCACATACTACAGATGACGTACCTGTGATATAGCCTCTTGCTCTGCTGAGGGCATTCTCTTCAAAGCAAGTTGAGCAGCATCTCTAAGCTGCAGAATTAACAAACCAAAATAAACTCCTGCACCATCAAAACAACTACCAAACAAAACAAAAATCTAACAGGTTGACCTGCAGGGCCTTCACACGATCCCATAATGGTGGCAAGTCTGCTAACAGTTTCTTCACAGAAAGCTCAGGTGGCTTGGCATGCTTAAAGAAAGAATGCTTGAGTAGCTTCTCAGCAGTTGGCCGCTTTGCTTGATCTTTCACCAGGCACATTGCAACCATTTCTTTAAAAGACTGATCAACAACTAGAAATACTCTAATTAGAAAAATGTCAGCATTGAACAAAAGATTAGTAATACAGGTTTTTTTTTTTTTTGAAGGTAGTAATACAGGTTAATAAAGGAGCCCAGCAACACTTATGTTGATTGATTAAGAAAACTAAAAAATGACTGTAAACAGTACAAGCCACAACCTAATTTACATTACTGATTTGTTAAGATAAACCAGACATGTGCTGTTAGAGCCAATAAAATAAAAATAAAAAATAAAAACACTGAGGCCACTATTCACATTTCAAATGAAGGAAATCCAATAAGATTTAAGAAGGCTGTTACAATTTACAAGGAAAGAATAAAGACAGAAAGACAGAAATAGGTGCACAAAAAGACAGAAAGTCATGTTGGACAGACATATTTTAACCACAAAGCAACATTACTGAAAGAAACACAATAGATAAAGTTACTGACATGAAGAAACAATTAACCTTTGAGAATTTTTTATCACGATCGTAATCAAGTCCTGGTGGGGCGTTCTGTATAGTCATAAGCAAAACCTAAAATTGACACGCAAGGGAAAAGTTTCAGAATCAAGCATCACTCAAGTGCAGTTATTCCAAATGACCATAAAATTGTTGAGAATAATAGAAATTAAGTAATCACATAAGAAACCTTCATTGGAGGATATTTTGAGAAGGGTGCATGACCATGAGCTAACTCAAGTGCAGTTATTCCAAATGACCATATGTCAGCCCTGAACAAGCAGAATGCACTCAGCAACATGTTCAATTAATCATCAAAGCAGTAACTTTTGCACCCTAAAAAGAAAATTCCTCTTTTAAAAACTTGATTCTGTTTCTAAATTAATCCCTCATGCTGATTACAAAGCTCAATGAAAGAAATGATAATGCCCTTCTGGTCCAGAGAATGGTACTTAGAGGCTTTACAATTGAGCAGATTGAAGTAACTTCTGTCATACATGAGGAGGGTAAAAGATTTCACTTTTACAATCAGTCCTATAGTACTCTTAGTAGAGACATCAAGCAATCATTCTTGTGAATTTACTGTAGTAATCTTAGTAGAAATTCAAAACAATTGCTTTATGGCCTCTTTGGTATCTCTGGCAATTTTCAGCTATTGGTTGTGAAACTTTGACATTTGCGAGTTAATAGTTGCACAATGAGCATAGATTAGTCATAAGAACATCTTTGCTATAAATATTAGTAAACCAGTCCTATATTCTGGTGGCTACTTCAACAGATATCTTACTTACATGTCTGATCTAGTGATCTTCAATCTATATTACTTTGTTTCATAGACATTTGCACCATTTAAACGTCTTACTGCAGCCATATTTTCCTATTAATACTACCCATTTATTTGTATAACTCAGTATATATGTAGATTATTAATATTTTGAAAAAGTAGAGTGGGCGAAAAAGATAGTAGGTAAAGTAAGAGAGGTGGAGTGAAAAGGCTGGCGGGTGTAAGGAAAAGGTAGAGAGAGAGAGAGAGAGGAATATTACTTCCTCTATATTTTTATAAGAGCAACATCTCCCCTTCCTAGAAGTTACATAATGAGGTGCAACACCAATACTTTTGGCAATGATTTCGCTCGACCTCTCACTGTCACATGAGACCACATTTTATCTCTCTGTCTTTCCTCTCCAAAAATATCATACTTCCCCTACAAGTTGCACTTAAAAATGGAGAAATTATTGGATTTGTCTCAATGAATGGACAATTAGATTAGATAAATTAATAGTCAAAGTTGTGCATCAACAAATGTGAAAGTCAATAGGGAAATATTAAAACAATTAGAAGGGGTATCTAGGATACTCTTCACATTGGCCAAGCTTGGGGAGTGTTGTAGATATTATAATTTAACTCAGTTAGGAGTTAGTTATAGGAGAAGGCAGATACACAAAGAGGATCTTGTAAAAGATAGGGATGGGGAATGGAGAAATAAAAATATAAATCGAAGGAAAAGGAGGCCATGAATTCAATTATAATGCTTTAGCTTGCTTTGGGAGAGTTCAAACTTCTTGAAATTTGGGAAAGAGTTCTCTGATCAATCATAATATACTCTAAAGACTAAAACCTGAGGTGACTTCACATTGATTGTTTTTTTTTTTTTTTTTTTTGGTTGTGTGGGCGTGTGTTTGTGTGTAGGGTGGGGTGGGGGTGGGGGTGCACAATTATTCATACATACTAATTCAAGCACCATAAGTATCTTCTATGGGGGACTGGCAGCTTCAATTTTAAACCCTCCTATTATTTTCCTATATTTATGCATAGCAGTGTAGCTGGACGACTGAAGAGTACCAAAAAAATCTTTCTCTTCTTATCAATACTTGAATGAAAATTGGACTCCCAACTCACCAAGTGCACTAACTTGAAAAAACACATCCCAACCATACAAAATAATGATGGTTTACTTGCAAGTAAAACTGACAAAGAAATTAATATTTTTAATAAATTTAACGCTTTCTCCGTTTTGTAGATGCATCACTTTTGAATTCACGTACTCCTAGGCAATTTTTAGAGTAGAGAGAGATAGAGAGGCAAAAAATAATAAAGAAGGCCCATGTGATATAAGAGAGAGAGAGCATTTATCATCTAAAAAGGAAAGTGATGCATCTAAATTGAAACTTCCATTTATATAAAGTGATGCATCTAAAAAACGGAGGAAGTACAAAAAAAGACGTACTTGAAATTATATCCACTTCCTGGTTGCAACACCTCAGGTGCCATCCTGAAAACAGAATATACATTAAGTATTTATCCTGGCATAGCACATTAGTGCCAATTAATAAAATGAGCAGATGGAAAACTTTCACAAACTAGAACATATAGTAACTATAAAAAAAGTTTAGCAAACAGTTCCCACCAGCATGGAGTTCCAACAAATGTATTTCTTGACCGCTGCCTATCACCACTATCGAACATGCAAGCAGAAACACCAAAATCAGCAAGCTTCACAAGCCCATTAGTATCAAGTAGAATGTTTCCAGCCTGGAAAAAGTAGAATTAAAGAAATAAAGTCAATATCTTTTTATTTTCTACATGCACTGCATACTCATCAATGCAGCATTAGTAAATAACCTTAACATCACGATGGATATGTCCATGTTGATGGAGATACTCCAAAGCCTTCAGAGTTTCTTTCAATATAGAGCAAATCACAGGTTCCTCAAAGCCATCTGGGTACGCTGTCTTCATCAGGTGTAGGCAAGAACCTTCGGCCATGAATGGCATAACAACCCACAGATTTCGATCCACAACAAATGAACAAAAAGCTCTGACTACATTTGGATGATCAATCAGACTCATCATTTGTGCCTCCCTTCTAATGTCATCCTGCATAAGATCAACTTTATTTAAGATGAACTGGATAATAAGATATGCAAACTGTTTGCTTTCATTTGCCTGAATAAAGATGCTGTTGGCACTACGATTGTTCCTTATAGATGTTTAATCACCAACAGATGTAAAGCTCTCTATTCTGTAAAAAAGATGGTCTAGGGTTTTTTTTTTTTTTTTTTTTTTTTTTAATTAAGGAAGTTTTCAATAAACAGGCCAGACTATTATTTATTACTAGGATTAAATTCATTAAAATAATAAATCGTTCCAACTTTGAAATTTCGATTACAATGGACTAAATCAAACGTCTTACCACATTAATCTTTAACTTCTTTTCCTATGAAGTTGTAGGACAGATAGTTTCCCTTTTGGATCAAGGCTCAAGGGAACATACGATTTGCATGCAAAAAGTAAAGACAGAAGCTTCTGTGCACTCGAAGGGGTAAGCAGGTTTTATGCTATTCCATGGTATGACACAAGTATGATGATATTGTATGCTATAAGTTCGTGTGTCAAAACATAAACATCAGGAGTTAACATATCATTATAGTTAGCCCTTAAACCCTACTGAATCAGTTTAGCTTCGTCTCTGACCCACACAAAAACCTCTAACTGAAAACTGAATAACCCACAGAAAGAGGAAGGGGTTGATTAAAAGAATTTACAAATGGTTTATGAGGATAGGAAAGTCTCCCTCTCTCTCTCTGTCCTCGCCTTAAGCGCCTTATGTGCATGTGGGTTCTCACCACTCCCTTCTTCCAGAAATGATAGTCACATATACTATTTTTGATGTCCATGGAAACATTGTCACTTTTCCTTAGTACTCCTAATATTAGAAACTTCCAAAACATCCCTACTTAGCTTGAATGATATAGAGTGAGTGAGAACGATTCAATTATCATAAAAGGTCGTTTCGTAGAACAATTAAACCTCCTTGATTGCGAGGAATTAAATTCAAGTAACAAATATGCGCAACAAAGATTAAAAAAAAAAAAAAAAAAAAAATGTTGATTTTAACTACCACAGCTTAAACCATTACTTTACACTGCAAAACCAAATCAATTTCCATGCATGCAACCAAAATTCAAGCATTCACAACCACAATTTCCAAACTTACAATACATCAGACAAAAGTTAAATCATATACAATGCAGAAAAAGCAAAACAGATCATTGCAAAACAATAAAATCGACAAATTAATCCAATATTGAAGTAATTACACTATAAACTAAGCTAAAAAAACTCAAATAAATCAAAAAATTCCCAAATTAGTTAAAAAAAATTAACGATCGATCAAAAATCAGTAGTCAACAGAAATTAAAGAGAAAACGAACCAAATTACTATTGCATCGATCAAGATCCAAACACTTGATAGCAACGACCTCATTATACGGAATATAGATCGCTCGGAAAACCGTCGCACTTGCACCAAATCCAATTTCTTCTAGAAGCTTATAGTCATTAGAGTTAACAGAATAGCTCCGTATACCATGGCCTGACCTCCCCATGCCCTAAAACCGCTCGGAAAACCACTCAATTTCCAACTCCAAAACCACTTACTGGATTTCAATACCACCAAAAACTAAAACCTCTTTTCAGAATTCACGGGGTATTTATATACTCTCTCTCCTCCCTCTTCTCCTCCTTCTAATTGAGTATCTCAAACCCAAAAATTAAAAAAAAAATGAAATTAAAATAAAAATAAAAATCAAAGATTCTGGGATTTCTTCTACTAGCAGGAGCACCACCTACTTTTTTAATTTTAATTTTGAATAAAAAAAAATTTGGGGAGTTCTTCAAAAAAAAAATGCGATATTTGGGAATTTTGCAGCTTTTATTATTTATGATTTTTTAAAAATAAATAAATTTGGGTGTGTAATTGTGTATGTAAATAAGCTAAGGAAAACGGACCCCGTTGACTGATATTTAAGCAGATCCAAGGGCTAGGGAAGAAGTACTTTTGACGTGTCAAAAGAATGGTCGTTGATTTCTTCTTTAACACGTGAATGCCGATTTTTGGCCGACTTGGCGTGGCAAATTCTAGGTATTTTTTGAAATAAAAAATTGTAATTTTAGTGTATAATCTTGATAATTATGGAATTATTTTTGGGTGATTTTGGGCCATTAAAAGGCTTTTTTATGTTTTTTTTTATTTAATGTGAATTTAGGGCTTGTAAATTAAGTTACTTAAAAGGGAAAAGGTAATGATGCTGTAATGTTGTGTTTTGTGTTTAGGGTGTGTGTGTTTCACGCCACTATAATGATTCCAATGTTTTGATAATTTTATGGTTTGATATCTTCTAACAGTGAGATGTATAAATTAAATAACATTATAGTAGAAATATTATTGGACTTTTGAGAGGTTGTGATTTTGAATGTCTAGCATGAACTTTGCAAGAATTGTGAGCATTTGTATGACAGAATGTCTTATGCCCTGTTTTTTAGAGTTGCTCTGCTCTATTGAAATCTGATCTACTCTACTAAAATCTGTTCTGCTCTGCTTAAAAATAATAATTAATATTGAATTATTATAATAATAATTACTATTTAATAATAATAATAAATAAATAAATAATATTTAATAATTATAATAATAATAATAATTTATATTTAATAATAATAGTAATAGTAATGATAATAGTAATAATAGTAATGATAATAATAATAATTTTTATTAATAAAAATAATAATAATAATAATAATAATAATAATTGATTTTTTATAATAAAAATTAATATTTTAAAGATAATAACTAATATTTAAATATATGAATTATTAATTTTTAATAATAATAATAATAATAAATAATTAATATTTAATAATTAATATTAAATAATAATAATAATAATAAATAATTACTATTTAATAATTAATATTAAATAATAATAATAATAATAATAATAATAATAATAAATAATTACTATTTAATAATAATAATTAATATTTAATAATATTAATGATTATAATAATAATTGCGATAATAATAATAATAATAATAATAATAGTAATAATAATAATAATAATAATTATTATTATTATTATTATTATTATTATTATTATTATTATAATGCTATAATAATAATAATAATAACAATAATAATAATAATAATAATAATGACATTTACTCTGCTCTGCTCTGCCTAGAAGCTCAAAAGAACAGGGCCTTAGTCTGTTATAATTATTGTTATTTTTAGCGTCGATAAAGGTCATAAATTCATAATAGATGGACTTTGTACAATAGTGCGGATTCTACCTTTACCAATAATCACGGGATCTGATTAAAAACTTCACGTGTGTCATTAATGTCTATTGGCAAGATTTGCACATTAAGAAAAGATCGAGCACAACTATGATAGTTTGACGGCTTATAATTTGCTCGTAATCGTTGTCGTCATTCTGATTACAAGGGGAACGCATATATTTTGAATTTCTCATTAAAGGATGTAATCAACTTAACATCATGCTTTATTACTCCGCATTTTATAATTTAAATTATTATATATGCCTTTTTATTTCAATTTAACCTTCTAATTTTATATTTTTGATTGTTGCTTTCTTGCGCATCAGAGTCATCACATGTTTGTTTCAGGCTAATGCGTTTAAATTAACAAGGTAACTACTTGTTCGAAAGACTAAGGGAAAAGGGGGTTGAAAACATACACGAGATTCTAAGAGATTTATACTCTTGAAAAACTATTTAAAATTTAAATGTTTGAAAGGGAAATGAAATAAAGGTGTAAGATATTGTCGTGTGTTTGTGTTTGTGATCATATTAATTGTATTGCGAAACATAACATAAATGAGATGATATTTACACAAAACAATTGTAGGAATTAGAAGAATTTGAACTTTGGTTCGGTGTAAAAATTTCTCTTCAGAAAAAAGGGTATTTTGTATCCATCTACACATGCTCCATGCGCTTGTGTTGACAATATTGGTTTCTTGATAAAAAAAAATAATAAAATAAATTATGTTTGGGTCCAATTAATCCTCTATTGGGCTTGGTCCACAAATGATGCAATTTAAAGCCCAAAGGCAAGGTTCAACTCTCCAGCCCAATGCCAAGTCAATTAACGGTCCAGTCCAAAGGGCCCAAGTCCCCTAATTGATCAAAGGTATAAAAACCCAAACTTATTTCATTTTACATTCATTCACAATCAGCCTCAAACACCCCAAATCTCTTGCATAGCTCATTCTCTCTCTCTTTTAAACATTGTACTGACTTTGGCATCGGAGGGGCTTTCCTCGGCACTACCTCCGAGGCTAGTTTTACGTGTGTTTGCTGTGCAGGAAATCCTCGGCCCAGCTGTCACTGGGACCGAGACTAGTCTTCCCCCTTCAAAAGGACCCTCCGAAGGTCCCATTGTTTTTTTATCGAAACAATTTGACGCCGTCTGTGGGGAAGATACAAAAAATCAAGCCAAAAATCAATCACTCCTACCGAGAGGCTTCAGGAGACTCTTCCTCGCACCACACTCGCCAACCAACAATTTCGCCCAGGCCGAGTGGGTCTAATGCGAGGAGTCCTCCACCGAACAATCTACACTCTCGGTCCCAGCTGAAAGAACCCTCTCTGTCGGGGCCTTCTATGGAAGAAGTGGTTGGGGCCGTGGCGGTTTGCATGGAATTCCTTAAGGCCCAAGGGGGTCAGCTCCCATTAACGCCTCACGAGTCTTCACCTTTTCAGCCGAGACACCTGAGAAGGAGAATCGATCAAGAGGAAAGTGGACAAGTTCCACCCTACAAAGAGCTCGGGGGGAAATGGCAAGAGGACACATGGAACACCGATAGGGAAAGGAAGAAGAACCCTCACTTCTTTCATCACTCACAAAACTCGGGACTCAATGAGTTTCCGGAGCAGCAACACTACCTCTGCATATAAGGAGTCTGCTCGCCGAAGTGTTCATGAACGCTTAGGCTCAAGGGAGGTGGACGTGCGTAGCCGCCTCACTTTCCCAGAAGGAACCGGGCCATATCCCAAATTGTCTCGACCAGGGACGAAAACCACTTCCACCTCTCTAAGAGGGAGAAGCGAGGTCCCTTCGGCCAAGCAAAAAGGGAAGGGCGTGATGGTCCCTACAAGCTCGCCCTTCCAAAGTTGAATATTGGAAGAGCATGTGCAGACGGTGAAAATACCGGCGCACATTACTTACAACTGTACCTCATACCCAAACGGTCACATTGCCTCTTACGAGGGGCACATGTATCTCAACCCCATGTCTGAGGCTACCTGGTGCAAGTATTTTCCAACAACCCTCAAAGGTGTTGCACAATCGTGGATCACTAAGGGGGTGAAAGAAGGCTCTATATCCGGTTGGAAAGACCTTTCTAACAAATTCAAGAGCAATTTTTCTACGACAAATCGCCGTGAGAAGACAACTGCAGAACTGATGAGTCTGCAGCAAGCCGAGGACGAAAGCCTCCGCGATTATCTAACTTGCTTCAGCAACGAGTCATCCAGAATTACAAGTATGGATCAGGGCCTTGCCGTATTTGCACTGCGGAATGGTCTGCAAGCTGGAAAGTTTCTTGACTTCATGGTCATGCATCCCCCGCAGACCTTGGAAGAAGCTTTGGATGCCTTAGATAAATTTATCCGAGCTGAAGAATGGAACAAGATAAAATCTCTGTCCTAATCAGGGGCTGGGAAAGCTAAAGGACAACTGTTCGAGGGCCCGACATCGAGGAAAGGGAAGGCCAAGGCCTCAGAACCGTCTTCTGCTGCCGAGCCGAAGAAAGAAAAGATCGCCCCCTATACGGGAAGATACGATTCTTACATTCCCCTTACTCTTCCTCGTGCTAAAATCTACAGCACGACCAAAGATAAGGGGAGATTTAAGAAGCCCAGACCGCTGCCACCATGGCATCAGCAAAAAGGCAAAGACCGATGGTGCGAGTTCCACAAATCTCCTGGACATCGCACCGAGGACTGCCTTCAGCTAAAGGACCAAATCAAAGATCTGATTCAGAAGGGCTATCTGAAGAAGTACCTCGCGGACCGTCGCGAAGAGAAAAAAGATGAGAGAGACTCTCGCCAAGATCTGGATTTTCTCCGGAAAAAAGACAAGCAACAGGACAAGGACACCCTTGACATTCTTTCCATTCCGGAGGAACTTCCCGGAGCGCAGTGAAACATCACTTGAGGGGTCTAACCCACTAAGTACATCATGCCGAGCTCCGAGCGCCTCAATCTCCGGTGCCGAACATTCTGTTCACAGCCGAAGACTGTGAGGGGGTGGTGTACCCTCATGATGACCCATTGGTGATAATAATGGGCATTGCAAACCGCAACGTCTGGCGAACCCTCGTCGACGGTGGCAGTGGGGCGAATATCCTCTTTCGGGGAGCATTTGACCAACTGAAGTTAGAGGCTAAGCACCTAACTCCAGTACCCTACCCGGTAGCCGGATTCAGTGGCTCTTCATTATATCCAGATGGGAAGATCCTTCCTCTTGTCACCATCAGCAAAGGTCGAGCAGTGCGGAGCATCATGGCTGAATTCCTGGTTGTGGATGCCCCATCTGTGTACACGTGATAATGGGGAGACCCCTCATTCACGATATTTAGGGAGTTGTCTCGATGTACCATCAAACGATGATGTATGTTTCGGACGAGGGACACTCCGAAAAAATGAAGGGCAGCCAAAAGGAAGCCCGAAGATGTAACCACCTCAAGCCATCCAAGGGTCGTTGCGACGACCGGGATGATGAGGAGGAAAAAGAGCGAGACCGTTGCGCGAAAAAGCCTAAAGGCTTAAGTTATTCGGCCCAATGAACCCCAATAAAAGAAAAATCTTTGGGGGAAGAAAAGGCTAGTTCTTCGTCTGAGCCGAAAGACTTAGAAGATCAGCCAGAGTCTGGGAAAGTCTGCTGATATTTACAGCAGACCTGAGTCCGAAGAATCCAGTGCCAGAGCTATGGAACTGGATAACAGACAAAGTCAATAGAGTTCATCGAACCTTTTCAATATCCGGAATGGTTGGCTAATGTGGTGATGGTTCAGAAGGAAAATGGCAGCTGGAGAATGTGCGTTGACTTCACGGATCTAAATAAGGCATGTCCGAAATACTTCTATCCCTTGCCGAGGATCGATCAGCTAGTCGACTCGACAAGTGGCCATGCCCTGCTTAGCTTCATGGACGCATTTTCTGGATACCATCAGATCTTCATGCACCCCGATGACCGAGCAAAAACGGCATTCGTTACAAGTTCCGGGGTGTACAATTACAAAATGATGCCCTTTGAATTAAAAATAGCGGGGGCAACATATCAAAGGTTGGTTGATCAGGTATTCGCCGAGCAAAAAGGCCGTAATATGGAAGTCTATGTTGACAATTCTATCGTCAAAAGCAAGGAAGAAAAGGACCATGTTACGGACCTGGCCGAAACCTTCGCAAGCATCAAATGAAACTGAACCCGAAGAAGTGTGTCTTCGGCGTGAAGTCAGGCAAGTTCCTCGGCTTCATGGTCAGTAAAAGGAGGACTAATGCTAATCCTACCAAAGTACAAGCA
Source organism: Chenopodium quinoa (assembly GCF_001683475.1). Lineage (NCBI taxonomy): Eukaryota > Viridiplantae > Streptophyta > Magnoliopsida > Caryophyllales > Amaranthaceae > Chenopodium > Chenopodium quinoa. The sequence continues at coordinate 585,790 of NW_018743175.1, forward strand.
GCTCTAGACCTTCTTGAGCCGAAGACAAAGAGGGATGTTCAGCGCCTAACTGGCAGAAGGGCCGCCTTGTCCAGGTTTATCTCTAAAGCCTCGGACAAAAGGCTACCTTTCTTCAAAGCGCTCAAACTCCCAAAATCAAAAGAGCTTATCTGGGAAGACGAGAAAAAGCAAACCTTTCAGCAACTTCGTGAGCACTTGGCTCAACTCCCAACACTGGCAAGACCAGCTGAAGGAGAAACTCTATACTTATATGTGGCGGTTAGTCCGGCCACAGTAAGTGTGGTGTTGCTAAGGGAAGAAGAAAGAGTTCAGCAGCCGATCTATTTTGTCAGCCACACTCTGACAGATGTCGAGGCACGCTACTCCCTACTCGAAAAAGTTGCTTACGCAGTAGTGGTAGCCGCTCGGAAGTTAAGGCCCTACTTTGATTCCGATCAAATAGTGGTCCTAATTAATTAGCCGTTGGAAAAGTCCTCGGCAAAGTGGAAAAATCTGGTAGACTAGCGAAGTGGGCTTTAGAGCTCACCGAGTTCAGTATCAATTACCAACCGAGGGAAGCTATCAAGGCGCAATCCTTAGCAGATTTCCTAGCCGAGTTTTCTTATTAAGAGACGCTTGACGAAGGAAAGAAAGTTTGGACCGTTACACGGATGGATCCTCCACCGTGAATGGTTCGGGGGCAGGGGTCGTCATATCCTATCCTGAAGGCAAATCCTTTGAATATGCATTAAAAAATTCTCGTTCAAAGCTTCGAACAACGAAGCTGAATATGAAGCAGCGATTGCTGGCTTAGAGTTGTGCATAGCATTGGAGGCCGAGCACGCTTGTTTAAAGACAGACTCTCAGCTCGTCGCAAATCAGGTCCGAGGTGAATATGAGACCATAGAGGCCTCAATGATAGCCTACCTCGCAAAGATCAAGACTATTATTGCGAAGCTTAGAACTTTTGAAGTCGAGCTGATCCCAAGGGGTCAGAATGCACAAGCCGACACACTCTCCAAACTTGCAAGTTTAAATTTAACTGAGTTAAACCGATCTGTATATGTGGAGGTGTGCTGAGAAAGAAGTGTGGACGAAGCAATTAACATATGTTGCGTTGCACATGAACCGAGCTGGATGGATCCCATCCTGGCTTACAAACTTCGGGATGAACTTCCCAAAGACAAAAAGTTAGCCTCTAAGATAAAAAGAATCAGCTCAAGATTCGTTGTCTTCAGAGGGGAGCTTTTGAAAAAATCCTTTTAAGCCCCACTATTGAAATGAGTGGGTCCAGCAGATGCAGATTACGTCCTTCGGGAAATTCATCTCGGCATCTGCGGAAACCACATAGGGGGGAAGAACCTTAGCTCATAAAGCACTAAAGGCTGGGTACTATTGGCCAACCATGACCGCAAATGCAAAGGATCTGGTCAGAAAGTGTAAGAAATGCCAAAAATTCGCACCAGTTATCTAGCGGCCATCCCGAGATCCTTCAGCCAATCCTGAATCCTCTTCCATTCGCTTAATGGGGATTGGATATATTGGGACCATTTCCTGATGCCCCTTATCAAAAAAGATGGTTGATAGTCGGCATAGACTACTTTAGCAAATTGATCGAGGCCAAGGCTGCTTCGAACATTACAGAGCAAATTGTCAGGAAATTCCTATGGCAGAACATCATCACTCGCTTCAGGATTCTGAAAGTTTTTGTCTTTGATCATGGAAGACAATTTGATAATCTGCCACTGAAGCGGTATACAAATCAGTTCGGCATTAAACTGGCATATTCTGCAGTTTGTCATCTGCAGAGTAATGGTCAGGCCGAAGCGACAAATAAGCAGATACTCAACGCTCTCAAGAAGAGAGTTGAAGATCAAAAGTCCAAATGGATAAAGGAGCTTTCTGGAACTCTCTGGTCACTTCAGACAACAGAAAAAAAGACAACGGGACATTCACCTTTTAAATTGGTTTATGGATCCGAGGCTGTGCTTCCAATCGAAATTGGCTCGGGAAGTCTTTGAGTAAACCTCTTCTCAGCCGAAGAAAATGAGCAACTCATGAAAGAGTCCCTTGACTTCTTGGATGAGATCAGAGATTCCGCTCGAGACAGAATGGCTGCATATAAGTAGAGAATCAACAAATTTTACAACTGAAGAGTCCATCAAAGGCTTCTCAAAGTTGGGGACCTGGTTCTTCGGAATGCTGCTGTTGTGCAAAAAGGCCGCATGCACGGTAAACTCTCAGCCACTTGGGAGGGACCCTATGAAAAATATGATGAGCTTCAGCTAGGCACATACCGACTTCGACAGTTGGATGGTACTGAACTGAAAAATTACTAGAACGCTGATGTACTAAAAAAATATCATGTGTAAATCCCTTCGGGGAAGAACAATCTATGTAAGTACGTCCTCTTTAATTAATTAAAGGCCTTTGAGCCACCATTTATTCAAATTCAGCTATGTTTCTATTTTTCTGTCTTTTATGGTTTTTACAAAAATTCAAGGTTTTTGTCCGGTAATGTCCGAAATATTGCCTTAGGAGGCATCATACTTTGGCAAGCCGCAAAGCCTGCCCAGGTGGAAATAAATGGTAAAATCCCGAAGTATTGCCTAATGAGGCCTTGTACTTCGGACAAACCAGTTCCCCCGGGCAAAGAGGCCATAGGCGCATCTTAGACACTGCCTAAAAAATAGGGACTGATAAAGCCTCGAAGTATCGCCTAATGAAGCATTGTACTTCGGATGAATCAGTTCCGGGTAATGATCGCATTTCTGAAGTATTGCCTAATGAAGCATTGTGCTTCGGATAGATCGTTGCCCCGACATCGTGTTTCGGATAGTCGTTACCTAATATGAATTAAAAGGGTCACAAGATTATTGCTCTCAGAGTCTATGGCTCTTGAGCAAGGATCAGAGCCTTTGAAAACAAAAATAGAAGAGAAAAAGAAAAATGAGCAGAAATTTCAAAGCTGGAATATTGCAAAAATTTCACCAAGGTAAAACCCTCGGCTACGCCAGGGAAGTCAAAGTAATTATCCCAGAATCCTGAAGACATCATCTTTAGATTTCTGGGGGGGGCAAGAGGTACTCATTTGGAAAGTTCCTAGCCGAAGCTTAGTACTTGGAAATTTTTTTCATAAGTTGAAGGATTTGAGTAAAAAGAGTGAGGTAAAAGGAATGCAAGCAGAGATAGTGCACTCTCAGATAAAGAAGTTCTCAGCCAAGTATATCTCCAAGCCGAAGTTCTACACTTAACCAAATTTTGAAGAAATTTGGAAAAACAGCTAAAAGAAGAAAGGACAGAAAAACAGGCAATGAGAGAAGAAAACTGTGAAAGTACTTCATAGGCATAAAATAAGGAATTCAAAGTGTTAAAAAACAAGGAAGAAATTCTAACATCGGCAGCCGCCCACAAAGCGGAAAGCACAGATGTCGAACTGAGTACAAAGTGCAAAAAAATAAAAGTTTGTACAAATTCAAGGCAAGCTGAAAGCAAAAACAGAGGCAAAAGCAGACGCGACATTCATCGATTAAGCACAAGTCAATCCGTAGGATTCTGAAGACGACTGCCCGAGTTCCTATGCTTCAACGTCAGCATCAGCACTCGGAACCTGAGAAGGCGCAGCTCTGGCTGGAGAAGAGGCAAGCTGGACAACTTCTTGTTCAGGCTTTTCAGCCTCTTCATTCTTTTCTTCTCGAGCCTAAGCTTCGGCTTGATGAACCAGGAAAGCCACTTCAACTGGGCTGGCCTAAGTCATACGGGCATCATCAGGATTCATAGACCAGCCCTCGGCTAAATCCTAGTTGATTGCAGGCTCGACATGGAAGGCCAGTCGCCGAGCAGTTTTGAAGCCATTCTCAAAGCCCTCAGCATATTCTTCCTCGGTATATATCCGAGTCTCCAACAGCTTCTGAGCAGCTTCGAGTTAAGTCTTGGCTTTGGCAGTCTCCTCTCTCTCAGCCTTCAGCTTCCAGCTCAGATTGCTTTTTCTTAACCTCTTTTTCAGCAAGAGCAATCTGGCTTTGGTAGTCATCAACCAAGAGGCGCCGAGTCTCGAATTCCCTTTTCACTCTCTCCTCAATGCGGGCCTTGAAGTTGTTGATGATTTAGAGTGTTATATGGTGTGCGCCCGCGCCCATGTTAAGCGCGCCCGCGCAAGTTAGGCGCGGTTGCGATAAGAGCGCGCCTAAACCGCGCACCTCTCTGGAAATCAACATGTTGGATGAAAGTGGGGGCGCGGCCGCGCTGCTATGATGGCGCGCTCGCGCTAGAGACCGCGCTAAAACCGCGCCTTTCACTGTCTTCAAGATACATTGCAGGCATTTTGGGAGGAGCGCCCGCTCCAAAAAGTGGAGCGCCCGCTCCAAAAAGTGGAGCGCCCGCTCCTTTAGGTGGCGCGTCCACTCCTATCTGTGTCGCGCCCGCGCTACTTTCAGTTCTGCGGTTATTTGCTGCCGGTTATTTCTCTTATAAAAGAGAATTTCGTGAAAAACGAAAGAGAGACAGAACATTTTTCTCTCTTCCTCTCCAAAAGAAATTCTCCACAATTTTCTCTCAATTTTCTTGCAAAATATTGTGAGAAAACTCTTGAAATTTAGCCTTCATTGTGAATTCTTCATCGTGCTTCGATTCTAGTGCTAAGAACGAAGTTTGCTGTCAATTGTATCTCAAAGAGGATTTCCGATTTAACCCAAGTACCGTGTGGGGGAAATAAACCTCTTTAGGAAAGTGTATACACGCTTTTGACAGTGTATCAAGGTTTGAGACTCAAGTGGTCATCATTTTCTCATGTTCATGTTCATCATCTCTAGGCTTGGTGTTGAGGCAAGTTTGGATTCTTTACATTAGTGTTTTTATTTGTGTTTCCTGAAATACATTGTAATTTTGGTGGTTGGTTGTAATACTTTGAATAGTATTTGGTTTGTTGTATAATTGATTTTTATTATACACAATTTAGGTTTTGTTCCCACAGATTTTTTAAGTAATTCTTTGTTGTTTGAATTACTGTAAAACCTAACAGAAGTCTGAGATGCTTTCGGCCCCATACTCTTGGATCAGAGCATAACCTTCGTCTATCCATGGGAAGACAGTCTGCTCCAGACCCTGGCATAAGGAGAGGAAGTTGGCGCTTATAGTCTGCATGTCCGCTTTAAGAGTAGAGGCCTCGTCCTCAGCATTCAGCTGCTTCTGCTCGGCAGACCTGATTCGGCTCTCAGCCTCTTCAGCCTTCTCAGCTTTTGCCCTCAGTTCGTCGTTCATTTCCACAGCCAGGAAGTGGTTATGAACGACCTGCAAGAAATGAGATAAGTAAGTCAGCTGAAGTTCAATACTTAAGAGATTTTTCGCAAAAAAATCAGAGGTTTGGTGCAAAAGTGAAAGATAAACTTAAAGAAAACTAAGTACGAAAGTTCACCTACATCAGCAACCTTTAGTTTTCCAAAAATGGGTCCGGCACTTTAGCAAGTGGCTCGGATGCCCCAGATGCCGCGCCTACCATCCACGCTCTGGCCCTGTCTAGCGCTGGCAACAGGGGCGGACCCACCTTTAGTCATAGTGGGTCCGGTGACACAGTATTTTTTTTAAAAATAAAATATCAAAGAGACCCCTTATTATAGATAGGGGGTCTCTTTGATGCTGCTAGTGGTAACAACAAACAATATCAAAGAGACCGCTTATTAAGATAGGAGATCTCTTTGATGCTGCTATTGCTACAAAAGACTTGTGTGTTTTTTTTATATATATTAAAGAGACCTGTTATTTATATAAGAGGTCTCTTTGATGCTGCTATTGCATTTCACAATTTTTTTGCGTTACTTTCTTTTTCATTAAAGAGACCAGTTATATTTAATAACTGGTCTTTTAAGTTATCTCACTTTTTTTTGTATAATTTTTTAATAATTTTTTTTCCCTTTTTATATCTTATATTTGTACAACAATTTTAATATTTCCCCATAAAGCTTATCAATTAACTAAAAAATCATAAAGTTAATTCAATATAATAATTTTATTGTACCATTGGTTTATAACATGTTATTTGTAGTATTTTCGACTTGTAAAATTGAATTCTTAAGTACTGTATTTGGTTGTGATATGAACTTTTGTGTCCTATTTTTGGATTGAAATCAATTTGGTATATGTATATATACATATATATGTATGTATATATATATATATATATATATATATATATATATATATTTTATATATAAGTTTTGGATTGAAATTAATTATGAACAAGACATGGAAAAAAAAATTGTACTTTCACAAATGATCAATAATTGATGGTGACACACTATCTCGAAAATCCTGGATCCGCCACTGGCTGGCAAGTTAGCCAGATCGTCGAAATACTCGTTCGCCGAGCCTCGCTTAGACTCAAAAAGAGTCTGAGCATAATCAGGAACGAGTACCAAGGGAATGGAGCCGAACCCCATCTTAGAGGACTGAAAAGTCCTAAAGGAGCAATGCAGCCGAGGTAGATGGCATTTCGTTATTTTTAGCTTCTTCAGCTTCGTTTTCTACCTCGGCCTCCTTCGGACCATCCTCGCTTACAACAAGCGCTTCGTCCTCAGCATTGACGAGCAGTGCATCGGCTTCTCTCCGAACCTCTTCGGAGAAATCTTCGGCCACATGGCCCGGAGATGGTGGGGGAGTTTTCAGCTCAATCACCCCCTCGGCAGGGACTTCAGGAGGAGGAGAAGTAATTTCCTTGGTCTCTTCCGGCTTTTCGTCTTCAAGCCGAGGCCTTTTTTCGGGAAGAGTTGGGGCCCGAAACTGTCCAGGTCGGACAAATTGCCTTTTTCTTTTCTCGCCCGCCATTCCTTCATCTGAAGAATATTCAGGAATAGGATATGCTTCGGCTAGGTCTCCTTGTTTCTCTTTTCCTTCATCAGACTGTAGCAGCAGGAAAACGAGGGGCAAGGACCAGTATAAGCATCAAAAAAAAAAAGAAAAAAAGAAAACTTCAAGCCGAAGCTTAGTACTTAGACAATTTTCACAAGTTGAAAAGTTTAGGTAGAAAGAGCGAGGTAACCGAGGTTCTATACTTAGGCAATTTTCACAAGTTGAAAAAGCATTAAAATCTCACCAAAGTCTCTAGTAGACGCTCGTCTTCAAAGTTCTCTTCTTCCTCTCCTCCTTCTTCTCTCAACCCAGCAGTTGAAGTAGGAGGCTTGGCTTCGCTTCGAGAGATCGCAGCAACGATAGTAGCAGCGACGTCTTCTTCTGTAGTATGAAGGAAGAAGGGATCAATATTCTCAAACCAGGGCTTCTGCCTCTAATACTCGAGGGCGTTGAATATTTGAAGTCTTCTCGGATGAAGAGCAAGGGCCTGATCCTTTGAATCATTGATCTTCGGAGTGTTTGTGATCGGATTCCTCTCTTGGCTGATCCTGAGCACTCTATAGTTAATGCCTGAGTTTTGTTCGCAGATTTCTGAAAATGTCAAAAAGGCAAAAATTAGCTCGGCTGAAAAAGTTAGGCATAAAAAATCAGAAAGCAATAAAGAATAAAAAGCTTCGGCCCCAACCGAATCCCTTACCACTTTGGTATCTTCGGCTGAGGCCAACAACATCAAGCGTCTTCTCTTGGAAGATGTAATGGCAGCACGACAACCAATGGCTGGCACGTTCGCCATTCGGCCAGCAGCCCCAGGCATGTGACTTCGGCCAAATAGATCCATCTAGCGGCGATCAGCCTTGGTATACTCATCAGGGCCGCAGCTGGACATTTTTGGGTCTAGCTTCCTTAAGTAACGGGGGCCGCCGAAGTGATTTGGATGATCTTCGTTTAACGGCGCCCAGATCCAGATCCACTGCCCTCTCCAATCTTTATCCAAGGTATCATTCGGATAGGTTGAAAGATACCCCCTTTCATCCTCAATCTGTCACCAGCCAGGGCCATGCCACTTATTGGACTGGGTATTCGGCATCAATTTGTGTGTGCAGCGAAAGCAATGCACACTCTGCTCCATCCCATAAAACAAGCAGACCCATAAGTAGGTCATAATCCTTCGGATGCTTATAGGGGTCAGCTGGACCAAAGAAATGTTATATCCGTTCAGCAACTTCACAACAAACGGATGCACGGGAAACCGAAGCCCGTATTGCAGCTGCCGAGTATAAACCCCTATATACCCAGATGGAGCTCGGTGAATCCTGTCATCCGCAGAAGGCATTCAGCACCAATAGCCGTCCTCTTCCATTATCCCATAAAAAACTTTGAGTTGCTCGACAAAGCAGTAATTGGCGTCATTCTCGAGCCACCACGAGTAAGGCGCCGTATTCATTATGCCCTCATTCTCTCAGACATCAGTCCATTCTCTTTCTTCAGGGGTCAACGGCCTAGATGCCGAGGTCTCCTTTCGGCCAGAGGTGCTGGCTTCTTCAGAATCTTCTGGAGGCGCGCTGGATAGGGGCACAACCCTTAATGGGGCTCTTCTTGGAATAGCGGCAGGCCCGATCCTAGAGTTAGGGTTCCGGCCGCTGAGAAAAGGCATCATCGCCAAAGGACGATTCCGCCTCGGAATTAACTGCGGCGCCCCCTTTTCCTCTTCCTCGGCACCAGTTTCGGATTCAATGGGCCTTTTACCCCGGGCACCGGCCATGTTTAATCGACGGAAATTCAAAAAAGCGAAAAGAGAGGGGAATTCAAAAAGCAAAGAAAGCTGAAGAAATATCAGAAAAAATTACCTTTACCAAGTGCGGAATTCGCCGATCTTTTGGTTCGGAGCAACGAATTTCACTTTAAAGCCTCGGAATTGTAAGGAATGAAGAAGAATGGAAGTTAGGTTTGCAAGGGTGTTTACGATTCTCAGGTGGTGTGTTTGCGAAATGAGTCAGAATATAGTGGTGAGGGTAACTTATATGTGCTCGTTGGAATCAGGAATTCCTAGAGTTTAAAACCGCCAAAAACCCCACTAATTCCTCCTAAATCCAACTGTTAAACACGTTGCCCAGTAAACTACCCACTAAACCTTCCATCTTCCCTAGTTATTCGCCCTAATGACAGTTAAAACGTCATTAATTACCTTAATTCCATATCCAAAATTTAATCATTTGCTTCCCTCCATCTAGCAAGTCCAAACCCGAACCGTCTTTCAGCGAATCGGGCCTGGGGGGCGAGTTGTTTGGGTCCAATTAATCCTCTATTGGATATGGTCCACAAATGATGCAATTTAAAGCCCAAAGGCAAGGTTCAACTCTCCAGCCCAATGCCAAGTTAGTCAACGGTCCGAGTCAAGTGGCAAGCCCACTTGACTCAAAGGGCCCAAGTCCCCTGATTGATCAAAGGTATAAAAATCCAAACTTATTTCATTTTACATTCATTCACAATCAGCCTCAAGCACCCAAAATCTCTTGCATAGCTTATTCTCTCTCTTTTAAACAATGTACTGACTTCGGCATCGGAGGGGCCTTCCTGGGCACAACCCCCGAGGTCAGTTTTATGTGTGTTTGCTGTGCAGGAAGCCCTCGTCCCAGCTGTCACCTGGATCGAGACTAGTCTTCCCCTTTCAAAAGGACCCTCCGAAGGTCCCATTGTTTTTTTTACCGAAACAAATTATAATGACTTTATGAAGGTAATACAATGAAAACACGCTGAAGAGGACACTACTATATCTCAAGTAAGACATTATGGAACCAACATGATTCTGCAAAATGATTTGCTACACCATGGTACTCTATATGTGCACTCGACCAGAATAATTGATAAAAATGTTCTTGTGACTGAATGTTCTTGTCCCTTTATTTATCTTATTTCCACTTATTATGGATAGTAAGTTCAAATTAGTTTAAATAAGAGTTGAAATATTTATCATAAGTTTAATTTAGGAAAAATGATTCCATATAAGTTTAAATTGCAACTTTTAAAATATAAATATAATTAAGATAATTCGTAATTCCACATAAGTTTAATTTTTATCATCAATTATGTCTAATGAAAAAGGTTGATCATCTTTAAATTAGGATAGTTATATACAATTTTCTATTTATTCATAGTAAACAAATGGTCCATACTATATTTGCTTATAAGCTGAACTGTATTTAATTTTTTGTAGACAAAAGGTATATGAGTAATAATACTCTCATTCGTCCTTTTATTAAGAGCATATTTGGGTTTTTTTCACATGAATTAAGAAAGTTGTACATTTCTTAAAACTAATAATTGAAAGTATAACTATACATGTGGGGTTAGAGAGACAAAAAAAAAGTGAATGTGAATTATTGATGAGAGGGAGAGAGAAAGTATTGGGAGTTGATGTCAAAATTACAAAAAAGAAAAAAGAAGACATGCCATCGAAAAGAAAATAATATTATCAAAAAGTACAACCTTCAAATATCAATACTTATAATTCTGATTACCCAAAATAGAATATAGGCTCTTAATAGAAGGATGGAGAAAATATGACCTTAATTGACCTTCACGAAGGGTCACTACTTCAGTTGTTTGTGCTCTGTACTTCATATGAAGTACAAGTATTATTTTTATTTAAAGTCAACTGTCTGTATTGAGTATTTCAAAAGTATTTTGATCGAATCAATTTGTTTGCTATTAGTGTAAATTAATGAGCATATTAAAATATAGGAGTGAAAAAGCCGTTGAGATAATCCTACGGAGTACATAAATCAGTTAAGTTTTACCCATTTTGACATCTGAAAAGCCGTTTTCCAACCATATATTTTTTTCATTTTGTTGATTGATTAACTACAAATAAATCCCATGTTATTAAAAATATGGCCAATTACCAAATAAGGTTGTGCGTTTCTACTTGAAAATATGCCCATACAATACAAGTATACAACCGATACAAGTTGAGTGTGTACAACGACCACTTCCAAGTTCCAACAAAATAAAAAATAAATACAACAGAATTCCTCAATACAGAGTAAGAGTTAAAACACACACTAGTATACTACCATGGTAGGATAGGGATTTCCATCAACAACTCACCATTTCTAGCCACTTTTTCAAACAATTGAGAAAGGCTTACTTCGTACAAAAAGTCAAGTTTGCAACTTTATTGTCGAGGCACTCAAGCCCCAATACCACTACATAGTACATGTCTTCAGTCTTTCTGGACAGAAGTTCATGTCTTCAGCCTTCCATCTATGTTCATCTTTGGGCCGCCAACAACCATCACAAGTTTACAAGACTAATATATACTATAACTGAATGATAACCTTCAAAAATACAGAGTAATAACTTAACCAGCCTGCAGGCCTTGCACTGTGAATCTTACAACTTTGAAAAACTGGAAAATTTATAATTAGAGGACCTGCCAAAGATGAATGCCTTATACTCACATTTGAGTTCCCAAATACAATTATACCCAATCAGGACCTAAAGATAGTTTTCAGAGTACAACTATGATCCACAATCTAGAGTAATCCGTAGTTCGTACCATGGATAGAATGCACACAAGTTTTCTTCAGTTTAAGCACAACTAGGATCATTATATAGAACACTAATATTAAGCCATCGAAGATAACATCTATTTACGTTTCAAACCCCCTGTAGAGTATATAAATGGATAAATTTACTCTACAGTAACCCTAATCAGGTTATAACTGTGGCACCACCAAAATGCTTAAAAATGACCTATATTAAAGTATTAAACAAAGGAATTGAGTCTAAGAGACATGCCTAAATAATTCCATATTGACATTTAATTTGATACCCAAATTAATGAGCCCTCATTACAACACATGGGGGCTTTCTGCAAGATCACTCCAACTGTAAGTTTATTCCAATGACCAAAGTATTAGTTCAGCATCTAATACAGTACTTCATAACAATACTCTCCAGAATAATGACTTAATACTAGCACAAGCAATATGAATCAAAGTTGGACATGATAAATAAACTAGGCTCTATGACACAACTCAATTATCAACAGAGCATATAGAGCATTTTTCAATCATAAATATCTAAAAAATCAAATCTAGGTACAATCCACATAAAATACACCCAGTTGAATCGAAAGGAACTGAGGAGGGTAACTTAAGATGTGGTTCTCCAACAATGCCAACAAGGTGATAATGAAAATCCAGCATAGTGCATGGGAAACAGATATTAAAAACCAGCATTACTAAACATACTATGACTTTCTAGAGGATAATGCAAATCTCCAACAGCAGTCTTCTTCAAGGATGCAACCCACCATGAAGAAGGGTAAACAGAGATCAAGTTGAAAGAGGAACATCATAAAGCTCCCTAAGCAGGATCAATCTTGTTAGATTTATGAAAGATTGATATTTATTCCCTCTATGTTTATTACTTGAACTGAATATTACAACACTTAAAACATGGCCATCTTACTGGTTTTCAGCAAGAAACATTTGTAACAAGCAGTAATAGACCTATAATTCAAGTTTAAGCTTTTGGACACTATGACATGGATGTAAAGCTAGAAAACAGCTAAAGATTAGATGAGATCTGGAACAATTGGTGAGATTGGAAGAGAAAGAAGATGAATTGAGAGCAGATGGCGTATACCACATTACAATTAGAGTTGTCCAAGGCTTCACAACCTAAAGCTTATTAAACTGAGTACAAGTCATACGAAACGCAATCAACATATTGTTCAGGCATTAAAAATAACAATACATAGATCTTGCTACAAGATTTGAGTGTCTTTAGAAAAGTAAGGATGCTCAAACTATACATAAGATTAATCCATGATGTCAAACAAAGAAACAAGATTAATTAACATACATACATTATTCACCCGAATCATACACCCAGGAATTCGTGTATATCACCATCACTCAATGTAATATGTAAGGACAATTACAATATACAAAGCATGTTGATACACAAATATTGCATTTCTGCCATTGCTCCAATCATTTGCTACAATTTTACAAAGAAAAACTTTCTAATCGAGGCAAAATATACAAAAAACCATACCACACATAAATCAACATATGTCTAACTATGATTCTATAAGTACAATGTACAAAAAAAGGGAATGCAACTTACTACAACTGTTTAATAAGCTGCAATCTCATCCGAAGCAACCGAACATTGAATTCGCCATCGCTAACCTTCAGCATATCCCTAAGCGGCATTGAAAACCCATGCTCCACCAACAATCGATGCCGCGGCTTTATCTTCCCTTCCAAACTAAACGAAAAATACTGCGGAAACTGCTTAATTTCCTTCAAATCCCTCTTCATTTCCTTCACAAAGTACTCAACTTTCGGCTTAAAATTATTCTCAATACTATAAGTTAGCAGCCCAGGTGACCTGAGTACCATATTAACCACCTCAAATTCCAAAAACCCTAAACTTTCCAAAAACTCCATTTTAGGAATTAGGGTATTTTCAACACTGGAAACCAACAAAACAGAGGTATGACAATCGATTTTATCCTCACCCACAAAGCCTAATTTCCGCAAAAACAAAAAAGTGGGACGCAATTGAAGATCAACACTAGAAACGAGCAATCTAGGGCAACGGATAATGGCTTTGCTGACGTCAGGAAAGGGTAATTGAAGCTCATTAATGAGAAAATCGAAAATTGGGTAAAGATTGAGGTGGGGATCGAAGGTGAGGAGTTGAGGGTACATGTCAAGAATCCGGCCAAGTGAATAACGAGGAATTCCGAAAGAAAGGAGACAATTTTCGACGGATTTTAGGGTTTCAAGAGAGGAAGAACGAAATTGGGGGTTTTGGCGGAGGGCTTTGAGGGAATTGACGTTTAGGGATTCGAGGTAGATGAGTTTCCGGCGGAATTGGAGGCCGGTATCGGCGGTGGGGGCGGAGGAGAGAGAATATGCAGGGGTTTGCGAGGGTTTAGGGGGAGGTGAGAGAGGGATGAACAAGGGTGAAGGGTGGTGGGAAAGGGAGGTAATGGTGAGATGTGGTATCATCTTTGGAGTAGCATTGGGAGTGACTCGAGTGAGTGTCCGAGTGATAACACTACAAGTTGATGATGCTAAGATGCTTGAGTCAAGTCTTTAAGTGGTCTTCTTACCAACAAGGTGGTAAATACATTGATGCCGCTTAAGAAAAGTCTTGAATTTGACCTCATCATATAAAGAAATTTACTTTTGGGAGATTCACCAATCATTAGTCAGGTGTACGACACGGGTCGAATTCGAATGTAGTCGAAACTAAGTTTCGGTGAACCAGGTGGGCTTCCTAAACTGCTCTCCTCACCTGCAAGACATCAATCCTTATTCAATCAAATACTCCCTTTGTCCCAATATATAGTTCCTATTTGTATTTTTCATGGTATTTAAGAAATAAGAGGAGAAAGTGGATGAACTACATAAAAAAAGTGAAAAGTACAACTATAGACAAAAGTTACTGAGAAAAAAGTGAATGAAGTACATAAAAATAGGTGAAAAGTGCACTAGCCAAAAGTTAGTGAGAGAAAGTGGAATAAGTACAAGACAAGTGGAAAATTTAAGGATAATTTAAGAAGTACAATGAATAAAGTTAAAAAAAAATGAGGGTATAATGGTTTTTATATACTATCCAAAAATGAAAACAAGAACTATAGTTTGGGACAGAGGGAATAGTTAATTTTCCTATGAGTGTTTCAGCAACATGAAATGATTAGTATAGTTGGATGATACTCCAATTACCCTAATTCTCTCGACCCCTTTCGTGACCACATTAGCATTTATCGTTTTTAGTGTGCTTTTGAACCAATTCGGTACTTATATTGTATTTTTTGGGATCTAATTGTAGTTAGTAGTATTTTTGTGCATATATTTTTGTCTTATTTTTTAAAAGATTTATTAGTTTCTTTTTAGCCTATTTTGTACTCCGTATTTTATATTTGGTCATAGGCCTCCTTTCCAAAACTCTATCGCATACTTCGTATATCCAAATCTATTATCTCTCTAATAATTGGATTAATTAATCAGGTATAAATTTACATACATTCGAACCTTCCCAATTTAAGAAGAATAAATAATGGAATTCATGTTAGGTGCATTGATTGTTTACAAAGTTGGAAGTGATAGTATTCGAATTCACTTTTTTACTTGTTGAACAGCCATCTAATCTAATCAACAATCACAAAATACTTTACGAAATAATAGAGAGAAGCCGTGAGATGCTATACACATCTTCGAAGAATCCAGCAGTAGCACAAGTTCTATGCATAACAAATTCTTACCAACTTAAACCTTTACCATTCATAATTTTCTTTTTAAAGGGGCCTAGATGATTATTGCTTTTAGCTTGTGAAGTTGCAACTTGTAATAAGAATCCTTCACCGTTCACTTTGTTTGAGAGACTATTTTCGTTACAAGTGTGTGAATGTTATGTCCTACATTAAAAGATAAAAGTAAAGAACTTTCACTTTATAATCCTAGTGGGTTACTCTTTCTATTACCAACTGGATTTAAGTAGCATGAAAGACGAGTAATAACATTATCCATTACCATTCATATTGATGAAATTGACAATATAATATCCAATTGGTTAATCAATATACAACTTGTATGTCATTATCATCTGCCAAATTAATTGTTTTTCCTAAAATAAAAAACTGTTTTTATGTAAGTACACTTATAATCCCGTGACAATTTCTCAGATCATAATAGCTCTCTACAATGGTAGGTTTCAAATGTTTAGTATAAAATCACTTTTCAAAGCTTATAATCGGCCGCATCTTTCGCTCCTATTATATTGGCAATTGGCATAATCAAACCAACTTGGTAGTACTTAATATAGTAAGTTTTAATGTAATATGACTTGGAACTTTGGAAGTGTTTAAGAGTTTATATTCCCTTGACAAACCTCAATTAAATTAACATGACAAATGGTGTAAATTATGTATCCATATTAAGAGATCATAACATATTAACACGTACATGTCAATTAAAACTAGTTTTTGGCCCGATCGATATCCTGGGCCATTATATAATATAAATTGAAAATGAGCTTTTATACATAGTAATAAAAATTATATGATGAAATATGAATATGGATTGTAGTTGGATCCAATCGTAGCAATTGGCTTTTCCCATCCAAATGCTGCGATTAGATTGATCCATGTTAACGCTCTTGAAAACCAGCATAATTTTTCTATAGCGTAAAGTAAAGGTAACTATGGTCTTCCAAGTGTAGGAAAATCTTAATCAATAATGGAGCACTCCTAAAAATCTCACTGGAGAAATTTAGAAAATATGTAAATGATACAAAAACCATCTAGAATGACTACCTGTCTTATCAACTACTTCGTATATATCAAGAATTACAACAATCAAGACAATATTGAAATTTTTTTCTTTGAGAATTGATGTGTTGATTGCAAAGTTGCCAAAAGAATATGGAATACAATGTAACTTTTAAATTTGGTCCATATATATGAATCTATGATTGATATCTTGCTACAGTTACGAATAACGTCTAATGGCCTATACAAAAAGGCCAAGAATGAAAATGTAGCATTGTAAAAAAAAAAAAAAAAAAAAAGAAAGAAAGAGAAAAAACCAAGAGTTTGTCCAAGCCATTGATAGTGGAATAGTGTTCATTTGAAGTAACAAAATCTAGTACATGTGAAAATGTATAATTCGGAATCTTGATTAATTTAAAAATTATTGAAAACCACAAAAGATATATGACATGTAACTTAGTTATAGTGTGTATGCTTATCTTTGAGACATCACTTTCATCTTTTGTTACATGACATGATTATTACTAGCTAGTATTGGTTCTGTGCTTTCAGTTGAAGATGAACCTAATTCTTGATTCTTCACATTTCTAGGCAAAGATCTTTCACTACTACTCCGTATTAAAGGGTAATTTGGGGAAGTAAAAAGTTCAATATTTCAAAATTAAGATAGAAACCATAAGATGGTTAAATCTGTAATATTTTAAAGAGACGTATACTCTATAAGTCATGACTCGTGGGATGGACAATTGTGACCCTATATTATTATTCCACAATATCTGTGGAGATGTCATGACCTCTAGTATATAGTTTGATCTGAACAATTTGACTAAAAATTGTGTAAGTTGATGAGTATGAGTGTGCTAGATTTGTTCGATTATTCTCATCCAGCCTTATCTCGTGCTGGCCACACTCCTTTGTAACCACACGACAAAATATCCCTATTAAGCATATAATTCTGACGTCAAGTCTATACAAGAGTTTCCTAGGAAACTCTCTTCTAAAACCAAGAATATTGCTATAATTACAATGAAATCTTACACCAACTAATCTAAAAATTATCTATAAGTTGATATAATCGTCAAAGATCAATATATTCACATAAAGATATTATATTTTAGGACAGACAGAAGGAACATTATTCATGTTTGCTTAGTCTTAGCTTGCTGATTCAAGAACTTGATAACTTTATAAAGTGAGAAAGGTAGGTATTCCTTGGTGATCTTACCTTCCTTAGCTGCATTAGTGGGTAGATTGATCGACGAAGAGGAAAAAGCCGAACCATTAATGATTGAGCACTTTGGACGTGCCTAATTTGTCATCCTAATTCTGTTAAGGTATGTATGAACTGTTTACATACTTCATTTACCTTCAGGGAATTTCTGACATGCTCTGAAGTTTGATATATGTACTACTGTATTATATATTAGCAGTAGTTTTAAGTAGTGTTGTATTATTTATTCAAAAAAAAAAAAAGTGTTGTAATTGAAGTGTTTTTTGTTTCTTCAGTGAATTGTGTACTGTTGAGAGGAAAAATGATACATCAAATGGGAGAGGAGAAAGATGATAGAGAGATCGAGAGGGTAGAGGAGATTGAAGGTGGATTATCAGATGAGGCGGTAACACTGACAAGACTGCAACCATGGAATAAGCAGATTACAGTGAGAGGAGTAGTGACAAGTGCAATCATTGGGGCGATTTATAGCATCATTGCAATGAAGCTCAACCTTACTACTGGTCTTAGTCCCAATCTCAATGTCTCTGCTGCTCTTCTGGCCTTTGTTTTCGTTAGGTCTTGGAACAAAGTCCTTAAGAAACTCGGGTTTTCTCCTGTCCCCTTCACTAAGCAGGAAAATACCATGATTCAGACTTGTGCAGTTGCTTGCTATAGCATAGCCATTGGAGGTTCAGAAACCCCCACTTTCTGTCTCTCTCTTTTAGGTGTTTATTGCTGTAACTCGAATTCAGATATATGATCATTCTGTTGTGTTTTCCCCCTTACTTTGCTGAACAGGTGGATTTGGGTCTTACCTTTTGGGATTGAACAAGAAGACCTATGAGCTAGCTGGAGTTAACATGGAAGGGAATTCTCCAGAAAGTTACAAGGAACTAAAAGTTGGCTGGATGACAGCTTATCTTTTCCTCGTCTGTTTCGTTGGTCTCTTTGTGTTGATCCCCCTAAGGAAGGTAAGAAAAAGGTTCATTTGTTTTGGTGCTTCCATAGAAATTGTTAGCTTTATATATTGTATTATTTGTATATGACAACATGTGCTTATGAAAGCTAAACTTCGTATCTGCAGATACTTATAATCGATTACAATTTGGTATTTCCAAGTGGTATGGCAACTGCTGTGCTCATCAATGGATTCCATACAAGAGGAGATAAAATGGCAAAGTATGCACATAACTCATAACTCAAGCGGCAAGTTGCTTTATGCTTTAATAATCTTAGCAGTTGTCCTTTCTGTAGTCTAGTGGAATCGCAGAAGTAGATTGAGTTGTGCTTGATTGCTAAGGGAAAATACTAACAGGATAGGTTCTAATTTGGTTCAGGAAACAGGTACGCGGATTCTTTAAGTACTTTTCGCTGAGCTTCTTTTGGGGGTTTTTCCAATGGTTTTACACTGCTAAAGAGAACTGTGGGTTCATTCAATTCCCTACCTTCGGACTGAAAGCTTGGAAGCAAACGTAACCTTCTTGCTTCATCTCTTTCAGCTCAATTACCATATACTAGGATACTACTAGAAAATAAGTTGATTATGTTGCAATTTTGTGCAGATTTTACTTTGATTTTAGCATGACTTATGTGGGAACGGGGATGATTTGTTCTCATCTTGTTAGTTTGTCTTTGCTCTTTGGAGCCATTCTCTCGTGGGGACTGATGTGGCCTCTCATTAACAAGCAAAAGGGAGATTGGTTCCCTGAAAGCGTATCAGAAGAAAGCATGCAGAGTTTGAATGGCTACAAGGTTATTAAGCTCTCATTTCTCACCGGAACATCTTAATCACTTGCTCAACCAAAACACCAATATTTCCATCTTAGTGTACCTTACTCTTCAAAGAACATGTTTTTGACAGGTCTTTATTTCCATCGCTCTCATATTTGGAGACGGCCTCTATAATTTCTTCAAAGTGATGCTTATCATCCTTGTAAATGTTCGCAGTAGAATGAAACAGAAGGCAATCCTGAATGCAGGAAACTTTTCTGCTTTACTATTGTAAATTACAGACAAGTCCTTATAATACATCATCGGATTGAAATGAAAGTGCATTGTTTTTTTATTTATTTCAGAAACAATTGGTCAATGCAAAGCTCCTAGCATTGAAAGGCAGAACGAGGTGTTTATCAGGGAAAGCATACCAATGTGGGTAGCAGGCAGTGGCTACCTCTTCTTCTCCACTATAACTGTGATTGCCCTCCCAATGTTGTTCCCTGAAATAAAATGGTATTATGTTATCGTAGCCTACATTCTTGCACCAGCTTTGGCCTTCTGCAATGCCTATGGAGCTGGACTAACAGACATGAACATGGCATACAACTACGGCAAAGTGGCCCTCTTTGTGTTAGCTAGCTTAGCAGGGAAAAAATATGGTGTGGTGGCAGGACTAGTAGGCGCAGGGGTCATCAAATCAATGGGTCTAGTTTCTTGTACATTGATGCAGGACATTAAGACAGGCCATCTGACCTTATCATCACCGCGATCAATGCTTATCAGTCAAGCCATTGGGACAGTCATTGGATGTATTGTCACCCCTCCTAGTTTCTTTCTGTTTTACAAAGCATTTGATGTGGGAAATCCCAACGGCGAATATAAAGCTCCTTATGCTTTGATATATAGGAACATGGCAATTTTAGGGGTTGAAGGCTTCTCTGCTTTACCACAGCATTGTTTGCAGCTTTGCTGTGGTTTCTTCGCGTTTGCAATATTTGCTGACTTAATTAGAGATCTATGTCCTACAAAGATTGGAAGATGGATGCCACTTCCTATGGTTATGGCAGTGCCATTTCTAGTAGGTGGATACTTTGCCATTGACATGTGTGTAGGGAGCTTAGTGGTGTATGTGTGGCATAGGATTAATTCAAAGCAGGCCGATCTGATGGTTCCGGCTGTGGCTTCTGGCTTGATCTGTGGTGAAGGTCTCTGGTCTCTTCCTGCTTCATTTCTTGCTTTGGCCAATGTTAATCCTCCAATTTGCATGACATTTTTGTCTTCCAAGAAATAGAACATTCTGTACTAGGTACACCGTACACACAGTTTTTTGTTTTTGCTTTTTTTAACACACACAATAATGTATACATTTTCTATTCAGAATTTTAGATGCAGCAGAAAATGCATTTCATCCCTAATTCAGTAATTTTCTAGACTTTTAAGTGTCTTATGCACATTGATGAATTCTTTATGCTAGGTTTAAACCCAACCTCTTCCCTCTCATAGTCTCGTATGTTTAAATTAAACGGATTTATCTTTCATGATATTCAGGAAAAAAATAATTCCGTAGTAAACTATTCATCCCTTCATCCACATAGATTAAAGAGTAGTAAACTATTCTTCCCTTCGTCCATGGATTTTGATGTTGTTGGCAAAATTGGAGATGTTTGAGGATCTGAGAAATTTGGAGGTAGTGTTTGGAGGATTTTGATTTTCATTGGTTTGGGAATTTTTTCACAGAATTATACTATTGAATATATGTATGGATCTTCATAATCCATATTAAAATCTGACGTAAAATACAATATGAAAAGTTGTGTAATCATATCTATGTATGCATGAAGCCATTTATATAACCATTAGTGTTACATAAGGAAAGTACAAAACAAATCTGTCTATCTCCATGTGTAAGATGGTAGATAGTCAATGTATATCCCATGCATATCTCCTACTATCACTCTTGACACCCTTTGTAGTAATATTGACTACTCTATCAGTAACAATAGTGTACACATATAAAGTAAAATCTCCACAAAAATCTCAACAATCATATACATAGTACTTCATAGAGAGTGAGGTATAGATTAAGTGGTTAGAGCTCTCCTCCCGTTTCGAAGAGATCTTGGGATCGATTATCATCACCTACCCTCGTGGCTCTTTAAACACCAAAAAAAAAAAAAAAAAAAAACATAGTACTCCATACAAAAGTTTTATCCAATCATTAAAGATATTGTACGAATAAAAATAAACAAAATAAAAAATAAAAATAGCTGAGAAGATAAACTTAAAAAAATTAACCACATAAAATATTAAAAATGACCTATTAGAGATTTCCCAAAAAAAAAAAAACCAGTTATCTTGAGATTGAGTTTTTATCCGAATGCCTAATATCAATACTTATTTGGGTAAACAAATGACCCCATCAAAATAATTTAAACACTGAAAATAAAGATGAATTAGGTACCGTGCATATATTATTTTGATAAATATATCCGTATACACCATCTAATTCATTCCTTAAAGTGATGATTCAGTGTCACCCGAAAATAGCTTGGAGAGAAATATGTGCATAGCAGCAAGTTGCAGAATTATCAATCCCGCTAATACAGCACATAGTTAGAGTCAACTATAGAACAATACTGGACATGTGGGTTTGAATTTTGATTCTATCATATTTTTTTGAATTTTTTTTTCCCCAATTTTACAATTTTATAGAGTTGAGAAGTCACCAAATCTCACATCATAGTCCTTTTGTAACAAAGTTGTTATACATATACTCCATATTAGTAGGGGAGAATTTGTACAAAACAAAGTCCAATAACTCCCACTCTTTTATCACTCATATTTTCTGATCTGACCAAGATTCACTCAGAAAATATGGGGGATGAGAGGCCAGAAAGAGAGATACAGCGGTTGGAGGTGGAGGAGGATCAACAGGAGGAGTCCGAATTCGACTTGAGGAAGAAAATCCCACCATGGAATAAACAGATTACAATACGAGGTTTGGTTGCAAGTACAATCATAGGTGTTCTCTACTGCATCATTATAATGAGGATAAGCCTCACTACTGGTCTGAGTCCTAACCTGAATGTCTCTGTTGCTCTTCTCGCGTTCATTTTTATACAATCATGGACTAAGATCCTTCAGAAGACCTCATTTTTGTCTGTGCCTTTCACTAGACAGGAAAATACCATGATTCAGACGTGTGCTGTTGCCTGCTACAGCATATCCATTTCAGGTCTGAATATGCAATGCTGTCATTTTTGTTCTCAACAACAAAGTCACTTAGCTCATCGATTATTCTTTGTTCACCTTTTGATTGCTTTGCAGGTGGATACGGGGCATATCTGTTGGCACTAAACAAGAAAACATACGAGCTTGCCGGAGTAAACACACCAGCGAACCACCCAGGAAGTTACATGGAGCTAAAACTAGGTTGGGTGATTGGTTATAACTTGATTGTCTGTTTTGTTGGACTGTTTGTGTTGATCCCACTTCGGAAGGTAAATTAAATTTGCTTTCACACATAGTTACTTGACTAAATAGCGAGGCGAAAATGATCCCTTATCTAATGTTCAATCTTGATGTCTTGAAGATATTGATAGTTGACTACAAATTGCCCTTCCCAAGTGGCTTGGCAACTGCTGTTCTCATTAATGGATTTCATTCAAAGGGAGATAAACTGTCAAGGTATATTTACCACCTCCCTATGTTTTTAGCAAAATTAAAGGTGTTATTTCGGTTGAATAGTTAGGTGTTATTTTCGTTAAACTTAAAATAATAAATTCCTAAAAATGCTTTGAAAGTTTGAAGTAGCTCAATCACTTTCATGATTGATACATCAAACCGCCAAAAATAAAACAAGAAGAAAGTTCTTGTCAGTTGTCACAACTTGTATTTATTAGCTGGCACAAGAAGTACCAATGTACTTATGCTTATCTCAATAAACATGAGGCATAGCATAGGTAAGACAAAATGGTCAAGTGCTGACCCTCAATAAGGTGGGGAGGGGGAGGTAAATCTCGGTTATTAATTAAGAGTACAGACATAACCTCTATAAGCTGCAGAGGGGGGATCATAAGGGGACTGAACCTTAACGATTTAACCCTCCCTCCCGCAGAAGTAGAAGCCCTCCACATATAGTGATACCCTTATCTCCGGCAAGATCTCTTCATCTTGGCCAGATAATACTTATTGTCACTATGTATGCCTTAAACTAAACATAAAAAAGAATTCAATGTGGATGGACTTCAGAGTCCACCCCCTATGCATGATGTATCATCCCTCAGTGTACAAAGCATTGTCCCAGATTTCATTAGATTGTGAAACCTCTTGAGTATATTGGAGAGAATATTATTTGAATTGTTTTGAAGTCCTCTTCACCCATTGACACGCCCAATTATGAATACAGTAGAAGTTAAAGCTGTTCAAGGTTACAACTCTATTATACCAAGATTATGCTCATGAAGCAGGATCTATTAGTATAAATTTCACTGAACAAAGAAATCAATTCTATAGCTTAGACTGTATCAAAACTTTGCACGTTGTTCCCAGGAAGCAGGTGCGAGGATTCATGAAGTACTTTTCATTCAGTTTCCTCTGGGGTTTTTTCCAGTGGTTTTTCACTGGGAAAGCAGGGGACTGTGGATTCAGCCAGTTCCCGACTTTTGGCCTTCAAGCTTGGAAACAATCGTAATTTCTTTCTTCCCTCCTCGAACTAGAAATCCTATATTCACAAATCACAATACAACCACATTCCTGCTTGACTTGTCTAATTTACTTACTGCAGATTTTACTTCGACTTCAGCCTAACATATATTGGCACGGGAATGATTTGTTCTCATCTTGTTAATTTATCTTTGCTTCTGGGAGCCGTGATCTCATGGGGTATTATGTGGCCACTCATCAATAAACTCGAAGGAAACTGGTTCCCTGCAGATTTACCAGGTTACAGCATGCAGGGACTCAGTGGCTACAAGGTAACTTTCTCTGCCAAAGCTCCGCCCTAAAAACTAACAAACCTCAAACATCATACACCTTTTAAGCATATGAATCCTCAATTCCAAATGATTGTTTTCTCATATTTAGTAGGGAAAGCCCATTTGGGTAGTTTAACTAAGTTTTATTAGTTTCTAATTAAGAAAAAATCAAAAAATATTTAGTAGGGAAACATCATGATGTTCTAGACTATTCCATAACTGATCTCTAACAGGATAATTTCTGCAGGTATTCATTTCCATTGCCCTCATTTTTGGGGATGGGTTATATATCTTCCTCAAAGTAATTTATATTATCATAAAAAACATTCATGATAGAACGAAAAACCAGACCCCCAATACAGGTGAATTTTATCTTAAGAAGTTCACACTTCTTTAATACAAGTCCCTTAATTTTGTGGTATGAGTAGAAAATCATCTGTAACAATCTGTAAAAAAAACCCCCATTTTAATGCAAAGAAGTGTTTTTGTTGCAGATGATAATAATCAGAACACAAATCCTGATCTCCATAAACAAAATGAACTTTTTGTAAGGGAAAGGATTCCAATGTGGATTTCAGGCGCTGGATACATCCCCCTCTCCATCGTCTCCACCATCGTGATTCCTTTTATGTTTCCCCAGATTAAATGGTATTATGTCATTGTAGCATATATTCTCTCTCCAATTATATCTTTTGCCAATGCATATGGAGCTGGTTTAACTGATCAGAACATGGCATACAATTATGGGAAAGTAGCCATTTTCATCCTGGCTGCCCTTGCTGGGAAAGACAATGGATTGGTAGCAGGGCTTGTAGGCTGTGGTGTCATCAAGTCAGTTGCCTTTGTTTCTTGCACTCTAATGCAAGATTTCAAAACAGGCCACATGACCCTATCATCCCCTCGCTCAATGCTCATCAGCCAAGCGGTGGGCACCGCAATTGGATGCATTGCAGCTTCTCTAAGCTTCTTCTTGTTCTACCAAGCATTCGACGTGGGAAATCCTACTGGGGAATACAAAGCACCTTACGCCCTAATTTACAGGAACATGGCAATTTTGGGGGTCCAGGGATTCTCGGCACTTCCTCAACATTGTTTGCAGCTCTGCTACGGGTTTTTTGCAATAGCAGTAGGACTAAACCTGCTGCGAGACCTACTACCATCCAGGATTGGAAAATTGATGCCACTTCCAATGGTTATGGCAGTGCCATTTTTGGTGGGGGGATATTTTGCAATTGATATGTGTGTGGGAAGTTTGATAGTCTTCACATGGCAAAAACTTAACCCAAAGAAGGCTAACTTTATGATTCCAGTTGTTGCATCAGGTTTCATTAGTGGGGAAGGGATTTGGAGCCTCCCGGCTGCTCTTCTGGCTTTAGCCAAAGTTAAAGCTCCAATATGTATGAAATTTTTGGCTTCCTCAGCCTCCTAGATGAATTTGTAGACTTTTTAAAAAAATTATTTATACATATAGACATATAGTCTGTGACAACGGAGTTAATTATCTCCAAACATTAGATAATTCTGATTTCTACACTAATGTTATATCTGTTGAGTCTCAGCTCAGAATTTTAAGACATTTAATTTCACCAAAGCACATCGAAATTAATTAGGGGATGATACCATATAATAATAATAAAAAAAAAAAGTAACATATGCCACAACTCAAAAGTGAGCACCAAAAATTATTCCTTTATAAACTAGAAAATCAAATGAAAATTCTGCCTTCACAGGCTACACGAGAGACATATATTTGGCGAAATTCTAAGTGCCAATTGCTACACAAGTAAAATTGATTTCCTCCGGAAATTCATCATAATATACATTAATTTTGTGATCAAATAAAGCTATGCTACACAACCCAATAAAGGGGAAAATAAAGCATCCTGATAATACAATTGATACATTTAACATAAATTAATCATCCAGTGATTACACCAGCCAAAACATCACTCTTACCTCGAGCAAAAATTGTGTATACTAAACGAATTGCATCCAGCCAACCATCCAAAGATTCCCATGAGTCAGCTACCTAAGATGTCCAACAACAAAATATTAGTCAGTACCGTGTTATGATCATAGTTAAATACTTAAATGAGCAACTCCACTAGTGGAGAGGGAAAAAGAACTGAGAGAAGTATGGAAATTACAAATATAAAAGATGAAGAAGGTTGCTAACCAAGTAAACCGGTCCATGTACGGTGTCAATAGAGAGTCCAGCTCCGGGTGGCAAAGTAAGATCAGCACATGCTGACACTGAAACGATATCAGGAATGTCAACTTTGACAGCTTTATTTTTAGAATTTGCTGCATCTACAGGCTTGCCAGAAAGACTTTGTCGTGACGTCTTCGGTTCAGGTACAAGCTGCATTAGAAAATGATGTTTCAGTGAGATTTATTACTCTCAGCAAACAATAAGATGGCAGAATGGTTAAATCTCTCAACATATCTCCATAATCCCACTGCCTGGGGTGAAGTGCCGAAGAGTATATCATACATCTTCTCACATAATGACAAACATTCTCAGGGAACTACAATCAACTTTAAATATGTCTGTTTACAGCAAAAGAAAATCTTAGGAAATATTTAGAGACTAACGGGCATTCTGTTTCAGGAAATCCCAACGTCAAATGTAAACAAGTTTTATATAACAGGGAGTATTTGGTTATATAATGCTCTAAACACAATGTGAATGAGACATCAGATATATTCAAGCAGAAAGCATGGAACCTTTTTTTTTTTTTTTTTTTTATGAGCTACTAATTCAGCATTACTGCCTGTGCAATATCCAGAAGTGGCAAAGCAAATATTCACTTTACTTCACCCAACCAAGAGATATTGAAATTACCTGATAAAGGCCCTCATGGTTAAGGACAAATTGAGTCCGCTTCCAATCACTGTGGGGGGCAATTGGATTGCCTGGTGGAGGTGCTGTCAGATATCCCACTTTAAGATAGGGCAAAGGAAGCTGTAAAAAAGGAAAAAAGCAGCAGTAGGTTTAGATCATATTATGACAGAAGATTAAACACACACAGAAAAAAGTGAAGCTTGTGTTAATATCAGGGAGTAAAACAAACCGGTGAGTAGCTCATCAATTCGACTTATCCCTAAGACATATCTCAGATTCTCAGGTCATTAGCTTGAGCTCTCACACTCCTTTTTATCACTGCCAATCTTATGTTACTGCATAGAAATGCATTTTTATAGAATCTGTCTAAAACAACTCCCCTTCCTTGATACACTATATATCTAATAAAAGCAAGAAGTGAAAATAAATCTATCAACAAGCCATAACCCAATTGTCCCTTAAAGGTTGTCAATCTTTGGAAACAAAATTTTCAAGAAGCGTCTCTGCTTTTCCCTATTTGTTTCTCTTCACATCCATGAGAAATGCTCTGGAGATTTCCCTAAACATAGAGTATTTGGTAACTTGATTCAAATATAGGGAATATCTATTGAGGGGACCAAGTAGCATGGAAAGTGAATGCAATTTCAAGGAAATGGAGTATGAACTCTGACAACTCTCACAGTCAACTTAAATGGTGAATGTAACTCGAATCCCAAACACTTTCAATTATGTTTATGCAAAACAAAACATCTTACCATAGAACGAACAAGCCTCAGTGCACTGCGGTAAACCTACAAACAGGAGTGAAAAAACTGTAACAATTACAATTCACCAACGAACTATGCCAAAGAGTAAATAATTATAGTGTGATTGGTTGCAACAGGGATACATGCTAGCTTAGCATAGCAATTTTGCAAAATATATGTTTTTAACATTTCTCCATATACATAAAATATAATTTAGCATCCTGATTATACGATATACCAGGATGAAAAAGATGAAGTGCAAGAACCCAAAGATCCAACAGACAATAACATACTGAGAAATCCTGCTAAAGCAAATCTAGGAAGGATAAGGTATATGCAGCCATAACCCATCATAAAGAACAGGAAACTCTCAAGGTGATAAATCATGAGGACCCCTCAAGAAGGTGGAAAAAAGAACAAATAAAATTGCAGAGGGCTTACCGAGTAATTTGGCTTCAATGCATGAGCAGCTGCAATATAGACGGCACACTGACTATACAAATCATTAGGTGAAACATCGTTATGGCTGGCTGATCCTCCTATTCTTAGCAAGTCCTCGGCTAAACCATACTGCAAAATCATAAAATCATACATAACTTGCCCATTCATACAGTAGGCTCAATTACCGTGTTCCTTTTCTAGCAAAGAAATATTGAGATAATAATAAGAGAGATGAAAGCAGCATTAGACATGCAAAAATTGTTAAATCAAAAAAGATTTATCGAGGACAAACCAAAACAGTGCCAAGGTTGTAAATAGCCCTATGAAAGTCAAACTGCAATTGAATTGCTGCCCGGAACTGCATTAAGGTGTAAAACAGGGAATCAATATAGTGACAAAGATTAAGTAATATTCATAAATCACATAACTAATATCACTTGGCCATCTTGGGTTCATCCAAGCTGAATGTTTGCACCTTACTAATTGCTGTCTTAACAATATTATGTTTTTCCTTAGCAGGAACTATTGCACTGAGCTCCTGTATCACAAAACAAGAAATAGTAAATACCAAAGTCTGTGAGCATTATATTGCCCATACCTTTCTACAGTATAATAATATATACAATGTTCCTAAAGGCCACTCCATTATTTACTTCTCACTGCTCATATAGATGGATGAAATACATTACCTGCAATGCTAGTCCCCAGTTGTTAAGTGCCTGAAAAGGGAGAATGAAATTATCACACTGATGAGTGCCGATAATAAATCAAAGAAACCTAAAAACCAATGATTCAATGTTACACAGAGCAAAAGAAAAAATCGTACTTTTCTTTGCCAAATATAAACAAAAACAAAAAAATCAATTTACCTGGGGACTATTCCAATTCAACTGGACAGCTTTTCCATAGTACTCTGTGGCCTGAAAAGAAGACAATGAGGTCAACAGGTTACTAAATTATTCAATGATGCAAAGAAAAAGCCTCCACCACTGTGCTTCAGAGATTTATGACTGAGACGGCCTCTGGAAATAGTATGACACATTGATGGGCTAACAGACAATCACAAAAACACAAGAAGAATTTTCACATGAAAATATGACCAGAAATAAGCACTCCAGAGTCCAGATCTTTCCCAAAAATTAAGCGTTCGGACTTAATACTCAACTAGCTCAAGAGAGAAAAAGGATTTGGAAGTTGCAAAAAGGGAAATTTTGCCACGGTGTGTATATCCTCACGAAAACCACTTAAATATGTACAGAGAAAGAATATAAGGATGTTGCTGAAGGGTGGAATGCAGATTATGATACTAATAAATTGTATAGAGCAAATCTACAAATTTCTTAGTCCGCCAGTAACAGAGCTGAATTAATTATCCATAGCAGGTCAATCAGTGTATAGAGCTAGTGTTCAACTTAATTGTATCTTTAAAAATTGGGAGCTTAATGAAAGCCAAATGCCATGACAGGCCCGACCGCCAGGGTGTTTTTTATTTTTTATTTTTATTTTTTTAACCAGAGCCGATCAAGATTACATCAACCATGGCCAAAATATAGTATTAGAAAACAATAATAGATGCAGACTGCACTACAGATATTCACATACACAGATGACAAAGCAACTATAATAAAGATAAAAAGCTATTGCACCTGCTTCCACAAGTCTTCAGCCTCCTTTGTACGACCACGCATTCTTGCTCGATCAGAGATAGCAATGGCCCAATTATAGTATGCCTGCATGATATATTGATATCAGCATGGTAATATGTTGCTCTAAAATGGTTCTCAGATACCACGTCTCTACTTTATGGTTAGTATAGAAGCTGCATAGCACAAGCTAGTAAGCCACTACCAGAAGCAAAATTAGAGTGAAAGGAGACATAATACCACATTCTCACGAGTCCATCACCACCACCCCCAGTGCAAGCACGTTAAGTTTGAAAAGGTGGAATCAAAACCTAGTGACCTAGTAATCAACAGCTAAATATCACTTAATAGAACATGCAAACATACATCATGAAGGGTGGGACAAAGACGAGTAGCTTCCTCGTACTTTTTGCAAGCCTCCTCGAGCAATGCGTCTTTAGAAGGTGAGGCAGAATCAGGATCAACATTATCTGCACTTTCCTGAACACAAATTTCACAGAGCTCATCAGGAAAGTAACTCAGATCTAATGCATTCCACAATTGACCTAAAAGACAATATGCTTGCAGATTCAAATCCTGGTACCATAGTCTTTGACTCCTTGTTAGTCAAATATTATAAAGGGGAAACAAAGACAACTTAAGATATATAGTAACCCACTATCATGAATTGAAATGCTCAAAAAGAAAATAATGAAGCACAGTTGTAATTAGAAACCAAGAGAAGACAGAGTGATTTAAGGATCAAATTATAACCTGAAGTACCAAAGCCCAGTTGTAAAGGGCATCATAATCTCCTGAATTTTTCTCTATCGCACTAGCATACCTGCATTGTGGTCAGAATAAGATTACTACACCAAATTATAAAGGTGAGAAAAGGTTCAAATAGGCCCAAAACCTTTCTACATCACCACAGAAAATGTTTTTGCATGTATCAAGAGATAGAAATATATTCATCACATTAATAGTAGCTCTAAGTAATCTACAAGAAGAGCATAGCTTACCTCCTGGCAGCATAAGTAAGAATCTTTTGGCGAGATCGACCTTCCTCATCAACACCCGTTACATTATTGATAAGTTCCATAGCGGCATGGTTCTGGTACGAACTATCTTCGCTGATGAAAACAAATTTTTGAAATTCTCAGCTCCATAGCAATTAATACTTTGTATGCTGAATCATATAAAATGAGTGTGTAGCCACGATATGTCTATTAATCTAACTCACGCAAATACCTTTAGGGTTTAGGATTTATTTGTTTAACATTGTGTGCATGAAATAAGAAGGGGAGAGAAGACACGGGGCAAGATCAGTTTTGAAACAATGTTAATTGTAAGAAATTACTTCATTAGGTGACAGAAAAGAAACAACAAGGCAGTAAACCGGTAACTACAGGTCTTTCAATTGCCAATCTTAGGCCTAATATACAGTGCAAAATTGCAAATCTTAAAAGGTGCATCCTTCATGCCAAGCAAGGCATGGTAGTGGTAAGGTTTGTATCTCACAACCTCAAGGTTGTCGGATCCAACCCCACTAGAGGTTGGGGTGGGATTCCCTTACCCTCCCCCCCCCCCCACTCCCAAAGGGCCTAGCTCGCAAACCCGGGTTGGGTGAGGGCCCTTCTCCTTACCAACAAAAAAAAACAAAGGTGCATCCTTCATGGCGTGCTTTCCTAGTTAGCAATCAATACAGGAAAATAATCCCTTCTATTTTATAACCTTGCACGCAGAATTCTTTGCTACATGTAAAAAAAGCACCAAACGTTAAATTAATCCCCCATATCCGTTAAGCGGCAATTGATTGGAGGTCACTCCATAAGGCCCACTCCCATCACAAACGTCTGTGGCACACCGGCATTTTGTCTCCATTGATAGTTTTGGTACCCCTGGCACCAAAACAGTCAACCAAGCAATACACACACACACACCACCGTGAAAAGTTGGGCTCACTGTTGGACATGAGCACACTCCTTAATTGAAAATGAAAACTCATCTACTGCCCCTCAAAAATCCTTTGATCAAAAAATCCTCGAATAGGCAGAACACTTCATCCATCCTACAATAATATGCTACACCTGCCTTTCAAGGTCAAAAGCTGCTAACTTCGACCTTTAAATTCTCAAACGGACACTCTTACTACTTCATATTCATCTAAACATAAATCTTTTCTCAAAAAAAAAATCATCCACTTCACAAATAGGTGACACCAATGATAAAAGTTAACAAAGTTTGACCACGAAAGTTAATTGCAACCAATTATTTCAGAACCGAAGGGCATATATATCCTAAATTCTACTGCTATTACAATGCAGATGTCAGAGATATGATCAATAAGCTGAATTCTAAGATACCCTAGCAAGATTACAATTTCCAAATTAACTGATGAATAATCCAAAACTAAGACAAATTCCCAATATTCCCAGCAAATCAATTACAATTCCACTATTTGCGTCATAAGATTCATAATTACATTCCCAAACCATATAATATAATCGAAATTAAACAAGCATAACACTGACAAATCATAGAAAGAGAAAGAAGAAAACCTAAGAGGAGAGGCAGAATCAGCAGCAACAGGAGTAGAATTGTTAGAGGTTCCTTGATCTCCCTTCAAACCACTCAACAATTCTCTCATCGTGAAGGTTCGACTACCTTCATCCTTCTTCAATTCGGGTTGACCCGATGATTCGTCGTTTGATCCGGAAGGAAGAGACTCGGGTTCGGGCACCTCGTGTTTCGGATCCTTGTCGGAAGCAACAGGCTCAAGTATGGCTTCAACGGCGTCGTTTGATTGCTCAATGGTGTCGTTTGATTGCTCAATGGCGCCATTCTCCTGCGGATCTGTTGCAGGTTCTAATGCCGTGGGACGGTGTTCGGGGGATTCTTCGGAAGGTACCGCCATTGTTGAAAGCTTCGAGATTTGATGGAGTTTGGTGATTGATGGGGAAGAGAGAGAAAGATGGAAGGAGAAGAGAGGTAAGGATGAATTTTAAATATGGTGATGTGTTTGGTTTGTATCAGAATTTTACAAGGTGTAGGAAAAGGAATGAGATCTGGAGTAGACTGTTTTTTTGGCTTTTGCACTCACAAAACTAACATTGCAAGAATATGTGCTTAAAAAAAAAAATCTTAATGATGGATCTTAGTTAGAAGATGGACATGGCCAGGTAGCACCACTGCACTAAGGGGCGAGGGCTGGTTAAACACGACATGAAAATTAATCAATGTGTCAGACTGTCACTAGTCTTTCACAAGCCTAATATGAAATGAGAGGCACGCTGATGGGTCATGTGTCATACATGAACATTATTTTTAAAATTTAATATGAACCTAATATGAGCACAACCGGTTGCTCACCTACCTTTAGCCTATATTGAGGTCCATTGACATGACCTAGCAAGGCACAAACCCTACATTTATGAAACACTGACACAAGTGGCCCATCATGACTATTTCTTGGCCCATTCTAAGTACGACTTGCTTGAGCACGAGGTTTACTGACATTACATGTAGGCATACACGGCATAATCGTGCCCACCTTCGAGGTTTGTTAGTTTTTTATTCTCGAAATTATCGGGTGTTCGAATCCATCTCTCTTCAAATAAAATAAGTTCAAACAAAATTATATTGTATGAAAAAAGCTTAAACAACATAAGTTCAAAAAATTTAACAAAATAAAATAAATTACTTGTACAATTATACAAGTGAATTTAAACATTTGTTAGCCATAGCTTATTTTCTCGGTGTAAAGAAACGATTTCCACAAGGAAAATGACCATTTAACCCTGACCTCCATCCGGCAGGCTACCACTACTGAACTCCATCAAGCCATCAGGCCCCATCACCACCTTCACAATCAGTCAGGAAGGTCAACGCTTCATTAGTAGATCATTGATGGGAAAGTGACATAAGGTCAAGAGAATTCTAAGATTCATCCACTTGCAATGTGATTCACCATATTTGGAATTGGGATAAGGGAATAGGTGGTGATGAGTGGTTGATGAGCATATCAAATCATGTAGGAAGCTAATAGTTTAACGAATGTATCGTATCGTATGATCGAATAAGAAAGATGCTACTCTATAATCGCATTGAGATTACGCTACTCTATAATGACATTGAGATTATGAGTTTAATACGAAATATATCGACACTTATTTCTCAGGATAGAGAATTAGTGCATTGGTTGATTGTACAAAAATATGCGGAGATCTTTAGCTATAAACACTTGAGTACTTGACAGCATGACAGATTTTGATTATGTGGTGAATGTGATGAGATTCTTCGACAATCACTCTTATTTTGCAATGAGACATAATTCAATTGTTTATTCACGTCCTTTTCTATTTTTTTGGACAACAATTTTCTATAACTTTGACTCTTTGAGCATACAAAAAATAGGTAGGCAATCCGTCATTTTTATTCATAAAAACAAACTACTCTATCCTTATCTGTTTATCTGTTTACTAGTTCAAAATATAATACTCTAGTTTTGGGAAGAGTTCAAAAATGATCATCCTAAAAATATTATGCAATTGAGATTATTAGATATAAATGGAGTCCATACTCTTTTACTTGTAAGTGAATGCATTTTAAGGATTTCGGACCTGATTTTAGAAATGTTGTAGACGGATAGGTGCTTAAGTTCTTCCACAGAAATAGGTTAAAGTAAAACCAATGGCTCAAAGAATGTGGAAAGACTACAAAGCTTACCAGTTTCACTGATTTTGGAATTCCGCCTCCATCGCTCAGTTGAGCGCGGGCAGTATAACATAGACATATTCCATACTTAAGGAGCATACAGAGGTGTATCAGTTATGAAGTGCTTTTCTTTCCAAAGCATCATCTAATGGATACATAGGTCTAGATTGGTTAAGGGGAGATCCCATAACCAAAATAGTAAAATACAACAAATTAATCAGGAAAAGAAAAAAAAAAGAAAAGAAACGAAAACAGTGTCCCAACCCAAATTTAGGGTGTAGTTATATTTTGTCATGCAAAGTCACCACCAAGTCATGAGCATCATCCAACAGCTTCCAGACATCCAAATTCCCAGCCATGTTATTACATTCCCTTATTATTTCATCCATGCTGTCGTATTTCTCTAGTATAAGCTTCCTTCTCTGCAGCACACATGCTGCTACAGCGTAGAGAAGTAGATCGTCAGTGGGAGGGGCTCTCAGCCGCATTTTCCCCCATGCTGACTTGCTGATCCCGGCCCTAATTGCAGTCTGATCAGCCCACATAACCTCCCAGAGACAAAGTGTCTGCTCAAAAGTCAACTCTCTCCGAAAGAGGACCACTACCATTCTGTACAAAAAGAAACAGTCTTCTGCTTGAAGCTTCTCTAAATGTCTATAAAGATGCGAGTCTTTACACTTGATGATCTTGGATATAAGACCCAGCTGCCTTCTAATCCCTACCTCATCAAGCCGGAAGTTGTGCCTTGCTTTTTTCATGAAACCAACAAAGCACCAGAATGCCTCATGATCCTCCTCTATGACTGATATGATTGGAGAGAGAAGATCACTCATCCCTTGGCAGTAGCCAGTCTCAGGATCATAAAGTGCGTAAGCTTCAAGTATAGAAACGAGACGAGTAGCATGGTATATCATGCATGGTTCTAAGTGATCATATTCCTTCAAGCCAACTTTCTCAGCTTGTTGCATAGCCTTGGCTTCTGAGACTGCAGCCTGAGAGGGGCTGTATACGATCCACTCAGGATTCGCTCGAAGAGCATCAACACGGATAATCCTCTGCCATGTGGCAAAATCTTCAGAAGAGCAAAAATTCAACCCACCCCCGGTTTTTGAGGGAGAGGAAATTGTATTTTCATTCAGATCGTTTCCTTCAAATTCTTCAGCGCTAAGAAAAGGTACACTGTCAACTTCAGAAGACTCAGAATCAGATGTTTCTGAACTGGCGCCAGAACCTTCTTCACAGGTCAACACAATCTTTTCAGCCTCTTCCAATGACGTGACAGAGGGTAAAATCTCAGGATCCCAGATAGGTCCATCAGAGTCCGAAGGGCTATCCCCACCATTTGAAGATCTTGCACTGCTTAGGTCATCTGAATCAGGAGTGTCCGAAACTTGGCTGAAAAACCCACCACTACCACCATTGCTATTTTCAACAGTGTCATTCCCCTTAAAGCTTGCAGCACTGCGTCTTAGAATTCGACGACATTGTTTTCGCAAGTTTTCATATTCTTTCCTGATCAGAGGCAATAAACATCAAGCAATGAATCCATGAGCAATGTGAGGATAAAGGAGAATATCACAAATACAAAGGATGCAAAGTACCTTTTCTGATTTCTAGCAGAGTCTCTTTCCTCCTTCGTGCTGTTCAAGTCATAACTGCTCCAATAAAAGGGAACTCAATGTTACTAAACTTCTAACAAAAACCATCATAAAAAATTAAAGCCACAAATTAAGAACATGTAGCATAACACTAAATTCTACAACCAACTTCAAAGATAAAAAATCAGATTACTATGCCAAGACAATGGAATCACAAGAACAGCCTCTTTGCAGTTGCTGGAATTTAATTAACAGAGCCTCTTTGTGCACTTAAGGAGTCTTCGTAGAGGCATATAGGTCAAGGTATGGTGCAGTTAAGATACAGCTAAAAATTCTTCCAAAATCTGCCTAAAATATTATCTACTCTAAGCAGAGATGCCTAGTAACTTGTTAATAAATCCATCAAATGCCTAGAAACTATAACTAAATTGTAGCCTTGACTTGAGCACCACTTGTAAAACAAAGATTTTAAAGGGAACCATTATTGCAAATAATTCCTAAAAATACAGAAGAAAAAAAACAGTGGTATATTACTTCTTCGGTATCAAAATTACTTGCCAAATTTAATTATTACACTCACTATATAAAATCTTCAGAAATTTATTTTTGACATTAACCTAACACTGTTGCTTTCATACCATAACCAAAATACATGTTTGATTTGACTGATTAACAGTCAAAATTAGCGAGCTTTAACCAGCAGACTCAGATATCAGGGAACAATAGAATTAAACATGACAATATGAACATGCGGGAATCTATAGAAATAATCATGAGAAGCACAAAGGTAAGAGTTGCTTGGAGAGACAGTAAAGTGCTTGTTGGTGGAGACATAATTAACATAGACATTGATACAGCTTTTTTTGCCTCGTGGGGACATAAATCAGATACAGTAATTAGTTATGAAATCAAATCAGGTAAAAGAAAGCAATCCTGAGGTTAATACAAAAAGTGAAGACTAAACTATTGACTTCTCTTTCTATACTTACACTCCAAGAAGAAAGGGCCAAACTTCTGCTCTGATATTGGGATCTACACCCTGCAACAACGATATGAAACATGATCATTCCGGGGGGGAAAAAAAATACAATGCATTTAAATATGGAGCTGAAAATAGCGCCACAAGTTCAACCACTGACTAGGCAAACGACTTACTCCGCTTCTCACTCTCTTCAAAAGCTTCACTCCACCATTGATCAATTTACCATCGGGTCCAAATAGATGTTTCCATTGCTTGGATAGAAGAGCGCGTTTTCTCCTCCGCCTAGACCAAGGAGATTTTAGACTTAACCTGAACATAAAAAAGACACAAAAGAATCAATAAAGGATTGAACTTAGCTTCAGAACACAAACATTACAGAAGAAAACAGTCACTCAAGTATCATCATACCTTACCCTGGAATAAAATGATTTGCAACTAAATTTATCCACATCCAAAAGGAGCACAAACATTAAAATTACATTTTCTAGTAATTAGAACCTAAGAGGAATTGTTGATTTGTCCAAAAAAGATACATCAGTGTTCAATCCCAAACATGTAGGATGCAACATCGGTAATTTTGTTAGGTGAGGTGGTGCCATGGTGGTGGCATTGAAGGCAATGGCACGGTGGGGGTACAGTCAGAATGATTAACGCTCCGTATACATTTCCATACTGAATCCAAAGTAGAAGTCTTTCATAAGAAAATTTTAAAGCTTGAGATATACAATGATAAATTTGGTGAAGTTTGTTTGTCAAACATTATTTGACCTTTCTAAGAGTGATAGTTCCAAAATCTTTGAATTAGTCTTGTGTAGATATTCTCATCTACAGAACGGGTCAACAACGAAAGATTAGATCTTAATCACACTAAACTGTTTATACTATGTTAAACATCTAAGCACATTTTCAACTTTTGCAAATTATCCCCACTTGAATACCATACAACAAAACCCGAACTCGAATTAAAATTGAAAAAATAACAAATACTCCCTCCGTTCCGTTCCTTATTGTTCTTGCTATGCAAACTTCAACCACAAAAATCTTAAATTTCATGAATATGTAAATAATAAAAATCTATAATTAGAAAATATACAAAGGTGGAAATTAAAATGGTCAAGATTTGGCTGCGTTATACTAAGCTCATTTCCAGAAATTAAACGGGTCAACACGAAACGAATTAAAACAAATAAAAATTGAAGTAAGCAATTCAACTGTAAAGCAAAGCAATTAAGTAACAAAATTCCAGATCTCGGTCTCAAATCAGTAAAGTAAAAAAACAAACTCACCGATCACTAGAAACTGGGGAAGAAGAAGAAGACGAATTAGTAACTACGAAAAGCACCGATCTTAAGTGAATCCACGAAGAAGAAGAAGGAGACGGCGAAGACGACGACGAAGACGACGGCGTAGAAGTATGACTTCGCCGGAGAGATCTCAACAAATGTTTTTGTTCCGAAATCATATCTTAATCTTAATAACTACTAATTAAACTCCTAATTGTATAATTATACTCTCTGATTAACTTCCAAATCTGGATTATCTCCAATTAATCGATGATCAATATCTTCAAGAGTGAAAATGGAGGCGGCCACGGCGGCGCAAGCCGTGGCCGTCACAGGAGGAAGCTAAGCCAACATGATAAGACACTGTAACACTTGCGCCGCCGCCGTTGTCGCCGGAAAAATTGAAGAGTTGAATAAAGGAAGAAGAGGGAGTAACAGCATGAGAGATGGAGAAGGGTAAAATTGTCAAATTGTTGTTGAAATTAGCATAGTGGGATTGAATCACCACCATCACCAACTGAAAAAACCCAAACTTCTTGTTGTTGTTCTTCTTCTTCCTTCCAAAGTACCCCAACTACCCTTTACTCACTTTCTCTCTTTCTTCGCTTTTTCTCTTTATTTCAATTATACTGCTGTTCCTCTCTCTAAACCACTATCTTTTTTTAGTTTTTTGTTTTTTCTCTCTCTATTTCCTCTCCTGTTACTACCGTCACGGCGTTACTACATATTTATATGCGGTTTGCCCGCTTGAAGATGCGTAGGATAGAACCGATATGTCTTGTATAAGACGAGTGTATTTGAATGTCTGTGTATTAATTATACACGATAAGTGTATTTGTGTGTAAATCTTACGCGTTTTAAAATTGTACTTCTGAAATTTTTTTTTATTACAACGATTTTATATATGCAATACTTTCACTTATACATTATTTATTTCGATTTTATTAGATTCTTTTAGCTTTATTTTATCTTTTTTTTTATGTTTCACATATTTGTGATAAACACTATTAGTGATAAAATATCATTATTTTAAATATCATTTCCCTTGACCCTTGTTTAAACTTAAAATTATATTCCCTTCATTTAATTTCTACTTAACATATAATCTTTTCTTTCTTAACTCAACTTATTGTCGTTGAATTTTAATAAGCCAAATTCATTATTCTTCCAACTGGGTTTCCTATTGCCAATCCCAAATCTGAATAAAGGAGAAAGGTTACAGTAGGTCAGTAATATATAGTGTAAAATTTTGTCACATCGCTTGACATGATCCACAATAATTGAGAGTAGTACTAGAATGGATGACCTCTTGGGAAATCCTCACGTTGGTTCATATAACTGACCCCACTTATGGGATTAAGACGTTCAAGCTGAAGAAGAATTATTTTATTATTCTCCATTTCACTCCAAAAATTCTTTTCGCAATCTTCGAGATGTATTTTTATATCATTAATATATCTAATATTCTAATCTAATTATATTATTTCCAATCTCCCATCCTAAATTAGTGGTTACATATTCTTTTTCCAACTCTTTCAAATTAATTACTCGTATAACATTACATTTTTGGTAAATTTTTCTCACCTTCGTTTATTTTTATTCTAGATTAGTCAAGTTAAATACTTGAAAGTAGGGAGGATTTAAAATTTAGGATTTTCACCTCCAAGTACAATTGCTTGTTGAAATCTTTGGACATCTAAGATCAAAGATAAGCCTCTTATCAAGTGAGTTAAACTTTGTTTGGAGGGCTAAATTTAATTGGTTGTAGAAAAAAAAATAAGGATTAGCACAAGTAGAGCAAGCAGAGGAGATAATCAATAAAATTAGAATGAGACCATGTCATAATCATAAATATTACACATATTGAAGCACATAAATTACAAGTATTTAGAAAGAACTAAAGTATACTTATAATATACGTAACAAGATAACACGATCCCTCGTATATACCGTAAATATAAAGTCTATATACGGAATACAAGTTATCATTGAAGAAAAAAAAAAGGCGGAATAGAAGCATGGTAGTGATTAGAAGGAAAATAAATAAGTTCCGGCAATTAGCGCATATATTGGGGAATTAATCCCTTTCACACACTTCACTTTTATCATGCGCAGTTCCAAAACACCAAGTGGATCAAGTTCCCCTTTCTTTCTTTTTCTTTCTTTTTTAAGCTTTTTTTTATTAAATTTTTAATTTAAAATGAGCATACGTAAAAATTTGTGCTTGACAAGGAAATCTAATGATGAAAGATGATGAGTGTGATAAAGGGGCCCAACAACTCCATCCATATTTGACTTCAAAATCGACGTTTATTTTTTGGTATAAGCCCTTTTATTACTTTCGCTTTGTGTCTTTTTGCCTAAATTCTCCATCTTTGTCTTTTATTTGGCCCATTTTTTTAGGCCCATTTCTTGGATTTTTTTCTTTCCCCTTTGTGTTCAACATTTGAATAGTATATTGACTCGAGGCCTAGAGGGTGAGCTAGTCGACTTGTAACTTGTAAGTTGAACAAAAATCTAACCGAAAACATTGGACTAGGGTTGGGGTTTTGTAACCCATTTAAACATAGGTTGTTAAACTAGGTTTTTTTATTTTTTATTTTTTATTTTTTTTTAAATAAAAATAAAACACTTGTATTAAGGATAATATTTAGTAGCAAGTCTCATTTTTCTGTAGCACTAGTTTTTGAGATTGTGGATAAGAGGTGAATATAAAAATCAAGATAGAAAGGTTTAGTTAGTTAGAAATGAATTAAGGTAGTGAGATTTGGTTGATTAAATTTAGATTCGGGATTTTAAGATGTAGTAAGACTTTCATTTGGAGACGGCAGAAGGAAGTATGATTTCCACACCGTGGCTGAATTTATAAATCTATACTTACATTTGTTCGCTTCATTTGTTAACAAAATAGATAAATATGAGTCATAAGCCGAGTTCATTTTTTGAGCTATGCACCTAGTGTTTCAATTTAATTGCATCCTTCTGACCAGTGAGGTTATAGGGTTTGAAGGCTAATAAAAAGTAACAAAGACATTGAAGACATTTTTGGATCCTCATACAATTATTGTCTTAAAAAGGAGGTACAACACCCTTTTGGGGTGCTTATTCACAATAGCCAACTTATTTCCCATGGATAGCACAACTATCATCACAAGTAAAGTTATGGAACTTTGTGGAAACTTGTGCACAAAAAATAAAACTAAATCTAATGAAGAAAGAACATGAACTTCATGAATTTACAAGACAGCTACATATCATATTAGCAATCACGTAATTGTACATTATACCATAAATCAATGAGATAAAGGATGATTACTAAACCAATGAGATAAATGATGATCAGTAAACCAAGATATTTGTTACTGATATGTGTTAACATTATATTCAAAATTTGAGGTAGTATGTCAAATTTTTGAGATTCATTTCACCTTTACCATTCGATGAGACGCGTCTCACTTAATACCTTTTCTTACATCTATAAATTTATTATCGCTCGAAAAAATTTATATCAAGCGCTACCGCTGTAATGCCTGTAAAGATCTTGATTAGTGCGTAAACCTTCAAGGTATCGATACAAGTCATTGAAGTACGCTTTAACATGTTGGAACTCCAAGTCTCCAACTTCAAGATCCTGATCGAACATCTATAAGCCATCATGAATTTTATTCTGGATTGCTA
The DNA here is from genome assembly GCF_001683475.1 of Chenopodium quinoa. Taxonomy (NCBI): domain Eukaryota; kingdom Viridiplantae; phylum Streptophyta; class Magnoliopsida; order Caryophyllales; family Amaranthaceae; genus Chenopodium; species Chenopodium quinoa. Next base: position 627,723 of record NW_018743175.1, read on the forward strand.
GCTGAATGTAGCCCAATTTATGCCCAGCCCAAATTCATGACATCTTCGCTTTACAGTAGAGGCCCAACATAAGCCCAACAAAATATTAGTTTGTTGAGACAACATCACTATCGCAAGTTGGTATTTATTTCCCTCCATACTTAAGTTTTCAATCTGAAGTCGGTATTAATTTACCTCCATACTTGAAAGTTTTCATTTCTTTCACAATCATATCCATATCGTAATGCGTAATCCTGATCATAAGCTATTAAACTAATCAAAAATACTTTTTTTAGTTTCAATGCTTTGATTTAGACATGGTACAACGGTTTAAATTATATTTAAAGGAGAAAAGATGATCACAAATTCTTATATATGGCTGACCATACCGTGTGGGCATCATAAGGTTACTTCGTTAGCATTATAGGGGTTACTTCGTAAATGTTATAGGGCTTATTCGGTTAGTGTTAAAGAGTTACTCGGTCACTATTACAGGAGTTACTTAGTCGGTGTTATAGGGGTTACTTTGCTCTTTTACAAGTGGACATACGGTGTAATTAGCCGCACACAAAACAGGCTGAAATATAATTACGTGTAATAGTTACAAAATATCAATTTTAAATAAGCGTCATTTACTAAAAATTAAACATATTATTGTTCTGTCAAAATAAGATACTCTCTATTTTCTTTTGATTGTTCCATTGAAATATTTAGAAATTCTATGGAGATGAAATCTAGTAATTTAATACTCCGTAATATAGTCATGTTTTATGTGGAATATTGTTAAATTCGTTTAGTTTTTATATTTCGAATATGTAGTTTTTATAATTTTTGTAATACAAAACTTGAAATATTTTAATTACGTTATTGCATTGAAAACCGTGTAAATATCAAATGAGACAAACATTTTAAAACAAAAAGATTATTAATGATTGAAATCATCTATCAACGAGCGTAAACAAAGAAAATATGAACACTTTGGGAAGCTATTGAAGCTAATTAATCTAGACATGTAACTTCAATTTACGTCTAAAAATTTGAATATTAGGTGAGCTACCATTTTATTTAATGAGTCGACACATTTTAATTTGTTCAACCCCCCCTACCCAACTAAATATCCCACCTTCATGCAATATTAGTAGAAATACCCCTCCTCCATCCCTCTTCACTTCCACACATCATCCTTCATCATCCATCCCTCAAAACACAAACACTACATACCCAAAAATGGCAAGCACTACCCTACAAGTGAAAGACGAGCGAGCCGGGGCTGAGATCGTGTACGGGGCCGAAGAGTGCCAAAAGCAATCCCATGAACTCCTACAAGAAATGGGGTTCCCTAAGGGTGTAATGCCCTTAAAGGATCTTGTAGAGTGCGGAAGAGTACGCGAAACCGGTTTCGTGTGGATGAAACAGAAGGCTCCCTCCGAACATTACTTCGAAGAGAGCAAGACACTAACTAGCTACGCTACAGAAGTAACGTCGTATGTAGAGAAAGGAAAGATGAAGAAGATGACAGGGGTTAAGAGTAAGCAATTGTTAATGTGGATTACTATAACTGAGATGAGTGTTGATGATCCTTGTTCGGGTAAGATTCACTTCAAGACTGCTGTTGGTATTGGCAAGTCTTTTCCTATTACTGCTTTTATGGATCCTGAAGAGAAGGTTAAGTACTTGGAGAATAAGAAATCTGATCAAAACAAAAAGTGATTGGTTTCCTTTATTTGTTTCGATAAAATCCGACTATATGCTTGACTTCTATCTCCCGTTTTAGTTAATTTATATTACGAGTATCATTTTCTATGTTTTATGTATGTATATGCTATTGGCTTCTTGAAAATTCAAGGTTGAATGAAGCCTTTATTTTTTCAAAAATAAATTCACTATTTGAACATTAATGGAAGCCAATGCAAAGATCGAGTATATATATGTCATTAATTATCTTTAATTTTGTTGTTTTATTATCTACATTATGGTAGAAATAATGCTCTTCATCTATATTTAAGAGATATATACTTGTATGTCATACCAATATAAATTAAACTTTCCTTAATTTTTTTGCACCAACGCAAGATTTAGTCATTAAGCAAAGACTTTGAATTGCACTACGGAGTACCAATTTACCAAACAAGCACATTTGGTAGGGGTGTTGCAAAGAATAAAAATCATTAATTAAATTGGCTATTAAAGTAGCTAGCTAATGGAGTGGGGAGATATATGGGCTGGACGGTGGGACTTGATGGCTAGATAATGGGACAAGAGTATGTATCCAATGCTTCCCAAAATACTTTGGTTTAAATATCAATCGAGCATTATTGAGACCTTTTTTCTTTTTAATTATTAATATTAATTGAGATGATTTTAACAAGGATTCAAAAATTGATTATATTTTTTCTTATGGCCAATCACTAACATGAGTTGAAGTAGAGTAGGTGAATATTGTACAAAATCAAATTGTTTCACTAACAAAAAAAAAAAAAAAAAAAAAAAAAAAAAAGAAAAATAGAAGACGAAGAAGGAGGGAGTATATTAAACAAAATCAACTTTATATTCTCCATCACCAACTACAGTAGTTAGCATTGTCACCGCTCCCTTATTCAAGCTTAGCATACCTTTCATATCAATTAACACATTTTAATTTTAACTCTATTCATATTCGTAGTATTTTTTGTGACTTACATATTAGAGAAGATCATGATTATGTGAAGTTTTGTTAGATATGGAATACATCTAATCGAAGAGATTACTATTTAAATCATAAATTTGCAAACGTGTCTAGATAATTCAACTAAAATGAAAATGAAATTCCGTATGCCAATAATAAAATAAAAAAAATCGAACCAATGCATGACGTGGACCAACCAAGCCCGCTAATTCGTCAATTATTTTTTAAATAGTTTGATACTTTGACTACATTATACTATAACTACTCCCCACAAAACCACCCACTCATGTCCATGGCCCGTCTAGACGCTCATTCACTCTTCCGTTTCCTACACTTTCCTTCCGCCTTCACCACCATCACAACCCACCGTTACCTCCGCCTCCACGTCACCCAATCCGACGTGTCATCTTCAACCCAAATTTCAGAAAATGGGGCCCCACAAACAGTTCAAGTCCACCCGTCTCTCGAAGTCATCGGAGGAGGTCGGGACAAGTATTTATCCGCTTTGAAGAAGAATCTGGAGCACCCTTATAACCCGTTTCCGATTATCGGATCGAATCGACACGTGGAAACTATTTTTGCGGCGTTTTACCGGTCGTTACCGGATGTTAAGTTCTGGCGTGAGTGTTTAAGGACTAAAGATGACGGTGCTGTTGCTCTTGATTGGGTTGCCGGTGATCATCGAAAGCTTCCTCCTCTCTCTCCTGTTCTCATTTTGCTAGTAAGTTGATTTCTAATTTTTAGTTTAAAAATTCTAATCTTCAATTTAATTTAGTCTAATTAGTTGATTCTTTTAAATTATTTGATATAAGTTTAAGGGAAATTGGAGGTTGTCGAGTTTTATTATACACCCGCGTGTACCGACGATGATGTTTAGTAATTTACAGGATAAATGTGGTACACCCCATTGTATAATGAATTAATAAGGTAGTTGGGTCTTGGAACTAAGGTGGAATTTGGTCTTAGTTACTTTCAATTGTGATTTTCTAGAATAAAGAATTAAAGATTAGTGTTGAAAATGGAAGTTTATGTGCCCAAATTTCAAATGCCATCTTTGCTAAGTGGGTGAAAACATCCAAAAGAGAGTGTTTCTTACTCCTTAATTAATGACCTCTTTGTTAGCTAGGAATTTCTATTTTCTCTATATGTAGATTGTTCTTATATTGGTTGAGAGAATGAGAGCAAAGTCAGCAAACTGACCAAATGAGAAGGGTAAGTAAGAAGCTATGGTGTTTCTTGCTCATAAAGAAGGAAAACTAATGCACGTATCTGAGTTAATTGTCGCATTGTTCCAACCCATTAGGATATGACACAATGTTACTGAAAGTCACATATTTATGGATTGGTTTATTTTCAAACTCTCAATACTCAACCTTAGTACGTAATTTTCTAGCACATGACAACCTTTTCAGGACATAAGTCATTGGTAAATGTCATATGGAAACATTATAGGTACTTGCTTAGTTGCTTATTTAGAATGTAAGCTAAAGTGTACAACCAAAACAGACTCTGCTACACAATAACTAGAACTCTAGCTGCCAGTTTTTGACTTTGATGTGCTTCTGATGAGGATATCTTTCATAAGGGGATCATAATGTGTAACTAGCAAGGTGTTGTAGAAATTCCTAGCTAACAAAAATCGAAGGAGAGCAATAACAAAAGATATTAATGTATATGTGTAAACTGGTAAAGGGAGTGATCTTACTGATAAACTGAGTGTAAGTAATGGGCAATTAAAGGGAGTAAAAGTTTGTGACTGAAGTTATCTAATTTGTATGGCCATCAGAAATTCAGAAGTTGAGTTCTTAAACATTAGATCTCACTCCTGTTCCAATTGTTTAATTTATTTTTTCATACTCTTATAGTCTTATTATACCCATTAGTGATATGCTGTGTCAAGGACTATTGCTTATGGTAGGTTGGAGAAGAGTGTTGAATGCTGAGAATGATGAAGTATGGTGATAGGGATTATTGATTAGAGAACATATTGTGCAGCCAGGTCTTACCGGAGGAAGTGATGATACTTATGTAAGACACATGTTGATTAGGGCCAGGAAGCTGGGTTGGCGAGTGGTTGTCTTTAACAGCCGTGGCTGTGGTAATAGCCCCGTTACTACTCCTCAGGTAATTCCTTCCTCATCATGTTCACTTTCCCCTCCCCTCCTCTTCGAAAAAAAGGAACTTTAGAGAAAGAAAGAAAAAGATTGATGCTGCAGAAATTGAAAGGCTATAATCGTTGATATGGGCAGTTTTATTCAGCATCATTCACTGGGGATCTTACTGAAGTGATCGCACACGTCAGTGGTAGATATCCGGAAGCCAAGTTATATGCTGTCGGCTGGTCTCTTGGAGCTAATATACTTGTGTGTTACTTGGGTCAGGTATGGTCTATTTCATTGTATGCTTTTATCGCTAACATGGTATACTTACTTAATTAGCTCCTTCACTAACTGTGTCTGTGTTTTGTGTGCATTATTTAACATTATTTCTTAACACTTTTTGACTTGTATGTACTCAAGATGATGCATGCAATAATGAAGATGCCTTTGTAAGGTTAAGGGAAATAGTTAATCGTAGCCATAACTTAGATAAGTCAATTCGTCAATACATAGGACTGGAATATACTTCCTCCATTGCGTAATTACTGCAACACTTATCCTTTAGGAAATTTCACAGTAATTGCAACATTATTGGATTTGGCTAGTAGGTCTCTCTATCTTTCTCCCCCTCCCCCTTCTTTTGTAGTATATATTGAATAGAGGAAGACCATATTTTCTTCACCTTATTTTAGAAACTTTTGAATGATTCTTGTTAGAATTAGATACACCAAACTAAAAAGATTCAGACCACATCAACCCTAAACTTCTTATTTCCATTTACTTATGATTAAATTATAACTCTAATTGCGTATTAGTAAATATTATGAACATGAAATATATGGAAAATATATATTGAGATTATTTTAACTAGATTCCACTTGAGACTTGACCATGTTTTTCCTATATAGTAGTGTAAACATACAATAGAAAGATTCAGACCAACCCTTAGCAAAATCAGACCAAAACACCTTATTTCAGTGAAAAGAACAAACCTGAACTAGTATCAACAGTTTTCATGCTGATGAGATTATTAGGTGCATCACTTTTACATTCTTCACTTTCCTTCATCAACTGCAAGCTTTTAAATGAGTATTATGAGTGTTTGTTGTGAATCGGTTTTGACTGGAGATCATGTTCTTTTGCAAAGCCACCTTAAGATTGCTCATTCTGTGTTTTTCAGCAATACTGTTTATTTGTTTTAAATATTCTCAGTTTCTCTCTAATTACTGTGTTTATCCTTAGGAATCACATAAATGCACCCTTTCTGGAGCTGTGAGCCTGTGTAACCCTTTCAATCTACCAATTGCAGATGAGGACTTCCACAAAGGCTTTAATAATATTTATGACAAAGCATTAGCAAGTAGCCTTAGAAGAATATTCAAGAAGTAATGATAACCTGCGATTTTTAGCTGTCTCTATATTGTTATATTTATATATACTCTCTTCTCCTGGGAATAATAATTACTTATACTATTTGAGATGTTTGATGAAGTTGAGCAACTTCAGTTGGTTTTTTGTCAGAATTTTCTTTTATAAGACCAGTTTGCTTGCGTCTCAGGCATGCAGCTCTCTTTGAAGACATTGGTGGGGAGTATAACATACCAATGGTTGCATATGCGAAGACTGTAAGGGAGTTTGATGAAGGACTGACACGAGGTCAGTACGATTCTCATCTGTAGAAGAAAAAACTTCTTATGCAATTTGTTATTCATGTCTAATTTGCCTGCCCTTTCTAACATCTTGCAGTATCTTTTGGGTTCAAGTCAGCTGATGACTACTACTTTCATTCAAGCAGTGCAGATTCAATTAAGGATGTTTGTACACCATTGCTATGCATTCAGGTAGTGTTTTGTTGACGTGTTTGCATCTGTATTAGTATATGTCAAAAGTTTGTATCAGAATGACAGAGAAGTGTAGGGCATCATTTTTATGAGCACTTAAACAAGCCGACAATAATGGGTATAAAAAAAAGAGTGTGTAAATGTAGCCTTCGCTGCAATTGCAAAGTACTGCAAGTATAAAGAAGAGTGGAAAGTACTTGAATTAGTGATGAGGGAGATATAAGGCATGTACTGTATATATTCTATGTCAAACATATGAAGCCAGAGTGTGGAAATTGAGATGAGGACTGCATAGATTATTGGATTACTACTTACCGGAGTCAATAAACAATCTGAATTTTCATATCTGCATGTTTTGCAGGCTGCAAATGATCCCATTGCTCCAGCCAGGGGTATTCCTCGCAAAGACATCGAGGTTTGTGATTATTGCTAATTTTGTTCATTATTTTACTCCAATGCTTTTTTAATACTCTTGAAAGGTTGGTGTGTTTTTGCACATATTCTCTTCTCCTATGAAGAGATCGAGTTGATGAATTGCTTATGTTTTGGATGTTATTCTTGGATCCTTGTGTAACTAGTGGTATATACTGCATCTTAAGAGGTGCGTATTATGAAGTAGCTTGCCACGATATATTATACTTTATTAGTTTTTGAATGTTCCACACAGTTAGTTGGGATAGCTTGGTTTGGTCTCTTTGTTTTCTATGAAATACAAGTATATTGATACTACCTAGTAGCAGATCTAGTATGTGCTGGGATGTGAACTGGCGCCTCAAATTATGAAAATTGCTATTTGCTACTTGTAATTATTTATTGCAGCCCCTTAATATAACCCAGTATTGGACCTACTCTTGAGCTAATATTGTTGATTTCACCGATCTGGTGGTCTGATCTGCGCGGGAAATGAGTTTGATGTTTGCTTTTTTTCTAAAACACGTGATTATTTAGCTCTGAAAGGTGTATGTCTTGTTTGGTGATCAAACTGTCCTTTATCTAACTTTGTTTTCTTTTATCAGGAAAATCAGAACTGTCTGTTGATTGTTACACCGAATGGTGGTCATTTGGGGTGGGTTGCTGGTAATGAAGCTCCATTTGGAGCACCATGGACGGATCCATGTGTGATAGACTTTTTGCAACATCTTGATAGGAGATTGTCTGAAACCTCATCGTCACCTAGCCAATTGAATGAGGCCCCAATGTGTACCGAGGGTGGTTTGGTAGCAGCCGAGGTATAGCTGGCAATTAAATGATTGCTGTTTCTGTGAAGATTGTTAGCATTTAGCAATGCAAACATACCTTCTGTAAAATCAAATTGCTCAATTCTTTCTGATATACCCAAAATTCTGTAGATAGTTCGATTCCTTCACTAGACTTCCTTTTAGGAAGCTCGAGGCATGATTTATTGGCTGATAAGAATCCAGCAACCATTGTGTATTCCTTCCTTGCTTAATTGCAAATGACCCAAATGTAATATTATTTCGGAAATGTATTGAAGTTTGCATTACAATATGACTACACGGAATAATCAAATTTGGTTTATGTAGCCGACCCCATTTATGAGATTAAGATTTTGATTGATTGATTGATATTGAAGTTTGCATTACAGTATGACTATTTTGTTTAGTTTGGGAAGGTAATGAAAATTGAAATAAGGTACTGAAAATTGAAATGATGATGTAACATTTCATTTAAATTGGCTACCCTCATTGTGCTGTACAGTAACTATTTAGAGGTGAACAAAATGCACACACAATGAAAAGCATGCTAATACTTTCCAAGCCACTGCTTTCTGTAATTACTTTTTCTCTCTTAATCTAATTTATTTATTTATTTTTTATTTATTTTTATTTATTTTTATTTTATTTTTTTTTTTAAAAAAAAAGGGTACGTTGGGCACATTGTCTGAATAGTGAGCTGTAAAGAACAGAAAAAACAGTACAGCAGAAAGTATAAATTGCCCAAAATTTCTCTCCATTAAAGAGAGTGTTTCCTAAAACTTTGACAAAAATGGAAAAAATGGGTTAAGCTAAGTTTTGCAATTGCTTTTACCAAAACTAAATTAGATTCTCTTTCTGATTGATTTATTTATACTGAGTAAATGAATTCCATTATCTTCTTGATTATCATTCCCAGTTATCATTCAGCTCTCTGATCCTCCATTTTTCTATCTCTAATTTCAGTTTCAAAACAGAGTAACATAAGCAATGGCATCAATCACCCTTTTTTCTACTATCATCATTGTAATGATCTTGGCAAATTGTAAGTCCTCTTTAACAATTTCTATGACTTTTGATTTCATAAATTGTCTTTAATTCTAGTAAGTTCTTAGCTTAATTGTTCTTAATGGAATATTCATTTCAGTTCATTCATTACTCTTTCAATTTAATCTCTTGCTTTAGGTGGACCGACGAATTCGGCTGTAAATGACAGCGACGGTGGTGATCAATCGCCGAGGTTTTGTGGAGAAGTATGGTTGAATCCGAAGTATGTATGCCGGTCATACAAATGCCGTACTGGAGGAACTTGCTGGTGTTTTCTGGAATTCGATTGCGGCTATAAAAGTAAAGAAGAGTGCATGAAGATATTCAACTCTACGTGCACACTTAATCCTCCTGCTAATAGGAGTAATAGATTTAACAAATTTGGTTTGATCTTTGTTATTACTTTAGCTATTTTCGTGTTTTTGCTGGTTTCTTATCTCTTTGTTATTTTCGGTTATCAAACCCTTCATCGGTTATTGATACGAGTAATAAACCAACTCTTTATGCTTAGCAGCTTACTAATTGTAACCTCGGTTAACAGTTAATCTATCTACTATTCTACTTAGATGTTGCAAACTTTTTTTATTTTTTTCTTTTGTAAAATTCAGCAATGTAAGGCTATTAGAGCCACAAGAGATGTAAATTGAAAAATAGTAATGAAATGCAAATTGGTTTGAACATGCTTTGTTATACCTTAATTTCATCCTGTAATGATAGGTGGCATTACCATTTACACCTCTCTACCACTCGCAGAAAAGCACAATCAATTAAATTGAACTCTTTCTACAATTGTCACTTGGGTCAGGTATGGTATGGTGTGTGTTAGATTTCGAGAAAAATCCTCAAATTGGAGTGTGTACCATTGATCAATATATATAGAGTTTAAGACTAGTTCTTATCACATTGGAAACCTAGTACGATAAGGATACAAAATATATCGTAATTTGTTATCAGATCAGTCTATTCGTCTGTTACCTCTGTTTCATCTGCTTTCAGATTGCTAACATACCAATGGTTGCAAATGCGAAGACTGTAAGGGAGTTTGATGAGGGACTGACTCGAGGTCAGTACGTTTCTCATCTGTAGTAGAAAGATCTCTTAATGTAATTTGCTATCCATGCCTATCTAAAATTTCGCAGCATTATTGGGTTAAAGTCAGCTGGTGATTACTACTTGCATTCAAGCAGTGCAGATTCAATTAAGCATGTCTGTACACCATTGCTTTGTATTCAGGTAGTGTTTTGTCAGCACATAAGCATCCGTATATGTCAAGCCTCTTTGCTTGGAACTTTATATCAGAATGACACAAAGTGTAGGAACATCAGACTTATTAAGGTATGTGTTTTCCCTATGTTTTGTTCATGTTTTGACTCCAACGCTTAAAAAATAAACTAATGATAACAATGATACGAGTACTTATTAAGGGTTGCTGTATGTATGCCATGTATCTTTGTACCTGTTCTCAGCTCCTATCTAGAGAGGCTGCAGGATTTGATTTCTTATTTTCGGATGTTATTTTGGCATCCTGATCTAGTTATATACTACGAATACATCGTTGTATTGAAGTTAATTGCCACAATTTCAAATGGTATTTGAATCTGCCATTCAGTTAGTTGGGGTTGCTTGGTGTGCTCTCTTTGTTTTCCATTTATTTATATGCATACTAATTACCTGTAGCGGATCGACTATGCATGTTCAATGGGATTCAAGTGACACTTCAATATAAAAAAAAGTGCAAATTTTCTATTTACTTATTTCAGCCTAATTTTGGTACCCTGAAACTCTCTGATTGATAACTTCATATTCTGCTTTCTCTTAAGCTGATACTGTTGATCAACTTGATTTTACTGTCAGATGATCTGATCTACTAGTATTTGGGAAATGAGTTTGCTGCTTGCTTTTATCTGGAACGTGTGATTATTTAGTATTTACCTTTGAGCCTCTGAATGATGGATGTTTGTCTGTACTTTGGTCCTTTGCTTTCTTCTATCAGGAAAATCAGAACTGTGTTAATTGTTATATCGAATGATGGTCATTAGGGGAGGATTGCTGGTAATGAAGTGCTGCTTGGAGCACCATGGACATCGCCATGCATGATAGACTTTTTGCAACACCTTGAGAGGGGATTGTCCGAAACCTCATTGTCGCCTAGCCAATTAAATGAGGCCCCCGGTGTGTACTGAAGGTGGCTTGGTAGCAGCCGAGGTGTAGCTGGTGATTAAATGATCTGTGTAAATTATTACGGAGTAGCATTTAGCTATACATAGCTGTTGTAAAATCAATTGCACAATTCTTTCTGATGTACCAAAGATTTCGTTCATAGTTCGACTCCTTCTCTAGTTTTCCTCTTAGGAAGCTCGAGGCATGATTTATTGGATGATAAGAATGCAACAACATTTTTGTATTCTTTGCTTAATTGCAAATCACCAAATGTTAGATTTTTTTTTTCTCAAATGTATTGAAGTTTGTATCACAGTATGACTATTTTGTTTAGTTTGGAGAGGTCTTGAAGACTTGAAGATTAACATGATGATGTAACCATTTCATTTAAATAGGTCACCATATTATTTTGCTGCATGTTAATTGGTTTTGATCATCCTTCCAAACTTGACTCTGCAAGTAGAGATGACAGATTGAAATGTGGGTACAATTTCGCGATCATGCAATGCACCCGGCCCATCAATTAAAACAAGCATTTGCTTCGTTTAGGTTTATTGGGCCTTATTAGAGGTTTGACCATTATGAAAAAAAATCATTTGAGAGTTTGACCGGTAAACATCCCATGTCTAAACATATACATCGACCATCTTTTGTGAATAATATGTAAGGACAAACATTATGTGGGATCTTTTTTAATTCGTCTCAATAAGTACTATCATAATATATAATTTTTATAATTTTTACTTTTGGAGAATTTAAAGTTATTGATCGTTAAAACTTTGCATTGGAAAGCGTGATAAAATAAAACAACTCAAGAAAAAAAAAACGGAGGAAGTACTTCGTATTTGAGTAATAGCTAGTTTATGATAACAAAATTTTCTTAATTATTTTTCATTCATGTTTTTTTAAAAGCTACTCATATGAGATATTTAGAACATTATAAAATGGGTAACAAAAAAAGTATAGTAAATAAAAAATGTTTTATATGCAATTGAAAATATATGATGCCTTTGGAAAACAATGTACAATTTGTAGTATAAAAATTTTCTTAAGTCAATTTTTATACAAATTAAACCAATTTTATTAGTTAACTAATTAATTTTATTTTGAAAGTACATATATTAATTTTAAATGTAATTGAATTATTAGATGCAATGACTCGGGGCGCCTAAGCCAATAACTAACTACTTAACAACTTATAAAATCATCTTGCTAATGCTAGACAAGGTTAACCATTATTTCATATGCTACAAAAAGCCAACATGTTAATATGTTATTATTTTATGTTTTAATTTTTGATGGATGGGTACGTATGTATAATTTTATGTTGACTGGTGCGGTCATCTTCTACTCTTTGTCATAAATTAATAAACAATATATAAAAACAATAAATTATTGTATCACACCTATATATATATATATAATTATTATAATTAGAGTCCATGTTTTTTTTGGTTCACTAGAGTCCATTAACATTCAAATTTTTGGATGTTGTACGAAATTTTTAATAGTAAGAACAATAACAACGAATTAAGGATCTACTAATTAAATTCAAGTCAAATTGTTCATAAATTTTATTGTACTTTTTGGACTACGTTGTGGCGGTCACGTCAATGTTCCTATCAAATGTGGTGCTAACATGACGCATAGGAAGTTAGCAGCCAATATTGCTACAATGACAACAATGTGCATGTGGTGCGTGAATATTTTGAGCTTGAATTGAGTACAATCTTGTCTAAGCTTAGTAAGCACTTAGGTCACAAAAACATTTCTTGCTTGACGAGCATGTTTAGATTGAGAAGTGTGTACAATCTTTTCATAAATTAAGTCGCTTGTTTAGTGCCATATGTACGTACATGTAATTGACGTAAAGTTAAAAGTTAATTAATCATTTTGTAATGCGAAGCATTCACTAATATTTAGTAGATGTCATACTTGTCCTAGATATAAACATCACTACACAAAGCAAGACTAATCTGTTAGGATTCAACTCTTGCATTTTTCATGCTACCACTTTAATAAAAGCCTAATGTATGTTTAAATTTATATTAAACTTACCAACGACTAATATTAGTGAAAGAGATTCAAAGAGTAGAGGGGAGGAAAATTTTTGGACAACTTGTATTAGGGGAAAAGGACATTAATAAATTCACGTTTACAGAGAACCATATTAAAAATAAATTAAGGATACATCGACCATTAGTAATACATTTGATTATAAGAACAAAAAAAAAAAAAAAAAAGAATTACAAAACTAATTACTGTATTAAGTGTATTTGTTTAGAAATGAAATGTCCAATCTACATGGTTGTATACTATATGAAGTTTATTAACTTATTATATACATAGGATACTACCAAACAAAACTCATTTGGCCTATTACCCTCGTTTATAATACCACGTACAATTCTTTGTTTAATATTTATGAGACTGTAATTGTTTACTTCATATGAAATCTAAAATCCAACATGAACTTTTCTTTACTTCATTCATGTTCATTGCATATAACAATTTATGTTTAGTTTTTTTTTTTTTTTTTTTTTTTTTGGAAACCATAGTTTAGTAGTATTATAAATGAGGGTAATTGGCCAAATGCTATAGAAAATAATTTATTGTTTTTTTCAATTAAAATGGTAAGGAGTTTTATAGTTGAAAAATTATTTTATTTGAGAAAGTCAACAGTTGTTTCATATTGTAATTAATTATTTTATTGATAATTATCTACTAGTATATGTTTTAATTTTAAGATTAAACTAGGTTAAAATCTCGTGCAATGCACGGTTGTTAAATATATTTGAAAAAAATATTACAAAATATAAAGTATATAAAAGATATTTTTGGGTATATATGGAATATGATTGTCAAACAGAAATGAAAATACATGAGGTATAAATAGTTTACTTGAAGATTTTGCAAAAAAAAAAAAAAAAATAAATAAAAAATAAAAGAAGAAGAAGAAGAGAGAAGCGAAAAAGGCGGAAAATTTTTTCACAAGGTAATGACAAGTGTCATGGAAGGATTTGCTTTTAGTATAGGTTAACTAGATTAGTGCCTCTGCGATGCACGGTAGTAATAATCTTTTTCCCATGATGAATTTTGATATAATGTAAAAATGAGGCAACTCATGTTGAATAAACAAATGCAATGCATATAGAAAAATAAAATAATAAAGCAAAATTCATTAAAACTACAATTGAGAAAGAAAAAAAAATTATTGTTGATTAGTTGAGTTGAAAATATTTAAAAGTAATATACATTATATTACATTAATAATGCATATTATCCCCAATAAAACTATACAATCTAGTGACTATATGACTAAATGCCTTTTAATAAACATCAAAACATTAATCAAACAACAAACTAAAATCTAAAGTAAAACTATTGGCACAACATACATGTGAATATATAAATTAAAAATTAAATAATATATCATCTTTATATCCAATAAATAATTTCAATGAAAATAAATACTACTTAGACATTAAAGGCAATAACAATCAATAATTAGGCAACACTAACCTATATTATTAGTTGTACATTTTCTGTTTATGGATTGATGCTCTACATGATATCGTCGCTCTTTATTATTATATAAAATATCGTCGCTCTTTGTTATTATATAAAAATGTGTTTGAAAGCTATCCAATAATTCTAGTTTGATCATTGTTTGTTTATTGCCTTAAAATTTTATTTGTCGATGATAGCTATTTATCCAAAAAAAAAATAAAAAGAAAGAAACACAAGAATATGTCACTTGTCACTACTTCCGACGTGTTTTTTAAAATGCAGCTTATTTATGAATGTCGAATGTGATAAAATTATTATCTCAATAAAGTATTTCAGCAAAAGATAATAACTTTTTTGTATTTACTAAAATATTAATTTTTTTTTAATAATGTAATAACAAAAAATTGATTTATATTTTACATTTTCGAATTAGACACATAATATAGTTGTCGAACACAACATTTATTTTATGGTCATATCTTATACTTCATTAGTCTAATAAACAAAATAAAAAGGTAATGACAAGTGTCATGCAATGATTTGCTTTTAGTATAGACTAATAGATTGTTTCATCTTTCATGTATGTCAGTATGTGTGTCTCCATGTTTGAGACATTTATGACAATATCATATTGCAATACCATTAGTGTGAAACATAATACAAATTGCTACTCGGTATTGTATTTGGAGGTCTGTACAAATAACAAAAGAGTACATAATCCAGTACAACGTATAGTTAATAATCTTAATAGAACTCTATATTTTGAAAGGTGACCATGGTGAAAGGAGGCATTATGTTAATTTCTTTTAAATTCATGTAACTTTGTCTTTTAGGCGTAATGTATATACTTTGACCTATTGAAGTCATAAAGTACTCGGCCGATCTTTCATGACTGTTATTATTATTAGCAAATATTTAACTTTTTAATTGAAATTATATACATATATTTTGGACACATATATTTTTAAGTGACTAGTTATGGAATAGTTGCAAGTAACCTATTCCATAATTAGTCACTTAAAAACATATGCATTTATTAATTGAAAATTAAAGAACCAAACTCACCTTTAAAAGGGATTTTATTATTATTATTTTTTTCTTTTGGGAAGAACTAAGTCACGTGTGTAGTTATGTTCTTGTGTGCATTGTGCCATTGTGCAACGAAGAAAATCAAAAATCTCGTTTGGATAAAGTTCATAGGAAGTAGGGAGAAATGGAGAGAATGGGCCGAATTCCAATTTATCATCGATGACAAGGACTTATGATAAACCCCCTAACGATCCTAGCTGGCTAGCTTATCTTTAAACACCATTATGCTATTCTTCCTCCTTTTAAAATGAAGTTATGAATTATATAGTAACAAGTTTTGATTTGTGACACTATTAAAAAAAACAATATAGTTAATTAGTTATCAATAAAGTGTCAACTCACTTGATATTTCCTAAAAGTATAGAGTTCAAATTCTACTAAGGCCCTGTTCACTTCACCTTAAAAAAAAAAATATTCAGTAAAAGTAATTTCAGTTCAGTAAAAATAAGTTCAGTTCAGTAAAATTAATTTCAGTTCAGTAAAAATCAGTAACTTTAAAGAAGAAATATAATAGAAATTCAGTAAAAATAATTTCAGTTCAGCAAAAATAATTTCAATTCAGTAAAATTAATTTCAGTTCAGTAAAAATGATTTCAGTTCAGCAAAAATAATTTCAGTTCAGTAAAAATAATTTAAGTTCAGCAAAAATAAGGTAAAGTGAACGGGGCCTAAGTGAGGATATTCGGAGGTAGAGATTCTCTTATCTTGCCCCCTTTATTACTTTCAAGTATCTCGCCCATAAAAACATAACTGCACCAAAAGAACTATAAGGGTTAAAGTCTAATAAGGGTCATCTTACCTTAAAAAAATAAAATAGTACTTCGTCCTTTTTATTCTTCTTATTTAGAATTTGTACACTAAAATATCCTTAATCTTTGAATATTATAAATAATGTTTAATTATATATCTGATGTCAGCACAAGTACAATCTAGCTACATGCCATAATCAAAACAAGCACTATAAATTAAAATTCTTAAAGTTTGCTTTTAGCCCCCTTAAATTTTGTGGAATGATGATGGTCATTGTTATAACTTATAGTCCTTCCAATGATAAAATGAATAGCATTAGCCACCTACTTATCGGCTAATTCTTAACAAATCTTATCAAGTTATAAATGAAAGATTAAGATAGGACCTAATGATCACTCCATTTGGGTTTGTCGTGTGCCTTAATTATGCACTAGAGCCCACAACAAAACCTATCACCTAAATGCATGTGTAATATATGTATTTTTTAATGCGATAAGATGTTCATCACTAGTCACTATTACTAATAAAGTTATGAATGTCATCCCTACTTTCATGGATGATTGAATCTTTAGCATGCAAAATCAATGTAACAAATGTGTATATTGTATTGATTTGATAAGCTAGTACAAGTACTATCTCATTTTTGTCTAGTGATGTAGGAAAGGGACCATAACAAATTACCTAGTTCCCACTCAATTGGAATAATGTTTGAGTTGTATTTCGTCATGAACTAATTAACAAGAACATTTTACATACGTGTGGTTTAACTCTAATTTGTTACATATTGTCTATCTTAAAATGTTTAATACACACTTCATTACGACACTCCAAACATCCCTTAGCTTATGTTATTATTTCATTAACTCGTTCCAAAATAATTCTATCATTTTCTATATTCACCCATTCTACCATATAAAAGTTGTTACTATGTAGAATACTCTCTTTTTGTCCATGTAAGCTAGATATCACAAATTACCTTCCCTTTTTTTTTAAAAAAAAAACATTTTTTTGTCTAATATAACTCATACTTACATTTAATTACTTTTCTATCAAAATACCTATTGATAATAAAACTATATGTTATGAAAAGCATTAAACTTATATAGGACAGAGAGAGTGATTTTTTTTTATTTTTTTTATTTTTTATGGGTGTTTAAAGAGTCACAAGTGTAGGTGATGAGAATCATATCAATCTCAAGATCTCCTGAAATAGAAAGAGAAGCTCTAACCACTTAAGCTATCCCTTAGAGAGAGTGATTATTTGAGTAAATAAGAAACTTTTATTGAAATGAGGGATTTTTATTAAGTTGCTATTTTTTGGGTATGTTAAGTTGATACTTGAAGAATGAAGAAAACAAAAAACTTAAGGACCGTTTGGTTCGCGCAGGGGAATCTGAATGGAATGAACAAAGAGAATGAAAGAGAATGGAATGAAAAACCATTCCATGTAGTGTGTTATTTGTTTTAAAAATATAAAGGGAATCACCCCCACCACAACACCACCACCACACACGCCTTTTTCCTTCACTTTCTCACTTCTCCAGCCACCCCACAACCCAGCCATCACCTTGTCGGAATCCCCCGGAGCCCATCGCACCTCCCCTCCCCCGAAAATATCTTCCCCTCCCCGGAAAACCTTCCCCTAATCCCTTTCACCTTTCCTTCTCCTCTGAGCCAGCCATTGCCGTCAATTCCAAGCTCATAAACCCTAATTATTCATCATCAATACCTTCCAAATCCCAGAAAACCCCAATTAAGAAATCCAACAATTTCTCGTTTTTCTTCTATTCGAACTTTGCTCAATCGAAACAGGTGAAGCGATGGCAACGAGTGGTCGGGGAAGGTTTTCGAGGGATGGGGGAGGTGCGATAACCTCCGGCAAGGGGTGAGGGAGGTGCAAACAGGGGTAGTGAGTTCCGACGAGGGGTTGGGGGAGATTTTCGAGTGAGGTGCGAGCTTACCGGAGGTCGGTGAGTGGCGGAGAAGGGATGGCGATGGCCAGGGGAAAAGCGGTGAGGTGGCTGGGTGGTGGTTGTGCGGTGGGGGTAGGGTAGAAGGGTGGTGGCTGGTGTAGGCATGGTGGTGTAATGCTGGCTAAGGAAAGGGAATGGAAAAGGCTAGGGGGGTAGGGAATGAACTTAGAGGGATTTGGGGGAATGAAGGGGGTAAAGGGGATTGGAAAATTGGCCTAACAAACAACAACAAAGAGAATGATTCCCGTCGATTCCCATTCCCTTTGTTGAATACCCCCAACCAAACGGCCCCTTAATGGGATACCTTGAGAGAGCATATCTTAGCCAATATTTTTTCCATAGCAAATTTTGTTCTTTTTTTTTGTTTGTTTTTTTTTTTGTGACAATCAAGAAAAAAAAAAGATTACAGGCCCTTTCTAGCCGCAGTAGCCAGTACGTGGGCTTCGTTCACTTTGAGTTTGCTAACTTTGACAATTACAAAATTTTCTAAATTGCTAATGGCTTATTTAATATCAAACACCAGTTGCTTGATCCCTCTCTTTGCATTGTTGGTGTTGATGAAAGCCTTCACCAAGTCGCTCAAGTCCGTATGCATAATAACATTCCTCCCTGTAATATTGGGGTTCTCAATCGCCTTGAGAGCAGATATGGCCTCTGTTTGGGTCGGGGTTGAAGCAAATACATGAGCTTTCTCTCTATCAATCACTTTTTCTTTATCCTTGACGATCCAACCTACCGCTGCTAACCAGGAAGTCTATGAGAATAACTTCCTTTCCTTCCAAGATCCATCAATGATGACCTTTACATGGTCCTGTGTCACGCCTTCTACATTTCCCCACACTAGACTGCGCTTGTTTCTGGTGGTTCTTTGATTTTCAGCATGAGTTTTTACATTTCTTGCTGTCTGGCAGCACCTTTGCTCCATATGCTCTTCCAATGTTGGCCAAGGTAGATGATGTCTTCTGGTATGATGTTTTCTTTATTGAAGGTAGCCCTGTTTCTTGTAAGCCAAATGCTCCAGAGAGTACTAACAAACTCCATATAATGTTATCATGGTTATCCATGGAGAAGAAATAAGTGATGAAGTTTTAATTTGAATCCAAGTTCCGATGTCGAGCTCTCTTCCCATGTTTGCATTGATGCCCAAGCTGCTACATTTCCATATTCTTTTAGAGATGTCGCAATCCCTAAAAATGTGCTCCTGGGTTTCGGCTTGTGATTTACATACCCTGCATACATTACATATAGTTATACCCCTTTTCAGTAGATTATTTGCAGTGGGAAGAGCTTTATTTATGATTTTCCAGGTGAAAATTTTGTGCTTTGGCCAGATCTTCGCCGACCACCATTTCCTCCAAAAGGAGTAAGGGGTCTTTGAGCTTTTGCTACTTGATTGAGCAAACCAGTAGCCTGATTTTATGGAGTAAATTCCCGAGCTAGATGGTCCACAATCCCAGCTATCATTTGGAGCATGCTTTACTAGGGGTGTAGCTAGGATGTTTTTTGCTGTAGGGATGCTGAACCATTTCCAAATCCGATCTTTTTTCCATCCTCCTTGAGTTTCTAACAGCTAATGTACTAGCTTTGGCTTATTATCGTTGTTGGAGGTGAGACCTTCCCTGCATTTGATAATTTTTTTGTCACCCACCAGTCATCTTCAATGCTCGTGGATTTTCCATCAGCAATTGTTCTTCATAGTCCACCCCTCATGAGATGGATACTCTTGAAAATGCTTCGTGCACCCCAAGACATCGATGCTTGCATTAACCTTTCCTTCCTTTTTCGAACCAGTCATCCTTGTATTTAGCCTTGAACACCTTGGTTACCTGCAATTGAGGGTTAGAAAACATACGCCATGCTTGTTTAAAGATAAGAGCATGGTTAAGGCTTTTGATATTTCGAAGTCCAATACCCCCCTCATGTTTATGCTGTTCCAGAAGGGAGGATTTCCTCCAGTAGATTGGTCTTCTGTCCATGGAAGAAGACCACCAAAATTTCAGGATCAAGGAGGAGATCTTCTTTAGAATTGACTGAGGAAGAAGGTAGACACTTAGGATATGTGATTCCATAACAACTAGAATCCTGTTGATCAGGACAAGCTTCCCTGCCAAGAAGAAAGTTTGCTTGCAATCTTGCTCACTACCTTGTTGAAGATTGCAGAGCTTCTACCATCGACATCCATAGGGCAGCCTAAGTTAGTGCCCATATGCTCCTTATCTTTTACTCCAAGAACCTTCCTAAGGATTTTCTTAAATGTGTTCGGCATATTCCTTGAGAAGATTACATAAGACTTGTTCAGGTTTACCATTACACCTGATAGCTTGCAAAAATGGTCAAGGGTGCTTCTCATCATACTAAAGTTTTCAATATCAGCCTTGAGGAAGAAAATAGCATCGTCAGTGATAAAGAGGTGTGATATTGAAGGCCCTGATCTAGACACTTTGATGCCCTTTATAGCAGCAACATTTTGTAGGTGATTGAGTCTTTAAGAAAGAATCTCCATACATAAAATGAAGATGTATGGAGATAAAGGGTCTCCCTGTCCGAGCCCAGCTTTTGGGATGATTTTCTTCAAAGGTTCTCCATTGATAAGAATACGATATAAGACCGTGGAAATGCATTGCATTATCCAATAAATCCATAGAGCGGGGAACCCCATTTGATTAAGCACATTTTCGACAAATCTCCACTTAATTCGATCATAGGCTTTGTTGAGGTCGACCTTGAAGATACTTTCATACTTACCTGATTTGGCCTTCTTTTTTATCTTATGAAGCATCTCGTGTCCAATATTGAAGCTATCATTTATTGCTCTTCCTGGAACAAACGCGTTCTGGTTGTCCCCAACGAGGTCTCCAATGATGCCTCTAAGCCGTTTTACAAGACATTTAGAAATTATTTTGTAAGAAGTGTTGCATAAACTTATCAGCCTATACCCCGAAACCACCTTAGGATTATTAACTTTATGAATCATGGAAATGTAAGTCTCGTTCATCTTCTTCAGTAGGAAACCATCTCTAAAAAAAGAGAGGGGTGAATACCGTCAGGCCCTGGTGATGCAATGATGATTATGATGACAAAGCATGCTTCAAAGTTGTATCAAGATTTCATGACAAAGGGTTCCTAAAGGAAGAATTATCTAGCTATGTATTTGTGATGTGTGTGAAAGTGACACTAAAATTAGGCTGCAAAGGCTAAGGGTATGGAAAAATATTTTGAGAAGAGTCAAATGATGGTGACTCTTAGGCTGTGTAGGCTAATGAAGTAGGGATCAAGCCCCCAAGTCTAGCTCTAAATGAATAGGTATGGGCATTGGAGATCCCTTGATATGATCATGTATGAATGTGAATATGAATGCATTTTTATTACGGTCGCACCCCTGTGTGAGGTTGCCTACGTATCCGTTAGGAATCAGGCCGAACGTAGCTCTAGCCGAACCTCGCACAAGTGTGCGTACACCTCAAAGAGGTCTTTCAAGGTTTGTAACGGGGTTAGGCTAAAGGTTGAAGAAGAAGGGATAAAGGCTCAAAACCCAAGATAAGCCCCCAAGGTGTGCAACCTTGCATTTGAATCTTGGTATTTGTATGCTTGAGGTTTCTCACTTTTGAACTCATTTTTCTTTATTTTTGGCATTTGAAATTTGTATTTGAATTTTTTTATTATTTTTTTAAGTGTGAACAATCCAGATCATGCGGTCTATCACTCACTTGGCATTCATGTTTCTCAGGCACGGTAACGAGCACTCGATAAGAGACGAAATCTGAGACATGTTCGTATCAAAGACATTGGAACACTTGCCCTTTTGCACACTTTTATTATTAAATTTTTTTGAACTTTTGAAATTTTCTTTGGGAACAATCACTCAAGCTTTTGTACTTGGCTTTGAAAATTGCATAAGTTACACTAATCCCATCCCAAGGTTAGGTAGATGTGGGTTGAAAAAAGAAAGGTCTATCGTTAGACGAGGCTCAAAGTGGTTTATCGAAAAAGGATTGTATATTCAAAAGGGGTAAAGGTGATATGATGTGGCTACAAGGGGTGCCTTAACTCATTGGTATACCTTGTGTTTAGCTCGACGTGAATTTTGTTTTTTAATGCAAGAAAGAAATGCTCATTTTATTGAAATGGAAAGGGTAAAATTCAAACTCATGAAAGTAAATCTAAGAAAGATGAAGGGTGCCTATGCTAGACTTATTGGGGAAGGGAAAAACAAAAATAAGAAAAGAGATCATGAAATCTTGTCATTAGAACCCGCCTCGTGCTTTGTGCTTATCATCACTCGGTCTATGGACACTTTTTGTCAATCACATGACTCGAACTCAATTCACCATGCATAGATGAGCAAGAGTGTAGTGTAACGTAGGAGGTGAATGATATGTATGTGGAAAACATGAAAGAGGAAAGTATGTGAATATGGAAAGTGTACGTTTGAGAAGAAAGGTATAAGGTATGTAATGTATGGAAAGTGATTGATAGGTTGTCGTACACCTGTCAAAAATAAATTCCTAACAAAACCAACTAACAATATAGTAGGGTAAGTAGGGTGGAATCCACAGAGAGATGGCTATTCAATCTAGCTTTCAAGGTATGGAAAAACTAAACCATGTCACGAGATTGGGATAGCGAAGTAGTCTAAATTAAAATAGGAATAAAACAATTAATAAAAAGACCTAGGGTTATGGTTCACCATGTTTATAGTTCTAAATCTACCAAATATCAATAACAATTCAATTAATCAATTATCTAGAGCAATTTCTAAGCCTACGGTCAGGTCTTAACGCTCTCAATTCAACATATGTAGTTCGGCCATTAATATAATCAGAATTGCTAATTGTATGTAAGCCTCTAAAAGTAAGATCTTTTGATTCAAACTCTTATTAACAATAATTAATCAAACAATTGATCAGGTTGCGAGATTAACAATAAAATACTATCAATTCGAGAAATCAATAATCAAAATATCAATAACATCAATCAAGATTCATCATATAAACATGGATTCCCATACCCTAGAAATAAACTACTCTAACATGAAATAAATAATTAAAACTACTAAGGAATAAAACATAATTAAAGTAAATTACCTCTATAAATTAAAGTAACAAATTCAAGGACAAAACCATGGAGGAATCCATGGAGTTGTCCATGAAAAACTAGGGCTCGAGAGCAAACTAAAACGAACATATAAAAATAATAAAAAGCATAAGGAGAAAATAAGTCTCCTTGAGTATTTATAATTCCCTAAATTCTAATCTAAAAATAAATAAAGGAAAAAAATAAGAAAATGTAAATTACACAAGTTGTCAAACGATTGGATGATAGAAGATGACGTGGCAAGAAGACGCTCGATGGAATCGAGGGCCAAGCGAAGGACGTGCTGTGATTCCCCTTGCTTGCTGCTGTCGTGGGTAAGTTGGAGCTATATCTCCCTGGTCGAGTGAGCTATCGCTCAGGGCTGGGCTGCTGTTGCTCTCGGCATATACGAGGTAGCTCGCGAGTTCTCGCTTACTCGCACTCTACAGGCACAACGTCAACTTCACGGGCTTCTAACTTCTGATTCATAAGTTGTATATAGGCATGTGACCTAGCGTTGGAAAGATCTTCAAGTCTAGTTTCCAACCCAACTTTAATAACTTCAATCTGATCTATATAACTCAAGTTATGATCAAAAGAGTGAACAAAGGTTAGTTTGACACTTTGTAAACCATCGTTTTTCTTCGTTTTCAACTCAAATTCAATTCGGAAAGGCACATAGTGACCCTTGTGAATGCTATGTTCATTTTCCATGCACACAATAATCAAAATCAACATCCGCAAACATGAGATCTTCTATTAATAAACTCAATTCATTGGCTTCCATCCAAATATCATCCGAATCAACTCAATACACTTCGAAAACGTCCAAATGACTGTGAAATCACCTGAAATATTAAGAAAAACACAAACTAAGCGTAAAAGAGTACAGAACAAATAACTTATGCATTTGAGACCTAAAAAGCGACAAAAGATCTAAAAAATAACTATAAAAGTAGCATAAACGTGCCTATAAATCCTATATAAATATGACTCATTAGTGATGTGAAGGGAAAGAATGTAATTATGGAAAGATATGGAAAAATCCAGGAATAGGATGGACCCTCAACTCAAATGACGAAAAGGACGACTCATGTATGGACCTAAGACATGGTCATGGTATGAAAAAAGTATGTACAAAGTGTGTGAAGACTCGTGAGTGAAAGTGATATGTTCAAGACTCGTGTCATGACCATGTGACTAGACATGTGGTCAGACTCATATAGGACCGAAGAAGACCTCGTTTATTCATTAAACTGGTTAATTATGAAAATTAGACTTGACACGAAAAGAAATAAAAAAGGTTGGACGTTAAAAAGAACTCCTAAACTGGACAGGCTGTAGTATTGCAGTCATAACTTTTTATCTCTGACTCTGGTTGAGACTAAATCAACTTCAAATGAAAGATAAAATCCGGGGTTACAGATCCATAGGTCGCACGACACGTAACTCTTTCTGTAACTCCGGCTATGACCAAAACAAGTTGACGCTTATGTAGGATTCGAGAATAAAAATCCGGGTTGACTCAAAATAAAAATAAAAAGAACTATGGCTCGACTTAATAAAAAAGAAGAGGGTTAAATAAGAGAAACAAGTCCTTGTTTAGTATTTTAAGACTTTATTTACAAACACAAGTCAACACAAAAGGTTAGTAAGATATGCCCAAGTAAGGAATACACAAGTAGTCAAATAGTCACAACATGATGTAATGAGCTTGCAATCTAACCATGGCTCTAGTCCTCTAAAGTTCAAGGATTATGGTGGTCAAAAGAGGGTCCATGGTTATGAGTCCGGATGTGTCGCACGGAAGTCTTACCTTTGGAAGGGTTGACGCGTATGGATGGGACCCCGCAAGTTAAACTTGCTTCCATGGCTTGGTGAATTCACAAACTTGGATGTACCCGTCGTTACACGGAGCGTTTGATTGGGTAGATGGGGATTGGGAGTTGAGTATCGGAGAAAGAAAAGGTATGTACCTTTTGGGAAAGTAGTTGGGGAAAAATGTGACATTTCCATGAGTCATACTTGGTCATAGCTCTCTGCTTCTTCCCGAGGTGATCACAACTTGTAGTGTCTGAAGTAAAAGACCTTATCCGGTTGAAGGAGGGCATCGATTCCTGTGAATTCCTTTTTTGGAGAGAAATTGTCGCTGTAGTTCCGGACAATTGATGATCATAACTTATTTTCCTTC
Source organism: Chenopodium quinoa (assembly GCF_001683475.1). Lineage (NCBI taxonomy): Eukaryota > Viridiplantae > Streptophyta > Magnoliopsida > Caryophyllales > Amaranthaceae > Chenopodium > Chenopodium quinoa. The sequence continues at coordinate 653,314 of NW_018743175.1, forward strand.
TTTTCCCTGAGAGAATAGGGTACATGGGGGTTGGGCGTCTTTTAGTAGCTGGTTTCTGGGCAGAGGTCTCAGAGAAGGATTTGTATCTTTTTTGGTTAGGAATAGGGAGATCGGAATCTTCTGTTCTATTTCTTTTTAGGTGGTTACAGCTTCCCAATAGTAGCATTTTGATTTATTGTGTCCTATCCTACCACATGAGGCACAAACAATGAACACATTTTCATATTGAACAGGGAACCGAAGATTATGCTTTTTGGAAGATAATAGAGGGGTTTCAAGTAGAAGGGGTTTGGTTTAATGGATTTCTAATTTAGCTCTGATGGAGGTACAAGAAAGTGTTATCAACTCTTTGATTCTTCCCACTTTCGATAGGACTGGGTAAAAACACCAAGGCGAAATTTAGAATTGGGGGAATACCATTTATCAATACCCACATATCTGAAAACGAGAAATCAATTCCCGACAAAGGACATTCTACTGACCAATCTTTAAATATAATTAATTCGGCCTGAAAAGTGGCAGATTGGGCATTAATAATGGCGGAGTGATCACGATTGTCGTCACAACATAATAGAAATAGATTTTTCCATTTTTCCACTTTGATTTTGCTAAATTTAATCCAGTGATCGGACACCCAATGTTGGATTCTTAGTTGAGAGAATTGCCGGTAATCAAAGAATTTCCCGACAGCAATTTTAGGGTGGTGGTCAGGAGATTGAGCTTCCATGGCGATGGGAGTGAAAGCGCGGGAGGAAAGAGAAGATGAGGTATTAAAGGGGTGTAGAAGTCACTGATGATCGGAAAAGAGGTCAGAGATAAACAAGGTTGTCGGCGTTGATGATCGGAATTGAGGTCAGAAAATACAAGGTTGCCAGTTGATAATCGGTGTTTGGTTACAAATGGTGGACTAAGAGGTCACTAATTGCGGTGGCTCTAGTTGCCTAGAGAAAGGCTCTAGCTAAATTCTAGAGAAATATTGACCACAAACACTTGATACATGCTCTATTTCAAATTTTGTTCAATTGATCCTAAGAGTATTAACTAACAAAATTTATTTCATACTCGTAGATAATATTACCTCCGTTTCATATTATTTGTCATAATTAGACATTTTTCCTCTTTATTTTATGTTAAATAATTACAAATAATATAAAACAGAGGTAATATATATACATTCACGGTTATTCCTCTTTGTAATGGTCTTTGAATGAGTATTATTACTACTCATACTAATAGACAAAAGTGAGCATTCAATATCAAAGTATGGAGCTCCCACAAATCATCAATTCTCCATCGTCCACTTAGCATTTCATTACTTCACGTGCACATGCATAAACACAGACATATACCAGTTACGGCAGATACTACAACTAGTTGATAGGGTGATATATTAGAGAAAGCTTCATAATTTGGTAACCCCTACGGCCCTACCAAGGTAATTTGAGCGACCAATTTATAGCTTGTTCATGGTAAAAAACCTTATTTAATATTATTTCTCTACTAATTATGTACTTACAAATTCTTATAAATTTTCACTTTTTCCATTTCAAAAACTTTTACATGCCCTCGATTTACAGTAATTTACAGTATATCGAGCATTTTACATGTGTGATCAGTAATATAAGTTTTTTTTTTCAAAAGTAACCCTTATTTTCACATAAATGACCCATATCTATATAAACGTGACTCGTATTTTCACAAAAGTTATCCAGAATCTCACCTGTTTTTTGATTATTTTTTTCAAAAGTGACTCATATTTGAACAAAAGTGACCCATATTTTCACAAAAGTTATACATTAAAATTACTTATAACAATGCATAGAAACATAGAAATATTAACAAAAACAAACAAAAAAGTTAAAAATTAACAAAATTGGTCACAAAATTCTGAAATGTAGCTTCAATTTTTTTCGTTTGAACTAATAGGAGGAGCAATTATCTCGTTCTTTGGAACCTTATAATTCGCCATTATAATCAAAAATTAAAATTAAAAAAGAATTTAGATGAACATACCTTAAAAAAATTAAAATAGAAAAATAGATGAACGTATATCTCGAAATTGGTTGTAGAAGAAGAATAAATGAACAAAATAGCAAATTTAAGTAAGAAATCAAGATTCAATCGTAAAAAAGAGAACGAAAGATGAAGAAATAGAGAGAGGAGAGAGAAAAAGAACACGAGAAAAAGAAAGAGAAGTAGGGAACTAGGAGCAGAGAGAAAAATAAAAATAAAAATTATTTTCAAAAACTTCGCCACACAGTAAATTAATGTAAATTGGATTTTTTTTAAAAATTTGTCTTTCCATTTTATATATATTTTCAATCAAACAAGCACTTAATCTAAGAAATTATCAAACATTTTGCTATAAAAATAGTAAATACATGCGAGGATTAGTCTTTCTAAAAACAGGAGAGTACAAAAGAAATACTAAACCGATAGTAGTTACAAAACACTTCACGTCCACACCGGTCTTTTTAAATAGGATCATCAAATTTTGGTCATTTTCAGGAACAATTGAGAGAATTGAACATTACAAAGCCATATGTAAACCAAAGATCCAAACCTACCTTGATTTTTAATATTAGTCCTTATAATGGGATCCAACTGATACGTGCTACAATTGACCGATTACGATTTGCCTTTCCATATCAGCTAGTCGGATCATCCATTTATCAACAATTACTTCCAAATCTCCAACACTAGACCACGTGGCATGTATCTTATCCTAAGCTACTGCACAAGGTTGATCATTGGATAATTATGTCTATTATATTATTTTTGCGTCATTGCATCCACTAAATAGTTAAATCACTATGTTTTGACCACTCACTTATTATATGTAAAAAGTTAAAGCTTTACATATGAATATATGATTATGAACAAATTTTAAGCATGCATTGGATTGCTTTTTAAAATGTTTTAACAATACCGAAAGTTGATTAGTAGAATTGCGCGATCGATATTCCTTTTCAAAATAGCAAATTCTTATATGAAATAGTCTGAATATTATAAAATTGGTTGCACTTGCTTCCTCCGTTTTTGTTTGCTAGTCCTATTTAAAAAATTTTGACCATTTAAAATTAAAGGGAATCTTTCAAATTCCTCTCTATATATAAAAATAAATATAGTCATATGAGATTTAGTTTTATTTGTCTCGATGAGTACATTATTAATATCTAATTTTTATAATTTTTACTAGTGTGAGATTAAAGATATTTGCAATCAAATTTTTGCATAGATATACGTATATGAGAGTATTATCTTTTGGGACTTTCCTAAATAGATTTCAAACTCTTGCTTTTTGTCTTGGTAAAAATCTTACAATAGCATTTATTTATCTTAATTTTATCTCCTTATAGTAAGTAATCTCCTAATATCAAAATAATATCACATATGATATTATACTCATGATATTATAATAATACTTTTTAGATCTCATCAACAAGGTAAAAAGTTTCTTGATCGGTAAAAATAAATTAAAATTTTAATGCACACAATCTTCTCTTCTAGCAAACCCAACGATCTCACTTTCTTTTCCTTTCCTTCAGTGTTGTTACAAAGAGAGGAAAGAATTTTGCAGAACAAAAGAAGTGTAATTAGATGTACTCGCATTGATAAAAATAAAAGTAGTATAATTTCTAGGGACTTTCCTAATATTATCACATAAATAGATTTCAAACTCTTACTTCTTGTCTTGGTAAAAATCTCACAACAGTATTTATCTTAATTTTATATCTTTATAGTAATCTCCTAACATCAAAATAATATCACAATATTATTATACTTTTTTAGATCTCATCAATAAGGTAAAAAGTTTCTTAGTTTAAAAAAATAAATTAAGGAGTATAACTTAAATGCACACTCTCTTTCTCTTCTAGCAAACCCAAAGATCTCACTTTCTTTCCCTTTACTTCAGTGTTGTTATAAAAAGTAGGAAGAATTTTGTGGAACAAAAGAAGTACTCCGTTATGTTATTAGATGTACTCGCATTGATAAAAATAAAAGTACAATTGGACACCAACAATGAATTGGATGGGTTAGCTAGTCCTAAAAAATGCACAGGCATATAGTTTCCTCTTTTCGAGGAAGTAAAATTGGGTAAATTACAAAGAGATAAAATCGTGTAAGGGGAAAAAAACCAATACACGTCCAAGTACCTAATGTATTTGGACACGATAACAATCACGATTACAATCCCTTTCATAGGTTAATATGGTAGTCTAAATTTTGCACAGAAAAAACGATCATCATTATTATATTCATATTTATCCGAAGCAAATAACGTGTTTAAATTTAGTCATTAGCTTTGAATTAAAGTACAAGAGATAAATCTTCTTACTAATGACTGACGTATGTATGGTAACATAAGAATAATTTTCCTATAACCCAATTTCAATACAATTCCAATTTGATATTCTGTACCTCTCTATATAAACACTCAAACTTCATTACATTTGCAAACACAAAACAAACTCTAAAAAAAAACACACCCTTGAATTTTTAACAACTCAATGGCAACAGGAGTTCCTCCAACCACTTCAATTAACAACACAATTTTAAACCATAATAAAAAACGTTCAAGCGACAATGAAGATTATGGTTACAACTCTATGCTCATAACCAAGAAGGCCGCAATCGCGGCCACGGAAGATCCCGTGGCTGCGCTAGCAAGCGCACGCCACGAGTTCGGAGAACACGGAGGGGTAAATATGTCAATAGAGGCATCCGCAACCTTTACGGTTATGGAGCCAGAAACTATGAGGCGGTTATTTTCTGGTGAATTAGGACCTGACCGTGACTATTTCATATATAGTCGTCATTTTAACCCTACGGTCCTAAACCTCGGACGCCTTATGGCCGCCTTGGAGGGGACGGAGGCCGCTTATTGCACAGCTAGCGGCATGTCCGCTATCTCCTCCGTCCTCCTCCAACTCGTAGGCGCTGGCGGCCATATCGTAGCGTCTCAAACACTATATGGTGGTACTCATGCTTTGCTTACGCATTTTCTCCCGCGTACAAGCGGGATCAATACTACGTTTGTGGATATATGTGATCATGCCGCCATTAAGGAGGCGATCGTGGAGGGAAAGACTAAAGTGGTTTATTTCGAGTCGGTATCGAACCCGACTCTGACGGTGGCGGATATACCTGAGGTGTGTAGGATTGCACACGATAAAGGGGTGATTGTGGTGGTGGATAATACTTTTGCACCGGTTGTGATATCTCCCGCTAGGCTTGGTGCGGACGTGGTTGTGCATAGTATTTCCAAGTATATTAGTGGTGGGGCCGATATTATCGCAGGTAATGTCATCTTTAATTTGTCATTTGATCGTATAATATTTTTTTTTTAATTTACCTATTATACATGTGTCTTGTTGTTTCTACCTATTTTTGTCGCAATTTTATTGCATGAATTTTGATTGGAATTTACTGCATGATTATTGATTGGAATTTGTTATCTGTCCTTTGTTAATGTATAGTATTGGTAAACTGGTAAGACATGCACTGGATAAACAGAGGACATTATTGATTTATTGATTGGAAGTATCAAATATGCTAAGAATAATGTAGTGTAGCCTCTTACTCGTTAAATTTTTCTCGGTAATTTTGTCAATTAAAACGGAGAGAATATATATATAAAAAAAAAGAGGGAGTATATACAAAAAGTTGCGGTCTTAATTAGGTGGATGTTAAAATACGTAACTAATATATTCCGTACACTAAAGAAAAAAGGTAATTGTAAATTAAATTTCATTTTCAATTCTTTTGTTGGTAAAGATGATAAAGGTTTAAACATACATGGTGTGGAATTTCAATTGAACAGACCATTTTGGAGTCAAGCGTGGTTAATTTTTGCTAAATAAGCAGTGATTAATTTTTGCTAAAGAAATAAAATTGATTAATACAGAGTAATTTTTCTTTTGATAGTAAAGATGACCAGCCAGTCTGCTAGATATCAAACAGCGATACATGCATGCACAAACACAATTATTCGTGATAGAGAACTTAAACTCTTGACTTGTGTTAATCTGTTACTCACTTTGTATCTTGCTATATATTTACGGAGAAAATGAAAAATAATTCAAAAAATTAATAATTAGTTCATCCCTTGTAAGTTATGTACTTATGTATATGTTCCCGATGCACTTATCACATTTTTCGCCTAAACACGTTACACGTGCAATTGAGCTTTTATATACTTCGTATAACATTTAAAGTCACTAAAACCTAAATTCCACTTGATAAAGGCTGAATTAAACTCCACCTACACGACTAATTATCTAACTCTTATGTATTTCGTATAATATATAAACAAGAAAAGTGTAAAAACTAGCTCAAGAACAAGAGTATATAAAGTGTAATTTAAAATATAGAGAAAAATCTTGGTACTCCGTAACAATTTACCATGTTAAAGAGGCCAAAGTGACATTTTCCACCTCAATCATAAGATGCCTCTAGTACTATCAATTGTGGTGTGTGTCATATAAATTGCCATCTGGCCCATCTTTGGCTTGTACCTATCAGTCCTACAAAATTTCCAACACTTTGGGTCTTGGATAAGCTTTAACTCACGTACTCACGTTTCCCTCATTCGATTCACTCTTTATTTATGACTTTTGTGAGTTACGACAAATATGTCAACATTGTACTACTCTTTAACTTTAAATTACTCTCATGTTTGCCTTTCACCTTTCATCAATTGTAAAAATGCACAACTAGTCGGGTTGTAAAAGGACGATAAAATCTACTCCGTAATTTTTTTATTTAACACTTTTTAAGTTTTTAAATCGCACATCATTTATAATAAGTGAAAGTTGTTAAATTTTGTTAGTTGTTTAAAGTTTTCCATCGCTAAATGGAGTACTCCGTACCATTTTAGAAAAATAAATAGACGTACTTATAATTGGCTTGACTTGATGTAGGTGCTGTCTGTGGGCCAGCAAGCCTAGTGAATTCAATGATGGACTTACACCAAGGGGCCTTAATGCTACTAGGCCCAACAATGAACGCCAAAGTGGCATTTGAACTCTCTGAAAGGCTTCCTCATTTAGGCCTCAGAATGAAAGAGCATTGTGCACGGGCCTTAGAATTTGCCAAAAGGATGAAAAAATTGGGCCTAAAAGTCGTATATCCTGGGCTAGAAGATCATCCACAACACGAGCTTTTAAAGTCCATTTGCAGCCAACAATATGGGTATGGTGGCATCCTGTGTGTGGATATGGAGACCGAGGAGCGGGCCAACCGGTTGATGTACCAGCTCCAAAACTGCACCCAGTTTGGGTTCATGGCGGTTAGCTTGGGCTACTACGAGACCCTTATGTCGTGCTCCGGTAGCAGCACTAGTAGTGAGATGAGTGAGGAGGAAAAGGCTCGCGCAGGTATCTCACCGGGCCTTGTTAGGATGTCCATTGGCTATACTGGCACGCTCGAGCAGAAGTGGGCCCAATTTGAGAAGGCATTGGGTAAATTGCAGGATGTCAAGTTTAGTGTTCGCCACAAATGAATCAAGAGAAAGGTCTTGTTGCACTCTTGCTTAGCTCTGCCTTAGAATATACTTTGATCAATTAGTATGATGCTGTAAGTAACTTTGGTTTCATACTATATTGTCTATATAAACGGCATATTCAACTGTGGCAATGCCATATTTTGTTATGTATCCTGTCTTTATTTTCCTTGTGCTTGTCTACTCGTAATTTTATTCTTATATAGTCTTAACAATTAAGTCTTACACTTAGACAGTCCTACTTGTTTTTCCTCTGCACTTAAACTTGTAACCATACATCAAGGTGACGAGTGATAAATCGTGCAGTCGTGCACATGATCCTTGCCTAGGTAATTTATGGTGTACGAATTATATGGTATGTATTGGGACTACATGGGTAATTGGGTATAGGGGAACTGCATTACCAAATAGTGGACATTTAGGAGAAAGAAAGTGTGTAGTCCGTACTCACACGAACGTGACTGATTGACTTTGTACCATTGCATTATGCACTGTGGTCGAGCACGCTTAAGGCTGATAAGACATCAGAAGTTTATGCTTAATAACATGAAGTCCAGTCGATAATGATGAAAAATATGATTTACTGATGATTTGGCAGCAGAAATCTAGAGTGGAATTTGACAGTGTATATCCTAAGGAGATGTTTCCATATACAACCATCACAAATCAAATGATGAGTAAATATCCCCTGCCATCAGTCCAAGATATGAAAACACATGTGAAATCGAACTATCTTCGGTATTGAAAGGGTTTCCCTTAGGACACCTTCGAGGTCATGAACTTTTATTGCGAAGCCAAACAAAATAGCTTTAATAGATAAGATCGAATCCTTGCTTAGTATCCGAATTCTTTGGTAAAGAGTGATTAAACATTGAGGATGTATACGGACAATTTGTAATGTGCATTCAAGGTATCCAAAATTAATGAACGTCCTACCACCATGTCTCTACATTGTCTAGTACCTCTTGTAATTGCTGCAATTAATTTTCAGGTCATTCTCATTGCCGGTGCAAAAAAAGTTGAAGGTGAAAGCTATAAGATAACAACATTACACATTAAGAGCGGTATTTTGTTGCTATTCTGTTTTAACTCGAATATAGACTGAAAGTCCCTCTTTGCAAGGCAAAGTATGGATTAAAGACCCTCATTCTTAGGCAATTCATCTATAATTAACTTGTCAATTTTCATTACTTTGGTTCTTCTAGTTCCTGCCGACATAGATTGTAAGAATCACTACTTAGTATTATGCCCTTTTTTGGTCTATATCAGTACCCTACAAATATTTGGCCACAATTATTTGTCTATTGCAGTATTCATGTTTTTCAATCATTAAGCAATTCACTTAGCAACGAGGCTAACCGGCAGTCACTGTCTTACAAAGTTATGGTACTTAAAAGAGTTTAGACTAGCTAAGCCTGTTCTGTGTTCAGATGACTCGTTCGGCCAATGTCTACATAGTCAGTCCTCCATAAGATGTTCAGAACTTCAGACCATATTATGAATTAGGATGCCACATTGTACTTAATTTAATCGCAGTCCAATGCTATAGTACTAGACAAATGCATAGTCCAATTGATTGTCCTTGTTATAATCTCTATTTGTTTAACTAAGCTGTTACAGATCAGAGTAATCATGAGACAAATTAAGATGAACTAAGTTAGCACGTATTGAGCAAGTTTATTATAATAGTTACTAAAAGTACAAATATTTAATCACGTTTTGTATATATCTATCAAGGAAAATACATTGCATACAAAGCAAATATACGAATTCACACTTTATATTTGATCACCTAGATTGTGTGAATTCAAACAAACGAAGAGTGTACGACAAACTTTTATTCACGATCTAATTTCTATGTCTCCTTATGAAACTTACATCTTATCTTACACGGCAAACCTTGTTCTTAGTTAGTTAAGGTTTCAAACAGTATATTTACACATTACACCCGAACTAGTAGTATAATTCTTTTTTTTTTTTTTTTTTTTCGGGGAACTAGTAGTATAATTTGGTTTAACTCACTTTTGTACAATATCAACCAAACTAACTAATTAAACTCTCACGTCTTAGTCGTACACTCAATTACGCCTAGAGTGGACCATAACTTTGAGGGGATTAGCCATTTCACATGACAACTTCATAACTTCACTAAGAGTAACAGGATATTGATCACATTGCGTCCACACAAATTCATGAAGCAAAGTCCCAACCCAATAAGTTACGGTAGTTAACCCGAGCGCCTTCCCGGGGCAAGACCGCCTCCCGGACCCAAACGGTGCCAGCCTAAGATCCGATCCCAACACCGAGAAATCATCCATTTTATCCATAAACCTTTCCGGGGAAAACCTAAGCGGGTCAGCCCATATGCCGGGGTCCCGGGCTATGGCCCACATATTAACCATAGCAGTTGTACCTTCTGGGATATGATACCCGTCAAGGGTTGTATCAGTTATTGCTAAACGGGCCCACGATAGAAGTGGGCCGGGTGGGTGTAATCTCAGAACTTCTTTGATCATAGCCTGAAGATAGCCCAATGAAGGAATATCAGATTCCATCAACGGTCTAGATTTTCCGACCACTTTGTCTAATTCATCTTGGACCTTTGATTGGATATCAGGGTGAAGGACCATTCTTGCTAGTATCCACTCTATTAACACTGCTACTGTATCCGTTCCTCTGAATATCATCTCCTGCCATTCGTAGACGAAATCGTTCAAAATTACGATAAATAATAAATTTTTCCAAGACAATATTTATTGAATTTTATATCACATAGGAAGTATATAGATTAGGGAGTAATATTTTGTGTCACTTGTTTTTTACCATTGTGAATATTATTGTGGAAAAACTTTAGCCCTAGAAAAAAGGTGGTCTAAAGCTTTATGTACTGTCACATATCAATAATCATTACATCAATTATCAATAATGATGTTCAAATTATTAATTATTAGTGCTACTAATGAGTTTGTTTATTAGCTTATCCTAATTTTCTTTAGTGGTACCAAAACTGTCCATTTAATTCACAACCTCTTATGAGTCAATTTAGCGCGGATTAGCTGGTTAGACATTACGAGAGTGGGGAAGGAAGCTTTTTCTAGGAAGAAAGCTTTTTCTAAATAGAGATAGATCGAAGTAGTGTTACTATATGAAGAATGTTTATTCTTAATGTAAACGTCATTATACATAGTAATAGCTACAAAAATGCTACTGTTAGATTTGTTTATTTGGTAGCACATCTTATTCTTGCATTATTATAAGGAGATCGGATTTGTTGTCCCCACATCCCGAAAAAAGAAAAATACCACCAACAAGTTTATTTATTCATTTTAAGACAAAAATAGTATACTACTTCGTATGATTTAAAAGGAGATTATCATCGACCCTCCAATTGCATATATAACTACTCCATATATTACTATAATAATTATGAAATATCATTGGTTGCAACTGTCGTGATTGCTTCATTCATGTATGCCTAGGGTATATTATGTTGAGATAACCCTATTTTATGTTCTTAACAAAATTCAAGTGGCAAAACTTTACTATTAAATATAATTGTTGTGTACTCGACTACTCGTGTTGATAGTATAATTTGAATTATTAATTATATTGAAGTACGGTAGAAGTATGAAAAATACTTACCCAAAGAACAGCCACCATATCAGAATCAGACAATTTATCAGGTCCATTTAAGGACAGTAAAACATCTGCAAAATCATGGCCTCTAGCGTCGTCGTCACCTGCCTCTTGCTTATGGTCCCGAACCCGGTGCTCGGAAATAATCCGGTTAACAAACCGATTAACCCGAGGAACGAGCTGAGAACATCTCTCACGGATCCTTTGAGGATCAAAAGAACCAAGCCAGGAAAGATGGTCAGACAAGTTGAGCTTCCCTAGTAACTCATAACCTTCTTGTACGAGCTGACTAAGTTCTGCTGCCTCGCTATTCAGCGAGGCAGTTGACAACTCGTACCGCCTTCCGAACACTGATTCCATCATGTTGGTCAGAGATGCTAGCTTCAGCATTTCTCTGACAGAAAATGCTGCTGTATTTTTACCAACATTATAATTAATCATGTTCACCATTTGTGAGGCGATTTCAGCTCTTTGTATTACGCCGAGGTTAATCTGTTTCGGACAGAACATATGGGTGGCGGCAATCCTCCGTAACGTCCTCCAGTAAACACCGTACGGGGCGAACCCCATGGCACGGTTAAACATCAAGCTGTAAGCAGACTCCTTGATCGGACGGTCAGCAAACACCGAATTACATAGGATATCTTTAGCTACGTCAGGATTGCATGTGATCACGACACGTGTGTCACCCATACTAAAGGCCATAAGCCTCCTAGCTCCTAGGAGGTTAGCCATGGAGGTTAACTTATGGTGGGCTAAGCCCACCGTTAAGTCCATGCTTCCTATGATGGGATAACCCCGGGGTCCTGGGGGTAGTACCGGGGTGTTTCGTGGGGTGAATTTATTGTGACGGTATTTACCCCAAGCTGGACCCCCGGGTTCAACCCAGTGGAACAAAACTATGGTTAATGAAGCTAAGCATAAGAGGGTGAAAAGAAAAAGGATAGTTTGTGGTGAAAAGGCGGTGCATTTGGAAGCGAGGGCTATTAACCATAAACTCTCAGTTTGCGATTCCATGGAAAAGAGGGGTTAAGAAGTTGGTTGTTAAATGGAGGTATTAGAGAGTGTGTGTATTTGAGTATTTGGTGCGGCTTTCTATTTATGGTTTATTTCATAGGTAAGGAGGTGGGTTTATATAGAGAAGTGTGGCAGGGGGCTGGCAATTAACATTGGTACATACGTTATTTGTGGTTTGATATATGATAGCTGTAAAATGACACTTGTATTTTATTTTATTTTTTAAGTTTATTCCAAAAGTTATGAAAATTAAATAATTACAAGTTTCCTTGTGCTAATATTCAATACCTGTAAAACATTAAATTAAAGGTTTATTGTGTATATGTCTTTATATTAAGATGATAACCCATATATATTATATGAGTTGAGACAAGTTGTCTTTAAGAATGAGAAGGAATTTGACTAAGTTATAAGAATTCAGTGTGCTACTGGATCCTATCATTCATTGATTTTAAAATGAAACCTTATTATATTTGTTGATAAGAATCTTATTTGACGCGAACTTTTTAGTCTTAAAGTTGCCGGTACCATGTATTGAAAATAACAAAAATTACTGATTATTGTAAGAAAATTAAAATCATCAATAATGCTCTAAGTAAAAGGCTAAGGTTTTTCATGTTACTAAACTCCCCCCCCTCCCCACCCCCACCCCCACCCCATACATTCACAATTAAGACACTATTTTTTTATTAAAAAAATTAGTTACTCCACATGGATTAAACTTGATTCAAAGAAAGGTATATATATCCAGATGCAAGATGCATCAAGAGTATTTTCTGCTCATTTATTAATTTTTGCTTATTTTAAAATCTTAAAATGAAAAGAAAAAAAAAATTGAGCAAAAAACTTCCTTTTAGATGCACCCACCTCTATGTACATCCAGTGTATAACATTAGTGTAAATAATGTAGGCAATGAAATGAAACGAAGTTAGCTAATGATACTCATAAATGATATGAACGAATTGAAGTAGTACTTGTTAGGCCATAAAAAGTACGAGTCAGCCCATTTAAGTAGGTTAACTAAGCTTTATTAGTTTTTAATTTAGAAAAAACAAAGTACGAGTCAAGTTGAAATTAGTTACGTACTTGAACCTGTGTATTGTGATAGAGAATTAGAGAAATCGTATAACGGTAAGTTAGTTTTAAAGAAGGTGTTCTAAGCGCCGCCATTGACAATAGTAAGATCGATATACGGAAAGTGATTAGCTAAATTTGCGTTGATATGAATGTCATGCAATATGCATGCAAATGTTATTAATCTTATTATTATATTTTATGTTATCTTAATTAACCATTAAGGTCATGTAACAGATATGAAGCTGTTAGTTTTGCTGATTCACCGAAACTTCCGTAGACTACCTTCGTTTCCATTTATATTTACTGACGTAATATCTAAAAGTCCACCTTTTTTTTTTTTTGGTGCAGTGGTTGTTGTTGAAAGAGAGGGGCAAGCCCCTTAAAGAGGTAGAAAATACATCTAAACCAAACATAAAGTATAACAAACAAAGCACTAACTACTAGACTCAGCTCCTAGAACAATATGAAAATCCCCTTAATCTATGAACACTATGATCGAACTCCCCTTAATCTCGCTCCCAATTAAACAATATGAAAATCCGATCCTTCAAGACCTATAAAATCACCGATTTTTGCTTCAAATGCACCTTGTAATTAGCTAACCAGCCAGCCGCACAATTAGCTTTCCTTTAACAATGTCTTATCGTAACCTCTTATTCTTTGCGAAGAATTAGAGATTTGCATCTTTATATCACGTGTATACAAAGGAGAGCTAGAAGGAGTCTCATCCATCAACATAAGCAATACTACTTTGAAATCTTTGTCAAAAAAAAAAAAAAAAAAAAAAAATACTACTTTGAAATCCTTCTTGTGGAGGGGGGGGGGATACATAGTGGTTTAAAGGCTTTATTAATATAGTATTGCCTTTTTTCCCATTTTAATCAATTGGAGAGCTCCAAATAATAAAAAGGACTGTAAAATAATAATAATAATAATAATAATAATAATAATAATAATAATAATAATAATAATAATAATTTATTCAAAAAAAAAAAAAAATAATAATAATAATAATAATAATTTGATTTATCTAGATACTAGCTTGATTTTCATAGAACATAAAATCAATCTTGAGTCTCCAACCATTAACTTAGAATTTAGGTCGACTTGATCGTTAGTCATGGTATTAGAGCCATTGTGATAATAAGTTAACAATTTTAATTTCATCCAGCTTCCTTTTTTAGAGTAAATATTTTAATTTGTGTTGTGATACCCAAGCCTCTCACAATTGATTCTCATATACACTCCCTTCCAAAATTGCTCAATCATTAGTGTTGATATTCAATTATTAAGGTAGAGATCGAACCTCTGACTTGGATGCTCACGAGGTGTAATTCGTGTTACATACTCTTTTTAGTTTGCAGAGAACAGTGTAGTTAAATGTTATTTTACTCCTTAAAGATGATCAATGAAGAAGTGAAGATCATATATAAAAATATATTTGTACCTAAGAGGCCAAGATCGAGGGTATAGCCATATAGATGATACAATCGATTATGCACCAGAAAAATTAGATGAATCATTGCTATGTTGAAGCAATAACCTTGCTATAACCGAATGATAATGTCTTTCTAGACTTATTGGTAATATTATTGCTAAATGCCACCATTATTAATACAGAAGGTGACCTAACCTTATTGATTCGTCTTCGTCGCACTACCCCATTCATCAATTACACTTTAGTCTAAATTTTAACCTAAAATTGGACACATAATTTTAAATTTCATTGACTACACTACCGCACTAACTACTTGATCGAGTAACTACCCTGCAAATTAAAAAGTGCAAATAAACATAGCCTAATGTTGTAAGTCCAACACACATAATATGTTAGGAAATATTGATTCGTCTCCGTCGCACTATCCCCATTCATCAATTACACTTTAGTCTAAATTTTAACCTAAAGTTGGATACATAATTTTAAATTTCATTGACTACACTACCGCACTACCTACTTGATCGAGTAACTACCCTGTAAATTAAAAAGTGCAAATAAACATAGCCTAATGTTGTAAGTCCAACGCACATAATATGTTAGGAAATATGATTATACGAAAATGACTATATATGTTAGTTGCTATCGCTTGTTCATCATGTGGTGGTCAATTCGAACTTTCACTGTGCTACGATTCTATTCTTAACTATTGATTATTACTTGTACATTTAGTGGTCAATGGAGAAATCAAGTCAATGGACACGTTTGTTGAATATTATTGTTCTAATTTAACGTGGTCGTTGTAGGCTTGTATGTAGCTTGGCATCTCATAATTCGATTTGATATGGCTTGAAAATTAAATTAGATTTTGAGCAAAATTTGTGGTAGGTATTTCATCTGTCCTTTAAATTTGCCTTGACTTCTGTTTTAATTGTCTCTTTTAAGTTTGTCCTATTCTATAAATGATCACAATGATCTATCACTTTACTCGTACACATAACATTTTCAACAGTTGATACCATCACTATATTTTTTCTCTCATCAACACAACATAGCACCACACAATAGAAATTTTAAAATTTCATGTTAGAATATGCTTTAAATCAGTTAACCCCTTTGAATGACTATGACAGGGTTTCGATACACTAGTTTTGGGGGCCTATTTCGTTTTAGGTTTTGGCCTGGCAGGGTTTAGCCTAGCCACTATTCTTTTGTAAAGATGAGCACCAAAAAAACTATTCTTTTGTCAAGATCAAATTCTCATCTCATTTGTTTATAAACTAACTAATCGTTAGTGAACCACATAAAATATGTGTTACTGTTTGTTGATTTCAATAATCTTTCTTGCATTTGTTATAACAACTATTATAAATATGCTAACTTGAATAGCTAGTTTAATATACTACCTTCGTTTTTATTTAGTTGACACCTTACTATTAACACGCTTGTCAATACACTATTTTAATGATTAATATTTCTAATTATCGATATGGTAAAATTATAAAAAGTGGATATTAATATAATATATACAATGAGACGATTCAAACAAGATCCTACAGGCTATATTTTATCGTAGCTATTAATCATAAAAGCTAGTCAAAGTGTAATTTATAAATAGTGCAAAATTCAAATGGTGTCAACTAAAATAAACTAAGGAAGTATAAATTTGATGGTTTAACATTACCTATATTTGAATTTTTGTTATCCTTTTATTGTCCGTAGTATTTTACCATTTTTTACAATTATAATGAAAGCTTGACTGCCCTTTATAATGAAAGTATTTTAACAGTAACTACATACTAATTAGTAGCTAAACTCGATTAGATTTAGAAAGCTTGACTGCCCTTTATAATTGACGAAGGGACTTAGGGGCACCATACTTTTCATGAATGTTTCAAAATTAATTTTTGGAGTTGATGTAATATTTTAATTCCTCTATTCCATGTCATTAGCCTACTAGCCTTAATTAAATTACAAGATGTTAAAAGAGTTGACCCCAAGTCTCCAACTTGCACTTGTTTCAAAATTTGATACAACACATAATGACTTTCGTCAAATTCTATGTTTCCTCGTATTTGCCTCTCGGTCGATCGATGGGTGACCGTTATTATATGGGTTTTGATCTGGTTATTTGCAAGTTGTTATTTGGTTTGACTTCATTATGATTAGGCTTAGCGTTTTCTTTTCCCCTTTAGCTATTAAAAGGGACGATGTTTTAGTATAATAGAATCCAATATGAACTATGAACCTCACCAAAGGACAAATGGCCTGCTTCATTCTACTGTTATCTTTATATTTAAGAGATTTAAGGCATTACCTAGCCAGCAACAAGGTGTCTAGCTATATTCAGGATAATACAATGCACACACATAAGTAGAGTTGTGACTTGTGAGTGCGTGTGTGCACATGCGTGTGGATGTACCAATGAGGTCCTAAATTACTTGTTAAGATTATGGGTAGTCTGCACATGACATGCTACAAGTTGAATTTGTCACCTTCATTTTTTATTTGTATTGCCCTTGTAATTTGTTCAAATAAAAATAAAAGTGTGTGAATGTATAAGCATATATATGTGTACATGTGCAAGCTATTAGAGATATATTGTTATCTTGTAGTATCTACTCGACAAACTCTTGTGATCACATTGATAAAGTTTAAAATTGAATATTTTTATGATGTTTGTATGTAGTCAAACTTTCTTTTTACGAGGACTGATGCTTGTTACTAGTGAAATTATTCTAAAACCTATGTTGAAGTGTAACATTTTCAAACAACACATGTAATGTTCCCACATTGATAAAAGACGAGAGGGTTAGACACTTTATAAGGCTAAGAGGCTACTCTTTATATTGTCATTGGTTTTGGGATGGAACTTCCTTGAACTTATAAAGTGGACTCTCACTCTTAGTGACGGGCACAAACTTGACTTGGATTCATAGTTTGACTTTGTACACTATTCACATAATTAGCTTTGACTTCGTTTTGTGATTTCGTATTGAGAAAAAGTATAGTCATGTGAGGTCTTCTTATATTCGTCTTAACATCTATTTTTTAAATATCAAATTTTTATAATTTTTGCTAATATGTAATGAAGGATATTTGCATTCGAAAGTATGCATTGACAAACGTGCCTAAGTGAAATGTGTCACTAATATGAAATGAAGGAAGTTTATAGTATTTCTATTTCTATTTTCATTTTTTTTTTTTGGCAAACAAGTGGGAGTTTTAACTAGTGGGAATATCTTAGTGCTCATTGCATTATGATTCGTTATTGAAGGAGATACTAATCTATTTTTTGTATTAAAACAAGTTAATCTAATTTTGAAATTTACAAATATAGCATGTTGCTCTAGTTGTATGATAGAATAACATAAAAAAAGAAGAGCCCGTCAAAAAAAACATAAAAGAAGAAGAGACTGATTGGGAAACCTCGTCTATACTCTAATAATCGACTAATTTTTCTTGGTTGGATTAGTCTAAGTCGTTTGATCAAGAAAAAATTATATCTGTTTTTGGAATTGGATTCAAACAATTATACGAGGAGTTCTCTTTTTGTACGAAAAGATTGATGCTAAATTGCTAATAAAGACAATGACTGCCAATTATCTATATGCCAAGTTGAAAGCAATGCTACCAACTATAAAATCTTCCCATTTTATTTTATGTAGCAATGTTATAATATTTACCAAATCAAATGTTATATATGGTTGGTGCTAAATTGCTAATTAAAAAACTCAATTCTAGGAGAGTTGCACATTTTGGTTAACGACATCAAATGTTGTCTAATGAAGTCTTGTAACATCATTGAGTGCCACACACGACTTTGTAGTGAATTTGATAGAGTAGTAACCTTAGCTAAGCTAGCTTCCTCACGTACGACTTTAACTCATCGAATTTTATATCAATATGGAGATCGATCAACTTATTAAGTTAACATAAAATCTTAATTTTATCTGATAAATGATTATATTTTTATTTTTATTTTCAAAGTAAACTATGATAACATAGGATCTATATAGGCCTCTACTTATGTTTCCTTAAATTCTAAAAATTAATAAATCTCTTCAAGAAAAGATTAAGTCATTAAAGAACAAAAGCCATATAGCCAATATAGGTCAAGTTGCTAAAAGAACAAATCAGAATTCTGTTATGAGACTAAAATAAATCTTCTTTCTAATCGATGAGATTCTTTGACTAATCGTGCTTTTTTCTCAAATACATTTGAGGTTTTTAATTAGTATTATAATATATGTTAATTAGTTGATCTTTGGGTTCGAGAGAAGCTTTTAGATCTTCTATTGCAAATATTGTTAGTATAATATCATTTTTTGATTGACCAACTTGATCCAAGTACTGTATATTCGAGGATTAATGATTAATACATATAGGCTTTAATAGGATTATAGGGTTTTTAACAATTATAAACCTATAATTATCATATGAGAAGACGACCTTGTGTCCTAAATTACTAGGTAATAGGAATGTTAATTCCATTTTGTTTATTTAAAATTTTCAGCTTGGCATAGGATAGTATTTGCGTGAGGATAATTGGTCAATGAGGCACGCAACTAGCTTGTAATCAATGTAATCGAAGGCCTTTGCTTGGTCCCTCGGATGCTAGCTAGCTAGCTAGCTATTCAGCTAGAAGCTAGCTAGAGTTTACAATCAAAATCATTAGGTGCATACTTCCTCGTGAAGAGGATAGGTAGAGAGTGAGAAATAGAGGTTGTTTGAGATTTCCGTTCGATTCTAGGAGATTCTGGAAGGCTGGAATTAATTCTCATCATCAGTCTTTGTGGATCTCTAAACACCAAAAAAATAAAGAGGCCAGGTAGGCAGGTATCGGATTCTACGGAAAGTTTTATCATAGTAATAATAAACTCCGTAATTACTTTACTATCTACCGTCATTAGTTAATTAAAAAGAAAAAAATAATGTAAAAGTTACTCCATTCTTTTATACTAGACCAATTTAGAATTTAGAACTAGATAGTGCTCGTGCGATGCCTATGGTTTTAACTTAATACATCTATTTTTCTTTTTTTAAAAAATTGTATTATAGAAACAAATTGTAGGCAAAAATTTTATTAGGATTTTTTGTGAAAAACTACCTTATATACTTCAAATTTTGTGAAAAACTACCTTATAAAAAAATTGTTGTAAGAAACTACCTTATAAAAACGAAATGTTGTAAGATGCTACCATATACTTGATTTAACAATGAAAGAGAAGGAGAATTAGGGGTTATAAGGGGGCAATGGAGAAATTGGGTGGGAAAAGGAGAAAATGTGATTGAATATGGGTCATTAAACTTCCCTTATTCAATGCAATAATCTGGCAAAAAGTAGCTTCTTACAACATTTAGTGTTTTATAAGGTAGTTTCTTACAACATCTGGTTTTTATAAGGTAGTTTCTTACAATATTTTTTTAATAAGTTAGTTTTTCACAAAAACTGAAATGTATGAGGCAGTTCTTCACAAAAAAAGTCATTTTTTTTTATTTGATAAATTTTAATTGGCTTAGAGATGTTGTCATGTCATAATTTTATATACATTAGAGAACGTAGATCAAAGGGAATATAAATGGTAGATAGTAAGAAACAATAACTTAATTACCTAAATCTTCATGTTGCAATTCCCGCCCCAATATTAAATATCCCTCACAACCATTAGTTGTTATATGGACAAATACATCACCTAAAATCATCTTTATAATACTTCATATATAAAGTAATTAATAAGGCTTTTGAATTATTTTTATTATCATACTACTTTTGTTGTATCACTTTTTAAGGGTGATAAGAGTTATTATGCACAATATTAAGCATGAGAGAGGAAATATATCCAAGAAAAAAAATTATAAGTCACTTGTGAATTTTGGGCGCGATTTGTAGGGGATTTGAGAGGGAAAAAAGACTCTCATTTAGTATAGATTATAGATAGATAGATTCAAAAAATATATAATAATAAATAAATATAATTAATTTCCTAGACAAATTAATGTTTCACAAAAAAAAAATATAAAAAAAGTAGAGTTTTTTTTATATTTATTATTATATTTTTTGAATTATAATATTTACAAAAAAACTTATTTTTATATTTAACGAGTTGAGTTATTCCAAGTTGAATACTTCGTATCTTTCATTTTCCTAGTATACAAACATACACGGATACACCTAACGAATTAAGACGACAAGGAAATGCAAATGCAATTTTTTTTTTTTAAGATAATAAATTGTACGTAGTATAATGTTGCCAAGTCACAAATTTGTGCGTTAGTTGGGCATAAGAAACTACACCCTACTAATTAATTAATCCATGAAATAACTCATAAAAAAACTCGGACAAAGCCATGCATCTGACCTCTAATAACTTAGATATTGGTAAAATATATTTCATACCTCCCCTTACAACATACAGTGTACTCGTAAAAAACAACTAATGTTCATAACAATCAGAAGATTTAAAACTACTTCCATGCAAAAATAAGGTTAAAATAAATTTAGTATTTGTGTTTCAAAACTTTCTTAGTATATTATACTGGATCATTAAATTAGAAGCTCTTACATTGCACTAGAGACTAGAGACCTAGAGTCAATTGATATACTGTTAATAATTACATCTAAGCTAATCAAATAAAAATTTCTGCTTTTGTGAGTTAAGTGTTGGTTGATCACAAGCCACACCATATCGTACTTGTTAAAAAGGCACCAAGTTTTCTGACTAGAAAAGGAACAAATGGAACATTTGTAATTTGCTTGATACAATTATTTATTTTAAAATTGTGATATAAAAGTGAGCATCATATTGACTATAAAGCCTCTTATTTAAACCTTCACACAAATTGAGTGATTCTCTTTGTATTTATGGCATGTATCCATTTGAAGTATTTAACAATACAACCAATGCAAAATGGTTAATTATCTCATCAAATACCATATAAAAAAGTATATATTCCATTATATTAAGCTAATTCAAAGTGTACAATTGGCAATTATCATGATTTTATGAATTCTAAACCTAGTATGTTATAATTTATAAACTAACTAGTTTTGTGCCCCGCGCGATACTTAGGTTGTTTATTGAATTTTAGGATAAACTTTTTGACTTGAATGTTAAATACGGTCATATAAGCACTTTTAATAATGCACGATATTTAGACATGCAATATCATACTTAAATTATTTTTACTAAACTGAAAGTATTTTTACCAGTTAAAACTTATTTTTACTAATTCTCTATTATTTTAAATATATTATAAATGGATTATTTTAAATAACTTTTTAAAACAAATTTTATGATGGAAATAAAACCGAGTTATTAGATTTTTATTTAAAGTTATGATTATTTTTTTATATATGAAATTAGTATTGTATCGATAATTAAAACTCTATACAACATTTTTATCTTAAAAAAACTATCCAAAGTTCAATTATTTAGCACCATATGTGTCACAATAATACCTATTTGTCACCTACGTGGCACGACACTTGGCGACAAACTAGGATACCAAGTGTCACTATCTCGTGACCTAGCTGCGAGACCAGCTTTATTTATTAATGATATGATATGATATTTAATTTATCAAAAAGGATTATTCAAATAGTATAAAATAAGATATCTATGTCATTATTGAATTGAAATTATTTTTATTGAACTTAAATTATTTTACTGAACCGAAAGTATTTTTACCAAACTAAAATTATTTTTACGGATTAAAACTAATTTTTACTAATTCTCTATTAATTTTATAAAATAAATATATTATAAATTGATCTTATTTTAAAGAACTTTTTAAAACGAATTTTATGATGGAAATAGAACTGAGTTATAGGATATTTATTAAATTTTATGATTAATTTTGTATATATGAAATATTAGAAGTATATTGATAATAAAACTCTACACAACAATTCTATCTTAAAAACTCTATCCAAAATTTGCTTACTTAGCATTATATGTGTCACAATAAAACCTATTTGTCGCCTACGTGGCTCGACACTTGGCGAAAAACTGGAATACCAAGTGTCGCTATCTTATGGCTTGGCTGCGAGACCGACTTTATTTATTAGTGATAATAATATATACCTGATTACATTCTAGCTACTTGCTAAAAGTTTAACATGCATTGCCTAATGTTAGATTTCAATCTAAATATAATATTATCTAAATATATTATCGAGGCGTCGCAAACGTTGTCTCTGAGGCTTGTTGGCTTCGTAATCTTTCATTGGAGCTACATTGTCCTCTTCGTCAAGCTACTCTTGTTTATTGTGATAATGTCAGCGCTATCTACCTTTCTAGCAACCCAGTTCAACACCAACGCACCAAACATGTGGAGATGGATATTCATTTTGTTCGAGAAAAAGTTTCTTTGGATGAGGTTCGAGTTCTTCATGTTCCTTCTACATACCAGTTTGCAGACATATTCACCAAAGGCCTTCCACGAGACTTATTTTTAGACTTTGGATCCAATCTTAGTGTATGACCTCCTCCCGCTACGACTGCGGGTTTGATAGATATTATATTTAGATAATATTTATTATAGTTATCGAATATATTTGTAAATATTTAGTATCCTTATCAAACGAGATCTCCGATCGTGATTAGGTCTAGTCTTGTAACTCTATATATATGGATCAATGGTACACACTCCAATTTGAAGAGTTTTCCCAAAATCTAACACCTAAAATATAGTAATAACTATACCTCATTGAATTATTGACAATTTGATCAAAAATTTCTCGTACATTTAATTAAAATGTTCCAACTAACAAAGAATAGAAAAAAGTAGTGATGAGTTGATGAGTATTATTATTTACCATTTTTCAATAAAACTTCTTTTATTTATTTACTAGGTTAGTCATGTGCAGTGCAAGGTTTTAATGATAAAAAATTTACTTGTAAGTGTGTAATAAATATTTTAAGCAAAACATAATAAATTGTGATCCTTTTCGTTAGATTAATGGAGGTAAAATAAAAAACATGATAATGTTAATTATTCTATTAACTTCATTGCTATAATAAAATTTTTAAAATGTTTGCATTCCCTTTTGATTCATTATAGAAAATTTGAAGAATTAATAAAGAGTGTAAAATCCAAAATTTACAATCACTACTACAATAAAATATAGGAGATTATTTTTAAGAAAATAAACTATGTAGGAGAAAGAAAAAAATAGTGAAAGAGACTGTACCAACCGTCAATTATTTAATTTTAATTCATTTGAATAGAAATTGTATATTTAGTCATAAAAGTTTTTAGAAAAATATACTCCGTATAATTAGTCAATTATTTCCAAACATTAACTTTTACCTTGAAAAGGAAAAAAAAATGATGTCAATAATAGTTTTGAAGGGAAATTTTTTTATAAGAAGCTGCCACGTGGATAGTTATGATGTCAGCGGTAATTACTTTAGTATTAGTTATAGATGTAATGCATAATTGTAAGGAAAGAAAATTCAAAACGGATATACTTTATTTCCGTAAATATTATGCACAAGCTATAAATTTGAGTAAATTTAACATTTAAAAAAACAATGTGGACATTAAAAGACATCCATAATTGTAGTGGTGGTTCTGTTAGAGGAATGATAATTATGGTTTTAATAGATGATAATTATGGTCTTGATAGAGTTATATAATATTTTCTCAATAAAAATATCGTATATTTATAAACGGAAGATCAACCAAAAAGCTGGTGGTAGTTGGCTAATTCTTTTTTTTTCAAGGATTTAAAAGGAGAATTTTTATTTTTTTTTGAAAGACTTTTAGGAGAAATAGAGTAGCCAATTGCTTCTAATCTATAATTATTTAAATTATTAAAATACAGACTTAAAATGTCTTTTTAGTTGAAGTACTTTAAAATTTACAATATGAGTGTTGCTAAATTCGCTTTAAAATTTATTTTCTCAAGATATCAATTTTAATTATTTATATTTATTTTACGAAATTTTGTCTATTAAAAGGTGTCACATAGACTTTTTTGCTCAACCTCTCATTATGCCACATCACCACTCAATCAACCTTAATCATTATGTCACAAGCTTTTAAGAAGGATGGTTATTCAACCATCTAAGCCAATTATCAACCATGTTATAAAGATGAAAATAAATAAATATATATAATTGCAAATCAGAAGTACTAATTAAAAAAAGAAAAAAAAAACCATAAACACTAAATACATATAATCATAAGATTAATTAAACTAGCAACCTATTACAACGTCTGGGCCACATAGTTGTTGAAAACATGCACTAAAAAATGTGAACAAAGAAAATACTCCATATTTGCTTATTTAAAAACAATAAGAACAAACAAACAAATCAGATCATATACTTATTAGTATCTTATTTATTTTGCAATTAAAAAATTACGAATTATAATTTTTTTTCATATTTTCAAAGTACACAAAATGTAAAGATATCTAATGTGATCATTTTTGTCGTTAAATATTAATGTTGTATATACTTCCTTGTTTCCCTAAACATAAATTCTCTAAAGAGATGAGTGTACATTAATTTATTATGAGTTATTTAAAGTTATCCTTTATACTACAAAAGTTATTATTTTTCTAATAATAAATTTAATATCATATCATATCACTAATAAATAACGCCGGTCTCGCAGCCAGGCCACGAGACAACGACACTAGAAATTCCAGTTTTTTGGCAAGTGTCGCGCCACGTAGGAGATAAATAGGTATTATTGTGACACATATGATGCTAAGTAAGCGCTTTTTGGATAGATTTTTTAAGATAAAATTGTTGCATAGTATTTTATTATCGATAAAATTCTAATATTTCATATATACACAATTAATCATAACCTTTAATAAATATTCTTTAACTCAATTCTATTTCCATCATCAAATTCGTTTTAAAAAGTTCTTTAAAATAAGATCCATTTATTATATATTTAATCACAAACTTTTATATGTAGTTAGCCAAACCGTGTCACCAACTATTACAACATAAGAGTTACTTCGTTAATGATATAGGGGTTACTTGGTCAGTGTCATAGTGGTTACTCAATTAGTGTTATAGGTAGGGGGTACTTAGTCAGTTTTAGAGGTTACTCGGTTAGTATTGCAAGGGTCACTCGATCAGTTACACAGGGGTTACTTTGTCCAGCCAGATGGTGTGGTTAGTCGCATACAAAATGCATTGTTATTTAATTTATTTTAAAAAAATATTAGAGAATCAGTAAAATAAGTTTTAATCAGTAAAAATAATTTAGTTTGGTAAAATATTTCAATTCAGTGAAAATAATTGAAGTTCAATAAAAATAATTTCAAGTCAATAATAACATTGATATCTATTTACAAACAAAGTACACTCCATATGATATTGTATGTCCAAATATCCTACATTATCAGAACGAATTATTCGACCGTATTTAACATTTAAGTAAAAATGTTCTCTTAAAATTTTATCAATTATCTGAACATCGCCCGGGCACAGAACTAGTGTGTTAATCATCATTATTATCATTATTATTCTTTGGGCCCTCAAAATCAACCTGTAAAAAAATTGAAAAAAAAATTCCAATTTCATGAAGATTAGTTAGAGAAAATCTGATTCCAATTAAGGATAAAAGTCTTAATGTCCTAAATGGTTGAAGATTATAGGTTGTTTTAGTATATGGATTGTGATTTTTCTAGTTATTTTGGATAGCCTTTCAATATAGGAAAAATTCATGGGAATAATTCCATCTTTGGGTCATTCTTTTTTTAATAATCCCACCTTTGGATTATTATTTAATAATCCGACCTTTACCCCCCATCCTTTTTTATTGGTTCCAATCGGTCATATAACAGGTTACATGACACGTGACGACCTGTGATTGGTCAAAAAAAAAAAAGAAAAAAAAATCCTTTATTCTCTTTCTTCCCACCTTACTATCTTCATCCATGGGCAACCCAACATGACCACCCCCATCCACCACCTTCCCTTCCGTAACCACCGTAAGCTAACCCAGCTGACCCCACCCTACCAGACCTCCACACACGGCTCCACTCCGAACCCCTGCTCTTACACTACCATCACCACCCAACCAACAATAGCAGCACCGAACCACCCCCGCATCTCCCTCACTCACAACCCTGCTCCCTCACTGCCACCACAGCAGCCACAGTCAACACCACCTCATACCACCCAGCAAACAATCGCAGCAGCTCATTTTGCTACTCCCACACGCACCACCAGGCAGTAATTAAAGCCACCGATGCACCGCCACTTCACCGCCACCACTGCACCCCCTTTTTCGGGTTTCGGGTTTTTTGAGCTAAAACGATTTTTGGTGGTGTTGGGTGGGGGAATAAGGTTTATGGGGGCCGGAGAACATGATAAAGGGTGGTTTCGGGGCTGCGGTGGTCGGGAAGGAGTGGAATCAGAACTGAAGTTCGTGAAGGTGGAGGTTGGTTGCGGTTTTCGCGGGTTAGGGTTCGTTTGGATGGGTGGCGCGACGGTTAAGGGGAGGTCGGAGTAATAGGGGGTGGGTCGGCCGGCTGTGAGTGATCTGGACGCCGACCGACCGATTTCTGGGCTGGGGGAGAGGGGAGCTGTGTGAAGGGGAGGAGGAGAGGGAATGGTGGCAAGATGGTGGGGAAGGTGGTGGCAGGGGTGGTGGTTTTTTTTTTTTTTTTTTTTTTTTTGAATTTTGGACAAATCAAATTGTGACACGTGTAAATTAAACTTAAAAAAAAAAAATTTACCCATTAACCGGTTTCTGGTCAAAATGGGACCAATAAAAATTAAAGGCACCCAAAGGTCGGATTATTAAATGATAATCTAAGGTGGGATTATTCCCATGAATTTTTCCTTTAATATAAAGAAACTAACTTGGGGGGTCTGCACACTTAGGATAGGAAATTGGAATAAAGGAATGGATTTTCAATGCTTTGAAAACAAAATTGATATTTATTGAATTTTGAGTATTGAGTTATTGGAATTATTTTGAGAATCTTGAGAGTTGGTTTTAAATTATAAGGTTTGGAATTATTGAAATAAATATTGGAATTTCACGATTGGTTTTAGAAGGGGAAAATTCAAGTTTATATACAGGTCTAAACTTCTGGCATTTATCCTGGGGTAGTAATGTCATTTTGCTCTTTAAATGATGGGGTACCTTTGGAAATAGGAAGCCACAGCTGTTGACGTTGGGTAACTCCCCGTCAAGTTGATATAACTGTGCTTGAGAAGAGCAATACTTAACCCTGGTTAAGGAACTGGAAGGAATTGAATGCAAACGAATTTTCCAACGCCAAACAAATTCAACTCCCGGTTTGTCGAAAAATTCCATGTACTGTGATTTGTCGGACGGTGATTGTTCTCGGAGTCACATTCTTCCGGTGGGTGGACGCAAAATCAATGAAGCCCGCAATTGAACAGGTATCAGAATCGTCGAATTTCGTCGTTCTTAATTCCTTTGCGCCTCGTTAATGATTAAATTCCTTTGCCCCGATTTTGAATTTTAATTGTTAATGTTGAAAATCCGCACTTTAATTTGAAATACGAGTTGACATTGTTGAAGAATTTGCTGATTTAGAATTTGAATTGTTTAATATAATTTGACCATCAGGAAATCCCTTTTGATAAACGAGTTTTAGGATTGCTGATTTTGCTTGTTACGAATTTCAATTGTTTGATTTGAAAAACGAGTTTTTGAATTGTCGATTTTGCTCGATTTCCTTGGCGATTAGAGATGATGAATCATTCAGCTGTTGTTGAACAATCTGCCACTTTTATTCCAATTTGGCTTTGTAGGTGTTTAATTAACCTACCTTGACTAATTGCGAAACTGATTCATGGGTGTGCATTGGTTCTTCAGTCGTTTTTGACTATTGCGAAACTTATATGATTATCGTACTTAAGAACATGGTATGTTTTTGTTGGGGGGGAGATGGTAAGGCTTTAGGGACTGATTTGAGATACAGAAAATTTCAATTATTCCCGGATTGTTCCAGGTATTGATCGAATATATACGGTTCAATGTTTGTTAATTGTGTATTATGATGTTTTTCATTGACTGTTGAAGATGGTAATGTCATCCCTTGTGATTTAGGATAATGCATTGTCTGTTGGTGGGAGTGTGAAAGAAAATCAGGTTGTGCTTTCAGAACGTAGGAGAAGTAGTAGTCGGGTAATGTTTGTCTGGTATTTTTTAATCTATAATTAATGATTGCTCTATTGGCTGAAGTTATGTTTATACTGAATTTTTCAGCCTCCTAACTTGACATGTCGTATTGAGTCGTTTGGGAGGATATGTCAGAGATTTGATACCAGACGATGTGTTTGGGTTAAAGAGATGGGTTTTGGTGGGTTGTTGAGCATCCCTGATGACTTGCAACTTCCTAGGCGGATTGGTTACTGGTTAATGTCGCACATAGATCCTATTTCTAGGAAATTAATCGGTTGTGATGGAAAGGAGTTCTGGTTCTCCAAGAATCAGGTGCAATGGGTCCTTGGTATACCCAATGGTGGTCTTCCTGTTCCTAGTTACAAAACTATGAATTTTGAGAAGAGGGAAAAGGTTAATGAAATACATGGTAAGTATGGTAAGTCATTGCAGAGCAAATCTTCCAGGGAATGTGGTCGTGTGTATTACTCTACAAGTATTCCTGTTGATTCAAAGATAATGGATATGTTGGAGGGTGTTTGGGAGGAGGATCAGGAAGAAGAACTTAAGACTCTTTTTTTGTTAGTAGCTCTTTATTTGGTGTTGTGCCCCACACAGTCTCCTCAACTAGCAGTTGACTTGATTCCTGCTTTAACATATGTGCCAAGAACTGTGCAAGCTATGACTGGTGTGGTCTTGTGCTTGATAACCTGATGGAATCGGTTTCCAGTTTTGCCTGCCGATTTTATGCTTCTGGTTATGCGGTCAGTTGTGGTGGTTGTTCTATTTTTGTTGTGGTACGTATTTTGTGTTTGTTTTTCAGTTGAAGTTTATGTCTACGATTCCCTTCACTCATTTCAACCCCATATTTTTGTATGTAGTTATTCTATTTGGATAGGTTGAACAGAAGCCCTGTAGATTGGGGTGTGTTTCCTTGTATTAAGGTTTGGAGTATGAAGCTAATCCGCAATGCTTGTAGAGCTGATCGAAGTACGGTGACTGGAGACTTTGGGAAATTGGGGGTTAGTATAACAAGTTTGTTACTATTTTTGTAGTTGATGATAAAGCTTGGTAATGGTTATTTTCCCGTTTGAGATTGCAGATGTTAGATGTTGCGTATGGTGAGCATCACCCAAGGTGTTCCAGAGACATCGAAGCGCCAACACAGATTGAGCAGGTATTCACTCCTGAAAATATGATGTCCTAATTTTTGCTTTGTTTAAGAACAAGTCTTCACAACATATACCTGTATCAGGGTGATTGTCTTGCACATTTGAGGTCAAGGAAGAGGAGGCGAGCAACGACCGATAAAACTCCGTTCATGCGTAAGCGTGATAAGGCATAATCTGGGGTACGTGAACACCCCAATTGCTGGGCCGATTGTATACGTAATGGGATTTCTGCTTCTCGGGTGTATAAGTGTATTGAACTGCACCCTAAATTTCACCTTGTTGGGCTTGCCATGGTCTTGACGTCCCATATTTGTGTGCAACAGGTCGGTCAAATCGTCGTTCGCGCAGGGTCTTATTTGTGCCCTCGATTCAAAATATTCATAGGGCGTTCTCTTGAAATTCATCCAATAATAGACCGGTGTGAAATCACAGTGTTCTTTCCCAACTGTTTGAAAAAGGTTGTATTCATAACGTCATCGAACAATATGTCTTTTAAACCGTTAGCTGTTTTCATCTCACTTCGTCACTGTGAAGCAATCATATTGGAGTCTGGAATTCAGTCTATTACTGTTGGATTCCTGATCAATGAGGTATTACTCTACGTTTGTTTTATCATTACTTTGTATAGCTGGTTTGCCTTGTGTACTGGGTCTTTTTCAAATTTTTTGTAGCTTGGGCAGCTTTCGTGTTTGGTGAAACTGCTGCAAATGTACTTATGTCGGAGCAACACATTTTCTTATTGGAGGACTAGGCAAATATGTAACAACCCTCTGAGACGTAAGTAACTCTGGTGGAATCGGATATTTGGTTAGTTGCTGATGCTGTGGCTATTTCTTAAGACTT
Source organism: Chenopodium quinoa (assembly GCF_001683475.1). Taxonomy (NCBI): domain Eukaryota; kingdom Viridiplantae; phylum Streptophyta; class Magnoliopsida; order Caryophyllales; family Amaranthaceae; genus Chenopodium; species Chenopodium quinoa. The sequence goes on from NW_018743175.1 coordinate 684,117, forward strand.
CATTGTGTTGAGTCTGAACTTCTTGACTTCTTTTTTTATGATATGTGTTTGTGTGTGTCATGTTATGCATTTATTTTACTAGTAACACTTACATTACTTATTTACAAACGTAGATATAAAGTAATAAGATATTATGTGGTTATCAAGTTAAACAACCAGTTATCATAATTATGGTAATAGAGGAAAATTAGTGTAATTGAAAGGCATATATGTTAAACATGTAGTGGTCCATAACCTTTGTTCAATATTGAAATGGATTGTTGTTATTGTAATTGGGCCTCAAACTGTTATGATAAAATGTTATAATTGGGCCTCAAACTGTTATTTTTAAATAGTGGCCCATAACCTTTGTTCAATATTATGATAAAATGTTATACTTCACATTTATATTCATCCACTACTCATTAAATTACTCAATACATTAATATTCATCCACTTTTCAATACATTACAATGATAACATAAATACGGCTACTTCTCATTAATATTCATCCACTACTCAATACATTACAGTGATAACATAAAAACGCCCTACATTTGGATCTTTTTAAAGACCCATTCTTTTAGATATCCGCTCATGGAATCCTAATACACCTATTCCTTTTGAGGCCCCAAAAAAAGACTTGAGCATAGAGTCCTACATTAAACACATACTTTCCACGAACAATAATTTGGTTCTTGTTCAATCTTTTCAAAACGGAAACATTTGTTGAAGGATATTATGACTAACCCACCTAGTACACCAACCCTTGACCTCCCACGTATCCTGTGTATGTAAATGCCTTGACAGATAACCCGAGCCATGTGTATTGATACACGGGTTTCAGTCAAGACAATCACATCCGGCATTTGCATTTCAACCAGCAATGAGAGACTCGGTAAGAAGGTTTAGCGAGCCATAACCCTGCAATTCCATATAACAAATGTAGCCGTTGTTGTTCCTTCTTTAAGCGCCTCTACCGTGAATTCCAACTGAGTTCTTCCATCAATCGAGTTCTTAGAGAGCCAGGTAGATGCCATCCCCATTCGTCTTAATTGTGCACCACACTCAGTTGTAGCTGTTCCCAATTAAGGAATGCTTACCCGGCATCAGGCAACATCTTTCAATTACCTTTGGAATCTCTGAAGTTGGGTCGACCAATGCCTTTATAGACCTTGATTATGTGCTGCACACCTAAACCTTTAGCACCACCCTCTGCTTCAAGAACTTTCCTCACCATCGTCTTCAACACAGCAGGTAAGAGAGCTAAATCAGAGAGGTCGGGCAAGTAAGCTGGGTAGACCTTGTTATCTTTCATTATAATAACCATGGCACATAGTGTTGCAATCCAACCAGCAACTTCTGAGGCAGCAACTACTTTTAGCTCCAGATTCCCATCTGGACTTAGCAGAGGGCTCTTTAGTACGCCAATTAGCCCTTATCCAAGGTTGGTAACACCTACAATTGGGTGCGATGTAGTTACTGCAGTCTGTAGTTTTTGTATTGACAATAAATTCTGATTCGCTCTCACTCTTTTGTTGGAGGAAAGTGTGATATTATCGTATAGGTTTGGAGGTTGTTTTCTTTTAAATGGTTGGAGGAAAGCCGAGGTTGTTTTCTTTTTTTTGTTTTTTTTCCTTTTGTGGGGACATGTCCCACAAAAAATCTTAAGGTTAAATGCAGAAATAGTTTCCTTACACATAGAACAACATTGCTACGTAACACCACTTACTAGTAACACATGTTCTAATGATGCTAATACTAGAGAACTCTAGTATTGGGCAAAAGAGTTTCTCTCTTCACAATGGCAGTAGTCCAGGTGGTTGGGGAAAGAGCTTGTAAGTGGGCTGCAACATTAAATTTAAATAGATTAGCTTATTATTAAATTATAACAACAAGGAATTAACATTTGGCAAACATGTGGCTAACAAGTGTTGTTAATGATAGAATATCGCCGTAGAGGGTCGCTTGCCTGTGAGTAAAATACGGCTCTACCTTGTTATCCCAAGCTAACAGAACGCCTCCTAAGTCGCAATCTGCTCCGAAAGACTCGATCCTGTACCGACCAACCATTGTTTTCCTTACACTCTCCATCCAGTTTTCTGCAGTTCTAGCCTCAGTCATCAAAATACTCATAGGCACAAAACTGTCGTGAAGTCGCTTAATTTTTTTTTCAAAGGAAGGCCTATGCACACACCTAGCATTCCATACTACAGCGACAACCCCTATCGGAAATTTCTTCATATTAGAGTACGTATCTGCAATTTCAGAGCTCACATTTACTTTGTAATATCGGGCATTGCATAGCTGCGTAATATGTGATTCAACAGTCAAGGTCACAACAGACAGGTTAGTTTAGATTTCCATGACATGAACACCATGCTTATTTGCCCCAAAAAATAAATCACGTGGCATAACTAGCAACGTAAACACGGGCAACTCATCCGGGTTTATAAGAATCTTCATATCAAATATCGGTATGAGATCCCTAGGGATATACTCTGAAATCTCTGGGCAGTGACGCTTACAAAACCAACGCATAAAGACCACCCCACCCTTGTGCATGTAGGCATCAGCATCGGAAATGTTGGGCATGTACGCGGGCCTAACGTCGTTTGGCCCGACTTTCATAGCTTTATACGGAAAAACAAATCTAGGGCCGCCTTCATTAGGACTACACAATGAAACGTGCAGTGTCCGCACATCCATCTTGTTTGCAACGTCAACGTCGGGCTCATGATAGTAGTATTCACCGTCAGCTATCGGTATAAGGAGGTTGGGTACTTACTCATTGCAACCAATGTCCTATGCAACCAATGTCTTTGTAAATGATGGTTGATGAATAGAATACTTCGGTACATACTTACATGTGTAATCAATTACTCCAGTACTGTTAATTCAGCCCATTATGTGTTGGATTAAGTACTTCAGTTTTATTATGTTGTTTAAGTTACTCAATTCTTGTTACTTTCAAACTTTTATTACTAATGCCTCTCAACACATTTTTAAGTTAATCAATTCTAGATGACAAATATTGGATACTACAAAATTTCAGAATTCGGATAAAAGATTCAGTCTTAGGTTCTTGACCAGCCTGGACATTGAAAAATGTTAATAAAAAATTACTGATCAACTTTCAGCACTAATCTCATCACAATTAATAATTAATAGGATACTTGGCTTAATTAACGCCACAATTCGGAGTGGACAAGTTGGTGTCTCTAAGATCAGAATTTCCTTATCAAAGGCACGAGTCTTATCCCACATCACTATGGAACCGGCCTTGAGACCAACACTCTCATCAATGGACCACTCAAGATGATCCCATGGACTCTCAGGGACCGGAAAATGTCACGAAGGACTTCATCCTTCAAGCGCAGGAGCTGCCCGTTCTCTGTTTCCACATAGTACTTGTAGGAGTTGAAGTCAATCTCATTGCTGGTGTTCCAATTTGGCTCCCAAAAAGTCAGCTATTCAGTGGTTATGCCTAGGTAGCAACCAGTAGGAAAACTAGTTTGGATGGATCGAACGAGGCCATTGTTACTGATGAAAGTGATTAGTTTAGATGAAGTGGAGTTGTGGCTCTGTTTTTTTTTTTTTTTTTCAGTGAAGAGTTATGGCTCTGTTTGTAAGGGTGAAGTTTGTAGTTGGTGAAATTATAATGTGTTGAAGTTCGTATTTAGAGAACCCAATTTTGGCAAAAAAAAATAATTATAAAATCATGTTGCTGACTTGGCATGTGAACGGTCTAACCTTTAACCCTAGCATAACCCTTTGAAATATGTACGAAAATAGCCAAAGTATATTGTTGTAATCTTTGTTACAGTACTTTGCACGGGTAATTATGGAAATTGTAGTCTACAACCTATAAGTATTTATTGCAATGCAGACTGTATACAAATTATGTATTCAATCAGCTGAAAGCACCATACCATTAGCTGTGAAAAGTATTACTGTTGCATGTTGCTTGTAGTATTAGATAATTTCATTTCCAAGACTTCAACTCTACAAAAGGGTAAAAAGTGATCGTCCTTTTTACCATGGTTTAGACAATACCCACCATACATTAAGAATGCTTCTGAGTTTATTGATTCCTTTAATCTACAGTCCACAACGTCTGTTTTCGTGTAACAAATCCATTGTTTTGGAATTTCATTTTTTTTCCTTTATTTTATACAAAAAAATAATATATTAAATTTTTTTTATTTTTAAGAAAATAGAGTAACCAATATAGTACAAACTCGACCAAAATCATCTGACATAGTTACCTTATGGAGTTCAGCTATTACGAATGCAGCTGCATATTGGGAAGGATCGGTGGTACAGGCAACCGCAGAACCTATTCTTGGTCAGGATGGTGCATGGGATAACATAAACCTCCAGCAAATATTTAGTGCTGCTCTATCTGCATGGGGGAATCTTACCTTGCAACAATTGCTGATTTCTGGTGCAACTACACTAGGAAACATTACTCTTCAGCAGTTACTCAAGGTTCAAAACCCTATTGTTGACGACGAAGATGAAGATGTAGACATCGAAGTTGATCTTGAGTGAGTTGGTTTTCACTGTACCGGTGAAAAGTGACTCACTTCGCGACATTGGGGTGAAATACAACATAAGGGAGAGTCAAACCTTTGAAGCTGTGTATGAGGATTATGCTATGAGGGTTGATTACAAGAACAAGAAAGATTTAACCATCAAAAAGAGGAATGTCCCTCTATCACCTTGCTGTACACCAATTGAAGTTGGTATTGTTGATAATGATGTTCTTATTTAATTTATCTTGTCATTTTCTTGTTTTTATCTTGTCAATTAAAACAAAATTACCACTTATCGACAGGACCCGGAAGACAACATGAATGTGAGGCGCAAACTATCTGGATTAGAGATGTCATGACTACTCCTAGGAAGAAAATGGTTTTAGCAAAGCTGAGTACTCCACTACGCAGGTTGTACATCATGTGGGGGGCCACTATCAACGAAGAAAAGGCAAAGAGGTGGTCATGTATGAGAATGAGGTCGTTACCAGCATTCAGACAATTGGAGAAGCTAAGATCAAGAACAAGTACGAGGTGTTTGCCTTGCCAGTCTCAGTTGTGAACGAGGATTTCTAAAGCTTGCTGGGTCATACCCATCTTTTGTAGTGGCAACCTTTTGCTGTTGTGTCGCCTTTTATGGTTTGATATTGGTGTTGCTACTATTTGTTAGGAATGTTCTATGGCCGTTAGTATCTGTGGTTTTTTTTTTATTTTTTTTCTTTTTTTTTTCCCTGTCTTTGTGATCTAGGTTATTGTAATGAAGTTGTGTTTATGGGAAAAGATCAAGACGTTGCGCTATGCTAGATTGGGCATGAATGTATTAATCTGCTGTGAGATCTAGTTTCTTTTGTGGCATGTTAGCCAACTTTGTAATATATTATGGAGATTAGTAATGGTAATGAAGGTGTTTTTATGTGGAAATTTAAGAGTTATTAAATTCCTATGCAGGTTAACATTGTTCGAATGTCTCTAAAATACCAGCCCCAAACATAAAAAAATAGTCAAAACTCAAGTGAATCAGTCCATCATATGTGTGGGAATAAGGCCGGAACTAATGTTGCCAAATTTAGGATTGGGTCCACTTTTTAAAAAAGGCTTTTAGACATACAGAGTAATTATCTAAAAGTGTTGAATTAAGCAACCATAGTTAAATGGGCAAGCCTATTTTTTTTAGGCCACAATAATTTGGGCCAAAATTACTAACTGATTCTGTCATGAATAAGGGCCCGACTTTAAGATCAAGGTGTATGGTAGTTTACAACGCGAACACCCAATACTAGTAATAAGAAGTCAAATCATAATTCGTACGTAATACCATCAGTACTAAAAGTAATTAGATGTAGAACACCATGCAGGTGAAATTAACCACAGTCTACAAGGCAAATACAAACGCAAAGGGAAACCTGTAGATGTACAAACTGATCTAGACCTATATTACATTAAAACTCAACCGACTTGCTTGAATCTCCGGCTGAAAGTCAGTCTCCCATTGCTGCAGCTCCAGGTGAAAGGGATCATTTTTATTCACATGATCAGACAGTAGGCATCTTCTTTTGGACTGCAAAAGATTGAGTGAGCTTGATGTTATTTATGTGCAGCTTAAAAATGTCAACACTATTACTATTGCAGGGTAGTACGCTTACCATAGATAAGCCATTGAATGAGGCTGGGTAGAAGGTGTCCAGTATAAATTGAGTGGCAGGCTGTACCATACAAAACAATTACAAAGCATTATATGACACTGCATTAGTATGGTAAATATTAAATGTTAAAACACGTGCTAAAGGTGGCACTTACATCGTGTGTCTCTCCTTTGGTCCGTCCTTCTTATACCCTTTCTCCGCCAATGTTTTGTTGCGGCTACCCTTTGGCCTTCCTCTACGCTTTTTTAGTTTAATTGGGTCAAGAATAGTTGGTGGATTTTTAGTTGAGATAGCTTTTCTAACACTACATGATTGGTATGGTTGAGATGGAGAAATATTTGCTGAAATATCAGGTGTGGAATGGTGAACAGTAGTGGCGTAGTCACCAACCAAGGCCTTTCGTGGCCGTCCCCTACGCTTCTGTGGTTTAACAGGATCATGAACAGGTGTGAGGTTTTGATTGGCAAGTGATTTCACTGCAGTGGCTTCTTCAGACCCTAGGAGTTGGTTTGGGTCCTCAACACCTGATTGGTTAGGAACAGGGTCTGCAACAGTACCATTTTGGATCCTCGCAACAACCGCCTTAGGTGGGTGTCCTCTGCGTTTCTTTGTTATGACAAGGTCAATGCCAGTAGGAGTACTCTACTTGTCAGATGCATTGAATGCATCAAGAAATCCTGGTTGGTTTGAATCATCGTCTGCTGAGAGATCAACTATAGGGTGCTCAATGGCATCCAACATATAATGATCATCCCCTGCATCATCATCATCCTCCTCTAAGGCGGCATCCTCAACATCCTTCTCTTCACTAGCTGGTTTTCTTACAGAAGACATTGTAAAAGCTGCATCTGCTGACTTTGGTTGCGAAGGATCGGGTCCACTAGGGAAAGCAACAACTTCTGGAAGTGGATTGAGTTCATCTTTCTTCTTTTTTAGCTTCTGGACTTGAGCCTTCAATTTCGCAAGAGTCTGCAGAACAATCTCAACGGCTGCATTGTCAACTATAGAAGCTATGTCGGAAATTGGCTCAAAGGCAGTCAGCATCTTGTTAAACCTTTTAACTGGCACAGAAAGGGAAGGGTCATGATAGGGAACTTTAACCCTCATGTGTCTTCGCACAATGTCCTTGCGCCATCGAGTAAGGATATATTTTTGAGGGATGTCAAACACCAGATTTTGATCTAGAATACGCATACTGTGCTTACACATTATGTCGAATGTCTCGACTTACGACAATCACACTCTACTTCTTTGGTGACGGTGTCAAAGGTAACGCGGTAAAACCGTCTTCGATCAGTGAGTATCTCATGACTATGGCCAGGTGATACAATCCACACGTGATCCTCAAGTAGGTATTGCACAACGGTATCAGATAACCTACGTTCATCACGGCAATAACAATACATCAACCATTCTAACTTTGTTTGAGCCTCTTGAAATTTTCTGTCAGTGTATAGCCTTTGAAAGACCGTCTCCAACTTAAATCCACTAATCAACCGCCTAATATATTTGGAGCAGTTATCATTAGCATCCACTTCATCTTTCACACGCTTCGTCAAAGCTCGAGTATATTGCCTTGGGAACTCAAACAACTTGGTTTTCTGGTTAACAAATCCATCATAGAAGCTATTTATGCTCTCCACTCTCTGTGTCGTTTTCATGCCTGCCCAAAAAAACTCGTTCATAAATGAAGGCACCTACATGTGCCTTTCTTCATACAAACCAGACAACCACTCATTACTTTCAAGATTGTACTGCTTGATTGAGGCACTCCAGTTCTTCTTAAACTCATCAGTAGTAAAACTCTCATATACAACAAATTTTAGCTTGTTCTTAAACTCGTTATACCTGCCCACAATGATGCCAGAAAGATTCACAACATAACCCAAAGAAGCCTAAAAATTCACAACTTATCAATGGTCACTTAAACACCAGAACCGAGCTATTAAATGATATTTGAAGACATACTTAGTTTTTTAATACACATATCCTAAAACTTTCAACCAAATTTTGGACTATTAATACACATATCCTAAAACTTTCAAACAGATTTTAGACCATTAAATGATATTTGAAAACAAACATAGTTGTTTAACAAATAAACAGGGAAGTTAACATATTCTTAGAAAACAAGCATGTAAAGGAAAAATGGATTTCAAACAATAGCATGCTCTGTTGTAGGCATAACATTGAATGACACACTAAAGAACATGAATTTCGAGCTACATTTGAAAAATACAATAATTATAGGAGGATCACTTACAAAGGTAATTTTTCCAACTTATCATGAAATTTGGATGGGATATGCCAAATACACTACCTGTGCCTAGTATTAGGCATGACTTTAGCCAAAGGTTTACGTATAGCAGTTGCTTGATCGGTAAGAAATCCTACTGGTGCTTTGCCGCCCATGCAGGTCAGCCATTGGCGGAATACCCAACGTAAAGTTTCTGTGTCCTCGTGAGAAACAAGTGCATAGCCAAGCAAAAGAGATTGCCCATGGTGGTTCACCCCCACAAAATTAAGAAAGCGCAATTCGTACTCGTTAGTAAGGTAGGTGACATCAAAACAAACTATATCACCAATGCACTCGTACGCAGCCCGACTATGAGCATCAACCCACAGAACATCTTTCAACCGACCATCATCATCAACCCTATTTGCATGGAAATTTTTTTGATTATCGACCATCATATACTCAAAATATGACATCATGGCAACTGAATCACCCCCTTGCATCTTAGATTTACGCTCCTTATAAACCTCGTGTTGTAAATATTTCACAGTCATAGACATGTTTTCTTCCATTTCAATCCCAAGACATCCATGGATTTGTTTAACTGAACACCCTAATCATAATAATTCATTAACCTCTTCCTAACAGTATATGAGTAATTCTTCATTCTGTACTCCTTAACCAGTTTTGCAAAACTCGGGTTTATCAAGTGTTTATGTTCTAACACTACAGTCTTAAGCACCCACTCACCCTCCCCATTCACACTTGCATATATCCTTGCCTTGCACTCACACTTCTTTAATTTTCGCTTACAACGGCTCAGCTCATCCTCTCCAATTACACCACCAATACCCCACCAATACCCCACCAGTACCACAGTCCTGCATTTCTTTGGCTCTCTTCTTCGCCACCCTAACCGACCTCATGTCAGGTCTACCTCACTATTCACAACGCCATTTAGTCGCCCTACGTTCCTTTTCTTTAGTATATGAGCCCCGAATCCTGGTCACACCAAAACCATTTTGTTCAGCGTATTCCTCGTAATAAGCTTCAACATCCTGCCATGATTTAAAAACCATTCCTTCCTGGGGGGGTTCTACATAAGACACAACTGTTACCTTGTTACTCGAAACAACGGTGTGTACAGTCTTTACTGTCCTAATTGGGGTCCTATAACAACTGTCATCTACACATCCCCTACCATCTACTACGGGGGACATAGATAGTACCACCTCTATGCAATCCCGATCAGGAGAGCCTTCAACATCTACTGCAGTACTTCCAATCATTTCAACTAATTAATCTGACTAACAACCAAATCAAATACACCACTACCCCCAAAAAATGTATCCAATGTCTGTGAATAAATCAAATAACCATATATAAATAACAGACTTGAATATACAATGTCAAGTAGCAAACTAATCATGAAATAGATCATAAATTATCAAATACGCAGACACAATTTGCAATACAGAAAAGAACATATGTGTAGAGCTACACATACTAATACGCCGACAACAAATTTTCATACAATGACATACAAAATGTGACACCAAACTTATCAAACCCAGCAAATTAGAAACGACCAAGAAATAGATTAATCAGACAACGATGATAACAACCCCAAATAATTGTAAAATGTTACGGATAGTAAGTCGTACCTAAATTAGCAACCATAAGCCACACATTATAAAGCCGCTTTCAATCGCCGAGTTCCATGAACACCTCTAGAAACGCTTGTCGACTAAACCTATGAACCCTACATTGAAAAATTGAAAGAGGGGAAATTGAAAAGTAGTGTTTAACCATGGTTAAGCATCAACTACTAACAGCTAACGGAAGTAAACGGCCGTCAATTCCAGAGTTAGGACCGCACTGCTTGCTTTCCACTTGCTTTTAACAAATACTTTAACTTTTTGCCCATGTGTCAACATTAAGTGGGCCAACAACTATGAGATAAACATTTTCTCTAATCAATTGGGACAACCTCTTTTAAAAGCATGTTTGCTAATAAATTGAGTTTACTTATCTTGCACTTATCGTACTTAACATATTTTTGCTAATTCGTATTTCCTATTTGTTTTGGTTCGCCCTGTTTACCTTAATGGTAAGCAGTGTTGACTATTTCAGGTGGAGTCACGATTGAGCATATGGGAGTTTCGGGATTTGCTTCACCTAGATTAGGGAATGTTGGTTTTTGTCTTTATTTTGAGTACTCATAACAATGGTTACTATTTTATAAGTATTAATAAAAGAAGAGTTGAGTTTTCTACTGCAAGTTTGCTATTGAGTTAAGTATTTTGAGTAGCCTTGCGAAATCACGCGGCGGTAATACGCCTAAGTCTCTCTACGGTATAATTATACGTATTATATTAGTATTTCCGTAGAGAGGGATTTGGGGGTGTCACACATCGACACTTGGCATACCAGTTTTTCGCTAAGTGTCGTGCCGCGTAGACAACAAGTAGGTATTATTATAGCACATATGATGCTAAGTAAGCAATTTTGGATAGATTTTTTAAGATAAACATGTTGTATAGAGTTTTACTATTGATATTATAATATTTCATATATACAAAATTAATCATAACTTTAAATAAATATCCTAAAACTCGGTTATATTTCCATCATTGAAAAAAGTTCTATAAAATAAGATCCGTTTATAATATATTTAATTTTATATAATAGAGAATCAGTAAATATAATCTTAGTTCGGTAAAAATACAAATAATTTCAAGTTAATAAAACTACATAGATACCTATTTACAAATAAAACTACAAAAAGTAAACTATTATTTATATAAGCGATGTGATATCTATGTTTATATATTCCGCATTATCAAAAGGGTTTATATGATTATATTTAACATTCAAACTAAAAAGTTTATCCTAAAATTTTATCAACAATTCGGACATTGCCCGGGTACAAAACTAGTATATAAATAAAGTAGACATTTTTCGGGAGCATTCGACGCACCACATCAGCAAAGTTATTATTTCGACCAACGAAAAATTAGATTTATATTTTATTTTAGAATAGAAAAAATTCATTCCCCACCTAAAAAAAATTAGCAAATGAGAATTAAGAATTTAAATTCAATTCGAAGTAGCTAAAAAACAACGAATATTAATTGAGGATTTATATAATTAAAAAGGAAAAAAAAAATTGTCATTTGACATTAGAGATTTTATCCAAATATCCGATAAATATAATGTAAACAGATTTTTAAACTTTATTTTACTTTTGATTAATTTAAGTGTCATCAACAAATCAAATCACATTTTAAATTACATGAAAAATAAAAACCATACATTTCTAATAAAAATTTATCATAATATTATAGAGATTTATATACTAAATATTTAATAATTAAAAAAAATAGACTTTATGTAAAAAAAAATCTTTATTTCCTCGATTTATAAAAAATAAATTAGAATAAAAATAAAAATATTATAGAGATCTATAGATTAAAATAAATGTATAAAAAAAATAAAAAATCGTGCATCGCACGGGCTTAAATCTAGTTTTATCTTAAAAAAAACTTACAATGTATTAGATTAATCATATTAGCCTTTGTAGTATGTTAACATGAATCTATAAAAAATTACACATTAAAATAAAATTCAAACCATCAACAAATTAAAAGTTACACTTTAAGGGGTTAAAGTTACCATAATAATAGTTAAAGTTACCCTCAAACTGAACGTCTTACTATAAAACTAACATACACCCGCCTTACACAAAGACTTATTGTTCCCTAAAAATCCATCACTTTTTATTTCATGCTTGTCAATACATTATTTCAATCACTAATATATTTAATTATCAACATAAAAATTATAAATTGAGGGGAATATAACAACATATCACAAGAGCATAATTGTAAAAGTTTGTTAAAAAGTATAATTTCAAAGATTAATCAGATTAGATTAGATTGGAAAATTTTAATCAAATTAAGCGAATTGTATCTTGTCTACCAGCTTACCATTATATCCTTTGATGAGTGAGCTCCAATTTATCTTTGTGATAAACAAAAAACGTTTATCTATTGGCATTTATGTAAATAAATCAACATAAAATCTCAATTAGCATGACATTTTCGTAAATAAATCAACATTTAATAAAATAGGTGGGTGTAAATACCCACAAATGACCCAATTAAACTTTTCAAAGCAAATTTCCTCCGAAGCTATGCCTTATATATCATATGCTAGCAAATGTGGAATCAAACCTCCTTGGTTCTTGATTCAATCCAAAGCACAAAAGCATAACAAGTCATGTACCTTGATCTTCATTTCAATTCAATTCAAGCTCAATTTCCTTTTGATCATCAATTTTGTGAGATTCTTCTACTTCATACTTTCAATTCTTTGCACTTTAATTTTGTTGTTAATGCAGTTCCAAGTTTATTTTGATTGTTTGATTTTGATAGCTTGATTGATTTAGTTTTGATTACAATTGCAATTATGGTGATGATGATGATGATTTTCTTAGCCTTCTTCCTTCAATTCAATATGCTTAGTGAGTAGTTTGTTTAGCTAGGGTGAAGGGGAAGCATGTATGATTGATGGATTGTTGTTAATTTGGGATTTCGATTGATTAATGGTTGTGATTAAATTGATTAATGGAATTGTGCATGTGTTTTGGTTTGATAGGAGTAGCTAACCTAAATAGCCAAGCTAGATTGTATTGTAATTCCTAATGACACGACTAGGGGTGTTCCCAGTGCGGTTTGGATCCTAAACCGCACCAAACTGCAAAATTGCGGTTTGTATTTTTTCAAACCGCACCAAATCACATTTCTAACCAAACTGCACTGCAAAATACGGTTTGGTGCAGTGCGTTTTGCGGTTTAACCATATTTTTTTAAAACAAAACTTTTATTTTATTTTGTAGTTATTAATTTACAATTCAAATATTAGACTCTTTTTTATAACCTTTAATTAGCCAATACTCAAAGATTATCTCATATGTTTTATTTCTTTTATATTTTTAAAATAAAAATATAGTATAAAAATCGTAAAGCGCATTAAAGTGTGGTTTGGTCTAAATTTTTTTGGAAACCGCACCAAACCGCAAACCACGGTTTGATGATTTTCAAAAACCACACCGTAATTTTCAAACCACAAACCTAGACATGACCACTCGATTTAGGATTTGCATTTGTTGAATGATTTGAATTGTGATCCTCCTAATTTGTCATTCATAGTGGAGACCTAGTTTGACGATTAGGAGGTAACCTTTCGATTTCATTCAATAGCAAATACCATTAGTCCTTGCAATGTTTAATTGATCCGATTATCCCCAATTTAGCATGTCTATCATGATTGTATTTGGATCCTAATCCCTAGCGTTTAGATATTTGATTTTCTCTAAATTTTATTGCCTACTTTTAATAAAAAATTGTTGATTTATTTATAAAAGTAGTACTAAATAAACGTTTTTGATGTGCTTTGGATACACGCATATTGTAAATTTTTGCCACTAAATTTTCTCCCCTTTGACGGCCTTTGTATCCAAAGCCCAAAACAATCGTAAGCCCAAAAAATACCCGAAATCAAAACCAGAATTCTAGAAGAAGTTGTGCAAAAATTGGAACAACTTTCTGAAATCGAAACCAGAACAACTCATCCATGGATTCCGCCCAAAACGCAGCAGGAAACAACAACAGCAATGAAGGAACGACCTCGGATGATGCGAAGCAAAAGCTCAGTGACGTCACCAATTCCATTGACAAAACTTTGGGCCTTCTTCATCAGCTTTACCTCACTGTCTCTTCCTTCAATGTCACCTCTCAGCCTCTTCTCCTTCAACGCATGTACTTTCTCTCTCCTTTAACCCTAATTTTCTCAATTTTTCTGAATTTTGACGATTTTTCTAAAGATTTAGGGTTTTTCTGTTTTGTTAGAAATTCTTTGGTGATGGAGCTTGATAATATGATGAAATTGTCTGGAAATTGCAATATTCAGATTCCTATGGAGGTTCTCAAGTCAGTATTTTTCCTAATTTAGTAATTGCTTCCAATTATTTTAGATTTATTTGCTTTTTTTTTTTTCAATTTTCAAATTTTTTTTTCGTTCTTTTTTAGTTACTTGAATTTGTTTTGGTGTTGTTAGTTTGATTGATGATGGGAAGAATCCAGATGATTTCACCAAGGATGTTCTTAATAGCTGTATCGCCAAAAATCAGATCACCAAAGGCAAAACTGATGCTTTTAAGGTAAATTAATCCCCTTTTTCTGTATGATTAGATTTTGAACTACTATGTATTTGAATTTTCTGCACATATAATTAGCCGGTTCGAAATCTCATTGTCGAAATTTGATTCATTGAGGTAGGGTAGGATGTAGGAAGTACGATGGTTGTGGATAATCCTTCTATCACTAGGAAAGACTTATGCAAATCAATGGCAAGACCACTCATTGATTTCTTAGGGAAAGTGTGTTGTTGTGCTGACTCATGGTGGCTCCGTGGCTGTTGCAACTTGACAATTTTACTTTGGCATATATCTCTTTCCTTAAGATGAATGAAGTTTTATAGTTATTTTTGTTGAACTTAATTTATATTTGTCGAATTTTACTTATATATGCTAAAGCTTATCTTAACAAGTTAGGGAAAACATAGCGTAAGTAAGACTTGGGTTATTATTTCTTGGTTTGTTCTTGAAATCCTTTTCTTTACATGGTTGACTACATGCCTGTAGAAAGAGTATGGCATCAATGACTTAATGAGTGTAGGTTTGACAGGAGGTTAATCAGTTAATGTTGCCCAATGTCTGTGGTTACATCTAGGCTTTAATTTCTTCCCTCTTTGTGTTTGTTTCTCTCTTACTTGCTAAACCACTTCTGTTTGATGGTTAATAAAAATAAGTGATGAAATAATAATGATTCTATTTGCTTTACAGAGTTTGCGAAAGCATATGCTTGAGGAACTTGAACAAGCTTTTCCCGCTGAAGTGGAGGAATATAGAGATATACGTGCCTCGGCTGCTGCTGTAAGTTTGTACATTGTTATTTATATGCAAATTCCCCCCTTTTCTTAATCCAGTGAAACTATGTAACAGGTCTGATTGTACAAACTATTTTGTTGTGCCTTTGTCTTCAAATCTGATAAGCTCTTTTGGAGGGATTAGTGTGTCTTATTCTAGCAGGATCTAACTTATAGGTCTGATACAGGATATGAAAAGGATGGCACAAGCCCAGAATGCACTGCCTAATGGAGATGTGAAGGTCAAGGGTGAGCTATAGGTTCTGATATCTGCAGGTTTTTTGACTGTTAGCTTACAATACGTAGCTTCAAGGTGTGTCTATGAGTATTGTATTCGCTAAAATGTTAGAGGTGGCCATTTATACGGTGGAGGTTTTTTAACCTAATAGTCTCAAGACTCTCAACTTATCTGTTATTTAACACGTGAATATGCGATTACCTGTATGCTGTATCTTTTGGTGTCAAATTGTCAATAATGTTATATAATCTTCAAGCATGCTCTTCTGTGCATAATGGCTAATATACTTGTTTGGACTTGTCAATGTAATTATGAACGCCATCTGTAAGCCTGAAACAAGATGAAGAAATATCAGTGCACTTGGTTACTCTCATGATTTATACACAAGATGAGACGGTCTTGTGAGAGCTTTTGATTTTTGATGTCTTGTTGGTTTGCTGATGTTGCTGCTGTTGTGTAAGTTGTAATGAACTTTAGGTCTGTTTGATACTCATAAACTGCGGCTGCTCTGTAATAATAAGAGAAGCATGTGATGTCTGGCAGGTTGGCTAGGTTAGCATCTTGTAGTTAGTCTTTAAACTTAGTAGTTGTGAACATCTGAACACTGTAAAACACTTACATGAGGGTTTGAAGCATAAAATTGGGCATCCCTAAATGCTCTCCATGGTTTAGCCAAAAGACTGTGATGGCAAGTCTTCTTGAAGTAATTTGAGGTTCGTTTGAGATTGTAACGACAAATTTGTTTGCCGCAAGTGTAAAAATGCCTAATTTTGAACACTGTGTGAAGAGTATCAAATTCAATTTGCTACATGCTTGTGAGGTTGAATATTTTATAGATCACTCAGAGAGATTAGCTTGAGGCCAGGCTATGCAGTGATTTTCATTTTGACTTGCTTAATTGATGCCCTTGTTATCTGTATGAGAATGTGGCAAATCGGGTCACTCAATCTAAATTTTGTAACTTGTATTCTATCAATTGGGTTTAGAGTAAGCTGGTTTGGATACTTAAAACATTGATTCTTGGGCATTAAGAGTTGAAGGCATAGGGTGCTGCTGTTGGCATTGATATTATTTTGAAGTTTGCTGTGAACAATGCAGCTGAGCTGGGGATTTCAATGCTGCTTTAGCAGTCGGAATTAGAGATCTTTTATGAGGATGTTTGAGGACTGATAGCAACTAGTCAATAGAAAATTTTGCATAGTGGAGCAGATAGAGTCTCTCTGTATTTGGGTTACATACTTGATTACTGACTGTCTCTGGAACTCATCTGATTTCCTAGATGTTAACCAATGATAAGTGTGGAAAATCTAGGAAATGAGGATGCTCGTAGATTATTGCTGCAGTTGATGGATATACAGCAAGAAGAAAAAGTGAAATTCTTTATTCAATGAAGTGCTGGCTACCCTTACTGACTGATTTAGACAAATTAATAACATGGTGCTCAGTGATGTATGCAACTTTGCTTGTGCAACATGGTTTTTATTTGCTAGGTCATCAGTTAGTGATCAGACCTCTTATATCAACATCCTGCCCCTAGTTGAATTGGTGGAATTTCCAACAAGAAATAATTTGCATGTATTATTTCTTTAGTTTTGACATGAGAGCTGACAAATCTTCTGAGGGAACTTAGCCCATGTATAAAGGCAATCATATGATGTTCATATCTCTCTTGAATGAACGTTAATTTTTTTGTCTTGAGCTGTTTTGTTGTGAGATAACATACTTATTGCGAATTAAAAAGTGAACCTTTATCTTTGATAAGTTGATTGATTGAAACAACTATAAAACAATTTGTCTAATTGTCCATATCTTGTGGTTGTTGTTGCTGTTCTTTTAGCCTGTGGTACAATAATATACAGTTTCATCATCTTCAAAGGAACTAATTTCCTTTACTTGGCCTCAATGCACTGATAATTCTGTTGTGTTTTTTGACATGGCCTTAGTACAGGGATAGTAAAAGCATTGTTTCAAGAAGAAATATGATATGTAGAAAGGCGCAATTAACCTCGTGGGTTGAAAAAATTTCATGCCATTGTTGGTTGTGTATACACTTTTTAGTTAGTTTTTTAAGGTTGTGGTAAGATAATATGTATGCAAATTCATTATATTCAAAGGCAATAACTGCCTCAACGCACAGAAAATTCTGTTGTATTTTTGATATGGGCTTAGTACAGGGATAGATAATTAAAACACTAGTTCAAGAAGGGATGTGATCTGTGGTAAGGTACATATAACCTTGTGGCTGTAAAAGGGGAATTGTCAGGATTGGCCATGTGACTGCCCTGGAGGGTGGGGGTGCTGTTAATGGACTGATGACCAAAATCAAATCAGATGGTGTTTGCCACTGTTGCTCTAGGAATCTTACAAGAATGGCCTCCTTGGTCCAAGAGATATGATCTTTTGTTTCCAAGAGAATTAGGAATGTGATTAATGTTATCGAGAAGAAAAAAGAAATCTGTATATTTAGAATTCAAACAAGAAATGAGGCTGTAAGGATACTAAGAAATTATTGCTGCTAGTGATGAAGGTAAAGTGAGCAGTATAGATGAGTTTTATTACATAGTTGTCGGAGATAAAACTGTGGCTGTTGAGAAATTTTCTATCCTTTAACTAGCTTCTTAGCTACAGTCCTGCTTACATTATGAAGTAATTAAGACTAATTGGATTCAATAAGTTTGATGCCTTTATCAATCTTGTTACTTTGGGTAGTTTATGAAGTGTATTAGGTTTGCTGGGCTAGCTGTTGTTGATCAATCCTCACATGTGGATATCTGGCTTTTTTGGAGGGTTATGTTTTTGCATAGCTTTGAGTGAATGTAGTGTTGGAGATTTGTGGTAACTTAACAACTATGTAGAACATAATTCAGGATTTTCACAACCTCCTCAACGCCCCCTACCCTAAGAGAAATGGTAACTAGTATTAAGTAGCTGACATGCCAATGCAAATGGAATCAGCAGTTTTTATTGTGGAATGTAGGATTTAGTCTTCATCTTTAGTCTTTGTGCTTGACTGCTTATTGCTTGAGATTTATGTGCTATGGTGTAGAATAGTTCTAGGATTTATGCCCTTGACTAAAAAGTGTGTATCACCTCAATAAAAAGGTTAATAATCACGTAGGCTGTGGTATGAGGTGGTGTAGCTCACCTGCTATTGTAGATCATTTGTAAGACCATTTTGTGAGTTTGGAGAGGGAATATCCATTTTCTGTCTTGTCGGTGATTTGGTGGGAGAGGAATGATAGGATTGTTTGGGAGTCAAGCTTCTTTGTAGGAGTAGGTTGTGATCTCAGCTTCTCTTTAGACCTATGCTTTTGGTAGCTTCATGCCGTGTCTCTCTTATAGGTAACTTGTAATTGAACTCTTTCTCCCGTTTTTGCTTGATTTGGGAGCTAGTGCATAGCCATTCATTGTAGACTTGTTGAGGACGAGATTTTAAAATAGTTTTATAAATGGCAGGAAGATATGGATGACATGTTGAATTTTATCACAAGCAGAAGAGGACCTGGTTTGGCTGGTTACTTGAATATTCTGTCCTGTCTGGACTATGCTTCTATTATTATATAGTTTATATTGTGTGTGTAGAGCGAGATTTATGTTTTGTGCATTAACATGCTTGTGTTGTATGTGTAGCATTGTAGCCAACCATAAAATTTGAATTTTCTTGTCGAATTTATAGGTGTTTGATGAGAAGAGTTATTTCTTTTGTGTATTTATGCAATATTGCAGTGTATTTTGATGTTGTGTTATTCTGACATGACATTTGGTTTTATGCATGCATTATATATATGTATACCCGGCACTTAGATTATGTCACAAATACTTCAATTGTATTTGTATCCACGTATTTGTTGAGGAGAAATGAAAGAGGAGAAGTTTATTTGATTGCACACAAATGACTTGATATCATTTTAATAAGTAGTATAAGGCAAGTAATGTGAAATACATGTACAAGTATTTGTAGCGTGAAACCTGTGTAACTGGTCTTTTCATATCAGGAATATATATATGAATGCCGTGTCAGTAACTGTGTCCAATGGTAGGGCTGCTTCCATGTCTGAAATATTGAGCACTTACATATGTCTTGACACTTGGATATGTTCCTCGTATCCAACACTCATTTTTGTGTCCAACATAGCGTTGATGGTCCTTTTCTCAGGTTTCTGTTTTGGGGCTGGGGGTTTGCATGGCAGATGAATGGGATATATATAGAGCATTTTCAAGTCTATTACTGTGGTAGAGTTCCTAACACTACTTATATTGGCTAAAAGCTGCTGGAAGTAAACCCAGCATTTGGAAGAATAACTTGGCTACAAATGTATGCTTATGGATTGTATCATGTCCAGAATTCCCACCAGTCTGAGATACAATTATGCTCCATAAGATAGGCTGGTTCTAGACCATCGTGGTTTCTAAATGAAGCTAATGAATCATCTGCAGATTCTATCATGTTAAATTGACTGTCTGTCTCCTGCTCAAAACTCATAAACCCCTCAGATCTGTTCTTGGACAATATGTTGTCCTGAATGTAATCTTCTGGTTGAGCTTTGTGCTTTTCTTGTGAGCTTAAAGATATAGATTCTCCATTACTGCTGCATGTAACTGGAGCTGAATCACTTGTGCAGTCTTTAGGACCTTCGTTTAAATTCCTTAATCGTTGGATCTGTTTTAACAGAGATGAAAAAGGTGCATACTGGATGTTAGAACGTGAATTCTTTTGTCTTTTGAAGGTTAAGTTCAGGGTGATTGGTTAGTATCATACCTCAACAGTCAAGCTTTGATTTTCTTTCTTAAGAGCCTCGAACTTAGAGGCGAGGTTGTCATAGCAAGCTTTTAGGATGCTATAATCACGCTCTGTCTGCTTTGACTTGCTTCGAGCCCTCCTATTCTGAAACCATATAGAAACCTGACGAGGATGAAGTCCGAGTTGGTCTGCTATCCGCTGCTTTGTTTTTGACCCCGGTCTTGATTCTGAGCTAAACATTGATTCCAAAGATTTAATTTGCATGGCACTAAATCTTTTCTTGCTGCTGTTTGTTTGTGTTATTTCTACAGGATCAATGTCCATACCTGTGGCTCATGTGAGATTTTTATTTAATTTTTTTTTTTTTTGCTTTGGCTTTTCTATTGCAGATAAAATTCTGTTGTTGATACCAATTTATAGGCTCTTAGGGATGGGTGTTACTTTTGGATTAATAAAAAGAGTGCAGGTTCCAGGAAATTCTGGCTCTTGTGGATATAGGCATATAGCTGTATTTTACAGAAACAGTGTGTTTGTGATTGTGTGTGAATATATGAAAATCAGGGGATTTCAGTATATATAAATTATGCCAAATGGATTTATCACTAAGGTCTTGGGCCCTGAATTAGATTACGATGTTAGTGCCGTGTCATAGGAGATTCTGGTGGAGTGGGAGATTCTTGTCTGGGACTCCATTTATACACTGTTGTTTGCAATCATTTGGGTTTGATCTTGCAACATTAAAACTACCCTTCCCAGCCCCATTCCTCCCTCTCCTTTAATGATATTAATTTATCCACTAATCGGGTCGTTATATAGGTTGAACAATTGGGAAGGGAAATGCTGGTAGATGCAGCAAGTTATGCTTATTCATTAACTAACATTCATTTGTGTTCCCCTGCCTTTTTCGGAAAGGGCTTTGTTTGTTAATAAAAGGTGATAATATCGGGATTAAGTTATGATTTGGTTCCAAGTCGTGACTTGCTTATAGTATTAATAGTATTTGTTGTATAGTATCAATTCAGTTATGGTTGGTTGCCTGCAGGATTGGAGTTATGGAATTCTTCTGAATTTTTTTTTTAATTATCTCTAAGTCTCTAACTTTAACTCGGAATTTAGATATAGGCTTGCTTTTTATTAGATCATGCTTAGGAGAAACCAGTGTCATAAACTGGTTCCTATTGTTTAAGGGTACATGATTAGGAACCCTAATTTCAGTTTTTAGGTAGAAGTATGTCTCTATCTGTTAAATAGAAGAGGTCAAGAAAAAGTCATGTCAAGTCTTAATAACAATTACACTTCGTGTTATCTCTAGAAAGCAGAGGCAGATGGAGCAAGAAGGGTCATTATAGACTATTTAGTGAATTGACAGGTTTGATAAAGACCTTATCTGGTTGAGCTGTCAGGTTATCTGTCATCAGGGTGAGTGACATGTGTTCGTGGTGACCCAACAAGAATTTTGGCTTATGCCTTAACCTTCATCTTCATGGTCCTGCCTCTGTGTTTTTAGCTTATGAATTGGTAATATACCATTTGACAAGTCATTTTTGTGCTTACGTTTTGATTGATTATGAGGCTTTGTTTGTCTATTCATACAAAGTACATGGAATAATCATGTTTAATACACGTTGTATGTAGTTGAGTCTCTTAGGAGGGCTGATATTGATACACAGAAGGGCCATAAGGTTGATTCTAATTAATATGTCTCGTGATGTAATTGCCCCTGATAACATATAAAATCAGGCGGACGCTATTTAGCGCATATGGTGTTTGTGGTCTAACATATCGTCTGATAGACTCGTGTGTGCATAGATTCACCAATCTTTGCTCACGGTGGTGGATGAGACGATGTGTTTTACACCCGTACAGTTCATTGACAATGAGTTCAGATGATTTATAACTGATACCAGCATGAATTTACATTGAAGATGTGGATATCTATGACCTTACTTGTTGGAGTAATATAGGTCTAGACTTTCTTCACTCGTTAACAATTATTTGGAAGAAATATTCACGTTTCACACTTCACAGTAGTATAGTACTTAGATTATGAGTGGACAAGTTTAGAAAGCTTTATGGATAATATTGAAAAAAAAAACACTTGTTTAAAAGCAATTTGATGGACAATGTGCGTAGAAAAGATGATTCTTTCTTCTTATTTTCTCCATCGTGAGCTACAAGATTACATAGTAGTAGTAGTTTTCTTTCCGTGGGGCTTAATAAATCCTACTTTCTTGACTTAGCCTTGACTTGTGTGAATAAAGGTTTTGGAAACATTGGTTTTTCATTCCCCCTTTTTTTTTTTTTTTTTTTTTTTCTGCATTCTTTTATTTAAAAAAGGGTGCATTACCCAATGGTACTTATCCAAATGATTCTTCTTAGAGACATGGATCTTTTGGTTATATTTACATGCGAAGAGGGGCAAATGGAGAGAAGAATGTGATAATTGGGACATAGGGAGTAAGTTACATATAAGTGGGAAACCAAAACACAAAATCACCTCAATTTAGTGTACGTAAAGTTAATAAAAACCTAGCTATTTAGATAATACTCCGTATGCTAGGTCTTGGACACGTTTTTGAATAACTATACATGAAAGATGTCTTCATGACTTCAAATACCAAATCTTTTTCCTTCTGCCAATGATTAAAGATATGTGCCATCGAAATCTTATTTGGCTTTTTATTTTTCTATTTTTTTTTTTTTTTTTTGCAATTTCCCTCAATATTATTAAAACATATAAAAATTCCTATTATACAACGATTAATATACAAATTCACGAAGTATTGTCCATTTAGAATTTGTTTTTGGTTCAGCTTAAAAATGATAACAATATGGCAAAGACACCAAGTCATTAATGAAATTTGGTCTCTTTAAATGTTGACACTCTCTTACCTATCGGTACTACTAAAATGACGTCTCTTTTTTGAAAACTCTAATTGTAATAGCGGTATTAAAACTAATACTGCTATTGTCGTTAGCGGTTTTAAGCTTAACATTGATCTTACGTGAACGGTATTTGAGATTTCTTTTTAAATTTATGCATAATGGGAATATATTTTTATTTTAACTATATAATGAAAAATCACTGCTTCTTTTCTTTTAAAACCAATTGCTCAATCCCTAATAATGCCATGCACAAGACCTTTATGTGTTAGATGTCTACTCTCTAACTCTCTTTATGTGTCTCTCTATCGGTCTATCCTACTCACTCCATTCCAAAAAGATTGTTCCATATACTAAATTAATTTGGATGCATGTCTCTAAAAGGTTGTTCCATATACTAAATTAATATGGATGTCCTTAAAAAATGTAATTTTATACTTTAATTGGTAAAATTTTCAACTTGCTATAGTCTCTATTTTTCTCCTCAACAACAATTGTGCCACCAAAGTGCACGAATTTCGACTTCTTAAAAAGTGAAATTGAGGTTAAGGACAATTTTAGGGATAGAGGGGGTATTTAAGTTGTGCTCAACTCTCAAGAGTATTACTTATCTAAACTAATTTGAAGGTGTTAAAATTTATTACTCTGTATTGTTGTTAGTGAGTTTATATATATGTAAATGTGTGCAATTGGGAGACCACATGGCCACTTTTACCCTGTAAAAATGATAATAATAAAAATACTTCATTACTTTTTACAATGTGTTATTTATGTGGCTAGCTACACCGTGTGGCCGGGGTTACTTATTCATGGGTTACTAGGTCAGGAGTTACTTATTTAAGGGTTTTAGCCGGTCAGGGGTTAATCGGTCGCTCAGGGGTTACTTAATATGTCGATTAGGAGTTACTCGATCGGTCAGAGGTTACCCCTGAATAAGTAACCCCAGCCACATATAAAAATTTGTATACTTTTTATATAACACATTAATTACATGAACAAACAATTAAAGGAAGAAATTTGAATAAACATATTAATATTAATTAAACTAATTCAAACAGAGGAACTAAAAAGGAATAGAAGAAATAACAATAGGGTGCCATCGAGTTATATATATGCCACAAAATAGTTTTTGCTACATAATTTCATCATGGTAATGTGGAAAAACTAAACGTCTAACTTACTAAAATTGAAAAGTGGCTTCTAACTTTGAAATTGTCTAAAATAAATTTTGCCCCATCTACCTACACATATATGTGCATCACACCATCAGTGCATGCATGATTCTGCTGGTGTAAACATATTGGGTGTCAGGGTGTGGCCTTGCATATTGCACCATACTTGTAGTAATTTTGTATATTTTGTATCTTGTTGGTTTAGGTTTGTCTAATTGGGGCTAGATTAAACTACTTGAATATTATTCTCAATGCTTTATAAAGTTTTGAAGATACGAAGTATATACTTGTATACAATTTGCACGCCGCACCCCTTCTCAGAGGAAATTGTTCCCTTTAGGTTTGTCAAGTACTGTTTTGTTCATTATGACTCCTCAATTTTCGTAGTGGCAGCTTGCTCTTATCGTTATGCATGATTCATCTTAGTTTCTTTCCAGTTAACTTATCGAGTAGTTAATTAATTAGCCCTGTAACATCACCATATTAAAGAATATTGTGTAAGTAGCTAGTTTTGGTCTAGTGGTAAGAATAGATTAATCGTCTCACAACTTTGTAACTGTAAAGTCAATTCCTATTAGTGGATCTTAAAGACACTTTAGGAATGCCCTCACTCTTAAGGTGTAAATATAAAAATGGCATAAGTAGTATAATATATTAATATGGGATTAATTTTGAAAATTTTACAATATTATGAGTCAATCAATATAATATTACGAGTAGCTTTTTATGTATAGAATGGAGTAACAACAAAAGCTCCCTATGGCATTTTCCTCTTTTAATCAAAGTCCCAATTTAGGTGCGTCTAAACTAATTAATGATACATAATTTACAATAATTGTAATAAGATGACAAAACACTAATTGATGCACAAACATTAGGTATAGGTTTTTGGGTTGTTTGTGTTTGTGCAGAGAATCTTCTTTTAAATCATCGAAGAAAAAGCTGAATTTTGGGTGGAGCAAAAGCTCGCGTAAAAAAGGTGGCTTTACCTTTCCACTTTCCAACTGCTCTTCCTTCTCTTACTACGTTTATTAAGAACATTAATACAAAGTATTCCGTATTACTCCACACTCTTCCTTTCTGAATAAACGACACCTCAATGTTACTATATAAATTTAGTATATTAACTTTGACTAATATATAAAAATCAAATGTTATTATACTACGTATAATACATAATGTTGTTAGATTAGTCTAAATATATGTTTTTAATTATTAATTTTTTCATAATTTTTGTTAATACATTACTTAACTGCATGCATATATTTGATGTCAAACTTGTGCATTTGCATGTATGTTACTCAAACATATAGTAGTACATAGTTGTGTATATTACAAACATACATGTTGATCTTTGAAAATTAGACACTAAAACGAATCTAATAACATCCAACATAACTTTGATTTTCCTTGTAAAAATAACCAATAATAATCAAAATAAAATATGTAAATAATATCAAAAGTCAATATAATTCAACTAAAAAACGAACAAAGTAGTATATTTTGTACTTGAGCTAGCCTTTTACAATTAATTAATAAAGATTATTGTTTAATGTTTAGTTACAGCCTTACAACGGAATTAATACAACTTATAACGAATCTAAACTGCTGCAATTGGAAATTTAATATGTACAAACGGTTGTTTGGGGAAAAAAAAAAATAACCATTCACATTTAAAGTCTGAGAAAATTCAATTTGGGAGCCGATTTAGTTGGTGAACTTAATTAAGAACAACTTAATAATTATTGTGCCTAGTAGTAGTTATTTTACTTAATTCCACGAAGTTCAAAATTTAAGGAGCAAAGACGTACGTACTGTGTGCTTTAATTCAATTCGAAATATATGCTTTTAAGTACCAATTTTTTATCGATCTGTCAATGGTCTGATATCTTTACTTTCATTCCCCAATTTTAAAGCATAATATCTAAGCAAAGCTTTGCTCAACTACAAGGATGTTCCAATTACTTAAAGGGTGGTCAGAAACTTAAATTAAATATATTAATGCTATGTAATTGTGATATATGCCCTATTATCGAGTTGGTTTAAAATTTAAAGGCGTGTTGATGAATTGGTTTTCGTACTAGTTCTTGCTTGTATAAGACGGCATGATAGATTGATGGTCACATACTCACACTATGTATTAGTTACGTTACATCAAAAAAAAGTTAAGGGAATACCGTACTATTTGTTGCTTCTAATATATTTTGTGTAACTAATATTTCATGATGGTTTGATTGTAAGACTAGCTTATACAAAATTTTGCAATGTTTTAGAGATGCCTTCTTATTGTTACATGAATGAGAATGGATTTTATATTGATCGGTATAGAAGGGAGATTATACATATATGTACACATATAAACTTATTATGGTGTTTATATTTCAAATTTTAACATTGGCAATATATATATATATATATATATATATATATATATATATATATATATATATATATATATATATATATATATATATATATATATATATATATATATAAAATGTAATATGCAATGGTTATTGTTTTTTTCTTCTGAAAACATATGTGAAATATATGGAGTGTTTGCAATTGTTCAGTCGATCCAATCAAAAAATAGCCAATCGACCTATAAAAACACTGTATGTATTGCATAATGCCTATACAATACTTTCATATACTACACCATAATTCACTCGAATTATTTGAAGGCTTCAATTCTGTTTGTGTGAATGTGTTACAACATTATATATGTCCAACTTAACATGAAAGGGAGAAATTAAATTTGTATTGTGTTCATGGCCTGGTATGATTAATTAGGTCATAATAGACTAGATGATCATATAAAAATGTGTAGCATATATACATGGATAAAGTTTACCCTAGACAGTATAATTTAGCCTTTACATACCTACTCTTTACTAAACTCACTATATACCCATGGCTTTCCTTATTTGTCTTTTTTTCTGCAACCTCTTCCATTATTGAACCCTCACTAGTCACTAGTGTGACTCACTTCCTTTATTTATTTGCTCACTTTTCTTCTTGTCTTTTATTTCTCTTTTTATTATTCATTTCAAATATTCTCATATTCATATACAGAAGAGAATGAATGTAGCATATCTTATCTTCTGAAGGATCGGAAGATGATCTATCTAAGGTGGTTGTTATGTTGAGGGGAATGCTGTCTGGCTCGTCGACACCAATCCATTACTCATTCCGGTCATACATATATGTAACATGAATATTATCATTGTTGCATAATAATCTAAATGGAACGTATGAGATAGATGATAGATTTCGTGTGTCGGACCAGGCTTCATTCCCCCCAACTATAAGTTCGTTTTTTCCTTTTCTCTGATTCAGCAACTCATCTTACTATTTCCATCATTATTTAATTGGGTAAGTGCCTCAATTTATTCATAGTTAGTACTTTATATAGCAATGTTTAATGTAATATAATTGTAATTGTATTATTGCTCTTTTTTCTCAGAAGCTACGTTATAAGCTGTGGATCGAATCTTGTTTATTTTGACACCATTTTTTTTTTTTTTTTTACAAAAAAAAAAATAAAATAATAATAATAATATTACATTACATGATTGCTCTATCATTTTGCTTTGAAAATAAAAAAAAGCACAAAGTTGAGAGTAAAGGAAACAAATCTGACCGTTGTCAGTTTCATACAATCATATACATACATTTTCAGCTCTTTTTTTGGCCAATAACGTTTTGGGTTGATCAGATCCAGATCAGAATTTCTACTGTCTATCTTCAACATGCTGCTTATAATGAGCACTTTTAATGTGTCCTTTATATATGGACTCATTCTAATTCATTTTCACCACATGATTACATTTTTCTACTCCGTATAATTGTTGTGTGGCGTGATTTACTTAGGATAAATAATGTAAACGATATTTGACTCTGTATGTACCATTTTTTAAAATTTTAATGATCAACTGAATTACAGTAGACGACATCTATCCACCACTCTTGATTAGAATGTTAATTATTTTTATATGATTAATCCCTTTTTCTAATCTTAACTTAACCTATACACACCTCTTAGCTTAATTAGGGTTTCACAATAAGACCAGTAAAATCTCTCGAGTATTTCTTTACACACACCAAATTACAAGCACATCTTGCTCATTCGATAGGTCACCATTTTTTTTTTCGTATATGTTTGTCAATGATCATTTTTAATGTTTATTTTGAATTGATCGATTTGAGAACATG
Source organism: Chenopodium quinoa (assembly GCF_001683475.1). Lineage (NCBI taxonomy): Eukaryota > Viridiplantae > Streptophyta > Magnoliopsida > Caryophyllales > Amaranthaceae > Chenopodium > Chenopodium quinoa. The sequence goes on from NW_018743175.1 coordinate 712,752, forward strand.
ATTTGTAGATCTAGGTTGATTCGTCTTTTGTTGTCCATTGATCCATTGCATAAATGTTTAAGGGAATGCATGTAACATCGTTAAGGCTTGTATCTCTTTTTTCGATAAATAAGCAACTAAATTTTCTGTCTGTAACAAACAAACTGTTTGTTTCTAGCTAGCTAATTCCTACTTGCATATACATGATGAATAATCATACACTATGATAACCATACACTATGATAACCATTAAAAAATGGCGAGTGCAATAATCCAATTTAACATTAAGACCCTATTCTTTTGAGCTTCTGAGCAGAGCAAGTGTCAGCAGAGCAGAACAACTTATTTATACTCAGTAGAATTGAGCAGAGCAGACTACATCAGCTCAAAAGAACTGAGTAGAGCAAGTAATTTTGTGTTAATTTTTGGTCTTCAATGGCCGAGCAACTTTTAGCTTAATTTTTAAAATCCTATGTTTAAATTAGCATTTCTAATTATTACTTACATTGTATTAATTTGGGATACTCAACGATTATATGTTTATGTTTTATTTACTAAATGTTTTTTTACATGTAGATCTAACACATCATACGACACAAATAAAATTTCGTATCAATACAAAACCCCATCAAACGAATTTTGTGTTAGTAATTTTGTGTTAGTTTTAGGTCATCAATGTTCGGGTAATTTTCAAAATCTTATGTTTAAATTTATATTTGTAATTATTAGTTACATTGTATTTATTTAGGATACTTAACGATTATTTGCTTATGTAATGACATACGATTAGATGTTGTATACTTAATATATGGATGACTTTGGTTATTTTTGGAAATGATGAAAAAATTCCAATGTGTAGCTTTGATTTTATATCGCAACAATTTTTCATTTATTGGTAAATATATTGATTTATTTTATACAAATGTAAAGATTTAATTTATATCAATTTCAGTTTGGCTAACATTTTACGGTTCAATTTATCCATTGATGTAGTAGGTTGGTGTGGACGAGGTTGGTGATTCTATCGAAATAAAAGATATGGTAAAACAATGAATAATGATTTAGGATATAAATTATTAAAAATTTATCATTTCACATTAAAGATTTTATATAACGGAAAAAATATCATATTTACAATTTATTTATATTTAATAAATTCATTATAAATTATAGTAAAAAAAATAAATATTAAACTTTTGTAATTTTGTTTGAAATTATTAAATACAATTAATCAAATAATTAAAAATCTTAGATGAAAAAACCGTGCATTGCACGGGCTTTTATCTAGTATAAAATAATTAGAGTATTTTATATCGGATGTAAAGTAAAACTCTATAGAAATTTATCCCCTCTAAATAAAAAATGCAAGACATACTTATGTGTTTATTTATTACATTAATGTCTATTCTTTTGAGCTTCTGAGCAGAGTAAGTGTCAGCAGAGCAGAATAACTTATTTATACTCAGTAGAGTTGAGCAGAGCAGACTACATTAGCTCAAAAGAACAGGGCTTAAATCTAACACAACTATGCATTAATGTTTTTTAATGACATTGATACATAGTTGTGTTACACACTCAATGGCTCTAGCATTCACCGTTTTCTGCAGTGTTGAATAAGTAAATGACTAAGACGTGAATTAAAGTGTTGATACTTGATCGGAAAAAGCAACGGACAAAAATAATAGGGGGACGAGAAAAATAAATAGATTCGGACCTAATTTTTGTGGGCGCATAATTATTAATGGGACTATGGGAGTATTAATCATAGATAACATTTGTTTTGCTGGTAAGGAAAAGAAGTGCAATATTTCAGTTGTACTCCATTTTTAGGTTTAATTGGTTTCCTTCAAATGAGCAAATTTAGAAAAAAGATAAGAAATGTTAATAAATTGCCATGTAGGGTTGGTGTGGAGTAAATTTAAGGCTGATCGAATTTATTGCCATTTTGCCAGCATTTATCATTTACTTAAAAATTTGGTGAGATTTGAATGATTATATCAACGTTTGAAACATTGGCACTGTTTTTTCCACGGAGGTTCGAATATATGGAGTAATTGTTAATCCGTACAACGGTAACTAGGTAATTGCAAATGAATGTAGAAGGTAAAAACGGAGGAAGATAAGTGACTTGAAGCAAACAATATTTCATGTAAAAAAATAAAATGACAATCGTTTGGTTATATTGAAAGAACGAGGCTAAATAATAGGAAATCTGGAGATGATTATGGCACATCTATTGTGAGAACAAATTCTCTATGCTATTTTTAAAAGTGATATGTCTATTGACTGTCAAAATTAGTTTTCCTAGAAGGTTAATACTTACGTTCAATGTTTTGAAATCGAATCGTGAAACACTCTTGTCTATTTTGACAAAGATGTAAGTCAAGTGCGAAAAAAGGGCTTTTGAGTATGTGGCAACACATATGTGTTTCAAATTAGAGAATTGGTGCTTTATTACAAAAGCGGAGACAAGAGGCAATCAAGGCTTGTGACAAGTAGAGGGGGCACGAAGTAGGCTTGGCAATGAAATTTACATGTTTGAAACTCTTTATTATTTGGGTGCTGTAAGAAAGTAGTGGTTTAATATAAAAAGAACCCACAACACAAAACAAATTTAAGCCTTTAAGGAAAGCTTGGATGGGTTGGATCTCTACCCTAATATTCAATCCTCTTTTTTTTTATCGGTTTCAATATAGTTAACACTTGTTTTGGCACAGTATCCAAGACCGTTTGATAAGTATTAAAGCGAGTGATTTTAAATAGGGAGTAAATTAAAATTAATTAATTATGATGGGCTATGAATTTCACTTATAACTTTGATTCAATCAAGGACTAGCAAGCTTGATCTCAGACAAGTTTGAATGATGTAGAGTTTAATTGAAGACCATAAGAATTTAGTTAATTTTGGTGCCTTCGATCAAATGTTTGATTCCTTCGATAGTTTTGAGAGCGCAGTTAGGCAACGATTTGAGATCGAACCACTTGCTCTGAACGAAGGACATTACTACTTCCTATAAAAAAAGAAAAAAGGACATTACTACTTTTTTTTATGGGCCAAATATATTAATAGTGCACCTCCTTTAGGGCTTATTAGTGAATTTCTATGGGCCAAATTTATTAATTGGACTCGAAGTTCATGGATCACACTCAAATGTAATTGGATGACATGGTGCTACAATTTTTTTTTCGCCAATATTCAACCTGACTTTAACAATCCAAATTTGAAGTTTGAACCTCTTGCTTATTTTGATAGGCTGTTGTGTCATTTACTCGTATTTGTCTACTTCCTCTGTCGTAGAATAATTGATATAGAACACAGTCAATTTTATACACATGTCAATGCACTAATTTGATTTTGTTTTTATATAATTAAATATTAATAAAAAATATTTTATAACAATATTATGAAACTTTATATTAGTATCTATCTAACAACATATATACTTCATCCGTTCTTTTTTACTTGACTCGCTTTGACTTATATACTATCCACCACTCCTCTTTTGACTGTCGTTTGTGAATTATATGTAAGTAAAAATATTTTCATGTGCGATCTTATTAGATTCATCTCAATAAGTGCTGTCATAATATAACTTCTATAATTTTTACTTATGAGGAATTATAGTTATAAATTGTTAAAGTTCTACATTGGCAAGCTAATACGCGAATAGAGAAAATATATTTTTATTATGTTAGTAAAAAATTATGATCAAAGCTAATATATATATGAATAGTGAAAAAAGTCCCACGTCCCAATGATTCTGAGACGCTGGGATTATAATTATACCATCGGATCTTATTTATTTGATACACCTTTTGTTTTTAATTTGGAAAAAAAATTGTTCATATTTACTCGACATAGGTAATTTACTTACCACAGATTGTGTGAGCTCTGCTTATATCCACTATCCATAAATTTTTTTAAAACGTAAGGAAAATTTAATATATATAAATAAAGTAGGCATTTTTGGAGAGCATTCGGAGCGCCACGTAAGAAATATGTTTATTTCGACCAATAAGAAGAAAGATTTGTATTTTATTTTTGAAGTAAAAAATTATGTAATCACCTAGATAAAAGTTACGAATTAGATTTGATATATCTAAAATTTTAATGCCACGTAGATTATATTATCCACGAATTATATTATTTTAATGAAAAAAGTAAAGTAAAAATATGGGAAAAGATAAATTTATTAATTCAATACTACGAGTATAAGAAATCCAAATAAAATATACTAAAAAATATTGAATGATAAATGCTTATAATAAAGTTTGATACCTATCATTATAAGATAAATTTTGATAGTATTTATGATAAGAAATACAAATTATCCGTTAATTATAATTAGACTAAAATTTGTGATACCTACCATTATAAATTGACACATCATGCGACACAAATGAAATTTTGTGTTAGTAATTTTGTATTAGTTTTTGGTCATCAATGGCCGAGTAATATTTAGCTTAATTTTTAAAATCCTATGTTTAAATTAGCATTTCTAATTATTACTTACATTGTATTAATTTGGGATACTCAATGATTATATGTTTATGTTTTATTTGCTAAATGTTTGTTTACATGCATACGACACAAATAAAATTTCGTATCAATACAAAACCCCATCAAACGAATTTTGTGTTAGTTTTAGGTCATCAATGTCCGGGTAATTTTCAAAATCTTATGTTTAAATTTATATTTGTAATTATTAGTTACATTGTATTTATTTAGGATACTTAACGATTATTTGCTTATTTAATGGCATATGATTAGATGTTGTATACTTAATCATCAAACGAATTTTGTGTTAGTTTTAGGTCATCAATGTCCGGGTAATTTTCAAAATCTTATGTTTAAATTTATATTTGTAATTATTAATTACATTGTATTTATTTAGGATACTTAACGATTATTTGCTTATGTAATGGCATATGATTAGATGTTGTATACTTAATATATGGATGGCTTTGGTTATTTTTGGAAATGATGAAAAAATTCCAATGCATAGATTTGATTTTATATCGCAACAAATTTTCATTTATTGGTAAATATATTGATTTATTTTATACAAATGTAAAGATTTAATTTATATCAATTTCAGTTTGGCTAACATTTTACGGTTCAATTTATCCATTGATGTAGTAGGTTTGTTGTGGACGAGGTTGGTGATTCTATCGAAATAAAAGATATGATAAAACAATGAATAATGATTTAGGATTTAAATTATTAAAAATTTATCATTTCACATTAAAGATTTTATATAACGGAAAAAAAATCATATTTACAATTTATTTATATTTAATAAATTCATCATAACTTATAGTAAAAATAAATAAATATTAAACTTTTGTAATTTTGTTTGAAATTATTAAATACAATTAATCAAATAATTAAAAATCTTAGATGAAAAAACCGTGCATCGCACGGGCTTTTATCTAGTATAAAATAAATAGAGTATTTTATATCGGATGTAAAGTAAAACTCTATAAAAATTTATCCCCTCTAAATAAAAAATGCAAGACATACTTATGTGTCTATTTATTACATTAATGTTTAATTGTGATAATCTTTAAATTAAGTAAAAAAAAATCTTAGTATTATTCGTGTATGCACAGGACCTAAACTAGTGTAAAATTAAAAGGAAATTGACCCTATTATTTTCAATATAGATGAAATAACAAGCCAACCATATATTAATATATATTCGTATCAATAATCCGAAACAGTTTGAACTCGAGCCAAAATAAACAAAACCCGTTCAAACTTGAGCCAAAAACCGAACCGTCAGCACAAACTGATAGTACTTACTGTAGTTACTTAGACCACTCTCAATGGTGAGCAAAAAAAAATGCCCACCCACTATCTCTCTACCCACTTTCTCTCTCAACAAATCTGTTTTGCCCATGGGCAAATTTTTTCACAATTTCTGTCCCAATGGTGAGCAAAAAAAATGCTTGCCCACTACTCTCTCTCTCTCTTACTTTTTCAATACCCCACCATTACTTTCTCTCTCCTACACAACACTTCTTTATTTATTAATTTCATTTATATTTTAACAATATTACTCCAAATAAATAAAAACTAGTCTAAATTTGTGTAACTTATTTTTTTTTTATTTGTGTCGTTTTTATCGTTAAAATAAAGAATATGGAGGATTTATGGTATTTCTGAAATTATACCAAAATATACCAAAATGCATGTCTATTTATGGAGAATTAAATTTTATGACCGTTGGTGTTTTTAATTTTTTTTTTTAATAAATATTTATTTCAGAATTTGCATTACAAAAAATATAACCATTGCAAATTGTGGGGCCCACCAGAGCACTATTCATCCTTTATTTTGCTCATCTCATGGGCAAAATAACAAATGCTCATGGGCATTTTCACTTTTGCTCACCATTACAAGACTACTTTTACCAAAATGCCCACAAAAAGGCCCATGAACATTTTATTTTGCCCACCATTGTAAGTGCTCTTACGTTGGTGATGATTGAGTTGTCCATATTTTATATGTGGGCTCCAGTCTTGTGCTTGAGTAACTTTCCTACTCGCTTTTTTTTTTTTTTTTTTTTGAAGGGAACTTTCGTACTCGCTTGCAAAAGAAAGAAGAGGCAAGGTGGAATTTAATAAAGCTTTAAATATATTTGTCTTTTTTACAACTATCATAAATAATTATTGCAATATTTAATGCTTAATTCAGTTTGTCTAACACTTGGTTATGGTCCATGCTATGCATGAGCTTTATTTTTGAATGATCGATCCTATGAACCCGACATAACTTTTTCTTAACCTATTCGAATAAAGTACGAGTGCACGACTTACTTGAGCATAAAGCACGTTGGTATGACAAGTATATACAACGGCGTATGCCCAAGTTGTTTGTTCATAAGCATCTTTTGATTATTTTGACGAAATTGAAAGAAAACAGGATATTGGAAATTGGAATTTAGCACAAACCTTCTGTTTTTCCCTGTCGTTCATGATGGTATTATGCTGCCATCTGATAGAAACACGGAGTCATCATAAAATTTGGCCCCTAATTTCAACAATCAACAATAACAGCCGATCAAATAGTAAGTTAGCATACATTTCACGTTTTAAACATTCAATAATTACTGCCTACGTATTTCCTACATTACACGTGTGCTGACGTTGTTCTTGCTTCGTCACAACATAAGTCACATAGCTTGGCCGGAAGCCAGGACACTGGCCAATCTTATACTAATAAATACGCCACTCTCCCAATCCGTAAAAGATTACTCATATATATTGATCAAAGATTAACATATATAATTAATTGTTAATTACATGTTATCTCTTATATATAAACAACTTTACAATAACTACATAATTTTTGTAGCCGTTACATACAATGTTTAAATCATAACATTACATTTTCAATTTTTTTAGTACAAATCTACGGTGTTTATTAAATTGACTAATAAGTATTTGATTTTGGGCCTATTTCTTATGCTCGCAGAGGTTTCTAGCAAGTTGCCAACCGTTTCCAACCAGGTTTTGCCTGGAAGATTGGGAATGGTGATAATATTCCTGTTTGTAGTAGCAAATGGGTTAATGGGAAAGTGCCAGTGGTCAAATTGAATCAGACTTTATGTGACAGTATGAGATGGACGGTCAAAGACTTTATTGACCCCAATTCTTGTTCATGGAAGGCTTCATTTATTAGAGAGAAATTTGAGTGGTACAACGCACAGGAAATTTTAGGGATGGAACTTCCAAAGACTAGGGCGGAGGACTTCATGCACTGGGCTAATCATTCCTCAGGGAAGCTTACGGTTAAAACTGGGTATGATTTTTTTATCACAAAAAGCAAAAAATCAAGAACCAGACCGTAGCAAGGAAACCTTTGATTTCGTTAAAATCATTTGGAGACTTCAGATTCCGCCAAAATTGAGTATGTTTATATGGAAACTTTTCTATGACACCATTCCTACAAAAGAGAAGTTACAGCAGCGAGGTATGCAAATGAATGTTCTATGTGACTATTGTGGTATGGAAAATGAGAACTCACAACACATCTTTAGGTTCTGCGATTTGGCTAGATTTGCGTGGAGTAATGCCCATGTAATTGATGGCCATACAACTAATGAATCCATCTCCATTTCACTTCGAGAATGAATTCAAACTTATATCTTGCTTTTCTATAGTCGGGATGGGATCCATAGTTCAACAATATCCACTTTTATTGCAACCTTATGGGGCTTGTGGGTCACGAGAAACCAGCGTTTCTTTCGTGGACATAATGGAGGCCCTAGCACTTTGCATAGGAACATCGATGTAAATGGTTGAAAAACCAAAGATTTTTTTTAGTGGAATTATAAATTTAACGAGTGAGCTAGATTACATTTTAAAAATTCAACAGTTATATACTCCGTATGATTTAAAACAACTACAATGGTGGCTAAAATTTTTGTGAAAATATTTTGGATCCCACGCTTGATAATACATTATTCTAACTCTTTAATTCTCTAATAATAGTCAGAAATTGTGAAAATATAAATTAACAAGATATCTTATTATGGCCATGTTTGGTAAATGGCTTTTTGGTTAGCTTTTGAATTTTGGCTTTTTTTATGTGGTTAAACAGCCAAAAAAAAAGTTTGGTAGTTGGCTTTTCATTCAGCGAAAAAGCTGGCTTTTAAGTGAAAATGAAAAAGCTGTTATGAGTAGCTTTTTTGTTAGCTTTTGGCTTGTTGGCTTGTTGGCCCACAATAACTAATAAACAGCCAACAACCACCAACTAAATTTATTAAACACTTTTTAAAACAGTCAACTTAAACAACCAATAATTTCAAAAGCCATTATAAACGGTCATACATTTCAAGTGGTTTAAAAAGCCAAGTGAACCAGCCAACAACCCTTACCTACAACCTGTAATACTGGTAAAGTTTTTCTTTCTTTCTTTTTTTTTTTATAAGAGAATAATTAACTTTACATTTATTTATTTATTTAGTTTATTATTGTCACCCACCACTCACCTACAACCTCAACCCCTTCCATAGCCACAACCAGTCAACCACCACCCCCAAATCTCGCGACCACCATGGACCCACCACCTCCTCACTGCCACACCACCACCGACGTACCATAACAACAACCCCATCCACCACATCCTGATCACCCACCTCCTCTCCCATCCCTCAACCTACGGCGCCCCCACCTTAACCACCTAACCCCACCTATATCCCATTTTCTACCCCGCCAATCCGCCATCAACCGCATCTCCCCCCCTTCGGCGCATCCCACTTCATCTCCTCCTTCTCCAACCGCTTTGTTCCTCTACCCTCTCCCAAATCGCCTCTGTTCTCTCTCCTCTTCCTGTTCAACAATCGTTGGTGTGATTGATGTTGGTGGTGCTTGATGTTGACACTACTATAAAACAGTCGATTTCCGACGGACACTTAACCGAAATTTTCGACGGAATTCCGATGAATTAAAATATTCTGTCGGAAATTTCCTACGGAGCTAAAAAACCGTCGGAAAATAAGTAATTTCCGACGAATTTTAACTCCATCGAAAAGTTTCGACGGATTTTTTCCATCGGAATTCTAAATTAAATTCCGTCGGAAATTTTCGACGGATTTTCCCTCAAATTTCCGTCGGAACATTTAAAAAAAAAAATCTAAACCCTAAATTTTATGAGAGCCTCCACCCCCTTGTTTCCCCCTCTCTCTTCATCTTTTCCCTTTCTCTCACCTTTCAGAATTCTCTCTCCTATCTGTTTCTCTTCTTCGCCATTTCTCTCTCCTCTTCTTAGTCTCACTTTCTCTCCTTTCCTGTTCTTTTCTCCGCCCTTTCACTCATATTTCAATTTCTTCTCCCCTTTCACTCTCCTCTTCGATTTCTTCTCCCCTTTCACTCTCCGCCATTTCTCAACGAACGAACACCATCAACGAACACCAAAGTCGAGGTTTACACTTCGAACACCATCAACTAAAGGTTTTTCATGTCAAATTCGACCATGAAAACTCTAGATCTAGAGTTTTCATGGTCGAATTTGACCTTTGAAACCCGAATTCGCCGTCTTTCCGGTAGAATGTGAGATTATGAGGTATGTCTTCTTTTTTATCTTTTAATTTGGTTTGGATTTTTTTTTTCTTTTCTATTTTTATGGTGGTATGATTAAATTGCAGTGGTAGTGGGTGCGGGTTGTTGGTTTTTGTGGGTTAGGGGTTTCAGTTAGTGGGTTGTGGATTAGGGGTTTCGGTTAGTGGGTATTGCAGTTAGGCGGGTCTGGGTTAGTGGTGGTGGTTGGTGGATCTGGGTAGTTTTTGGTTAGGGTTCGGTGGTGGTGGTGGTGGGTTGTTGGTGTTTGTGGGTTAGGGGTTTCGGTTAGTGGGTTGTGGGTTAGGGGTTTTAGGTAGTGGGTTGTGGGTTGTAGTGGTGGATCTGGGTCGTCGTGGGTTGTAGGGGTTTCGACGGTGGTGGGTTAAAGTGGTTGTGGGTTGTAGTGGATCTGGGTTGTGGGTTAAAGTGGGTTTCGGTGGTTGTGGGTTAAGTGGTTAGGGGTTTCGGCTGTGGGTTGTGGCGGTGGTGGGTTAAAGTGGCTGGTGGTGTTCTGAGGTAATGATACGCCGTGCCGGTGGTGGCGCGACGTGTTTTTTTTTTTAATTTCAATATACCAGTTTCCGACGGATTTGTATTTCGTCGGAAATTTCCGACGGACTTTTCCAGTGCCGAAATTCCACTTCTGACGAAACAGTTCTGAAGGAATTTCGTCGGAAAAGGTCGCTTTTCCTACAAAGGTTTTTCAACAACCGGTTCCGATGGAATTTCAGTCTGAAACGGGTTTTCCGACGGAATTCCAGGTTATTCCGACGGAATTTTTCCGTCGAAAATGGCCTCTTTTCTAGTAGTGTGATTCATTAGATATTTTTGGTGGCTGGGGGGTGGATGTAAAGGTGGTTTTAGTGGAAGGACTAGGTTGGGTATGTGGTGAGATCAGAAGGTGGTGGTAGGAATTTAAGTTTAAGAGCATGTGGGTTTTTTTTCTAAAAAAAAAATTTATAATAATGATAATTATTAAACAAATAAGATGTTGACAACTGGCTCAATTTACCTGATTAACAGGTTAACAAAATTTTGATACTAATTTGAAAAGAGACCCCCTATAGATTGAGAAGGGAACTACGACTATACTATAGTGTCAATGGAGACATGATCATGCATGATTGCATGGAATAATGACTACACAAGTAACAATTATCGTCTAGTCAATAAATAATATACTTGGATCATCAGTCAACAATATGAATACTAGGTAAAATTCAAGTGTGAAGACGAGAAAATTATTCACATATTTCTTGGTGCATGCATCCATATAAATACATACGAACTATATATTTCATGCCTTCAATAATTCATCATTATATCATTTAAGAGTCCTATTTGATTTACAATTCTATATCTATCTCGCTATATGTAAGTAATTAAATTTCCTTAATTCCATCATTATTAGATCTATTATTATTTGATCCTAATATTATTAAGATTATTATTATGGCACCACGCACTAGATCTCCTCCTAATAATTCATCCTCTCCTAATTGCCTAAATTTTAATCCACAAACAAACTTTCCATCAATGTCCTTTAAACAACGCCTCCAAACTATAGTAGAGAGCAAACAAGGGTTGTTATATGCTATGTTATGGCAAATGACACCCGGTGTTGAGAACATAATGACAACAGCGGCGTCTAGCAGCATCAGTAGCCGCCGTGTGTTAGCGTGCTCTGATGGTTATTTGAGAAGCTACTCCATAAGGAGCAGCCTAAATGAGGAGATTGTTATGATGTCAGATGCAGAATGGTTTTATGCAGATTCAATAGGAAAAGAACTAGTTATTGAGGACAATTACAATCTTGTAATTGGGGAAGCCATGAGTTCAGGGTCTTACCTGTGGCTGATCGACAGCTCAGGTTGTGAGAGGGCGAGGGAGGCTTTGCAGCACTATGTTCGAACCCTGGTGTTTGTACCAGTTGCCTCAGGTGGAATCATTGAAATCGGATCCTTGGATGAGATCAAAGAAGACAGGAGCTTAATCGAGCTCGCCTTCTCAATATTCAATGGTAATGGTAGTAGTGTTGCCTGCAGCAGAGGTGACAGCAAAGCTGCGCATGTAGAGGCAGAGAAGCAAAGGAGATACAAGCTCAATCAACGTTTCTACGCGTTACGTGCAGTAGTCCCTTATGTCTCAAAGATGGATAAAGCATCTTTGCTATCAGATGCAGTTACATACATCAACGAGCTTAAATCTGCTGTAAAAAATCTAGAAGAAAAACTTCAAGAGCTACCGTCTGTAAGTACTTCAGTGAGTACTACGACTAATAATTTTTCCCCACATTTACATGCTTTGCTTCTTCATCATCCTACTACTAAGGGATGGCCAATTGAGATTGAAGTTGAGGTGAAATCGATAGGAAAGGAAGTGGTAATTCGAGTTCAAACGACGGGTTTGGATCATCCGGAAGCAAGAATTATGAATGTGTTGAAAGAGCTACGTTTGGAAATCTGTTATGCAACTATATCACATGTGAATGAGGTTGTATTTCAGAATATTATTGCTAAGATGCCATTGTATCCTGATGAATTAATTACTACTCAAGAAAGCTTAACTAATGCTATTCGCGAGAGTCTGCAGTATTGATTGTAACAATTTTTTTGTAATATATGCATGCATGGCTTCTTGAATCGCTCCTTCAATTAAACTATATATTATAATTTTATGTCATGATATTATGGTTTTTAGCTATCTTCATAAGTTAATCGGAATATGTAGAAAAATTTTCCTTCATAGTAAAATTTAGTGATGTTCATCCCTAAATATAATAGGGCTCACCAAGACTTATAGTGAAGGTTTCCTAAAATTCAGAATATTATGTATTTTTTTTTGTTTCCTTTTTTTCTTTCATTGAAATTACACCTTAGTTATCAAGCTTGGTAATCCCGATCCGAACATAGTCTAAGTTATAATTGGACGTACGTTATTGAGTATTCTCGTCAAAATTTATTGGCTCTCATCTAAATTTTATTTTTTCTACCCTAAAAATTATAGTTATGGTGAAATGAAAAAGGTTTTCCATTCATGATCCACCTAATTCATTAACACGTGCACGAGTTTTTTTATAATCACGTCCTCCAAGAATGACATAGATTTAAGACCCAAATGATGAAAATTTCAAAAAAATTATAATGATGAATGAACCATTGACACCCCCCTACGATTCTTAATCAACTATTGTGGTAGGGAGGTCCAGATGTTCTTCGTATTCATCCCAATTAGACAACACAAAAGTAATCTTTAATTTACTGTTATACATATCATTAATCATACACAGTATGTATATGCCAATAATGATCTGCTCTCGTATTTTCTGTTGCCATTTCCTTCAACAATGCTTTCGATTTATGCGATACACTGCATTAATAACTGGCATGATTTCTGTTTTTGATGTCAAATAAACGTATAATCTACGTAGTATATGGTAGCGACCAAAGAAGAGAAAATGTCCTTGGTTATATACTGAACAAAAACGTTTGATTTCTTTCATAAATTAATTAATTTAAGTAATTTCAATCGGATGTTTGAAAAACATATACTAACAACATACCAAATCAATTGAGAAATAACATGTAAGCATAATCAACGATAACAACAGTCCACAAGAAGGCTAACATACAAGAAGTTAGAAGTAGTATCTAGTTTCCGAATTAACAATATTTCGTTCATCCACATCATATTTTATTAACTACTACTTATTTTCTATTGTCTAAGCCTAAAATCTTTAGCATTTTCATATCTTAAAGCACTTTATCTATAGTTCGTGCGTGGGCCCGGGTGTTGGTTTCCCTCAAGTGTTCTTAAATGTCCATAACAATTGAAAATCAAGGCTTTTAATTTATTTGCTACATTTCCTTTTCTAAGTCTTGATGGTACACTAAAAATTGTTCTTTTTTATGTGACTTGCTATCCTATATTCCTATAACAATTATAACATGCAAAAAGAGCATTAGCAAATTACTCAATCAAGGCTTTTTTTTCCACAGTGGTAAAATATGTAGGGTTTACAAAGTGAATTCAACGTTTTAATTAATCAACAATATCAGGAGATGAAATTGACGTCAATATTTGTTCAATTAGATTATTGCCAAGACTTTACTTGGGCGTATGTAGACTGACGTAGAATCAACTCAACAGCGAAACAACCTGTTTTAGGGTCAAGGCCTTAATGGTGACTCTGCTTTTGGTTAATGCTTCGTAATGCAACGAATATGGACTTATTAAGTAAGTACTAATCTACATTTCAACCATCCCAACTATACTTCCTAATAAAGTAGCGGTTTTTGCTAAAATATCTAAATATGAAGTATATTTTAATTATTTTAGCATCAGGAATTTATTTATTTATTTATTTATTTTGTTTTTGTCAAATCATTCAAGTCCAAAAGTTTTAAGAAGTTTTCCTAAAAAAATAATAATTTAAGGAGTATAAGACTTCCGTGGATCAATTATGTCTAGCGTGGATGTTAACTGGCTTGTTAGATAACAGATTGAGGGTTATATCTAAAATACGTGATCAAATAATGTACGGAGTATATAGTACATTCATTTGTGCCTCTTTCTAAGAACAAATTAAAAAAATAAAAATAAATAAAAATCTATTGGTTAGCAAATGAAGCAAGTTTGTTTGTTTGTTTCCCCTTTCCATTGAAACTTTAACAAGAATAACCTTATGTATTGGTGCATGGTGTTATCAAAATATCTTAACTTTAAATAAAATTATAATATCCATTGTACATGTGTATCATTTAGAATTACGTGTATTTGGGTCCTTTTTTTTTTTCTTAAATAAAAAAAAGAAATTTAATGTCTGTTTTGTTCACCTTTTTAGCACTTATTTCAAGAAAATAAATAAATTTTGATAATTTCGGATAAGATTAATTTAGAAAAAATAGGTTCTAATAAGGATTAGTTGATAATGACCACCCAAGTTCATATTACAACCAAAATAATCTAATAACATATAATAATTCAATATTGAAATTCAGGCCAATAAATATAGTACACCCTCACTTGACTTTTATGTATGAGAATTTATTCAACCTTAGCAATAAACTAAATTTAGATATAAATTGAATTTTCATTTCGATTTATTGTATATTTGTATACTAGTATCTCCTAAACTTAATAAACTTTACCAGAATTTATGTAAACTTTTTTTATTTCTTGAAATAAGTAACACTAGTAGACTCTTAATTTACTTCATTTGAACTATATATCGCAAAAAGTTGTTTACTACAAGGGGTTTAGCTTAGCCTAGCTTCTAATGTGGGCACAAATAATCTCACTGTTCTTGATGTAGAAATTAAACTAGTCGGATAAAGATGGAACCAAAATTAATTTAAATATTTAAACAAAGAAAATGACACGTTCATAACAAAGAAAATTCTTATGAATTGGAATGTACTAGGAAATTAAAAATTCTTAATTAAGACATGGTGACATGTTGACAACGACTTAAACAAACTAGTTTCAATGAATCTATGCACAAAGACAGTCCATGCATAATGCCCATTTTTTTTAATCTTCTTCAATAAGCTAATCAATTCTATAGTGTATATGTCCTGCTCAATCTTGACTGTTGTTTAGGCCGCAGCCGCCCCTGATCGTACCCATTCCCTACCATTACTCAGTAAGTCATTATGGTCCTATCTCTTAAGGAGTTCGTGTGATCTAAGATCGAGTTTTAGGTGCTACTAGCTAGCTAAATAGAGGTTGTTACATTAAGCTAATATAGGCAATGGAAGACGCGATTTTACCATTTCAATCGCTCAGCCTGAATTTACAGCCCAAGATTTCATCAACATCACTCAAATACTGCCTTCAAATTATAGTGAAGAGTAAGCCAGGGTGGTTGTACGCGATAAATTGGCAATTGTCATCTATCAGCAATGACTCTGCCTACAACAATCGCCGTGTTTTAGCATGTTCGGATGGTTATCTGATGCACAGCAGTAAGCCAGGAAATCGGCAGCAGCATCAGCAGCAGCAGGATGTTTCACAAATTCAAGAAGTGGATGAGATGAAAATGTCAGAAAGGTTTTACACAACTTCGTTACACAAGTTCCTAGACATAGAAGACACCAATTCTGTTATTGGGCAGCTCATGAGTTCAGGAACACACTTGTGGCTTGTTGATGTCGATGGGAAGCTCAATTACTCGAGGTGCGAAAGGGCTTGGGAAGCCAGACAGAACAACATTCAGACCCTGGTATTCTTACCAATTAGTCCAGGTGGTGTCATTGAAGTCGGATCTTTGGATGTGATCAAAGAGGATAGGAGCTTAATTGACCTCACTTATTCCATATTTGGTGCTGGAGGTGATGGAAACATGAACATTACCTCTCGCAATAGCAATAGAAGATCAGCACCTGCAACTGCAGTGCCGCGGAGCAGCCCTGCTGAGGCAGAAAGGAAAAGGCGAGACAGACTAAGCCAGCGTTTGTGTACATTACGCGCTGTAGTTCCTAATGTCTCAAAGATGGACAGAGCATCCCTGCTTTCAGATGCCGTCGATTATATAAACAAGCTTAAGTCCCGAGTAAGTTTATTGGAGGACAATTTAGGAGTGCTGCAGAACAGAATTCCTACAGTTGCTCACTTACAGGATCAGAACCTTCACCAACCAGAACGCCAAAATAACCCTGCAGTCAATTCCTTACTTTATAATCAGCATCTTCAACAACCTGGAGATCAAAATCCTACAGTTCCAGTTCCTCAGTTGGCTGCTATGGTGAATACTAATATGCAACTGAAGGTTGAGGTGAAACTGCTTGGGGCAGAAATGATAGTCCAAGCTCAATCGTCGGGTTTGGACTATCCTGCAGCAAAATTGATGAATGTGTTAAGAGATCTGAATCTTGTAATTTCCAATGCTACAATATCTAATGTGGATGTGGATGGATTTGTGCTTCAGAATGTTGTTGTTAAGCGGCCGCCTGAAGGCAATGGATTCATTGGAACTCAAGAAGGCTTAACCAATGCTATACTTCAAAGGCTACAAATCTGACTTCAGAGTTGTATGATATGCATATTATGTGATCTGCAAATGCTTAAACGTTTACTTCTTTTCCTTTTTTATGTTTTTCAGCTCTAAATTTAAGCTGATATTTTGTAATAATGTTTATAAGATTTTTGTAGCTAGTGGCTCTCCGTCTCTAAGCAGGATCCCCGGCCGGCCACTAGCTTATGTTTGTTGCGGTCGGAGAAAAATGTAGTCAAGGATCTGAAATGTTTAGTTACAAAAAAAAAAAAAACATTTTCACTATGAAGCGTAATGACTAACCCCGTTATGTTTCATTGACATGTGACCAATAATGTACAAATAATACCAAGCAACTCCCAACCATGATATGACCCTGTCTTTTAATCAGTAAGATACATAGAGTCCCCCCATCCCATCATAGGAATGAGGGATGAGGATCGAACCCCAACACTTGGGGGGTAGAGGGACTAACCATCCCTCCATCTCCTATATCCTCAAAAAAAAAAAAAAAGTAAAAAGATAATAGGATATATAGTTTTGAGAATTACTCTAATCGTTCCAACATATTTGATATAGGTGACATTGCACACATGCCAATGCACTAGTTTGGTTTTATTTTTATATATATAATTATATTTTAATGAAAATTATTTTAGATATTATATTATAAAACTTTATATTAATACCTATCTAACAACATATTTTATGATAAAATATATTTTATTATGTTAATAAAAAATTATGCTCAAAGCTAATACATAATATTGAAAAAAGTCTAACATTTCAGATATTTTGGGATGGAGGGAGTAGCGACTAATAACGTAAAATAACCAATGACATCATCACTAAACCCACAAATTATTAAATCATATGGAGTAGTTCATATTATTTAGTGTGTTTTGCCCAGTTGTATGTATAGGAACTTTTTTTTTTTTTTTTGAAAGGCCTTGTAGTTGCTAAGAGAGGTTATACTGTTCATCGCACAACTTTATTCAGTCATGACATACTCGTATTTGCTATCTTGTGCTAGTCTATTTTGTCATTGTAGTAGGAAAATATTGAGTTCTAGAAGTTGCACGCCGCAATTTGTATGGAAATTTGATGTACCCAATACAATATCTTGTACTCTCTCTATCTCTTAATATTTGTCTTAAATTTAACTCTTATGGAGTACCAGTACTTTTTATAAGTTGTATTGAATTAGAAGGTAAGAAGTAGAAAATAGATTAAAGATAGATTTAGAGACCATACTAGCTAAACATGTAATGAGGCAAATTTTAAATTTTTCTTTTAAGAAAACAGGACATTTATTAAGAAACAAAAGGAGAGAGACTAAGGGACCATGCTAACTAAAATAAATAATTAAGTATGAGTGTTTGATAAATTAGCTGTTGACTAGCTATAAGTTTTAAAATTCTAAAAATATAGAAGAAAATTTCCAACAGCTACCTACCTTTTCACAAAAACTAATGATATTAACTACTTTTTCACAAAAGATATTCCAATCACTAAACTCTACTCCCACTATTACATTGCCGAAAACTAATGTTTTTTACTAAATAATGATTTGAATAACTCAAAACACTAAAAGCTAGTGCTGTAAACGTGGGTATTTCTTGCTAACTAAACATAACCGCAATGCACTTTTTCATACCATTTTTCAAACTTATTATAGGCCAACGTGTATAAAATAGGGAATAAGTCTTGTGTACAACGGGTGTATATTAATTTTATTGTAAAACGATCAATTGAGCGTAACTTTAACTATTTTTATGGTAACTTTAACCACTTAAAGGGTAACTTTTAATTTATCGTTGCTTTGAATTTTGTTTTAATGTGTAATTTCTTATAAATACGTGGTCATATATTATAAAAACTAATATGATTAATCTAATACATTATAAGTTTTTTTGTAAGATAAAATTTATTAATAGAAAAATAATAACTTTTGCATATAAAGGGTAACTTTAAGTACTTTTAACATAACTTTATTCCGTTTTATAATACATTAACGTACAACTGCCTTTTTGAAGAATTTGTATAAAATAGGATTATAGGAGACCGATTTATCCCGGTCCAGCCGCCCAGGGGCATAATATGTAGGCGAATTATGAAGCATAATTATTTATTAGTGGACCACTAAAACATTATTTTCATGTACAAAAATATTCTCAAAAAATCAATAAGAAAATGACGAATAATAAATTTAATCAAATTTCCTAGCAGCCATGTTAGTCGTTAAAAAATTTACAATTGAACAAATCTATATTCAAATCTAATAGTATATATTGCTCTAGAATCTTTGAAAAAATTCAATTAAAATCAATTTAATTTGGTATAAAAAAAATCTCTAAAATTACTTTCAATTAAAGAAATCACTAATTGAAAAAAAAAAAAAAAAGATTACTCCTTCCTTTTCCAATTATAAATCTCATTGCTTTTTTCTCATCTGTTTCGAAAGTAAATTAATAAGATATTGCAGTTTGAATAGTTAGGTGGAGTTAATTAGAAGTGGATAAAAGATTAAATAATGGAGTTTAATCAATTAAAAATGAATAAAGAAATATATAAAGGTAAAAGGAATTTTTTTTGTATAAGGACAAGGTTTGTGGATAGAATGAAAGTTTTATTTAGAGATAGAGACAATATTTTAAGTTTTACTTAATATAGAGTAATTTTTTGATACTTCATACTGCTTGTTAACTATTCAATATTATGTAAAATGAGGCAGCCTACCAATAACAAAAGGATAATTTCCTTATTCAATTTATTAACTATGCAATTTGCTTATTATTTGTGTTTTGCTGTTGTCAAAAAAAATAAAATAAAAAATAAATAAAGTGATTGATTTTTAAGGTGATAACTCTATCTCCATTCTCTACAATACTCCACATGGTACAAGTAATATTATTGTCAATACGAAGATCATTTTCTCTATAATAATGAGTGTAAGTTCAAATACAATTCGACCTCTTTATAATTGATGTTTGAATACAATGCTCATTTATAAGAATATACAAAATGGTAAAACGAAATTTCCTACAAAGTTCACCAATTATCATAATTTTAAATCATAGTGAACTAAGAATTTTTTTTTTGTAAAATAGGAGTTGAAAGTGTAGTGTATTCACTGTATTGACCAGAAAAAAAAAGTACAAAAAAAGAGGAATGGACCAATCGTTACTTCGTTAGGAGTTGCTTTCAGTGTTGTGTTAGCGTATGAGTTGGGTAGTCCTGATTCGTAATTCCACAAGTTAGCCAACAGCCCAGTATGAATCGAATCCATACTATTATGGCCCAATTACATCGGCGCTATCCTTTTCCATCTCATGTCTATTTGCTTTTGTCATTCTAGTCAACGTTTGGTGACAAAGTCCATACCCAACTCCATTTTAAATCTTCTTAAAAGAAAAAAAATTCCAAAATATTATCAATTTTATTAGCATAACAATTTCTATTTGAACATCTACTTGGTTGATCGACCTCTTTTTGTTTTTCCAAATGTATTTTTGTTACGTTCTTGATAGGGAAATCAATAGTAATTATGTACCCGGTATTTTCAGCAAAATTAGTGATATGTGTTAATTTTTATCATATCAAAATCACAAATAGTAGCCAATCAGTAACTCATAAAAGGTTAAAGAATAATTTGGTCTTTGTACTAAAATGTACTCTATATCTTTAGTGAATTGCTATGCAACACAAAAATTTTACTTAAACTACACTTCATATTGACACTTTTACCCTTTCCTTTACTTAATTTTCCTCTGTCCTCTATTTGGTGCTTTAGGTGTCCTAATTTGAGCTCCAATATCACTAATATACTCCCTCTATCTCTTAATATGCCTTATTTTCCTCTTCAGTTTGTCCCGTTGAGTTTCATAATACTTTTAGTTGTAGTTACAAATTGACAATACATTTACTATTTTACTCTTACAACCATTACATCAAACCACCACTTTTTCTCTCATCAATTCCTTTTAGCCAAAATAAAAAAATGTAACCCTCTTTCACTGGAGCAAATAAAGGGGGACGGAGGAATCAGAATAAATTTATGATTTGAAAGTTTAACACAATTCACATCTAGTGAAAATAATCCGACACCAAAGAAGAATAGGAAGGATTGATGACTAGCATATATGTGAAGTTTAATAGGTAACTCCAATCAATCTTTTATCAATTAGTATAACTATAAGACTTGTAAGAAAAATAACAATGAATCTTTGATACCAATTGCTTCAAATTTTTTCTAGAAAAAAAAAAGCCACATTTCGTACACATGAATCTCATGATGAACCTTGTGCATATAGTACTTCTTTCCCTCAAATAAATTTGTAGCCATTTTTTCTATACATGTGTATATTATGTACTAATTTCTATTCAACTTAAAGTAACACTTTATCAAAACATCACACATCTGAAAAATCGACATCAAATAAGATTAAATTTACAGGAAACCATATGTGGAAAAGCTTTTTAAAAAGCATCATCATGCCATAAGGAGGCATGAAAACGTCATACTATAAGGAGAAATGAGATTAAAATTATTCAAAATGGCGTGAGATTACCCTTTGAACAACAATTTGGTCATTGTCATAGGCCAGACTTTTGTTACATGCCCAAAACTTAGACTTAGTAAAATATTATTAATAAAATTGCATGCATTTATAATTTTTTATACAATACACATGTAATGGGCTAACCAAG
Organism: Chenopodium quinoa; assembly: GCF_001683475.1. Classification (NCBI taxonomy): domain Eukaryota; kingdom Viridiplantae; phylum Streptophyta; class Magnoliopsida; order Caryophyllales; family Amaranthaceae; genus Chenopodium; species Chenopodium quinoa. The sequence goes on from NW_018743175.1 coordinate 734,503, forward strand.
AAATTTAAGGACACACCAAAACTTGAGCAAATGTTGCTCACCGGCTAATTTGGTAAGAAATTGCAATTTGTTTTTCTAGTTGTTTTGTACATACATTCGGTTATTTCTTATTTCACCATCAAATAAAGAAACTTCCCGTGATATATCATCTTATATGCACATGGTATGACATAAATATATGTTGTACTATGATGTTTATAGCTAGATTTGTTATTTATAAACATGGACTGTACCCTATGATCTATGTATGTTGTCCTTGATCATATTCAATTTTATTTTAATTTGTATGTTTAATTTTAAAATTTGCTTGTTCTATCACTTGATTTTGAGTATTATATTACTATATTCGTCCCTAAAGAGTAAGATATAATTCACTTTTTATAGTCAAATTAAAGGTCTTCACTTGAAGTATATATATATATATACTAACATGTATGTTGTCCTAATGTCAACAAAAAAATCATAATGGATGTTCTCGGATGCGTCGGATAATTTGCCTACTTAAATATAGTACGTTGATAGAAATGAATGATGCATGAATTAACCAATGACAAAATCTCACAAAGATATGACATATAATAAACCAATCAATTATAATAAGATTGGTTAACATTTATAAGTGTTCCATTCCAAAAGAAATTTTGCAACAGAGGGTATATATGAAATAAATAATAGTGGGACAAATAATGGAAGAATAAAAGCACAATAATAGAAATGGTACATAATAAGAAAGAAGGGAGCTGAGCATTGAATAGAATTGAATAGAAAGAGTTTAAAAAGAAGGTAAAATGGACAAGAGACAAAGTGAGGAGTTAGTCCTGAAAAACAGCTAAGAAGAGAGGGTGAGGGAGGGTAGTGGTAGTGAGTTGAGTACATTTAATACCCTCCATTAGATAGATTATTGATACTACCCTCCACCCAGTAACCACCCTTGGCAGTGCATTTTACATCACCTTCATTTCTCATTTATTGCTTACACCATTTAGCCTTTTCTATGTTTATATTTATATATATTGCCCCACATGCTTAGATACTACTTGGATTCCTCCTAGCTCCTCCCTTCTTTTTTTTGATCCTGGGCCGAGTCTAAAACCAATCTCGAGCTTCAACCATGCAACTTAATCTTCTAGGTAATATAGTCCTTTGACGTATTATGACTATTATCAAGAGTCAATTTGAAAATAATCACGGGTTTAGATCTCATCTGATCCACCTCTCCTTTCAAGTACAATATTTAACGCTTATTATGAGAAGATTCATGTTGCATCTACATGGGCTCTCAATTGAATTAATTAGCTCACTAACTAGGAGATGTCTTATATAATTTGAATTTAATTATGGCATTATAGTAGTAATGGAAGAATTAGTTCAGTAGGAGATGTCAATGTCTGCTACTCATTTTCACAAAATTATGTTCGGTGAAATAAATTAAAATAACCTGCTGTTACATTTATTGCCTACCACACACGGAAGGATATAAAGGTTGTACACAGGTGTAAGTTTAACAAGTAAATGGAGTATTCAAACAATAACTGAATAGTTTTTTCTGATGAAATTTTACCTTAAACTTATATGTAAAATCAATCTTTCCTTCAAAAGTGGGCATGTAAATATATAGATCCAAGTTTGCTAGAAATAACAAAAAATTGGACCACGTACAATTGGAAACAGGTAGGAAATATTACATTTTATATGTATATATGTAGGAAATTGCACTAAAAATAAGGATTCACATTTTCTCTTATCAAATAAACAAGCTACGATTATGAGTAATGAGCTTAATTATGGCTTAAAACTAGGCAATTAATTAACAATGCACACCCAATTGTGAATGGGCAATAATTTAATTTGACACCTCCTACCTTAATAGGAGTTGACACTCTTTTTTTGTTTTTCTAATTTTTGGGAGGAAAATCAAAAAAAGGAGAAGAAATGGAAGAAAACCCTAAAAATGAAGGGCAATTCTTATAAAATGTGGAATAGTTAAATGATGATGATTTCTCCCTTTCCCCTCCTACTAGAAAAGGAGTTGAGAAAAAACTTGTAGGAACTTATATATATGTATGTGCTGTTCAAACTTCAAGAGTAATCCTTAACCTTGCTTAATTAAGCACTTGAAGATGATGAATTAGACCAAATTTCTTCTAGCTCCCGGGCAAAAGCCTTTTGACGGCCTACAACAATGGTGATGTGATCCTTGTTATCGAACACCTTAACTTGAGCTCGAGGAATTTTAGTTTGGACATTGTAGCTGCACTCGACTGGAAGAAGCTCGTCGTCTCTACCATGAAATACGGTCACGTTACATTTAAGCCGGTCCCTAACCACGTCAAGGTATTTATCAAGCTTGCTGGCTGATCCACAGATTATATTGTGCAAGGTGTGCCAAGCAGCATTATGAGTGTGGAGGAAAAAACCTTCCATTAGATACGTTCGTACCCTGCATCCATACATAGTTAACTTAATTAGTAAATCAATATATATTCGGTTAGTCTTTGTCAAATTGTCACAATAGCTTTTCAAATAGTAAAAGAAAAAAACAACTCGATTTTGCTGTTAATTGTGAGATCGTCACATATAAGACTTTAAATTGATTTTAGAGTTTATGTTTCCTACACTAATATGTACTGTACTCGCATTAATTAGGATTAGGCAAGCTAGAGCAATATCATAGTTAGTCTTTATCTTTGTATAATTAAACTAAAAATAGAACAAAAACAACGGACCAGTATAAGTGTGCCCCTATGTTTTTTTTTTTTTTTTTTCTGTGTGTACTTTTAGTTAAGTTATGCATCATTTTCAATTATAGAGGCTCTTAAATTGACCGTAATGTTAGTTAGAAATCAAAATCACATAATATTTTTTTCCAATCAAATCGATCTACTAATAAAATTCGAACAATTGTTATTCATACATAATTTTCCCTCTCGTTTAATTTATTATATATCCACATCCATCATAATAATTTAATTTGTACATTCTATTTTAGACAATGTTGTGATAATGCCAAAACGAGCTAAACTTTAGAATACTTATTTGTAAAGGGTGGGTGATTGTTGAACCAGAAATCAGAGTAGTCAATTATCAAGCTATCATAAAGCAAATGTCATGAAACAGAAAGAAAATAAGATTGACAATCAACTATTGAGCTGGAACGTCTCAGGGCAACTGGGCTAGTAATCACATGTGCTTTGAGATTACTTTCTCAGTTCATTATGGCACAAAATCTTTAGGGTATAGACATTTTTATGTTCGAACTTTTACCATTAGTATTTTTAATGTCCGTTATTTACATTTTATACTTTGTAAACAAGGATATTATAAAGTAATTTATATTATGAGTGTAGCAGGCCGTGTCTTTTTTTTATTTTAAATGTGGACATCTTATATGAGAACATTTTGTAAGATGAATTTAGAATTGTCAAGTTTAGTGTAGTACTGTGTATTAAATAAGACAAATTACAGGTTATTGTTAAACAAATTTATGATAACCAAATTATATGCAGCCTACTATTCAAATATAGAGGTACTTTTTATTTCTGAAGATAATACTCCGTAAGATTCACAAGCCATGTGATACGCGTAATAAAATGAAGTAGCTTTGACTTTTGATTTAAAACAAAATAGTCCTATTAAATACACCTAAATGCAATAAAAATGTTAAATAGACCCAGGTGATGTACTACCCCAAAATTATTGAATTTTTTTTTTTAAGAAAATAATTCAAATTAATTAAAATAAATTAAAAATAAATTAAAAAAGGGTGGCCTATCCTGTGATCTTGAGGTACCAAAGTAATTACTTTGTTGGGACAACTTTACTACCCAATCACAATCACCCTTTTAAGTGGTGAAAAGAAGGTGAAGGGCTTTATGGGAAAGTTATAATGTGTCCAAATTTTAGGCTATTTTAAACACACACGTTCCATTGTAAAGACTAAGAAAAAAGGCAGTCAATATTGGAAATAATTAAAATATATGCGTGAAGTTGTGTTTTGGGTTACCTATTTCTGGTGACAAGTTTGGTGAGAAATTCCCACACTCGGTGGTTTTTGCAGATGAGCAAGCAAACTGTCCGAGAAATATGCTCATACCAACATGCTATGGATGCCCCCATTGCTATTGGTGGCCATACGCGTCGTGGTGCTACTCGTCTTAGCACGTATTGTGTCGCTTGCTCCCCTTTTGGCACTGGGAAATACGGCTGTAACCAAAAATTTCGAATTCTGTATTAGTAATAATATTTTTGTTTTGTTGTTTTTGGAATTAATTATCACATTAATAGTTTAATTTAAATTTTCGATGTGACTAATTCATACACGATAATCTTAAGATCTAACCCTACCAATGAATGTAGGTATTCTCAAGTAATTAATTTTTTAATTAAAAAGTACTACTAGGAGTATTATTATACAAATAAAACCCATATATTATAATATTGTTTTGTAAAGTCATACCTGTCAAATTAAAAGTAACGGGGAGATCATTGGGATCACCCAACTGTCATTATTGGTATTATAATAAACACACTCTACAGTCCTTAATATAATACATTTATTAATTAAGACCTATATTAATCACTTTACAAAAAAATTAATAATATCTCAATAATGTATAAAACCACAGTCCATATAAAATTTATAGTTAAAAATAATAGTAAATATAAAATTATTTAGTAACAGAGGGAGTACTAAGGACAACTCACAGGAGCGATCAAGGTGAGCGATTTGATTTTGGAGGGATGGCGAACAGCGAGGGCGAGAGCCAAAATGCAGCCAAGAGAATGGGCAACAATGTGGAAGGATTTAACTCGGTTGCTTTCCAACACAGAACGTTCAATCATTTCTACATGCTCTCTTAGAGTGTACAATGAATCAGTAGGCTTTGGACTCCTACCAAACCCTAGCAAATCCACCGCAAAAAGCCGGTACTTAGATTTCGTTGCTGCCGTAAAATTTGGGAAAACAGTTTCCGTCCAAAATTTGGATGACGATATAAACCCGTGAATAAATAACACATCCTCTGTTGAAGTCTTATCTCCTACAATATAATAATACGACATAAATATATAGTTATTATTACCATATGTTAAAAATGTTAATCACATCCATAATCTAGTGTATTATCATAATTAATTAGAGTAGTTTAGATAATGTAGCATATATTATAATAAAATGAGAGTGACGTACCAGGTTTAGCACCATCAGAATGTACAAAGAGGGCATCCTTAGACGAGGTTGTCCAAGAGCAACAAGTCGAGCAATCGCAATCCGACCACCGCGGGATTGGGAAAGATTGCATACCTCCGATTTTACCTTGAAGCATTTCAACAATGGTTGAGTTGACAGTAAATGTGGTGGATCCATTTTTTTTGTTATTATTCGCGGTAGTTTTCGTGGTCATCTTCTCGCAGATGAGCGAGGAAGTGTGGTGTTGCTGTTGGTGGTGGTGTTTGGTGATGATATTCGTAGTGTCAACCTTGTTAAGGCGTCTGAGTTCGTTGACGGTAGTCTTGGAGATCTCTGACACTAGAGAAGGACGAGTGTAAAGAGTGTCGGAGACGTCTTCGAGTTGAAGTTTGGTGGATGTAAGGCGGACGATCTTGGTGGACTCGCCTTTTTCGGACACCAAGATCGTCTTGCCAGTACTCGTTACGGCCATCGCTTGTTTGGCGGAGGAGGAACAGCAGTAGCACGGCTTCCACTCCGCCTCGACGACGAAATCTGCAATCTTGTACACCATACATAAGATGAAATCTAGAAGGTCTAGCAATATAAACACTAAGAAACTTATTCCTTCATTAAGGGCTCTTCCTGTAAGTAGTATAGCCGATCTAGCTTTGCCCATATTATTCTTTACACTCATTTTAAAAATAATCAACGACAAGGCACGACACAACACAACACAGGGCGGCTCGCTTGCTTGGCTCAACCTTTGATGATGGAAAAAATAAAGATAAAAACATACACACATACACAAACTCACACACAAAAATGTGTAAGGATATATGATGTGGTTGAGCTAATTTAGCTGGAGTAAGTATAATAATGTGTATATATATAATGTAGGCTTTAATAGAGTAATGATGTTGAAATAATGTAGAATTTAGAGCAAGATAATACTAAGCCAACCCAGATTAATTGGCCCCTCGAAAAAGACGGTACAAAATATATATTTGACAGTGGAAAAATATAAATATATATATTTTAAAAAAAAATTGAAAGAAAAAATAAGACAGCCACAAAGTGTTGGGGTTAAATGAGAAGAAGAAGAAGAAGAAGAAGAAGAAGAGGAGAAAAAAAGAGAAGAAAAGGGGTCGTAAGGGACACGTAGTAAGATGGGGTGGGGGAAGGAAAGAAGATAAATGAATAAAATTCATTGTTTCATTTAAATTTGTTCGTTGGGCAAGAGACTCTGGTAGGTGGTGGTTGAACCCCCCTCCTCCTTCCCACATATACACTTCCAAGGGTTAAACACCTCCCTTTTTAATTCTCCTTTTTTAGTAAAAATAAAACGATTTTTAATGTTATTTCACTATCATTTAGTGTACTATTCTACATCCGGATGTACCATGCACACGATATATATATATATATATATATATATATATATATATATATATATATATATATATATATATATATATATATATATATATATATATTACGCATCTAAAGCAGTTTTCTCATTTATATATAAAAAACAGTCTAAGATTTATCGTATACTAAATGTGTAGAATAATAGAAATCGCCAACAAAGTCTTACTTCTTAGCTACCAAATAGAATATGATCATTGTTTTGATTAATAATGTTATACAAGCTAAGTAAGATATTCAAGGTTTAGATTATAGATTTTTATAAAAGTTCAATATATATTATGACTATCATATGTCTGGGTGTATCATGCACGAATTACTTTTACTGTCTTACACATTGATTTTGATCTTTTACAAATACTAGTAAGCAAAATAAAATAATTTTGAATTTACGGTGGTAAATTTAGAATTATATAATGAAAATCGTCGAAAAAGTCATACTGCCAAAATTTATTTTTAATAATAAAATTATTGTGGTTTGGATTATAAATGTAATTAATTCGAAATTCAAAGTGTGGTGTATCTTTTTCCTGTCTATCCTATAGTACAAGTGTTGGTCCTTCCATTCATTCCTTCCAGAAATTTACACTTCATACTCATACTTGTATATTATAATCAAACTATTTGCTGCTGGTCATCACATTACTTAATTAAATAATGTGGTGGTTAAGCTCTTTATTAATCGCTTAACTTGCATAATCTTCTCCTATTACTAACAAGAAGAAAGGAGGCCTTGCTAGGAAAGAAGCTAAGTAAGAGACTATATTTGTTTAATTGTTTAAACAAAAAATAGGGCCTATTAGGATTTTGCGTAATACAGTCTCTCATACCGTTCTTCACTAACTTATCGTAGTCTACTTTGTATGGAAGAAAATCTAAGCATAGATCCGGCTATCCGCTAATAAGTGTTATAGGCATTGCATTACTCTTTCGATAAGAAGAAAATTATATAATTCGTAATAGACATATGATGTAAATGAAAATTAATCTCTAGGAAAACATTTTTAATGTTTAACTAAATAAGCTACTTCGTAGTTGACATTCATAAAGAGGACATTATTATGAGAATTCTGCTCTGTTAGGCTAGAAGCTAAGGTACGATACATTGATATTACTAGCTATATGATCTTGCTAAATACAAGTATTTGTTAATTGAACTAGATTAAATAAAAAGAATCAGTGCTTGAACAAACTTCTTTAGGGAGTCTAAACGAGTTTTGTACTTTACATCCAATATGTATAAACTGAAACTATATTTGTTCAAAAAAAAAAAAAAAAAAAAAAAACTGAAACTGTATGCACGCTATACGTCCAATATGCTGGTTAATTGATTAAAACTAAGTTAGAGTAGTTTTAGGAATACTGTTTTAAGTCTTTCCGTTAAAGACTTATCAGTGGTCATAGGAGATGTAGTTGAATTGTTAGTGGCTAGTTAGTGGGTTAGTAGTGGTTTCCTAATATTTGGCTTTGGTGGTTTTTTTTTTTTTTTGAGTGTTTTTTGTGTTTGACCATGATAGTAATGGTTGATTTAATGTATTGATGGGTTCCCTTTTAACCCATAAAAAGGAATTTAATCTTGGGAAAAAGAGGGCGAAAATTTGTTTAATGTAAAGTTCGAGTAATCTTTACGAGTGTGGATGTTAGATAAATAACAATCTCATAGAGTGGAAGTCGTAGTTAACGCAGAGACGGTTTTCAAGATAATAGTTTTTTAGTACAAGTTGACATGGTCAATTGAAGGATAATGTCAAAAAGAGTTTATGGAGCAATGTGTTTCATAAAATGAAGGTCGTTGGTGATAATTTGCATCAATCAATTAAAAGTGGTGTTGATGATGAAGTGCATCAACAATGTTGTGTGGGTGATGAGATGTCAAAGTCCATCGCAATATGGATCATTGAAGACAATATGAAGGTTTAGCAATTGTGTGTGAGTTTGAATCATGGGGGTGTGTTGGTTAATTGATTCAAACTAAGTCAGAGTAATTTTAGGAAAACTGTTTCTGGTCTTTTTGTTAAAGACTTAATGGTCATAGGATAAGTAGTTGAATGGTTAGTGGCATGTGCTAGTTAGTGGGTTAGTAGTGGCTTCTTAATAATACCTTTATTTCTTATTATGCCTAACAATTGAATAATTTATTTCTCACAAATAGTATTGTTGCACATAATAAGAAACAGAGATAATATTTAGCTTTGGTAGTTTTTATCATTAGCTTATTTAAGGAAATGGATGTATCTCATTTTTATCAAGCAAATAAAGTTCATAAGTTTTGCTTCTTTATCTTTTTCTTTAGTTTTATCTTTTTCTCTTATTATAATTTCAGCACAATAAATATACGAAACATGCATGACAACTCATATTACATTAACATAAAAAATGTATATTAATCCTAAGAGATTAACATAGAAAATATTAAACTTTATTGAAGTGTTAAAACACTTTATAAGGATAAGGGACTACTTCTAAATTACCATATGTTTTTTTAGATGAAATTTCCTTGGACTTTTAAAGTTAACTTTCCCGTCAAAAACAAAAAAAAAAGGTTAACTTTGGATATTTCAAAATTTGAATATAAATTTCTCACGTAGGAATTATATCATTTGCTATTGCAGTTAATGCTGCTAACTCTTATTAATCATTTTTCGGTGCAATTCCTAATCTTAGTAACACACTAATTGTATAGGAGACAAGACCTACTGATAATTGACATATTACTTCTCAAAATTAATTGAAACATTATATTCTACTATCATCATTATATAAACAATTTTCTTCTTTGAAAGGAATCATTCAAAGTTAAATCATTAAGTTATTGGTGTGTATACAATTATTCCATTGAAATTACGCACAAATTACTATCCTAATATGCTATACTTTGCTAAGATAAGATGGTTATCATAAACTTCTCTATTGGCTGAAACTGTGTTCTTCCATCGAATAAAGAGAAAGGTGATTACATACCTCAAGACTGCAAAGTATTAACAAGTCAACTAATACACCTTACCCCACAACTGATTAAATGATCAATTAATAGGATAATGATATATGTAGTATAAGCATTAAATATATTTCTTAAAATAGAATTAATTTGGGAATTCATGACAAAATTATGCGCAGATCGGTGTAATTAATGTTAATTTATCTTCAATATTTCCTTATTTAGCTTCTTATACATAGCCCTAAGGGCTATATTTATCATTTTCCTTTATACAATTATCTTAAAATCAATATGTGTTTTTTGAGGAGATATAATAAATTTGATCTCTTAGGTCTTGTTGCTTCACCTTATTTAAGGTATAATGGTCTTTTTCGAAAAGTTTTAACCTGATCTTTTCTGATATGATTTGTACGTATAGTCTGAGTTGTTTTTAGTTTATAACATTCTGGTGATCTTGTCTGAAATTTATAATTACTCTATAGCTTTGATATGTTCTTAACAAAAGTAATTAATAGATAACAAGTTATAAGAATAAGGCTAAGAAAATTAACCGATTGAAAATTTTAATAATAGGTTTCTAAAAATCATCCCGAAAATTGGTGGCTTGAAAATTGTTAGAGAAGTGAAGTGAACAAGAGCCTAACGTTCCAAGAAGGGGTAGAGAAAAGAAAAGAAAGGTAAAAAGAAGGCTCAATAAATTCTGAAACATTTATGGCAGGTTTTCTGGACACATGACTCCATCACATCCCATATCAAGAGTAGAGCCAACCCTTGACAATTTGTGACACCGCCCTAAACATTGCATTTGCATTGCAATACCCTTTTTTATTTTGTATATTAGTATGGAAATTCAATTTTATTTATTCACTATATTACTTTTGTGGGGGACACTTCTTCATATTTAAGCCTTATAATATGTCATCTTGGACTTAATATAATTAATGTTCATCATAGGTACAAGAATTGATTAACCACAATATATATTAGTCTTATGGCCTAGACTCTTGGAGATTATCTTTTTTTTTTTTAAAGAAAAAAATTTGTGTGGCTTTCCATCCCTTTGGTTTCCCTTTCTTTTATGTGTACATTTTGAAAGCATTCATACTCCTATATGTACTTTAGATCGGAAACAAATGCTTTAGATTAAATTCAGTGTGAGTGACTAGGTCCTTTCACTTTGGTTTCAAGTCGTTTCTGACACTCTATAATCCTTTGTCAATTTTGCTTTAATAATTAATCAACATCATAAACCATACACAACAATTTCTAAATAGGGTTGGATTTCAGTTTGTAATCTGAAGCCTAGTTCACATTGAATCGAAATAGATTTCGCCAAGTGTTAGTACTAATAAGATTAATAGCCTGTACTTGCTCTAGTTTTTCAATCAGTGATAGTACAATGTAAGAAATTTTGAACTCTGTGGAATGTGACAACAGCACGCAAAGATGAAGCTTATTCAATTTTCTTACAATCTTGACTTCTGCAACAAAATTAGGAAAACTAAATTTCACTGCCTAGAAATATGCCGTAACCCGTAATTCATTAATTATAGATTATACTAGTTCCTACAAGATTTTTAGAACTTGTTGTACAATATAATGTTATCAGCTTAATTGTTCCGGAGAGTGAGGAAAATGTCCCAAGTAACCCATGAATGTAGATATCAAAGTAATTGGTATACAATAAAAAAAAAATGAAATTGTTAATAACGAATCATAAACGGTAATACTGTAATAGATGAAGCCTAGATACTAGTAGAGTAGGAGTAAAAAAGACGGCATTCACATAATCATATAAAAAAGGAATGTAAAATTGTAAACATAATCCATTACTTGATTACTCCATACAATAATTGACGTATTGTCCCAACACTTCGGCATTTATATAAGGCCGGCCAATTACAATATACAAACAAATAAATATTATGAATTAAGATTCGAATGAACTCAAAATTTCAATCTTTGTGAGGCCTAATTCTCTATACATTTTTAGATTATTTTGAAAATGCATCTCACTTATAAAAGAAGTCTAAAAAAAATTTTCTTTAATTTTCTTTTTTACGAGCTGAATAGTTGTTATATACACCCGTGTGCACGGTGCACCTAAAGGTACTGTTTGCTCATTTTGATGTTGCTCATTTAATCACTATATGAACAAAAAAATACCCTTAAATACACCATGTACCTAGATGTATATGATTATTTTCACTTTTATGCAGAATTAGTTTTAAAGTGGTAAGGAGTAGTAATATGCACCTCCTTATTCATTAAGTCTATTATTATTATTATTATTATTATTATTATTATTATCTCAAAAACAAAGTCATACAACCTACAATAAATTAGTGGGTAGCCGAGATACAATCTGGGCCCCCACTCCTCTAGCTATAGCAAAGCCTACTCTAGTGAAGATATGAGCTGCAGCACGAGTCCCAATGTCTTGCGTCGTCGAGAACATCTGAACCCGTTTCAGCAACATAATATCCTTCTCAAATTCCCCAAGCGAAGAAAAGGAGAAGGGAAGGAAACCATATCCAATGAGTTGACAACTAGCTTCATACTTTACCCGCTTTCGATGAGCCGCATCATCTACCGCCCGTCCAGGAACAAAGTCAGATAGCCCACTCGGCATCAAAGGAGAAGACCCTTGTAACCTCCACACAAACATCACGACCACGATCCCAAGAATAAAGTAACACATCAGCAGGTCTGAGGGGCCCATCATTCCCTCCAGTCAACCCTATGTCCACCTCCTTTCGAGATGAAATCCCAGGTCTGTAGCAGATATCAACAAGGGTATCCCGAACAACATTATGCCGATGTTTAATACCCACAATACCAGCACATGACACCGCGTGATCACCATAAATATCTCCAGTGAAAACCCGAGAACAAGCCAAACATGGTGTCAAGATAGAGAACAACGGAACACACATCTTGTAGCACAACACACATCGGTAGGTCTTAGCATTCATCGTCTGACCTAACCCAGAAACAGGGACTGCCCGAAGCCAAGCAGAGGTGTGATCTCCCTGCTGCGATTTCCACAATGCTGATTGCCGAGGAGACAAAGAATAGGCGGATTCTGCAGTAGCCGTAATCTTTGTGAAATATATATCTGCCAATTTCTTCATGAGTTTAGGGGCAGCGATCTCACTAGGATTACACATAATGTCAGACTCCGCTATTCCATTAAACAGACTCAAAGCATCAACAAAGGCTCGTCCAAGACCAACAACACCAGCATGCCGAAGAAGCTGAGTTTGCAACCCAACAGACTGTAACCGAGAAGCAAGAAAGGCATAATGACGAACATCACCAGCGGAGTAAACCCCAAGCCCTCCAAACGCAAATGGTAAGGTAGCAAGCCGCCATTGCCAATCGCCAAACCCAGGCCCCGAAGCAGTAACAATACGCTCCAAGGAAGATCGAAGAGCCCCGTCGAAAGTACGCTGAGCCGCCTCAAAAGTACTAGGGGGACAAGTACGCAAAGCAAAGTAGAGTTTAGAAACTCCAGTACAAGCCCTAAGTAACAATAGCTCACACTAAGGATCATCAAGGTTGGCAACCTTATCCATTAGCGCAATAGTCTTGATCACCCTCTGCATCACAAGCTCACCACTAAAATCGGAATCAGAACTAGCGGGACCACCAAGCAACTTAACACCGCGCAAAGGTCGAGCAATATCAGGCGGAAAGATACCCATAAGCCTGCTTCTAGGGTCTTCCGAAGGCCAGAAAACTTCGGTTTTTTTCACGTTAAGATGTAACCCAAAACCAGGCCCTTCCTCCATAATCAACTGCAGAACCTTCCCCACCACCAACGTGTCACCAATAACAGTGCCGTCATCCAAATACCAAGCCTAAAGACATATATCAAAATTGTCCCTGGTTTTAAACACTAAGGGTTGTAAAACCAAAGCAAAAAGAAGAGGACCAAGAGGATCACCCTGCTGCACCCCCTGAGACGACCATAAGGTGTGGTCCCCATAATACAATCTTGCTGGAGTAGAATAGCAGAATTCAACCCAACGCGAAAGGCCTGGACAACGACGACGAACTTCCCGTAACATGACCCCACGATCAACTAGATTGAAGGCGTTTTGAAAATCCACCAATAACATAGAAAGACCAACATCAGAACCACGATCCTCAATAAACCGATTTACATTATTATTATTATTATTATTATTATTATTATTATTATTATTATTTAGAAGCCCGTTTTCATCTTGACAATAAGTTTTATCCTCACCAAATTCCATTTCCATTTTGCCCTAATCTTTTGAATTTAGCTTGTACTCCGTAATAAGCTTTAGTAGAGATTTATAATATGAAGTACTTCGTATTCATTTCTCCTTGGTCTTAGCCCATCCACTTGCCTGCATTTTCGGTTCCATGTTTGCCCTTTGCATATTAACCCAAACAATTTTTTCGATGATTAGAAAAGCTTTGTATTGCAATTTCTCCTTGTCTTTGCGAATTGCGAAACAGATTTTTTTCCCTCTATGTCCTCGCATTGTTTTCTTCAAAATTTATGTGATTTTCAAAACACGTAATTTTTTTTTACAATCTATGAAATTTGCTTACTTTTGTTTTCTTTTTACGCAATGGCGGATCTTGGCCAAAAATATTAAAGGAGTCGGAATTTAAATCTTTTACATCCCGCTCAAAACTAATTACTATGTCCAGATATGTTATGAGTAAAATAGGTTTATGAGTTAAATAGTCCCGATGGAAGGTCCCCTTCTATTTCTGCGTAATATATTTTTGAATACATTTTTATCATAACTTGGATTAATATTATACTTTCCAATTAGTAATGTCAGGATGATGTACAAGTACTTAACAAAATAATGACGAAGAATAAGTCTTATCTTTTTTAGCAGTGTTTTACAAAAGTTATAAATTATGAGTACTCGGTATGAACTTGTGCAACAACCAATGAGTACTACAACAACAATCGAAAGCAATTTTATGCAAGTACTACTATCAATTTTAATGAAATAATAAAATGTCTTACTCAAGTTGTTTCTTTCTTACTCGTTTTGATTCTTTCAATAATTTACAAGTGTCATATTTGACGAATAACACTGACGCAGTCCCTAAGAGTCTCCTTCCATACAGCAGATATTTTGGACACCCAAATAATACGGCTAATTAATCTTAAGAAAACGTCAAGAGTAGAATATTCTTAGCTTAAGTGTATCATCATCATAAATATTATGGCCCTTTTATTAGCCTAAAAGAAAGGCCGTCAGCTTTAGTGGCACTACTATATTATACGTGGTATTAGCTAAATATCGGCAGGAATAGGGTTGAGCGTCATATCCAACTCAATTATTTTGATTTGAATCACGATTATTAGTGTTTGTATAGAGTTATGAATATGATTGTTACATTTTAGGAATTGCTTTATTTTTTTTTTATTTTTTTTATATGTATATTTTGGTAGGGTTTTGAAAGGGAGAGGCAATTGAGAAAAGGTCTTACTTCACTTTAAAGAATTCAACAAATCTTACGATAAAATGAAATATCCTTATATTATGAGTTTCAATAAATGGCTAACCTTAATTGGTGAGGTAATCTAAGTTTTTATTTGTCTTTTCTTTTATTTTATTTTTTGTTAAAGGGATCAGTTAAATTAAATTAAAGCCTGATTATTTGTCTTTAAACTTTTAAATAAGTGTTGTTTGGTTAATGCAAATCAAGAACTAGATATGCAACATGTTTGGTTCACTCCAAGTGTTACCAAACCCTTGTGAAAGAGGGGATAAGAGTTTATTAGAAGTTTAGACTTTGATGCTTTTCTTAATGAAGAGGTACGGTTGGCTTGTTTGTGATGAGTATTTCACGATCACCCCATTGATGTAGGGAGGGAGGGTTATTAGGGAGTGCATGGAGAAAATAATAAAGGCTTGTGATACCATGAAAAATTATTATTATTATTATTATTATTATTAGGTAGTAGTGCAGGGAGAAAACAATTAAGGCTTGTGATACCATGAAAATTTATTATTATTATTAGGTAGCAAGTGTATAGAGAAAACAATTAAGGCTTGTGATACCATGAAAAAAAAACTATTATTATTATTATTATTATTATTATTATTATTTTGACAGTATGTGTATTTATATTACCGAGTATAACTTCTTTTTTTTTTTGACGGAAAAAATAAAAGTTGTACTCCGTAATATAAACAACTTAGAGATACAAATGGACTACAAAAGTCAATGAGAACTTTATAATACGCAGATTAATTTGCATTTAAAGATTACTTACTCATTTCAATTAACTAACTTTTGTTTTCCATGGTCGGGGCTTGTAGATATATAATATAGACTATTTTAAATTTAAAATAAAAATAAAAAATCAGAACAAGTCAAAAATGAGTCTAAGTATCCAAATAACACCCCCCCCCCCCCGGCATAAATAAGGTGGGCATCAACAGTTTTGTTCGCCCTCTTTCTGACAGCTACTCTTTAAAATCAAGGGACCAACGACTAATACTACTTCTTCTTAGACCAACTTGATGTATGTAGTCGGCAAAATTGTACAGTAATTCGTATTTTCTAAACTTATACTCCGTATATATAATTTTTGTAGTATATGTTGTATTTTCAACTAAATTTCACTTATTTAAATTAATTGTCCTGTTCTTAATTAATTTGAACTTATAATTATTTTTCCGGTTTATAAGTTATTAAAACCTATTGTAATTGCAAATTGACCCTAGATAGTTTTTATTGTTCTAAACTTAATTTATTAGAACATATTAGCCCTTAACTTATCTGAACTTATAAACAAGACTTTATTTTTCTGAACTTATTTTTCTCGAAATTGAGATGAAAAGTACAAAACCCTGTATTTTGGCCTTATTTTAACCTACTTATTAAATTGTGAAATTTATATATAAATGAACTAATCTAAATATATCGGTCTTTTTCTCAACTTATCTAATCTTATTATTCTGTTGCTCACCTAAGCAATGTACTTATTTCATACACTTGTATGTATCTGCTCTACTACATACGTCGCTTTCTAAACTAATGACATTCGACTATTCGGCCATCAAACCATGCATCACCAAGGTCAAAAAGAGGCTTTTTAACATAATGTTAATATTAATGGCATCGAAGAAATTGATATACAAAGAACAGGTAAATAATCACGTACAAATCGGTGTAGACCGCTCATTGAAGTTAAACAACATGTTCACAATGTGGTTCATAATTAATCTTGCTTCCCTAATTAACGCTAAATAACAGAAAAAAAGGATTTTATTCTTTTATTCACTTATTAAAAGAACTAGGACAGAATTTGGAAAAATGCAACCATCATACATGTATGTACGTAAAACTAACTTGAGAAAATACATCATTGCCAATAATTTGCTATTAGACTACTTCAAATTCGACGTAATTCATTCGAAATAAAGACCTATTCAACTCTCACCTGCTGTAAACTGATGACATTTTGTCACAAGTCATGCATAAATCAAAGTACAATGTGTGTAATTGTGTATAAGCTAGCTAAAAGTCGCAGCTAGTTAAGTTAGAAAGTATGAACTTTTGTTACTAGATATTTTCTTTGTGTAAAAGAGCATGATGAGTAACCCTTTGAACTACTCTTCATTAATTACACGGCTGCTAGTTTTTTCTAATACGATTTTCTTGTTGTTTTTACCTAGTCATTCCCTAACCACGTTCTTGTTTGGTGACTCCTTAGTCGATGCTGGAAACAACGACTATCTCTTCACTCTTTCGAAGGCTGACACTCCGCCATATGGTATAGACTTCTCGCCTTCTGGCGGCCAGCCTACCGGGAGATTCACAAATGGCCGGACTGTTTCTGACATTATAGGTAACTTCTTTGATAATAGAATTAGGATTCAATATGGGAAAAAGGCATGTTCTATTTTATCAACATTGTAATTATGGTTTGATTTCAACTAGTTTTAGACTTTAGTTCAGTTTTGCCAATAAACCGTAGTTGACTTTTTGCGTACATGAACTAATAACTTGTTCATCTCAATTCAAAGCTTCCTACTAGCTTATTAGTGAACCTAATTAATGGATGGGTCCAATGCATGGACTTGAACCTTCATGATCAAAATATTTTCTCTCACTTTTTGTACATGTATATAATATAAATGTATTTAAGTCGAAAATTGGTAGGTCATTTTGCTAAAATCAACTAATATAATTAATAAAGATAAAATAGAAGCATTACGTATCCTAAAGACTTACACTTACCACACCACCCTCCTTTAGATATTAAGAGTAACACCCTAGAGGTGTACGCTATTAACAATAACTCAATATACTTAGACTATAAAAGAAAATCTTAGTATGAGCTAATTATATAAGCAATACAAAACAAAATCCCTAACTAATCTCTTTCTTCTATAAGATAAACAGTAATAATTGTATTAAATAAATCAACTCTCATGCTTAAAAGAAATATAAATACACAGCAAAAGTTCAATTGTGCATGGCTTGGCCTTATAAAAAAATTACTGTTCTTCTAAAAGTTAAAATGGTTGCAGGACAGTCTTTAGGAGACAAATTTCTTCCACCACCATATTTAGCTCCAAACACACAAATTAATGCAACTGATGCTGGAATAAATTATGCCTCGGGATCAGCTGGAATATTGGTTCAAACTGGATCCTTGTTTGTACGTTTACTTCCTTCGTCTCAAAATAAATTCAATTCTACGTAATTAATTAGAAGTAAGCATCTATGACATTTTTGGTTTGGTGCAGGTAGGAAGAATTCCACTACAGGAGCAAGTGCAAAATTTTGAGCAAACTAGAGCTCAAATAGTTGCTAAAATGGGAGAAAAAGCTACAAAAAATTTCCTAAGGAATGCAATTTTTTCAATAACAGTAGGGTCTAATGATATCCTCAACTTTATTCAACCATCTATACCATTTATTGGGCAAGATAAGGTTCAACCTGCCATTTTTCAAGACCAAATGCTCTCCAACTTGACTATGCAACTCAAGGTAAATAATATTAAGCCACCTCTTCTCAATATATTAGAGCATCTCCAATGGTAAGCTAATTGTTAAATTAGCTTAGCATGTCACATATAATTTCAAGTTAATTATGTTTGTACCTATATTTGTGCCCCAATAGTTGGCTACTAGCTTACTAATTAATAAGTTTGACTTTCTCAATTAGCTTTATAAATTTAATTATTTTAATATATTAATCTCAAAACATTTTGGAAACTTTTTCTCAAGCAAATTGTATTTTTTAGCTCCAATGGTCAAGCTAGTAGCTAGAGACTTTTGAAAATTGCAAGCAAGTCCCTAGTTACAACCATTGGAGTTGCTCTTAAAAAGAAGAAAAAGGGAGTGAATGTGTACTTGAAAAGAAAAAGGAAACAACTCCCTTCGTCTCAAAATAATAGATCAACTAGCATAGTTGTGTATTAATACATATTACTCGCAGTTAATTTCACATCTCAAAATCCCATCAATTTCACACTCATACTCATGTAGTACATCTTTGGAATATTCAATTTCAGAAGCTATCATTAAGGTATATATGTCAACTTTAAATAATAAAACTTACTATACATAAAAAAGTGACTTATGGTATATGGAGCACTACATCCTATGTTGGGAGAACCTGAGACATAAATGCGATACATTATTTAGGGACAATGGACATGCTAATTTTTTTTCACATATGAAGCGATTACACAAATTGGGGGCAAGCAAGTTTATTGTAGTAGGGATCGGACCTTTGGGATGCATACCATTTGTTCGGGCTATGAAGCTAGATTGGTTCGAGAAGTGCTCGAATGAGGTGAACGAATTAATTCAAGGCTACAACAAAAAATTAATCAGAGAGTTAAGTTTGCTAAATGAAGAATTGGGACAAGAAGCAGTGTTTGTCTATGCAAACTCCTATGACATCTTTATGGACATCATATCTAATTATCAACACTATGGTAAGCTAACTAGGTCAAAATTATTTCATAAAGTTTTAGAAGAAATTAAATTGAATGATTAATGTGGTTACATACAGGGTTCGAAAATGCGAAGGACCCGTGTTGTGGTGGATATTTTCCCCCATTTTTGTGCTTCAAAGGGAAAAACATAAACACAAGCTCCGAATTGTGTGAAGATAGGTCTAAATATGTGTTTTGGGATGCATATCATCCTACTGAAGCAGCCAACTTAATCATGGCCAAGAAATTGCTTGATGGTGATAAAAGAGTCACTTCTCCAGTCAATCTTCGACAGCTTTATAAAAATCAAAATTAATTAGGTTATCTATACATAAGTGTGACTAGGCTCAAAAGGTTATAATTTTAATCTTGTCAAAATCTAAATGATTGTATGATGTTACCCTATCATAGTATCATCAATAATTACTCAACTATCTATTTATTTCAATTTCTAATGAATAATTGTCTACACCGTATATTGAGTAAAATCTATTTATTATCGACCTTTAGGTATAACTACTGTGTTTTGACCAAAGTCGGTAACAATAAATGATTTAGATGGATATGACCTTCACAAGTCCTTTTTTTTTTCTAATATTAGCTGAGTCATGACCCTTACAAATAAAATGAACGTTACCACATACGTAGTACGTTGTTGTAGTATATGCTAATGATCTACTATTAACTTTTATACATCTATACAAATCTAGTAGTAATAAGGCTTTACAAGAGTTATTTAACTAAATTGATTATTCCAAAGATAGAAATATGTTTTATAACATCAAGAGTAGTAGCTAAGATTTTGTCATGTTTGACGGATGGATACAACAGCCCTTCAACCGCGTAAATATAAATATTTAACGGTAAAGGTTTGACCAAATTGCATCATTAACTTGGATTTGCCAAATGGCAATATTTGTTTGACAACCGCCAACTACACCAATATTAGTAAACGCTAGGCGTTGACTAATGAAGTTATTGACTTAATTTCCACAAAAATTCAAAGCCACCTCCAAATTTCTCAGAAATCAGACCAATCCTTTATTCATTAAATTATGTGTTTTGGGTTCCCAAAGTTGTAAGTTTAATAAGAGAATATATTATACAAGTATTTTATAAGAGAAAGTCAATACTTTATCTGCGCTTACTTGGCCTGGTATGAGTAATTATGGTTCTTGTTAGCGACTTAGCGGCTGCATTTCATTGCGCGCTTAAGATTCTCTCACTCTCTCAAAGTCAGCAGATTTAATACTTTATATTATACATCACCGCTACTAATAATCATACTCGGCTGTTAGTGATAGATCGT
This sequence comes from Chenopodium quinoa, assembly GCF_001683475.1. NCBI lineage: Eukaryota > Viridiplantae > Streptophyta > Magnoliopsida > Caryophyllales > Amaranthaceae > Chenopodium > Chenopodium quinoa. The sequence goes on from NW_018743175.1 coordinate 755,312, forward strand.
GTATGAAGCACAAAAACGGCTTGAGTTTCGAAACTAGATCGAATAAACCTCACATTCTATTTATTTTTGGGATTTTCTAACATGGAAATATTGGGGTCTTGAACATGTTTGGGGTTTTAAAATCGGGAAGATCTCAAATATTTGTACTTTTTTACGGATACGTGTTCAAATGTTGAAATGTCACAAGAAAATGCACATAATTTAATGAGTTAATCCACAATTGACAAGCGAATTAGATAATAAACGATGTACTACGTATATGCTTAAGAACTACTTCATACTCCTTATTAGCCTTAATTTTAGAGATGAACTTGACTAAAGTAGAAACTTAACTAAGGTAAGCTAAACTAAACTAGACAAAACTCAATATAAGTCTAAAAGAACATGGCCTTTGGCTAAAAGTGGATAACATCTTTCTCCTAGACGGGTGTGGCTCACACCCATTTAACAAGTAATGAAGTAATCATAGATTCATAAAATTTGTGTATCCCATTTGTTTTTTTTTTTTTTTACTTTTTTATTCAGTATTTCATAATAATTGCAACACTAACTTCGATTGTTGAACCATCCATATACTAGCATTGATTACTTTTTTATACTTAAAAATAAATACAATGTAGGATAGCAAAGTTTTAAATAATCAACATTGTGCGCGTTAACAATTTGAAAAGTCAACCCCTTGCAACTTCTATGCAACAACTCAAAATAATTAACTCGACTCTGATAACATGAAGAATCTGAGTAAGTAACATTCTATACGATACTTGGTATTTATTACGAGTATTCGAAATTTGAATAAAACAAAGGGGGGACATGATGGGGAGAGGGGTCCAATTAACAGAGCAAAGAGTGATGAGTTGAGGGTATGGGCTACTATACTCAGGTCCTGGCTGTCAAGGGGAGTAATATAAGTTGGTTTAGACGACAGAGCACAAATGCAAGGCACGCAGCTCATAAGTGGTAAGAATAGACCAGGGGGTGCTGATATGATACACTTTGATTTCATCAATACTCCCTACTACTTCCTCCGTTTCACAATGATGTTCGTGTTTAGAATCTTTGATTTTTAAAAATAAGAGAAAATCTTCTAAATTTCTCTCGATTTATAAGAACAAATATAGTCATATGCGATCTAGTTTGATTCGTATTGGTGAATACATTATTAATATCTAACTTTTATAATTTTTACTAATATGAGATTAAGGATAATTACAGTTAAAGACAGATAAAAACTTGCATCAATTTACGTAAACAGAAACATTATTTTGAAACAAAAAGAGTAACATGTGCTTCTCTAATTCTCATGACATAAAAACCATGCATTATCTTTTATTATTATTGTTACTTCTTATAATTGATTGACTTTACGACTTGCGGCCTCTTTTTCTGGCATACTTCTCAAACTAATATACACTGTAAATTTCACATTACATGTATTGCACTGGCATACCACAATTACTACGTACAATACTGCATTAACTACTACTATTTCTGTGGTGGGATGTTTTTTGGAGGAAAAAGTTGGCAGTTCGTTTATCTACCCTCAACCACAGGGCTTTTCTGTTACTTGCTATAGCCCTATAGCTTCCCACCATGCTAATAAAAACACAGTTTTCTTAACACAGAGTACTTCCTTTGTTCCTAAATTAATTGAAGTCTTTTCTTTTTGAGGGTTAATTTTGTAAATTTTTAGAGCACATATACAAAGGAAAATATAGTCATGTGACAATTGGAAAAAAATATTGTTAGAGGCTATAAATAAATCTAAACAATTTTTAGTAACTTTAGACCTACATTACCATTACCATGACTAAATTATACTCTGTAGTCTTGTTCTGCTCTATCACCACTTTATTCACTTTTTAAAGAAAAAATTGGATAAAATAAGTACGAACAAAATAAGTTTTGGCTAAATTAATAAGGATTACCCAAGTTTAACTTACAACACGTTTATATATACATAAAAATCAAGTGAATATATAAAACACATCCTACATCGAAACTCTATCTTGCCAAACATAAATAGGGGATAAGTAGTGATTCTATTGTAATAGTAAAAGTTAACATATAAAATAAATTAAAAACAACTTACATTATAAATCTAAAATATATATATATTTATATAAGTCACTTCATTAGATTTAAAATATTACTAAAAAAAGAATTAGTTACGTGTCATAATTATACCAAGGTATGCAATAGTCTCCTTAAAATTGAGAAGATCTTCTTCAGAAAATGTTAGCTAAATCGCAAAGGTTGTTTGGTGATGTTTCTCTAAGGATAACATAGCCTAAGCTTGTCGTGCATGCGAGACAATCATCCTCTTGGAGATATGCATGCACGCAAAGGTAGTTACTCTCTCATGGAGTATGTAATGTATTTATGTTCCAAGACACGTCTTTTGTCACACATTTTTTGCAAACCTTATTAGGGATGTCCTCCCATGCATATTGGTGGGGCTCTAATGAGGGATATTGAACCCACACACCACATATTAGGTCAAGAACCCCATAAAGATTGCTTTCGTTATCAAATCTCTAGATCTTCTAGTTCATCATCATCTACATTCAAGATAGATATATCATTCTTTTTAGCAATAAATGTCTACTCGTATTCATATTCATATATCCGATATTGTTCAAGGGATGGTTAAAGTACGAAGTATTAGACCATCAATTGTGTTAGAACGTGGGTCAAGGCCCACAACAGGTGATCACACACATATTAAAAAAATTTCCATAAAGACTATATGGTTATAGGTGGTGTAGCCCACATGCCTTATATTCAAGTCACATTCTTACCAATCTTTCAACGTGAGATAATATTCCTTCAAATAAACATACAAGAAATTCCCAACACCAGGAAAAAAAAACTAATTTCCAATCTTTTAACTTATTAGGCATGTTACTATACTTGGCAATTATTCCTCTTAGTTACTTTTTCCAATCATTTAATCTTCACACACAAAAAAAAATTTAAAATACTCCATTCCCAAATAAATGTCTTACTTCGTATTTTAATACTTCATTCCTAAATAAATGTCTTATTTCACCTTAGTCTAACAATTTATTAATTTTGTATCAACTAGACTTCACTATTTTCCTTATTTCACTTTTAATCAATCGATCAAACCACTATCTTGTTTTTTATATTCACCTTTAACCAATCAAACCTCACTCTTGATTTTTATATCATAATTATACACTATAAAATAATGAAAATTGAAAATAAACTTTGGTATGGGATAGTCTCTTCAAATTAATAGGGATTATCTAAAGGTTGTTTGTATGTATACTATATACAATCAACTTCTTAAAGACATGCATGCATGCACGCAAAGGTATTACTCAGCTCTCTCATATTTTGTATTTATGATCAAAGACTGCTGTTTGGTCTCACATATTTAGCACAACTCTAAGTAATGTCCTCCATTGCGGCCATGCATATTGGTGGGGCTTTCATTAGATTCAACCCACAATTAGGTCAAGTATGTATTCCATAAAGATTAATTTTATCATAAAATATATCTTGATCCCTTAGTTCATCGATCTCTATCTACATTATTGTAAAACCTATTCTAGCAATAAATGTATATTCATATTCATATTCATATATATGATATCATTCGATGAATGATTCAATTATCAACCTACCTGCGACATTTTGATTTAAAGATAAGTGATAGCGACAAATATAGCTAAATGTTAACTTGAAAAGGTGAATTACTATGACTAGTGAATTTTTTCTCTTTTTCAATCATCTTATTATGCCTATCAACATAAACTACCTAGTAGGTCAAAAAAGAAAAATGAAAACTACCTAAATCAAAGTAAACCTATAGAAGGATTTTCAAAAGCGGAGAAATCAAATGATTATGTAGTTAAGAATTCCATATTATGTTCTTGTCAGAAAATATAAGTTCAATTATATAGCAAAAACTGGTTGATTAAAAATTGCTAAGTACAATACATGAGATAATCATGTTTCTTTTAAGTTAATTTATCACCTCCACTTAATAGGACTAAATACATGTAGTAATGCAAAATGTATTTAGGAATTAATTAAGCTCCCTTACTTAATAGGACTAATTTGGTAATTCAGCTATCAATGATTCCTAAATATTAGTCAAGCTTCCATAAAATATAAACTGGATAATCTATAATGTCCATTACACATGCAAATGTATCATGCACACAATACATTCACAATCAATATTTGTTTGGTTCGAGTCTCAAATGAATTAATATGCAAAATAATAATCTTTAATTTGCAATTCATGCAGGTATACGTACAATAGAAATTAACCTAGACCATCAAGTTTCTAGGGTACGGCCGTATGGGGTAGTCTCTTCAAATTTATAGGGTTATCTTAAGGGTTTGTTTGTATATACCATAACTAACTTGTGAAAGACATGCATTGCATGCATGCATGCAAAGGTAGTACTCTCTCATACTTTGATTTATGATTAAAGACTCTGCTCTTTGATTTATTCACATATATAGCACACCTTAACTTCGTAAGTGATGTCCTCCTTGCGACCATGCATTGTGGTGGGGCTCCCATTAGATTCAACCCACATAGCTCAAATTAGGTCAAGTATTCCATAAAGATTACTTTTATCATAAAAAAAAAATCTTGATATCTTAGTTCATGGATCTCTATCTACATTCAAGATATGTAAAACCTACTTTAGCAATAAATGCCTATTCATATTCATATTTTCGACATCATTCGATGAACGATTGAATTATTAATCTATCTGCGACATTTTATTTTATAAATAAGTGATGGCAACTGATATACCTAAGTGTTAACTTGAAAAGGGGTGTTACTATGATTGATCAGTTTTCCCTCTTCCAATCATCTTATAGTCTACAAAAACTACCTATTCGGTCACCAAAAAAAAAAAAAAAAAAACAAAAAAAAAAAAAAAAAAAGGGAGAGAGAGGGAGAGAAAAAAAACCCTATACAGCAATACATAAACCTTTGGATGGATTTTCAAAAGTGGAGAAATTAAAAGATTATGTAGTTAATAATTCCTTATTTTGATTGTAAGAAACTATAAGTACATTTTTGTACTAAAAAAAAAAATCACCAACAATACATGTGGTTCTGCAAAATGTCTCCAGAAAATAAACTCCCTTAATTAATATTACAAATTTGGTAATTTAGCCATCAATGATTTCTTATTACTCTCCCTATTTCATAATATTAGTTTCATTTAGAATTTTTTGACTATTAAAAATGAGTGAAAATCTTCTACATTTCTCTCTAATCTCTATAAGAACAAACAGCCTTATGAAATCTAATTTAATTCGTCTTAATAAATACATAATTATATCTAATTGTTGTAATTATTTCTATTGTGAGATTTAAATATTTACGATTAAAAATTTACATCAATATACATAATTGGGATTAACATTATGAAACAAAAGGAGAATCAATCAAACAAACTCTATTAAAATTTAAAACTACCTTTGAAGAATTTGATTAAAATTTTGTGGATGCACAATTGCATATTTGCATATGTTATAGGATCTTAGTCAGCCCATATAAGGAAATTGGGCCGCAATGACCCATCACATAAAAGGACAGTAACACTGTGTAACTCTATGAATGTGAAGGAACTAGGCCCAAAATCAATATTAACTTACAATCAAGTAAAAAGCCCAAAGGCCCAATCAATTAAAGCCATAACCAAAGTCAAATTAGTTGGGCCAATTTAATTAACATGGGCTTTAAACAAGAAAACTTTCAAATGGGTGCAAAATGTAGCATTTGCGTGGCATCATTTTGACCTCATAAAACAAGAAATCATTGATGGCTAAAATGCAATTGTGCATCCACAAAATTTTAATCAAATTCTTCAAAGGTAGTTTTAAATTTTAATAGAGTTTGTTTGATTGATTCTCCTTTTGTTTCATAATGTTAATCCCAATTATGTATATTGATGTAAATTTTTAATCGTAAATATTTAAATCTCACAATAGAAATAATTACAACAATTAGATATAATTATGTATTTATTAAGACGAATTAAATTAGATTTCATAAGGCTGTTTGTTCTTATAGAGATTAGAGAGAAATGTAGAAGATTTTCACTCATTTTTAATAGTCAAAAAATTCTAAATGAAACTAATATTATGAAATAGGCATTTTGACCTTATTGGAACCTCCAATTTCTTTTACTCATCTACTTCTTCATACTCCAATGATAATAACACACCTAAATGCGTGTTTGTGTATAGCTTTTGAAATAGTATTGTCCAAAAGCTATAAATAAAGATGACTTTTACTAACAAAACTAGCTCTTAAGTAATTTTTTCATTTATCTACTTCAATACGGAGTAATTAATTGTATCGAACACCATTATCAAACAAAACTATTTTAGTAACTTCTAATGACACACACTGATATCCAATTTCACCAAATGAATCAAAAATTGTACACCTATATTTTATTTTTTCTTATAACTAATCATAAGCTTCAGAAAAGAATTTCACTAAGAAAAGCAAAATCAAAACACACAAAAAAAAAAAAAGATGCATTTAAATTATCAGCCACACATTACATATCTAGGCTATTATAATGTTATTGTTCCTCACTTAGGGAGAAACCATTAGCCACATTCAGATAAAAAAAAACACACACACACACACAATCTTGTGTTTTACACACGATTCAAGAAAGAACCATCATCCAAATTTTCCTGCTAAAACACACTACAATTATCCATACCTAAAAGAGTTGCACACTAGCTTATAGAGGGGATAAACATATTCATGGTGGTACTGAGTCTCCAACCAGTTCAGTTTCGACCCAATTTTGCTCACAACAGTGTGCAGAGATATGACAATGGAAGCAGGAATAAGCGAATGGCGATTCGTTGGCCTCGGTGTGGGATAGCAGAGCCAACAGGGCAGCCTGCTCCTATAGGACAGAAGACAAAGTACAAGGATGGGTTCTTTGAGAGGGTTTTCATGAATCTTTTTGCTAGGAAGATGGAGAAGTTTGCATCATCCAAGCGAAAGCAGGAGACAGATGGATGGTTTATGTATGATTACGAGAGTTTCGTGGATGTGTCGAAAAGAGTAATGCAGGGAAGGTCACGGCCGCAGCAGCAGGAAGTTGTTAGGGAAGTGCTGTTGTCTATGCTCCCTCCTGGTGCCCCTGCTCAGGTCTGTCCTCTCAGTTCTTTATCTTTTTCATAATTTAGTTAGATTGTACTTTACAGAATTATGGTTGTGTTAGAAGTGTTATTTTTTTCCTGGTGACCCTAGAGGACAGAACTCCTAATTGGTCTCGAGGATTAATAAATCAGTTCAATTTCCTAATCGAGCCTATGAAAAAGTTGCCTCTTAAATTCCCTTTAGCTAGAAATGTACTGGAATCAAGACTAAGGAACTTCTGTATGATGTTTGCAGTTCAGAAAATTATTTCCGCCAACAAAATGGGCAGCTGAGTTCAATGCAGCCCTGACGGTGCCTTTCTTCCACTGGCTTGTTGGACCTTCTGAGGTAATATGATCACTTACCTCGCTTGGCACTTGGCTCCCCTTCCCCCACCCCCGTCCTAAAAGAGCGGAAAAACTAATGCTTGATAAGTTGATAGGCATGACATACATATCATATGTTATTCTATAAGCAAAGTTAATAACAACTACTGCATAGAAAATGCAATGCATATATCAAGGTCAGGCAAGCAGTAAACATGTTATGTCTTAACTTGCAGCTACGTTAATCAGCTCAGATATGAACCTGGCTTAGCAGAGAAGCATTTCATTTATTAAGCCCTCGCCACTGTAGTACAGATCTCCATTTCGTTATTATCAAACTTGTGATTGTTCATTGGATCATTGTCTGAATCGGCCACTTACAACGAACTTTAGTCCATAAGCCTGAAAAAGAGAGAACATATACAGTTGATGCAGGATATAAGAATACTTATAACATAAACTAGAACCTAAAAACTTCTTAATTTTTATAGGTTAATCACTAATGTTGTTGCCTGTTTGGTCAAGTAGGTAGTTCATGATCGAATAAAGGAAGTGGACTACTGTTAATACTATGTTTATTTTTAAGAATAATATGGATTCGTTCACTAAAGTTTAAGCGCATGTATGAATGTAGGTTATAGAAGTGGAAGTAAACGGAGTGAAACAAAGAAGCGGTGTGCTTATAAAAAAATGCAGGTAAGACTATTAGAAGTTGGTTGTCTATCAGTAACATCTAAAGCGACCCCCAATTCATTTGGAGGAGATTTAACTACTCAGGCAGCCAGGAATTGCAACTGAATATCTTTCTCCATGTCTCACCAGGTACTTAGAGAACAGTGGCTGTGTTGGAATGTGTGTGAATATGTGCAAAATTCCAACTCAAGACTTCTTCACCAATGAATTCGGACTTCCTCTTACAATGAACCCAAGTATGTTACTGCATTCTCTCAGGTTCTACACAACTGAAAAGTGAAAGGGGTCGCTTTTCATTAATTAAGTGGTGGTTTGGTTGACATAAATTTATACCTAGTTCACTAGTGGAAATCTCTATGATCATTTATTCAAAAAACTTGTAATAGACTGTAAAGAAGGTTGCTTGCCTAGTCAACTAATCTCCCCTAAATATGTAAGATTACTGTACAATTGTTGGCACTCCACCAAATAAAACTAAGGAATTACAGCTCCATGGGATGTAATACTTCATCTTTTAACCAAACGATTAGCAAGTATGAATCGCAGACTAGTGGTCATAACTATCTAATCTATCTTAATTTCATTGCCCAAGTAACATAATTAATGCTTAATTTTGAGCAGAATTTGAAGATATGAGCTGCGAAATGGTGTATGGGCAAGTCCCACCACCATTCGAAGAAGATGAAGTCTCCAAACAGCCTTGTTATAAGGATCTATGTAAGCACAGAGAATTTCGACTACATATTCAATGGAACTAGAAATGCTGTTTTCTGTTTTCTAACTATTGGCTTATGAACACAGGCTCCATGGCGAATCCTAGCGCCAGCCTTTGTCCCAAATTGCTATCATAAGAGAATGCCTACGCGATATCAGTTATTGTCTACTCAACTGCTAGCCAGAACCAGAACTATATACAGAGATGACAACATACATTTATACATGTATAGAAACACATAAGTTCACTCTATATTGTCTACAAATTTTGTTCCTGTGTGAACAATATTCATCCAATCTTAAGATCAACTTGAAGCGATGCTCGATATGTTCTATATAAATTTACTAGATAATAGACATTAGTTTCCCAAATTTGTAAACATATCATGTACAGACTGCAGAACATAGCTGCTCTAGGGAACTGATTTTTCTGCATCAACCAAACAGCAGTATCTCTGGCTTCTGTAATCTAAGGCGAATTGAATCGTGCCTTCGAGTTTTCTAGACATTAACATTAAGTCATTGACAGCAGCTTTTATCTGTAGAAATCACAGCTTAGGTATGAAATAATTTCTACTGAACTTGACAAGGCTCATAGGTCATAACATGAGGTTAACAGGTCAATTACTACTACAACAGGACAACTCCCATTGTCAACTTTATCCACAAATTATAGTAGACATGTTTGGTAAATGGATTTTTGGTGGCTTTTTGGTTAGCTTTTGGCTTTTGGCTTTTTTATGTGGTCAAACAGCCAAAAAAAGTGTTTGGTAATTGAGTTTTCATCCAGCGAAAAAACTAGCTTTTAAGCCAAAATGAAAAAGCTACTATGAGTAGCTTTTTGTTGTTGACTTTTGGCTTGTTGACCCACAAATTATCTAATAAACAGCCAACAGCCACAACTAAATTTACCAAACACTTTTATAAACAACCAGCTTAAACAACCAATTTCAAAAGCCATTATAAACAGTCAAACATTCCAGCTGGTCAAACAAGCCAAATGAACCACCCAACCGCCAACAGTCATTTGACAAACAAGGCCAAAAGTATAAAAGTATCTAATTAACTTTGAATTTTTAGTCATTTACTTGTACTTTACATCTTTGTAATGTACTTAAACACTAAATGCACATTAAAATTATCTTTTAGATTTATTATCTTCATTGTGTCAAATTTAGCCGCCCGTATGCACAATTAGCGCAATGATGTGTAATTAAAAGGTAATTAAAGGAAAAAGTCAGTCAAGCATGTAAGAGGATGATGGTACCTGGTACGGAAATTCCTCAAATTGTTAACCAAATCTCCCTTGTAGCCTTCAAGAGCTATAGTCCTATAGAGTTGTAGCTAAGCTTCATGACTAAACTACCCAAAGCTCTCATTATTCGCGAAATTCTTTTAAGGCCATCTTTCAGATGAACAAGGAAAGCTAATGGTTGAAAATTGTCCAAAACTACGAGTCTAGGACCATTTTCAACTACTAGAATTTCACAATCATCTTAAAGAAGACAAAAGGTGTCTTCGATCACAATTGATAGAACAATAATGTGCAATTCTACGCACCATGCCCTATGTGCATAACACATGCTGGTGAATATGATTGGCGCTTCCATGACTGAGTGATGCACCTATGGGCACGTTGCAAATACACCTTACAAAAGGTGTACAATTCACATTTTTTAAAGAGAGATGACATGATTTCACAAAAATACGCATTATAATACTTATGGTTATTCATCATCCCTCCACGACTCACTTAGCTAAAGTATGAGTGTATTTGAAAATGTAATCACATATCCAATCTATTTTAGGATATGTGAAATTTTATTTTCCAAAACAGCTTAATATGCGTGACTAGTGACTACTACAACTCTACAAGTTCATCAAAGGGGTGTAAAAGGTAAAACCTAATTACATCTTATTAAGTCCATTTTAGCAAGGGGATCAATCTAAAACCAAATATTCAAATTTAACAATTTAAACAGCAACATGATTATCATCCCGATAAATGTGACTAATGATTTATGTGATACTTTAGTGCATGGCTATGTTATGGTACAGTACAAATAGTTATAATTACATTAATTTTCCTATGCTAAGTCCTTTTCCTAAATTAAAGCCGTAAGTTAATGCTATTGGTACGCTATATATCGATCATCATGCCTAACTAGATACTCTTTTTGAGGAATTAAGATGGTAATAGAGCAAACACCCTTTTGAATGCTTTGATCACAATAACAGCACAGTCAACGAATCAGCCTAACCCATATGCACCAATATTATGATAATCAGACAAAAAAATCTCCAAATATGCAACAGACTCCAAATTATTTTTTATACAAGTATAGATTATAGAAATGTTGGTCACATGAAATTTCAGTCTTCAACTAATACAAGTATAAAGTCCATAATCCAAAAGTTCAACCAAAACCTGGATCATTCTACCTTCTCCAATTGTACTAGCTTGTACTCCAACATAGCTAACATGTGATAAAGAGTCTTTTAATCCGTGACCAATTTCCTCAATTTAGGCACCTAACTATGCCTTAAATTCCTTGATTCGCCTCTTGTTACCTCTAATACTCAAAACATGGCCCATTCTAGCTTTCTTAACGTGCAAATATTGCCTAATTAACTTCCCCTCGTGCACAAGTAAGATAATAAGGTGACTGTTTGTAAATACTAATCACGTTGCTAGATTTGAAATATTCAGAATAATTTTTCACATTATAATATTTGTCCATTTTGTAAAATGGCAATGTACAGAAATAGAGGGTGTAAATGGCCATTTTACAAAGGTAATGCTATATTGATCTCTCACTATAGTCCATTTTGTGTTACCTTACATAAACGGATTCATTTACTCTATTATAGTACATTACATACAAAGTAAGATATGATCTGTCATTAAACCGCCTATTTCATAACTTCACAAAAAATTTCAATACACTATGCTTCATCATGTGTTCATTTTTAAGCTACCAAATACATATTACTAGTACATTTCAAACATTAATAAAATATCTAAGTGGTTGTTTAACACCTTATTAAAAACATTCATAATCTAAAGAGATTAAATAGGAATATAGAGTATTTATGATGAAAACAAGGTGAAATCCAAGAAAAGACAAGAAATTAAACAGTATCCAAAGACCTATTTGTCCTATACTCATGTTCATTGGGCAACAATATTCTTCTTCTTTCTTCCTTGACCGTTATGATAAGGTGCAAACGGACCCCACATTAGACCATTCAATACCATATTACGCAGTTGATCCCGTGACACCTTCCAACTTTCTTTCATAACGACCAACGAACTCTGCCTCACTGATTATAATTCCAAACTTGAATTAATTACAGTAGTACCCCGTGATCCCCTAATTATCCACTATAAATATTCAACCTTGTATACTATAACCTTTCAACACATCTTCTCCTATCTTTTTCAACTAGTCTAAATCTTCTAATGGCTAAAATCTCCTCCCTAACAACCTTATTCCTCATTACAATTTGTTACATTAGTGTAACAACTAGCGCCTTCGCTCCTCGGGATTACTACGATGCACTCCAGAAATCGATCCTATTTTTCGAGGGTCAGCGGTCAGGGCTGCTGCCACGAAGTCAGCGGCTTAATTGGAGGGGTGACTCTGGATTGTCTGATGGCGCTTCTTACCACGTAACTAATTTACTTGCATGATTTGTATCTACTGAAAAATGTTGGCATGGACCTATTAGTAATATTTTACGTTACTCGTTATATTTCTTTTGGTTTGCTTTTCAGGTGGACCTAGTAGGAGGTTATTATGATGCAGGGGATAATGTTAAGTTTGGCTTGCCAATGGCCTTCACTACAACAATGCTGGCGTGGAGTGTTATCGAGTTTGGAAGCTCGATGCATGACCAGGTTTCAAATGCTAAAGCTGCCGTTCGTTGGGGCGCTGATTATCTACTTAAGGCAGCAGCCACCCCAGGCACCTTATATGTTCAAGTGAGCAAAAAAAAAAAAAGATTCTCTAGCTATTATTGCTACCATGTGTGAACATCACTAGTAGAAACTAATAAACGCAAAATCAAGCATGATAAAATGCTTTTTAAAACACGTTTACTTAACGTTAATCACGTATTGTCTCAAATAAATGTCATTTTCATTAGTCACAATTCACAAGCTATTGTTTGGAGCTGTTTTACTAAAAGAGGATAGCAACAGAAAAAATTTGATGAGAATTAATACTAAAGGCATGTTTAATAAGCGTGTTCAAAAGTAGGAAACATAATTGCTTCACCTAAAAAGAACATTAACTAACACATACTTTGTAGGTGGGAGAACCAAACCTGGACCATCAGTGTTGGGAAAGGCCAGAGGACATGGACACGCCACGGAACGTATACAAGGTGTCCACACAAAATCCAGGATCTGATGTAGCAGCTGAAACTGCAGCAGCCCTGGCTGCAGCTTCGATTGTTTTCAAGGATTCCGATCCTTCTTACTCGAGCAAACTACTTCACACGGCTATTCAGGTAAACAGACAGACTCAGAATGAACAACTTCCTGCTGAAACATAAAAAATGATCATTAGTTAAGAAGGCTAAGTGAAAATCTTCAATGCTGCTGCAGGTGTTTGATTTTGCAGACAAGCATAGAGGCTCTTACAGTGATTCTCTGAACTCTGTCGTCTGCCCATTTTACTGCTCTTACTCAGGTTATCAGGTAAGTCATTCAACCATCTCTTCGCTTCGTAGTCCTCGAAACACAGTCTGAAGTTATCATTTCTTGTCTTCAGGATGAGCTCCTGTGGGGTGCAGCATGGATTCATAAGGCTTCCGGCGACTCCTCGTACTTGTCCTACATTCAGTCCAATGGCCACATATTAGGTGCTGAAGAGGATGATTTTTCTTTTAGTTGGGATGATAAGAAAGCTGGCACCAAAGTCCTTCTTGCTAAGGTATTTCTTAAACAAATTTCACCTGTTTGAACCCAGTTTAGAGGTAATATTATTACTCACTTAACATTGCTTCTTTTGACAGGACTTTCTGCAGGATAGAGTAGCAGATTTTCAGGTGTACAAAGCACACGCCGATAACTTCATATGCTCCTTTATACCAGGAGCAAACGATTATCAGGCCCAATACACTCCCGGTAAGCCACTAAGGAAGTGAATATGAATCCTGAATAACTGACACACTATGTTACTTGGACTCGTGATTTCACCTCAAGTGTTCTTGTCAAATCTTCGCCAATATGACATAGATATAAGCATTTGACACTACATTTTGAACCAAACTCGTGCCTGACACTTGTACACGAGTCCATTCCAAGTAACATTGTTAGCACTTATTGATCTCATATTGTAGATGTCTCATACAATAAAATATTTGCAGGAGGACTCTTATTCAAACAAAGTGACAGCAATCTCCAATATGTCACAACAACATCATTTCTCTTATTAGCATATGCCAAGTACCTTGGTAAAAACGGAGACATAACCTCGTGTGGCTCCTCAATAATCACATCAAAGAAGCTAATCTCCGTGGCCAGGCAGCAAGTTGACTATATTTTGGGTGACAATCCGGCAAAAATGTCATACATGGTAGGATTTGGCAACAAATACCCACAACGTATCCATCATAGAGGATCGTCCCTGCCATCTGTACACACACATCCTAGTCGCATTGGTTGCAATGATGGGTTCCAATACCTCAACTCCGGATCACCAAATCCTAACGTACTAGTCGGAGCTATAATAGGCGGTCCAGATTCCGGAGATAAGTTTTCAGACGACAGAAACAACTATAGACAGTCTGAACCAGCAACTTATATCAATGCACCATTTGTTGGAGCTGCTGCTTTCTTTTCAGCGTACAATGAACGATCCTAACATTACTACATTAGCATCGATAATATAAGATTGGAATTAGTATGTATTTATGAACAAGATTGACCATTCCTTAAAGAAATGCAAGAAAATTGGTCATTCTTCTTATTAAAGTAATAGAATCAATATCAAATTTCGTCAGGTTTGAAACAAAAATCACTCTTTGTTCATCCTTCGATTTATGCTCTGTACAACTTTGAATTACTTAACATATGTTACATGAATAACAGAAAAATAACATAGGTTTTACTGTTAAACAAAACCTAATTATGAAAACAAAAAAAATAAAGTGAAGAATAGCGAAATTAAATTATCCAAAAACAAAACCCTGAAAAATAAAATAATACAAAATCAAGAATCTGGAAAGTAAAATGAGAGAGTGATCATCAACGTACCTTGTTCAAAGAGCCAAAGGCGCGATTTTTAAACCAACGCAAACCCGTCAGTCCGTCACGACAAATTCCCAATTTCAATTTGTTACAAACATTCGACAGAGTCGGGTGAGTCGGGTCAATTGCGCCTTTGTGCTTTCTCATTGATTCACTTGTTTAATTCTGCAGTACGACTATATGAGCCTACGAGGTAATTACCGAATGTTTACCAAAAAAAAAATTAAATTTACCCCGGAGATATAAATTTATCACTTTGATAAGCAAATGACAAAATAGTAACTAATACAAGTAACATTTTATTAAATTAGAGGCCGAGTGTTATTGATATACTTGCGAAAATATCATCATAAATGTTTAATTAAATCAGATTTACACTAAACTTATGGTGAGGCGTGTTCTCATACGTGCCATTCTATTGCTACCTACTCCGTAATAAATTGCTTTATGAAAGTTTTCTCTCCTCATTTATTTTCCTTTTTTTCAGAAAATTTTCACTCTCTTCTTCATTTTGTTTCTTTCTCATCTACTCAAATTTTCTCTGTCTTCTCCTTCTCTCATATCTTCTTTGATTTAAGGGTTTCTTAGCGTTCTTCATCAATGGATTTCTAGGTTTGTAATATCAAATTAATTATACATTTTCCTTAATTTACTGTACTTTAATATAGAATTTTCATTTTTAAAAAGTAGTATCATATTTTAATTATTTTGTTACTTGCAAACACTTCGATGTAGAAGAATACTATAAATCCAACTTCTGAAGAAGTCAATCCAAATACAGGTGATTTCTTTTATTTGTTAGATGATATCGATCTAGAAGTTTTTTTTTTTTTTTTTTTTTTTTTTGTGTATTTTTATATTTTATTCATAATGCATGTTTAATAGTTGTTTTGTATGTTTTTTTCCTCTAATTTTTTAAAATATGTACATTTTTTATACTAATTTTTTCGCTAATTGAATTTACTCTGAGGTTGATAGTTTGAGGACATTTTAATTTCTGAATTGCTTATGTATAAAAAATGTAGGAAAATTTATACAAATGATCCAAACTATGGCCCTTCTTCTCATGTTAATCCCAACTATAGATTATTATAGTATAATCTGAACTATATGGGATACCTTCTCAAAATAATCCCGATGACCAGTGACCTATTAGACCGATTTATTTTTGTTTTTGTCTAATTTCAAGGCTATTAGCTCAAATAGTAGAGCAATGTACTACTGGTTACATGGTGTGGGTTCGAGCCCCACATACCCTAAATTACACTTGTTTATAAGTGCATTCCTATTGTTGGTTTATTATGGTCATATTTATAACATGTATCGAGCATGGCACTCTTGCTTAGGATCAATTAAGTACTTTTGTTAAGGTTACTTTTACTTTAGCGAGGGTCACTTTTGTTCTTGATTGGGGTAATTTTTGCCTTAGTAAGGGTCACTTTTGTCTTTGATTAGGGTAACTATTTTTCTCAGTAAAGGTCACTTTTATTTTCGGTTAGGGAAACTTTTGTTAGGTTTTACAGCAATTCAATTAACAAATAATTACTTGAAGTTTGTGGAAAATAAAACCTAAATAGTGTATAATAATCAAATTATACAGCAATCAAATACTTAATCAAAGTATTACAACCAAGCACCAAATAAACAATGTATATTCTGAAATTACAAACAAGAACACTAATGTAAAAGATTCTAACTTGTCTCAACTCCAATCCTTGATGATGATGAACATGAACATGAGAAAATTGATGACCACTTGAGTCTCAAATCTTGATACACTGTCAAAGGCGTGTATACACTTTCCTAAAGAGGTTTTATTCCCTCACACGGTGCTTGGGTTAAACCGAAAATCCACTTTGAGATACAATTGACAGTAAACTTCGTTCTTAGTACTAGAATCGAAGAATAATGAATAATTCAGAAAGAAAGGCTAAATTTCAAGAGATTTCTCACAATAGTTTGCAAAAAAATTGAGAGAAAAAGTGGAAAATACTTTTGGGAGAGAAAACAAAGAAAAATGTTCTGTGTATTTTTCGTTGTTCACGAAAATTCTCTTTTATAAGATAAATAACCGTCAGCAAAAAACCGCAGAACTGGGAAGCAGCATAGGCGAGCAACAAACAGGCGCGTGCGCGCCACAACAGGAGCGGGCGTGCCTCAAACAGGCGTGGGCGCGCCTCTTTATAAAGCGAGCGCTCCTCCCAGAAAGTGTGCAAATGACACCAAAAGACAGTGAGGGGCACGGCTTAAACGCGGGCCCGGCACCAGAGGCACGAGGCGCGTCTCAGACAGCGCGGCCGCGCCCCCACTTTCATCCAACATGCTGATTTCCAGAGTGGTGCGCGGTTTAGGCGCGCTCTCATCGCGGCCGCGCCTACTTGGCGCGGCCGCGCTTAACATGGGCGCGGCCGCGCTCCATACAACACTCTAAATCATCAACAATCCTCTCGCATTTAGAGTGTTTCCTTAAAACATTCTCCACGACTATCAATTTAGTCACATCTCATGCATTAATGCCAATGTCCCTACGGATTGAATTGACACCTAATATAACACATTTAACGATTATCATATCCCATGATTTCCATACGGATTGAATCACACGGATATATCCAATCATTCGAAGGTGAAGTACACACAAGACAAATCGAATTAATTATCACTTGACACTTTTAAACAACCAGGTGTCCGTATCTTTCATAAGTTCATCAAAGTCTATATGTCCATTTAGACTTCTTGAAACGGCTAAACTTCGAACTTATATAGGTAGGTTCTCATATACGTAATAGTGGCCTTGTGATAAGACACCTTCATTTAGAGTTTCTCAACTCTAAATCTTTGAGAACTTTAAATAGACGCTACCTTTAACATCACAAGTATCACAGCAATATGGGTCACTAACATTGCTAACAAACAACAAAAATGCAATTTAACCACATTGAATCTAAGACTTGATGTTTCTTCAAGCGTTAGATTGGGTTTCACAAATTCGTGTTTTTGGACATAAACCCATTCCATTCATAGCAAATATGATGGAATGCTTTGGCATTGTTTTAGTAAAACAATCCGCCAAATTTAACTTTGTTGGAACATAGTCAAGACTTATGACCCCATCATTGATAAGCTCTTTTACTAGGCTATGCCTAAGTGAAATATGCCGAGACTTACCATTATACACTTGACTATAGGCCTTTATCAACGCCGAATTAGAATCACAATGGATTGCTACTGGTGGCATTGGCTTTGGCAATAAAGGCAATTCTATCATGAGATACCTCAACCACTCAACTTCCTTACTAGCTGAAGCAAGAGCAATAAACTCCGCTGCCATAGTGGAATCCGCAATGCAAGTTGTTTCTTGGAAGACCATGAAATGGCACCTCCCCCAAACATGAATACCCAACCACTAACAGAAGAGTCATCCTCTTTGTAAGTGATCCAATTTGCATCAGAATACCCTTCTAAAACCGAAGGAAATCCACTATAAGATAGACCATGGTTTAACGTACCCTTAAGATACCTCAAGACCCTCCGAATTTCAAACCAATGTTGTATACCCGGGTTACTAGTAAATCTATTAAGTTTCCCTACAGCCAATGCAATATCCGGTCTTGTACTCGTCATGGCATATATCAAGGATCTAATTATCCTTGAATATTCCAATTGGGAAACCGTTTTACCTGAATTCTTAACCAATTTAACATTAGGTTCCATGGGGGTGTTCACGGGACACTTATCAAACATATTAAACCGTTTGATCATCTTCTTAATATAATGAGATTGACTTAAAATAAGTCTACCATTGTCCCTAATAATCTTGATGCCCAAAATGACATCTGCCTCCCCCAAATCCTTCATCTGAAAAGATGAGGATAAGAATTCCTTGGTCAATTCTACTTGTTGTAGACTTGTACCAAAGATAAGCATATCATCAACATATAGACAAATGATGACACCATGACCTTTGTCATCAAATTTGCTATATATACACTTATCTGCTTGATTCACTTTGAATCCAAAGGACAAAATCGTGTCATAAAATTTCCGAAGCCACTGCTTTGGTGCTTGTTTAAGTCCATACAATGACTTAACCGATTTACACACCTTATTTTCCTATCCTTCCAAAACAAACCCTTCGGGTTGTTTCATATACACTTCTTCCTCTAGATCTCCATAAAGGAATGTCTTCTTGACATCCATTTGATGAATCACTAGATTATATACCGAAGCCATTGCAATCAGTAACCTTATAGAGGTAATTCTTGCAACCGGTGCATAGGTATCGAAATAATAAACACCATGCTTTGCCTAAAGCCTTGGATAACCAATCTGGCTTTAAATTTCACTATGGATCCATCTGGTCTCCTTTTCCTAGTGAAAATCCACTTGCAATCAAGAGGTTTGCAACCGGGAGGTAAATCCTCTAAGACCCAGGTATTATTTCTCATGATGGAATCCATCTCATCATTTATGACTTCCTTCCAAAATGCACTATGTTGAGAACATATGGCCTCGCTATAACTCTTTGGTTTACTATCCACATTAAAACAATATGGAATAGTTGAACTAAGGACATCACTAGACCCTTCGACTAAATAAATTATAAAGTCATCAAGAGGGTTCCTAGGTTTTCTTTCCCTAGCACTTCTCCTAACTTGAGGAGTTTCAACATTCTCATTATCGAATGTATCTTCATGAGATTCAAGTTGATCATTCAACTTTACTATCTCTCTATCATTGGCACTGATTTGTAGATCTTTCGGTCTACTCATTGATGAAAATATTGCATCTCTTGACTCAATAACCGAATGAATCGATATATAGTCATTTTGTTCTATTACATAGAACCTATAGGTTTTTCTATGCTTAGCATAACCTATAAAAATGCAATCTAAGCCCCTTTCACCGAGCTTTCTTTTCTTGTTGCCAGACACTCTTACGATTGTCCTACAACCCCAAACCTTGAGATATTTCAAGTTTGGTTTTCTTTTGTACCATTGTTCACAAGGAGTAGATTGTTTTCCCTTAGTGGGAACCCGATTAAGAATGTGACAAGCTGTCAACATTGCTTCACCCCATAACCATTCACTCAAACCAGAGTAAGATAACATGGAATTAACCATTTCTTCAAGAGTTCTGTTTTTCCTTTCAGCTACACCATTTGATTGTGGTGCATAACCCGCTGTAGCCTCATGAATTATACCCAAAGATTGGAAATAAGTAGGATCATAATATTCCCCTTTCTTATTAGTTCTACTTCCCTTTTATAAATATCAAACTTTACTAAAGCTTCATCTTTGAAGTGTAAAAGATACACATAACAAAATCTAGAATAATCATCTATAAATGTAATCATGTATCTTTTATTCCCCAAAGAAGGAGTATTATGAAACTCACACAAGTCACTATGGATCAATTCTAACATGTTAGAACTTCTTTCAACTCTCTTAAAAGGAGTTCTAGTGATCTTGTTCAACATGCAAGTAGAACATTTATTAGGAGAAATATCACAAGAAGGTATCAATTCTTGTTTTGACATGAAAAGCATTTTATTAAAATTCACATGTCCTAACCTAGAATGCCATAAATCAAACAAATTCAAACCAACATGATTATCATTGATAACATTCAAACATAAATTATCCAAAACAACACTCTCTTTCAATGAGAGTTTAAACAAACCATTATCTAAATAGCAACGACCAACAAATGTTACACCCCTAGTTATAATGCATCTATTAGCTTCAAATACAAACTTATAGCCAAGACTATTCAAGGTAGGCCCATATACAAGAT
Organism: Chenopodium quinoa; assembly: GCF_001683475.1. Lineage (NCBI taxonomy): Eukaryota > Viridiplantae > Streptophyta > Magnoliopsida > Caryophyllales > Amaranthaceae > Chenopodium > Chenopodium quinoa. The sequence goes on from NW_018743175.1 coordinate 776,274, forward strand.
TTTTGCTAATTTCAGGAGCATACAAAACATTCCTAATAATAATTGCAGTCCCCAAACTAAACACTAGCTCAACTTGTCCTCTTCCAAAAACCTTGATGGTAGAGTTGTTCCCCATGTAGAGGTCTTCTCCAGCAACAACCTTTTGAAAGGTTTTGAACCAATGTTTACTCTTGCACACATGCCTTTAATCCCCCGAATCAATCCACCATGAGTCATCATCCTGCACCATAAAAATGTTAGGATCCGTTGCATTTAAGTCCAAACCGGAATTAAATTCAACCTCATGAACTGGATTACCTTTGGTGGATAGGACCTTGCTATCAGTAGCACGACCCTCCTTGGCTTTCTCCATCCTTCTCTTAAAAGAGAAACAATCCTTCTTGCGGTGACCAACTTTACCGCATTCCCAACAAGTAAACTTGTTACTTGTCATTTTCTTTTTGGACTGATTTATGAAAGAATAGTTATTCTTTCTCTTTCCACTAGTAGATGCACTAGCTCTTCCTTCATCTACCATATTAACGGTAGATGTGCTAGGATTTCCATCCTTAACACCTTCCATGGCTCGAATCCCTTCCTCAATTTGAAGATGGGTGGCCAAACCGGACAATGACATGTCCTCTTTCTTATGTTTCAAATCATGTTTCACATTCTTCCAACTAGGGGGTAATTTTTCTATAATACTTGAAACAACAAACAATTCATTCATGGCTATCCCATGTTGTTCCAAGCTACCATAAATACGTTGCAATTCATGAAATTGGTCCATTATGGGCCGACCATCAACAAATTTAAAATTATTAAAATTGCTAACTAAAAATTTCTTACTTGAAGCGTCTTCCGCCATGTATTTGCTCTCCAAGGACTCCCAAAACTCCTTGGCCGATTCTACATTTTGGTAGACATCAAAGAGATCATCCTCCATCCCATTCAAAATGTGATCACGACATATGAAATCGTCGTTGTCCCACTTCGATCTTTTTCGAACGGATTCCAAGGTTTCATTCTCATGTTCATCCTGCCTTGGAGTACTTATAACATAGGCAACATTCATAGATGTAAGAAGAAAATACATCTTCTTCTTCCATCTCCGAAACTCCACACCGTCAAACTTTTTCAGTTTAACAAAATTTGTGGTCAATTCTTTCACACTAGACATGCTTACTAAAGATGACTAAACCTCTTTAGATTGTTAGGTTTTACAGCAATTCAATTAACAAAGAATTACTTGAAGTTTGTGGGAAACAAAACCTAAATAGTGTATAATAATCAAATTATATAACAATCAAATACTTAATCAAAGTATTACAACCAAGCACCAAATAAACAATGTATATTATGAAATTACAAACAAGAACACTAATGTAAAAGATTCTAACTTGCCTCAACTCCAATCCGTGATGACGATAAACATGAACATGAGAAAATTGATGACCACTTGAGTCTCAAACCTTGATACACTGTCAAAGGCGTGTATACACTTTCCTAAAGAGGTTTATTTCCCCCACACGGTGCTTGGGTTAAACCGGAAATCCTCTTTGAGATACAATTGACAGTAAACTTCGTTCTTAGCACTAGAATCGAAGAACAATGAATAATTCAGAAAGAAAGGCTAAATTTCAAGAGATTTCTCACAATAGTTTGCAAGAAAATTGAGAGAAAAAGTGGAGAATACTTTTGGGAGAGAAAACAAAGAAAAATGTTCTATGTATTTTTCGTTGTTCCCGAAAATTCTCTTTTATAAGAGAAATAACCGTCAGCAAAAAACCACAGAACTGGGAAGCAGCGCGGGCGAGCAACAAACAGGAGCGGGCACACCTTAAACAGGCGCGGGTGCGCCACTGGGAAGCGCGGGCGCGCCTCTTTATAGAGCGGGCGCTCCTCCTAGAAAGTCTGCAAATGAAACCAGAAGACAGAGAGGGGCGCGGTTTAAGCGCGGTCTCCAGCGCGAGCGCACCACCAGAGCAGCGCGGGCGCGTCTCAGACAGCGCGGCCGCGCCCCCACTTTCATCCAACATGCTGATTTCCAGAGTGGTGCGCGGTTTAGGCGCGCTCTCATCGCGGCCGCGCCTACTTGGCGCGGCCGCGCTTAACATGGGCGCGGACGCGCTCCATACAACACTCTAAATCATCAACAACTTTTTCCCTTGGTTAAGGTCACTTTTGTCTTTGATTAGGGTAACTTTTTTCCTCGATAAAGGTCACTTTTGTACTTGGCTAGGATAACTTTTTCCCTCAATTAAGGTCACTTTTGTCTTTGATTAGGGTAACTTTTTTCCTCGGTTAAGGTCACTTTTGTCCTTGATTAGGGTAACTTTTTCCCTCGGTTAGGGTTACTTTTGTTCTTGACTAGGGTATCATTTTTCCTTGAATGAGATCAATTTTTCCCTCAATTAGGTCACTTTTGTCCTTAGTTAAGATAACATTTCCATTTATTAAGATTGTTATCGTCCTTCGCTAGATCAAGATACTTTTTCCTTTGATTAAGGTTGTTATTATCCTCGACTAGGATCACTTTTTCCCCTTGAGTTACGTTGCATTTTTCCTCGCTTAGGTACTTAGGGTCACTTATACCCTTAATCAGGGTTACTTTTATGCTTAATAAGGGTTACTTCTGTCCCAAATATAGTAAGGTAACTTTTTTCTTAGATTAGTGTCACCTTTATCATTCTTTAGGGTCACTTTTACCAAAAAAAAAATGGTGTAAATTTACCTTATAGCTAAGACATAGATATTGCTGGAAGTTGATAAAAGAAAGTTAAAAGATTAAGTCTCGATTCATACATAATTGTGGAAATATAGAGTGCTCGACCAATTGAACTAACAGACGTAGCTTATCGACACCACAAAATAAAATTAGTTTACTTGAAATACACCCTACAAAACCATTTACACCAAGATACATGTTTCAAGTCGATGATCACCAAGCTAAGAGCTAGCCTAGAACATTGTAACAATTGATGATCCGATCACTATGCACAAATTCAAGAAAAAAAAAAAACAACTTTGGCAGGAGCTTGTTATTTGAAGTGACTTATTAAACAGTAACTCAAGCATTAAAATCAATCCATGATCACAATTGACGACTGTATGAACGGATTGTGACCATGGATTGATTTTAATGCTTGAATTACTGTTTTTTATTGGTCACTAACTCACTATAACTGAAACAATAACTTTAATAAGTCACTCTAAATAACTTTAATAACTTTAATGCTTGAGTTACTGTTTTTTATTGGTCATGTATCCCGAGCATTAAAATCAATCCATGGTCATAATTGACGACTGTAAGAACATTGTAACAATTGACGATTTTTGCTTACATGGCCTGATGTATAATATTTTTACTCTATACCGGGTGCAGTAAAATCATTTAAAATATTATAATTACTTGATATTTTTGTTGATTTATTTACAATTTGGCCTTGATAAATGAATTTTGTTTTTTCAAGGTGAAAATTTAGAGCTCCTTCGAAATTGCCTTAACTGAATTTAATTAAACACGGAGTAAGTGTTAACGCAGTTGTAGAAATTGGGGTGTTTAGTTCAACAAGAGAAAGACAATGAATTTAAGAAAGCGGGAAATCAGATTAATGAAAACAAGTCATACTTTTACATAATTGTTTGTTTTGAATAAGAAAGGAAATTGGATCACCATACAACAACCACACAACCACCTTTACCCTTGTCTTTCCCTCTTCCTCCAGGCACCATGAAGACCCCCACCCACCTTGCCACCCCCCCTTCTCCCACCCCTAAAACACCTTACCATCACTCCTCTTCTCCCTGAACCCTCAACTATCCCTTCTTATCCCCTCAAAACCTTATTTCCCTTTTTCTCTCCTTCTCGCATCTATCTCTTTTGTGGGGAATGGGGAAGGGGTGGCTAAGGGTTGTAGAATGTGCAGGGCTAGATACAACCCATGGCTAACCTCACTCGCTCATGTCGTGTTAAACTTTTCAAAATGAGTGGCTTAGGCACTACACAAGCCCACATGCTACTATTTTTTTTTGTTTCATGTTGGCGTGTCTAAATCAAATTTAATTTATTTTGGTGTGTTTTGTTATGTTAGGCCATACACATTAAGCCTTGTCGTGTCTTTTCAAAGGAAAAAAATGGTTCATGACCATACACACATAGTATTGTATCGTATATTTTCATGTTAGCTCATGTCGCGTCATGGGCTTGCTCAGCGCAATGCCGTATTTACATAATACTCCTAAAATATTGGTTGGGTAGAATTTTAGAGAGAAAATTGGTAGTGATATAATTGGCGAATGAGATAATAAAATGATGGACTCTTATAACCATTAGTTAGTGTAGGGTGAACTCAAAAGGATAACCTTAATTGAAAATTGGAACTAATAAAAGGGACAAGGGGATTACTATACAACCTATGAAAATTATCCAATTCATTAATCAACGTGTTGTAGCAGTTGTTTATAAGGGTTGTCATTTGGTGGCTTATCTAATTCAATAGCGTATTAAACTTGTGTTATAATTAGTTATTTAATCGTAAATGATCAAGTCCAAACAACAAAAATAAGCTAAAAGTTGATACCCCATGTATTGTTCTACTCCATATATTTGAAGTGGAAGAGAAAACAAATCGAGCAACAAATTAGTTGGATAATCAGGCAATGAGCAACCAAGCAAAGATGTAAAAACCAAAAACTACGAATTGCAAATAGCAAAATATCCAAGTGTTCACCAAATATTAATACCCATAAGTATTTGAACTAAGTCTACGAACAAAGTCAAAGTCTTCGTATACCATACGAAGCTCAAACAAAAAAACAAATGGCATGAAAATTGTGGTGTAAATTCCAAAGCTCAGAATTTCCTACTCCTTTATAATATTACAAAATTCCTCATCATCAAATCAAAGCTAAACGTGAAAACTCCCCTTCCTCTCCATTTCCTTCCTTCTAAATCACACCAAATTCTGCTAATTCCATCCTTAATCCCACCATTAATAACATAATTAATTCATCTTCCCCTGCATTTCTCCCACGATCAAATCTGGGTTTTTTCCCCTTTTTCTGATCCGATCTCCTCAAATCGGATCTCACCGCATCATCAATGGCGCGCCACCGCATCACCACCTTAGTCATCTTCTTCCTTCTGACCCTATTTTCTCTCTCCTCCGCAGAAATCCGATCAACCAAGATCAAATCCGACAATCGACCCATAATACCCATAGACGAATTCGGGTTTACTCATACAGGTCGCCTCGAACTCAATGTCACCGGAATCACCCTCTCCAACAACAACAACAACCTCGATTTCTCCAAAGTAGGGTTCTTCCTCTGTACTCGCGATTCATGGCTTCATGTTCTCGAACAGCTCGAAGAATCCGATATCTCTTGTGCCCTTGATTCAAACCTCGTTAAAAAGGTTTACACCTTCAATTCTCTTACCCCTAATTCTAACTCTTTTGGGTCGCTTTTTGTTGAAACTGATTCTGATCAATATACCCTAGTTTTTGCAAATTGTTACCCAGAAAATCTGCTTGTTTCGATGAATATTAGGTCTGCAATGTATAATCTTGATGGGAAAACCCGAACCCGGGATTATCTTTCTGCGGGTCGGACTCTTTTGCCCCGGATTTACTTCTTCTTCTCAATTGTTTACTTTGGCATGGCTGTGTTCTGGATCTATGTTCTTTATAGAAAGAGATTGACTGTGTTTGCAATTCATTTCTTTATGCTTGGAGTTGTGACCATGAAAGCTTTGAATCTTCTTTGTGAAGCTGAAGATAAATCGTATATTAAACGCACGGGTAGTGCGCACGGGTGGGATGTGTTGTTCTATATCTTTAGTTTTTTGAAGGGTATTACTTTGTTTACTTTGATTGTTTTGATTGGAACTGGGTGGTCGTTTTTGAAACCCTATTTACAAGATCGTGAGAAGAAGGTTTTGATGATTGTGATCCCATTGCAAGTCGTGGCGAATATTGCTCAGGTTGTGATTGATGAGACTAGTCCATTTAATCAAGATTGGGTCACTTGGAAGCAGGTGTTTTTGTTGGTTGATGTGATTTGTTGTTGTGCTGTTCTGTTTCCTATTGTTTGGTCGATTAAGAATCTCCGGGAGGCAGCTAGGACTGATGGGAAGGCGGCCGTGAATCTTATGAAGTTGACATTGTTTAGGCATTACTACATTGTGGTTATCTGTTATATATACTTCACTAGGGTGGTGGTTTATGCACTTGAGACTATTACTTCTTACAGGTATCTGTGGACTAGTGTTGTGGCTGCTGAGTTGGCTACACTTGCTTTCTATGTGTTTACTGGGTACAAGTTTAAGCCTGAGGCTCATAATCCTTACTTTGCGATCGATGATGATGAGGAGGAAGCTGCTGTTGAGCAATTGAAGCTTGAGGATGAGTTTGAACTCTAATGGATTCGTGTCGTAGTTGTAAACATGTTTGCATTCATAGTACAAGGTATAGTGATCAATTCGGTTGCAGCTCTAGACTTGGTTACTGATGTGAATGTTTGTTCCTTCAGTGTAGATGATAGTAAAGCATAGTGATTTTTCCCCCCCGCCCCTTATAGTTGAATATGTTTAGGTATTATTACTCATTGTCCATTCATGTTGTTATGGACGCTGGTGACTTTGCTTTGATCTGCTTAAACGATACTATTTTACATAAATGTGATAAGCATACAATGACTTGTATCTCTTATGCACAATGCTGTGTTAATTTTTGATTGTGTACAATTCTCTACTTTGGCGCTGATTTGGTCAAGTTTTGTTAGTCTTGTTTATCATATGCCAGTAGCAGGATCTCTCTATTGAGTTCACATATTCTGATAATTATTGACGTGGTTGAGGTTGATTTATTTGGTAAATACTAAACATTAATAATCCTCTGCCTGCCTCTGTTTTTTCTCTTATGTATTTTCTGGTTCATAACTGCTCTGTATCTTGTTTACCTATGTACTTGTATTAGTTTGGATTCTGATGTTGCTGGGGCGTGATTGTGTATGAATTACGTGCTGAAGGTTGTTTGGCTGGGGAAGTTGGTCATTGTCTGATTTGATTGCATTATGGCTTAATTTAGTCAGTTAGTTTAGTTGCTGATGGTGTACAATGCGTTAGTCGTATGAATCCTCTATACTTGATGGCTTGAGGAGTTTGATAAAATATACGAAGTATATTCTTTGCAACAATTCACATTGCCAAAAATTGAACTTTACTGTTGAAGGACGCATTAGTTGCACTCCTAGTTTGTTTAGATGTGGCTTATTATGAACTAATCTTGTTGCAAGATGTACATATTCATACAGAATGTCATGGCATGGCTTACATTTTGTAAAGCTGGATTAGTTTTGTTATGGCTACATGTGAATAGGAAGCCATTGATACTTGTTTTGGTTCTTGAGAAGGTGAAAATGGAGAAAAGAAATAAGCGTTAGTCTCAAAAGAGCTGTTAATTTGTCATAAGAAGATTGTAAAAACCTTAACATGCTGCAATTACATAATCTATAGCTGTTATCAAGACTCTAAAGTTTATTGGTGCTTCAAAATTTTGCTTCTTATGCCTCCTGCCCATAGTGCTTAGATTTGTACACTTCCCTCTTTTCCCCCTAGGCTTGTGTGTTTTTGTGGAAAGACTTGGTGGCATCTTGGAATAGTTCATACCAACAGAGCCATTTTATGATCTGACCAGATAGCTATTGGTTGCTTATTTGCTCCTGTAGTTTGTCTAAAGTAAAGGTCTTAAAGTATGAGCATTAGCTTGTAGTTCTTGATTTAGGTTTTTTTGAGCCAGCTTATTCAAATTATTGGCATAAGCGTGTTGCGGCTTTTAAATTTACAAGGATGGAGTTTGTTTTTAAATTCTCATTGTGACAGGGAAAATCTAGAGTGGCTAATTGCTGACTCGATACAGGGCATTGAGTGTCTAATGTATCAATTTAGTTGTTTGGCGTGATAATCAACTAAGAATATGTACAGGGAGGTTATTGAGTTAAGAGCTTTTTAGTTTGGTGTCGGCAGAGTATTATCAGCATCTCATTAATCATAGATTTATGAATAGAAAGGAGCTTCTAACAGGTCATTTTAGAATTGGGATGTACCTTCTATGACTACAACTTGGTCAGGAAAATGTTAGGCTTATCGAGTTTGGTCATATACTCAATAATGATTTTACATGTATTGGATCCCTATTATTCATCCTGGGTTGTCTGTTGAAGATTTTGGCAGGAAGCAAAGGTTTCAAGATTTAGTGATCAAAGAAATTTGCTTCAAGGCCTTGCTTCAGTTCATTATTTTTGTTACAGAACTATATTATGTTCTTGCTTCATTACAGAATTCTGTTGAAATTGCTTTGGTCTTGAGTTGGGTAGACTGGTAGTTGTCCATTATGTGAATCATGTGAAAGTGATACGTGATACAAGGCAATGTGCATGGCTTGTCTGAATTATGCTTTCAATACCATCGTTTCTGCCAAATGTTGCGGTTTTATTATTTGTTCCTTGTGAACAGGAAGTCTTGGATCTTTTTCTACGTAGTATGTTTTGGTTTCACAAAAGTAAGAGTGATGGCATTATATCTTGTACTACCTCTGTTTCATATTTTTTGCAAAGATTTGACATAAATTGTAGTAGAAAATGTCTAATTGTTGCAAATAATATGAAGTGGAGGTAGTAGGAACTTTGTTGAAGGTTATAACATGTTGCAGATACATAATCTGTTGCTGTTGAGATTCTAGAAGTCAATTAATCGCCTCATGGAATGGAATTTTCGTAAGATAACTGTTTGCTGATTTAATTGCCAAGTAGCAGTTTCTGCTGGTTCTAGAAAAGGAAGGCAGCTTGCTTTGAATCGTCTTTATTTTCTTCTACTTTGTGTTGATGAGAATGGCTCCACAGGATTTGATTATTTTTCATGAAGTTAAAGCCTTGCAGTTTCCGTTATCCTATAAATTGTCCATTATCTTAAGAAGTTAACATTCAAAACAGATGGTTTATTGTTATTTGGTACATTCAGCCATGCAGATTGCCTATGTAGTCGAACACGGTACATACATTTACAACTAGCGCTGTTCACCCGAAAACTGTTCTTTCTGTCCTGTGTCCACCCAATTGCCTATTATAAAGTATCAAATAACTTCTATTCAAAGTAGAAGGAAAAGCAAGGTTTCACAAATTCTATGTTCTATTGGGTAACAAGGTTTCCAATGATTATTATGAAGTTAGATTATAAATTTATATAGGTCGAATTAATCTCAAATACGTAAGGATGATGATTGCACAACTAAGATATATAGGTCAGGTATTATTCTACATAATTACCTATATATATATAAAGAATTATGGTTACTTTAAAATTCCACATAGCTATCCAAGAAGGATTTGTACCTAACCCAAATTTGACTTGACAACTTTTTTACGGGTCTTCCATTCAAAAAACCATTTTAAGGTATAATTGATTATTCAACCCTCTTTATAATTTATAAAATTAATTTTTGTATTAAAGAGTTGTGACACCATTGCAACATCACTAAGTGGCGTGGGTTAAAACCATCCACTTCACAAATACAAGCAGTTTCCATCCCAAAATCATACAAGACATGACAATGAGGGGAGCCCTTAGCATTATAAATTGAACACAACTTCCGTGTTTTTTCAATGTGGGATACAATTTTCAACACTTTTTACACTCTTTTAATATAGAACAACACTTTCACTCACATGTGGATTTGTTCATGGGCCTAACACTTCCTTTCACATGTGAGTTGTCTATAATACTGATCAGATCACAACAACCGAACATGAGCTCTAATACCATAGTAAACGGATATGAACCGCACCTGTTACGAGTGAGTTCACTTCACAATTACAAGGAGTTTAACTACTATTTGTCAAAGAAAAAGTCATAAGAAAATATCTAGAGATTTTTTATTCCCATGTGTCCTAAGCTCCTAACTCAGTTGTGACAAAATTAAATACTTGAGTGCTAAAAAAAATATAATAAGTGCTGTTTAACTATATTGATAAACCTAAGTGCACTGAAAAGTAATACATTAAAATAAACTTAGTAAGGTACTTTTAATGAAGACTTATATATTTAATTAGCGATTGGTTCATTGTTAAACTGTACATAATCTCTGTTTGGGTCCAATTTAGTCCAATTGGGCCTGGTCACTGAATGATCCAATTAAAAGCCCAAGGTTAAGGTTCAACTCTCCAAATGTGCTAAAGTCAAAAATCAACATCCTCAAAGCCATGTCAAGGTCAGTCAACGGCCCAATCAGCTTGGCCCAGCCCAACTGACTTCCGGGCCCAATCCGCCTCCTTCATTAGCCAAGGTATAAAAGCCAACAATTTGGTCAATTCTTGGTAAGACAATAAAGCCTCAAGCAACTAAACTCTTGCACAGCTTTCTCTCTCTAATATACTGACTTAAGCATCGGAGGGGCCTTCCTCGGCGTCCCCCCCGAGGCTAGTTTACGTGTATTTGTTGTGCAGGAAACCCTCGGCTCCTGCGTCGTTCGGACCGAGACCAAGTTCCCTCAAGATAAAAGGATCTTCCGAGATTCGATTGTTTTCATCCGAAACAATCTCTAAAGACTCTACTACGATAGTGGAAGACAAATTTTTTAGAATTTGCATTTTTTAAATTAATCTTTTATTTTATTTTTTGTTTCTATTCAAGATTATGTGCTATAAATATCTAGAGTTTCTAGCTTAATTCATTTCTCACTATTTCTACAACTATATTTTTATATATATTAGCTTCTTACATTCTTAGCTTGTTGTGTTTTAATTTCTATAATCCTTGAAAAAATGGGGTTTAGCCTTAATTACAAAACTACCATACTCCTTTGATAATGATGTTGTTATTTGTACTTGGCTATGGTCAGGACATCTACTCTAGAGCAACCTATTTTGGTCAAGCGAATCCAAGTATGCCTTCTTGTTTCTCTATGTTTTAGTAGCATGCATGGTGTATTAGCATGCATGCTTTTGGTCAACCTATTTGTACATTTTTTTGCATAGTTTAGGTCCTTGATAAAACTTTTTTTTTCCAAATACGGAAAAAAAAAAAATTTATCGGTCATTTAAGTACTTATGTGAAAATAATGATACCTTTAATTTTAAGTAGTTTTCCGTAACTTTACAATATTTATAATAAAAAAAATTAACCATATTACTTCGTATTATATATTCAACCTCTAATATAGTTATGCTTATGTATATATGTGATGAGGAAAGAAATTACGTAGTGACTAATTTAACTATTTAAATTAAAGGGTAATTATATAAGTAGCTTTATTTTATGGTTACATATAAGCATTATTAAGTGCATATTCTGATCAAAATAGTTTACGTTTGCAATTCTTCATAAAAACACCTAATGGGAGGACCAACGTAATTAATGTTCTATTTTTTATATTAGCTTCGTTCTTATACTTAGTCGGTAGCCCTTAGGGCTATACTATATATATGTTAAAATTATCAATTCTTAAATCTATAGGCTAATCTAACTTATCACTCTTTGAAGTCCATATCAATTACTTAATAATCTTCAAACTAATGTTTTTTGTAGGATTAATTAAAATATTAAATTTCTTTTCTTTAGTAAATAAAATATGAACTTTATGCTTATGTTTAACTGTTCATTTGACAATTGTATACTAATTTTTTTTTTTTTTTTGGTGGAAAATTGTATACTGAATTATGACATTACTACGTGAGTGGCTGATAACATAATTAATATTATTGACTTAATTGCATCTATTAGATGGAGCATGTGGATATGGAGAATATGGGAGAACTGCTAATGATGGTTATGTAGCTGGTGTGGACAGACCTTACAAAAACGGCATTGGTTGTGGTGCATGCTACCAGGTAATCCCTTCGATTCATAATATATTAATAATGTACTATTAATGTTCGTCTATTTGACTTTTTTTTTTTTTTTTTTTTTTGTAATGGTTTTTAATGCATGTATTTGATCATTAATATTCCGATTTTAATAATTACTAGGTAAAGTGCAAGACAAGAGAATGCACACAAGATGGGGTGGTGGACTGGTGGTGGTGGCAACAGATTTTGGGATGGGCGATAGGACCGATTTCCTATTTCCGGCCAAGACCTATGCTAAGATGGCCCAGCCCGGGTTAGAAGCCGAGCTGCTCTCATACGGCGTTGTTAACATCGAATACCATCGAGTCCCTTGCACCTTCCGTGGTTCAAACTTCATTGTTAACATACATGAAGCCACCAGATACCCTAACTACTTGGCCATTATTATCACCTATAATCCTATTCTCTATGACGTTGTTGGTATTCAAGTTTTGCAGGTTTGGTTCTTTCTCTCTTTTATCCTACACTTGGGATATTAGTAAATGTTAGCTCTCAAGTCAACCGCGTGTGTGGAGAGGCACAGTATGATAGAGTTATGAGAAAAAAGAGTATTGAAAGCTTATAGAGTATAAGAGAAAGTTTATAAAGTATGAGTAAGCAATAAAATACAACTATACACCCGAGTGTACATTTGATCAAGTATGTTAGCTAAGAGTTAAAGATATAATTTGACTATCAAGCTAAAGGAGTAAATAAGAGAATTACACAAACTAAACACAGTAACTTATAATATTTCATGTCACACGTTGACGTGAGTGCTCGTTACATGACACTAAGGTTACCTAATAGGAAAATCTTAATAGGAAATTATTAGTTTTAGATTTTTAGGCCCCAATATAGGCAATATTTGGTGGTTGGTACACTCTTACAAGTAATTTGTTTATTGGGCTCAATTGGGCTTCTTACTATTTAAAAAAAAAAAAAAATTGGAAATGCAGGAGGAAACCCAAGAATGGAAGCCCATGAGAAAGCCATTTGGAGCAGTTTGGGACCTGGAAAATCCACCAAGAGTAAATGGAGGTTATAGACTTAGATACTTTCTTCAAGCCAGCAACACTAATGCTGCCACGTGGGTGGAATCCCCTACTCTTATTCCTGCTAATAATTCGCGGAAAGGAGCTGATTTTGAGCTTGCCATTAAACTCTAATTGTTACTATTAGCCCTTTTGTATTGGTCATCACCCCTTTAATTTCTCTTTAGTTACCTCATAAATTAGTGATTTAATAAAATTATGGACCGTGTACTTGAATTACAATTGTGTTGATTAATTACCATCACTTTAGTAAAAAAAACCAACATGCATGGATTCAAACACAATTATTAAAATTAGGGCCGGTAATTTTTGCACAACCGACTTTATACCAAAATACTGGTCTTTTCTATTGAATCTTGGGGTGTGCAGTATCAAATAAAGTTGTGCGGAAATCACTTTCCTAAAACTAGTCATAATAAAGATTGTGAATAATGTCATAAGTTAATATGTGTCAACAAAAAAATAGAGGATCTATTTATTAATTTTTTATTGAAAAGTAGATGGGTTGGCAAATAGTGAAGAAATTTTTGTTACAATATTAATATTATTATAGCATTAAGAGAGGCAATAATATTTTATATTAGTGATTCCATTTTAAAGGTAAATTAATTTCATCAATTTAATTGAAGTAGGAATATACTAGTAGGTGATTCAAACAAGATGATTCTAGTGTCAATATTTTGCTTGACGAGTTAAAGGATTGATTAGTTGAGAGTTGTTGTATTTTTACTTCATCAATTAATACCGAAAAGACTAAGCTCCCTAAAAGGGTGCCATATTTGAGTGCGTAATAGAACGGACTAGGAGTATTAATTAGCAATTCAGTATATACCAATACACGTTACAGAAACATTTTTCTCATGTTTTTTTATATGATACTAGTGTATTATAGCCTACATTAATTGGGTATAGAACTTTAAATAGCAGGAAAGGTAAATGGCAGCGTCTATTTGAAGTTTATGTGCCCATTTTTATTGGTTGGGACCACTTTTCTTCATAAGAAGGAGAGTAGGGACTAGGGAGGATGATGAACTCATGGAGTCATGGTATTCAATTGAATATTGAGATTGAGAACAATCCTTCCTTTAAAAAGATTAGAAAAAAGGAAATTCTTTTCTTAATGAAAAATGAAACTCTTAAGAAAACATACGCTCTCGAATCAAAATTTTATATTGTTTCGACCATTATTATTGAAAGTTAATGTAACGTTTTGTACGAGTAATATATGAAGTATAGTTAAAATTCAATCTTTGTTACATTAATACAATATCCCCAAAACTTGAAAATTCATGTTTAGGACCATTGGAAAGTGTAATAGGAAATGACTTTAAAGGAGTACCGAGTCATGTTTAAGAATTTTTTTTAATGGTGCAAGTATTTACAACTCTAATACTACAATTTTATAGTTTAGAATTTACAAGTGAATGAGTGATAACCACAATGGGCATAATCACTATCTCAATATTCACTCTTGCAATTTATGGGACAAATTAAAAAAAAAAATGTAAATCAGTTGAGACATAGATGGATCTAAGATTAAGTGAGACACTGCAAACTTTCAGATCAATACCCGTTTCATTATTTTGTTTTAAATGAAAACTATTTTTGAAATGGTAGGACACGTGTCACTCATGATCCTTACTAAATCTGCCTATAACTGTGGGGAAGAGATTGATTTCATATAATATTGACATGTAAAACTTATTCTTGTACCGTGAAAGATTATTGGTACCAAATTCATTTCCTTAATCAAACTTTGTAATTGGTTTATGCTCATAACGCATTGTGATACCTTAATTATTTGCCATCCAATCTTATGCGAATGAATACAAAGAAAACAGGTTAGTTGAAAAACTAAACATGTTTAAATGTTTTTGTGATACCTTAATTATACTCACGCACATGGATTGTCCTCTCACATTGAGTCTTACATTGTTTCAATCCTATCGTCTTACACTCTTACTAATGTGTGATGTCCATATAGATACACTTGGTCAAACACCTAACATATTTGCAATAATGATTGTTCCGGATGGAAATAATGGGACCTTCGGCAAACTCCTTTAAAGGAGAAGACTGATCCCGGTCCAAAAAACACTGGAGCCGAGGGTTTCCTGCACAGCAAAGAACACGTAAACTAGCCTCGGGGTAAAGTCAGTTCAGTTGAGAGAGAAAACTATGCAAGAGATTTTGTGCTTGAGGATTCGGTTGCATGTCCCTATTAATGAGACAATTGATGGCTTTTATACCTTTGCTTGAAATGAGGAGGCTTGGGCCCTTGAAGTCAAGTGGGCTTGCCACGTTGACTGGGGTTCTGTTGACTTTAGCATGCTTTGGAAGGTTGAACCTTGCCTTGGACTTTTAATTGAATTATTTGGACTGGCCCAATCATGATGACTAGATTAGACCCAAACAACTTGCCCCCAAGACTCGATTCGGCTGAAAGACGGGTTGGGTTTTTGATTTGCAAAATAGAGGGAACAAATAATTGCAATTTGAATCTTGGAAGAATCTAGACAATTAATGAAGTTTAACTGTCATTAAGGAGAATAATAGGGAAGATAAGGAGTTTAGTGGGTAGTTAACTTAGAACGTGTGTAATGATTTGTGTTTAATTTGGAAATTGTGGGGATTTTGGCGGTTTAGGACTTTTAGAATTCTTGATTCTTGAAAATCTCATATAAAAACGCCCTCACCACTTTTCGGTAATCACTTTCGCATAAACACACAAATTCGCCTGAGTTCACTGTACCCACTTAAATTCCCGATTTCTCTTCGCCTTTAATTACTGCAATTCCGCTGCTGAAACTGAAATCCGTTGTTACGAACTTAAAGATCACTAGATTCCGAGTCTAGCCAAGGTAATTTTTCCTGAAACTTGTTCGATTTTTTCTGGTTTTGAGCATTTCCCCCTTTTTCCCGATTTCCACTTTTTCACAAAAATAGTTAGAGATCAAATTTCAAGAGAAAGACCTTTGAATGACGAGGAAGAAAAGGAGATGAATGAACTGGGTGCTCGGCGCAATCAACCTTTAAAACGAATGCCCCCTCTCAGCCACAGCCATAACTCTTCGCTTCCAAGGAGAGAGAGTAAGGTTGTCCCTTAAGAGCCTCCTATTGCCGCAATTCCCCTGACTTCGGTGCCCTACCGAGGTTGGGAAGTGGCAACAACTTCAGCCAGTGGCTCTAGGCATGGGCCTCAGCGCTTGCCTGAAGGTGCCGAGGAATGGCAGAATCCAACCAAAAATTGCGGGTTAATGACTGTTGCCCCCTATAAATGGTGGGTCAAAGGGGATGCCCTCTATCACCACTTTACTGAGCAAATAGAGATTTTTTACGGCATAATAGAGGAAAACGGGTATTGGTGTCAAATGCCCGTAGCCGAAGACATAATCCACAGGCCTCCACCTGGTTACCTCGGCGTGTATACCAGGAAGCTGCAATTCGACCTTAGATTTCCTCTCCACCTATATATAGTCTAGGTGCTTAATGGGTACAATATTTCTCTGTGCCAATTAACCCCGGTCAGCATCCGAATAGTTATGACATTCTTGTGGGTCAATCTCTTCTATGGATTTCATCCGAGCATCAAGGTCTTCAGAAAATTGCATAAACTGGTGTCGAACCAACAATCCAACGAGCACCATGGACCTGGGTGGTGGAGGATAGAGACCCGAATAGGGTATTTGACCACTTGGCCGAATGATACTTCGGACAAGGACTAGAGAGGACAATGGATTTGGGTTCGGGCATCTGCCAAGGAGGACCATCCGAACTATTATGGAGGGCCAAGGCATCTGAGAATGCTTGATCCAAAAATGAGCGCCCTCAGCCCCGATGAATTTTCTGCCGAAGAGGCGGAGTTGCTGAAACTCTTTAAGAAAGTGTCAAATGCAAGGGGTGCTTGTCGAACAGTCTATGTGCCGGAGACCTGGCTCCCTTGCTATCATTATATCTTCAAAGAGAAGATACTGGCTGCTGTCGGCCTCAACCGAAAGTTTCAAGATGGTGAGAACCTCGGCTGGGGCCGAAAGTCTTTACTTAGCTTATTTTTCTTCTCTTGATGCCTTACTTCTTCATACAGAATAACCCTTTGTTTTCTTTTTGGTTTTTCAGTGCTGCACGAAGGAAACTGCGGCTTGGAGTACAATCGGCTCGGAATCAACGCAGCTCGGAAAGTGACGAGGCGCGACCTTGCGATCACTCCCCCATCTGCTAGGGCTCCCGCGCTACACCCTTCTCAGTTGGAAATTGTTAAACCAGTTGAATATTCCGGACAGAAGCCGTGGTACTTGAAGAGGGACCCATTCTTTCTGTTAGGCCCCGAAGAACAAATTATTGCCGTTGCAGCTACTGTTAAGGCCGGAGTTTTTGCTGTTAACTCCGAGCAGAACGCCGAGCAGCCAACACCTGTTGCTGGGCCGAACACGCTCACTGCTTTGGAAGAGGAGCTACTAAGGAGTTTGGTAAGCTTTTTAAATGTTTTTGAACTTTTCGGCTTTGACTTAGAATTTCATTTGAACTTTCAATTTGCGAAATGATTCTGAAATTTTTTCTTAAGTATCGAACTTCGGTTGCCTTGTTCCTTCTACCTAGACCTTTCAACTTGTGAAATTTGTCTAAGTACTAAGCTTCGGCTCATAGTCTTCTCTCTTTTTTTTATTTTTTATTTTTAAGATACTAACATTGTTCTCTTGCCCCCCTTGTCTCTTCTTCTGCAGTCTGACGAAGAAGAAGGAGACAAAGAAGAAACTGTTCAAGTACCCTCATCTTCTTCGGACGAAGAAATGGCCAGAACTAGAAGGAGAGCCGTTTCGAATCCGGGGCAATTCCCGGTAGACGAGCTTGCTCCAAAAAGACCTCGGCTGGATGGGGACCAGGCCAAGGCTGCCAAAGGGAAGACTCCCCCTCCTCTTGAAAAATGAGAGAAGGAAGTTCATCAAAAGACTCCCCCAATTCAAAGAACTTCTCCCCTTCCTCGGCATGTCTCTGACTCATTTTCCGAGGAAGTTCAAAAGAAAGCTGATGCCCTCTTCTCGCAGCCCGCCAAAGAGGATGACTTAATGATTTTGGAGGAGAAGACAGAGAAATTTAGGGAGGCCGATGAAAGAGCCGAGACCCCCATCTTTCAAGATGTACTTTCGGCGGGGAACTCTTTCCAGACCTTCCAGTCCGCTGAGATGGGGTTTGAGACCACCCCTCTTGTTACTGTTCCAGATGCTGTTCGGAACAGTCTTATATCCAGCCGAAACTCTGCCGTTGAGTTCTTCGGCGATTTGTCTAGCCTCTCAGAACCAAAGAGGGCTAGAGTTTGGTCTCTTCGGGCCGCTTCTGAAGCGTCCGAACCTTTTGCAAGGGTGCCTGACCCTTTTGTTGAGACATCCAAGCTCTTGATGCAGGTAACCACACTTAAACTTTGTTGTTTAAGCATTTTAGCTTCCTTTTCATCTAATTTGCTTTTCGATGACATATTTTGCTCAATTTCTCTAAGTCCATTTCCTCGGCTAACTTGTTTTTCCTAACTTGTAGGCCGTTCAGAGCCACGTTGTGGCCGTGGGTTTGAACGAAGAGCTGAAAACAAAAGCTGATGAGGCTGAGTGCCGAGCTCAGCTGGCTAAACTGAAATGCAAAAAGGCAGAAGATACAGCCTCGACAAGCCAATCTCACATGAATGAAATGGCGGCGAGCTTCCGCAACTTTTGCCATGAGATTGAGCACTCCATCTTCCCCCAAATCAAAGAAGGCGATGCCTTTATGAAAGAATATGGGGCAGATGATATTCTGAGCTTCAAGGCTCGGATCGCTGAGAAGTTGAAGTAGGAGGCCGATGCTCGGCTAGTTGAGGTCAAAAAGCTGAATGACAAAGTTGCCCTTGCCGAGAAAGAGGCCCAGAAGAAGCAGGATGATCTAAGGGTTGAGATTCAACGTCTCCGTGATGATCTGAAGGCAAAGGACCTCAATTTACTTGAGGTTCAGAACCAGCTCAAAACTGAGAAGGATGCAGCTGCGCAAGCAAGGTCAAGTTTGAAAGTTGCCGAGGACTTGCTGAATGTCCGTATCTATACCCAAGCTCAATATGACGAGGGGTTTGAGAACGGATTCAAAGTTGCTCGGCGTTTGGCCTTTCACGCTGACCCGAACATAAACTGGGACTCGGTTGAAGAATGGTCAATGGACCACAGCCGTCAAAACATGCTGACTGCACATCCGGCTGAGATTGCCTGCCTTGAGCAGCTTGCCGAAAATGATGCCGAGGAGGATAAAGATGAAGAAGAAATGGCTGCTCCAAAAGAAAAAGATCAAGTAAAGCCTGCCTCGTCTTCGGCTGCTGAAACCTCCAAGGCCCCTGATGCATATCCGGCTAATGCTGATGCATGGGAACTAGGGCAGTCGTCTACAGAATCTTGCGGGTCTACATGATCCTAATTGCTTCAACGCCGCATCTGCTTTTTGCCTTTTGTTCCACCTTGCCACATGTACAAAAACTCTTTATTGCTTTTTGTTTGAGTAGTTTGTACTAAGCTTGGAAGCTGTGTTTCTGCTTGTGCGCGGCTGCCGATTTAGAATTCCTTTTTGTACTTTGACAATTTGAAATCCTCACTTTATGAATTTGAAGTATTTCTCAGCTTTCTTCACTTACTGCCTGTTTATTTTTGTACTGAATTGCTTTCTTTAAATTTCTTCAAAAATTTTCTAAGTGTATAATCTCGGCTTGAAGATACTTTTAGCTGAGAACTTTTCATTTGCTAATAGTGCATATTTTGCTTTCATTCCTTTTTGGTCTTGCTCTTTCTACTCATATTTTCATCTTTTGAAAGTTTTCCAAAGTACTAAGCTTCAGCTCGGCCTGGAACTGGCTAGCTCAGTGCCTTTTGCCCCCCTAGAAATCTGAAGATGAGTTCTTCAGGTTTTCTGAGGTGATTGCCTTGACTGTTCGAGTACAACAGAGGATTTTGCCTAAGAAAATTTTTGTAACATTTCAGGCTTTATAGTTTCCACTCATTTTTCTTTTCCTTCTATTCTGTTTTTGAAAGGTCTAATTTCTTGCTCAGAAGCCAAGGGCTATGGAAGCAATACTCTTGTGATCCTTTTTAATTCATCCGAGTGAACGACTATCCGAGACACGATGTCGGGGCAGTGATCTATCCGAAGTACAATGCTTCACTAGACAATACTTCGGAAATGCAATCCCCAATCGGAACTGATTTATCCAAAGTACAAGGCATTACTATGCAATGCTCCAGGGCTTTATCAGTTCCTATTTTTTAGGCTGTGTTTTGGATGCGCCTATAGCCTTTTTGCCCAGAGGAACAAATTCATCCAAAGTACAAGACATCATTATGCAATACTTCGGGATTTTATATTTTATCCTCGTCTTGGCAGGTTTTACGACTTGCCGAAGTACGATGCACCATTATGCAATACTCCGGACAGCGCCGAACGAAAACCTTGAATTTTCGAAAACTATTTGGAGACAGAAAAAACAGAAACTTGCTGAATTTGGAATAAATGGTGGCTCTAAGGCCTTTCATTAATAATGAGATATACTTACATAGATCATTCTTCCCCAAAGGGCTTTACACATGGTATTTCTTAAGTACATCGGCATTCTAGTGGCTTTACACATGGTTTCTTAAGTAGATCCCCAATTTTGAGAAGTCTTGCATGAACTCTTCAATTGTAAAATTTGCTGATTCTCTACTTGTATGCAGCCATTTTGTCTTGAGCCGAGTCTCTGATCTCATCAACGAAGTCAAGTGATTCTTTCATGAGTTGCTCATTTTCTTCGCCTGAGAAGAGGTTTACTCGGAGACTTTCTGAGCCAATTTCCACTGGAAGGACGGCTTCGGATCCATACACCAATTCAAAAGGTGAATGCCCCGTTACCTCTTTTTCTGTTGTCCGGAGTGACTAAAGAGTTCCTGGGAGTTCCTCTATCCACTTGGACTTTTAATCTTCAACCCTCTTCTAAAGAGAGTTAAGGATCTGTTTATTTGCAGCTTTGGCTTGACCATTACTTTGAGGATTACAAACCGCAGAATACGCCAATTTAATGCCGAACTGATCTGTGTATCGCTTTAGCGGAAAGTTATCAAATTGCCTCCCGTGATCAAAGAACAAAAACCTTCGGAATTTCGACGCGAGTGATAATGTTTTGCTAGATGAACTTTCTAACTGTTTGCTTTGTAATGTTCGAAGCTGCTTCGGCTTCGATCCATTTGCTGAAATAGTCTATGCCGACGATCAACCATCTTTTTTGATATGGAGCATCGGGAAAGGGTCCCAAAATGTCCAATCCCCATTGAGTAAATGGAAGTGGATTCAGGATTGGCTGAAGATCTCGGGATGGCTGACGGATGACTGGTGCAAATTTTTGGCATTTTTCACACTTTTTGACCAGCTCCTTAGCATCTTGAATCATTGTTGGCCAATAGAATCTTGCCCTTAGTGCTTTATGGGCTAAGGCTCTTCCCCCTATGTGGTTTTCGCAGATGCCGATATGAATTTCCCGAAGGATGTAATCTGCATCTGTAGGACCCATACATTTCAATAGTGGGGCTGAGAATGATTTCTTCAGGAGCTCCCCTTTAAAGATGATGAACCTTGAACCGATTCTTTTCATCTTAGAGGCTAATTTCCTGTCTTCGAAAATTTCTCCCCGAAGTTTATAAGCAAGGATGGGATCCATCCAGCTTGGGTCATGTGCGACGCAGCAAACCTCAGGCTCTTGGTCAACACTTCTTTCTCGTCACACCTCCACATAAACAGATCGGTTTAGTTCGGTTAGAGATGAACTTGCAAGTTTGGAGAGTGTGTCGGCTTGAGCGTTCTGACCTCTTGGGATCAGCTCTACTTCAAAAGTTCTCAGCTTCGCAATTACAGTTTTGATCTTTGTGAAGTAAGGAACCATTGAGGGTTCTTTGGCCTCATATTTTCCTTGGATCTGATTTGCGACAAGCTGAGAGTCTATCTTCAAACAAACATGTTCAGCTTCCAATGCTATGCACAACTCTAGACCAGCAATTGCTGTTTCATAATCAGCTTTGTTGTTTGAAGCCTTGAATGATAATTTTAGTGCATACTCAAAGGATTTGCCTTCGGGAGAGGTAATGACTACCCTTGCCCCCGAACCATTTACGGTGGAGGATCCATCCGTGAAAACAGTCCAGATCTTTTTTTCTTCGTCAAGTATCTCTTGATAAGAACACTCGGCTAAGAAATCTGCTAAGGCATGAGCCTTGATAGCTGCCCTTGGCTGATAGATGATACTAAACTCAATAAGATCGAAAGCCCACTTCGTTAGTCTACCAGATTTATCCACCTTGCCGAGGACTTTTTCCAGCGGCTGATCAGTTAGGACCACTATTTGATGAGAATCAAAGTAGGGTCTTAACTTCCGAGCTGCTACCACCACTGCATAAGCAAATTTTTCGAGTAAAGGGTAACGTGTCTCGGCATCTGTCAGAGTGTGGCTGACAAAATAGATCGGTTGCTGAATTTTCTCTTTTTCCCTTAGCAACACAATGCTGATAGTGGCTGGACTCACTGCCACGTATAAGTAATGAGTTTCTCCATTAGTTACGCTTGCCAGTGTTGAGAGGTGAGCCAAGTGCTCACAGAGTTGCTAAAAGGCTTGCTTTTGCTTGTCTTCCCAGATGAGCTCTTTTGACTTTGGGAGTTTGAGCGCTTTGAAGAAAGGAGGTCCCTTGTCCGAGGCTCTAGAGATGAACCTGGAAAGGGCAGCCATTCTTCCAGTGAGACGTTGAACATCCCTCTTTGTTTTCGGCTCGGGAAGATCAAGAATTGCTTGCACTTTGGCGGGATTGGCATCAATCCCTTTTGCTGACCATGAAGCCGAGGAACTTGCCTGACTTCACGCCGAAGACACACTTCTTCGGATTCAGCTTCATTTGATGTTTGCGAAGGGTGGTGAAGGTTTCGGCCAGGTCCACGACATGGTCTTTTGCTTTTTTGCTCTTGACGATGGAGTCGTCAACATAAACTTCCATGTTTCGACCTTTTTGCTTGGCGAAGACCTGATCAACCAACCTTTGATATGTTGCCCCCATATTTTTCAATCCGAAAGGCATCATTTTGTAATTGTACACCCCGGAACTTGTAACAAATGCCGTTTTTGCTCGGTCATCGGGGTGCATGAAGATCTGATGGTACCCAGAAAATGCGTCCATGAAACTAAGCAAGGCATGACCACTTGTCGAGTAGACTAGTTGGTCGATCCTCCGCAAGGGATAAAAGTCCTTCGGACAAGCTCTATTTAGGTCCGTGAAATCAACACACATTCTCCAGGTGCCATTTGCCTTCTAAACCATCACCACATTAGCCAACCATTCCTAATATTGACAAGGCTCGATGAACCCTGCGTCCAGGAGTTTTTTTTTTACTTCGGCTGCGATGTCTTGGTTCTTTTGAGCGGAGTAGTTCCGCTTCTTTTGCTTAATGGGTCGACATGTGGGGTCGACATTAAGTTTATGGGAGTTGAGGTTCGGGTCAATCCCGGGCATGTCTGATGCCGAGAAAGCGAACACGCCTTGGTTGTCCCGAAGGAGTTGGATTAATTCAACACGGAAGCTCGGATCTAATCCTTGTCCGATGCTGACACATTTTTCGTTATCTCCTTTGGTCAACAATATTGATTTTGTCTGATTATCCAGTTCCATTGCCTTGGAATTAGATTCTTCGGCTTCAGGTCTGCTGTCAATATCAGTGGGCTTCCCAGACTTCGGCTGACTTCGTGAGTCTTTCGGCTTAGACGAAGAACTAGCCTTTTCTTTCCCCAAAGATGTCTTCTTTGCAAGGGATCCTTGAGCCGAGGCACTTAAGCCCTTGGGCCTTTTCGTTCCTCGATCTTTTTCTTTTTCCTCCTCACCCTTGGGCCAGATAGGCGCGACCCGCGACAAAACCGCGCATAAACCGCGATGAGTTTCTGGAAAATCTGGAAAAGTTTGGAGGCGCGCACGCGCCTCCGGTTAGCGCGCCCGCGTCATGGCATGGCGCGACCCGCGCCTAAACCGCGCTAACTTTCTGGAAAAATCGAGTTTTAGGCAAAGAAGGAGGCGCGCCCGTGCCTCTTCGCTCGCGCCCGCGCTTCTTGCCGTTTTGCGGTTTTATACGACGGTTGATTATATTTTATATAGAATGAGGTTTTTCGAAAAGAAAAGACAGAACATTCATTCTGATCTCCTCCCCAAGAATTCTCCAATTTTTCTCTAAATTTTCTTGCAAACTATTTGAGAAAATCTTCTTGATTTTATCCTTCTTCGAGAATCATTCATCTTTGTTTTCGATTCTTTGTGCTAAGAACGGAAAGGGCTGTCAATTGTATCTCAAAGGGAATTTCCGGATTAACCCAAGCACCGTGTGGGGGAAATTAATCCCTTTTAGGAAAGTATTCATACGCCTTTGACAGTGTATCAAGATCATAGTCTCAAGGGACATTGCAATTCTCATGTTCATGCTTGGTTGATTGGCTTGGAGTATAGACAAGTTCTTAAGTCTTCATATTAGTGTTTCTTATAGAAATTTTCTGTAATTTCTTTTATCTTATAATACTTGATTGTAACACCTTTGTTGTGTTTGTTTGTATTACATTACATTGTTAGTGTAATTACATTATTTAGGTTTTGTCCCACAGAATATATTAAGTGTTTTTCTAGGTTGAATACACTGTAAACCTAACACTTGATGGGTCAAGCCCCTCAAGCGGCGTTTCAGCGCATTCCGAGAAACACCCTCGGAAATAGTGAGAATGTCAAGGTTTTCTTTGTCATTCTGCTTGTCCCTTTTTCGGAGAAAGTCCAAATCCTGCCGAGAATATCTCTCGGCTTTCTTTTCTTCGCGGCGCTCCGCGACGTATTTTTTCAAATAGCCTTTTTGGACCAAATCCTCGATCTGGTTTTTCAGCTGGAGGCAGTCCTCGATGCGGTGTCTAGGGGATTCGTGAAACTCGCACCATTGGTCCTTCCCCTTTTTCTGATGCCATGATGGAAGTGGCCTCGGCTTCTTGAATCTCCCCTCATCCTTGGTCGTGCTGAAAATTTTAGCGCGTGGAAGAGTAAGGAGAGTGTAAGACTCAAACCTCCCCGTATAGGGGGTCCTATCTTTCTTCGGCTCAGGTGCCGAGGAAGGTTCTGAGGCTTTCGCCTTCCCTTTCCTCGGCCCCTGGCCTTCGGATTGTTGTCCCTTAACTTTCTCAGCCCTGGGTTGGGACTGAGATTTTGTCTTGTTCCAATCTTCGGCTTGGATGAACTTATCTGAGGCATCCAAAGCTTCCTCCAAGGTCTGCGGGGGATGCATGACCATGAGGTCAAGGAACTTTCCAGCTTGTAAGCCATTTCGTAATGCAAAAACGGCAAGGCCCTGGACCAGAATCGTAATTCTGGATGACTCGTTGCTAAAGCGAGTCAAATAGTCTCAGAGGCTTTCATCCTCCGGTTGCTGCTGACTCATCAGTTCTGCAATCGTTTTCTCTCGGCGATTCAACTTAGAAAAATTGCTCTTGAACTTGTTGGCAAGGTCACTCCAACCAGTTATAGAGCCTTCTTTCACCCCCTTGGAGATCCACGATTTTGCAACGCCTTTGAGGGTGGTTGGAAAATATTTACACCAGGTAGCCTCGGACCTGGGATTAAGATACATGTGCCCCTCGTAAGAGGCAATGTGCTCTTTCGGGTCTGAGGTACCATCATAAGTGATATGCGATGGTATTTTTACCATCGGCACATGCTTTTCCAATGTCCAACTTTGGAAGGGCGAGCTTGTAGGGACCATCACGGCTTTCCCTTTTTGCTTGGCCGAAGGGACCTCGCTTCTCCCTCTTAAAGAGGTGGAAGTGGTTTTCGTCCCTGGCCGAGACAATTCAGGGTAGGGCCTGGTTCTTTCGGGGAAGGTAAGACGGCTGCGCACGTCCACCTCTCTTGAGCCTAAGTGTTCATGGACGCTTCGGCGAGCAGAATCTTTACACGCAGAGGTGCTATTGCTACTTCAAAAACTCATGGAGTCCCGAGTTTTGGAGTGGTGAAAGAAACGAGGGTTCTTTTTCTTTTCCCTCTCGGTCCTCCATGTGTCCTCTTGCCACTTCTCCCCGAGCTCCTTGCAGGGTGGAACTTGTCCATCTTCCTCTTGACCGATTCTCCTTCTCAGGTTTCTCGGCTAAAGACGTGAAGACTCGGGGGCGTTAGTGGGAGTTGACCCCCTTGGGCTTTGAGGAACTCCATACAGACTGCTACGGCCCTTGCCACTTCCTCCGTAGAGGGCCCCGATGGAGGGGTTACTTTCGGCTGAGACCACGAGTGACTTTGCGGTGGAGGACTTCTCGCATTAAACCTACTCGACCTAGGTGAACTTGTCGGCTGGCGAGTATGGTGGGATGGAGAGCCCTCCGAAGCGTCTCCTTCCGGAGAATGGGGAGCTTTGGAAGAAGATGAAACTGGTTCCGGTGATGGCGAAATCGGTCGATTTTCCCTCATCGTGATCAGGTCTCTGCTCCTCTTCGCAGAGGTGTGACCATTCTTCTTAGCACTCTTGGTGCTCATGTCACCCTTAGTCATGTTTCCAGTAAGACTGGTTAGATTTCTTAGCTTAACTTTTTGTATCTTCCCCATAGACGGCGCCAAATTGTTCCGGATAGAAATAATGGGACCTTCGACAAATTCCTTTTGAAGGAGAAGACTGATCCTGGTCCAAAGAACACTTGAGCCGAGGGTTTCCTGCACAACAAAGAACACGTAAACTAGCCTCGGGGGTGGTTGCCGAGGAAGGCCCCTCCGATGCTAAAGTCAGTTCAGTTGAGAAAGAAAGCTATACAAGAGATTTTGTGCTTGAGGCTTTGGTTGCATGTCCCTATTAATGAGACAATTGGTGGATTTTATACCTTTGCTTGAAATAAGGAGGCTTGGGCTCTTGAAGTCAAGTGGGCTTGCCACGTTGACTGGGCTTTTGTTGACTTTAGCATGCTTTGGAAGGTTGAACCTTGCTTTGGGATTTTAATTGAATTATTTGGACTGGCCCAATCATGATGAATGGATTGGACCCAAACAACGATGGTTTTAACATTGCGGCTTCTACTTTCTCTCAATAACAATACCTTCTTCAACGATCTCGGCTCTCTTCTCCCAGGTCTTTGACTGCAGATTGCTTAAAAGGGTCTGCAATTGATACTTTGAATTTCTGTCTTTTGCTGGATAGAGCTTGGAATGTTCAAGATAATACAGCGAGTACAGGTTGGGTTTTTAGGGAAATTCGTTCGGATTGGATTTTAGGAGGAGGCTCGAGGGCTTGTCGGACGCCCTCTGTGCTTCAAGCTTGTTTATGGGCCTTGCGTGTTGCATATCGTAGGGGTTTTGTTCAGCTTCTTATTTATGCGGATTGTGCACAGTTGACTTGTCATTTGTGTTCGGATGATATTTCTTGTGTTTGGTTGTTAACGGAAATTAGGGAAGTTCTTCAAGACATGTCGACTTGCAGGATTAGCAAGGTTCCCCACTCGTGGATATCTCCGGCTCATTGGCTAGCAGTTCAGGCTCGTCATCACCAGTTTCTTTTTTGGTCCTTTTAGGTGTTTGTGTTTGTTAGTTTCTAGTTCTCTTTGTCAAAAAAAAAAAAAATAATGATGGTTTTAACAAATATAAGCATTTGCTTATACTGTGTTTAATCAAATATTAATCCGTTTTAAAACATCACTGTATAGTACTTGTCAAATTTAAATAGAGCATTAGCATTAATTTACGTTACATTTCAATGAAATGATTCCTCTTCTCCACCATTAGTCCGCTATTTATTTATTTATTTATTTATTTATTGTGTATAACATCTGATAGAGTTTGTAAACCAATTAAGGGTTTCAGCCATCAATTTAAGTTTTTAGTTTTAATAAATTGTTATAAACATAAAATAAAGGCGTAAATTGTAAAAAAATATGTCAATAATATTCCATTACAGTAGCTTAACCGTTGGATTTCAGTTTAGTACACATTATAGCTACGATTATGAAGCATATTAATGAGACTTTGTCGTTTTCATGTCGTGGGTAATTAGATTTTAGGCTCAACTCCTGTTTGTCAGCAATTACATAGCTGCATTAGTGCACGGTAAATGGTCCAACCTCAAAGAAATCCAAAGTCTTGACTCTTGATTTTGATATGAATCATATGATGTTACATGGCATGCTATGAGACCGAAAAGACTCTTAAGACATTATTATTATTCCCCACAATTTCGCTTAAGTGGAACCTAATCACAATTCGCAATCATGCGGATAATATGGTTTTACAGTATACCATTAATGCTTTCGGCCATCTGATTTGGCTCGACATACCTTTATTACTTCAAACACTATTATGAAAATGTTCTAGTGAATTTTAGGGAATCCTTAATTGTATTGGATAACGAATATAGTTAAATACTTATTTCGTTCTTTATAAATTGCAAATTTGGGAGTTTTTTGTTTGCTAATACAGAATTTATATCATTGATATCTTGGATTATCTTTTAGTGAAAATTAGGTTGCCAATGAAGTACTTGTTAAAATAACTGAATGGTCTTGAATCCTAACTACTTTTGGGGTCGTTCCCCTCTTTGGTCAAGGGAGGTTAGGTGTAAAAAGATACTTATTATTGACTAACTCAAACCTCAATTAAAAGTGTTTAATTGAGAATGAAAAGCTCAAAAGACTAACTTGAAAAATTAATACTCCGTACTAAAAAAAGGTTTTTTTTAGTGAGAGAGATTTGTGATAGTTAAGAAATAATTAATTTTGTATCCTAGAATCCATTAAATTTATTACCCTTTATTAAGGTTGTGCACTTGTACAAGTGTTGCTGATAAAAGTTTATCTTAATGTATTTTTTTAAATCAATACTCTATACTAATAAATAATTTTAAATACACAAATGCTTATATATGGCTGGCCACACGGTGTGACCAGTCAGCATAAGGGGCTACTTTGTTAGTGTTATATAGGGGTTATTTCATCAGTGTTATAGGGGTTACTCAGTCAATATTATAAGCCCAGGTTACTTGGTCAGTATCACAAGGGTTACTTTATTCTTTTACAAGCGGTCACATAATTTGAACGACAACACACAAAACGTACAGTTTTAAATAATGATAGTCAAAATTATATAAGGACGCATTGTCAAATTAAAACTCAGAAGAGCCACTTTCCAATTACTCTTGAATCTCTTATCATTTGCCATAAGTTAATTAGATTGTGGAATCATAGGTGTAAGTAACGAAAGAGAATAATCAAATAGCGGTGGCCTCTCTTTCTTTTGTCCACCTAGTTTATTATGAAGAAAAGGAGATATCAATACACTACCATGTGAGATGTGATCTTATTATCTTTACCTTTCTTCTTTTCAATAATTTTTTTAAATTTTTTTTTTTTTCAAATTTTTCAATCACCCACCTTCCTTAAATTCCTTGCTGTTCACAATTAATTCATGTCCCTACTTGTACAGAACTACTTCATGCCTTACTTCCTTGTTTGTCAATACAATACATTTCCACATAAATGTAAAAAACAAGGTCTCTCTTTCACATAAAATAAATACCCAACCACAAAAATATATTTCTCTCTTCCTAAAACAACAAAATTTAATTCTCGATTAAAAATTGTAAAATCAAATGATATGTTGATGGCGATGATGCATAACACGAGTGCCAACCTAGATGATCTTGATAATTTCCCCAGAAATCATAATCATCAGATCATGTCTGAAAATCAAGAGCAACAAAATTCTATCATCATCAAATCTACCTGTCCAATTAGCTGGAAACTTTACCAAAATCCCTTTTTTATTCCCACTAATCCCACTATTACTAATTTTACTAGTAATAATAATACTGATTTTAATCTTATTATTAATAACGACAGTAATAATAATCCCTTTAAACTTAAACCCAAGCAACTTCAGCGCAAATACAGTGCTTCAGCAAAGTTCCTGCATAACTCAGATCTCAAGATGAGTAACACTAAAACCCAGATTGCGGAATTGAAGGCAGAATTAGAGATGGAAAGAGCACTCAGAAAGAGAATGCAGGCTTTGAACAAGAAGCTCTCGAAAGAGCTTATTGATCAATCTCAAAGAAAGCAAATGTGTGTTGTTTGTGATGATCTAATGAAAGAGATTACGCGGCTGAAGGAAGAGACGCAGAAGATGAAGGCGGAAATGGACGAAGAGAGAAAAATGTTGAGAATGGCGGAAGTTTTAAGGGAGGAAAGAGTTCAGATGAAACTTGCTGATGCTCAGCTTTTTTACCATCAGGAGTTTCTGAACAATTTTTTACTGCAGCAACCACAAATCAAACAAAGTTCAAAGGAAACGGGGTCGTCTTTTGAGCAAAATGGTTGTAGTAAGAATGGGGGTAATGTACAAAGGAAGGCAGCTGTGTCTTCGTTGTCGTCATCGCCGGAAACTGAGAATCCGCATATTAAGCAAGGGATTAAGGGTTTTGTGGAGTTTCAAAGGGCGATTAAGGCGAAAAACAATGGGTGTAATGCTAATAACAATGGTACAAATAATGCTAATTATTATTGCAATAAACAGTTGAGAGATTTGGGTGGTTTCAGTAATAAGGTGGAATGTCAGAAGGCACAACTTAGAGTTTTGTTCAAGCATAAGTGTTCTGTTCCATATTCTTCTCACCATGATCATAATTTAATCCTCAGTTAAATTCAGTAGAATATTGGGGTTGAAGATGAATGATGAATTTAAGGTCACTTTATTTTTCTTTTTCTTTTTTAAGATAAATTAGAGTTGTATTTTGTTTAATTATGAAATTTTGTATGGAAGTAAGTGATGGAGTATATAATAATAATATGGTAAGTTGATTGTGTTTTTTGTCCCTCTTTTTACTTTAGAGTTGAATTTCTGAGATTTGTAGTTGTAGTTGTACCTGGATCAAGTATTGACAAATTTTTCTGAAAAGTAGGTTGCTACAAAGTGTCGGTAAGTGATGTTATTTGATCCAAATAGTGAGGATTTCGAGATTTAGTATAATGTTCATATGATTGACTATATTTGGCATGTGGCACATTTTAGCCTGGTGTATTTCATGCTCTGTCTCTCTGTTTGCACACTTCCAAATTCCAATACCAAGTAACAATAGTTTAGTTCACCTTGATTTATCAAATAAGCTAGACAGATTAAGTTAAGTTTAGCAAATAAATAAATTTTGTTTAGCAAACATAAACTCATAAAGAGGCATAAGGTGTCATGATTAAAGATGTGGTTACTCGATTGATAAGGAGCCGAGTTTTGACACTCCTTAATCCTTAATACTCGGATGAGTTTTAACTTGGTGCTCAACTTATGAGGAAAAGTTGCAAAATTAATTTTTTGAGTTGTAAAGAAATCACACCCCTTAAACTTGTAGATAAACATTTCTTATGCTATATAAACAATTTAGCTTGAATTCTGTAGACCCTTGTATAGTTGTATGACAAATTTCAATTTTAGCAAAAGATAATGAACACTTTTGTTATTAGAAACCAATTACATAAAGACAATCTTTCTTCTAAGAGTAGATTTGATTTTTTATTAACTGAGAAATTTATTTAGAAAACAAGTAAATTTTGATGAAATATAATTTTAAGATCCTACGAGTTTGTTTTGCTCAACTCACACATAAAGAATACGACATATCCAGGTGGGCACATGTGTTGGAGTTGTGAGCTTGTGATAGTTGAAAATTTTACCCTACACCCTAGTGTAGGGTGTGTTCCCTACACCCCCCCTATGCTACGTCGTTTTGTAGCTGGTATTGAGTTCTCATGTGCAGCTTCTTTCCTTTTGCGATTCTTTCCTTTTTTTTTTTTTTTTTTTTTTTTCCTTTTTTTCTTTTTTTCTTTTCTTCCTCTTTTTTCCTTTTTCCTTTGATTCTTATTATTCAATTTATGTATATATATGATTTTAAACCCTATTTTTTCTCTCTCTTCAATTGATCAACCAACCTCCATTTTTGATCTACATTTTTCTCTCGCTAATTCATCTTCTTCATTTGATTTTTTGAACGAATTCGTTAATTGTTACCGATCATCAATGGCGAATTCTGCATCTGGAGATTGCGTTGATTTTGATCGCGATTGCGAGCGTGTGTTTCCTTCTGGACTTCGTTTCGTTGATTCGTTTGTGCAACAATGTGAGTAATTGTGATCATAATTTTTCAATTTTTAATTATCCCTAATTTGTTCTGTTATAATGCTCTGTTAATTTGAACTTAATTGATGTATTATTATTCACTTTCGATTTTTGAATTTACTACTTTGATTACATTATGATGAACGTTTTTGGATTGTTGTACTTTGTATGAACATTTTGTTGCTTCATTTGTTGTTTCATTTGTTGTTTTCTCTGTGTTTTAGAATTGTGTGTTTTTGTCGTATATTTTGTAGATTATACTTTCAATTAATCGTTTATGTTTTCTTATTCATTGTTACTAATGTGTTTATGTTCAGTCTTAAAGTCATTTTTGATCATTTATTTTTACATTTTTATATCGATATTATGTGTAGTGGTAAATAATGAAAATATTGTTCAAAATATTATGTGCTGAAATTCTTTTTGCAATTGATCATGTGCTGTTTTGATATTGAACATTTTACTTATTTGTTATTGTTCATTCATGAAACTCTTTATGATCATTTATAATTGTATATTGTGCAGTGGAAAAAAATGATGATATTATGTATTTAGAAGCAGAACAGTCTGAATTAAAGGATAAAGAATTTAAATCTGAAGATGAAGCTTTCGAAGCGTATAATGAATATGCTTTTAGGAAAGGTTTTGGAATTCGAATTGGGAAGAGTAAGAGAAGAAGAGATGATTCTTTTTTGATGAAAAGATTTGTTTGTTGTAATGAGGGATTCAAAGATAATAAGTGTAAGAATAAAAGGATTTATGAGAAGTTGGATCATCGAACTGGTTGTTTAGCTTTTGTGCAGTTTCATATTGATCATTTAGGGGTCTATACATGTACAAGACATGAAATGGTTCATAATCATGCTATGATTCCTCCTGAAAAAAGGCATTTGATAAGGTCTCAAAGAGATGTGAATAAAGAGCAGCTTCTTTTCATTTCAACAATGAAATTGAGTGGAGTCAAAGTTACTGATTCTTTGAGGGTTCTAAAGAAGGAGGTTGGGGGATCTCCTAATCTTTGTTTTACTGCTTCTGATGCTTATAATGCATTGTCATCTGAAAAAGCTGCCCAAATTGAAGGATGTGATGGTAACCAATTGATTAAATATTTTGCCAAGAGACATGTGGATGAGACAGATTTTTATTATGATTTTGAACAAGATGATAGTGGTGCTTTAGTTAGTTTTTTTTGGCGTGATGGTAGGATGATGAGAGATTATCATTACTTTGGAGATTTGTTGGTTTTTGATACAACTTATAGAACTAATAAATATGGAATGATATGTGCTCCATTTGTTGGGATGAACCATCATGGTAACAATGTCATGTTTGGTATGGGTTTTATTCTTAATGAGCGCACCGAGTCTTTTGATTGGTTGTTTGATACATTTTTGCACTCAATGGGGAGGAAAAGTCCCATTACAATTATGACTGATCAAGCACAAGCGATTGCAGCGGGTATAAGAAACATTTTTCCTTCAACTGTTCATCATCGTTTATGTGTATGGCATCTTGAACAAAATTCTAAGAAACACATTGGAGCATTGAGAGCTTTGGAAGGCTTTACAGATTTGTTTGGATATCTTTTGAAGTATTGTGAAACTCCTGCTGAATTTGAATATTTCTGGAAAAGGTAAATTATTGTTTTTTATATTTATTTTTTATTTTTATTATGTGATATATTTGATTATTATGTGATATATATATGAACATTTAGTGTTTTACATATGATCATACAATTTACTTTGTTATGTATGTTATCATAATATTATTAGTGTCCATATTGTTTATGATCATTATTCTTTACACAAATGTACATATTTTAATTTATATTTTGTTCATTTTTAAATTAATATATGATCATTTCTGTTATACAGGATGTGTGATAAATACAAATGTGAAAATGATGATTGGTTATGTGATTTGTATAAAATAAAGGAAATGTGGTGTCCTGCTTATTCTAAGAAGTATTGGTCTGGTGGTATATTGTCTTCTCAACGTAGTGAAACTACTAATAAGTCAGTTTCACAACGTCTTAATAAGACTCAAGGTTTATGTGATTTTTATCATGTTTTTCTTGATGTCATTTCTGAGTGGAGAAGTAAGGAAGGTGCAAGAGATTACAATACTCTGAGGGGTAATAGGCACCTAGCTTTTGCTAATATTGGTATATTAGTTCATGCAAGATCATTGTACACTATTCAAGCTTATGTTCTTTTTGAAGAGGAGTTCATTAGGGGGACAGCTTATGATCATGTTGATAATGGTTTGCGTTTTCCAGAATATTCATATCTTCTTTGGAGGCCTGGGAAGGATATAATTAAGCATGAAGTTGTTTTTAATAAGGAAACACATGCAATTTGTTGCACATGCATGTACTTTAGTGAGACTGGTTTACTTTGTTCTCATTCTCTTCGAGTATATCATTTGCATTGTGTGCGTAATATTCCACAAGAGTATATAATGAAACGATGGACAAAGGCTGCCATGTGTAGTCATGGTATTGAAGAACCTACTTTGAGGACAAATGTTGTGGCTACTAGTGTTTGGAGGTCACAAACAATCAGAAAGTTTGTTAAGTTGATAACAAGTTGTCAGAATTCTTTGAATGCAAGGGCAGAGGTTGAGTGTTATTTCAATCTGTTAAAAGAAAAGGTTGAGAGTGTATCAGGTGTAATTGACTTTAGTGAACCTGTTAAAGAGGTTGAAATTGTTGATCTTGAGATCAAGAATCCTCCAAAAGCTAGGCCTAAAGGTGAGAGGAATGTAAGGCCTAAGAGTACCTTGGAGAAGCAGTGTAACAAGGCAAAGGGTAATTTCAAGAGGAAAAAGTCTCTGTACACTCCTTACAAAAGGGGTATAGGGCAAGCAGTTGTACAGGTATATGATCATTTCATATTTTCAAATTGATCATTTCAGTTTTCGTAAATGATCATTTATGTTTTTTTTTTTAAATAGGAACTTGATGAGAACGGTTGTGCTGTTACTTATGCTAATTCTATTAGTGATCCCATTGAATTGATTGTTTTGAGCAATAAACGGGCTCAGGTAAATTCAAATGTGCCAAAAAAAACATTTTATTTATATTTTATTAATATTGATTTTTATAATTTAAAAATATAGGTCGGCTTAAAATCAGCTGTTGTAGAAGAAATTCCTTCTAGTTCTAAGGAATCAAATCATAGTATTTCCAATGATTTTGATCAGGTATATGAACATTTATGATCTATATTATAATTTTTTTTTATTTAATTTTTTATTTTTTATATTTTTTTTTGGTTTTTTTGTAGGCTACTGGTGAAAGCTCTCTTTCATCTATCATATCTATTGATGTTGATATTTCATCTATTGCTAAGGTTTTTTTTTTCCATATTTGTTTGTATAAGTGTTTGTAACTGATCATATACTGGTTTATTAATGATCAATTTAATTTTTTTAAAGGCGAAGGATTTAAATCTTGAAGGTGTTTCTGCTGTTCAACCTTGTTCTAATTTTGGTGCAAATGAAGGTGCTTCTGGTGTTAAAACTTACTCTCAAATTAATCCAAGAGTTCCAATTCATACTAGTGCGTCAACAAAATCTCCTGTTGTTATTCAACCTACTGTTCCCAGGAATGTTCAAAATCAAACTCAGAATTGTTCAAACACCAATCCAGAAATGATCATATCCAACTCCAGGAATGTTCAATCAACAAATGTTCAAGTTATTTCTCCTACGGTTCAAATAAATGATCAAGGATTTCCTGTTCAGAATGTTCAAGTTACTCCTCCCACAGTTCAAAGAAATGATCAAGGTGCTCGTGTTCCAATTCTTCAATCAAGAAATGTTCAATTAGGTTCTAAAAAGATTTCTTCTAAATATGATAGGTTGTTAGCCTTTTTTGATACAAGTGTAGCTAAACGTTTGGCTAATAAAGATAAATAATTAGTATTCCAGAACTTTATAAACATTAGACTTTTTTGTAATGTTGATTTAATTACTATTTTGTAATTTTGAATTTTCGATCTATTATATAAAAAACTTTCATTCAAAGATTAAAATGAAATATCAATTACAATAATATTAAAATAAAATCCATAAGTCTACTTCTAAAAAAAAAAATAGTCATATATAAGAAATGAACATATACATAGTTGTAAATGAACATTTGAAACTACAAAGTTGCAAATTTTCTAGCTTTCCTTCTATTTGCTCTTGATTCAGTGTTTTCTTCAAATAACATCAGTTCTGCTGTGTATTGGAGCCTTAGATTTCTAATTTGTTCCACCTGTTGAACAAAATGAATTGTCAAATTTTAATTAAACAATCTTTACTGTTTCATAAATGAATATTATATCTTAAATAATTGATCATTTATAACTCTTACATTGTTTGGTTTTAAATCACAAATCCAGCTCTCATTAGGATCAGCAGTGAAGGTTTCCATATGCTTCATAATGTAAACTCCACAGTTTGTATAGTCATTGTTGCTACGCCATTTCATCTTTTCCAAAACAACTGTGTAGTCTTCAATTCTTTTTGCATCTTGATATCCAAGGTGTTTCATGTACTCTGCCAATCCTTTTAACTGATAGAAAAAAGAGTAAAAATTGTTTAGAAGTTTGTATTGTGATGAAGACATGAACAATTAATAAAATATAATTGATCATGTAGTCAACTATAAATGAACATATTATCTCACCATCATTTTTGGTTGTTCTTCATATTTTGCTTGGACTGATACCTTTTTTGGTAGTTTTCTATTGTCAATTATATGAATTTTGTCTTCTATATGATTGACGCACAACAGAAAAAAATGTTGAGAAGTTGATACTGGGAAGAAGACCTGAACAAATTATATAATGTTATTGGACAATATATTGAAGGTAATTGAACATTTGTATTAAACAAGAATTAATACCTGTTTATATCCAACAATGCTGTCAATTTTATTCAACTTCAGTTCATTGTCAATTCTTTCTATGAAGGCATTAATTCTTGTCTTCATTGATGATCCTTCTTGACAAACTCTATTTGTGCACATAATGTGCTGTTGAAATACAAACAAACATATAGAAGTTAAATGAATTTTTAGCAATTATTTATCATAGGAAAATAGAATCAATAATATAAAAAAAGAAGAAAGACTAACATGAAGCACTGTTGAGAAATAAATCTTGT
Organism: Chenopodium quinoa; assembly: GCF_001683475.1. Taxonomy (NCBI): domain Eukaryota; kingdom Viridiplantae; phylum Streptophyta; class Magnoliopsida; order Caryophyllales; family Amaranthaceae; genus Chenopodium; species Chenopodium quinoa. Next base: position 813,511 of record NW_018743175.1, read on the forward strand.
TTCTCGGCTTTTTATGATTAAGAAACCTTGCCCATCCATCTATGACACAATTTGTCACTTCAACATCATCTCCAAGAGTTTTCATTTCATTTCTATTGATGAGATTCAAGCCATCATAGTATAAGAGTGCACTGCATTATGAACATTTAATAATATGAATGTGAACATATTTTTATAAAAGATATTAAACCTTAAGTTTAATTAGTGTAAGTAATTACCTTTCATCTTTTCCACCAAGAGCAAAGTCTACTGCAATTTGGTTCATGGCTTTCTCATCTTTAAACAGATCCTTGTACTTGACCAAGTAAGGAGATCGGAAAGCAGGAGGAAGTGTTTTCTTTTCGCGTTTTGGTCTTGTTGTTCAATATAAAATATTGTTAAATTAAGAAAATTATGAGGAACATAAATGAACATTTGAGTGTATATAAATAAATTTGAAATTATACCTTTCAACCTTTTCCTTTTCAGTTTTTTTCTTCTTTTCTGCAATTGACTTTTTCTTATCATCATTCCTGGTCATATTACATAACACAAATGTACATTTAGGTATATGAAAATGTTCATTATTATTTTTGAACATTTACTTAATATAAATAATGTACCTTTTTGTGACTTTTGAGGATGAAGCAACAATCTTCTTGTTTTCACTGAAAAGTGAAACAATGTCAGTACATATTAATAAAATAAAAGCTTCTTATGTAACACCCTGAATCATTTTCAATTCATAAAATGAAAGATATTGATTTAACATAAACCTATTGATTTAACATAAACCACACATTCATATTACATATTCAACAAAATAATGTTCACACATACAATAGTTTGAGAAACACCAGTTTCAAGTTACAACACGATAGTAACATAAGTTAAATTGTTCCATCTAGATATTTTATCCTACACCATTACATAACCCTAATAGTAAGACATGTCTTCAGGATTTTACCCCTCCACTTTTTCATCATTTTTTGTTTTTTCAAAAACATCTTCCTTGTTTTGTTTTCCACCTCCAACTGTGTTTTTTGGATCATCACTTTTTTCACCACCATCTGACCTAGGGTCAGCATCAACCACTGAACCAGATCCTGCATCTAAGAAAAAATTTAATTAGATATAATATAATTTCTTTGTAAATGAACATTTGAGTATTTATAATTGAACATTATACCTGTTCTAGGCAATCCTTCATTATCTGACCTAGTGTCAGCATCAAGTTTTGAACCAGTTGCTGCGTCTAACAAAATAATACAATTAATAATGAATATTTCTTGTTTGTAAATGAACATTTTACACTTTTTAATTGAACATTATACCAGTTCTAGAAAATTCTTCAATTCTTTGTTCTGAAGCTGCTGAAGTTTTACCCACATCCTTTTCTCCAGCTGTATTATAAATCATCATTTTGGAGATACACTAAGTTAATAGTATTTACACATAATAATTAGAAATGAACATTTCTACTTAAGTTTATGTACATTATTATTAAATATATGAACATATTACCATTTGTTGAAATTATTGGTTGTTCAATTATATCACCAAGTGTTGAAAAGGTGGGCCCTGTTTCTGTTTAGGACAATTTAGACCACAAATTTAGAATTTTTCATATAAAAATTAGGATATATAGTCTCTTTTAGTTAGAATTTACCAATGGCTGGAGAAGGTGGAGTCAACCCCAAGCTGAAAGCTTTTCTGATGTCATATTCTTGTTCTTTTTCCTTTCCCTTTTTGGTTAATTTCTTCCCAGTCATTTGCTTCTCAGTTGTTTGCTTTTCAGACCCTTGCATCAGATTCTTCTCAGCTTGTGCAAGTGCATTTAGGAAATCCTCACTGCCAAAGAATTCTTCATCTTGGCTTAGAATTGATGGTTCCCTAGCTACCACCTTTCCTAAAACTTCATCAACTTTTTTCACCAAGTCATTTCCAGGGAAGATATCCTTTGCCTTCACCAATTTTGAAGAAAGCTTTGACAGGTTTGAACAAGTTGTTTTTACCAGGGAAACAAAATCATCCATAAAAACCTATATGAATGAATATTAAAAATTATGCAGTTGAACATTTCAGATTATACAAATGAACATTTATGTTAACAAAAGTGATCATTTTATAACCTTAGGACTTTCTTCAACTTCTGCAGCAATCCTTGGTAGAATTTTCCCTCTCCCAAATCCCAATTCTAATTCAATCTTCAACCTCTCAAGAACCATGTCTCTATTCCATGCAGATATGATAGGAATTGTTCTTGGAGGCCTTTTGTCTAACCTCTGAACTCTATCAAAATAGAACAACTACAAGAAAAAAGAAAACATGGAACAGAACATAAACAATAAAAAAAAGTGCATTTATTTAAATTTAAATGAACATCTTGTATCTAAGAATATACCATCAGAAATTGAAGAGGGCCTTTGTAGAACCCCTTGCCTTGCTGCTTTCTCCAATCAACATGACATTTGATAAGTGAGTCATATACAAACTGACACCAGTTCAAATTTTTTATGTTTTCTTTGTCCATCATAGAATAAAGAAATTTGAAATGGCATTGATTGTTTGATACACATTTCATCAAGCAGTTCACAGCCACTGCTAAAAAGTTAGTAATGAAATGTTCACTTGGTGGTCTGTTGTTGGTGAATTTATCATTTATGTATCCATTCACAATCTGCAAACAAAATGAACAAAACATTTATACTTTTGATCATTTAATGTATTTAAAATGAACATTTAAAACTGATCATACCTGACTCACTGATGGAGTTTTTCCTGACCATGATTTTCTCCATTTCTTCAGAAATTCTGCATACTCCTCACTAATTTTATCAGACTTTGGCTCAACAATTGGAATTTCTCCTGTAGGCAAGCCATAAACTACCCTAACATCCTCTACCTCAATTTCTATTTTTTCATTCTTTGGTAGTTCAAAATACTGGCTATTTTCTTCAAAACTTCCCAATAACCAGTTACAGAACTTTTGATCAAGTTGAGGTAAACTAATGTCAAGAAGTGATCCTAACCCTATATCAATAATTTGTTGTTTTTGGGTAGGTGTCATCTTTTTTATCCATGCAATGAACTTCACATGTCCTCCTCTCTTTGAAGATTTCTCTTCCTCAAATTCATCTTCCTGAATTTCCTCAACTTCATCAGTTTCTATTGCTTGAACCATTTCAGTTTTCATTTTCTTTTTTCTCCTACCTTCAATCTTTCCTTCATCATACAGTACCATCTTTTGCTCCTCCTTTTCAACCTTTGCCTTCACTGAATTCCCTTTCTTTGCCTGTTTCTTCCTTGGCTTTACTTCTTCCTCTTCCTCCTCTTCCTCCACCTCATAATCATCCTCACTGACAGGCTCTTCTTCTGCTCTATAAACTGACTCTTCACTATCATCATCACTGTCAGGATCTTGAGAGGGTTCATCTGATGGTACTTCTTGTATTTTTTTTCTCTTTCCAGCATTTCTCTTGGCAGGACTGACATCTGAAAATTAAATATATAATTTTGTTTAAGTATTGAAAATGTACAGTAAGCAAATGATAAAATGAACAAAATTGTTTTCTCAAATGATCATTCTATATATAGAAATTGAACATTTATAATATATCATTATATACCTGCTTTTCTTTTGCCAGCAACCTTAGAAGTTTTCTTCACTTCTAGAGTTTTCTTTTTCCCACCTATATATTGAAATTGAACATTAATGATATACCATCATAAATGATCATTCTATACATTAAGATTGAACATTTACCCTTTTTGCCTTGGTCTGGAGGATATTCAGCAGGAGCACCTGCCATTTTTTTTATTGGAGTAGGTGCTGGAGGTGGTGCATCAGCTTCCTTTTGAATAGGAAAATTCCTTGTAGACATTCTTCTCTTCTGTCCTATTTTTGCGGTTTCTTTAGCAGGCTCAACATCCTTCTTCAGGCTTCCCTTTTTAGATTCATCTAACAGAACATCTATTGTTTTTAAAAAAATTTATGTTAGTATATTTGAAAGTGTAATATTTATTGTGTAACAGAAAAGTATTATGATTACCTTGGCTCCTTGTAATTCTACCACTTGGCACAACAACAAGGCTTTTGTTTTTGTTTTTCCTTGCAACCATTTTGTATCTTGTTTTCATTTTGGTTGACTGATCACTTTTTTGTGATGATGGAGCTGTCTCCTCACTAAGTTTTGTGGAAACTTTATCATCATCTTGATCTAGAAGATAAGTTTCATCCTCAATTTGAACAAAATCAGGTGCAATTTGTGCTGCATATGAAATGATCAAATATAAAAGATTAAATAAACATTATTAAATTGGATGACAAAAGTTTACTATATACAATATAAATGAACATTTCAGGTAATGAATATGTACATTTTCCACTATTTACCTTTCGGATCTGTTGTCTTTGTAGACTCATCTTCCACTGTTTTCTCTTTAGGGATTTTCTCCTTTTCAGGCTCTTTTTTTCCCTCTTGTCCTTCTATGAAAATTTAATTAGTTAATATTTATATATTTTTTTAATCTTATTGAACATTCAATATTATGTAGATCCAATATGAACATTTTATGTAATAAAAATGTACATTTATAAATTTTTACCTTCTACATTTGTTGTCTTTGGAAAGACATCTTCCACAGTTTTGTCTTTAGGGCTTTTCTCTTTTTCAGTCCCTTTTTTTCCTTCTTGTACTTCTATTAAAATTTATTTAGTTAAAATTTAATTTTTTTAATCTTATTGAATATTTAATATTATGCTTTTCCAATATGAACATTTTTTGTAATAAAAATGTACATTTTAAAATTTTTACCTTTTTCCACAGTTTTCTCTTCTATTGGCCCTTTTTCTTTCTTTTTTGCTTCACCTTCAAAAGTAATAGTATTGTTAAAATTGATATTTATGACTATTAAACAAAAATATTCAATAAATATGATCATTTACCTTTCCTGATTTCCTTGCTTGCCTTTTCCATTCTTTTGAGATTTCTCATAATTCTGATTGTCGATTCTTTGTACTTTCTGTAAATGTATGATATTAACTTTGAAATATATTCATTAATTGATTAAATTAATTCAATTATTTAAATTTAAACATACTTTGGGTTTCTCTCTATGTCTAAATGTATTTCTTGCATCTTGTCCTTTAATGTTGTTATTCTTGAATCATCTTTGGGTTTTCTGATATTTCATTAAAAATATGTTTGAATTTACAATTTTGATTAGTAAATAAAAAAATGAACATATAACTTATATTACTATTGGCCATGAGCAAACTTTTTTGTACTGATTTTCAAATGAACATATAGTCTATCTAAATTGAACATTTAAGTTTTCTTACTTTTGGCCAAGACTATTCTTTACTGGATTGCTTTGCACTTTTGGTTGAACTTCTTCTTGCTTGCTGAAATCAATATTAAGAAATACTTTAAATAAAAAATGCACATAAATTGTACATAAAATATACTGTTATAAAAATGAACATTTGTTTATATAAAATTGATCATTAGTATACCTTTCATCCCTGCTCTCTTTGTCAGTTGTGTTATGTGTAGCAGACACACTCTTAGTTGTTGCATTAGTAGCAGGAATGTTCTCACTTTGTTCACTTAAAAAAAACAGAATTATTTTATATAATATGATATTAAAGTATGAACTAATTTATACAATGAAGAAGATAATTAGTTATTTTGTATAAAGCTTTTATACCTTATTGTTTGATTTGTCTCTGGTGGTCTTGATTTTGACATAACAAATTTCACTCGAACCTTTTTTTTTTCACTAAAATTTTAAGAATTACCTAATAAGTTTGGTATATATATACAATGTACAATAATTGAATGTAAAAACAATTATTTTATACATATAAACTTACTTGTTTAAAGTGTATCTTTCATAACTATTACCATATTCATTTTGTTGTATAACCTTCTTTAGAGTTAATGGTTCAGATTTCCCATCTCTAAATTGAAGCAAGTGTATCACTCTAAATGGCACATCACTACATTATAAATTAATTACATGACATTAGTTTGAATGCATATCACTGAAATGATTATTATCATATTTATATATGTGCATGATGATTTAATGAAATGTATATTTGTTATTTAAATCTCAATGACTACTCAAATGAACAAATATACATATATGATCATAATTATATCTATAAATGAACATTATGAGTATCAAATATGATCATATACAATGATGTTTCAATGAAATGTACTTTTGTTTTTAAATCTCAATAAATACTCATATGAACAAATATAAATATATGATCATAACTATATCTATAAATGAACATTATGAGTATCAAATATGATCATATACAAATAACATATTAAACAAAGATAAAACCAATTTTATCAAATACAACTAGCATATTAGACATGAACATAATATATTCTGTAAATGACTAATTACCTTGGTAGTGGAGACATTGTTAAATCCGTACCAATTGACTTGTCAATATCTTTTAAAAGTTCCGGATCTACAATTGGATCATTTTGGCGGTTTTTTTTTCAATTTGTCTACTCTTGACTGAAGAGGTACATCATCATCATCGTCTCTGTTTTATTTAATAAATTGTTAATGTTTTAGTTATTTTCAGTAAAATCTTAGAACAATTACTACAATCGCAAAAAATTTTAACAAAAATTAGGTTTTACAAAAGTTAGGGTTCATACATTTCTTCAGAAATTTTCAACAAATTACTCGTCTGTGAAGTATTTTTCTCCAAAATCATACTACAATTGCAAAAAATTGAACAAAAATTAGGTTTCACACATAAAATCGCACTATAATTGTCATCGCAAGAATATGAACAAAATTACTTACTCTTTGGTAACATTTTGCTCTGATTTTCCAGTTTTATCTTCCATGTTCTTCTCTAAAGCGTTTTTTTGCAAAATCACTCTACAATCACAAGGAAAAGAACCAAAATTATGCTTCATACAAAAATTGTACTAAAATCGTAATCAAATGAACAAAATTACTTACTCTTTATCAAAATGCTGCTGCGATTGTTTAATTTCATCTCGAATATCAGACATTTGAAGTAATTATGAAGTGTTTTGAAGCAATTTTGCAATAATTTGAAGAGAATTTCGTTCCGATTCGACGGTGTTGATGAGAGAGAAATTCTACAAAAATGAAGAAGATGGTTTTTAGAGAGAGAATAATTTGATATGGATAGTTTTTTTTTTTTACTGTGGTTAGTGGGGGTAGTTACTGTAGTTTGTGGGGGTAGGGGAAAAACGCAAAACGCTGCGTTTTGTAGGGGGTGTAGGTTATGGTACCTACACTAGGGTCTAGTGTATACTAAGTTGGGTCAGCAAGAAAATGGGCCAAAGAACCCATGATCCAACTAAGTAGCCCATGAGAAGGATGAGGAGTTGAGGACACTTAAATTTTGTTACTCCATTCGTTTTACAATGATGAGTATATAAGTATTTTGTAAAATTGATTATGCAAATTTTAAGTTTTGGAAACCATATACTCCGTACTACGATACAAAGTTATGAAGCGGAGGGATTATTTATACATACACAACAAACAGTGTTACTTTATTTCATAATATAGCTTATCAACGTCTATTCCAAAAAAAAAAAAAAAAAAAAGGCTTATCAACTCATGTCTAACATGTAATCATTACTCAACATCGACCCTTATTCGACATATGTTGCACATTCCAATGTGTCTTGACACACCAAATGACGTGTCCTACGTTATTACTTGTATCTATGTAGACACCTATCAGACACTTATAAGTAGGGGTGGGACTTTTCAAACCGAACCGTGAAACCGGTCGTTACCGAACCGAACCATCACGGACCGATCCGTTTATAAACCGATAAATTTAAACCGAAAACCGAACTGAACCGTTCAATATCAAACCGAAACCGAATCGAATCGCTCAATGTCAACCCGTTACGGACCGTAAACCGATAACAAACCAAACTGCTCAAATCCGAACCGAAACAAAATCGAACCGAATGGTTTATAAACCCGTTAATGACCCGAACCGTTTATAAACCGAAACCGTTTAAACCGTAAAAAAAACCGTTTAAACCGAACCATTTGTAACCCGCTAACCGTTTAAACCGACCCGTTTATGAACCGAAACCGTTTAAACCGCTGGAAAAACTATATAAACCGAACCGTTATAATCCGCTAACCGTCTAAACTGAACTTCCATAACCCGTTAAACCGTTAAAATCGAACTGTTTTCGAATCGCAACCTGTTTAAACTGATCCGATTACAAACTGCTTAATTCAAATTGAAATATTTACAACCTAAATGGCTAAATAGTAAATACAATTAATGTTAATAAATGTAGATCTAATCAAACGGCTTAGGTTTATACAAAGGTTTATATCACCTAGATCTAGTCCAACGGCATTATTAATATCGTTTTAGATTACTTATTTATTTTAATTACAAGATATATCATTTGTACCATTTTCATTCCAGTAATAATGCTAGTCCACCCAAATTATCTTCATTGTTCCTTCATAAAGATATTCATGATCATCCAATAACACTCAAAGGCAACATAAGATTGGACATGTATGAGATTGCGTTACAAAAGTGGCATAAGCATTAGAATATTACTGTACTAGTCAATAAGGCGTACAAATGTACAATCATTCACATTATCACTTTATAAAACTTTCTTATACAAGTATTTTGTAAAGGGGGAGGACTAAAATGTTTATAAAACTGCATGAGAATAACTAGATGTCTAGATTTGAAATTTATGGTAGAAGAAAATGGGAAACTTTCCCTTCCTTTACATGATAAAAAATTTTACACCCCTAACAGACGGTAAAAGGAAAGCTAACATACTAGAATACTAGTATACTACTATATCCTAAAAACAAAAGGCAGCAGAATCTTGAAGCAGCAGCACAACACCCAAGAGCAGAGGAAATAGCAGCAACAAGCAGGAACCAGCTTACGCAATAACAGATCAACAACTTATCAGAAGCAAGGAACAATAAGCAGAAGGGACTCAGCAGGAACTTATTTTTGTTTTTCAAAATTGCTCTCAGATTTACGTTTATCGTATCATCACTGAGCAATGGCTGTTTTAACTTAAAACTTGAAAAATGCTGCCAGCAAGTACATATACATTGAAGTCTCAACATAAATGACAAGGGCAACGATGATTCAAGAAAAATTAAAACAGCAAGCATAAGAAACAGCAACAACAAAACAGCAGCAAGCATAAGAAACAGCAGCAACAAAACAGCAGCAGCAACAACTCAGCAGAGACATCAACCAAAAGGCAAAAGCACTACCAGCAGGCAGCAGCTCATAACAAGTTCAAGCAACTTCAAAATTATAGCTTTTGTTTTTTAAAATTGCTCTCAGATTTACATCACTGAGCAATGGTTGTTTTAACAAAAACTTGAGAAATGCTGCCAGCAAGTACCAAAATACATTTAACTATTTAAGTCTCAACATAAATGACAAGGGCAACGATTTTAAAAGTCGTGAAAAATGCTGCCAGCAAGTCTGAAAATAAATGACAAGGGCAACGATTTTAAAAGTCTTGAAAAATGCTGCCAGCAAGTCTGAAAATAAAAGACAAGGGCAACGATTTTTCAAGATAAAATAAACCACAATGAGACACAAATACCAGTTATGCAGATGAAGCACTTTCGGCTTCAATCTCTTTACCAATAAGGAGGACGTCTTCCTCAACATCCGCTTGATAACCACGGCACCAATTTTGGGTGGTAACCAATGCCTCAACATTCTTTGGCAAAAGTTTACCCCTATATTTGTTCAAAATACGACCACCCAAACTAAAAGAAGATTCAGAGGCCACCGATGTAATAGGAATGGCCAAAACATCCCTTGCCATATTAGCTAAAATAGGAAGAGAAGAAGCTTGAGATTCCCAATACTTGAGAACATCAAAATGTTCCCCTTGAATTAATCGCGAACGAGGTCCATTCAAATATGCCTCAAGATCAGCCAGAGGGCATCTAGTTGAATCATCACATTCGTCATCAACCTCACGCAACTGAAACAGATTTTTTATTATAAAAGTTAAATTATGACATTACAAATAAAAATAGAAGACTACCATTAATATTGAGTATATTGTATAACATAAATACCGTGAAAATATTTTGAGATCTCAACGTGCGATTAGAATTTTCAGATTGAGCTGTCTCATTGCAAGCAAGATGCATGTTGCATACATGAAAATGCAGTACATTATTGGTTCTAGATACCTGCAGCTTATAACTGCTATTGACTCTCTACAAGAAAACAGAAAAAAGAAAGGTCTCAATCACTTTGGGACCTTAGACAATCAAATGAATTTGACACCACAGACAAGCAAATAAGAGAGGCAAACAATGGCTTTAGCTAGTTCTCATAGAAGATATAAAGCAAAGGAAATATGCAATCTCTATGAAGATTTATAAGAAGTAAACTCAAACATAGACTAGAACAACAACAACAATAATCAAATACAAAAACAGAAAAACTGTATTAAAAAAAACGAAAAGGAAAAAGTAATTACCTTTGAGTAGTCTTTGACGGCTTGAAGGAGATTTGAAGATGGAGAACTGCCTGAACTGGAGATCAAAAGAAAAAATCAAGAACTTGAAGTAAAAAAAAAACCGAAACGAAAACGAAAAAAATCGAAAAAATTAACAACAAAATTACCTTGAGGTTTGACAGCTTGAAGGAGAGGAAGAATTGAAAAAAAAAAAAAAACGAGAATGGAAAAGTCAGAAATAAGAAGTTTAGATCCAAAACAAAAATGAAACGAAAATAAAAACCCTAAATAAAAAAAAGTAAAAAACCGAAACGAAAACGAAAAAAATCAAAACGAAAACAACAAAAATTAACAAAAAAATTACCTTGAGGTTTGACGGCTTGAAGGAGAGGAAGACAAAAACAAAAAAACAATGAAAAAGTCAGAAATTAGAACTTAGATCCAAAACAAAAATGAAACGAAAACAAAAACCCTAAATAAACAAACCGAAACAAAAACGAAAAAAATCAAAACGAAAACAACAAAAATTAACAAAAAATTACCTTGAGTTTTGAACTTTTGACGGCTTGAAGCCTTCAAATTGAAGGAGAGGAAGATTTGAAAAAACAAAAAAACGAGAATGTAAAGCGAGAAATCAGAAATGTAGATCCAAAACACAAATGAAACGAAAACAAAAACCCTAATTAGGATTTTTAAAAGTTGAGAAGTTGAGCTTGAGATTCTTGAGAATTTCAGAACGAATGAGTGAGATGAGAACTGAGAAACTGAGAAGTTAGAGAGAGAAACTGAGAGTGAGTAAAACGGCTGAATGGCTGATAGAGTGGGCTTGAGATTCTAGGTTTAGGTTTTACTTGTTCATTTGATCAACCGTCCATATTCAATCTCAAGGATTCTCAACATCTAACCGTTCATTTTTTTTTTTTTTTTGTAGATTCCAGAATTTTCATCTAGATCTAACGGTCTAGATTTTTCTTTGTGCTTTTCTAGGTCTTTTTAACCGTGTTTTTTAATTATTTATTATTATTATTATTTTGAAAGATTATTATTATTATTATTGTTAGTATAATTATTTGTTAATATTATTATTATTACTAGTTTACTACTACAGTACTACTATTATAGTATTATTATAATATTATTATAATTATTATTGTTATTACTATTATTATTATTATTATTTATTATTATTATTATTATTATTAGTTTATTACTTATAAGTTATAAATTGTAAGAAACGCAAATGTTTCAAAATTGAAATTGATTCAATACGACATAGTTAATGACTTAATGAGTTAATGCACATCAATATCTGACATCTCTATATGTATATTATATATATCTGTGAGTCTGTGACTGTATATCAGTATATATAATAAACTAATAATAACTTAATAAGTAATAACTAATAAAGTAATGAAAATCTAACCATTGTTTTTCATGGGCATTCGTCGTATTATAAGAAATCATGGTCATGATTTCGTGATTTCGTCCATTTAAATTATTAAGTTGTTTGAGTTAGTAATCTAAATAAAGTAACAAACTAAATAACGAATCCATTTAATCTCGTGTAAGTTATAATTTATAAGAAATGCAATGTTTGGAAATGGAAATTGATTCAATACAATATTGTTAATGTATATGTAATTATAGATTAATTATTATGTATATCATATCGTACGAATGTACGGTTGGTATCATTATCATACTATCATAAGTATCATTGCCTCATTGAATTATTGGTATGTACTACAATCGATAAACATATTTACATATCTGATTATTAAAACTTAAAAGTTTAAAACACTTGTTGATCAATCTAATTGAATACTTGTACATTCTTAATTATCGATTTATCGTATTATAAGTATCAACTCATTAAATCATGGTCATGACGCGATCTTTAAAACAATCATGAATTCATGACCCAAACCGCTTATAAACCGAACCGACATGATCCAAACCGTTCATAAACCGAACCAATTGAACTATGTAAACCCTCCACTAAACCGGCCCATTTCAAACTGAACCGACATGATTCGCACCGTTTATAAACCGAACCGATATTGACCCGGGTAAACCCGCCCCTAAACCGACCCATTTCAAACCAAACCGGCTTGATCCAAACCGTTTGTAAACCGAACTGACATTGACCCGGGTAAACCCGACCCCTAAACCAACCCGTATCAAACCGAACCGACATAATCCTAATCGTTTATAAACCGACCCGCTTATGACCCAAACCGAATTTGAACCGCAAAGAAATAAACCGAAACCAAACCGAGCCGTGACTAACCCAAACCGAACCAAACCGACCCGCCAGCTAAACTAAACCGTTTCAATCCAAACCGCTCCAAACCGAAACCGACTCAAACCGAGGTCAAACCGAACCGCCAGACCGAAGTCCCACCCCTACTTATAAGTCATAAACTTTATTTTGTTGCTGTAAAGATTGGGAAATTAGAGGAATAATAAGCCCTTGTATATATTCATATTTGGGATGCCATTTTTGTGTTCACATTTCTCATTTTGTACCGACTAACTTATACAGACTTTTTAAAGATGAACTTTAATCAATACATAATACATTGAAAAGAAATTAAGGATCAAAACATGACACTTTTTTATACAACTCTAATGGCAAGAATGGGTGCCCTATATTATTGAGGAAAGTGTAAGTCGAAGAATAAAGAGTATTTTTATTAAAATTTTGATAAGGAGAAGGATTCAACTGAAAGATCATGCCCGAGACAGGATAAAAAAATCTCTTTGTCCTGAGCATAAGATGGTGCCCATGGTGGGAATCGAAGATCCCTTCCATCTCCGCAACGCGCTTGGTAAAGAAAGTATACATGCATATATATTGGTCTTGATTCTCTTACTCTAGAATTAAGGTCTCAAACTCTCAATACAAGTTAGAAATTTGGTTGTTAAAATTAAAATACTTCTCTTTGCTAAATTTAGCCCTTGGTCCTAAACACTATGGCGACTATGCCCTCAAAATCTCAATAGTCAAAATAGCCATCATTTTCACTTATTTCCTCCAACGTAAAATCCTCACCCCCATTTCAAATTTAACACGTATGAGCCAAGTGGACATACAAATCACTATAGTTAGCGACTTAGTATGATGTATTATTGCCTCCCAAAATAAACTCCACAAATCATTTTTAGAATAAAGAGGAGTTACTATAATCGCATAAAAATTATTCCGAACATAGCACATTAGCACATTAGCACATATACAGTATGTTTGGTAGGCATTTATAAATGGAGGTAATGAGAATGAATTTTAATTGTAAATTAGGAACGAAATTAACATTGTAACCCCTTTGATAATGCAATATTACCCTATTTTCTTCGTGTTTTATTATTACCATCTATTAAAACTTGAGATTGAAATGAAAATTTATACAAGGTATAGACAAAGTGTACAATTTTGGGTGAGCAAACATTACCACGGGAATGAACATTGATTTTCCTTATGAATTTACGTACAAATTCATTTCCATTATTATCATTCGTGATCATCTATCAAACGGACCGACATAGTTCCACAGTAAGCCTTTAATTTTATGTCCTTACATATAATATATACATGCTATGAGATAATTAACAAACTACCTAAACTAAGGCTATCCATATACTACCTCCGTTTCTTATTACTTGCAACATTTACTAAAAATGGTTGCTTCACATTACTCGCAACAAATTAATTTTTTCCTATTTAGTAAGTTTTTTGTGTGAAATGACGAAAGTATCCTTACTTTTTTTTTATTTTAAACATCCTAATTAAACTAGATATCTGATCTCGTTACAATAAACCCAAGGTTAATTAATTTCACCCTTCCCACCAAATTCATTCCCCTTCATCAACATTCAAGTATTCAACATCTTCATTCATAATCTTTCTCTCTCTTCCTTCGTCATCAAATTTCTTCATTTGTGGGTTTTCGTGGGTTCGTTGGGTTAGTGGGTTCGGTGGGTTAGCTGGTGGTTAGTGAGTTCGGTGGTTCGTGGTGGTCAGAGGGTTCGGTTGGTTTGTGGGTTCCAAATTTGTGGGTTCGTGGGTTCCAGGTCTGTGGGTTCGTGAGTTCGTGGTGGTTAGTGGGTTCGGTGGGATCGCTGGGTTCGGTGGGTTCGGTTTTTGTGGTGCTGGGTGGTGGTGGGTTCGGTTTTGTGGTAGTGGGTGGTTTCGGTGGTGCTGGTGGTGCTCGGTTATTTAGTTAAATTTTGGTTGAATTTATTTTTACTCTCTTTTTTTTTGGGGTTGATTAATACTTAAATATATGCCCTTATTTTTCAATAATTATATTTAAGACCTTTTGTCTTAAAATCCGCACATAACCTCTTTGTTGCGAGTAATAAGAAACAGAGTTAGTACAAGTTAGCTAGGTTATACTTGCTGCTTGCATATGTTTTATTTACCTTACTTCAAGTACTAATATTTTGTTCTTGTTAGAGTCATACAACATCAAGATTACGTGACACAATTTTTGCCGCTAAACTAAAACTATCAAGTAAATTAGCTAGAAACTTAGAGAGGTAGAGTGCAAGTAGTAATATTCCTTAGTATGTACTCTGTAATACATTATCATGGCTGGTTTTGGGCATGTGCAGGGTGAGTGATCGTGAATGTAAGGCCCCAAATTTGATATATTCGTTATATGAAATATCTTTTTAAACTATATACAAAGTATATAAAAATAAAACTTGTCGATGATCAATGATTTAATATCAATTTTTTTTTTGAAAAAATTTAATACCAATTTAATCATAATATGAATAGAGTAGTATAATATTTTTGTTAATGAATATTATAAGCATATCTTTAAAACGATGATTTATTATATGGTCCAATTTTACAAAGTTGTACTAGACCTTTTTATACTATAGACGTATGGAGTACATAACATTAATCCTTTTAAGACTACTCCATAACTTTCTTAGTAAGAAATGTTAGATTATTAATGAGATAAATTATGGATGGTATATGAAGATTTTTTTATTTATGGCACAAGACCTATAAATCAAAGTGATGTCCAAAAGAGTAATAATGCAGTAGCAACTTAACGGCGTAACTCTAGTGGTTGGCAGAGGCGAACGATACAATGAGACGGTGACCGTTAGTCAATATTTAACAGAGATAGATAGATGTGACTCTTTAGACTTTTAGTAGGGTCATTTTTAGACTTTGCTTTTCAACCCTACTCTCTTTTATTACTGTCTTTTTGTCAGAATTTCAATGCTTTACAGTTTTACTCCACCAAATATATATTCAAAGTCAGCCTCATACGAGTAGTTATGAAGTGAGTATGTTATTTTTAATACTCGTATAGTAGTATTTGACCTTTCCATGCTACCATCTCCTCCACGGGGCGTAATTCTTGCTTGCTCACCTGCCTACGTGGCCGGATGATTCAGTGATTCACCTTGACTCATGGTCGTGTTATTTTACTACGAGTACTACTCTAATATATTTATTGTGTTATAATAGGAGTCCGACTTGACATGAAATTGATATGATTGTAACAAATTAAGATGAATAACGGAGGCTTTAGCTTAACAACACTACAGAGTACAATATTACATGTGAGTTGTATCGTATTGTATGCTTGCAGGCATTAAGCCTAGGCTATGCTATGCTTGATAGTGTCTAACACTCATCATTCAACCAGTTAAAATTAATAAAGGGAAAAAACATTAAATGGGTTTTTTTTTTTTTTTTTTTTTTTTTTTTTTTTTAAAGGGTAAGGGGTGGGCCCCACCTTGATTTCCTATCACAGGAATATCACAGGGGGTATTACCCACAAAAAAAAAAAAAAAAACATTGAATGTTACAAATATACGTATAAAGTGTTGGATTTCTAAATGGATTTTGTTTAGGCTTTCTTAAGCACATGATTTTGCATTGCCTATTATCACCTAATAACTTTTATTGCATCATTATGGATGTTAATGAAATTCTTTTTTAAAACATTACATGACATTCAATTAGTTGAGAAAATGCATAATCATTGCTTCAAATTATATACATTGGCATTACATTTTTTTAATAGGAACATTGGCATTATAATCTATTTTGTTGAAATTCCACCTTTAGATAGACATTATCATAAATTCCCTTGACAAAGGATACCATAGGTGTTCATAGATAGATAGCCTATTGTTTTTAACTGACATTAGTTGTTCTAACTCCTAAGCCTATGTGGGCTAAACACTAATTACCTCATACCTCCTCCGATTTTTAGTTTACATTATATCACATGTACCAATACATAAATGTAATTGTCAACATATATTGTTATTTGATTAATAATATATAAAGTTATTACTAGGTAAAATACAATTAAATAAATCTCACAAGATCTTAAACAATAATATTTTTCCTAAATTATAAATCATAACGGTCAAAATAAATCATGTGCATGCGTGACTAGTGTTAAATAAAAAAGAACAAAAAGGTACTACGTATTATGATTATCTACTTTGTCTCTATGCAACTAATAAAGGAGTAGTACTAGTATCAAAATAAATTAACCTTGATAAATACTCGTACATAGAAGTATAGAACATAGAAGGGAGTAAGAAATCACGTTAGAAACAACCAAAGAGTACTAATAGTATTGTCGAGGGGAAGAAAACAAAGAAAAATAAAGGGGTTTGTCTTGAGGTGAAAAAATATCAAGAGCATAAATAAAAGTATTAATAGGAAGTAAATGAGGAGATAAGAGAAAGGCAAAAAGTAGGAAAGTGATGTGAATTGCTTGGTTAATGCAAACATCCAATAAGGTTAAGCGGCTAATGAGAGAGTATAGAGAAGATGAGGTATAACTGTATAAGGACATCTTAAACGGTGAGGTTTGGCCCTTTCGACTTTTATCTAGCGATGTAATTACCTAAGCCGTGAACAAGGACGACTACTTCTTTAAGAGGTGCCAAGTTTTGAGTCCGTCTAACAAATTAGCTTGCCTCCAAACAAAGGTAAAACCCACCATTTATTACTTCGTATGTGTTTTCCTATTCAAAGTACGAGTAGTATAGGTTATACCAATTGATTGAGCATGGATAAGGAGAGGGTGATTTAAACTAACAACGTTTGATGAATTTTTTTAATTGGTTTATTTAAGAGTGGTAAATAAAGATAATAATACGAGTAGGATTACTTCATTAAAAAGTACTCGCAATTTAAAAATTTATTAGTGAAACTTTGAATAGAGATAACATGGTATGATATTAACATTTACAAAAGACAAAAGAATACATTACTAGTAGACATTACTAACATTATAACTTTTGAATTATTAGGCCGTGATCAATTATGATAGATTTCATCATATCACTCCAAATGCTATATTCATTATTGAGCAATAAATTGAAAGGCATATTGTTTAAAAAGTTTAAGAAAATAAAATTAAGCCAACAATGATATAAACTTTAAATCAAATAAAATTCTATTTGAATATACAGAGTATTTAAATGAACCCACAACTAAAATGAACAACCAATTATACTTATTCGAATTAGTTAACACCGATCATAAAATTCATAAGAATAACAACATTAAATTGCCAAATGTATCAACCCCATCCTCAAATTCAAAAATTGAGAATGTGTTCAAGTCCAACTCCAAAGCTAAAACTCAAATATGACACAATTGAGTACGTACTATATATTTTTAAATTCAATTTTTTCAAAAAAAAAAAAAAATCGAAAATCAATAAATCGGAATAGCGAGGTGTATAGTGAAGACAATGACACTAGACTACTAAACCTCTCTGCTCTGAAACACAAACATACACTCTTACTCACTTAGTTTCTCTCTCCTTCACGCAGTGTATGTTTACTAATTTTGTCTGTTTCCACACCACTCACTAGTCACTCACTTACTAACACCAATGTTGGAACCTTAGGAAGCATTAACACATACCACCTTCATCTTCAAACCCCCCAAAATTCTACTTCTACAAAAAAAAAAAAAAAAAAAAATTAAACACCATTTTAATAAAATAGTATTATGCAAGCTAGCTTAATCCAAATAAACAAACAAATCTATCTTAGTTGCTTACTTTGGCGGCCACCGCTTCTTCTTCCACCCCTTCTCTCTCCAATATAACAACAAACAAAGCTCTGTCTCAATTTACTTGGAATTTTAACATCAGAAATACTCTGAAACAATAATAATTCTTTCTTTTGGATTTCTGATTCTTATACAAAATGGCAAGTGGAAATCGAACTAGTGTGTATGGAAATTGGGAATTCGACAAAGGTGATGTTAATTTAGACTATTGTGATGTTGGGTTAGGCTTAAAAATTCCATGGCAGCAGCAGCCGCAGTCGCAACAAGAACAGAGGCAACAGCAACATCATCATCAGCAACAGCAGCAACACTGTGTTGTTCCGTGGCTTCAAACTCGACAAAATCACAATCATACTGAAGATAACAGGAGTCCTAGTCCTACAATTTCTGGGTTTTCTTCTGTTTCACGATTTGGTAACTATATATATTTTTTATGTAAATTGTTATTTAAAACATCGCCCTTAGAAATCGGGTGATGCTGAATTATTTCAGGAAAATATTAGGAGTAGAACAATAAATTATGGGTGTTTTTTTTTTGTTTTTATGATAGGAGATGGAGGAAGAGTGACATTTACAGCAATACAAAGACAAGAATTAGAGAGACAAACAATCATATATAAATATATGATGGCTGCTATGCCTGTACCTCCTGAACTGCTCATTCCTCTGTCTAAATACCCTTCTATTTCAACTTCTACCATCACTACTACATCATCACCCTCTGGTAATTAATTAATCAGTTAATTTTACATATTAACTCCGTTTTAAATTATTTGCAACGATTATACATTTTCCACTCGCGCTTTACGTCAGATTAAGAATGTAATTTTGGGTGATACAGTGGGGAGGAAAGCAGGGGTGGAAATGCGATACGCGGGGGCGGGCCGAGGCGGAGGAGGAGATCCAGAGCCATGGAGGTGTAGAAGAACGGATGGGAAGAAATGGAGGTGTTCAAGAGACGTAGCACCTGAACAAAAGTATTGTGAAAGACATTCTCACAAAGGCCGTCCATCTCGTTCAAGAAAGCCTGTGGAATCAACAACATCAGCAGCAACACTTCCTGTTACAACTACACCTTCTGTTTCTTCTTGTAACCCTATTATCTTTACCCCTTTCTCAATCCCTAAACCCTCTTCTCACTCCTTTGACTTGCCTTCTCCTACTCAATTCAACTCTTTTCCAAGGTATTATTTTTTTTCTCTGTTTTTAATGTTTTTTTTTGTTCATTTTGAATTTTCTGGATTTCATTTCTCATTGTTATTGATTGTATGAGGTTGAATTAGTACAGTTCATGTAATTAATGGTCATCAGCTATGTTTTTACTTGTACTCGACTAAACATGTTAGATACAGCTACGTGTCTAAGTGTCTGATTTGACTATTTGTAATGTTGTATTGTGTCTTACATTCACGGGTTAGACACACACTTGTATTTGAGTTGAAATGGGAGTAATAAAATAGGTTTATCAACTCTATTCATATGGATTATATATTGGGAAATGGGAATTAATTAAGGAGGGGAGTAAATATTACTACTTTGGAGTGTGTTATTTATGTGGTGGGGTGTAAGAGGATTTTGTTTTTTCTCAAGTAAATGATGTTTGGTGGTGAAGGTGGGGGATGATATTTTATTTCATATTTGTGGAGGGGGCTTAAGTAGGGATTTCTTTTGAGTGTTTGACTCTAAACTTTCCCTTTTGGTTAAAACAAAATTATGACTTTTAAAATTAGGTATCCAGATTGGTTCACCAAGAAGGAAGTTGCACCAACTACTACTGCTTGTTTGTACCCACAACAAATAGGAGGGGTTGACACAACAAGAACATCATCTATTGTTGAAGATCATAACCAAAGCTGCCTTCTCCCTAGGCCGTTTATCGATGCTTGGTCTTTAGGTGATCACGGCGATCCCAAGGATGGTTCAAATTCCATTGACAACACTAACAATTGCCCTACCCCATCCTCGCCACTCAATTCCATTTTGCCCCTCACATTGTCGATGTCAGCCGGTGTAGACCATGATCATGATAACTCTGAGGACAACACCAAAGACCATCCCGAAATCAGGCTGTCATCATCGTCCCATCATCATCAGCCGTTGAATTGGATGAACTCGTGGATTGGTTCACCAGCTGCCCCGGGTGGTCCATTGGCAGAGGCATTGTGTCTCGGGATATCAGGATCAGGAAATGGGAGAAAAGTGAGTCATTTGGACGAATTGGTGTCACCTCATGGACATAGCACAAGCTCTAGTACCACCACCCTGGGATAGCAAAATATGGCATGCATCCTAGCTAGTGGTAACAATATTAGTGTCCACCTTAACATTGGTATATCATAAGATTATCATGCAATGTTTGGCTTTTTATTGCACATTCCACTAATTGAGCACACTAGCTAGGAAGCAACAATCTGTTAATTCTTTGTAGGTTGGGGCAACTCTTTTTTGTAAGAGTTTTGGGTAATAGAAGATAGAAATGCACTTTAAGTAGCTCAAGTATTTTTAAAAGTAGTTTATATTTTTGTCATTTGTTTTTAATTTTCTTTTTTAATTTACTTTCTGTCTCTTGTTTACCTTTTTCATGATCAGAAAAGATGTTAGGAGGATGGTTATTAGACAGTGGGAGATTCTGAAATGCAGATCATGTGTCACTTTCAGTATTTTTGGCCTAATTGTCTTTCTGCTACATATGTCTATGGTGTAACCTTACTGTTCACCACATCATTCATTGACTATGTTTTTAGAAATTTTGTTTTTATACTACCAGTCTACCACATGTTCTCCACAGGGTTGAATTATCAGCTGGCTTAACTAAAAAAGAACTTGGCTTGCATACTTTCACCTAGACTAGATGTGTCTGACCCACTTCGATAAAACTTGACTAATTCAATAGTGGTCGATCTAAAATTTGACTTAAAGGGGCAAAGGACACAATGAATTAGCATAATTCAAACCTAAACCACGAAGTATATTAGATCGGACCTTACCTAGTGCCTTGAATCGGTATCTTTACTTTTGCCCGTTCTTTTTTAATTGTACAAGTAACACATTTTTTAGAAGTTATTTTGAGTACACTATCTGATAAGTGGTTTTCTCTTTCTTTTCTCACCAATTTTTGTAAGAGGAGTATACTTTGATGGTGAAGCTTTGCCTGCATACTTGCCCTTGCAGTCTATTTCAACTGTTTTTTTTAGGCATATGCATGCATTACAAAGGGTTATCTACTGTAGTCGTTAATGAATTTTGAAAAGGTTTTGTAATACGATTTTTTTTTTCAACAAAACACCTTGGCTTTGTTTAATGTTTCAGTAATTTATTGAGACTATTGTTCTTTCGAATCTTTCCCTATTCTTTAGGTTTAGGAAAATTGTGAAAAACTTGCAAATTTAAGATTGTTTAGTACAATATGTTAGAGATATCAGTAAATCAGAGAGTATCAGTTATGAATAGACAAAATCCAAATGCAGTAGTCATTAGACATTGGAAGTCTGTCTTTGAAGTTTGAAACTAACTGATCTTGAACAACTTGTTCAACATTTGACGACAGATGGTAATCAACTAGAGTGTATGCGTGCCAACGTCCATCAGTTGATCAAAGAGCCGCAGCTAGAGTGCGACTCTTAAGGCTACAGCTGAAGTTGTCTTGGATTTGAGAAATGATCATCAGGCTACAGCTGAAGTTGTCTTGGATTTGAGAAATGATCATCATTGGAACGGTGTGGTTAGGGCTTTTGATGCATTGAGAGATTGTGATGAGATTATTGCTAAGCTGAGTTTTATTAACATAGTAGTTAAACAAAAAGATAATGAATCAGAATTAGAGGTTTTAAATAGAGTAAGATTTCAAACTAATTTTCTACAGCAATGATAATAAAACACTGGATTTAATCCTAGACTCCTAGTTAACATTAATCAACATGTCAGATATAAGATATGATCCCTTAATTCCCCTGGTTTATCTCTATTCGTTTAACTTAACCACCTTCTAAGATGACTTCTTGTTGAGGCTGGAGAAATTTCTCCTCCTGTAATGTCTGTGTAGGAAGAACAGGTAGTCGCTCTATCTATACGACTATACATACCTTCCTGAACACTTCTGAAGCTTGGACTTCTTAAGTTCTGGCTGAAGGAACTATAATCAGTAGTGTAGATGTTCCCTAGATACTGTGGATCAGGATTAGGGAACGAGAGTCGTTTCCTTACTGATGATCCCCCTCGAACTTCTCTATCTGATGTAGAATGTCTCTGCCTGGGTGTACTCTGTGTTCGAGCTCTGTCCCTTGCTGATTCTGTGGCTGCCATGTAGTTTGGTGTTGTCGTACTCAAGCGTAAGCTAGGGGTATTTGCTGCTGAGTGGCTTTTATATCCTTTACTGCATCGCGGACTTGCTGATTGAACCTGCTGTGGCCTTGTATCGCGTAGCGATGGGGTCATAGGGCGTGTGGTGTTTAAGCCTGGAGAGGCAACATGCAGGCTGTGTCTCCTATGCTGCTGTGATCGCTGAAAACTTGTTGGTGTGCTGAGATGAGGTGGTAATGACTCCATTTCAACATTCTTTACTGCCTCTATTTTGTGTTTTGTTAGTCTAATGTGATTCTCACTGTACTCTTTAGAGTCCAGCCACTGACTGAGCCATTCGTTGTCCTTGTTTTCCTGGTCTTTCTCATCTTTTGGATATACTTTCTGGTCAAATCTTCGTATCTTGATGTAGATAAGAAATATCACATGTGATCATTTGAACCAATGACAAAATTATGCAAATGGAAGTTAAAAAAGCTTCGTTCTTCTCCCCATTTCGGAACATGTCTGAACTTATTTTAGTTGTAAATCGAGCTTGTGTAGGTGAAAAAAACAAAGCATATACGTAAAGTGACAAACCTGTTGAGATAAGGCAAAGGCAAGGGCTTGTTCACGGCATAAAGATGCTTCCTTTTTGCTTTGAAACATGGCTTCAATATCCTCTATTGTGTATAAAGGGCTTTTGCATTGCTCTTCAATGCTATTCTCATCTCCAGACTGCACATCAGGGTGCATAAAGGGGTGAAATTTCGGCCTAGTTAGTCACAAGTTGAAAAGAAGGCTCGGCATGCATATAGAGAGGGAGGGGGGGGGGGTGTTACCATTGGTTTTCTTTGACAGATATTTTTGTATTTGTCCCATAAGTTGTTACTTTCAGCAAACATAGACTTTCGGGTTAGACCATGTGAAACCTTTGGTGAAGATTGATCACAGAGTTTAGCTTGCACACGAATCAGAGCTTGCATACATTTCAATGTCGTCTTTGCTTGCTTTCTTATGTTATGGCCTCTCACTAATGCTTGCAGCTTCACAATCCCCTTGAGTGCTCGCAGAGCTCGTCTTGCCTTCAGATAAGCAATTAGTATCAGTGGTGGAAGTAAATGGTATACTGAACAATGCTCACAAGTCATACAATCCTCTGATATGGCTTTAGTGACCACTGATTAGTAATTGAAGTATGTATTCAGTATATTCTGAAAATGACCTTGTTCATATCTGTTGGCAACTAATTCTACTACTAGTACTAATCAGATACTTGCATTACAAAAAATTCGCGGTATTCCACTGAAATCAGTTTTGACAAGTAAAAACTATTAACTGCATATAACTAAAACACTAGTCAGAAAAAAAAACTACTTAATTCTTATCCATGAGTATAACTTGAGTTTTGTATATATCAGGCATAAACAACATATCCTATTCATTTTTCGAAAAGTACTACGAAGTACAAGTTTCTTCGTATAAGATTTAAAATCATGCTTGATGCAAGGTTAAATATCAAGGATTTTCCTTGTGAACAATACATAAATTGAAGCAACGAATTACTAGTTTCTGAAAGAATCAGTACATTTGTGATTTGTAGGCCTACAAATGCAGGGGCACAATGTGTATTGACAACGAACAGTACGGGCGAAGATGACAAAAAGGTTAAATAAAATAAAAATAGATAAAAGAGTATGTTACTTACTAGGTAGCCTCTAAAAACTGTCTGAATAATCAAAGCAGCATAGTATTCTCTAGCCAAATATGCAGGTATTATGTTCTGAACTCTAATAGCAGTTTTAGTAGTTGCCACAGCTGATTTTGCTGCTGCTATACTAGCTTCTGCCGCGGCTATTATGCGTCTGTGCTGATGGATTGAAATCGAATCTGCTTGCACTTCTTTGCTAGTCATGTTTGCCTCATATTGTTGATTATGACTAGAATTTTTCCTGAAAATCCATCTTCTTTTCTCTGTTTTCTGTGGACAGGCATTCAGAAATAACAGCAGATTATCAGGTGAGAACTTCAGAAAACTGTTACTAAAACTACATTCAGAAAACATGCTTAATTAGAATCATCACCTTTTCTTCTTCTTCATCATCTCTTGCACATTCTTCTTTTCTCTTGCAGTTTTTCTTAGGCGATGATTTCATAGGAGATCGGAAAACCTTCTTCACCGCGGTAATCCAGGATGTACCGCCTGCCTTCCCCATTCAGCTTGCATAAAAACTTATGCAGCTAACTGAGCCAGGTTTCAATATTTGAGAGGTAAATTTGATCTTACTATAATATGACTAACAAAGACATAATGTATATGTGTACGAGTATAATAGAGTTACAATTTATATATACTCGCCGTAGTAAGTAAGTAGTGTGAGTGTATGATGGTAAATATTATACTCTTTAACATTAAGTCATCATGTCAGTGAATCTTAAATTTGAGTATCTTGATATTGGGGAACATAAGTGTTAGTGATGGAGGAGAAAATAAGGAGGCACATAAGCCCACTAAAATAAAGCCATATGGGGAAACGTTAGTGTTAGGGTCCTTAGGGAATAGAGATTATATGGGGGAGAGAAGTACTATTATGCCATGCACAATCACCACCTCTTTCCCTCGAATCGAAATATTTTTCTACTTCGTATGTTGTTAGAGAAATACCTATCTTGTCCTTACATATGTCAAAATCAAAACTTTATAATCCATCGGGTTGAATTGAAATCAATAACACTTAACAAAGTGAGTTCAACCGGGCCTAATTATCTGGTCATGTATATGTTACAAATAAATTAGTGTTTCACTATGCATAAATAGGAGCAATAAAATCAAACCCATGGTAACCATCATTTAAAAGCGAAATAGTCTAGTAACTCATACATCAACAAGTCAAGAATCTTATGACCCACCAGCACTCATTAAGCTAACAAGAATTGAATTTTATAGATCTTTTTTATCTTTCAATACAACACTTTGACTATTAATATTTATATACGTTAATTTATTATTGAGTCGGACATGCAAGCATTAATCCAACAAATAGAGATAGATAGGAGAAAGTGATATAAGAGGGAGTGCATGTACATGAGTACATGTACATGAATTAAGTAGAGTAGAAGAGGACTGAAGGAAGCAGGCAAATGCAAAAGAAAGGCATGTGATATGGTAAAAGAAAATAAAGGCAATCACGTGGGTATTGAAAGAGTACAGACAACTGAAAGACGAGAGAAGAAGAGGAGGGAGAAGTTAAGTGTTGGTTGGCTTATCTGCTATTGGGATGTGCAACCAACTTAAGATACTTACTACCCAAATTCATCAATATTGCTGCTACCACAATTTTTACACTTAAATATCATATCTTATACGAGTAATATAAATTTAGTTTACATAAATTTTTATTATAAGATATGATATTGAGAGTTTAGAGACCTCGAAGACTGCCATTTTGAAGCCAGTAGTATGATAGTGGTAAATTTTTGATGGGGAACTTGTTTCTGGGTACCAGAGACCTCTCTGCCAATTTTTGCCGTTAGACTGGTCAAACTGTCACACATTTTTTTAATACGGAGTATTATTTTTACTAATCATATTATATAGTACATGCATGTATACATAATTAAATGATACTTGTATATAGTGTATATAATCTGAAAGTCCGTAGTTGTTACATTAAATGATACTTTTGTAGTTTAATGCAATCAATGATTTATATAGAGTGCGGGATCTGAACGCATAAATAATAAGATTATAAATGTTTCTGAAATCAAATATTATTGTGTTTGATCAACAGCTTCTGCTTGCATAACCATGTGGTTTGGACCATTGTCTGTTGCCTAGACATGGTTTCAGTTCTATTGAACACATTTTTTGGCATGCTTGATTTAACTTTATTGCTTGCTTGTTTTTTTGTTATTAGAAGAAGAATAACTAGTTGTCTTGAATTAAAAGAGGAGCGGGAGAACGATTAATGTATAAGATTGGTGGATAGCAATTTATATAGTCGATCATTAGTTTGAAATTTGAAAATGATTATGTTAGGTTTATACCAATTACGTGGTCTATCTTTTTAGTTATCCTTTGAAGTTTTAGGTACAAAAACTTTTGGGTGCATCGAGTATTGTTTTAGGATATCTTTTAATCTGTTTTAGGTAATTTTTAACATGTTTCAATGCTAAATGTATCTTAAAAGGTGATTATCAAGAGATAAGTTTTATAATGTAATTACCTTTATAAATTTAAAAGTTTATTTTCTTAGTATATTGCTAGTATATACAACTAAGTTAAGGTTTGCCTAATGGAAAGGAGAGTCTTCCTAGGGGCAGTTTGGGGGAGGAATTTCCCTTACTTAGATCCATCAGAAGTTTTGCCTCAATACATTGTCATTTTTTTTTTTTTTTTCCTGATAGACAATAAATCGTCATTCTTAAGGTGCCTCTGATGGGGATTAAACCCGAAACCTTAAGATTGTATAGATTTCATTAGATTAAGCTTAGGTTGGTGTGGTACATACTTTACAAAATCACGAGTGGTAGATAGTTGATGGGCGGACACTCGAGTCAAGAAGCGGCAGTCCAATTCATGCGACTCTATTATTCAACACGTGGATTTTTGGACCTCTACTTAGACCCAGCCCAAAGCTGATATTGCCGATCAAAGGCCACAATTCCACGAGCTCTCTTTTCATCATTTATTTTACTTACAATAAATCTTAAAGGTTAAAGATTGTTAAAAAATATTACTAACATAATTATTCTTACTAATACACCGAGTTGAAGCTTGAACTTACCTCAAATTATATACGGAGTAAGCTACTAGAAAATGAAAACACTGCTTCAAGTAGTCTTTGCCACCTCTTTGAAACAAGCTCTACGGAGTACTACTTAGAGACCGATTAGTTCGCACAAGGTAAACGAAATAGAATCAACAAAGGGAAAGGAGGAGAAAGGAAAGTTAATCCCTCTTTTTTGTATTGTTGTTTGTTTTACATAAACAAAGGGAATCACATTTGCAACCACCACTACTCTCATCCTTCTACAACCAGGCAACCACCACTACTCTCCTCCTTCTACAACCAGTCAACCACCACTACTCTCCTCCTACAACCAGTCAACCACCACTACCCCTTAAATCTACCATTCACCTACCACCACCACCAATTTAGCCACCACCCTCCTCACGACCTGCCATCGTCTCCCCTGTCGCTTGCCTGGCCACGCTGGTTCCTTTCCCTCTAGATGCCCTCTTCTCTCTCAATTTTTATTTTTCTAAAATTTTAGATCTAGTTGCTTGGTTGTTTATAAGGTGTTAAGGATTATTTTTTAGATGTTTGTGGCTAACTAGGGGTGTTTATGGAGAAATTTAGGGTTTGAGGTGGTTTTATTGTGGATCTGGAGGTTTTGGAGATATGGGTGGTGGTTGTGTCGAATTGGGTTAGGTGGTTTACACAAAAGGTGGGGTTTTCGGGTGGGTTTGGGTCGATTTGGTGCGATTGTTTTCGGGGAGGGTGGGTTTAGGGTGTTTTCGGGGAGGGTGGGTTTTTTCGGGTGGGTTTAGGGTGATTTGGGTGGGCGGTGATGCTGGTGAAGTTGGGTCGGTCGATGGTGGTGGTGTCGACGGTTGGGCGGTGGTTCTGGTGACGGTTAAACAATGGTGATGGTGGCTAGGCGTCGACGGCTATGGTTGCTGGGCGGTGGTTTTGGTTGTTGGGTGGTGTTTTGGTCAAAGGTAGTTACAAGTTGGTCATGGCAGTTGGATGAAGAGAAATTTGGGGGAAAGAGTGATTCCCTAAAGTGGGGGGGGGGGGTGAGAATCAAAGTAGAGGATAATGGAGTAATAGGAGGGGTAAAGGGAATGATTGAATGTGTGTAACAAACATCATCAAAGGGAATTAAGGTATTTGATTCCTTTTTCCTTTCTTGAATACCCACAACCAAACAACCTCTTTTTTTTTTTTTTGAAGAAAGCTAGGCTAGTATTAATTAATCAAGGCAAAATCCGTGAGTACATACAGGGAAACCTCAATAGGATAATGGTTTTCCCACACTTGTTCACAATCAAAAGGTACTAGCTTAGCGAGATGGTGCGCAACAAAATTACCATCATGATTTACATGGGATCAACTAACCGACTTAAAAGAAGAACTAGCAAATAAAATGTCACCTAAGACCAAATCCAAATTAGTGAAATGAACAGCTCCTTTGGTCAGCCTGCGCACTAATAACTGGCAGTTAGACTCGAGGATTACGTCCTCCATACTGTATCGCCTAGCAAGCTTGATAGCCCAATCCAACGCCTTTGCTTCAGCAATTTCTGGTGGCCAATGAGCTCTGACTCTCCTTGTGGCAACAAAAACCACTCTCCCTTCATGATCTCTCGCCACCGAACCCAGTCCAACCCATCGTGCATCAACCAGAGAGGCATCCATATTTATTTTTATGGTGCCCAGGGGGGTGCCTTCCATGTCTTCGCACTAGCAGCAGCCTTTGGAGTTGTGGTCTTGTAGATACGGATGTTGTAACTGTCGTATTCCTCTGACAGTCTAGCAGCCCTTTGAAGCAGAATCTCATTCGGAGTCGTGGTGTTCTCAAAGCCTTTCTTATTTCTTTCATGCCATATATACCATGCAAGAAATACTCCCCGTTGCACCATCTTCTTGTCTAACTTGTTCCAGCTTTCTACAAGACTACCAAATGATTCATGTTCCTCCCATTTTTTCATAGGAGCACAACGACTATCGATCCACAAGTCCCTCACCCGTACACACCCAAAAATAGCATGAGCAGCTGATTCATCTTCGTTCAAACATACTGGACAAATTGACGTGTCAATCATGTGCCTTGCAGCGAGAAGACCCTTCACTGGTAGCGTACCAGTACAGAGACGACATAGGAAATGGCATGCTTTAGGACTGACATTCAGCCCCCACAAGATCACAAAGGCGCGATGAAATCTATCAAAATTGCACCTCTTCCCCAGCATATAAGAGGTTTTTACAGAATATTCACCATCATCAGAAAAGGCCCTAGTTATTGTTAGGTTTACAGTGTATTCAACCTAGAAAAACACTTAATAAATTGTGTGGGACAAAACCTAAATAATGAAATAATGTGATTACACTAACAATGTAATGTAATACAAACCAAACACAACCAAGGTGTTACAATCAAGTATTATAATATCAAAGAAATTACAGAAAATCTTTAAAAGATACACTAATATGAAGACTTAAACACTTGCCTATACTCCAAGCCAATCAACCAAGCATGAACATGAGAATTGCAATGTCCCTTGAGACTATGATCTTGATACTCCGTCAAAGGCGTATGAATACTTTCCTAAAGGGATTAATTTCCCCCACACGGTGCTTGGGTTAATCCGGAAATTCCCTTTGAGATACAATTAACAGGTCTTTCCGTTCTTAGCACAAAGAATCGATAACAAAGATGAATGATTCTCGAAGAAGGATAAAATCAAGAAGATTTTCTCAAATAGTTTGCAAGAAATTTGGAGAAAAATTGGAGAATTCTTGGGGAGGAGATCAAAATGAATGTTCTGTATTTTCTTTTTGAAAAACCTCATTCTATATAAAATAGAATCAACTGTCGTATAAAACCGCAAAACAGCAAGAAGCGCGGGCGCGAGCGAAGAGGCGCGGGCGCGCCACCACATCAGCGCGGGCGCGCCACCTGCCCGTGCGGGCGCGCCTCCTTCTTTGCCTAAAAACTCGATTTTTCCAGAAAGTTAGCGCGATTTTAGCGCGGTTTAGGCGCGGGTCGCGCCATGCCATGACGCGGGCGCGCCTCCAAACTTTTCCATATTTTCCAGAAACTCATCGTGGTTTTGTCGCGGGTCGCGCCTATCTGGCGCGAGCGCGATTCAGAAGAGCGAGCGCTCCTCCGACACTCTAAATTATCAACAATTATCTCATCTCTTTGATTGTACCTGCTAATAGGGATAGACAAAATACACCTTACATCTCTTTCATTAAAAACTTCCTCAATCAGCTCGACATGCCACTCATTTGTCTCGCCATTGATAAGGTATGCCACTTTCATGAGGTCACTCCTTTCTTGGCTAGTCACAAATCTTCCATCTCCATCCGCTAACCAAGGATCAATCCATATATTTATGTCTCTTCCATCTCCCACTCTCCATATGTGACCTTCCAAGATTAGAGCCTTTGAGCTCAAAATACTCCTCCATGAGTAACTGTTTGCGTACCCTAAACTTGATTCAAGAAAGGTATGATTGGGGTAATATTTAGCACGAAAGACACGCCCTAAGAAAGACTTTGGAAACCGAACTAATCTCCAAGCATGTCGGCCTAGTAAGGCATCATTAAAGATTAATAAGTCTTTGAATCCCATTCCTCCCAAGCACTTTGGGGTACCCATATTATCCCAACTCACCCAATGCACTTTCCTCTGAGTATTCTTCTGACCCCACCAAAATCGAGCCATAGCCGATCTTAAGCTTGAAATAACCAAAACAGGAAATTTGTATACCCCCATGAAATAAGTCGGAATTGCTTGTATTACGGATTTGAGGAGAATTTCCTTTCTAGCTCGGGACAAAAAAATTTCCTTCCATCCCTTTAGTTTCTTCCAAACTCTATCAACCAGAGCTCTGAAAATAGTTATTTTTTTTTTTTATCTATTCACTATTGTAGGAATGTCGAGATACTTCTCATGTCTATCAACTAGCCGCATTTTGAGAAGACTCAATAACTCATCTCTCTGCTCAGTTTTCACCCCCGTACTAAAAGACACTTCTAGCTTTTCATAGTTAATTTTCTGCCCGGATGCCGCTTCATACTGGTTGAGTATATCAACTATCACTATTCCCGTCGGTTAGCCCTAGTAAAAAGGAGGTTATCATCTGCAAAAAGAAGGTGAGAGATCTCTGGTCCCCCACGGCTAGCCTTAGCCCCATGAATCTTTCTACTACGCACATTATTCTGAATCATTCTAGAAAATACGTCAGCAATCAGAATAAAAAGATACGGGGATAAAGGATCCCCCTACTGGATGCCCCTAGTTGGGACAACCGAGCCACAAACTCCACCATTTATGACAAAAGAGTATGTCACCGAAGACACAAATTTCATCACCAGATTCACCCACCTACCATCAAAACCCATAGTGAGAAGGAGATGTTGCAAGAAACCCCATTCAACTCTATCATATACTTTGCTCGTGTCTAGCTTCATTCCATCCACCCTTTCGGCCCTTACTTCTCTTTTTCATGGTGTGAAAAATTTCCAAAGCTATGAGTGCATTATCAGTAATGAGTCTGCCTGGAACAAAAGCACTTTGGTTCTCTGTAACCACACTCGGAAGAATACTTTTCAAACGCAGAAAAATGGCTTTAGACACTAATTTATAAATCACATTACAGAGAGCAATAGGTCTAAATTCCGAGGTGAGAGTAGGGGAGTCCACTTTCGAAATAAGCACAATGTTTGTATGCTTAACAGTCGAAAGAGAACCAGAACCATGTAGAATACTACTAACAAAATTAGTAACATCATCACCAACTATATGCCAAAAACGTTGGTAAAAGATAGCATGCATGCCATCAAGTCCAGGCGCTTTGCAAGGATGCATCTGAGAGAGAGCTAGAAAAATTTCATCTTTTGTGAACGAGCGCGTGAGGTCCTCATTCATCTTCGGGATGATCACCTTTTCCACATGCTCTAGGACAGTAGAAAAATCTGTTTCTGAGGGAGAGGAAGTACTAAACAGATTTTTATAGAAGATACTAACAATCTCTTCAATTTTGTTCTCGTCAATTTGCCACACACCCAAGTCATCAAAGAGTCCTTCGATCGTATTTTTCCTCTTCCTCTGCGACACCTTATGGTGAAAGTACTTAGTGTTTTTATCACCATTCTTGACTTCACTCACTCTCAATCTTATGTACCAATACGCCTCATGCTGCTCATTTAACTCCTCCAGCTTTTTCTCTAGCGTATTGCACTTGGCATAACTAGCACTTGAGATGGGCTGTTGTTGAGCGTGTTTGAGGGCCACTCTATATCATCAATTTGTTAACCAATTTTGTCATAATTGCTGCCACTCCATGCCTCTAAACCCCTTCCCACCGTAACAATTCTCTCCACAGTTGAGAGCCCATTAGAAGCATCTCACGCACTCTTGACCACTTGTTCACAACTTTCATCAAGCAGCCAGCATGTTTTGAGTTTAAACTCTCTTTTCTTTTACTTATTCTTCGATTTCCCTCTATCAAAAGGGTGAAGAATTATGGCAACATGATCAGAGCTTACTCTTATTAAATTCTTAGTGTAAGCATTCGGGAAAATAGCAGCCCGCGTATCAGACACCAAATAGCGATCAAGCTTTTCTCGAACTCTAGTAGCAACATTTCTCCCCTGTTCCCAAGTATACCAGTTTCCCACAAAGTTAATGTCACGAAGGGTGCATTCGTCAACCACACTCCAAAAGTTGTTTATTTCCCTACACACTCTGTCAGCTCCCCCTCCTTTTCCTCATAGCTTAATAACTCATTGAAATCACCTCCGAAGACAATAGGTAAATTCGATTCTTGATAGAGAAACTGGATTAAATCCCAAGTCTTATACTTCTCCTCCTCCTTGGGCCACCCATACATCCCCACGAAACGCCAAGGAGCCTTACCATTCATACGGAAATCACCACAAATATGATGTTGAGAGAACGAAATAATGGTCAAGTCAACTTCCGCCCTCCAAAATAAGGCCTCCTGCTTTCCTCACACTATCAACTCCAAACGCATGAGCAAAACCCAGACGATATTTTAATTTCTCTGAATTACACCTCTTATCATTGTTTCCGACAAAAAATTATCTGGGGAAAATTTCCTACTCCATTTGCGGAGCTGAAGAACTGACCAAGGGTTGCCCACCCTTTGGCAGTTCCAACAAAAAGACTCATAATCCCTGGCAGGGTGGGTCCGAGCCAACCTCCGCCGATAAATCAAGACAAGCCTCATCCCTCTTCACCCGTTTTCCTCCAGTATCCACATCATCAGCTTGATACTCACTCTCCAAGCATCTTTTTTTATTTAGTGAGTTATCAACCACCCTCCCTCCAAGAAGATCCGAGTCATGAGAAGCCTCAAGGTTGTTTTGGGAACCATCCTTAATCTCCATACTGCTAGTCATATTGCCTACTTTTTTAGGTTTCACAATCTTCCTCATTCTGCTCACCTCTGTTTTGACCGTGCTTCCCACCCCCATTACAAATTTTACTTGAGTGGCAGGTTTTGTTAATTCATAATATTCCCATCTTTCACCAAAGTATCAGTGCAGGAGGTAACATGTGGGGTAGATGGTTGGTCAGTACTCACATTAATGTGTAGATTCTCCTGCAAAGGTTGTGACACTAATCCAAGT
Source organism: Chenopodium quinoa (assembly GCF_001683475.1). Taxonomy (NCBI): domain Eukaryota; kingdom Viridiplantae; phylum Streptophyta; class Magnoliopsida; order Caryophyllales; family Amaranthaceae; genus Chenopodium; species Chenopodium quinoa. The sequence goes on from NW_018743175.1 coordinate 847,764, forward strand.
GCATATTCTTTCTCTCTCGCACACCCTGCCCCAAAAATAGCTATAGTCATTTCTCCCTCCTTATCCGCCTTGGTATCATGCTCAATCTCAACAGGTTTTGTGATAAAGGTGAGCTTCCTGGCTGCCAGAAACTCTTCCACCTCTTCAAGCTCCTTCGTCCTTCCCTTCATAGGTGAAGTTTTAAGCCACCTGCCCCACCCTAATTTGTTCTTTTTGCTCTCCTCGTAAACTAACTGACAATCATTTCCAGCATGGCCAATAATACCACACGCAAAATAGAATTAGGGTAAACATTCATAAGCGAACTCTACACAAATCTCCTTCCCTGATTTGTCACAGATGCGTTGGTATCGTCTAAGAGGTTTTGTCACATTCAACATGAAGGTTCAATGGGCACTCAATGAACATTCTGGATCCTGTTCTTCCACCAAGCATAATTATTTCCATTAAACTTGGGTGTCTTGTTGTCATAACCGATTGCACTTAATTCTTAAGTACTCATTCTTAACTCCTCTAGATGTTACTCTTTCGAGAAGCTTAGGCTCTGCATTCAACATGAAGGTTCAATGGGCACTCAAGAGGGGGGGGGGGTGAATTGAGTGTTAAGTAATCGTTAGCAATTTTTGCTTCTTTTCGGATTATGTGTAAGGAACCAGTTGTGCTGGTTCCCTTATGCAGCGGAATAAAACAAAGCAATAAAGAACACCACAGATTTAACGAGGTTCAGCCAACTCTGGCCTACGTCCTCCTATCCTAAGTCCTTTATTAATCTACTCCGAAAAATAAAGACAAAGAACACTCTACTGTTTCCCTACTCCAGGAACCAGTAAACCCCACACTCTACTCCGAATGTGCTCTAAACTTACCCTCGTAAGTTCCTAGTGTGTTTGAACTCACAAACACTCACCAAGTCTTCAACCCCTCTGTCAAAGACTTAATACAAGATCAAGAACTCTCTAATGATCTAACTCTCAAAAGTCAAATAGAGAAAAACGTTAAAACACTATTATGCTCTTGTGTATCACTTAATAATTGAATTAGTGCTTTTAGCTCTCAAAAGTAAAACTCTATTAAAATGCGTGAGAGCCGTGTCACTGATTATTCAGAGTAAGATGTATTTATAGGTTAGTTGGCTAAACCCTAGTTACCTAAAATCATGCATATAAGATATATGCGATTTTATGATAAGTATTTATCCTAATTAATTTGATCACAAGATAAAATCAATTTAGGATAAATTACTTCCTAGTTTTTAGCTAACCAAAAATATCATCTTATCTTTAGCTGCTTGGATATATTTTAAATCAATATTTTTCGGAAAATATCCTTTTTGTAAAATCTTTGTAAAAACGACAGCTTGAATAATCTGTTCAGTTAACCTGGTTCCCTGACCTGGTTCCCTGAACTGAATATGTTATGAAATTTGTTCCAAACCTTGTACCAAATTTCATAACGATATTTAATATACTAAAAGCACTTTATATACTCAATTATATAAGTTATACTACGGAGCATTTACATGAAGTTCCTAAATAACTCTTTGAGTGTAGTCTTCCTTCATGCATTCATTAAGTCTTGAAAGCTTCCATGAATGAACTTAATTATTGACCAAAGGACCTTCCTTTAAGTTGATTGAAAATCCTTTCAAGCTTCCAATCTTAGAAATCAACTTAGATACTGCACATTTAACAAAGTTAATGTACAATACTAAATAAGTAACCGCCTTTCATAAAAGCAGTTTGAGAGAACAGTTTATACTGGTTCCCTACCAGTGCATAGCTCATTTATCATCTAATTGTTCCCTGTATAAAGATAAGTTAGTTCAACAAATATCTCATATAAGTAATAGCTTATCTAGGGAAACAGTGTTCTATTTTAGCTGGTTCCCCCAACTGTATTGAACACTTTCAAAGACCTGTTTCCCTTAGCTGTTTGTCATCATTCAAAACTATCAATCAAAACCTAAGGGACTCAACACAACATAACTTTAACCCTCCTGTACCGGTCTAATCCATGAACATCCTCCTCCATTTCAATTACCTCCCCTAAGTTCATCACAAGTTCTTTCACATCATTATCAGACCTACAATTAAAGGGGAGATGCTTAATTCTCACCCAAAACGGTGAGTGAACCAGTACCATAGTTTCCGGTTTCTCGTCACCTTCAATCTCTTTCAAGACTAGAAACATATTGTCAAAACACCATGGTCTCCCCTTCAAAACCTTCTCCTTTGGAAAAATTGGAAAGCGTAAAGGTTAGATTCGAGCACCCTAATTACCAAATTCCCCGATAAAGCCCAAACTTTCATCATTGTATTTCAGAAGGCTTCAACGTTGTATGAACGATCAGTGATATTTCTTCCAATAAGCATCAAGTCAAATTTTTCGGCTGGGTGGGTGGATTCAACCACCCCTAAATCAACAACACCTCTTTTGTCCTCTTCCAATCTGAGATTTGCATATCGTGAGACAATATCGTCCGCCATAATAACAAAGAGGGCCCCTGTCAATTGATAGCAGAGCCGCCGATGAAACGACAGAAAAACCCTAACATCTAGAGAGTTCACCCTTTCTTTCGAGGGAGAGATAACCAAACGACCTCTTACTAAGAGTCTTCAAGTTACTTTACTAGGCAAAATGTTTTCTTTTTGTGTTGACGCATCTATTTCATAGTTAACCTCAAATCAGGTTTAAGTTAGGTTAAATATGTTTGTCGGTTGTGCTAGATCATCTCACATTATGTACCTTGCCTTATGATTGAGTCCACTAACTACATATCGATTCCAAATTTTCAGAAGGATGCCTAGCTTAGAGTCTTCATTTGTGTACGTGAACTAAATTTAACTTATTTATCTTCATTGTCATGTTAGGTTATATACATGCCACGCCTATGCCTTATCGTGTTTCTTTTAAAAAAAATGTGGCTAAACCCAATTCACAGCTTGTCGTGTCATGACATAAGTTAGACAGACTTGACCACTACCATATTTATATTGGGCACGCTTATTTTGACATTTATGTTCAACAGTCAATATTTTTCAAGAGCTAATCATGATTGACCTAACCCAAAACACATGAGTGTGTGAATTTTGGGACTAACTTTTAGATCACATGCGGCCTAATAACGAGCAAGTTTGGGGACATTTGGTGATTACGATTTTGTTGTTTAGCATGACGTTACGACCATATGGCATTGAAAAAAAAATCTATAAAAATGTTATAAAATATTATCCGGATGTCCGTTACGCCCTGTATTAATCCATACTATTCTAGATCTAGGGTTTATTGTTTTTCAAGCAAACTCTAGTTACATTGTATGTATAGTATATATTTCTCCCTTATACGGAGTCTATGAATTAAAATAAGTTTGTTCTCTCCAATTTTCTCTGTTCTCTTTATTTCACAACATAAAATGTATTTTCAACTAATTTTGCCAATGTTTCTCTCGATCTAACTTATGATTACCTCTATTATTTTTCAGGTAAAATCTTATGTTAATCTTTTAAATAGAATTTAGGGTAGCTCAAATGAGTATTTGATCAATTATATTCAATTTTTTATGAATCAAACTTTAAGTTTTACCAATTAAAGTTTCCCAAAAGACCCAAATCCTTTTTATTCTTTTTATGAAGTTTCTTTTGTTGTTCACACACAAGGCACAACTATCACAAGTGTAATCCTAAAATTCCGTAGCAATTGGGAAATACCCCGTAATAGCCTTAAATGACCCTCACTAGTCAGTAAGTTGCACAAGAACGGGTATTGACACGGATACGGGTATGAAACGGATACGGAAAAACATTTATCTCAAAATAAGGGACACGGGTACGAGATGTTAAAATTCATATAATTTATTTTAAAAAATGAATTTGGCCATATATTTGTCATTCCGTCCTCTCATTTAGATCATATTGTATCATATTAACAATGAGATATATATAAAAGCACCCATATTATTTAACAATTACCATATTTATCTTATTTTACTTAAATTTTCTCATTAAAAAAAGTTGAACCACCCGTATCATAGTAGGATATAGTCCGAGACGTATTGTCATGTGTTCCACAAGCGTCGGTGTCTGATACGATATCCGACACAAACACGACAATTGGATGAAACGTCCATGTATCCTAACTAGTCACTACGCTACTACAGTTCACATTTTCAAACTCAAATCGGCGCCTTCCTCACTTCTTTCGTGAATAACCACAGTAACCCCCCTTCACTCTCCCCCCAAAATCACATTTTTGAATCTTGAATTTTTCTCTCTCCTCCTATTCTCATAACTTCCCCTCTTTTTTCCTCATCAAACTCGCTACAAAACTCAAACCAAATTCAAAAACACCCCAAAAATTAAAAAATCACAAAAAATGGGTTGTGTATCTTCAACACTCCTAAACCAAGACGATGATTTCCCCCAAATCGGAAGCACCGCCTTTAACCACCACATTGTCTCTCTCACTTCCACCACTTACGGCCTTCTTTCGCTAGATCCCCCACCAGCCTCTTCCCCTATGACACCGCCTCAGCCGCTCCCTCGCTTCTCTCTAACACCCAAATCTCTATTCGTTGACCAACCTCCTACCGAAGTCATCAATTCATGGGAACTCATGGCCGGCCTCGACTCAATCACACCCGAAAATAATGAGATTCAAGATAACAATAAAAGTTTTAGATTCACTCCTCAGTTGTCTAACTCCAAACCTTGTACCCCTAAATTCTTTTCCAAATTCAAAGAGAATTCGAACCCGAATACTAATGCTCGGGTTCGAAAGCCCCGGCAACTGTTTCCAGAACTAGATGCCGGGGTAGAGAATACGGCGATCCATGGTTGCGGAATTAAGTGTAAATTGGAGCAGTTTCCGGAAATTTGTCCGCCAAATGGGGAGGACAAAGTAGTGCTTTACACTACCTCTTTAAGAGGGGTTCGGAAGACGTTTGAGGGTTGCAATGCGGTTAGATCGGTGATTCGAGGTTTGAGTTTTGGCATTTGCGAAAGAGATATATCAATGGATCGCGGGCTAAGAGATGAATTGAAGAAATTGTTTTCGCCTTCGCCTTCGCCTCCGCCGCTGCCCTGTTTATTCATAAAAGGGCGGTATATTGGAGGAGTTGATGAAGTGTTGAAATTACATGAGGAAGGTGGGCTTGTTGAGCTGCTTCAAGGGTTACCGAGACTCGAGGCCGGTACCGTGTGTGAAGGGTGCGGTGATGTTAGGTTCTTGCCTTGTTTTCGGTGTAATGGGAGTTGTAAATTGGTTGTGGTTGTGAAAGAGGTTGATGATGATAATCCGGAAAATGTTATTAGTATGAATAATTATGTTAGTAGTGATAGTATTCAGAGGTCTGTTGTGATGAGATGCCCTGATTGTAATGAGAATGGTTTAGTGCTCTGCCCTATTTGCAGTTGATCAAATCATAAATTAATTTGTAAGTTTATCTATCTCAAATCTTCTCATTTGAGTTGTTTATTTAAACTATAATTTTAATTATATCATACTGTTTGTGTATTGTTAATGTAGTAATACAAGATATTATAAACTAGAAAATTCGGTTTCTACTTTTGCTGCTGCTGTTGTTGTTATTGTTAGTTTATAGATTTGACATGATTTGTATGAGTATGGCTAATTTTAACTCATAACTTTACGAGTATTATACGACTTTTGAAATTTTCAAGATATCGAATTATTGATTGATCATACCTTCACCTACACAGAATGACAATGACATTACTCTTGTTGGGTTGTACCAACTGTTTCGGTTGAAAACAATGGGACCTTGCCGAAGGTCCACTAAAATGGAGAAGACTGGATTCGATCCAAGCTGTGTTGGGCCGAAGGTTTCCTGCACAGTGAACACACGTAAACTAGCCTCGGGGGTGTTTCCGAGGAAGGCCCCTCCGATGCTAAAGTCAGTACAATGTGTAAAAAGGAAGACACTATGCAAGAGAGTTTGTAGCTTGAGGCTTTTGTGGAGTATTTCTCAATGCAAGAATGAGCATATGAGTTGGAATAATCCGTGTATGAGATAATGTATGTGATGATGCATGTGTTGTTGTGTCTCGTATGTGATGTTATGAGATGTCTTATGTAAGAATATGACTCTCTCCTTGAATGTGTTAATATGAGGGCTTTTATACCTCATCATATTTGGAGAGGTTGGGCTTTAGCCCAATTGGCTTACTTTGTGGGCTGACTTTTGACTTTTGAGCAATTGGAGAGTTGAACCTTGACCTTGGGCTTTTAATTGGATCATTTAGTGCTCAGGCCCAATTTTGACTAAATTGGACCCAAACAACTTGCCCCCCAGACCCGATTCGGAAGAATGACGGGTCGGGTTTGATTTAACTCAGAAAAGGAGGGAAGTAAATGATTTAATTGATCCAAAAATTTGAATTTAAACCGTAATTAATGAGATAACAATGGTTAATGATTTGCGGAAGTTGGACGGATAATGGGCGGTTTAATCACAAGACATGTGTTTAATGGTTACTTAGTGGGTACTTAAGAGAAATTAAAGCACAGACTCTTCGTATCCCGTACCTGGAGATATAAACAGAGGCGCGTCATTCTCCTCACTGATTCACCAACACAAACCCAGAATTCTTCGAGAGAGAATCCAAGAACCCGTATCAAAACTTCGCAAATTCCCCCGAGCATTGAGCTTAGAAGCTGAGACTTGCCACTACGAACTCGTAAATCGGCAACTTTCGCTTCAGATTAGGTAAATTCCTTTGATTTCAGTTTATTTTTCTTCGAATTCGAACTCCTTCCCCTCTTCTTTCGACTTTTCTCTTCGAAATAGTCCATGGCAAGAGGAGTTAGAGGTAGAGCCCGTGCTCCAAGAAGAGCAAGGCCGATTCCCGATCCTAGGAATAGGATTGGGACCTGGAATGGTCGAAGGCCGGAGTCTGACCCTGCTGATGGGATTAGGGCGACTCCCCTTTCCTCGGCTCCTCCTCAAAGAACGGATGAGCCGAGTGCTTCTGGACGGGACGATGAAATTCCCGCTGTCCTTTGGGATATCCTCCCTGGGTTTTCAGAGTGGGAGAATGCCGAAGTCGCTTCGGCCATGATAAAGAACCGCCCCTACTCATGGTGGGTAGAGAACGCCGATCAATATCGATTTGCCGAGCAAATTGAGTTGCACTACGGCATTTTTGAAGCTGATGGATATTGGTGCCGAATGCCCTCAGCATCCGATAGAATCCATCGTCCACCCCCGGGGTATGTGGGGGTGTACACGAGACAGCTTCAGTATGGGCTGAGGTTCCCTTTGGACGTTTTCGTCCGAGACTTGCTGATCCATTACAACATTTCCCTATGTCAGCTAACCCCCACCAGTATCCGAAGGGTGATGACATACTTATGGGTCTGCAAGTTCTTCAGATACGTGCCGAACCTGCACTGCTTCAGAAAGCTCCATCGGCTAGTGCCAAATATTCAGAGTGGGCACGGAAGCCATGGTTCTGGGTGGTATCGGATTGAGTCCCGGCCCCAATACTTGACCATGTGGCCAAATGACTCTTCAGACAAGGACTGGAGAGGTCAATGGATTTGGGTTAGGGCACCCATAGATCCGGGCCACCCTTGTGTCTTCAGCGCTCCCCGGTACTTAGCTGAGCCTGATCCCGAAATGGGAAGTCTAGGTCCCCCCGCAGATAACGGGGCGGATCCGAACCTGGATCAGCAAAATATCTTCGGCAAGCTGCCGAACCCGGGGGGGAGTGGTCGAATGCAGCATATCCCGGAGACTTGGCTCCCCGATACGCATTACGTTTTCCAAGAGAATATGCTAGCAGCTGTTGGCCTCAGCCGAAAGTTTAAGGATGGTAAGCTTCTTCGGCTGGGGCCGAGGCTTTTAACTACCTCTTTTTCTTCTCTCGCTTTGCTTTTTTATGCTGTGCCAACATATCTGAGCTAAACTTTTTCCCTTTCCTTTTTTCAGAGCGGGACGAGACCAACGTTGGTATTAACTACGCTCGTCTTGGTGTTAACCGAGAGCGAGTTGTAACTGAACGGGCCCCGTCTATCACTGAGCCGAGGCATAGGGAAGTTCATCTGGACTCTTCCCACTTCCAAATTGAGGCTGTTGCTCTGTATCAGAGGCAGAAGCCTTGGTGGAAGAAGAGAGACCCTTGGTTTCAGCTGCTGAACGAGGAAGCTGAAGCTGCCCGCACAGCCGAAGAGGTTGCACGAGTACTTGAGGCTTGTGAAGGAGGAGAAGGGTCCTCCAGAGCTGCTGAAGCCGAAGCTGCAGCTAGAGCAGCTGAAGAAGACGAGGCTTTGCTGAAAACCTCGGTGAGCTTTCAGACAACTTTTTTCTTTTCTTCTTCTTTTTTTTTTTTTTTTTTTTTTTTTTTTACTCACACTCTTCTTCCCCCCTGTCTGTTACAGTCTGAAGAGAGTAACAGACACAGAGAAGGCAAAGCTCCTGTTCGTCCCGAAGATCAAATACAAGAGTCTTCAGACTCAGATATGGACGAGCAGCCCCTTCTGAAAAGGCGCCGAAGGATGGCCATCATCGGCCCTCATGACTTTCAGCAGAGGCCGATGACCATCGGCGTCGCAATAAGGGAACCTGAGGAAGGCAATGGATCGCCGAGGGTTCCCCAGCCAACACCCCAATCTCCTCAAAAGACCCCTCCGCCACCTCCTGAGATGGAGGTGGATCAGAGAACTCCCGAACCTAAGGGAGGGGTCCAAGAAGAAATCAAGGAGAGTGCTGCTGAGCACGAAAATAAAGATGCCGTGATGTCAAGTGCTGAAGGCTTCACGGCAGATATCGCAAGAGAGGTTGAGGCTTTCGTCCTCACCCCTGAAGAAGAGGAGGTCATAGTACTTGACTCCTCTGAGAAGGACGATGCTGAGACAACCAAAGCTAATCAAGCTCCATCGTCGTCCTTCCCTTCTTTCCAGACTCTGCATTCTGGAGAAATGGGTTTCTCGGCCCCCCGAATTCCAATCCCAGATCACATCTGGGACCTCATATGGGGTCAAAACCGAGAAGGAGCTGCAGCCTACTTCGGCAATTTTGCTGGCATGTCCGAAGTAGACAGGGCAAGGATCTGGTCGCTGAAGGCCACTGCTGGGATGGGCGAATCCAGTAGATCAGTTCCTGACCCAGCCAGGTCTAACCAACTGCTGATGATGCAGGTAATTTTCCTTCATTTCCTCCGAAATTCAGCTCTATTTTTTTTTTCTTATTACTTATTTTTTTTTGTCTTCCTGTTTTCAGTTCGTGCACAATCAGACTCTCACTGTAGAGCTGATTGATACCCTACAAGATAGGGTAGACGCTGCTGTGCACGAAAGGAAGGTGGCTGAAGAGGAAGTTAAGCTTGCTAAGCTGAAGCAAGCAGCAGCTGAAGAGAAGCAGCAGGAGGTTGAGGAGTACGGTAAAAAAGCTGCCGAAGCTCTGAAAACCTTCTGCGATGCTATGGAGATGGAGGTTTTTCCCCCACTGATGGAAGGGGAAAAATTCCTCCAGGAGCATATGGGAGTGGACGTCTCCAAATTCAAGGCTGCTATTGAGAGCCGAATTCAAGAAGGAACTGCTGCACAAGCTGAAGTGCAGCAGCGTCTAGAGGCTCTTGAAGCCAGCCGAATGGCTGCTGAAGAGTTGCTCTTGGCCAAAGACGTCCAACTCTCAGAGGCTGCTGCTGCTGCTGAAGCTCAAAGAGCTAAATTCCAAGAGGCTGAGGATCAACTGCTGATCCAGAAAGTTGAAGTGGCCCAAGCTCAGACAAAGGCTTTCCAAATTCAGCAAGAGCTGAATGAGCTGAAGGGGTCCTCCTCCAAAGTCGCTGAACAGCTGAAGAAATCCAAGGAAGACTTGGAGGAGACCCAGAAGAAGCTGGCTGATGCTGAGGCTTTACTCAAAGTCCGTGTTTACACCCAAGAGGAATATGAGATGGGTTTCAGAAACGGATTCCGAGTATGCCGAAGACTCTGCCTTCATGCTGAGCCGAAGCTGGACTGGTCTAAATGTGCTGAGTGGGTCCAGAATCCCGAAGACCCTCACATGAAGTATGCAACTCCAGCTGAAGCTGAAATTCTTAAGGCTGAGGAAGCCGAAGAGGAAGCTGAAAGACTGGAGTTGGAAGCTGAGCAGAGGGAAAGGGAGGCTCGGCAAAGTGCAAAGCCCGCCTCTTCTGCTGCTGGGGCTGAGGCCACCATGGGACTCAACGCTGATCAGTCTGATCCTCCGGCTGAAGCATAGGAACTCGGGCAGTCGTCTTCAGAATCTTGCGGTTCATCATGTGCTTAACTTTAGACTTGCCGCTTTCTGAGTTTTTTTGCCTTGTTTTTTGCTTCAGCTTGCCTTGTCGTACAGCAGTTTTATTTTTTTGCTTATGTACGTATTTCGGCAGCTGTTATTTTCCGCTTGTGGGCGGCTGCCGATACTGAATTATTGAACTTGTAGCTCAAAAATTTTTTCTTCAGTTGCTTTATTTTTGAATGCTTTACTGTTTCTTTTCTTCAACTCTGCCGAACATAGCTGCACTGCGTGCTTCTTGCCCCCACAGAAATTGAAGTATGACTTTAGTTGAATAAGCAATTTCTGAACTTCTTCAAAATAGATATCCGAAACACAGGGCCAACTTAAGGCAATGCTTCTGGGATACAAGTCTTACTGAAGATTGACTGTCTGAAAGTTGGATATCCGAAACACAGGGCCAACTGAAGGCAATGCTTCTGGGATACAAGTCTTACTGAAGATTGTCTGAAAGTTGGATATCCGAAACACAGGGCCAACTGAAGGCAATGCTTGGGATATTAGCTTTCTGGGACTAACCTCTTTAGAACAAGTCTTACTGAAATTTGACTTCAGCTGAAAGACCAGCGTTCTTAAAGAAGACGTATATCCGAAACACAGGGCCAACTTAAGGCAATGTTTCGGATAATGGCTCTCTGGGATACAAGGCTCAGTTAAGGCAATATCCCAGGATTGTCCATGGACTCATGTCTTTGGAGAACAGGTCTTACTGATGTTTGATTTCAGCTGAAAGACCAGTGTTCTTTAAAAAGACTGAGTTTTGTAAGCCATCTGAAACCCAGTTACCCGAAGGCGAAGGTTTCAGACGAGGCTGATTTAAAAAGGCTGTTATCCTTGATTTTCTGTCTATCTTTGAAAAATGGATACCCGAAACACAGGGCCAACTTAAGGCAATGTTTCGGATAATGGCTCTCTGGGATACAAGGCTCAGTTAAGGCAATATCCCAGAATTGTCCATGGACTCATGTCTTTGGAGAACAAGTCTTACTGAAGTTTGACTTCAGCTGAAAGACCAGTGTTCTTTAAAAAGACTGAGTTTTGTAAGCCATCTGAAACCCAGTTACCCGAAGGCGAAGGTTTCAGACGAGGCTGATTTAAAAATTTTCAACTGTTGCTGTTATCCTTGATTTTCTGGCTATCTTTGAAAAATGGATACCCGAAACACAGGGCCAACTTAAGGCAATGTTTCGGATAATGGCTCTCTGGGATACAAGGCTCAGTTAAGGCAATATCCCAGAATTGTCCATGGACTCATGTCTTTGGAGAACAAGTCTTACTGAAGTTTGACTTCAGCTGAAAGACCAGTGTTCTTTAAAAAGACAGGTTTTGTCAGCAATCTGAAACCCAGTTACCCGAAGGCGAAGGCTTCAGACGAGGCTGAATAAAAAACCCTCAAAGAGTAGATAGAACAAAGAAAATTTTGAAAGGATAAACAGTTGTAAATTTTATATAAATGGCGGCTCCAAGGCCTGTCATTAGTTCAAAATGTACTTACAAAGATTGTTCTGCCCCGAAGGGTTTACACATGGTATTTTTTCAGTACATCAGCATTCCAGTGATTCTTCAACTCAGTTCCATCCAACTGCCGAAGTCGGTATGTCCCTGGCTGAAGCTCATCATAAATTTCATAAGGTCCCTCCCATGTAGCTGAGAGCTTCCCATGGATTCGGCCTTTCTGAACTGCAGCAGCATTCCGAAGGACAAGATCCCCAATTTTGAGAGGCCTTGCATGGACCCTTCAGTTATGGGAGATGAGGTCTGAACTTATCCCGGGCATATCAGCTGCCGAGAAAGTAAACACATCTCTGTTATCCCGCAGGAGCTGAATAAGTTCACAACGGGTGTTAGGATCAAGGTCCATCCCGATTGTTACACATTTCTCAGCATCTCCTTCGGCTAACTCAACTGTTTCAGTCTGTTGGTCCATGTCCATTGCCGATGGACTGGACTCTTCAGAATCTGGTCTGCTGCCAATGTCAGCAGGTGTCCCAGTCTTTGTGTTCTTCGGCTGGCTCTCTGAGTCTTTCGGCTCAGATGAAGAGTCAACCTTTTCCCTTTCGGGACCTTTTTCCCTGGGCACTGATCCTTGGGCCGAAGCACTTAGGCCTTTCGGCTTTTTTGTGCTTGGCTCTCTTTCTTTTTCTTTCTCCTCCTCATCCTTGTCGTCATCTGGGCGACTACTGGATGGCTTGAGGTAGTTGCACCTTCGGGCGTCCTTTTGGTTGCCCTGTATCCTTTCGGGGAAGCCGGCGTCTGAGACGTAAATCATCAGCTGATGATAAGTTGAGACGACCCCTTGGATCTCGTGAATTATGGGTCTCCCCAAAATCACGTTGTACACTGAAGGAGCGTCGATGACCAAAAACTCAATCATGACGTTCCGGGCTGCCTCATCGCAACCGATGGTGACAGGAAGTGTCACCTTCCCATCTGGATAAGTTGAAGCCCCATTGAACCCGGATACCGGATAGGGTACCGGCGTAAGGTGCTTGGGCTTCAGCTTAATTTGGTTGTAGGCCTTTCGGAACAGAATGTTTGCTCCGCTGCCACCGTCAACAAGGACCTTACTGACGTCGTGGTTGGCCACCGTGGCGATGATCACCAACAGATCCTCGTGAGGGAACATAATCCCCCGGCAGTCGGCGGCTGTGAACGTCATGTTCGGCACCGGCGACTGGGGAGATTGAATGTCAGCGTTGTTCACCTGGTGAGTCAAAGCTCTAAGGTGACGCTTGTGCTCCCTCCGAGAGTATATTCCTCCCGAGATAACATTGATCGGAGGGAATTTCCCCTCCGGTTTTTTACTGTTTTTCCGGGGGAAATCAAGGTCCTGCCGAGAGTCCTTTGCTAACCTCTCGGATTCTTTTTTCTCGCGGTGATCCGCGATGTATTTTTTCAAGTATCCCTTCCGGACCATGTCTTCTATCTGGTCCTTCAGCTGGATACACTCCTCAGTGTTGTGGCCCGAAGACTCGTGGAAGTCACACCACTGATTTTTATTTTTTTGCTGATACCACTCTGGGAGTGGTCTCGGCTTTCGGTAACTCTGCTCCTCCTTCGTCACACTGTAAATTTTGGCGCGTGGAAGAGAGAGCGGAGTGTAGGACTCGTATCTGCCTGTGTATGAGGCAAACCTGTCCTTCTTTGGGTCGCTGGCCGGAGATGGCTCCGGAGCCTTTGATTTTCCCTTTGCCTTATGGCCTTGGCCTTCAGACAAGGGTATTTGCCTCTGTTTCCCTCCCCCGGATTGAGGTTGGGTTTTTGCTTTATTCCATTCTTCGGCTCGGATGAACTTATCCGAAGCACTAAGAGCTTCCTCCAAGGTCTGCGGGGTATGCATGACCATGAAGTCTAGGAATTTTCCTGGCTGAAGGCCATTCTGCATTGCAAAAACAGCTAGCCCCTGGTCCAGCTGAGAGACGCTTGATGACTCGTTACTGAAACGGGTCAGGTAGTCTCGGAGGCTTTCGGTTTCCCCCTGTTGCAGACCCATGAGCTCTGCGGTAGTCTTTTCTCGGCGGTTTGCCGTGGAAAACTTGCTCCTGAACTTGGAGGACAGATCATCCCAACCTGTTATGGAGCCTTGCCTTACTCCCTTGGAGATCCACGCTTGCGCGACCCCCTTGAGAGTGGTTGGGAAATATTTGCACCAAGTTGCCTCGGATCTGGGGCAAAGATGCATATGAGCCTCATACGAGGCCACGTGGTCCTTCGGATCCGTGGTCCCGTCATATGTGATATGCGACGGTATTTTAACCGTGGGTACGCGCTCTTCTAGTATCCATTGCTCGAATGGTGAACTAGCGGGAAGCATAATGGCCTTGCCCTTGTTCCTGGCCGAAGGGACCGCGCTCCGCCCTCTCAGAGAGGTAGGAGTGGTTTTCGTCCCTGGCTGGGAAGTCTGGGCCTCGGCTGCAGGGAACGTGAGGCGACTACGCACGCTCGGTTCCTGGCCGCCGAGTCGGTCAAGGACGCTTCTGCGAGCAGTCTCAGGTTCCCGGCGAGTAGATTCTGGCCGAGAAGCTGAGCTGCTGCTCTTATGCGCTGCTGGTCTTGAGGATGAGGATCCTTTAAATAATTGAGAGTTCTTCTTCCTCTGTTTTTCATTTTTCCAAGAATCCTCCTCCCACTCTTCCAGTTCCCGGAAGGAAGGAAGCTTCCCACCGTCATGGTCTAACTTCCTCCGCTGATGCCGGGTATGCGGAGGAGTTCGATCACGAGGCGGTGGCATATTCTGTGCCCTCATTGCCTCCATGAGTACTGCCAGCGCTCTTGCCACCTCTTCCGAACTGGGCCCCGTCAAAGGGGTCTCCGGCCGAGTGTGGGCATGAGGCCGTGCAGCCGATGGTTGGCTTCGGGACACTGAATATGTCCTATGATCAGACTGACCCCTGCTAGACCGAGAGTGGTCCGGCCTATATTGAGAGTCATGCATTATAGGAGATAGGGAATCCTCCTTGTGTGATCCTCCCCCCGAGCCGGCACCCTTGGGAGAGTTCCGGTCCGGCGAGGGCGATGGTGTAGGGGTTTTAGGCTTTTCGCCCGCTCCTTGACGGAGGCTTTTGCTCTTGCGGTTCTTAGCCATGGCTGCTAAGATAATTGCAAGATGATCTTGGTTAGGAATTTGGCTTAAAGATCTTTGAAAGTCTTCCCCACAGACGGCGCCAAATTGTTTCGGTTGAAAACAATGGGACCTTGCCGAAGGTCCACTAAAATGGAGAAGACTGGATTCGATCCAAGCTGTGTTGGGCCGAAGGTTTCCTGCACAGTGAACACACGTAAACTAGCCTCGGGGGTGTTTCCGAGGAAGGCCCCTCCGATGCTAAAGTCAGTACAATGTGTAAAAAGGAAGACACTATGCAAGAGAGTTTGTAGCTTGAGGCTTTTGTGGAGTATTTCTCAATGCAAGAATGAGCATATGAGTTGGAATAATCCGTGTATGAGATAATGTATGTGATGATGCATGTGTTGTTGTGTCTCGTATGTGATGTTATGAGATGTCTTATGTAAGAATATGACTCTCTCCTTGAATGTGTTAATATGAGGGCTTTTATACCTCATCATATTTGGAGAGGTTGGGCTTTAGCCCAAT
The DNA here is from genome assembly GCF_001683475.1 of Chenopodium quinoa. Taxonomy (NCBI): domain Eukaryota; kingdom Viridiplantae; phylum Streptophyta; class Magnoliopsida; order Caryophyllales; family Amaranthaceae; genus Chenopodium; species Chenopodium quinoa. The sequence continues at coordinate 863,135 of NW_018743175.1, forward strand.
TGGCTTACTTTGTGGGCTGACTTTTGACTTTTGAGCAATTGGAGAGTTGAACCTTGACCTTGGGCTTTTAATTGGATCATTTAGTGCTCAGGCCCAATTTTGACTAAATTGGACCCAAACACCAACTAAAAATCTAAATAATGCATTTGGATAAGTTGTTTCATAGGAAGATGCATAATTTTTCTACGACAATTAGGAGTGCATCCTCCGTGATTTCACTTTTCTATTAGTCTTTTTTGTCACGATATTATACAAGATTGTCTGTTATTTTATCATATATTTTTGTTTGGTGCTTGAATATTGGAGTTTAAGTATTTTATTATGTATAGAGGTGTAAGTGTGTAACTAACTCACTATTGTTATGGTTGCTGCTCAAAGATGCTTATTGGGTTCCTTTAATGAATTTTTGGTAGATACTCTTAAGCCCCACTCTTCCCCCCTTAAGGAATGTTTGAAAAATCCTCCAAAGGGTATTAAAAAAATCCAATAGTTGGTGAAAAAAATAAATGTGGTGATGTGGTTGTACTTTGAATAGTTGTGATGGTACCTTAAATAACCGTGGTGAATTGGTGATCTTCGAAGTTCGAACTTTTAATTATGATAGTTACAAAGTACAAAATTCAAATTGTTTTGATAAAATACTTTGTATATATATATCCTCCCCACCCTTGGAGGAGGAAGTAGTGACCAATCCTCTAATGAACAAAATAATCCATTCTTAAGAGTAATTAAGTAAAGTCAAGGGCGGATCTTTGATTGGCCTGGCAAGAGCCTGGTCTCCCTAAGTATTTTTGAGTGGTTGATTATAAATAATATAATGTCTAATAATTGCAAATAAAAAGTTGTGGTATAGTGATTAAGTAATGTTATTTTTGAGTAAAAGGTTAGGGGATCAAACGTTTGGCCCCCTAATTTTTTGGGCCAAAATCCGCCATTGAGTAAATTCTTTACTCTAGCTATAAACTCACTAAATTAATCCTATGTCTAGATTTGGCCGGTTTGTCTACTCTCAGGGAGGGCTTATCATTGCTCTTAAAAGTTGCATAACATGAATATATAAAGAATTTAATTTTTGTAGTTTTGTAGGTTTTAACATGGTGGAAAAAACTAATGTCTGAGATTCCCCATATATGGACAATACACTTTAATGCTGGATTCCTTATCAACTGTAAGTAATAACAACTTCTCCTATGTTCTTATTTAAGTGTTGAATATACTCCGTAATAAGGATTATTAGTTACATGTAAAGTGATACTTACAAATTCAACCTGGTAGAGGAATGTGTCTAGCAGTCTTGGTGAAATTGAACCAACAAGTAACAAGTTGAATAATCCTTGAAATTTGTTTATTCCTTGAAGCATCGCGATCTTATTGAAATCTATGTTTTATACCATGGCTGCTAAAGTGCTAAGAGTATAGTCACCTTCGAAAATATTCATGAATACGGAGTACATTACTGTAAACATAATTTATTTACGTGTATCAATAAGTCGTTGTAAGTAATTTGAAAGGCAAATACACTACAAGCACGGTTGTAGCTTGCTACCTGCTCTACTTATACCTAAAAGATTTTCAATAATTTTGTCTTGTGAAACAAACACAACATTTTACCAACCAAGATGAAAGTCTTTGGTGATTGGTTTAGTTGATAACCCCACAACCTCGAAGAAGTTATCCTGTCCTGTTCAATTATCATCAATTTAGTTGGCTACTAATGAGGGAAATGAAATAAAGGCAAAGAATAAGAGGGATATGAAATTTTTATTCCCTTTTTGATTTGACGATTTTAGAGGTAGTGAATAATTCAATTCATTACTTTATATACTAGCGGCGTTTCATATTATCTGTAATAAAGTGGTTTGCACAATTTTCAAGATAAAATTTCTTAAACAAAGATTAGTATAGAAAGGGGCATGTGATTAATTGGATGAGAGGGAAAGTAACACCATCAGCACCTACCCCACCAGCACCGACACCCCACCTTGTAACCACCTGTCACCACCACTAAGGTCCAAAACCCCACCACAATCACCCAAAACCCACTCAGCCAACTCGCACCACCACCAACACCCCATCCCGTAACCAACACCCTACCCCATAAAGCCATGACCACCCTCTCACCACCACCAAGACCTTAAACCTCACCTCACATCACTATGATTCGAAACCCCGTCTCACCACCACCAACGAACCAAAACCCCACCTTACCACCTCCAACAAACTAAAACCCCAACTCACTACCACTAAGATTTGAAACCCGCCTACTTCACCACGAGCAACAAATTGAAACCCCACCTCACCACCACCAAGAATCGAAACCCCACCTCACCACCACGCACTAAGATCTGAAATGCACCACCACAAACACCTCACTCCTTGTTAAAAAATCATCGAATTCCACCCCATCCAAATTGCGATTCGTAGTATAATTGAGTATGAGGGGCGGCGACTTTGATAAGGGAAAAGAACTCGGCGGCGAATTGACAAGGGTAAGGTGAAAGTGGCGGCAACTATGATGAGAAGGGTGGCAACTGGATCTAAGTGGTGGTGGTGGAGTGGTGGTTGTGAGAGAAGAGAGAAGAGAGAAGAGAGAGAAAAGTGTTGTTGCTGGTGGTTGAGAGGGAAGAGAGAAAATTCGGTGATGTTGATGGTGGATGTGGGCTGTGAGGGAGGAGAGAGATTATGGGTTAGGGTTTAATCATGGATAAATTAATTATAGGTTAATAAGTTAATAATAGGTGGTTTATTGAAGTTAAGTAAGGGTATGTTGGTAATATTACACAAAAAAATTTATTAAAAAAGGAAACTTTTGGTTTGTTGCAGATAATGTGTAACATCCGTTTTTAAAAAATATTGCAGATAATACGAAATAGAGGTAGTAGTTATTTTCACTTCAATATTATTTCTTCGTAGTTTATAATGATATTTTTGGTCAATTTGATGGTTGGTACTTGTTAGTTTACTTTTACTAATATTATAGATGTTAAATGATTTTTTTTATTTTTTTTGCGCATAACGATCTTGGTTACTCTACCAATACATTATTATAGTCTGATGAAATGTTGCCTATTCTTTGAGATTCTAAAAGAGTGGCCATTGATCGAAGTGATACGTTGCTAATAGTTAAGAGCTTAAGTTGTTATTTTCATTATCGTGTATAGCGTCCTACACAAACAACATACGAAGTATAAAACTTTTATCCATCTTTTGAATTATATCCTTGTTTGAAATGAGCCATTAATATTAGGGGAGAGTATGGGACGGGTACCAGTACCGATAACGTTATCGGTTCGGATATCCGATAACTAATGAGGACAAAACTAATAACTGAAACTGATCTGATAAGAAACGGGTATCCATAAATCCGGGTACTCGAAAATACGGGTACCCAAACCAAATATCCGAACTGAACCAATAAGCTGTTTTTCTTTTTTAAGTATTTATTTAATTGATATAAAAAAATAGGAGTTTGAGGAAGAGCTTTCTTTGTTTTAAGTAGTGTGATTGGTCCGTTCCGTTACCTCTAAACTGATCCCCGTTTCGGTTTCATTCTCTCTCCTTCCTCAATCAGTTTGACTGTAACAAGCTTAGAAACAGAGAGCGAGCAAAGAAGAGAAGAGAAGAAAGAAAAGGCAGCTCTACCTTAACAACAACAACAAACAAACAACATTCCTTATTCTTCAAGTCCACATCAATGGCTGGTACACCATTATCAACTAGTCTTTGAGCTGACGATACCATTTCAGTATACACATTAAATTTTCTCTTAGTTTTTTTTTTCCTTCTTTTATTAGCATTTTTAAATTTTCGGGTAATTCGGGTACTCGAAACTGTCTTAACGGATATCCAATACCCGACCCATTAATTTCTTATCTGTTGGGTTACCCATCTCGAATTCTTTAAACGGTTCGGGTACCCAATTATTCGAAACGATTACGGTTCGGGTTTTCGATTTTTTTGGATATTTTTGCTCAGCCCTAATTAATATTTCCCTTCACCCTATGTCATTCACTACCTTTCCTTTTATCTTGATTAAGATCCTCTCTTGACAACTAGGAAGTGTTTTGTAATGGAAAGATCAAGCATTGAGAAGGATGAAAATTGACATGAGAAGGTGTACTTGCTTTTAGGAATGAATCTATCTAACTAGTAAACTCAAGTAGATCTTTCCTTTTTTTTTTTTTTTTTTTTTTTTTTTTTATTCTCTACTACATACTTCAGTCAAACATGAGAGATGATAGTTTGCTTTTGCTCAATAATTGGATAGTGGAGACGTATGCACAGTGTACATTGGGCATCTAATAAACATCAAATGTAAAACCGAACATGAAGACTAAAACAAAAGAACATAAACTCCAATGAACATAACATTATCTTAGTTATAGCTCTTATAAATGTTCATTGGGGTTTATGTTCATTAAAATTAGTCTTCATGTTCTTTGATTTTAGGCTTAATGTTCAATGAATGTGCAGTGAGCATTGCGCATACACTTCTACCAATCTACCATCATAAGCACATAAATCTATTGAATGTGCCTTGAACAATCTACGTATATCATTGTCTACAAATAGACAAGTACTGAACTACTTATACTGCAAGTTCAAATTATTTTGTTGAGGCATTTTTCTCCAACAAATTAATGGTGTTTCACTGAGTTGAAGGAATAGACATGTACCCATTAGGTATGGCATGACTTTTGTATATTGATTTTTGTTGATGTTATTGCTTATTGGTAGACTCTGTTGTCATGCTTTGTCATTTTTCTAATTCATGATATCATTATTGGGGGTAACATCATATTATTCTTTCAATTACACCTACTAGTATAATAAGTTAGTGTACATACTTGAACTTTAAAAGGTCGTGGAACGACAAGAGAAATGAATGTTGCGGCCTCTTACGGGCCTTTCCTTCGTTCCTTTTATCATAGAACATGTGCATATGTACTCGATATGTCTCTTGTAGTTAATTAGAAACTTAGAACTAATTTTTGCATATATTCACTAGTTTAGTTGTTAAAATTTCGGAAGGTACTAACTTATAGGAGCATGTTCAACGATGTTTTCCAAATAGCTTTCCAAGTATAGGATTAAAAAAAACTCAAAAATCAACTCTATCCTAACAATACAACTCTTAAGTAGCTTTTTAAGAATGCAAAGCCACTTGAAAATAACTGTACTTTTGGCCAAGAGTAAATATATACATTTTTTTTTTAATATCTAGCTATATCTCTAATTAACACTGTGCATAGTATATACAAGTATGTAATTCACTGCTTCTTTCCTAAAAAAAAAAAAAATGTAATCAACTAAGGGTAATGCTATATGTAGCCCTTAGTGTTAAGAATAAGCATTTAATATTTTCCCTAATTTGGTATTAATTTAGGAATGCATGACAAAATCACGTGCAAATCAGTTATATCATACTTTCTCTGTTTTTTTTTACTTGACCTGTTTCATTTATCACGCTTGTCAATGCAGAAATTTAATCATCAATAACTTTAATTATCCATAAGTTAAAATTATAAAAATTATATATTATCATAGTACTAATTGAGACGATTTTAACAAGATCCCACATGAATATGTTTCTCCTTGCATATAATTCACAAAAGATGGTCAAATGAGGGATGATGAATAGTGTAAAAGTCAAAGCGGGTCAAGAAAAAAAACGGAGGAAGCTAAGTATGTTATATGTGTAATACAAAACTTTATTTATATCTTTCTGAAACTTATGCACCTCTTAAATGATAGTATAATTTTTTAATTTTATCCGTTTAAAATGAGAAACATAACCCTTTAATAAAACAAGCTCCCTTGCTTTCTTATCTTGCTTAATTGGCGTACACAATTAAACTATTTTTGTGGCCAACTCACGAAAAAATTTCAATTGATGATGTTAAGATTGTAACTGTTGATAAACAATGTGTATGTCCGCATAAATTATGTTGTTTAGGAAAATCTAAAGGTGATTTATTCCCAAAAGAAAAAGAAAAAGAAAAAAAAAACAATAAAACAAAAAAAAAAATACAGGTGATTACTTAATACTTGTATGAAAAAGGATGTAATTCTCCTTAATTCCTTTCAATATTTACTGCGTGAAATCATTTAAAATCTTAGATTACTTTATGGCTGAGGTTCAATCACCTTTGTGTATGATTAAAATGTGAATTAAGATCTTAATTAGTACAAACTATTAATCATTGAACCATTATAATCCTTAACTTCATCCATCTCTTCATCAAGTAATTAAATGGAGGTAAAAATACAAATCATTAAGATAAGCTACCACTAATAACACCCACAATAGAATTCAAAACTTTAATCACTAATTTTTCTCAAAAATAAATTATTTAAATTACAAAACAATAATGTTTCAAAATACAATTTGATATGGATACTCCATACAAAGATGTATCAGAGTTTTTTTTATGGTTGTATATTTTGAGAGATATTAACAGTTAAAGTTCAAATAAAAATCATACATAAAGGAAGACTTTAACCCCTAACACCCATCATTGAAGTCAAATTATAATCATTAATGTCTTTCAAAATAATTTATTAAAATTACAAAACAATAATATTACAAAATTACACTTTGATATGAAAACTCCGATCCGTTTAAAGATGTACAAGTGATTTTATTGTATAATTTTAGCGAAATCATCAATAGTTAAAGTTGGAATGATAATCATGCATAGAGGAAGACTTTACAGGGTATATATCGACTAAATTCCAACGTAAGTAATGATGAGGATTGGTAACGACAAAGATCTTCAGTAACTAGTCAACTTTCATAGATAGTACCCTGTGTTCGTTGCTGGTTCCCACAAATGACTTGATGAAAAAGTTGCTCTTATTGATGAGCAGGCGACGTCGGTGAGCACGAATCATGTGCAGAAAGGTGATAAATGTCACCATCCTCATCATCATCAGGAGACAGCAGGCAGAAAGCGAGATTGCATAGTACTGTCACAACTGGTGTAACCATAGCTAATTGTAGGGCGGCTATGACTTAACGATGATACATAACTGAATTCGAACACATTAAGTCTTGATGATGATCTTGGCCGTTGAGCTGAGAAGCAATAAGGCGGTCTAGTGTCATCCAATCGCTTAAACTTGTTGTGTTACGGCTGCAGGTAAGCATAGGATCATCGTCGTGATGATGTTCAAATGGCTGTGGGCTGCTGTTGTTGCTGCAGGTAAGCATAGGAAGATTGTACTGATCATCTTCAACTGAAAACTGATTGTTCAGTAATAGCTGATGATTCGAGGCCTCGATACTGGGGGTGGTTTCAGTACAACAGCTGTAGGTAGGGATGATGTTATTGGTGGCGGTACTAGTACAGGTTGTTGGATGATCATGAATGTTGGTAATCTCATCTTCATAGGTCTTCTCCATGCAAGAAAAGATGTGATCAAGCACCTTTTTACTGCTGAAATTTAACAATTGGGTTTGTGGATCGGTTGATGTGGGGAAGCATCTTGGACTATCAACTGCCTTTTGGTAGTTTTTCTTCTTGAAAATGTAAACTAGTCAAGCTGTCAATACTAATTTTGACATCAAGAATCATCATGCATGGATGTTACTTGTCTAACTTACAAGGGTAACTTTATCTCTCGAATATAAATGTAAATAGAAACATAGGATAATTAGGTAAAACTATCCTAAAGTAGAAGATTATTTATATGTACTGCTTGAAAAGGAAATCTACATTTGCTGTATTACATAAGAAAATCATAAACTTTGACTTGTAGTTCTTGACTCTATCATTTATCCTTTTTATATTTTTCTCTGATTTCCTAAGCTTTTTATAAATAGTGCTTGAAAAAAAAGTGAGATTTAAAAGTTTAAGCTTACAATAATGGAGTGACCATGTACTGTGTTAGTACCGCAATCTTCAAGCCTGTACTCGTGCATAATCCAATCAGATTTCTCACCATGAGGAGCTCGACCTTTGTAGAAAACAAGCGTCTTTCTCATACCAATGCGTTTGTTGTTGCTATGAATCATCTTGTCGCGGCCTGTGGCCTTCCAAAACCCGGCTGCAGTGGCACGATTTGTTCTAGTCCCTGTAGGGTATTTCTTGTCCTTATGACTAAAGAAGTACCAATCATTTTGAGGCCCTGATCCTATTTTGCACTTCTCTGAAAAATAGTATGTGTAAAGAAAATGATCAATTTTCTACACTGCTTTGATTAAATTTTGTACATTAATGATATTAAAAAATATGTTATGAAATGAAAACTAGTCACATATATAAATTACCTTGGATATCCCATGGTTCAAGCTTGTTAAGATCAATGTCTCGAATGACATCAAGGTCTATCTTTTCAAAAGCAACTTTCTTCTTCAAGTAATATTGAAGAAGCTCTTCTTCTGTAGGATGAAATCGAAAACCAGGAGGTACTTGCGAGTGACCATTCACTGAAAGATTCATTTTGATTCGACTATCAACAATAAATCAAAGATCACTAGAAGAATTTTTGTCACAACAATAAATAAATAAAACGCGGATTCTTGCAGTGAGTTGTGTTTGAATCAAGAGTTGATAGAGATAATATAGTTAATGACTTAGAGAATTTTGAGCATTGTAATTATGAAAACAAAGTAGCTAACTAGAACTGTGGGGGACAAATGGATGGTGTTTCGGATGAAAACAATCGAATCTCGGAAGATCCTTTTATCTTGAGGGAACTTGGTCTCGGTCCGAACGACGCAGGAGCCGAGGGTTTCCTGCACAACAAATACACGTAAACTAGCCTCGGGGGGGACGCCGAGGAAGGCCCCTCCGATGCTTAAGTCAGTATATTAGAGAGAGACAGCTGTGCAAGAGTTTAGTTGCTTGAGGCTTTATTGTCTTACCAAGAATTGACCAAATTGTTGGCTTTTATACCTTGGCTAATGAAGGAGGCGGATTGGGCCCGGAAGTCAGTTGGGCTGGGCCAAGCTGATTGGGCCGTTGACTGACCTTGACATGGCTTTGAGGATGTTGATTTTTGACTTTAGCACATTTGGAGAGTTGAACCTTAACCTTGGGCTTTTAATTGGATCATTCAGTGACCAGGCCCAATTGGACTAAATTGGACCCAAACAACTTGCCCCCCAGACCCGATTTGGAAGGATGACGGGTCGGGTTTGATTTAATCAGAAAAGGAGGGAAGTGAATGATTTGTTAATCCAAAAATGTGAATTTAAACCATAATTAACCCATGATTAATGAGATAACAACAGTTAATGTGGATAATTGCGGAAGTTGGACGGGTAGTGGGCGATTTAACTGCAAGGTCGTGTGTTTAACGGTTACTTAGTGGGGTGCTTGAGAGAAATTGAAACGCAGACTCCTTGAATTCCCATTTCTGGAGATATAAATAGAGGCGCGTCTTCTCTCCCCACTCATTCATCAACACAAACCCAGAATTCTCAAGAACGCTCAAGAGCCCGCATCAAAACTTCGCAAATTCCCCGAGCATTAAGCTTAGAAGCTGAGACTTGTCACTACCAATTCGTAAATCGGCGGCTTTTGCTTCAGATCAAGGTAAATTCCTTTGATTTTATTTCATTTTTCTTCGACTTTGCACTCTTTCCCCTTTTTCGACTTTTTCCTTCGAAATTCGTCAATGGTGAGGGGAGTTAGAGGTGGAGCCCGTGCTCCAAGAAGAGCAAGGCTAATCCCCGATCCCAGGGACAGGATTGGGACCTGGAATGGACGAAGGACAGAGTCTGACCCTGCTGAAGGGGTTAGGGCGACTCCCATTTCTTCGGCTCCTCCTCAGAGGGCTGAGGGGGTGAGCGCTTCAGGACGGGATGATGAAGTTCTCGCTGTCCTTTGGGATATCCTCCCAGGGTTTTCAGAGTGGGAGGATGCCGAAGTAGCTTCGGCCATGATAAAGAACCGCCCCTACTCATGGTGGGTGGAGAATGCTGATCAGTACCGGTTTGCCGAGCAAATTGAGTTGCATTACGGCATCCTTGAAGCCGATGGGTATTGGTGCCGAATGCCCACGGCCTCCGATAGAATCCACCGTCCACCCCCGGGGTATGTGGGGGTGTACACAAGACAACTCCAGTACGGGCTGAGGTTCCCTTTGGACGTATTCGTCCGAGACTTGCTGATCCATTACAACATTTCCCTGTGCCAGCTGACCCCCACCAGCATCCGAAGGGTAATGACGTACTTATGGGTCTGCAAATTCTTCAGGTACGTGCCGAACCTGCATTGCTTCAAAAGGCTCCATCGGCTAGTGCCAAACATTCAAAGTGGGCACGGATGCCATGGCTCTGGGTGGTATCGGATTGAGTCTCGGCCCCCGTTCCTAACCATGTGGCCGAACGACTCTTCAGACAAGGACTGGAGAGGTCAATGGATTTGGGTTAGGGCACCCACGGAGCCGAGCCACCCTTACGTTTTCAGCGCTCCCCGGTATCTTGCCGAGCCGGATCCTGATATGGGAAGTTTAGGTCCTCCCGAAGATAGCGGGCCAGACCCGAACCTTAATCAGCAGAACATCTTCGGCAAGCTGCCGAACCGGGGAGGCAGCGGCCGAATGCAGCATATCCCGGAGACTTGGCTCCCCGATACGCACTATGTTTTCCAAGAGAATATGCTGGCAGCTGTCGGCCTCAGCCGAAAGTTTAGGGATGGTAATCTTCTTCGGCTGGGGCCGAGGCCTTTTAATTATCTCTTTTCTTCTTTCATTTTGCTTTCTTGTGATGTGCCGAACTAACTGAATTGACTTCTCCCCTTTTCTTTTTCAGAACGGGACGAGACCAACGTCGGCATTGATTACGCTCGCCTTGGTGTCAACCGAGAACGAGTCGTAACTGATCGGGCTCCCCCTATCACTGAACCAAGGCGCCGAGAGGTTCACCTAGACTCTTCCCACTTCCAAATTGAGGCTGTTGCTCTGTATCAGAGGCAGAAGCCTTGGTGGAAGAAGAGAGATCCCTTGTTTCAGCTGCTGGAAGAAGAAGCTGAAGCTGCCCGTACAGCCGAAGAGGTTGCACGGGTTATTGAAGCTTGTGAAGGTGGAGAAGGGTCCTCCAGAGTTGCTGAAGAAGTTGCGGCTAGGGCAGCTGAAGAAGACGAGGCTTTGCTGAAGACCTCGGTGAGCCTTTAGACTTAACTTTGTCTTTTTTTTTTTTTTTTTTTTTTTTTTTCACATTCTTCCCCCTGCCTGCCCTTTACAGTCTGAAGAGAGCAGCAGACACAGGGAAGGGAAAGCCCCTGTTCGTCCCGAAGACCAAGTACAAGAAGAGTCTTCAGACTCGGGTATGGACGAGCAGCCGCTTCAGAAGAGGCGCCGAAGAATGGCCATCATCGGCCCGCATGACTTTCAGCGGAGGCCGATGACCATCGGCGTTGAAATAAGGGAACCCGAGGAAGGCAATGGATCGCCGAGGGTTCCCCGGCCACCGCCTCAATCACCCCCAAGGGCCTCTCCGCCACCCCCCGAGATGGAGGTGGATCAGAGAACTCCCAAACCTAAGGGAGAGGTTCTGGAAGAAGCTCGAGAGAGTGCCGCCGAGGACAAGGATGGAGACGCCGTGATGCCCAGTGCTGAGGGTTTCACGGCGGACATTGCCAGAGAGGTTGGGGCCTTCGTCCTCACACCTGAAGAAGAAGAGGTCACAATAATTGACTCTTCTGAGAAGGAGGAGGACGTTGAGCCACCCAAAGCTAAAGAGGCTCCATCGTCATCCTTCCCTTCCTTCCAGACGCTGCAGTCTGGAGAAATGGGTTTCTCGGCCCCCCGAATTCCAGTCCCAGACCACATCTGGGACCTCATATGGGGTCAGAACCGAGAAGGTGCTGCAGCCTACTTTGGCGATTTTGCTGGCCTGTCCGAAGTAGATAGGGCAAGGATTTGGTCGCTGAAGGCCACTGCTGGGATGGGCGAATCCAGCAGATCAGTTCCTGACCCTGCCAGGTCCAACCAACTGCTGATGATGCAGGTAATTCTCCTTGCCTTGATTTCTTTCTGAACTCAACCTTTCAGCTATTATTTTTTACTTTTTTAACTTGTGCCCCTGTTTTCAGTTCGTGCACAATCAGACTCTCACTGTAGAGCTGATAGATTCCCTACAAGATAGGGTGGACGCTGCCGAGCACGATCAAAGGGTAGCCGAGGAAGAGCTAAAGCTTGCTAAGCTGAAGCAGGCAGCAGCTGAAGAGAAGCAGCAGAAGGCTGAGGAGTACGAGAAAAAGGCTGCTGAAGCCCTCCTGACCTTCTGCGACGCTATGGAGAAGGAAGTTTTTCCCCCACTGATGGAAGGGGAAAAATTCCTCCAAGAGCACCTGGGGGTGGACATCTCCAAGTTCAAGGCTGCTATCGAGAGCCGAATCCAAGAAGGAGCTGCTGCACAGGCTGAAGTGCAGCATCAGCTAGAATCTCTTGAAGCCAGCAGAATGGCTGCTGAAGAGATGCTCCAAGCTAGGGATGTCCAACTCTCAAGGGCTGCTGCTGCTGCTGAAGCTCAAAGAGCTAAGCTACAAGAGGCTGAGGATCAGCTCACTGCCAAGAAGGAAGAAATGGTCCAAGTTCAGGCCGAGGCTTCCCAGGTTCAGCAAGAGTTTACCGAGCTGAAAGGCTCCTCCTCCAAGCTCGTCGATGAGCTGAAGAGATCCGAGGAAGACTTGGAGGAGACGAAGAAGAAGTTGGCCGATGCTGAGGCTCTACTCAAAGTCCGTATCTATACCCAAGAAGAGTATGAAATGGGTTTTAGAAACGGGTTCAGAGTGTGCCGAAGGGTCTGCCTTCATGCTGAGCCGAAGCTGGACTGGTCCAAATGTGCTGAATGGGTCCAAGATCCCGAAGACCCTCACATGAAGTATGCCACTCCAATCGAAGCTGAAATCCTTAAGGCTGAGGAAGCCGAGGAAGAAGCTGAGAGGATGGAGTTGGAGGCTGAGCAGAGGGAAAGGGAGGCTCGGCAAAGTGCAAAGCCTGCTTCTTCTGCTGCTGGAGCTGAGACCACCATTGGGCCCAATGAAGCTGATCAGTCTGATCCTCAGGCTGAAGCATAGGAACTCGGGCAGTCGTCTTCAGAATCTTGCGGTTCATCATGCGCTCAACTTTAGACTTGCCGCTTTCTGAATTTTTGCCTTTTGTTTTTTTTTGCTTCAGCTTGCCTTATCGTACAACAGCTTATTATATTTTTATTTTGCCTGTACGTATTTCGGCAGCTGTTACTTTCCGCTTGCGGGCGGCTGCCGACTATTTTTGTAATTCAACATTTTTATTTCAAAGAAGTTCACTTTCTCAGCTTTCTTGTGTATTTTTTTTTTTTTCTTCGCTTTACCAGTCTTCGCACTTTACTGCTTTCTTTGAATGATCTTTCAAATATTTGCTAAGTGCAGAACTTCGGCTAGCGAGAATCATTTCTGCTGAGACTTCTTTTTGCCGTTTGTACTCGGATGTTTTCAACTTGTGAAAAAACTGACATAAGTATCAAACTTCGGCTGAGCTGAAGGGTATTAGATCAGTTGTGCCATTTCTCTATTTCCCTCTGCCCCCCCAGAAATCTGAAGATGAGGTCTTCTGAATTCTGGAATGGCTGATAATTTTTCTCGGCTAAGCCGAGGATCTTTGAACACTTTGCTTTATTTTCTACATCTGTTTTTAAAGTACTGATTTCCCACCTGAGAGTTTTCACTCTAGAGATGGTACTCTTGTGACACTTTCTTCAATTCATCCAAGGGAACAACTATCCGAAACACCATGCCGGGGCAGCAGTTTATCTGAAGTGCGAGGCATCATCATGCAATACTTCAGAGTTGCAACTACCACCCGGAACTGATTCATCCGAAGTACAAGGCATCACTATGCAATACTTCGGGGCTTTATCAGTTCCTATTTTTTAGGCTATGTTTCGGATAAGTCTATGGCCTTTTTGCCCAAAGGAACAGATTCTCCGAAGTACAAGGCATCACTATGCAATACTTCGGGCTTGTATCTTTTTTTGGCAGGTTTTACGGCTTGCCGAGGTACAAGGCATCATTATGCAATACCCCGGACAGCGCCGAATGAAACCTTGAATTTTTGAAAAACCGTAGAAAGCATAAAGACTTAAAGAATACACGCAATCTGAATGAATACTGGCTCGATGGCCTTTTTATAAACAAAATCAGTGTACTTACATAGATTGTACTATCCGAAGGATTTACACATAGTATTTTTTGAGCACATCGGCATTCCAATGGTTTTTCAGCTCGGTGCCATCCATTTGTTTGAGTCTGAAGGTACCGGGCTGAAGCTCTTGATAAATTTCATAAGGTCCCTCCCAAGATGCTGAGAGTTTGCCATGAATGCGACTTTTTTGAACAGCTGCAGCATTCCTCAAAACTAAATCCCCAACTCTGAGAGGTCGTTGATAGACTCTTCGGTTGTAGGACTTGCTCATTCTGAGCTTGTGTGCAGCCATCCTTTCTCGGGCTAGATCTCTAATCTCGTCAAGGAAGTCGAGGGACTCTTTCATGAGCTGCTCATTTTCCTCGGCTGAGAAGAGATTCACTCGTAGGCTTTCTGAGCCCACTTCCACTGGAAGCACTGCTTCGGATCCATACACCAGCTGAAAAGGTGAATGCCCCGTTGCCTCCTTCTCGGTTGTCCGGAGTGACCAGAGGATTCCCGGAAGTTCCTCTACCCACTTGGACTTTTGATCCTCTACTCTTTTTCTGAGAGCGTTAAGGATCTGTTTATTTGCGGCTTCGGCTTGGCCATTACTCTGAGGGTGGCAAACCGCGGAGTAAGCCAATTTTATCCCGAATTGATCAGTGTATCGGCGCAAGGGCAGGTTGTCAAACTGTCTGCCGTGGTCGAACACAAAAACTTTTGGGATGCCGAACCGAGTTATTATGTTCTGCCAGATGAACTGTCTGACAGTTTGCTCAGATATGCTTGAAGCAGCTTCCGCTTCAATCCATTTGCTGAAATAGTCGATTCCGACTATCAGCCACTTTCTTTTGTATGGGGCCTCGGGAAAGGGTCCCAGAATATCCAACCCCCATTGTGCAAATGGAAGAGGATTAAGAATTGGCTGGAGATCTAGGCATGGCCGATGGATTACCGGTGCAAATTTTTGGCATTTCTCGCATTTTCTGACCATGTTCTTTGCATCCGAGATCATTGTAGGCCAAAAATACCCTGCCCTGAGAGCTTTGTGGGCTAAGGTTCTCCCTCCTATGTGGTTTCCGCAGATGCCGAGGTGAATCTCTCGGAGAATATAGTCGGCATCCGTTGGACCCACGCATTTCAATAATGGAGCGGAGAAGGATTTTCTGAGGAGTTGGCCGCCGAAGACGAGGAATCGTGAACTGATCCGCTTTATCTTGGAGGCCGAATTCCTATCCTCGGGGAGCTCGTCCCTGAGTTTATAAGCCAGGATGTCATCCATCCAGCTCGGCTCGAGTGCAGCGCAGCAGATTGATATTGCTTCGGCTACACTCTTTTCTCGGCGCACCTCCACATAGACAGAACGGCTTAACTCAGTCAGAGTTGAGCTTGCAAGTTTGGAGAGTGCGTCCGCTTGAGCATTTTGACCCCTTGGGATCAGCTCTACTTCGAAAGATCTCAGCTTCGCAATTGTCGATTTGATCCTTGTGAGGTAAGCTGCCATTGAAGGCTCTTTAGCCTCATACTCCCCCCGGATCTGATTGGCGACCAGCTGAGAATCTGTCTTGAGGTAGACATGCTCGGCTTCCAACGATATGCACAGGTCTAAGCCAGCAATGGCTGCTTCGTATTCGGCCTCGTTGTTAGAGGCTTTGAATGAAAATTTTAGTGCATACTCGAAGGTTTTGCCTTCGGGAGAGGTGATGACGACCCCTGCCCCGAACCGTTCACGGTGGAGGACCCATCCGTGAAGACGGTCCAGATTTTCCTCCTTGCATCCAGAGTCTCCTGATAGGAGCACTCGGCCAAGAAGTCTGCCAAGGCTTGCGCCTTGATGGCTGTTCTCGGCTGATAACCGATACTGAACTCGGTGAGCTCGAAAGCCCACTTTGCTAGTCTACCGGATTTTTCAACCTTGCCGAGGACTTTCTCTAACGGCTGATCAGTTAGAACCGCTATTTGATGAGAATCAAAATAGGGTCGCAACTTCCGAGCAGCCACCACCACTGCATAAGCCACTTTTTCTAACAATGGGTAGCGCGTCTCGGCATCCGTCAGGGTGTGGCTGACGAAATAGATCGGCTGTTGAACTTTTTCTTCTTCCCTTAGCAGCACCGCGCTTACCGTGGCTGGACTGACCGCCACGTATAAGTATAGGATGTCTCCTACGACTGGCCTTGCCAGTGTTGGGAGTTGAGCCAGGTGTTCACGGAGCTGCTGAAAGGCTGACTTTTGTTCGTCTCCCCATTCAATGCCTTTTGAATTTTGGAGCTTCAGCGCCTTGAAGAAAGGGAGCCCTTTGTCTGAGGCTCGTGAGATGAACCTGGACAAGGCAGCCATTCTCCCGGCTAGACGCTGAATATCCCTTTTTGTCTTCGGCTCGGGGAGGTCTAAAGCAGCTTGTACTTTGGCGGGGTTTGCATCAATCCCCCTCTTGCTGACCATGAAGCCGAGGAACTTGCCTGACTTCACGCCGAAGACACATTTCTTCGGATTCAGCTTCATTTTGTATTTTCTGAGGGTGGCGAAGGTTTCGGCTAGGTCCGTGACATGATCTTTTTCTTTTATGCTTTTGACGATTGAGTCGTCAACATAAACCTCCATGTTTCGGCCTTTTTGCTCGGCGAAAACCTGATCAACCAACCTCTGATATGTTGCCCCCGCATTTTTCAATCCGAAGGGCATCATTCTGTAATTGTACAACCCGGAACTTGTTATGAACGCTGTTTTAGCTCGGTCCTCGGGGTGCATGAAGATCTGATGGTATCCCGAGAATGCGTCCATGAAACTGAGCAGAGCATGCCCGCTTGTCGAGTCGACCAGTTGGTCGATCCTCGGCAGCGGATAGGAGTCCTTGGGACATGCCCTATTCAGGTCCGTGAAGTCAACGCACATCCTCCAGTTACCATTTGCCTTCTGAACCATTACAACATTGGCCAGCCACTCCGGATACTGACAGGGTTCAATGAACCCAGCATCTAGGAGCTTATCGACCTCAGCTGCGATGTTCTGGTTCTTTTCGGCGGAGTAGTTCCGCTTTTTCTGCTTAATGGGTCGACTGGAGGGGTCGACATTAAGCCTATGGGAGACGAAGTCCGGATCAATCCCGGGCATTTCTGCGGCTGAGAAGGCGAACACGTCTCCACTGGCCCGTAGGAGTTGGACGAGTGCCGCACGGGTGTTTGGCTCCAGTGACGACCCGATGCTAACACATCTGTTCGGATCTCCTACGGTCAGTTCTATTGACTCGGTCAGGTCATCCGTCTCCATGCTCTTAGAGTTGGATTCCTCGAATTCCGGCCTGCTATCAATATTAGCAGACTTTCCTGACCGCGGCTGGCCATCAGAGTCGTTCGGCTCTGAGGCGGAGTCAGCCTTTTGGCCCCCATCAGATTTCTCGTTGTCTGGGGCTTCATTAGCCGAAACGTCTGAGCCTCTCGGCTTTTTGGCGTTTCGGTCCCGGTGCTTTTCCTCCCCATCGCCACGGTCGCCTCGGCGAGACGTGGATGGCTTGAGGTGATTGCATCGGCGGGCTTCTTTTTGACTGCCCTTTATTTTCTCGGAGCGTCCCTCGTCTGAAACGTATATCATGATTTGATGATACGTGGAGACGACTCCTTGAATGCCGTGAATGAGGGGTCTCCCCATGATCACGTTGTATGCAGATGGAGCATCTACGACCAAAAATTCGGCCATGATATTCCTAGCTGCTCGGCCTTCGCCGATGGTGACAGGAAGTGTAATCTTCCCGTCAGGATACGAGGAAGAGCCGTTGAATCCAGACACCGGGTAGGGTGCGGGGGCCAGGTGCTCGGCTCCCATCCTCAGCTGGTCGAACGCTCCTCGGAAGAGGATGTTCGCCCCGCTACCGCCGTCGACGAGGGTCCGCCAGACGTTGCGGTTGGCGATGCCCAGAATGATTACTAGTGGGTCATCGTGGGGGTATACCACCCCCTCACAGTCTTCGGCTGTGAACAGGATGTTCGGCGCCGGTGACTGGGACTGCCGAAGCTCAGCCTGATGAATCTGATGGGTTAGACCCCTCAGTTGGCGTTTGGCTGTGCCTCGCGAGATTCCCCCGGAAATAACTAGGATGTCGAGGGACTCCTTGCCCTGAGGTCCCTTATCCTTCTTCCGAGCGAAGTTGAGGTCCTGCCGAGAATCTTTTTCAGCTTTTTTCTCCTCGCGCCTGTCCGCGAGGTATTGGCTCAGGTACCCCTTGCGGACCAGATCCTCAATCTGGTCCTTCAGCTGGACGCAGTCCTCGGTGCGATGTCCGGGTGAGTCATGGAACTCGCACCACTGGTCCTTTCCCCTCGTCTGATGCCAGGGAGGCAACGGACGAGGTTTTTTGAATCTCCCCTCGTCCTTCGTCGTGCTGAAAATCTTAGCACGGGGAAGGGAGAGTGGAGTGTATGAATCGTACCTTCCCGTGTAGGGAAAGTGTCTTTCCTTCTTCGGCTCGGCAGCAGAGGACGGTTCTGAGGCCTTAGCCTTCCCTTTCCTCTGCGCCGAGACTTCGGGCTGCTGCCCTTTCGGCTTCTCAATTCTCGGACGAGACTGAGACCTGGATCTGTTCCACTCCTCGGCTCGGATGAACCTATCCGATGCTTCCAAGGCTTCCTCCAGGGTCTGCGGGGGATGCATGACCATGAAGTCCAGGAACTTTCCAGCTTGGAGGCCGTTCCGTAGCGCGAACACGGCCAGGCCTTGATCCAGGCTTGTGATTCCGGATGACTCGTTGCTGAAGCGAGTCAGATAGTCGCGGAGGCTCTCGTCCTCCGCCTGCTGCAGACTCATTAGCTCTGCAGTGGTCTTCTCTCGGCGGTTGGCCGTAGAGAATTTGCTCTTGAACTTGTTGGAGAGGTCGTTCCAACCGGTTATGGAGCCTTCCTTGAGCCCTTTGGTGATCCAGGATTGGGCAACACCTTTGAGGGTCGTAGGAAAGTATTTACACCAGGTAGCCTCAGACCTCGGGTTCAGATACATGTGCCCCTCGTAAGAGGCAATGTGATCCTTAGGATCTGAGGTACCATCGTAGGTAATATGTGCCGGGATTTTGACCGTTGGCACATGCTCTTCCAGAATCCACTTCTGGAAGGGCGAGTTCGATGGAACCATGACCGCCTTCCCCTTGTACCCGGCCTCAGGGACCTCGCTCCCTCCTCTCTCAGAGGTGGAAGTGGTTTTCGTCCCCGGCTGAGACAAGGTTGGGTGGGGTCCGGTATCCTCTGGGAAGGTGAGGCGGCTATGCACACTCACCTCCCTCGAACCCAAGCGTTCATGAACGCTTTGGCGGGCGAATTCCGGGTCCTTGGAGGGCCCCATGGAATTCTGAGCTTCGGAGTGGTCAGAGGGTTGAGGGTTCCTCCTCCTCTCCTTACTGGAGTTTCGGGTGTCCCCTCGCCACCTCTGGCCGAGCTGTCTATGTGGTGGAACTTGTCCACCATCATCCTGACCGATCCTCCTTTTCAGGTTTCTCGGCTGGTGATCATCAGGCATCTGGATTGGAGCCCCTTGAGCTTTAAGGAACTCCATGCAGATGGCCACTGCTCTGGCCACTTCCTCGGTGGAGGGTCCGGAGGGAGGAGTCTCCCGCGGATGTGACCTGGATTGCACGCTATGGCGCGGCGGGGAGTTCCTCGCACCTGAGCCACTCGGTCTCGGGGATGGCCCCGGCTGCCGAGTGTGGTGCGAGGTGTTCTCCTCCTGGAGGCTAGGACCTCTTGAGGCTTCCCTTTCCGGAGAAATGGGGGCCTCCGATTCGGAAGAGGCTTGCTCCGGGGAGGGATAAACCGGCTGGCGTTCCCTCACCGTAATCCGGCCTCCTCCCTTCTTAGCCTTCTTGGAACTCTTTCCACTCTTAGTCATGGCGACTGCCGGAGTGTTTGATGACTGACGCGAAATTTAGTAGCGTTCCCCACAGACGGCGCCAAATTGTTTCGGATGAAAACAATCGAATCTCGGAAGATCCTTTTATCTTGAGGGAACTTGGTCTCGGTCCGAACGACGCAGGAGCCGAGGGTTTCCTGCACAACAAATACACGTAAACTAGCCTCGGGGGGGACGCCGAGGAAGGCCCCTCCGATGCTTAAGTCAGTATATTAGAGAGAGACAGCTGTGCAAGAGTTTAGTTGCTTGAGGCTTTATTGTCTTACCAAGAATTGACCAAATTGTTGGCTTTTATACCTTGGCTAATGAAGGAGGCGGATTGGGCCCGGAAGTCAGTTGGGCTGGGCCAAGCTGATTGGGCCGTTGACTGACCTTGACATGGCTTTGAGGATGTTGATTTTTGACTTTAGCACATTTGGAGAGTTGAACCTTAACCTTGGGCTTTTAATTGGATCATTCAGTGACCAGGCCCAATTGGACTAAATTGGACCCAAACAGATGGTTATTAAGAACACAATATATATAAAGGCAATGAAGATTAGGGTGAAAAGAGTCCAAAAACTGCATGGAAAGGTTTGGTATCATGGCCATTCTAGTGTACTTTGTGGGTCCTTAATATGGAGGGGCTTCCAGAAGGGGCTAACTACCTAAAATATCAATAAGAATGTACATAACATAAGGTGTAATTTGTAAGTGTGAATCAATTTTAAGTCTTTTAACTAGTTTATCTCTCGTTAAAACTTAAAAGTATTCACCTGATTTGGTAATCGGCTTTTATACGTCATGTAGTAATACAATTAGAATTGTGTTGGATTAAGGATAGGTTTATCTAAAGTACAGTGTTTTAGCCAAAATAAAAGACTAATTGAAGCAAATTTTTCTCAATGGCTTTTGATAGTTTTGGCTTATTATTTAATTAGCACATAATAGTAAGCAATTAACAATTGATATTATCAAAAAATAAATAAATAAATAAATAAAAATAAAAAAAAACAATTGATATTATCAAAACAAATTTGAAAACGATCAATACAAATAGTTAGACCTACTCGATCACAAACCCTAAAAATTGCTAATAGCTTTAGTTGGCCACACTAGCCAAGTAAAATAGTTAATTAAATTAAAAAACATTTGTCATTTGAGATCCTAGAAAATAACTCTATACACATACTCCTCAAGCCCTCATCCTAATAAACAACCCTTTCTATGTCTTAATAGGTTAAGATGGTTTGTACCTTCCCAAATAAATATTTAAATGGAATCTCAATATTGCTTTGTTAGTAGAGCAGATCAGATCATATCATATCAAATCAAATCAATCCTTTTTTTTCCACCTTTTTTAACAAGTGAATGAGTGATATTAGAAACATATATTGATGGTTTGATCTAGACACCGGTTGCACTATAACATTTCTCCTTACTTTTTTGGAGGTCTCATGGGGTTGTTCATACGTTCATAACTAAGTTGGGCCTCTTTTTTTTTACCAAGCAAATGTAGAATGAAAACTTGTTATAAGTTCTATTGGTGGGGTCACTCTCTTCCATTCCAAACACAAAGTATGCAGAAAAATATAATGGCCAAAGGCAAAATCATGAATTGGTCCTACAAAAGGGAGCTAGTTAGGGCCCTCCATCTTACATCATATTATGACCCTTCACCTTATAATCTTTGGTGAAAGCACCATCTTAAGTAGAAGTACGTAAAAGTAGAATGAAGTTAGATGACATATCTACAAAAGGAGATACAGAGCAACTATCTTCAAATCCATTCGTATCCTTTGAGCTTGGATAACATGGAAATTACCCTCTTCCCTTTTTCTCAAGGTCAGCCACAAGCACATAACTTTAAATGACTCTCATAGTCTCATGTATTTCACTTATGTTATTAATTTATCTCCGTCTTTTTTTTACCAATATGGCACTGGTTGCACTTTTTAACAATTAATATCAATCTGATTAACTTTTTAGCTTTATAATACTTTTACTATGATATTTCTAATATCTACGTTAGTTATTCTTAGAATAATGAGTCATGCAAATGAGAATACCACACTTTGGTTGATCAAACCGTTTAAGACACCTATGATGATTATACAAAGAAAATCTTAAAATAAAATTATTAGTTAGAACAAGAGAGGATGTAGAAGTTTTAATAATGTGCGTAGTTCTTCACTTTTCACTTGTTCTTTATAGGAGTAGTTCTTTTTACGTTTATTTGACTGTGTATATAGATCGTTCATTTTTGTTCTTATACTAGTGGCTTTATTTTTTATTCTTATACAAGTGGCTTATTATGTGCAAAGATTATGTGATTTTATGCATAATATAGATCAAGTAAACAGTTTCAATCAACATTATAGAGAAGAAATTTAAACATTGAAGCTCAGGTTGAAAGTGAGAGAGAGAGAGAGACATAACTTACATTCTCATCTATCCATTTAGATTTTGTAAGGCTAAACTTTGAACATTATTCACCCTTAATGTATACTAAGTATATTGATAAATTTAAAAAGGAAATTATGTTGTGAAAGTACTATGTTTAAGATAAATCTTCCAAAGTAGTAGTAGTAGTAGAAGTTTTAAAATTCATCAATATGCTTCTAGAGATTAAGTGCTTAACATTAAATTTCGAAATTTGTTTATGCCTTGGTAATTATAATTAATGTAGTATGTGCATCCTAATGGTACTAAATCATGTTATTAAGTGATTTTTTGTAGTTTGTGGTATAAGATTTTTTTTTTGTGCAAAGTTTGTGGTATAAGATACATGACTAAATATATGGAGTACTTAATCCTACACCATTCGTCGACCCATCCAACTTTTGCAAGCCAAACCCTAAGAGGAAGAGCATATATAGCGGGTAAAAGTGCCCCCGAGTCCCCCCAACTAATATGTAAGTATGGAACAAATTAAATCCCAAATTCACATATAACCTCAAAGTCACGAGATGGGAATCACACCAGGCAACCACCAAGGCGGCACCAAGTTTGTTTGTCGAGTGTTGGGTTACTTAACAATTTAGCTGTATACACTAGACCTGGCAAATGGGTCATTCGGATCGGGTATGGGTCGGGTCATTTCGGGTTGGGTCAAGTTCGGGTCAAAAAGTTATCGGGTCAAGTTCGGGTCGGGTCGGGTCATTTCGGGTTTCGGGTTGAGTTCGGGTCAACTGATAATCGGGTCGAGTTTGGGTCGGGTCAATTCGGGTTGGGTCAGTTCGGGTCGGGTCAATTTCGGGTCGGGAATCGTTTTTTACTCAAGTGGCCTAGAAGATTTTGTATTCCAAGAATCTCAAAATATGTAAAATACTTACACTGTTACACATTACAAATTAATAAAAAAAATTAAGTTAGTTTGATTGCGGTTATTTTCTATTTTAGTTTGTCCAGGTCAAATCGTTAGCTTAAATAGATTCTGGTCATTTCAGGTATAAAGTAATTTTAGTTCGGGTCACTTTGGGTTTCGAGTCTATTTGGGTCAATTAATTCAAGTTAAAGGTCGGGTCACTTTGAGTATCGGGTCAACTTCGGGTCAGGAAAACTTCAGTCTCGGGTCACTTCGGGTCTCGGGTCAACTTCGGGTCGGGTCATTTCGGGTCAGGTCGTTTCGGGTCAAGTCATTTCGGGTTTCGGGTCAAGGTCGGGTCAATTCCACTTCGGGTCAGGTATGGGTCGGGTCGGGTTGATTTCGGGTTTCGGGTCAATTTCGGGTCACTGTTTTCGGGTCAATTTCGGGTCATGGGTCGGGTCATTCGGGTCGGGTCTGGGTCAAGATTGCCAGGTCTACTACTATACACTAATACACTTGTGCATTTATGGACCTAGCGAGTTATGTACGGAAACTAGAAAAAAACACAAGAAAATTCAAATAGGCAACCAACAATAGTGATGGATTCGTTCAAACAAAACAAAGAAAACAAAAAAAAAAGGGTTTTTCTACATTATGACCCTGTTTTTTCGCTTTTTCTACGTTGTGACATGCCTTTTTTGATTTTCTACGCTGTAACCCTAAATTACCAAACGTTTCTACGTTGTGACCTTGCCGTTAAGTTGACGTTAGTGTCTTCCGTTAAGTCAAATTAACCCTAACGATGTTAGGCTGTTAGGCTGTTTTGACCTAACCACCGCGCAAATCTACCCTCTCTCCACCACCTCACCGTCTTCTCCACCCTTCAATTCCTCGAAACCCTAATCGATCAGTCAACCAATTTTCCTTCAATGGAGTTCTTTACTCTTTAGGGTTTCCACCCCCTTTTCCTTGCCATCTCTCTGAGACCAACCTGCTCCGTATCTTATTCGATCTTACAATATTCGTTTTTATGGCGATCCGATACACCGTCTCTTTTTGCGCTACCATTGCCCAGAACATCGCTTCCTCAGCCAGTCACCGTGTTACGAATTACCGATGTATTCATGATTTTGTCACGAAACCTCGGGCAACGGCTGCGAACCCGAATTTGGATTCGCGTAAGAATTACCATTATTCTCATCGTAATAATAGCACGAATAATCAGCCGGATGTTCGGCGATCGAAGCCCAGTTCGAGTTCTAGAGGTAGGACGTCGTCGTTTAGTACTTTTGCTGCGGATTTGATTACTGGGAATAGTTGTAATAGTAGTCCAGTGGCTGCTGGGTTGATGTCGCTGGTGAATTCCGCCATTTTTGGAGGTTCAATTTCGAGTACAATGGGGTCAATGGGAGTTGCGCCGCTTCGGGGTGCTTTGATTATTCCGTTCTTGCAGGTTTCGAAATGGCTGCCGTGTAATGAGCCTGCGTTGATCCGATCGACGAGTAATGATGTAGATAAAGGAGGGACTTCGAAGGTTTTGGATGAGAGTATGATAAAGAAGAAGGTTGTTAATTTGACTTAACGGAAGACACTAACGTCAACTTAACGGCAGGGTCACAACGTAGAAACGTTTGGTAATTTAGGGTTACAGCGTAGAAAATCAAAAAAAGCATGTCACAACGTAGAAAAAGCGAAAAAACAGGGTCATAATGTAGAAAAACCCAAAAAAAAAAGTGACGTATAGCTCTTGTGAAATAGACGAGTATACAAGTATGTGGAGAAGGGGGCTGAAAAGTAAGTGCAGGTTAGTAGTATAGGAAGTAGTTGTTCTGTCAATTAATAGTTTGGCCCAAATCATGATTATGGATAGAATTTTGAGGGCTTAAGCTTAATGGCCATAATTAAGACCAAGACTATTGTGTAAGTAGTAGGAGTAGTAAGTAGTAACTCTCTTAACTGAAAGCTAATCAGCTTTGGTGCAGTGCGCCACTCATATTATATTATGCATGTCATTAATCTCATGATTTCTACTGTAATATATTGGTGAGGTGGGATTGAAATATTACATATGTATGTTGTCATATCTAATCACAAATTCGCAACACATGTCGCTTAGTTTAGTTAGTTAAAAGTTATAAAAGATGTCTATAAAATATTAAGAGTCTTAATATTAATATATTTAAGTATAACCTTAATATTAAATCAAACCTCGTCTATACTTATATAAGTGTAATATAAGAGGGATCGTTGAGAGCCTCGACACCCTCCCTATTTATTTACAAAAATAGGCCACCCAGCCTTACCTCTAAACTCATAATGTAGGGGGTATTAAGCTTAGACCTGGCAATCCTGACCCAGACCCGATAACCCGACCCGAATGACCCGACCCATGACCTAAAAACAGTGACCCGAAACCCGAATCCACCCAACCCGAAGTGGGTTTGACCCGATCTTGACCCAAAACCCGAAAAGACCCGACCCGAAAAGACCCGACCCAAAATGACCCGACCCGAAGTTGACCCGAGACCCAAATGACCCGACCCAAAGTTGACCCGAGACCCGAAATTGACCCGAGACCCGAAGTGACCCGTGAGTCCGAGACCCGAAGTTGACCCAACCTTTAACTTGAATTAATTGACCGAAATAGACTCGAAACCCAAAGTGACCCGAGCTAAAATTACCTTATACCTGAAATGACCAGAATCTATTTAAGCTAACGATTTGACCCAAAATAAAAAATAACCGCAATCAAACTAACTTAATTTTTTTTTTTAATTTGTAATGTGTAACAGTGTAAGTAATTTACATATTTTGAGCATTACTTTTCTCGAATTCTTCGGCCTTTTCTCTTTATAAGTTATTAAAATTCGTAAAAAGATTGAAATTTAACGACTATTCTACGGAGTTTGTCCGTAAGATTGAGAAAAAATTTACTAAAGCTTGAAATAAAAGTCATAATTCTCACAAGTCTAGAAAAAAAATAGTACAATAATAATGCGTACATAATGTTCAATACCAAATGAAATTACAAAATATTCTAAATAATTATACTCCAATATTCGACTCTTAAAATTGTTGACAATTAACACTTGGAGCCGCCGCCCAATCCACATAAGAACCAAAAAATCCATCATCCTCATTTGCTGCATAAATATAAAAACAATAATATAAGCAAAATACACTATAAATGCAAAAATAAAGAAACAAGAATGTACAAGCGGGAATATGAATATACATATTTAAAAAAAAAAAAAAAATACTTACTTTCAAAAGAGTACATCCAACTACGAGTTGTTATTAAAGCCTCCACATTTTCAGGAATTAATGAACTTTTCATTCAATACTCAACTCTCAATGCTGATAGTTGATTCGGAAGCGACGATTGTTAGGGGCACGGCCAAAATATCTCTAGCCAAATGAGAAAGGCCTTTATATCGATGCTCATTTTCTTTCCAAAAAGCTAATATGTCAAGCTCTGCTTTCCGATCTAGTTTAGGGTCCTCAAGGTAAACATCCAATATTGACCTCTCATCAAAAGAAGATGAGGCTTCTTTATCGTCATATTCCTAAATCCAACACAACAAGTCAACGACAAACCATAAAACATCAAAACAAAACAACATAAACTTTATAATCTTAATAACAACTACTTAACTTATAATCTTAAAAGAAACCAGTAATTGACAGAAAAAATAAAGTAAACACAAGAAAAACAGAAGGCAAATATGTAAAAAAAAAAACAGTCTAACTAATAGATTAAAAATGAAGGATAATCAAAAGGATTATAAGTGACAGACAAAATAAAGTAAACACAAGAAAAACAGAAGGCATAAGTTAACTGCCAAGTAGCCAGATATTATAACTAGTAATATCGCATAATGACCTGCTAACATTCTGCTAACATTGTTTAAACTCACATAAATTATGCTTGAATTGTTTGAAGTTCCTGAGAACGGCCAAAAGACATGCACAAATGTCAAAATAAAATAACAGAAGTACAATTACCGCAAAATAGTCGAATTTTCGCTTGCGGTTTCCAGTTGAAGTGCTGCTTATGAAGGCTCTGGAATTTGAGGCATGTGCCATATCAGTGTTGTTCAATGTCGATGATGTTCTAGTTTTGGCATATAGCTTATAAAATTTCTCCAACTTAAGATGGAGATCACTAACTCTCAAGGTAGCCTCAACATCTCCAAATATGCTTTCATAACAATACTTTAGCACTGATAATTTGGAACGAGGATCAAGAATCATAGCAAATGCAAATAACATGCCATAATCATCTTGTTCTGAGTTAAACCAATACTTATCAAACTTGCTCTTCATTTCTATTGCCATTGTCCTCAAAACATCATCATCATCGTGCTCCAACTCTATCAAAAGCATGAGAATCTTCTAAACATTCCCAAAATAAATATTTGAGGTAGGATACTCACTTCCCGAGAACATCTTAGTTATCTCATAGAAGGGTTCTAAAACATCTCGAATCTTCTCAAGAATATCCCACTCTTCAAAGGTAGGACACCATTTTTGAACTTCAGACATCTCCCTAAAAGCCTCACGATATAAGATAGCCCTATCAAGCATCATGTACGTGGAGTTCCACCTCGTAGGAACATCAAGCCACAATGATTTTGTTTCTTTTATCTTAGCTAGACTTACGCAAGATCGAAAAGTGTTTTTTCTTGTTTCAGAATATTTTACCTTCTTCACACAATGTCTTACTTTCTCAACTATATGTTCAATGACCTTAAGTCCATCTTTAACAATGAGATTTAATACATGTGCAGCACATTGTACATGAAAAAACTCACCATTATACAACAAAGCATCTCGTGCAAGTAGAGTTTCCTTCAAATAATCTTGCATTCTATCATTACTAGAGGCATTGTCTAATGTGAAGCAAAAAATCTTATCATCAATACCCCAATCTTGAAGCATGGACAACACAGCAGCATACATGGTCTTTCCGATGTGTGGTGAATCAATATGACTAAAGTTAAGCACTGTACTAATTAATTTCCAATTATCATCTACATAGTGAGCTGTCAGACAAATATTCCTCAGTTTGACAAGAGGTCCACATATCACATGTTAATGAGATACGACTAGAGACTTTACTAAGTGTTTCCTTTAACTGACCCTTCAAAATTTTATGCATTTTTAAACAATCAGCTTTAGCAGTATTCCTACAAATGAATTTTACATCATCACTTAAATATGCATGAATTTCTCTATTACCATCATGCTCAACCCAAGAGAAAGCATACCCATGTTTTATTATGGCTTTAGCTACCAAATTTCTGTACACAATTTGGTTAAAGATTTTACCTTTGTTTGAACCGTTTCCTCCTTGGTTTTTCAAATATTTCTCATATGCACTGCATTTTCTTAGATGTCTTTGCATATTTTTTGTTCCATAATGGGGGTCGGTTATGAAGGATGCTTTTTGGCAATGTTTTCAAATTGACCTCTGCTTTCCATCACTAGATTCCGTCTTGTCAAGCGTGAGGAATTCCTGCCAAACTAGACTCTGTTTCTTTTCTACAGCTTGAAATCCAGATTCCATAGTGCTCACATTATTGTATTGAACTGTAACTTTAGGATCACCAGCTTCTTCCTCTTGTGTACAAACATTGGCTACTTCCTCTTGTGTACGAACATTGGCTTCTTCCTCTTGTGTACGAACATTGGCTTCTTCCTCTTGTGTACGAACATTGGCTTCTTCCTCTTGTGTACGAACATTGGCTTCTTCCTCTGGTGTACACTCATCCTCTGGTGAAAAAATAGGCTCGTCGTAAATAATATGATCATCCATTGCTGCAAAAAAAGCAAGAATAATATCATGGTTAAGAAATTATCAAAGCTGAGAGTGTAGGGTGGAAATCTGAGAGGCTGGTATTATTAATGATGTCCAAGCTAAGATAAATTTTAGCAAATGGTAAACAAAATCATCTTCCTGAAATTACAGTTTAGTAAAAAAAATCTGAGAAGGTGGAAATTTTCTGCAATTACAGTTTAGTAAACAAAATCATCTTCCTCATCCCTTCAATTCTTTCATTAATGATGTCCAAGCTAAGATAAATTTTAGCAAATGGTACATGATTACTAAGTTACTAATTGTAATTAAGTTACTAATTGTAATAAAAGAGCATTTTACATGTTCAACTCTACAGTCTACACTATATGTGGGAATGGCCCTGATAGGCCTGAATCAATTCCACATTTGTTCTTTCAATATTGTTACAAAGCTCAGTTAATGCAGCAGAACAAGCTATGGCTTCGACTGAATGCAGACCACTAACTTCAGTAGAGTGTTCAGATGGACTACTTTAGGAGCAAATGAGCAAACAATTTCAGATATAGGTATAGTTCTTTTGATATTAGTGGTTATTAATAGGTTGTGTTTCTGCTAGTTTTTGTTAGCCTTGGGGAAGGGGGTTTTGCCAAGTGAAATCATGATAGTGAGTGACTCCACCCCACCCACTCCACAACAACCAGAAATTCACCATCCCCATTTATAATTCTTCTCAATTTGTCACAGACACAATGTATCAATCCAAAACAGCACTCAATTTTGCAATTAGTATTATTGTCAGTTTTCACACATAATGAAATAAACCAAAAATAGAAACTAAGAAAAATCAAATTTCAAAAGGCCATTCCAAAAATGGAAACTTTTTTACCTGGAGGAGTTGGGGTTGATCCAGCGGCAGGTGAAGAAGATGGAGATGGGGCTTGGGCTAAATCTGAACAAAAAGGTACAAAATTAACAAATAATTAATCACATATTCATAAGTATTCAAAAATTAATCAATAATACAAATCCAATAATACGAGTAATTGGACTATAGGATTGCAAATCAACAGTATATCCACACTAGTGACACTACTACTACCTGAGTCATCAATTGCATAGCAAAATCCAATAACATTTAAAATCCAAAACATCGAATTTTACAAGAACAATGTTGATACTAATTGAATAATTCGATTGCAAATTTAACAGTAATAAAGAAGGGGAAGATAGAAAGAGGGAAACCTTGCCTTGCCGAAGCGCTTGAGATCAGATGAGGAAGATTAGAGAAGTCAGAACTCAGAAGAGTGAAAGACAAAAGAGAGTGAAAAGTTGAAAACAGCTGAGGATTGAGGAAGATTTAGGACTTTAGGGTTTTTTTTTTTTTTTTTTTTTTTTTTTCCTTATTGTTTTTTTTTTTTTTGTTTTTTGTATTTTAGAAATTACTAAATTAGTCACCTTACTTTTACTCTTGAAAATTTGGAGGGAGTATTCCCGCTAATAATTTTGGAGTTTTAGCCATTTGGGGGGAAGAATTTCCCACAATTTAAATGTTTTATTTTTGTTTCCCTCTTAAATTTTCACTTTTAAGTTGTAACTTTGTTAAAATTGAAATTTTAAAATTTTATAATTGATCAACAAGTGTGTTCGTAATCTTATATCCGAATATGAGAATATTTCAATTCATTAATAATACACACGTTTTTGTTTGTTGACACGTTTTGACTAAAAAAACGTATCAACTAAAAAGAAACGGAGGAAGTATCATATTGTGTTGTGCACTAATTACCCAACACTCAGTCATTATAAGTTTATCACTGAATAAATTTTTGTTTTTATATATATAAACATCAATATATAATGCACGATAATGATCTTATATTCAATCAAAAAGTAATATTCATTTATTACATTAGTTTAGTTGTTTAATTAAGTAGTAGATAGATACAAGCATATCTGCATAACTGCAATACTTCATAATTCATTAGTTCATAATACACTAATAGTGATGAGACATCCTATGAAGTAATTTAGACCGGAGAGTCTGAGCTATTAAGTAGCCCGAAAAAGGTTTGATCTAAACTTATCAAGTTTGAATTTGAGATCAAATTACCTTGAATAGGAAAAACCTTGTTATGAGTTTCGTTTGAAAAAAATTAATTGGAATCGGATAGGTTTACAGTAATGTTGTTAATCAACTTTATAATAAAGTTTTGTGTCGTTTTCCACCCTTATGTTTAAGTACTTGATCACATTTACTATTATACATTAAAGCATGTAATTTTAAGAACTAATTACAACCGAGTTTAAGTTGACTTGTTTGAATTCCTAATTAACAATAAAATTTTTATCAAACGAAGCATGTTATAACTTATTTTTGATTGAATCGGTCACAAAAATTAAATTGAGTATATGTTTCAGGAGATCCTGAAATTGATATTCAATCCAAACACCAAAAAAAAAACAAGGTCAATAAAAGTGTAACAATTACTATATGAGTATATTCCATGAAAAAAGAAACCTTAATAAATATAGTGAGTTCCTCGTCAAAAAATAAATTAATATATATACAGAGTTGAATTTAACCCAATGCATCGACCCGAATATGACCCGACCCGAAGTTGACCCGAAATTTGAACCCGATAATTGACCCGACCCGAACTCGACCCGACCCGACTTTGACCCAAATTGCTGACCCGATACCCGACCCGACACGATTATCTGTCGACCCGAAATCAACCCGAAACCCGAAGTGACCCGACCCGACCCGAACTTGATCCGATAACTATTTGACCCAAACTTGATCCGACCCATACCCGACCCGAATGACCCATTTGCCAGGTATTTAAGCTAAGCAAAAAGTTATAAATATTTTGTAAAATAGGTAAAATGTCAAATAGGAATATAATTCCTAAAAGTCCTAGTGCCCATTGCCCAATCTGTTTCGAAATGAATTTTAATTCTCAATTTAAATATTGGTCAAATAATAATCCTTAATATCTAATCGTATTATTATTGTTGTTAATGCCAAGCCTTTCATGACGTGGAATATGGTTTTAAGTTGTGTGTACTTTATGTGTGCTACTATGGTTTGCATGTTTGTTTTCCACCTTGTGTTAATCAGTACCAATTAACATGCAATCACTCGTTATAAGACTATGGACAAATTAGGTTAAAATCCCGTGCATTGTACGGTTGTTAAATATTTTTGACAATAATATTATAAAATATAAAGTATATAAAAGATATGTAGAAATATTTCATTTGGGTATATATGGAATATGATTGTCAAACCCAAAAAAAAAGATCATAAGGTATAAATAGTTTACTTAAACTTAAAGATTTTGTGCAAAAAAAAATAATCCGAAAAAGACGGGAAAATTTTTCAAAGATAATAACAAGTGTCATTGGTTATTCGCTTTTAATGGCTTACATATATTATAATTCGGACTCTTAAATATAGTGATCACCTTTTATATATTAAATCTCATGTGCTATATTAATCAGCTTTAGGCCTTGTTTGGTTGACATGGGAATTAAATTTCCATAGAAAACTGCATTTTATGGGAAGTTATTTCCCTAATGAAATTCCTACAAAACTTCCTAAATTTGTTTGGTTGGCAATATAGGAACTTAGAAATCCCATGAATTTTGATTAACCTAGGGAGGCTAGGTAATTTACTTTCCTTGTTTTGTGGGAAGTTGAAATTCCCATGAATTTCTACTTCCCTTATTTTTGCTTTTTTGTGTCAACTAAATAACTCCTCAATTTATCAAATCCCATGAATTTCCACTTCTCATTTTATGTTGTCAACCAAACAAGACCTTAATATATTAGTCTATTTAAGATGTTAATTTGATGATCATATGGTAATTTAATAGTCTCTTTCATTTAGTTGTCCCTTTTATAGAATCTAGTAACAATTTATAAGTCTCCCTTTAAAGAATACTTAGTAGTTCTCTACTTGTCCCTCTCATGTCCTTTCAAATTAACCTAATTCACAATATTGTTAAAGACATTCACACGTGTCAAGCTGTTGGTTATTTAACAAGCCTATAATTTGGCGACTTCATAAAAAGAATTTTTTGAGTTAGATGATTGAAAATTAGATTTGATGAGAGTTGAAAAGATTTTTGATATGTAATTTGCAATTTGGTTAAGTAGACTCTAGTGTCTAAAAAATGTAAACTTATAAGAACTTTTTAACTCAAACTTAGAGTTTTGTGGTTGTCTTCAAAGAGTCTTTACTTGTAAGTCATCATTTCATGCATCATCAAGTCTAAATTCATGAATAACTAAGGAAATTTTTACAAATAAGAAATTTATGCATCTATCGTTTCCTTTATCATAACATTTCATTTTAGAGTCTTAATTAGATTTCATTTTGCAGTTAAAGTCTATCTCCATAAGAATCTAGATAGGTGATCATGATAGGGGTTCATTTTGTTCATAACAAGTGTTCATGCATTATTAGAAGTCAAATACTCTTAAGAGTTGTTTACATCTAAAGTTTCATACATCCGAAGATCCATTTTCATCCTTAAGTTAGTTTCCATCCCTAGATCACTCTATAACCCCCCCCCCCTCCCCTATAATATCCCATAGTTATATAATAAAGCAAGTCTCGATTTATCACCATGATAAAAAAAATTGTAAATTAAGCAACAATCTTGTAATAAAGTAACCAAAGATATCCGGTTAGTAAAACGTATTTGCAAATTGTAGTGATACAAATGTAGACCCAACATTTAACTACGTATAACAACTTATTATGAAAATGTCATGTACTCATGTCGACCGGGTTTGTTTGTTTACTTAGCTACTTAATTATCACTTAATTTGCAATCCTAATTATTCAAGGTGATAACCTTAGATTTTGCTCCACTTAAAATATACTTGTATATCTTTTTCTTTTGTGTTTTTCTTTTCACAAGTGGTCAATTCAAAACCCAAATTTTTATTTTTATTTTTTCATTTTCAAAAACCTAGGCCCAATCTATCTCAATGATAAGTCAGTATTCATTCATGCAAACTCAACTCATGCATTTGTACTTATGTTGCATCATATTCATGGCCTATCATTCGACCTCATTATCTAAGTCCAATCCCTCTAGTTCACTATCCACATTTCACATAGTTCCAAGCATGTATCATTCATGCATCGACCATATCTAAGTGTACATGGCCTACATGCCCACTCTCTCTTTATAATTCTTTTAGCCCCACATTATTTCTTAATCTTCAAGTATTACAAGCACAAATTTCTCAAGTTGCATGACATTATCAACCTGAAAACTTAGCAATTACTACATTACACGAAATGTTACTGGTGTTAAATTATGACAAGCAATGGTTAAATTTTACATGTTGGTCATAAAATGCATCATAGCAACAAATAATACACAGGATTTAGTACAAATATCAAGTTTTAATTCTCCCCAAAGATCTTATACACTCAAAAGACATCAGCCTTGTTAACAAGAATGTCGTCTTGCTCATCATGATCAGAGTCTGAAGACTCTGAAGTCTGAACTACAGCGAAAGTATCTACCAATTAAGCTACAGTGTTACACTAGATACAATATGGGAGGTAAAAGACAGTAGATCAGAAACGATTCCTAAGGTTGTAAAAGGCTTTTTTTTTCTCTCTCTATAGACATGGCAGGAAACTGGCATAAGAAAATCTTTACAGAATACCTAGTCCAGAATGATTAATAGTCAGTTGGAAGAAGTAAAATTATGAACAAGTCCTAAAGCAGGCCAGTTGGAAGAAATACATCAGACCTGCATGTTGTTAGCAACGTCAGAGCCCTGACTTAGTACAGCTTCATAGCATAGCATAACAATATAGGGAGGGGCCTAAGGCAATATATTGTGTAGCTAACAAACTTAATCCCATAATTGTGTAATTAAGCTTTTTAGCTTAATGTAAACAATGTAAGTATCTCTTGGAGACTAATAATAAGAATTTAATACCCAATTTGTATACAGATACTTCCTCAAGCATGATGAAGATATTCTTCCATGAACAAAAACTCTGTCCTACTTGTTTCTTCTCAAGAAAATCACGTCAGCCTGAACTCATGATTGCATAAAAAGTTAATGACTAATCCACTAGTTTCTAATAACTAATCCACTAGTTTCTCATGACCTGTAGAAACTCTAATAATCGTCGGCAAGGTATCTAGTAGATGTCCCACAGAAGATCAAGACAGGACACAAAATGTGTCATATTCACGCATCAATTTAGGCAAGTGAAGACAAGGCAAGGACATAATGTATCATATTTACACATTAATTAGGGACATTAACTAGAGAAGCCAAAGATGAGTTTTCTTCAAGTTCATTCACCATCTTGCCTGTCAAACAATTTGAGAATGGAGTATGGAGCCCAATTTCTGATAATACTGTTAAAAATTCTGAGCTCTTAAAATGACTCTTATCAGCTTATTGGTGCAAGGCTTTATAAAGGCTCTAAGACATTTAGCTTTTAGACATCAGTGTGGTCAATACAATCTTATTATAGCTAATTATAAAAGAAAATTCATCATTCATCTATCCTCAAAAGATTTTCTCAAGCAAAACATTGCCCCAATATCAAGTACTTTGACATTCACCTTTACAAGCCCCGGAAAAAGTGGGGGGCTTATGTAAGTACTTAGATATATTTCACCCTTGCTCCTATTTAACACTCTACAATTGGACTACTCATCTTAAGGGTATGACAAGAACAAACTTCTCAAGTTGCTCTTCCCATGTTTTTTACCTGAAAAAGTTGCAATTACTACTATTCATGAAATGCTATTGGTGTTAAAATTATGACAAGAAATGGACAGATTATACATATTTATTATAACGTGCATCACAGCAACAAATTATATACAGGATTCAGCACACATATCAAACTTTTAATTTCCCTAAAAAACACTCAAAAGACATTCAGCCATTTTAACAAGAACGTCTTGCTCATCATGATTAGAGTGTGAACTACTGCAAAAGTATTTAGTAAGGCTACAGTATTAATTTGTTAAAACGAATAAGATATGGGAGATCAGAAAACAATTCCAAAGATATGGAAGAAGACAGGCTTCAGGAAATCCCTACAAAACACCTTGTCCAGATTGATTAGTCTTAAAAATTTCGTGGGCAGGACATCTAAAATCATGAGCAAGTCCTAGAGCTGAGCCAGTTAGAAGAATTACATCACCCAGCATGTTTGGGGCAAAAGATTCATTTTCAAACAATGACCGTGAGTCCGTGACAAAGTATAAGAACTGTAACACCCAACTCATTTACTTCCTCAAGCATA
Organism: Chenopodium quinoa; assembly: GCF_001683475.1. Lineage (NCBI taxonomy): Eukaryota > Viridiplantae > Streptophyta > Magnoliopsida > Caryophyllales > Amaranthaceae > Chenopodium > Chenopodium quinoa. Next base: position 899,541 of record NW_018743175.1, read on the forward strand.
ATGAACATATTCTTCATCTTCTTCCGTATTTGTTTCTTTTTCAGGGAAATTATGTCAGCCTAAACTCATAATCGCATATAAAGTTAATAACTAATCCACAGCACAAAAGTATGGCACCAGCTACATATGACATTTAGAAACCCTAATAATCATCAGCAAAGGTATCTATCTACCTACTAGTGTCCCACAGAAGGGCAAGAGAGAAAAGGTCATAAAATGTGACATATTCACACATCAATTTAGGAAGGGAAAGACAGGACAAAGATACACAATGTGTCATGTTCATCCCCCTCTTACCTGTCATAATATTAGAGAATGGAATAGGGAGGCCAATCACGCAAACTACTGGCGGAAACTCTGAGGCTCTGAGCACTTACAATGATTGTTATCAGCTTATGGGTGGAAGGCTTTGAAAAAAATCAAAGACATTTACCAATGCGTTTAGACACCAAAAGCTCAATAACATATTATTATAACTAATTTTAAATGAAATATATATTATTCATCTTCTGTTATAGAGGATGTGAAGTCCACTTTTTGAGTATTTCTATATCTTTTGTTAAAATCCATTCATAATATTAAATTGATATGAAAAGGCAAAGTTTGATGAGCTAGTACAAAAGGGGGAAAAAAAAAGATAAAAACGCATGGTTTAACCTTCGATGAGACTATGATAAGAAGGTTTACCATACTGACATACTCCTGCTTCCCTGAGAGAAATAAATCCACCAGTAGGCAGTAGCACATCAAGCAGTCAAGATAGCCAACCTTCTTTCCTGTAAACAAATATCTGGCATTAGTATCTGTGCAACTTTTGATTCTTTTATTTTAAATAATGTGTAACTTAAATATGCTGCATGCACAATGTGTGCTCTCCAGATCAAACAAGTAAAAAAGCAAACTTAGTTTCTCTTTTTTCGTTCAACGCCACTATACATCATGTCATTCTTGCAACACCAGATGCAGTTTGGAATACATATTGAATAGGAGAAAGGGCTGGAGAAGGAGCCGGAATTGGAAGAACAGCAGGCGGTAGGGGTGGTGGGGCAGTAGTTGAAGCTGGAGGTGCAGAAGCAGGTTCAGGAATGAATCTGGGGAAAATGTATTTCAGCCTATTGTTTCTGTAGTTCTTCCAGAAATAAAACTGTTGTCTGTGTGCCAATTCCTGAAAATTTTGAAGTGCTAGTTGATCATGTAAGAGCATCCTGAATTCCTGATGAAAAATTATTTTTTCTCTAGAATTTGATGGCAAATACAATTGTATTTAACAGCAGACAACTCAAAACCGTGAGGATTGAGGTCTGGTTTAGGGTCCTTTTCCTTACCTTAAAAAAAAAAGAAATTAAAAAAAAATAAATAAATCATGCATCTCTCCTATAAAAGAGAAGAATCATGTCCAGGTGTTGCATCTATTACCCAATTTATATTATATATTTTGGTAAATAGGAAGAAGTAATGAACATTAAATGAAGCAATATTTATCAAGACAGTCCATTTGCCCATTTGGTAATCGGTAATAAACTATGACAATAGCAATGAGCTTTGGGTACTGTTAAAGTGAAAACTCCATACTAAAGCCCATAACCTGAACTTGTGATAGACCTATTTGTAAAGCTAGATATTCCTATCACATGACTGTGATAGACCTTTTTTAGAAATAACTAGGTCGAAGAATCATATAGTCAAGATAGATCACACTCAGTAACCCACATCCCACATCCTAAACATGTGGACTTTTAACCCCCTAACCTCCACCTGGAGATTTAGGGAAATGGGGAAAAGGGCAATCCAGCATATCATTTGCAACAGCAGGCAACACTACAACAATTAATTCCTTGGACATTATGTCAAAAAAAAAAAAAAAAATAAAAAAAAAAATAAATCTTACACTTCTTCTAACTCATAATTAATGGTGAAAAGAACAAAGCTTGGATAACTGCTAAGACTGTGATAAACTAGGTAACCCATGTATCAATGTATTATTATTGCTAGCTACCTAGCTCATTAGGGCACGAAGGTAAACCGACACAAATCATGCTGATTTCATCAAGGTGCAATTTATAGAACAGGCTACATGGGGTAGTACAAATGCCCTTGCTTAGAAACCAATGACAAGTCACAAACAATTCTTTTCATCCTCATCATTTCCAACCTTTTGATGCATCAATCAAAGTCAATACAAGAGAAATAAGATAACATAATTACCTTGCTCCCAGGATGAGCTATTGCATTGCGGAAGTTTGCATTTTGCAACAGCTCGAGGAAGAACAAGCAGTGAGGATACCTAAATGTGACAGTGTCATGTTAACAGGCAAGAGAATAGGCTAGCCAAAATACATTTACAAAAATATTATCCATTTGGCAAATTGCATATTTCAAATCAGCTAATTAAGTGGACATAACAAATATACGTACACTATATATTTTAAAAACTCTGGCCGCTGCCAATACTGAAGGTATTTCAAATAACCAAAGAAATTGTCGTCTTCAAAATAGCGATTCTGTGCCAAATCCGCACACAGGTAAAACTTTTCCGTTTATTTTGAAGTTCACATTGTACAACTCCAGGTTTCACATCATTAGTTATAGGAGAAGTAATATACAATGGATGTAAGTTGGATTGGCAAGACACTGAACAGATTCCAATTCAAGTAAAAAACATTGGCGTCCATCATCTTGATCCTTGTAGACATTTTTTATTCTGAGAATCAGCATCCATAATGCAAAAAATTATATTTATTAGGAAGAGATAGTCAACAGAGATGAGCTAGTAGGGCTTAGTAATTTTGTACGTACGAGTGCAATTGTGCAAAATGGGATGTCTGAAGAGTAGAAAAAAGAGACAAGGAACCCATACATTCACAAAATCTACTCACACGAAAAGTCAACTTTCGGTTGTCTATAAATCTACAATCAATTTTAAAAAAAGGTTTAAGTCAGCAAATATGCCAAACTTTACAAATGAAGATTTTGAGACATTGGTTCTGTATGCAAAGATTAAATTTGATTCAACCACATTCCTCTCATTGAATTTAAATAAGAGAGCAATACAAGCAACAAGCTATAACTAACATTTATAATAACAATCATTCGTATGTAATTTCAGTTTGGTTTGATGTAAAACATTTTCAATGAAAAATTAGTTTTCATGGAAAACATATTTTCAAGAAAAACCACAATTGCAAAGTAGTTTTCCTTTGTTTGGTTCTTACAAGAAAAGTTATAGAGAAATAAAAAATAAAAAATAGGAGTGGAAATGCGAGGATGGACGAGAGGAAAGTAAAAAGGAAGTAACAAGGAGGAATGAACAGGTGGCTTCCCATGTTTTGTAAAGGAAAATGTTTTCCATTATTAAGGATACAATCTTCGAAAAATTGTTTTCCACCCTTGACAAATCAAAAAAAGGAAATGGGAAAAGAAAACATTTTACATCAAACTAAACGGCTGAAAGTTTCATACATATTCATCAGCAAAATACAGTGTAGATATTACAGCTTTCATAACAAACCAACAATAAATCTAAACATAGATTAGGGAAAACTATAAATGCAGCTGGAGACTGTAATACCCCCTCGGGTTCTCAGCCCTCAACCGACCGGTCAAGAGGCATACAGCACATATAGTCATATAGATAGACTAGGTTATGACAGCAGCCATACTCCTGTTCGAACCGAGGTTCAAAACTTAATCTTTTTCTCAGGAAGAACAAGCAACCAGTAATTGACATTTTATCTTTGTTTCCAAATTCAAGAACTTTATGTACTAGTAAACTTTGCATTGATTTTTCTACAAATATTGCTTGAAATAATTAAGGATAACTTCTACAAAAAATCAATGATTACAACAGAACATTACAATCATCGTTCAATTAACATTGGAATTCCTATTTTTCTCAAATTGCACGAAATTACAAAATTAATATAATCAAACTCCAAAATTTCATGAACAACATCCAGCAAATATCAACCAATGTGCCACATAATTCCAGCATAAAAGAAGTTGATTAATATTCAATAAATTCAACTTCACAAAGACAAAACTAGCAACGAATTAAAAGGAAAAAAAAATCTAATAGAGATAAAATAGAAGCGTAAAATTAAAGGTTCACGATATACTACCTCCGTTAACAGTTATCTGCAACATTTACTAAAAGTAGGTGCTACCTATTATTTGCATCACTTTCATTTTAGGATAAAAAATATCTATGTTCACACTGCAAATTCCCAACATACCCTTACATTTTCACAATTACTTTTTATTTTATCTTTACATTACATGGACAATTTTGTATTTTACTTTTCTCTCTCTTACTTTTTTCCACTACCAAATTTTGTCTAGGCATCCGTAAAAGGTACGCTTGTTGCAAATAATCATTAACAGTGGTAGTAAAATAAATTTGAAGTGAAAGCATAAGAATACATTATACATACATTGAGCGAGGGACTGCGAATGACTCAGTGAGTAGTGAGTTGAGACGCAAAACATCAAATTGAACCTGGGAGAGGCCGGAGCCGGGCAGCCGGCTACTCCCGTTGGAGAGTGAAAATTGGAGTAAATTCGAGAATAACTGCTGGTGACAAAGTTACTAATTTACCCTTATTAACCTGGTGACAAAATTTAGAGAGTCTAAATTTTGGTTAATTTGAGATTAACTACTCGTAACAAAGTTATTAAAATAGCCTCCTTTTACAAGTACTACCTAATATTAAGGGTAGAATTGATTATGTTAATGTTGATACGGTGTTTTCGAGGTAAATTACTAATCAATTCTCTTGAGGAATAAATTTTCTACACTTTAAATTTTTAAATATAGATATCAATTAGCTTAATTGGTTAAAGTTACTAAATGTCAATCTATATCACACAATAATTTTTCTCATACTCATTCCTTTATAGCAAATCCAATTATTCATGCGCTTGTATATAATCGTATAAGTCTCACTTGCCCTTGTATTTAATTTTGGGAAGTAGTTTGGAGCCTTTGAATATATGGAGCAATGGATTTTGTCCTTAAAAAAAGAACTTTGCAACAACTAATATTGACTTTGACTTTTATCCATTAAATATGTAAACACATGTTCAGTAAAAAATTTGTTTAATAGCCCCTTTTATTGGTGGTGTAGTTATTAACTTATTATGCATAAAGTTGATAATATAATTACCAACACGTAAATTTTCCAACACAAATTATGTCGCACCCAACAATTTGTACGGCGTTCCTAATAACTACCCTAAACTTCTTATCTTTCTCAATGTCCTGCATTTCATTCAAACACTATTTTCTTCTCTTCTTCCACTAACACCTCCCGTGGCAGAAAAATTAATATACCAATGATCGCTCCCATCGGCAGCGTTGTTATTGGCGGTGGTATTGTCGACGGCGTGAAACTCGTCGGGATCAAAGACGTCATCCATGGCGGAAGAGAGAGAAAGTTTAAGACATTTGAACAGGATGGAGTGGAGAGAGAAAATAAAGATTGTTAATTATATTTGTCAATGATTTATGCTTGAATTGGCTTGATAATTGCTTGAAATTCTCAGATTTTCCTAAATATGCCCAAAAAATTCAAATTGGGGCTTTCTTGTGTGATGTATAATTGTTGAAATTGATTGTCCCATGTAATTGTATGTTGAATTGTGAGCGTTTTGATAACAAATGCATGTATTTTGATTAAGAAAGGAGCAAGTTATGTTATACCCATGAGCTTAGTACAGGACCTTCAATGTAGGTTCCACCATTGTTGCCCTTTTAATTATTTTTATTTATATCAGCCAACAAAAGGAACATATCAACCAACAAATGAAACATATCAGCCAACAAAAGGAACATATCAGCCAACAAAACATAGATATCAGCCAACAGATTGAACATATCAGCCAACAAATGAAGCATATCAGCCAACAAAATGATGAAATCAGCAAACAAAAGCAACGGGTAAGCCAACAAAATAAACATATTATTCAATTGTACATATCCTCTAACAAACTATAAATATCCTCTATCAAATAACACATATCCTCCACCAATTACTACATCATATCCTCTAACAAATTGTACGTATCCTCTATCAAAGATAAATTGTACATATCCTCTAACAAAGTGTACGTATCCTCCACCAGAAACTACATCATATTCTCTAACAAACTGAACGTATCTTCATAAATAGTACATATCCTCTATCAAATACTACATCTCCTCTAACAAACGGTACATATTCTCCAACAAACAATATATATCCTCCAACAAATTGTACTTATTGTTATGAAATTGCAAAAGAAGGGAAATCGGCCACATTAAAATTACCTTCTGGGGAGGTCCGTTTGATATCCAAAAACTGCTGAGCAACAGTTGGACAAGTGGGGAATGTTGGAGTGAACCAGAAAAGGTTGGGTAGAGCCAGATCTAAGCGTTGGCTAGGTAAGCGTCCTGTAGTAAGAGGAGTAGTTATGAACCCTGTAGACCATCCCCATGGGGGTGGTGAAGGGAGGGCCCTAATTGGGAGAAAAAACCCCACAACCCCTTGGGGTTATCCTGCACTTGGAAGAAGAAGTAGAAAAAGGAATAAATATAGTGATAATTTTATTATTCGTCGACGTAGTAAATAGGAAAGAAAATGAAAATAGAATTAGTTTCTTCGTTTTTACATAAAAAAAAATATAGGAGTAATTAGCTGTGACACGTTCACTAAAAAAAAATCCTTTTGTAGCGAATCATTTATTAAGAAAAATTGAGAAGCTTAACACAAAGTCGGAAAAAGAAATAATAGTAACTTGGTCACGGGCATCTACCATTATACCCACAATGGTTGGACATACAATCGCTGTCCATAATGGAAGAGAACACTTGCCCATTTACATAACCGATCGGATAGTTGGTCATAAATTAGGCGAATTTGCACTAACTCTAAAGTTCCAGGGACATGCAAAAAACGATAATAAGTCTCGTCGTTAAGTTTAACTTAAGGTTAATTAAGTTAATATAAAAAAATAGATGCTTATCATTTATTAATGGAGGTAAACTTTATGGGTTTTTTTTTAAAAAAAAAAAATCAGAATTTGATGTCTTTCGTCTATACGGATCACGTCACCCAGAGCCGGGACAATGTGATGAGATAACTACAAGAGGTCATTCTATATCCATGTCTGTTGACAAAGCACGAAGAGTAATTGATCAAATACGCGGTCGTTCCTACGCCGAAACACTGATGATATTAGAACTCATGCCCTATCGAGCATGTTATCCTATTTTAAAATTGATTTATTCTGCAGCAGCAAATGCTAGCCACAATAAACAATTCAACAAAGCAAATTTAATTATTAGCAAAGCTGACGTTAATAATGGTATTACCTTAAAAAAATTAAAACCGCGAGCTCGAGGGCGTAGTTATCTGATTAAAAAACCTACTTGTCACATAACTATTGTATTAAGAGATATAACCCACTTTGATTCATATGAGAAATTTTTAGAGAGTTTACCTCCAAAAAAGCTAATAACTTCCTTAGGTATTATGTCTACAGGTCGACGACGCGAATTTCTTGTGTGGTCGTTTTAGAGAAAAGCATAAAATAAAGAGTTTCTTATACAATATAGCCTTTGTATGATGGAGTAAGCAATATGGGACAAAAAATAAATCCACTTGGTTTCAGACTTGGTACAACACAAAGTCATTATTCCCTTTGGTTTTCACAATTAAAAAACTATTCAGAAGGTTTACAAGATGATAAAAAAATAAGGGATTGTATAAAAAATTATGTACAAAAAAATACAAGAGCATCCTCGGGTATCGAAGGAATTGCACGTATCGAAATTCAAAAAAGAATTGATCTGATACAAGTGATAATCCATATGGGATTCCCAAAACTATTAATAGAAAATTGACCACACGGAGTAGAAGACCTAAAAATAAATGTACAAAAAGAATTGAATTGTGTAAACCAAAAACTCAATATTGCTATTACAAGAATTGCAAAACCTTATGGGCACCCTAACATTCTTGCGGAATTTATAGCCGGACAACTAAAGAGTAGAGTATCATTTCGAAAAGCAATGAAAAAAGCTATCGAATTAACCGAACAAGCTGATACAAAAGGAATTCAAATCCAAATTGCCGGCCGTATCGATGGAAAAGAAATTGCACGTATCGAATGGATAAGAGAGGGTAGGGTTCCCCTACAAACCATTCGCGCGAAAATCGATTATTGTACTTATACCGTTCGAACTATCTATGGAGTATTGGGAATCAAAATTTGGATATTTATGGACGAGGAATAATAAACCTTTACTTAATTTGTCTTTTGGTATCAATTTAATGTAATGATGGAACATAAAATAACAACCTTTAACAGAAAAACAATGTTATCGAAAATAAGACTGAGTCGCGGACTATGTCGCTTTCTAAGAACATTCGCGACACTGCCTTGAAAACGTGCAAGCAGTTCATACTAAACCGGATATTCCCCAGGATAAAACAACCTTTCTAATTTGTGTAATATACCGGTGAAACTGCACCGTATCACCGGGCAACTGAGCACCAAAAGGAAAAGCGAAACTGCTCGAGGGTGTTAGGAAAATGTTTTCTGTATTTAAAACCAGGGAAACAAGAGGCCTTTTATAGGCAAATTGCAACGTAACTATTGCTAACAATTAGGCACTAATCACGCCTGTTTTCAAACCAGTTTAGCAAACCTGAAGGAGTTAAAACGAAGCAAAAATCAAGGAAAGATTATTTGATAAACCCGACCCGACTCTGTTCGGTGCGCGTGTGTGTGATAGATGATCTACCATATAGGTCCTCCCTCTCAACAAAATGTGGGTAGCCCAAGGGCCACACCCCTTTAGTTCACTCTCTATATTATAAAGAGAGTAAAACATTCATTTCCCACCAATGTGGGACTTTGAGTTTCTAACAAAATGCACACCACACATACTTTTGTTCCAACACTTATTCTCTATCAAATAACACATATCCTCCAACAAGTTGTATATATCCTCTATCAAATAATACATATCCTCCACCAAATACTACATATTATATATACTTGCCGCACGAATTCTTTGGTGCAGCTTGCCGCATCCAATATCTTCTCCTTTACCAAATATCTTTGTAAATAATTAGTACTTGTTGCCAACCTAAACAATCAATTCTAAGTATCAGTAATTGGTCAAACAAAAGCCAATTCAACAATAGATGGACAACTGTTGTGTTAGATGTTTATTCATACTTTTCACACTAATCTTACCATATTCACCCATTATCATTTTGATCCATATCTTAGGGAAGTAGGAAACTCGTGATGTTTGATAAAATTGTTGTTTTTCACAGACTTTGAAGATGGATGATTTCTCTAGTCTTTGAAAGTGTAGTCTCAAACATTGTTAAGTTTATTATACATGTTCTTTTCACATTTAAATCAAGAGGAGAAAAGCTCGATCATGCTCTCTAACAAAAGAAATACTACTAGTATATTCTCTTAAGGATAATTACTACAATGAACAAGTTAAAGTTAGTAATTATCGAGTTGAATACATCAACTTTAATCCAACTTAATTAATCTCATGTCAAACTCTTTATCAATAGGTTCAATTTAAATTAGGATAACTTATGTCAACTCTAAACGTCTAATTCACCTAATGTGATACTCGTATTTGAACCCAATAAATTGAATTGTTGCCGGCCTTGCCGCCCCAATGACAATGCTCTTTCTTGATGGACTTACAAATTATACAGATGACAATGAAAATGACCTAACAGAAACTGTAAAAGAAAGTGAAAAGGGAAAAAAGAGTAGGCAAACTAATGAGAATGAGCTAGACATAATCAAGGCAAAGCAAGCAAAAAGAGGAACAGCAGCCAATGATTTCCCCATGCAATTTCCATGCCTATCTAATATCAAGAGCATTAAAGTAAAGGCCCAAATTTCAGGGGGAAAGCTAAATTGCAACCAAAGAAGCCGTAGCTTGCCCAACACCCTTTACCCAGCCCTACAATGACAGGATATTTACTTTAGTCTTTATTGCAGGTTTTTTTTTTTTTTTTTTTTTTTTGGTGGATAGATTGACTAGGTTTATTCTCGACCTTCGGATCCAGGCCATCGTGGACCACTCGTCGAACCTCAACACCCAGACCCGAATCTGACTAGACCTCAATGCCTAGTCGTTGTTAGACCCTATACAGAGAAATGATGCATCTGAGACTCGATCCAAGTTTTCCTGCAGGACATCCGAGATGGTGACTTTGATGCCACCAGATCACTAACTAGATTGGCTATGCTAATGAAATTTGCAAAACACTACATGTGTAGCAAAGAACAATCACTTTAAATAAACCTGAATTATTTAATCTAGATTTATGCTAGATTCGCGGCTCTTCCATGGGTGATTAATCACAGTACAGAGAAGGGGGCATAAAATATAAAGGCAGAACTTTCAATAACAAGCACAAACACAAATTACATGAACATAAAACTCATTTAATATAATCATATTAGCTAATGGAATTCATTGCATAAATCAGAACACTTGCACATTCAAATGTCTGCTTAAGGCAGAATTCAGCATCTCTTAAAGAACTCTTCCAGAAACTATACAGACAGAAATCTTGTTAGCAGCACAAGCAAAATCAGCGCTATGCTCTTTTCTTTGTTCCCACCCCCCTTCCCCCAAAGAAAAATAAAAACAGTTGAATAAGAGATTACGGAGTAAACTAAGTTTCGAATACTAATCTTTCTTTGAGGAAGCCCTGCTACTGGCTACACTCCATTGATCTGAAAACCCGGTAGAGGCGGCCCCATTGCAACCACATTTTGCTACGGTTCTGACGCTCTCAATCAACTCCTCAGTTCGCGATTCTTGTGACAGTATCTCCACCAACTGCTCTGGAGTAATCACCAGCTTCACCTTCCAAACTCCTTCCTTTGCTCCTTTATTATTGTACCTCGAAAAGACATCAGTATTTGATCTCTTGAGAACATTGCTTTGAGTTGTACTCCTACTATCAAAGGACATCCTATAACCTGCATTCCCTCCTGTTGTACCTGTAGGTATACTCTTGGATCTAACATGCCCTACCTTAACATCAAACTCATCTTTATATTCTTTACTCGTATGAAGCGGAAGAAGCCAGGGGCGGAACTAGGGTGGGTTCAAGTGGGTTCATTGAACCCACTGATTTTTTGAAAAAAATTTAAAATTTTTTTTTTTTAAAAAAAAAAAAAATCAAAATAGGTTTAAATAGAATATTTGTGTATTATATGGCAACAAGTAAAGTTGTAGCCCAGTGGTTATTTTTACCTCCCATCACACAAGAGTTTGTGGGTTCAAAACCCATAACTCACACTTTTTTTTTTAATTTTGTTTCCTGAGCACTGAGCTTTCCTGCTTCCAGAGTTCGCTTTCCTCTTCCTCATTCCCCCAAATTGCAAAACCCTAACTTCTTCCTCCAATCCTCCTTCTCTTAATCTCTTCCCGTTCTTCCTCCTTCTCTTCCCGGCGCAGCACGGCAGCAGAGTCAGCAGAACACGGCGGCAGCGGCAGGCCGGCAGCGCACCAGCCACTCACCCAGACCCAGCCTCACAGCCGTGTATGGTGTATCGGTGTATGTAGGGGTAAGTGAATTTGGGGATTTTTTTTTTTTTGCAAATGTAATTTACTTCTCAATTTGGGGATTTTTTTTGCTAAATCATTGAATACTTGAAAATTGAAATTCATATGCTAAATTCAATTGCTAATATACATTACGATTTACGAATTGCCAATGTTTTGTAAATTGCTGAAGTTTGGATATAATTATCTAATTTACTTCTCAAGTTCTCAATTTGGGGATTTTTTTGTATTTCGTATGCTATTTTCATATGCTATGCTATTTTCTGCCTTTCGTTTCTGCCAATTCATATGCTATTTTCTGTATTTCGTTTCTGCCTTCTAGTTTTCATAATTTCATTTGCTATTTCGTTGATATGGGTTTGATTGATGAATATTATAGATCTTAGAGATAATTTATTTACATTGTTATGTTTAATATATGCTAATTTTTAATTCAATCGTGAAAATTTGGCCTTTAATTATTCTGTGTTTGAAGCATGATTTTGAGTTAAGTGATGTTTGGCGAACACTCTTTGATAATTTTATTTGTATAATTTTGAGTTCAGTGATGGTTTTGTATTGCTGATTAATTATATATAAAAAATTGAAATTAATCCTGTGACATGAATCTACTACACAATTTAACTCTAACTAAGCTACATTGAATTGAACATTTTTATTGTCGGCACATAAGAATTCTGTCAAGCCATAGCTAACGACAGTAATCTGCTACAATAATCTAAGTGAGCAATCAGAATGAGAAAAGCTTCGATAGTGAAACGATAATATTTAGCTACTTGAACTTAATATCCCTATTTGGTTAGTTTGGCAACTTATCAAATGAGAAATAAATGTAAGGTGGGATGTTGATCCATGTATTGGGTTAAGTCCTTAAGCTCTAGCGATGCGTGAAAGGATACAATGAAATATCATGGCCATTATCATTATTTTTCCGTCATTAAGTTAATATGTGCTGATTGTTGGCCTCTTTGACTAGTTGAATCCATATTTTAACTCTATAACAATGATAGTATGTAGCTTATTCAGTTTAAATAGTATATGTGCAATGTAATGCTTACTTGCTAATTAGAATATTGTAGCTTTTTTTTTAATGTTAACTTGTAATTTATTTAATGTGTTGCTTCTCTGCCATTGTATTAGCTTGATCAGATTTTATCGGTTATAGCTTTTTTTTTTTTTTCATTTTTCTATGTGTAATCTATTTGTAATCCATAGTTTGAAATTATTTATGTACTGAATATTTAATTATTGTATTTTTATTCCTTTGTTAATTATGATTTCAAATTTCGGAAGTTTCGAACCCACACTTCGAAAATCCTGGTGACGCCACTGGAAGAAGCAAGTATGAAACTCCAGGATGAAGCTCTTCATTGTTTAACAACGGCTTCCAGAAGAGATCGTCACTCTTGAAAATGGCGTGGCAAGGAAATTCCTCCAAGATAAAGCCTACTGTTATAGGGCCATGGAATTCCATAATACCGCCATTTGCCGTGACAACTTGGATGGTCTCAGCCTCCTCCGCACCTCCCATGCCACCAAACAAGCAATTTCCCATGATGACTAGTACTAACTACTGGTTTGTTCCAACTATAAGAGGCTTCTTTGACAGAGAAAGCATTTTCCAGTCATCCCCTTAATTTCAGCAATGCAGTTATGCTGATCTAGTGGGATTCTGGTATAAATGCAGGGGGGTTAGTTTTGGTCGGCAAATTATTGATTTATAACTTATGAAAAAAAAACTAGACAAAAAGCGATTCATCTTATAACAAGAAAAATCGAGATCTAAGAGTAATTCGACATCACGCTACGAGCACATATAAATAAGCCAGTGCAGCAGTGGTCTGAATCTGATGGTGTATCCAACATCCACAGGCTAAGCCAAAGAAAGATGGTCAAAAACACACCCAAGACTCATTGAAGTGGTCCACTAAACCTCATCATAACCTTCACTTTCCCTTTAACAAAGGCTATGTCTATATTCTATACGAAGGAATAAGAAATTTTATTTCCCGCTGCTTTTAAAAACAAACAATATTCCCAATCCCAAAGTATCACTATCCTTTTAAAGTAAGTGGAGTATTATGCAGCAATTAATTGCAGTTTGCAGCTAAAACGGTTTATATTAGTGGTTGTTAACTCCACTAATACATGCACTTCTTATTAAAGAAACATCAAAACTACAAAATAGAATAAAATGCCCTTAAAACCCTCTAACTTTAAGCCTTAATCCACCTTATAACCACATTTTCTAATGCAGATGACTGATATAGTATCTGGCATCTCAAAAGGTGTTAACAAAAGTATGCAGCTTAATAAGAACTGCTAATAACTTTCCGTACATGTAACACCCCATTCCCATATTAATTAAAAAAAATAGGTCGAGTACAACGCGGTGCATAGAGTTTAGAGTTATGCACATTTTATTCTACCAAAATAAATCAAAATGTTACCCTACATAAACTTCGGGAAAAAAGGGAGTTATACGTGGACTAGAGGGTGGCTCTGGACTTTAAATCCACCCAATGCCCGGTAGTACCCTTTAGAATTTTGTAAAGAAGAAAAGGAAAAATCAACAATAGCATCCCACTTTTTTTACTCTTTAAAATGTTGGGTATCTTGCACAGGCTGCACTACTTTTACTATTTACTGCCAGCGCAGTGTTTGAGACAGATACTGCTTAATGACAGTCTGTTACTCAAGCAACTCCATTAATATGATGTAATAACTACCAAAAGGTTCCAGTTGCTAGAAGCTTCCTGTATCCCCTCAGGGGACAGATGACAGTTTTGCAACTTCCAAAACCCAAGCTCAATTTTCACAGTAATGTGCAAGGATAATATCACCAAATTTCAGGTCTCAGAAACAATAACAACTACGTATAATGGTTTCACATCCCCAAAGGACTCGATAATAAGTTTTCCATGCAACCTATATGAGCCTTAGCATGTCTTCACCTTGTTGGTCCATGTCTAAACACTTGCAAAAACTGCCTTCTAACCCTCTTTCCAAATTTACAGCCTGTGGCGGGTTTTCAACGGACTTCTCAGACCCTCTATGGATAATCAAGTATCAAAACCTAGAGTGACTCGCTTAAGAGTAACAGGCATCAGACCATCAGCATCCCAGACAGGTCTGATAGAGTAAACAAATCTCTGAGTCAAAAAACTCTCAAGAGCAATTTTAGGTAGTAACTAGTAAGGCACACCCTAGGGAATAAGGAGGATGTGAGTGGACTCTTAAATCCACTCTCTGAGATGAGGGCAAACATTCTCATCTTGATATGACAAAAGGCAGGGTGAGGGGTAATAAGACCTCCTCAAAGCCCCAAACAGTCTGCGTAAGCATATGAAAGAAATATACATAGAAAGTTGGAAACAAAGTTCATGTTCCATCCTGTATACAACTAGTACATGTAGAATTCCAATGGAAGATACAGCCATACAGGCATACAGCAGATTACAAGTTAGGCAGGTAATAGCAAATAAATGGCAGATGTGTCAAATTCATTGCAATTCAAGAATTCAGGATGACATAGATAACGTAAACGCGAGTTTGAAACTCATAATAGCTGATAGGGAACATTAAAAAAAAAAAAAAAAAAAAAACTCAATAACTGCTACCACAACGGGTAATCATAGTTAAGTTATAAGTAGAATTGTCAAGTCAAAAACAGCTGCACCTTCATTCAACCGTGCATCATATACAACCTTGCAAGATCCTCAAAGTTCCATCCAACTCTATGCCATTAAGTAGACCCAAAATGAAATACGATACTTCCTGATAAGAATAATTCAGGCTCAGATAGGCAGAAACACCAAGTAGGAGTATAGCATCTTTACATAGTCATCTATGTCCAAAATATACAAAAAGTACTCCTGTTCCTCAAAAGAGCAAAGATGAATCAGTGCATCGGTTTTCTGGGAGCACGAGGGCGAACTGGTGTCTTGGATGGACTAACCCTGTACAAATACAATCCCAAAAACAACACATAAACAGAGTTGTAGTGAAATACACGGGTATTCATATAAATGCACCGAACTCTGATATATGGTATCTGACCTTATAGCCGAAGTTCCCAAGACCACACCGCTGCAATTCAGAGCTGCTATAGCACTCTCGGCCTAAAGAAGTCAAATGGTAATGCACATCAGTAACATGCTTTTAAAATTCTCCATTGAGTCTTCACTATGATCTTTATATACCCTGTTTTCTTCAATTTTCTCTTTATTCACTAGGCTGATGATTTATAATAACTATTTTTCGATTCATCTACTAGGTTGAGACTTGACCAAATCAGAGTTTAATAAGTGCTGAATTATTTTCTATTTACATAGAAGTCAAAAGGCAGCTATACCACATCACTCACTATCCCAAATCCATCAGTGGCAGCATTACTAAGGTGACAGAGTTTATGAAATTGGTAACAAAACAGATTTATGCCAAAGTAAGCAGGCTCCCTCTGTCCCACAGACAATGCCCTTATGCCTTCTGTTGCACAACAAATATACGCCTACAAACCTCTGCCTATATTAGCCAACCTTTCAGATAGTTCAACTAGAAATACAGTACACAACATAGATGGAAACTTTCAGGAATTCCTCTATCATGGAGATTAGAAGTACAGCATGATATACTCTCCAACTGTTGCAAGTTGCAGGACAGACAACCACAAAGACATGAAATAAAAATATACTCTACTCTGTTGAAGAAAAATTTTAAGCACCCAAAAGTCACACTCCAGAAACACTAATTTAACCAACAGGGAACAGATGTACTTGATAGCAAGTAAATGTTAATATTTTTGATAGTTCAACATTTTAGGAAGCATGCTGACAGCAAGTGCCACAAGAAAAAAAGTTCAAAAGAGCATGTACTTTGTGCTGCATTTCATTAGAGTTACAGTGGTGGACAAAGAAGGATTAAGGGCATTAACCTAAACATCAATCAGAAAATTGCAGCCATAGTACTGCAGGACCACCTAATTTACATCCCAACATTCATCATCATGCAATTTACAGCTTCATGGCTTTTAGACATTTCAACTTATTACTTTCAAACGACAATGTCAGTGGTGATTGTGCTACACTTTCCTCTATAAGCTGAGCACAAACAATGCATTCAACAACTTTATAACCACATCAAACCTTGAAAAAAAAATTAAGAGAGCAGGAGTTAAAAATGATCTCACAGTAGCATTCAACATAATTCAGGAACACAACCTTTTAAATGACTGAAGGTAAGTTATATTGGAGGATAAATCCATTGTTAATTGGGATCAAAAATCACATTGTGCAGGCAACCTTACAATAAAGATATATACTGATAAGACTTTTATTGCATTAGCTAATTCCCACAGACGCCTCAAAAACAAAAAAGTGTATGGTTGAATTGATGTACATAATTTGACTTTTTATTCATCAACGTACAATGTTGGACCCTAATAGGATATATTGCCTATTCAATAAAATGAAAAATAAAAATTAAAAAATTAAACAAAAATAAGGCCTAGAACTACAATTTCTCTCAGTCAATGCTAAAGCTTTACTCAAAGGCAGCAATGAAATCTTGAAGTCTTACAACTTCCATAGCCGAAATTATGGGAGAATTAAGATATCAACTAACCAATTAGGTGAACAATGTTAGTAATGACGATCACAAACTTCAGGAAACAGTATTTGCAGGTGTTCAAGTTTAAAACAGAGCGCAATATCAAGGAACAACATTGTAAAAAAAATAAAAATAAAAAAAAAGGGGAACCAAAAAGAATGGAAAATGAAAATACTTACCATCTCAAACTCAACAAAACAAATACGAGTAGAATGGTGATGATCTCCAAGCATCCTTAAGCGACGAACCTGAACAAACAAGATTTGCAATTCAATAAAGACCCTAAACAAAAAGAAAGTAATACAGTAAATTTCCAGGCAAGACTAAGCCACAAACCTCTCCACAAATTGTCTCGAAAAATACTTTGATTTCAGTCTGTGAAACCTACACAACCAGAGTAACATACATTAAACCAGCATGCACATTTGACAATGAACGACAAAAAAACAACTGCAAGATAAGAAAAGGCACCTTCTTATCAATATTGGTGCAGTAAACAGTTCTTGCACACATTTCACGCTCATCGTCGTTCTGAAGTCAAAATTACCCACGCAAGTATAATATATTAAAATGGAGAACGAAGTAACAAACCAATAAGCCTAAAAGCAATATGAATGGTGATGGTGGCACTCACCTGGGGCAAAAATGTGGGGTTTACAGGAGCAATTGCAGTCTTAGAAGGCAGAACTTTGATCGGATAAAAGCCAAGCATAGTACCAGACAGACTCAATGCAGCCTGTGCACCTTCTGCAGCACCACACAACAAGTTGTTGTGTTAAATTTAAAAACTCAGTCTGGATTTTAAACAATAAAGACATGTTCAATGCTTTACCCTCATCTGTGAACTCAACAAAAGCGAAACGAAGAACAGAATTCGGGTCACCACAAACACGGCAATCCACCACCTAAGGGAGTATGATACAAGATACAACGCTATTCAGAACTAATGATAGAATTCAACAAAAACACAAAGAAAAACTACTGCTCATCGAATAATTTATTTTTAACATAATCAAAAGCAAATACAGCCAAAATAATACTGATAGAATTCGAGTCCATGAAATCAAATACCTGCCCATAGTTGATGAAAAGACCAGCCAGCTGCTCTTCAGTCACCTACCAAAAAACCCAGATATAATTTAGAAAATACAAAAAAGATTTAATTATTTCTTTCAATGAAAGTGATAGAATACCTGTTGATCAATATCAGAAACATAAACAGTCCTCCTAATAACTTCCTCCCTTTGTGCCATACCAGTTCGATTATTCGGCCTACGCTTTCCTTGACCATAATTAGTCTTCTTCTACACTCAAACAACCCATTTCAATAAAAGACAATCTTATCACACACAACAATAGATTCAACACCAAAAAAAAAAAACATTACTCGAACCTTTCTCAGATTAAGATTATTCTGAGGATTCGGGAAGATTCGAAAAGGATCATCCATATTAGGAGGACCAAAATTAGGAACAAACGATCGTGGAAATTGAGGGGGAAACTGATGCTGACTACTGAGAAGAGATGGCGGAACAAATTCTTGAGCACATGGGTTTAATTTCGATAACATTTCCTCCAATTCCCTCATTTCTCTGTTATGATTTTCATTATTGTTCGCGTTGTTGGTGTTGGTGTTGTTGTTGGAGGTCCGATTCATTGATGACCCGTTCTCAACACCCAAATCACCCTTAACACCATTTTCAACCACTGCCATTTCTTCTTCTTCCTAAGCTCTCAACAACTCTCCTTTTTCTCTCTCCTTTGAAAAATCCGCCTACCTAATTCAACCCATATAAAACCACATTAAAAACTATAGATTATAATACTGAATAAAAAATTAAAAAAAAAAAAAAAAAAATTTATAGATTTGATCGTATAAAGAAAATAAAGAAAAGGGTATTACCTGGGTTTATGAAAGTTTGAATGATCGAATGAACTACACACCGAGTGATTGATTTATTTGAAACCTAACCCCACCTCGAGATTCTTCTAAAAGAGGGGAAAGATTAAGAAAAAAAATAGGGGAATTTCTATTTTAATGAAAGTAAAAATTAGGGCATTAAATGAGAAAGTATTGAATTAAAATTAGAGGAGAGAGAAATTTTGTCGTGTTGGATCATAAGGTGAGAGGGGAGCAGAAGATCAAGTTTGAGTCTGCTACAAATCCTTCCAAAAATGGCGAAAATCGCTTCCTTTTTCAGAACCTACTCACCATTTTTTTTTTATGGTTATTATTATTATTATGATTGATATTTAAAAATAGGAAATTTTGTAAATTAACACCCAAAAAGAGGTCCAGTTTTAAAATTACCACCCATTAAAAACTTTATTTTAAATAACCATCCATTAAATTAATTAATCTTTCAGATTACCACCCATTTTGTTTTTTCGGTTGAAAATCCGTTTGAGGGGCCCACATAACTGCTATTAACGGCTAGTTTGACTTAATTGACTGGGTTTCTCCTCGATTTTTCGTGTTTATATATTTCCCAACTACAATTACTTGGAAAAAAAAATATATCTCCAATTAACAAATTCTTCCCCTAATTTCTTCCAAATTCCCCAAATTTGAACTGGTATTGTGCGACGAATTAATCCATTGAAGTTCAGACCCAATTGAATTCGCATTTGAGGTAAGACTCCTGAACTTTAAAAATTAGGGTTCCTGGGTAAATTTATTTGGGGGATTTTGCAATTAGGTTTCGTGGAAGTAATTAATTGGGTGTTTATGTTATTTTTCTGGTAATTGGTGTTGGTGTTGTCCAAATTTGGTGAATGATTGTTTATTAGGTTGAATAATGGTGTCAAATGTGTTGTTTTTTTTAAAAGAAAGATGTGAATGATTCATTCATGCATGAAGTTGTAAGCTTGGTTTTGTGTTATTTTTTGTTGAATGATGTCTTGCAGAAATGGAAAGAGGGGATAAGTACATTTTCAGATTTAAGTATTTTAGTTTTGTTGTGGACCTTGAGTATGAAGTAGGCAACAGTAACTTACAGGATACAGCCATAGCTTTCGAAGATCAACTGCGTGACATGGAAGATCCAAGTGAAGGATCAATTGATCTTCTTTATCCTATATTTCAGTATATCTATAAAGGGAAGTATAGGACTTTAGAAGATGATGGTGATGTGTTCAAGATGATTAGGAGGTTGGGGAATAAGGATATGTACATCATACATGTTGGGAGCACAGATGACCCAGGGTTCTTAGCTGACTGTATCATTGAGTACAGGATGAAACAGAATGGGACTTGGCCACCCCCTGGTTATCCTCATTATGGGGGTCAACCACCACAGTGACTAGGTGTGCTTGTCTTAGAATAATATAATTGCTTGTGTTTGCTGGAAATGTTGCACAGACTGAGTTGTTGCTTTGTAAATGCAGGTTAGAAAATGTCTTAGAATAACACATCTCCCACTAACCAGAAGAAATGCAATTGTGGACTGCCCTTTGCTAGGTTGACATCTTGGACCAGAGAGAACCCAGGAAGGAAATTCAAGGCTTGCAAATTCTATGACCCTAACACTGAAACTAGAGGGTGCAAGTGTTTTGAATGGATTGACACTGAAGATGGAACTGAGTGGCAAAGAGATGTGATCAACAATCTTTTGCTTGACAAAAAATTGATGAAAGCTGAAGTGAACTATCTGAAAAGGGATGTTGATGACTTAAGTGGGCAGAGAAGGTGTCTTCTTAATGAGGTGGATACATTGATAGTGAAATGCAAGGCTTTAAGTGGAGATAGGAAGAAGATGCTCAATGGCAGTGGCAATCCTGATAGCAAGCTAATGATTGTTGTAGTTGTTGTTTGGTCCTTAATTTTAGTTTTAGGTTGTGTTGTAGTTAATAAACTGGTTTAAGGGAGGTGTAGTTGTTGTAGTAGTTGTTGATTATAATGTTGAACTTGTTATTTTAGTAATGGAATGAACAAGTATTTCTGGTTTATTTGGCTTATGTGTTATGTTTGCTGATGCTTTTTATTAGCTTCCTTATTTGTTGATTGTTCTGTAAAAGAAAAATAAAAGGAAATAGAATATGGGCACACCACAATTTAATCAACACAGTTGCAGCTAAATGAATTAAGTATTTGGGCAAAGTTTGTCCAAACCAAACTGTCAATGTCATTGAAACAGCATCCAAGATTACACAAGTCACAAAATACAACCTAACACTACCACCTTCTAATTACATACTATCCAAAATATGAGAAACTAACACTACCACCTTCTAATTGGTACCACCTTGAATCTTGTATTTGATTCAAGTTGGAACAGTGTTAGCATAAGTAGTTGTTGAGGCTTGGCTTGGTTGACTTAAAGGTTCTTGCTGGTGACTCTACTGAGTCTGCTGACTTTGTTGCTCCTGCTGTTGTTGTTGTTGTTGTTGTTGCTTCTGCTGTGCTTTCTGCTGCTGCTCCTTCCTATATTGCTCTTGAGGGAATGTCCTGTTCCCAATGCTGTTAGGTCCAGCAGTAGCACCTAGTGCACTTTCCTAAATTTGGCATACAACAGAACAGTAGTTAGAAACACATATCAGCTAAGTACTAAAAAAAATAAAAATCCACTTTGCTTTTAGTGTTACCTTCTGCAATGCTCTGAGGTTTTTCTTCTTTCTTTGTTCTTTCACCCAGTCACTATCAGATTGGGGTCTACCTCCTCCTTTTTTTGGTGAAGAAACTGCTAGTGGAGTAACTGTAGGGTTCTTGCAAGTTTTTTCATAGTGACCTTGCTGCCCACAGTTGTTGCAGGTACTCCTCCTTTTCACAGGCTTTTGCACAGATTGGCTTTGGGCACCCTTCTCTCCCTGCTCCAGCTTTCTTTTCTTATATTTAGGTCTTCTAGGCTGGATCTTGATGGCTGGTGGCATAGGTGCTCTGAGGTTGACCTTGTCTCAATGGGTGGTAATTTTAAAACTGGACCTCTTTTTGGGTGGTAATTTACAAAATTTCCTTAAAAATAAAAATTTGTCATGAATTTTTGAGTATTGGAAATATGAGGAAAAGGGATGCCAAGTCTAAAGGTGACATGTGGTGGGATTTGATTGGTGGACGTGATGAAGTGGGTTTTGGAGGGTGAGAGAGAATAATGGATGAATAGATGACGCATGCCATAATGTCCCATGCTAATATATGATTTAGAGATGATATTAATTAAATTGTGTTGATTATCAAGTGATAATTGGTGTAATTGGGAGTGGTTTCACTTTATTATTACCTTAATTAAATGTAGAGTATATGCTTTTCAGTTACATTGTTGGATCTAAAATTGTAGCGAAGGAGTTCCGATTTATCTCCTAGATAAATATATGGGGTAAAATTATAATATCACACGCAAGTAACGTTACATATACACGTACAAAATTTACATATTTATTTAAACTTTTTCTCATTTGTGACTAGTTAGCTTGTGAGAAGTTCGATCTAATAGGAATTTTTCCTTATAAAAATAATGATTATTCGATTTTGCATGATTTAAATAACACACAATGTTTTTCCTTGTTACAAAAATAAGTCCAGCTTAATTAACTATTCCGTATAACTCATACTCTATGTTGACATGGAGTACTTAGATTTAGTTAAATTAATATTTTGTTTAGATAAAACTCGATTTATTCTATTTGATTAAGGGTTTAGGGTAGGTAATTTTAGACCTTGTTTGGTTCCAATAGGAATTAAATTCCCATAGTAATTTACAATTTATGGTAATTTAGGCCTTGTTTTGTTTGGTAATTTACAATTTATGGAAAATTATTTTTTTTACCAAATTCTTAAAAAATTGTTTTAGTTTGTTTTGTTTGGTGGGCATTGGAAAAAAAAATTACAATTCTTAGGAAATTTGGATTGTGTTTGGTAACTAGCTTATTTGGGCAAAATTAGCTTATTTAACCAACATTAGCTTATTTAGCTAATTCAAGGTGTTTGGTGGGAAGCTTATTTAAAGAGCTTATTCCACTAAATAAGCTCTTTTTCAAAAAACTCCTAGAAGGAGCTTTTTCAATTAACTTATTTAATTCTTATGGTGAAATAACACTTATACCCCCATTTAATTTAAAATCCTATATGAACTACCTATCCCACAATTAGCTTATTGGTCATTTCACATAATCAATCAGCTATTTATCAAACACTTTTATACAATTAGATTAGTCAAGTCAATTAATACAATCAGTTAGTTAAAATCAACTAATACAATTAGCTTCAACTTTCAGCTTTCAGCTTTTCCCTAAACACGGCCTTAAATTATCTAGGGGAAGGTGAGTAAATAAACTCTGACATTATGTGAAAAATTGAAATTAATGTCTAGGAATTTCAATTTCCTCTAGTTGCACTTTTTTGGTTAAACCAAATAACACAATCTTTAGTATATTTCATAAGAATTATGACTATTATGAGTGCCTTGATAAAATTGGTGCAACTAATTGCCATGGTAATGATATAGTTTTGTCATACCATTTAACCCATCATTTGTATGTGATACTTTTAATTGTTGAGTGCATACAAAATAAATGGGTAGGAAGGTAGTACTAAAGCGGTGTAAAAAGGAATGGAAAATGGATGAGTTAGGTTAACCAACTCGTGACTAGTTGTTCTGTAGTACTGTATAACTTAACTAGGTGGCGGTACACTTGGGCTAGTAGTGGCCTATTGCGATTGCTTACTGCAATAGTGCACCGCACCCTTACACACACATACACCCACCTCATGCCCTGATGGTACTTGCTAGGTTGTAGCATGCACAGCTGCTGTAGCCTGTAGGAGGACAAGGCAGCTTTCTCTGTCCCTGCACTCCTACAGTCCTTCCCACCCTTTTTGTCTTTTACTGACTTTACTCATACACTCATACTTTTCATTGGATTGGACCTCAACCTAAACCATTTCCAAAACAATTCATCAACATGGCAATAAATCTTGTCCCCTTTTAGTCCCAACTAGCCCCCCCCTTTTTTTTTAAAGGGTGTTCCGCTAACCCAACTTTATTAATTATAGGTACTGATTATAAAATAGAAATTTCTATAAAATCTATAAAATTGTAATTTTTAAGAATTTTTAAAAATTGTTTGGTTAGATGTAGGAATACTTACCTATAGGGGACTAGGTAATTTTTCCATTTTGTGGAAAGTAGAACTTTCTAGGTTGTCCCAATTCCTACATTATTGTCAACCAAACAAGTATACATATATTCATTTTTTAGGAAATCAAACTTCCCATGAATTTGTTTGTCAACCAAATAAGGCCTAGGTTTAGATAGAAAGCTAGTATCTGAATTCAAACAATGGTCTCAGATCATTACATGAAATTAAACTATTAACTTTTTAATCAGGTGCCCTTCAAAGTTGGGATTATTCAGAAATAATCGAAAGTTATGATTATTAGTAGTATATGGCCCAAAATTGGAATGAATAAAACCAATTTTTCCTATTTTCAAAACCTTGTGTATTTACACATGTTACGTGTATACTCTCTATTTCACGAGGTGTAACTATGTGTAATTACCTATTAGTGTGTCATAAATTAATCAAACTAATGTGTTTAAGAATCAAGACTATGAAGAAGGGAAATTTAAATTGATTTGGTTGAAATTATTTCATCTTGCATTACCTCTTACACATAATTTCAATTCGGTGACAAATGTCATGTATGTAGTAGGTTCTTTATGTTTAGCCTATTGTGATATCATTTCTCTTTAATATGTTTCTCTTTGAAATGATTTTTTTAATTTCTACTACTTAAATGACGAGATTTTGGAAATTTGGAGTAGTATTTCATCCTGTAAGGCATGTCGAAGTTATAAGAAATGTTTCTCATCACTATCCACTTTAAATATCACTACTATCATAGATTCATAGTATTAAAATGTAGTGTTGTCAATTTCAAGGATTTGTACACCTCTATGGAGAATCTGTACACCTCCATGGAGCAATAATCGTTCTATTAACCGAATATTTACTTTAAGTTTTCTGTATTGCGTATTTAATTAGTATTTTCAATTTATATTATATAATTAACTTATAATTTTTCGAAATTGTCTTATCATGAATCGACAACAAAGAATTAAGAGCATGAAATAACATGAGTACGTGTAAGTGATTACACAGATTGATGTGTGCCGGTATAAGTGTTTGTTTGGTTTACGAGGGAATTCAATTTCCATGAAAAGTAATTTTCCTTATTCCTAGGAATTGACCATAATTATCTTGGCTGACACCAAAGTAAATTCCAATTCCCATGAATTTATATTGACTAAGGGGATGATAGGTAAATAAATTCTCATGTTTTGTGGAAAATCAAATAACCTAGGAATTTTTATTTCCTCCGTTTCTTCTTTTTAATTCTGACCAAACAACTACATATTCAAAATTGTATTTCCCATTAATTTCAACTTCTCCCATTTTTTTGTTTGACCAAACAAGCCAAGATTATGAGGGGAGCACTACCTTTTAAAATTCTTTTTTGCTATTGGGTGATTATTGTAAGTGAATTAGGTTGAAAGTTCTTGAGTGAAACACAAAATGTTAAAGAAAATAAAAGTGAGAGATCTGTATTGATAAAATTCAAATTTTCTCGTTGTTTATTTTTGGAAGTACTACTTGTTTGAGACGTGGTAAGTGGGTTGTGGGCTTCTTATTTTTTTGATACTCGTTTTCTCTTTGACGGTTCATTGTTATTAGAATATTATATCAATTACAATATTTATTCTTTTGGTTGTTGGGTTTTAATAGCTATTAGGATCCCTTGATTTTAGCTTCCTCTTATTGCTGCTTAATGTTGTTGTTTAATTGCTAGCCGTTACACCCTTACTGTTACGGGGGATTCCTGGTCGTTTAGCTCCCTCCATTGCTATATAAAAAGGTTCTTCACCTCCGAAACAAATAGCCAAAAAATTAAATCAACAATTTTCTTTTTCCTTCTCTTGAAATATTCTTTCGGTTTACGGGCAAATATCTTGAGTTCTAGTCAGGTTTGTGAGTGCATACAAACGCTGGCGCCATGCTTATCCTGGAGAGCGACCGCTTAATGTCTATTGCACCTAGCGTGAAATCGTCTTTTAGGCCAATGATCCACCACGACGCGACAATTGTCAGTTTTTTCTACACAACATTGAGATAAGTATTTATCGTTTTAATTGCTTAATTACTAACAATAATGCGCATTAGGTACAAATATATCTTTTATGATCTTAGACCATTCTCAGCAGTGAGGAAAAAAAAAACCTCTCAATCTCTCTCTACCCACTTTCTCACTCCTCCCATACAATTTCTCTCATCAAATGTTTTTTTCACCACAACAATGAGGAGAAAAAAAACCTCTCATCACTTTCTCCTCCACTATTTTTTAATTTATTTTTTAATTACGTTTAAAAATAATTTAATAAAAATTTATAATTACGTTTAAAAATATTAATAATACTAACTAGAATTTTTTTTTATAAGAAATAATTATAATAATAATAATAACAAGAAGAAATTGGGAAAATATGTTAATTTCTCTAATTTATGGGTTTTTTTGAAAGTATATCAAAATGCATGTCTATTTATAGAGAAAAAAATTTTATGGTCGTTGGTGATTTTTTTTTTTTTTTTTTTAAAATAATTACAACGGTTATATTTCAAATACAAAATATAACCGTTGTAAAAAAACAACAAAAGCAGTGGGGGCCACATGTTACTGTTCATCACCAAAAGCCCTCAACTCTTGAGGGTTTTTATTTTCACTCATCGGTGAGTGTTTTTTCACTCACTGATGTAGTGTTCGGATTTTTTTTTTACACCCTTATTTTTTACTCGTGAGGGCTTTTCTCCTCACTGCTGGAAGTGCTCTTATAGTCTACATTAACAGGGTAACACTTACTTTTGACATAACCATGGGCGGATATAGTTAGCACCAAGGCTATGCACTTGCGTATCCCTAGGTGTTAATATAAAATCTTGTTGAAGAGGAAGTTGAGTAAATAAGTGAGTGCAGCTTGCTGGTTAAATGAGTATGTCTTAAGAGTAATTGGTGGGATCTTTGTTAGTCTTTAGTTCGAATCTAGTTAACCCATTTCTCTTTTTTCCCCCATTATTTACGACATGTGTCAATTTATTTCCTATCAACGTGTTTTTCAGCCTATTTATGCTCTTCTTATTAAATGTGGATTTATATTTTAGTGATAACAATTATGGACTATTATTGTTTTTTCATTAAATGATTCAAATGTAGAAAAAAAAATATTACTACCTATAAGGAAGTAGCTACAAGTAATATATACGGAGCATAAGACAATGAAAGCTGGTTTGGATTAGTGTGCATATTCTAATCTTAAATTCTGAATCCGCCACTAAATATAACACAGGTAACTACAATATTATTACATATCAAAAATAACATTTGATGTCATCAATTTCCTATGCAAATGGAACTTTTACAAACATCAAACAAATTCATTCGATAAACTAAAAACCAAAGCAGGAATAGTTGTATGACTTGTATCACATTTGGTACAAATTTGTATCGTAGTATATAAAGTTGCTTAAAGATAATTTTTCTTCATTTTTCTTTATATAACATTCTTGTGTAGATAACACTTTAAATTTTAAGGTGGAATGTAAAAGGGTCTGACATGCGCATATCTCACACACATGCAATTGATTGATGATAGTTCACAGTTGTTCACATGCCTTATAACTAGATTAGATGTTCTTGTACTATCACCGATGTTTCTTAGGATCGTTATTATTATTGTAGTCTGTATATAATTTACCATGTGCCAAAAAAAAACAATAATTAGCTACTCATTTTTTTAATCTCTTAGACCATCTTTATTGTGATACTCAACTTTAAGTATTGAAATATAAAATAAGTTGTTTTTTTACCTCTATTGGTCAGGGGCGGACTTGGCCTTGTGCCTGGTGGGTCAAATGACTCACCAGGGCCCAAAACAATTTCTAAGTTTTTTTTTTTTTTAAAAAAAAAAAAAAAAATTATTAGTTTGTTAATTTTAGTCTTGTCAATTTTAAGCTTGTTAAATGCTAGTTAGTATTGTAATCTTGTCAATTTTCTATTTGGATGATCTTTGTAAATAATTTTTTTTGGGAATTTTGGTAAATTTTTTTTTTTTACATATTTGGTTATCGATTGTGAGTTTGTGACTCACCGGTCAGAAATTCCTGGGTCCGCCACTGCTATTGGTGATACCCAACCTGTTTCTCAATTTAACAACTCATGTAAAGTCTAATTTTCCAATGGTGAAACTCTCCAAAGTATACTAATGTTACTTTCAATTTATGGACCACCAAATCTATATTGTAAGTTTTTTATTTTTCTTAAAAAAAATAAAACTTAAATAAATTACAAAATATATTATAATATTGATAAGGGGCCACCTTTTTGTCAAATGAGACTCAAAGTTGGGTAATTAAACTTAGCAACTCTAAAAGAAGTTGCTAAGTTTAAATACCAACTTATTGGTATCTTTTGCAAAAAATACTTTCTCTCTCTTAAAAAAAAACTCCTCATTTCTCACCATTGGAGATGGTTTTATCTCAATTGTTTTTGAATTTTAATAAAAAATAAAAATAAAAAATTGCTGTATTAAATTTGTCAATTTCAATTTCCAAATTTCTTCAAATTTCACGCAATTATTTCACGTGATTTCCCCCCATTTTACCCAAGGAAACAAAAAAAAAATAAAAATAAATTAAATGGACCCAGTCCACCGCGCACACCTTCTTTCGCCTCTCTCTCACATCTCAGCGAGCAGCACCTTACCTCTTACCAAACCACTTCCCACCCTTTGCTCGCCAAAAAAAAAAAAAAAAACCATCGTCTTTCTCAGCCGCCTTTCTCCGGCGACCGGAAACAGGCGACCATTCAACGCCGACGATATTTGACACCAAGGTAACCGCAGCTGCAACTCGACGCTCCCTTCTTTCGGTGGTTTTTAGCCCTAATGTTCAATTCTCAATTATCTCCAGTTGATTCCCAAAGTTTAGGGTTTTTCCGATTAAACCCTAGATCTGAAAAACCCTGGATTTTCTTCACACAAAGCTGAGATTTTACTCCTTTAAATTCTGAATTCATAGAATAGAATTACAATTCACAGTTGGTCGAAAACTATGAAGAGCAGGTCGAATCGTAACCCGACATCCGACCCGCCGGATGACTGGGTAGACGGTTCATGGACAGTGGATTGCATTTGCGGCGTGAATTTCGACGATGGAGAGGAGATGGTGAATTGCGACGAGTGTGCTGTTTGGGTTCACACTCGTTGCGTTCGTTTCGTTAAGGGGGAGAAATCATTCGCTTGTGATAAGTGCAAGAGTAAAGGTAGTAGGATTAACAATGATAGCGAAGAGACCGAGGTTGCGCAATTGCTCGTTGAATTGCCCACCAAAACAATCAAGATGAGTAGTGGGAATAGTAATGTTTATAGTACTAGTAATTCTTATGGTTTTAGTAATCATCCTCCACCTCCGCCCCCACCTCGAAGACCGCCTTATCGATTGTGGGCGAAACCGATGGAGGAGAGGGTACATGTGCAGGGGGTTCCTGGGGGTGCTGATGATCCTAGTCTTTTTCAAGGGTTTCCTATACTTTTTGGGTCGGAGTTGTGGAAGTGTAGTGGTTATGTTCCTAAGAAATTTAATTTTAGGTATAGGGAGTTTCCCTGTTGGGAGAAGGAGCAGGATGATGGGGAGGATGAGGCGAAAGCGGATGGGAGCCCTGAGAATGTGATTGATAGAGGGGCCGGTGTGTTGTACTCTTTGTCGAAAGAGGGTGGGGTTGTTAGTATGAGGGGAGGTCAGTCTAAAGGTGGTGGTTCTGATAGGAAAGGTTCTAAGGATAGGAAATTGGAGAATGGTGAATCTAAGAAGTTGGGTTCGCCTGGTTTGTCGAAGAAAGAAAAGGGTATAGGTAGGTCGATTGTGGTACATTGTAGTAAGAGAAGTAGAGAAGATTTGGGGTCGTCGAAGGATCGTGGTGTGAAGAAGAAAAGTAAAGCTAGTCATAGAGAACAGGATGATGTGAAGAAGAGTAAAGTTCAAAATTTTAAAGCAGGTAATGGCTGGAACTCTTAATGCTGTTTTTATTGATATACTAAATTTGCTAAATGTGTTTTGCACTATGCACAATTTCTTGCTCATTGATTTTGCTATTGTGTTTTTATTTTTATGTTAGTTGTCATACATTCAACTAGTGCTAGGCAAGCTGAAGTGTGTGAAAGCAAATCTCACAAAGTAGCATCAAATGGTAGCCTATCTGAGGGTAGTAACATAGAAAAACCCAAGAGAAATGCTGCTACTGATGAGGGAAATTTGATACTTAGGTCCCCAGAGGTGGCTGGACTTGGGTGTTCAATTGAAAAGAGGGTCAAAGCAGAAAAGCCTGGCCATGATGCTACTGATAGTTCTCAGAAGTCTGCTAAAACCGATGCAGTCGTTGTGGAGAAGGACAACAACACAATTAGTCCTATAAAGAAAGAGGTATGTTGGCTGATTAAGGTCTTCCACTGTGCTTTATGCCGTTGAACATGTTATTTTTTTTTTTTGCTTATGAGTTATGACCACATGATTATGTCTTTCATTGGCATAGAATAGTATCCATGATATCATGGTATAATAAACTAAAGGCTCCCTATGCAATATTACACAATATCTTTGTTAATGTTTATTGTTATTCTGTAGCTAAGAGTCTGGGTGTGTCTTTTCACCCATGCCCACTTGTTCCCAAATTATATGGTTTAGAACTTATTGTAGTTGTAGATTGAACCTTGTGCACTTATTGGAACTTATCTTTGGAAAACAGCCTTTGTATTAGTAATTGGACTTAATGTGCTGGCAAAGAAGGCTGGCTTTTGCTTTATTAATGTTTCAAATCATGCTTTACATGTTTAGCCACATGAAATTTCGCATAGTAATGAAAGATTTCCTAGGCTTTAGACTCTAGAGTGATTTGCTTATGAGATTGCTGAGTAATTAGAATTATTGCCTCTGTTCTGTACTTCTGTTTATTGTTCTTTGTGGGATATCTGAAAAGTCTTTCCTAGTTTTAGCAAAGCTTTGTATCAGATGATAACTGTTTCACTCATTATCCCCATAGCTATGTTGATTGGGTTCCAATGGATATTTGATACGGGTTTTAGGTGCGTATATGACTCATCAAGGCTCATAACGGCTTATAGTGGCTCGAACTTTTAGGACTTGGAGAGTCGTGACTATGTCCTAAGTTTGGTCATGAGTGTCATAGCTTATACACTCCCTGAATATCCATTGATCTGAAAGGATGATGCACTTTTTAAGCATAAGAGTGCTTGAAATTCCAAATTTCGTGGGTTCTTGGTTCAACTTATTGCCTATAATTAGTTGTTTGTAGTAACAATGGCCAAGATTGGTGCTAATAGCTGATAAACACCATGGAATTTAGATTCAATCCTAATGGTTGTGTTTGCTCTGCTTTGGTTCACTGTGGACAATTGGACATCCTTATATCACAACCGTGGGAAATTTCAACAAATTACTAT
The DNA here is from genome assembly GCF_001683475.1 of Chenopodium quinoa. Classification (NCBI taxonomy): domain Eukaryota; kingdom Viridiplantae; phylum Streptophyta; class Magnoliopsida; order Caryophyllales; family Amaranthaceae; genus Chenopodium; species Chenopodium quinoa. The sequence goes on from NW_018743175.1 coordinate 931,251, forward strand.
GTAATCGTGATGTGGCCGCATGGGTGACATATAAATCCATAGTTTCATAGTTTGATACAGATCACACCCATATTTTGAGATCTGGTGTGTACTTATGTTGAGATGGATTCTGCCACATTGCCAGAATTTGTTGATTTTGATATTATTACAAGTACAAGCATCAGAAAGTATTCTCTATATCACCTCCTCAGGTGACATTGAATTTAGGTCTCAAAAACTTTATATGACTATCTCTTAAGCTCCAATGGTGATACTCTAGTTCTATACTTCTATATAATTACTTGTATTAGAGACTCAATTGTCCAATGGTAACATTCTTCCATATAAGTCTTTAAATTTATTTTCGCATAAACATTTGATGAAGTCTTAATATTCTTTATTTGATAAAAAGAAAAAAAGAAAACATTCCATTTTTTACAGGATGAAAACTATTATAAAGTATTTAAATATGTTAACTATTCTCAATCTGCTACTTACCTGGGGCCTGGGGGCCTCTCTTCTGACAACATTCTTCTCTAAAGCAGTGTTTGTTATTAGATATGTTGATTTCACACTATTACTTAAAGTTGTTGTTAATGAGGGGATTTGTTTTTTTTTTTTTTACAAAATGTGTATCAATGTAATGTGAATAAATGTTGATAGGATGAAATTGTACTCTGTATATGGTAATCTTAGAGGACATTAATATGATAATATCAGGCAAATCCAAAAAGGGTTAGTGCATACAGATTTTTTAAAGTAAGAAGCACTTTTAATATAAGCGTAATACTATCCTTATTAGTTGTCAGCTTTTCAAGCCCCTAAGACCGATTCCTTTTGGACTCGTAATTTTGGATGGGAGGATCAAGTCCTCGCTCGTCTGGGGCAATTACAAAATATTAATACATATTTTATTTAGACACTTATCTTTACAAGGATACTTTCCATTGCCCCAAATGAACGAGGACTTGAAACTCCCATCCAGAACTACGGGTCCAAAAGGAGAAACTTGTTGTTTGCGAGTTAAATTTGTGTGGCAATACCACAAAAGGACGATTTGTGGTGGTTGTTCTGCTATAGTTCATATGCTAATTGTTTGTGCATTATCTTCTTTTGTTTTTCCCTAAGAAAAATAATACTTCCTCTGTTCCACAAATATTGCAATAAGGATGAAATCACGCATCCCTAAGCACATTTTATATGTTAAATATCTATAATTCTATAAGAGTGAAAATTATAAAAAGTTGATATTATGAAAGTATTTTATGAGACGAATCTAACAAAACCCCACATGACTATATTTTACTTTACGTATACATCATGATGAATAGTGCAAAAGTCCAATTGTTGCAATATTACTAGAACGGAGAAAGTATGAATTTAACTAATATAGTTCAGCAATAAGTTTTAAAAACTAACATGAGTAGTGTAAGTATGACTAATTTTGAGTTTATTATACAATTTGCATCATATGACCTTTTGTATCTCTAGTAGGGTTACCAAGTGAGCCCTATGGTGTTTCGTGTCTGATGGATGGGCTATCTATTTTATAATTATGGAGTGTATATTATCAAGCCTTGGAAAGTGATGACTGATTGAGCCACTTTGGCTGTAAATTTGTTTCTAAGATTTGAGTTCCGAGGCAATTGACCAAAGTATGCCCCAAGACTCTTTCACGCATGTCCACATATTTCTGTTCGTTCATGGAGGCTTTAACACTTGTTCACTCATCTACTCACATGCATTGTGCTTGCAAGGACTGACGTACAAGATTTTTTATGTGGTTTTTAAAATACTTTCTTGACGACAACCTTCAAATGGTCTTCATCTTTGAGTATGACTGGCTATGCGTCCAGTTTCTTCACTTTCGTTTCTCATCTCATTCAATTATGACAAAGTAGATACTTTACTTACCATTCCTTTCCCCTCTCCAAATTTCCTCATTTAAACATTAAGTAAAAGGGAATTGGAACTGTCGCATGTCGCACATACGATATTACGTTGTATGTTCAGTTAGGATCAAAAGGAGTATGATTAGTACCCTTCACTATGAAGTGATTAAATAAAATGCATTCTTAGTTGTTTATCATGCCTGCCTTCTTGCTGTGCCCCTAATGCCGATGCTGCTACTTCCCAGGTCATTAGAGGTAGCCGTTTCCTCTTCTAATACCCCTGACTCATTTTCTGGCTAATGCTCTTAGAGACAATTTAGGATGAAATGGTAAATTGGCAAGGAAAGCTTAGCATGTGATTGTAGCTTTTTACTCTCATAGCATTTATCTTTGCAGAGCAGATAATTGATTGAGTGGGGATTGGGGAGAGTTTTTTTTAAAAGCTAATAGCAATATTTTCAATCTCTTTTTTTGTCCACCCCCCCACCTCCCCTCCTTTGTTGGTAAGCTTATTGTACATCCTCTTTTTTTAAGATGCATCACTGTTTTATTTAGAAGTTTCAATATACATGCATCACTTTCCTTTTTAGTAAATAAATTCTCTCTCTCATCTCCTAAAATTGCGTCAGAGTCCGTGATTTTAAAAGTGATGCATTAAAAAAAAAAAAACAGAGGAAGTATTATAAATTTATAATAATAGGAGTAATAAATGGTAATATCATTGCAATTTCAGCTCTATATGTGTAAGTCAGTTTTTTTCTAAGACATTCAATATAAGAAATTCAAACGTTTAAGTAGTCTCCGCTACATTTCTATCCTTGGCTCTCACTTGTGCCATTTTGATTATGTTCTGCTGTAGAAGAATGATTGCATTGTTACCTCGTTGTCGGCTTATGTTTCTCTATTAATAGCCTTACATGACTGCTTTACAATGCGATTGCTGATTTTTCTTATATTTGCTAGGGACTTGTTTTAGATGTCATGGATAAAAATCAAGGAGTGCTGCCAGTTGTTCCAGAAGGCCGAACTAGTGATATTTCGACGCTAAAGCCTATCACTGAAGATGTAGATAATGCTAGGGTTGAAGTTAATAATACTGGGGTTGCTAAGGATATAGAGACTACTGTGACTTTGATCTCTGGACATTGTGCTAGTAAAACAGAATCAGATATTGATAATCCTAATGGGGTTTTGAGGAGTCATCCTTCTGATATTGATGTGGAGTTACATTGTTCTGAGCAAATATCATCTCCTGATCGAGAATGTGAGGACTTCAAACGGAATGAGGCTGTTGCAACTAGTTCCCAGCCCCTTGGGCAAGAGGTTCAAGACAATGGAAAAACTTTTGAGGCACTGAGTGGCAATCAGCTCGTGAAAGATGAAGAATTAGTGGAAAATCAATGTAATAACAAAGTGAATTGTGAGGGTTTAGAAAATTCCGTTGAGGTGCAAAGAACACTTTCTGACATTAAAGAAGTTTCAAAAGTTACAGGTGAGATATCAAAATTGAGTGGGGAAATCCGACCTCCACCAGCCAGTTATCATAAAACAGTGTCTGTTGGAAAATCGTCGCCAAGCTCTTCAACTATTGTCATCTCTAGGTCTTGTCTTTCTGATAAAAATAGGGCTGGAAGCTCACAGAATCATAGTTCCATTGGCAAACGAGCGTTGTCAAATTTGAGTATGGGTACTAAGAAGGAAAATGCACCTCTTGGTCAAGCTAAAGATGAAGATAAATATGAAAAAACAAAAAGCATGTTTAAAGATCAGTCAAAATCTTCTACCAATGCTGTGTTGAAGGCATCACAGCCAAGCAAGCCTCTGACAAGTCCTAGTCTTAAACATCATACTTCTCTAGGAAAGGATTCATCAAGGCATTTATTTTCAAAAAAGTCCTCCACTGATGGTGCCTTGCTTCCTTCAAGTACTGACAAGACTGCTGCGACACAGCAGACTCAACATGCTTCAACTGGGCAAAGTAAAAATACAGCCTCTGCTGGACAACATAGAGGGGAAAAAGTTCTTCAGCCAAACTTGCAGTCATCCAAGTCAACTCAGTCATCTTTGGGTCACCTGCCACCTTCGTCAAGTGCCCCTGCTGGATTAAGTGATGAAGAGGTCAGAATAAAATAATTGTCTACTTTCGATATAGATATAAGTATATATTTATTTTTTACTACATATTATCTTTTTCTTTCTTTTTTTATTGATACACAAGCTGTGCCTTACAATTTTCGGGTTTTGTATTGCAGCTTGCTTTGCTCTTACACCAGGAACTTAACAGTTCCCCCAGAGTTCCTCGAGTACCACGTGTACGTAATGCTGGGAGCTTACCTCAGTTATCTTCTGCCTCTGCAACAAGCATATTTAACAAGCGCAGTGCTAGTTCTGGAGGGAAAGATCAGCAGACAGTAAGATGCTTCCTTTACTATAGTAATAAATCTTCCAATGACTTTTATTATGTCTGTATTTTCTTTCCTGGAGCTTGATAGTGGTGTTAAGCATCTTTGCTTTATATGCTTTCATCTATGACTATTTTGTCCTTGCATCAATTTAAGCATCTGATTGTGTGTATATATGCTGTGCTAGTTTTCAAGAAGAAAGAACAAGGATGGGTCTCGCAATTCTCGTGATCTAGATAATGAAGCTAGGAAGGTAGACAGGGCACCTTCATCTCCTGATTCCGTAAAAACATCTGATGCAACTCAAGCAGAATGTGAGTCAATACATTCTGTGAGGAAGAATGGCGAAGATGTCTCCACATCAGCAGCAAATAGTGGTCCATCCTCCACTGATGCTAATGAGCGGAAATCATCATCTACGCGTGATTCCCCTGTCAATAAGCCTGAAGATGATACAGGCACAAATAAGGGCCTTGCTCCAATTCATCGCACTCTGCCAGGTTGCTGCTGTAAAATGTGATAAATTTTTATTTTATTAATTTTTTTGATTTTTGATTCCAAAATAATGTGGCATCACTAATGGTTGTTCTTTTCTTTTTTTTTTTTTTTTTTTTTTTTTTTTTTTTTTTTTTTTTCCGACACTTGTAGGACTAATTGCTGAAATTATGGGCGCGGGCAGGCGTATGACATATGAAGAATTGTGTAATGCTGTCCTTCCGGTGAGTTCCTACAGTTTGTATGATGCTTTAATGTGTTTAATATACTATTACAGGTCAAGCGGATGACTCTGAATCTCTGATGGCTTTTTGCTGATTAACCTTTACAGCATTGGCAAAACTTGAGAAAGCACAATGGCGAGAGGTATGCCTACTCCAGTCATTCTCAAGCTGTACTTGATTGTTTGAGGAACCGGTCTGAATGGGCACGATTGGTTGATCGTGGTCCCAAGGTATGTTATCATCCCAATAAATCAATTGCTTTTTCTCTTTTTATGCTCACTTTCGTCTTTATCACTCTTGCTGTTATTTTCGGTGACCAATTACACCAAGACGACTTGTAGATTTTTCATTACATGTCCAAAATCTGGAAAAGTTTCAGCTGAAACCTATATTGTGACCCTTGAATTTTTGGATTTTCTAATTCAGCATATCCCTCTCTGCTAGCTATTAATGACTAATTAGCAGATATGTCACATGCATATGACTGTTCTAGTCTCTACAATAGCTGCTTGCTGGAGATGGAGATGGTTAAAATTATTGATTATATATTTTGGCCATGTGGAGGATTATAGGTGCTTCATTTTACTAATGATTAAAGGTTTTTTTTGTTTCCTTTTCCCAGACTAGTGCAAGTCGAAAGAAGCGCAAGGTTGATGTTGAGCCTTCTAATACCGAGTCAGAAGATGGTGAGGACAGAACTCGTAGAACTGGTAAGAGCAAGAGTTTTGATTCAAATAAAGATGAATTTCCTAAGGGCAGGAGGAAAGCTCGAAAGCGTAGGAGATTAGCCTTACGAGGAAGAGGGGTTAAAGATGATCGTAGAAGAACGAAGAAGGGAGCAGGTTCTGATGACTCTGGCTCATTTTCTAATTCCAGTGAAGACAGTGGTTCTAGTGATGATGACAGCCAAGGAAGCGGTCGTGCAGCTAAAAGTGAAGTTTCTGCCAGTTCAGCTGATAATGCTGCCTTATAGTGTAAACTCTGAAGCATGTAAAATCCAGTTGACAGCAAGTGTTATATACTAATGTGGTGCGGGAAACTCCAGTAAAACGTCGAGAGTTATATACTTAAATGCGGTGTCGTTTCTCAGCAGCCAATCCCATATCTCCTCATGGCCTTGGAAAACATTTGGTTTATTGCAAGAGCAGGAATGCTGTTATCTTGCTGTGTTAAATGTGTTGCCTTCAAGTTTTGAGGAGATGGGCATGCTTGCTTTCTTCCCCTAGAGGAAATGATTCCAGTTTAAGTGTTTACTATAGAGAAATACAAAGTAGGTGTTAGTGTAAATACTTAAATTTAGTATACCTTTTTGTAGCTCTTTTGTTGGAGGTTGGGGGAGGTGGAGAAATCACGATATTTAATCATCCTTTCAACTCTGATCCAGCTTGATTACTTTGATATGTAAAGTCCTGTAAATTCTATAATGCATATTAATTGCTGATTTGCCTATCATATTCGTAGTTGTTGCTATTGATGTGGCTGAGGTAGGAACTGGATTGTGTCATTTCATGTAGGATTTTTAAGCCTATAATGATTCGTGCCCTCACTTACTAATGCTTGTTGTTACTTAAGCCGTGCATAGATACTACACATCTTATAACCAACAGAAAAAAAAAAAAAAAAAAAAAAAAATAATCTTGTTGTTACCAACAAAGTTTAAATTCTGACTTCGAGCCTTATTGGTAGCTTGTTAGTTGTTACTAATAAAGAATTAATTTTGTTGGAACTATGATTGTTACTTGCACAACTTGGTAACAACTGCCGTTAATAGATTCAAAATGTTTATTAATCTCAAATTTGGATTAGAATTTTTATATGACGATTTTTTTTTTAATTAGAATTTCTAACTTGGATTATCAAGAAATGAATTGATTAGATATTGTTACAGAATTACAGGTATTTCTTTTACCAACATTATGAGTCCTATCAAATTTACTTTCATTTTAAACTTTTATCCATTGCATATTTTCACATATTTGGTTACTTTTCTTTTCTTACTTGAATCAGACTTAGATTGGATCTGAACAAACGATAAACGGTCTTTGGCTTACACCATTCTTTCGAGCGAGTTAGTGTTAGTGGTGTTGAAAAAACGATTTGAATTGGTAACATTGATCGAATCCGTTCCAAAACTTGAAAAACCGATTTAAAACCAGACCGATATTTTGTTATTATATTTTATTATTTCCAAAGAGTAACATACGTACTTAAAAAATGGTCTAATATAAGTGGTCTAGCTTTCCAATCTTGATTTTCAAAATAAGAGGTTTCAGTTCGGTCAAGTGTTGGACTAGTGAAGATCCCCTAAATTGGTGCACCCAAAATGGTGGAGTAGCGAAGGGGTAACATTAACGATTAACCAGGTCAAGGGATCGTCGTACAAAACCAGACAACAAAACCAAAAACAGACACATCTATTACGTACTACTACTTGTCTTCCCAACTCTGCAATCAGACCCTCGCTTTTCGCATATTCTTTTTTTTCCAGCTAGGGATTTCAATCTCCCTACTTTTTTTATTCAATTCTATTTTTCAATTGAATTCAATCCCCAATTTCTCAATTTTTATTATCAAATCACATTGTATAATCTTGTCATTCACAGCTCTTCGTATTAATTTCTTCCCAAATTCGACCTCTCCATTTCCATTTCTTGATCTGCGCATTCAATTTTCAATTTTCAATTCACTGGTAAGTATTAATTGATAATCACTAACCCTAGCATTTTTCTCGATTGATTTTGCACTTTGTCTGATCTGGGTTGTATTCAATTTGATTTAAGTGTTCTTCCCCTTTGTCAATTTTGCAGGATTAATTAAATTTTATTAGTTAATTGAATTGATTAATTCATCAGTTTAAGCTGATTTAGGATCTACAATGACGGTTCTTGAATCTGGGCATGCAAATTCATTTAAAAATGGAGTAATTTACTCGCCACAAGAGGAGAAACGCATCGTACAGGAGTTGAATGATCAAGCTGAATTTAATCTTCAAGAAGGCAACTTATACTATGTTGTCTCTAGCAGGTAATATTTTCATGAATTTGTTTTTGAGGAATTTTTAAAGTTGCTTTCTATTTTTGCCATCTTTACATGTGTAGAATTGCCAGCAGTTTTTCTTGATTTCTTTGGTTAATTAGTTGAAATATGTTTAATGTGATGTGATTTTTGGTGGGTGAAGGAGGGGATTATGTGAGATGTAAATTTGTACTCTAGTTATACTTGCGAATTCGATTATTTGAGTGTACTTGTCAAGACCAGCATTAATTTCAGCTTGTTTTAATTTCTTTTGGTTATTGTGAATAGCAGTTAGGCATTTCAGCACGTTGCTCTATGTAGCTTGTATGGGTTGCAACCGGAGGGTAATTGTGAATTAAAGCACAATGGTGATCTTGGCACTTCCCAACTGTGAGATGTTGTGGTTTGAGGAATATGTTGTTGTAAAAAGGAGAGTAATTTCACCCTAAATGGAAGGATTTACATTAATGGAGTTCGTTCACTTGCTCTAACTATACTCTGTAAAGAGTCCAAAGACTATAAGTTATTTCATGCTTCTTTCATGTCTAGATCAAATTGATTCTTTACATTTGCTATGTTTTGATTGTGCCTGCTTTGCTGCCAATAAACTTAATAACAACAAAAAGTGCCTCCCCTTATTTTTGAACGCCTTTCAGCTAGCTGAACTCTTGTTATTAGACTATTAACTCAATCGAGTTTCACCCTTTTAACTGAGAGAAATGGGGAAGATGCGCTCAATCTTTTGTCAGTGCTTCAGCTTGTGAGTAGGGTCTCTATTGCCTTAGCCCTTAAGTAAGATGTTTTTAGGAGTAGTAAGCCGCCGATGTACCCTTATTTGTGAAACAAGGAATGGATAAAAGGGCATGCTGATTGGTGGTAAGGAATGGAAATAAAATGCTAGTGGATCAACGTAGCATGATTTTATATTCTTTGGGAGGAAGGTCTTTTGCAGTTTTCATTATGGAAATGACTGTGCACTGAGAACAAGAATATATATATGAACTGAGATGCATACAGACACATCATTGATGTTTGTAATGCAATTGGATATATAAGCTTCTATGCCTTTTTTTTTTTTTTTTTTTTTTTTTTTTTTTTTTTTTTTTAACCGTGATAAATATTGTTAAGAGCCTGTTTACTTTTTTCTCATACACTTACTTCTGTTTCTTTTCGCTCAGGTGCGGGGTGTATGATTGAGCAAATACCAGAGCAATTATATATGCCTTTTTTAATAGAATATTTTGAAGTGATTGTCATCTTGCTGTAAAATATACTTCCTCAGTTTCTTTTTAGTTGACACGTTTCTTTAGTCACGTTTGCCAATGCACAAATTCAGCCATTAATATCTTTGCCTTTTATAATAGAATATTTTGAAGTGATTGTCATCTTGCTGTAAAATATACTTCCTCAGTTTCTTTTTAGTTGACACGTTTCTTTAGTCACGTTTGCTAATGCACAAATTCAACCACTAATATCTTCAATTACCAATAAGCAAAAATTATGAAAATTTGATATTTTGAAAATATTTATTGTAACGAATCTAACAAGATCCCACCTGACTATATTTTTCAGTACGCAAAAAGCACAAAATATGGTCAAAGGAGAGTGTGAATAGTGCTAAAGTCAAAACGTGTCAACTAAAAAAAAACGTAGGTAGTATATCTATTGTCACTATTTACTCACATTTGAATTCCACGACAATCTATTTTGTTTTTTCTGGGCATATGATCAGATCAAAGTTTGCTGTCTCAGATTAAGTTATTTGTAGTTGTTGATGTGGTGCCTTTCTTTCCTTTGTGTTCAGATGGTTTATAGGGTGGCAGAGATATACTGAGAAAGATGGTGAAGATTGTGAAATGAATGGGAATACAGCAGATTTACCAAATTCTGCTGAAAGACCAGGGCCGATTGACAACTCTGATTTAATTTTAAATGTAAACAGTGGTGATGCTGATAATTTAGAGCTTCTTAGAACGTTGGAGGAAGGACAACATTATGTATTAGTTCCTGAAGAAGTTTGGAAGAAGCTATTGGAATGGTAAGATCCCAACCCATTTTTTAGTTTTTTTTTTTTTTTCTCCTTCTTTTCAAGCATCGTTTTCCCTGTAAACCTTTTTCTTTCACAATCAAATATTACTAGGTCATATCAGGTACATTCATCTGGCAAGTTTGTAGCTATTAAGAGTCAATTTCTTACGAGTATAGTCTCAATTTTAGATAGCATGCTTGCACATAGCACATAGAATGTGATTTGGGATTTAAGATTATAGTCACACTTTTTTTTACTTATCATAGTTGGATTAAAATCAAATATTAACTTCAATTTGTACTTCCTCCGTTCCTTTAATATTGCAACGTTTGCACTTTACACTATTCGCTCACCCTTTAACAATATGTTATTAATACTTAAAGTAAAATGCAATTATGTTGGGTTTTGTTAAATTCGTTAGGATGTATGATTTCACAATATTAGCTATTTATAATTTTCAACGTTATATAATTTAAGATATTTAAACTTTAAAATATGCTTTGGCAGCGTAATTTCCTTCTCGTTGCTATATTAAAGGAACGGAGGAAGTATTATTCTAAGCAGCAAACTATGTAGTATGTAGTATGTCCCAATTTGACTTGTATAAACTACACCTTCACGATTCTAATTATATTTTCAAAAATCTAAAATATTCTCCATTGCCTGAATCTGCATGCTTTGCTCTAAAAAAAAAGACACTTGCTAGCGAAATCCACATTGGCCTAGAACGTGAAAGTTAATAGTGTGCTGATGGCTGAGTTCATGGGTAGAGGTATGAATAGATTTCACGAAGCATGTACATCAGTTGTGTAATGAACCGTCCTAGGGGAGGGGCATTATGGGTAGTCTAATATTGTTAGTTGTATCATGTTTAGTATAAATAAGTGAGAGTAAGCATATGGAAAAGGCATGTTGAATTGCATTAGAGAGTGGAAACACTTTGGAGAGCTCAACCTCTTAAATAACAGTTGAGGGAACAAGCTTCTCGAAAGCCTGTACTATCTTTATTATATTATCAGATTCTAATGCCAATTTCATCATCTTCATCCTTCAAAATTTATGTTTAATTTACTAGTTCATAAGCTTCATTGGTCAAAATCATCATTTTAATCTCTTAAGAACCACCTTTATTATGTTGGTTTGTTACAAGTTGTAGGCTTGTAGCATTTTCATAAAGTCTCTCACGTGAGATTGTTAAATTGTCTCATTAGTCATTATATTTGGTGGTGGTTTTTTTTTTCCTGGTTTATTGATGGATTCCTTAGGCGTTGACATGTTTTTATCATTGCTGCTTGTTTTATTTCAATCATTGTTTTTCCCAGAGATCTTTTAATGATGCAAATGGAGGGTTATGAGTTACATGAATTCTGGTAGAGGTCTTGGAATTTTGTCTTTTTATATTACTTCCTCTGTTTTTTTCCGTTGTTCCATTTTGACTTGCACGCTTGTCAATGTGCAACTTTGACCCGTAATATCTTATATTGTGTAGCTGTAAAAATAAATAAAAAAAATATGTATTTTGAAAATTTATATCGAAGCGATTATGAAAATACCCAACTTAATTATGTTTATCTTCATGTACAATTATCAAATGATGGTAAAAGTGAAATGGTGAATAGTGTCAAAGTCAAAGCGGAACAACTAAAAAAACGGAGGAAGTATAACTTAGTGGATTTGGTGCCCAAATATCCAACTTAAATCATACCTCCTGTTTTTGATTGCACAATTAGGCCCGCCTTCAATGTCTCAATGTGCTAAATGAGAGAAACTAAATAATGGACACTAATATGGTTTGAATCATTTTAGGGACAAGAAGATAAATTTCTGTTATCATATGCCTCTTTCCACATCTTCTTTAGTTTTATGTGTGTGGGATGCTTAAATTTTGTTAATTTTCAACCCCTGTTCCAACATTAAATAAGGATGATGTTAAGAATGATTCCAGACTCGTGCAGTGCTAACATTATTATAATAATATTGTATTCTGTGATACCTTTGATTAATGATTTATTTTCTTAGGTACAATGGAGGACCTCCACTGCCTAGGAAGCTGATTTCTCAAGGTGCTATCAACAAAAAGTTCAATGTTGAAGTTTATCCTCTATCTCTTAAGCTAACAGATTCCAGGGACAATAGCCAATCTGACATAAGTTTCAGTAAGAAGGTATTAAATGCTTGATATAATTTACAGCTTTGGTGGAACCTTTTCTGCAGCTTCCTGAAAATAATGTCTGATGAACTTCCCTTTCAGTCTCAATTCAAGTATTGGGATTTGTTAGAATCAGCCTATAAATGGTCACTGTTTTTTTAGACAGTCTATACTTCTTGCTTTTTAACCAATGGAATATTAATTTTATCAAAAAATATAGGAAGTTAGTACTTGATTATGTAGCTTAGATTTCAGTTTTCGCATTTTGTTTTCAAGTAAAATTGTCTGGCTCTGATTTTAAGAGTTGATCATCATGCTCAGGCTTCTACCCTTGAGCTCTATGAAAAAGTGTGTGCACTCAAAGGGCTACCACAAGATAAGGTGTGTTGGTCTCTTTATACGGATGTTTGCCTACTTAATTATTATTTTTCTTCTTCTAATTTTTAAATTATTACACTTCATAGTTTATTTTCATTCGCCTGAGGTCTCATTTTTTCTGGGTTTGAAATAATGTGAACAGGTCCAAATATGGGACTACTTCAATGAGAAAAAGCAATGTATCTTGGTTCCTTCGGGCAACAAGACTTTGGAGGAAGCTAACCTGCAAATGGACCAGCATGTTAGTAGTGCTTTCGTTCTTTGTTTGTCTAATTTGCGGTGTAAAAATAGTTGTCACTGAATTTGCAGAACTTGTATATAAATTTCACTTTGTGGGGGCTCTTTGTAAAGTGGCTAGTGAAAGAATTTAATTAGGGCAATTCATCAAAAAGTTAATTCTGTATCCATGTGCGAACACCACTATTCCACCAGTGAGATGAATTTTCTTGTGGATTTGTTGCTGTATCATAAGAACAATCTTAATTGGCAAACCAAGTTTCTAAAGGGAGAGAATTTTTACCCTACTTCTGAGTTTTTAAATCTACAACTGATTCTTGTGGATTTGTTTTTCTTACACTTATAATGAGTTTTGACTCTTCTTCTTTTAGATTCTTTTGGAGGTGCGAAATGTTGGGGAGGTATCAGCTGGCCTTGGGGTTATATCAACCGGAAATGAACTTGCTTTGGTTCCTATGGAACCGTCAAGGTCTGCTGTGACTATTGCTGGTGGCCCAGCCTTTTCAAATGGTTACTCGACGAGATACAGTTCCAACTTGTATTCTGGATTGAGTACTAGCTCGACTGCTGAGAATGGTGGTCATGATAGCAATGGTAGTCAGAAAAAAAAGGAAAAAGGAGGCTTAGCAGGGTTACAGAATCTTGGGAATACCTGCTTTATGAATAGTGCTCTTCAGTGTTTGTTCCATACTGCACCTCTTGTTGAGTACTTTCTACAAAATTATACCGATGAGATAAACAAGCAAAACCCATTGGGAATGCATGTATGCTCTTTTCAAATATTCTTCATTTTTGTATATTTGAGTTGGTCTTCATCTGGATTTTAGATGCAGAATGAGGTATTGAGCTTGTGATGTGTGGATTCTTTCTGTGCAGGGTGAGCTGGCCATTTCATTCGGTGATTTGTTGAGGGAAATGTGGTCTTCTGGGCGGACATCAATTGCACCGCGTCATTTTAAGGGGAAACTTGCTCGCTTTGCTCCTCAGTTTAGTGGGTATAATCAGCATGATTCTCAGGTTACTGCCTTTTGGTGCTCATTATTTGCATTTTATAATCTATTAAGCTGCCCTGTAACCACCTATACAATGAATTACCCCTTCCACACTCACTGTTGCTAACCCTGTTACCTCACCACAGTCCCTGATCTTCATCTCCAAAACTGCCATTCTGGTGGAAATTTTGTCTTTTGCGGTGGGTTGATGAGGGGGTGGACAAGAGAGAATGCTGCAGGGGTTAGTCATGGCAGTGATGGGGCGACGAAGGGAAGAGAGGGTGATAATGTGCTAGGAGGTTTAGGTTGTATTGTGCTGGTGGTGGATGTGGTGGAGCTTCTTTCGGAAGAGGAATTGGTGGTGGTGTTGGAGAGGGAGGTGGCGGTGAAGGTGAAGGTTAGAATTTTGAGCAATTTAACAGAATCAGGGTTGGTTGTGCTACCAAAACAATGACTTGATGATTGGTGAAAGTTATTTTACTATGAGCTGGATATATGATTAGTTCCCCCCCCCCTCTCTTGGTGTAACAAAATACTTATTTTGACAAATTTACTACCAAAGCTAGCGAGCTGTGACCACCAAATCCCATGGTTTCTGTTATCTTGATTGTTGTAGGTAGTTTAAATTCTGCGAACTTCTAGTTTTTGCCTAATTGAGGGCGAGGCCTACAATTGTCTATGCTATATTCTCACTCCTACGTCTAAATAATTATTTTTTTCTCATGTATAAGTTTCTAGTTCCCTACTATATCATAAGTTGCTTAATGATTAATTTTTTTTATCATTTAGGAACTGCTTGCCTTCTTGTTGGATGGATTGCATGAAGATTTGAATCGTGTTAAACAAAAACCTTACATTGAGATGAAAGATTCAGATGGCCGGCCAGATGAGGAATATGCCGAAGAGTGTTGGAGAAGTCACAAGGCGCGTAATGATTCGATTATTGTTGATACTTGTCAGGTTGGTAGAGTTCATGTTCTTGTTGATCTACTAAGGGTTATCATTTCTATTAATTAATTATCGTCCACTAAATTGTTCTTTATCTTCTTGTCTTTAGATGTGGGGGGGGGGGGGGGGCTGTAATTTTGCTGTAAGAGCTTTAGGAAGTGTATCTCTTGTCTTCAGATTTTCCATTATCTGTCCACGCTATTAATGGCCTTGGTGTGATTTAATACGTGTTATGCCTAGAAATGTTTGCAATTAATAATAAAAAATAAAGTTATACGGGTGAATATATTGGATCGAATTGCATAATCTTAAGCTACGTATTATGGCTTGCACAACTTTATTTCTTTTTCTCTGCTTATAAATACTCAACACATGCTTGAAACTTGATCAGTAGTTGAGTTAAATTGGATGATTGGCCACATTTTGTTCTAACTAGGGTAGCAAACGCACGCTATGCGTGCACCATAGCTAGTGATGTTCGGGGAGTTCTTTTGGTTTGACCTTATGTCAAAAATTTAGTTGTTGGCATCATTAATGAGGGAAATACATAAACAAATATTTTAGGGGAATAAATTGTTCACACACTATTCTTAAGAGTTTATAAAAGAGAGGCAATTAACATTAATGAAGGCTAATAAGTAAATAAACATTTTGGAGGGTATAATTGTCCAAACACTATTCCTAAGAGTTATCTCATACTTTTTAAAAGAAGATCGGGAAAGAACTCTCATTCTGTTTGATGGATAAAATGCCAACATATGTCACTGCTCTCTGTATTATTGAAATTTAATTGACCTGATATCCCATTTTGGGCAAGCTAGTATTTGCAAAGAATCACAAAAGTGACTTTGTTCTACTTTATTAATGATTGTTATTGCTTTGTTGACTATATTATGCTGCTGCATAGTACTATCAATATTTTGGAGCCCAATGAAAAGCACATTATGAGCTAAAGACTAAAATCTTTCATTCGTCGATATAAAAAAATATATTATATAACTTAAAATAAAAACAATCAATCAATATATATAACTAAAAGAGAATTTCAAATGACACGTGTCATTATGTGGTTAATAATTTTCCCGCCTGGTATTTCTTTCAATTTTCTCTTTTTATCGAGTTATGTTACTAAATGTGAATATATCTTAAATTACCATTTTTATAGCTGAATCTAATGATATCTTTTTAATTAATAAATAAATCAAATCAAGTATGACAAGGAAAATTACCTTTTTGTATATGAAGTAAATCCAAAGTTGGAAAAAAAAGTTTTCAACAAAAAAACCATGTATAAAATTTCTAATCAACAAAAAAGAAAATGTATAAACTATTATCATTTTGAATTATAAATTTTTGCATAGTGAAGGTGGAGGCTGACATGGTACATTAAATTAATCTTATTATTATAAACTTAAATTGCAAAGCAAACTTATGTCATGTGTTTATTGATTTTATTGACTCTGTCACATCGCTTGACATGAGCCACAATGATTGAGGAAGTCCTCATGTTGGTTCATGTAGCCGACCCCACTTATGCGATTAATGCTTGTAAGCAGAAGGAATAAAGCTTTAATAATTATTCTTTGAACTGATTCAAAAAATCTTGGTATTATCCGTGCATGCACGGGATCTTAATCTAGTTTAACAAAAAAGAGATTTGAAACTTGGTTGTGCTATTCAAAAATACAAAGATCACTTGCAACAGAACAGCACAACTTTTTGGCCATGCATCAAATTCCGTATGAGATATTTGGCTGTTCGCTAACCATGTTTGGTGGCAATTCGATGCACAGGGCCAGTACAAGTCTACACTGGTTTGTCCAGTTTGCAACAAGATCTCAATTACATTTGATCCATTTATGTATTTGAGTTTACCCCTGCCATCAATGACCAATAGAACGATGACGGTTACTGTGCTTTACACTAATGGAGTTGGGCTTCCAATGCCATATACTGTGACGGTTTCAAAACATGGATGCTGTAGAGATCTGATCCAGGCACTCGGAACTGCTTGCTGTCTAAAGAATGATGAGAGCCTCCTCCTTGCTGAGGTAGATATGCTTTATATTGTGCCCTGGCTCTCCTGGCTGTATTGCATTTTTTTTTTATACATTTGTCGGCTGTCACTATAATGTAATTTTTTTACTTTTAGGTTTATGATCACAAAATTTATCGGTACATGGAATCTGCTATGGAGTCGTTGTCTTCCATCAAGGATGATGAACATATTGTAGCTTACCGAGTTCCTAAGAAACTAGGGTTAAAGAAACTGGAGATAGTTCATCAATCCACTGAAAAGTAAGTGACACTACTAAAAGTAGGTTTCAGAAATCTCCTTCCCCTACCATTAAAGAATGTATTGATCTTCATGGATTTTGCTACCTTTTAAAAATAACTTTTCAAATTTCACTGCTGTGCTATTACATTATTGAGCTATATTTCTCATAGTAACTCCTGGTGACAGGAAGCTTTTAGGATCGCCACTTGTAAACTATTTGCAAGAAGAGCCACAAACTGTTGCTGATGTTTGTATCGCCATTACAAGTATCCTTTCCCCCTTGAGGAAGGCCCATGTGCCATTGATTAAGAATCACAGTGAGAAGGAAAATGGCTCTTCGTCGGGAGGCAATGATGAAACTGATAATGGGTTCATTAATGACACCGCAGGATGCAAGTGTAGCAGCGATTTGCCTTTCCAGCTCACTGTAACTGAGGACAGGCTTTCTTCAATTGGCAGACAAATTGATGATGATTATGTCAGAAGTAGTTCTTTTTTGAGAGTTACTCTTCATTGGACTGATAATGTACATGAACTTTATGATATTAGCTATCTGGAGGATTTTCCTGAGGTGTGCAAGTCCGGATTTACTGCAAAGAAGACCCGTCAGGAAGCTGTTTCTCTATTTTCATGCATGGATGCATTTTTGAAGGAGGAGCCTCTTGGACCTGATGATATGTGGTAGGACACCTTATTATTTTTAAATTTCAAAGCCTATGTACTTGGTTATATTCAGCATGTTCAAAATCAGCGCGTATAATTTGTTATTTTCTCTGTTTGAACACAGGTATTGCCCAAATTGCAAAGAACATAGACAGGCTTCCAAGAAGTTAGATCTTTGGAAATTGCCAGAGATACTCGTCATTCACCTGAAACGGTTCTCATATAGCAGATATTTTAAGAACAAACTAGATACATTCGTGAGCTTCCCCATCCAAAACTTAGAATTGGACAAATATGTGAAGGAAAAGGATTCATCTAATGCTCCCTACATATACGAGTTATATGCCATCAGCAATCATTATGGTGGCCTCGGTGGCGGACACTACTCTGCATATGCTAAGGTCAGAATTCTGTCGTAAAACCTTGCTTCTTTGGGCTGAAACTGTGTTTCTTGGTGGTGCGTGATTCTGATCACTAATGTTCATAATATGCAATTATAGACTTGCACTTGGGTTGACCTTGTGCATGGCAGATTTTCTCATTCATTTTTGTTAAGTAATTCATAAATATTCTTTCAATGAACAGTCATTATGTTTACGTTGTTAAGTAGTTTATGGATATCCTCGATGCATTTTGGGTCAGCAATTTGACAATCACGTGTAATGATTCCTCTTTGCCTTTTACTAATTTGAGTGAGCTAATTTAACTAGACCATGTGACACTATTACCGCTGCTCCACCCCCCCCCCTCTGGTGGAAGAGTCCAGGCCCACCTACTAGCCCTATCAAAACAGTTGATTGAATCAGTTTCAAACGAGCATCTGTCTCCTTAATTGGTTGTGGCGTGAGACTGTAAAAAAAAAGCTGATGTATCATGTTAGTTACTCCTATTGAGTCTAGCCCTTTTAGTGAAGGTATTAACTATCTTAAAAGCTGTAGAGTGCATGGTTCGTTTCAATTGGAAACTTATTGGGCTCTATTTGTTAATTCTGCAGTTGATTGAGGATGACAAATGGTATCACTTTGACGACAGTCATGTTTCTCCAGTAAGTGAAGCAGATATTAAGACTTCAGCTGCATATGTCTTATTTTACCGTAGGGTGAAAGTTTAAGCAAAATCTGAAGCCAGAGGATGATCTTGTGATCCTAGTCATTCTTAAAGGCAGTGTTTATTGTGCACATCTACAATTGCAGATACTCATTCAGCCTGGATATTACAGGCAAACTTCATTATAAATGTGTTTTTTTGTGCAATATTCGGAAGATTCGCTTTGGATGCTGGCTGATGTTGGCTTTAGATGGAGTTGATTAGCACGGAATTTTGGTTAGTAAGATTGGGAGGTAGGCCTTCGTTTGTTCCACCAACATTTGCTCATTTGTTCAACAAAATTTTGAATTGAGCAGGTAGATCATAGATTCTGGGAATTAATTTTTCCTAGGCCTTATGTATAGGTCTGGCTATCAGTAGCTGATTAATTATACTAGGAAACATTCATAACACTCTTTCCACCTCTGTGGTGGTTTTATTTAGTTTCCTTTTGGAGAATGACTTGATGTGTAACTACTATGTCCTTCGTGATGAAATTTTCTTTTGCTGATGTATATTTTGCCATGTTGCGTATGCATCAGATGGTGCCCCAAGCTCAACATTTGGGTTATACATCGTTATATTTTTTGCGCTTGATTACATCTTGTAACTACATTGTACTCTGGGTTATTAATAAAAGTTCTCAAAGCTTATGCCGACTAATACCAAATGATGTGTACTTCATATCATGTGCTTATATTCTCATTCAAATTTGGGGTTGCAAGATTATGAATGTGTTTTTTCTATACTTGTTTATCATTAACCATAAAACAGTGAATAATCTGAAACATGGGAGATAAAAAAATATATCTTCATCATACTTGTATCTAATTGACCCTGTCGTTTAGTCATGATAACCCGATTTAAGAGATGAAATAACAATCCTATCTCTAGGGCTAGCTAGACTTGCCTTGAGGCGGTGTGCTGTGTGCATACAGGCTACATAAAAAACCCTCTATTTTCCTGTTGCATAAAAATCTGTTGCAACAAAGAGATACTGGAAGCAAGAAGAAGCAAAGAAAGAAGAAAAAGGCGAAAGAAAAGTAAAAGATATCCAATCGTTGTAGTGTCAAAAAGAACAGGAATGAGTCATTAATAATAATAATAATAATAATAATAATAATAATAATAATAATAATGATATTAACAGGAGAACAATCAAAGAAACTATATTCCTCCTTTCCCTAACTCTCAAGTCTCTCTTCCAGATCTTCAATGCGCTCCGCACCGAGAATACAATCATAAATGGCTGCAATCTACTCTAAAGAACTACCAGCATAACAATCATAACCAGTGAAGTGACCGAGAAGCCGACTGAAGGATATCTTTCCTGCAGATTCACACAGAAAATAATCAGTTGTTATGATTGAGTTATATCTTGAACAATAGAATTAATCTTCTCACATTATTTTGTATGATGTTTTCTATACATAACCACCTTTCCATAACTAGTTCAAATTACACTATCAACTTTATCCAAGAAGTAACACAGTAATTAACAGCAGATATGTCCAATGTTACGCCACCAAAATTCCGCACCTTTAATTTCCACATCTAAACATTAGACCTCTAAAGTACTAAAAATCATTTACTTAAGAAAAATCCAATCAATTATAGCTGGTTTAATGAATCAATAATTCAAATACTACCCCTGATGACTAAAACACAAATACGAATAGGAATAAAATTAAAAAAAAAGCTGAAGTAGCGAATCTACAACAATCTGTCACAAACACGAATCTTATGCTTTTTCCATTTCCCACTGTGGGGTGGCACACTTTAATCAGCAAGAATCAAACATACCAATAATTTAATCAAATTATATTTTTATAATAACACAAAAAAAGAAAAAACTTAAATTTATTCTATTAATTTCAATTTTATTACTTTCCAGTTATATATTAGTTTCAACTTTTGATATTATTTTGTAAAACATAAAAACTTTCAAAATTGCAACTAACATATAACAAAAAAAACAGAAAAAGATGAAATAAAGGAAACTTACCGTTGAAAAAGAAATGGAGAGATACCCAGAAGAAGAGGAGCCACCTCCCCCACCAACGCCGCCACTAGCACCACCACCAGCGGCGGTTTCAGCAGAAGACGGACCATCAACACCATCATCACCAGAAGTACCATTACTAACAGCTTGAATAGAAGGAATTCCCAAAGAATAAGCAGGTGTACCATCAGGCTTAAACAACCCATAATTCCTCTCAGAAGTTGGTCCTGGTTTCAAATTCTCATTAAACAATGCAAACACAAACACATTCAAATCACAATCTGGCTTCATAGGAGTCCCTTTCTTTTGAGTTGCCAACATCTTAATCAGATTTCCATTGTATTTCTTGGCATTCTCCGGGGTCGCCCCGACCTCATCTTGGTCACCCTTTGATGGCCACCCAGTTTCAGAAACCTGCACTAATACCTTCTTGTTGAAGTTGGGTCCCATTGCGGAATACACCGCATCGACTTGTGCGTATAACATGTTGTCATAGTGTAGGCTAGAATCAGGGTCGACTAAAACTTGTGCAGTTTTAGCCTGGAACAATACATAGTCTAAGTTTACTTCCTCCGGACTACCCTTGTACGCGAAGTACGGGTACGCGTTTATTAAAAACGGCGAACCCGTCTTCGCGTGGAAACTTAAGATCTGCGAAATGCAACTTCCTAAGTCCGACCTAAACGATCCTGCTGACGGCGGATACGATGTATCAAGGATGGCTAGATTATGAGCCGTGGTCACCCAAACATTCCGATCCAAACTCAATGTTTGGAGTGCGGAATGCATGTTTTGCATTGCGGGGTAAAGACTGCTAGTTAAGGTTGTATCATTGAAAGTTAGAACTTCATTTCCAATCAAGATACATGTAATGTTGGTATAAGGTAAATAAATTTGGACATTCTTTTTAACCCAATCTAGAGCTAGTTTTGGGTTTTTTGCCAATTGGGGTAGTTGGTCGTTTCCTATTGTAACAGTAAATTCGATGCCGGTTTTAGCGAATGCTTTGAGGACTTTCGGGTCGGCGTCGTAGAGTTTAACCTTGGTTGCTCCGATTGCTTTAACTAGTGGTACTACTTTGTCTGGTGTTGGAAGATTGTTGGCAATTTGGCCGTAGTTTATTCCTAGTGATACCACTGTCACTGGGATTGTACCTGATGAATTTTCGTTTACTACTTTAAACTAACTGTAATTACCACCTCTGTTTCAAATTATTTAAAACGATTTGACATAAATTTTAGACTTATGTCTTATGGTTGTATAATTTGAAACAGAGGTAGTTTAAAAATATAACATGGAAAATGGTAGATGAAAATTAGAGTAATTACCTGAAAGAAGAACAATGAATGATAATAAGAAGAATGATGAATGTGGGTATTTGGTTGTTCTTGTGATTCTATCTCTGCTTGGTGACTCCATTAGATTGATGAATTCGAAAGATCTACTTATCAATTAATGAAATGTTTGATTTTTATGAAATGGGTATGAATTTTTTGGGGAAGAGAGAGAAAAGAGAAGTGAGAAGGGGAGAGAGACAGAAGAGGTGCTTTAGTAGTGTGTATAGACTGACAGCACCGAGCAAGGCAGCAACTAGTGTTGCTTGATTCTTTCTCTTTTTGTTATTAATAATATGGACTGCTAATATTATATATATCTATAATAAACCACTCCAATTAATAATATTATCAAAGTTACTTGGTATGGCGTGGAGAATGCAGATTATTCGCTCAACCTTAAAAGTGATTAACGTATCTTTGTTCGGGTCCATTTGATTCTCCATTTTCTAATTGCAAATTTGCAACAATTATTATTGTAGAAATTTTAGTGAAATTTGTAACATTATCGTATGGTACATTATTAGTACTCCTTATATGCTTTCACTTTTATGTTTTTTCTCATTTTGAATTTCCTATTACATGAGTCTCGATCTTTATGTCTTTCTACCTCTCCTCATCTTTAACTTCATATCATATCCTCCATGTCGTGCAACATTAGAGATTTAGAGAAATAGAGGAATACAAAAATGCGTACAAATTTTTTGTTATTTTCATACTAAAAAAAGTAAGGATACAATTTATCTAGGAATGATGGCTAAGCGTTTATTTTTCATTTTTTAGGTTATGTGTTCAATATCTTGTACTCCGTACTAAATTGCATAAACTTAATTTGGAACGAAAGGGGAAAAAAAAAGGAAGAATTTGATTGATTTAAAAGCGAATGATATTAGACAAGATTTATGGATGAAATATAATATTTATCTAGAGATTAATAAATGATGGAGGTGAGAATGACTTTATAAGAAAAGTCTTATACTATTTCATTTTATATTATTTACAACGATTTGACATAAAATATGAGTAGAATAGAAAATGTCTAATTATTGCAAATAATATAAGACGAAGGTAGTTTTATCTTTATCAACAATGCTGGTTCATTTGAAAATGCTTATTTGAGTATGATAGTCGGATAGTGTGTTGCTAGCTTGCTACAAACTGTAAAACGATAGTAGTTTCCTCATAACATCGTATCTAAACTCAGATCATTTGTCATACGAGGTGTCATCATAGCTAATACTAATATTTAAGAAATGTGAATACAGAATAATTAAAATATAAAACAAAAGTAACA
Source organism: Chenopodium quinoa (assembly GCF_001683475.1). NCBI lineage: Eukaryota > Viridiplantae > Streptophyta > Magnoliopsida > Caryophyllales > Amaranthaceae > Chenopodium > Chenopodium quinoa. The sequence continues at coordinate 954,648 of NW_018743175.1, forward strand.
ATTTTTAATGACGAGATTTATTTTCATAACACTTGTATAAAACTAACTTAGCTTTACGATAAAGTTATGCCTAACAAATATCAATTACTTTTTTTTTCTTGACAATAACAAATTTCAATTACAGTAAACACTCATTTAACAATTTTGAGGTTCCTTATTTTCTTTTCTTTTTCTACTTTATCATCTTTTCTGGATTCCACCACTCCTATCTGAAAGCACCTATGCTTATGACCCCATATGATATTTTGCTGGCGAGTTTGTCAATTTTTATTTTTTTTTACAAGTAACTTTCTTTTCGACCCCTAACTTTTTATAATTGATTTTAATTGTGTGTAGCAAACTAGCAATCTATTGAGAGAATAACTCATGTGTGAATTAATTATTGTCCCGTATTAAAGATTAAATGAAAAAAAAGGCTAATTTAAGTTAGGTTTCATTTTATTCACATTACTTTTTTTGTTTAATTTAAATTATTTGACCTGATATAAAGTAAATAAAGGTGTTCTTTTCACATGAATTTTACTATTTTATGATTTTTATCTTATCATATTGGTTTGAACTCTTATCTTATTTAATCTTAGTAGATTTAAAATGAGTAAAAATAAGATGAGGATAACAAAATTTTAGTGTAATATGCTACTCTACCTTTTTTTTTTTACCAATTGGATTTAAAATAAGATGAGTATTAGACTAGTACGTATTTAACTCTTTCAATGCAAGTTTAATTTTAACCTAATGAGGAATTATCACAGTTAAACTAGGGTTGAGCAAAACTACCCGAAAATCGAAAACCCGATATGTAACCGTTTCGAAAATTAGGGTACTCGATCCAATAACCATAACGGTTCGGGTACCCGTTCCGGTAATTTGTTATCGGGTATGGTTATTGGGTATCATTTTAAAATTAATGGTTACCCGATCCGATCCGATAAGCAATTTTTTTGTTTTTTTTCCTACTTAAATCTGTTTTTTCAAAATCTAAACTCTTACTTTACTTCATAATCACTTTATAATATCAATGATTAGTAATATTATTAATAATTTGGTCAAGGTTATGTGGCATTGTCGTTAATTAGTGTTAAATAATATCATAATAACTACGTTATTAATTTTAACTATCATTATTATATATCTTATTGGGTACCCGATAAACGATCCAAAAATCAGGGTACCCAAACTTATCGGTTCAGTTTATAAAAGTGATATTGGTTATCGATTATCCAAACCGTTAATACTAATGGTACAGGTACCCGTCCCATGCTCACAGCTAAGTCAAACAACTAATACAAAAGATAAGTCTTTACTTTATATACTAACTTAACTCTAGCTCACTCTACTTTTTACGAGTACCTTGAAATCAAATTCTAATTTAATTCATTAACGGCATTTCTTGTACTCCGTTAAGTATTCATCAATCACTAATTCATTAGTGTTAGTCGCTTAAATTGTTGCTCAAAATAGACTATTGCTCAAAATTGTTGATAACATTAAATAAATATCTGGTACCAAGACTTAATTATCAACTAAGATCTAACGGTTTGACATGTTTTTTTAGTGCATGAAACATAGGTTTGATGAAAGACAAGTCTCGAAATTCTACGACTATGATGGTTTCTACTTTCTAGTGATGAGTAAACGGGCCCCACCCGTACGCATGTTAGGAAAGTTAGTACAGTAATTAGACTTAGAATTGAAGAAGATGAAGTTGAAATTGAACTTGAACTTGTTATGAGCACCAAACAAGTGTGAACAATATTTGGTGTGACAGCTTTCACACGTACTACACCCGTTTCGAGTTAGTATTATCTCTTTACCAACAATGTACTGTACTACTCTCTGATTTACTAAATATCTTATTTTATGGCTTACTCTCTTGTTTGTTTGATTTTAACAACAGCAACGTTAACATAATTTACGCATTTTTTTAACCAAAAAAAAAAAAAAAAATTAAAGGAAGAGACGTGACGTACCTGCAAAGTAAGCTTTTCCCCTTTTCCCACCTTTCTTTTCAATTATTCAACCCTTTGCCCACCTTGTTCGAGGAAGTACTAAAGCATAACGGTTATGTATGAAAAAATATATCACGAAGGGTAGTTCAGACTTTTCGCAAACCATAAATATCTAAAGTATTTCTGTAAATCGAATTAGTACCATTGTAGTCTACAGTAGTAGTATTTTAATACTAAGCTATTTCTCAGTAGTATGAAGCAGATTTCATCTGAAGTATTAGAGAAAAATTTCAAATAAGTTGTTGAGTTCGTCAATCCTCGGTAGTATTATTTATAGTCTTAGTGGTAGGAAATTACTGTCCAGCAGTATAAAAGTAGTATTTAGTGAAAGATCTTAAATAAACCGATTTTTCTAAGTAAATTTACTAGTTGTTTTATTAATTGCTATAACTAAACTAGTTAGTCTTAATTTTTAATAGCTGCATAGATTTGGTATCAGAGCCATACGATTAATTTTAAGCTAAATTGTTAATCAAATTAATTAATAAGTAAAACTGGAGAACCCTAGACCATTAACTGAGTGTAAGAAACCTGATTTTAAGGATTACTATCACATTCTGGAAAATACTAGTAATTTTGGTCCAGTTCTTAATTATATAGTAGATCAAATTGGTGAATTAAAATCAGAAGTTGATAATATATACGCTCGTTGTATTAATATTGAAAACAAGATATCAATAACCACAACCGACATTAATAAAAAATTAAGTGAGCTAAAAGAACAAGTCAAACAAGTACAACTTGCTCTAACAAACGAAGTTAGACATCAATCTAATAAAGAAGTATCACCTAATAAGGAAAAGATCGCCCCTTATACATATAAATATGCTTTTCAAAATTTAGATAAGAATAAGAAGTTTACTGTTTCACTTCCTAAAAGACACACTAGTGAAAAAGAAAAGAATCAAGAGACTAAAGATGAACCATCATCTTCAGGTGAAAACGTTTGAAGAATTACAAATCTTATTTAATAAGGAAGAAGACCCTGACAAACGCAATAAGATCATGAAAATAATTTCTGAAAAAGGGATTGATTCTGATAATGAAATAAAGGAAAATAAGTATGTTTCTTTAGAGAAAGATTTATTTTAACAAATGGGATTAATGAAGTTAGATGATCTAGAATTTCTACCTATTGAAGTTGTTTAACAAAAAATTGATAATAAACTCGGTAAAAGAGTAATGGATAATAATGACGTTGGAGAAGAAATTATTAATGAAAATAATGTTAACAATGTTATCCAAAGACCCCACCCAAAAGAGAAGGAAGTTGTACATGACCAAGATACATACCAGGGAAGACTACCAAGTTTAGTGTCAAAGTTATGCCTAATCAAATATCTAAACAAGAAGTAACTCTTGAACCCATAAGCCAAACAGGTTATAAGCTTAAATTAGATGGTGTAAAAGATAGACAAGATGTTTTATATCAGTAGAAAAAGAGCATGGGTAGTGTACTTAATCTAAACACTGAATGGATTTCTGAAAATTTCTTAAACTATATCGAACATAGTTTTTATGGTTGTGTAGAAGACTGGTATGATGGTATAGATGAAGAAGTCAAAGCTATATTAAGAGCTAGTGAATCTCATACTAGAATGTTTAGACAATTGTGTCAATACATTGAGTGCAATCCCTCGTAATTTTGTGAAATTTAAAATTATATTTTTATATATTTATGTGAATATTTAATTATGATTATTTATTTACATAATTTATTTTACTATGATTTAAGCAAATAAATTTAATGTTTATAAAGTTAATAAAATTATTTCATTAGATTATTTCACTACCCATATTTTAATCATGAATTATTATGCAAGTCCAACCCATTAGTTACTGAGCCTATTCTTTTTTTTTCTTTCTAAAACCCATTTACTTTAAGCCCCAAGTAACACTCCTAGTTTTATTAGAACTAGGAAACCTAAGACCCTTATTTCCCCTCTTACTTCTCACGATAAAAAAAAAACCCAAACTCCCTTGCTTCCCCTATTTCATGACAGCAGAAGAAAAAAAAAAAATAAATTGGTGCTGCCTTCTGCCGCACGCTGTTGCTACCGGACCACCAAACCACCGCCGTAGCACCGCCCAGAACCACCGCCACCGCTTGACCACCGTCGCCCAACCACCCGCCGCCGGTTTTCCTTCTTCCTCCTTCCTCCCTTGTTTCTCCTTTTTCCTTATTATTATTATTATTATTATTATTATTATTATTATTATTAAAGATTGTTGTTTTAATTTATATTGTTAGTTTTATTTATTTTAATCATGTTTAAATTCTTTAAAAACATGAGAAATTATTAAGTTTATAAATTATGATATGTGGTTCAAAATTTCAGATTTACATAATTTGTGGAATTAGAGCTTAAACCTTGATTTTTCATGATTTTAGGGCTTAAAACGTGTTAGTCAAGTTACTTGAGTATATAGTGTATTTATTGTGTTAAAATTATATTTTTGATGATTAAACTAATTTTCAGATTATTAAAAATATAGATTTGGGAATTTAAACCATTCTAAATCATGTTTCTTAGAGTTTCCTATACACTATATTATAGATTTGGGAATTTAAACCATTCTAAATCATGTTTCTTAGAGTTTCCTATACACTACATGACCGTTATGATTAAATTATGTTAATAAGTTATTAAAGTATCAAGTATAAGGTTTAAATTAATTTTTCATATTTTTGTAATCTGAATTTTATTGTTTTGGTATAAAAAATAATAGGTTTTGAAGTTTCTACATATATATTTAAGCTATTATTCCATTATTACAATTATGGGTTGTTAAATTTGCAAAGGATGCGTATAAAATAAATTTTCAGATTTAGTTAGTAGCTTAAATATGCTGTAATTTCATATATAAAGATGTATTTTAAGGTTTTTATGAAGGAAACTTAAAGAAATATATATAAGCTTTTGATTTTAATTAAAGGGAAGGTTTTAAAGAGTTGTTTTAATTGAATTTTGAAAGTTTTAAAGTAAGTTAGTATTGCTGTAAATTATATTGCTTGGGTATTGACTGAATTATTATTGTTTGGTTTAGGAGAGGACTTTGTAGAAGACGATTTCTAGTTTCTAAAGTGGACAACCAACTCGTTTACTCAAGGTACGTACAAGGATACGAAAACCTTGACTTTAGAAGCATGTTTAAGGATTTGGAAAAATTTAGAATCATGTTAGGGAAACTTGTAGATTGGTTGAAATTGTTTGGTAGTGAGTTTGATTGATGATTGGTTTGATTCATGTATGAGAAATGCGTATTGATTTTTCTTGTAAGTATTATTTATGCAATAACTGCAAGATGAGCTAAGAGACTAAGGTACATAAATTTGTGGAACGAATTATTTTAATGCTCGTTCATGTTTACGAATTGGAACGAGTAAAGAGAGAATTAAAGTCTTATGTGACGAGGTTGATGATTTGAGGTGCTTTATGCATTTAAAGTGTTTATACACCGAGGTAGTTAAAGGATTTAATAATAAATATTGTTTGTCACCAATAAATCAAGAATTGAATTGGAAATGTGAATTTCTTGAATGTTGATGTTTGATTGGTTGAATTGCTTTGCATTGAGTCATCACCAAGTCCAAACTTGTAAATCACGTAAAGTGCAAGATGGATGAGCAATAAAACTCTGGATTTGTGCACATCTAGAGTATTGACATCAGGGGTTGGGGTTCACGGGGTATTAGCCGTGTACTTTCTAGAGGCCGTTTGATCTACGAGTCTCTTGTTTACAAATGCTTTATTTTAAACTATAACACTAGTAGAAAAAATGAAATAGGCACTGCACAATGCGCACCGGTTTTTGAAAACCGGTGCTAAAAAAAATAGGCGGGATTGGGAAATAGAGTTTTCGCAACGATTCCAACCAAACTGGTGCGAATTAAAAAAGAAAGAGATTTTGCACCGGTTCAAACCAAACCGGTGTGAAATAATGTTTTATATATAAAAAAAAAATCGAGCTCTTTAATCTTATAAACCCTTAACCCTCTCTCATCCGCCTCTATTTCATACTCTCCTTCTCTCTCATCTCTGTTCTCGTTCTTCTCTCTCATCTTTTCTCTGATCTCTCTCATCTCATCTCATCTCTGATCTCTCGTTCTTCTATTCCTTCTGATCTCTCGTTCTTCTATTCCTTCTGATCTCTCTGTTCTTCTCTGATCTCTCGTTCTTCTTCCTTTTCTCAACAACCACCGACCTTAGTCGACGTTTCGAAACCAAGCACAACAACCATCGCCGCCGCCTTCAACCACAACAACCATCGCCGCCGTTGTCAACCACAATAAACTTGATTGAATTTTCGATTAGAAAATCAGAAATTTGAGGTTAGGGTTTCTGAGTTCTTTAGCTTTGCGTTTCGGTTTCCGGGTTCTGGGTTTTTTCTGGGTTTCTGGGTTTTTTTTGGGTTTTTCTTGGTTTTTTCTGGGTTTTTTCTGGGTTCTAGGTTTCTGGGTTCTTTAGCTTTTCGTTTCGGTTTCTGGGTTCTTTGGATTTCTCGGTTTTTTCTGGGTTTTTTTTGGTTTTTCCTGGGATCTCTCGTTTTTCTCTCATCATCTCTTCTCTGATTTGTCGTTACAATTTTTTGGTTTTGGAATATTAGTTTATTGTGGGTTTTATTAATTTTGGTGTTTTAATTGATGTAGGTAGTATTCCTTAAAAAGAAAAAAAATTTCAACTGCAGCGACTCCACATAGAAGAAAGATTCAAAATTCAAGGATTTTGGTGTTTTGTTGTTCATTGTTGCGTTTTTTTTAATTAGTTGTGAAATAACAATTTATTTGATGAATATATATATATATATATATGTGTGTGTGTGTGATTAATGTATATTACGATTTTGGTGTTTTTTTTAGGGAAACGATTTTGGTGTTTTGTTTCATTGTCTGATTAATTTAAGTGAAAAAATCGAAATTTTTTTTTACTTTTATTTTTTGAAGGTATAATGGGCACCGGTTAATCGGTGCCAATTGTAGTTAAAACCAAAATACAAAAAGCGCGACACTTACTTTTCGCACTGGTTAACCGGTGCTAATTCTTAGTTTTTCCATCGGTTTTGAATCGGTGCGAAAAAAATTTCTTTTTAGCATCCCTCAAATCCGAACAGGTTCAAAACCGATGCGAAAGGGGGGTTTTAATTTGAACCGGTGCGGATTTACATTTTTCGCCTAGTGTATAAGGAGTTAGATGAGATCTCATACTAGCTATGGCCACAGAGTCGCGCCCGTCTGCCATTGGATGTTTATTGATGTTTCCGAAAGGAGGCATGGAGTTTTTCTTTTATTGATGTTCCGAAATGGAGCATGGGGAGACAATCTTGTCTATTGCTTAATCCAATCAATGAATGAAATGAATTAATTACTATTAATTGGTAAAGTCTTAGTACTGTTAATAGTTGAGTCGTGTGTATAAGTCAATAATTAAATTGTGTGTGATGAATGATTATTAGTAGCATGCTAGGAATTCTTTATTATATTTCGTAGCTTGTATGTATTCAGCGTTGCTGATTGCGTGCTTTTGTGTGTCTTTTCTTGGTCATGGCCTTCGTCTTTCAATTACCTTGTAATGATCCAAATTTTACACTAGTAATATTGGGGAGCAGATTAATCACAGGGTTTGTTATTTTTTTTTTCACATAATCTGAACTTGCATCAAGGTGGTGGGATTTTGAGTGGAGTATGTGTTGGATATTTTTACAATATATTTCATTTCATAAGTTGGATTTATTTAAACTCTGGTTCGATTTATTTACTACTTTTGCTGGGTTTTGAATAAGGCCCTTAATGGTTCCTACTTGTAAGACTTAACTTGGTTTTGCTCTTTGGTTTTAAAACTTATTTATAACTGAGTTAGTTTTTCCGTTGCTAAATTCTGAACTAGCCTTAAGTAATTTGTCCATTTGCAATATGAAATATATTGAGAGCTACATTATGGAGTTTGAAACATATTATTATAAAATTGGTGAAAATGAAACAAACCTTGGAATGTTCTATAACAAATTACCAAGTCCTCTTAATGAAGAAATTAGTGAAAAATATCAAGATTGGAGAGAGAAATTCTTATCCAGGGATGCCCTAGGTAATAGAATAGCTTTTCTAAGAAAATGGATTGAAAAAGGAAATGTGGAGAGGTTGCAGGAACTCAACAAATGAAGAGACAATTTCTAACTTGTTGGGATTTCCCAAATAACTATGGATGTGAAAAAAAGAATTATAACAAGAAAAAAAATTATAAGAAAAATAAATTTGATAGACCGAGAGGAGAAACCTATAAAAAGAGGTACTATAAACATAAATATAGGAAACCTAGTAGGTTTTTCAGAAAGGCAACGTATTGTCTTGAGAAAAAGAAAACATGCAAATGTTGGTCTTGTGAGAATTAGGACACTATGCTAATGAATGTAAGAAATCTAATCATAAACTAATGGAAGCCTTAGGTAGTTGGGATTACATAGAAATACCAGAAGAAGAGGCTTTAGAATTGGCTTTAAGTAATAGTAAAGGAATAGTAGAAATAATAGAGGAAGAAAATGAGAATAATGAAGAACCTAAAGATAGTAAATTTGAAAATGAAAATTATAAAGAAATTAATAATATGATGGAAGGGGAAGTATTAGAAAACTCAGAATCAGATGACGATGAGGATAAAAGCAAAATAACTATAGGTCAACTTAAAAGATCTGAGTATTCTATTAAAGATAAAGACCTAGATCAAATGAACAAAGAAAGCTGGAATTTTCCCCATATTACTAAAGATAAGATATTTAAAACTTATTTCTTTAAAATTAGAACTAAATATGTATGTGAAGAAATGGAAGGAAGTATAGTAATCGAAGATTGGGGAAAGAAACCAGCAGAAATTAATATCATAAACTGAAAAAGCTTAAAAAACATAAAGAAAAAGGAGATTATAATTATATTTGCATTGGTGCAGTACAAGTACACATACTCCTTTACAAAATTTTGAGAAGGATGTTAAATGCTTAAGTTTTGTTTGTGATGTTAGACATCAAGAATTTATGATCAAATAATTAGTGGTATCACATGTAACTAATTAAGTCAAGGAACAATAAGCTATATATGTGAACCTAGATATTATGTGAGCTTAGAAGATTCTTTTGCTTTAAAGTTTTTAGCTATCAAGCTATTAACTGATGGAGTGAAAGTGCATAAAAGAACTCGACCTATACAAATAAGATGGAAGGTAGTGTATAGTTGGTTAATACTATAGACTCATATTTCAAGAAACAAATAGTTGATGCTAAAAAATATGAGCAAGAAGGAGGGCCTAAGAAGAAAATTACCCCTATAAAAGTAAACCCTAATGAAATCGAAATTGGAAAAACTTGGGAAGAATTCTTCATGAATCCTGCAGTTAATAATAGGTCAAGTAAATTGCTAATTGATGAATCAGGATTGCTTCATATTGGGATAACTACAAAACCTAAAATACAAAGAAGTATGAGTCTTAGATCACCAAGTCTAAGTAGACAAAACCAACTATAATAAAGATGAAAAAACACGTCGATGAAAAGCCAGAAGAGGATGAAGAGGAAATATTAGCTTTAATAAAGAAGCTAAATGAAAAATATGAAACTAAGAAAGCCTTAAAACAACCAGCAAGACATAGTATTGATATTGGTTCATATTCTAATTTAGAGATAAATGAAGATCCAAAAAATCTTATTATTGACAAAAGAAAGGTAATTGGATATAAGACCAAAACTGTAAGTGAACCAGTATATGAAGATGAAGTTAATATGCAAATGGAAGCTTGTAACGAAATATCCAGTACTAATCCTAATAGCATTTATATTCCAATTGATATATGCATTGAAGATTATAATAAATATAAATTATGTGCATACATTGATAGTGGTTGTTCTACATGTTTTGGAAAAAGATCATTATATCCAGAATTCTTATGGAAAAAGGCTAAAAATCATATGCAAGTAAGAATTGCTAATAATAGTGTCATGATGCATACGGAAATAATTGAGGAATTACTAATAGAAATTGGAGGAGTGCAATGTGTTATTCCTATTTTGTGGGCTACTGATCAACCTAGTCATGATATGATAATAGGAAATAACTTTCAAACATTATACTCTCCATGCACCCAAACCATTGATCAAATTATCTTTACTATTAATGGTCACTCTGTTCCTATATAGAAAATAACAAAGGCTTATACTCATCAGACTATGGAATTTACGCACAGCCACCATGGTGATAGGGTTACACCTACACAACGAGAGGTTGCACTTAGAATTTCTGAGTGTGAATTATCCTTAATAGATCAGATAAGTAAGCAGCAAGAAAAATTATGTGAAAAATAATATTCAACAAATCCATTACAGCATTGGGAAAAGGATAAAGGATTTGCTAAGATAACTCTAACAAATCCGAATAAGATTATTAGAGTAAGAGAAATGGTTTATACCTACCAAGATATATTGAAATTTGATGAGCAAATAAAAGAATTGCTAAATAAGAAGTTAGTTAGGAATAACAAGAGCCCTCATAATAGTCAAGCACTCATGGTAAGAAATCATGTAGAAGAAAAAAGAGGTAAAGCTAGAATGGTCATTAATTATAAACAACTAAATGATAATATTGTATTTGATGGCTATTATATTCCTAATAAAACTGTGTTATTTAATAGAATTCAAGGAGCCACATAGTTTTCTAAAATGGATTGTAAGAGTGGTTACTGGCAAAATAAAATAGAAGAAAGCATACCATTAACTGTCTTTAGTGCCCATCAAGGGCATTATGAATGGTTAGTGATGCCTTTTGGATTAAAAAATGCTCCACAAATATTTCAGAGAAGAATGGATAATATTTTCAGAGAGCTTAATTATTGTTGTTTAGTTTATATAAGTGATATTCTAATCTTCTCAAAAGACTTAGAGCAACATAAGAATGACGTTAAAGTTGTAACTCAAAAATGTGCTAAGCATGGTATAACTCTTGGAAAAGATTAGTGTGTCTATGCTAAACAAGAAATTGAGTTTCTAGGATTAGAAATTAAGGCGGGACAAATAATTTTACAAAAACATATCTTGGAAAAGATTGAAAATTCCCAAATGAAATTGAAGATAGAAAACAGCTAGAAAGGTTTCTAGGGTGTTTAACCTATGCTTCTGATTTCATAGAAAATCTTGCTCTATTAAGGAAACCATTACAACAAAAACTTAAGAAAGAAATAACTTGGAACTGGAAGAAAAGTGATTCCAAATTGGTTGAAGATTTAAAAGTTATGTGTAAAGTTCTTCCTGTACTGACATTCCCTACTAGTGAAGATGATTTAATCCTTGAAACAGATGCTAATAATGAGCACTGGACTGCTGTGTTAAAAATCAAAGAAGGAGAAAGACTCTGCAGATACAGTATTGGAAGTTTTAATAAATTATCCTACAATGCAGAAGGAAATTCTTGCAGTCATTAGAGGGATCGAGAAGTTCTTAATCTTCTTAGCCCCTAAACAATTCTTAATAAGAATAGATTGCAAAGGCATACTTGGTTTTGTTAAAAAGAATTTGTCTAATATGCAAGCGTAAAGGAGACTCCTGCGTTGGCAATTATGGCTAACCAATTTTCATTTACTGTTGAACATATTCAGGGATTAAAGAATTCTTTAGCAGACATCTTGACCAGAGAATTAGCTAATGTCGAAGAAGCTCAAGGTAACACAAAAACCTTCTGCACACCAACTTCAAAAGATGGATGTAGAGAGGAAAACTCTCATTGATGAAACGGAAAAAGCAATGGAGCAGGTTTCATCCTCCAGTTGGGCTTTAATACAAGGCTTGATCATTTCAGTAGAACAAAGATCACGAGATGGGTTAATCAAGGGTTGCCATCGAGCAGTCGAAAGGTTATTGATGTTTGAAGTAACAATCACGTTATTTCAACTCATCCCTAATATACAAAATATAATACTCAATAAAATAAGTGATAACGATTTCAGAACATGGTACAAGCTAGTAGTAACAAGATCCAGTCGATTCTTTGATGTTCGATACCTATGGGGAGAACGAGTAGAGTTTCCTACTAACTCTAAAGTGGCATCATTACGCATCAATCTATATCCTCTTACTGAGATGATCCATTCGTTTAGATACATTACAAAGCCTGGGATTACGGAATGGTATATGCCTTTCATGATTTCCCTACTCCTAATGACTCATTCTTTTCAAAGCTTACGAAGTTCCAACAATATGCATTCAATAAAGTCCAAAAGTTTTGTGATGACAAAAAAAGAAAATCTTCAGCTAGAAGCGAGGGTGCAATGTGCGAACATTGAAGTTGTAGAAGGAAAAGTCAGTCCGCCTCATTATTTGATAATGTTTGGAAAATTGGCATTTAGTACTCAAGATCCCATAATAGTTCGTCAGAAGACTGTTAAAAATGCTACTGAAGCAAGAGCATTGGGATTTTTCTATATTTCACAATATCTCAACAATTTTATAAAAAGAATCGAAAATAATCCTGTTATATTTCATGTTGGTAATACCACAATTGTGGCACCAAACGAGGTGAGAGAATATTTATAGATGGCATGAACAATACTGAGTCAATCTACAAATATTTAGAAGATGTTGAAAGTGGAAAGTTTCTGTCATTCGAAGGCCATGAGTATCTGTTTGAAGCTTTCATGACATGGGATGAATCATATGCTGCCAAATGCGTTGTAGACCTTGGCATAGAAGAAGACAACCCCATGTATGTCCACTATGAAGACAGTAAAGATAGTGAAGGAGGCTTACAAGATTAATGATGGATGAGATAATGAATTTTTGAGCCCACATTAGCAATAATTCAGTTTATTTTCATTGTAGCCACATTTTATTAATTGTTACTGTGTTAAAGCGTCTTTGTAAAAAGGAATGGTGTAGAATGGCTTGCTAAGAATCCTATGTAACTTTAGTTTCCCTATGTAAAGAGACTTAGGCCAAGAAGTAAAGGCAGAGTTAGAAGAGTTAGCTAGAGAATTCCTCTGAAAGCATTAGAGAATCTTCTAGAGTAAAATACTCACCTTAAGAGACAGATTGGTTCTCCATCTCTCTTAAAGTAGAGAAAACTCTAGTTCAGCTTATGTCGGTTTAAGCTTTCAGTCAGTGTGTTGTAATATATGAGTGTTATAATCCTTTCAAATTAAATAAAAGTTTCATTCAAGAAGGGAACGCTATCCCCTTGAACCTTATATATCAAATGAGTTATCTTTCTGTTTAAGAAGTTCCATTATAAACACAATAAGAATTGTTTGATTAGAGATTATGGTCTAAGGTAGGAAACAAATTAGATCTGTGCTGATCTAAAGAAGACAGGGTTGGGGTTAGCACCTTGGTAAAGCCGGGAGCTCAGAACGCCGGAGGTTCCAGTGTCGACTAAGTTCAGTATTGGTCAAAACTCTCTAGTTAAATAATTATTATTGCGAAGTACGGTGGGTTATTAAACTAAAAAGTTAATTTGTTTAGATATATAACTAGTAGAGTTGTGATAACTAGTACCGTTAAAAGTCATTAATCGAAAAACAAGTGATTATTACTCTTTATTATAAAACGATATTGTTAAGTATTTCCTTTAGTAGTACTAATAAATCATCAGTGGTATAATATAAAGTGTCGGTAATATTATTATAAGTTCCAGTAGTATTATAGAGAGTCCCAGTAGTATTGTATAAAAGTCCAGTTTAAAAAAGAAAAAGAAAAAGGGACCACTTGTTATGCATATTCATATACCTCACTAACCTCCCTTTGGAAGCCCCCACCTTGTTCATTCGTTCTTTCACTCCTGTTATTATCCTTGAACAGAATAATAATGATTCATGCTTCTTTTCGGATTTTTTTTTTATTGTACTTGTATTGTACCCTCACTCTGATCTTAAATACTCGCAATATTTTAATTTTAATTTGACAAACTGTAATAAATATCAAAATGTTGGATTAGTGTCAATGTATATTTTCAAATATTACTCTATAATTTTTTCATTATTATGTCAATACATAAGGTCAAACTTGTGCACAAATACATATATATCTATAAACTTATTGCAAGTATTTAAGAACAAAAAGGGCTATTGACTTTTGCCTTCGTCAAGAGATGATTAGTAGATTAGGTAGTGATATATATTGATGATTTTTGTGTTGAGACGGTTGTTAAATGGATAAAGACCTTTGAGATTAAATGAATTTTCTACAATAATAAGACTAACGATGACGCAACTTCAGGAGGATCCAGTCCACGCTCAAGGCTCAATCCATGGTAATTTGGTGGCCACATATATTTGTAACCAGTCCTGATTAAACTCACCTGAGGAGACAAGAGCTCTGTTATGAATCTTATGATGCATGTTTGTTTGTCAATTGTCATGCTGCTGCGTTTATGCAAACAATTTATACAATCTTATATTTCAACAGCCGATTTTTAGAGATGGGGTTATTAGCCAAACCTTGACCCACCAGGGTCTTGGTGCAGTCCTGAAACAACACACGTGTCGATCTCTATGTGCCATGGGTCCAAGTTTTGTGAACTCAACCCAGACCAGACCAGCCCATCTGGATAACCAGACCCAACCCTTCCAAACACCCATATACACCTGACCCATCCAGCCCAGCTCTGCACTCACCACACAACTGAACTGGTCTGTGGCCTGTCATTGCAGTCTGAACTAACAGCCTTGGTGTGGAAATGAGGTCTAATTCATTATAATAAGAAGCTCTTAAACAGTCTCTCTTTAGAACCTTATACAACTTATTGCTTTAGGCAGAAAGCGCCATTGCACCTATATTTGATATCATGGTGCATAACTACACATTTCTTACATATACGGATGCTCGAACATAAAATACATCTTAGCATTGAACTGTGCATTCTTAAAAATGCAAATGCTCGAACATACTATACATATTAGCGTTCAGCCACATACCATGTGATTTCATTCCAGACATAAGGATGGAACGCTGAAATTGTTCCCGTGGATGTCAGCATGCATAATATATTATGTATTGTTAGTAGCTCCCACAGCATTCAAAAGGTTCATACAGCAGCAGCCTTCTTCTCTTCGGCAGAAGTAGCAACTTCCTCTGCATCAATACCAGGTTCACTTCCAGGAATATCTAAACTCAACAGCAGCTTTTCCCACAGCTTGGCAGGCTCCTGTATTTTGCAACTCACACCATTAATTTATTACCAACTAACAAATTTTCTCTAATTGAAATACCATAGAATGCCATTTCAAAATGAAAAATCGAAAGCCAAAGACTAAGTAAAAGGAAGAAGTAGCAGACCTTCCAAGAAACATCTTGAGCCATGCAGTTCTGGATCATCTCTTTCATTGCAGGGGTACGGTAGGTTTTTAGAGCTCTCTTGACAGTTGTGGCTAGAGCGGCTACATCACTTGGGTCAATGGTTTCGCACTGAGGATAAATGAGGCAAGCTTTAGTATTCATGTTCATTAATACAAAGCTTATCAAGCATGTAACTCTTTGAACAGAATCAGCATTTTACTTCTTCTGATGTTCAAGAGATTTTGTTATACTGAAACACGTACTTCCATCCTATAATCACACATCAGAAAAGTTGTAGGGATATTGCAAAAAGTGGTTATATGTGAATAAAAAAATAAATACATAGAAGTGGATGGAGAGTTAAATTAGAAAGTGTAAGAGAGAGCGTAGGAATTGAGAGAAAAAGAAGGTTGGTGTTTAGAAAAGATTAAAAGTAGAATTCATGTCACACGGGAGGGGGAGTTTACCAAAGTAGGTAACAACTTAACAATTAGATTATTACGGGAAGGAGAGAGTAGGTGAGTTTCATCAGCAAATACGTAGTAGTAGTTAAAAAATGTGAATTAAACAACTCACTTCAACATTGAAAGCTCCCATCTGGAATCCAGTGAAGCCTTCCTTGACTGTATCGACTAACCCACCAGTTGATGCTACAATAGGGACCTGCCAAACAAGCATTTGAAAAGGGGACGATAAAAAACATAGAAATCAGTCAATATGCCAACCACATAAGTTCAGCAAGGTTTCAAGACAATACAGTTCCATAGTTCATGGCATGCAATTGGACAAGACCACAAGGTTCAAATCTGCTTGGAATCAATATGTAATCAGCGCCAGCAATAATCATATGAGCCAAGGGGGTGTTAAACTTTGCAACTCCTCTAGCTTTGTCGGGGTACATGGTCTCAAGTTCTTCAAGCTGCTTCTCCATGGTCTTTTTTCCAGTTCCCTAAGGAGAAGACGATAAAACACCATCAGCTTTTGCCTTATGAGAAACAACCATTAAGCATGGAGAGCATGTGAAAAGAATACTTACCAGAACAACGACTTGGACATTCTCTCCGATGAATTCAGGAATTGCTGCAGCAAGAATATCAGAACCTTTCTGTTCCTCAAGTCTACCGATGAAGCCTATCAGTGGAACATCTGGATCAATTGGTAACCCAACTTCTGCTTGAAGGGCTTCTTTTAAAAGTGGTTTTGCATCCATCACCTGGAAGCGGCAGAAAGTTGCACAAAAGTTCCCACATGATGATTAGATTTTTATTTTCTCACAGATACTTGACTAGAAGACCGTAAGGCTATGTTCGACAACCCATTTAAAAAAAATGAAAATAAATAAATTGGGGGTTATTTTAAAGCTAAACCTCAATGTGCTCCCAACAAACAGATCATTTTAAAAGAAAGGGGGAGGAGAAAAGGGTCTTTACCGTTGTGTTGTCATAATTGACATCAATGTATTCATCAGTTAATGGGTTCCAGTCCTGGATGTCTGTGCCATTGGTGATGCCTGTAAGAGTTGCTGTACGACAGGTGTTGTGCAACTCGACACCTTTTGCAGGACCTGAGAGGATTTCCTGAGCATAATTAGGACTGACAGTCACTACCCTGTCAGACTCCAAGATCCCGGCCTTCATCCAATTGATTTTTCTTCCTTTAACAGGCTTAACATGCCTGCACATCCAACGAAATTCCAGGATCAGGAAAAGAAGGAGAAGGTTCTAAAACAAAGTTTTATTGGTTAATATAAAAGGTGAATGTTTCAAATAACAGAATGATGACTTCACCTACCCGTCAATGAAATCAAAGGATCCCCTGAATTCATCAGGGAGGTTGAGCATTGAGAAATCTGAAAAGGCGAATCTCCCTTGGTAAGCTATGTTGTGGATACAGTAGACAACCTGCCATCATTATACATTTCAAACAATCCAGGGTTGGTTTTCACGTCTTGCTTAAGTGATATTTGAGTATAAAAACAAATTAAAGGAGGTTTGCCTTGGCATTCTGATAGATGCCCTTAGATTGGTACATGGACTTGAGGTAGCATGGAAGAAGACTTGTGTGCCAGTCATTGGCAACGAAGACAACATCCTCCCCTGCAAGAACATTGCAACAGCATATGCATTTATAAAATATTTATTATCATGGTGCATGTTGACGAGAATGTTATGTAACTAAGCTAAAAGCTGAATAATACACACCATATGGGCCTGAAAATTTCAGATTGCTGTTCAGATTCAAAATTCTCGGGGCTTCCAAAGCTGCCTGCAGAGAAGGTATTTACAGAACATCAAATGCCTGCTAAGGGCTAGCTAATGAATCAGTGACTACTTTGAAGCTGGTAAAAAACCAACAGAACTTTATGAGGGCAAAATCATTCAAATAAACCAGTGCACAAAGATTATCAAATTTCACAGCTCAATCCTGCAAGTAGAAAAACTCAGATGAATCTGCTAGGGCAGCTAGAAGCACCAACATTTTCCTTCATACTGTAGGAAATATAACAATGAATTGCATTTAAAAATTTACCTGGCAGAGCAAACTGAAACGAAGCTGGTTGTCATCAAAATCCGATCCAGCTGTAGGACCATAAAGCTTGGAACCAGTTTTGCCCCATACCTGAAAAGTTCATGAGAATTAATCAAGTGTTCATAATTTCATATGATACCTGAAAAGCTCATAAGTTCATCAATCATAGTTTCCATGATAGAGTTGGTGCAAACCTTCTCAAGAAAAATTGGATGGTCCACAAAAACACGGTCTACTCCCCTTTTATAACAATGGAAGAATCGGACAGTGAAAAGCATGTCCCCAACTTTCAACTGCAACAGATAATCAACAGTTCGTCAAATCCCAAGCATTTTAACTATCACAGAGAGACATAGACCAGCAAAACATCACAGTATCAAACAGAAGTGTACTAGATTACCTCAACGAGCACACTGGTATCCCATGCATCTTTGTATTGGTCATAGCGAGGTACGATTGTCATGACTCTGTGTCCTCTTTTCTAAAAGATTGGTATAAAAAGAAGAAAAACAATGTTACATGCTAAAACATTAGTCAATACTAACTTAAATCGACAATCAGTCGAACAACAAATCACAAGACTCACAGCCAAAGCTGGTGGGAGACCACCAACAACATCACCAAGGCCACCAGTTTTGCACCACTTATCACATTCAGTAGATACAAATGCTATGTTCATCCCACGTATAACAGCTCTGAATGGCACATCATTCTGAGCTTTGTGCCCTTTGCTCCTTACAGCCTTAGTCAAGGCTTTCGTGTTGGATTTCATCTGTAGCATGTCACCCATGTTCAATGATCTCAACCCATTGTGAGTGGTGAGACGGCTTTTAAGATCAATCTGCGCCAAAGTTGTCTTAGTTTCTGGACCTGCGCAATTGATGCGCGCTCCACTTGACACAAAGTGAGAGGAAGCAACAGATGCCATTGCTTAGCCTGAAACCAATATACATGAACTTAGTATGAGTAAATATTTAAAAACTGATCCAAGACAATTAATTTAATTTATCTTACCAGAAGATTTACTGCAGTTCAAAAGACAAAGAACATGAATAAAGATGAGGCTAAAACATTATCAAAGTGACACCATTACTACAAGGGACGAGATGGGCTGAAAAGATTAATACAACACTAACAGAGCCATATTTAACTACTGATCCTAGACAATGAATTTAAAACATGTTCTCATCAACTTACAAAATTACAAGGGAGTACTAATCAACTTAAATCAGTTTTGATTAGTAAAAACCAATTTTAATCGGTTCACATGGGTACAAATCAAATTTAATTAGCAAATATCATTACAAAATAAGTTGAAGAGAACAAAGCCCTAGCCATTTTACAGATCCCATTTCTTGTAAATTCAACCTTATGTAATTTCTAAATCGTACTCCCTTTGTCCTGAAAAATTATTAGGACAACATTAATCTAACTATAACTCGTGACAACTAAATCGGGATGGAGATAGTAATTTAAGTCACTCCACATGAAACCAACACTAATTTATCCCCCTACCTAACGAGAAAGTTGTCACAATCTCTAACAACGGGTAAATCACTCTAAGAAACATTTTGGTGAGCATAACAATAAAAATGAATACTTTATTCAAACGATAAAACACAAACATTATCACAAATTCACAATACCTCCAAAAGCATATTATATGTTCCTACAAAATTAATTATTTACAAACATTCCCTAATCCCCACGTCAGCAATCTTCTAAAAATTTCAACCTTTTCATTTCCAGCTTTACACACTTAGAAATGCCACTCTCAAAACCCAACTAATGTACATTACCAAATCACAAATTTCAACCAAAATTACCAGGATAAAACAAATCAATTACAACATTTTATGATCAATTCAAAACCAAGAACATAAACATAAACACAGAAATTAAAGTACTAAAGAAAAAAGATGAAAATTTTACCTGAATATTCTAAAAGATGAAAGCTTTGATTGCTGGTTTTTCTGAGAAGAGGACACCCCTTTTGTAGTGAAAATGGGGTGAGTGAGGGATCAGTCATTCAACCTCCACTTATTTGTAGGAGTGTCTACTTCTTTCTCACGTGTTACTATACGTGGCATTTTTTAAACGGTTAAGCTCTATTAGCCTCAATTATTTCTTTAATTTATTTTTTCCTTAATAGGAGAAAATAAATTAGTTTCGTTGTTAAGTGATACATTGCCAGATTGGCCTCATAACTCGGGTGTGAGTAGAAATTAATCTTCTATCTCTTCCCTTTGAAGCCTGGAAATTGCATTTATAATATTTTGATTTTTTATCATCACATGTCATAAACAAGAAGAGATTTTTGTAGTGTCCAAATTCGCTAATTATTTAATGCATTAACTACTATAACAAGCGCGTGGAATGATTTTATGCATTGAGTGCACCATCTGTGCTTTAGTAAAAAAGACACGATGAATAATAGTCAAGTTTGAATTCATTAGTTTCTTAATTTGTCACAAGACTCAAAATTACAGGTTTTTTATTTAACACAAATATACCTTAACAAAATCTTTGCAACAGCAATATTACGAGTGATTTGGTGTTATAGGCAACGTATTAACCAATGGAGCTAAGTGCTCATTTATTTTTTGATTTGTTCAATTTTTCACACAAATATTCTCATATTGTTTCAATTGCTCATAATTAGGTAATAATCTTTCAAACTATTACCATACTCTCCTTTCCAAATTTAGCGGGTGTAGTGTTGCAAAACTAAACACTAACTATACAAGGTAATATGGAGTACATTAAAAAATAATACGAAGGACATTACTAGCTTTAAGAAGTAACAACTTCTTTCTCCATGCTTTTTCTATCTTATCTATACTCCTTCTTCTAAAATATTAATTTACGTGTTTATTTAATTCATTGCAATAAATAAAAAACGGAAGAATATTTCTCCCTTGTCCTAGACTCTAAGAAGGCCACCCTCGTAAAATTATGGGGACAACATTAGAGGTTGAGAAAAACGCAGTACCAATTGGCAAATTGGTCTAAGTTGGCGTTTTGTAATTGTTTCATTTTAATATAATTTTTATTTATTTAGACATGTGTGCCATCAGCCATTTGCTGTGTCCTGTTTCAGAAGATTTTTAGAAGGCATTGCTCAAATTGGCAGAAACTGACGCTCCCCATCCCAAATCATATGAAGTTTTGGGGCCCATTTACTAAGGAATGGGCGGTCCTCATGCTACAAATATTTAGCCCCTCTCATTAAATTTCTACTTATTCAAATTGGAAATTTAGCAATGCAATGGTTGAATAGCTAATTAAATTACTTTTCCGTTCCAAAAAACTTACTAACAATTTAACTTTGAAACTATTTATATACGTAGTATTACGGAGTTAAAATTTGAGTATATAAAATTCAAATGTGCATAATATGCAAGATTAGTCTCAAAGCGTAATAGCACATGTACCGGTAAAACTATTATGAGTATTCAAGAACAAGGAGTAAAATACTTTAATTAGCGAATTTGCCTTGAACAATACTTTTTCCTTTTAAATGATGGACGAATAACCTCACATGTATAAGAATAAATTTGTCTTTATGAAATTTAGTTCTATTCTATATTCAATGCCAAAGATTTATCCTTTTATAATCCTTTTCATCTGCTGTAAATTTCAGTTAAAAACACTTCAAAAACATGTATGAATATCACTTATATCATTATGTACAAAGTGAATTGAACCATATGTAGCATTACATGCATAATTGTATATGATATACTCCCACAACATAATTAGTTTAGTTTCATTAATACTCCGTGTTTCGAGTGAAACAACCGTCTGGACCTTTCTTATGGGCTGAAAACTGGACTCGGCCCAAGTGATGACTGGGACGAGGGTTTCCTGCACAGCAAACACACGTAAACTAGCATCGGGGGTTGTGCCGAGGAAGACCCCTCCGATGCCGAAGTCTGTACAGTGTTTCTAGAGAGAGAAAACTATGCACGAGAATTAATTACTTGAGGCTTGAAGTGAATGAATTGAGAGAGAGAGAAGTGAAGGCTTTTATACCTTACTCACATAGATAAACTGGGCCTTGAAGTCAAGTGGGCTTGCCACGTTGACCGGACCTGATTGACTGGGCATGCTTGAAAGAGGGTTGAACCTTCTTTGGGCTAATAATTGAATCATTTGTGGACCGGCCCAATTGGAGTGAATTGGACCCAAACAACTTGCCCCCCAAACCCGGTTCAGAATTTTGACGAGTGAGGTTTTGACTTGCAATTTGAAGGGTAGCAAATGATTTAATTGCTATTTGAATTTATTTTGGAGTTATTACAATAATAACTGCTGTTTGGAGTTAATGGAGGATGTGGATAGTTTAGTGGGGGATTAACGTGAGAAGAAGATGGAAAGGTGGAGCATTGAAGTGGAGTTAGTGGGGGCTTTAGTGGCGCGGACTCCCAAAATTCCCATTTCTAAAAGTTATTTAGGCCACTTATCCCACCCTCTCTCCTTATTTTATTTCATTAATTTCAAATTTCTTCTCGCTAATCACCGCTGCTAAACCCTTTTCCATTTTTCACTCATATTCAACAATGCGAGGCTTGAAATTGAAATTTGTTGCTCCGCACTTATAGATCGGCAAATTTCGCATTTGATCAAGGTAGTTTTCTTCGAATTTTCTTCGGTTTTCTTGCTTTTTCAAGTACCCCCCCTTTTTTTTGTTTGTATGCACATCCACTGTTGAAAATGGCCGACGACCGTGGAAAAAGAAAAGTGGAGGCTGAGCCGAATGTTGAAGAGGAGGAGGAGGAAGAGGTTCTGTAGTTGATTACGCGGCGGAACTAGCCTTTGGCGATGATGCCACCTCTCAGCGACCAGAACCCTTGGGCTAGGACTGGTGTTGCCGCCGTTTTTAGCGGCTCTGCCATTCACGTCGTCCCCCTGACCACTTTGCCCCCCGGGCTTCAGGATCGGCTAGCACTTTGGCCGAAGGCTTCGGCGACCAAGTCACTGACCCCTGAAGAAAGGGAATGGCAGGACGAGGCTGCAAATGTGGGCATCATGAATTTCCCCCCGTACAACTGGTGGATTGGGAATGATGCCAAATACAATTTCGCCAGGCAAATAGAGATTTTCTATAGGATTATGGAGGAGGATGGGTATTGGTGTCGAATGCCCACTTCGGATGATCGTATTCATCACCCTCCTCCGAGTTACATCGGAGTTTACACTCGTCAGCTGCAGTACCGGCTCTGGTTCCCACTTCACTCTTTTGTAACCCAGGTGTTGAACGGTTACAACATCTCATTGTGCTAGTTGACGCCGGTAAGCATCCGAAGGTTGATGTCGTACCTTTGGGTGTGCTTGTTTTTTGAATTTACGCCGAGCGTACATTGCTTCCATGTACCCACAAGCTTGT
Organism: Chenopodium quinoa; assembly: GCF_001683475.1. Classification (NCBI taxonomy): domain Eukaryota; kingdom Viridiplantae; phylum Streptophyta; class Magnoliopsida; order Caryophyllales; family Amaranthaceae; genus Chenopodium; species Chenopodium quinoa. The sequence continues at coordinate 977,874 of NW_018743175.1, forward strand.
GCCGAATGTCCAAGCGAACAAGAATAATGGGCCCAGCTGGTGGCAGATTGAAGATGAGAAGGGTTATCTTTCGGTCTGGCCGAATGATACCTCTGACAAAGACTGGAGGGGTCAATGGATCTGGGTAAGGGTTCCCCAAGACGAAGAACACCCAAATTACTTCAATGCGTCGAGGTACCTGAGAAAACCTGATCCTTAAATGGTTAGCATCGGCCCTGATGATTTCACCCCTCTAGATCTGAAGCAAATGGAACATTTCGGTTGGTCTATAGTGCACGGGGCCGCTAGCTGAATGAAGACTGTCCTTACCACTTGGTTGCCATGCTGCCACTACATATTCGGCGACAAGATGCTGACTGTCGTCGGCCTCAGCCGAAAGTACCAAGGCGGTAAGGAGCCCGACTAGGGTCGAGGGTTTCATATATTTATTTTACTTTTTTGTTTTTTCAACATTTTCTTTCTTCTACGAGGCTAGCTGTTGTTTTACCCTTTCAATGCTGTACAAAAAGAAATCGGGCATCAACTACAGGGTGCTCGGCATCACTCAAAAGAAGGATCCGATCAAAATTACGCCCAAAATCACCGATTCGAAGGATCGGCCGTTCAGCTTGCACGAAAAGAGGCTTCAAATTTCCAGCGCGATTGAATATCAACAACAGAAAGTCTGGTGGGAAAAATGGTAGGCGTGTCGCGTACCTATCAAAAATAACCTAACAGACCAATACTAATGTAGACTGGAAAGTAAGGGTCGGATCCCAAGAGACTAAGGTTCAGGAACAATTAATTAGACTCAAATTTCTACTAAGCAAGAATCAATGATAATCGATAACTAAGGGCCTAAAATATAGGAAAAATTCGAAAATAAACTAATTAAGATGATTAAATCAAGCAATTAAAAACATCCAAGATCTAGCTTCACCACAACTATTATTGATGCAATTGTAATTCTACCCTTAACATACGATTTCAAGTGAACGGGGAAAAGTAAACCCTAATAATTACCAAGGATCTCTCTCGAGTATCAATGGCTTCCCTAACATACAATCAATCCTATTCTCATGGTATCATGCATATTAAAGACATTAAACACATTACTCTCACTTCCCAATTATCAAACCCAACTACTCTCGTGTTGAGAATCAAACCCTAAATTGATTTACTCAAATCCATTTATACCCAACTCTCGCTGTGATAAAAACAGTGGAATAATCGCAATACTATAGTTACGTCTAACCTAGCATTGGCATAATCACAATCAATTTAGCAATTCAATTGTTAAAGTTATTAAAGAATTTAAAGATTTAATTCATGCAACAATAATAATAGGGCTACACTAGATCTTGAATTAAAGAATCTACTCACACATGGTTAAAGAAACGAAAACAACAATAAATAATGAAAACATAATTAAATAATAAAGGATGAGAAATAAATACCAAATCTTGAATAAAATTGAAGGTAGAAACCTTGAATCTTGAATTACAAAACTTAGAAAAGTAGATGGACAACTAGTTCTTAATGAGAGAATAAAAATAATATAAGGCTTAATGAAAAATTAATAAAAAAGAAAAACAAGGCTAAAAAGTATTTATATGAGCCTAAAAAGATAAGAAAAACGGCTAAGCCTTGGCGCACAAGAATCCCAGGAGGCACGGACGTGCCTCTACACGTAGCAAAATTGCTGCAGTTTCTGTCTTCCAGGCACAGACGTGCCTGATGCTGGGCACGGACGTGCCTGCTTCTTCACCTAGGCACGGACGTGCCTCTTTTGCTAGGCACGGACGTGCCTAGGGTCTTCCTTTGGCGCAGCTTCTGGCACAGAGGCACGGACGTGCCTAATAGGGAGGCACGGCCGTGCCTACCTCTAAAATGCCATTTTCTTGACTTTTCTTCAATCTCCAAACTCCATGGGCTTTGACTTACTTCATGGATCTATAATTCATCCAAATTAGCTCCATTATTCCTGAAAATCATCAAAAACAACAAAACTACCCATAAAAGCATCGGATTATCCAAACTAAAGAAAAATACGCCAAAACGGACTCAAATACTCAACTAAACTAACAAAACTAACTAAAAACCAACCAAATAATATACACAAAACACTACTTATCAAACTCCCCCAAGCTAAACTAATGTTTGTCCTCAAGCATTTAACCATGAATCACAAGGGAAGAGAATGATAACTCCTCAAGCAATCACAATGTGTCATCGAGTTCAAAACCACGATAAAAACGAAATCAAGAATCAACATGTACAAAAACCGCCATTCATCTCATATACTTAGACTTGACAACCAATCTTACCACACATCTCCCCATACCTACTCACACAAACATGAATAGTTCTCACTTTAGTTGTGAAAAATAAAAACAATAACGCTCATGTGTTTTCGGGGTGAAATATGAAGCCACTCAACCTAAGCATAGCATGCATATCAACTTTACACAACCGGCCTCTTTAGGCTTGCAATGCAACTTTCTCCACTTTTAGTGATTGATGCAAACACGAAAATCATGAAATCCATATTAGGTAAGCTCGGTAGATAAGGGTTGGACGACGTAAATTGGGAATGTGGTGCTCAAAATAAAACAAATCCTAATCCCACTACACATTCAAATGTCGGGTTCAAGCCAACCTTATTTCCTCCAACTTCATACAATATAAACATAGCCCTTTTATTCTTTCTTTCCCTTTTTTTTTTCTTTTTTTTTCACAAAGAGGAGGGAATTAATAAATAAAAACAAATGGAAGAACTCTCAATTTTTCAAAAGCCTTTAAGGCCACTTTTCTTTTCTTTCCTTTCTTCCCTTTTCTAATATCCCCTCTTTCTCTTGTTTTCTTTTTTTTTTTTTTTTCGAAAACTCTCTTTTTTTTCGCTTCCTTTTTTTTTCAACATCATTCACACTCATAGGGCTTAACAAATGTAAAACACCTTCAAAATTAACCTAGAAAAATAGCTCTAAAGCTTTAAATGTAGGGTATCAAGAAGGGGTTAATATGGCTCAAATTGGTTCAACCTACGGATGAATGTAAAATAAAAATAAATAAAAACAAAAAGAAAAAACATGAAGGCCTAGATTGTGGAGGCTCTAAATTCTACAAGGGAATTTCAATCATCTTTTCGCGACATGCATCATAAAGTCTTAAATAGTCAAAAAGCAAGACCAAGAATTCGATTATATGAAGGACAATCTAATCACACAAGAAGAAACATGACTGAGGTAGAGTGAAATCAGTCAAATAAGGCTCAAGACTCTCACCGGGTACACAAACTTTTCACATAAGTAGAGCGGGGAGACCATCTTGGCCACTACCTAGCTCAATTCTAAGCACATCAATGAATGGGTTTTCGAAAACTCTTTTTTTTTTTCAAAAAGCACACATATGTGATTATAATCATAGAAGCATAGTCATGCAATAGCATATTATTCGACACTAGAAAGAAATAAACTATCCAAAAACTGAAATAAAACTAATATATACATGGTGAAAAGCAAATCCTCCCCCAAGCTAAACCATACATTGTCCTCAATGTATGCATAAATCAAGGCAAATAAACTAGGGGAAGGGAAAGACAAACTACTAATCAGGAGGGGTGGGGAAGTGATCCTTCAAGGTGGCCTTATTCAACTTCCTATAATCTATACACATTCGCCATCCTGTGACAATTCTAGTGGAGACTGGCTCACCCTTGTCATTCTTAACAACGGTCATACCTCCCTTCTTTGGTACTACTTGTACAGGGCTAACCCACTTACTATCAGAGATAGGGTAGATTATACCTGCAGCAAGCAATTTCAGAACCTCTCATTTAACCACCTCCATCATATTAGGATTAAGTCTTCGTTGAGGTTCTACAGAAGAGGCATGATCGTTCTCAAGAATGATCTTATGCATACAAAAAGAAGGATTAATACCCTTGATATCATCAATGGTGTACCCAATGACACTTTTATATGTTTTCAAAACGTTGAGAAATTGCTCCAATTCTGTGTCCTTGAGTTCAGCATTGACAATAACGGGATATGAATTATTTGGACCAAGATATGCATATTTTAAGTTAGAGGGGAGGGGTTTCAACTCTACCTCGGGAGGCTTAGAACTCACCCCAATACTCATTGCTTCCAATGTCTCTCTGACCGGGTTCTGATTTGGATTGGCCTTTGCTTCATTAAGTAACCTGGTATACTCCTTAGACTGCCAATCTCCATTATCATCTTCCTTCCCTAATAGCACTTGTTCGAGGGCATCATCATTCTGATTCAAGGGAAGTTGCTCATTCTGCAGCTCATCGAGCACATCAACCTGACAAACAATGTCTCCCATAGAAGGGGCACCCATAACATTCAAAAGTGAGTATTCCAATTTCTCATCACCTACTTCAAAAGTAATCTTACCTTTCTTGATATCAATAATTGCACCTGCAGTAGCTAAGAAAGGTCTACCAAGTATAATTGGAACATTCACATCTTCATCCATCTCCATCACAACAAAATCACAGGGAATGAAAAACTTACCTACTCGGAGGGGTACATCCTCAAGTACACCCAAAGGAAACTTCACTGACCTGTCTGCAAGTTGCAGGGATATGTGTGTGGGTTTGAGTTCACCCATTTGCAGCTTCTTGCATATGGACAGTGGCATGAGGCTTACACTTGCACTAAGATCGCACAATGCTCTGTTGATTTCGATATCCCCAAGCTGGGCTAAAAAAGAAATGACTGGGCTAAAGAAGAGCAAAGTTGTCATCAAGCCAGGCCAGTTTCAAGCTGCCTCTGTTCCTGTGAAGAAACCTCGGCTCGAGGTGGAAAAGATAGAAGATCAGGTCCCTCCCCTTGGGCCAACTAAAGAGAAGATTAAGGAGAAAGCCGAGGAGAAGATTCCTCCTTCTGAGCCGTTGGTTGAGGCTCAAGAGTTTCAGTTCGAGGGTCTAACTCCTCCTCCATCTATGCGGCATCATGCCAAGGCTTTTACGAATGAGATTCAGCAGGAGGCTGATGCTTTTGGATGACCTGCTAGTCCAGCCTGAAGACGAGCTAGAGATTTCGGATGGGAAGCCCGAGGGTTTCGAGGCTGAAACCGTGAAAGGACCTGAGACTGTGAAGGGAGCTGATGTGCCTTTAACTTTCATGGACCACTTCTTCCAAACTTTTCAGTCTGCATACGTGGGGTTCGAATCAGCTCCATTGCTTTACGTTCTTAACAGTACCAGGAATGTCCTCTAGTCGCACCGAGATTCAGTTGTTACCTTCTTCAACGACCTATCCAACAAGTTTGAGCTAGAGAGGGCGAGGACCTAGTCTCTTTGGGCTACAGCTGGGATAGCCGAGCTTCCTGTGAGGGTGCCTGACCCCTTTGCTGAAACGCAAAGGTTGTTCATGCTGGTAAGGCTTTCTTGCACTTAAGCATTTTCACTTAAGTTCTTTTTTTTTTTTTTATGTGTATGTAACTCTTTTGCTTCGACTGACTAGTTTTTAACCTCCGTAGGCTATTCAGAACCACACCTTGGCAGTAGAAATGAACGAGGAGCTAAAGTTCAAACTTAAGGAGGCCGAAATTCGAGCTAACCTTGTTGGACTCAGAGCCAAAGCTGCTAAGGAAGAAACTGCTGCAGCCAAGGACGCTTCAGAGACTGTCTTCAAAAATTTGGAGAATTACATATTCCCCATTTTGGAACAGGGATCTTCATTGCTGAAGAAATACGGAGTTGATGAAATCCATGATCTTGGTCTCGGATCCAAGAGATTCAACAACAGCATAAAGGGACTTAGCGGATAATGGCTGAGGAGTTTCGTCAAAGGTCCACCACTGCTAAGGAGGAGTCGTTGAGAAGATAATGAAATGCAGGATGAAATTCAGCGGCTCCGGAACGAGCTAAACACCAGGCAGGTGGAGTCCTCCAAATCCCAGGACGAGCTCAAGGAGGCTCGAGAGTTGCTGAAGGCACAGCAAGAAGAGTCCTCTAAGACTCAGGCTGAGCTCGAGCAAGCTCAGAAGCTGCTGAAGGTGCGGATCTACACCAAGGCTGAGTATAATGAAGGCTATGAGAACAGGTTCAACGTAGCTCGGCGGTTGGCCTTCCATGCTGAGCCCAACATCAACTGGGATAAGGTGGAGGTTTGGGCCTCGGATGAGCAGGATGTTCATCCGAGGAATGCCGGCCAAGTTGAAGTTGACTTCCTATCTCGTCAGGCAGAGGTTGAGGCTCAAGAGGAAGTAGAAGCTGCAAGGAAAGAGAAGGAAGCTGCTCAAAAGCTGGAGGCTAACAAGGCCTTAGCTCATCCTACTTTGTCTTTGGCTGGTGCTGAAGCTTCTGATGGCCAAGGTGTAGCTGCTTTGCCTGATCTTGCGAATTTAGAAGCATAAGAACTCGGGCAGTCGTCTACAGTCTTGCGGATCAACTTGCTCTTAATTTTAGAATATGTCGCATTTGTTGTTTCCTCTTGAACCCTTTTGCTTTAGCATGCCTTGATGTAAAAACTCTTTATTTTGGTTTTTTAGTAGTTGTACTTAGTTCGGCAACTACTTTTTTCCGTCTAGTGGACGACTGCTGATATGTTCGTTTTATATAGTGATTTACCCCCGTCCCTAAGTCATATTAGGAGTATTTTTGGCTCTACGGAGCTACTTTAAGTACTAATATGTGTTTTCTAATGTTTTCGTAGATATTGTATTGTTTTATAGGAAATTGCAGATTTGGAGCATTTTTCCGGACTTATTTGAGTTACTACGAGCAATAGATTAGGAATCGCGTACATATGACCACATTTCGTAGCCTAAGACTGTGTTGGAGTAATCAAATTGGTGATTAAGGGCTCGACGAAAAAGAAGAGACCAAGGCACTGGACCAAGTCATAAAGACCCGAAGAGGAAATGCGGATTAGGCCAAGAAAGAGCCCAATTGAAGAGTCTTTGATGTTCCGGAGTTTGCCCAACCGGGGATGCCCTCGTCTTGAGGCGCGCCCAGCCGGGCGAGGCAGATAGAAAGGAATAACTCTCCACCCGGATGTGCGCCCTATCGGGCGCGAGAGGAAGGATCCAACAGCCGAAGGCGGGCCCGACCAGGGTGAGATGGCGCCCGGCCGGGAGCGTGCTTTTGAAGATGTTTAGTGACTTTTAATCTTCGTTTAGTTTTAGGATTTGTGAGTTTTATTATAAGTACGCTTTTGTTAAGCCAGATATTGACGTCTTTCATTAGTTAATTTTTAGATTTTAGTTTTAAGCTTTTGATTAATACTCTTGTTCTCTCAATTCTTTTGGTTTATGCAATTCATTATTTCCGTTTATTTTGGTAACGATTTCTTTCCCTTTTATTTTCAGTAATTTAATTGCTTTGATTAATCATGTCTTGTTTTATTGCTTTGCTAGTTTAGATTTTAAGATGTGTGAGTAGTTTTATTTCTAGGGTTTGTGGGGATCCATAAATAATATGAAGGGGTAATTTATTATTGTTGATTGTCAATGCTTGATTGATTTCCTATTGATTGATTTAATGCTATGCAATTAGATTTGGCCAGGTTTAATTGTATAAGTTATGCAATATTGATTCGAGATTCGAAAGATGAGGATTGATGTTTAGGCTTAGCTTCAATAGGCAGTTTAATTTATAAATGGTTAAGTCAAGATTCGAGAGATGTGATTTAATACCGGTAGATTAATTATGTGATTGTAATACGTAGCGAAAGCCCTTTATGAGCTGATTAATTGATGCATTGATGATTGATTATTGTGTTTTACCCTAAAATATTATTTATTGGTGAACCTATACCCTAGGATTTGATTTATTGATTGATCCTTAATTTTATTTGCTTTAGTTTATTTATTATCCTTAGTTTAATTCTCTCAAAACAACTTAGTTACTTGATAGTTTAGATTATATTAATTATTTAGGAATAGAAAGACTTGTTTCCCTGTGGATTTGACCCTACTTCCCTATCTGCTTTAGTTAGAGGACTTAGGTAATTCTTTTGATTTGGTGATACGACTATAGCTTGTCAAAATTTAGCGCCGTTGCCGGGGAAACAATTTTATTTTTATTCCTGATTATTTTTATAGTTTAGATTATTTTCTTTCGTCTTAGAGAACACGAGTTCTTTGGGACAGTTTCTCATATTTGTTTGTCTAATTCTGTGTTTATGCCCAGGATTCTAGATCAGGTTACATTCCATTCGATCCTGAAATCGAACGTTCTTTTCATAGACAGAAGAATCTTTTCAGACAATTACGAGCTACTTTCGAGGGTAATATACCTTTGGAACCCCCATCTGATTCTAGCGTCACATAAGTTTCTTCAAAATCAGAATCAGAGATGGCGAATCCGCCACCACCTCCACCTCGCAAGCTCAGCGATTATTCGTAGCCATCCTTGATGGATTTTCCACATCTTGCTCCTCCACCAAATCTCGAGGGAGTACAATTCGAGATTAAACCCCCAGTTTATCACCATGATTGAAAGGAAGCAATTTGGTGGAGCTAAGAGTGAAGATGCAAATCTTCATATTTTGGATTTTTGTCAATATTGCAATACCATCAGACAAGCTGGGGTCACGCAAGATCAAATCAGGGAGATTCTTTTTCCTTTTTCTTTATGTGGTAAAGTTAAACTGTGGTATAATGGATTGAATAAGACTGCCCTTGGTATTACTGATTGGAATTCTCTTGCTATGAATTTCTATAATAAATATTACCCTGCAGAGAGGACAGTTTAATGTGGAGTTCGATCCTAAATTTTTCCCTAGAAGTGGATGAAACTTTATATGAAGCTTGGGAAAGATTTAAGGATTTGCAGAGAGAATGGCCTCATCATGGGATAACACAGTGTTAGATAATCCAAGCCTTCTACAACGGGCTTGGAAATTCTTCAAGATAATCCTAGACTTAGCATCTAATGGAAGATTTATGAATGTTCAAGAGGATGTAGCAGACACAGTTATTAAAGAGATGGCAATTCATAATTCCCAATATGGGAATCCTAGAGGTTTTGCAAACAAAGGGAAACATAATGTCGATTCCGTATCCTTTGTGCAAGCTCGATTAACCTTTATTTGTCAGAAATTAGATAATATTAGTACTGCTATTCCTGCTTCCCTAGCTAATGTTTCTGCGGTTAGTAATACTATTACTATTGATTTTTTTGAAGATTGTGGAATTGTAGGTCATTGGGCACAGGATTGTAGGAGTCCCGTGGAGCAGGTTAATGCCTTCCAAGCCTGTAGGCAAAATAACCCAATACTCCAACACTTATAATCGTGGTCTCCGAAGCCATCCAAATATTTTCTACCGGAGTACTAATGTGCTAAACCTTCCACCTCCACAACAACAAGCCCCACAGCAACCACAGCAAAAATTTTACCAACCCCCAAACCAGAGGACCCATCCACAAACTCTACCTCCATCTACTGATCCTGCCCTGTCAGAAATTAAAGCGATGTTAGCCAATATGCAAAAGCAGATGCAGAGTAGGGATGCACAAATTTACTCGATCCTAGCACATAATAAAATCATAGATAATCAAATTGCGTAACTTTCCTCTACTCTGCAAACTCGCCAGCAGGGGCCCTACCATCGTAGCCAGTACAACCTGCAGATCATGCTAATGCAATTATCCTGAGAAGTGGTTCACACTATGATGGGCCTTCTATGCCCAAAGTTGATGAACCTGTTATAACAAAAATTGCTAATCCTAATTATGTTATACCAAATGATGTTGTCATTAGCCCTACAGGTCCCTAGGGTAAAACTAACTCTTCTGATAATTCTTTGCAGGGTAAATCTCAAGACAAGAGTGGAGATGTGCAGGTCCCAGCTATCAAACTTCCATTCCCTAATAGACATTTAAAGTTTAAGTTAGATAAGAAATTTGGTAAGTTCCTGAAGGTTGTTAAGAATTTTCAGGTAACGGTCCCTCTCACAGAATTAATTACACGAGTACCTGCATATGCTAAATTTATGAAAGACATATTGACAAGGAAGAGAGCCTTTAATGATGTAGGACTGTAGCTTTTATAGAGGAATGTAGTGCTTTATTGCAAAATAAATCTCCACCAAAATTAAAGGATCCCAGTAGTTTTTCTATACCTTGTCATATTGGAAATGTGTTCATTGATAAAGCATTATGTGATTTGGGTGCTAGCGTTAGTGTAACGCCATCGTCTGTGTGTTCAAGGCTTAATATGGGTGATTCTAAAGTTACTAACATTACTTTGCAAATGGCAGAACGTTCTGTTAAATACCCCTTAGGTTTCTAGAGGATGTACCTATTAGAGTTGGTAAATTTTTTATCCCTATTGATTTTGTTGTCTTAGACATGGCTGAGGATACTGATAGGCCGTCGTCGAGCCTACCAAAGATAAATCCTATCTTGGTCTCACTAACTAATAGTAAGGGTAAGAAAGGGTCGAACCCAAGAGAGGCGTTGAATCATCCACCGAGATACTGCCGTTTAAATAAGCTAAATGAAGTCGATATTGGTTTGGTCTTAAGTAACTTCTACTAGTTCAATTCAACTAAAGATAAGAGGAGATTAACAATATTTAGAGGAATCTAGGGCTCAAGTTAAACCACTCAACTTCATCACAAATCACAATTAGCATGCAACAATCAAGGTGAATTAAGGGGATAAGGGGAAGTCATCTAAGGCACCCAACTACTCTCTCAAGCTAGAGGGATTACTTGAATCATGAATACAACCTACTCTCGTGGTTACAAAGCATAAAACAAGTGTTAAAGCATAACCACGATGACATAAACATTCCCTTGACTGGAAATTCCTATTCACATGGAATTTCAAGTCAATTAAGCATAAGGGAGCTAACTCAAGTTCATCTCTCGATCCTTCGTTGAGACAGCTTGGATAAATAGTCCTAACATTAGCCAAATGCAAGAACTAACAATGAAACCACTTAAGCTCAACTAATTAACACCCCACAATCACCAAATTATTACATTCAACAAGTTATTAGTGAGTACATTGAGGGTTTTACCCAAACCCTAGAAAATTAGACTACTCACAATCCATGGATGTTAAAGCAATTTAAGATTTCAAGGAACTCATGAATAGATTCAAACTAAGAATTAAGCTAATTAACAATCTAAGCATACAAGAATTAAGCAAGGAATTAGAAATTAAATTAGAGAAGATATAAAAAAAGAGTGGGAAATAGTTAACAGAAGCTTCAAACTTGAATAACAATGGTGGAACTTGTCTTCTACAATGATTGAATTGAAATTTCCAAGATTAAGAACTAAGAACTAAGCAATGATTTGAGAGTTTTTGATGTTCTAAATTACAAACTAAGAGAAAGGACTCTAGGAAATTGAATCCCCCTACAAAAAGAACCCCCAAAACTATTTATATCCCCCAATTACATAGTAAACTCCGCAAAAGAAAAGTCGCAGGATCTATCGGGCGCGACCTCTCCAAGGCCTGGAGAGGCCGCTCCAAACTGGGAGAAGTTTGGGTTAATGTTCAGTAGCAGGGTGGAGAGGGCTCTCCAAAAAGGTGGAGAGGCCGCTCCCCAGGTGGAAAGGCCGTGCACCTATGTTGGAGAGGCCTCTCCGCATCCTTCTTTCAAATCTGCCAAAAGGAGGCAGGAACTTCAGCATCGGGGTGGAGAAGGCTCTCCAAATAGGTGGAGAGGGTGCGCCAGGTGGAGAGGCCGCGACTTATGTTTGAGAGGCCTTTTCCCACAAAATTTCTTGAATCTGCCAAGGGAGGCAAGAACTTTTTCATCAAGGTGGAGAGGTCTCTCCACTGACCTAGAGAGGTTTCTCCATGTGGAGAGGCCGCACACCTATCAGGAGAGGGCTCTCCTCCTAATTTCTTCATTTTGCAGAATTGAGGCAGGAACTTTTGGTGGAGCTTGGAGAGGCCTCTCCACTAACCAGGAGAGGCCGCGCCTAGGGAGAGGTCGAGCCACTCTATGGAAAGGCTGCTCCATTGCACATCTCTCTTTCTTCTTGACTTGGCTCCTTTGCCTTGGCTTCTTTCCATCATCTTCTTGCTTCCAACTTCGGTTTATCATCCTAGGACTTCAATTGGTCATCTTTAGACCTAAAAATTCAACAAAAACACTAACAACCCGTGAAGCAAAAGATACATAGAAAGTGCATGAAAATAAAGTAAAAGTGAACCAAAACACCAAGCTATTAAGAAATCAAGGTTTAAAAACACCCTACAATCATATGATCAAATAACAAGTTATCAAATTTCTTCAAGCTAAGCTTTTGTTCTTCATCGAGCAAAACAAACATGTCAAACCATAGAAGGAAAATAACTTGCTAACATCAAACCAAGGAGGGGCAACAAGGAGAATGCACATATACACAAATCCGCATAGTGACAACCATAATCACTTTTAGTGCAAGTGAGAAGCAATTTAAACCTCTAAGTCGCCCTAGAGAACGAGTTTTTATCTCGTGAAGGTTTCAAATGAGCTTACCCCACAACTCACACAATCCACAACACATCATCAAAAATCACATAATTTCAATTTTTTTGTCCAAGTCAATTCATCGAGATATAAGACACAAGCAAGACAAGTGAGCGACTTTTAAGGATTACCAATCGTACAAATTTACACATGAGTTGGGGGTAAAGAGGAAAACTAAGCTAGGTTGCACTAGGATGCTTCCTTAGACCTTTTACTAGTTCATTAGAGCACATCTAGATATTCCAAAGTTGTAACAAGCCCTCTTTCGGTTATAAAATATCAAAATACTAGTCCACCTCCCAAAACACACACCCAAGGCCCCTTAAATACACTCTAACTCGGGAATTTCATAAGAAACAACAATGAAAACAAGGTGTGGGAGGCATCCACGAGTTGACCTCTAAAGAAGAGATTTTTTTTTTTTGAGAAGTTACTAAGGAGTTTTTGTTCTCCCCTTTTTTTTTCTATGCTCTTCTTTTTTTTTTCAAATTTTCAATGCCCTCGCCTATTTTAACTATGAGCGACTCTTTCTTTATTGAGAACGTATGGCTTATTATGCCACTTATTACACATGATACAAGTAGAACCAATTTCCTAATAGAGTTACATTTCGGGGAGGAAAGGGGGCACATCAAGGGCATAAGGGACCGCAAATTAATTCAAACATATCCTACTTGAGCAAATTAGACAATATCCTATTCTAGACGTGCAATTGAGCATTCATTGGCTTTCGTTCCATACACTAATGCAATCAAGATTAATAAGCCTCTAAATGACCCCAACTCTTGCATACACCCTTCTAAAAGAACTAGTACTCATCACTCAAGAGTCAAGCAAGCAAAACATATAAGCATCGTTATTTGAGTCTCATCCTTGGGCATTTTTCAATTTTTTCAATTTTTTTTTTCACAAAGCTACGAACCAAATAAAAACAAATCAGATAGAATTTACAAGATAAGACTTTGGATTTCACAAGGAGCTAATTTGGATTAAGGGCTTTGGATATTAGGGAAATGAAACAACCAAAACATACACAACCAAAACAAACCAACATGTCAATATGGCATGCAAATGACTCCCTCCCAAGCTATCATAAACATTGTCCTCAATGTTAAGCAATAAAAGCATATATATAAAAAAAACGGGGGGAGGTCGGATCTTCTTTGAAGCTTGAACCTCCTTGGTACCTTTGTTCTTGTTGGTTGTTTTTGGAAGACGTGCACTTTTTTTTTTTGAAGTCAATCAACTACAAAAATACTCGGGTTGCCTCCCGGAAGTGCTTCTTTAACGTCACTAGCTTGAAGACATTGCGCTACCCATGATTAGGGTGGGTTAAGGCACACCTTTTTGACTCACCTCATTGTTCCCACACTCTTGCCATTTTCCTTAGGCAAAATAATCTCTTTACTATCGTCATCACTAGAAATGAAACCAAATATTTTCTCCATCAACTTGATCTTGTTTCTCTTTTTCTTCTTGGCTCTCTTTTGCTTTTTCACCTTCGGAGCATGAGTCAATTCATCTTGTGAATCCTCCATTTCTTCTTTCAAAGTATTAACCAAAACATCAATCCGATGAACTTGTTTAACCATAGGGTCATTCAACGTTTCCGGAAATGAGAAAGAGATTCTTTCATCCCCAACATGTAAGGTAAGCCGCCCTTGTTTCATGTCAATATTAACACCCGCGGTTTTCAAAAAGGGCCTACCTAATATGAGATGAATTTTGGAATCCTCATCCATATCCATGATTACAAAATCGCATGGAACAAGAACTTTCCCCATTTGAATCGGGATGTCCTTTAAGACTCCCAATGGGACTTTAATCGAGTGGTCGGCTAGTTGGATTGACATTTCGGTGGTCTTATATTCCCAAGATTCAACCTTGTGGCCATAGAGAGAGGCATAAGGATAACATTAGCCCCAATATCACACAAAGCATTTGTTGATTCATGATCCCCAACCTTCACTGGTATAGCAAAACTACCGGGGTTACCAAACTTCCCGGGAAACTCATTTTGAAGAATAGCACTTTCTTCGTTGGAAGGGAGATAGAATCACTCTCCTCAAGTTTACTCTTTTTAGAAAGAAGATCTTTCAAAAACTTTGCATATGTAGGCATTTGTGACAAAGCATGAAGAAGTGGAATGTTTGATTGAAGTCCTTTCATTTCATCAAGGAACTTGGAAAGTTTCTCATTTAGCTTCTTCTCTATCATTCGATGAGGGAATGGAATACGAGGCTCATATGTTCTCAATGGAACTTGGGTCTTCAATTCTCCCTCATCTCTCTTTGAGGCACTCTTATCACTCATTTTGACCTTCCTCTCACCTCCTTACTCACTTCATTTTCAAACTCACTTTCATCCACCCAATAATCTCCTTCGTCTCCCTTTTTGGTGACCACTTCTCTCATAATTGGAGCTTCATACCCTCCCTTCCAAAATCAAGGTGATTGATTTCATATGCTATTTTGGATTCATTACCGTTGTGCTTGGAAATTGACCACCGGGGTTAGAGGAGCACCCAACTTATTGCGCAATTTGAGATAATTGACTTTCAATCATCTTGTTGTGTGCTTGGAGTTGTTGAATTGAGCTACTAACTTCCCCATTGATCTTGGTTTGTTGGGTCATGAAGGTTTCCAAAACGTATTCAATGTTTGATTGTATTAGGGTCTTTGTTGGACATTGTCTCTTTGGTTGGGGTGGTGATAGGGAGCTTGTTGTTGTGGAGGGGGTTGATTGTAATTGTTTTGAGGAGGGAGAGCTTGATTGGGTTGTTTCCACCCAAGATTTGGATGTTGCTTCCAACCTTGGTTATAGGTTTGAGAGTAAGGATCATTCATCCCAAGTGAAGCCACATGCTTTGTTGTAGTGTTGCAATAGGATGCCAAATGATCGTTTCCTCCACAAGTCTCACAAGACATGACTTGTGAGGAGGAGCTATCGGGCACATTGTTCACTTGATCTAGCTTTCGAGCTAACATAACAACCTTTAAAGGAATAAGATCTATTGCTTCCAGATCATGCTTGCCGCCCTTCTTGGGTTGACTTTGCCTTTTATCACCCCCATAAGCATAATGCTTGGCAACTTCCTCAATCATTTTGTAGGCCTCGTCAACTGATACCTTTTTAAGGCTACCTCCGGCTCTCAAATCAAGGTTGGCCCTTCAGATTGGAGTAAGACCATCATAGAAGCTTTGCACTATGATCCATGAGGTGAAACCGTGGTGAGGGCATGCTCTAGTGTAATCTTTGAATCGCTCCCATGCTTTACACAAAGTTTCATCAACCTCTTGGTTGAAGTTCGTGATCTTCCGTCTTAATTCTGTAGTTTTCTCGGGAGGGCAATACTTCCCAAGAAAGGCTCTAGTCACCTCATCCTAAGTACTCAATGATCCTTCTTCAACCGTTCTCAACCAATGCTTTGCTTTATCATGCAGGGAGAATTGAAACATGTGCATCCGAATAAAATCTTTCGAAATGTTGTTTTTCTTGATAGTTGTACACAATTCAAGAAAGTTGTCCAAATGAGCAAAGGACACTCATAGGACTACCCCCAAATTGATCGCTTTGAATCATGCGGATGAGTTGAGGTGAAAGATCAAAGTTGTTTGCATTTGTGGTTGGAAGACGTATGCCACTCCGAAGCTGGAAAGCGTTGGGGTGGTCATAGTCTCTTAGCAAAGGTGGAGGAGGATTCTCTCCCATGTTTTCTTCGTTGGATCCAAAAACCTCTTCTGGATCAGAATCCGAATATACAATGGAGAACTCGGGTGTGCCTTGAAAAAGCCTCCTCACGTTTAGCTCTGGATCAACGGGAATAAGCGGTGATTGCTTACTTTTTCATGTCATACAAAGTCAAACAAAGCTAAGAAAGACGTTAGCAATGACTATCACAAGTTAAGCACACATAAACAAAAATTAATATAAGAAAACTGCTATACATATACACACACACTTAGTCTCATTCAACAATAATACATTCAATGTGACTTTGCCTCCCCGGCATCAAAATTTGATAGGCCGTCGTCGAGCCTACCAAAGATAAATCCTATCTTGGTCTCACTAACTAATAGTAAGGGTAAGAAAGGGTCGAACCCAAGAAAGGCGTTGAATCATCCACCGAGATACTGCCGTTTAAATAAGCTAAATGAAGTCGATATTGGTTTGGTCTTAAGTAACTTCTACTAGTTCAATTCAACTAAAGCTAAGAGGAGATTAACAATATTTAGAGGAATCTAGGGATCAAGTTAAACCACTCAACTTCATCACAAATCACAATTAGCATGCAACAATCAAGGTGAATTAAGGGGATAAGGGGAAGTCATCTAAGGCACCCAACTACTCTCTCAAGCTAGAGGGATTACTTGAATCATGAATACAGCCTACTCTCGTGGTTACAAAGCATAAAACAAGTGTTAAAGCATAACCACGATGACATAAACATTCCCTTGACTGGAAATTCCTATTCACATGGAATTTCAAGTCAATTAAGCATAAGGGAGCTAACTCAAGTTCATCTCTCGATCCTTCGTTGAGAAAGCTTGGATAAATAGTCCTAACATTGGCCAAATGCAAGAACTAACAATGAAACCACTTAATCTCAACTAATTAACACCCCACAATCACCAAATTATTACATTCAACAAGTTATTAGTGAGTACATTGAGGGTTTTACCCAAACCCTAGAAAATTAGACTACTCACAATCCATGGATGTTAAAGCAATTTAAGATTTCAAGGAACTCATGAATAGATTCAAACTAAGAATTAAGCTAATTAACAATCTAAGCATACAAGAATTAAGCAAGGAATTAGCAATTAAAGTAGAGAAGATAGAAAAAAAGAGTGGGAAATAGTTAACAGAAGCTTCAAACTTGAATAACAATGGTGGAACTTGTCTTCTACAATGATTGAATTGAAATTTCCAAGGATTAAGAACTAAGAACTAAGCAATGATTTGAGAGTTTTTGATGTTCTAAATTACAAACTAAGAGAAAGGACTCTAGGAAATTGAATCCCCCTACAAAAATAACCCCCAAAACTATTTATATCCCCCAATTACATAGTAAACTCCGCAAAAGAAAAGTCGCAGGATCTATCGGGCGCGGCCTCTCCAAGGCCTAGAGAGGCCGCTCCATGACTTGGAGAGGCCGCTCCAAACTGGGAGAAGTTGGGGCAGAATGTTCAGCAGTAGGGTGGAGAGGGCTCTCCAAAAAGGTGGAGAGGCCGCTTCGCAAGTGTAGAGGTCGCGCACCTATGTTGGAGAGGCCTCTCCGTGTCCTTCTTTCAAATTCGCCAAACGAAGGCAGGGACTTCAGCATCAGGGTGGAGAGGGCGTGCCAGGTAGAGAGGCCGCGACCTATGTTGGAGAGGCCTCTCCTAAATTTCTTGAATCTTCCAAGGGAGGCAGGAACTTTTGCATCAAGGTGGAGAGGCCTCTCCACTAACCTAGAGAGGTCTCTCCATGTGGAGAGGCCGCACACCTATCAAGAGAGGCCTCTCCTCCTAATTTCTTCTATGCAAAATTGAGGCAGGAACTTTTGGTGGAACTTTGAGAGGCCTCTCCGCTAACCAAGAGAGGCCGCGCCACTCTATGGAGAGGTCGCTCCGCAGCATATCTCTCTTTCTTCTTGACTTGGCTCCTTTTCCTTGGCTTCTTTCCATCATCTTCTTGCTTCCAACCTTGGTTTATCATCCTAGGACTTTAATTGGTCATCTTTAGACCTAAAATTCAACAAAAACACTAACAACCCGGGAAGCAAAGGATACATAGAAAGTGCATGAAAATAAAGTAAAAGTGAACCAAAACACCAATCTATTAAGAAATCAAGGTTTAAAAACACCCTAAAATCGTATCAAATAACAAGTTATCAGATACACAAATTCCAATAATGTTAGGTAGACCTTTCCTCCACACTGTAGGAGCTATTATTGATGTCAAAAATGGAAAACTCACTCTCTCTGTTGAGGATGATAATATTACATTTAATTTAGGGAGGGTGTTAAAAAGTCCCATGTTTGAGGAAAATTGTTACTGTATTGATGTAATTGATGTTATTTGCAATGATAGCTTACCACAGGTCCTTGCAAGGGATCCTTTGGAAGAAGTTCTTTGTGGTGATTTTACTATAGGTGATGCTGATATTTGGAGTAAAGAGGTAGATGCTATTGAAAAAGCTCTCGCGCTTGAACAACTTGACCTTAAGGAAAGCAAAAAGGTTGTAAAATTAGTTTAGGAATTGAAACCTGCAGAAGTTAAGAAACCTGAGCTAAAACCTCTTCCTTCTCATTTAAAATATGTATTTCTTGATGAATAGGAACTGCACCTAGTGATCATTAGTATAACACTCGATGATTCCCAAATTTTCCAACTCTTAGAGGTTTCGAACCCACAAAAGGGCAATTGGGTACAATATTGATGATCTCAAGGGTATTAGCCCTGACTTTTGTATGCACAGGTACACTTAGAGGACAATCACAAGTCATGTTTTCAACCCCAGAGGAGGTTAAATCCTAACATGTAGGAAGTAGTCAAGAAAGAGGTTATGAAATTACTTGATGCAGGTATTATCTATCCAATTTCTGACTCAAAGTGGGTGAGTCTCGTATAGGTAGTTCCTAAAAAGGGTGGGACGACTGTGATTAAGAATGATAAAAATGAATTAATTCCCACTAGAACTGTAATAGGGTGGAGTATGTGCATTTATTATCGTAGATTAAATATTGCAACTAAAAAATATCACTTCCCTTTCTCTTTTATTGATCAAATGTTGGAAAGTTAGCTAATCATAATTTTTTTTGTTATCTGGATGGGTATTCGGGATTTTTCCAAATTCTAATTCACTTTGAGGATCAAAAGAAAACAACACTTACATGCCCTTATGGTACTTTTGCATATCGTAGGATGCCCTTCGGTTTATGTAATGCCATTGCTACTTTTCAACGTTGTATGATGAGCATTTTTTCTGAATTCATAGAGTCTATCAAGGAAGTCTTTACGAATGATTTTAGTGTGTATGGGTCTTCATTTGATGCATGTTTAGCTAATCTTACTAAAATTTTGAAAAGATGTGAAGAATGCAATTTAGTCTTAAATTGGGAAAGGTGTCACTTCATGGTGACAGAAGGTGTGGTCCTTGGTCATATTGTATCTGATAAGGGTATACAAGTAGATAAAGCTAAATTTTCTGTGATTGATCAATTACCTCCACCAGTCAATGTTAAGAGGGTTAAGAGTTTCTTAGGTCATGTGGGGTTTTATCGTCGCTTTATTAAAGATTTTTCTAAAATTGCTAAACCACTAACTCAGCTTTTACTCAAGGATGCCCCATTTGATTTAACTGATGAGTGTCTCGAGGCTTTTAACGGGATTAAGCAGGCTTTGATTTTGGCACCTATCATATGTGCTCCCCCGATTTGGATCTCCCTTTCGAGATTATGTATGATGCCAGTGATTTTGCAATAGGAGTCGTGCTAGGACAACGAAAGGACAAAGTTTTGCTTCTATTTACCACGCAAGTAAAACTTTGGATGGAGCCCAAGTCAATTATGCCACTACGGAGAAGGAGTTTCTTACTGTGATTTATGCTTTAGAAAAATTTAGATCATATCTAGTTGGTTCTAAAATTATTGTTTTTACTGAACATGCAGCTTTGAAATACCTCATAGCCAAGGCGGAAACAAAGCCTATGCTCCTCTGTGGGTTCTCTTGCTCCAAGATTTTGATATGGAAATTAAAGATAAAAAGGGAGCAGAGAATGTTGTTGCAGATCACTTGTCGAGGATCGGGTATGATGAGGGTAAGGATTCTCTTCCTATAGATGATTCTTTCCCTGATGATCACTTGTTTGTAGTTGTAGAGCAATATCCTTGGTATGCCGACTATGCTAATTATTTGGTGGACGGTACTCTACCTCCTGATTTGTCCTACCAACAGAAAAAGAGGTTCCTTTATGATGTTAAACATCAGTTTTAGGATGATCCTTTTTTATTTTGTGAGTGTGTAGATGAAATTTTTCGCAGGTGTGTTCCCGAATGGGAAGTTCACGGTGTTCTTACTAGATGCCACAACTCACCCTATGGTGGACATCATGGACCTACTAAGACAGTAGCAAAAATATATGAGTCAGGTTTCTTTTGGCCAACCATGTTCAAGGATGCCCACTCATTAGTTCAAGCTTGTGATTCTTGCCAGAGGATTGGCAACATCTCACGGCGGCATGAGATGCCTCAAACTAGTATTTTGGAAGTTGAAATTTTTAATGTTTAGGGTGTTGATTATATGGGACCTTTTCCCTCTTCAAAAGGGAATCGTTACATCCTAGTTGTCGTTGATTATGTATCCAAGTGGGTAGAAGCCATTGCCGCACCTACCAATGATGCTAAGGTGTCCATAAACTTTTCAAGAAAACAATTTTTCCTAGATTTGGTGTCCCTCGAGCTGTTATTAGTGATGGAGGATCTCATTTTCATGAGTGAAAGTTAGATACCCTTCTAAAGAAGTATGGTGTTTACCATAGGACGGGTGTAACTTACCATCCCAAAATAGTGGCTAAGTTGAGGTTTCTAACGTGAGATTAAGGCTATTCTAGAGAAGGTGGTAGCAAAGTCTAGAAAGGATTAGAGTGATAAGTTGGATGACATACTATGGGAATATAGAACCGCATTTAAGATCCCCATTGGTACTTCCCTCTATAGACTTGTGTATGGGAAAGCATGTCATCTCCCGGTGGAACTAGAGTATAAGCCTTATTGGGCAATTAAAGAGTTAAATTTGGATGCTAAGTTAGCGAGAGAGAAGAGGCTTCTTCAACTTAACCAATTAGATGAGTTTAGGTTGATGGCCTATGATAGTGCACGTTTCTATAAGGAGAAAACCAAGAAATGGCATGACAAGATGATCCTTCTAAGAGAATTCAAAGAGGGCAATAAAGTTTTGTTGTTTAATTCTAGACTTAAACTTTCCACAGGAAAGTTGAAGTCAAGGTGGTCAGGTCCTTTCACTGTGAAAAGGGCAAATAAATTCGGTTCCGT
This sequence comes from Chenopodium quinoa, assembly GCF_001683475.1. Lineage (NCBI taxonomy): Eukaryota > Viridiplantae > Streptophyta > Magnoliopsida > Caryophyllales > Amaranthaceae > Chenopodium > Chenopodium quinoa. The sequence continues at coordinate 999,346 of NW_018743175.1, forward strand.
GGAATTATATGATGAGCATGGTGGTGTTTTCAAGGTAAATGGCCAAAAGTTGAAGTTATACCATGAAAGGGATACGATAGGTGCATTTGAATTGCTCCACCTAATCGACTCTACCTCATCTTGATTTGCATATGGCAAGAAGGTCGTGCGGGATCTAGATAATCCAGTCGTATTTACTTATTTTCTAGAGTAGTTCTTTTATTTTTTTCTTTTGAGAAAAAAGAGTAGGGAATTTTATGTGTTTTAGAGTGTTTTGTACAGTTTTGGAGAAAAGATTTAGCCAAATTTTGAAAAAAAGAAGGAAAAACTCGGAGTCCTAGTGCTGAAGGCGTGCCCGAGCAGGCGAGCATCCGCCCGACCGAGCGTGAGATTATGAAAGTAAAAGCAAAGAAATTGCCCGACCGGGCGGTGGACGCCTGACCGGGCGCAAGAAGGGCTCCACATACGAGGCAATCTCGCCCTACCAGGCAAGACGCGCCCGACCAGACACGAGAGAAGAGAAGAAATTCGAGCTAAAATCGCCCGACCGGACAAGGAGCGCCTGATCGGGCGTGAGAGTGGAGTTGGAAAAGGGAATATGTAATCGCTTGATCAGGCAAGACGCGCCCGATCGGGCGCAAGCCTTAATTTTTTAACACACTCAGATTGCTCGATCGGGCGCACGTCCTTTTTCCGGATCCTCCCCTTCTTTCTTTCTTTTTTCTCCTTCCTCATTCTTTCTTCCTTATTTTCTCTTTCCTCCATTGTTTCTCTCTCTAAAACCTTTAGTTTTCCTAATTTCTCTCTAAGATCTATCCTCCATTTCTCACCCAAACTCAAAGATTTTTACATATTCTTCTTACTCTCTTCATCCTCTTTACATCTACACTAATTTTGGTTGATTTAAAACAAATATTTTGAAGACCCACAAACATGGAAAGTAAAAGGGCACGGATACAATGTGGTGGTGGTGGTGGGTGAGGTTCAATTTCAAGGACGCCAATCGACGAAGATCTACAATTAGATGCGTGGCCGAAGATTGTGATCGTGTCACAACAATAGCGGAACCGTCTCATAAATCTATACGACCGGGAGGTAAATTCTTCTTGGTGGTTACACCGAGACACTCTAATTGCTTTAGGTGTCTACGATCATATTAGGAGATTTATGAATGATATTGGAATGCGGAAATTTGTTTACATGTATTATCCTACGTATAGAGAATTAACTTGTGAATTGAATTCTTATCTTCTTTACATGTTGATCCATCTAGGAATGATCCCAACTTACATTTTCGTTTGAACAATAGAAATGTTGAATTAACATATGTCAAATTTCCAAGATTGTTTGAGCTTGATCCCTATCCCCCACCCAAATGCATGAGGATTATAAAGCCGACGATGTGTATATAGCTTTGACGGGCAAACCTTTCCCTAATATTCAGCATTATAGTTCACTTCCTTTTCACCACCCCGTCCTAAAAATCTTTCAAAATTTTCCGAGACTTGCTTTTTGGCCCGCCACGAGCCTCATAACGCCCAATCCTTGGAACTAGCTATCTTAGGGTATTACATGTTTGGCTATGGTGAAAATTGCTAAATTTATTATTAGCCGTTTAAGTAGGATGCCAACACTTGTGATACCAATGTCAAAACCCCTATTCATTTTGGCGGCCTAATTACTAAGATAGCGATAAAAAAAAAGGCAAGGGTTTAGTGAGACTAGTTACCAGGGGTTTACCAACTAGGGGGGGGGCACTTATATGAACTTGCCTTACTACCAGCACCTAAACTGGGTTAAGCCTAACCATCGCCAGGTCTTAGAAAGGCACGTGAAGGTGGGGAAGGACTATATACCCGTTTTCACTCAACCTGACCTAGACTTGACCGCTTTCCTTCTTGGGCAGCAGTCCTACACCTATGACCTTCTACTTGTCCAAGCCAAGCCACGGCAGCAGGCTCAGCCACATCTCTAGATGCATGTGCCTCAGCCACCACTATGTGTCCCTCAGCCACCCCCTCACCAACCTAGGTCGGACCCCTAGACTATTAGGACCTATAGAGTATAGGTCAGGCTATAGGTAGGATAGAGGAGACCCATGGGGAGCTTAGGACACAGGTGGGAGACATTAGGAGGTTAGTTGGCTTCCTTAACCAGAGGGTGGGTTATGTGGAGAGGAACACAGGTAGGGGACTTTTTTCGATGTACGACGACTATGCTCGTCATGGTGTTATCCTTGCTGAGACCCTTTACCTTCACTGGTTCCAACCACCACCCCAGGGATATGTGGATCTCGACTCCCGTGGTATTTACACAGACTACTCCTTATTTTGTAGCTAAGACCAATACTTTCCTTTTGGGGGGATGAGGGGTAATGTTAACCCTAACTACTTTGCTAGGAGTTATTCTACTGTAGGTGATAGTGGTGGAGGATTTGGAACGATGGATAAGGATGGTGATGATTAGCCATGCTACGGCTAATTCCCGAGCCAATGAGGACATTGTCTAATTTTGGCTTGGGGAAGATCTTTAGTTGAGCTATCTTATCTCTTTTCTCTCTCTTTTTGATTTTTGGTGTGTTTAGTACAGCTTTTATTGCTTTCTTGTGTAGATTTCATTGCTTTTAAAAAAAACTGAAAAAATACAAAGAAAATTTAAAAAAATACAAAAATATGATCCAATGAATGATAAATCATGCTTTTCTGTGCCCCATACTTGAAAATTGTTTTGATTCTTGGTATATGATGGTGAATATTGTGGATAGGTTAGCCATGATTTGATGTTTGATTGCTTTGATGCCTTAATATGAGTCAACTTTGTCTAACTATCTATTTGTGGATTTGGTGCTTGACTAGTTGATTTGGTTAGGAATTGTGTGATAGTTCTTGGTATGTCAATGGAGTTGAGTATTGATTTGTAACTTTGAGTAATGTTTGTATGGCTCATATTATGCACATTGAGGAGGACGAAGACATTTGTTCTTTTAGGTAGCCTTCAGATAATTTAAATACATTTGTTCCTTTCTTGCTACCCATGTTGTTTCCTTGACCTTTTTATTGTTTATTTAGCCACATTACAAGCCGAATTTTATCCCATTAGTTACTAGTCCCAAGCTTGGCTTGGGGGAGCTATTAGTGAGTGAGGTGAGGGAGTTTGTAGTGTGCTTATATTTTGCACAATGTGGGTGGGTTTTGAGAAGTTTTGTTCTTGATTGTGATTTATTTTTGATGAGTTTGAAAGTTAAATTTTCTTGAAAAAAATAAAGCATGATGAAAAAAAAAAAATCCAAGGAAAGAAAAAAAAAGAAAAATATGGTTTAAAGTTCAAATGTTCTAAGTGAAGGTTGATCAAAAGAAAAAAAAAATTCAAAGAGAAAAATTCAAGTTGAAAATGTTTCAAAGTTTGTTTGATTCACTCAAGTTTTACATTATTATATTTTTATGATTCAGATTGTAAGTGTTAGAAAATTTGTCATATGATTGGTTTGGTTGTTTGGAGAATTTTTAGTGGAGTTGAGTTATGTTGGAGATTTATGGTCATTATTTATTTATAACGTTGGTTTTGTTTGTTAGGTTTTGGCTCCCTGAAGCATGGTTTTACTCTCACATTTTCCCAAATATTTCCTACCCTCTTACCCTAGCCTTACATTACAAGCTTTAAAGACCTTCCGACCTTTGTGCATAGAGTTGTATGGATGTGAAATTAGTTGTTTATCAATGCGAAGAATGATTTAACATATTTCGAGTCGACTACTAGGTTGAGTGCTTGTCTTCTTAAACACATGAGTGTTGAAAGTTTGGGAGGGCATTGTTCACAATTAAAGGGTTGGATGGAGAGCGATCGGATACATTTTATATCCGCCACATAAAAGAGTGAATAGCGTGTGAGCACTAGTCATGAATTCCAATATACACTTGTGGTTCGCTTTGTTTGACGATTGTTAGGGTAGATGAGTAGTTGGATGGATTTAATTGGTTGAATTTGATTCATATTTCTTGGATCTGCCTTGAGTCGATTATGCTTGGTTTTAGTTGATTTTGGGGTGAAGTATGTTTTATTTGTTCATTGAATGAGATCTTTGTTTTGGGACAAGCAAAGTTTTGGCTTGGGAGAGTTTGATATGTTCGTTTTATATAGTGATTTACCCTCGTCCCTTGGTCATATTTAGGAGTATTTTTGGCTCTACGAAGCTGCTTTTGTTACTAATATGCATTTTCTAGTGTTTTCGTAGCTATGATTTTTTTGTTATATATAGGAAATTGCAGATTTGGAGCATTTTCTCGGACTTATTTGAGCCGCTACGAGCATTGGATTAGGATCGCGTACATATGACCACATTCCGTAGCCCAATACCGTGTTGGAGTAATCAAACCGATGATTAAGGGCTCGACGAAGAAGAAGAGACTGATTCATTGGACCAAGTCATAAAGACCCGAAGAGGAAATGCGGATTGGGCCAAGAAAGAGCCCAATCGAAGAGTCTTTGATGCCCGAGAGTTCACCCGACCGAAGATGCCATCGTCCTGAGGTGAGCCCGGCCGGCCGAGGCAAATAGAAAGGAATAACTCTCCGCCTGGATGCGCGCCCTACCGGGCGCAAGAGGAAGGATCCAGCAGCCGCAAACGGACCCGGCCAGGCGAGATGGCGCCCGGCCGAGCGCGTGCTTTTGAAGATGTTTAGAGACTTTTAATCTTCGTTTAGTTTTAGGATTTGTGAGTTTTATTATAAGTACGCTTTTGTTAAGCGAGATATTGACATCTTTCATTAGTTAATTTCTAGATTTTAGTTTTAAGCTTTTGATTAATACTCTTGTTCTCTTAATTCTTTTGGTTTACATAATTCATTATTTCCGTTTATTTTGGTAACGATTTCTTTCCCTTTTATTTTCGGTAATTTAATTGCTTTGATTAATCATGTCTTGTTTTATTGCTTTGCTTAGTTTAGATTTTAAGATGTGTGAGTAGTTTTATTTCTAGGGTTTGTGGAGATTCATAAATAATATGAAGGGGTAATTTATTATTGTTGATTGTCAATACTTGATTTATTTCTTATTAATGTTATGCAATTAGATTAGGCCTGGTTTATGAGTTATGCAATATTGATTCGAGATTCGACAGATGAGAATTGATGTTTAGACTTAGTTTCAATAGGCAGGTTAATTTATAAATGGTTAAGTCAAGATTTGAGAGATGTGATTTAATGCAGGTAGATTAATTATGTGATTATAATACGTAGCGAAAGCCCTTTATGAGCTGATTAATTGATGCATTGATGATTGATTATTGTGTTTTACCCTGGAATATTATTTATTGGTGAACCTATACCCTAGGCTTTGATTTATTGATTTATCCTTAGTTTTATTGGCTTTAGTATATTTATTCTCCTTAGTTTAATTCTCTCTAAACAACTTGGTTACTTGATAGTTTAGATTATATTAATTATTTAGGAATAGAAAGACTTGTTTCCCTGTGGATTCGACCCTACTTCCCTATCTGTTTTAGCTAGAAGACTTAGGTAATTCTTTTGATTTGGCGATACGACTTTATCCTGTCAGCTGCCGATTAGTATTTGGTTTCGTTGAATTTTCTAAACTTGATTTAATGTAGCTCGGTGATCTGAGCATAATTTGTTTGCTTTAAATGCACTGCTTTCTCTTCCAATTGCCTTGCCTGTTTTACTTAGTTTTGCAAATTTCTTTCTCTTTTTTTTTTTTTTATTTTGCAAAATTTTTCTAAGTACTAAGTGCTGAGCTTCGGCTAGGAGCTACTTAGCCCCAACTTGTTCGTATTTTTTTTTTTTTGAATCTATAGGAGCTACTTAGCCCCAACTTGTTCGTATTTTTTTGGACTTCGAGAGCAGTATTCTCTCGATCCTTGAAAATTTTTCGAGGGAATAACTATCTGAAGCACAATGCTAGAGTTTGGCAATGCCTCGGATATAACTCCTCTAAAACACAGTGCCAGCGTTTGGCAATGCTTCAGGTTTTTCCACGACCCCTTTGACCCAAGGAACTGATTTATCCGAAGTACCTTGCCTCCATAAGGATATACTTCAGCGGTGAAATCATTGTTCCCTGTTGGACGGGTTTAGCGGTAATCCGAAGTACAGTGCCCCTGTTGGGCAATACTTCGGACAGTGCCGAAGAGAAACCCTTTTCAAAAAAATATAGAAGACAAAATAGAAACTTGCAAAATAGATAAGAATGGTGGCTCGGAGGTCTTTCATTAATTTTAAAAGATGTACTTACATAGATAGTTCTTCCTCGAAGGGCTTACATATGAAATTTTTTCAGTACATCAGCATGCTATTTGGTTTTTTAGCTCGGTTCCTTACTGACGAAGTCGGTAGATTCTAAGTTGAAGTTTGTCATAGATTTCATAGGGTCCCTCCCAAGTGGCTGAGAATTTCCCATGAATGCAGCTTTTTTGCACTGATGCAGCATTCTGAAAAACCAAATCCCCAATTTTGAGTGGTCTTGAATTGTTCCTTTGGTTGTAAAACTTGCTGATTCTTTGCTTGTATGCAGCCATTCTGTCTCGAGCCGAGTCTCTGACCTCGTCTAGAAAATCGAGGGATTCTTTTATGATTTGTTCATTTTCTTCGGTTGAGAAGTGATGCACTCGCAGAATTTTTGTGCCTATTTCCACCGGAAGAACGGCTTTGGATCCATACACCAGCTCAAATGATGAATGTCTTGTAGCCTCTTTTTCAGTTGTCCGAAGTGACCAGAGGGTTCCAAAGAAGTTAATCGATCCACTTGGACTTTTAATCCTCAACCCTCTTTTTGATTGCGTTGAGAATCTGCTTGTTCGCTGCTTGGCTTGACCGTTACTCTGCGGATGGCATACTGCGGAATAAGCCAATTTGATGCCGAATTGGTCAGTGTACCGCCTCAGCGACAGATTGTTAAATTGCCTCCCATGATTGAAGACAAAGACCTTCGAAATTCTGAAGCGAGTAATGATATTCTACCAGATAAACTTCCTGACAGTTTGCTCAGTTATGTTCGAGGCTGCCTCGGCCTCGATCCATTTGCTGAAATAGTCAATGCCGACTATCAGCCATCTTTCTGGTACGGAGCATCTGGAAATGGCCCCAAGATATCTTGCCCCCATTGAGTAAATGGAAGGGGATTCATAATTGGCTAGAGATCTCGGGCTGGCTGATGGATAATTGGTACGAATTTTTGACCAGTTCCTTCCCAACCTAGACCATAATGGGCCAGTAGTATCCTGCCCTCAATGCCTTGTGGGCCAAAGTCCTCCCCCCGATGTGGTTCCCACAAATGCCTAGGTGAATCTCTCGAAGGATATAATCGGCGTCTGTTGGTCTCACACATTTCAGCAGTAGAGTTGAGAAGGATTTTTTCAGTAGCTCTCCTCTGAAGACGATGAATCTTGATTCTCTTCAGCTTGGATGCTAGGTTTCTGTCTTCGGGAATTTCTCCCTGGAGTTTGTAAGCTAAGATGGGTTCCATCCAGCTCGACTCAGGTGTGACGTAGCAGATTTCAGGTGCTTCGTCAACGTTCCTTTCTTGCCGCATCTCCACATAAACAGAACGGTTCAGCTCGATCAGAGTCGAACTTGCAAGTTTGGAGAGTGCATCGGCTTGTGCGTTCTGACCCCTTGGGATCAGCTCGATTCAAAAGTTATCAGCTTCGCAATTATCGTTTTGATTTTTGCGAGGTAAGCAATCAGTGAGGGCTCTTTCGCCTTATACTCGCCTTGGATGTGATTTGCAACAAGCTCAAAGTCTGTTTTTAAACAGTCATGCTCGGCTTCCAATGATATGCACAGTTCTAGGCCAGCAATTGCTGCCTCATATTCTGCTTCGTTATTCGAAGCTCGGCATGCAAATTTGAGCACATACTCAAAGGACTTGCCCTCGGGCGAGGTAAGTACTACCCCCGCCCCTAAACCATTTTGTAATACCCCGTATTTTTATACATATTTTAATTTAAATAAGTATTTCTTAAAGTATTTAAATAATTCGAAATGAATTATTTATGATTTTTATTAATTTCAAAAGAATTATTTTAATCGAAAAATTTATTTTTAATTATTTAATAATCTTGAAAATATTTTATTTTATGATTTAAAATATTGGAGCATATTATTTTATAAAAAGATAATTTTTAAAGTCAATGGTATATAAGGAAAGTCAAAATACTAGTTTGACTAGCAAAGAGATCATTAGGGGTAGTAAAGGAATTTTAAGTAGGAGGGATATTGAGAGGGGGTATAAATATCCATCATATGCCTAAGGTAGAGTGCACCCAAAGGTAAACTCTCTCTCTCCTCTTATTTTCTTTTCCCCTTACTTTTTCCCCTTCCCCTTTATTTATTTTATTTTATTTTAATCACCACCACCACACACTACCGCACGGTGGCCGCCTGCCACCACCACCACCACCACAGCTGGCCGCCACAAGCACAGGGCCGGCAGCAGCAGCAGCCGTGGGTGGTGGCACCAGCCACCCCCTTTTCTCCTCTTGTGCGTGTGTGTGTTATAAAAAAAAATTAAAAAAAACTTTCTTTTTGATTTTTATTTTAAATCTACCTAAATCTAATTATTATTTTGGGTTTGGGTTTTGTGATGATTTTAGGATGTTTAATAATAAGTATTTTGTATATTAATTTTTAGATTTGGTTTTGAATTAAAAAGCCCCAAATTGAAAACCCTAGGTTTCTAAATTAATGTATATTGATGGAATTCGATTGTGGGTGATTTAAATTATTGAAATAGGTGTTTTAAAACATAATTACAACAATTTTATAAGTTTTAATAATGTTGGAATTTTTATGTATAAGCTATAATTAAGTTTCTTGAAAGGATTTTTAATTACCCATTAATTGGGAATAAAAGTAAGGGTTTTAAATAAAATTTCAGATTATTTTAGAGGGTTTATGAGTGATTTAAAAAGAGTATATATTGCTGGAAATTTGTGTGAAAGAGGTATTAATACTTCTTTGTAATTTTGGTTTGTATGAGACTTTCAAGTGAGTGATTTTATTTAGTCGTGGCGATTTTGAGATCATATTCAAGGTACGTTCGCGTATTTAGTAATTATTTGAATTGTAGAAGCATGCTAGGTTTTGCTTAATTAATTCCAAGTAGTATCATGATAGGTATTGGTGGAATTTGTTGATTGGATTGATTTGGTGATTGATAGTGAAATATGAATTATTTGAAGTGAATTGTTAATTGGAATTAATTATGTTGGCATGTTGGTTGTGAACCATATTTTTATTATTGGAATGATAGAGGGCATGTTCAATTAAACTAAGTGTTTAATTTGGTTTGGAATATTGAAAAGATATTTTATTATGGTTCGTATAATTTTTATTGATGCTATAAGCAGGAGGAAGGAGCTATTTAAGTGTCTATGTACACGAGGATTAAATTATATTTTTGGTGGCTAAGTGCACTTAAGGTGTTCTAAACACCGAGGGATAGGATTTGTGGTGCTTTATACGCTTAAGGTGTTATTTAACACCGAGGTAGTTTAAAAATGATTCAACATTAAATTTATGTGGTCACTAATTATTCAAGAATTAAATTGGTATGTTTGATTGCTTGAATGAATTATAATGTTTGATTGTGTTATGGTTTGAGAGTCATCACCGAGTCTAATAATATGTAAATAATGTAAAGTGAAAGAGATTACGCACCAAAACACTTGGAACGTATATACCTTGAGTATGAACATATGGGGGGGTTATGCGACTTTATATTTGACCATAACTTCTACTGGGAATACAGGACGCTGTATTTTTTTTATTAGCGCAGGAATTCCACACTTACGAGTGGTTTATTGTATACTGGCATGGTTAGCTCCCGTGTTAGTACCCCTTTATTGGGGCAGGTTAGGGGGAAACCCATTCGATGCGTGATCAAAATTAAATGAACATTTGGTATTGGTCTAGTTAGGTGTTGAATGTTTTGAGTGCTTGTAAACAGGGGCAACACAATAAGTTGTGTGTTGTTAGGATGAAAGCATGTTATTCTGTTTTATTACGCTTATGTACTCAGCTTTGCTGATTGTGTGTTTGTATGTTTGTTTGCCCTTGTCTTTACCTTGGCTCTATAATGACCCATTTCTAATGGCGAGTAATGGGGACAAGTAGAGAGAAGATTTTCAGGTGATGAAGCATATTCATAAAGGGCATGAGTGAAGAGCGAATGATGCTTAGTTCTCATAGGAATATGATGTGTTTTATTTGCTTTGATTATTATTTATTTTATTTTGATCATAAGACTAACGCAAAAGTTTTAAATATTGATTGGGTTTTAAGGGCCTACAATGGTTCCAAGTTGTAGGTTGACTTAGTTTGACTTTTACTTTTGTTTGGTTTGACTTTTTCAAGTTGTTTTGTTTTTAAATGGTTTTAAAGATAGTCTTCCGCTGTGTATGAGTCTTTGATATTTGCCTTAGCCGTTTTCACGGTGGCGGTAATGTCTTAGATTTTCCTTTTTCGTATTTCAAAAGGGGAAAATGAGTATTTTAAAGGAAAGGAATTTCTAGGGTGTTACACATTTACGGTGGAGGATCCATCCGTAAAAACGGTCCAGGTCTTCTTTTCTTCGTCTAGCGTTTCCTGGTATGAGCATTCGGCCAGGAAGTGCGCTAAAGCTTGTGCCTTCATGGTTGTTCTCGGTTGGTAGCTGATGCTGAACTCGGTGAGCTCGAAGGCCAACTTTGCCGGCCTACCGGATTTTTCAACTTTGACGAGAACTTTCTCTAGTGGCTAATCATTTAAGACCACTATTTGATGACTATCGAAATAGGGCCTCAGCTTCCGAGCGGCTACCACTACTGCATATGCAACTTTCTCGAGTAGGGGATAGCAAGTCTCGGCATCCGTTAAAGTGTGGCTAACGAAGTAGATCGGCTTCTGGATATTATCTTCTTCCTTCAGCAGGATCGCACTTATAGTGGAAAGGCTAATTGCCACGTATAAGTATAAGGTTTCTCCTTCGGCTGGGCATACCAGCGTTGGGAGTTGAGCCAGGTGCTCACGGAGCTGCTTGAAGGCCTCTTTTTGCTCATCTTCCCAAATGAGCTCTTTTGTTTTTGGGAGTTTCAGGGCTTTGAAGAAGGGTAGTCCTTTGTCGAACTTGCCTGACTTCAGGCCGAAGACACACTTCTTCAGATTAGCTTCATTTGATGTTTCCTTAGGGTAGCGAAGGTCTTGGTCAGGTCTGCAACACGGTCTTCATCCTCTTTACTCTTGACGATGGAATCGTCAACATAGACTTCCATGTTGTGACCTTTTTTATCGGCGAAGACTTTATCAACCAGCCTTTGGTATGTTGCCTCGACATTTTCAATCCGAAGAGCATCATTTTGTAGTTGTACACCCCGGTGTTCGTAACGAAAGTCGTTTTTGCTCGGTTGTCGGGGTGCATGAAGATCTGATGATACCCCGAGAATGCATCCATGAAACTAAGCAGAGCATGGCCACTTGTCGAGTCAACTAGCTGATCAATTCTCGGCAAGGGATAGAATTCCTTCGGACAAGCCCTATTTAGGTCCGTGAAGTCAACGCACATTCTCCAGGTGTCATTTGCCTTCTAAACCATTAAAATATTAGCCTGACATTTCAGATACATGCAGGGTTCGATGAAGCCTGCATCCAGAAGTTTTTTGACCTCGGCTACAATGTCTTGGTTCTTGCTGGCGGAGTAATTTCACTTCTTTTGCTTGACCGATAGACAGGTGGGGTCGACGTTCAACTTGTGAGAGATGAGGCTCAGGTTAATCCCAGGCATGTATGCGGCTTAGAAAGCGAACACATCTCTATTATCTCGAAAGAGTTGGATAAGTTCAACTCGGATGTTCGGATCAAGTTCGAGCCCAATGCTGACACATTTTTCTGAGTCTCCTTCGGTCAACTCAATTAATTCAGTCTGTTGGTTCAACTCCATTGCTTTGGAACCGGACTCTTCACAATTGGGCCTGCTGTCAATGTTAGCAGGCGTTCCAGGCTTCGATTGGCTTACGAATCTTTTGCTTTGGCTGAGGAGCCAACCTTTCCTTTCCCCTTTGATTTTTCTTGGGCGGGGGTCCCATGAACCGAAGCACTTAATTCCTTCTGCTTCTTGGTGCTTCGATCTTTCTCTTTTTCTTTATCCTCGTCATCCCTGTCATCACGACGAGCTTTGGATGGCTTGAGTTAGTTGCATTCGCGGGCAGCCTGTTGGCTCCCTTGAATTCTTTCGGAGTGGCCTTCGTCCAAGACATATATCATCATTTGATGGTACCTGAAGACCACTCCTTGGATTTGATAAATCATGGGTCTCCCCATGATCACATTGTAGACAGATGGAACGTCCATGACCAAAAATTCGGCCATCACGTTTCGAGTTGCTCGGTTTCTACCGATGGTGACGGGAAAGTGATCTTCCCATCTGGATATGTTTCAGACCCATTGAATCCAAACACCGGGTAAGGTACCGAACTTAGGTCTTTGGTCTGCAGCTTCAGCTAGTCAAAAGCATCCCGAAAGAGGATGTTTGCCCCGCTACCACCGTCGACAAGGGTTCGCCAAACATTGTGGTTTGCGATCCCCGTAATGATTACCAGCGGCTCATCATGGGGGTATGCCACCCCCCGGCAGTCTTCGGCTCTGAATGTGATGTTCGGCACCGGAGCCTCTGGACCTCGGATGGAGGCGTGGCAGACTTGATGGGTCAGACCCCTCAAGAGGCGCTTTCGAGCATTGCGGGAGCTCATCCCCCCGGAGATGACAAGGATGTTAGGATTCTCCTTATCCTACGTCTTGTCCCTCTTCCGGCTAAAATCCAGCTGTTGCCGAGAATCTTACTCAGCTTTTTTCTCTTCGCGGCAATCCGCGAGATATTTTTTCAGATACCTCTTTCAGACCATATCCTCGATCTGATCTCTCGGCTGAATACAGTCCTTAGTGTAATGTCTAGGAGACTCATGGAACTCACACCATCGGTCTTTATTTTTGTTTTGATGCCACGATGGAAGTGGCCTCGGTTTTTTCCACTTCTCCTCGTTCTTCATTATGCTATAGATTTTAGCACGTGGAAGAGCGAGAGAAGTGAATGATTCGTATTTCCCTACGAATGGGGTTTTGTCTTTCTTCAGCTCAGTTGTCGAGGATGGTTCTGAGGCTTTCGCCTTCCCTTTCCTGTGGTTTGGCCTTCGGGCGGTTGCCCTTTTGCCTTACCAGTCCCCATTTGAGATTGGGACTAGGTCTTGTTCCATTCCTCGGCTCGGATATATTTATCCGAAGCGTCGAGGGCTTCCTCCAAGGTCTACGGGGTGTGCATGACCATGAAGTCTAGGAATTGGCTAGTTCGCAGTCCGTTTCGCAGCGCAAAAACGGCTAGCCCTTGATCCAGACTTGTAATTCTGGACGACTCGTTGTTGAAATGAGTCAGGTAATCTCGGAGGCTTTCGTCCTCCCTTTGCTGCAGGCTCATGAGCTCTGCAGTTGTTTTCTCTTGACGGTTTGCCGTAGAGAACTTGCTCTTAAACTGGTTGGAAAGGTCTTTTCAACCGGTTATTGAGCCTTCCTTTACCCCTTGTTGATCCACGCTTGTGCAACACCTTTGAGAGTGGTCGGGAAACATTTGCACCAAGTCGCTTCGGACCTGGGGTTCAGGTACATGTGCCTCTCGTAGGAGGCAATATGGTCCTTAGGTTCCGAAATACCATCATATGTGATGTGTGTCGGGATTTTCACCGTCGGCACTCGTTCTTCCAGGATTTAGCTCTGGAATGGGGAACTGGAGGGAACCATCACGGCTTTCCCTTTGTTCCTAGCCGATAGGACCTCGTTTCTCCCTCTTAGAGAGGTAGTAGTGGTTTTCGTCCTCGGCTAGGACGGTGCAGGATAAGGTGCGGTTCCTTCGGGGTAGGTGAGGTGACTGTGCACGATTCCTTCCCTCGGGCCGATACGTTCGTGAACGTTTCGGCGTACAGTCTCTAGCTGCGTGGAAGCGGTGTTGCTGCTTTTGAACCTTCGGGGTTCGAACTCCTCGAAAAACTAGGGGTTTCATTTCCTTTCTCGTCCAGTTCCCTAGGTGTCCTCCTCCCAATTTTCTTCGAGTTCCCTATGGGATGGAACTCGTTCTCCCTCTCCTTGACTGATCCTCCTTCTTAGGATTCTCGGCTGCTCAGAAGTGTTAGCGTGCACCAAAGGAGAAAGAGGTGGGAGCTGCTAGGCTGCTTGAGCCTTCATGAAGTCCATGAAGACTGCAAGGGCTCTTGCCATCTCCTCCGTAGTGGGACCCGTTTGGGGCGTCCCCATTGGACGAGATTGGGAATAACGGATAGGAGTTGGACTCTTAGCATTTGACTAGCTCGATCGCCAAGAGTTGAACGGTTGACCAGAGTTGTGAGGTAACCTCTCCGACGTGGCTTTCTCAGATGAGGTAGCCTCCGAAGATGAGGAAGAGATGGACCCTTCTTCGAGGGAGAAGATGGAATTATCTTCGAGGAAGTTGGGCCTTTCTTCGAGGAAGAAGGGTCGTTCTTCTTGGCGCTCTAGGCACTCTTTGTGCTCTTAGTCATATTACTAAGATGATTGATTTTTTGGCTTGTTTTTTGAATGTCTTCCCCACAGACGGCACCAAATTGTTTCGGGTGAAAACAATGGGTCCTTCGTCTGGACCTTTCTTGTGGGCTGAAAACTGGACTCAGCCTAAGTGATGACTGGGACGAGGGTTTCCTGCACAGCAAACACATGTAAACTGGCCTCCAGGGTTGTGCCGAAGTCAGTACAGTGTTTTTAGAGAGAGAAAGCTATGCACGAGAATTAATTGTTTGAGGCTTGAAGTGAATGAATTGAGAGAGAGAGAGAGAAGTGAAGGTTTTTATACATTACTCAAATAGATAAACTGGGCCTTGAAATCAAGTAGACTTGCCACATTGATTGGGCCTGATTGGCTTGGCATGCTTGAAAGAGGGTTGGCATTTGGGCTAATAATTGAATCATTTGTGGACCGGCCCAATTAGAGTGAATTGGACCCAAACACTCCGTTTCATTTTTCTTTTTGTATAGATAAAGATACAAAAGGCAAATGATGTAGGCGAAGTTAAAATCAAATCATGAGGATCGCCCAACACATTTAATCCACTAGCCTGGCTGATAATTCACACTATTATTTATATCTACATGTACAAGATGAAAGACTTTTGATATCATAATGATGATGAAGGAGATTAAAAAAAATTTATACTTGTATACACTTACAGAATATATAGTCTCATGCATCATTACCAAGTTTAATCAACATCAAGAAAAAAAAAATAGAGGGCTAAATTATCCACCTAAATTATTAACCATCCTCAACACCAATAATTTTTTTACATTTTGTTTTTGGTTGTTTGTTGTATACCACCGACAATTGACGACCATACATTACAAAATGTTGATCGAACAGTAGCTTTCATTCGACTCCAAGATCACTTAGTCCCCTTCGCCGAAGAACTTGAAGAAAGAACTACCACATGATATTTTGTATGACATTCGAATATTCAACATTTTAGACTTGAACTTTACAAGGTATCTTTGCCCCTCTCTATCGAAGGGCTCCACCCAATTAGACTATATTTATTACTCCATATATAATTCAAATGCCATGAATATCCCACAACTCTGATGGTTTTGGCTTCACATAAACAATAGCCTTCAGCCTTTGCTATCACCAAAGCACGACATTTAACCTAAGTAAAATGCTTATGGATTCACCCCACAACAAAACTGTCATGGGCCATTCTTGCAAAACAACATGCTAAGCTACATCAATTACAAGTGTTTCAGAATCAACCCTAATTATATCAGTATTCTTCTACATTCAAACTCCGTATCAAAATTCAGAATAGCAGAAAAACCTGTTAAAATCAACATGCCTTCATTAGTGTGGACGTGTGGTACATCATAGACAGCTAATTGCCTAATATAAACCGTTTATGTCAAATTTAACACTACCAAATGCTATGCACTAATCTGGCCATATATCAAAAACATTTAAAACAATAACCTCGAAATCATCAAAACATTCCAGATTAACTAGGATCCTGAATTCCTGATCAACAAAGGATAATCAGCCTAAAATTCACAAACTCAAAAGAACAGCACATGACCACAATTTATAGACAGGATGTAAATTGTCTCCTAGAATGACTCTTTTTGCAAGAAAAAAAAAAATTACCTATTTCCTAGAACATCTTGAATCTAGACCCTTCACATGTCCTACCTAAGTTCAAGACAAATTCATCATTTTTTATCATCCCAAGAATTTCAACCGAGACTTCCCCTATCTCCAAATGATCAGTCATGAGACAATGTTCAAGGGAACAAATTCATGTCTCTTCTTATGTCATTTCATAAGCCTAAAATAAATCAAAGTAAATAATTAAATCCTATAAATATTAATAGTTTGATTAAAGAAAGAGATCAACACAAAGGATGAACATGGAAATAGTAGAGATGATCATTACTAGTCATCAAAAGCTCTTACGCTAGCAGTGCGTGTTACACACTCACATGTATCACGTACCATCCCGGCCATGGTACACCGAGGTATACAGTTAAGGTTCTGATCACCAAGCAAGAACATATCCAAAGCTCTTACACTAGTAGTGCATGACTCGTGCGTGTTACACACTCACATGTATCACATACCACCACGGCCATGGTACACCGAGGCGTACAGTAAGGGTTTTGATCACCAAGCAAGAACATTTCCTTCCATGAATGAAGCATTCAATATGCCCTTACAAAGCTACTCCAGAGTTAAGTATAAACTTCAGCTATCTCAACGGCACAAAACCATACACAAAGCCCGAAAAACATACAATTCAAAATTTTGATAGACTTTCGGCAAGTAGAAGTGTAGAACAATCAATATACATTACTATATAACCAATATAATGAGCTGCATGAATTGCAAAGTACATTAACCAATGCCAAATGTATAAGATTTAACCAAGATTAAGCTCAAACCAAATCAATATAAGATAAAATGTATGATACACCAGATTTAACTTGGGATAATCCCTTTGTAATGTTCAAAAATTAAAATCAGAAGCCGCCAGAGAAAGTACAAATTGGAATACAACTCAGAACATCATCGGACAAAATTGATAACAATTACTCAAATAACCAGGTTAATTCCATCAAACCTCAACGCCGAAATTAGATTGAAAAAATTAGGGTTTCATCGATGAGCAGTAATTAACGTTTCAATGAACCTCAACCCGTCAAATCTGGGTGAAAATTTCTCCTTCCCCATTGATGATGACGACGATTGCGCGCCAAAAGACGCATTTTCCTGCATTTATTTAAAAAATAAATGAACCCCAAAATTCATAACATCATAATAAAATAATAATTGAATCAAAAACCCAAAAAGAAATTGAATTGAATTGGGGGAAATTACCTGTAATTGGGAAGGAAATGTGAAAAGAGGAACGGTAGAAGCTGCAAGAATGGATGCAACAAGACCGCTAGATCCTTTCATTATTGTTGAAATTCGATTGAATTGAATGATTGAATCGAATCAATTGAAAATTGAAAGACAAGGGTTTCAGAAAAATGGGCGAAATCCGGCTGAGAAGAACTCCGCCGAATCTCGACCAAGAAGAATCAGGAAGAACAGTAGAGTAGTTTTGAAGCTACCCTTGTCTTTCTCTTTTGCCAGGAAGAAATGTTCTGTACTTTGTAACTTACACGTTTTTCTTTCTTTCTTTCTCTGTTTTATCGGATTTCTTGCTAATTTTGGTTGTTTTATTTATGGTGGGTGGTCAGGTTACAGCATTCAATTGATTAGATTAGGTTTGGGGTTACTAGGTTGAGAAAGTCTTTACTATTCTTAATTAAAAAAGGGAAATAATTTTGTTGTCAATATGAAGTATGAGACTTTCAATTATGATGTTCTAAAGCCGATATTGTCATACTTAGAAATATCGGAAAACTTAATTGGAGTTTGTTGAATTAATGTTGGTGTTTTTAACGCTCTCTTAGTTTGGTTAAAGTTATTAGCAATGGTTTTTAGTTGTTGTTGATTATTGCCGGTGATTTTGACACTTTTTTAGTTTGGTTAAAGTTATTAACAATGGTATTCACATTGTCGTTTTTAATAAACCTATGCGTTGATGGAGACAGTTTGAATATTATAAATAAACGATATCACTAGAAGAACTTTTGTCAAAATGTGTGGGGGTTTCAATTCTTGGTTGATTGAAAACATTAAAATCATGTAATATCTCCCCCATATGTCATGTATATTGATAAGCTAATAGGGTTACTGGTTGACGGGCCTAGCCCATTGTGGGCTTCAACGATAAGAAAATTAGAGAAGATAATTGCTTAATAAATCTCTCTAATGTGAGAGATAATTTGATTATGATAAAGGAAATATGGAAATTAAAAATCCAACCTTTGCACTTTCTTCTCTAAAAAATCCAACCTTAAGTTTATTCCACAAAAATTCAACCTTTATACCTCATCTTCACCAACAGATCCATTACCTATCAAATCAGGTAAACTTCCTACTTTTCTTAATTCATCCGGTTTCTTCCCTCCCTTATTTATTACCGTTGCAGGTAGTTAATGGCCCATTAATTCACTTCATCTCCCCTGTTTCTTCTCTCTTTCCCATCTCTTTAAAAGCCCCCCCCCCCAATCTAATTTTCTTCATCCTCTTCAATTCCATCTTTGTGCTAGAAAATTTCTTTCTTCACTCTTCTTGAAATGGCAAATCATCTGTCTGTTGGCTTTGGTTCGTCTAGGTCTAGGACGAAGGGAAATGCTTCCCCTTCACAATTGGTGTGCTACCACAACAAGATTGCGCCATTGAGGACTGTTTGCTATGATGGTCCAATGAAGGGGAAGAGGTTTTATGGGTGTTCTTACTGGCCTGTAAGTGTGCGAGGTTTCAATTTTGTTTTTATTTTTTTTAATTGAATGATCAATTTGGGGTTCAAATTTGATTATTTTGTAGGAGCAGAGAACTTGTGGTTTCTTCAAGTGGGTTGATGAGGTTGATGACATTCGTGAGCTGCAACACGTTGTTCATGAGAAGGAAACAACAATCTGTGAACTTGAGCATGAAGTTGAGATGCTGAAGCAAGAAATGGAATTGCTCAGGGACAAAGTGAAGAAGCTAAAGGCGAGAAAGAGAAGTTGTTCGAGGAGGTTGAAGAAATGCGGATTGCTACAACTAAGACTATGTTCGAGCTGAAGGAGAGCAACACTGACAAGAGGCTCATGCTGACTTTGGTGTTTTCTTGGGCTTTTTTCACTTTGGTGCATATGCTTAAGTAGGTGATGGGGGTTGGATGTTGTTGCAGGTTTTTGGGGATGAATCAGTAGGGTTTGGTGTTTTTGGGGAGGTTTAAGATGTAGTTGGTTGGGGTTTTTTTTGTTGTTTATATGATGCAGGTGTTTCTAGTAGGTTGATGCTTCCAATTAAGTATGTTGTAGTTGTAGTAGTAGTAGCAGGCAGTGATTGGCAAAAAAAAAAATTCTAAGTTTAGTTTGGTCATATGTGGACCTAAGCTAGTAGGTGATGGTATGATGCTAATGTAGGTTGAAATATACATTTTGGCAACTGATTTCAATGAAATGAATATCTGATGTTGCTTTTTATACTTTGTGTGTTTTGTGATTGCAAAAGTTGGCTTAAAATAAAGGTGGAAAGTGCTCAGGTAAATAAAAGCATCCTTGATTAAATTAGAAGGCAAACTCATAAGTATTCAAATCAACCATACAACAATACCACAATGCTTAGCAAATTGTCTCAAAAACAGATTACAACTAATCATTGTTTCTTAAAAACGTAGTTAACTAAAATAATCTAGGAAGTGGACCCTTAGTTGAAGTTGTATGAAAAGCTTCTGGTAACAACACTCCCTTCTTTGGTGGCTGCACTTTCATGTACCTGTAAGTCAAATCCAACAAAAACAAACAAATTAAATTAGGCAATTTGAATAGAGAATATGCACAAAACAGACAATCTCAAAAATAGTATGTGTAAAAGAGCATACATAAGAGCTATCTTGTGTCATAAACATCCCATAGCCTACAGAAATCTGAGGCCCCTTTCCTCTTCCCCTCCCTCTCCCTCTCCTACCCCTTGAACCTCTTCCACCTCTGTCATTTCCCCTTCCCCTGCTACTCTCCATTCCTACAGTGCTAGTAGGATCCCCTCCCCTGCCACCATAATTTCTAGGCTTTCCCTTTCCCCTAGTGGCTCCACTGCTGCTTGCTCCTCTGCTGCCTCCCCTGTTGATCACCCTGCCACCTCTTTCGATCCTTGAGGGCTCTGCAGTTGCAATAAGATGGGAAGGGGGAACAGGCTGTACTGGTTGGACAGGTTGATCTACAGGCTCTTTTCTAGGCCTACCCCTAGGTTTCTTTACTGGGGGTTGTTGGGGAAAACTTGTACCTTTATTAGGGTAACTTCTTTTGTTATGGCCTTTTGACATAAACACATCATTTCCATGCCATGTCTTGTAAGCTTGCCTAGTTTCTTAGGGTCTTCAAAAGGGTCTTTCCTCCTATTCTTTCTTGGTCTACCTGGGCCTATCTTGATAGGAGAAGGATCCAAACCAAGTCAGATATAGGCTAATGCCTCTCACCCTCTAATGGCGGGATTAAGTTCTCATAGGTTTTCAAGTAAGTTTCTTTCTTGTAGGAATCATCCACATAGTCCTCTGCAATTCTTATGCAAGAAGAATATGGCAGCCGCAACATGACAGCAAGGTATCCCACACATATCCCACTTCCTACATGTGCAACTCTTCTTGTCTAAATCAATAGAGCAAGTATCCAAGTGGTAGCTTACTTGGAACAACGTCTGTGTGGATGGCAGCACATCATAGTGGGCAGCTTCTTCCTTTTTCCTTCTCCAATTTTTTTTTTGAATCCTAGGGCATAAAATAGTCTTCCACTTCAACATTTCTTCCTTCTTAACAATCAGTCTCCTCATTAGAGCACCTCTAATGTCCTCCACATGTAAAGCAGATACTTAGCCCTAGCTTGTATGATGTATCCATTAAATGTTTCAGCCATGTTGCTTATTTGTAATTACATCTGCCTTCACTTCAGTCTTCAAAAAGGCTCTATAGAAATCCTTAGGGTTGTAAAACTTGAAGGCTTCTGCTGCAACTGGGTCTACAGTAGCTAAGATGACCATAGCATCATTGTAATCAGCTTCATTGTAAGCTTTGTCATAGTTCCAAAACATAAGTTTCATGTCATCACCCTTGAAATTCTTGTGCCAATGAGCAAAAATGTGTCTTGCACAATGTTTATGCTCTGCATTTGGCAGCGTAACTAAGACTCCTGCTAAGATAGACTAAAACAAAGCATTCACAGCATACAGTTACACATTCATACAACTAAACAAGCACAAAAAAAAAAATGTAAGTAAAAAAATTATAGTAAAAAGAGCAGTGTAGTTACCTGATGCTCATCTGAAACAATGACAGTTCCAGCACCATCACCAAGTTCAAGGCTCTTCTTCAAGTTGTTCAAAAACCACTCCCATGACTTGCTGTTCTCACCCTTTACAACAACCCAGGCAATGGGGTACATCTGATCATTGCCATCTCTCCCAACTGCTGACATCAACTGCCCTTCCAAAAAAGTCTTCAAGAAACATGCATCCACACACATCATTTTCCTACAACCTTCCTTCCAACCCTTCTGCACTCCTTCATAACACACATACAGCCTTCGAAAGATTTCAGGGGGTTTCTACAACCTTCCTTCCAACCCTTCTGCACTCCTTCATAACACACATACAGCCTTCGAAAGATTTCAGGGGGTTTCTTCTTCTCCATGTAAGTTACTAAGTCCAAGTGTGTGTGGACTTGTCTTTTTCAATGCTTCTAAATACCTCCCAACTTTCCCATAATATTCTCTCATAGAACCATGAAGCTTTTTATGGGCATAATACTTCACTTTATAAGCAAAATCTCTCTTAACAATCACCCTGTAAGCCCTCCTAACAGTCTCAATAATTTCCTTAACAGGCCAATGTGGTCTAGCCTTGAACACATCAAGCAACTGCTCAGTCAACCATGTGCATTTCAATTGCTTGTTTTTCTCCACATTTCTTAAGCAAGTATGGTCCTCCATGACTATCTTAAGTACAAATGAACCCCTCCTAGAATCCCAGGAAGCATACAACCTAAATGGACACCCTTCTAAACACCTCACAATAATTCTTTGCTGCTTAGGCCTGTTTCCTAACACAATGGATAAGTTCCCGCCTTGAAAGACTGCATACTTAGCCACAACCTCCTTAAATGCTACTCTATTACCAAATCTCTGTCCCACCATCCACTGAAATACTTTGAAGTCTATGTCAACCCCTACCAACAATTCCCTCCTAATTCTTCTTTCCTCAATTGTTTCCTCATCCTCACTTCCCCTAGGTGCATGAATTTCATCCTCTGACTCCTCATATTCAGACACAATAACCCCCTTCCCACTACTTTCCACTAACTTGCCCCCTTCCTGTTATGCAGTAAGTTTTCCCTTACCAGCTTCTTCTTGAAGTTTCTGCGCTAATTCATCTACATAAAAATTAAAACCCCTAACTCTCTCCCTGGCTTCCTCATGCTCATCATCACTGGTGTCTAAATCATTCACCTTCAGGGTCGTTTAACAGCTCAATGTCATTAGTCTCACCATTTGCCTCACTAGATCCAAAGTTTGCCCCATAAATTTCATAGTCACAAAGCCAGTCCTCTTCTTCACAATCAACTAGTTTATCCTTATGCAAATAGTCTTCCTCACACTCTTCCTCATAATCAGAATCCCACTGGTACTCATTTTCCACTACAAAATCCTCATCTTTCTCATCATCACCATCATCATCTACACCATTCAACAGGGTGTCTATGGGGATAGGATTGTTTGGTCTGTGTTCCTCCCAATCATAATCATCAGGAACAGCAGACCTGATAAATTTGGATGGAGTTTCGGATGTGTTTGTAGGTTGAAATTGGGGATCTGGTTTTTGAATAGGGTTTTCTGGTGTATGAGATGTGAATGGGTAGATACACAGGAAACAAGACTAGATTTAGGAGCTGCGTGTACTTCTTTGTTTGCTGTTGGAGTGGGGACCAACTTAGTTGTTGTTGTTTCTTTATTCAGACCAGGGAAAGGAATCTTATCTCCCATTGCACTTGATTCCTAGGTCAATGTACTAGGCCTCTTAGGAGTCAATTTTTTGGGCCTATTGGACTTGGTTGACTTCAGTCTAGGGGTCAAATTGGGCTGGCTTATTGTAGTGGATCCAGTTTGGGATTGTTGGACATGGACTAAGAAATCAGGCTCAACACCATCATGCACCACATACAAATCTAGTGTTCTGCTGTTCAAAATGAGTCCAGCCATTGTTCTGAACTCAGCATCATCACACACATTCCTCAACCCTTCACACCATTAGGGTTTTGCGATTTACCTTATTGAAAGCAATATGCAATTCCTCTAGCCAATTTCTCTTCCGCATACATAGATACAACCTTTGGGGACCTTCGAATTCAAGGAAGAAAAGGGAAAGATGGAGTTTTTGAAGCTTTGGTAAGTTTAAAAATGGCATTTTTTTTTTCAGGAAAAATTCGTTAAAGAAGAAGAGGATTTCGAGAAAGGTAATAAAGTTTTGGGAGGGAAAACAAAGAGGTTAACCTGTTTATCAGGTCACCCGTAAAATGGATCTGTTGGTAAAGATGGGGTATAAAGGTTGGATTTTTGTGGAATAAACTTAAGGTTGGATTTTTTTAGAGAAGACAGTGCAAAGGTTGGATTTTTAATTTCCATTTTTCCTATGATAGATATATGACTTTCTTGGGAAAAAAATAATCAATGAAAATCCTTAGAAGTTTCACTTCGTGATTGAAGACATTAAATTATAAACATGCAATAACATCACCATACATCATGTGCATCAAGAAGCAAATAGGGCTACTAACATTCTACTAGACCTACCCTATCCGGGCTTTGACAATAAGAAATATTTACTTAATTGTATAAGTCTTATCCTTGTAGATATAAATAGGATGAGAAGACAGTAAAGGTTACTGATTCTGTAGGATTCGATTTATTCACCTAAACTTAATTAAAAATAACTTACAAGATCTAATTAGATCGAATTTTAACCTTGAACCTAATTGGCGATCTACCCTGTTTAGACATTATTAGCCTTAAAACATATTTTCAAAGTAAATATAACACACCGTCATATTTTATTACAAAAAATTAGTAAAATTTCTACTCGTAATTCAAAAGATTTCACCTTATATAATTCAAGAGCACTAACACAAGTAAATTATTTTATCACCATCTCATCAAATTAGCATTCCCCTAACCCCAACACTGTCATATTTTATTACAAAAAATTAGTAAAATTTTTACTCGTAATTCAAAAGATTTCACCTTATAATTCAAGAGCAGTGAAACAAGTAAATTATTTTATCACCAGCTCATCAAATTAGCATTCCCCTAACCCCCCAAAAAAAAAAAAAAAAAAAAAAAAAAAAAATCTAAAACAATTTTCATTCAGGGTGGGTCAAGGTGATATTGGACAACCTTCCTCTATGAATACGATGATATATTCCGAATGACTTATGATACAATGTGTTATGATCTTGTGCTGCTTCACAATAATTATAATATAAACTATAAAGTGAATACAAAGCCTTTTTATTTAGTTTGCAGTAATCTAATCGCTAATGTTTAAAGTTAGGAATAGACAGCTGAAAGAAAATCATATAATAAGGGTATGTGAACTGTGAAGACATATGATGTTGTACAAATTTTAAGGACTAATAAATTAATAGATGAAAAATAATCCCAACTCCCCCTCCCCCCAAAAAAGAGAAAAAAAAAAAAAAAAAAGAGCCCAATCATTTTCCCGTTTATAATACAAGGAGCAGCCTTCTCAACTCACAGGGCCACGGTCATGGCCATCAACCTTCCTTCAATTCCCATCGAGAGGAGGGGAATGCTCCGAATGCAAGCAAATGGTTCTTGCGACCTTTTCATGAGCAACCCAAGTCATGTCTTCCGCCCCATTCTTGCAAATTTTCTGGCCACTCCAAATATCACTGCTTTGGTCAAGAGCCCTCTGTCAATAGTGCATGCAAGTGCAATAGCCCCACCAACTATGAAAGCTCTACGTATGGCTATCCCTGATTTCTCCGAAGAGTTTGTATCTGTGTCATGATTTTCAATTGGCAAATCACCAGTTGCAGCCTCCAATGCCTTGAGGTAATCTATACTTACTCGAGTATTAGAATGAGCCATCAAAGCACAATGAGAAAGTGGCCCTCCAGACAATCTCTCTTTTTGGTATGTGCGCAAGCCAGGGTCTATCTTCTTAACTGCATTCCACATACCCTGCTTGATTCCAAGTTTTGCAATCTCCCAAGGTATACCCATATCTTCATGATGGAAAAGTATTACCTCACATGCAGTCAGCTGGCCTTCCTTTTTTTGAGATTCAGCTGGTTCATATTCATATGATTTATAGTTCAGTATTCCCTTACAAGGCCATCACAATAACTTAACTACTGCTAATAATAAACATGAGTGGCTAAACTTAAGTACCTGCACGAATGCACCAACTTGAATAATAAAGATCAACACGCCTTGGTTTATCTCGTCTAGTCAGAGAGGGAAAAGGCACACCCTGTAACAAACAGAAAAGGAGATGATTGGTCAGTTAATTCAGCTATACATGTTTGAACAATAACAGCTTATTTGGTACTCCTTATCATATGATATCCACACCAATGTCATTGTTATGCAAAAACCTGTACACTGCCAGTTCTAATAAGCAAAGGGAATTTTACGAAATTGGCCTGATGCAACTCTCAGATGTAACTCATGATAGTCCACAAGTGTGAGCAACCAAGGTTGACCAAAGGAATAATAAAAAAGATACTACTCCAGGAAACCTTCACTAGATATGCAACAAGGTAATCTACACATGCACTTGCACAACACCCCCCGTCCCCCTAGTCCCTACTTATTCATCCACAACCATTCAAAGATCCAATGGTAGTAATTGGTTAATTACCAAGAAGCAAGGGAGCACAATCAAACCCCAATCCAAAAGGATTTTCATTTGAAAAAACTTAAAACTTCCATAAAGAGTGCTATTGCGGAGGTAGATGCAGCTTACAACTTTCTCATTTCTTGTCACTAGTGGAGAGCAAAGGGCAAAGGTTTCCACTGATGTCATCGATTCTAGGGAAGGTCCTGAAATCTAGACTTCTAGAATTCAGTCACTTCTGAAACACATTACGACAATGTGTTTTGGGGCTGCTCATGGAGCTTGAAACCGATCACGCTTCTTGCCACTAAATGGGTATGACTCATATGAGCTATGAAGTTGTAGTTCAAAACTTCAAATTGCCAGAGGTCTAAACTTCAACATCTTCTAATGTTCAAACATCTTGAACTTTGGCACCACTCTGCATCTATGTTTGAGCTTTGGCTGATAGATCTATTGATCTACGAATCTATAACGTTGTTTTGAGCTCTGTCTGTACATAGATTTTATAAGCTTCACCTCTAGGTGTTGTAAGTTCAAGCTCCTTGGAGTTTTGAGCTTCAGCTCTAGAATGTATCAAGTTCATGCTACTATATAGATTTCCCATATTTTTGCAAAAAAAAAAAAAGCATAACAAATTGGAGGCATAGTCAAAAGCTCATAAAAGCAAATGTTACCTTTGTGACGCAATAATAAGAGCCTCCAGATTCCCAGATCCGGCGACCAATTACATACTCTCTGTCGCTGCAGAAGAATGGAAACTGCAAGGACCATAAATTATGAACATGAACAACAGAAAAACACAAACGCTTAATCTAGAAAGAAAGAGGAGGAATTATAAAAGAAGTGAGGATGCCAAAATATACCTTGCGTACCCACTGCACTATCATGGTGCCGGTAGACTGAAACTCCTCCAATACAGCATGATGTATGAGCATATCATCCCATTTGGATCGAAATTCATCGTCCCAGAAAAAATCTCTCACCATCTCTGGAGTAGCATCTTCAAAGACAGTTCTACTACGATACTGTGGAGGACCAGTCTGTAAAATAAACCATGCAAAGGTTAGTTACTACTTTTAAATACACAGAGAATCAGACTGCCAATCAAAAATTCCAAATTAATATTTGAATAAAACAACAAAGCATGCTCAAGTGGTAGTAATTAACTAACAAGTCTAACATAACATGACAAATACAAAAAAAAATAAGGGAAACTAACCGGGGGATCTCTGCGCCAAGCTTGGTAGGTCATAGTTGGAGTAGAACGATCCATCATATGAATCCAAGTAGGTCCTCCATCTTGCACTTCAACCAATTGATACAAATGCCTCAAATCAGCTTCATTGACAGCAGAGGCCACATGTCTCTCATGATTTGACAAACTGAAACATGAATTATAACCCAAAATATTTGGCAGATCATGGAGGAGAGCAAGAAAGCACTTGCAGAAATGATATCATTCTACCAAACTCTCTCATTAGATGTATAACCCAAGAACCAATTAAAAGATATATAGCAAGACAGCCATTAGCATCTTCATCTTTGGTCTCCCAAAGCCAAAAAACCTTCCTTGGACTGGCTACCACTTAACTTTTTCTAATATCTATTCATCAAAATGAATCTTACCATGTTAACTAAACCCAGACTGAATATATCATATATGTCACCGTCACCACCCCTCCCCCCCCCCCCCCCCCCCCCACACACACACAAAAAAAAAAAAATTCAAAAAATCAAACTCAAGATACAAGCCAAAAGAGACTCGTATATTAAATTTCAGATACAGGACAGTCTGAAGAAATATACAGTCAAATTGACATGATAAACAGATAACTAACCATGTAGAAGTGATTGCCAATCATACTTCACTGGCAATACTAGATCCTCTGTGTCCCATACATTTAGGTTAATATATGAACAGCTATATATACCTTTTTTTTAATAGGTAAGCATAACTCTGATGGCCCCTAACTGATCTAAACAAGCAAACATTTTATACACCGTATTATAAGCAACCAAATTACTTTAATGTTATACTTTATCTATTCCTTCTTTGTTGCAACCTTTTGACTTTCACACTTGCCAAATGCACAACTATGACCACTAATTCCTTTAATGGTCCATTGGAAAAAAGTTCCATATTTTGCAGAGACAAAAAAGCATCTCTTACATTGGGGTATTTGTAATACATGAATTCTCAATACAAACTAAATAAAATAAGAATAAAAAAAAGTTGATAAAAGGAAAAGTAGGAAACAAAGAGGAATAAAAGGAAAAAAAAAAACTAAATTGTTTAACGATTTCTTAGAACAAAAACCTTATAAACTAAAAACTACTCTCCTTTTGATACATTCTCACCAAAGTCGTTTTCATAGTTAGTTCCTTGTAATAAGCTACATCGCTGCCTAATATCAACAGGAACAGGAAACAGAAATACAATTTAGTTTTGCCCTCTTTAAAAGAGATTAAGTGTTGTGGTCTAATTATATTAAGTCAAGTCTGTTGTGAAACTTTATGGTATGTGCTCTTTGTCTTATTTTAACAAGAGCAACTAATAAGTTCTTGAAATAAGGAGAACAGAACGCGCCCGCGCGCGGGGGGTTGGGGGGGGGGGGGTGGGGGTGGCATTAGAGTTGGTAGTAATTTATCATCAAGTATTAACATCTACATTAACAAATTCCCAACTCATTTACAAGGTCAATTAAAATGTTCAAACAACAGCTAATTTACCAGAGGTATATTATTAACTCCAACTTCCCCTTATAACATATGGGATATATAATACCCAGCAACAACTAGGTACATTAATATGTTTCAGGCATCAAATGTACCCAAAAATTTATCGATTGTGGTAAAGCCAACGTGTGAGTTACCCATCTAATTCTCTTAACATTCTAAAAAGGTAACAATGACAACAAAAATCATAGCCTTATTCCCAAAAGAACGGGGTTGGCTCCATAAACCAAGAATTTATCACTTCCCTTTTTTACGTATATTTTTTTTTCCCCTTTCCTATCTAGTGCTACATGTTCCTGCAAACCTACTTTCTCAAAGTCATTCTTATCTCCCTTTATCCAAGTCATCTTGGGCCTTCTTCAAGTACTTTTTAAATCTCCGATATCTCAATTCACAACCTTCCTTACCAGTGAATCATGTAGTCAACATCACTAATGCCAAATACAGCTATACAAGATAGCTGATTCTCCCTCATCTTATCCTCAATATTCATAACTCCACATTTCCTCAAATATTAGAGTCATGTATCTCTCAAATTGTTCCCACACATCCATCTCAACATATGCATATCTATAACACTCGTTTTCTTAACATGCTATTTCCTAAATGCATAACATTTGGACTCGCATAACAATGCAAGTCTAATTGCCTCCTACAGAATTCTTTTCAACCTTTACGCACACTATGATCAGGTTGATCACATAATAACTTAGTTGTAGTTGCCGGTCATTGCTCTCCACTTGACCCACCCAAACTTAACCTCTATGAGTTACATCCTAATCAATCCTGAAAAACATTCATTAATAGCCGTAATAGGTAAAATCTAACATCTAAAGTCACAACATCTTCAATTCACCCTCTCCATGTACTCAGTTTTACCATAACTTACTCTAAACCCTAGTGATTCTAACTTTTTCCTCCATCACTGATCAACTAACAAAACACCATCCGCAAATAGAAAATACCACTGTATATCATCTTGGATAGACCTTGTGCCTTCATCTGCAAGTAGCAAATACCATTGTATTTTCCTCAACATTGAAGGGTTTCCAAATGGTAAATAGGTGTAACTGTGTAAGTGGGGATGAACATTTGGACTCACTATGTCTCCATTAGTTCCAACCTTGTCAACCATGTTGGGATCCAAATTCAATACTTCATTTGTTCGTTTTTAGTTGGGATCCAAAAAAAGTTATATATTACGATAGTGTTTATTGAGACCAATTCAAAAAGATCCCGCATGAATATGTTTTTTCTTACCTATTATTCACAAAAGACGATCGAAGGAGGGGTGGTAAATAGTGTAAAAGTCAAAGCGGGACAAGTAAAAAAGAACGGATGAAGTAAGATATTAGATATAGCCTCCAACAAAGCGGAACATAAGTACATGTACATTAAGTATTGGACAAAGAATGGAATGAAACATGCTAGTGTTACTCAATTTCACATAGAATGATCTATATACACTTCTCAATCATAATAAGCTCAATAGCTTCAATTTTCAGCCAACCTTCGAATCCAACACAAACATCAATTTTCTTCAATTTTGCCCATCAAAACAAACCTTAATCAATTTCCCATTGATTCAAAACTGCTCCTAATTCCACAATATTCTTAAGCCCATGAACAGGTTCAATATCCAAACATCTAGTCAAATTCAAACCCCCAATCAATCATAGCGCATATGCTTTCATTCCACTATAATCCTACCAGAATTTAGGTGCATAAGAATTACATGATACCTATAGCATTACACATACCAACTTAAACATAAAATCATCTAAATACCCATATGATGCAATGAACTAAATTAAACTACCCATTTGGATAATCAAACAGCAAACTACCAATCTAAAAGCCAAACAAACTTTTGATCAAAACAGCCTAACATAATACAATACAATTGCATACTAATAAATTAATTAAAAAAAGAAATACCAACCTTGAATTAGACTTCAAAATGCTATTTTGCTCATCATCCAAGTTGCCATTAGACACAGTCTGAGACAAGAATCTGGGAACCAGTGATTTCAAATATATTAAACTGTAATTTGAATTAAAACCCTTATCATCACTTGGAGAAGATGAAGAAGAAGATTGCTTTTGAGCTACACCACCACCAAAAATGGCCCAATTGGGCCTCCAAGCCCAACCCACAACAACACCCACAAAAACAGCAATCCAAAGAGGTACAGTCAACAACATCAGCTCCAACAACATATCCCAGATACTGGGACTCTTTAAAACTTCCAATAATAATGAAATCACAATCATTTTCCCCTAAATTTAGATAAACCCTCGATTCAATTTGATCTGGGTTGAATCGAGGGTTTTTGGGTATGAGAAGAAGGGAGAGAATTCAGGATAAACCCCCCAAAAAAAAAAATTAAATTGAATGATAATTGAATAAATTGTAGGAAGAAGACAAAAAGGGTAAAGTCAGAATCAGAAAGAAACACAGAAATGAGAAGTAAAAAGTGGATAAGGATTGGAGATAAGTGCCAGCTTAAGAGCTCAAGCTGTGGTAGTTACTTAGACCACAGATTTTCGGATTTTTTGTAGGACCTTCTTTTTATTTGATGAGTTTATGATCAATAAGTTTAAATAAGGGATATCGAATATGCTACGTTCTAATTATTTTATACCCTTAAATAAACGTTATAGATTAATTATATTTTGATACCAAATTTTACTATTTTAGGTGAGAATGAAATGAACAAAACTACAAAAACTAAATCTATTATAGATTAAATGATTAATCATGTATGACATTCAAAGTTGATAAGGCAACTTAGATTAAAAAAAAAAAAAAAAATCAAATTAATGAAGTGTATGAAGGATTAATGATATTTGAAATTGAAAACAATATAATTGTACATAGTATATTTAGTGTATTTTAGGATATCAAACAACAATATATATATTTTTTTTGTTTATCTATTTTAACTAAATGAGGTTACATAAACCAAGAAAGAAGCAGAAAAATAAAAGCAAGAAAACAGAAGCAAAAGGAAAACAAAGCAAAAAAGCCTAAGTAGCTAGCTAAGGAGGAATTAGACGAGGCATAGCCATATCCCTAATATCCTCTTCTAAAATACGACTAAGCTCTGTAGGAGCATTATTAAAGAAAACTAGTTGAGAGTCTTGAATGACTCCGCAGTTGGTCAACCAATCCGCTGTTCGATTGCCTTCTCGAAACACATATATAACTTTAACCTCCCATCAATCATCATTTAGTAGCTTCTGGCAGAACTTGATGTCTTGCACACATTCTCCTCGCATTACATTTTGTCTCTGAAGTGCTTGAACGCAGGCTGCAATATCCATTTGAACTTCCAGCTTCTCACTTTGCAGATTGCGGGCTAATTCAAGGCCTATAGTGAGAGCAAGAACCTCTGCTCTAAAAGCAGAACAATAGCCAAAATTAAACGCGAAGGCCGTGACCAGATTGCCCATGTAATCTCTAATTATTGCTCCACCACCTGCCGGACCTAGATTGCCTTTGGCTGCTCCGTCACAATTAATGACATACCAGCCATAGGGAGGTGCATGCCAAGTGATGTTGGCTGGGACTATGTATTTTTTCCTTGAATTTACATCTCCTAACGCATCCCAAATTGCCCTTCGAGCCACATCATATCTCACTTGCAAGAAGCCTACAAAATCAATAGGCATTCCATCACGTCGATTAAAGATATAACAATTCCTCCACCTCCAAATCCACCACACACAAATGCAAAAGTAAGTAGCCCAAGACTCTTCATTGACTGGATCTAAGTCTCTAGCATTCTCGGTAATCCACTCCTTGAGGCTTCCTTGATAGAATTTATTCATGGTGTTGCTATCTACTGTCTTTCGCCACACCACTCTTGCTGCTGGACAATCTCTCAAAATATGAAGAGTAGATTCCTCATGAGCCCCACATATATAGCACTTAGGACTATCTGTAAGCTTGCGCTTAAACCGGTTAAGGTTGCTTAGTACACGGTCATGGCAGGCTAGCCATAAAAAAGCCCTTATTCTTTGTTGAACCGGGGCTAACCACACTACATCCCAACAATCTTCATCCAAAACGTCAGTGTGATGCTTCATGATGCTTATAGCCGATTTTGTAGTGAACTTACCCTTGTCACCCTCTTTCCAGTATACTAAATCACCACAATTCGGATCAAGTCTCACCTCGTACAATACTAAATCACCACAATGCCACTCCAAACATTCAACATCCCTGCTTTAGGCTCGAACATATCCACATCGCATCGACCTTTGCAATATTTTGCTCTTAAGACCCAAGACCAAAGAGCATTTGGTTCCGATAGCATTCTCCATCCCAATTTGGTGAGAAACGCGGCATTTGCTTATTTTGCCGAAAAAATTCAAACCCCTCCTTTCTCCTTGGGACGTTGTAATACTTCCCAAGAAAGAAGATGTATCCCACGCTTCTCATCATGCCCTCCCCAAATAAATTTTCGAGTCTTTTTATCTATCTCTTCACAAATAGATCTTGGGATCTTTGCAGACTGCATCGAGTATAATAAACCCCCGACTTTGATAAACTAACTTTTTGTCCTGAGGCTCGACAAAACCTCTCAATACTGCATTGCTCAATTTGAGCTTGTTCAACACTAGTCTCGGCATCGGCAAAAAGTATGATGTCATCCGCAAAAAATAAATTTGAAAGAATTGGACCATCGCGACTAGCTCGTACCAGTTTCCATAAAAGATGATATACATAAATGTCAAATCTTATATGCAACAATCATATAGTTTTATTTGATCAGATTTAATACTGTACTCAATATGTATTTCATAGTTGCTGGTTAGATGTCATATAAGTTCCAATTATTGATTTTTTTTTTTTAATGTTTAAGTATAAAGTTGGTTGAATTGATTAAGAATCTGTCATAACTTTATTAGTTGGTTGATACTTGAAGCATTATATAGAATTCCTCTCAATTTGATAATGATGCTGTGATCACCTACACTAATCGGACACTTGTATAACGTTATTCAAAGTGCATAAATGTTTCAATAATGTAATTACTGTATTTTAATTATTTTATGAACTTTATGAGATTATGCCCATTTAAACTTTGTTGATAATATTAAGTTGTAATTTTTCTACTTTGGATCTATCATAGGGAAAGAAAAAGCAATAATGTACACGAAATTCATTATATATTGGCATCAACCATCAATGCTTCACCTAATAGATTAGCATGCTTATATATGTTCAAGTTTTGTAAGTGAATTGGTTATTGGTACGTACACGTGTACAATATTCAATAATGCTAATGATTAATAGAGTAAGCAAAAGTAATTATTGGAGGAAATGCATAACGAAGAGTAGTGGGTGATTTGAATGAGACAAAGATAGACGGCCATGAGTGATTATAGAGCATAATGAATTGTGATTAATGAATGAGTGTGATTAATGAATTGTGATGAAATCATTATTTGGTCTTGGAATCACATTACATGCAATTGAATTGAAAGTCTTTTTTATGAATTTTAACTAAAACATCAAAAATTTGGAAGAAAGACATGTGAAATTATTATTTTTAATTAGTATTACTTGTTGCTTGTGCATTACCCAAAATTTTCTTTTGTACATATAGTTCGATCAATAAATTAGACAAAATAATACTTTGTACTCCCTTAGTCCCTTTTTGTTTGTCCCAATTTCTTTTTAAACCGTCCCTTAAAGATTGCTCCATACTATTAATACAGGAACCACTACTTTACTCTCACAAAAATACTTTAGATCCCACTACTTTTCTCTCTAATTTATTCCCCTTAACCAAAACTTAATAAAGTAATATTTCTACGGGGCAAACTATTAGGGAGGGAAGGAGTATGGTGTTTTGGTGTAGCCAAGAACATAACCAGCATACGTACTCCTTTGCAACTTTTGACTACTTTTCTCTCTAATTTATTCCCCTTAACCAAAACTTAATAAAGTAATATTTCTACGGGGCAAACTATTAGGGAGGGAAGGAGTATGGTGTTTTGGTGTAGCCAAGAACATAACCAGCATACGTACTCCTTTGCAACTTTTGACTTTTTCCGCAGCGCTAGGCCACTAATTGTAATCTTCCCAAACTTGAAATGTACAAACTTATTGAGGACCTGTGATGGCTGTGAATACTCAAAGCTCACATCTTTCATTGATCTATCTATATTCGTTAGACTATGACACAAGAACTGATAGCAGACCAATAAATTGAATGATACAGTTGAGCCAATACCAGACAACCAATTGGCCATACAAAAAATTGGGCAGATGATAGTTTGCTTAGCAGACAAAAACCAGGGAGAAAACTATCACACCCTGTCCACCACCCCGGCAAAAATGAGTATGAACACCGGCTTCAGAAACTAGCATGCCATATAGCTCCATCACCTTCTCCACACCGTTGGTGAATTTCCTCCATTCTCTCAACTGATCTACATAGGCCACTGCATCTCCAGTCAAATGATGCAGCGCAAGGGTTTCCTGCCTGTGCCTTCCATTCACAATCTGCACAATTGCACAAACATGACAAGGGACTAAGACAAAATGATGACTATTGGGGTGAAAGAGAAGGAGACAATATAATTCACACTGATTTGGTTTGAAAAGAGTAGGGCAATTTATTAAGCAAAACCATCAGTCTTTAGAAAGTATCAGACCCAATCATATTTTTTAATTATCTTGCAGCCGAATAATTTGCTAGTAATAGATGCACTTGTCCCCTTTCAATCAAACCATGAAGACAATTTATGTCACAAATTAAACAGAAAAACTGTAATAAAACTCATCTAGAAAAGAACGATGAACCAATGATGCCCAATGAGTAACTAGGTCTGCTAACTGTCTCTTCCTTTTCAAAAGTTGACATCAGATCGAGACACACACCTATATGAATGCTTGACCATAACCACTAAAGGCCAACAGAATACTTGATACAAATAAGGGTTGAACAAAATTACGTTTTTGACCTTTGGTAAAGTACCTCTACTATGAATCACTGCCTATTTGAGCATGTGCCAAGTGACATTGGCACACAACACTAGAGATATTCTAATAAGGTCTTTACTGGTCATGCTACTCCAAAAGGATCAACAAAAATAAGCAACCAAAGAAAATGATTGCTTTAACACTTGAACAAAATAGTAGTACACCCAAAGCTCACACGAACTAGTCTGTCACTAAGCTAAAACATTGTGCAACTCAAGCCCATGTGATCCTCTAACTTTCACAAAAGAGGGACCAAAAGAGAGTGAGCAATGTAAAAACAACACATGGGTGCATTGACAACATCTTACCAAGAGGGGTTCCACAGCAGAGGCTTCTATCATCAATATGATTGACATCAAGACCGATCAGCCAAGAACCAAGTGACACATCCTCATTGGCATATCTGTGTAGTACATCCCTAAAACATAAAAAAAAAAAATAACTAATTGAAAATCTGTCACCTACACTCTACACAAAATAGAGAGAAGATAAAAATAAAAGAACCCACTTATTTACTGAAATATAGGTGGCTAAGTCTTTTGAAATTGCATATATTTGGCCTGAGGCGTGTCTGAAATATTTGTTCCCTTCTTCGCCAAACTTCCAGAACTCTGGTTCATGGTACTTGACCCCCCTGCATAAAGCAGCAGTAAACTCTCAGTCCAAGTTCTTCAAGAAACTAGGAGAGACAGAAACCTTAATTTTTCTCACTTTTGGGACAGGACAAATCCAGACTTCATACAGCCTATGTAAACATGGGGCTTTAACCTCTGGCGCACAAGTGCAGAAACCACCAAACCTGACACAAACAAGTTATATTATATCTTTACACATATATCCAATTATCCCAACAGATAGAATTTAGTGAATATATGGGGATACTAACCAAGATTTACATGCACATCATCATCGACTTTAACGTAGAAGTCAGCATCCCACTTTGCAACAGCTGTTGAAAAGTAAATTTTAGTTTTTGAGGACAATTCATGATATCCTTCTGCATGGTCCTGCAATATAGCAAATTTCCATTTAGATCTTCCAAACCATGGATAAGATATAATAGTGTTACCGCCAACATTACAAGAACATAGGGGAATATATCTTAGTATTCTTCTTTTAATTTGCAAATACTAAGTACTATATAGCATAGCAACCATAAGAGAAATACCAAATTACTTCATGAGGATGTTATATTCAGTGCATTGAAGTCTTTGTAGGTTTCAACAAGTTCTAGTCGAACCCCAAGGATGCCTATGAAATGCTATTCAGACAATCAAACGGCACAAAAAAAAATGAAAAGATTTTGCACGAGACCTGTGTGAAATATGTATTTAGAGACATAATGCGTCCCTAGATGGAGGTTAACTTTTTATTTTGGATAGGTTGTCAAGTTTTAAGGATAACTTTCAACATATTAACTGGACCATACAATAATAAATGCGAAATATGTCACTAACTCCTTGTCTCATAGAAATTTTGTACTCCGACAAGTGTGTACAAGATTGACTGTTTAAACTAGAGACTTAGCGTAAATATCAATCAATCAAAGCCTTAATCCCATAAGTGGGATCGCTACATGAACCAAAAGTGATTATTCCGTATAGTCATCCACTAAGCGTAAATAGCATGGATATAAATTCTGCATAATTTATCCACACGCCTCACTTACCAATCGAAAAAAATCTTTATATTGAGCTTCTTCTACGTCAAGGACCCGATCTAGAACTCCACCAGGGCTAGAACTGAAACAAGGATAATAATAACATATACATTCAAGCATGTATCTTACTAATATAGTAAAATATAACCAAGAGTCCTAGACAAGTAAATTTTGATTATAACTATACCTGTGTCCTATAACAAATCGCACGACAATACCGTTCTCTTTTTCCAACTTTTTTAACCGCTCACC
Organism: Chenopodium quinoa; assembly: GCF_001683475.1. Classification (NCBI taxonomy): domain Eukaryota; kingdom Viridiplantae; phylum Streptophyta; class Magnoliopsida; order Caryophyllales; family Amaranthaceae; genus Chenopodium; species Chenopodium quinoa. The sequence continues at coordinate 1,037,028 of NW_018743175.1, forward strand.
TGTTGAAAAAAGCAAGAAATTTACAAGAATAAGACTTTTCCTAATGAAGGATTTGATGACTGACATAGTCAAAAGTCAAATGAACCTTGCGGCATCCAGGTTTCTCTTATTGAATTCCTGCGTTTTCTGCTGCTAAATGCAGTCATAATTCCCATAAAAAAGAAAATCTTGGGACGGTGCTTTTGTTGCTCAATTCCTTTTGTTGTAGTGGTTGGAGTTGACACTTCATCGTGAACTTTGGAAGCTCTTGCTGCAGCCAGCTGCATCTCTAAAGAGGACATGGACTTGTCCAGTTTCCTGTACATGTAGTAATGTTGTCAACAATGCATCAATACAAAAGAGAACTCTTGAATAGTATAGGAAGTCATCACAATTGCTGTAGAAAGTTACATGATTACGTTGTGCGTATGAGAAACTTGAGAAAAGATATCCCTGGCTTGTAAAGATGCTTCCTGTTCCTTTATGTGCAAAGGTAAAGTTACACACACACACATACAAAAAGGTTGGAGAAAATGCAGTGTTCATGTCATCAATTCAACTTGCCTTGTTCTCACAGTTTATTAGCGGTTGATTTTGTATCTCATTCTGCTTTGGCAGCAAAGACCTGCTTTCCACTGTTACTGATTCAGGAATTGCCTGGAACCTATGGATAAGTCAGCAGACATTTGAAGAAAATAGCTGGAGATACAAAGTCAGCTGACAAGTCTATAATTTATATGTGGTCAAAGGATATCATGGACAATGGCCTAGGAGGGCTAGGACCATACTAGTCTGTCTACTCAGGTGACTCCTTGGACAGAGACAGACCCAAAGTTCTACAGCATTAAAGATAGTACCAACAAGAAAATACGAGCGAACACAATTGGGCTGATTGACAAGGGAGTTTCATGTGCTTTCCTTAGACAGCCTGATCCCAAAAGCGGTGCAAGCTTTTTCAAACTCTCAAACACAAAAAGAGGTACAAGCCTGTTTTCCAATAAGAAAAAGAAGATATATATTAACAGATTTTTAACCCTCACAAAACGACAGACCATTCTAAGAGATGTCAAATTGTGAACACATAGATTTCTATTATTTGAGTTCCTCTTACTCTTATATGAATATTTACCTACTTCAATATCCCAAACCCAACATATCTCATGCCTAGGAATTTGAGTCGTTCCACACCGGCAGCATCACCCGCTGCCCCCACCAGTTTGTCACCCTCAGATTAACAAGACCTAAGAATCAACTACTGCCTGGCTCATTAATATATAACTCCTTCCACTTCCATGACTACACTGAAGTACTAATTGTGCGCCTATTGCTAATATTGCATACAAAATTACAAATAAATTAAGCCCACACACTCTGTCTTCCTTTCATAACTGAATTGATCAACAGGAGTCTCAATACATTTCAAGAGGATTTTTAAAAGTGGTTGGACGCATGAATAATGAATTACAAGCACAGATAAACTATGAGTGGGTGCGGATATGAAAACATAATTTTGATGACTCGGTAGAAAAACACAAGGCTATATTGGTTCTTAGTTTTATAGTGCACGCAAAAGAATGGAGAGGACTGTGAGGTTACTATTCTCCTGTGGCTAAAACGAATACAGTCAATCAGTTGCACAAAACTGGTAATCCTACCAGATGGATGAAAAAAAATAAAGCCATTCTGTGGCATTGTACTAGAAGATGTATGTATGGAACTTCTTCAAAGGTTACTTGGTCTAAGAGTTAATGTGGTGTCTCAAGATAGGGTCTTAACCAGACAGCACCCAGCATATCCTCTAAGGCTCTAAGGCTTTACCTCCAACCAGAAAAGTCTACAACTAAAAAATTCCCCAGACAATGATTAGCAAAGTATCTACAGCCTTTATGGCTTTATGTCAATGGATCATGCAATCCAAGAAAAAGTATTTCTTTTTTCAAGTAAATGGAAGGGAAACACCATTGTGGTAGTGTTGCTATGTATAGATTAAGAATTGTGATCTCATACAAGCCTCTCTTATCAGCAAGGGCCATTTGGATACTTTTAGATTAGGAATTAAAGAGGTCGGCTCAAAAGATTTTCATACCACAAAACCCATGATTTTAGCATGACAAATGCAAAGCCATTATAACTTCCCATGGTTCCTCAGTTTCTCACTTCAATCTAACAGCAACATGAAATCCTTTAACCGGAGCTACAACTTATCAAAGTCTCATTTGCCTCATTGGCAAGCTAGCTACTTCATCATTAATACTACAAATGGATTGCATTTACAATATATATGCTCACACAACCGTACATCCAACCACTACACACTTGCAAGAAGCAAAATGAGTTCTTGTACATGTTGCTGCAATTTCTGGACAATAAATTTGGATGTCTAGGATATTAACAGCTCAATACTGTCAAGTTTAATGGCATGTTGTCTAAAGTCTTATGTCCATAAACCAACCACATGCTTTTAAACCTTACTCGGCCACTTTCATATACCTCGAAACAAAAACAACTAGTTGCTGAACCAATAGCATAAATTGAATACAGAGCCATGTCTATTGCGGCCAATACAAGTTTTTCTGTAAGAGTGCGAAATTTTAGTACTAAACTGTCACGTAGAGCATGATATAATTTATACGAGCAAATTGATGCCTCATCATATTAACCATCATGAACAAGTAATTGATTTCGTCACCAAAGTTCTTACATTATAGTTTATACACATGATCCTTTTCTTTCAAACCTAAGACTTTTCATCACACATCCACTTTCCGCTTAAAGAGGGGTGTAAAGAGTTCATATAGTCATTTCAAGAGGATTAGTTACACTAGGGTCAAAATAGATAATTTTTTATCAAGGATTTTAGTTATTCTATTTTCCTAATGCATGCTAGTTTTCTATAATAACTTTTGCTATTTTGTAACTATGACAGAACAATTTTTTGCCTCCTTGATCTTACCATATTAAAGTCTATGTTAAAAATTTGCAACGTTAATTAAACTTATTAAACCTAACTCGTTAACACGTAATGGTCCAAACTTATCAGAACATATATTAGACAAAAGGTTAATCTACTCATATAATTCATTTTATTACTCAGAAACGAACACAACACTAAATTAATATAGATTTATTTTCCATTTCCAATATTTTGACAGGAAAAAACAGTAATCTAAATTTAGATTAGTTTAATCCACACCAAAATACATTATTAATGATTAATGAAGCTTCATTACGCTTCTAGAATCACGACATTCTACTGTACAACAATAATAAATCCAGTAAAATAAATCAAAGGACAAATATAGAAATGTAATCCTCAAACAAACAAAAAATCTACTAATTAAATCCTTCCTAATATAATTAAATAAAATTCCGAAATCGAGAAGAAAAAGAGAGAGAGTTTCACCTGTTGACGACAAGAACGCCGCATAAGAAGCTAGCGATGCAGAAGAAAGTGACGCATCGAGCAGAAACTCCATTACTAAACTTGTGAGGTTTAATGCCTCCCATTTACGTTGATTTTGTTTCGCAAAATTGTTAAATACATTCAAATTATGAAGAATTTTCCGCCATTAATGAAGATTTTGTTTAACAAATGCTCTATAAAATTGCCAGAAAACTTGGTAGAATTTAGAGAGAATATCGGATGAAACGTAGATCTAATAGAAATATGAAATAAACATAATGTTAATAGATTGTAACAATATGGTGATGAAATGCAGCCGAGAATAAGTGAATTGTTCCAAGTGTTATTATTGACGTATGAGTAGTGAGGAGTGGGTTGGGTCGATTTGTTTCTGTGTGCTATATAGACAGGGTTGGCTCCAATTATACGTTGTCCAACAATTTTTCAAATTTTAAATTTTTTTAAGGATGATTTTGGTGCAGTGGCCTGGACGTTTAATATGAGTTTATGTCTTTATAAGGTGAGCAAGCCTCGGATTATCACCTAATTAAACAAAATGTGTGAATTATGACAAATTTGCAATTAAATAATAAAAAATAAAAAAACTTTTATCAATCACTTTGATATTTTTGAAATACAATTAAGGGGGCATTTGGTTCGCATAGTCGTTGGATTTGGAATCAAGAATAGGGTTAAGGTGGTATCAGGTTGGAACTTGATACTCTCTTTGTCCCTATTTTTTTATGCTTCATTTGACTATGCACGATTCATAAGATGCGTTTTAAACGTCTATATCTTTATTTCCATAAATCTAAGGATGATTTCGGTGCGGTGATCTAATGACGTTTAGTATGAGCCTATGAGGTGAGCAAGCCTCGGGTTATCACCTGAAAAAACAATTGTGTGAATCAAATGACAAATTATTAGTAATCAAATTAAAAAACTTTTATCAATCAAGTTGATAACTTTGTAATACAATTAACAAGTATGAGGCATACGCCCACGTTTGATGAAAAGTTGTTGATTTAATTATAAGTGCATCACTTGATTTGCTTTTTTTATTTTTTCATAGTTAAAGCTATGATTTTCTTGCCAAGTTGGGTAATTCGATTTCAAATACAATTCAATGCTGATCAGGCCAGGTTTGTTCGACCGAGTCATTATTGGTTCATTCAATCTCTCATGCAATGGATTCATGTGGGTTTAATTTTAAGTCATTCGATTTTAGATACATATTAGTAATAAAATATTAGTTGTATTTGGTTTTCTTTTCTATCAATGAATTAAACCTAAAATAACACATTAATGTCAAAGATGTTCGACACATGATCAAAACAACACAACACATATAATTAAATGACCAGGTTAGTGTTGAGGTTCCACAACCCATTTATGACAAGTTTGCAGTTTTAAGTTAAAGGGGTATGCTAATGAACTGAGACCGAGCCTAAACGAGCTCGACATTGGTGAGCTGGCTCGAGCTCCAAGCTCGATTTGAGCTCAATACCCTGTAGGCATAGCTCGGCTCGGACTCAATTAACAAATATCCGATCTAATATCAAATTTACCTATTTGTATCAAATTATTTTAATTGACAACATAATTTCCTTAAATTATGCCCCATATATGAAAATAACCCCGACCTAGTTGTCTATAAATTAATTTAGGTTACATAGTATTTTATAAAAAAAATAAAATTAATATTAAAAAAACGAGTCGAGCTAAGGATAGATCGAGTTTGACTTGTTAAGATCTCGAGCCGAACCCGAATTCGAGTTGAGCCTGCTCAAGCTGTTCTTTGACCGAGCCGAACATTGAGTAATTTGCGAGCATACTCGGCTCATTAACACCCTAGGTAGTAGGTATGCTAACAGAGTATATTAGAAATTAAACTTACTACAAAAACGACATCGTTTTGGCAACTAATCCAATACAACCATCATCCAAATCGCAAAACAAAAGTAGAGGATAGGCCTCACTCTCCAGTCTCCACAATCCTTCATCTTTCACTCCTCACTCCAACACTTCTTCACCAATTCGAGCTCTGTAACAACCAACAATGGCGCAACCTCTATCTGCCTACCATTACCACCATGCCGCAGTTGCACCATCTTCTTCCTCCATTACTTCCCCAAAACCCAGAAAACTTTCTTCCTCTCTCCTCACTCCTTCTTCCCTAAGCTTATCCTCTAACCCCAGAAACTCCCTTCAATTTTTCAACAACAAACTCTTCCTTTCTTCTCCTTCTTCTTCTTCTTCTTCGCACCGTCGTCTTTCGGTTGTTGCCATGGCTCCCAAACCCGGTGGCAAAGCTAAAAAGGGTATGTCCAAATTTCAACTATTCATCTTCATATATCCTAATTATATACTGCTATATGTTATACTTGTTCCGTTCTTTAATTATCGAAACAATTTGACTTTTGCGCTATTCATATACTTATACTTGTACTAGCTTGTATGATGAATTGGGAAATGTGAAATTAAATTGTGGGTTTTGTTTGATTTTGGATGTGGGGACCAGTAATTGGAGTGATAAAGCTGGCTTTAGAGGCCGGGAAGGCGACACCGGCGCCACCAGTGGGACCAGCATTGGGTTCGAAGGGTGTGAATATAATGGCATTTTGCAAGGATTATAATGCTAGGACTGCTGATAAACCTGGTTTTGTTATTCCTGTTGAGATCACTGTTTTTGATGTTAGCACCCCTCTTTCCCTTTTAATTAAATTTTCCTTAATTTCTTAAACTTTGTTGTATATTGTGTTAATTTTGATTTGAATTTGGTTGATTACAGGATAAAAGTTTTACTTTCATCTTGAAGACTCCACCAGCTTCTGTTCTTCTTCGTAAGGCTGCAGGTATATCTCTATATTATCCTGGCTTTATAGTGATTGGTAGAGTTGTGGACTTGTGGTTATATTACAAAGTAATCGAGTACTATTACATTGATATTGTGAACTATGAGGTGACAAATTTTATGGCAACAAAACTAAGTTTATATAATGACCGGCAGGGGCGAAGCCACGAGTTAACTATAACAGTGACTGATAAGTTCTTAATACTTTAGTACCATGAAGTATGAAATAGACATCTTTGAAGTGTTTGGTAGCGTTGCCCCTGAATGATGAAGCATTAGGAATGGGAGAATATTGATACAATTGCTTTACTATTAAGGCTTGTAAAATAAGGCTTGCTTGAAATTATAAGAAATACCCCATAGGAATTGAGGCCATTGTAGACAAAGTTCAATTGCAGCCATAATAGTAGTTCAGTTCAGTTCAATTCCTAGAATGTTGAGCAGGTATGCATTCCGGCACTTGGATATGATTTTTCCTTTGAACATATATGGGATGCCATCCTAGTAAATTATATGCTTCTTATAAATCTCTAGCCTAGCCATAGCGTTGAACTCTTCAAGGAGTGATCCTACCGAGAGGGTGCATGGGTGAGACAGCACTACAGCAGTAGAAGATTAGAGATTATGTTGACATTGAGCTTTCTCTCTACATGCAAAGCGATTTTATGCTATAATGCTATATGTTGGCCTTGAACTAGATCATTATATCTCGCTATCATGTTCAACATGAGTGTCTTTCTGCTATGTAGTCCACATTGTTATCTTTGTTGATAATGCCTGTGTGGCAGTGCCAGTGCCAGTGCGTGCCCTAAGCAGAATATATTTAGTTTTATTCATATTGGTGTCATTGTTTTGATTTGACTTGGACAAGGTTGTATTGAATTCTTTCTTATGTTTTTGTTGAAAATTGAAAGTACTTTTCTCCAAACCAGACCTGGGCATGCTTGGCCAGTTAGTCTTGTTTGCCTCCTTCTAGCGACTGTTTCTTTTATTTTCCCTTTCTCATGAGATTTTAGGGGTATGGGAGGTGGGGAGATGGGAGTGTTGTGTGGAGGGGTTGGGTTTTTGTCCTTTAATGTCTGACCTAAAAGCATGGAAATTGCTCTATTCTTGTGAGAGGGTCCATCATGCATGTCTTCTTTGGACAGCAGTTTATTGGGATTTACCACATGCATTTTTATCACAAATCTTAAAAAATGATATGTTTTTTCTTGTCATGGAAAATGGTGGATGTTGGGCCCATTTCTTCAGAGATGAAGCATATATTTCAGTAGCTCAAAGCCGAGTGTAGTAATTAGGTAAAGCATACTTTCCCAATCAATAAAGGATTGGGAAGAGATGCTGCATTCTAATCTTGTAGAGCTCCATTTAATACTTGACTAACTTTTAGATTATAGAGAACATGCAATTTACTTGATCAGAAGGCCAAGGGTGACAAGTATTATGCCTATATATATATATGGTTCCGACCTAACTTAAAACAGCTTAGTGTTTAAGGGGCACAATTTTGCAAAGCTGTCGTTATGGACTTATGGTTTGTGTATCTAATCTTACAGTAGATTATGAATATGAGATGATGAGATAATGACATGTTGAGCCTTTGAGGACTGGGAAAGTGGGAAAGTCCTAACTTTTGGTTTCAATTGTTAGTTCTTTTAATTTCTTGTGTTTTGGTGACTGGATAATGATCTGTTAATTACATCAGCATTCATTCAATAAAATGCTGTTAAACTGTGATGATTGTCAATGCAGGTGTTGAAAAGGGATCAAAGGACCCAATGAGAGAAAAGGTGGGGAAGATCACAATTGACCAACTACGACAAATTGCCAATGAAAAGTTGCCTGACTTGAATTGCTCAAACGTTGAATCAGCAATGAGAATTATAGCAGGAACTGCTGCTAACATGGGAATTGACATCGACCCTCCTGTTCTAGAAAAGAAGAAGAAAGAAGTTATCCTCTAAGTAATTTTGTTCATTTACTTCATTTTGTAGTCAATCTATTCAGGCTGTTTAAATGTTCTCTGTGATCGATTCTTTTAAGATGTTGTGTAACTCGGACTTACTACTTTGTTCAAGTTTAAATAGAGTCTGCCAATTGTAATTTGCTCATTCTTCTCTTACTCTCTTGGCTAGGTTGATTTCTTTCCTAGGATTTATGGTGATCTATGGGTTCGTCTATATTTCTCTCTTTTACTACGAACGATGTCGAAAGAAGATTATAACAGACTTTTCACAAGAATTGGTCATAATCTGCCATCATTTAGATCAGCACAATGTCATATTTACGCGTACTTCATCGTACAGCAATGAAGGATCCTACTCATCGAGATAAGATTGACTAGAGCAACTTGTAAAATAATGACAAATACAGTCGGGTTATTGTTTATAGTTTTGACTAAACATGCAAAATTCCGTTAATTTAGCCACTATTATAATATGGTTTTCGTTAATACGCAAGGAGTTACATTTGCAACTTTTTGCAAATTGCAAATGCGGAGTATTTCGTGTGATTTAGCTGGTAATGAAATGGCATTTCAGTACAAGGAGATAGATCAAGTCCTCCACCGACTAATAACTAATATGCCACATGAGACATGACAACTTTTATTTTTTTTATTTATTTTTTATTAATATAGTTAAATTTGACGCACAAATCAGATATAAATTTGATTATTAATCTATATAATTGAATATTAGTGAAAATTATTAAAAAAAGTAAATATTTTGAAACTTCCCAATAAAACCTACCCAAAAACATTTTACATGATGAGGATTGATTTTCATATATTGTTGTTAAAATTATACTATAGTCAAAATTATGTATATAAGCAATGTAAAAAATCAGAGGGTGTCAATTATTATGCAATGTTGCAATCGGAAATTACTACTACAAGCTATATGTATATTTGAACTCAAAAACCGAACTGATTTTTATTCCGATTCAATAATTTGGACCGATATTTTGAAGAACATGTGAGATGATCCAAACTAATTAATACGTGAGTAAATTTTATGTATCCGAATATCCAAAAAACCATACTCCCATGATCCCATCTTTGCATCCAATTAGGAGTTAGGACCAAAACCAATTATGTCATATCAATTGTATATGACCACGACAACTAAATTAAGACTAACGAAATATTTTATATTCCCCTAACAAATCTCATCGCTAGAATCCACAAGAAAGACGTTTTCTTAAAATATTTGTTCATGGCACGAAGTTGAATTGAGCCATTCATGACACACACAAACTCTCCATGATCTTGACCAGATTTTAGGAAGGTGGGGACAGCAAGACGAGCCAACGCGTCCTGCCATCTCAATTCTATAACGTTGACCCTCCCTTTTTCCAATTTGCAACTTTTTAAATTTATTTAGTACCTTCGCATTTCATTCAAATAATTATTAAAAAATTAAGTTCTAACCTTATAAAAACCCCTCAAAATTAGGAGATTATCTAAGAATTCTGTAGATCTCCGTCTTTTCTGTCTTCTTTCATTGCATTAACTCTCTCATTTTCTGCAACTTCGCTCATTTTTTCTGGGTATGTTTCTCATACTCTTTGATTTTTCTTTTCTTTTCTGGGTATAAATGTGTAATGTTCTTGGCTTGCATTTTGTTTTATTACATTGTTTTGTTATCCACTTGTCATTTGTTGCTTTCTATCCATTGTAATAATTTCTGGGTTTTGCTCTTTGCTTGATTATGTCTTTGATTGTGTTTGAAAATTATTCTAATTAGTACGAGGTTTCATTTTTATGGTAGGATTATTATGTTCTTCATTGTTAATTAGACTAATTTATCTATTAATTCATTTTTATGTATAAAGAAATCAAGGGTTCTGGTTTAATCTGAACAAATTGGGCGCTGTAGAAATCATTGTTGATTTGGATCTTAATTATCAACATGAATTATTAGTTACTCACAAAAATCACATGCTTGATGAAGTGCTCCCCCATTTCGAAATAATGCGCTAAACACGATTTTATAAGAACTTTGACCTCGTATTTTTACCAATGTAGATTAGTATAAATGATTTCTTTAGATATGATTTCAACGAAAAGATCATTTGAACAATGTAGGTCAACACATACTATGAATAAATTAATAGTCAAAATTAGACGAAATATTCGAATGTTGCCTAGCATTGAGGTGCAACCTTAGTGGCATTTGCTGCCATCTCCTGATCCTGTGGTTGCTGGATCGATGCTCGTGGGGGTGGGACGCAGGGCGGATATAGAGGGGCCGTAACTAAGGCGTCATTATAGGCTGCCAGGCTGAATGTGGCAAAGTTTTGATGATTTGCCGCCTATGTGCTCTTACCAAAAAGATTGCAATAAGGTCTTAGGTCCTACACTAGATGAAAGAGTCTATACGCTCTAGTTAGCTCAATTCATAAGAATTATGGTTAATAATAGGTAGTTAATCACTTGCACTAAATTCTAAGGTATTGTGGCCATTTGAAATTTGAATTGAGGAAAGCAATGGGATCTTAGGGTTCTTCTGTTAAAATATGGTTGACTTGCTTTTCTTTCCCCTTGAGTCCTAACGCAATTGGACGGTTCAAACCATGTCCATTTTTGCCCTTCTATCCCCTTTGACAATTTTTGTATAATTTTGGGAATGTTTTTGCGTATACTGGTTCTAAAACATTATTAATGTGTTATCATGATGTAATTATTCATTTTGTTACTTATTCCAGAAATATGGCTAAAATGAATGGTGTTGAGGAGATAAATGGTGTTGCGGATCAATTTAATGAAATGCGCCGCCCAACTCCAAAATTGAACCAGAGGATCATTTCTTCAATGTCAAGGAGATCCGTTGCTGCCCATCCTTGGCATGATCTCGAGATTGGTATCTATCTCGATATGTTATTTCCCCATCGTTCTGTCTATTGTCTACATTGTAATTAATTGGTTTCACATGTTCTGCTAACAGGACCCGATGCCCCTGAAATTTTTAACTGTGTAAGTAGTCATCTGCTTCTGCTCTGTTTGCAGAACTTCCTCCTAAGGCTGGGCTTAAATCCTTGATTGTATTTGACCTGGCAATTTCTGCTTTGCAAATGTAACAAAGAATTTATGAAACCTTCTATTGCAGGTTGTTGAAATTAGTAAAGGAAGCAAAGTCAAGTACGAGCTTGACAAGAAGACTGGGCTTATCAAGGTGAGCTCATATTCTCACTCTCCTATTCTTTACGTGCCACTTTCCTTGCTGTTACGCAAAGGATAAAAATCAACAATTAGATACTCTTTTTTAGCTGCAACTGCAATATCTGTTTCAAGTTTTATTATACTTGTCTATGGTAGCAAAACTAGCAATTATGAGTAGTTTGTATTTATTCCCTCATTCCAGACATTTCAAATGTTTCTTCTTTTTCCAGGTTGATAGAATTTTGTACTCGTCTGTGGTCTATCCTCACAACTATGGGTTTATTCCACGTACATTGTGTGAAGATGGTGATCCCATGGATGTGTTAGTGCTTATGCAGGTAATGTCACTGAAGATATGCATAATAGGTGTATTTCTGGCTGCCATATCACCTGCTTTGTGTGGGATAAGGAAAGAATTATAGAAGTTTGCTACAAAGGCTGAATTATATGTCATATTTTCCAGGAACCAGTTGTCCCAGGTTGCTTTCTCCGAGCCCGTGCCATTGGTCTGATGCCTATGATTGATCAGGTTCTAGAAGGGTTATTATGCTTAAATGTTCGAAGATTGTCATGGCTGTTACTTAGGTTTAATGTTGACAACTTTTGTTTTATCCCTTGAACAGGGTGAGAAAGATGATAAGATAATTGCAGTTTGTGCTGATGATCCTGAAGTTCGCCACTACACTGACATCAACCAACTTCCTCCTCATCGTTTGGCTGAGATCAGACGCTTTTTTGAGGACTGTATCCTTACCAATTTTATAGTTTATAAGCTGATGAGTTTCATAAAACTTCTAACTTGTCTGTAGAATTTTAAACTCTTTTTTTTAACTTTCATGAATGCAACATAGCTTTTTCTTAACGGTTTTTTAGACAAGAAAAACGAGAACAAAGAGGTTGCTGTGAACGAGTTTTTGCCACCCCAAGTTGCTCATGATGCCATCCAGCATTCCATGTAAGTAATACTGTAATATGTTATCAAACTTCTGTTGCTTGTTCTCTTGCCAATTAACTCTAATGGCCTATCTTCTATTTTTATTGCTATTTCAGGGATCTTTATGCAGAATACATTCTACAGACACTGAGGAGATGATTGTCAGTTAGATTTTTTTGCCAGCCGTATTCTGAAGTAATATTGAAGGATTTGGCTACAAATATCACATGACTCTAGATGCTACATATTGAAGAGTCTGTTGGAGAAAAAAAAACAAAAAAAAAAACAGAATTTTTTATTTGTTCTTATGTATTGATTTATTTTTCTAGCTGACATTGTAGTAAGCTTCAACAAGCTTCATGAACTTGGAAGTTTTGTTTCTTAGATCATGTTTGTTTTTGGTTGCTACTGTAATGCTGCTCAACGGGAATTTTCTTTCATTTCAACTCTGTAATTCAGTTGATAAACTTGAATGAAACTTCAGAGAACCTTTGTTTTTATGCTGTGTTTCAGATTGCAGTCATTCACACCAAGTCTCTACTTATGGTCAAAACTCCGAGTCAAGTTTTGCATTGTAAATTTTGTGAATCATATCCCTATGATCATCCGCAAGATTCTCCATCAATCCCCTGTGATCGTCCGCAAATATCTTTTTCCACACTTACTTCGTTCAAGTGATATATGACCTCTCTCAGCTTTAAGTCTCCAACATCCCAATCCTTCACTTTCCTTAATGGTGCATCTAATTTTTCCCCTCACAAAGTTTCAAATTATGTCAACATGAGAAATTCTTCCTACACTCATTCTTAAACTGTTAAAATTTGGGAAAGGAAGGGAGCCAAATATAAAATTACCCCATCCGGCCACCCCTTTTGCCCCTATAACTTTGTCTCAACTCTCAAGAACTATACTTCTGGAGTCGTTCCTTCTCCTATGAACCTTTATACGAAGTATAAATTCGGAATAGGAAAGGCTAAACTTGATTGTTATTATAGGAAGACCATGTTTCCATGTGGTTTATAAGATAATGCATGAAATCAGTAGTTCCAAGTTCTGACAATATGGACTACAATAACCAAAAGTTGTGCCCACAGTCCTGCGATATGTGGTATTAAAATTACTACATTCACATCCCTCTGTTTATTCTGGTAAATCATACAACATGGTTCTCCATAGAAAAACTGTCAAAATTGTAGACCGGAAAATTTCCTTTCTCAACAACTTGGAGCTCTTTCATACCGCAGAATATGAGCAAAATTGGCAATTGGCATGCATGGTACCACAATGTTCATGCTCAAAGTTACAGCACATAACGTGACAAAAGCTAAGTAATACTACGTAATAGAGTTATTTATGAGATGACAAAAGTTACAGGACTTGAAAAATTGCATTGTTATGAGATGATCATTAAATTTGCAACATCAGTATTTTTTAAATGAAATCTATTCAAAGCATGGTGTATAACTTGCATTTAGCTCAGCATCCCTCAAGACTATCGTTGTTGGCTAAAGAGAGCTTTGCTAATTATACCAGTAGCCTCAATATACCGATCCACACATCTTGAAATACAGCTGCTCTCACTTCCACTTAAGCTTGACCCAGGTTTTGTTATGCACTTCTCGAAGCACTTCCCCCTGACAGTCTGTAGACATAATAAGAAAATATATAGGTAAAAAATCAATGCATGCAATTAGGAAGGCTGTTCTTCTAGTTTTACATCTTACTCATATCATAAACAATTAAACACCAAGACAATTTGGACAGAGATAAATGGTTAACAACACAAACATAGCACAACTAGCTGTTTTTCTGTATTATGTTAATCTGTTATTAGCTCACAAAAGAAAACCCCATCTATTTGGCAGTACAAGAAAACCCCATCAAGCTACATTAAGCTATTCTTTTAATGATCAAATGAAAATGGTCTCAGTTCTTATGCTTCAAATTATACTCTTACAATTTTGGAAGAAAATAGAGTAAAAAAGAAACACCATACAATACAACATTTTTACTCAACTAAACTAAGGGTAGCATAGTGTGAAGTTAATATATACTTTGTATTACAATTTCCTTACATAAAAAACTATTCAACAAAAAATTATAGCCACATTGTGTCATCTACTCTTCATAGTTAACCCATTTAATAATTTTTTTTTTAAATAAAAAATACTTCAATAAAATATTTGATATCCCAAATATTATTTTAATCCACTCTACATCACTTAACTCGAACGAGACCTTGAAAAATTCCAATTACAAAAAACATAATGTACAACTATTATTTTAATATATATTGAGAAATGCGGATGTCATTCAAATAGGCTCTAAAAATTATTGTGAACATTTGGAGATCACCAAAACTTCCTTCTAAAGGATTAATATTGGGTTATTGCTATATTTCAATATGTATGAAGTGTACAGATGGCAGGAGCGTGTAATAACATGCAATCCAAACCATACGAGAACCAGTGTATAGCCATGAGAAAACTAACCTATAACCATCAACCTAATGTATAATTGAGAAGATAAATCATAACAAGAAAACAAATTTTTGCATCCTCCTCTGTTAAGTTTGTGAAGCGTAGAAAATAATACAGGTTGAAAGTAGTATTCCCAATAGCAAGAAATGCTATAATTTTTCATACCCTGCGGCCACGTCTTACCTTTGACTTTCTCTCCTTCCCAACACATATCTCCTCCACCTTCCCTCTTCCCATCCTCTATTTTATTTATTTGACAAGAAGCCATACGAAAGAAAATAAAGCTTTAAAATTGATATATGTACGAGACTACGAGTGCACTCTCTCCACCCAAAAATGTTTAGGACTCCACATCGGGCATTGTTTAATCATTCAAATACAGCAAATTATACATTGGATCCTTCAAATTTGTCGAACTATTCTCACGCTCTCCTCATTACTCAATCTTAAGAAGGATTTCTAATCATAAACTCTAACTGTCTCTGAACATTCTAAACTAGTATAGACTACAATTTCCAGACCTGGTGAGCTAATTTTCAAATTACAATAGAAATTTGAGTTCGGTTCAGTATTTTCCTTCAAACTAAATAATCAAAGTACCAGAATTTCCCCTAATTCCTCAAATTTACAAGTTTTCAACAAGCTCTATAAATAAACAAAACCAACGAGTTATTCAATTCAATACATCTCAACTTCAATTGATGTAATCGCAACACTCATGAATCATATTCATGGAAAGTTCAACAATAATCAATAGTTCTAATTTCACCAATTTAAATGAATAATGTAGGAATCCTTATACTTCAAACAAATCAATATATGCAAATATCAACTAAATTTCATTCAAATATAAAAAACTTTCAACAAAAAAATCGGAAAATACCTCAAGAAATTCTTCAGCGTAGGCTTGAGCAAGCTGATTTTTGACCTGATCCATAATTGCTTCGGGATTAGGTTGAGCAGCAGATGATCCATTCGTGGAAGATCCAAATGAATCCATGATTTTTCTCTCTCCTCCTTAATTCACCGGCGATTTTCTCTCTCCTATTTCTTCAACTGATAAACCCTAGCTTAAACCTTTTACGGAGTATATCGTATTTGCCCCTTTCGCAAGCTGGAAACTAGATGGGCTGGGCTCTTTACGGTTTTTAGTGCCTTGGACTTTTTATGAATCCTTTTTTGGTCCACTGTTGTATTTTCGTTGTCCAATACTATATAAGTAAAACTTTCACAATACTTCCTACGTTCCAATTTATAGTAAGGGTGTTTGGTGGTGAGCATATTAGGACACAATTAGATGATTTGACCAAAGCCTAAAGGATTTTATTGAACTAGCATCTCTTATAGGTCACTACTTTAGGGTTTAGAGTACAGGAGGGAGGGTAAGGGTAAGGGAATTTCCCTACTCCCAAACATAAGTATTTGGTGGGAAACTCAACACCAACTCTACAAAACTTGCTTTTTTTTGGAAGGTAAGATGGAGGAGCTCACTAAACCGATACTTTTCACAGGTTAAACCAGACTAGCTCCACAGGTCAACGCTTGAGGGTAGAAGGGGGAGGTAAGGGAATCCCCTTACTCTCAAGCAAATTTAGTTGGTGGGGCTCGAAAGGTGAGTTCCCCACCAACTCCACCAAGTTTTGCTTGTCTCTACAAAACTTGCTTGGTACAAGTATAGGGTATTTCTAATGAATCCGATACTTCAATAGTAAAATCCTACATCATACAGAGTACTAGTTTTGTTATTTTCACTCTATTAAAATAAAAATAAAAAAATCATAAAACCATAAAACCATAAATTCACAAAATTCGATGGGCAAGTGATAGGAACTGATCTCACATCACCTGAAATCGGGAAAGAACTATAACCATCTGGACTATCTCTCACTCTCAAATTATATTAAATTATTTGATCAATCATAGTTAAAATCATTGGACAATGCCATCACAAAGTCATCGGTCCAATACAAAACACTTCGAAAGGCAATTTACAATATAGCCTTAGGCTTTGGAGGCCCAATACATAATCCCAAAACACATAGCCCATATAAATCCATTACCTCGATTCAGGATAAAATTGGAGTATAAGATGTGTTCGATTATTCGTTACTTCGATTGAAGGTCTAAAATAAACCTATTTTATTATTTTTGGTGTTCCTCCCGCTTTACCCTTTTGGACTAATTCAGATTCGAGGATCAATTGTGAGTGATTAGGGTCCAGTCTCTTCCCGATGTTGTTGCGGGGGATCGAACACGCAGTCCTACCTACCAAGTGTAGCCCCAATCACCACTACAACAACAGCCAATTGGTATAAAATTATTATATGAAGGCACAAACAAACTATATGTTTTTTTTTGAAGGTAAGATCAATTTATTGATAAGAAGCCATACGACATCTACAAAAGAGATCATAAACGATAAATACAATGAAAACTGAATCAAATAACAATTCTAATTCTATAGAACTACGATCGTGAGTGAGATTTGACATTGATGAATACCCTCGTCTCTTGAATCGCTGTCCTCTGCAGTCTTATTCTACAAGGGGGCCTAGCGATTTTTGATAGTTTTTTGAATTGAACAAAACCTGATTCAATTAATTGTAGTCGTTGACCTGACAACTGATTCAACGCCGCACGAACCACCACCAAAAAATTAGAACTTTCGATGACAAAAGAGAAATCATCTACACTGTCAAGACTATCGTAAGGATGAGATCTATTATTATTAACGATTAAAAAGGGATTTTGGGCTTACCACTGATCAAGGAACCAGTGGTAGCCCCTAACAATAATCACAATGGAGATTAAGGAGAGAAAGATAAAGGAGGAAAAAGGGAGAATGAGAGAAGATTGAAGAAAAACTCTAAAAAAATTGGGAAAACCCTAGCAAAAACACCCTCCCAAGGAGAAATCTAGAGGAAAAACCCTAGAAAAAACTAGGATGCAAGTAACTATATGTTAGATGTCTTGTTTATAGTAGATAAAGTCAGAAATTAATCTCTAAATGAAGTTTTGGGAAGGACATGAGCAACTTGATTGTTGTAAGGACAAAATAAACCAGACTTAAAACAATTAACATGCTTCTTCGCAGCCGGGAAGAAAAAGACAATTAGGTAATAAGAATACAATACTCCCACGGTCCCTTCCTACATGCCTATTTCTCATTTTCACGGGAATTAAGAAACTTAAAGATTCTTTAAAACTCATGTTTGGAAAGTACAAATGTGCATGTGAGGTTAGAGAGAGATAGAGAGAAAGAAAAGATAGTTGGTAATTATCGAAAAGATAGAGAGAAAAAGTGTTGGAAAATGATGTCAAAAGTACAAAAAAAATTAAAAAAAATTGATGACAACTCATCAAAAGAGGGAATATTGTTGAAAAGTACATTCTTTAAATAGAAATAGACATGTATTAAAACCCCAAAAAATAAAAATAGACATGTAGATAAGGGATGGAGGGAGTACTTGTTAATAGTATACTACATAAATAATTTGAATAAATATTTATTAATAACATGATTAAAGGTAGAAATTCCTATGATGGATTAGTTTAATAAAACATGGACGTCAGCCGTAACATGAGGCATGACGAACGCGATGTCTTAAGTTTTGTTAGGACCAATAATCAAAGTCATGTCTTGTAATTGGAAAAGGTTAGGCTAAAAGTTGATACTTAAATTAATTAATACACTAATTTATTTTTATACTCATTAATCTTTATTAAACTAGCTAATGTGAAAAAGATGCAATTGGACACGAGGATATGATAATCTAACATTAGAAAATGAACATGAGGGGTTTACTCAGCTCAGAGGAAGAACGTAAGATTGACATCATTTACCTGTTCGTTACTTCAACTTTTTGGCTTTGTTTGAGAAAATGTAATTGTTGGCACTAACAAGTAGCATAGATAAATAGATATATTTAGGGGATGGTAAATGAGTATTGTTTAAGGTAAAATTACCCATGACAAATGGACTAATCCGGACCTGCCACGTGTCCACCACGTGGGCCAATCAGCGTCCGCCACTTGTCACCCTAAGAGGTCCAACATGGACTAATCAGGCCACGCCACGTGGCCTCCCATATGCCAAATAGGCAAAAATGGCCACCAAGGCCCAAAGTCCGAGAGAAGCCCAATTTGCCCTGGTTAACCTAAACCTAGGATTGGCACGCTTCTCAAGACTGTAAATACTTAATTAATCCTCATTAAAGGGGATTCAGCAATTGATGACTCTCACCTAGAGAAGTCTAAACACATTGATCACTCCTCCCCTAGAGGAACCAGATCTCCCACCTTTACTTTCCGCATTTATTACTCCTCAAACAAGTACTAACTTGATCGTTGGAGGCGGAGCTCCCACCACAAGGAGTCTCCGTTGTTTTGCAGGTACAGGCGCAAGGATACCAGTCTCGGAATTGTAACTATCCCGCAGGACATCAGAAAACCCCGAAACAAGTATGACATCCAAAAATAGAATTAAAAAGAATTAGTATATATGACCAAAATGTTCCCCCACCCCCCACCCCCCTAATCTTTGTTGCTAAAGAGAACTTGTGTGTTAGAAGTCGAGCTCAATATAGTACAATAAGACTTTAATAAGACTTATGATTCATCATCTCGACACATAGACCATATGGTGTGTTGAACCTGTTTAAAATTCAACACGGTACAAGTCTAACACAACTTGACCTTATTTTTTTGTTTCATGCACAATTCACCAAAAGGGATGCTGACTTCACACGTAGACTTACACAGCCCATACCTTGCCAACCTCTAAGTTTACTTATTAAAGTTTACGTCTAGATCAGATTACCTCTTCTATCAAAAGTAACAATGACAAAGAAGTAACAATATATGTTTTAACTCTAACTTAGAGTCAAAACGACCTTAGAACTTACAAAAAAGATATATTACTTAAATAGAAAATTCCAAAAGCAATACTCAAGCTTGCCCTAGCTTTCATGATTCGTTTCCAACGCGCATTAGTTAACTCTACAATAATTTACCCAAATCTCAATCACTCATTTAGGGCTTGTTTGACATTGTTTTTTGTTTTCAGTTTTCAGTTTTTTTGAAAACAAAAAACCAAAAACAGGAAACAAGAAAAAGATGTTTCCACTTTTCTGTTGCCAATTTTCAAAATTATCATGATTTTAATAAATTTAACTAACTTTTTATTCATTATATGACATATATTATATGATTTTAAAAAACAAAAAACAAAAAACCAAAAACTAGAAAACCACGATGATGTCAAATGAACTCTTAAATAAAGACTTTAAAAAAGAAAATGTGGATGTATGCTTGACCAAGTCAAATTTTTTAAAGCTAGTTGGTCTGGCTGTGGAGCACTTCAATTGCGACCCGGCATGTGGTAAACAATTGATAGGTACATATATTACATGGGTAATAGTGACACTTAATTTGACATTTATGTTGAGATTCTACATGTTAACCTCTACTTGTACTATCAAATGATATATAGTCTAGAGATATAAATAAAAGCAATCCCATGTAATTTAAGTAATCATCAAATGAAAATTGATATATGAATCATTTAGGGCTACATATACGAGGCACTAAAATTAGTCCGATTTAACCCATGATCACTTCACATGTTTCTTTCAATTTCGCAATTCTAGATAATTCACTATCAAAGCTTTTTTTTAGTGAGATTTTACTCGATACATATTCCTTCTACCGTTTTTTAACTTACTTGTGATGAACTATATATATGATTTATGGTTAGTTTGTCTCACAACACAACAAGTCAACAACTGTAATCTCAGGGTGTAAGCGTGTTAGGAGCGTGGTACCAACCTATATATGCGGGCTCATCTGAAAACCAAGTAATAGGGTTGCAAATAAAGAGCAAAAAAAAAGAATACTTAATTATGTAAAATCGAATACTTATTAATTGTATTGATCAAGGCATGACTTTGTAAATCATTCTTAAATTAATACTAATTGAAAAAAAACATAGTAACCCTAAATGTATTATGACTACATGTATCATTATCGATATTCATAAAATATCTCCATAAAGACTACATGGAAAAATGTGATGATGATTTTGTAGAGATGGAGTGGGATTGTTCAACTAGTTCATGTATGTATGTATGTATGTATGTATGTATCTAACGTATATAATATGTATGTATGTATAATAATGTGGTTGGTACAATTACAACAGTACTTTGTTGAATTTTAACGTAGTCTAGAAACATTCCACGATTATAGTCTAGTTAAAAATGTCTCAAAACTTTAAAGCATCATAGAAACTTTAGTTTCTTTAATGCTATTTCCCTCCATTTTATTCTTAAATTTCGGCTGTGTTTACTGTGACTAACAATAAATGAGCCGTAGTAGGAACTAGCAAGGAACGGAGCGTGACCAATTTTACTACCAGTACCATTCTCATGGCTGGACGGTCCGTCAGAAAGAGAGCGCAAGGAATTTTAATTTTCATCATCTGTTTTCTTTTAGTTGTACTGTATTGCTTTAGCTTGTATAGTTGCATACTTGTACGGAATATATGTAATTTGGTACTTGTATATGTAATTTGATATAATTGAATTCCTTTGTTTATGTTGTTATTTTTGGAATCCTTTATAGATTTTATTTCAAATACAATATAATTGAATCTTGTTTGACCTATAAAGTTGGATTGACTTAACCTATGCGAGGTGTCAGAATTTTTAGCGTATTTCTCCTTAAGCCCTTACTTTATTGTTTAAAAAAAAAAAAAAAAACCTCTCAATACAAAAATATGCTTTAATACAACTATTTAAAAAACAAAAAAACCAACCAAGCAAGCTTGTTGGAGTTGGTAGAAAACTCACCATATGTCTTTGATGTAAGCGTTAACCTGAATTAAATAGGAACAACAAGAATAAACAAAGGGACTATGAAATAGTTGATATTTTGAAAATATATTATATTATATGAAGTTCATTTATTGGGATTATTCTTTTACACATTAACAATTTTTTTTTTAATAAATTTCTGCATATTAGAAAGTTATAATCGATCAAAATATAATTTATAAATAATACAAAAGCTAAAACGTTACAATTAGAAAAGACTGAAAGAATTACTTAATATTCCCACTTTTTGCTTACTTTACCCTTCTTATTGTTAGCTCTTGAAACGATTTACATCATTTTTGTTGTTTTCCACTTTATAAATTTACACTAAATTAGGAAAACTTAAAGTTGGGATTCTTAAAACTGTAATGGCCCCCTCAATTGCCTCATGTAGCAACAATAGAGTGGTCCGTACGAAATTAATGGGAATGAAGTCAAAGTCTAATCCCCTTAGTTGGTGAGAGCATGCATAATGTATATTCCATTATAATTATTTATTTTATTTATTTCAAATGATTAATTTAATTTTTTTTTTTTGATGGGAAGAGATGAGAAAAATATTAAGTAGAAGAAAGGCCTAAATCAGCCATTACAACCTCATGTATCTCAATGGGATACTCTTCCAACCAAACTCTAAGAGAAACAATATGTTTTAAATTATTATAATTATTACTAGTAGGACCTAAAGAAAAAGAATCCCAACTTCCAAGTACGAAATATATGTCATTTAATTTTTTTCACTGTATTTTGTTTGTTGAGTTTTAAAATTATACATAGAATAAGAGAAAAAGTCCAAAATCAAAGTGGTGGAAACAAATTTGTTTACTATCTTCTAATCACCCCATGTTGTATAAACTGGAAACAAGTATACTTTATTCATCATACACTAAACTACAAACATTATCGAAATTATAAACTTGTACTAGATTAGATTAGTACAAGTAAATCCTTAGTCATTAGTATTATAAGATTGAATTAAAAACTAACTAACACACTGTCAGAAATTAAATATTCAATAAACATACAACTATCTAGCAAATATATGTTACATTATGAATACTGCTCCTTCCAAGCTAAGTACTCCATCTAATATTCTAATATATGGGTTTTTTTGTTTTTTACAAAAATCTAATATAAGAATTTGAAACACATAAAAAGTAGCTCATTATATTTGAATTGTTCATTATTATTCAGATTCTTCAGAAGATATATATATATATATATATATATATATATATATATATATATATATATTACTCAGCTTGTTTGCAATAAATATATTGTACTGCACTGTCTAATAATGTACATCTAATAATTTTAATCGTGTATTGATATAACTTATTAAAAATTGATGATATTATGAAAATATATATTAAAAATAAATCTAACAAGATTACTTTATTCTAACCTGATTAGGATTGAAGACTTGAAGTATGAACCGAATATGAAATAAACTTATAAACCAGATCGAATTTAGTTTAATTTTACGTATTTAATTAACATTAAAACTTGCACTTTATTTTTTTTACAATCAACATAAAGGAAGTATTTTATTTGTATAGACCATTATAAATATTTATTTTTTTAAAAAAAATCCCTACAAAAGGAGTATCTTATTTGGACGGCTGAGAAATGAGAATAGAATAATACAAGAGGCTCGTGTCATGTATTTTAAAATAAACGTACTCCTAATTAGTAAATACAGTACAAATTAAAGTACTCCTTCATGTATTATTAATTTATTACTTATAAATTAATTAAAAACAATGAGATAAATTTTTCAAAAAAAAAAAAAAAAAAAAAAAAAAACAGCTGGCTAATGGGCCTAATAAAATCTTTGTAAATAGCACCCAAACGAATGAGAGAGACGTGGTCACATGAGCCCAACCAGATGATGGGGGTCCCCCACTCTAGTATAAAGTCTTTCCCCTCTCTCTCTCCCCTTCTCATTTTATTCAACTTTTTTTTTTTTTTTTTTTCAAAATATACTGTAATTAAATTTATTACCCTCATTTTTCCATCACATTTTTTTTATAACTATGTCCTAATTTTATTCTACCTCTTCCCTTTTCCTTCTAAAGAACCTTCCAGGAACTCCCATCTTTTTAAAAAAAATTATTTATTAGTATTTTTAAAATTTTATATTAATCAAATTAATTACCTAGCTAGGTAGATAGCTAGAAATTGGGATTGAACTAATTAATAGTTCTGAATTATTATACCACTGCTCATCTGTTTTAATGAAAGTTTGGAAAATACAAAAGAAAATGTTGTTTATAGCAGAAGGTAGGTAGACAAAAATATCTTTAAACCCTAACTAGCTATAGTTTTAGTATTTTTAGTCATCACTCATCTATTCTCTTTAAAATGGTTTCTTACCCTTTATATTTATTTTCGTCGAGTTGAGATTTTGAAACAAAGGAGAGGCAAAAGAATTTTTAAAAAAAAAAAAAATATGGAGTACACTCCGTCTTCTTACAAAGGTTTGGTACATCGAGAGATAGAGTGGATGTCGTCGTCGTCGTCTACGAATAATAATTTATCAGGGGCAGCCACGACGACGACGAAGATTGAGGTGGTTGACGAGGAAGAGGGGAACAAATCGGTAGTAGTAATAGAGAGGGAGCATATGTTTGATAAAGTAGTGACTCCAAGTGATGTTGGGAAATTAAATCGGTTAGTTATACCGAAGCAACACGCAGAAAAGTACTTTCCCTTGGATTCGTCTAACAACGAGAAAGGGTTGCTGCTGAATTTTGAGGATCGCACGGGGAAGCCGTGGCGGTTTCGGTATTCGTATTGGAATAGTAGTCAGAGTTATGTGATGACCAAAGGGTGGAGTCGGTTTGTAAAAGAGAAGAAGTTGGATGCTGGTGATATTGTGTCGTTTCAAAGGGGTGTTGGTGAGATTGGTAAAGATAAGTTGTTTATTGATTGGAGGCGAAGGCCTGATGCTTCTACTTTGCTACCTCATCATCATCATCAGTATAATAATCCCCAATCGGTTTCGCAGTATCACCACCACCACCATAATCATCGGAATGTTGTTCCTGCTGCTGCTTGGACTGGTACTAGTCCTACTTTTGTGTTGAGATCTCATCAGCATCCTTATCCTCATCCTCATCCTCATCCTTATTCTCAACCTTACCCTTATCCTCCGCAGGGCGGGGGAGGGGGAGGGGGAGGGGGTGTAGTTTGGGACCACCAAGGTAGTAGTACTACTCATTTATCTAACATGAGTCTAATGAATGTGATACCTTCACAATCACATCCGTTTCGAAGGGGTAATAATACGAGTACTAGTGGTGGTGTTGGTGGTTATGGATTTGGGTTTGGGAATGTAGTCAACCCGCAGTATCCAGTAACAGGATCATTGATTTTTCTTAGATCTTCATCCTCAGTAGCACCAACATTAGGAGCATCATCATCTTCAACATCGTCGGTACCACAAAATGTGGAAGATCATCAGCATCAGCATCAGGTTCAGCAGGGTGGAGGAGGATCAGTGATGCAGGTGCAGAGGGAAGAAGGTGGGGTTGAGCCCATGGTATACGAGTCGGTGCCGGTGGTCCAAGGCAAAGCTGCAGCTAAGAGGCTCAGGCTGTTTGGCGTGAATATGGACTGCCCCATCTCCCATCAAACTCATGATTTTGACATCTTGTCTTCCTCTTTGGCATCCTCGTCCACCCCCAACCACCCTTCGCCTCATCATCATTATCTTCTTCAACAACAAGAACAGCAACAACAGCATAATACTAATACTACTACTGCTATTTCAATGGGCCCTCCTTCTTCGTCATCATCTTCTTCCTTCTCCTCTTCGCCTAGTCAACACCACCACCACCTTCTTCCCTTGCAACTGAGGTCATTCTATAGCGGCGCGTCTCCTGTCAAAGGCAAGTCATCCACATCCTCATCATCCATGTCTTTAGATTTGGACATATGAAAATCCTTTCAAAACCAATTTTTATTTTTTTAACATCTGAAATGTTAGACATGAAAGATGCAGAGAGAACAAAAGGGTTCAATTAGGCCAAAAACAAGAGGTAATTAAGTAAGATTATTATTATTATATAAGCTCAGTATTCAAAAAATTGCAGCTTATTAATATAATTAGTTATCCCCTCAAATGTATCAATTGCTGTAATAGAGGAAGACTAAATATAGTAGGTCTAAAATACCCATTAACCATCCAAGAAAAAAACATGGGTCCCTCTCAACAATCATATCAACGTTACTCTGCGTACTGCGCCGCATTCACCAAGGAAAGAAAATTCAAGCATCATTGATCAAAGACGAGTCGAAAGCGCCCCAAATCAGTAGTACTACTTCTCTCAGTCCTACTATCATATTAATTAGAAATCATAATTTCTTTAATTTATGTAAATTACATCTTATATATCAATATATAATTATATTACTGCATTTGACTTATATAATTATATGTTATTAGATTATTCTTATATAAAATTTATGTGAATGATACAACTTTTTATAGATATTTAATTTGTTTATTAAATACTCAATCATGATCAAACTTATAATTTGTTCATATATAATTTGGCATGCTGCTGTACTCTGGTGTATGTACATCCAATTGATCAAGGTTTCCAAATTTCAATAACTGCAGTAATCAGTCTTTTTCTTATTCTGTCTCCTTCTTTCTCTCTCCTACTTTCTTTTTCTGCAGCTGTGTTTCTGCTATTTAATTCTTAACGAACTTTCTGACTTAAGAAGCTAACAAAGTTGTAATTTTAAGGTACAATGTCTACCTCCCCATCATATAGGAAAATTATATATTCATATATATATATATATATATATATATATATATATATATATATATATGATGATATGTAATTCTTTGTTAATATTGTGGGTTTGTATTACACTATATTATGACAAAATTTGTAGAGGCTGTTCGTTTTTGCTGTTGTTCGTCGCTGCTAGAGTGCTAGCTGCTGCATTTGGCATGTCTGCAGGTGCTGAAACAACTAATTTCCTCTATCAATTTACAGTTTCAGACCCTATTATAAGGTACTGTTTTTCTCATCAGTTAAATGCATTTTTTTTTCTTGAATTAGTTATATCCTCTACATTTTTGTTATTAATAGTATTACAGTAAAAAAAAAAAAAAAAAAAAACATTTCTCAGATTGCATGATGTGTTCTTAATGTCTTGCATTGAATGAGCATGCACGGTATGGGAAAAAATGTGTGTAGCATGTTTACGATGAGCATCCATACATGTGTACGATGAGCATCCATACATGTGCGTTTGATCGATCTAAGAATTGGTACTACGAGTAGTACATATGTTTATCTTATATATCTGCCTGCCTCTAAGATCAGATGTACTTTAGCCTAGCTAGGCCGCACTTAATTAGAGCTAGCCCTAAAGTTTCTGCTTCTAATTCCTTTACAACTCGATCTATATGATACTTAATGCATTATTATTATTATTAACTTCAGTGCATTCACTTTAGTAATTGTATTATTGGTGCTTCAAGTATAATGCGCCATGTGAAAAACTATATGATGAAGACCTTAATTTTCATGTTACACTTTATATGTGATCACTTGAAGTATCATTATTCGTTTTAGAATTAGCCTCTACATTGATATGTATTTGTTACTATAACGCATATGGAGATGAGATATCTCTATTGTGAACCAGAAGTTTTTTAGGCCTATAAATAGCTAAAGCGCCGAGTTTAGTACACAAGAAAATATATATAAGTACATCCTTCTCAAAAAAAATCTCTGATTTTAAGTTGTATAAGTGTATCATGCATGTTTACTAGATGGTGATTGAGAGTACGACTAAATTCTATGTTAAGGACATTTCTAATTTTACTTCAATAGTTCAATTCAAGTATATATGTGTGTAACCATATCTTTGATACTTCGATATGGTTATGTGGATGGAATTTTTATTATATACTCCGTACAAAATAGGTGGACAATGCAATTGGACACATATATGCTAGCTTATATCTATTCATGAACGAGTTTGAACATTATTTGCTAGCTAGCTAATGCAAATTTGATGATAGCTCATTATCATTGTCCTTCAAAAATTGTTTGATCAGATCAACTTCCATAAAGGGCTTGCTTCCAATCCATTAGTGATGGTATCTCATTTCTCTACTAACATCAACAATTAGGTAGTTTCATCTATCTACTACATTTCTAGAATACAAGTGTTAGATCTGTATATTACTTAGAAATCCATCTATCTCATGTAAGTATAATAGGAAACGCAATATGTAGAACAGGAAACGGTGCCATTCTAGAGCAATTGATAATATTCTACATGAATGAGGAAAACATTGCATGCATTGGTTCGATTTCATGCATGTCAACTAGCATCTTAGTATCATGTATGTATAGCTTTTCTAACTGTATCTTTGAACACACCCATAAAAATATAGGGAGAGTTAGAATTAGAATATTGGAATGCTAGGAAATAATGCTTTTTTGGCCCCTTTCTTTAGGGATTGCACTCGTCGGAGTTGGCCGGGGCGTTGATGATTGGATGCGTGTGTCTTGCCCTACTAGCTAGCTAGCTTGTGAAATTCATTTTATGGAAATAAAATTATTGTTGTTTACGACGTTCTTTTAGTTTTTATATAACCAGTGATCCGTACCAGTCAGATTATTAGGTTTTTTAGACCTCAATTCCATAAAAAGTATAGGGTAAATCTAAACTTAATTACAGATGTATATAATCTCAAATTTTCCTATGGCAATTTTAATGTTATAGAGTTGCTGCTGCTTTGTTCTTGCTACATTAGCTTAATTAAATAAATAGCAGGTTTTTTTAATGGTTAATTTTTTTTTTATCTATTAGTTTAAGTTGGTGTCTCATTGTTTGAGTTTATTAGATCGAGCTAAATTCTTTTCCAAAAGGTAAGGAGACAAAATCTAGGCTTCTTTTATCTCGAGGTAGAATTATATTCTTAGTTCTTAGCTTCAAGTTAATGGTACAAGGTGAACAAAAGGATGATATTCTCCTAATCTTTGTTCCTTACCAGTTAATAGTTTGTCACTCAATTTGCATCTCGGTAGATACGATTTTTGTTGGTAGTGATTTGAGTCTAGTACATGACTGGTAGTATATATATAAACTATTTATTGCAGTTTAGACCGTCTATTTAGCACCCAAATCAAATACTACGTCGTCGTCGTTTATTTAATTTGTAGTAATAATATTGGGTTTATGAGTATAGAGATTACAAAGTTCTAAGAGAATTAGCAATTGGATCGTAGGAATAAAGTGAATTTCTTTATTATGTGTTAAATAACGTGATAATACATTTAGAACCAAATTATTGTTAGGGTTTCTTAATGATCACATTGATGGTACATGACTAGGGAACATATATATGCTCCTAGATGCAATGATTCAATTCTAAATATCAGCTCCTCAAGATATTGAGTTTGGTGATAATACATATCATATGTAATAGGAGGATGATTTTTAACGTATTTCCTAGAGATAATGTTACAATCATGCGCATGCCTATGGGATTCTTGCCTAAGTTTGTTCTTATTTTTGACGATATGTGTATGTAAAGTGTTACATATCTCTGGACTCTGGTAAGACTAAAGCTAGGGAATTTTTTAAAATAATGTAAATGAAATATGTGAGTATATTAATTTAAACAATAAGGATTCTCTTTATGCTCGTTTTACATCAATTCGAATTTATTAGTCATGTTATTGTGTGTCTTCGGGAACACAATAATAAAAAATTTGATAAATCTTAATATAGTTTCATTATTTAATTTCTTATCTTATTTGATGATCTGAATCGTTCATTTGAAATTTGTAACCTATTTTGGAAAATCGAAGTTTCATCTTATGTTTCTAAAGTTGTTTTGAGAAAAATCATGCATGAATTGAATCAAATGCATCTGATGTATTTTGAAGTTTGTAGCACAGCTTATTAACAATCTGTTTTTACCAAAAGGATTAGGTTTTTATATCTTTATTTCAAAATTTGTTAGACAATGTTATTCAAATCCAAGAGAATTTAGTAGTCAAATAAAGGAGGGCGCCACCCCCCCCCCCCCCCAAGAATCCCTAAATGCTATTATACTACCCTATAAAGCATAATACCGTAGATAAGAAAGAGCTTTTTCCCACCTATTATCTATATTAATGATCACATTATTCACATATTTAAGCATAGAGTTTGTAAAATAATGTGTAAAGATTATTTTAAATCGCTCCAAAATTACCAATCAAAAAATCCAATAAACACTACACCACATGGTAAATATTTTAGGACCCTTTTTGAAAATCAGTAATTTTTGCTCTTTTACCAACCGTGACTTGACATATATTTATAACGGTGAAATGTCCAAATTCAAGAAACCAATATTTTGGACCACTTATCTCAAATATGAAGTGATGATTAATCGGGGAGTACAATAAACTTTTATTTTAAAAAGGGTTGTAGAGTATGTAACTCAATTTTAGTCATGGACTCAATTTACTTTTTCATTTACTTAAAATCAGATAAAGTTTAAATACGTTATATTTTCTCTGTAAAAAAAATTACGATATTCAAAATAAAAAACGAACAATAATGTTATTACGATTGTACTCATACGAGAGGTGTTATATTTGGATATACATAGAGGTAGGTACACTACGATACAATCGGATATACTTCGTATTAATGAAACCTTTTAAAAATTATATATGGCACAAAGATTAGGGCAGAAGTATACATATAATAGTGGAGGGGAGAGTAAAATATGGAACCTAATTCAACATATGGTTTACCCAACTACCGGCCATACTGTTAAAAAAATTTCCTTATATAGACCTACAAATTTAAGTGATGTTTCCAATAAGATTATAGCTATTGACCTAACTACTCACATAGACCTACAAATTTAAGTGATGTTTCCAATACTGTATGTATGTAGTTTAATTTCATATGATGATTAAATTATTACTGTAACTAGTAGAGCACTTTGGTTTCATTCGCAACCATATATGATGAATTTTATAATTATTCATTGTTTAAACTGTAAATTAGATTCTAACTAGCTTTATTTTTAGCTTGTGCAAATCACAAATTGAATTATATGATTGTCTTGGTATCATGAAAAGCATGAGAAAAAAGGGACAAAAGTTGAGAGAATATATGTATTATACTATATATTATGTGTATGTTTGTATGACATGCAATAAAAGCCAGAAAATTATATACTTTTATTACTTTTTGTTCATCCTACTTGAAATTTTTTTTAGGGATAAAAATAAATAGAGTATGCATTCGATATTTACTTAAATTTATCGCATTTCATGTGTTAAATATGGGTCTGGACCGCACCCACAAACCAAGAGTTAGTGTTCACTTTACAAGTCTAAAGGAACCTCCATCCCAAAACCATACGGCGACAGTTAGGAGGAGTAGCCCTTTAGCCTTATAAAGTAAGGAAAATTTGTCTGAAAGGAATATATATGTTCACTATTTTGTTTGGAAGGACCTTGTATATTTAAAGTGGCCTAAAAAGACCTTATAAGTTTGTTTTGTTGTTTGGGAGGACCTTGAGGTCGTAATCTGGTGATTGACTTTTTTTCTCCAGGGTTGACCTCTCACATGACTGTCACGTGATCTTAAAAAATGACCCACATTTCTTTTTTTTCCACGTTTTCCCTCCAATTCCCTTATTTTGCCCAGATTTTTCCCCAAATTCTTTTTCTCTCCTCAAGAACGTGGGTTCCTAATCCTAATCCTAATCCTTTCTCTATTCAAAATTTTCGAACAAATTCAAGCTAGCATATTTCAATAAAGTTCTTTTCGCACGAGGTAAGATCAATGTTTGCGGTTTTTGTCATCAATTTTGTTTGTAATTAAAATAGTTTGCAAAATTAGGGTTTATAACTTAATTGCTTCTGAAATTATGTAGTTTTGTTTGTTGAAGCATGTTTTCCCCTAAAAGGCAGATATCAAAGTGCAAATGTGGGCTTCCTCTTGCGCAAAGGAGAGAGGTAATTTGGGATTAGAAGAGAATAACAAAGGAGAGAAGCATTATTTCTGGAGTTCAATCTTCACACCTTCATTGATTATTCGACAGAGAATAGCAGATCAGAGAGAGATAATTTGGGGATTAGAAGAGAGAGAAGTA
Organism: Chenopodium quinoa; assembly: GCF_001683475.1. Classification (NCBI taxonomy): domain Eukaryota; kingdom Viridiplantae; phylum Streptophyta; class Magnoliopsida; order Caryophyllales; family Amaranthaceae; genus Chenopodium; species Chenopodium quinoa. Next base: position 1,068,861 of record NW_018743175.1, read on the forward strand.
GGAATTGGAGGGAAAATGTGGAAAAAAAAGAAAGGAAGGGTCATTTTTTAAGGCCACGTGAGAGGTCAACACCTTAGAAAAAAAGTCAATTATCGAATTTTTGACGTCATGGTCCCCCTAAATAACAAAATAAACTTATAAGGTCCTTTTAAACAAATTATATAAGCCCCTTTCAGACAAAATAGTGAACATATATGTCCCTTCTAGACAAATTTTTCATAAAGTAATTAACTCTACCTTCTTCAATCAATGTGGGAACTTACATGTGGTGATACTTGGAAGGTCTATTTTTCAACACCATGTATTTTAAAGACCTTCTTTCATTTTACAAATATATTGTTTCTTTATTAATTAGGTTAGGGTTTAAGTGTAATGTATATTCACCCCTGCACTATACAATTGTCATCGAAGTCAAATAATTTAGTCCAATACTTTTAAAAGGCGATATCAAAACTTGAGATCAAATTTCTTTTCCGGGTCCAATCCGTTCCTCAATCAGATTTCCACACCTTTACGGCTTAACGCTCTAATGAGTTGAACCTGGCCATAATATGACGGCTGAGAACTGTGGCAAGACAGTTAACTAACTGCAACATTAAACAGGAATTGGATGAGTACTTGATATAGTTGAGATTGACAATAATAATAATAAAATAATAAGTGTACCTAGTAAAAAAGGAGTTAATGGAAGCAAAGCTAGCAAGGTTGTCGCAATTCTGTCATGCTTTACAAGGACAGACAACCCACCTGCACCCAACCATTTTTACACACAACAATCCCTACTTTTTACGCACAAATTACATGCATCATGCATTTCACTTAATGTCCCTATATATATTCCAATACTATATAATATAATTTAATATACATACTCTATTAATAATATTGGTACTCTTCTTTCAAAAAAATAAATAATAATAATAATAATAATAATAATAATAATAATAATAATAATAATATTGGTACTCCTATAATATGCTATTGCATGATCATGAAATATGCATATAACCTAAGCTATAGTATATATATGTAGGCCATATAACCTAATTATAATTAGGCATCTGACTCCAAATTTGATAGTAATAGATATGGTATGATATATTAGGCATCTTTTTGCTCCTCACTTAGCTAATAGCTAGTAGCTTATATAGGAGTATAGGGTATAGGGTATAGGCACCACTCTTGTGAAAAGATGAATTCTAGTAGCTTTAGTTAAGCATATCAACCATTATTATAATTAATTAATTAGTTAATACTGCTTTTTATTTGGTCCAACCTTAATTCTTGATTAGATGGTCATCAATAGTAATAATCATACCAAATAACTCTTTAAAGTGAAATAATTCTGGTAATTGTGCTTAACTTTATTTAGACCCCTTTTAGGCTGTTTATTTGTGGATCTAAAATTGTTGATTTGAATTGTGCAATTGAAAGTTTCTAGAAGTTGAATTTTGATTTCTTTGTAATAATAAAGCTTGTTTGATTACTTCCTCTGTTCTCAATTGATTATACAATCGCCTTAGAAAAAGAAAATAACTTAACACGTCTTAATCAAATTAGATGTAGAAAAAAATACTTAAATTATTTGTTTAAAAATTAGATACATGTACCAATTAATCTTACCAAATTTTTAGATAAACAACCTAAGGGATTATAAGATTATTGCTTCGAAAATTATCATTTGTTGAAGTTATAACAAAGAGAGAGGGGAAAGAAGAATATAAACTTGTATTCAATCCACAGAACTAACATCATACAAGTCCCTTAGCTTCTATAGGATTCTAAAACACCAACTACTAAGTAAAAAAAAAAAAAAAAAAAAAAAGGAACGTGAGAGTAAATAAGATCCCACTAACTACTAACATTTCTCAGCTAAATAGAATCATTTTGCTAACCAAGTAAAACACTAACACACTGACTAACAACTTATACAAGAAAATAGGAACTAATAACTACAATGTTTTTTGAATCATATTTTAATATCTACTTTTTCTATTTTTTTTTGCTATTCATTCTATTTATTCATGTCGTACTTCCTTAAATTTTTGTAAATTCTACTCTCTTAAATTTTTAATGGAAACATAGCTATCGTATTAGTTTGGCTTGATCGTGATGTCATCATATCATCGTCCCGTAGTACCAAAGAAATTAAGAAAGCTATATAACATTACATACTTCAGACAACAAACTTGTATATGTGCATATAAGTATATAACTAGTGACACACATTTTATTGCCCACCCTAGGTTTTTAACTCCTCGCATACTCATTTATGACTCAGCATGTCTTGTAAGTATATCAGGCACTCCCTCACTTTTAAGCTTGACATTTCTATAGAGGTCCCCTTCTTAATTAGTCCTTTGCAGTAGCTAGCTAATAGGCTTCTTATGCCATTATGCATATAGCATACTTATTACGTAACGATTTAGTACCACCGCGTTAGTTATTCATGCATGCGATCCTGCTTTAGTACGTCGTGAAAATATATATTATCAGATCATTAATTACAATCATTTTAACTTTGCATTGGTCCTAACTAAAGATAAAATGATGATAATATATCTTCGACCACCTAATTATAATATGTATAAACGTGTCATTTTGAGTACGCTTTAAAGTAAATTTCGAAAGTGTTATCAGTATCACTTTGTGCACGCATTTCCCATGTCTAAAAGCAAGCAATATGCTTATAATATAATTAGAGTAGTTACTATTCATCACTTTCTTTATTTTTGGTTGTCTAAGCTCTTATATACTAATTAATCCTTGTATAACATACATATAGTGAAATGTCAACAAGTTCGTACACTTATTGGAGCTGAGCTCATGTGTAGCAGTGTTTCCCTCTCATTCTCTCTGGCAAAAAACAAGTACAAATGAAGTTGTTTTTGTTTGTATACATTTGGCTTTGAAGTTATTCAATATATAAATTTATATTATATGGTGTCGAAGCTAGCTAATTTAGTGCATTTGTATGAGTCCACGTACCAATAGTACTTGATCATAAGCGTATACACTTTGAACTCGTGTTATGGACCACTTTCTCATCACAACATACTTTCAGGTCCTTAGCTTCTTGGATAAGCGAATTATAAAACCAAATGGATGAAAGTATTATTCAATGACCAAACCCTCTAGCTACCCTTTGGATCGATGCATGAATTAGGTGGTGCTAATGTTTCTAGACCTAGCTAGTTTGGTTCAATGAATTGAACTCACATTAGTACGTCGCGTACTTTCATATAGGGCTTTGCGTATAGGCTCCCACGCGGAGAACTAACTAGTACTATAACTCTGCTTGTTTGAAGTTGTTATTTATCGTGTTGATAGTGTAATTTGATGAATTAATTATGTGACAGCAAATTTTGGACGACAAGAATATATTTATGTTTTACTGTAGTTCACTAATTGGATTGTACTCCGAGTGGTAATTTGTGAGAGATAATACAACAAGGGAAGTTGTACTATGTATAGACTCATGAATTCTAAGGGCCGGGATTGCTTTAGAGTAGTGTCTGCACAACATATACCCTTATACTCGAGACACCTTCATGTACATGTTGATAACATAGCATGTAATTTACATGCGTTACCCGTGTATGTACTTTAGTTTACATGTTCAACATGTAGTGTACATGTTCGTTTGTTCATAGAGATCGATTAGGTTAACTTGGTGTATGTGAAAAGAAAAAAAAACCCTAACCGTAACTCAAAAGCTAAAAGTAAGGGTTACAATCATTAATTATTTCCATCACTGGTGATAGTTAAGGTTATATTATTACTCTGTTGAATCTATATCATTGCCCTTTATGACTTACGTATAATGTACGTGTAGATCAAGCCGAACAAAGTTGAAGATATGATAGAACTATTGATCGAAGTGTGCCAACTGATGAATGAATGCAAGCTAATAAGTAAGAAGGCGGTGAGTTGAGAAATTCAAAGGCAAATCGTGTGAATACATTGTTTCATATATTAACCTTCAATACAAGCTGGGTCATCATATTAGCTCAGTGTGTTCAGACTGCTCACCAACTTTCTTACAAGGGATGAATACAGTCATTCATAATCGAACTAATCAGATACTCTTTACACAAACCGTTACATTGCTTTCCATTATTTAATTTTTTTTGCTGCAGATACTTTCCATTTATTGTAATAGGACAGTTAGTATGTTTCCCTAAATGTACTTATTAAGTTGGGACTCTATGACTTAATCACGATATATATATTTTGTTTCTGATTATTAAATGTTTTTTATTTTTATTTTCATCCTCTTATTAGTCTTATTCTTGTTTTCTAATCAAATTACACTTCAATTGTTTCATATAAAATATACTTATTAGTAATGCACTTATACTAGTAATTCATAAAGCACACATTATTTCAAAATTTCACCTAAACCCTAATATCTCTTAAATTAAAATATACTCCGTAATTTAACCAAAAAAAAAAAAAATCCGTAATTCTTAATTAAAATTTCATTATATCCTTTGTAACATTTTCATCAATAATAAATCAATATCAACGTCAATCAAATCGGTATCAATTTAGCTATAAATGTCAATTAAGAATGTTAGACTCGATAATATTAAAGGCGTTTTCTTTCATGAAGCTCCTCCATTTTGATTTTCCACTGTATCATTAAGTATGTGAGATTTCATTTAGATGCCACCTCTTTAAACCTCTCCATAATCCATTACTTCAACCATATTTGAAATATTATTAACCTCGGCTCAAAAGGCAACAATCCCTAGTATATATCAAACTATCAATTAAGCCTTCAGGACGGCCCATTCTCCCATTTTCCTTTCTCTTACTTTATAGTTTTCCTTTACGCTATTGTAAAATAAATAAAATTCAATATAGTATGTCTCGATATATGATCAAATGCTTTAATGATATTACGACACGTAGCGCATTTAATCCCATAAGTTCCATCATGTATGTGATTTTAAGCAATAAGATGCGTATGGTATGCATTGGTTTTGCATCCATTATTCTATCCACAATACTCATAGTATGTAAAGGAATCAATAATCTGCGCTTATAGTTATCGGCTGTTAGAAACTAACAGTTGTACGAATAACCAAACTAATAAGCCAAAAATAAACTAGTTGGTTAGAAATTACCAAAAAAGTTACCTCATAAATCAACATGAATAACTAATAAAAGTTAAGGACAGTCCCCACACTAGAAAGGTAGGTGTACTTGGTTATAGGCAGGGGTTTTTTTCTGTAGGGTTGGAATTTTTGCATCATGTGTGTTATATGTACATAAACATTATATATAGGCCTAATTAATGACGGCATTTAATATTAGTGCAAAAGGAAAGAAATAAAACGGGAAATTACGTTCTGAAATGTTGTTTTCAAAGATGTCCTAAATTTTTCTTCCTCTTTTCCTGTGGTACTACAATACTACTTGTGTAGGCTGGTGTCTGGTGTCTCTAAATACTATCCATTCCACCATCGTGTACTCTCTCTTCGTCACAGTTTAATTGTTACAGTTACACCCTCCTTTTCAGATTATATGCAACAAATAGACTGTTACATTTTTTGTAAATGTATAAAATATTTCTTGGTTTCAAATAATAAGAAACGGAGGTAGTATTAAAAAGCGAAAGGACGCGTACAATTCAGTCCATTCTCCTATGGAGCTTTATTCATTAATACCTAATTATCAGTGAATTTTTTATATATATAATTTATATTTTTTTTTGTTTTATTTTTGTTTTTTTTTGTTTTTGGTTTTTTTTTTTTGCATTGCATGGACCACGTTGAAAATTTGTTCTCAATTGTAATTGCGCCCATCCTATTCTCGTGAACCCCCCCCCCCTTCATCCTCACCTCTCTTAAGTGTTGTACATATCGTCCCCCGTAAAGACCACATGTAGTTACCACACTATTTGTCTTGGTTGAATTTGGACTTCACATGAATTTATTACGTTATCGATCTTCATTTATACGCCTCATAAGAATTTAATAATCATTTCTTTATTCATGCTAATCCTATATATCTATAGTGTATAGATCATACATATAGCTTAGCTTAGTTAAAAGTTTTTGGGAAAAAAAATTATCGATTGTTTACTTTGTTCTTATTTGATTTTCTCCCCCTTACCTTTTTTAAACGGTAATAAGTAAGTATAGATAAATGCCAAGTAGCATTGTGAAATTTTAAACCTTTCTGCCCGAAACCAACCGACCTAAACGAGAATCGAACTGATTAAAATTCGATTTCTTAAAATCAAAAACCGATCCGAACTGTATTTTAGTAAATCCGAAACCGAACCGATCTGAATAATGTTAATAGTATAAGAACCGAACCCGTTAAGGAACCGAACTAATTCTAAACTGAACCGAAAAAGAACCGAACCGTTTCTAACCCGAAACCGTTTGAACCACGATAAAACCGTTTACACCGAACCGTTAACAAATCGCAACGTGTTTGCACCGAACCGTATAAAAACCGAACCATTTATGAACCGAACCGTTTATGAATCAAACCGTTTACAAACCACTTACTATAAAGGGAAGATTATAAATCACGTTAAAATGAATTTTAATCATGCACACATGTTTACTACGGATACGGAGTACATTGTTGTTTTCACTAACTTTTTTTATGTAATTATGGATTAAGCAAAAATAATCTCTGTCTTCTCATTAAATAACATCATCAAAGTGCTACATATATATTGTACTCAGAATTATATTAGACCAAAGTTGGCCTGATCAAATTCTTATGATGTACTCCTATTATTGTAATTCTCAAATTTTTTAGAATAGAAGATTGTATCCTTTGATCTTTCAAAAACAAATTAAAGTCAATACAAAAATTATAATAAAGAATATGATTAACTAATTTATCAATTGAAAAAGAAACTCAAAAAATTCTAGCTTGAAACCAACCGACCCAAATGAGAACCGAATCGATTAAAAACCGATTTTTTGAAATCGAAATTTGACTCGAACCATATTTTAATAAACCCGAAACCGAACCGATCTGAATAATGTTAAATCGTATAAGAACCGAACCCATTAACGAACTGAATTGAAAAAAACTGAACCGAAAAAGAATCAACCGTTTCTAACCCAAAACCGTTTGAACCGGGATAAAAACCATCCACACCGAACCGTTAACAAACCGCTACCCGTTTGCACCGAACCGTTTACTACCCGAACCGAATTAAAACCGCTTAAGCATAAATCGAAACCGATCCGAACTGATAATAATTTGAACCGTACCGAAACTGACCCGTAAGGCACTTGAACCGATTTCAAACCGACCCATTTTTAAAGTGAACCGATTTCAAATTGTATCGAAACCGAACTATCAAACCGTTTTGACAGTGGTAATTATTGCCAAGAAATAACGTGATGAGTGTCCAACAAGATGATTGATATATATAACTTGTACTAGCTAGTCAGGTCCAAGGTAAAGAGTAGGCTATCAATTCTCTATAGCTTGTTGAACAACTAGTTGTCTGAGTTGATTCTATGATGATAACTTTATACGGTAATTTACGATTCAATTAGAATAAATCGATCCTAGTGTAAAACAACTAACGTGAATAATATAAAAATTTCTAGGGATAATAAATTATTTGGATACATACTAGCTATCTATGATAACTAATTATGGATTACAAATTCTACCCCTTAGAGAGTTGGCAAGAGAATGAGTTGTCCCTAAATTTCATAACCAATTGAGTCCTAATTAAGTCCGAAGACCCATATGAATTGGAGCAAACATTAAGTTCAAAACATTATTCAAATATTCTTTTTGTAAATTCTCTAATAGTACAAGAAGTTCATATTTTCTGTTCTTATGGTAAATTACATTATTATAACTTTTTTATATATCAAAACTAGATTTCGCTCAAACTAAGGGGAATGAAGTCGATCACTTGTTTTCGTCAAAAAAAAAAAATAAAGCAAGTTTCATATGTAATACTGAAAAGCAAATTAAAAAAAATTTGCATTGCGTTTTGTAATTTCGTGTTATATTTAGTGTTTGGGTCCAATTTATCCTCAATTGGGTCTGGTCCACAAATGATACAATCTAAAGCCTAAAAGCAAGGTTCAACTTTCCAGCCCAATGTCAAGTCAGTCAAAGGTTCAATCCAAGTGGCAAGCCCACTTGACTCCAAGGGCCCAAACCCCTTTATTGAGCAAAGGTATAAAAGCTAGTCTTCTCCTCAACACCACATCCATCCACAATCAGCCTCAAGTATTTAATACTCTTGCATAGTGTTTTCTCTATAGAAACCAACATACTAACTTCAGCATCGGAGGGGCCTTCCTCGGCACAACCCCCGAGGCCAGTTTTACGTGTTCTGTGCTGTGCAGGAAACCCTCGGCTCCAGCATTCTTTGGGCCGAGACCAGTCTTCTCTACCTCAAAAGGGCCTGCCGAAGGCCCCATTGTTTTCATACCGAAACAATTTGGCGCCGTCTATGGGGAAGATACAAAAAATCCATCACTCCTAGTGAAAAGCATGACTAAGAGTGGCAAAAGCACCAAAAGTGCTAGAAAGAGGGGCGGTCTTACCCCCTTAAGGAAGAGTAGAGACATGATCACGGTAAGGGAACATCAGCCAATTTCACCGTCACCGGAGCCATCATCTCCTTCCTCAAGAGCTCCCAATTCTCAAGAAAGGGAGGCTTCAAAAGACTTATCCTCGCACCAAACTCGGCAACCAACAGTTTCACCTAGGCCGAGTGGGTCCAGTGAGAGGAGTCCTCCACCAGACAACAACTGACATTCTCGTTCCCAGACAAAAGAAACCCCTCCATCGGGGCCCTCTACGGAGGAAGTGGCTAAGGCCGTGGCGGTTTGCATGGAGTTCCTTAAGGCCCAAGGGGGTCAACTCCAACCAACACCTCCTAAGTATTCATCTCTTCAGCCGAGACACCTGAGAAGGAGAATCAGTCAAGAGAAGGACAGACAAGTTCCATCCTACAAGGAGCTCGGGAACAAGTGGCAGGAGGACACATGGAAAACCAATAAAGAAAGGAAGAAGAACCCACAATTCTTCAACCATTCCGAAACTCGGGACTCAATGAGTTTCCGGAGCAGCAATACTACCTCCACATACACGAATTCTGCTTGCCGAAGCGTTCATGAACGCTTAGGCTCAAGGGAGGTGAATGTGCATAGCCGCCTCACCTTCCCTGAAAAGACCGGGTCATACCCTGAATTGTCTTGGCCAGGGACGAAAACCACCTCCACCTCTCTAAGAGGGAGAAGTGAGGTCCCTTCGGCCAAGCAAAAGGGGAAGGTCGTAATGGTCCCTACAAGCTCGCCCTTCCAAAGTTGGATATTGGAGTAGCATGTGCCGACGGTGAAAATACCGGCGCACATTACTTACAATGGCACCTCGGACTCAAAGGATCATATTGCCTCTTACGATGGGCACATGTATCTTAACCCTAGGTCCGAGGCTTCCTGGTGCAAGTACTTTCCAACAACCCTCAAAAGTGTTGCACAATCGTGGATCACCAAAGGGGTAAAAGAAGGCTCTATCTCTGGTTGGAAGGACCTTTTCAACAAATTCAAGAGCAAATTTTCTACGGCTAACCGCCGAGAAAAGACAACTGCAGAACTGATGAGTCTGCAGCAAGCCGAGAATGAAAGCCTCCGCGATTATCTGACTCGCTTCAGCAACGAGTCGTCCAGAATTACAAGTCTAGACCAAGGCCTTGTCGTATTTGCGCTACGGAATGGTCTGCAAGCTGGAAAGTTCCTTGACTTCATGGTCATGCATCCTCCGCAGACCTTAGAAGAAGCTTTGGATGCCTCTGATAAGTTTATCCGACCCGAAGTATGGAACAAGACAAAATCTCAGTCCCAATTAGGGGCTGGGAGAGCGAAAGGACAACTGTCCGAGGGCCCGGCATCGAGGAAAGGGAAAGCCAAGGCTCTTGAACCGTCCTCGGCTGCCAAGCCAAAGAAAGAAAAGTTTGTCCCCTATGCGGGGAGATACGATTCGTACACTCCCCTTACTCTTCCTCGCGCTAAAATTTACAGCACGACAAGAGACGAGGGGAGATTCAAGAAGCCTCGGCCACTGCCACCATGGCATCAGCAAAAGGGCAAGGACCGATGGTGCAAGTTCTATGAGTCTCCTGGACATCGCATCGAGAATTTCCTCCAGCTGAAGGACCAGATCGAAGATATGGTTTGAAAAGGCTATCTGAAGAAATACCTTGCGGATCGTCGCGAGGAGAAAAAAGCCGAGAGAGACTCTCGTCAAGATCTGGATTTTTCTCCAAAAGAAAGACAAGCAGCAAGACAAGGACACCCTTGACATCCTTGCCATTTCCGGGGGAACTTTTTGGAGCGCAGTGAAACGCCATTTGAGGGCTTTAACCCACCAAGTGAATCACGCCGAGCTTTAAGCGCATCTGTCTCCGGTGCCGAACATCCTGTTCACTGCCGAAGACTGTGAGGGGGTGGTGTACCCCCATGATGACCCATTGGTGATAGTGATGGGCATTGCAAACCGCAACGTCTGGTGAACCCTCGTTGACGGCGGCAGTGGGGCGAATATCTTCTTTTGGGGAGCATTTGACCAGCTGAAGATGGAGGCCAAACACTTAACTCCGGTACCCTACCCAGTATCCGGATTCGATGGGTCTTCATCATATCCAGATGGGAAGATCCTTCTTCCTGTCACCGTCGGCAAAGGCCGAGCAGTGCGGAGCATCATGGCTGAATTCCTGGTCGTGGATGCACCCTCTATGTATAACGTTATCATGGGGAGACCCCTCATTCACGATATTCAAGGAGTTGTCTCGACGTACCATCAAACGATGATATATGTTTCGGACGAAGGACACTCAGAAAGAATAAAGGGCAGCCAAAAGGAAGCCCGAAGATGTAACCACCTCAAGCCATCCAAGGTCGTCGCAGCGACCAGGATGATGAGGAGGAAAAAGAGCGGGATCGCAGCGCGAAAAAGCCTAGAGGCTTAAGTGCTTCGGCCCAAGAAACCCCAACCAAAGAAAAATATTTAGGGGGCGAAAGGGCTAGTTCTTCGTCTAGGCCGAAAGACTCAGAAGATCAGCCAGAGTCTGGGAAGCCTGCTGATATTGACAGCAGGCCGGAACCCGAAGAATCCAGTGCTAAAGCTATGGAACTGAATAACCAGACAGAGTCAATAGAGTTGGCTGAAGGAAATTCTAAAAGGTGTGTCAGCATCGGACTGGGACTTGAACTAAACGTTCGTGCTGAACTAATCCAAATTCCTTCGGGACAACGAAGATGTGTTCGCATTCTCGGCAGAAGAAATGCCCTGGATTGATCCAAACCTCATCTCTCATAAGCTTAACGTCGACCTAGTGTGTCGACCCATTAAGTAGAAAAAGCAGAACTACTCTGCCCAAAAGAACCAAGACATTGCAGCCGAAGTAAAAAAGCTCTTGGATGCTGGGTTCATCGAACCTTGTCAGTATCCGGAATGGCAAGCTAATGTGGTGATGGTTCAGAAGGAAAATGGTAGCTGGAGAATGTGCCTTGACTTCACCGATTTGAATAAGGCATGCCCAAAAGACTTTTATCCCTTGCCGAGGATCGATCGGCTAGTCGACTCGACAAGTGGCCATGTCCTGCTCAGCTTCATGGACGCATTTTCTGGATACCATCATATCTTCATGCACCCCGATGACCGAGCAAAAAGGGCATTCGTTACAAGTTCCGGGGTGTATAGTTACAAAATGATGCCCTTCGGATTGAAAATTGCGGGGGCAATGTATCAAAGGCTGGTTGATTAGGTATTCGCCGAGAAAAAAGGCCGTAATATGGTCAGGCAAGTTCCTCGTCTTCATGGTCAGTAAAAGGGGGATTAATGCTAATCCCGACAAAATTACAAGCAACTCTTGATCTCCCCGAGCCTAAGACAAGGAGGGATGTTCAGCACCTAACTGGCAGAACGGATGCTTTGTCCAGGGTTTATCTCAAAAGCCTCGGACAAAGGGCTACCTTTCTTCAAAGCGCTCAAACTCCCGAAATCAAAAGAACTCAGCTGGGGAGACGAGCAAAAGCAAGCCTTTCAGCAACTTCGTGAGCATTTGGCTCAACTCCCAACACTGGCAAGACTAATTGAAGGAGAAACTCTATACTTATACGTGGCGGTTAGTTGATAGGCCGTCGTCGAGCCTACCAAAGATATAATTCCTATCTTGGTCTCACTAGCTAATAGTAAGGGTAAGAAAGGGTCGAACCCAAGAGAGGCGTTGAATCAACCACCGAGTACTATCGTTTACATAAGCTAAATGAAGTCGAAATTGGAATGGGTTTGAGTAACTTATACTATTTCAATTCAATTAAAGAGGGGAGATGAACAATATTTAGGGGGATCTAGGGCTCGGGTTATGCCACTCAACTTCATCACAAAACACGATTAGCATGCAACAATCAAGGTAAATTAAAGGGATAAATTAAGGGAAGTCATCTAAGGCACCCAACTACTCTCTCAAGCTAGAGGGATTACTTAAATCATGAGTACAACCTACTCTCGTGGTTACAAAGCATAAAACAAGTGTTAAAGCATAATCACGATGACATAAACATTCCCTTGACCGGAAATTCCTATTCTCATGGAATTTCAAGTCAATTAAGCATAAGGGAGTTAACTCAAGTTCATCTCTCGATCCTTCGTTGAGAAAGCTTGGATAAATAGTTCTAGCAATGGCCATATACAAGAACTAAGCAATTAAAACACTTAAGCTCAACTAATTAACACCCAATAATTTCCCAATTATTACATGCAACAAGTTCCTTGTGACTACATTGAGGGTTTTACCCAACCCCTAGAAATTAGACTACTCACAATCCATGGAAGTTAAGGCAATTAAAGATTTTAAGCAATTCATGAACAAGTTTAAACTAGGAAATTAGGCTAAATTAACAATCTAAGCATGCAAGAATAAAGCTAGCAATTAACAATAAACTAGAAAGAAATGGAAAACAAGAGTTAGAAATAGTTACTATGAAGCTTCAAATTGGGCAACAATGGAGGAACTTGTGTTCTTACAATGATTGAAGTTGAAAATTTCCAAGCCAATGATTCAAAGCTAACTAATAATTTGAGGAATTTAATGTCTTTTTTGGAAAACTAAGACTAACTCTCTGAAAATCTGAATCCCCCTGGTTCAAAGAGCTCAAAATGGGTATTTATATGACCCCAAATAAAAGGACGGAGAAACCAAGAAACGGGCAAAAATGCAGGTCTGCACGGACGTGCAGGCTTGGCACGGTCGTGCAGACCATCCTGCACGGACGTGCCACCCTATGCACGGCCGTGCAGAGCATGGCAGTAGCTACTTCAAACACGGGCTGCTTCCGCACGGACGTGCACGCTTTGGCACGGCCGTGCAGGCCTAGGCAGAAGCTCTTCTTTTAGGGCTGACATCCTGCACGGACGTGCTTCATCCTGCACGGTCGTGCGTCCTCATTTGCACGGACGTGCAGGTCTTGGCAGAAGGTTCTGCCTTTCTGGATCACCCTGCACGGACGTGCAAGGTCCGGCACGGACGTGCAGGGTCTTCTAAGCCCTTTTCTTCATCTTTTCTTCTATGTTGCTCCTTTACTTGGCTTCTTTCTACCATCCTCTTGATTCTAACCTCGGTTTAGCATCCATGGGATTCATTTGGTCGTCTTTGGACCTAGAATCTCAACAAAAAACACTAACAACCCGTGAAGCATAGGATACACAAAGATTGTATAATAGTAGAGTAAAAGTGAACCAAAACACAGATTTATCGAGTAAACTAGGTTCAAAAGCACCCTAAAATCATATCAAATAGCAAGTTATCAAACCCCCCCAAGCTAAGCTTTTTCTCGTCCTCGAGCAAAACAAACACGTCAAGCCAAAGAAGGAAAATAACTTGCTAACATCAAACCAAGGAGAGGTGACAAGGAGGAAGCATAAATACACAAATCCGCATGGTCACAACCATAATCACTTTTAGCACAAGTGAGAAGCAATTTAAACCTCTAAGTCGCCTTAGAGGACGAGTTTTTTATCGTGAGGGTTTCCACTGAGCTTAACCCACAACTCACAGAAACCACAACAAAACTATTAAACTACACAAACTCCAATATTTTTATCACCCAAGTCGACTCATCTGGATATAAATCGCAAGCAAGTCAAGTGAGCAAATTTCAAGAATTACCAATCATAAAATGTACACACGAGTTGGAGGTAAAGAGGGGAACTAAGCAAGGTTGCACTAGGATACTTCTTTAGACCTTTTACTAGTTCATTAGAGCACATCTAGATATTCCAAAGTTGTAACAAGCCCTCTTTCGGTTATAAAATCTCAAAATGCTAGTCCACCTCCCAAAATGCACACCCAAAGCCCCTTAACTACACTCTAACTCGGGAATTTTACAAGAAACAACATAGTAGACAATGTGTGGGAGGCATCCACACGTTGACCTCTAAAGAAGAGAAAATCAAAATTTTGGGAATTTTGGGGGAGTTTTTGTCCTCCCTTCTTTTCTATGTTTTTTTTTCGTTTTCTTTTCTCTCTCTCTGTTTCTTTTTTTTTTCTTTTTTTTCATTGCCCTCGCCTCTTTTAACTGTGAGCGGCTCTTTCTTTATTCGAAACGTGTGGCTTATTATGCCACTTATTACACATGATACAAGTAGAGAAAATTCCCTAATAGAGTTTCATTTCGGGGAGGAGAGGAGGCACATTAAGGGCACACGGGACCGCAATTTGATTCAAACATATCCTACTTTGGGCACAATTGACAATATCCTATGGTAGACGTGCAATTGAGCATTACTCGGATTTCATTTCATATACACTAATGCAATCAAGATTAATAAACCTCTAAATGATCCCAACTCTTGCACACACTCTTCTAAAAGAATTTTTACTCATCCCTCAAAAGTCAAGCAAGCAAAACATATAAGCATTGTCATTTGAGTTTCATCCTTGGGTAATTTTTTTCTCATTTTTCAGTCAATTTTTTTTTTATTTTTTATTTTTTATTTTTTTATTTTTAGAGAAATTACAGCATTAGGCTAAGCTAAGCATAAAAATAAAAATAGTTGTACATCTAAATAAGGAGATAGGAAAGGTATTCACAACATAAGAGATTTGGATTTAGGGTATTGGATTTCAAAGGGAGCAAGTTTGGGTTCAAAGGATTTGGATGTTAGGGAAAAAAGGAATGAATAACATGCAAACTCAACATGTAAACACGAGAACACAACATGAACCAATGACACATGAGAAAACACTCCCCCCAAGCTATCATAAACATTGTCCCCAATGTTAAAGCAATGCAAGCACAAAGAGAAGGGGAGGAAGACTAAATCATTGGTTCGGGCCCCCTTGGGAGCTTGAGCCCCCGGGGTAGAGATGCTGCTCTTGTCCTTGCTCTTCTCCCTCTTCACCGGGAGCCCAAGGAAAGTCCCTCTCAAAGATCCAGTTGCCTTGGTCATATATGGCGGTGGCCTCCGGGTCAGGGAGATAGGCATAGGGCCGCCTACTTACCAACCACAAGTAGGGGTGGTTCCCCTCTACATCCGTGAGCCACTTCATGGCCCTCAATGACTGCATATACAACTGTGTCGGCCCTGGGACAATCTCTTCATCTGAAAAATCAAGGTTAAGAGCAACAACAATAATAGTAATCATGCCACCTATGGTGATGTTGCCGGATCCTGTGGCAACATCCTCAAGGTGGTCTACAAACCAAGAACCAACATCCAAGCTAGTGCTACCCTCACTCAAGTGCCAAAGGAAGTAGAGCTCCCTTGTGGACACCACCCCTGAGCTATCCCCCTTAGCAAACGTCGTGTTTGCTATAGTGCGCTGGGAGAGTCTAAATGCGGGGTGGATAATGGTGGTGGCCTTATCGGATCTAGGGTTGTACCCAAAAGCTCCCGAGATTCTTCTCCAAAAATCTCCTGCATTATAACCACGGGGTTGTCTATCCTTAGGTCCGATAGTTCCGGTTGTGGGCCACCCAAAAGCTTGGTTTACTCTAGCTATAGTCATTCTATGTTGGGTGTTCATGAGTTGGAAAGTTATGTAGCAGGGGGTCTTTGTGGTGTCCCGATGCACATAAAGGGAGGAGAGGAATTCAAGGGTTAGTCTCCTATAGGTTTGGGCTTGTAATTGTAACCAAGAACCTAGGTCGGCACCCTCAAACAACATCTTAACATCGTCCCCTACCCCTAGGGCTTCGGCTACCCCGTCATCGTAAAACTTAGTAGGCCTAATTCGCCTCCTACTATTCGTAATGAAGTTGGCCGAAAAGGCCGGGTCATTGAAAAGTATTCCCATTGTACTTGTGGTGGAGCAACGGGAGGAGGAGGCGATGGGTTCCTAAGTCAATGGATGAGGTGTTTCTCGAGCGGTTTCTTCTTGACATGGTTGGTCTTTTGCAAAACAATTAAACACGCCGCACAAAAGAAATCAAAAACACCACACTAAACACACTATAGTTCTAAGTCCGCCTAGATAATAATTCACGGCTCAATCAACACCAATAGACACCACACGGATCATGTTGGGGCTCTAAGTCTACCACCTAGGATCAAGTCCAAACAATCACAAATAATACCAAGGTGGTGCTCAATAATTCTAGTCATAACGATTCAACAACAAAGGACTCTACACTTAAGCATTATGTCGACAATAGTAGCAAGAATAGCATACTCTTCATTCACCAAAATAACACTCCAAATCCTCAAAAAATTTCAAACATTCAAGCCTCACACACCTTCATAAAGCAACAACGCTTAACATAAATCATCAATTATTCACTAGCTACCAATTCAAACAACTTTCCAAGCAAAAACAAGCACCAAATAACAAGCTTTAAGTATGGAAGTAGTGAGTAGGAGGAACGATTCTACCGGGTCTAACGTGGGTGTAAAACCCGCAAATGAACCTTTCTATCCTTCCTTTTCCTTGCTTGAGCTATCCCCTTCAACCAATTGCCTTGAATTTCAATCCACAAGAAAACCCCCAAATTGATTTTTTTTTTTTTTTTTTTTAGGTTTCGAAAATTTGGGTATTTTTTTGGGTTTAAATTTGGAGAAAGGAGTAGTATTTTGTGAATTTGTTGAAAAGGAGTGTAGATTATGACAAAAAATGTTGAATTTGGGTGAGGATGAGAGTGTTTGAGTGATTTGAGTGAAGGAGGAAGAAGGAGTTTGGGTAGAGAGAGGAGAGAGAATCATGAGTTGGTGATTGAGAAAAAAAAAATTTATGAAGACAGCACGACCGTGCTGCTGCCTTAAGCTGGGGTTGCACGGATGTGCATCTATTGGCATGGACGAGCAGCTTCAGGTAGAAAGTTTTTAACTTTCTGACCTCAAGCGCACGGACGTGCAGAAAACTGCACGGGCGTGCAGTACAATACGCACGGCCGTGCTGAAGTTGGCACGGACGTGCAGCTATAGGCAGAATGTTTAAACTTTCTGCCTTCCAGCGCACGGACGTGCAGATTTATGCACGGTCGTGCAGATCAGTACGCACGGGCGTGCTTAAGGATACACGTCCGTGCAGGTCCAGGCAGAAACTTGAAATGTTTCTGCCTTGGTCCTGCACGGCCGTGCATAATTCAGCACGGACGTGCCAAATAGGCTGCACGTTTATTCAACTATTTTTTTTTTTGTTTACTTCACTACAAAAATACTCGGGTTGCCTCCCGGAAGCGCTTCTTTAACGTCACTAGCTTGACGACATTGCGGGATCAATTGCTAGTGGGGAACATCGAATTCATCAAGGTGAACAACCATGGCCTCTTCGTTCACAAAACCGTCAAAGTATGCCTTTAGCCTTTGGCCATTCACTTTGAACGGTTCACCATTGTCGTTTGAGATTTCAATTGCACCATATGAAAAAAACTTCTTGACGGTAAAAGGTCCACTCCATCTTGATTTTAGCTTACCCGGAAACAATTTCAACCGGGAATTGAATAGTAAAACCCTGTCACCTTCCTTGAACTCCCTTTTGTTGATATGCTTGTCATGCCAAGCCTTGGTCTTTTCCTTGTAGATCCGTGCATTCTCATATGCATCCAATCTTAGCTCTTCCAAGGCATGGAGGTCAAGCAACCTCTTTTCACCGGCACTTTGAAGGTCAAAGTTCAACGTTTTAATAGCCCAATGAGCACGATGCTCAAGTTCTACCGGCAAATGGCATGATTTCCCATATACAAGCTTGTAAGGTGTGGTGCCGATGGGAGTTTTAAATGCGGTATGGTAGGCCCATAGAGCATCATCTAGCTTCGTAGACCAATCCCTCCTAGACCCATCCACCATCTTCTCTAAAATCATCTTTATCTCCCGGTTTGAAATCTCGGCTTGACCACTTGTTTGTGGGTGGTAAGCCAATGACACCTTGTGCCTCACACCGTACTTCTCAAGGAGATTTTGGAAGGACCGCTTTGCAAAATGCGAACCTCCATCACTAATGACGGCACATGGCACCCCGAACCTTGGGAAAATGACCTTCTTGAAGAGCTTGACCACCACCTTAGCATCGTTAGTAGGAGATGCAACCGCTTCTACCCACTTTGACACGTAATAGACAGCCACAAGAATGAATTTATTCCCAAAGGAGGTCGGGAAAGGCCCCATAAAATCTATGCCCCATACATTGAAAATCTCCAACTCAAGAATGTTGTTCAAGGGCATTTCACTTCTTCTTGAAATATTGCCGGTTCTTTGACACCGGCCACAAGCTTTCACTACACCCCACACATCCTTGAACATTGTAGGCCAATAGAAACCACATTGCAAGATTTTCGCCAAGGTTTTGTTAGCGCTCATATGTCCTCCACAAGGTGAGGAGTGACACATTGTGATAACACCTTCAATCTCATCATCCGGGACACACCTTCTAAAACGACCATCAACACCTTGTTTAAAGAGCAAGGGGTCGTCCCAAAATTATTGGAGAACATCATGAAGAAACTTCCTTTTTTTTTATAGGTGAGGTCGGGAGGAAGAATAGAGCAAGACAAATAGTTTGCAATGTCCGCAAACCATGGTGTCGGTTCTTGAAGGATAGCAAATAGTTGATCATCCGGAAATGAATCATCAATTGGCAAGTTATCAAGATCACCTACGAAGATAGGCAACCGTGAAAGATGATCGGCCACAACATTTTCGGCACCCTTTTTGTCTCTAATCTCAACATCGTAATCTTGCAAGAGCAAGACCCACCGAATCAATCTTGGCTTAGGTTCCTTCTTGGACAAGAGGTACTTCAAGTTCGTATGGTCGGTGAAGACTATGACCTTAGATCCCAACAAGTAGGACCTAAACTTCTCAATTGCATGAACAATGGCTAGAAACTCTTTTTCTGTGGTTGTGTAATTTCTTTGTGCCTCATCCAATGTTTTTCTAGTATAATAGATAGCATGGAGCTTCTTGTCCTTCCTTTGTCCAAGAACGGACCCAACGGCAAAATCCGAAGCATCACACATAAGCTCGAAAGGAAGCTCCCAATTAGGGGGATGAATGATAGGAGCCGAAATCAAGGCCTCCTTCAACCTATCAAATGTTATCAAACAATCATTAGTAAACACAAAAGGGGCATCTTTTACCAACAATTGAGTGAGCGGCTTTGCGATTTTTGAAAAATCCTTTATGAACCGGCGGTAAAAACCCGCATGTCCAAGAAAGCTCCTTATCCCCTTCACATTTGTAGGGGGTGGGAGGCGCTCAATTACCTCAATCTTAGCACGGTCTACCTCAATGCCCCTACTAGAAATCACATGACCAAGAACAATGCCCTCCTCTACCATGAAATGACATTTTTCCCAATTCAACACTAAGTTCACCTCTTGACATCCCTTTAACACTTTAATCAAATTTGAAAGACAAGTGTCAAAAGATGAACCAAAAACAGAAAAGTCATCCATGAATACCTCAATTGATGATTCAAGCATGTCGGAAAACATAGACATCATACACCTTTGAAATGTGGAAGGTGCATTACAAAGTCCAAAGGGCATCCTTCGATATGCAAAGGTGCCAAAAGGGCATGTGAATGTAGTCTTTTCTTGGTCCTCGGGTTGGATTGGGATTTGAAAGAATCCTGAGTATCCATCCAAGAAGCAATAATGACTATGTGATGCTAGTCTTTCCAATATTTGATCAATTAAGGGGAGTGGGAAGTGGTCTTTACGGGTGGATTTATTCAATTTTCGATAATCAATGCACATCCTCCACCCGGTGACCGACCTCGTAGAAATGGTCTCACCCTTATCATTTTTTATGATGGTCATGCCTCCCTTTTTAGGAACAACTTGAACCGGGCTAACCCACTTACTATCGAAGATAGGGTAGATTATGCCCGCCTCAAGAAGTTTTAAAACTTCTTTTTTCACCACTTCCTTCATGTTGGGATTGAGGCTTCTTTGGTGCTCAATCGAGGAAGCATGATCATCATCAAGTAGAATTTTATGCATGAATATGGTGGGACTTATCCCCTTAATGTCATCAATTTTGTACCCAATGACATCTCTATACTCCCTTAGAACAACTAGGAGATTCTCAAGAGAAATGTCATCGAGCTTAGCATTGATAATAACGGGATAACTCTCACTATCATCAAGAAAAGCATATTTAAGTAGAGAGGGAAGGGGTTTAAGTTCAACCTTAGGAGGAGGCGTAGTCCTCTCCTCTTTTGCTTCCACGTTAAGCACTTCGAATTTAATCGCATCGTGGACCAAAGGTTGGTTGAGTAAGAGATCATACCCCTTTGCTTCTTCACCCTCTACTAAGCTTCCCGTTAGGGTAGCTTGTAAAGGGTCTCTTTCATACAATCTTTCTCGGAACTCTTCTAAGTCCCTCTCCAATGTGTCAATTCTATGAACCTCATCAATCAATGGCTTCTTCAAAGTTTGTGAGAATGAAAATGAAATTTTCTCATCTCCCACATTCAAAGTCAATCTTCCTTCTTTCATGTCAATCACCACTCCCGCGGTGTTCAAAAATGGTCTCCCCAAAATGAGGGGTACTCTTGTATCTTCCTCCATTTCCATTACCACAAAATCACATGGCACATATACCCTTCCAACTTGAACCGGTACATCTTCAAGAATTCCCAAAGGTAGCCTAACCGTTCGGTCGGCTAGTTGTAAGGACATTCTTGTTGGTTTCAAGTCTCCAACTTTCAAGCTCTTTGCAATAGAATAGGGCATCAAGCTCACACTTGCCCCAAGATCACATAAAGCATCCATAACTTCCAAATCTCCAATCTTCACCGGTATTGCATAGCTACCGGAGTCACCAAGCTTTTGGGGAAGCTTGTTTTGAATGATTGCACTAACCTCCTTAGGAAGGGACATGGTTGCACTCTCTTCAAGCCTACTCTTGTTGGATAGAAGATCCTTCAAAAATTTAGCATAGGTAGGCATTTGTGACATAGCATGAAGAAAGGGGATGTTCACTTGGAGTCCTCTCATGACTTCAAGGAATTTTGAAAACTTCTCATTTAACTTTTTCTCAACAATTCTATGTGGGAAAGGAATGAGGGGCTTATATACTCTCATAGGGGACTTTTCTATTCTTTCTTCATCTCCCTCATCTTTCTTTGTGGCTCCCTCATCACTCTTTTGCTGCTCTTTTCTCTCAACTTCAACTACTTCATTTTCAAAATCATCCTCACTTCTCACCACAACTCCCTCATCTCTCTTTTGTGGCTCCTCTTCACTCATAACCGGACCCTCATAACCTCTTCCCGATCTCAAAGTAATAGCCTTAGCTTTCTCCTTTGGGTTCACTACCGTTGAGCTTGGGAAGTGACCACTAGGATTGGAGGATGAACTTCCAACTTGTTGTGCAATTTGAGCCAATTGGCTCTCCATTATCTTATTGTGCGCTTGAAGTTGTTGGATGTTTGCGTTCATATCCGCATTGCTCCTTATTTGTTGTGTCATGAAAGTTTCAAGAACGGATTCAAGGCTAGTCTTTTGAGGAGGTGGAGGAGGTGTAGTGGGTTGGTTATATTGTGATCTTTGATGGTTTTGATCCCTTTGGTTAGGGTGGCGGTATGGAGCTTGTTGATTTTGAGAATGGGATTGGTTGTAGTGGTTTTGAGGTTGATTGTAGTTTTTTTGAGGGGGGCCTTGGTTGTGTTGCTTCCATCCCGTGTTTTGTTGGGGTTTCCAACTTTGGTTGTAGGATTGGGAGTATTGCTCATTTCTTTGCCCAATTGCCGCCGCTTGCTCTTGATTCGTTGAGTTGCAATAAGAGGATAAGTGATCATTTCCTGTACAAGTCTCACAAGGCATGATTTGTGAGGAAGAGCTTGAGGGTGTGAGGGTGGCTTGATCTAGCTTGTGGGCTAGCATATCGAACTTTGATGCAATAAGATCTATTGCACTAAGATCATGAATTCCGCCCTTCTTTGTTTGAGGTTGCCTTTGGTCACCTCCATATGCATAGTGCTTGGCCACTTCCTCAATCATCTTATATGCATCATCTACCGATAACTTTTTGAGGCTACCACCGGCCTCGGAATCAAGGTTAGCCCTTGAAGTAGGAGTAAGATCGTCATAGAAGCTTTGTACAATGATCCATGATGTAAAACCATGGTGGGGGCATTTCCTTGTGTAATCCTTGAACGCTCCCAAGCTTCACTCAATGTTTCATCAATGTCTTGATTGAAATTAGTGATCTTTCTTCTTAGTTCGGCGGTCTTTTCCGAAGGATAATACTTTCCGAAAGGCTCTAGTGACCTCGTCCCATGTACTCAATGATCCCTCTTCCACCGTTCTTAACCAATGCTTTGCTTTATCACAGAGGGAGAATTGGAACATGTGCATACGGATAAACTCTTCCGAAATGTTGTTTTTCTTGATGGTTGTACACAACTCAAGAAAGTTGTCCAAATGAGCAAAAGGACACTCATGAGGACTACCTCCGAATTGATCACCTTGAATCATACGGATGAGTTGAGTTGAAAGCTCAAAGTTGTTCGCATTTGTGGTGGGGAGACGTATGCCACTCCGAAGTTGGAATTCATTGGGGTGGTCATAGTCCCTTAACAACGGTGGAGGTGGATTTTCTCCTATGTTGACTTCTTCGTTGGTTCCAAAAACCTCTTCCGGATTGGAGTCCGAATATACAATGGAGAACTCGGGTGTGCCGTGCAAAAGTCTTCCCACGTTCCTCAAGGTCTTGTTTAGCTCTGGATCAACGAGAATAAGCGGTGATTGCTTACTCTTTCGTGTCATGCAAAGTCAAACAAAGCTAAGAAAAACGTTAGCAATGACTATCAAAAGTTAAACACACATGAACAAAAATTAAGGTAAGAAAACTACTATACATATACACACATTTAGTCTCATTCAACAATAATACATTCAATGTGACTTTGCCTCCCCGGCAACGGCGCCAAAATTTAATAGGCCGTCGTCGAGCCTACCAAAGATATAATTCCTATCTTGGTCTCACTAGCTAATAGTAAGGGTAAGAAAGGGTCGAACCCAAGAGAGGTGTTGAATCAACCACCGAGTACTACCGTTTACATAAGCTAAATGAAGTCGAAATTGGAATGGGTTTGAGTAACTTATACTATTTCAATTCAATTAAAGCTAAGGGGAGATGAACAATATTTAGGGGGATCTAGGGCTCGGGTTATGCCACTCAACTTCATCACAAAACACGATTAGCATGCAACAATCAAGGTAAATTAAAGGGATAAATTAAGGGAAGTCATCTAAGGCACCCAACTACTCTCTCAAGCTAGAGGGATTACTTGAATCATGAGTACAACCTACTCTCGTGGTTACAAAGCATAAAACAAGTGTTAAAGCATAATCACGATGACATAAACATTCCCTTGACCAGAAATTCCTATTCTCATGGCATTTCAAGTCAATTAAGCATAAGGGAGCTAACTCAAGTTCATCTCTCGATCCTTCGTTGAGAAAGCTTGGATAAATAGTTCTAGCAATGGCCATATACAAGAACTAAGCAATTAAACCACTTAAGCTCAACTAATTAACACCCAATAATTTCCCAATTATCACATGAAACAAGTTCCTTGTGACTACATTGAGGGTTTTACCCAACCCCTAGAAATTAGACTACTCACAATCCATGGAAGTTAAGGCAATTAAAGATTTTAAGCAATTCATGAACAAGTTTAAACTAGGAGATTAGGCTAAATTAACAATCTAAGCATGCAAGAATAAAGCTAGCAATTAACAATAAACTAGAAAGAAATGGAAAACAAGAGTTAGAAATAGTTACTATGAAGCTTCAAATTGGGCAACAATGGAGGAACTTGTGTTCTTACAATGATTGAAGTTGAAAATTTCCAAGCCAATGATTCAAAGCTAACTAATAATTTGAGGAATTTAATGTCTTTTTTGGAAAACTAAGACTAACTCTCTGAAAATCTGAATCCCCCTGGTTCAAAGAGCTCAAAATGGGTATTTATATGACCCCAAATAAAAGGACGGAGAAACCAAGAAACGGGCAAAACTGCAGGTCTGCACGGACGTGCAGGCTTGGCACGGCCGTGCAGACCATCCTTCACGGACGTTCCACCCTATGCACGGTCGTGCAGAGCATGGCAGTAGCTACTTCAAACACGGGCTGCTTCCGCACGGACGTGCACGCTTTGGCACGGCCGTGCAGGCCTAGGCAGAAGCTCTTCTTTTAGGGCTGACATCCTGCACGGACGTGCTTCATCCTGCACGGTCGTGCGTCCTCATCTGCACGGACGTGCAGGTCTTGGCAGAAGGTTCTGCCTTTCTGGATGACCCTACACGGACGTGCAAGGTCCGGCACGGACGTGCAAGGTCCGGCACGGACGTGCAGGGTCTTCTAAGCCCTTTTCTTCATATTTTCTTCTATGTTGCTCCTTTACTTGGCTTCTTTCTACCATCCTCTTGATTCTAACCTCGGTTTAGCATCCATGGGCTTCATTTGGTCGTCTTTGGACCTAGAATCTCAACAAAAAACACTAACAACCCGTGAAGCATAGGATACACAAAGATTGTATAATAGTAGAGTAAAAGTGAACCAAAACATAGATTTATCGAGTAAACTAGGTTCAAAAGCACCCTAAAATCATATCAAAGAGCAAGTTATCATTAGTCCGGCCACAGTAAGTGCGGTGTTGCTAAGGGAAGAAGAAAAAGTTCAGCATCCGATCTATTTTGTCAGCCACACTATGACAGATGCCGAGACACGCTACCCCCTACTTAAAAAAGTTGCATACGCAGTAATAGTAGTTGCTCGGAAGTTAAAGCCCTACTTTGATTCCCATCGAATAGTGGTCCTAACTGATCAGCCGCTTGAAAAAGTCCTCGGCAGGGTGGAAAAATCTGGTAGACTAACGAAGTGGGCTTTCGAGCTCACCGAGTTCAGTATCAATTATCACTGGAGGGCAGCTATCAAGGCGCAAGCCTTGGCAGATTTCCTAACCGAGTGTTCTTATCAAGAGACGCTTGACGAAGGAAAGAAAATCTGGACTGTTTTCACGGATGGATCTTCCACCGTGAACGGTTCGGGGGCGGGGGTCGTCATAGCCTCCCCCGAAGCCAAGTCCTTTGAATATGCACTAAAATTCTCGTTCAAAGCATCGAACAATGAAGTCGAATATGAAGCAGCGATCGCTGGCTTAGAGCTGTGCATAGCGTTGGAAGCCGAGCATGTCTGTTTAAAAACAGATTCTCAGCTCGTGCAAATCAGATCCGAGGTGAATATGAACCCAAAGAGCCTTCAATGGTAGCTTACCTCGCAAAGATCAAGACTGTTATTGCGAAGCTAAGAACTTTCGAAGTTGAGCTGATCCCAAGGGGTTAGAATGCACAAGCCGATGCACTCTCCAAACTTGCAAATTCAACTTTAACTGAGTTGAACCGACATGTATATGTGGAGGTGCGCCGAGAAAGAAGTGTGGCCGAAGCAATCAACATATGCTGCGTTGCACGTGAACCGAGCTGGATAGATCCTATCCTGGCTTACAAACTTTGGGACGAACTTCCCGAGGACCAAAAGTTGGCCTCTAAGATAAAAAGAATCAGCTCAAGATTCGTTGTCTTCAGGGGGGGAACTTCTAAAAAAGTCCTTTTCTTCCCCGCTATTGAAATGCGTGGGTCCAACACATGCTAATTTCATCCTTTGGGAAATTCATCTCGGCATCTGCGAAAACCACATAGGGGGAAGAACCTTAGCTCATAAAGCACTAAGGGTTGGATACTATTGGCTAACCATGATCACAGATGCAAAGGACCTGGTCTGGAAATGTGAGAAATGCCAAAACATTCGCACCAATTATCCATCGGCCATCCCGAGATCTTCAGCCAATCCTGAATCCTATTCCATTTTCTTAATGGGGATTGGATATATTAGGACCATTTCCTGATGCTCCTTATCAAAAAAGGTGGTTAATAGTCGGTATAGACTACATCAGCAAATGGATCGAAGCTGAGGCTGCTTCGAACATTACGGAGCAAACTGTCAGGAAATTCACATGGCAAAACAAAATCACTCGTTTCGAGATTCCGAAGATTTTTGTCTTTGATCATGGAAGGCAATTTGATAATCTGCCGCTGAAGCGGTACACAGACCAGTTCGGCATCAACTAGCATATTCTGCAATTTGTCATCCACAGAGTAATGGTCAAGCCGAAGCTGCAAATAAGCAAATCCTCAATGCTCTCAAGAAGAGATTAGAAGATCAAAAATCCAAGTGGATAGAAGAGCTTCCCAAAACTCTCTGGTCACTTCAGACAACAGAAAAAGAGGTAACGGGACATTCACCTTTTGAGCTGGTGTATGGATCCAAAGCTGTGCTTTGAGTGGAAATTGGCTTAGAAAGTCTACGAGTAAATCTCTTCTCAACTGAGGAAAAAGAGCAACTCATGAGAGAGTCCCTTGACTTCCTGGATGAGATCAGAGATTCAGCTCGGGATAGAATGGCTGCATATAAGCAGAGAATCAGCAAATTTTACAACCGAAGAGTTCACCAAAGATTTCTCAAAGTCGGAGACCTGGTTCTTCGGAATGCTACTGTTGTGCAAAAGGGTCGCATTCATGGTAAACTCTCAGCAACTTAGGAGGGACCCTATGAAATATATGATGAGCTTTAGCCAGGCACATACCGACTTCGGAAATTGGATGGCACCTAACTGAAAAACCACTGGAATGCTGATGTACTAAAAAAATATGTGTAAATCCCTTTGGGGAAGAACAATCTTTGTAAGTACATTATCCCTAATTAATGAAAAGGCCTTTGAGCCACCATCTATTCAATTCAGCTATATTTCTATTTTTTCTACCTTCTATAGTTTTTGCAAAAATTCAAGGTTTTTGTTCGGCGCTGTCCGAAGTATTGCATAATGATGCATCATACTTCTGCAAGTCGTAAAACCTACCAAGATGAGGATAAAAGATAAACGCACGAAGTATTGCATAATGATGCCTTGTGCTTCGGATGAATCTATTCCTCTGGGAAAAGAGGCCATAGGCGCATCCGAAACATAGCCTAAAAAATAGGGACTGATAAAGCGCCGAAGTATTGCATAGTGATGCCTCGTACTTCAGTTGAATCAGTTCCGGGTGGTGATTGCATTTTTGAAGTAATTGTCGGATAGATCACTGCCCCGGCATCGTGTTCCTGATAGTCGTTCCCTCGGATGAATTGAAAGTGTCACAAGAGTATTGCTCTCAGAGTCTAAGGCTCTTGAGCAAGAAATCAGAGGTTTTGAAAACAAAAATAGAAGAGAAAAAGAAAAACGAGCAAAAATTCCGGAGTTGGAATATTGCAATAATATCACCAAGGCAAAACCCTCAACTGTGCCGAGGAAGTGAAAGTATTTATCCCAGAATCCTGAAGAAACCATCTTCAGATTTCTGGGGGGGGGGGCAACAGGCACTCACTTGGCAAGTTCCTAGCAAAAGGAACGCAAGCAGAGGCAGTGACTTCTCGGATAAAGAAATTCTCAGTCAAGTGTAAAGCCGAAGCTTTACACTTAGCCAAATTTTGAAGAAATTCAGAAAAACAGCTAAAGTACAAAGAACATTAAAGTAGGCAATGAGAGAAGAAAGCTGAGAAAAATCTTCATAAGCATAAATTGAGGATTTCAAAATGTCAAAAAAGCAAAGAAGAAATTCTAAGTATCGGCAACCGCCCACAAAGCGGAAAGCACAGCTGCCGAATAAAGTACAAAGTGCAGAAAGTAATAAGAGTTTGTACGAATTCAAGGCATGCTGAAACAAAAAAGGCAAAAGCAGACGCGACATCCATCAATTAAGCACAAGTTGATCCGCATGATCTGAAGACGGCTGCCCGAGTTCCTATGCTTTAACATCTGCGTCAGCAGTTGGAACTTGAAAGGGTGTAGCTCCAGCTGAAGATGAGGCAGGCTGGGCTACTTCTTGTTCAGACTTTTCAGCCTCTTCATTCTTTTCTTCCCGATCCTCAGCTTCTACTTGGCAGACCAGGAAAGCCACTTTAGCTGGGCTGGCCTCGGTCATATGCGCATCATCAAGATCCATAGACCAGCCCTCGGCTACATCCTAGTCGATCGCAGGATCAACGTGGAAAGCCAATCGCCGAGCAGTTTTAAAGCTATTCTCAAAGCCCTCAACATATTCTTCCTCAGTATATATCCGAGTTTCCAGTAGCTTCTGAGCAGCTTTAAGATCAGTCTTGGCTTTGGTAGCCTCATCCTTCTCTGCCTTCAGCTCGTCCTTCGGCTTCTGGTTTTCAGTTTCCAACTCAGATTCCTTTTTCTTAGCCTCTTTCTCAGCGAGAGCAATCTGACTTGGTAATCTTCAACCAAAAGGCGTCGAGTCTCAACCTCCCTCTTTACTCTCTCCTCAATGCGGGCCTTGAAATCTGCAATGCTTTCAACCCCATACTCTTGGATCAGAGCATGGCCTTCGTCTAGCCATGGGAAGACAGTTTGCTCTAGGCCTTGGAAAAAGGAGAGGAAGTTGGCGCTTAAGGTCTGCATATCTGCCCTTAGAGCCGAGGCCTCGTCCTCGGTATTCAGCTGCTTCAGCTCGGCAGACCGAGTTCGACTCTCAGCCTCTTCAGCCTTCTCTGCTTTAGCCCTTAGTTCGTCGTTCAATTCCACGGCAAGGAAGTGGTTATGAACGACCTGGAAAAAATGAGAATAAGCAAGCTAACTGAAGTTCAACTCTTAAGAGATTTTTTGCAAAGAAATCAGAAGTTTGGTGCAAAAGTGAAAGAGAAACTTAAAGAAAACTAAGTAAGAAAGTTCACCTGCATCATCAATCTTTGATTTTCAAAAAATGGGTTTGACACTTTGGATAGCGACTCAGACGCTCCAGACGGCCGCACCTACCATCCACGCTCTAGCCCTGTCCAGATCAGACAAGTTCGAAGTGTCGCCGAAGAACTCGGTCACCGAACTGCGCTTGGACTCAAAGAGGTTCCGAGCATGTTCAGGAACAGGCACCAAGGGGGCTGAGCTACTTCATCTCAGAGGATTGAAAAGTCCTAAAGGAGTTAGCCGCCGAGGTAGATGACACTTCATTGTTTTTAGCTACTTCAGCTTCGATTTCTACCTCAGTCTCCTTCGGACCGCCCTCATTTACATCAAGCGCTTCGTCCTCGGCATGGACGATTAGCGTATCAGATTCTCTCTGAACCTCTTCGGAGAAATCTTTGGCCACGTGGCCCGGAGAGGGAGGGGGATTTCTCAGCTCAATCACCCCCTCAGCTGGGACATTAGGAGGCGGAGAAGTAATCTCCTTAGTCTCCTCTTGCTGGACCTCTTCGAGCCGAGGTCTTTTCTCAGGAAGAGTTTGGGCCCGAAATTGCCCAGGTCGGACGAGTTGCATCTTCCTTCTCTCAGCCGCCATTCCTTCGTCTGAAGAGTGTTCAGGAACAGGAAATGCTTGGGTCGGGTCTACTTGTTCCTCCTCTTCTTCGTCAGACTGCAGCAGAAGAGGAAAAAGGGGGCAAGGACCAGTATAAGCATAAAAAAGTACAAGAAAAAAAATTAAAAAATCACTGAAGTCGCTAATAGACGCTCGTCTTCGGAGTCCTCTTCTTCTTCGGCTACTTCTCCTCTCGGCCCAGCAGCTGAGGTAGAAGGCTTTGCTTCGGTCTGAGGGGCTACAGCAACAATAGTAGCAGCAGCGGCTTCTTCAGCTGAATGAAGAAAGAAGGGATCAATCTTCCTATACCAAGGCTTCTGCCTCTGGTACTCAAGGGCGCTGACAACCTGAAGTTTCCTTGGATGTAGAGGAAGGGGCCGATCCTTGGACTCGGTTATCTTCGGCGTGTTGGTGATCGGAATCCTTTCCTCAGTAATCTCAAGCACTTCGTAGTTAATGCCTGAGTTCTCTTCGTACAACTCTGGAAAGTCAAGAAGAACAAGAATTAGTTCGGCTGAAAGAGTTAAGCATCACAAGTCAGAGAACGATAAAGAATTAAAAAGACTTCGGCCCCAGCCGAATCCCTTATCGCCTTGGTATCTTCGGCTGAGGCCGACAACAGCGTGCATCTTCGTTTGGAAGATGTAATGAAAACAACGCAACCGGGTACTCGGCACATTCGCCATTCGGCCAGTAGCCCCAGCCACTCGGTTTCGGCCAAATAGCTCTATTTGGTGGTGATCAACATCGGTGAACTCATCAGGGCCGATGCTAGACATTTTTGGATCTGGTTTCCTTAAATATCAAGGGCCGCCAAAATAATTCGGATGAGCTTCATCTGAGGGTGCTCGGATCCAGATCCATTGCCCCCTCCAATCCTTATCTGAAGTGTCATTCGGATAGGACGAAAAAAATCTCTTTTCATCCTCTATCTGCCACCACCCAAGGCCATGCCATTTGTTAGATTGGGTGTTCGGCATGAGTTTGTGAATGCAGCGAAAACAATGCACGCTCGGCTCAAACCCATAAAATAAACAGACCCAGAAATAGGTCATGATCCTTCGGACGCTCACTGGAGTTAGCTGGGACAGGAATATATTGTATCCGTTCAGTAACTTTATGACGAAGGAATGGGCAGGAAACCGAAGCCCATATTGTAATTGTCGAGTATAAACCCTGATATACCCAGGCAGGGGTCGGTGAATCCTATCATTGGCACTAGGTATTCGGCACCAATAACCGTCCTCTTCCATGATGCCGTAATAGATCTCGAGTTGTTCGGCAAATTGGTACTGGGCGTTATTCTCAACCCACCAAGATTTTCTCTGATTTCGGTCCACTCCCGTTCCTCGGGAGTCAATGGCCTTGATGCCGAAGCCTCACTTCGGCCATAGGTACTGGCTTCAACTGAGTCTGCAGGGGGAATGCTAGTCAAAGGCACTGCACTCAGCGCAGCGCCACTCGAAACGGCGGCTGACCCAATCCTGGCATTAGGGTTCTAACTGCTGAGGAAAGGCATCATCGCCAAAGGACGATTCCGCCTCAGAATTAGCTGTGGCACCTCCTCTTCTTCTTCCTCGGCGCTCGACTCAGACCTAATTGGTTCCTTTCCCCGGTCGCCGGCCATTTTTAATTGAGCTGAAGTTCGAAAAAAGCAGAAAAAAGAAAAGAGTTCAAAAGTCAAAGAAAACTGATGAAATTTCAAAAAAAAATTACCTCAATCAGGTGCGGAATCGCCGATCTTTGAGTTCGGAGCAACGAATTTCACCTAAAAGCCTCGTATTGTTGGGTATTTGTGAGAAGCAAATTCTGGTAAAAAGGAAAACTTAGTGAAATGCTGGGTCGTTTATGCGAAAATGAGTAAGGTGAGCAAGGATTAAGGTGCGAGTGGTTTAAATGTCTTCTGGAAGCAAGATTTTCGGAATTCACGCCACTAATAACCCCATTAATCCCACTTTACTCAATGATTGTTCGTGTTCTCCTCTAATTAATGACCCTCTAATCTTCTCCACTTCCCCATTACTTCTAATCATCTCCAAGTTAACGGTTTTTAGTATCAGTAACCTCTCAATCTTCTCCTAATTAAAGTTGTCATCATTTGCTTTCCTCCAATTTTGCAAGCCAAAACCCGGTTCGTTATTCTTCCAAACCGGGTCTGGAGGGCAAGTTGTTTGGGTCCAATTTATCCTCAATTGGGCCTGGTCCACAAATGATACAATCTAAAGCTCAAAAGCAAGGTTCAACTCTCCAGCCCAATGTCAAGTCAGTCAAAGGTTCAATCCAACTGGCACGCCCACTTGACTCCAAGGGCCCAAGCCCCTTTATTGAGCAAAGGTATAAAGGCTAGTGTTCTCCTCACTCCACATCCATCCACAATCAGCCTCAAGCACTAAATCTCTTGCATAACTTATTCTCTCTCTCCTTTATACGCTGTACTGACTTCGGCATCGTAGGGGCCTTCCTCAACACAAAACCCCCGAGGCCAGTTTTACGTGTTCTGTGCTGTGCAGGAAACCCTCAGCTCCAGCATTCTTTAGGCCGAGACCAGTCTTCTCCACCTCAAAAGGGCCTGCCGAAGGCCTCATTGTTTTCATACCGAAACATTTAGTATCATAGATTTTATAGAACCCTCTTTTATTTTGATCATAAATTAGTTGTTATAATCATTCACATACACTGCTCAAAAATTTACATGATCTATTCTTGTTCTTTATTATTGTTAATATCTGTATTGAAAAAAAAAAGGACGGAGTATTTGACACTTTAAAGAGAACGAGAGTACACTACCTTTTCTAGCTCTTACACTCCCCCTCCTAAAATAGCTAAGAAACTACATTTTAATGATGATTATGCATGTGTGTGATTAGTTACTAATTAGTTCTTAAAGTTGATGGTGATTGATGGCCCATTTGTCTCAAATAAAATTGACGACTTGTTTGTAAAGCAACAACTAGTAAATTTAAGCCATGCTATCACTTTGGGGACCAAAAGCTAGCTATCGATCTTAATTAATTACACAAGTAAAACAAAAAGAGAAAAAATCCAAAAAAAAAAAAAGAAAAAAAAAAGAATGTAATAGAAGTTATAGAACTATCAATAACATAATCCCTCTGTTTCATGAATTTCTTCTCACTTTTCATTTCGGATTGTTTCTAATTAAATTTCTACTCACTTTTCTTTATTCAATTTGCATGTCAAAGAGATACTAGTGTGTGTATTCCAATCCTTTAATTTACATACCCTAGTTTTGTGAGGATATCTTTGTTACTACACTATAGCTTTCACTGCAAAAAGTAATCACATATATCAAATTACATTAATTTACTTCGAATATATCTTGGTATGTGACTTTAATTTATAGTATGTGGGAAAAAATTCGTGGACATACAAATATGGATCGAATAGTAAACATTAAACAACCAAGGTTGTATCAGTTATATAGTCAAACAATCGAGGTTTGGGATGAAGTTTGTAGAAAACTTCACCATAGTACAAAATTTTCAAAAAGCAAGGGAAGATACTGAACAGTGTACTACAATGTCATATTTTAGCAATTAGGTATGCCTCATTTCTACTGTATGCCCATGCATTAAGAGAAATGAACAGTGACCCTTCAGAGAAGAAAAATAAACCTCACTTTTATTACTTGATTTATAGTAATGCTAGAGCAGCTAGCAACACAATGCAATAATTTGAAGATACTAAGTTGCATTGTCGATTTATAGTTTTATTTTGGAAAATTGGTTGGCCCCTTAGTCTATATATCATTTCGACTATTATGACAAAAGAAATTTAGCATGAGATTAATTTTAAATTGTGAAAATTATAGGATATAAACGCATATACCCTTCACATCTAACTCTATAATCAAATACTCCCGTGCTTTCATGACTTCATGAGCCAATTGAGGTTTGGATTGTATATGAAAAATCAGACGTTAAGTATAGGTGTATGAGTATTCAGTGTTCCATATTAAAAGATAATGTAAAGAATTTTTACAATCCAAGTGGATTAATTACTTATAATTTCCTATTTTCAATTGGTTTTATGATGGAACCATATCATCATGGATCCTAGATGGCGAAAATTGTTA
Organism: Chenopodium quinoa; assembly: GCF_001683475.1. Taxonomy (NCBI): domain Eukaryota; kingdom Viridiplantae; phylum Streptophyta; class Magnoliopsida; order Caryophyllales; family Amaranthaceae; genus Chenopodium; species Chenopodium quinoa. The sequence goes on from NW_018743175.1 coordinate 1,102,815, forward strand.
TATTCTATGCATACCATTGATTCCAAATTTCCAAGCATCTCACAATAAAGAAATTTATTTTGCTAGAAATGAAACCGAGCCTGGGCTGATCTCAACATTAACATGTGTAGAAGGAGCTAAAAATAATCGTCAAATAGTGGACTGTAGCTTGGGCCTAAATTTCTAAAATGTACTTCACATGAATTTAAGAATAATTGAACATTCACTATTGGGCTCGAATCACTTGGGCTTACTGGACCCTCATCTAATTGAGCTTAATATGAATGATTTGGCGCATATTATTACATGCATCATTGTAAACCGGCAACAACATGAAACGCAACCCATTAAACTCAGCTATAACATTTTTCCCGCGTTTCTGCTTTCCTTTTTTAAATTTTTTGTTTTCTTTATTCAAATATTCTCTCTTCACTTTTCTTTCCTATAATAATTTTAATTCAAATTTTTATCATAATTTCAATCAAAATTTTCATCATAATTTTCTTCTCCTCTGTTTTTTCTCCTTTGTTCTTCATTTTCTCTCTCCTCTGTTTTTTTTTTTTTTTTTTTCTCTTTTGTTTCACTTTTTCGATTGAATTTGCTGATTACAACATGAAATTAGTTGTTATTACCGAAGAGATCGTCAATGCAGGTTAGTGTTTTGTTTTTTGGATTTGTAATTAGGTTTTTTTAGGTTAGCTTCAATTGTAATTGTATTTTGTTTAATTCCTTCATCTTGACTCAAGATAGAAGGATTTGAAGGATCCTTCAATTTCTTTTCGAATTCCTCATACGGAATGAACATACAGTACAAATATTATGAACATAAGGTATTTAATTATGCACACAAGAAAATTGAAGAAATATAAAATAAAATGATTGTGAAACATACGCATTATAAGTAGGGTTGTTCATCGGTCCAAGAGCGGACCGAAGACTGAAAAATTGAATTTCAAGAACCGAAGACCGGACCGATTAAGCTAGGACCAAACCCGGACCAAACCGAAAAAATCTGTCCAAAACCCGAAGCGAACCGGTTTGGACCGATTTTTATAAAAAAAAACGTCCTAAATTTTAAATAATTTATGTAAAAATCAAAAAAATATAAACAACATTTTAACGTTTTTTGTATGTTTAGTATAAAAAAAACTCATACGACTAGAGTATTCCAAACTTGTTAAGGATAATCTTAATTATTATTAAAGGTTATGTATAATTTTAAGCAAAAAAACCAGTCCGGTCCAAGACCGATTTTTATAGGATTTTGGACCGGACCGGACCGAAGACCGAAAAAATAAATTTCTCTACCCAAAGACCGGACCGATTAATTTGGTCCAGTCAATCGGTCCGGACAAATTTTTGAACACCCCTAATTTTAAGTATTAAAAATATGAAAATATGCACTAAAAATCTGAATATATGCATTTTAGAAAATGAACATACGCATTCAAAATATGAACATATGCATTGGTTCCCTGAAAGTGAACATATGCATTTCAGAAAGTGAACATATGCATAAAAAAAATGAACATATGCATTTAAGAAAATGAACATAAGCATTCAAAATAAAAAAAGAACATATGCATTGGTCCTTGAATGTGAACATATGCATTTCAGAAAGTGAACATATGCTTACAAAATATGAATATATACATTTCAGAAAGTGAACATAAGCATTCAAAATATGAACATATTTTATGAAGATTAATACTTAATAATATTTATCATATGACAATAAGTATTTATATTATGAACATTTCAAAACATTCTATGAACATAAGGTATCTAAATAATGAACATGCACTAATATAATCTAAACAGTTTTTTTTAAAAAAAAAACATTCTATGAACATAAGGCATATTTTAAAATAAATATGGCGGTTAGGAAGTGACGATTTTTCTGTATAATTTCAAAATATTCTATGAACATAAGGCATCCGAGTCATATAGAAGAGAGAGAATGAACTTCGTTTGATTGTTAGAGAGAGAAAATCACAGGGAGAAGAAATTAAATTCAGAAATTAAATTTTGAAATGACTAAAAGGTTTTTTTTAAAAAAAAATATATTAAAAAAAAAAAATACTGCGGTTTGGAAGTGACGGTTTTTCTGTAAATTTTATGTGGTTGGGCTGCGTTTTTGTTTGGGTCACGTTTACAATTGGGCACATTTGCAATTGGTCTTCTTTAATGGGCCAGTGTTGCAGCTATTGTAGTTGCACAAGGGTGCAGATTAGACCAATTGATGATTTGGTAGAAAACATTACCATTTTAAGGGCCTGGCCTGTTTGATATGAGAGTAATGAGCCTTAAAAATTAAGGAGGTAATTATTATGGGCATGGCATAAACCACATGCCTAGAATGAGGATATAATTTCGGGCTAGAAATTTTTACCCTCCATTTGAGGATAATGCATTACCCACCCCACTAGAATAAAAATTACCCTGTGTATTTTCACCAAAGTCGACATTTAAGCCTCAAGCATTTTATACTCTTGCATAGTGTTTTCTCTATAGAAACCAACATACTAACTTCAGCATCGGAGGGGCCTTCCTCGACACAACCCCGAGGCTAGTTTACATGCATTCATTTTGCAGGAAATCCACGTCCCAATCATCACTTGGGCCGAGTCCAGTCTTCAGCCCACTGTCGTTGTTGATTCGCCGTCGTCATTTTTTCGCCGCCGCCAGTCACTGCTGTTGTTCTCTCCATCTCCAATTCAATAGCTTAGAAAGGTATTTTAACGGTTAAATTCAACCATCAAAGCTCCAGATCTAGAGCTTTATGTGCTGATTTTTTGCTTCAATTTGTGCGCTGATTTTTTGCTTCAATTTGTGCGATTGTAAATTATTTCTCTTCTTTTTCTTAATTTCATCTTTAATGTTTGATTTCTGCATTTTTTTTGTGAGATTTGAGTTGAATTTTCGCAGAATTTTGTAGTGTTTTTGAATTTTCCTTTATTAATTAATCTGAAGAATTATGCTATGAAGATTTCTGCAATTTGGTTGTCGTTATTGTTGGTGGTGGTTTTTATTCCAGGCCCAAAAAACAATTTTACCCATGTAAATAATTCCCTTATGCTAACCTACATCAAAATCAACTCTTGTGATCATTCTCCCCTACCTTCTACTCTATTAACAGTTACTCCATGGATTTTCTTCCTCAATAATCACTCCCCCAATCCCAGGCAAGCCGTAAAAAGTATACCGAACTCCAACAAAGTACCAAATATACAATATACTGTAATTTTTAATTTTATACATAAGAAAAAACATTATCATATGCAATCTTGTTACATTCATTTCAAAGTGTACAAAGATAAAATAGTTAAATACTTAAATGTATCCGTTAAAGACCATACAAATTGCAAATGATGAAATCTGTAAAAAAAAAACGAAGAGAGTACAACTTTTATACTTTGTACGTACAAATCAATTCTCTTTCTAAAGATGGTTGAAAACTTGAAACAAATCACCTCACATCTTATTAAAAATTATTGCTTTGTTCTACTTTTTGTGACCTAAATTGTAAATAATAAAAATTACTTAGAGAAATGGCGCACTAACTCTACTAGCTCTCACCTACAAAGTTAAAAGATGCAAAATATTAGCTAAATAAATTGATTTTACCAATAGGAAGAATTACCCTATGGAGAAGCTCTTGATGATGATCAGCACTCAACAATATAGTTGTTGAGCCTTCATATAATATAAGGTTTCTGTTATTTAATTTTCTTTAATAATAATTTTTATTTTCTTTGATGCTGATATATATCCTGTTAAATGTACATTATTCAAATATTTCAACATCAATTATCAAACATCAAATACCACTTAATTATTTATATTAAATTAAGACTATCACACTCCAATATTATTTTTAAATATAATATAAGGTCACTTTACTTTTTTGTGACCCAATCCAAATTTATATATGATCTTAGAAGATTTTTTTTCCCCATTAGTTCATTCTAACTATTTTTTAAAAATAAATAAATAAATAAAAGATGTATAGTCCCTATAATTCATCTATGGACAACATAATGATGAATTTCTTGCCGTCCTCCACAATTGTGTGCAAAATTAGTTATCAATTCTCATATGGATTTTTTAAGCCAATAATTCAACATCCTATCCAAAAAAAATAAATTAAAAAAAAAAAAAAAAAAAAAAAAAAAAAAAACCTACAAGCTTTTAGCAAAATAAAAAAGAAAAATCAAATAAAAAATCAATGCTGTAAATGCAATGAATAGAATGATTAAGCCCACTAGCACTGACCCTATCCAGCTCAAAGGAGGAGTCTTTGGCCCTTAGGTAGGTAGGTCCGTGCCTTAGAGGCCTTAGCTAAGATGTGGGCCGATCTATGATCTCTTTTGTTGACGAATCAAATCACTAGGATTATTATAAGCTTGATATTTTTTTTTTTTTTTGCGTTATTGTCTTCATCTCATTTTCATTTATCTGAACTTATTAAATGTTATTAAAAGTCTAACTTTTTTAAACAACTCTTAGCAAAACTTACTTATTTCTTAAACTTGTTTTTATTAAAACTAACTGAAAGGGTACTTTTCAACCTTTTAGAGGTTCAATTTCAACTAAAAGACTTTTGGGGTGATGATCCATTAGACCTTTCCCTTTTTTGCGTCTAGCCTGCTAATTCGAGATGGGTTGAATTGTGTAGGATTCTAGCTTGATTAGACAATTTTCCTCACCTTAAAAAAAAATAAAAAATAAATTAAATATACTGAATTTCATTTCATATGTATATACCAATATAAGCTCGTACTCATCATTCCATTTACGAAGTATGAAGTATTTATTTCGAAATGTGCGTGAAACAAATACTTAGTATTACTTTACGTTTATTCAGTTAATTAATATAGGCATATTTTTGCGAAATGCTTTTATTTCAACCATAATATAACATCCCAAATCAAAATCATTTTCGCATATTATCCAAAGGCGAGTTTGGTGACAATGTAACATACATATTAATGAAGAGATTTTTTTTTTTTTTTTTTTTTTTGACACAACTAAGTTGATCAACAATAACACACGGCCATACATTTTTGGCACGAGGGATGCATAACACATAGCTATATTATAGGAACTAAATATTCCTACACTCCTATTTACTCTTTTCTTTTGTTATTTTAAGAGATCTATAGGAGTCACAAAGACTACATCATAAAATACATACAAGTAGCTAGTACATATATATGATTCCTAGCTAAATGAGATAATAAATGTAGTTGTTACAACATTATAACTACATGACGGTGCAAGCATTGACATTATCGTCATTAAACATGTTACTGACTCTATCATCTCCACGGGAAGAAATTGGAAGGGAGCCATGCTTATCACCAACATTGTAACCATGGCGATAATAATTGTAGGTCTCTTTGTAATCATGGGTCATGTCCTTAAAGTAATTGGTGGCCGATGTGAAATAGAGAGGAGGATTCGGGTAGGGCCAAAACTCGGCCCTCTTTCCGGCCCTTCTTATAGCTTTTAACACCTTGTTACGATCCACATATCCTATGACTGTCACCTTTTCCATTGGAAGCTCGACATCTATCGAATCCACTCCTGTAAATCATCCAATATACGAGTAAGTTTATAGTCATCATTTGTTACCTAATATACGATATTTTTTTTAAAGGATAGATATTCAAAAAGTTTAGATAGTCTTCTCTTGTGACTATACCCTAACTTATCAGAATACATAAATAAAGAAAATATAGTTGTATATTAGATATACAATAATACAGGAAACTTAAGGCTTTTACTATATAAAAAAAGTAGCTAGCTACTTGCTCCCTTAAGTTTTATATGAGCCCACTAGCCGAAATGTAGACATTAGTGATTTAATTAGGAAGAAGTGGATATGGTAATCATTCTTCAATCCACTTAGTTACTTTCCACTTATATTAATTAGGAGCTTTAATTTAGTCATGACCCTATAATAAGGAGCTTTTAGTCAAGCCATTTAGTTTATTATAATAAACTTTTCAGCAACTTTTTGGTGTAGCAGGCCACATCATGTGGCAGGGGTTATCCGAGTTATTTTGATATGGGTTACCCGAGTTATTTAGTCAGGAGTTACTCGAGTTACTCAGTCGGGGGTTACTTGAGGGGTTCAGACAGGGTTACTCGAGAGGTTCACTCGGTTAAGGGTTACTTGGGGGGTTGCTCGGTCAGGGGTTACTCAAGTTACTCGGTTAAGGTTATTTGAGGGGTTGCTCGGTCAGGGGTTACTCGAGTTACTCGGTTAGGGGTTGCTCAGTCATGGGTTACTCGAGTAACTCATGATCGAGAAACTGACCGAGTAACTCGAGTAACCCTTGCCGCACGATACAACAGGCCGCATACAAAAAATTGGGTAAACTTTTAGGCTAACACTATTATCTGGGCATATAATATTCTAGCACTTAAAAATTATCTACAAATAATAGTCGTGATATTACTTTGTCTTTATTTTTTTTTTTTAATTTATTTATTTATTTATTTATTTTGATAATCGATATTATTTTGTCAAATCAATTAAAAAGGAATAGTAATTTGAATAATATGGCACAAATGTTCTTTTTGGGTTCTTATTTTTCTAATCCCTCTATTTTCTTTCCAAAAGTGAAAAATCAATCACTTGTTTTTTTTTCATTGTTTATAATTCTATAATGATATGTTATATTCACCTGATTTTTATGAATCTAATTTATGTGAACTTAATATTGTAGTTACATACTTGTATTAAAAAGAATAATGTATGTTTTATAATTATCCATTAAAATTAAAAATGGTTTATAATTAAACATAAGAATAATTTAAATGATTTTCAATTGTTCAACGTGATAAGAGGGAAGTCATATTGCACGCCTTTTTCTTAATTTCTTCCTTTATCTAATATCTTATATTATCACAAAGAATAGCCCTCTATAGTAAACTCTTTATGTGCAATATTTAATATTAAAGGAATCTTTAAAATGACTTTACACCAAAACACCTACACTAAGAAATTTCAAATTCAAAAAGGACTAATTTTTGAGATATATAACAATGTTCCTAATCCAAAACAAAGTATATGCATGAGAAAAATATGTAAATGTTGCATGGAATCTATGCAAACTTTTCTTTTTCAAAAAAAAATTAGAACATAAACAAATGTTTTTCAGCTAAGAATAATTTTAAAAAGACAGTTGTCTTGTTGTCGATCGAACTTGAATGGAAGAAGATTCTAATTATATATACTAAAAGTGTAATTATAACTTAGTCCATTGATCTGTGCTTTATATATATGTGAGATTATTTGTGGGGTTTGTCTTCTGTTACTTTCGGTAGATAATAATCATGATCTAAATATTTAATTTAGTTTGTGCTTTGATTTATAATATTTTGTACATGTATTGGATATTTAATTTCTAAGGAGAACCTACTATACTTTGCTTTTTGGTATATGTTTTCTTCCCAAGTTTATGTAAGTACATGTGCGATGGGTTTATTAGATGTGTATTCGGCCTTTGTATTCATGTTATGTACTGGCTTATGAGGTATACATGCACGGGTGTATTATGTAAGCAAACAATAATTTCAATAAGCATAAACGACCTTATATGGTGCAAAATAGAAATACTAAACATTAACGTACATCGATGTTTATTACCTCTAAGTTTTAAAACGGCATCCTTGACAACCCTTTCACATCCCGTGCAGCACATACGAACCTTTAGTTCCACGGTCTGAGAAACAAAAAGTAGAATAACAAGTATGCTAGGTACTACTAGCTAGAATTTTTCATCATGATAAATTAACAATTTTTAATTTTTTTAATTTTTGTTTGGTACAAACCTATTGTACTTCACTACTTCTCAAGCTCTATCCATACTTTTATTATATGGGATGAAAACATTAAGTATGCTAGGTACTACTAACTAGAATTTTTATGGAAGACTTTTTGTTTGGTAATAAATGCATGAGAGCAAGATTAGCTTAGTAGTTTTGAGGAGATTAAGTCTAAACCATATAAATGAACAAATAAATAAGACAGATAAAAATGACTCCGTACAACATACAAGAACGACCAATAACATGCACAATAGAGTAAAAACACCTTAAAATTTTTAGAAGTTTGTTGAAGAGCGAAGGAGGAGGAGGAGGAAGGAGGCAAACCTGCAGAGACAACGGGCGAGACGACTTAGGCATGTCGTAGGAAAAGTACCGAAAGTTGCTCGTAACACGAACGCGATTATGAAGACTATGTGTACGATGATGAGTATGTTTATAACCAAAGAAACAACAAGTAATGGAGGAGAAGAACAAAGAAAGGGCTCTTTTATAGGTTTTTCCCATTTCTAAACGTGTAGGAGGTGTATGTATTTATACGTACGAATCGTATAAATCTAAGTTAAGTAAGCTTATATTATAAACAAAACATAAAATTATGGGCTCACGATATGATGGTACAAAGATAAAAGCAGTGTGATTAAGGAAAGAAAAAGGTTAGACGACGACGATGACGACGATGACTGTGAGGCTGAGGATGAAGATATTCGATCTTTTCTCCTGAACTTGCAGAGTATCGCTTCTTCTTCCACCCCCTTTAAATTTTTACCTGTAATTTATATTCCAAAATGCTCTAAAAGTCTTGTCAATTTGAATTTTCTAGCTATAATAACTTGCTATATATATATTGAAGAATAATAATGCAGAGAATTGAAGGGTGTTACTTGTGTTTAAATTTAGTGGTTTTTGGGCTATTTTAAAGTTGTAAGAAATGGGGCTCCCACGTGGGCCGTGTTACACAATTTATTCATTGTGCTTGTGACATTGTCATGGCCTACCTCCATGGTATGGCATGATTCCTCTATTATTTATTATGTGCTCTTTTGGCTATTCTGTCGGAAATTCGACTATTGGTCTTGTTTAATGCATTTTTGTTAACATAGTCGATAATTTATGAGTGTATCTTTATAGTCGGGAAATTATGATGGATAAATTGATATTTTGTTCAATAGTGTTCAATTCGATCTCATTTTTAAAAAGTTACAAACATATGAATTCAAATATTGTTATTCTTCTCCTCAAAATTTTATGATGGATTTTTGTGAGTCAAACACTCCTCTCACAAACATATATGGTTAAAGTTGATGTAGTTGGTCAACAAATACTATACTGACCTATTTTCAAGGGATGGAGAATTTATTTTTCCAAGGTACCTATTTGTACTAAATTTCATCCCATGGACCATGGGTCATGCAAGTATGCAACCAAAAGAGTGCGTGGTCCAGCTTAAGTAGGCCAAACTCGTGTTTATTCATGTCGTGTTTCAGGTTAGACCAACATAGTGCTAACTCCTCTTGATTAACAAAAACTAATCGTCGCGAATTGTACAATACGTACACAGCAACACTTGATAAATAGAACAACATTAACCGTTTTCAAAATAACCTAATGATCAACAAACCTAAATATAACCAGATTTTACTTAATTTAACTAGATTAAAATGTCTTGTTAGAATATGAATCAAACTAAACTCAAACTGTAAGATCTACTTACCACCGATGCTCAAGAATCACATACATGTGGTGTCATCTCTTTTGATAATAACAAAAATTGAATATCATCTCCCAAAAGTTTGATTATAGGCTAAGTAAACCAATGATAATATTGTTTCCATCAAAATCCAAATATAAAAAAATTGAAGAAGTTGATCAAAAAGTCCTAAAGAGACGGCAGAAAAGAGGGAACCAAAACCCCTTTAGGCAGGGAATAGTATCCCACAATAACGTTATATGTATATAAATTATACTTCGTATTTTTTTAATTTAATTAAGAAATAAAACAACTTAAAGTGGTGTGACAATGGAGAAGGGAACAAAAGGGGTCACAGAATATCAGGGTCTTGAAAATATTTAAGATATGAATGAATAATAATTAATTAGTAAATAAAAAGAATTATGAAAGTATAATAAATATGAGATTTGGAAGTGTAAAATATATTCTTTAATTTAATATCTCCTTTAGGCGACACCTATCAATAATATTTCAATCCATGAAACTCACCACTCTAACAAGCACCATCCATATTTTATCTACTCACTCTTAAAAGGTAATATTCCAATTCTTTATTTTTTTAAAAATTTCACCTGTAATAAACTAATAAAGGCTTTATTTTGTACTATTATCGTTTGTTTTTCTACTAGAATTGATCACTCATGTTAGATTCTTATTCTTCTTCTATATGACTATAACTTTGGTTTCCTTATATAAATATCCAACACATTTGGTAGAAGTGTACTTTAACTATGAATCAAAGTATGTGTTGATAAGTATTAGGTGACTCGTACTTCGTTGCTTTGTCCGCCCGATCGGGCGGACATTACCCGGTCTGACCGGGCGGAAGAAGAAGAGGTGCCTGGCAAATTCGTTGAAGAAGCTGCTCTCGCGCGCCCGACCGGGCGAGCTTTCGCCCGACCGGGCGAGCCTTCGCCCGATCGGGCGGACATTGCCCGATCGGGCCGGGCGGAAGGGGTTTTTTGGAGTACTTCGGTTGTTGGAAAAGACGTGTTCTCGCGCCCGATCGGGCGGGCCTTCGCCCGACCGGGCGATCTGGGTTTTTTCAGCGATTACGAATTTAATATTTATCATATTGTGATATTGTAACCTAAGTATATCTTAATTAGGAATCACTACTATATAAACTTCCTATTATCATTATTAGGGTAACGGAGAGAGAAACACAAGAGAGAGAATACTTTGAGTGATTAAGTTCTTCATTGTAATCTTTGTAATCTTTGCCAGTTTATAGTGAAATCATTCGATCTCGGTGCCCGTGGACGTAGCTATCACATCGATAGTGAACCACGTAAATTCTTGGTGTTGTTCTTATTGTTTGCATTGAATTTCTTTATTGTTTTCTTGTTTGTTTTCGACCTTTGCTTCCGCTGTCGCACAACAATTGGTATCAAGAGCTCAGGTTCAATCCTTGGAGAGTTTCTTGAAGATAACAATGGCAGGAGATTCAACAATAAGAATTGAGAAGTTTACCGGGAAAAATAGTTTCGGGCTATGGCAAATTAAGATGAAGGCTCTGTTAAAACAACAGCAGATATGGCGTCCGTTGGCTCCAAAGAGTACTACTTCGGAGTCAGGAGACGGACCGACTGACTCGCAGTTAGAAGTTATGGAAGAGAAGGCACACTCTACCATATTACTTAGTCTTGATGATCAAATCATCACGGAGGTGGCTGATCAGGAAACGGCGGCTGGATTGTGGCTGAAGCTGGAGTCATTGTATATGACTAAGTCGTTGACCAACAAATTATTACTGAAACAGCGGTTGTTTAGCCTCCGGATGCAGTCAGGTACTTCCTTACGGGAACATCTAGAAAAACTTAACTCTATTTTGCTTGATTTACGTAATTTAGATGTTAAAATTGATGATGAGGATGCTGCGTTGATTTTACTTGTATCTCTACCGTCTAGCTTTGAGAATTTTGTAGAGTCTTTTGTTGTTGGTAAGGATTCTATAACCTTAGAAGAAGTGAAGGCAGCACTTCATACTAGGGAACTCAGAATGAAAGCTACGAGTGATAATGGGGATAATGGTAGTGGGTTGTTTGTTAAGTCCGGAAAGTCTAAAAAGAATAAGGGGTTTAACAAGGGGAACAATGCTGGGTCGGGTGCTGGAAACGGCAAGGATGGATCTAGTAAAACTACTACTAAAACATGTTATTACTGTAAAGAACCGGGTCACTTTAGGAATAATTGTCCGGTGAGGAAAAACAAGTCCCAGGCTGCTGTATTGAAGAGAAACCGAATGAGAGCTATAATTCAGAGGAAGATTTAGCATTAGTCAGTTCTGCTAGGTCTGATGATTTATCTGATAACTGGGTTCTAGATTCAGGGTGTTCGTTCCATATGTGTCCACGTCGAGATTGGTTTGATACATATGAACCTCGCAATGGGGGCATGGTTATAGTCGGTAACAATGCTCCATGTAAGGTCACAGGTATTGGTTCCATGAGGTTGAGGACTGTTGATGGGCGGAGGTTAACTTTGACTAATGTACGGCATGTTCCTGCTTTAGGAAAGAATCTGATTTCATTGGGTACCCTGGATGACTTGGGGTACAATGGTGTGTTTTCAGATGGGGAGTTGTGTATTTTCAGAGGTTCTGAGTTGGTACTTAAGGGTATCAAAAGGAACACCCTCTATGTTTTTGAGGGTGTTACACTGCCTAGTTCTGCGGTTTGCGCATCTGTATCTCACCAGGAGATGACTAAGATTTGGCACATGAGGCTTGGTCATATGGGGGAGAAGGGGATGCAGCTATTGTCCAAGAGGGGTCTTCTATCCGGGGTCAAGGTTGCCAACCTTGAATTTTGTGAGCATTGTGTGTTTGGTAAGAAACACAGGTCAAAGTTCAGCAAGGGTGCTCACATTACTGATGCAGTGCTCGATTACATCCATTCAGATTGCTGGGGTCCATCTAGAGTTGAAGGTATGGGAGGTTACCACTATTTTGTGTCATTTGTTGATGACAAGTCCCGATACACATGGCTTAGGTTGCTTAAGTCAAAGGATGAGGCCTTCAAAGTTTTCAAGCAATGGAAAGCTTTGGTGGAAAATCGACAAGGAAGGAAGATCAAGAAGCTACGAACGGACAATGGGCTAGAGTTTTGCAAAGACGAGTTTAATCAGTTCTGTGCAGATGAGGGTATAGGTCGGCATCATACTGTCAGGAAGACACCACAGCAGAACGGTGTAGCAGAACGGGTTAATCAGACACTGCTAGAGAGAGTTCGATGCATGCTCTCTAATGCAGGGCTTGGGAGGAGGTACTGGAGTGAAGCTGTGTTAACAGCTTGTTATGTCATTAATAGGGGTCCTCATTCTGGAATTGATTCCAAGATTCCGTTTGAGATCTGGAGTGGTAAGTTGCCTAATTTTTCGAATTTGAAGATTTTTGGTTGTGTTGCTTATTATCATGTTATTGAGGGTAAGCTGGATCCACGAGCCAAGAAGGGGTGTTTTGTTGGGTACGGGGATGGTGTGAAGGGGTTTAGAATTTTTTCACCTTCGGAGGGTCGGGTCATTCTTAGTAGGGATGTTACTTTCGATGAAAACACCATGTATTCAATTAAAAATGCAGAGATTTCAGATTTGAGAAGGGAAGGAGACAATTTATTACAGACAGATGGGGTACTTGAGGTACATCAGTCTACCATTGCTGATTTACCTCGGGTACAATATATTGATGATGATGCTGATGTTCCAGTGCCGGGTACTCCTGAACCTGAGATTACTCCTACTCATTCTAACTCTGGGGATGAGGTGGAGCAATCTAATCAGGGGTCATCTAGTCAACCTGACACCATTCTTGAGATGCCTAAACGAGTTATCAAGAAGCCTGTTAGATTGATTGAAGAGATGGAGGGAAGAAATTGCTGTGTTGATGCGATGACAGGTTATGCATTGAGTGTAGCTGATGATGTAGAGTCATTTGAACCTGCCACATATAAACAAGCAATTAGTTGTAGTGAGTCTGCGCAATGGCTTGCCGCAATGGGTGAAGAGATGCAGTCTCTTTACAAGAACAGAGTGTGGGAACTGGTAAAAGTACCGGAAGGGAGGAAGCTTGTGGGTTGTAAATGGATTTACAAGAAGAAAGAAGGGTTGTCGGAAACTGAGCAAATACGTTTTAAGGCTAGGCTAGTTGCTAAGGGGTTCAGTCAGGTAGAAGGGGTTGATTTTGTTGAGATATTCTCACCTGTGGTTCGACATACTTCTATCCGTGTGTTATTGTCAATTGTAGCACATTTTGATCTTGAGCTGGAGCAGTTGGATGTTAAAACGGCTTTCCTTCATGGCGATTTGGAGGAGGAGATTCTGATGAAGCAGCCCGAAGGATTCGAAGTTCCTGGAAAGGAACACTATGCCTGCAGATTGCTAAAGTCATTGTATGGACTTAAGCAATCCCCCCGACAGTGGTACAAAAGGTTTGATTCTTTTATGGTTTCACAAGGTTTTGACAGGAATTCATATGATTGCTGTGTGTATCATAGTAAGCTGGATAATGGTTCCATGATTTATCTTTTGTTATATGTTGATGACATGTTGGTTGCCACAAAGAATAAATCTGATATTGCTAGATTAAAGGAGATGCTTAACTCGGAGTTTGACATGAAAGACTTGGGTGCAGCTAGGAAGATTTTGGATATGGAGATCTACAGGGATCGGGCTAGAGGTAAGCTTTTCTTGACTCAGAAAAGCTACATTGAAAAGATTTTGTCTCGTTTTGGGATGGAAAAATCGAAGCCTATAAGTACGCCAACTACTGTTAGTTGTAAGTTGTCTTTGTCTATGTCACCTCAATCAGAGGAGGAGTTGTCTTATATGTCTAGAGTTCCATATGCAAATGCGGTTGGTTGTTTGATGTATGCTATGGTCTGTACTAGGCCGGATATTGCGCATGCCGTGAGTGTTGTAAGCAGGTTTATGGCTCGACCTGGGAGGGAACACTGGCAAGGGGTGAAAAGGATTTTTCGCTACCTGAGAGGGACAGCTGATATTGGTCTTGTGTACGGGAATGATAAGGAATGCTTGGTCACTGGGTACAGTGATTCTGATTATGCAGCTGATGTGGATACCAGGAGGTCTGTGACTGGTTATGTGTTCACTTTGGGTGGTTCTGTGGTTAGTTGGAAGTCTACATTGCAGTCATCAGTTACGTTGTCAACTACTGAAGCTGAGTATATGGCTTTAACTTCTGCAGCTAAGGAGTCTATTTGGCTCAAAGGCCTAGTAGGTGAACTGGGTATTGCACAGGATTTTGCTACAGTGTATTGTGATAGTCTAAGTGCGATTTGCTTAGCTAAAGATCAAGTACACCATGATCGGACGAAGCACATTGATGTCAGGTATCATTTCTTACGTACTGACAAGAGGATTAAGGTGAAGAAGATTGGGACTGCTGACAACCCGGCTGATTTCTTCACTAAGCCTGTTCCGTTTAGCAAGTTTAAACATTGCTTAGACTTGTTAAATATTGATTACTACGTGATGTAGTAGGCCCTGAGGGGCGAAGTTGGGGAGCTCCTGGTGTAGGTGTGTTGGCCTTAAGGTGGAGCTTGCCCGGGGCTTGTGATGCAGGTGGAGCATTATGAGTTGTTATACTTGGAGACGAGTATGTGATGGGTCTTGGTTGAAGACTTATCGGGATGTATGGCTTATGCATGAGTCTTGCATCGGGTTTGGCTTGAGATGTTTTTCACTATGTCTTGATGGGGTCGTTTGCTGACTACGAGTTCTCGTCAAGGTGGAGATTGTTGATAAGTATTAGGTGACTCGTACTTCGTTGCTTTGTCCGCCCGATCGGGCGGACATTACCCGGTCTGACCGGGCGGAAGAAGAAGAGGTGCCTGGCAAATTCGTTGAAGAAGCTGCTCTCGCGCGCCCGACCGGGCGAGCTTTCGCCCGACCGGGCGAGCCTTCGCCCGATCGGGCGGACATTGCCCGATCGGGCCGGGCGGAAGGGGTTTTTTGGAGTACTTCGGTTGTTGGAAAAGACGTGTTCTCGCGCCCGATCGGGCGGGCCTTCGCCCGACCGGGCGATCTGGGTTTTTTCAGCGATTACGAATTTAATATTTATCATATTGTGATATTGTAACCTAAGTATATCTTAATTAGGAATCACTACTATATAAACTTCCTATTATCATTATTAGGGTAACGGAGAGAGAAACACAAGAGAGAGAATACTTTGAGTGATTAAGTTCTTCATTGTAATCTTTGTAATCTTTGCCAGTTTATAGTGAAATCATTCGATCTCGGTGCCCGTGGACGTAGCTATCACATCGATAGTGAACCACGTAAATTCTTGGTGTTGTTCTTATTGTTTGCATTGAATTTCTTTATTGTTTTCTTGTTTGTTTTCGACCTTTGCTTCCGCTGTCGCACAACAGTATGTTAGAATGTACTAATTAGATGGTGGATAAGTTTATAACAACTCAATTAACGCTCTTTTAACTATGTGATAATGTTATTGTAATCGAGTAAAATGTTTTTGAATTGGTTTAAGAGAGAAATAGTGTGTGGTTTGAGCGATGTCCTGAGTTATTACTTTAAACATCTTATTACAAATAAATTTGCAATACTTAATGTTTCTAAATACATAAAGTGCATAATAAAGTATTTGTAAACAATAGAGGAACTAATATAGTAATTTTTTTTAAAAAAAATACAGAATAAACACTCCCAATTAAAGTTAGATATATTTAATCTGAGTTAAATATGAAAGTATAACTAAAAGTTTGCTAAACAAATAAGAATTCTAGCTTAATTATTTTTTATCATGAGTTCAAACACTCGTTTCCAAACAAGAGTTAGGACTTAAAAGTCTAACTCAACCTTGCCCTGACTCCATCAAGCCAATCTATAATGAAGAGTTGGCTGCTCTTGTTGCTGCGCTTGAAGAATGATCTGCTCTCTGCCTATCTAAGTTTCAAACTAATTTGTTTTAGTTGTCTGTTTTTATTTGCTTTTCAGAAGGGCACTCTTTGTAAGCTTAGTTTAGTGGCCTCTAATTTTCTAAAAATTCTACAATGTCATTCTTCAAAAAAGACACCACAATATGTTGACGTGGCAAAATCTGATTGGCCTTATATAGTATTTTGATTTTAATTTTGAATTATTTTTAATATCCATAATGTATTAAAATTGTATTTATATTACTTATTCTTTTTAATACAATACATAATCATAAATTATGAAAATCCCTTTATGCCCTGCCTTTTCACTGCACCAAGCCACCAACATCAACTCCCAAACCACAGACTACCAGCCGCCCGCAACGGCGCAACCCAGCTAGCAACTCACCGCCGCACCACCTAGCAACAGAACAACCACCTCCAACCGTCGGACAGCACATCAGCACCATTTTCCGTCACCAGCCCGCAACCACCGCCACCTTCACTCCACGCTTCACCAACAACACCAAAACGCAACAGCAATTGCGACAATTATAACCTCCATTCCACCATCAATTACAGCAATTGGCTACCCAATGACAACAATCCCGGCCTCCAATCGCAGCAATAACCACCACCTTCCATCCAAGTTTCATCAACAACACCAAAACGCAGCAATAATTGCGACAATTAGAACCTCCAATCCTCCATCAATTACTGCAATTCGCTACCCAATTACAACAATTCCGACCTCCAATCGCTTCAACAACTTTGAATTGTGCTCCAATTGAAGACCATGAAGGTGCGTTCATGGAGATTCGAATATAATAAAATAAAAAAAATAAAAAAATTTAAATACAATAATTTTGTATTCTTTAAAAAAATACATGTATTTACAATAATACATACATGTATTGTATAATTTGATTTTTAAAAATAAATGAATAATTGATCGATCATAACATGCCACGTCGGTATGTTATGGTGTCCATTTTTAAAAAATGACACAGTAGAATCATCCCTAATTTTCAGTTTAGCTTGAGATCCTATGTTTTAAGCTATTTACCAACCTCTAATTTTGCTTACGGAATGAGGTTGAGGTTTGATGTATGTAAAACTTTTAAAGTAATTAATATATCATCTTTTATGTGTTAAAAAAAGTCTAGCTAAACCTTACCTCACCGATAATTAGCAAATCGTGAATCGTGAATCGTGAGCTGGGTCGTAGTGGTGGACGCATGCATGGCACAACTACCGCACAAGGGTGTAAACTAAGTAACAATTAAATACTACATACTTACGTTTGTTTTTAGTTGCAACAAAGGGGTATTATTTATGAGAAAAAAAAAATCCTTTATTGCAACTAAAAAGTAACGTAAGTGGTAATTTAAAATCTTTTTCATTTATTTTTAACATTTGAATAAATAAAAACTTTTGTATTTTTAATTTTAATTTTTTTTTATTTCGCTTGGTCATGTCGAGTATATTTCATCATCATCATCGACCACAAAAAATCATATGAAAAATTTGAGGCGGTGTTGTTTTTCTATAGCAATGACCGATGGGTGATAATAACCATCGCTATAAATGTCTATAATGTCCCACGCAAATCAAATTTATGTATGTTACATAGTCACTTGTAAGGAACATAGTACTCCTTTGTACATATTACGATATATAGGGTGCAAGTACAATAATTTGAGCTGAGAAGCTTATATAGAGGGAAAAAAACTCGAAAAGAAACACTTAAATTTTTACAATGCAACTATGCAATTCAAGTATAGAAAAAGCTAGGTTTGGTGCAACAATATGGGCTATTGAGAATTTTTAGGCGCGTAATTATAGTATTGAACTAGTCATCATAGTTGTCAGAAATATAGGATTACCATTTTTTATTTTTTATTTATTATTTTTGACAAAAATTATAAGCTTGTAATGCTATTTACATTAATTTTTCCTTCCTAAAAATGGAAAATTGGATAAAAAGGAAGGGAAAAAAAACTAGAGAAGGAGCGTTTTTTGTTGCGTACTTGTAACTTGATTATAATACTGCCCTCTTATTCTTCCTCCTTTCTATTTTCTCATTATTATTTTTGCCACATTAATCATCTCAATTTTATTTTTTTTCTCTGCTAATTAATATCCTTTATATACTTTTTTTTTTTTAATTTTTTTTATTCTTAAATTTCAAGAAAAATATATAAATTTTATATGGAAAATATATATATTGGGTATTAAATCATCAATTTCATTTTGAGTTCTAGCATGATCGCTCCTTGTACTAATATCAATTCTAACGTAATGAATTGAAACGAAGTACTCGTATATGTTATAGAGAAAAGAAGTGATTCCTTCGGAGTTTTTTAAGGTATGTAAATATATTGGTGTTTCAATAATCCATTTATTCATATGTTGTTGAATAATTAATTAATAAAGTTTTGTATAAACTTCAGCAAAAAAATCATGAAAATTGTGTTATAAGTTTTGTTTTGAATAATTTAGCTAGCTATCTTTGTTTCAGGATGCTTGTGTTTTAATTCATTTGTTTTTATATCTTTTCATTTTTCTTTTTATGAAGCTAGAATCATACCTTCCATCATTGCCTAATAAAACTAACAATCCATTATCATTAAAGGCTATATTGTAAGGGGGAAAAAATTCTGTTAGTTTTGGCTCACAATAATATGAGCTACATTGCAATCAATCTTTTTTGGAGCAAGATCCTCCCAATTTCCTAAATATAAATAAAAAAAATATAAAAAAAATAAATAAAATTAGACATTAACTTGATACTATCCACTATACTATCACCATGTAGTCATGTACCAAATGGTTTTCATTATACTTTTCTAGATACAAATGAAGAACCAATTACATCATTTGGCAACATAATAATTGAGACCTAAGCTAGTTCATAATCATCTCTTCTTCATAATTTCGACAAATTTTTCATGTGATTTAATTCGAGGGCGCCCCCATTACTCACAGTGAGAACACAGTGGCAGTTTTGTAAATAAAATGTACCACTTTAGTCACGGTGGTACATTTTATATACGAAATGGATGATAAAATTGTACCACTTTAATCACGGTGGTACATTTTATTTACGAAACTGCCACTGTGAGAAACAAAAACGTTTCTCATAGTGAGTAACAGAGATTTACTGATTTAATTCCTAGTCATTCGTTTGAATCCTGGCCTATATAATAACAACTTTTGTTCATTAACATTGTTTCAGGATCAATGCACAAGAATTGAAGATTATTTTGAATAATGTTTTGATCACTCCTTGTAAACAAACCAAAGTCATAATATCTGTTCAAGGAAATCATAATTTGTTATACTTGTATAGAAAATGGCTAGGGAGCATGGAGGAGGATCTCCGAAACCCCACCATTACATAGAGGCTAAGAGAAAACGCCTTACCTACATTTTTATGGTCAGTAGCCTCTGTGTCCTGTTCTACATCCTCGGCGTTTGGCAAGGCAAAACACCGGCTGTTGCTAACAAGTTTCAACGGTTAAACAACAACAACGACAACAATAACAACAACAACAATGGAAAGATTGAGTGCACATACAACGCGTCCCCTGAAGTTTCAAAACTAGGAACCAGTTCTCCTTCAACAGGAGTAGCAAATCTAGACTTTGAAAGCCATCATCAATTAGAAATGAATGATACTGATGATGCAGCAGTGAAAGAGTTTCCGCCGTGTGACATGTCTTTAAGTGAGTATACACCTTGCCAAGATCCTAGGAGGGGCAGGAAATTTGACCGTTACATGTTGAAGTATAGAGAGCGACATTGTCCTAGTAAAGACGAGTTGATGCAATGTCTAATACCGCCTCCTCCAAAGTATAAGACTCCTTTTAAGTGGCCTCAAAGCAGAGATTATGCTTGGTATGATAACATTCCACACAAAGAGCTTAGTATTGAGAAGGCTATCCAAAATTGGATCCAAGTTGAAGGTGACCGTTTTCGGTTTCCTGGAGGAGGCACCATGTTCCCTCGTGGTGCTGACGCATACATTGATGATATTAATAATCTCATTCCCCTTACTAACGGCAAGATTCGAACTGCCATTGACACTGGCTGTGGGGTATGCTATCTCCTTCAGATACACAAACCTTCTTTTGTTATTTGTTAAGTATATAGTATAACTTGTCTTTTCTTATGATGCACCTGTGTTTTAGAAATTCTCTGTTGTATATGCAAGGTTTAAGTATCACACCGCCTTTTATACAATTAGTGAGACCGAGCTTAATCCTAATAATTCAGCAAGAACTTAGAAATGCTTGGACCACTAAACAACTAATAATTGAAAACTGTGTAGTTTATGAGCTTCTGTTAGTGATTGATTCTTCTGTTTCTATTGTCAGAAATCTGAAAATTAAAATCAGTTTACATACATCAATTAGTGCCATTAACAATAAGTAGATCATATTCTGTGATAGTGTTTAGTTCATTTCTACTTCATTAAACAATTTTATATATGCTACAGAAGAACAGCCTGAATCATTTATTTGTTGGATGATGAAGGTTGCTAGTTGGGGGGCTTACTTATTAAAGAGAGACATCATTTCAATGTCTTTTGCACCGCGAGATACACATGAAGCCCAGGTGCAGTTTGCCTTAGAGCGAGGAGTTCCTGCTATGATTGGCATCATGGCTTCCCAAAGGCTTCCTTACCCTGCAAGGGCTTTCGACATGGCTCACTGTTCCCGTTGCTTAATACCCTGGAACAAGTATGGTAAGTTTTCTGCTAAGCACATCAACATTTGTAATAAAACATCAAAATACTGTAATTCAGGCTATTAGTAACAATGTAAAAACTCGAAAACAACCACTAAATCGGATGGGTTATATATTTGATCTGTGTAAATGAACCCATGCAGATGGACTGTATTTGATGGAAGTGGATAGAGTATTAAGGCCAGGAGGCTACTGGATTCTTTCTGGACCTCCGATCCGTTGGAAAAAGTACTGGAGAGGCTGGGAAAGGACTCAGGAAGATCTAAAACAAGAACAAAATTCAATCGAGAATGTAGCAAAGAAGTTGTGCTGGAACAAGGTCATTGAACAGGGTGATCTCTCCATTTGGCAAAAGCCCATGAATCATATTGAATGTATTAAGAGCAAGAAAACTTATCCCACCCCACATATTTGCAAATCAGACAATACAGATGCTGCTTGGTATAAACATAAACATGAATTTCGCTATCTTTTCCAAGTTTACCTCCTAAGTAATTTTAATCTTTTTTTTTTTCCTTGTTTATGAAATAGGTACAAAGACATGGAGTCTTGTATAGCCCCATTACCTGAAGTAAGTAGCTCAGACGAAGTAGCAGGTGGAGCTCTCGAAAAATGGCCTGAACGTGCACACGCTGTTCCTCCTAGAATAAGCAGCAATACTGTTCCAGGGATTTCTGCTGAGAAATACAGAGAAGACAATGATTTGTGGAAGGACAGAGTGGCATATTATAAGAAGATTGTCCCTCCTCTACCGCAAGGAAGGTATCGAAATTTGATGGATATGAATGCGTACTTGGGTGGTTTTGCAGCAGCTATGGTTAAGTATCCTGTTTGGGTTATGAATGTGGTTCCTGCCAATTCAAATCCAGACACTCTAGGTGTAGTTTATGAGCGCGGTTTCATTGGTGTATACCATGACTGGTGTGAAGCATTCTCTTCATATCCAAGAACTTATGACCTTATTCATGCTGCTGGAGTTTTCAGCATCTACCAGGACAGGTAAATTCATTAGTTGATTGTATTACGTACTAATTTGTTACACGACTATGTAGGCATGTAGCACTAAGTTGGCTAAGCAAAATTTTTTTGTAGGTGCGACATTACCTACATTTTGCTCGAGATGGACAGATTACTGAGACCGGAAGGGACAGTGATATTCCGAGACACAGTAGAAGTTCTAGTGAAGATTCAAGCAATCACAAAGAGAATGAAGT
This sequence comes from Chenopodium quinoa, assembly GCF_001683475.1. Classification (NCBI taxonomy): domain Eukaryota; kingdom Viridiplantae; phylum Streptophyta; class Magnoliopsida; order Caryophyllales; family Amaranthaceae; genus Chenopodium; species Chenopodium quinoa. The sequence goes on from NW_018743175.1 coordinate 1,125,227, forward strand.
GGAAAAGCCATATTGCAGATCATGAAAGTGGTCCATTCAACCCAGAGAAAATTCTTGTTGCTGTTAAAACATACTGGACAGGCGGTGCGCAGCAAAGCAGCTAAAGATTTGTTCTTAAACAAACTCTTTATGCTGTTGCTATTGATTTTTCAATAGCTAAATTGATATTATCAGATTCTTTCGTATCTCCTAATGGAAAATCATTCTTGTTAGATGATTTTTACATCAGAGATAACAGATTCGAGTGGAAGTAAATGCTATTAGGAATTGATGCTTTTTTGTTACACAATCTTTGTTTGCTCCATTATTTGTAACATTCGCAATGTCAAGTAAAGAGTTTTTTTAGATCAACCCACTTCCTATAGAATTGTGCACCCCTTAATCCTTATTTCTTCGGGATATGCAAATTGCCCCAACATAAACAATTAAATTACCTAAAACTAAAAGTATCCCTAGCGAATAAAGATAAGTGTATCAGTTTTCGACTAGTTCTCTATATATCACACCATCTATAAACAAGTCTAAGCGTCATAATTTTATTTTTTTCACCACGTGACAATCGCCACGATGCCAAGTCCATCAAATCCATTTCACAAACTAAATTTTAATAAAAAGAACAAAGCCTACTAGCCTAACCTTTATTTTCTTTTCTGAGGCAAGTAATGCAAAAAACACTGCTCAGAGGAGTCAGGACACTTGACAATAATCACCTCCAAAATCACAACCTCTTTCTTCTTTCTCTCTCCTCAATTTCTAAAATTCCTCTCAATTTCATCCGTAGAAATCATTCTCATGATACTAGAATTTCATTTTCTGGGGAAACTGCAACAATCAGATGGGATACCAAACCAGATGGTCTTACATTGGTTCAGATGATTCGAGGTTGTATTAATCATGGCTGTGTTTCTTATGGTAGACAACTTCATTGCTACTCTTTACAATCTGGGTTCACTTCAAATGTTTATGTAAATACTGCTTTGGTAAGTTTCTATGCCAAAGTTGTGTCTTTAGAAGATGCCCACAAACTGTTTGATGAAATGCCTGAGCAAAATGTTGTTTCTTGGAATGCTATGATTTCTGGGTATGTACATTCTGGAAAGTTGTGGAAAGCTCTGACACTGTTTGTTCAGCTCAGTCAGTCTGACATTCGAGCTAATGCATACTCTTTTACTTCTGCATTGGCTGCCTGTGGTCAGTTGGCATTGCCGCGGTTAGGCATGTCCATACACTCGAGGATTGTCGTGGATGGACTGGAATCAAGTGTTGTTGTTGCAAACTGTTTGATTGATATGTATGGGAAGTGCAGTTCTGAAGACGGCGCTATCAGTGTGTTCGACGAGTTGAAAGATAAGGATGTGATTTCATGGAATTCAGTTATTGCAGCGTGTGTCAGAAATCGAAGGCTTGGACTAGCATCTGACTACTTTTATCAGATGCCTTGCCCTAATACTGTCACCTATAATGAAATGATTAATGGAATTTCGCAGTTTGGTGACATAGATGAGGCTATAAAGATATTGAGGAGCATGCCTAAACCAAATTCATCATCATGGAACGCGATTATATCAGGGTATGTGGTTAGGAGTAGAGTAGGGGAAGCTCTTGATTTCTTTGCTCAAATGCATGCAGAAGCAGTCGTTACAGATGAATTCACATATTCGAGCATTTTGAGTGGGATTGCGTGTATTTCAGCTCTAAGATGGGTTACCATAATCCATTGTTGTGCTATCAAACATGGTTTGGTTACTTCAATGATCATCGGGAGTGCACTGGTGGACATGTACTCAAAATGTGGACAGGTAAAAGATGCAGAGATGTTATTTCAGTTCATGCCAAGGAAAAACATTGTTACTTGGAATGCATTAATAGCTGGTCTTACACATAATGGGGAATCACACAGGGTGGTCCAATACTTCGAGGAGTTGAAGGATGCGAAGGGATTGAAACCCGATGATATCACCTTTGTGAATGTTTTGGCAGCATGTTCACATAGCCAAATGCCATTGGAGAAAGCTTATGAGTATTTGACATCTATGTACTATGATTATGGAATCAAACCAAATCCTGAGCATTTAGCTTCTATTATTAGACTTTTGGGATATCATGGGCAGCTATGCAAAGCTGAGAAGTTGATTTATGAGCTAGGGTTTGGTCATGCCCATCCGTTTGGAGGGCTTTGCTTGGTGTCTGTGGAGCTAACGGGAAATTGGATGTTGCCAAGGTTGCAGCTGCAAAGTTGAAGAGATTAGAGGGCAAAGAGGTAGGCTATGTAATTCTATCTAACATACACAAAGACCGAGGCAATTGGGTGGATGCAACTGCAGTTTGGGATCAGATGAGAGGTCAAGGGGTGATGAAAGAAGCTGGGTTTAGTTGGGTTGAGGAGAAAAGATTCACATGACGCACAATGTTATGAGAACTGGAACGATTGTCATTTGGACTTTAACAGATGAAGGCTGAGAAAGGTGGGATTCATCTGATTGAGTACTAATCTTAAATACTTTCGGAGCATGTTTTGCTGTGACCATATTCTAGTATTCTACAGAGGTGAATCCTAGATACAATGGTGAAGCCGTGAAGGCCACAATGTTGTTATAGGTCAAGCAAAGAGACTATTAAGTAAGAATCTAGAGTTTGATACGCATATAGTCAAACACTAATAGGGATTAAGTGAATCCTGGGTTTAAAGTACCAACCAAATTCGGTCAGAGGAGAATGAGTCGAAGTTTGCTATTTGAAAGATAAATAACTAGAGTTACTTTTGAAAATACAAGAAATTGCAATGGAAGTAACAACGAAAGAGATTGCATCATTCTCCGATAAATGAGTAGTCGGGAAAATTCCCGAACGCAGGGTGTCGATGTTCTTACATTTTTTACTCTCTCAAAAGCTAACACTAGCTTGGTATAAAGAGGGTGAACTGATAAATTTTTGTGTTGATGTTTGCCTACCATGTTCGACAAATAAAAGCTTTCGTAGGACTGGAAAGTCAAAACAAACAAAGCATGTAATTGAGATTATTAGTACAGCATTTGCTGAAATAGTGAGTGTAAGATGGTGTTACTACAGTTAAGCTCAGGGTAACAATACAAAAACCACATTATTCCATCAGTTAAACTTTCAAAAAAAAAAATACCTTCACATCCAATATTTGACCAGCAAAGAAATTCAATAGCTGATAAGAGGATTTGTACAGTTTACAATAAAAATTCTGGCGGCAAAAAGTTGTGTTTCCAATCACACGAAGATGGCTTCTTGAATTAGCGATGAACTGCTAAGTCACCTGGGTACGGACAGACCAAGCTCTAGAGCAAACAGAAAATAAATTTTGATCAGAAACTGTTATGAGAAGTAGCACTTCAATATGCTAATTATGCTTGAATATAATGTTCGACTTAGATCCAGTAAGCCGTAGTCACAAAGAACACAAAAAGGGTTTCATCTGCATTGATACAGATTTGCTCCAAAAAAATGTACAGATATGACTTCGCATCAGACATACTATATCCGTGTTGTAAAATCATTATAGCTAAGGGACATGGAAGCACTGGTGAATTGAGCAACCTTCAAACCTCTCACGTACCATCAGTTTCATCTGGGGAAAATAAGCAGGTATGTCACTACAACATCCTCATGGACCTAAGATCAGTTATTTTACAGTGAAACAATATTTCAACTACAATTATTCTCTCTTAAAGTTGATACATAGAATACACATAAGACTATAAGAGGTTTCATTTTGAATCAAGGTAAGAAGTGCAATAGTACTAGAGGATTGAAGAATGGATTGTCTGCAAATAGGATGCAAACTTGCAAAGGTATGTAAAGTTGAAAGAAATTGTCAACCATTGCATCAATATTTTTACTGGGAATCATCCTCTGCTCCTTTTAAAGATAATGATAAATCATCAACATATCTACCTAAATGCCTTATCATTTAAATGATCTGCCCTAGATTGGTAAAGAACCCAAAGCATATCTGTCACCATAGTAACAAGCCAGTGTGGCAACAACCTTTTAAATTGTTCATACCTTTAACACATGTAAAATTCATTTAGTTCTCAGCCATTTATTACATTTGGAGCAAAATGATTAAATCATCAATCAAGGAGACAAGTATAGAATAAAAAATGATTAAAGTTCACTAACCAGCAAAAAGACTATACTACCAATACTTTCAACTGCTCTAAAAATGAGCCATTCGATTACAAAATAGAAAGGGTGTATTCTTGTATGACATATTTTGTCTCTATAAAAAAGCATTTATAGTTTCATACTTGAGAACGATGCAGGGATTCATGATTGGCAAGCCCCAGGACCCACACTATTTCTTTCAAGCATATTGACATTATGTGCCTGCAGGAACCAAATACTCTAGTCAGCTCGACATTTGACACTTGACATATGAATTTTTTTCCTCCCATCACAATCAAAAGTTACTCCCTCTTCACACAAAAGTAAACAATCACAGGCTTGCAGCCTAAAGCTAACGCTAAACCCAAAACAATCTCATTATGGAATGTCAATCTTCACCAAAAATCACAAGGTACGGCATTGCTTTAGTCAGAAATGATAAGTTGCCTGCACATTTTGCTCTCAAGTTGCCATTTCCTCTCCCCAATAAACTTCACAAATCCGAAAATAAAATGCTATGCAAACTTTGCACTTAGATTATACTCCATATTGGCTAAAGTACCATCAATGAACAAAACCACATGAAACAATTGCACACATCAAATACACTCATTCATTGGATAACCTAACAGATATTACACTTCATAGTGCATACTCCCAATAATGCAACGGTAGCACAGTTCACAAATTCACATGATGCAATCAACTAAGCTAAGACCAGCTGAAAAAATTATCAAAAGGTGGTTTCTTTCAATGAATCGAGGGTTGTAAGACAACTGCAATGCTAATGTGATCCGGCTGATTAACGACCAATGTCCCGGTACACATTACTATCTTATCTCAAACATCAACCATCTAATAATAAGCCTAAACTAAGCTAAAGTCACCAAAACAATCTCAATGTTGATCTAGTTCATTCTTAACTAAAATTAGCAATTATATGATAATTTTTATTATGGAAGCAACGAAAACCTAACCAATATTGAATTTAATTATATGAATTTACCATATAATCAATCAAATGCAAAATGCACAAACCTAAAAATAAGAATATTAGAGGTCGGGAGAGGTACGGCAGAGTGTACCCTGAGAGAGAGCTCTGGAACTCCTCGAAGTTGTGCTTAAGCATGACGTCAGCCTCGCCACCGCTACGGCGCTGTGCAGCGGCAACAGCGATTGCGCTCCTCCCAATTCCTTCGGCAATCTATCGATCGGAAAAATATAAATCGGAAATTAATTCAAAATAATGAGAGAAACTCATAATTGATTTGAAATTAAGAGAGAGAAATTGACCTTGAGAAATTGATTCGAGGAAGATTTGAGGAAGTGGATCTGGGAAGAGCAGATGCAGCAGACCTTGGAGCAGATTTAGTAGCAGAATTAATGGAGGATTTGAGAGAAGATAGTGATGCTCTGTTCATGAATCTACCGCATTTCAACGCCATTGATGAATTTTTGATTGAGTTTGAGGGGAGAATTGAAGGATTTGATAATGGAGATTAAATTGATTTTAGAAGATGATAGAGGAAAAAGGGGTTTAGGGTTTAGTGGTTGTTGATTTTGGGAATTTTGTTATGTGGGCTTAGTTTAGAAGAAGAGCCCATTCACTTGATGAATTTCTTATGTAACCATGGGCTTGAAGACTTGAAGAGATGATTATCGGTCCTGTTTGACGATTAGCTTTTAGTTGTTATGGTGTATAGGTTGTATAAACTGATTTGACTAAGTGATTGTATAAGTTAATGTTTGGACGCAAACGTTCCCTCAATTATCTCACAAGTCACAACCAAATAGTGATTGCTTTTAGTTGTTATGGTGTATAGGTTGTATAAACTGGTTTGACTAAGTGATTGTATAAGTTAATGTTTGGACGCAAACGTTCCCTCAATTATCTCACAAGTCACAACCAAATAGTTTTATAATAAAAAGGTTGTAGTAATGGTTGTTCGCAAAAGAGGATGATGAATGATGAATAGTGGCAATGGTGATTGATGAGCGGGCTGTGGTTCAGGATCAATAAGTGGTGGTGGGCCTGGTGGCGGTGGCTAGTTGGAGAATGTTGTTGGTGATGGTGGCTAGTTTGGGAATGGTGGTGGTGACGAGTTGGGAATATAGAGAGAAAAGTAAAAGGTAACAAGAATTTCTTTCCTTATACGTAGTACCAACTTATGGTATCAAGTAATCGGGGACGAAATGTAATAATTAATTGAGGATGGTAATCCTTTTACACAATCTAAATATAACGACTACCACTTATCATGCTTATACAGATTCGGCAAAAAAAAAATAGTACATAATTTTAAACTAGTTTTGCATCAACTTAATATGCTTCGTATTAAAGAAGGAAAATGATGAAGTTATAATTGTTACTTGGTCCTTCAGTTTTTTCCGTTAATAATCGTTAATATGGTTATTAACACCACATACAGAGCACAACCGCTTATCATAAATATTCGATCAAGTCCGACAAACAAGAGCTTTTTAGATGTATAATAAAATTTAATATTCTAGCTCCTTTCAGTTTCCATCAAATCTATCCCGCATATTATGCTTCGAAAAGGCAAGCGACAAATATGGTCAAGCTTGTGTTAAATGGTAATTCATGTACAATGTTAAATGGGTTTTTATCATTTTTTTAATTGTTTCAATATACATATTAGGGTTTCTAGCTTTACTTTAGATTTCTCTATTACGGAAGTATTTTATTTTTTTTCCATTACGTTAGCTTTACTTTAAACTTCTATCTGATAAATCAAAATTTTCCATAAACTTATAATTCATACCATGCATAAAAGCACCAACAAATAAAGCACTCTATATTATCCATTGCCACAAATATTGTCGCGCCCATATTTGCCATCAACTTCCCTCACTCGCTCTTTGACTTCATATATTAACAACCTAGCTATTATGACCTATAAAAGCGATCAATAGAGAGTCAACATTCAGACTAGTGGGAACTCATTAAAAAAGAAATCTTAAACTTCTATATATGTTATAGATTATTTCCTTTTTAAAATAGATTTTCCTTCCTTTTTTCTATCCTTTTTTTTATCCCTTATAAGAAAACAAGGTAGTAATTAGAGCATGACAAACTCAAATGCCGAAATCCATATGTATGACTCATCAACGACCATATGATACTAGTTGGCAATCCTATCCAAGTAAAATCCAGTCCAAGTGTAAGTAGTTTTTTCTATCCAATGGTCACATTATGCACATGCACTTCTTGCATTTATAGTCCAACCCAAATTAGTGCATAAATTCGGGGATGCTAAGAAAACACAACTGTCTTGTGCATAAAACCAATTTTTGTTGCACAAATTCCATTGATATTGTCCTTTACTCCCTCCCCAACACTTTTTTTCTGGGTATATGTTTTTGATACTATAAATTCAACATTATTATTGATCTATTTCACAATTCAATTTACTCTTAGCTTTTAAATATGCCTCACAATTCAATTTGTCTAATGTTCTTTTTTTATTGTGGAAAAAAAACCCACGAAGTTCTTTAAATGTAGTATGATTTGATAATACCTCCTTTCCATATCACCATGATCTGTTATACCCAAGCCATGAACAAACCCACACGTGAGTGGAAGTGTCGTCCCACGTTAAACGAATGTAAAAGTGAAAGGGAGAATGGAAATGTATATCCCACGTTGAATAAAACAAAAAGTTGCATCCACTACTTTGTGATGGGTAGGCCTAGGCCCATTTAACATCATCACTCCTATTTTGTTAAGATTTCATATTAAATAAATATAATTTTAAAGATTTAATTCAGTAAAAATAATTTAATAATTTGGTCTTGTAAAGTGGACTCTCTATCTCTTGGTGATAGGTTCGACCCAAACCCATATTAAATATAGTATCAGAGCTAGGCTTATAGTTTGAGATCTTTAATGGTTGTAATGTACTCTGGCCCAAATTGAATGGGTCCATATGAGGGAAAGTGCAAAAATACAATTTAGCCTCATGAAACATCACATGTGACCAGATTGAAGAGAGATCTTACATGTGAGAGAGAGTGTTGAGGCATATTTTTCCCATACCACACATTACACATGTAATAAGTGTCTCGTCACATTGATAAAACTAAATTGGGAAAGTTAAACACTTTATAAAGCTAATGAGTTACTCCTCTTATTATCAGATATATGGTTTTGGGGATGGAACATTCTTGAACTTATGAAGTAGATTCTCTCTCTTAGTTGCGAATGCGACCTAGAGCCGAATATAACATAGCAAAAATCAAGTGACTAAGAAAATAAGGCCAATTATTTGGGTAAAAAAACTCATTTGACTTGAAACAAACTATACACTTATACAAAGCAGAAAATTGTTGTTACTTTTATCTTGGCCACAATATTACACCTTTTCTCGCACCCATTGTTCATTACTTCTTATTATTGTTCAACTTTTTTTTGTTCTTATATATACTCATCCATTTTTATACAATAAATATGTCACTATTTCTTTTATATTCTCTCCGATCCAAAATAATTGGGACGTTAAACTTTTTTCACTATTTACATATTTTCTTTGACCATATTTTCTTATGAAATAATAAAAACATATTTTATCATAAAATATGTTGTTAGATAGGTATTAATATAATGTTTTATATTATAGTTTTTTCTATAATTTTCATTAATATTTATATAAAAATAATTAAGATCAAACTAGTGCATTATCATGTGTACAAAGTTAATTACATCAGTTATTTTGGGACAGATGAAGTAATAACCACCTTATTGTCTCACACCCTCTCCCCACATTAGAAGTACTCTCTTTATCTCTCTCTTGCTCTCGCCCTCGCTCTCCCATATTTTCTTGCAAACAAAGTAAATGTACGTTAAGATCAAATACAAATATAAAAAGGTAATATGATATTATGGGCTTTATAGTTGGGAAATATTCTAGTTTTCGAATTGTCTCAATAACTAGTTTACTATTCTGTGTAATTATTTTGATTGGTTGATAAATATATAAAAATAAGTTTTCGTTACATTTTACCTTATACTTAACAATTTAAAATATATAAGAGTGAGGGATAGTTCAGATGGTTAGAGCTTCCTTCCTAAGTTCAGGGGAATTAGAGATCGATTCTCATCATCCGTCCGTGTGGCTTTCTAAACACAAAAATGAAAAGCAATTAAAAATATATCACACAAATCTTGATATTGATCCTCGTGTACATATACATATACAATGAGTGATGAGCATCTAGCAAATTATGTATGTAGCATCAATTTCCGTGTGGCTTTTTAAACACAAAAATGAAAAGTAATTAAAAATATATCACACAAATCTTGATATTGATCTTCGTGTACATATACATATACAATGAGTAATGAGTAATGAGCATCTAGCAAATTATGTAGGTAGCATCAATTTCCGTGTGGCTTTCTAAACACAAAAATGAAAAGCAATTAAAAATATATCACACATATCTTGATATTGATTATGTATGTAGCATCAATTTCAACCACAATCAAATTTGTTCGGTGTCACTTACATATATATACATATACAAATATACAATGAGTTATGAGTTTATTTGCGTCATAATAGACCATGTACGTCCACGTACATATCACCGTTATGGCCTTACGTCCTTACCCCAGCTCATCGTCTCCATGCATTTGATCGAATATTGCTCTCATAGAATGTTGACATGACTTATAAGTCATAACACAAACCAATAGGTAATTAGTTTAATTACTAAGAAAGTAAGAAACTTTAACTAAACTTAGGCCCTTTTCTTTTGAGCTTGTAGGCAGATCAGAGTAGAGCAGATCAGAACAAAGCAGATTTCAGCATTATTATTATTATTATTATTATTATTATTATTATTATTATTATTAAGAAGTGCATACCATTGGTTTAGGTGAATGAAAACATAAATAGATGTGTACCATCTTTAACATATCTTAATAGTAGAAAGATAAAAGACAATAGTTTAACATGTTTAAATTGTTACAAGCACATATCTAAATTGGAACATAACTAGATAAGAGTTTTAACATCGTGGTGAATTAACCATCTACTTCCATATGAACTACATTGTTATCATCTTCATTGTCGCTTTGATCTTCATTGTCATCACCTTCATTGTCGCTTTCCGATTGATTAGCCCTCCAAATTCGGCATGCTATACGATATTGCACTACGTCCATGCAATCTTTGCGCCATTGTGCAAACATAGTTGAATTTGCTACTCCTTGATTCACATCATGTTGAATGATTGGTATGCCAAACGTATGCATCCGAATAAAATTATTATTATTATTATTATTATTAAATATAAATTATTATGATTAAGATTATTAAATATTAATTATTATTATTATTATTAAATATAAATTATTATGATTATGATTATGATTATTAAATATTAATTATTATTAATTATTATATTTTTAATCTAGAGCAAAACAGATTTGAGCAGAGCAGGGCTCAGCAGAGCAAAGCAGCTCAAAAGAACAGGGCCTTAACTGATGTAACCTAATGTTGTTGCTACATTTCTGATTATATATAACGAAGATAAGTGATCTTTTTTCAAGGTCAAATTTGGATTATAATAAATTCCCTTGTAGTAATTTATTATTGATTTATTATACAGTAATTAAGATAAATTTTCAATCACAATAGATCATGTGAACTGCTATTCGACGCTCCTAATTTACATGGTGACGCTCCCATTTAAATATGAAATTACCGTTTTTCCCTTGTGTTAATTTAACCTATATAAGGCTCCACCACTTTGTCACATAGTATATCGAGCAGTTTTATATTATTCCCGAGCACATTGACCCACCACTAGCATTTAAAAAATCCCGAGCCCCAAAATTCCCGAGCTCACCACCAAAAATATTAAATATTTAAAAAAAAATTATGAAGGTTTAGCGACGGATTTTGGACGATGAACGGCGACGACGATCGTACGCCGGAGGCATCTTCGGAAGAATCTGTAAGTCGTAGAATTTTATTTTTTTTGAAAAAGGAAGATCCGCCCAAAATATCCGGAAAAACCATGGAGGATCCGCCTTATTCATTTTTTTTTGTATGTTATCGATTAATATTATTATTTTTATTATTATGATTATTTTTTTTTGTTATGATTATTATGATTATGATTATTATTTTTATTATTATTATTATTATTATTATTATATTATTATTATTATTATTATTATTATTATTATTATTTTTGTTATGATTATTATTATTATTATTATGATTATGATTATTATTATTATTATTATTATTATTATTATTATTATTATTATTATGATTATTGTTGTGGTTGTTGTTGTTGTTGTTGTTGTTGTTATTGTTATTGTTAGTTATTATTATTATTAGTTATTTTTGTTAGTATTAGTTTATGTAATTGTTATTGTTAGTTATTTTTGTAAGTATTAGTTTATGTTAATGAGTTAATATTAGTTAATGTTATGATATTATTATTATTATTATTATTATTATTATTATTATTATTATTATTATTATTATTATTATGGAATATTGGTACCATAGATTACGGTGATATTATTATTATTATTATTATTATTATTATTATAATAATAATAATAATTATTATTATTATTATTATTATTATCATAATCAAAAACCTACAAAGGCAAACAATTTACAAGAAATTAGTGAGGAGCCGAGATACAATCTAGGCCCCCACCCCTCTAGCTATAGCGAACCCAATCCTGTTGAAAATGTGAGCCGCCGCACGAGCACCAATATCCTGAGTCCTAGCGAACGCCTGAACCCGCTTCAACAATGCAACATTATTATTATTATTATTATTGTTGTTGTTGTTGTTGTTGTTGTTGTTGTTGTTGTTGTTGTTGTAGTTGTAGTTGTTGTTGTTGTTGTTGTTGTTGTTGTTGTTGTTGTTGTTGTTCTTTTAAAAATATTGGTGTTATTATTATTATAAGTAAAATACTAATACTGGCGTGTTTTTTGTGTTTTCTTGTATTTTTAAAGGATTCGGAGTTTGAAGAAGGCGGTGACGGTGTAAATTATAGTGCGAATTTTGTCACAGATACGTTTTTTCCAACGTTTGATGATGCAGTTCAATGGGCGGATGTTGTTGCCATAAATCTGGGATTTATTTTGGTCAAATCGACTTACAACAAAACCAGAGATGGTAGGCCGTATCAATATTTGAGATGTGATCGGGGACGTAGGAGCAAACCGAGAGATCTTGAGAACGCAATTCGGAAGGACACTAAAACCAAAGCCAATGTTTGTCCTTTCTACATCAAGATATATTACGAGTTCATCACCAATAGTTGGAAGATCCGGGAAAAAAATGATTCAACTGGGACCCATAACCATCCAATGATTGTGTATCAGGAGGGGCATCGTAAAATTAGTGGGTTGAGCCTGGATGCAAAGAAGGTTGTGCGTGACATGATGAAGTCTAAGGTTGCATCGCGTAACATCATGGCGACTATTGCCGAACAATTTCCTGATGACCATCCAAACATTAGACACATCTACAACTGCCGAAATGACTTGAGAACGGAGATGTCTGATGGGAGAGGAGTAGTTCAGCAATTTCTATATTTGGCGAGACAGAGTCAGTATCTTTACTGGGTCATGTCTGATGATCTAGGCATTTTACAGCATGCCTTTATGGTGCACCCAATCACGGTAGACATACTACGGACGTACCCATATGTCACTACAAGAAATAGGCCTATTTCTGACGGACTTCTTCCGACGGACAAGATATTCCGTCGGAAATCTCGTATATTCCGACGGATTTCCTATGAAATTAAAATCTGTTGGAATTTATGGGGTTTTCGACAAAATATTTAATTTCCGGCGGAATTAAAATCCGTCGGAACTTTCCGAGGGATTATTCCGTCGAAACAAAAAAATTCCGACGGAATAAAATCTGTCGGAATATTCCGTCGGAACATATTTAAATAATAAAAAAAAAAGCTAACCCTAAAAAACCCGGTTAACCCCCCCTTTTATTTCTCAAATCTCCGCCTCTCTTCTCCTTCTATCTCCTCTCTTCTTCTCTTTCTCTCTTCTGGTTCTCCTCTCCTCTCATTCTCCTTCAAATCTTCTGGTTCTCCTCTCCTTCAATTCTCTATCTTTTCGATCTCCTCCTTCTCTCCTCTTCTTCCTCCTTCTCCTTCTTTCTTTCTATGTCTCTTCGTAACATCTCCTTTCTTCCGTCTCGCCAGCTTCCCATGGTAATACGGCCAAATTTGACCATGAAACCTCTAGATCTAGAGGTTTCATGATCGAATTTGGCCGTATTAAACCAAATTCGTGTGAAATTCGAAGGAAAATTCACCGTTTAAGGTAGGGTTTTTTTTTTTAATTTTTCACACGTTTCGTATGTGGTGGTTGTGATTGTGGGCGGTTGTGGGTGGATTTTGGGTTAGGGTGGTGGTGATTGGTGGATGTGGTAAAACGGTGGTGGTGGTTGGTGGATGTGGTAATTCGTGGGTTAGGGTGGGTCTGGGTTAGGTCGGTTCAGGGTTAGGGTTGGGATGCGTGGGTTAGGGTGGGTCTGGGTAAAGGGTGGGTGGGTCTGGGATAGGGGTAGCGTGGTTAGGGTGGGTTTGGGTTAAGGGGTTAGGTGGGTGTGGGTCTGGGTAAAGGGGTTAGGGTGGGTCTGGGTAAAGAAGTTAGGGTGGGTGCGGGTCTGGGTTAGGGGTGGCGTGGTTAGGGTGGGTTTGGGTTAAGGGGTGGGGTGGTTAGTTAGTGGTTAGGGTGGGGTGGTTTGGTGGGTGGGGGCTGGGTGTGTGGTTAGGGTGGGGGGCAGGGGGTGGTGGGGCTGGTGGTGGTGTGGGTGGGTAGGGGGTAGTCAGGGGGGCAGGTGGTAGGGGGTGGATTTTTTTTATTTTTTTTTATTCAATTTTCCGACGGAAATTTCCGTCAGAATATTCCCCTTCCGACGGAATATTCCGTCGGAATCCACTTCAGCTCCGACGGAAAATTCCGTCGGAACTTTGCGACGGAATTTCGGTTAAAGTCAAAACCAGCTTCGATAGAACGTATTCAGTCGGAAAAGTGGCTTCCGACGGACCTCGGAAAACGTCGAATTTCCGACAAGGGCTGTTCCGAGAGACATTTTTCGACAAAATTCCATCGGAAGGCCGTTTTCCGACAGATTTTACCTGTTTCCGACAGAAAAAGTCCGTCGGAATTCAGCTGTTTACTTGTAGTGTGTGATCGGTATGGATTCCACTTACAAGACCAACCGATACGGGATGCCGTTCTTTAAGATAGTAGGTGTGACACCGACAAATAAGAATTTCCTCGTCGGTTACGTGTTCATGCGCAACGAGTGCACGACAAGTTATCGATGGGTTTTGCAGAGACTGAGATACTTGATTGGGTATGATAGGGAACCGTCGGCTTTTTTGACAGACCGTGAGCTTGGGTTATGTGCAGCATTGAGAGAAGTGTTTCCAGGGACCCCGCACTTACTATGTCGATGGCACATTAACAAAGATGTGGAGGCTCGGGTCACTGATATGTTCAAAAACAAGAAGATCGATGTGAGTTTCAAAAACGGGAATGGAAACGTATCATGGATGCTGCAACCGAGGTGGATTATAATGCTGTTGTACAAACAATGAAAGGTCGATGGGCAAGTTATCCAGCGGTGATACAATATGTAGAGAGAACATGGCTTTGTCATAAAACCAAGTTTGTGACATTTTGGACAAACCAAGTTCTGCATTTTGGCAACACCAGCACTTGCAGAGTTGAGAGCCAACATTCGGCCGTGAAGATGTGGTTTGAATCTTCAACAGGTTCGTTGTTTGGACTTTGCTATAGTTATTGATTAATATTAATATTTTTATTGTTATGATTATTATTTTTTTTGTTATGATTATTATGATTTTTTTTTTGTGATTATTATTATTATGATTATGATTATGATTATGATTATGATTATGATTATTATTATTATTATTATTATCATTATTATTATTGTTGTTGTTGTTGTTGTTGTTGTTGTTGTTGTTGTTGTTGTTGTTGTTGTTGTTATTATTATAATTATTGTTATTGTTATTTTTATTATCACTCCTGACGGTTTTTTTGTAATGTGCAGGTTCTTTGGATACCGTATGGGTCTGAGTTCATTGCCACATTGGTAATCAGATCATCGCAATTCGTAATGGTTTGGAGGCGTCTAGGTCGAAGATTGGTCAGAAGTACTGGCAATTGCCACTGTCACGTATTAACGGCAAGGTGTCTCAGCATTGTTTGAAGGTTCTCGACGACGAGACGAAAAGGATGAGGGAGATGAGTTATCAGGTGTATGAGCGATGTGGATGTGCAATTCATGTGACCCACGGTTTGCCGTGTGCTTGCCAGATACATGATTCTCTAACTGCCAAGACAGGCTTGTATACTAGGAAAATTCACCCGTTCTAGAAGACCTTGGTTATCGGTGATGGTGATGATATACCGGTGTTCGGTAATGACTTAACCGAGGACGCCACACATTTTCGTTCTTTGGTGGATGAGGTAATCGGTAGTGATCCTGCTATTCTTCGAAATGTATCTCGCATCATTGAGGAAGAGCTGCATCCGGATCATTTAAACCTTGGAGATCCTGTTGTAAACCACAACGTTCATGGTCGACGAAGGAACAATGACTCAAGACGTGATCCTTCTTATTTCGAACATGTCAACCGTCGAAACACTCAACGTGGTCCGCAACAAACAGGTAAGATTGGCTATTTTGATTTTCACGTATTTCATCGTTTACTGTAATAATAGCTGAACACTAATTTCGTGCAGAAGATCCATGTGACATCAGCCAAAGTCGGTATCGACACTTGCTTCCAGGACCGATATTGCCTTACATCATAGGATGGAAGGATGTCATTGGCGATGATAACTGCGACTTTCGTTGTGTGGCCGACTTCTTCTTCGGTGACCAAGGGCAATGGTATGACGCTCGGGAAACAATAGCTAACAAGGTCCTCGGTTATCCAATCCTGTACGAAAGGATTTACGGGATTGGAAGGCTTGGGATGAATGTGGAGCGTACTCGATAGGACGGTGGGGCGGTTGATTCCCGTCATTGGATGATTGCAATTCAAGATTTATTTCCTATTGCTACTTGGTTCAACACAATAGTTATTATTCTTGGTGTAGGCTAAGTACCAACCTGCTACTACCCATGCCTCACGATCTTGCCGTTGCGGGCACGAAGGGCAGTCACGGCACCTGCCCGAGAGTTTGTGATTGCTACAGTTGAGGGCTCACATTTTATCTGTATTGATCTTGCACCAGATTCACCACTTCCCCCGATTGCAGGTTGGTGGACCGAGCATCACGAGCCAAGTGTTGACGGTTGGGATCAGCGTTATGCAGTTAGACGGAACATGTGGGATGCGTTAATTAGATAGCAAACTCATTTATGTACATTCATTTATGATGAACAGTTGTAGATATGTAATATGTAAATCAAGAAACGTAATTAAAAAGGCACATGCCGAACATAAAGTAAATAATATTTTTTGTTATTAACATTTTTGTTATTAACTCATTAACATAAACTAATAATAATAACAACAACAACAACAATAATAATAATAATAATAATAATAATAATAATAATAATAATAATAACAATAATAATAATAATAATAATAATAATAATAATAATAATAATCAATAAACTAACGAAGTGCGTACAAGTACTGTAAAACAATCATTGTAAGCTAATATAAAACTAAAAGACAAGTACTTCACAACCCCATCATCGCCTTCCAGTCAGCTATCAACTGCTCAGTCATTGCCCTTGTTTCACGCTTCATGCTGGGATACTCATCCAATGATCTCCGGTGAATCTCCAAGGACCGACCCATCCACTGCAAGTAACAGAACAACATATTAGTTCCAGAAATTACATAGTGGTATTTATAGTTTAATAAAAGAAAACTACTTACATAGTCCGTGTTAGTCCTCTCAGGAAGTCTGCTACTCCCATCTGATGACCCACCAAGAGAAAGACGAGGACGAGAAAATCGGTACAGCCACTGCATGTAACCAGGAGCGACCGTAGGACCTCCACCACCGAGTCTGGTGAGGGCACCTAAAACAATACTGAAAGACGAGCCAGGGACAAACCAAGTCCACATCACAGATGTCATCTCGGTCGAAAAGTCAACCCGATACATCTTCAAGTTTGTCGGTCTCTTGGCCTTCTCAGGCCTGATAATGGTCCGCGGAATCTCCTGCACGAATCCAAGCTGTCGAACCACTCGATCAGGCATGTATGGCTCAATGATGCTCCGGTACTGGATGCAACCAATGAATGGAGTGGCTGGTACGCGTCGAGCGGGATCAACTCCGTACGGTAGCCAGTTAACCTCATTGTCGGTCAGCTGATCCAATCGAGCACGAAAAGCGAGGAGGCGCTCCATGATCTTGTTCCGGCATTCCGATCCCACATCCCAAGCACACGCACGAGGAATACTAATCTCCCTCGTCAAGGTACCCTTCTGAGGCCGGAAGCACGGAAAGTACTCGTAGATCCACGCCTGTAGAAGCATGAGACAACCAGCGATTGAATCGGCATCTTTTCTTGATTCCGTACCCAACTGGCGATACAAATATGCCAGAGCAGCTGAACCCCAAGAGTAGTCACTAATCTGCAGATCCTCAACAACAAGCTCGTTGAGGAAGGAAGGATGAGTGCGGTTACCACTCTTATCCAAAAACAGACATCCGCCCAGTACTAACCACATGTAGGCACTGTAATGGACACTGAAGGGCCTCTGCTCCTCCAAGGTCGAGTCCATAATCCTCTCGGTCAGCACCCCACTACCCTGCCAAATGGTCTTCGTACCGCACTTCTCGTTCAGCTCTTCCGCAGTCATGTCCAGGGTAACCTGGCACGCGTCCCGTATGACGTCCGTGCTAGGAGTAGTGGAGACCATGGAACCATCAACACGAAGCCCAAGAATATGGTACACATCGTGCAGCATGATCGTGATCTCCCCACATGGCATATGAAAGGTGTTCGTATCTGGCTGCCATCTCTCAACAAACACAGAAATCAACGGCCAGTCAAAACGCCTGAACATGATCCCTGGTAAGTGAGACAGACCACTACCGTCAATCAGCTCCAAATGCTCCTGTGCAAGACGACCTCGCCAGGTAACCAATGCAGAACACAACTGTGTCCTGCTCAGACAGCGCAAAACATTACGCTCCTGCCCGCCCCAAATATATGAAGCCACGTGACCACCAAAACTGGGGATAACAGTACCATCCTCAGGATCACCAGGCATCAGCTGCTGCACTACCTATGTCTCTGCTGAGTTGGTGGAAGGCTGACTCGCTTGACTGCTACTCACATATCTCCCTTGCTAACCCCTATGCACCGTATGATAATCAACTGGGTCGTACTCTTCATCTCTATCAGCCTAACTTGCCCGCTCATTGTCCTCCTCGTCAGATGTCGACACATGGCCCGACGAGTACATGGGAGGGGGCTCCCTTGCGATTGATGCTCCCCCGACCAAGTACCAGCAGACACATATTGCTGCTCAGGATGATACGGTGCCCCCGTATTTACCGAACGACCCGACTCCCTCCTAATAGGCGCATTCAAACGTCTTGATACTGCATGACGAGGACCCGAACCCTCAATCTACATTAAATAAATACAAAATCAAATATCAGTAATAATTACAAATATAACTATGATATTAAAGTTGAACAACTAATATTCAAATTCAAAAAATTAATTTCAAAACAATAATAAACCAAATCAAATAAACAATAATAACAACATTACCAGGGATCAATAATAACTACTAATAATTTGAAAACAATAATAAACCAAATCAAAACAATAATAAACCACAAAATCGGCAACATTACAACACAACAACAACAACAACAACAACAACAACAACAATAATAACAATGGTAATAACAACAACAATAATAATTTCAATCAATTTTTTATAAAATTTGAATCACGAAAAAATTACATAACAACAATACATAACAATAACAATAAAAAAAAATATTTTAGTAAAAAAAAAAATACATATCAATAATCACAAGGAAAAAAAATTCCAAATTTAATAAAAAACATAATACATAACAATTATACATAACAATAACTATAAAAAAAAATTAAATTGTATTAATCAAAAAAAAATTACAAAATTAATAAAAAACATGTACATAACAATAATACATAATAATAACAATAAAAAAAATAAAATTATATTACTCAAAGAAAAAATACGACAAACAAAAAAAAAAATTCGAAAACCCAGACTTCGGCTTGAAAAATCCAGAAGTCTGGGGGAACTTCCGGAAATTTCAGGCTGATGTGGCACTTCCGCTTGAAATTTCCGAAAGTTCCCCAGACATCTGGATTTTTCAGGCGGAAGTCTCCACGATTTTTTTTTAATTCAAAAAAACTAAAACCACAACCATACTTGCTCGCCGCCACTGACGCCGCCCCCACGACCACCGTATGTCAGCCTTATGCGTCGCCGGTCCGCCATAGCCGGATTCAACCTTGGATGGGTGGTGTTCGTTGGTGTTTGTGTGATTTTCAAATGTTGGGGTTTTTTGTTAAAAAAAATTTTTGATTTTTTTATTTGAATTTCTGACTTTTTTTTTTAGAGTGAGAAAATTTTAGAGAGAGATTATGTTGTGGTTGTGAAATGACTTGTAAGTTTCGTAAGTTAGTTTCACGAGTATTTATATATGAAAGGCAAATAAGGAAATTCAAGTAAAAAATGCGAGCGTCACCCTGTAATGCGATCGACGTTTAACAACACCCTAATTCATTCATTTTTATATAAAATGAAAATGACACTTGTCTAACTTGGTTATAATTTTCAAAGTAAAAAAATCTTGAATCAACATGCATGAAATTAAACATTAGTTGAATTGTTATTTGACTCATTCCAAGTTACTAAATGGAGTAAATAACAAAGAACGCGAATGGATGATTATTGATCCTTGGCATGAACTCATAGAATGAAATATATGCAAGAAAATTACTATACTGTATAAATATGTTCTCGTAAAAAATCAATTTCAAGAAAAAGAATGAACTCCTATCTCTTTCTTATGTACTTTAATTTATATAACATACCAATGAAATTGAAAAATTCTATACTCCAAAATCTGTAACAACTAAATGAGCAACCAACATCAACTAACCCACGTATAAAAATTAATTAAAAAATTAATATTCACATTCGATCCTCTAAAATATACCAAGTATAAGTATGTTTTTTTGTTTTTTTGTTTTTGTTTTTTTTTGAAAAGGCCCTAAAAATAAATGAGTTGAGCTAAGCTAAGAACAATAGTCCAAAGCCACCACGTCGAAAACCCGAAACCTTTCCTATAGCCACCACCAGCACCGCTGTTAGAAGTTTCCCTATCGGATTCTAACAACGACCCGTAATTAAAATTCGGGTTAGACCCGTACAAAGCTTGAATCCCTTCAACATCATCGACACGTAGGTCAACTTTCCGACTCCGTGGTCTTAAACTCGGGTACATAATAGCATCACTAACAGAAGAATGGGCTAACCCAAGCACGTGACCTATCTCGTGCGTTGCCACTGATTCCAAATCAATGGCTACATTTGATCTTTCCCTTCCAAAATCAACGGCCCACGTTTCAGCTGAATCTAAATGAAGTCTTCCATTCTCAGGTGAAAAAGCATGTGCTAAAACTCCGAGTTCGCCATCGAACGGCTCTCCGTCACCGTGATCACCACTATGAAAACCGATACGAACATCGGCCGTTCGATAGTTTTGTGCCTCCGTAAAATTTACGGGGATAACCTCGGACCACCGCGTAAAGGCGCGTGAGAACACCGCCTTGATTTCTTCCGGTGAGATGTAGTCTATCATATGGTCCGGTGAAAAAGCGTATGTCAAAGTCATAGGAGAGTTATGAGTCCACCGTGGACGGCCGTTAAAGTAGGCGTAACGACGAGTTTCGTGTAGGTGGGTGATGGTGGTGGTGTTATGGCGAAGGTGCGAGTCGCCAAGGCCGCAACGTGGGGCCATGATGAGGTCAATAGTCTCAGTGTCGAGTTTTCCGGTGGGAGGTAGACCGAGGTTTTTTTGATAAGTTAAGATTGCAGATTCGAGGTCGGAGTCAAAGTCGTCGGAAAAGTTTCCCGGCGCCGGCGCCGGGAGGTAGCCGAAGCGGTTGAGGTAGGTCTTGAGATCACATATCCCGGTTACGTGGCTGCCCTTCTCGAGGTTGGCAAACTTCGCGAAGTTCCCCCACGGGGTGGAGGAAGAGTTAAAGGCGGCCGCGACAACGGAGGAGGTGGTGGTGTCATTGAAGTTTAGGATAGATGGTTGAGGGAAAGTTCTGGCGGGAAAGGCTGAAGGTAGTTGTAATAGAAAGAGCAAAAAGGGTAATAGAAAGTGCATGGCTAAAAAATGAACAAATAAAAATAGAAAAGTTAGTTATGTTGGGAGTTGAGCCTTCAAAATCTAAATAAATTGTTTGGGTTTATTTATAAACAAGTAAAAAAATTGGACAATAAATTAAAAAAAAATTGAGAGTAATATAAGAGAAGAATGTGGGGAGGGTGGAAGCAACCATTTGGAGTTTGAAGGAGAGAGAAAGTTTGGAAGATTCTGCCGTGCTTTGAATAACATTTCAAATAATGGGGATTAAGCAAAGTTTGATAATCTAATGAACATTGGGTGGGTGAACAAACTACTATTTGCAATTTTGTTTAATCCACTTCTTTTTACTTGCTTTATGTTGCTTTTGTGTAGTATTAGCTTTATGTCAACGTTACATCTTTAATCACTATTCATTCATTAACATCGAGATGAAACAAATTGTCAAAAAAAAAAAAAAGTCGAGATCAAATCGATAAATTAAACATGATAGGTTAAATTTTTAGGTTTAATTAAGGCGGATCAGGTAGTTATGTTTAATAAATTCAGTTCAAATATATTAAAGTGAATAGATCACACCCTAACTACATACGAATAATAGTACTATACAGAGTATGTATATATTAACAATAAATCGCAAATAAAGTTGGTAATGTAATGAACGTTGAATAATAGAATGGCCGGGATGATGAACTCATGAAATTACTAATTTACGGAGTATGTTTTAAAGTTTTTAATATTGGTTCTTCTAAAATTGTATGCTATAGCATATGTGTCAAATTGGAATAAGTATAAGAATTAGTAAATAATTAAACAAATATTAGTTTAATATTGTTACATCTGACTCTGTTTATTGTTGACCAAAATTATTAAAAGAATGACGTTGACAAATTCTAAGCCTTATTAGAATTATTGGAACATATATACATTGGGGGGTTAAGAAGACTTTTGTAAGAGGGTTTAAAATTTAGGTGTAGGGTTTAGTTTAGACTTGTCAAACACGAAAATTTCATTGGTCTAAGAAGGGGTATGCCTTTTTGAAGGCTAACGGAATGTCCGAAAAAGTTGTGAAACGCTAAACATCGCCCGCAATTTACCATATAAAGCCTACAAATATGATATGATTTGACCATTATGCCCATTTTCTAAAATTGAAATAATCTCGGTGTAAAAAATGTGGAGCTGTACTGGCTCGCCGGGGGAGACCGGAGGGCAGGCCGGAGATGCGGGGGACGCCGGAGGTACGTCGTCGTCGACGGAAAACGAGGTAAGTCACCGTTAAAATTCACGGTTTACCGTCGGAGTGGCTCCGGCGCCTAGGATGGACGCCCAAACCGTAGCCTGGACGTCCAAGCCAGACGCCAGAACCACCAGAGTGGCGTCCAGCCCAGACGCCCAGACCACCAGACTGGCGTCCTGGGCAGGCGCCACTCCACTGGGTGAGGCGGCCCTGCCAGGCGCCAGTCCAGTGGCTGTGGCAGCCCTGGCAGACGCCACCCTTATAAATTTAATTTTTTTTTTCTTTTTTGATTTTGTTGTTGTTTTTTATTTAATTTTTTTAAAAAAAAAAATCGAAAATGATTTTTTAAAAAAATTCGAAATGGGTTTTTTTTAAATTAAATTTGAAAATTCGAAATAGGTTTTTTTAAAATTAAATTTGAAAATTCGAAATGGTATATTTTTAAATTTAGTTTGAAAATTCGAATTGGGTTTTTATAAAAATTAAGTTTGATTATATATAATTATGCTTTTTTGTGTGTTAATTCTGTGTAAATATAGAAATTAAATGTATTATCGGTTAAATGAATTTATTGTAATATATAATTGATGCAGGAATATGGTGGAGACGGAAATGATTACAGTGGGATATTTGGACATGATGGTCCATTCGAAGAAGCTCAACAGGCGATTGATTGGGCAAAACAGGTTGCAATTGCAGCTGGATTTTGCTTGGTAGTAGTAACTCATAAATCTCAACGGGATGATAGAATGGATCGCATTTTGAGATGTGACCGTTATCGCAAAAGAGAAGAAAGAGATTTTCGTACAGCCACTCGGTTTGATACAAAGCGAAAAGGTTGTGGGTGTGAGTTCAGAGTAAAGGTTCGACAACTACGGAGTCGTGACGGTTGGGAAGTGATTGGTTACTCTAAATGGGGGTATCACAACCATGAGATGATAGTATATGAAGAGGGTCATCGACAACTGAGCGGCTTAAGTCCTGTTGCGAAACTAGTTGTGAAAGAAATGAGTGATGCTCAAGTGAAGCCTGCTAAAATATTAGCATCTGTGTTAGAGAAATTTCCAGAAGACCATCCAAACCGAAGACACATCTACAACGTCAGACAGCAACTCAGGTTTGAACGGTCAGAGGGAAGGAACCCTATACAGCAGCTGCTACACCAGGCACAATCACGTGGTTACCTGTTCTGGTTTGATTCTGATGAAGATACAACGGAGGTGACTCATCTTTTCCTTGTGCATCCTGATTGTGCTGATATGATCAAGTCTTGGCCATTTGTGATTTTGATCGACTCAACGTACAAGACAAACAAGTACAAGTTCCCACTGGTTGAGATGGTTGGGATGGCTCCAACGAACCAGAACTTTCTGATTGGTCATGCAATCATCAAGGATGAGACGGCTCCAAGTTATTATTGGGTGTTGGAGAAGCTGAGAAACTACATCGGGCCTAATGTTCATCCAGCAGCCATCGTCAGCGACTGTGAGGGAGGTCTCTTTGCCCCCATAGCAGAGCTGTTTCCCGAATCGAACCACTTATTGTGCACATGGCACATCAACAACTGCGTGAAAGTGAAAGCCTACAACCTTTTCAAGAAGAATTTGGAAATGGCAGAGAGATTGGTGAATGGTAAGTGGCGGAAGATCCTACAGGCTACCACAGAGGAAGCGTATGAGCGAGCATTGGCTAACTTCAGGGATTCGTACCAGTGGTGTCCGGCACTGGTGGACTATGTGATGCATTAATGGGTCCCTCACAGGGAAAAGTTTGTCAAATATTGGACAAACCAGGTACTTCATTTTGGGAACACTACAACATGTAGAGTTGAGAGCGCTCATAGAGCTACCAAGGACTGGATTGATTCATCGACCGCTGCTTTGGATACACTGTTCGCTAGACTGAACAAGTCAATTGAAACTCAGAAGAACGACATCAGGAACTCTCTAGAGGACTCCAGACGACGACATGGTACGATGTATAGCCATTTTATATTTAAGATTCTCCATGGTCGTGTGTCGCACTACTGCTTGGGGTTGATTCTCATTGAGCTGAACAGGGTGAGGGACTTGGCTGACGAAGTGTATGCTCGGTGTGGGTGTACTATTTCAGTAACTCATGGATTACCTTGCGCATGCACCATTCACCGCGTTATTACAGAAGAAAGGGCGTCGTTACATGTTGATCAGGTCCATTCATTCTGGAGGACGCTTGTTATTGGTGAGCATGTAGACAATCAAACGGCCGACCGTGAACAGGAGGAGTTGGAGCAGTTCCGTTCGATGTACGACCGAGTGTCCTCCAGCCATCCTTCTATTATTCGTGACGCTACTCATGTACTTCATGACATGTTCCACCCGTCTAACTTAGATTATGAGGAACCCGAAGGAGTTGACCGTCCTCGAGGTCGACAACGGCGGAACAGGAGTGCGTTTGAGTATATCCGTGGTCTTGGTCGTGGTCGTTCTCGTGGTCGGACATCGTCATCTAGTCGTAGTCAATCTTCATCGTCTGTGAATATGCCCCTGAGAACTGGTACGTTTTGGTTGTTTTTATTGCACATAGTTTTAAAGTGTTACTCCTGCCTTCTTAACTGTCTATAATTATATGGTGAATAGGAAGAAACGATGTTGATCAGTTTCCGTACAAGGAAAGGATACCTGCGATCATCATGTCATACTTGGAAGGGTGGAATGATGTAATCGGAGATGGTAACTGCGGATTCCGGGTCGTGGCTGATGTTTTTCAAATGGGCGAAGACAACTACGGTTTGGTGCGGGAGTTGATGTACAGCGAAATTGCCTCTAACCGAAATGTTTATCGTCATGTGTACCAGGATGACTTGGATGGCGCTCTGCGGCGTATCCGGTGGGGAGGTGGACCTTGCGGCGAAAATCATTATTTTGACGCGCCCCTAGATCTGTTTGCCGTTGCAAACATTTACAAATGCGCAGTCATGCATTTCGGCCTGGGAGTGCATAGTCAAGCTTATTATCATGTTTACATTCTTTATTTACATTTGTACGTTGCTCTTTTAATGAGAACATTAATATTTACATTCTTTATTTACATTTGTACAAATGCGCAGTCATGCATTTCGGCTTGCGAGCGTAGAGGGTTGGGATGCGCTATATCGTGACCGGATCCACGAATGGAACACCCTAGCTGCATTTTAGTTTTTCATGTTTACATTCTTTATTTGTAATATTATTTGTACGTTGCTCTTTTAATGAGAACATTAATATTTTATATTGTATTGCTTACTGCATTCTATATGTTGCATGGGTAAGTTGCGCGGATCCACGAACGGTTATATCAAAATTTAAAAACAGCACTGATAATATGTTTAAGTTGGAAGCTTAAAGAACAATCTAAAATGTTACAATTTTACAACATAATGTCCAACATAATGCTCTATAAATAAAATACAATAACCATCAGTAATCCCTCCTCGACGACGACTCCCACTGCGCAAGGGTGTGTTCCAGACTATCAACGACAGCTCTCCCTGTTGCACTCATGCCGTCCTTCTCAAGAGAGAGTTTCTGTACGTCCTGCATTATCTTTCCCATCCACTGCATACAACAAAAAACAGAAGATGAAATACAATAACAACATATAAAACTTAATTAAAAGACAATGATAAATATAATAAAAGACATACCGCTTCCGTGGCAGTAGGCGGTGGCACATAATCATCATCGCTGTGGTCGAGATCTGCGATCAACCTCGGGTGCGAATACCGGTTGAACCATTCCATGTAGTAATGGTCACACATGGGAGTAACCCCAGAGGGCGGCCGCTGCAACTCCGCAGTCCATAAGCGGGCCACCATCGGAAACTGGTCCCACGTCCCGGTCATGATATCCGGCCATTGCACGACGTAGTCCCTCGACGATGCAGGTCGGACCGCCTTCATCGGGCATGCCGGGGGAGGAGGGACAACTTGGACAAATCCAAGCTGGCGAAGACAACGCTGGGGCATGTACGCCTCGACGATCTCACGATACTGAATGAGTCCCGTGTACAGGGTCCTGGGTACCCTAACACTAGGGTTCGGGCCGAAAGGCATCCAGTTCACCTGTACAATAACAACATATACAATTTAATAACATGAATATAATATGTGCAAATAATAAAATGTAAACTCTATAAATAAACGTTACCTCTAAGGGGGACAGCCTGTCCAGCAATAACCGTATCGATCGGAGGCGGTCAACGGACTTCTTCTCTGAGCGCGGACTCCACGCACAAGCACGCGGCATCCCCTCATCAATAGGAACTGGGTCACGATGTGGTCGCAATGCAGGAAAGTACTCGTATATCCAGGTCTGCAATAGAGTCAGACACCCAGTGATACCTGCCGCGTCAGCCCGACTCGCAAATCCTAGTTGGCGATACAAATACGCCAACGTAGCCGATCCCCAGGAAAACTGGCCTACACTGTCGGGGTCACACGCCTCTACTATGTCGCGTGGCCTAAGCTTGTTTCCGCCGCTCTTATCCGGAAACAAGGTACATCCGAGGAGTAGAAAAACATAAGCACTCAGCTGTGCGTCGGGCGTCCTACGTGCACTGGGGTACAAACACCGCTGCAACACGGATGCGATCTTCACACCTCCGTGTTCCCAAACACCTAGCGCCTCGGTGTACAGTGCAGCCCTGTCCACCGCCAACAACTCCGCCAGCGAATCTGCCTGATCCGCATCAGCCACAGCACAAAGTCGTTTACCCTCAACACGAATCCCCAGAATGGCCTCGACGTCATGTAACATGATCATCATCTCACCGAACGGAAGGTGGAAAGAGTTTGTAT
This sequence comes from Chenopodium quinoa, assembly GCF_001683475.1. Taxonomy (NCBI): domain Eukaryota; kingdom Viridiplantae; phylum Streptophyta; class Magnoliopsida; order Caryophyllales; family Amaranthaceae; genus Chenopodium; species Chenopodium quinoa. The sequence continues at coordinate 1,152,843 of NW_018743175.1, forward strand.
CCGGCTGCCATCGCTCAATGAAAGCCGTGATCAGCGTACTGTCAATCTTATCGTGCATGGTGGCAGGAACGTGATTCACCCCAGTGCCCTCCAGTCGCTCGAACATCTCGCTCTCCGCCGGCCAGGCCTCAGCCCATGTACGCAAAAAGCTACAAGTCTTTTCCCGGGTATGACATTTCAACAACCCCGTAACTGAAGGCCTCTCCTGGTCCTCCCAAATACGGGCAGCTATGTGTCCTAGAAAGCTAGGAATCACACTCCCGTCAACAGGCCCACCGGGCACCTCACTCCTAACAACCCAAGAATCATTACCGGCCCTCGACCGTTTCCTGCTTGCCCCAGATACAGTGGACGCAGATGATGTGCCAGATCTACTAACAAACCTACCACCCCTACCCTTACGCACCTCCACCATATGCGTCTCGTACATGTCATCAACCCTCTGACTGAATGGACCGTAATCATCATACGGTCCACTGCCATCGTCCACATCCTCATCCTCATCTGTGCCCTCCTCCTGCTCCTCCTCCTGGTCACCCTCCTCAGCATCATCATCGTCATCGTCATCCTCATCCCGACGGTGGATCCGTTCTCTACGAGCTGAGGCCAAAATACCACGGGATCTGACATGTCTATGCCCCGACCTCTCCACTGAATAACTTCTACTAAGAAGCTCTATATTCTTCCCCGCACCATGACGACCCAGTGAATTCTACACAAAAATTTTAAAATATATAAACATACAAAAATTTATACGATAAATAATCATCATCGCAAATCAAATAAACTAAAAACATACAAATAATTGTAAACAAAATATAAACGTAGAAAAAATACAACGAAATTGAAAAAATTTATTAAAATAAACAACAAAATATAAAAACAATTCAAAAATATATTACACAAAAAAAAAAAAAAAAATTAAAAACAGTTTTTTAAAAAAATATAAAAAAAGGGGGGGGGCGCCCTGGCTGGACGCCCAGCCAGCGGTGGTGGCGCCAGCTGCAGACGCCGCCACCAGTTGGCTGGCGCCTGGGCTGGACGCCACAGCCACGGCTGCGGCGCCTTCAAAAAACGCCACAACCGTGGCTCTGGCGTCCAGCCCAGGCGCCAGCCAACTGGTGGCGGCGTCTGCAGCTGGCGCCACCACCGCTGGCTGGGCGTCCAGCCAGGGCGCCCCACCGCCGTCACGGCGGTTTTTCCCTTTTTTTTTTTAACAAAATGTACCTTTCCTCCTTGGGACATCCTTCCCTCCGCCGCCAATTCATTGCCTTGCCGCCTCGACATTGCCGTTATTTGAAATTTTTTTTTTTAGAGAGGTTGAAAGAAGATGAGCAATGAGAGTGTGAGTGAGTGATGAGAGTGTGAGTGTTTTTTTTAAGGTCAAGGGCAATTTTGGCAAACCAAGTGAATTTTGTGGGCTTTATGTAGTAATTTGTGGGCGATGTTTAACAAATCCCAAAAAGTTTGGTATTTTTAGAGGAAGATGGGATCACCGAGTCAATAGGCATGAATTTGATTGATTTTTTCTAAACGTACATGTAAATTTCCTAGATGTTGTTTGTTGATAGTTTGTATCTTATTACTCGCATGAATAGGAGAAACTTCCGAGGGATGTTCTAATTTTTGCATCTACTCTTACTTGGCTCATATTAAAAGCTAGAGATGAAAATTTAGAAAAAATTAGATCTCTCTTCATCCTTAAATATACATAGATCAGATCTTGTGTAGTTTTCGTAGTTTGTATCGGATAGGTTTAAGTTTACACAATTTTTTGTATGCGACCTGCTATACCGTGCGGCAGGGGTTACTCGATTTGCCGAGGTTACTCAAGTTACTCGGTCAGGGGTTACTTGAGTTACTCCTGACCGAGTAACCTCTCAAGTAACCCTTGACCGAGTAACCACTCGAGTAATCCATGATCGAACCCCTCAAGTAACCTCACAAGTAACCCCTGACTGAATCCTCAAGTAACCCCTGACCGAATTCCTTAAGTAACCCCTGACCGAATTACTCGAGTAACCTTCGACCGAGTAACTCGAGTAACTCATGACCGAGTAACCCCTCGAGTAACCCCTAACCGAGTAACTTGAATAACCCTTGACTGAGTAACTCGAGTAACCCCTGACCGAGTAACCCCTCAAGTAACCATTGACTAAGTGAACCCCTCGAATAACCCCTCAAGTAACTCCTGACCGAGTAACTTGAGTAACCCCTAACTGAATAACTCGGGTAACCCCTAACAAAATAACTCGGGTAACCCCTGCCACACGGTGTGGCCTGCTGCACCAAAAAGTTGTTGTTAAGTTTATTTTTTCTAGTGTACATACTTTAAATTTAGTAATAGTATTGGATACGTTAAGTTTAGTTTTTCTAATTACATAGAGAGATACACCTTTGAAAAATTAATAATATATATGGGTTAATAAGCTCTAATAAAGATTAATAAGTGATCGATATAGTCATATAAAAACTCAATTTACAACAAATATATATAAGTTTTAATAATGTCTAATACGAGGCAAGTTGTGAAAAGTTTGTTTAATTTCAATTAAATTCAAATTAGTGAAAAATCATATTCATATAATATATATGGATTCTTTCTCGAGCTTTCAGGCAAGACATATCTATCGGGAAGAAAATCGGGCAGCAGATTATGTTGCTTCTCTCGACTATTCAACTTCGATTCATCAAGATATAGATCCGTTTCTAGATATATAGTAAATTATCTTATTTTTTATTTCTTGATAGATTAGGTCACGGTCTTGCGAGAAGACGTACCTAATCTCCTTCATATATCTTACTTTTCATTAAAAAAAAATAAAAAAAAATAAAAAAAAATATGTCATTACTAGTAAATAAGCTTTCCATTTTTTTAAAAAAGGATTGCATTTGACTTGTATGATCAGAGTGATTTGTCATCATACCATTGTTGTGATTGTAAATTTAATGACAAAAATGTCTTAAAATGATGAATGATTCTTTTTATACGAAGTAGTATTTCACATCATGACTAGTCAACAATTTCAACAAATCTAATATCAGAGTTAATTTGTTTTGAGCTTTTTACCATTAATTACTTACTAATACAATTTTTTATTACTTCAAATACAATACTAAAAATACGGAGTTAAAAACTTCGACAATATAATTTTTTATTATATACTACTCGTATATTATTATAGAGTGGATAGAAACAAAGAGTGTATTGTTAATAAGTTGTTAGTTGGCAATCTTGGCATATAGTGTTGTTAAATCAATTAATCATCATGCATGTCGTCAAAGTCTAGCTCTTGCACTTTTCAGCTACCAAAATCTACCAGTAACAAGTGTTTAATGTGCATTTAATCTAATCATATACTAATTGATTTAATTTTTGGGACATATAATCTAATCGGTGGATCACCTGTTTATATTTCATGTAATTATGTAACTATCAATTTATTATTGTTGCAAGTTGAAACCATAAAAAGACCTGAAAGAATCAAAGAAAAAAAAAATTTGGCGGCTCTTGTCTTTGTGGATATATTTTTCACTTTTATTCTACGGAACTAATCAATATATCTACATTTAATTTGTATGCGTCTCTTTCAGTCAACAATATTATATTAGATAGAAAAAGTCTAGTTATTTGGTTTTATTGGTGATGTACGTGTAAGAAAATTCTATTAAAAAAAAATTATTATTATTGGTCAGAAAAATTACCTAATTAACTTAACTACTCTTCTTAAGTCTCAATTATATTATTCAAATTAGTTATATGCGTGTGTTTACTTTAATAATAAATAGTTCGTATCTATCTATTAATCTATACTTAAAGCAAATACTTCCATGACACTTGTTATTACCTTGTGAAAAAAATTTCTGCCCTTTTCGCTTCTCACTTTTTTTTTTTTTTGTGCAAAATCTTTAAGTAAACTATTTATACCTTATGTATTTACTTTCCAGTTTGACAATCATATTCCATATATACCCAAATGAAATATTTTTTGAATATCTTTTATAAACTTTATATTTTGTAATATTATTGTCAAAAATATTTAACAACCGTGCATTGTACGAGATTTTAACCTAGTAAAATTATAAAATGAATCTATATTCATATCTGATGTAATTTTATTTCTAGATGCATATTGGTAATGTCTTCATCAGGAGGCCAGGCCACTTCTTCAATTTGTGAGATCAAGAGTTTTAAATTACGGGTCAAAATCAACAAGTCAAAATAATTCTCATTTAGCTATTAAAAATATACATCCTCCATTTTTTTTTTATAGTTGCAACAGTTTGGTTTTTACACTATTCATGTATTTCACTTTAACTAACTTTGATGATTTATACCTAAGCAAAAATATAGTCATGTGAGATCTTGTTAGATTCGTCTCGATTTATACTATTTTAATATCAAATGTTTATAATTTTTACATATTGGTTATTTAAGATATTAACGATTGAAATCATGCATCGATAAGCGTGAAAAAAGAAGTGTTGCAACTAAAAAAAAAACAAACAGAGGAAGTATAATCCATATCATTTACTTTTTCCATTTTATGAATAGTGCATAAGTTAAAGTGTTGCAACTTGCAAATAAAAGATTCCACTATTCAGCGTTTCGTTTTGAATAGTTTTATCTTTTAAAGTTATTTGAAAAATATAGTCATATTGATTCTTGCATGAAATCTATCTAAATTATACTTTTATAAATACGTCGTATATAAAATAATTAAATTTTTATTTATTGATGATTAAATATATTAACAGTTAAAACAATGCAACCGCAAAATAAACTGTGTTGCAATTAAATAGAAATAAATGAAGTATATATTTATATTTGAGAACAAAAGTCGACTCTCGTAGTCTCATGGAAGCAAATTTTTACTATAGCTAGTAAATTACAGTGTTCGATATAACGTATTCCTTATGTTTCAAAATTATAGAGCATAATTTTTATTTTTTGGATTAAATTAACTCGTGAAATTCAATTTTTGTTCTCGAATAATGTTTACCATGCATCCATGCAAACCTAGCTAATACGTAATATTCATAATTTTTTTTACTTCATTCATCTTCTATTCAGAATATAAACAATTCGCGAGCTTATAGATTATGAGAAACTGAATCGATAATGAAGTAATACTTAATAAGTAATGGTGTACTAATGATACAAGTTAATCGAAAGAAGAAGGTTTGGAGCAAGATAAGCTAAAGTAACTCATCTCAACACGAAAATGAATCAGTTCCCTATACTCTAAGAATATGTTGGCAAGTATTACATCAAATTACTAATCTTAACAATTAAAAGCTTAGATTGACAAGTAAGAGATATGAGCTTCAAGTTAAGCATTTCATTTTTTGGACTGATCAGAGCCGTTGAATCTCCAGCTAAATTTGGTGATCTGATGCATTTCAAGTTGAGCCTCTTTCAATAAGCTATCTTATTCTGACCAAAGTAACATGTGGTGTTGTAGATGTGGATCAGTCTAAAGAAAGATTTGGGCCATAAACTCGTATATATTACAATGGCAAGCCCATTGGATTTTGCACATGAAATGTGAAAGCAAGTGTGATAGTAATAATGTAAGTATAATCAAACCAAAATTGGGCCAAAAGAGTTTTTTTTTTTCTTTTTTGGGGGATTGTGCTCTATCATTTGAGATAGCTCATATTTACAAATTATTGCAAAAATATTTGGAATCAATTCTCATCACCTGCTCTTGTAGCTCTTTATACATAAAAAAAAAAAAGTGTAAATCAATGCAAATGAACAAAGTATTATAAGAAAATTTGTCAAAATGTACATATTAAATTCGAGTTTTTGTGAGAAAAGAGAAATTTTTAAAAAACAAAATGGCAAGAAACTATCTTTTAAGACATTTTTCTTACAAGAAGGTACCTCTCATCCAATTCTGGCAATTGACCCAAACTTTCGAGCATTGACCATCACGTGCGGGTCACATTACTTCGCCAAGACCCATTTTCTCACCCTTTCCCCCATTTTCTACTATTCTCCTGTCCCTAAATCTACATCTTCCCTCTCATGGGCCGCCCTTATTGTCGTCCTCATTAAATTCATATTCCGTTTTGTTCTTTATTATCATAATATTAGCTTTTTTTATATATACTTCTTATATTAGATTCAAATTTGTGCATCGACAAGTTCCTCTTCTATGATATAGTATCAATCAATTATTAACACATGTACGAAATATTACTAAAACATGTGTATATGTACAATTTCAACTACAATACAATGCAATGTCGAAAAAAATATACACAATTAAAAACGTATGATTCCAATCCAAAGATTATCATTAAAAAAACACAATACTTCTTCCATGACATATTATCAATCAATTAATAACATGCATACTGATAGAGTATAAAACATATTTTTGGGCGTCAACCATAAGCTTAGCTTTTGGTTGAATTGGTCCACTAATATGATATCAGAGCCAGCGTGACACAAAGGTCACGAGTTCAAATTTCATCCACCCTTACTTTCAAGTGGGATATTTTGCGCAGGGTATGAGGAGGGCCCATGCTGCATCCATACTTCAAGCCCAACGGGCTCACATGTGAGGGGGCGTGATATAGTATAAAACAGATTACTAGGCCTCAATCATAAGCTTAAACTTTTGGTTGAGTTGGTCCACTAACATATACGAAAACTCTATAACTAATACTAAAGTAATTACCGTTGACATCATCACTATCTACGTGGCAACTTCTTATAATATATTTTCCCTCCAAAACTATTATTGACATCATTTTTATTTTATTTTCAAAAAAAAAAACTTTTTTAAGGTAAAGCTAATATTTGAAATAAATGATTAATTATACATTTTTCTAAAAGTTTTTATAACTAAATTGACTAAATACAAAATTTCTATTCCTATTAAGTAACAATAACTGACATCTGGTCTCTTTCACATTCTTTTTTCCTCCTACATAGGTATTTTTTAAAAACAATAAGCTACAATTTATTAATGATTGTAATTTTGTAGAGTTTGGATTTTTCACTCTATTAGTTCTTCAAATTTTCTACAATAAATAAAATACAAACATTGACATTTTAATTTTTTTTTTATTATAGCTATAAAGTTCATTAGAATATTTAACATCATGTCCTTCATTTTAGCTTAATTAATCTAACGAGAGGGATCACGATTTGTTATGTTTTGCCTAAAATATTTATATTACACACTTAAAATTAAATTTTTTATTATTAAAACTATGCACCGCACGGGATTAACCTAGTTACTAATATATGAGTATATGTACAAATTTCAACAACACACTATCGTGCCAAATAGTGTCTAAAGATTGTTATAAAAATATTATCGAAAACAACTTTGACCATTGAAGGACCAACGTTTTTCATGAATTTATATATACTTGGAGTCTAGATCGATGCTCCTACTACCATTACTTATTTACTTGCATGCATACGGCCAAAGTAAACATCAAGTTCAATTTTGTCTTCTCTACTGCCATCAAAATATAATACTCAGTGAATAAATAAAACAAAAAAGATTTGTCTCAAAATCTGTATGAGATACGTATGTAACTACTTACAAACAAGATTATAATATCTTGACAAAAAATTAAATGCAAGTAAAAACTAAAGTAGGGTTTATGTGATAGTGAGGTTGTGTGAAAAGTGTCCCATACTTCAAGTACAATGATTCGATGACGAGAGGAAAAAGACACAGACACAAATTATTCTAGAATAAGGTTGATATGTCTCATACTTCATGTATGTATTAGACTAATTTATGGACGTCAAAATCATCTTACTTACCCTTTAGAAACTATCCATAGCCCTATTAACAAACTCACTGTCAAAAAAAAAAAAAAAAAAAAAAAAAACTCACCTTTGTATCCAAACTTACTTTAGAAAATTTTAAGAGTTGAGTTACCTAATGAAAAAACATTTAAAAGTTATACTCCATGTCATTTTCATTCACTACCTTAATTTCGTCAGCGATAAAATATATGCTTTTTTTAATACAAGTACTCTAAAAAAAAAATCACTAGTATTTCGTCATATATATGAATTCATCTTACAAAAAAATTAATTCAATAATATTATGATCTATTAATTGAGGCTCAACTTTAATTTAATCTTGAAAATGGTTTAAATACTTTAGTGTAGGGTACAATGTACATTGTGCAAGAGTTTTGTTGACAATTATAGAGCATTTGTTGATAAGTATATTAGGTGACTCGTACTTCGTAGCTTTGTCCGCCCGATCGGGCGGACATTGCCCGGTCTGACCGGGCGGAAGAAGAAGAGGTGCCTGGCAAATTCGTTGAAGAAGCTGCTCTCGCGCCCGACCGGGCGAGCCTTCGCCCGACCGGGCGAGCCTTCGCCCGACCGGGCGAGCCTTCGCCCGATCGGGCAGACCTTGCCCGGTCTGACCGGGCGGTGGGGGTTGGATACGTTGAAGCATTCGTATGGAGTCTTCTTCTCGCGCCCGATCGGGCAGACCTTGCCCGGTCTGACCGGGCGGAGAAGGAAAAATACGGAACGCGGATTTTGCGGTTTTAGGTTATCTTATTTTATTATCTTTTTGCCCAAGTATCTTTTAATTAGGGATTAATATAAAACCTCCCTAAAATCAGTATTAGGGTTAAGAGAGACAGAGTGAGAGCCGTTCTTGAGAAATACAAGAATCATCTTTGTAATCTTTGCAGTTTATAGTGAAATCATTCGATCTCGGTGCCCGTGGACGTAGCTATCACATCGATAGTGAACCACGTAAATTCTTGGTGTTGTTCTTATTGTTTGCATTGAATTTCTTTATTGTTTTCTTGTTTGTTTACGACCTTTGCTTCCGCTGTCGCACAACAATTGGTATCAGAGCCAGGTTCAATCCTTGGAGAGTTTCTTGAAGATAACAATGGCAGGAGATTCAACAATAAGAATTGAGAAGTTTACCGGGAAAAATAGTTTCGGGCTATGGCAAATTAAGATGAAGGCTCTGTTAAAACAACAGCAGATATGGCGTCCGTTGGCTCCAAAGAGTACTACTTCGGAGTCAGGAGACGGACCGACTGACTCGCAGTTAGAAGTTATGGAAGAGAAGGCACACTCTACCATATTACTTAGTCTTGATGATCAAATCATCACGGAGGTGGCTGATCAGGAAACGGCGGCTGGATTGTGGCTGAAGCTGGAGTCATTGTATATGACTAAGTCGTTGACCAACAAATTATTACTGAAACAGCGGTTGTTTAGCCTCCGGATGCAGTCAGGTACTTCCTTACGGGAACATCTAGAAAAACTTAACTCTATTTTGCTTGATTTACGTAATTTAGATGTTAAAATTGATGATGAGGATGTTGCGTTGATTTTACTTGTATCTCTACCGTCTAGCTTTGAGAATTTTGTAGAGTCTTTTGTTGTTGGTAAGGATTCTATAACCTTAGAAGAAGTGAAGGCAGCACTTCATACTAGGGAACTCAGAATGAAAGCTACGAGTGATAATGGGGATAATGGTAGTGGGTTATTTGTTAAGTCCGGAAAGTCTAAAAAGAATAAGGGGTTTAACAAGGGGAACAATGCTGGGTCGGGTGCTGGAAACGGCAAGGATGGATCTAGTAAAACTACTACTAAAACATGTTATTACTGTAAAGAACCGGGTCACTTTAGGAATAATTGTCCGGTGAGGAAAAACAAGTCCCAGGCTGCTGTAGTTGAAGAGAAACCGAATGAGAGCTATAATTCAGAGGAAGATTTAGCATTAGTCAGTTCTGCTAGGTCTGATGATTTATCTGATAACTGGGTTCTAGATTCGGGGTGTTCGTTCCATATGTGTCCACGTCGAGATTGGTTTGATACATATGAACCTCGCAATGGGGGTATGGTTATAGTCGGTAACAATGCTCCATGTAAGGTCACAGGTATTGGTTCCATGAGGTTGAGGACTGTTGATGGGCGGAGGTTAACTTTGACTAATGTACGGCATGTTCCTGCTTTAGGAAAGAATCTGATTTCATTGGGTACCCTGGATGACTTGGGGTACAATGGTGTGTTTTCAGATGGGGAGTTGTGTATTTTCAGAGGTTCTGAGTTGGTACTTAAGGGTATCAAAAGGAACACCCTCTATGTTTTTGAGGGTGTTACACTGCCTAGTTCTGCGGTTTGCGCATCTGTATCTCACCAGGAGATGACTAAGATTTGGCACATGAGGCTTGGTCATATGGGGGAGAAGGGGATGCAGCTATTGTCCAAGAGGGGTCTTCTATCCGGGGTCAAGGTTGCCAACCTTGAATTTTGTGAGCATTGTGTGTTTGGTAAGAAACACAGGTCAAAGTTCAGCAAGGGTGCTCACATTACTGATGCAGTGCTCGATTACATCCATTCAGATTGCTGGGGTCCATCTAGAGTTGAAGGTATGGGAGGTTACCACTATTTTGTGTCATTTGTTGATGACAAGTCCCGATACACATGGCTTAGGTTGCTTAAGTCAAAGGATGAGGCCTTCAAAGTTTTCAAGCAATGGAAAGCTTTGGTGGAAAATCGACAAGGAAGGAAGATCAAGAAGCTACGAACGGACAATGGGCTAGAGTTTTGCAAAGACGAGTTTAATCAGTTCTGTGCAGATGAGGGTATAGGTCGGCATCATACTGTCAGGAAGACACCACAGCAGAACGGTGTAGCAGAACGGGTTAATCAGACACTGCTAGAGAGAGTTCGATGCATGCTCTCTAATGCAGGGCTTGGGAGGAGGTACTGGAGTGAAGCTGTGTTAACAGCTTGTTATGTCATTAATAGGGGTCCTCATTCTGGAATTGATTCCAAAATTCCGTTTGAGATCTGGAGTGGTAAGTTGCCTAATTTTTCGAATTTGAAGATTTTTGGTTGTGTTGCTTATTATCATGTTATTGAGGGTAAGCTGGATCCACGAGCCAAGAAGGGGTGTTTTGTTGGGTACGGGGATGGTGTGAAGGGGTTTAGAATTTTTTCACCTTCGGAGGGTCGGGTCATTCTTAGTAGGGATGTTACTTTCGATGAAAACACCATGTATTCAATTAAAAATGCAGAGATTTCAGATTTGAGAAGGGAAGGAGACAATTTATTACAGACAGATGGGGTACTTGAGGTACATCAGTCTACCATTGCTGATTTACCTCGGGTACAATATATTGATGATGATGCTGATGTTCCAGTGCCGGGTACTCCTGAACCTGAGATTACTCCTACTCATTCTAACTCTGGGGATGAGGTGGAGCAATCTAATCAGGGGTCATCTAGTCAACCTGACACCATTCTTGAGATGCCTAAACGAGTTATCAAGAAGCCTGTTAGATTGATTGAAGAGATGGAGGGAAGAAATTGCTGTGTTGATGCGATGACAGGTTATGCATTGAGTGTAGCTGATGATGTAGAGTCATTTGAACCTGCCACATATAAACAAGCAATTAGTTGTAGTGAGTCTGCGCAATGGCTTGCCGCAATGGGTGAAGAGATGCAGTCTCTTTACAAGAACAGAGTGTGGGAACTGGTAAAGGTACCGGAAGGGAGGAAGCTTGTGGGTTGTAAATGGATTTACAAGAAGAAAGAAGGGTTGTCGGAAACTGAGCAAATACGTTTTAAGGCTAGGCTAGTTGCTAAGGGGTTCAGTCAGGTAGAAGGGGTTGATTTTGTTGAGATATTCTCACCTGTGGTTCGACATACTTCTATCCGTGTGTTATTGTCAATTGTAGCACATTTTGATCTTGAGCTGGAGCAGTTGGATGTTAAAACGGCTTTCCTTCATGGCGTTTTGGAGGAGGAGATTCTGATGAAGCAGCCCGAAGGATTCGAAGTTCCTGGAAAGGAACACTATGCCTGCAGATTGCTAAAGTCATTGTATGGACTTAAGCAATCCCCCCGACAGTGGTACAAAAGGTTTGATTCTTTTATGGTTTCACAAGGTTTTGACAGGAATTCATATGATTGCTGTGTGTATCATAGTAAGCTGGATAATGGTTCCATGATTTATCTTTTGTTATATGTTGATGACATGTTGGTTGCCACAAAGAATAAATCTGATATTGCTAGATTAAAGGAGATGCTTAACTCGGAGTTTGACATGAAAGACTTGGGTGCAGCTAGGAAGATTTTGGGTATGGAGATCTACAGGGATCGGGCTAGAGGTAAGCTTTTCTTGACTCAGAAAAGCTACATTGAAAAGATTTTGTCTCGTTTTGGGATGGAAAAATCGAAGCCTATAAGTACGCCAACTACTGTTAGTTGTAAGTTGTCTTTGTCTATGTCACCTCAATCAGAGGAGGAGTTGTCTTATATGTCTAGAGTTCCATATGCAAACGCGGTTGGTTGTTTGATGTATGCTATGGTCTGTACTAGGCCGGATATTGCGCATGCTGTTAGTGTTGTAAGCAGGTTTATGGCTCGACCTGGGAGGGAACACTGGCAAGGGGTGAAAAGGATTTTTCGCTACCTGAGAGGGACAACTGATATTGGTCTTGTGTACGGGAATGGTAGGGAATGCTTGGTCACTGGGTACAGTGATTCTGATTATGCAGCTGATGTGGATACCAGGAGGTCTGTGACTGGTTATGTGTTCACTTTGGGTGGTTCTGTGGTTAGTTGGAAGTCTACATTGCAGTCATCAGTTACGTTGTCAACTACTGAAGCTGAGTATATGGCTCTAACTTCTGCAGCTAAGGAGTCTATTTGGCTCAAAGGCCTAGTAGGTGAACTGGGTATTGCACAGGATTTTGCTACAGTGTATTGTGATAGTCTAAGTGCGATTTGCTTAGCTAAAGATCAAGTACACCATGATCGGACGAAGCACATTGATGTCAGGTATCATTTCTTACGTACTGACAAGAGGATTAAGGTGAAGAAGATTGGGACTGCTGACAACCCGGCTGATTTCTTCACTAAGCCTGTTCCGTTTAGCAAGTTTAAACATTGCTTAGACTTGCTAAATATTGATTACTACGTGATGTAGTAGGCCCTGAGGGGCGAAGTTGGGGAGCTCCTGGTGTAGGTGTGTTGGCATTAAGGTGGAGCTTGCCCGGGGCTTGTGATGCAGGTGGAGCATTATGAGTTGTTATACTTGGAGACGAGTATGTGATGGGTCTTGGTTGAAGACTTATCGGGATGTATGGCTTATGCATGAGTCCTGCATCGGGTTTGGCTTGAGATGTTTTTTCACTATGTCTTGATGGGGTCGTTTGCTGACTACGAGTTCTCGTCAAGGTGGAGATTGTTGATAAGTATATTAGGTGACTCGTACTTCGTAGCTTTGTCCGCCCGATCGGGCGGACATTGCCCGGTCTGACCGGGCGGAAGAAGAAGAGGTGCCTGGCAAATTCGTTGAAGAAGCTGCTCTCGCGCCCGACCGGGCGAGCCTTCGCCCGACCGGGCGAGCCTTCGCCCGATCGGGCAGACCTTGCCCGGTCTGACCGGGCGGTGGGGGTTGGATACGTTGAAGCATTCGTATGGAGTCTTCTTCTCGCGCCCGATCGGGCAGACCTTGCCCGGTCTGACCGGGCGGAGAAGGAAAAATACGGAACGCGGATTTTGCGGTTTTAGGTTATCTTATTTTATTATCTTTTTGCCCAAGTATCTTTTAATTAGGGATTAATATAAAACCTCCCTAAAATCAGTATTAGGGTTAAGAGAGACAGAGTGAGAGCCGTTCTTGAGAAATACAAGAATCATCTTTGTAATCTTTGCAGTTTATAGTGAAATCATTCGATCTCGGTGCCCGTGGACGTAGCTATCACATCGATAGTGAACCACGTAAATTCTTGGTGTTGTTCTTATTGTTTGCATTGAATTTCTTTATTGTTTTCTTGTTTGTTTACGACCTTTGCTTCCGCTGTCGCACAACAGCATGGTTGAACAAATTTGACATGTGTTTCTCTATATGTTTGTGAACAATTATATACATTCAAGGTAGTTCATGACATTTTAATTTGGAGTCATAATGCTAGCTCATAAATTAAAGCCTGCAAAGTCCTCCAATCCCTCCTCTATAAAGATGTTTTATTATTCCGTTGATAGTCATTATAACAATTAAAACTTTTGTCTTCTACCTTCCCACCACATCCTAATATAACATTTTTTTTTTTTTCCTGAAACAGAGAGAATAACAAATGGCCTTAAATGATCTAGTGTGTTAATTAAAGATATTTTTACGCTTTAATATTCGCATAATAATATTTATAATTTATTTTTGTAATAATTCTCATCGACATTATTTTAGCCCCTCTAAAAGTTAAAATTACAAGAATTACAACATAACATAACACAATCTTATCAAAAATTAAAAACTTTTATGTAAAATTAATAATTATGGATGTTTTGAAAAAAAGAAAAACAAATTATTAAAGACAATATTTTCCCAGACATCATAATACTGAAATAGTATATGTACAAATCTATAATTTTAATTGGATAGAGTATTCTGATGATCATTCAACCTAATTTATGTGACTAGTATAGCTTATAGATAATGGAATTATGATGTATCCACCCCAAAAAAAAAAAGTACCGGTTCTGCAAGCTTTAATATGCAATTCATTACTTCACCTAAAAAGTGAAGATAATATTAATATTAAAGCTATAAAAATTAATGTGTTTTTCTAGAGGTATCATTATTATAGAGAAACAGTAAATCATACAAAAATTATTGCATGTGGACATACCAAACTTAATTAAATCCAGAAATTACTACTACTAGTTCAGAGCAAGCTTAGAAAGTGACCCATTGACCCTATTTCAATGGCCATTGGGTCTTTTGCCCATGTTGTGGGTTCCTCAATCCCCACTACTTTCTTTTGGACTTTTTGGCGGATCTGAGGGCTAGGGAGTCCGAATCTTTTACCTCTTGTTCAAAAGTCAAAATTAATTATTATGTCCTTATATTTTATGAGTAAAATAAGTTTATTTAATTTTATTAACTAATTAATTACAATACTTTATCGGGGTAGGGCCCTAAAACTCTAAATGGCCCTGGTGGAAGGTTCCCCTCTACTCATATGCCACTAATTTTGTTTCCGTCTCAAATACAAAGTCTTGAAAGTTCGACTCACTTGTCAATTTGAATACTTAAAAAAAATTAATTTATTTTTCATGTTGAAATATATAGAAAGTATAACTTGCTATTTATTATTTTACACTCTCTTATTTAATTTATTTTACTTACACCAACTATTTAATTTATTTTACTTACATTGTCAATCTTTGTAGGGGGTGTTTGGTATAATATCGTAAATGAAACGGAAAGGGTTCAAATAAGTAGGAAAAAGGGTAATGATAAATGTTACCTTTATTATATGTTTGATATGCTAGTGGAATGGAAACAATTTGAGTAGATAGTGATTAAGTAAGGAAACGTATTTTATTTACACTAGTTTGTCAAGGGTGACAAATTGGGAGATTTTATTACCCTCCGGAAACATACTTGTTACTTATAACTCATACCAAACAATTAGAAATAGAAACACTTAATTAATTCTATTTCCTACATTTAAAATTACTATACCAAACGCCCCCTTAATATATGCCCACTATTTTTTCTCATAATTTTAATAAATAATTGTACAATAATCATAATTTCGGAAACAGAGTAGAATAATGTTTGTTCACTTTCGTAATGTTTTGGCTCCAAAAAAAACAATATGGGAGAATGGGACTACTAGAAAGTAGAAAAGGGAGTAAGGGACAAATTGGGACCGTATGACGTGATTGGTTGATCGGTCACTTGATTGGGTCACATAAAAAGCAGCAGTAGCACTCATCAATATGAACCTAAAGATCATTTAAAGTTGTTTATAAAACATTAATTATGGATTATGTTAATATGTTTAGTTTTATCACATTTAACCTTTCATAGCATCATTAGTACTGTATGGTCTGTGTCTATCTAATTGACGTTTTTGTTATCCAATTTCGCATTTTTGTTGAGACTTACTCCGTACGTGTTTTCATTTTAAAATCTAGCTTGCGTTCATTAATACTCAACTACTTATGACTAAATCAACTATATTAACTATGAGACACTAACTGCAGCTCTTATTAATTATATTATATATTAATTAATTCCATATTATTTATAAAGTTGAAACAGAGTAATCTATATTTTAAGAGAAACTAATGCCTTCATGATTGAAGTCCAAATACTTTGAAAACCATGATGTCTTGTGCTATGAGAAGATCGAGTGAGTTGTAGAATCTTCACTTTCAATTGTTAAGTTATATCCTTCCTTGTCATTTTTTCGTTTTCTATTGTGAAAGTATATTCCGTATCATATTATCATGTCATCGCAACTTTTAAAACTTGGTAGCATAACATAATGTGGTAATTGTGCCATAATTTTAGAGCTTTGTCACTAAGCAATAACCCGACGCAACCCTATGTCATGCATTGACTACTCTCGACCTCTCATCCTCGTCATTTAGGCATTTATATTGTTTCCACCTGGCCTTCTCACAGCCTGACTGCCACCCTCCACCCTTCACCCTCCCACCTCCTTTTCCCTCGTCCCATGTCCTTCTCTCCAATCTCCATCGTCACCCTTCTTCTAAGCACATCATGCCAAACTACGTATCACCAAACCTTAAATTGCCCACATCTTTATAATTTTGAGACGACGGACAAAATGAGAGAACTATGACATTGTGCCTTTAGGATAGACGAACTAGATTCACGTCCCGCCAATAGATCAAATTTAACATAGGTTTGATACGTATGTCAAACTTCGCTAAGAATAGATATAGGTATCACACACTACACTTGACTCTTGTGTCACACATGCATCACATTTTTCCATCTAACTACGTAATTTCCTTTTATCAACCCGCCCCATCCAAGGATTTTGATGGTTAACGACAACATTGGTTTTATATCCTTGATCTGGCTAAGAAAAAATGATTTTTGTACGTCTGTCTAGTTAACCACTTTTTAGAGGGTATTTCTTCATAAAACATCTACATAACATGGAAAGTCAAACTATTTATTACCCCAAAAAAAAGTCAAACTAACAACTAACATGGAATAATAAGGCCTAATATACCGGACATGATTGCTAAGCACAGCACTGTACATATAAAGAACATGCTCTATATGACTATATCTATATCCATTATTTTTATAATTTATTTTTATTTTATACTATATCCATTTTTTTAATAAAAGAACATGCATTAAGTCTTTTATTTTCCAAAAAAAAAAAAGAACATGCGCTATTGAAGGAAGCAATGCAACTTGTCTGAGGTCTACTTTTGACATTTATTTTGTAAAATAATTGTAACTTATTTATAAAGCAATTCAGCTTGACATCTATAATACCACATGCACCAACACTATAATATACTCTGTAAGTGCGGATGATTGAAGCAAATTTATATACTATGATATGATAATTATATAAGTTGTAACATGATTTGGGATCTAAATCGCATTTTTCAACCTTATTATGTGTGCGCAAGTGATGTAGATCTTCATCACGTTTTCACATCTTAAGGGATCCTATTCCTATACCTAAGTTACTAGCTGTTGAAAATGTAATTTGTACACCATACTTGAAACATCCCATTTTCAATTCTTTATATGGCTTGTATAACGAACATCATTGTTAAGATCTTAAAATGGCATCTAATATCTATAGGTTGAGTAAATTATCCGAAAATAACCTGACATCTAATATGAAAAATAGAGCAACATCAGATAAACATATTACCTTTTTTTTTTTCTATACTAAATTGTTTACTAATCATTTTGTAATTTGGCTGATATAATAATAGTATCACTAATGAAACCAGATCATGTGACAATATTGGTAATTAGTGTTGAATGATATTATTATTCATATCAAATATTCGATATCTGATTCAAGAATTCGAGCTATCAAAACCTTATCAATTCGATTCATAGTTATCATTTTTATTATAATAGGTTATCATATATTCTCCGTACTCATCAATTCAACAACGATAGTGATTCGGGTATCAGATTCATGCAAAACCCTACCTAACACTCAAGAACAAAACCAAGTCTTATTAGGATTCCTTAAAGGGTTACACCTACACCCAACAAATAAAAATGACCATCACCTTTTTCAAAAATATCCCTTAAAAAAATGGAATAAGCATATAACTTCAACCTTGAGTTATTTCCATTTTGCAACAAATAAAATAAATCTCCTTTTTTATTTTCGCCTTTTTCTTACTTAAATGCGCCTCTTTCTCTCTCCTCTTCCATTTTCTACACTCAACCCCAGCTCCTTCAGTAAAGATCATCTCCATTAAATTCAAACCCACAAAAACCCAAATTAATTATATTAATTCGGCAGTTGTTTAAACGCTCTTCTTCACAGTTTCAGTGCCAGCCTCAATTTCATTAATTAGGGTTCCAAAGTCCCAGAAAAACCCAACACATTGATAATTTTATCAAATTTGGAGGAGAAAATTGATTAATTGCAATCTTTGTTGATTTGGGTTTTGGAAAATGGGTGTTGGGAGCACTAACCAACCCTCTGTTGAATCTGGGTTGGTTAATGCTACCACAATGAATGGTAATGTAAATGTTAATATTAATATTAATGGTAATACAAATGATCCCAATTTCATGAAGCTTCAAAAACATCATATTTCTTGCTGGAGATCTCAGAGAAAGCCATTATCATGGTCGTTAATTTGTGGGATTATGTTATTTGCTCTTGGTTTAATCTCTTTGTTTACTGGGCATGTTGTTTCTGATCTTGAATACTACTCTCAGCGTTTGATTAAGCCTCACTTGATCACCAAATGGGTAATTTCTCTCTCTAGATTCTGTGTTAATTTTTCAAATTTTTTTTTTTCTGGGTTTTTGAATTTTTTGCCTTATACCCTAATTTTGATGCGTGGGGTTTAAATGATAATTTGGAATTTTGGAAGATTGAATCAATGTAATACTTAGCTGCTTTATTGTTTCTCTCTCTAAATTTTTGTTTAATTTTTCTGTTTCTGCGGTTATGTTTGTTTTTTTCTTCAATTTAGCTAAATTTTATTTTTTTGCTTCTGAATTCTGAATTTTGGGTTTTAGTTTGGTTAATATATACTGAATTTACTGTTTATGGCAATTTTAAAGTAGAATTTATTACCCAAATAAGTCTTTCCTTGTTTAGAACTTATTTGGCCAGGCATTCAATAAAATCAAAATTGAGATTTTCTTTGCTCCAATTTAGATATGTAAAATAAATTTATTTACTTATTATTATTATTTTATCAATTTTTGTTGTGGGGAAGAAGGGGGTGGGGGGGGGGGTGGGTGGGGAACTAGGAGTATTGTGAATTAAGTATTTTACAATGATTGAAACATATTCTGGAGTTACCTGAGTTTGATGATCCATTTTCGCGGTTTTTCCTTTCCTTTTGCTAGAGATTCTTTTATGTTGATAATGGAGAGTAAGCACAATGATTGATTAGGTTCTGGTGAATTAAGCAATGTGTGGTAGTGTGCATGCAAAAATGTGTTTGATAGCATAACGTAGGCTTTTAAACGCCCTAGACGGAATCTCTTCCTTCATTTAGTTGGTGAGCTGATTCCAGTCGAAGCAAAATAGGAGAGAGTGATGTAGTCTGAGTGTGTGACCTTGAGACTGACTTCTTTTTTGGTCTATCCACAATGTGCATGTCTTTTCCAGTGTTCAGCCACTGATCTACATCTAAATTTATTTATTTTTCATACCATGGACAACTCAATCTAGCTTTGCAAGGGGTTGTGAGTAATTATTTTGCTGTGTTTTCGAGGCAATGTATGTACAAGTTTATTTAGCATTTTAGCTTATGAAAAATTCTTATCAAGGGAATAGGAGTATAATATAGCCTTGCCAGAGTCAGACTGCTATGTACAAGTTTATAATGCAAACCTCTTGTGCTTTGTTCTGTAGGCTGCAAGCATTCATGAACCAATTAACATATGGAAGTCAAAATATATGGATGCTTACTATGGATGCAGTAGAAGAGGCCGGCATTTTCGTTGTAAGTTTTAATCATTTCCCAAGTCAATTTGAATTGATTTAGCTTCTAGAGACTTACAGAATGTTCACTCTATAATCTGTCAATTTATTTACATTTTTTTGGAAACATGTATTCCATATTATGGTTTTGAACTAACTTAAGGAGCACATTGGTTATTCCTGCATTTATTCTGCTCCTTTTTTCTGCCTCTTGTTTTCTATATTTGTTGCAAATGAGGGCAACCCCAAATATTTGCTTCCTTTTGTGAATTTATTCATTAAGTTTATGTCTTTGCTATGAAATACTCACTGGTCATGGTGATTTCACCATGCGTGCAGTGTAGATTAGCTGACACATCTGTTTGTTTTACCTATCATATCTGGCATAAGCCTCACATATATCTATGTATCTAAGCTTTTCTTTCAGCAGTTGGCAATGCAGATTTCTGCTTCAATAATCTGGTTGAGTTGGCTTTTTATGAATTACGATTATTAGGGATTCTATTTCACTAAGATTCTCTATTCTTGAGAACTTTGTAATGACATTTGTTAAGTAATGCTCCATATATTTTTAATGATAATAAGAAACAGAGGATGTTGGAAAAATATCTTCTGGTAAAATAAAGCCTTGCCCTTCTGTTTGTGGATTGCCAACTTTAGCTGTTTGATTTCTTCCCTATCAATTCACCCTGCACCATTAGAACTTAACTGTGCAATTTTCATCTTCAAATACCTCTATGGACTTGGATTATTGTGAGTTTTCTTCAACATAGACTTCGAAATGGCTGCAAGTTAAATCTGAAATTGTATTAATTTTTATTATGAGTTAAGTTCGGGCTTGAACATTAATGTACCTCCTCTAATACTGCCTGGTTCGATGCAGCTGCTATCCCACAGCGATTTTCAAATGGCTATCTGCTTATTGCTACCAGTGGAGGGCTGAATCAGCAGAGAACTGGGGTAAGTGGAGGTCTTTCATGCTTTACTCTTCATGTTTCCGTATGCAGGATATTGATTATACTCATTTACTTTTCCTATTATTGTCATTCTTCTCCTATTGGGATTTATAGTCTTATTTTTGTACAGATAACAGATGCTGTAGTTGTGGCTAGAATACTTAATGCTACTCTGGTTGTTCCCTCGCTGGACCACAATTCCTATTGGAAAGATGATAGGTATGTGTTCACTAAATAAAATGAAGTTTGTGTCTCTCAATACTAATATGACCATTAATTGATTGTCTAATGTCTAAAATCCTCCATGTGCAGTGACTTTGCAGACATTTTTGATGTTGATTGGTTCATATCTTCTCTTGCAAAGGATGTGAAAATTGTGAAAAGAGTTCCAGATAAAATCATGAGATCTATGGAAAAGCCCCCCTATACGATGCGAGTGCCTAGAAAGTCAACCCCGAAGATTATATAGAGCTAGTCTTGCCAATACTTATGAGGCGACGTGTAAGAAAGCTTCTTCTATCTTCTGATCCCTGCAGGTTTTCAAATCATATTTCCATTATAGGCTTATAGCTGAAATAATAACAATATATTGAATGAACGTTTTTGATGATTTGGAAGTTTCTTTGTTTCCTTGCTTTTTAATTATAAGGGTAGCCTAGTAATGTGTATAATATGTGCAGGTTGTTCAGCTTTACAAATTTGACTACAGGCTAGCAAACGACCTTGATCCAGAGCTTCAGAAGTTGCGTTGCCGAGTTAATTATCATGCACTGAGATTTACCAAACCAATACAGGAACTTGGTTCGAAAGTCGTGTTGAAAATGCGTGAGATGGCTAAGCGATTTATTGCAGTTCATTTGAGGTTTGTTTGATTTGTAGTAAAACGATAATAAATGGAAATGAGGCTCTGTATGTTTGTTTGTACTCCTTGGAATCTCTCGACTCTGCTGTTAAAACTAATCCCTCAATTAAAATAAATCTCACTGTTGGAGAAGGTCCCTAATGCTCATTTCTTCCACAGAAAGATTTCACACTTAAAAATCTTTTGCTATTACTTGTGATTTTTGGGAAGAAAAGTACTTTTTTGCTACTTCTAAGCAGCCTTTGGTTTTTATTGATTGAAATTAGTCATTAGTGTCTTGATAGGGTAAAGTTGAGTTCATGCTTTGCTGTGCTTAATTGTTTGTGCTCTATCCTTTATGGCCATAAATAAATGCTTACATCAGTGACATCTTGTCAGCTTCTCTTTGCTCTTTTATGCTGATAATATTAATTGTGAACTTAAAACGAGATGATGCTATTTCCTGCTACCAATATTCAATAATCCAACATGTGCAGGTTCGAACCTGATATGCTTGCATTTTCTGGGTGCTACTATGGTGGAGGTGAAAAGGAAATAAATGAACTTCGTGAAATCAGAAAACGATGGGACACGTTACCTGTGAGATTTCTTTCTTTCTTATTGCTTTCAACTTTACCATTTTCATTCCTTGTTTTTGTCCTTATTATCACGTACTTGGGTGGCAACCCCTACTATTAAGTTTTGCTAGTACCTATAGATTTCAAATGGTCAGTTACCAACTGTTACGTATGAACAATAGGCAACACTGGTTTCTTTACATACAGTAATTGAATTATGCTTTGAAGTGATTCCAATTTTGCTTCCATGGGCATCAAACCCAGTTTTAAATCCTAAAAACCCTGTCCTCGATCTCCTATATGGTGTGGTGTGATCCTGTCCATCAACACATCTTCTTTAGTAAAGAGGGAATTTAAGAAAGAAGCATGATCCTAAGAATTACCTAAATAATTGCATTGGAGTTCATTTAGTGCGTATAAAACCTGCAGTTTCTGCAATTTGATAAACTGCTCATCCATGACTGTATGTTCATTATTGACAGTCAGTGTAATACCCTTTTTTATGGCTAACAATTTGAACTAACCTTAACATATTAAGATGCTATAGACTACATTTCAAGGTTTTGTGACCAGCATATAATCTGTAAACCTAATGCATCTTGCTGACAACTTATTAGCTCATTAAGTTTTGTGAAGCATGACACCACTGATAAATGCTCTTTTTAAGTGTTGGCTATGATTTCATCTTGCTGATAACTTAATGTTTCTTTATTTTAAAATTCAGAAAGAAATAGTTGTGGTAGTTTTTTTATGGCTTCCTGTGTGATGATTCAAGGTATTTGACTTTGTCACAAATCTTGATGAATTCAGGAGTTCATCATCTTAGTGGAACTTACTTTTTCTAGTAGAACCAAGTGACCATATGTCATGCCTTGTAGTTATAAGAATTACGTGGTCAACTTACTTAGAATGTGGATATTGTTCTTTCTTGTCATTAAAATTGAATTATGACTTTTCTGACTTGGCCATAAACCTGACTTATAATTCTAATCTGCTTCTTGCTAATTGCCTCTGTTGTTTGTTAGGATTTGAGCCCTCTTGAAGAGCGTAAAAGAGGTAAATGTCCACTTACTCCTGAAGAAGTTGGTGTAATGCTGCGAGCACTTGGCTATAAGAATGACACCTACCTTTATGTGGCGTCTGGTGAAATATATGGTGGGGAGGCAACTCTACAACCTCTTAGGGAACTTTTTCCTAACTTTTACACAAAGGAGATCCTTGCTGGAGAGGAGTTGAATTCGCTTGTGCCTTTTTCTTCTCGTCTTGCTGCTATTGACTACATAGTATGTGATGAGAGTGACGTATTTGTGACCAACAACAATGGGAATATGGCAAAGATACTAGCAGGTCGCAGGTAAGATTCAAACTTTCCAACTTATAGGGTAAACAAAAATCTGGAACTTTTCTGAAATCTTTTGACAGGTTTTTTTTGTTTTGTGATTTGCTAAGAGTTTTAAATGCTGATAGTTGACAGCAGATGCTTGCAATAAAATTCTTAAGGCTTATAGTATGCTTGTAAACGGCCGAACAAAAATGGTACCAATTGACCGTGTTATAACAGAATAAGCCTTAAGAATTTATAAGCTTACAATTGACCGTGTCCATGTCCAAACTTCTCCCTCCGTTTGACCTTAATAATCATGAGTTGTGGAAATGTATTTGTAAAAGAACTAGGAAAACACCTCTTTGAAACTGATGTTAGGAAAAGCTCTAAAAGTAATAACTGGACACTCACATAGGCTAAAATATAAGCTCTCAAAGTAATAACAGAATATAAAGGGAATAAGCTCTCAAAGTAATAAAAGAATATAAAGGGAATAAGTTCAAAGTAATAAGAGAATATAAAAGGTAGGAGGAAGAGAAGGGGGGTATAACGTATAAGAACTTTGGACATGGACACTCACATAGGCTAGGAATTGTATAGGCAGTTGAACAAACCTAATCGTCCAATTATATATCATTTCCAAGCACTTGGCCATCCAATTCAAAAGCTACTTGTTTTACCTTCAAGCTGTTGTGTGACCTCTTGTTTGACAATATGTGCATTATAGTTTCCTTTTATGTAACTAAGGTTACCCAGAATATTTGTGGGATATTAACTTAAATGCATATACTGCATCCTTTTGATTGTACTTTGCTTAGTGGTTGACTGACATAGAACTAATGTTTTCTTGATTGCACCATTAAAGGTTTTCTTGAACATGCAAATTGAATGTTTTCTAGGCATGTCATCATGTTATTGTTTATAAGTTGCGTGCCATTATGAAAAAGAATGTTTATTGTCTATTAGAATTTTATTGTGATTACATATAAAAACAGCATAATCATTGACATCTGTTGCTGAAGTAATTTCAGTGGAAATGAAACTTGATGAATATTGAAATGCTATGAAGTCTTTCTATGACTATTGGTCTATTTGATAATCTCTTTATTATTATGAGTATGTTGAATTGGTGTATCTTGAGCTCTTGCAATTTCTGACTTGCACTTCATGCTCTAATTGGCAGATTCTTTAAATGAGTAGTTCCTAAAATTTAAATCAATAGATAGGCTGTTCTGAATGTATATAGTGTTACCAAACATGATTCTGTTAAGCTAATATATGAGCATCAATACTGGTGTAGCAAATACCCTGGATAAAGAAAGGTCAGAGAAAAGCTGTATAATGTAGATAGGGTAAGAATATTTGTGTATGGAGTTTTAAAAAAAATAAAAACCACTTGTTTAAGCAATTCCCCTTGTAGAATATGTCAAAATCCTCTGTTTGCTAAGTTCAACTTTTGGCATGCAACTCTTCATGCAGTAAACTTGTTTTTTACCCTCAAAGACCTTATTTCTAGCAATCTAATTTCTTATTCAGGAGGTATATGGGGCACAAGAGGACAATTAAACCAAATGCAAAAAGGCTTAGCGCTTTATTCATGTCAAGGGACACGATGGATTGGCGTACATTTGCAAAAAAGGTCAAATCAGCTCAGAGGGGATTCATGGGTGAACCCGATGAAATGAAGCCAGGAAGGGGTGAATTTCATGAATTTCCAGCCGCTTGCATATGCAGAAGGCGAAGTAGGAGACCTACTAACAACACTAGTGAAGAACTTGACATTTCTGAGAGTGAGAGGTGGCGAAGATCAAACAACACCGCTATTACAGAACGGTTGGGGTCATCAGAAGATGATGAATTTTTGCCTAGATTGTGATTGTGTTTAATTTTCATCACGCGCCTCAAGGTGATATCATGATAGATTCAATTTCCTTTGAGTGGTTATTGGTCAACAAAATTCGAGCTAGATTGATGTAAATATCAGTTAGAAACTTAGAACACTCTGATGACCTCCAATTGTTTATAAATGTTTTTTGCAGCTTATGTAGCTAGATCTGAAACTGATTTTTTATGTGTGATTAGATCCAAGATGTGTGACCTAGCATTAGGCCTTTCTCTCAGTTGTTTGACAAACTCGTTGCTAAAGCAACATTTTGTATCGATGTGTTCATTCTTTTAATTCATGGTTCGTTAGTTGAATTACAAACTTCTTATTGGTCATTTCTCTTCAAATACGAACAAAAAGTACGTTTCAGTGTGGCCGAAATGATTCAGCAACCGACCCTCATACTCAATGTTGTCACTGTAGGATCATTTGGTAGCTTTTAAACAAACCCTATAACTCTAGAAGAGAGAACAAGCTAATCATACAAACTTTGTATCACTCCGTAACCTGTCAACGCTTAGCTTTAATGCTTTAGCTTACACGCTTTTCTCACTTCATCAAACCAAGGCGAATGCATTGTTTGGCAACAACTATATTAACCACACCTCGGCCAAGTAGTCATATGGCATGTGCAGTTGTACACAAACAAACAAGTAAAATCGGTTGGTGATACGTAGTACTACTTAGGTTGAAAGTTTAAACCTTAGATTTCAAATTTTACTAATTATAGAATTGATGTGAAATTTACAGTATTTATGCCAAATATGGATAATATTTGCATACTTAAGTTCAGCCAATTATCATCAACCAGCTGTTTAGCGCAAAATAAGCACTATCATAAAGTATATTATGCAATATACACTCGTAAGTCCAACCTTTGCCTGATTTACCATAACATATCTTATACTCGTACAAAGTATATAATTTAGGGCATAATTGACCAACCACATCAACCTTATTAAAGGCCCACTCATTCTCGAAGAAATAAAGCTTCGAATCCACAACAAAATACCGAAACATGAGATGACAACCATTGAAAAACTAAAATGCTATAGAAAGGCATCTTAAAGCCTTATACCAAGCTCAATCATGTACAAATGTCTGAGTGAGGAACCCGAGAGTAGGATCCACATTTTAAAGACCTACAATCAAATATAAACATCTACAGAGCAGATTTTACAACTAAAACTAAACTGAGAAATTCCAGTCCTAGCTCCTAACAAAGTAACTATAAATATACAGACTGCCTGTGGACTAATAATCAATCAGCAGCCTTCTTCGCTTCCAGAATTGGGATGAACCTCACGATAGAATGTCTCCTAAAGTTATTTTCCTGTAAAAATGGTAGTCAGTTTCATCTCATTAAGACATAGTACAATTGTGCACTGAGAAACAGATAATATACCTCGCAAATTCCTACGACCTTTGTCATGTGAAACAGAAGGCATCTTGGGAATCACCATCGAACTTTGTAGACCTTCTAATAGCTGCAATACAATAACTTCAGTTAGCCAAGCAAGTCATATGAAGCTCATGCATATTCACATGCAGCCAGCCATAAGTAAGAGAGACTTCCTTATTCAAAGTTAGTGCTCATATTTGGATGTTGAGCACCATCACGTAAGATACAAGCCAAGTCTGTTAATGGCTATACATAATCAGCAAGGAATATGCCTTTTGGTTCACCACCAACCCAATCCACAAGAGAGGTATGCCCTTTAGTTCGGCCCTCTCATGGATCAATAAAGAGCAAAGAGCACATTCACTTTTGCTCAATTCCAAGCCTTCCTGAGACCAAATAATCATAAAGAAAAGTGTGCTAAAAGCCAATAGTGCTTTTTGGTGTATAAAACTACATACCAGTGAAAAATACCCTACCAAAAGGCTAGGATCTTGTTTTCACTAAAATGATATCTAACTGTAGGAGACAATTAGCAACACAAGAATAACACCTTTCCAGATTTTGATATTAGCATCCAACAAGATGACAGAGGCCAGTAGCAAAGAGAGCTTATGGGTAATCCAACATCTAAGAGACAAGTCAATCAAAAATACTTCACAACAGGTCCGTTAGACATGTACCTAGCTCCTCCCCACTAAAAAACATCAATCAATCACCTTTTAACATTCATAGAACAAGTAATCAAAACACAATGTACCTTAATCGTGCATCCCTCATATACCCTGTACATACTAATGAATTAAAAAGCACATCTGAAGCACACAGCTCAATGAGCGATTGCCCCTGGATCCTCCAGACGCTGACATAAAAGAGGGGTGTCTCCAACACCATTATAATGATAAAAAATAGTGTCCTATATTTAGTGATATTACAGTGCATAACTTGAAAACATTAGTGTTTTCATTATGATTCCACTTAAAATAAAAACTATTATTTTGTTCCTGAATAACCATGTACAGCTGTAACTAGGTTCCAGGACTATTATCAATTCAGTACACCAAGAGATGAATACTAATTTGACATTAAGGTGACAGAAAATAAATCCAAAGGTACTTAGAAAAGATGACCTCCTAATGGAAGACCCCATAGAGTATAAAGATGCAGCCATGTAGGCCAACAATGGGGAAACCCACTAAGATTAATTAGCAGCAACCTAAGATTTTCCAACAGTATGGTACAGATACTAGCAAAGATTAGTCTCTCCAGTCTTCAACTACAGAAACTATATAGAAACCTGAAAAGTCATAAGATTCTCCTAAAATTCAACAGCTCATGTCCAGCAGATTGGACAAAAAAATGGCCACGGAGTAGGTAAATACATTTTCCCTCTTCCAACCCATAAACTAGTCTTAAATTTTGCAGCAATGCACCAAACCCTATTGCAGAAGAGTAACAAGAGATTATAGCAGAAGGCTTAAAGACCACGATTTGAAATAATATTCTAGTTAAAAAGAAAAAATAAACAGAAAACAAAACTGACTTCAGAGAACGTTAGTGAAACTCCATCTTCAGAGGAATCAGAACTGTTCTACACTAATCCAAATATTAGCTTTTACAGCTTATGTCATATTCTCACGAGTCTCATTTAGTGCAGAATCAAGTTTGTCTGGGTCATATTATTTTTGGATCTGAAATTTTAGGCTTCACAATCTGAGACACTATATTTTCTATTATGTTGCGTTAAGAATATTCTAAAGAAGTTTAGCCAATACTATACGAGTATACCCACACCTGATGCAGAAATAAACACAGTTTGCAGAAATGCAGAACACAAATTTGGATACATTATCAACCATCCTCCATGGATGCAAATATGTACGTATGTATGTAAGAGTTCCCAGTATAGAAAACTTACTCTATGTGTTGGCTGGATTCTGCGATTAGATCTACGAGGCTCGGAACCATCCAGGTTTGATTTATCAGTATTAGCAGAGTAGGCTCTGTCCTCCTCAATTTTACTCAACTTTCCACCAGAAGGCCCTAATTTAACTCTATTAAGTCTATCAGACTTGGTATTTGATGAAGGGATCTTCTTAGATCCAGTGCTCAGAGAATGAGGAAGTAAAGACGACAAAGGAGCTTCTGATGTATCTTCACAGGCATCCGAGCCATGGTCTATCAACTTTTCTGATGTAATATCATGACCAGCAGAATCCTCCACATCAGTTCCATGACCCATCGAATTTTCAACATCTCGAGTCAGTGTAGACCTACAGTTTTCTTTAAGAGGCAGGGTGCGATGATGAGCTTTACGAGTGCTAAGAACTCTAGACTTGGATTCAGCTGCTCGTTTTTCCTTGGAATCATTTCTTGATGGAGCTTTCCATCCACGTTGAGCTGCTCCCTGTGGCATCAAATATTTTGTGAATTTGGCTGAGTCATTTACTTCAACACTCTTATTGCTTTTAGTTGCCGGAAAATGCTTGCTGACTTCCATGAATTTCCGCTTCTTTCCAGTTGGCTTAGGCACTCCAAAAACTACTCCTCTAGATCCCTCCTTTTGTTCGTTTGTTCTCAAAGGTCGACGCGCAACACGCTTGCTATCATCATTGGTAGTTTTACCAATGTCAAAAGTTCTCTCACTAGTAGAAAAATTAAAAGAATTTGACTGTTCATGTTTCCCCTGAGCAGAATCCACATTATTTGATTCTTTATCTTTAGCTTTAGTAGCTGATTGTGGAATTTCCAGCTTTTGACGTTTCTCCTGTGGTGTATCATTCTGCACAAAAGTATTAAGGAATCCATCAGAAGGATTCATTACGATGACAAAAATTGAATCAGAAAATATCACTCAAAAGGAGCTTTATTAACAAACAGAATTTTATGACATTTGCTTCTGACAATGTGAAGGAGAAACTAACAAATGGAATAAAGCAAGACCAAATTACGCTCTATAAGATTTGATTGATTGATAAGCTGGAAATTAAAGCAATTGCAAATGATATTTAAGTTTTTGAAAGCCTTGATCATCTACAAATTTAAAACCTACATGTTAAACAAAAAAATCATCATCGCTCGACATTATTTCCCTATCCATGAATTTAGAATTTCTTCCCTAACTACACCCTAAGTCCCTAACTTATTCCTCAAGTTACTCATAATTTATACAGCCCTGAGGGAATGAGTTTTATGGATAACAATAGATACATATGCTTAAGTATTCATAGGCATAAGAGCTATGCTTAGAAAATCCTTAAAATAATACCTGTTCAGAAGCATTTTGTCTTCTTGAAGAGGACCATTCAATCCATTTCCCATTACTCCAAGAAAGTGATGCCCGTAAATTCCACGCCCTAACGGTTGAGGTCTCTCCTTGGGCTGCAGCAAGTTTAATAGTCAGAATAAAGTAATTTCCTTAGAAAAAACAAGGTAACAATGGCATATAAATACAATAAGAACCTGGAATGTGGACTTTTAATGTAGTGTCATCCTTTTCATTTTTTTCAGTCACCACACCTTCCCACCAGCTGAAAAAGGAGGGGGAATAAAAAAGCATCAGAACACATCTCATATTAATGACGGAGATTTGCACTAACAAAACATAGCACAACGGGTACACCAACAAAAATTATACGCTAATGAAGATTCGGTACCAGTCATCAATCCACACATCAACTCTATCTCCAACACACCAAGCATAATCTCCAAGAGCAGCCCTGCGTCTCTTTCGTGTTTGTTGATATTGCAAAGCAGTCGAAGGATGGGCAGCACGTATAACAGGCGCTTTATCCCCTTCACCTTCAAGAGGTACCCATTCCCGGAGATTTCCAGAGCCTGAATTAAGCAGTTCACAGATGAAAAATTACAGTATAACAAAAAAAATACAATGTCACTAAATAGATGACATCTTAACACCTGAGAGAAACAAGGGAATTTTTAAGAAACACAATTAATAAAAAAATATTAAAAGGGATGTAAGAGAGAGAAAAGTGGTTTCAAAATTTACTTCAGGAATAATATGGAACAGAATACAGTGGAAATATACCCCATGCAAAAATTTATCTAGCTTCTAGCCAGTATGTGATCAGCCACTGTGAAAGTTCAAAATCAGTTTACAGTACAGCAATTAAAACCTAATATTCATGCTTTAGTTATTAGACAAATAAGTACAACTGTGTTATATTAAAAATTCCTCAGTCAAATATTAACTATCCAAAAATACAGAACCTTTATTTCTTAATAATCTAGTACAACTAACAAAAAAACAAATAGAATCCCATGTATGACAAAGTTAAAATAGGTAAGGTACTTGATTAATTGATTAATCATGCTATGTTGCTGATACTGCAACAGGATCTTTACATGGCTATCATGGAAAGGAAGGAGGGACAGAAAATGGAGGTGAGGTGAGGGAAGGAGTGAGCTTGCATTTTCCGTCCAATTCATTCCAACAATGGAAGTTTGCACCAGGTCCCTAGTAGGGAATGGAACACGGATCCCTCCAATTCTCTTCCCATCTCCTCCACCCAAATAAACAAACAAATAAACCAAAAAAAAAAAAAAAAAAAAAAAAAAAGGGGAAGTCATCCAAAAAATC
Source organism: Chenopodium quinoa (assembly GCF_001683475.1). Lineage (NCBI taxonomy): Eukaryota > Viridiplantae > Streptophyta > Magnoliopsida > Caryophyllales > Amaranthaceae > Chenopodium > Chenopodium quinoa. The sequence continues at coordinate 1,184,388 of NW_018743175.1, forward strand.
ATCAAAGCACATAGTACCTAGCAACCACTGTACAATCACAACCTTCCTTAGAATAGCACCATTTGCAAAGCTCTTAGGCCCACAGAGGCGCTCATCTTTAGCAATATCACATCTTCACACATCAGACGCAAAGTTTCTAGGTGGTGCTTGAGTAGTCCTCGTAATTTTTCCTTTCCTCTCAAGACCCCCTCCCCCCAAATTTACACACATTTCTCTTGCCACTTCTCAAAAAATGCCCCAAAAATAACAGCATTTTGTGAAAAGAAATGCAAAATAAAATTACAAGATATATGGTCTCCTCTGCCACCCAAAAAAAAAAAGAAACAAAGAAAGAGCAGCCGCATAATTGATGGACTTGCACATATTAATGCAAAGACTATCATCATGACCAAGACTCTTGCGCTTGCCTCATTATCTAGTTGCACACGATAGCCAAATCTTTTAAAAGTTGTAGGTACTAAAAGCAACTGAGACCCATATATCATTTTATTCCACATTGAATCAGCACAGAGCATATATTATTCGGCAAAACATTTCATTTTCCATAGTCAGAGAAGCTCTAATCAATATTGTTTCTGCAAGGGAAAGTAACAAAAGACATGGAGTGATACGAGATATAGGGTATACCTTCCTCAGACAAAAGATCGTTGTAACATACATAAGCCTTTCCATCTTCTAAACTCAAGACATTTGCAGAGTACCAGGCAGACTTGAGGCCATTTCCAGGCTTGAATACCTTTCAAAAAGGAGAAAAAGAAAGAAATAAGGAAAGCACAGAGAGGAAGCTAAATCAAGCCAATAGCCAAAAGAATTATTAGTGATACTAACAAATGCAAGTTACTCAAACAAAAATAAGGGTAATCTAGATTGCTAAAATTCAGAAAGCCAGATACTTGGTATTTTCATGCATATGCAACGAATGGGAAGCGAAACTCTAATTGATACAAACCTCAACAGAAGAACCCTCCTTAAATTCTTCCTCAGCAAGTGAGCCCACTTCAAGCTCATTCTTAAAATTAGTGGTACCCTGGAGAGCATTGGGTTTTGAAGCCACTCTGCCAGATTTTGACGCGTCAGGAATATTACGGTTTATCCCAGACCTGAAGTCCATTTTATCCATATGTTTGGGGCCCATGATGCCAACTGATGAACTCAGGCAGACATTCAAGGAGCCATTCAATCCCTCTGTAGAATGTATATCATCCACACCTACAATCCTGGATCTTCCCGTCCCTACAGAATGTTCTACAGGACTACAGGCAGGCACATCAGCATTGTTTTCAAAACTAACAGCACCTGACTGTTCAGCATTCCCATCCCTTGCCTTTTCCGCCAACACTGCAAAAGGTTGAGATGATTTCCAGCAGCCTTCTGGACCAGCTTCAATCAAGTCATTCAAAGGCAAAGGCTCGCCCATAGCAACAATTTTCCCAGCTTGGGATACTGCAGCTGCAGCAAGCTCTGCAGCTTTTACTATGGCATTCAAATTTTCAGCTTGTCTTGATGCAGCAGAAGCTGCTTCAACCCTCTTCTTAGCAGCTTCCTTTGCAGCTAGAAGTATTGAGCTTGATTGACTGCCGACATTATTACTCTTTAAAATGGATGTCGGTGTAGCATTTCCTATATCGTGCACATCATTAGAAAATTTTCCACTAGACGGCTCCAAACAATCAGTTTTACTGGAATAAATAGCCTCATCAGCCATAAGCTTTGCTTGCAGTGCAGCATTACAAGCAATCTTTGCAGCCGCTGCAGCTGCTTTAGCAACTGATGCAGCAGCTGCAATTGCAACTGCTGCCGAAGCTAATTTAACTTCAGCTTCTGAGGTCAATCCAGAGTCCTTCTTAGCCAACTGGCTCCACAGATCTTCGCAGTGATTAATAGCAGCAGTGGCAAGATCTGCAGCATTCTCTGCTTGACTCTTAGCTTCTGCAACCTTACTCGACGTTTCTTCTGAGCAAGAGACAGCTTTTCCTGTGTCTCCATCAACTTTTTTTGGTGGTTCAATGGAAGAAACTCTAGAAGCATCAACAACAAAATTGCTTAGAATAGCATCTGAAGTTTGACAAGCAGGAGGTGGACAACCTATAGATGAGGATGGAAAAGTAGCCACGTCTGAAATTACCACTCCTGTTTGAGCCTTAGAGACTGAGGAGACCTGGCCAGGATCAGAATCAGGAGCCTTTTTCCTCTTCCTAGGCTTTGGATCTACAATATGCTGCTCAGCTGAGGCCATTATCTTTGGATCTTGCAGTGGCGACACTCCTCCCAATAAAGGGCTGGAACTCACATTTTGAATAGCAGGACTAGGAGTTGTATGCTTTGCAGTAGATGTTAACACCGCTGAAGTGTCATTGACGGGAGTTAATTTCACTGTTTCAGTCATAGTCACCGGATGAAATCGAGCACTTGAACTGAAGGCAGCAGTTTGTGGAGAAGCCATCCAGGGAGCAGGGAAGCATGTCTGAGGTGGCCAAGATGTATGAGCAACAAAATTTCTTAGCGGTGGAGTCTGAAAAGAATGCCCAGGTGTAACTGATTGTTGAAAATCCACAACAGGGCCTTTGTTCATAGCATTTGACATCAAGCTATCACGGGTTGGTGTCGAAATGTTCCAAAGTGGTGATGATAGAGGAATCATTGGATTAACAGCCGCTGCAGGGGTGTCTTTGTTGGTGCCTCTACTCACAGGTGTAGCTAGCACTTTGCTTGAATGCGAGCCTTGTTTAACACCATCCGAGCCCCTAGGACCTAAAGTGCTCCATATTAGCATTAGCAAAAGGAGGATGAACTCAAAAGAACAAGAATTAGAAAGCATGAACTCTAACTACTGTACCTGACTGTGAACGGGAAGGTGTTTCAGCAGCAATGGAAATAGATTTTTGATTTCGAACCCTTTCAACAGCAACTCGCCAAATTGATTCCCAAGAATTACGTGCTCCATCTATAAGAGACAAGTCAAAAGCGACATGTCAGAAGCCACTATAATTTTGTCGACTCATGAAGCTATACTTAATATATTTGTATGAGAACCTACCAGACGGTCCAAAAGCCGAAATCATACAGGCCTCATCAGGAGCAGTCCCTTGACTGCAAAAACCAAATTAACCATATTAATTCAGAAAACAGATGGTAATAAAAGTTTATTTAATTAGAGTGAACTGTTATTAGATGGGCAGAATAAATAGCCTCCAAAATACATAGCCCCAAGAATAGCCATAAATCAACATAAAGCATAGATGAAATATATATATATATATATATATATATATATATATATATATATATATATATATATATATATAAGGAAAAAGGAAAGAAAGAAAAAGAACCAACATTAGAGAACCATAAACAAATATCTGTGCGCGCAACTGAACTTGTTGCATGTCTGTGAAAGACTGTCGGAATGAAGCTGATGGAGAGGTAGAATTGTTCAAAGCTGAAGTATTCAAATCTGGTAAACTTGATGAAGGAACAGCAACCACTCCAAAAGGCTTTTTGATACTTCCTTCAATACTCCCATAGGCTTGCATTTGCCCACACTGAGCAAGTGGACTGCTAATTGGTGCGCTCAACTGCATATTGGAAACTTTGTCCGCGTTCATGGATGCATTTTCCTGAATTGGACCCTTCAATTGATTCCCCTTCTTAGAATTCTCTTTGGCAGTTCCTTTTGCAGATCCTCGACGTCCTTTACGTTCAGATGTGCCTCTAGAGCCCACAGGTCCACTTTCTCCATCAGATACTCGAGCATTATGGCGAGGAGTTTTCTGTAACGTCGTTCTTTCGGTCTTACCTTTGCTAGAAGGTGCAGTCTCCTCGAAAACCTTAAAAGAAATTTAACAAAGCAAATAGGTAATTAGATAAAGAAAGAAAACATGTACCTTTCAAGGATTCTACAAAATATGATCTTTTATAAAGTTACTAGGTTGGAACCCGTGCAATGCACGTTTTATATAAAATCTATTTTTATAATTTGTACATTTAAAAAAATGGAAAAATATAAATAAGAATTATGCACCTTGTACAAAAATATTTGTAATTTTATAGTTTTAGAATTTCATCAAAATTATGATATAATACCTGTTCAACGTCGCCTAATACATATTTCAAGGTAAGAGTCCATTTATTAGTGTGCTATTTACAATTGTTTCATTTTTTAAAGATAAATTGATATGTTGTAGTTGTAATGTAGAAGCTTCTAATATTCAAAATTGTTAAATATGGTAGCTCCCAAAAAAAAAAAAAAAAAAAAAAAAAAAAAAAAAAAAAAAAAAGATGAAATCATCCTTGCTTCTAGGCAGGAAAAAATTTATTATGTGATTATGTGAGTGACATGTGAACAGTGATGACGTCAGCAACGTTTTGTTTTAGTAATAGATAATAGATTTTGAAAATAAAAAATAAAAAAATTAATCACATAAATAAACTCACTCTTCCTAAAGAAGCTGAAATTGAAAGTATGGCAATCCGATAGATACACTTGGAAAATAAAACGTGCCGTTGTATTACCTTGCGTTTCTCAACATCAGGGAATGGAGACCAACTCTTTGCAGGTTCTTTCTCGGTCGTATCTGGCAATATGTTAACTTTAAATGTGAAGCTGCTATCTTCTACCAATAGATCTTTCCTTTTTGGGTCCTCAGAAGTAGATTGAATATCTTTGACAACCTCGTCAGAGATATGACTCCTACCTTCCTCATGGTTATCCTTCTCCATTTGAGAAGGCTCACTTGAGCTGATGATGGTCGGAGAACCACAAGAAGTCTTGTCAAATTCTGTGGAGAAAGATTTCAAATTTTAGAAAAGATAAACGAAAGTCAATTCGCTTGAAGAAACTGTAAAAGACATTTGGCTATCCATCATGGAAAGGTTGCACTTCAAGTCCACAGTAGGTATACATTCAGATTTTCAGAACATGATAAGGACATTAAAAGAGGCCTAAGCACCAAGGTGTAAGGACAACAGGCAATAAGTGTCCAAGAGTTTATAGGCACAGAAAAGTGCACATTTCTATGCTCAAAAACAGTCTTCAACGCAATAAACTTTAGACAAACAATAAATAAATAAACTAAAAGAATCACATGCTGTGCAAATAAATTAAAAAGGTCACAAAATTTTCCATAATAATCCATCAATATGATACAGTATAAAATAAGAACACGATCTTGTATATCAAAAAGGATGAAAAAGACAGTCAATTGTCACCTAACAATACACTTCTCATTTCTACGGCAGCCTGTAGCACCCGAAATATACGAAGTCTGGTAGCGCATTGGGGCAACATGAGTGCGCTTCATCAAAAAGTAAATATTCTTATTAAAAAAAAGTACTTGTGCACCTTAGAGCACCTAAGCACCCCACATCTAAATCACCTCACCTAGAATAAAATAAAGATGCATGGCCTACATCCCCCAACGCCACAGCGTCTAGGCACGCGCCATTAATACACACTGGTTGCACCTGAAATCGCCCTTTGTGCTGCCATGTATTAGCTGCATACTTATTTAAACACTAATCAACACGTTTTTAGAGTGCGGTTGGAAGTGCAAATCAACTATTCAAGGTCCAATGTTCAAAACTTACAAGCTTTCCCAAATTACCTCACTGAAGAAAGATACTACCAGAGCAACAGTATTGAAATGAGAGTAAGAAGCATCACAGCAGTTCATTGTTGCTACATTATTAAACTCAAAAAGTGAGCAAGAAGCTAAGGAAAATTACGTTATACTCGAGAAAAATCTGTGTCTCAATTCCCCAACCAATGAGGTTTGAAAGACGAAAGGCTCCTACTAATGCATTTATTTTTTTGACCATCAGCATGGAAAACAATCAAAGATAAAATACAAAACAGGTAAATTAATCCACAAATGATAGAGAACTAACCAAGAATGATACCAGCTGACCATTCATTTTTATAGTCAAAGGGTTCAGGTTTCATTCCAAGGCTACAATATAGCTGGAGTGAAGTGCAAATTGAAATATAAGGGAGCCAATTCCTCTCCATAATTTATAAAAACTAGGTTAAACCCCATGCAATATATGCACGGTTGTTAAATAATTGTAATGACAATATATGAAAATAAGGATTTGACCCACTAATTATCAAAAATAAAAAGTATGAAGTATTTTAAGAAATAACCACATATTAATATATATAGTTACAATAAACAAAATAATATTTTAATTGGAAAGTTTACTTTAATTTCTATGTAAAGCAAATGTTTATGGTAATAATAATTTCTTTAAGCAATTACTTTTTGGAGGGAAAATTTTTAATGTAATGTTGCCAAGTGTCCTCTTAAATTCGCCTTTAGTAATATGTAATAGATGAGAACTAAGGAGCGAAACATTTTTGGCACTTAGTTCTTTCATGTTGCAAAATGGGAGAGATGCACAAGTATTAGAGAGACAGCGTGATGAGGAGAGGGCAGAGTGATTTGTTGGGGTGGGGGGTGGGGGGGTTGAATAAACGAGACCTGTGTGATGATGAGAGAGAGAACCAAATTCCAAAGGAAGTATATTTGCAACTATTTTAAATTTACCAAATTTCCTAAAAAAGAAAGTGTTGCTACATATAAGAATCTGAGGGAGTATTCATAAAATTATCAAAAAAAAAAAAAAAACATGGAGACACAAAACAAGGCATGGCCCCAAAGTGAGTATAAATTTAGGGGCCGTTTAGTTGGGGGTATTCAACAAAGGGAATGGGAATCGACGGGAATCATTCCCTTTGTTGTTGTTTGTTAGGCCACTTTTCCAATCCCCTTTACCCCCTTCATTCCCCCGAATCCCTCTAAGTTCATTCCCCACCCCCCCTAGCCTTTTCCATTCCCTTTCCTTAGTCAGCATTACACCACCGTGCCTACACCAGCCACCACCCTTCTACCCTACCCCCACCGCACAACCACCACCCAGCCATCACATCGCTTTTCCCCCGACCATCGCCGTCCCTTCTCCGCCACTCGCCGACCTCTGGTATGCTCGCACCTCAATCGAAAATCTTCCCCAACCCCTCGTCGGAACTCCTGCCCCTGTTTGTACCTCCCTCACCCCTTGCCGGAGGTTGTCGCACCTCCCCCATCCCTCGAAAATCACCCAGCAACACCGGAAACGCCAACTCTTCAACCCCACTCAGCCCCCTCCTCCGATCACCCATCCGGCCACCTTCCTTGTTCTTGAAACCCAATTCGAAACCCAGAAAAAGCCCTAACCAAGAAATGAAAGATGAAGATCCATGGAAACCAATTTGGGGCTAGACGATTTAGGGTTTGCAAAAACGAATCTCAGGGACTCACAAATCGATTTCAGGGAAAATGATTGAAGAACAAAATTTTCAGGGAGAACGAATTGAAGAACGATTTTCAGATGAATCTAGGGGGAACCGAAATTTTAAGGACTAAGAAAATCGAATGAAGAACGACATTCGTGTGTGGTGGTGGTGCTGTGGTGGGGTGATTCCCTTTATATTTTTAAAACAAACAACACACTACATGGAATGGTTTTTCATTCCATTCTCTTTCATTCCCTTTGTTCATTCCATTCCAATTTCCCTGCGCGAACCAAACGGCCCCTTAAAGGAATATCTCATGTGTCTTAAATCAATGACATCCCTTATAAAAAAAACGGAAAGGAAAAAAAAAAAGTATAGCAATGTAAAACATAAGAAAATTCACATAGGGAAAGGGCCAGGACCAAAAAGGTGAAAGGAAGAAAGTAGATTAAAACTAAGGAAAAGAACGAGTACAATTGAAAATAGGCAGCATTAAAGATTGTGCACTATAAAGTAGCATGAGTATACACATGAAAATTTTTCCAAACCCTCCACATCACTTGTCAAGGAATTTTAAAGAGACCACGAGATATTTTACTCAAGGTTTGTTTACAGATACATCCCACAAACAAACCGTAAGCAAAACCCAATGTAGGACTTATTCATCAAAATGAAGTGTTCGTCAATATTGTTGAAGGATGCTGTCAAATATTTTCTTTTTTTCCTAATACCAACAAAAAATTTAGCCTTGTGGTCCAACAAAAAAAATGGATAAAGCTCTAAATGAACCAGTAAAGTAGCTAAACAAGACTACTCTGCAAGGAAAATATAAGAATAAACAGGAAGTAACATGATTACAAAATAAACATACAAACCTGAATTTGGTGCAGAGTCCCTTTCTTCCTCCTTAGAAAATGCTTTCTCATGATTTTCACCACTGACCAAATGAGAATCAGCACTCTCCTTCAAACTTGACTTCGTATTGCTATCAGAGATAACCTGCAGATGATCAGAGTACAAACAATTCATAGCTTCTGCTGATGAATGTTCAATGCTGCAAACATCATCAATTTTATTTACAGGTTGCGAAGACTTTGCAGCCAATTCAGAAATCCCATTAGAATCATCAGCCGCTCTAACTTCAACCTTAGAAGTGCTATCAGCTTCAGCTCCTATATTTGTATCATTAGATTCCTTCGTTCCGGCTTCTTCACAATCATTGGCTGAATGGTATAATCCAACTGCTAGAGGCTCCCTTTGTCCAATTTCAGGGCAATCATCTAGAGCAGTTGAAGCACTGGTTTTTGCGAGAGGGGAAACGCTTTTTGCTGAATCAAATGAGCTTAGGTTAGCATATAAAACTGTTTAGGGCCATAATGCAAATCATCGTACAAATATTGCCTAAACACTTGTAAAAAAATGTTGAAATACAATAGTGTCAGCACATAGTATCATACACTGTGTGGTACCTGATTCCGGTTCGCCAGAAATCTGAGGCTGAAACTTATGAATGGGATTATCACTTTCAACCCCTTCACCTATTTCAAGAGGCTGAGTTCTCTGGTCAAATTTTGCAGTTCCGGCATTCACAGATTCAATATTCCCAAGCTCAGTAGACACTTCTTTATCTGCCTCATTTGTTTTACAATCATCCTTCTCGCTTCCAGAAAAATCAGCTTGCCTATGAACTTCCTGAATCCCTTGAATGGAAACATCCTTACCGTGAGAAAATACATTAGCAGCAGATTCCTCTCCAGTGACTACAGACTCTCTATGAGATCCTTCAACATCTTCTGTATGCTTGTGATCAGCAGCATAAGACAAAGCTGCCACATTAGATGAATTACCAAGATCAGTTTCACCAATAAAATCAGTTTTTTTCACTGAAACTCCGTTGTCATCATTGGAAAGCAAAGGCATCCCAGACATACTATCATGATTCAATGGTAATGCTGATACATTTTCCTTGTTATTATTGTCCTTTTTGTGAGGCAACTGCCCAGTAACATCCATATCTTGCTCAGTAATTGCAAAATGTCCAGAATGTAGGCTGCCTAACTCAGCAGGATGCAGGGTAAAATCCATTGATGACCGACCCTGATCATCGTCAAATGGCTCATTCGCCTCTTTACTTGCAGAAAAAACGTTTTTAGGTCTCAAAGTCTGATTTGAAGTGGAAGTGTTTTCATCATCTCCTTTCAAAGATTTCAGCTCAGACTCTCCTTTAACTGAGTTATTTGTAGAATCTCGGAAAAAATGACGACTTGCCTCCTGACAGTCCCTTCCAGATTCTGAAGTCAAACTAGGAGAGTTGCTCACAGTACAGATATTAGTACTAGCGACACCTGCCTTTCCTTCCAAAATAGCAGTGTCTTCTAGTGCAGTCATGCTGGAAACCTGACTTTCTTGTCCAACATTACTGCAGCTTTCATGAGAAGCATTAAGTTTTCCTTGTAGAGGGGTTTTTAAGGTGCCAAGAATCCCAATATTAGGAGCGACATTATTACCTTCATCTACCAAACTCAAAGAATCTCCTACGGCCCCAGAGTTCATAGTCTTCTCAACAGAAATTTGGGATTCTTTTAATTTTTCACCAGCACATAAATCATGATAAGAATGCACAACTTCATTTGTTGATGTTCTACCATTGTCACACAAAGCACTTTGATTGACATTACTAGAATCTCCACATGCAGATTCGATCGTTGCATGGGTAGCTGAAGGGTCCTCCAACTGCCCTACCATATGCCTTCCGGAAGATGGAGAATCTTCAAGAACATCACCAGACCGTAATGCAGCATCAGGGTTTACAACATCTGCATCATTGCTTTCTTTTAGTGTAGTACCTGTTTCCCCATGTTTACTCGGAATACCTTGATCGTGAGTAGCATCCGATTCTAGTAAAATCGACGCTTCAGGCATCATCTCTTCCTGACCAACAGATTTTAAAAGCATTTCAACAGATTCTGAGGATGTTGCCTCGGACCAAACATTATTTCGTCTAGATATAGAGCATGAATCAGCTGGAGTTGAATTGAACTTCATTCCATTACTGTCTCGGGAAAAATCTTCTATCCACTGGTTATCTTCTTGACTTTGGATACCCAAAAAAACCTCAGTTTCAACAAGACTATCAAATCTCAAATGTCCTTGGAGGCTGTCATCAAAATCAAACTTTGGAAAATCATAAGGTCTTAATGTGGAAGATCTAGATCTACCTTCACCAGCTAACTGAAGATTATGGCGCGAAGTATCATTGTCATCATAATCCATTGGCATATCCCTGGTATCACAGAAACTGTGAGGGACAATACCACAGAAGATTGACTACTGCACTAAAGATCCAAGTATACATATTGAATTCAAAAGGAAAAGTATGTGCAAGCCACATCAAAACAGAAGATGAGACATAATTTAAAAGTCTATAAATCATGTAAGCCCGCATGAAGACTTCAAAGCAGCTAAAGTTTTCCTCATCGCACTTACTTCAATCCAAGTATTCACACAAATTTTTAAACACACAGTAAGTTAAAGGAATTACATCTAATACTTATTAAATAAATTTATTTAGATTTAAATTGCCTACGAACAGTCCCACTATGTAATCAGAACCTTAGAGAAAGCGCAAACAGGATATCTCAAAGAAATTAGGTCCTGTAATCACAACCTTTAGAGAAAGCGCAACCAGGATATCTCAAAGAAAATAGGGCCCATTTGAAGAGTCAATTGATAATCCGCACATCTGAAATTTCCTAAATTTTACTCTGATCAATCTCTAATGTGTTGATACAAAACCTTGTGGTCATAGGTGGTTGTAGAAAGTTACACTACCCTCGAATTTGTAACTTCATGGCTTTTCACTTTCACTTCCTAGTAAGTGATCAAAATTGTTTAATTGGCCATAGGAAGATGAAAGTCCCATGGCAAGGTTTATTTACTAGGTGAGGCTAGGTAAGTAGTGTTGTACATAACCGGGTACCAGGCTTTTTGAGTACCTGCTTTTGCGGGTAGTAAAGTACTCAGCCCAGGACCCGACCCGCGAACTTCAGGTGCCCGTTTAAACAAAATTTAAATTAAAAAATGCAATTAATTAATATAGATATATGAAAAAGTTGCAATCAATTAATATTTGAATAGATGTTATCTACAGAATATTGGTGTTACAAACCTATAATAATTTCACACAAAAACCAAAACCCAAACTTTGTACTCTTACAATTCATCAATACAAATGTAATTATTATTGCAATTAACTAAAACCAAAACCCTAAGTTATGAACTTACAAATTTAAAATATTTCCCCCAAATTATGTACTCAATCCCTCAGTCGTTACCGCCGCCGCCGTTTACTCATCTCCGTGGTCTGAGGGTGGTGGTGGTGGAAAGGGAGGATTTGATGCGGTAGTGGCCTGGTCTTGACAGTGGTCGGAGATTGGCAGGAAGTTATGGTGGAGTATTTGTTGAGTGTTAGATTACTATGATAATGCTAAATGATGAGAGCTTTTTGTTGGAGAGGAGGAATTGACTAGGGAAATTGTGAGGTTACAGTGGTGTCTTCATGTTGTCTTCACTACCACATCAAATCCCCCCTTTCCACCACCACCACCCTTGACGGAGATGAGTTAACGACGGCGGCAATAACGACCGAGGGACTGAGTACATAATTTGGGGAAAACATTGTAAATTTGTAAGTTCATAACTTAGGGTTTTGGTTTTAGTTAATTGCAATAATAATTGCATTTATACTGATGAATTGTAAGAGTACAAAGTTTGGGTTTTGGTTTTATGTGAAATTATTATGGGTTTGTAACCATTAGTACAATGAAGATAACATTTGTTCAAATATTAATTGATTGCAATTTTTTCATATATTTATATAAATTAATTGCATTTTTAATTTAAATTTCGTTTTAAACGGGTACCCGGTGATCCGGCCCGCGAAATCCAAAGTTCGTGAACAGGTACCCGAAGTTCGTGGGTCGGGTCATGGGCCAGTACTTTACTACCCGCAAAAGCAGGTACCCGCGGTTATTATCAGCCTTAAGTGTGACTGTGTGAGAAGGGATGGGGCAGAGGAGAAAGAGAGAGGATGCTGAAGTTTGGAGGAAAAAAGCCCAAAATTTTTTTAACCTAGCAGTTTTTTTTTTTAAGGCTATCTAGCGGGTCAAGGGTACCCGAGTAACATCAAAGCTCGGCCCATGACCCGAGAATTTTCATGGGTCGGGTACCCGACCTTGGGAAAAAGTTCTCCAATTACCCGTCGGGGGTCACAAGGTCATAGAGTCGGGTCAACCGGGTTGAATTTTTTTAACACCACTATAGGTAAGCCGTAAGCTACTTCTCCTATTTTGTTGGAAGTAGAATTGCCTAGGAATTTCCAAGCTAGTACCAACCAAACAACTTCTTGAACCTTGATTTCCTAGGAATTTGTACTTCTCGTGCATTAGACAAACAATATCCTTAACTACAAACAATAAAACTGCCAGCTTTTATAGCAATAAAACTGCCAGCAGTTCTCAATAATCATGGTAAGGAAACAACATAACAAGCCAATATGATTGTTTCTCCTAGTAATTTAATCAAGGATACACCTCAAAGACTTTTGACATATGCTACACGCCTGCCCTTGATTCCTCATTTAGAAACCAAACAATAACTATGGTAATGGGGTTAAGAAAGGGATAACTTTGTTTAGCTCCTAAAATTTCAGGAAGCTAAGAGTCTGTCTAGCTCTAGCCAAGCTCTAGCTCATTGGTACTAGCAGCCCAAAAAATAATACAGATAATTATGAAAGTCATATTTTATATGAACAACTTTTCTGCTTTCTTTAAGCTACTTTTATGAAGATAACAAACAGATTGATCTAGCACTAACAGGAAAATATTATATACTTATATCTCTAGCCTATAATTTTTAATCCTACAATTTTAACACTGCTTTTTAAATTAAATAAAAAATTCAAATTCAAGTTTCTCACCTACCCCTTCAAACTGTGGGTTTTTCTTAATCAGAACTTCAGACCACCACTCGCACTTAGGGGTAACATACTATTCGGTCTTTGAGCAAATGAAACAAGTTTTTTATTAGTTATTACCACGTATAAAAAGGTTAGTTAGACAGAGCACAAAGTGTCTTCCAAACAGCAGCCAAAATTACTATTACCGCGATAGAAGATAAATATCCAAATCCAACGGAATCAAGGTTCTCATGCTTTGACTCGAATGGTAACTAACATATAAATTCAACTTACTATAGTAAAACTTACTGCATTAAGTATAGCAGATACACATTAGAGAAATATACCTTTCCTTTAAAAAAAACCAATGACGAACCTATATAGGACTATCTTCCTTAAAACCCAAACCAAAGCACTACACGTGAATTTGGGCACTTGGCACACCAAAAAAAATTTCCCCAATTTGGTCTATAAATCTACAATTCACCTAATATCTAAGAATGCAACATATATCTGCACATGTGCACATAGTTAACTTATAACTTGATTCAAACCCGAAACGAAAACTTTCAAGATTCATTAATTATAGATTCCCGCAAACTCGATCAAAGCGAATTTAAAACAACCACTCTTTTCCAACCTAATCGCATTTCATTAGTTAGTACTTCTACACTACACCAGTAACAGTAGCATTACCACTAGTGAAGTATAAGCACTCGGGACAATCAAATTCGACGAAAAGACGGCATTTTTCATCAACAAACCGCCATTAAAAGTGAGAAGTACAATTAATCCCAGCAAAATTAGCGTACGCATAAAAAGGAGAAATGAACAGTACCATAACAAATAAGGCAGTAGAGACGCTACCTCCCTCCATTCGGCGACGAAATCCAACCCGTTGAATTCAAAACTCTGCTAATCGAACGGTCATCAGCCAAAACCCTTGAAACAAAGAATCAACAAAAACAAAATTTCTAGGGTTAGCCGCAAAAACTACCAAACTCAAACTCAATCTACAAATCACAAAGACATGAATTTAATAAATTTGGTAAATTAGAAACCCTAATTCAGTCACCAGAGTAGTAGAAGGTCCCAGTTTGCGGCGGCGAAGACAGCGGAGCTCCGGCGAAATCGAGGAGCGAGAAAGTGAGTGTGTGTGAGGGGAAGAGAAAGAAAATATTTGGTGAGTCGTTTTCGATGGGAAAATGTTAAAATGAGAAAAAGGAGGGAGAAAAGAGGAAATAAAATGAGTGAATAATATAGAATTTGAAAAAAGTGAAGGAAATTTGGAAATGATCTAACGGTGGAGAGTTGAAGAGAATAGGACACGTGTAAGGGTGTGGATCGTTGGATGGGAAGAGTGAGGAAAATCAACGGGGTCAACTTTGATTAACATGGCGGTGACGGAGATTTTGTGAAAGACGGTAAGAGAGTGATGTGGTGGAGCGTTTTGATTGGGTGGTGACGGGGGTTTGGTGACTGGGGTGTGAGTTTAGGGTTTTAGTTTCCCCGTAGGTTTTAGTAGTGTAGTGACTGTCTGTGTCTTGTTGATTCTTGAGTTATCCTGTAGGGGGTGTCACATGATGAGCACGTGGTTGAGGATTGGTGAATGGATCACGTAAGGGACGTTTTAGGAAACTAAGCTTCGTTACGAAAGTAATTACAAAAATGGTTGCGTGGCAAAAGTATTTACAAAAATAAGCTTCTGGGGTAAACAGCTGCCTCGGGCAGCGTTTTACTTTCTATTTTTTAAAAAAAAACAATTCTGCTACAAAAACGCTGCCCCAGGCAGCGTTTTTATAGTTTGACTTTTTTTTTTCCTCGTTTATTTTTTAAAAAAATTAATTAAAAAAAAAGGCAACAGCATAAAACGCTGCCCCAGGCAGCGTCTTATGCTTGAACATAAGACGCTGCCTGTGGCAGCGTTTTATCTGTATATGTTTACAGGTAAAACGCTGCCCCAGGCAGCGTTTTACCTGGTTGGCAGCACCAAACCAGTTTCTTGCCCCAACCCTCAACATCCTTCCAACACCACCCCCAACCTCCTTCCACCACCTCCAACCCCTTTCCACTACCGCCCTCCACCACCACCGCCTTCCACCACCGCCTTCCACCACCTCCAACCCCTTTCCACCACCGCCCTCCACCACCTCCAACCATCACCTCCACCACCTTCCACCTTCCACCACCACCGCCTTCCACCACCTCCAACCACCACCTTCCACCACCACCTCCAACCATCACCTTCCACCACCGCCTTCCACCGGCTTCCACCGCCTTCCACCACCGCCGTCCACCACCTTCCACCCCGACCTCCCACCACCACAACCACCTTCCAACAACCGTCCACCACCACCTCCAACAACCTTCCACCACCACCACCTCCAACAACCTTCCACCTCACACCACTACCTTCCACCACCACCGTTGACAAGTCAATATATACATAAATCAAAACATATTGGGAAACAAAGAACATAACACACAAATGTTGACCGAAAAACATTTATTATATTAGAAATGTAAATGTTATATACCTAATCTATACAAAAATTTTACTACATGAAATAACTAAGCTAACACTATCCCGATTCATCTATCCGGGGCAATTGATCTAGGTCAGGTTGCTCGGCCCTCTGTCTGACACGCCGCCGCCTGTAATGAGTAATGGTGGTGAATGGGTCTAGAGGCGGCGGGGGAGTCAGCTGACTGGTATCTGGCACCTCCTGGGAGCCGAACGGCGCAGTGCTGTGGAAGGTGTAGTCCTCTGAGAATGTCGGCGTCGTAAAATCACCTCCACAACTACTCTGTCCGAGCTCGAACTGCGAATGCATCGAGTGGCCATCATACGTGTCCCTTTGGGGGACGAGGTAGTCGTGTCCATATCGACGCAAGCTGGCCATGCCCATATCCCGAACCCGCTGGACCTCGTTCCCGGTGGGCCCGTCAGCCAGGCTAAGGGACAGCGCGTCAACCATCGATGCCATGTCTGCCGCCTGCAATAATCATTGATCAGTTATGCATAGAAACCTAAAAAGAGATGAAAATTAATCGGTTGGAAGTGAAACTCACATATCCATAAATCACGTCATATGCTGGATGGTAATGGGTGGAGGGAGGTGTGTAGCTGGGGTTGATGAAACGCCGGGTAATCCGCTGGTACCAGACCATGTACGGATCGTGAGGCTGGAGGACGCCCTGCATTGGTACACCGCCCACAACGAACTCCAGTCGGCGATGCCAGAGCTCTACGTACGCACGATGCTCCACCGACCAATCTGTCTCTGCCTTTCCTCGTCGGTCAACCCCGTGCAAACGAGTGCTGGTGTCACATGGCTGAGGGACCGGCTGAGGTATCCCATATTACCGCAAGACCCGGTCAGGGAGGTGACTCTCCACAACCTCAAAACAGATCACCGGGGTCCGAGCACGCCACTCTGCCTCATGCTCCAGCAAATGACCAGGCATGGCCTCCACTAACTCAGGAAGGTACGGATCCCATGTCACCTGCACATACACATCAAAAAAACGTCAGTGAACGCTAAACACATCAGACAGTAGAATAAAGAGTACAAGTGAAGAAATACCTGGTCCTCAGTAAGTCGATCGAAGGCGTCTCGGTAGTACGGTAGACTCCTCGCCGCATGGGAAAGTGTGAGTCTAGGGGCAACCCACCTGCATCCGTATGCCTCGTCAGGTGTAGGAAGAGGGGGAGCGGCGTACGCCTGGTACTGCTCGTCTTGATCCAGCTCCCCCGGTCGATGCCTGACTGGCCTACCTGGCCGCCCGACGTGGAGATGCTCCCAAGACCAGAACTGTTACACGAATTAAAACGTAAGTGTTTACTATTCATCTATTAAACTATTACACTAATTGGTGAGTTACCTGAAGGACGACCAAAGGACCTTTGATCTCGATTGCACCACGGTGGGACGCTCGGCATAGATGGCGATACAGTATCGCCAAACAAGCACTACCCCAGCTGTACGAACGGATATGGTCCCAGTCGTTGTCTAACAACTGCAGGTGTAGGAGCTGGAGGTGGCTGTCGCTCTTGTTGCCGAACAACACGCCAGCGACCAAGAAGAACAAGTAAGCTCGGGCGTGTCTCTGAACGGCGGCGTCATCAGCACCGTGATGAAGCTCGCCAAAGGTCTCTCGTAGCCAACCTATCCTCAACCCAGTTCCCCGGATATCTTCGGGAGCAGGCTGAACCCCAAGAACTCGAACTACAAGTCCTACAGGATCGACTAACGGGCGTCCTGTCACTGGAGTCCCGTGTATAGGAAGCCGCGTAAGTATCGCGACGTCACGCAGGGTCACAGTCGCCTCCCCTACAGGAAGGTGGAAGGAGTGGGTCTCTTGTCTCCACCTCTCCGCGAGCGCAGTCACAAGCGCTCGGTTGATGGCCCTGAAGGCCATCCGGTGAATTCCTCCAAAACCAGCGAGCTCGATGTACTCTAGGACGCGTGCCTCGACGGCCCACCCCACCATTACTCTGGCTGTGTGGTGCCTACAAACAAGCGGCTTCGCGGGATCAACCTGCAAATGAAATACATAAACGTAAGTGTAAAACGATAATTTCAAGGAGCATTCTTAAGTATGTTGGCATAGGAAGTAAATGTTACCGATTGATCCCATACGGCAGTGCTCCGGTGCGTGGCCTGGAGTGTAAGCACGGAAGGGTCAAGCGGTCCGGGCAAATGCACCTCTCTGTCCATGGTATCTGTTCACTGACTACGGTATAGATTAAACACAAATATGATTTAACAAGTATTATCTGTTACAGCAAATGTTATTGTTTTATCTTTTACAGCAAACCAAATAACAACTCAAAAGTAATGTTCTGCGTCGTTCTGGCTGGACACGTTGTCCTGTTGTGACCTTGCTGATGGCATCTGCTGCATCTGGTGGGTGGCCGGTTAGTCTCATCCATTTCGTTGCGTATGCGTTTTGACCTCGGTCGCCCTCTCCCACGAACCATGCTGCTGTCGGCAATGATCTTCGAACCGACGTACTGCTCCCAAGTTGTCTCACAGGGGATAGGCCAGAATTGGGCTGCATACGTGTCGGTGTAGGCCTTTGATTGAAGCGAAGGGTCTACCCATGGACGCTCTGACAATGAGTACGTCGCACAAACGGCTAGAACGTGAGAACATGGGAGATGGAATATCTTCGGTTTGTTGCACGCACACGTCAGAAGTTGAAAGTTAACCGCATGCTTATGACCTCCCTTGCAACCAAATCGCTCCCCCCTTTCAGTTGTGACCTGGTAAATATGCAATCGGCGATTATATGCTTCGACCCTGTGATATCTTGCAGTTGTAGTGTTCTTCTCAAGAATGGCAGTGACCTTGGGGGGTATGGAAGTCCTAGTTCATACCTCGTCTCAGAAGACTCCCTTCTAAGCGTGAGGGCACTTGCGGCTGTGTGTTGTTACCGGAAATAAATGTAGAATGTGGTTCTGCCCTGGTACTTTGTTGGGTACAAATAGGCACCATCTCCACATAAATCTCGGTGGGAACACCCTTCAACGCTACAACGCTCCTTAAAGCTTTCAAATGCTTATTCGAGGACACAGGTAACACTTGAACCCCATTCCCGGTCTCAAACCTCATTTTAATGTTTAGTTCAACACTCCCCGGGTTTGAACTAACGCTACTATGAACCTCGTTCATGAAATCACTGAAGGTCATGTTCGGTTCAAGTGTCAGTGGTTCCATATTTCCACCATTATACTCGACACGAGGTCCGTCAAACAAAAAATCACCTCCCCACCGGCACAACAAAACTACATTCTGTGCGGCCATATTCTACACAACAACCAAAACACATTACACTAAAACACACTAATCCATCTCTAAATCACATCCAACTAACCACTTTGGAACAACTAAGCATCACTAGGTCACCATTAACAAGCAATAATTCTAGAAATTCAAATACTTAACATCTTCAATATTTCAACACCAACAATTCTACATTATCCAAATTAATATTTAACAATCACAATTCATCAACTCAACCCTAAACCCCTAAATTCAACAAAAACCCCCAAAATTCAACATAAACCCTAGAAATTCAACAATTCAAGAAATTCAACAATAACCAATAATTCAACAACACTAACCAACAATTCAACAACACTAACCAACAATTCATGAATTCAACAACACTAACCAACAATTCAACAACAATATCCAACAATTCAATAATTCAACAACACTAACCAACAATTCAAGAATTCAACAAACATAACGAACAATTTGTAAATACTCAACTAATATTTAACCATACCTTGAATTGGATGTAATACGAAATTGGGTTGAAGAGGATTGAAGAGGAAATTTGGGAAGGGAAGGAAGAGGATTGCGAAGGAGGCGAAGGAATGAAGAGCAAACGTGATTGAAAACGAAGCTCGAGTTTCTGGTTTTACAACCAGACAGAAACGCTGCCTGGGGCAGCGTTTCATTAAAAAGATAAGACGCTACCTGGGGCAGCGTTTTATGCTGTTGCCTTTTTTTTTAAATTAATTTTAAAAAAAATAAACGAGGAAAAAAAAAAGTCAAACTATAAAAACGCTGCCTGGGGCAGCGTTTTTGTAGCAGATTTTTTTTTTAAAAAAAAATAGAGGGTAAAACGCTGCCCGAGGCAGCGGTTTACCCCAGAAGCTTATTTTTGTAAATACTTTTGCCACGCAACCAAATTTGTAATTATTTTCTTCGGGAAGCTTAGTTTCCTAAAACGTCCTCACGTAAGTCTTAGCCTCCTAGGACACCTTTTTAAGGTTTTAGGGAGTCTTTTCAATCCTTTATTTTCTTAAAAAAAAATACTCCATATTAAAAAAAAATCTAATAAGAAATCATTGAGAAAAATTAAATTAGGATACCTGTCGGCCTAATTATGGACAAAAACGAGAATATATATTTATAAATTTTGAACTTTTAACACTTTATTATCTATACCACTTTTAAATGCTTCTCTTATAATTCTATAATTGCACGTGCACTAGTATGTAGTTCTCAATTGTATAAAAGCGGCGATTTAATAAAGACTTGTAAAATTTAAATAAAATAAAATTTATTATAGAGCATATGATTCAATCAATTCACCGTGATAATTTTTATTATACAAACGGTTGTAACTTGCAATGTACGATCAATTATCATGTAATACCATTTGTACAAAATGAGCTACTTAATTTTACTCATTTGCACAAAAGAAAAATTGTTACACTTGTTTCATTTATTTTTTCTTATTACATGCACACAAAGAGCGAATTTATCAAAGTAATTGAAAACAATAGCAAAATTGATTTGCTTGTTTGTGCAATTGAACATGGACAACTGATTGCAAGGTACAATAATTGGATGTATATGAAAAAGTTGATTAGCTAGTATCTATGATAACTATAATGTAGACATTTAAAAATGTCTCCTCAAAATCAAACCCGATGATGAACAACTTTTCACCGCCATTATTGGTCGGGTTAAGTATTTAATCTTGGGAGTGCTTAAAACCCTATTCAGTCAAACATAGCCTGCAAATCAGTCAACAGATTAGTCCAAATGTTTATTCAAACTCAGTCCAATCCACATTTCAGCCCAAACCTTTTTTAATTCATTTCGTGTTATTTATTAATTAAGCCCGATTAATAAATAAAATAAAAAAAACCCTAAGCCTGAAATAAGTCCGTAACTTTGAAACGGCGCTTAATTTATCACGTGCTTAATGCAAATTTAAAGATAAAAATGAACCTAGACAATTTTCCAGAAAACCAAATGCCGCGACACGGCAACATTTGCCGCGTCACGGCAAATTCTACCGTTACACGTCAATTTTTAGGTTTAATTTCTCTGCGGCGCTTCAATTCTAGGGTTCAGTGCTTCACCCCTCATATTTTCTCTATAAATACGAGGCTAATTTCTTAGTTTCAAGGACCAAGAACAATTCTCTCTTTCCCTCTTATACACCAAATCATTCTTTCTCTCTTATGCTTTAGCCTAAACACTAGCCTTCCCTATTCTTCAACAATACATCCCCTAAGCACTCCCCGGAGTCTGTACTTTACCCGAGGTTCTAAATTTAAACCAAGGCGTGAAAGGTAGAACTGTTTGAGGGTTTGGCCCCAAATGAACTCTACTTTTATTTTATTTAATTTCCATTTTATTTATTTTTATCGAAGTTACTAACAATTTATTCATGATGTAGCAATTTAAAGGAGCGCACGGAACATGAGTAATTAATTAATTTAATTACTTATTTTATTTTATATTGCTAGTATCATGATTAGGGTTATTATGATTTGATTTGACTAACATTATTATGACTAAAATGCTCCCAATGTTAATGATGGTTTTATTATTGTATTGATCACCATATTGCATGTTTAAAGGGAATATGTAATTGAATATAACGTTTAATAAGATAATTTGGATGACCAGTTTAGGTTCCTCTTTAATCTCGTTGTTTAATTAAAGTGCTCATTAATAATTAGAATTATATGTTGCATTAACATTCAACCAATTTAGCTTAATAATAGTTTGGAGCAAATTGAATCTTTGTTTGTATGCCTTTGAGATCGCAAGAAATACTTTTCACAATAAGAGTAGAGGCCAATACGGGCGAATGTGATTCCATGACTCACTTCGTGCCATCATCCCCAATCCTCCTTTCGTGGTTCCGAACCATATGGAGTTATTAATCTCATGGATTACGAATGGGATGTAACCTTCACGGGTCAATCGTTGTTGTCTATGGTTGTCCCTTATCGTGGTTGCCTTAAATGATCCGTGAACGGTTTACAAGTTCCTTAAAAACTTGTTGGCGGCTCTCTACTTTGCTTTGTCCCTAACCGTATATGTCAATTCCCACTTCCTATGATTGCCAAGCATATTCACAACATGCTTAACGTATGTAGGCGCGCTTTGAATGACGCCTACACATACCTTACGTATTTACAAATGTAATGTATACCAATAAAATACATCAGCATGTGTGTGATCTCCTCCATGATAAATTTTCTTTCAAAGTTTTTTCCCTTTCTTTATTTTGCCAATTACATTAATTGAAATTATTCAATACAATACAATATTTTCCTTCCTATTTGGCTAATATTACATACTAGGTTAGGTTCCGTGCCATGCACGATAATTTTCAATAACTATTAATTAATAATAATAATAAAAAAAAGAATCTTATGAAAGAGTCTATTATTAGCAAAATAGATATTTTAAAATAAGCATATATTTATATTTATATATAGTATATTTCACCAACATATTTATATCATTTTCTTCTTATTAACCAAATGAATTTTTTAACAATATGTATCTAACCCGTAAATAGATCTTTTATTTTTTATTTTTTTTTATTTTTTATTTTTTTTTACACACTGTTATTCATACTCTGTTATGTAATATTTATTTTGGGAAATTCTCAATGGTGACCCCCAACTTCTGCTATGCACCAATGGTGTCCTCCCCCTTTTTTTTATCATACAAAATGACCTTAGTTAAAAATATTTCATCTCACTCATAACCTTATTTCATTAAATATAAACTAGTGTTAGATTTATATTAAAAAAAAAATAAAAAAAATAAAAAAAATTAACCCCAACCTTCCTAAAAACCAGCCACCATCTCCCTTCCGGTGACACTACCCCAGGTTCCTCCGATCGCCGGCGACGCTACCTGTAATACCCCAATAATTCTCTCTAAAAAACCTGTAAATACCTTTAACAATTTGCAAGAGAACTACTGACGTGCTACCGCCACGTGTTCAAATGTTAAGGCTGCTTCAGAATTTAGCAGCGGAAAACTAACTCGGTTATAAATAAGTTTCAAAACCAATAATCAAAACCAAATTTAGTCTTACAAGGTCGAAACCATTAAGGCCCTTATTCAAATCCCAACAAAAGTAGTAAATAAATCAAACCATAGTTAAAATAAATCCAAACTCATGAAATGAAATATACCGTCGAAATATCTAACACTCCACTCAAAATCCCATCACCTTGATGCAAGTTTTGATTATGTAAAAACCTGTGATTAATCTGCTCCCCAATATTACAAGTGTAAAAATTGGATCATTACAGGGTCATTGAAGGGCGAAGGCCATGACCAAGAAAGAGACACATAAAAGCACGCAATCAGCAACGCTGAGTACATACAAGCTATAAGATATGGCAAAGAATCCCTAGCATATTACTAGAAATCAATCAGCACACACAATTTAATTATTGACCCAAACACATGCCCCAACTGTTAACACTACTAAAACTTCACTAATTACTAACGATAATTCATTTCATTTCATTCATTGATTGGATTAAGCAATAGACAAGGTTGTCTCCCCATGCTCCATTTCGGAATATCAATAAAAGAAAAACCCCATACCTCCTTTCGAAAACATCAATAAACATCCAATGGCAGACGGGCACGACTCCGTGGCCATAACTAGTATGAGATATCATCTAACTCCTTATAGTTTTAAAAAATATTTGAAAACAAGAGACTTGTAGATCAGACGGCCTCTAAAAAGTACACGACTAATACCCCGTGTACCCCAACCCCTGTTTGTCATTACTCTAGATGTGCACAAATCCAGAGTTTTATTGCTCATCCTTTTTGCACTTTACATGATTTACCAGTTTAAACTTGGTGATGACTCTAATGCAAAATTATACAACCAATCATACATCAATCATTCAAGCAATTCAAATTCCCAATTCAATTCTTGATTTATTAGTGACAAACAATATTTATTATTAAATCCCTTAACTACCCCGGTATATAAACACCTTAGCTGCATAAGGCACCTCAAATCATCAACCTCGTCTTATAAGACTTTAATTTTCCCTTTACTCATTCCATTTCAATTATCATGAACGAGTAATAAAATAATTCATTCCACATATTCACGTACATTTGCCTCTAAGCTCATCTTGCAAGTTAATGCATAAATAATACTTACAAGATAAATTAATGCGCATTTCTCATACATGAAACAAAACCAATCATCACATTAATCACCAATCAAACTTACTACCATACAATTCCAACCAATCCACAAGTTTCCTAACATGATTCTAAATCTTTCAAGTCCTTAAACATGCTCCTAAAGTCAAGGTTTTCGTATCCTTGTGCGTACCTTGAGTAAACGAGTTGGTTGGCCACTTTAGGTACTAGAAATCGCCTTCTACAAAGTCCTCTCCTAAACCAAACAATAACAATTCAATCAATACCTTAAAACCTTACTTACTTACTTTACAACAATACTAACTTACTTTAAAACCTTCAAAATTCAATTTAACAACACATTAAAACCTTCCCTTTTACTAGAATTAAAAGCTTATATATAGTTCTTTAAGTTTCCCACATAATAACCTTAAAATACATACTTATTCATGAAATTACAGCTAGTTTAGAGCTTTAGAAAAATCTGAAAATTTATTTTACACATGAAATCTTGAAATTATAGAAATCTTTGTCACTACATACATTATATAGAAAGTTAGTAGACTTTAAACCCAAAAATTCCTCAATTCAATGTAATTAAAGACTCCAAAAACAATAACCAAAAATCTAAAAATTTATTCTTGCAATTAAACTTTAAAGTTCCAAACTTTATAATCATAAAATAACCACAACCTTTGTTTAAATAAATTAGAAACTTGAAACACATGAAATCAATACAATTTAAACCCAAGATTAAAACTTTAATAATCCGAAAATTTATTTTAAACATTAAACCTTCGTTAAAAATCAAAAACTGCACGAAAACCATATTTAGAGGTTGAATTTGGCCACGTGAGGGTGGTACTCACCACCAAAGGTAGTAATTTTGATTAAAACGTCGTTTACACACGAAAAACACTATTTTATTGTAAAAATCGGACGAGTTAGAATCTAAATGTGATTAAAAAAAAATAAGAACGGAGATCAGAAGTTGATTACGGAAAACTGAAAATTTGTTTTTGAATTAAACATCATCATGATCATAGTATAATTACAATATAATCATGCTTTAATTAAATAACTTGTAGAACACAGTTTAAAACCCCAAAACATGAAAAATAACATTGTTAAGCCCTAATTTTATGAACAAAATTTCTGAAATTTTAAAGTGTATAATAAGATTCATAAAACTCTTACTTTAAGATAAATTATCACATGATTAAACCATTAAAATCAATTAACAATTTCATAAAAATAATTATCAAAACAATGAAGGAATTGGGCCTCATGAAAATAATGGGCCAATTATATAAATAAATGGGTTAGGCTTTGTTTTTATGATAATGGGTTGTAGGATATAGGTTCAAAAAATAATTTAGCCTAAAATAATTTTTGACCCAATTAATAATTTGAAACTTTTAAAATTAAATTCTAGAAAAAATACAAATAAATATTATAAATAAAATAAAATTTCATTTATAAAATATTTAAATATACAGGGGATTACACTACCCAGGCTCCCCCCGACTGTCGGTGACGCTGCACCAACTCCACCTCGACCACCGCCAAGCCAGATTCCCAAATCCCCGCCCACAACCCTCCCTCCCTCTCCTCTTTCTCGCCGTCACCACCACTAGATCGCCAAACCCAGAACCCCGACACCGCCGAACCCAAACCACGACCACCCCCAAACCATCAAACTACCGATATCTCTCTCTTTCTTCTCTGCCATCTCCTCCACTCTCTCTCTCTTTATCTTCTGCCATCTTCAATCCCTGCCTGGAATCGAAAACGCAAACCTAAACTCACCATCCCTCCTCAACCAAAACCAACCCCACGGAGAAGCGGCGAGAATCGAAGGTTAAAGAAGGAATGGTCAGAGGAGAGAGAGTTGTGAGATTAGGGTTCGAGTCTAGGCGGTGGAAAGGGTGAAGGCGATGGTTCGACGGTTTGGGTGGGAGATCGGCGTTCCAGATTAGGGGGTCAGGTGGCTCCGGTGAGGGTGGAGGTGGTGCTTGCTAAATCTGGTGGGGATGAGGGTGAAGGTGGTGGCTGGGTGGGTGGTTTTTTTTTTTTATTTTTTTTTTCAAAGTTAACCATAGTTAGTTTTTTTTTTTCTTAAATAAATAACACTCATTAATGTTATATGTGAGATAAATTTCTTAGTTAGGGTCACCGTTGAAAATTTTCCTGTTTTTTTTAACAATCAACCGACTTACAATATTTTTTCATATCTTTCTTGGCAAGCTTTTCATATATAATTAAATACAAAAATAAAAAATAAAAAAATATGTGTTGTAATAATGGTAGAGTAGTACATAATAAGATAATAGTATGTATGTCACAAATTAGGTTAAAAATTTGACTTTTTTTTCTTACTTAAGTATATGGTATCAATATATATTGTGGAAGAATACGTTAAATCTTTTTTTATTCTTTTATTTATGTATAGGATCAAAAGTGTTCCTGAATAGATTTTTTTCAAAAAAAAAAAAAAAAACTAAAGGACACACCAAAAAATGACACGTGGCATTTTTGGTGTGTCTTTTAGTATATAGTTATTAGCTTATGCACGGTTTTTTCATCTAAGATTTTTAATTATTTGATTTACTATATTTAATAATTTCAGACAAAATTACAAAAGTTTAATATTTATTTTTTCTTTACTATAATTTATAATGAATTTATTAAATATAAATAAATTGTAAATATGATATTTTTTCCGTTATATAAAATCTTTAATGTGAAATGATAAATTTTTAATTATTTAAATCCTAAATCATTATTCATTGTTTTACCATATCTTTTATTTCGATAGAATCACCAACCTCGTCCACAACCAACCTACTACATCAATGGATAAATTGAACCGTGAAATGTTAGCTAAACTGAAATTGATATAAAATTAAATCTTTACATTTATATAAAATAAATCAATATATTTACCAATAAATGAAAAATTGTTGCGATATAAAATCAAATCTATGCATTGAAATTTTTTCATCATCTCCAAAAATAAGCAAAGTCATCCATATATTAAGTATACAACATATAATCGTATGTCATTACATAAACAAATAATCGTTAAGTATCCTAAATAAATACAATGTAACTAATAATTACAAATATAAATTTAAACATACGATTTTAAAAATTACCCTAACATTGATGACCTAAAACTAACAGAAAATTACTAACACAAAATTCGCTTGATGGGGTTTTGTATTGATATGAAATTTTATTTGTGTCGTATGATGTGTTAGGTTTGCATGTAAAAAAACATTTAGTAAATAAAACATAAACATATAATTGTTGAGTATCCCAAATTAATACAATATAAGTAATAATTAGAAATAATAATTTAAACACAGGATTTTAAAAATTAAGCTAAAAATTACCCGGCCATTGATGACAAAAAATTAACACAAAATTCGCTTGATAGGGTTTTTTATTGGTACGAAATTTTGTTTGTGTCGTATGATGTGTCAATTTATAATGGTAGGTATCACAAATTTTAATTTAATTATAATTAACGAACAAATCGTATTTCTTATCATAAACACTATCAAAATATGTCTTATAATGATAGGTATCAAATTTTAGATTTTTAATTATTTGATTTATTGTATTTAATAATTTCAGACAAAATTACAAAAGTTTAATATTTTTTTTTACTATAATTTATAATGAATTTATAAAATATAAATAAATTGTAAATATGATATTTTTTCCGTTATATAAAATCTTTAACGTGAAATGATAAATTTTTAATAATTTAAATCCTAAATCACTATTCATTGCTTTACCATATCTTTTGTTTCGATAGAATCACCAACCTCGTTTGATATAAATTAAAATCCTATGGTTAAATAGAAATACTATTCATTGTTTTAAAAATATTGGTAAACATAGAAATACTAATTTAAACATAGGATTTTAAAAATTAAGCTAAAAATTACCCGGCCATTGATGACCAAAAATTAACACAAAATTACTAACACAAAATTTGCTCGATGGGGTTTTTTATTGATACGAAATTTTGTTTGTATCGTATGATGTGTCAATTTATCTTAACGAACAATTTGTATTTCTTATCATAAATACTATCAAAATTTATCTTATAATGATAGGTATCAAACTTTATTATAAGCGTTTATCATTTAAATATTTCTTAATATATTTTTTTGGATTTCTTATACTCGTAGTATTGAATTAATAAATTTATCTTTTCCTATATTTTTATTTTATTTTTTTTCGTTTATATAATTTAATTCGTGGATTTTATCTACGTGGCATTAAAATTTTAGATATATCAAATCTAATTCGTTACTTTTATCTAGGTGGCGACATAATTTTTTAATTCAAAAATAAAATACAAATCTTTCTTCTCATTGGTCGAAATAAGTATATTTCTTATGTGACGCTCCGAATGCTCTCCAAAAATGCCTACTTTATTTATATAATATAATATATATTATTGATTGATTGATTGATACGTTGAACTAAAATATATTATTTCAAAATTTTCTCTTCTTATTTCCCTTTGCCAATTATTAGTATAAATCGTTCAATCCATTACAATAACTTTCTTCCTATTTGGCTAATATATTTATGTATACATTGAACTAAAATAAGTTATTTCAATTTTTTTTTCCTTTGCCAATTATTCGTAGAAAGCATTATTCAATACATTGCAATAGTTTTCTTCATGTTTGGCTAATATGTTAATTACATGTACGTTGAACTAAAGTATTTTTATTTCATAAATTACATATCTTTATTCCTTTTTATCTATCATATGCATCATTATATATTAGGTATTTGCAATAAAAAAAGGATAAACTTAGATAAGGTAATATATCAAAACACAATAATTATACATTAAAATAAAATATACACACACCATTACATGTATTTAAACTTAATTTATTATCTTTTAATGGGTAATTGACAACTAAATAAAGAAAATGATATTTCTCCCTATCCATAATATGTTCTCAAAAGTCTCCCCCCCCCCCAAAAAAAATGGTCTCAAAATCAGAAATTAAAATCAATATCTTGTGTTTTTTTTTTTTTATCTATTTTAAAGTAAAATAATTCCGCAGTTGAGTTGTGTGATATAAGCGAATATATGATGTATTGATGTGCAAACATTCTAGGAGTATAACTACAAATATATACAATTAATAAAGCAAACAAAATAAAAATTTATTGGGGTGTATTCTATTTACTTGATCCACAACTTATCAAAACTTTTAGTTGTAATTTGAATATGAGTAATCCAATTTTATCCTTATCCAAACTCATATTTACTGAATTTATCTTATTTATTATTTTTTTTTTCGGAGTGAAAATAAGATGAATAGGACGATCCCATTTTTTTTTTTTTAAGACAATAGGACGATCCCATTAGATACATAAGAATCATTCAAGATCATTTCCTTATTAACAAGATAATATAATAGAAAATAGTTGTACACTTAACTAGAATCATGATTGAATTGAATTTATTTTGGGATCGATTATATAAAGATTTATTTTTTAATAATCTAAATATATATAGAACATTATTACATTGATAAAAGCAACATATTCCTAGCTCCTAAGCTGTTCGTCATTCATAAATTTTAGTTAGTTAATTACTACGTATCTGAGTATTTGTTATGGCCTAATTAGGGGTAAAAATAACTACGCTACTTAATTAATTAAAGATACGGAGAAAAGAAAAAAAAAAAAAAAAAACTTGTTGACTTGTTCTAAAGAACACAAAAATATTATATTGTAACTTTTAATTTATCCATCTGATCAACCATCAATTTCTTGTATGATATTACATTAATAAAAGCAACATATTCCTCCTAAGTTGTTCTTGATTCATAAATTTTACTTACTTACTACGTATATAATGAGTAATTGTTGTGGCCTAATTAGGGGTAAATATAGCTACGTTGCTTAATTAAAGATATATGAAAAAAAATAAAAAAAATTTGTTCTAAACAACACAAAAAGGTTATATTTTAACTTTAAATTTATCCATCTCAACCATCAATATCTTGTACAATATTAAAATAGTTATGGC
The DNA here is from genome assembly GCF_001683475.1 of Chenopodium quinoa. NCBI lineage: Eukaryota > Viridiplantae > Streptophyta > Magnoliopsida > Caryophyllales > Amaranthaceae > Chenopodium > Chenopodium quinoa. The sequence continues at coordinate 1,214,654 of NW_018743175.1, forward strand.
TTTTGTCTTAAAAATGACTAACTTAGCAGATAGTTTGTGCAAACTTCTCAAATGGAGGGGGCTCAAATAAAAGGTTAAGGCTTAAGAGGAGAGAGAATATTGTGTAAAGAGAGCTCCTTTTGGAAATATTATTACATGTAAAAATAAACTCATGACTAATATAAATTTCATGTAGTGGTTTACATTGTTCTGCTAGATAACACAGTAATCAACAACAAAAAAAAAAATATTAAGAAAAAAACACTTTTATAGTTTTCACTATACCACCCCTATTTAGTACAACCACAAGATGAGATTATATAAAGAATAGAAAATTCAATTACCATTTTATTTAATAAAACTACAACCACAAATATGAGATAACAAATTGTAAAACAACAACTCCTAATTTTGACGGTTAAACCTAAAACAACCCTAGTTAAACAAAAAACAGACGGAGTAGTAAAAATACACCCCGTGTGACGACCAACAAAGAATTAGCATATAAACAAAAACTAATCTAGGGAATCAATATGCAAAGAATACATATTAGCCTATTTGGTGATTAGTAACTAAAATTAGAATTGGCATATATGCAACATATGTTGGACTTCTAAAACAACATCGTATAATTAACAACATTGTTAGTGGAGAAGATCCTTGATTTGCTGTTTAATTGATGGATCTGCCTCATAATCTTCATACTGCTCTTCAATTATTGAAAGAAGTTCCAAGGGAACTAAGCACTGCTCCTTTGCATAGAGCTTCTCTTGAACAAAACTTGATGACAAAATTGGAAGGTTGCTTAATTTGGCTTTTTGGTCATTATCCTGCAAAAATAGACAAATCCAAATATATAGTCAAGTCAGATTACGAATTCATAGTGTACACTAGCGAACAAATTTAAATTCAATAAACTTGTATTAGGGGTCGTGTTTTGACCATTAATTTATCTTCATCAACATTGATTAGAATATTACGTATTGTAGTTCTAGTTCACAATAACAATTACAAACCATATTATAACATGTGTATAAATAAAAAAAAAATGGTGAAAATAATACCTCGAAAGTGACAAAAAAAATAAAGAAGTTAGCCAAATGGTAACTGTTTTCCTATTGTTATGCCTAAAATAGTGGTTTTAATTTTGACAGCTGAATAATTCATAACAAATTTTTACTTTGGTCACAAGCTTGTCTAATAACTGCCATAGCAGTCAAAGCACTAACAAAATTAGTAAGAAAAAAAAAAAAAAAAAGCTGAAATGCAAAATCAATTTAATAACTCTCTGATAATAATAATCTATCTCTAAAAACACAGACAATAAATGAAATAAGGATAACAAATGTTTGCAAAATCAACTACTAAATCGATAATGTTCCAAAAGAAACTGTCATGTTAGTACAAATATTGTTTCATTAATTGTTACAAGAGAGCAACTTTTGAAAGGAAAAATAGGGGAGCAATTCAACATGTTTTGATAAGATATGATAGCATGACTATTATATACAAGTATATAGTGAGTCACTCTCATTATTGTACTATTGCAATCAATATTTGACTCAATCATTGTTGGAGCTCAATCAATGCGCGACGCATCAAGAGAACTCAGCTTGACTCAATCCGAAAAAAATAACGTAATACTTTATACTAATGACTCAATTCGAACGATTTGTTTGTCACCTCTAAATCTTGTCTAAGAACAATATTAGATACTGTATTGCTTTTATATAAACAACAATGTGCAATAATGCAATTCTAATTAATACTAAATCATGACTATCTATTAAAAAAAAAAAAAAAAAAACAGCTGAAAAAATTGGAAATAAAATAGCTGAAATTATTAAAATGAGTAACAACTAAATAAAAATTACCTCTTGTAATGTTTTGATAGACTGAAGAATTCCCATTTGAGCTTGCATGAACTGGACATATTTAGCAGCAGCTTGAAGCATTTCAGCAGTATTCATCTTATTACCTCCAGGAATCAACTTCCCTAATTCCTGAGTCTTCTCAGTAATCTTCCTCCTCCTTTCTCTAGCTGCCTTACTCTGGGCCGATATCGCCTTCGCCTTATTTCCATTACTCCCATACCCTTCATTAAAATTAGCTCCACCCTCATTACCACTACAACAATAACCATAATTGTGAGTTTTGTTAAAATTATCATTCACATAATCCATACCAAACTCGGGAACCGTGAAAGCTTCAGGAATGTAGGGCTCATTAAAACAGGGGAGTTGAGCTGCAACCCTCTGTTTCCTGTAAAAAGGGGTGAATTGAGAGGAGTAATAATCATCCTCAAATGAGAGAATTTCCTCGGCCGGAACGATCACGGGAGGTTGGAAATCGACATACGAGAAAGGGGAGGAGTTGTTATTGCAGTTCTGAATGTTGCAATCGTAGTTAAATTCAAGCTGTTGTAAAGGGAGAGGATCAAACAGGGGTTCATCGAAGTCGAAAAGTGAAGGAGGCAGAGGATCAAAACAGAGGAGCTCTGTTTCATTAGGTGGTGAAAGAATGTTGTTAGGATCTTGGAAATGAAGTTGGTGAAAAGGGTAAGATTGGTTAAGGAAGTAGTTAGGATTTTGCCAATCTAAAGCCATAATTATGGTTAGCTGGTGTTAAGATTTGTTGTCTAAGCTGAGGTAAAACAGGGGATTTAAGAGAGAAAGAAGACTGAGCAAAGACTAAGTACAGAGTAGAGTAGAGAGAATGAGAGGAGAAAGAATAATAACTGCTATAAACTGCTAGAGAGAGAAAGAGAGGAAGAGGAGAGAGAAAGAGAGAGTGAGAAGTGGGAGAATAACTGTCACTATACTTTTGGAGGATCCGAGGTTTGAGCAGTTAGGGTTTTCAGGGAGTATATAACATATATTTTTTTTAATTATTTTTTAGAGGTTGGGGCTAATGCAAAATTATAATGTGTAATTATCTATTTATCTTAAAAAATCCGATGATCTTAATTTATTTTTTTTTGACAATGATGATCTTAATTCAAAGATTAATGACATAGTATAGGAAAATGAAAAAGGACTACATATTAAAGCTAAAAATGTAAAAATTAAATTAAACTCTAATTACTCTATAAATTGTTTGATGCGTTATTTTGTCGTGCATTATAAAACTAATATGGAGTACTTAGAAAATATATTAAATGTTTATATGTAGCCTTACGCAATTCTTAATTAAAATATTTGTGTTTTTGAATAGAGTTTTTCATAAATTAAACAATTCAACTTTTATTTGGTTCATTAGAAAAGGTTTGGATAACGGGCTTATATTGCTAGAATTCTATGTCCCATACAACATAGGCTAAAATCTTTAATTTTAATTCTAACAACTAAAGTGAAATTCATGTTAAAATCCAACATAGTATGTCTACCATATTTTAATAGATGGGCCGCCTCATGTAAATAATAATGTAATCTAATATAGAATACATTTTAATAAAGTCTTCTTCAGTTCTTCTAATTATTGGGTTAAGTTTTTGTAAATTCTAATTGCTCAATTGAATTTTGTACTAGTTTTTCCTACCTTTATTATTGGGTTTTCTTTGTTTTTTTGTTGGACACTTGGACTAGTTATATAACAACTCACTTTTATTTGAATGATAATGTAAGGGCTTCAAAAGGCATGGATCATGACTCATGAGCTACAGATTATACTTAAAGCCGGTCCAATATCATTTTAGATTTATGCCCATACAATAAAGTAAGCTACTTGATGATTTTTTTTTTTTAAAAATACTTGTATACTTGATAGATTTGAGCCCATTTTACATTCAACAAATAAAAAATACTCCTATATGAAGTGAATATTTGGAAAGTAATTATCATCTTTATGGCATTTAAAAAAAAAAAATTGTATTTATTGCTTAATTTTCCTCAAAAATAAAAATAAAATTGTATTAATTGGTTAACCATAACTTAAATGTTTAATTTTAGAATATAATACATACATTTGTCATAAATATTATAGTACAAGTACCACTTTAATTTTTATATCCGTCAATAATAATAAAAGTTGGTGTAAATAAAAGTAACCCGAGTTTAAAAAGCAAAGAATGCTACGGAGTACATCTATCCGATGGATAATACAATAAGGGTTAATTCTCAATTATACGATAGTTTAATTAATTTATGAAGTAATTAACAAGATTTAAAAACTTCATTAGCATAATTAAAAAAAAAAAACCTTCATTAGCATAAGCAGGCAAGCAGCACTATTTAAGTCCATATAATTTACTGCTGTATTTACTGTATTTAAGTTGAAAATTAATTATACTTGTGTAAAAAAAAAACCCTCAGTTTTCTTGCTGAGTACTCAATATCTGTGACATTGTTTAGTGGGAATATTCCTTAACTAACTCGGCCATATTAATCTCTGAAATCATTCCTTAATTTTCTGTCTTCTTCCCCAATCCACGCCCTCTCTAATTTGACTATTCCTCTTTCCTATAATTTCTCCCTAATCATTTTTCACACCCCTTGCGAATTCAATTCTTGTAATTTTACTTTAATTGTATTTGTATATTAGGGTTTGTCACACATTATATGATGTTAAAAAAAAGTTATTAAGATTATAATCAAATAAAAATAGATGGATTAATTCGCAAACAAACTACAGTCTAAAATGTCTATGACAGCCTTCAGTCGTAATTTGAGTGCCGTAGTACGCATAGTCATAAAAATAGATTTTTACGACGGTGTTTTGGAATGTCCGCGACGATATTCTAACAGTCACAAATAATATTCAATGACGGCCCAATAACCATCACGACGTTATGACGGCCAGAAAACCGTCTTTGTAAGACACAGAGTTTGGATTTTAGGGATAGATTGTAACTGAAAGCATGTGGATTCATGAACTAAAAAGGACCTAGAAAACTCCTGTACAAAGTAACTAGGCAGAAGATTAGTAAAAGTCTAGGTATGCAGCATCCTAATACATTTTCCTGGGAAAATTGAACTTCTAACATGTGATCATGGAACGCGCTCGATATGTTCTCATCATACAGGCAGTAGAAAATCAAAAGCTATCAAACCCACCAAGGTTTTGTAGCTAGTCCTTCTGAGAATACATATCTAAATTTAGAGCTGTATGGTAACCACTCTATTACCTGAGATGCTTTCTTGCAGTACTTTGAATCAAGGCATCGCTGAATTGTGTCTTGGAGCTTCTTATCAACATTCTTGCAAACCCATTTGAGAAGTTCGTCAGATCCCATGGAAGCTTCTCTCGAATACCTTTCGAGCATCTTTGGCAGAAATACTTTCTTTGATTTCTTTATAATTATGTTGGATACAAGAAACTCCCTCTTTGCCTGTTCTAACTCGTCTTTGACATTGGCTGCTGTGTAGACCTTCAGCTGGATGTCATAGATACATAACTTTATACATCATGAGTAATAATACATAATTGGAAATTGGGGCAGATTAAACTACATAGGTAATCAGAAAAACAGAAGCAGACTGACAGAGCAAATTATAAATGCAAAAAGTTTCCATGGTTTAGGAACACATTAATTAGAATTATCAAAGCCCAAATGTTTCAGATAAATGTCTGGCTAATTTTGTCCTAAGCCGCATGATAGACCTTAATCACCTTATCAATTGTGATTAATGCATTCAAGTCAGTCCCATTTATACGACAGTAAAGATTGAGACTTGGTGTTTATGGTTTATAACACAATTATAGATAATGGAGGTAGTCCAAGAGCAAGGAAGTTACCACAGGATCGGAGTAGGCTCCAGTGCAGAGTGCAAAGCAAACAAGGGATTGTGAATCAGGAAAACTGAGTTTTGAGCTAAGGAGTTGCTTCTCATCTCCAGATTTCTTTCTAAAGGCAGTCGATAGAAAGGTTTCAACCCACTGAACAAACAAATACTACTTAGTGAAGGCATGTTTTTCTTTGACTCCTATGCAACTGAATCAAAAAGATTGCATAGATGATGCTGATAAACAATAACAAAAATTTAAAAATTGTGAAAATGCAAGAATATCATCCAAGCAGACATAGGAAATTATCCTGCAACCAAATTCAAACACCACATACATCAAGTAATCTTCTAGCTGGTGAATCAGAATCACAGTAAAAAAAATCCTTTCAGCAACAACTCTATTATCTAATCTTTTCCAGTTAAAATTTTAGTTTGATTTCACACCACTGTTTTCTCTTTCCATGTTTCACAAGGAAAAGGAAATGAAAGATGCTCCTGTACAAACTTTTCTACAAGGGAAGGATGCCAGTTTACCATTCTCTCATTCAGATCCCTCCAACGCAATTTGGCAGGCACATATTTATTTTCAAAGATGTGAGTAAATATCAGTCTAACAGGATAGAGGAGGTGAAATCAATAGATGAAGAGCAGTACATTACTCAATTCCAAAAAGAATGTCTCTTGATGTTAGCGTTGAGTTTAAAGAAATATTAGAAGTTTTGAGGAAAAAAAAAAAACCTAGTTTCTGTATGGATATCGAAAGAGAGAGAGAAGGGCATAAATAGGAAGGTTCGAATAAGTACAAAAAAAATACACATACATCATCATTAATTTTAGGGATAGTAAAGTCAATTTAAGGACAGCTAACAACACATAGTGATTCTTTAGCATTATTTTGAATATTAACAAAAATTTTAAGGTAAAAGCACATGGATCAAGTATCAGGACACAAGCAGTTTGCCAGTTACAATCTGGAAACTACAATCCGTAAGCTATATAACTAATAGAGAATAGCCAGAAGCAATTACCCCACCAACTCAAGGTGTACGAAAGCAGAAGATTGAGTGTTCTATGGCATTTGCAGTGACAACTATGCCACCAATGTTGTAGCCCGCCTGCACTACACAGAGTAACCTGTCAATTCATCAGGTTGTATGATGTAAAAATTTGTGAAAAAACAGAACTATTATTGAATCATTAAGCTAAGAGACTAATAGTATCATTGAGAATAAGAGCTTTAGCAAACCCTTTAATGATTTTTTTTTTTTTTTTTTTTTTTTTTGTATTTTCAGCTATTTGAGAAGCCAACCTCCCAGATATAAACACCAATACAATTATTTAAAGGCATTTCTTAAGAATAATGCTGATTGAAACATTACTACAGCTATCACTAAGTTAAAAATAAAAGAAATTTGGTCAAAGGTAAAGCAAAAAACACAAAGGTATCTGAATCATGAATCATGCCTGACAACTGTTGAGAGTCTATCAAAATTAAAATGACTTGTGGTATCATCCACTCCAGGTACAAAGATAAAAGGCCACCCTTACCCCTTTACAAGATTAAGGGTCTTGTTTTGTTCACCTTATTTCCACTTATTTTAGGGTTAATATAAGTTGAGATAAATTAAAATAAGGATTAATAGGTTTTGATCAATCTATCAATCAAAGCCTTAATCCCATAAATGGGGTCGGCTAAAGGAGGCAAGTGTTGCAACACTTGCCTCTTTTGTTTGTTTCTAATTCTTATTATGGCATCGGTCTTCACAATTATTTTATTGTTTCTTTTTCTAACCCCACTTGCATTAATTCTTTATTATTTCTCTCTTCCACAACAAATAAAAATACCTTCATAGGCCCCATTGGCTCTACATGTAGATTAGTTTATTCAATTCAATATACTAAGCCACAACTCCACAAGCTTTCCTAAAACTACACGCAAACACATGTATTGCAAGTATTTAAGAATAGAGGGAGTAGTACAGGTTCTAGAAAAATAAGTTTAAATAGTTTTCATAATGGGTCACCAAAGTTCAATTTACAACTAAAATGAGTAAAATAAGTTATAGTAAGTAAAAGCCAAGCGAATAATCTCAAACCCAGCTTTTAAGTTGCTTAGTTGGGTTGACAAAATGTTGCAATTTATTATTTGGTTCCCTTTGAAGCAGCAGGATCTAAAAGAACCCTTGAAAGGAGGATGCCATTGGAATTGCAGGAAAGGAAAAAAAGTTTCTTTAAAATTAAAGTGACTTTGTTTGCAAGGGGCACATTGCTTAAAATGCCAAATAATTTCCCTTGTCATTAAAGGTATAAAGCATGAGTTGATACATCAATAAGAACATCATGTAATTGCACTACCTTGTGAAACAGAGCTAGTCTTCTCAGAGAGCTATGGGGGATTCCATACGCTAAATATGCCTGCAAAATACAAGGATCAAAGAGTTACAATAAATATATATAACATGCAAACTTAATATACAATTATGAGTGAATTATAATGTAATCCATACATGCATTATGAGTGAATTATAGATGTTGATCCAAAATGCAATTTGGGCTTCGACTTCCATTTGGCTCACATTAACCCTTTTAAGTTGCTCAACGAGTGCTCTGCAAGCGGAAATAAAGGTTTGTGTTCAAAATTTACACACATTGTAGAAGTTTCATGTGTGTACCATACGTCAGAAGTAACAAACATTTACACCACTGATCAGAGAAAATAAACAGTGATATAGTAAACCTGAAATTTACAAGTATTCATGGATCTAAGATCCAAACCTTTAATTTGAGAAAAAAAAAAAACAGCTGAATGACAGCATCTCTATCCTAAGTTCCAAATACCCTTTTGCAAAGCAATTGGATTGTAAAACACAAACTCATACACAGCACATTACGGTTTTGAGTTTGACCACATGTAAGGAGCCATTGCCAGTTTGCCACTAATGAGGGAACCAACCTATAGCTGGTGATTGCATAAGATGCACGAGAAACTTGTTTTTTGTCAGTTGGCATTGAGGATATCTCTAGCATGGATTTCGAAGTATGCTTTTTCTGGCTGCCAAGCTGGGGATTAAAATCACCACAAAACTTTGAGACACCAGATGATTGATGATTCCCTAAATTGTCCGAGTTTGTTGATGTAGCACTGCAAAACCAGCAGTAAACTGCAGCCATACAGTTAACTATTTCCTCAGACAATTTGCTAGGGCACTGATGAAGGTAATCCTTCAATGTTCGAACACCAGAATTCTTTACTATGTCTGATGACTTCCCATGAACCTGGAATTCACAAAAAAGAAATCTAAGGAGCAAAATTATCAAAGTCCAAACTTAGAGGGGAAGGAAGGGGAGGAGGGGTGGGGGGGGGGGGAGGGTGGTTCAGGCACAGCCTAATAAGAAAAAATTACAGCAAGTTGAAGACAGCCGGTCAGTGGCAGATGAAAGAGCCTTTGACTAATTCAGACATTCTATGTTGATCGGACACGGGACACGTGTCCGACCCTTCACTGTCCACTCGGACACTTCCATTAAGAGTAGAGAGGAAAAAAGAGGAGAAACATGAAAGAAAAATACATCTTATTCGAAGACCACCATTGATATAGAGAAGATGGAGAGAAGAAGATAGCCATTTATTAGGAGAATTTACCGAGGAAAGAATTAAAATAAAATAAAAATAAGGTTGGACGTAATGAAAAACTTAAAACTTTTGTAATATATAATCTATTTATATAATTTTAAGTGGCATATTGATGTGTCCCCGTACCCGTGTCCAAATATCGGACAGAGTCCCCGTGTCCTAAAATTTTGGAACTTGCCGGATCGGACACTTGGACATGTGTCCGCGTCCGACACCCGTTCCCGAGTCCATGTAACATAGCAGACATTTAATTCAGCCTTTTGGTAGATGACATCATTACAATAGGACAGATAAATAACTCTAAGGAACTCCTCATCTCCATACATGAAGGCAGGAAATTCAATGCAACGTGATTAAAATAACAACAAAAACAACCCAAGTGCATTCTGTTGATGCTGGTCTAAGGTCTAACCTTCTTAGAGGTTAGGATCTGTTCAGCCATCTGAAAATAAACTTTTGTTTCTGAAACACACTTTTTTTAGAAACTAATTCTAGAGAAAGATTTATTAGGAACATAAATTCTTGCCCACAAAATCTTACAAACACTTATGAGATACGGAAACAGTTTTACATTGTTTGACCAATTGTTTACTAATAAGAGTTTTTGGCATGCTTTGTATATTCTAGTTGCTCAACAGAAATAGAGACAAATACATATAAGGTTACCTAAAGTTACTCATTTTCCCCACCCCTATGATCTTTTTCTTATGTTCTTCACCAACACTGCTAGAACCTCGTGTCACCTCCCATGTTTTCTCCTGCACATTCATCTCAACATACACATCTTTGCTACTCTCGAATTCCTAACATGATCCTTCCTAAATGCCCTGCCTCCAACCCATATGAACCCAAAGCACCTATTTCATCACCTGAATTCATCTTTGTAGTTTTCACTTCTTAAAAAAGTGTGGTGGCCAAGTTTGAGTATATCTAATCTATATAGCTAGATTTGCAGGCCTCAGCTTTAATAAGCCTATCACATCCCAAAAAGGTTAAATACTTGCTTCCCTAACATTGATATCAAAGCAATCATATGAATACAGACTCCACTCTCGAGTTCAATTTGCTGGGGTGGAGCGGGGGCCGGGGGTAGGGTGGGAGGATGGGGGTACAATAAACAAATCTGACGTTTATATCAACAGATATTGAGGGCCATTTTACAAACAGGCCAAATTTAAGTATTACTTCGTATTATTCATAGAATTCATATCAAACCTGCCATACCCCCCTCCCTTTCTACATGAATAAAAGTATCCATTTGCAGCTAATATACCATATGAACATCAAGTGACAATGTTAATGCATGCTACATGATGAAAGTTTCTTTGATTATAATGCATATGTAGATATTGATGTGAAAGTGATACATCATCAGTCTCATAACATCATTTCAAGCATCTTAAACATTACTCGCTATGAAGAGAAGACTATAAATTAAAGAGTTGGCAATTACCATCAAATGTAATTTATGACAATGATTAATATCTGTGCTACATGATGAGGGGATTGTTACAGAAAAATGCATATATAGCTATTTATGTGAAAGTAATAGGTCATCACATCATTTCAAATATCTAGCATCCACTAACTAATCTCTACAAAAGAAGGAAATCAATTATAATCTGGCAATTTCTTTTTTCATTTTGTTGACCAAGACAAGACTTGATAGGGACTCTAGATAGAAATTATTTCTAAAAAATGGTACTAATTCATGATTTGGATTCTAGAAAATACCTTGATCTGGTTAGAACAGGGCTTCTCATTATGGATGTCTATTTTTCCTACACATAATGAGCCATGTTTAATCTTGCCATCTTTCTTTGCAGAAGTGCTTTTTAAAGAAAGACCTCGCAAAGGGAATTTCTTCGAGGAGCAAGTTGCGCTTGAAATTTTGCTAGGATGCTTTCTTGGTTTATTTTTAGTATGAACAGGAGAACTCATGCTAGAGGTTTGCACAGAAGATGGCTGACTGGCACACTGCTCAAAGATGTTCCTGTAAAGAGTTAGAACATGCTGCTCTCTATTGGAAACCTCCTCTTCAAGTAATTCAATCTCGGCAATCAGCTCCTTTGCCTGATAAAACTCAGATAAGTTAACAACAGTAGTTCCCAATATTAAGACGCCCAAAAGACAAAATAACCATTAACTTGCACCTTCTACTTTCTTAATAAAAAAATATTCCACAAAGTACAATTAAGCAAAAGGATTCAAGCTCCTAAGTCAACTATGCCACTAGTGGATAAAGGCATGGTTTTATTGGGGACCCTAATGCAACTAATTACTCACAAATTCATGTTAATTAAATTCCTATATTATAAGATCTATATTGTTCATTTGTATTGATATTTGTTCCAAGTTTCCTCATTGATCAAAGCTAATATAATTTCAAACATTTCTGCAAGTGGGAGTCATTAAGCATTAGTAGGTTTACAGAATTAGAGGCTTTGTTTTACCTGAGAGGCAAGATGCCTATGACCTGGTGACAAAGCACTAGAAGCCCGACCGATTGCTTTCTCCAGCATAATGCGCATAGACTTCTCTTGCTGCAAACGTGATTGTAGCAAATATACCTGCAATTAGCATTACACCATGCAGAATTATGTTAAGCACGTTATATAACAATCATGTAACAAGTTGAGATTCCTATTTCATAAGCAACAGTATCACAAGTTCAAGTGATCCTTGCCCAAGACGCATTTGTAAACTCAAATACTTCAGAACAAGACATCTATCCCTTTCTATTTAAAGTGAGATTAGTATTCTTTCAACATTAGGATTATATAGTTAAATTCATTCAACAAAGTAACTTACATCCTTTTCCAAAGAGGCACGGTGATTTGATGAGCTTGTACTCGAATCAATGGATCGCCCATTATGAGGGGTTTCAGAGCCACAGGTCCTTGATGAAAACGGTGAGTCCTATGAGCAACAAGAACCCAAAACAAACATGTAACTCGTCAAAGTAAATCATACTCATCATCTATAAACATATAGGCAGATAACAAGATTCAAATTTTCAACATATAAATTTGTAACAATTTTAACCATCTTAGCCCGACCATCAAACAGTGAAGCTACATTCAAAACTAATAAAAAGGGAATGTGGTCTTACAAGTGATAAATCATGGTTGCAGTCAATAGAATAAGGAACTCCAAATCTTGATATATCAGCTTTCTTGTCTGAAGCACTGAAGTGAGAAAAAATGGAGACATTTAGGCAGCGATATATACACCCCAATATGGTATACTACTCTACTAATACATCAATATGTTCTCATTTGGAGTACTACTACTTAATAGCATCCAAACTAGCATCATGTACATCACATATCAACACAAATTATTCCATGCTAAATTGAAATAAGCACCCATCAGTTTACTGCATTGCAGGATTACCATTTATAATAACTTTAAAGCTTTATATTTACCAAGATCTAAGAACAATTCACAGCCAATGGTAAGCAGAACAAAGTCCGAAAATTTTAATGCCAAGCATTGTCAACAAATTTGACAGACAATCCTAGCAGCTATAAAGGGAAGATAATTCAGACTCACTTCAAATTGTCATATGCCAAACCATATATTAGTGTCTAGTAAGTATAAACTGGCACAAAACTACAAAACACAAATATATAGACTAAAGTACTGGCCCATGAATATATGCATAAGTGCACAACAAATTAAGTACCATATTTCAACAACCCAATTGAACAAAATAAACAAATCAACTTAACTAGATTTCATCAGTTATAATTATTTTAAAAAATTATTTAAAACATAACCAAAGAAAATTAACAATAAAATAGTAGGCATATAATAAGTAATGTTGTAACCTCCTTGAACGCCTATGGTGAAATGAAACCCCATTCTCACCCCTCCCACCAACACAATCATCTTTACCTATGCTCAAACCCTCCATTAAAAACCTCAAAAGATTGAATTTTTTTTTTTTCCTGGGTTTCTCTTAAACAGTTAAAATTGTACCAAAAAAAACCCTCATTTCCAATTCCCAACAACTAAAAAAGGTAAAATAGGTGAACAAATTAAAACCAATTCACTGTTCTCCAACTAACAAAATTGAAGTAGAGTTAGTGTAGTAAATGTTGAAGGACAACTGATAAAGACTACTCAATCAATTTTCACATTAAATATAAAAAAGTTGGAGGTAAAAATTTGAAATTGATTAAATTTATTTGTTTTTTTTAAAGAAAAATGATTTAGAGTTGAGAACCCAGTAAATAGACAACACGAATTACCTTAAAAAAAGTGGGACAAAAGAGCAAAATTTGAACAAAACAGAAGTGCAGATAAATTGAAGGAATTGGGGTAAGTTGTGTGAAGTTGGGAGCATTTAATGAGAAGAAATTGAAGAAGCATTTAATTTTTCACCTGCAACTGCGTGTGAAATATTTCTGCGGATTTCTCTTTGAAAACGGAAATATGAACAAGATGATAATGATATTGATGATAAATTGATAATATATTTTTTTTTTTTGGAGTGTCAGAGTGTGGGCAAAACTGCAAAAATCACCCGGTCACTCTGGTGAAAGTTAAAGCATGGTTTGAGACTTTGAGCATGAAAAACGTCATTAAACTTAAGTCGGTTTTGAGTTTGCCTCGTTTTTTTTTTTAGTTACTCCATTAGGTAATTTCTGTCTACTCTATTTCATACCGTAAGTCGGTTTTGAGTAATGGATTAGAGTGTCAACAAAGTTAATACAACTCTAAAAAAGTGAAAGTTAAGATATGAGGCAAACATTAAGGAACAACTGGAGTATATATATGATAACATCTATATATAATGTTACTCACTTACTCAGTATAGGACTTATACGAGGGATTGGTACACTTTTTGAAACACTTAGAGGGGGAAATTGAGCCCTTAACCCTTGTATGTAAACGATGAAATTAAACATCTTTATTAGCTTGAATTGCACTCTATAACACTAGAGCTTAGCGAATATCTAAATTGTAATTAAATACTCATATAAAGCTTATATAATTATATAAGTTATTATATACTTTTTCAACAACTTTTTGATGCTGACATTCACATCGTCACGCGTAATTTCAAGTAACTCCTAATTTCAAGTAACCCCTAATTTTAAGTAACCCCCAATTTCAAGTAACCCCTAATTTCAAGTAATTCATATTATAAGTAAACCCCAATTTCAAGTAACCCATAATTTCAAGTAGTAACCACTAAATTGAAGTAGTAACCTCTAATACTCAGAACATAAGACAAAAACAAGTAACCCATATTATAAGTAACCTTTTTTTTTTTTTTTCTGGAACAAAAGTAACCCCCAAATTTCAAGTAGCCAATACTATCAGTAACCCCTCGACAGTTAAACCATATATAAGTAACCCCTTTTCTTCATCTTCTTCTTTAATAGATCTCCTTCGAAGCTACTCCAATGACGCCGAAGAAGACGACGACGACGACGAACAACCCCAAGTACACCAAATCAATCCAAAAACCCAATAACCCCGTTTATATACTTTTGTTGCGGAATTGCTTGAGAATTTTGCCCAAAATCGCACATAAACACCCCAAAAATCGATTTGGGGGTTTTCAAATTACTTGCTCTTTGTGTAAATTTCTTGCATGAATTTGTTTGTATGTTGTACCAATCATCCTCATATAAGGTAGGAGAGAGAAATCATCCTCATAGAAGGTAGGAGAGAGAAAAGCATGAGAAAGGGAATACAATGAGGAGCGAGAAGTGTGAGACCAAAAAAAAAAAAATGGCTTTAAATGGGGGTCTGTAACACCCTACTGAAATACCTGTTTTGCCCTTTTTGAAATACGAAATAGGAAAATCTAAGACCCTACCGCCACCGTGAAAACGGCTAAGGCAAATATCAAAGACACACAGCGGAAGACTATCTTTTAGAAATCCATATGAAATAAAGTTTAATAAAATCAACTCAAATTTTAAAACCAACTTACACTAAAACAATAACTTGGAACCATTAAAGGCCCTTTTTAAGCCAAAGTAAATATAAACATTAACTAATGTTAGTGTCAAAAACTACATAAATAATTCAATACAATAAATAACAAACAAAGAAACATATAACCCTCTTCACTCAGACCCATCATGCTTGATATGCTTCATCACCTGAAATCTTCTCTCTACTTGTCCCCACTACTCGCCATTAGAAATGGGTCGTTGTAGGGCCAAGGTAAAGAAAAGGCCAAACAAACATGCAAACACACAATCAGCAATGCTGAGTACATAAGCGTAACAAAACACACTAACATGCTTTCATCCTATCAACACACAACTTACCTTGTTGCACCTGTTCACAAGCATACAAGACACCCAACACCTAACTAGAGAAATACTAATGTTCATTTAATTTGATTACGCATCGAACGGATTTCCCCCTAACCTGCCCCAATAAAGGGGTACTAACACGGGAGCTAACCATGAAAGTATAAAAGAACTACTCGTAAGCGGCGGAATTCCTGCGCATAATAAAAAGGAAAATACAGCGTCTGATACTCCCAGTAGAAGCTATGGTCAAATATAAAGTCGCATAACTCCCCCCATATGTTCATACTCAAGGTATATACGTTCCAAGAGTTTTGGTGCGTAATCTCTTTCACTTTACGTTATTTACAATTTATTTGACCTGGTGATGACTCTAAAACGCAACACAATCAAACATTAGGATTTATTCAAGCATTCAAACATACCAATTTAAATTCTTGAATAATTAGTGACCACATAAATTTAATGTTGAACCAATGCTAATCTACCTCAGTGTCAGAGACACCTTAAACGCATAATGCGCCACAAATCCTCCCTCAGTGTTAGAAACACATTAAACGCATAATGTGCCACAAATCCTATCCCTCGGTGTTAGAAACACCTTAAGTGCACTTGGGCACCAAAATATAATTTAATCCTCGTGTACATAGACACTTAAATAGCTCATTCCTCATGCGTATAGCATCAATAAAATTATATGAACCATAATAAAATTCTCTTTCCATATTTCAAACCAAATTAAACATGATTTCTATCATGACAATAATAAAAGTGTGGTTCATATCCAACATGCCAATATAATAAATTTTAATCACCAATTCACCATGAATAATTCATACATCACAAATCATTCACCAACAACAATCCAATCAACAAATTCCAATCAACACCTATCATGATACTACTTGGAATTAATTAAACAAAGCCTAGCATGCTTCCATACAAATAAATAATCACCAAGTACGCGAACGTACCTTAAATCATCTTTCCAACTAGCCACAATGCTAGAAATTACTCAATTTAAAGTCTCCTACAATACCAAATTTATAAACTCAATTATTTTTTTTTATTACACAAATTTCCAACAATATATACACTCTTTAAATCACTCATAAACCCCCTAAAATAATCTGAAATTTAATTTGAAACCCTTACTTTTATTCCCAATTAATGGGTAATTAAAAATTCTTTCAAGAAACATAATTATAGCTTATATATAAAAATTCTGGCATTATTAAAACTTATAAAATTGCTGTAATTTAGTTTAAAAACATTAATTTTAATAGTTTTAATAAACCACAATCAAATTCCATCAATAAACATTAATTTAGAAACCTAGGGTTTTCAATTTGGGGCTTTTTGATTAAAAACTAAATCTGAAAATTACATTAAAACATTAATCCTTAGTTAAAAATCAAAAACTGCCCGAAAAACATATTTAGAGGCTGAATTTGGCCACGAGAGGGTGGTGCTCACTGAGGGAGTGAGTTTTGTTTAAAACGTCGTTTACACATGAAAAACACTGTTTTTTTTTTGTAAAAATCGAACGAGTTAGAATCTAAACGTGATTAAAAATTAAGAACGGAGAATAAGCAATACGCAACCACCTAGGCCACCGCTGCCGCGCCGCCTGGTGGCTGCTGCGGCCAGTGAAGGTTGGTGGTGGTGTGTGGCGTGTGTGGTGGTGGTTAAACAATAAATAATTAAATTAAAGGGGAAGGGGAAAATTAAGGGGAAAATAAAATAAGAGGAGAGAGAGAATTTACCTTTGGGTGCACTCCACCCTAGGCATATGATGGGTATTTATAACCTCTCTCATAACCTCCTACTTACTACCCTTAATAATCCATTTCCTACTCAAACTAGGATTCCTAATCAAACTAGGATTTTGACTTTCTTTAAAACTTTGACTTTTAAAAATTATCTTTTATAAAATAATATGCTCCAATATTTCCAAATTATAAATTAAAATATTTTCAAGATTATTAAATAATTAAAAATACAATTTTAATAAAAATCATTCTTTTTAAATTAATGAAAAACCCTAAATAATTCATTTCGAATTATTTAAATACTTTTAAGAAAATACTTATTTAATAAAATACGTATAAAAATACGGGGTATTACAGGGTCCGTTATTTTTTGCTTTAAAATAACGGAAAACGAGGTTAGAAATGGGGGTCCGTTATTTTTTGTAAGCAAGCCGCATACAAAAAATTAAGTGTTCCATATTCTTTTCTAGGAAATTACAAATGCTAAATAGCTTACTTTAGCTAATAAAGTTAACATAACACCAAAACTATGTTTTGGGATTAAAGAAACTTGTTATATCACATGTTTTTTTCCTTTTCATTCTAAAAATTAAGTTACAATTTCAATTAGATTAATTGAGAATACTCATTTAATGAATATAGGTTACTATCGTGGATTAAATAACTAGGATTAAATAAATAACAGCAGTGGATGATTCAGAAATTCTCCCTTAGGGGTTCGGACTCTCGGAGTTATTAAACATTGCATAAGATAATTTAAATTAGTTAAATGATGTATATAATAAAAGTACATGTACAAAATAAAAGTATGATTGTGTAAAATAATATATACAGTAATAAAAATCAAATGAAGAAAAAGAAATTACAGAAATCATATGCTATGTAAAATGTCAAGTAAAAAGAAAATAGTCAAACAAAAAGTATGAGAGTTTTAAAAAAATTTATACATATTCTTTGATTTTAATGAAAAGTAGAAACAATAATACAAATCAAATGAAACAAAAGAATCCCTAAAAAAAAAAAAAAAAAAAAAGTCAAAGAGGCTACTAGTCTAGTATATAAAAAGAGTAAAATAAAATAATTATAAAACAATGGTTACTAGTAAAAAAGGTTAAATAAAAACATTAAGTATGGGATTTGATCCCGCAATCCCACGCCAACTAAGAAGTCACTTCAACCACTGAACCATAGAGATGTATATGAACTAAATTTCCTTTCATTTTTGTTTTAACCTTTTCAATTTTCTGGGTCACGTGACCCAACGTGAACAACGCTAAGTCCGCCACTGGCTACCTAGGTGCCTACTTCGGCTCTCATCACTCGAAAAAAGCTAACTACATGCACGTTTTGAAAAAATGAGCAACAAATGCAAAATTGGGGGCAAGGTTCCTATCTAAGACATGCCAACATTAATCAATCAATAACATAATATTAAACCAAATATCGGGAATGACACGTGTCATTTCCTGGTGCTGTATTTTTCCTCCAAAATCGTTTTTTATTCCCCAAAAACATCAACTACTTAATGTAAAATATACTTTATATATATTCACCAAATCATATAATTGTGATTCACTTTCCTAGAAAAATATATATTGTGATTCTCATATTTTCCATATCCTTTATTGTATATTTTTTTTATATCTATAATATTCCATCTTTAACGCAATACTAAAACAGGCATTAGAAACTACAACCACTAAAAATTGACATGTGTCACTTTATGGTGTTGTTTTTTCCCTCGAATTTTTTTTCACGGAGACATTAGCTACTTATTGTAATATATACGAAGTATATACTAAAATAAAATATTCACCAAATTATTTAATTATTCAGTTACCTAAGAATATATATATATATATATATATTTGTGGTTCACATATTTTCCATAATATATTATTCTAATATACTACCTTCATCTGAAAATTCGACTCACTTACTATTCATGTGGTCAAAATAAAATAACTTTGACCACATTTTATGAGCTATACAATATAAATAAATTAGCATGTGAAATCATATTAGATTCCCCTTATTAAAAATAATCCAAATATCAACTTTTTACAAATTTCACTTATACACAACCAGAGTTATTCATGGTCAAATATGTTTATTGGAGACCGCGCAATTGCAAAGTAAGTCGAACTTTCAGGAATGGAGGGAGTATATTACTTTGTATATTATACAGAGTAAATATTTTTCCTTAATACTCATCTTTTAATATGACAACACTTCATTCCTTCAAAAAAAAAAAATAAAAAAAAAATATATGACAACACTTTCATGTGTAGTATTTTATTCCTTCAAATCTTCAATATATTTTATAATCAATACTGTTGTAACAAAAAAAAAAAAAAGATGTGTTTTTGAAATAATTGATTCATTCCATATTATTATTATTATTATTATAATAAAAATATTTGTTATTCCTATATTTTCTATTTAGAAATTTCAAAATGTTTTTCTTAATCAACTTACTAATAGCATTTTTTTATAATATTTATTTTATTTGATTCTTTTTTAATTTTTAGTTATTTATGTATCAAAAGCACGACAATTTATATATGTTTTTCTATCCCAATTTGTATTAGATACATAGTAATATTTTATGTTACAATCTTATTTTTATCTTTTGAATACACACAACCTTAAATCTAATGATTTGAAGAAATTAATCGGGGTCAATATTCCTACCGATAGTGTTTAATATACAATTTTAAAATACTTAATTATTTAGTTAATAAATTGAAAAATGATACCAGATTAAAATTTTATAATACTTATTTGTCTAATTCACTCTTTCATTATATTTCATGTTTCATTTCATAATATACGTAAAAAAAATAAATACTATGGTTATATTTTGTCCACAACTCCACATGCAGTATATAAAAGATTTCATTTTTATTTGTTTAAAAATATAGTGTTGAATTATACATAATAGTTAAATTACCGTGCATGATATGAGATCTAATCTAGTTCAAGCAATTTGGAAGCCCTTTCCTCTAATCTATTATCTTCTTCCATTAGGCATCAAAGCAAAAATTGATACAATGCAAAATGCAATGAAATTTTTTCTAACGTCAGCAAAAAGACAAGAATGGCACTCCTCTAATTGCTTAGAATAAAATTTGTAAATCAAAAAATTTGGGCAGTGTAAGGCTAATATAAGGAGAACTTTCTTAACTTCTTAAACGTCTTAACCAAGCTTTTGTTGCAAAACTTGGGTGGAAGACCCCCTTTGATCCAAATAGTTTGTAGGTTAAACTTAAGTAATTTGAGAAAGATACCTTTTTTTTTTTTTAAAAAAAAAAACAACTCGAGAAAGATACCAGCTATATATATGTAACTCTTGTTCAATTGAATATAATCCTTAATTCAACAACTCTCATTTATATAAAGGAAAATTAGTTACGAAAAAGATATCTTCTTTTGGATAGAAATCGCTCGGACAACCCACACAAGCCTCATAGAGCTTCTACATTTCTACTCCAAATAAAATGTGTGTTGTTATATGTTAAGCCTCATAGAGCTCCTACATTTCTATTCCAAATAAAATGTTGTTGTTATGTTACTAATATTGGTGAGGGGAATGGGGATAGTGGACTAAAGGAGAACTTCGTGTAGGTGGTAGGTGTTAGTAAGTGAAATAGTGGGATCAATTATATAATAAAACAAATAACAAATATAAGAACAAAAAAGGTTATATATAGAGATGCTAAAAAAAAAAATCAGTTTCAAACAATTGAAGCAATAGTTGTATTCTTTTTGTTTTAGTAAAAAAAAAAAAAATAATAATAATAATAAAAAAAAATGATGGTGCAATGAGCATTTGTACGTCGATATATGTGATTTAAGGCAAGAGTTAACAAGTTCAATAATTATATTGCTCTAAGTTGAAAATTAAAGAACAAAGCATAAATCTATAATGAACTCTTTGAAGATGATCATTTAACTAAATTATTTCAACATCACAACCTTGTTAGCGAAAGCTTACATGAGCAACATAACCATCACATCATATTATATTGCAAATTATCTTATCTAAACAATTCCAAACTACATAAATTTAATTCAAATTAGTGATTTGGACAGGACATTTCTTAATTTTCTAACAGAAAACTAATGGGGTAGCATATGGTGTATCTCAAATTTATAATTGCCAAAATTGTGGCCTAATTTTTGTAAGAAAACTTGATAGGTGAATTTTTTGAATTGGATCTAATCACGTTGCAACATATTTGATTGAAGTCATTTGATAATAATGTTTGAATTGAATTATTCATATGATTCATTTAAATCCAATCAATATTTTTACAACTTTACCTCATGCTTCCTATATGAACACAATAAATGACACTATTGTTTTATGCGGCATATGATATTCATGGGTTACCCTAGCGCCTTTCATAAGAATTAAGACCCACATTCAACATTTTACTAAAATTCGTTACTAATACCATGTTATCACATCCACGTAGTTGGTGAGGGTCGAGCCTGAAACAAGCCCGGCCAGGGAGATGAGAATAGCTACCATGAGGCTGCCTTCTCATAATCACTATGAACAACAAATTAACAATATATACGTACGTTCATCACCACTAACTATATGATAGGAGTAAGTAATAATGAAAGTCGTTATTTCATGTCCAAAGTCCACCTAATAACAACATAAAAAATTACTTGAAGATAAACCACTCCATCATATGATTAGATTCTTCTTCATCTTTTATTGCCATTTGCCAAGTCCACAACAAAATTTAGAGCTTAATTTAAGATTATGGATAAGTGTTACAGCTTTTTTAAGATTAAATTAAACAACATTCTTTGTTAGAGACATGGATATTCCAACGGACCAACATTAGAAATATACACCAAAGTTCTAAAGGTCATAATATTCTACTATTGTTATGTCTTTTGAGATTAGGTAAGCAAAGCTAGTTTAAGGGAGAAAATACAAGAGTATGCGCCTCATAATGCTCTATAATCAAAATTAAGGGCGGTAGGCCGGCGACTAATTAAAGAGTGCCAGGTCATTACGTGGGGTCGTTGGACGGTGCCACATGGATCAAGGGCATATATAAACAGTAGAATTATTTCATCTATTCATCACAATATACATCTTAGAGCTAATTAACCAAGTAATTAATCCCTTCAAATTAATTAGAGAGTTTTTTAATTTTTGTGGAAAAATGGTGAAGTTGGCATTTGGTAGCTTTGGTGACTCTTTTAGTGTTGCTTCAATCAGGGCTTATTTAGCTGAATTTATTGCCACCCTACTCTTTGTTTTTGCTGGTGTAGGATCTGCAATTGCATTCAGTAAGTCTACTACTTAAACCTTTTTCTTAGACTATTCTTTCACTAATAAATTTTTACTATGTTTAGGTTTAAAAGCCTTCTACTTCGTATGAAGTATTTTTATTTACAAGAACTTGCTCTCTTCACCTTATTTTTACTGATTAAAACATTTTTTTTTTGAAACTTATTTAAAGAATTAAAGGTTAAAATTTTAAAACTTGCGAATAGTTAAATTGTAAAAATTCACGACAAAATCATGTATCATAACGTAGCCATAATTCTTCGGAGTCAGTAATAATCTAAGACTGAATCTTATGTTTATGATTAATATGCAGGCAAGGTGACAGAAGGAGGAGCATTAGACCCAGCAGGGTTAGTAGCAGTAGCAGTGGCTCATGCATTTGCCCTATTTGTTGGTGTTGCCATGGCAGCCAATGTTTCAGGTGGACATTTGAATCCAGCTGTCACCTTTGGATTGGCTATTGGTGGACACATCACCCTTCTTACTGGCTTCTTTTACTGGGTTGCCCAAGTCCTTGGCTCTATTGTTGCTTGCCTTCTCCTCCAATTCACCACCAATGGCATGGTCAGCTTCTTTTCTCTCTCGATCCTTTTACTAGCTAGCTAGGGTCTAGGGAGTTATACGACTTTGTTTTCTTCATCTTATTCAAGTGTTTTGATTTGAATTTTTGACTTATTACTTTTTACTTTTATAGTTTAGACCGATATAGTCTGATTTGATTTAGACAAGGATAAATAATAGTATGGATAAGAAAATAACAAAGCCATAGATAAAGAATTTTAAACTTGTAGTAAAATAAGATTGGTAGATCTAGTTTTATTGCTCCACCTTATTAAAAGGCTACAATAAAGTTTTATGGTCACTTATTGTACACGGAGAATTTACATTGAGAGTCGTGCATATGTTGTTAGAGTACTTAACTTTTTAACCAATCGATATATTACATTTTTTTTTGAACAAAAATCGATATATTGCATCATTGTTGATATAAATACAAAATCTATAGGCTAAAGCCTACAACATTAGTTTCTTAAACCCTCTATTGATTTTTGGCGGGTTGAGATGAGATATTTTATTTATTTCGGAGTATGTAATCACTATAAATCATGAAAAATTAATATTATTTTAGATGGAGTACTGTATTACTATGTAATATAATAATGATAAAAAATACGGAGTATTGTCAAATGTCGTATACTTAATAGTACAAAAGTCAAAGTATTACGATTTTCATGAAACAAAAGGAGTAACGAACTTCGATATTGTGGTCTTAATTTTGAAAACAGAGCATTCCAGCCCATGGAGTAGCCTCAGGAATGAACGCAATTGAAGGCATTGTGATGGAAATTGTGATCACCTTTGCGCTTGTTTACACCGTCTACGCAACAGCTGCTGACCCAAAGAAGGGCCAAATCGGAATAATTGCCCCAATTGCAATTGGATTCATTGTTGGGGCCAACATCCTTGCTGCAGGCCCATTCAGTGGTGGATCAATGAACCCAGCCCGATCATTCGGCCCAGCTATTGTTAGTGGTGACCTTTCTCAAAGCTGGATCTATTGGGTCGGCCCACTTATTGGAGGTGGGCTTGCTGGGCTTGTATATGGTGACATCTTTATTGAGTCATATACCCCTGTTCCAGCCTCTGAAAGTTATGCTTAAGTTATTATTATCCTTTTCTTTTGTTTTCTCTTTTTAGTGGAAAATGCCTAAAAATTTGGCCTTTTTTTTTTTTTTTTTGTTTTTGTTTTTTTGGGTACACATGGAAATGCCCTAAGTTATGCTTATTGGGTGAATTGTAATGCACTTGTCTTTTTATTGTGTGAACTTGCTAATTTGCTAGTAAAAGCAATGTATATGATAAAAATTTCTTAATCGGTTATTTTATCCGCCCTTGTTTCCTTCTTTCCTGATATCATTGAACATTCTCCTCTACTTTAAGTTGGAGCAATTAAGATTAGTCATTTGTTTTTAATAATTTTGAATGTTTTGATGGTTGTATACATTGCTATATTGAAAAACTATTAGTATTACGTCGCCTTAAGGTCTTCCATGGACCCACTGTTTCATCTCGATCTTTTCGGTTATGAAGTTAGCATCTTTGCTTGGCAAGCTATCATTATGTTCGAGTCACATATAAGCTGGACTAATGTTAGGTATTTCACTAGGATCCTCTTCGATGACACATTATGGTTTTGACTAACAAAACTCTAAAACACGTTATAGGTGTTTTTTCCTTGAAAAGCACAGATTCAATCACAATGATATTAGCATTTTATAGTGTCGATATATGTGTTTGCTATGTAGACCATTTTGGTCTTTGTAGTGTGTATCTACTTCTGTCATATTTCTCAATGATATTTGTATTTATAGTTGGTTATTTATTTATATCGGGTGCTAGATTATGTTAACATATCAGCTTTGGTGAACCATTATTTTAAAAATTTCGATGCGACACACATATAGCTAGTGGGCTGAACTTTAAACCTGATTTAAGTAGACATACGAAATTTCGATACGACACAATACATAGCTGGTGTGGCTAAACCCGATGATGTCCCACACTCCCACTCGACTTGAGTGAAGTGTCAAGTCAACTCGACAGTATTGTGATGGTTTTCACTTCCTAAGTTCCTAGCTCATACAAAATCAAACAATCGAAGCCAAAATAATACCTCTAAAATTGTAGTGTTGCAGACGACGGATTAATGCCGACAACAGAGAGCTATCCGGAAGAGTTGAAATGTCTGCGCTTCTTTTGCTACCTTTCTTCCTTTGTATGTCCTCAATTACTTTATATCATGCCATTTTTTTTCTTTTTTTTTTTTTTTAATTTTTTTTAATTTTTTATTTGCAGCAATTTTCTTATACCATGTTAATTCCTATTCTTATTCTACATCACTAGAAGATGCTTAAATTGTACTATTATTGTCATTTATTGATCAAGAATTATTCTAGTATATTGCACTATAAGTTTATTATGAATTCTAATTAGTTATTAACCCCAGTAATCCCTAAACCTAAATTGTTCTTTCTAAATTTAGGAAGGGTAAGAAAAGATAATTGGAGAAGAGAGAGAGTTTGTAATAGGTTATATTTTCAAGTTTTGATTTTTTTCTTCCTGCCCTCCATTTCACAATTGCAAATTATGGTGATTGGAAAATTGGGTACATGAAAGTGTTGGATAATACAGTCTAATTTATAGTTTTGGTTGATTCAAATTCACATTTGGTGTTCGTTGGACATGAGTAAGATTGCCTCATATGTGTGGATATCAGGATATGCATTTGTTGGATGTCAGGCGAGCAACCGAGTAGCCAAACACAAGTCGAGTGAGGTTCCATCCTAAAACCGTGTAGCAAATTAGCAATACTGCAATAGTCATTACAAAGAGTAACTAAATCACCTTTCGTGGTTGTCACAATCTTTCAATGATGACATGATTGTAGCATTTTTGGGGTTTTTTTTGTAATTTGAAAAATAATGGAGAGTTTTGCCCCCCTTAGTAATTTTCTTGGGTCTAATGCTTTTTTAGGAGAATTGCATAGAGCCATAGACTTGTTTCAAGGGGCTGAGCTTGAACTTACAAGTTAAAATAGTTTTTGGTGTATATAGAACCACAAAGGGTATTGATGTAAATGTATATCCTTGGTAGTTGGTACCATACGCGAGACTTCACCAACTAAGCTAGCTAGCTATGACAATGGCATCATTATTTGCAATATACTTGCTGATTTAGTCTCTTTACCCAAAATACATTTGAATGATTGGCACTTATCATGTCAATCATGTGAGATTCCCTTGCCTACAGATTAAAATGTAGCTTCATAGAAGAGCGTAGCTACTGTTGATTATCTTCTTTCCAAAATCTTTGGCTGGATTTTATGATTTCCGCAGTCCAATTGGCCCTAGAGCTTTTTGTGAAGTTTTATCCGGAAGGTGATTTGCAAGTGATTGGATGTCACTTTATTTTAGGATCTTTTAAGCATGCATAATACCCTTGTAAGTGTTTAACTAATTGCTTCCTCGTTCTTGGGATGCTCCGAGAAATGCAGTTTGCTTATCTCTCTTTCCAGTTTCTACAAACATCCACAGTTTCCATCTTCATTGGGCACAAGGAAATAAACTCATCTATTTTTGCTCGGGCATATTGATTTTGTATTTGCCTACTGTCCTTTGTTTTCCTATCTGTCGAGTATTCCTAGTATACACATAGCTACGCAGTTATCTTCTTGAAAATTTAGAAACAAGCTCTTTTAAGTTTAAATTTCTTGCCTATTGGGCATTCTTCTAGTATAGATCATTAAACTACCATTTTTTTCATTGAGCTTTTTGGAAGATGCTTTTGCCTTCCCTTGTCATTATTGTTGTCTCCCAGCTGACCACTCCTCATAGTATTGGCAAGAAGGAAATTTCATTTTGCATCAGCTAGTTACTATCTGCTTCTTTTTTCTGATTTATCTAGTACCTACTACTGAGATTATGGAGCAATGTGAAGTCTTCCTAAATAGGCAGCCAACTGACTATATCTCTCTCAGTTGGATTTTGGTGTGGGACCCCTACTTCAAAACTGCAGCGTTGTCCTTGAATAGGCCAGGCAATGTTCTACTCTTCTGCTTGGGCTTGGGCTTGGGAGTTGGGACTGCCCTTACCCGTGCAGCCGTGCTCGCACTCTTAGTATAGTTGCCTTTGTACCGTTGGCTCAAATTTTGGTGGCAAGGTGAGATTAACTAAATATTAGTTTATGGGAAGATGATTGACTATTTCATGAAGAAGTGGTAGGTTTGGAGAAATTTTCTTAGTAATTAACAGAGGACATTGTCATAGTATGTTATTAAGCAGTGACTTCAAGCGTTTATCAAAGCAATCCAACTACCCAAGTTAAGAAATAAAAAATTGGTCTTGGCTGATGTATTGAGAATAAACTGAAAGCATATTACTCTCCTTGAGATATAAAATTGATTAGTAGAATTTGACTTCTTCCTGTTCCAAATTGTCCTCATCTTAAGTAGAAGGGCCAAGACTTTAGTGGTTTAATATTGAAGGTGGTTTGGGAATTCTTTGTATGAAAGTAAATAAATTCCACACATTTCAAATTCCCTGCAAGATGGAGGAGCCAATTACTGATCCTGAGTTTGAACCAACATCAGCTGAAAAAGTTGCAGGAAATGAGGATCTAGCAACAGAAATTTTCATTCATTTATCTGCAACTTCTATTGCTCCATGTCTACGAGTATCGAAGTGGTGGCTATCATTCATCTCAAATCACACGTTTATTTCAAGGCATAACCTTCTTTATCCCCCCTCCTTGTCTGGCCTGTTCTTGATCCCTGGACAAACTGCTCAACATCCTGAGGTTCATTTTCTTTCTCTCAACCATAGTAAATTTCATAGTCTTCCATTTGTTGCTTTTTTTAATTCCAAAGGTTTCCAAATCCTACATTCTTGCAATGGACTATTGCTCTGTCGATTAGGGCTGTCACATTATGTGTGCAACCCCTCAACTTGTCAATTAAGAGTCCTTCCCAGCTGTTCATACATGGATAAAGATTACACACTTCACTTGGCTTTTGATCCTCTCACTTCACCAAATTACAAGATTGTTTGTGTGAAAAAGGTAGGTAGTCAGCCATCTCATTACCTAATTGCAATCTTTTCCTCCAAAACTCGTCTATGGAGTCTCTCTCAAGAGCCTGTTTATGCACCTAACGAGTTAGAATTTAAGGATGGTGTCTTTTGCAATGGCGCACTTCATTGGCTAACAAGCAAATCTAGTGGAGCATATCTTGACTTAAAGACAGAGATAATTAGAGAAATGCCATTGCCTCCCAGGCGAGAAGAGGAGTCAGAATACAAATTCAAGTATTTTGGAAAGTCCCAAGGATACTTGCTTTATGTTATCTCACGCCCTCTTTTTAACCATTATGAGTTATACCAGATGAAGGAAGATTATTCTGGATGGGATTTGAAGTTTCGGGTTAGTCTCAATGTGTTAATTGCTAAATTTCCAGTTATGGCTAGGAACTTTGGGCGTCATCCTTATTTGTTCTCAGAGTTGGAATGTGACGTGTTGTGCATTTATCATGCTAGGGCCGATGGAGACATGGAAATTGTGTTGTCAGTGCCAGGTGAAGTCATATTTTTCAATCTTGAGAAGAATTTTTTTTTCAGTAGTTCAAGATAAAGTATTCCGTCCCTCTGATGTAACCATATGGTATAAAACCTATTTAGTCTATGAATATTTTGAGACATTGTCAGTTGTTTGATGCAGACTATCAATAAACTCTTGTATACCTTTTTTGTGAAATCAGGTGTTTAGATTTATATCGTGCAAAAATATTGTAAGTAGAGGATGCCATTAGCTAGCTTAGTCTGTGGAAAAACCTCATGAGTCAAGAGTCATGACTCATGAGGGTCTAGATAGATGCTTCCTTGGTGTCCTAGGGAAGCTCTGAAAATTTGTGCTGTATCCTTTTATAATTTCTGCTACTACAGTTGCTATCTTCATTGAGAATAAGGAGAATAAAGTCATACTTCGTGTGTATCTTTTTTGTAGGAATAATGGTTGTCTTATGTTTTTCTGCTTGTTAAATATTCCATAGATATGCCGCTTCGCATCATTATTCTTAAGTAGGAAGTATACCTGTAGATTATAGTTTATACTATTGCAGAAGTATTTTCTTTTCTGTTACACAATCTCCAGGTTCATTGTGGGTCCTTTAAAGTCATCTTGACCTTCTCAGACCGATACGTATTCTTGTACATATCATCCAGCTATATTTCGTAAAAATTTCTTTTTGAAAATGCTATTACCTTGCCTTGGCCTTACTGTTGTCTTGTAACCTAAAAACTACACATGGTGTGGCAAGTAAGGTGTAATATGAAATATTCCTTGATGGGCCGCCCATTAAGTACTTCTGAGTTGGAGGTTTGTGTAGGATCCTTATTTCAAACCATAGTGTTGTTCCTGGAAAAGGTAAGACAGTGTACTATTGCTATTTTGTTAGTCTTGATCCTTATTGATGTTGACAAACCCCCAAAAGAGGAAACAAACCTCTAGCTTATTGCTATTTTCTTAGTCTTGACTCTTCACTGCATCAAGTTAGGGTTTGGGATTGTATGGCGCTCACACATTTAGTGGTTAGTAGAGTTAATATTGTACTGTTGGCTGCAAATTTCTGTTACAAAGATCAGATATACTAATTGAGTTTTTGAAAGGAAAACTATGATTGATTTAATGTTGATATTCTATTTTGGGAGCAAACTTTTATGTGATAAAATCTGTTCAGCCTATACAATTTTCAATTTTAAGACTTTCTCTTTTGTTTGACATGATCATTGTTGGCCATTATCTTTGCTAGTTTTGAATTTCTTGACAGATTTATGAAAAAGAAAGATCTTTTGACATTTCATGAACAAGTGGAAGGTTTAGAGGTAATTGTTAATAAAGATAGCAAAGCAACCTAATTTTCAAGCTCCTTTGGTTTTTCTGAACTTTTTTATAATTTCTTTGGTTCTCTCCACGCCTCCTCAATAGAATAAAGATAAAGAGATTGATATTGACGAAGTTATTAATTTTTTTTTTTTTGTTATTATTTATTTTATATTATTATTATAATTTTTAAAATGAAAGCTTACTACTATCCTTGAGATATGAAAATGATTTTGGCTTGTAGAATTTGGCTTTTTCATCCTATTATTCCAAAGTGTCCTCATCTTAAGTAGAAAAACAGTAGTTTATTGAATCTGATGGAGGTGCTTTGGGATTTGTCTGTATGAAAGTTGATAAAATCCACAGGTTCCAAATATTTTGAATGATGGAGGAGCCAATTACTGACCCTCAGTCTGAACCAACATCAGCTGAAGAGGTTGCAGAAAATGAGGACTTAGCAACCGAGATTTTTAATCATCTGTCTGCAACTTCTCTTGCTCCATGTCTACGGGTATCAAAATTGTGGCTCTCAATCATCTCAAATCAAAAATTTATCTCAAGGCACAACCTTCTTTATCCTCCCTCTTTGTCTGGGCTGTATTTGGTCCCTAGACAAACTGCTCAACATCCTGAAATTCATTTTCTTTCATTCAAGAAGAATACATTTGAGGTAACTCCATTTGTTGCCTTTCTTAATTCCAAAGGTTTCCAAATCCTACAGTCTTGCAATGGACTATTGCTTTGTCAATTTGGGCTGTCACGTTATGTGTGCAATCCCTCATTATTTAGATTAAGAGTCCTTCCTCACTGTCCATACATGGAAAAAGATTACACACTTGACTTGGCTTTTGATCCCTTCAGTTCACCTGGTTACAAGGTTGTTTGTGTGCAAAAGCTAAGTAGTCCGCAGTTATTTCACCAAATTGCAATCTATTCATCTGAAACTCGCCTATGGAGTCTCTTTCAAGAGCCTGTTGTTGCACCTAACGAGTTAGACTTTAATGACGGTGTCTTTTGCAATGGTGCAATTCATTGGCTGAAGAGCAACTCTAGTGGAGCATATCTTGACTTGAAGACAGGAATACTAAAAGAAATGCCACAGCCTCCAAGGCATGAGGAGTCAGAATACAGATTTAAATACTTTGGGAAATCCCAAGGGTGCCTACTGTATGCTGTTTCGCGTGCTATGCTAAATGAATATGAGTTCTACCAGATGAAGGAGGACTATTCTGGATGGGACTTGAAGATTCAGGTTAACCCCACTGTGATGATTGCTAAAGTTCCAGCTATGGCTAGGAACTTTTTGCGACATCCTATGTTCACACTGCTTGAATGTGATGTGCTGTACGTTAATCTTGCAGGAAGGGATGAAGGTGTGGAAATAGTGTTTTCAGTTCCTGGTGATGTCGTTATTAGGAATCTTAAGATTAAAAATTACCTATTCATTCAAGATGAAATTTTTGGGGCCTGTGATGTAACCATATGGTACAAAATGTATTCAGTCTACGAACATTTTGAGACGCTATCTGTTATTTGATGCAGAGTATGTCAGTAAATCTGTGTTTCTCCTTTGTGAAGTCGGTTTTCCTGATATCTCTATATGATTTTATTTGCTATGTACTTATTTTGTTTATACTTGTATTTTTTTGTATCATTTTGTTTCTGGGATAGACCAATCTTAAGCTGAATTTATATTCATGATACTGTTTCTTGTAAATATTTAGCTTCTTTTATCGGTGTTGATGAAATAATGTATAATCATTGTTGGTCTTCTCTGGATATATCTCTATATGCTGGCAGTTGAATCTTGATGCAGTGTTCAACATTATCATAGAACATATATGAAGTGACAATTGCTACCCATCCAATTCCAGACAACTGACTTCTCTAACATCAAAGAACATATAAGAGCATGCCTATCTTTGGTGCCTTCTTTTCCCATTCGTTTTTCTGTGGCACCGTTTCATCCCATTCTTTGCTATCAAAGAATATTTGTTGTATATACTTCTTTCGTTATAAATCATCTCCCTTTTCCACATATATATCATCCATCTTTCTTCCCTGATTTCGTACAACTATATATCAGTTCTGAATTAAAGAGTTCTAACCCTGCATTTGGCTATCATACCAATTCTTCTACTGTAATTTTGATTATTAATTGATGCTCTTCACTACCCAACTAGATTAATGGATCATTTGATTCTTTTTTGTTACGACAGTAGAGAATGAAGAGCAATAAATATATGACCTCAATTAAGCAGCTTCCAGAAATTATATGAATGGAAAATACTGTTAAGGTTGGATAAATGGAGAGAAAAATATTGTAAGATTGTATAAATGGCATGCCTAAAACTGTCTACACCTTGCAGTGAAGGGAGGTGAGCAATTGTGCAGGTGCTGATCATCTACTGATTCCTTCATGTCCCGTGATGATAAATCAATAATGCTGCTTGACTCGCAAGCTGGAGTATCAAGAATCCTTTTTGCTGATGCGTATGCTCTCTTAACTGTGGAATATTGGAAAGGTAAAATCATGCTGTTGTATGATGTCTGAAACTTTAATACTGAATTTTAGTGTTTATTTTAAGCTGTGAAGTGATTCATCATTTGTTACACATTTCACTATTGAATCTAGCTGATCGACAAGCGAAGATATAAAGAGAGGTATGCACACTTAATTAATATCTTGGTTATGTTTCTGATCTGGATATTATTTGTTGTTTTCTTAAACAAATGAACAAACTTAAGCTTGACTCCTTCCAGGCATGACAGCTGCTTATTGCAGCAATCGCTCATCGATAGTCTTACATGCTATTGCAGTACATTTTTAATTTTTCTGATTTCACCTTTTATTGTTGTTTTATTTTGGCAGATGGACCGGTTAAACCTCTTTCGCAGTATATTTTTTTCTTTATAAACAGTTGACCTGGCATATTTGGAAGAGTTGCTCTTTCCTTGATGATATGTTTGTTGCCTAATTGTATGCTCTTTGGTTGCCTGGTCTTCATGCTGACGTACTTTTGATATTATTTTATTCTCTTATAAAAATTGGAAGCAGAAATGAAACAGACATGCTAAAAGAATAGAGGACTCCACGTAGTATATCTTCGACAAAATCGAATTTCTTACTAGGATATGATAGTGTATTGAGTTGGGACTCTTTTGGTGATAATATATCAACTGAATTAATAGGGGCAATGGAAATAGGGATGTGTAGCAACCCCAGTTTTGATCCATTGACCTTGAGTGGTGATGATGAGTACTTTTCTGCTGAGAGCAGCCTTGATATCGACTTACCAGCTGAGTTCATTGATGGGGATGATGAATTAGCTGCCGGGTTCTACTTCTCTTTGCCTGATCTATGGCTTCCAGAATTTGATTATGAGCTAACTGAGCCCTTGTGTCCTCCCATGTCTGACCATGATTTTCTTCTGTTCTACTCCCTTGACCCTCGTGTATCTGGCCTTGTGTTGATTCCGAAACATTCACCACAAAGACCTCAATTTGAGTATGTCTCCCTCATACAAAGTCAGACCAAGGTTCCAGATATTTCGTTTCTCAACAGCCTAAATCTTCAGATTTTACAATCTTGCAGTGGTTTGCTCCTTTGTCTTTCTCAGTCATCCCAAAAATATTATGTCTGCAATCTGGCAACTCAACACCCAGAGGTACTTCCTAATTTTGTTTCTGCGACCAACCATTTTGCTCTTAACCTAGCTTTTGACCCTTATACTTCACCTTATTATAAGATCATTTGTGTGCAAAAGCTAGAACTGCAAAAGCCACTTCATCAGATATCTATTTATTCCCGTGAAACTCAAACTTGGGCCGTCTCAGGTAAGCCTTTTGTTGCACCTGGTGACATAGATTTTAGTGATGGGGTGTTTTGCAATGGTGCAATTCATTGGATGAGACGTACAACAATAGGTCTGTACTTCAATGTGGAGGAAGAGATTCTGACAAAAATGCCTAAGCCTCCACTGAAGGAAGGGTATCCTTTGGTTAGCTGTGAGTACTTTGGGGAGTCTCAAGGTCATCTTCACTATGTAGTTGCATCACCAGAGTTGTCTTTTCTGGAGCTCTTTGAGATGAAGGAAGATTACAGTGGGTGGTTTCTGAGGAGTTTGATTGATTTAAAGGCTTTGGCGAAGGATTTTCCAATTATGGCTCGTAGGTCTAGCAACCCTCATCCTTTCTTGCCGCGCTATGAGTGTGATGTGTTGTCTGTTGTACAGGGCCATTATGATGAAGATTTAGAAGTTGTGCTCTCAATTCCTGGTGAAGTCATTACTTACAATCACGAGAAGAGATCTGCAAAAAAGCTGTGTGACTTAAAGGTAAGGCCGTATGAACGAGCAGTGTGGTATAGAGTTTATTCTTCCTATCAAGTACTTTGAAGAATTGCAGTCGAACTTCCCTTTGTACCTTAGCCTCAACCATGCTTCATAGTCATATCATACCGAGCACACATTTCAGTCACAGTTGTTGGTTTCTAGCGTCTGACATGCTCAGACGTGAATCTGCAGTGTAGAAAAGAAGGGTGAATTGAAGCACAGACAGAATCAAGAAAAATATGTTTGTTTTTATCACACATATTTTATTGATATGTCTTGATTTACTTTGGATGTGCGATTGTGTCCCTTTAGTTTTGCCTTGGTTTTGTTCGTCTTGAATAATTATCATGTATACTATGAAGTTTAACTTTTGTTTTATGTAATTTTATTGGCATCTGTCTTCAGAAAATATACCCTGTATTCTCAACTAGTCATAGAAAAGGTTTAGTACATTAGAACATTGATGTGCGAAGTCTACGGTTAGATTTCATTCTTGTGGTGACTACCAGCAATCGCTGCGCTTTTACAGTACCTGATAACCTTCTGCTTAGTAGGTATTGTTGTTTTAGAGTTTTTGTATGTACATAGCAAAGTTCACGAGTCTAGTACTCTAGTATTCTTGAGCCACTTTAATCTCAGCTTGGTTAAAGCTTGGTCTGAGTGTGACCTAGAATACAGACTTGAATGAGTAAGGTAGGCTTTAGAAACTCACGAGCAGGCTCAAATAAAATAATGAAATTTAATAGGTTGGCTTTATAACTCGATAAGACATTCAAATTTTTTGAGTTGTATAACTTTATACATTTATTGTGCGCTACAAAAAAAAAAAAAAGTGCGCTACAAAACAAAAGAGTGCTTTGCTATTATCTTCTCCTATTTTTTTGAGACTAAATGAGACAAGTAAAATGAGACAAGTAAAATGAGACTGAGGAAGTGTAATTTGAACTTAATTTCGAACTTTCATTTGAATTTTTTTTTTCCACATTTTATTGTACTTATCTTTAAGCGCTAGTATTTCAGTATTCCCTCTAATTATATTTGGTGAAATGAGATATATAATGAAACTATACGTCATCGTGATGAATTTTATCATAACTTTCTTTTCAAATGCAATGTTTCAAATGGGACAAAAGGACCTCATTTGGCTAGCTCCAAAGATGACAATATTTTAAGGAAAACTTGTATGTTGTATCATGGCATCATTGGTATGTATGCACGTTCAGACTTTAGACTTCCTCTTACAAAATCGTGTTTTTGTCATTAGCACCACTAAACTACTTCGACACCATTACTACAATGAACAAAATTGCACTTTGAGCTGATTTTTCCATCTAAATTTTTTAATCTCATTAATTAATTGGTCTAATCCTTAAAAAATTGTCATGAGATAAGGAACAATTAATTAGTTAATGAGATTGGCCTACTAATTAAATTTTTATCTTTTTGGATGTATCCACTGTGACGCAACTGTAAAGATATGCTTGCATGTTACATTTATATATTTTTATTTTTATTTTTATTAGGTGCAAACCATTATTTTAGTAGATCAAGGAGACACCCTGATAGTCTAGGTTGAGAATAAAATTGAGTTAATATAGAATATATATTTGGGAAATCAATTAATTTAATTTAGTTAGAGTCGAGTCTGAGCTGGTTTGGTTCGAGTTGAGTCTGAATCATAAACTGTAAATATGAAAGAGAACTTTATTAGTCAAAGATTATAGGTAAACAAAAAATATAAATTCAAACAAACTTGATCAAGTTTTCTATACTAGCATAATTATTAATGATTTAACGTTCATGAGAAATGTGTAACTCCAGACTTTGTAGCAGCATCTTTTTTAGGATTCCAGAATATAATATAATAAAAAATTATTGTACCCTAATAATTAAGATTGACCTTATCCCCACGGCTCAATCACATAATTATGCAAGCAAAGCATATTCCTTAAATTTAGCTTAGATTTTGCAGATTCAACCAACTTTACCAATTTTTTATTTTATTTTATTTATTTATTTATTTTTTCCGGTAAGATACAAGATACCCCTCCTATCACAGGAAGGGTATTGGGGTAAGAATTAAACCCCGGTCACGCCGGGGGGAGATGGAAGGATTAACCATCCCTCCACTCCTTGATCCACAACTAACTTTACCACTTAGTTTTCCAAACTTTGCACAATAATTAATGAGATAATCATCCCCAATTATTATACACATTAACATTAAGAATATAATAATATATCTTTATCTATATAAACATAGTTTAGGCTAATACAATATCAGGGGATGTCACTTACCCTGCGAATTCATTGGCAATGCCTAAAATATATCCCAACTTCTAAATCATTTTGTTATATCAGGTACTTATATATCCCCTTCTATCTGTTCTTTTCTATCCTCTTAATTATTTGTTCAATATCAAACACAGAAATATGTTTAGTGTGTACTATCTGTCAACTTTAGTTCCTATCTTGTTCAGATTCTATTATATAGCAGTGGGTTGTTACTATGTCGCGGTAAGCTCTAGTTATAACTATGCAATCGTAATCCATGGCAATTGATGAGCACGCGACCTGGTCTTTTGCAATTAGAATTTGGACTTGATCATACAGGAATTGGTGTACAAGGATGCAATTAGAAGAAATATTTATTCGTTCTTATAGATTTATCTAGTACACCACAAAAATTCTATGTACATTATTAAGGGTTCGAATTCTTTAGGAGATTATACATTTGTATTCTAAAAAATGTACTTGCCTAAATTATGGCTGTATGTAGGGGAGAAGGGGAAATTGTAGGGTGATCAAGTAGCATCCTCCTCATATCGATTAAGCCGTGCTCTCAACTCGATCATCTCTTTGGATCATCCTTCTATGTATTATAATGTCTGATTTATGAAGTACAAGCCTGTTGCTATTTACTTCAGAAATGTTGCATGAGATGTGAGATTTTGCTTTGTTTTCGCATTGAATTGAAAGAAAAGGTGAACAGAGGTAGAACAGTCTCCACATAAATGACATCACAAATTCCAAATTTGTTGAGCTTTTGCATAATATTTATGATTGAGTGTGTTTGCTCATGCTTCCACCAACCTCGGATCTTTTACGTTTTACGCGATTTACTCGTAAGGAGCCCCCCTTTGTTTCCACTAATCACATATACTTCCCAACAAAATACGAAGTTGTAAAATATAGGAGTACCATGAATTAGTAACAGAGAATTGAAAGTTTTAGTACGTACATTTGAACATTGACAATTTCATATCTGCAACCTTTGCCAGCAGTCTATCCTTAGCTTTCATTATTTTGCTGACTACCAGCAATATCGTTGCACTTTTTTGTACATAACTAGCAGAGCTGATGAGTCTACTTGTCTAGCGTGTTCATGTGCCACATTAACCTTAGCTCGGATCCAATCCATAGCAAAGCCGAATTAGTTTGTATTCGATCCAAAATCTGAATTAAAATAAACATTTTTTATTGGTCAAATGACCTCATTTTTATAATAATAAAATTAGAAAATATAAAATATTAAAAATTACTCCGTCCACAGTTATAAAATACGAGTATATATATAATACAAGTAGTTGTTTAATACTCCGTAATAATTTTAAAAATTTAGAAAAATCATGGCTTGTTTAGCTTATTTGTACCAAAAAAAAATTTCCATTATCTTTTAAAATTCATCTTTAGTTAATCAAACACCATTAATTTTTTTAATCATCTTTCGAATAACTGTAAGTGAAGGGAGTAATAATTTTGAATAGACTCATAAAAACTTTGAAAAATGAGATGAGTGTTAAGCATAAGAAGATATAAACCTAACAAAAAAAAAAAATGATTGTACAATTATACTCCGTACTTCACAATTCAGATGACATTAATATTTCAAAAATTAAAATTTAGATGACATTAATATTCCAAAAATTAAAAGGATTTAAAGATAAAAATGATAACACAATAGGAAAATAATCATATTACTTTTCTTCCTAGAAAAAATTCATACTACTTTCGAATAAGTTTTAACTAAATTTATCAACCCTACAAACATCAAACATTTTTTTTTTTAAAAAAAAAAAAAAAAAAAAAAAAAAATTCTTTACAAGTATAATTTTGTATCTAGATATTATTTTGTAAACCGATATTTTCCTTATTTTTTTTTGGAATGAATTGTGCTCAACACAAGTCTCGAATCAAAACCCATCAAAACACAACATTTCAACATCCACAATCCTTCCCCTCACCCTAAAACACAGCGTGTTTAGAGAGAAGAAACTCTAACAGAATGTCTAACCAACTAACTTGGTGTAAAAACCTTACCACCAACTTAGTCCAAGTCAGCAATAATCTTAAAATATCCTAATAATATCTTAACAAGAATAATGGTAAGTTTCATCCAGAAAAAAATAAATATACATACTAGTGTATGTAAGATTTTATTAACGAGTATTTTAATTTGCTCACAAAATGCATATGAATCAATGTATTTATATTTTAACAAAATAAAATAGATTCGACTGTATTGTACACAGCTATAAGGTAAAGAAACCCCACCTTCACCTCATGCTAACTTGGTAAGGTTCCAACCCCAAATCTGACGTTGAAAAATATCAGCAAAAAGGTTTGTTTAATCAATATCAAATCACTCATCAGTCGCTCTATTTGAATAATTCATCACCACTTACCATAGCGAAAAGAATTTAATTCTCTTACAACAACTCCTCTTACAATATGGTTGCTCCGTATTTGGAGTACGAAAAATATACTTATGTCAAAACACAGGCTCTATAATTTTGGGGTAAATTCAAGTTTCTCTCTGAGATAAATCTGTGAATATATCTCCTCTCACAATCTAATCATTTTATTTTATTTTTTAAATGATAAAAGTAAAATAATAAAGAGGCACAGAAATCCATGCATAAAGTTGTGAGAGGAGATAAACTAAAATTGTTAATCCCTCAGATTAACTGGGCCTCCCTCATAATTTTGAGGGTTACATAGTAACGATTTATGGATTATGTTCGAGAAAAAAACACAATGTTCATCAATTTTTGAATTCTATATGCCAATATAGAATAAACAACCACCTGAATCACCTGAGTTGATTAGCGATTTTAATATGTTGCTTCGAAAGATTATAGGCGCATTTTATTTTCCTAATTTTCCTTATTTGAACTTAAATAAAACGATTTGGCCTTGAAAGTTTGCTTTGATTACTTTGAGATAAAGTATAATTGTATATACATAGTACATACGGTGTATTATTTACAATGCTCA
Organism: Chenopodium quinoa; assembly: GCF_001683475.1. Classification (NCBI taxonomy): domain Eukaryota; kingdom Viridiplantae; phylum Streptophyta; class Magnoliopsida; order Caryophyllales; family Amaranthaceae; genus Chenopodium; species Chenopodium quinoa. The sequence continues at coordinate 1,254,405 of NW_018743175.1, forward strand.
GATGCTCTATACAAATGAGGGGGCAGTGTCTATTTTTGTCTATTTATAGAAGTTTTTGCCAAGTGCCTGGAAACTTTGATAACCTAGAATGTTCTAATCTCCTTATTAGGGGAGTTCTACTGTTCTAGACACTAGCCTCCTATAAGCTTCTATGTATATATTTGAATTTTTTACGAGTAATTTTTTTAATTTTTATGTTTTACGATAAGAAGGATCCCAACCTTCATGATTATTTTAGTTCAGTATTTATGGATTAGACACAAGTTTCTTACCAACCGAGCCAACACTTTATTGGTTTTCATGTACAGATGTGATATTGGGGCTTACCCCTCGGCTTCATTAAAGAAAAAAAAAATGTAAGACTCTTATATGTATATAGAACTACTAGAAGTGATGTACTTGTATTCCGTATTTGAAGTTAATACTTCAAAATTTAGAGTGAGTTGATATGTTACGGAGAGGATATGGACAAGTACACCCTAAAATTCATCCCCGTCTCACAACCTACAGCGGGTACTCGTACTAATTTTATATAATCTCCATCTACAAGGCCACACCCCATCGTTCACCAAACCTTCACCATTCTCGTCTAAACGGGGCACCCCACTGATGTCTTTAGACCTATCCTCACACAATATGACGTCCTTTGAAAAGTCCTAACTACATGGAAAAATTGGTGATAAGGCTTATTTCTGATGGAAAAACTAATGTAAACCATTGACTTCCTCCAAAAAGTCCTATATATAGATTAACTGAGGTGGTCTTCCCCTTCTCCACTGAACTCAGTCAACCATTATTTTGGAATTGAAGTAGACAGAGGAGGACTTTGTAATAATTTATACTCCTAAAATAGTCTTCTTATACTGATGACTTCATCATATCATAAAACAACAGTAAGTTATCTTCATAAATAATACAATTTGTTTATTTAAACGAATTCTATTGGAGATGAAAACAACATGAATCAGCTCATTCAACCAATTTGATAAGAATGAATTATTCACATTGTGGACATAGTCTTTTGCCTTGATAAAGAAGGATTCAGTGATTTTATAAAAGGCAGGGGTGCAGATTTTCTTTTTCGAGTTCTGAAATGTCTCAAATAGTGAATGCCAATTCAACTACACTATCAAACACCACAAACTCAGCTGAAACTATTGCAAACCATGAATATTTAGTAGGTGAATTTTCACTCCACTTGAATGTGAAACCACTTATCAGCTTTAGAAAGGTATCATCTCTATGGCGCTTATTGTTCTCGAGTAAATGTTTTGTATCAAGGTACAATCGTCTTCATCCGCCCTCACTTTCTGGCCTCTTATTAGTCCCAAAATATCGAACTAAGAAGGAAAATGATCAAATCGAGTACATCTGCCTTGGTGATCAAAATGAATCAGTTACCCCGGTTTTTCCCTTTAAAGACATGACTAATGTCACACTACTACAGTCTAGTAATGGATTGTTGCTATATTGCAAAGGGGAAAAATACTATGTTTTCAATCCTTCAATCCAAGAAAAGATACTCCTTCCTAGTTGCCTTGGTGATTTTTCTCCTACAAGCCCTTTGTATTGCAGCCTCGCGTTTGATCCTTTGATTTCACAACACTACAAGATCATTGGCCTTACAAAAACAAGAAATAATTCTATGTACAAGATCTTTATCTATTCATCGGAATCAAACCTTTGGACACCCTCCAAAGCGCCGGAATTTTCTGCTCCTCGTGATATAGACTTCACGAGTGGTATATACTGCAATGGCTCGGTCCATTGGACTAAAAGGACGAAGAGGGGCTTATACTTCGACATAGAGAAGGAGACGATAAATGACATGCCAGAGAATCCTAGACAAGAGCAATATAGTTGTGAGTACTTTGGCCACTCTAAAGGGTACTTGTGTTGTTTGTTTACCATGGAAAGTTTGCCCTACTACGAGCTTTTCGAAATGAAGAAAGATTATTCAGCATGGGATTTTAAATGTAAGATTGAGCTCGATGTATTAGCCTCGCAGTTTCCAAAAATGTCCATGAAGACTAACTCGCGAAACCCTCATTTTCTGTATCAATGTCACGTACTATCAGTTTTCCGCGGTCATAATGGGGAATTTGAGGAGATTATTATGTCCATTCCTGGTGAAGTTATAGCCTATAACTGTAAGGAAAAGACTTCCAGGCAAATATACAAATCAAGAAAAAGTGAAAAAGAGAAGAAAATATGGTATGGTATTTATCAAGTTTATGACTTTGTTGAGAGCATTTCTCCTGTTTCTTTTTTAACAACTTAATTTTAATTGTATTAGTTGTATATATGTAGTTTAAACACTTGACTACTTCAATTGTATAACTGTATATACTGATTTATGTTATTTGTCTGATATGTTCTGACAAATTGAAATTTTTTTGTATATATATATGTGAAATAATGTTACTGTACAGAGTTCATAGTGAATTTCCTCTTCCTTGCTCTAAATCAAATCTTCATTTTTTTTTTGCTTTATTGCTATTTCCTAACTTAAACCCCTCCCTATTAATCTTCCTGTTAAAAATTTGACACGAATTTTAAGAAAGCTAACAAGAGTTGGGCCGAAAAATTGTCAAATTTCAAAATAGTATACACGAAGATAATTATGGCACGGAGATGGTAACCTCTTTATTTACAAACTGTGATAATGTTAATAAAAGACAGGTCTACTTTAAATACAAAGTCTATACATTTCAAACAACAAAGCCTTCACACAATCACACTACTTATTTACAAAGTCTACATGGATTCATGGAGTATGCCTTCGATCACCCTATTCCAATCACTTGAATTGGTCCTCATTCTTAAAGAGGAGAAATGGTTTCATAATATTCGTAGGCAGAGTAAACTCTATACCATACGCGCCTCTCTTCAGCACGAACCTTCAAGTCACAAACTTTCCACGAAGTTTTCATCTTGTGATTGTAGGCAATAACCTCACCGGGGATTGAGAGCAAAACCTTATAATGACTATTTTTATTTTGTCCTCTAAAAACTGATAACACATCACACTCATAGCTCGAGTCCATATAGCCACCAAGAGACCTACGAGCCATGCTTGGAAATTTGCGCGCCAATGCACCAAGATCGATCCTAAATTTGAACAACCATCTTGAGTAATCTTTGTTCATCTCAAATATTTCAAAATGTCTTAGGCTAGGGGATGTAACAACATATTGTAAAAAGCCTTGTGAATGGCCAAAGTACTCGTATATATACTGATGATGAAGATCATGCTCTTTCGTTGGTAACTCAGGCAATGATTTGAGGCATTTAGTATCGACATTAAAATACAATCCCTTAGATTTAGAACCTTTAATCCAATGAATATTACCATTGCAATAAACCGTGTGACCAAAATCTATTCCCTCAGGCGCGACAAAGAGTTCATTGTGAGGCATCCATATACCAGTTATTGATTCATAAATTGAGATTTGGCATAGGCCTTGATGTTCATCAAGTATTTGAACACAAATAACGTTGTAAGCATGCGATCTTAAAGGATCATAAGCTAATGAGAGCTCGAAATGATATACCTTCATGAAGGTATTTCTAGGGAGATCAACATATTGTTGCGTTGTAGGATTGCACACATGATATGTTGTTATGTGTTGTTTGCCAACATAATTTCTTGAGCAAAGCAAAAGCCCATTGCAAGATTGTAAGATCTTGAAACCTTGGATGGTAAGAAAACTTATCGACGGTGCATTTGGGTGGTGATCATGATCATATTGACTTAGAGAAAGATATTCGATTTCAGGGCAGTAACTGATAATTTTAGGAACCAAGAAAAGGTCAGAGAAAGAAGGGGGGTGAAGGAGGGAATAACGACGTTCGAAATATGGATTTGAGATCATAGAAAGAAATTTCTTGGATATACATTTGGACTTCACTAGAGATTTTGGAGATAAACTGAGTAATATTTCATCTGCTAAGTCTTGGTTACCAATAATGGCTTCAATTAGTGTTGAATCAGCTGATGTAGTAGATATTGATGCTGCTTTCTTCATTAGTAGTATTTTAATTTTGAATTATTGAATTTAGTCTTAATACAATTTTGTTTATATAATGTGATACTATATCAAAGTATGCTTCTGGTTGATGATTCAAATAAAATTGATGTGAAGAATAAAAGTATATACATTTATAATTTATTTAAAAGATTACTTGTGCTTCAAGCTCGTTGATTAAGACTATGTCCTTGGTAACTTCACATAAAAGATTGCGTGCAGGCAATGAAAAGTCTCTTGCTAATACTACTTTACAAAAGACTATTCAAAATCATGTAACCATGGTTGAAGCTAGAGGTGATATAAATTTGAGTTGCGTCAGGTCTTAACATCAAATATCATGCTCAAACCCGCAGTGGGCTTGTCGGGCCAGAGCGGGCTTTTTCCAGGCCGATTCGGGTTTTTAACTAAAAATGGTGTTCTTTGACTTGCTCCAACCTGCCATTTTATCAGGCCGAAACATAGTTGATCACCTCTAATTAAAGCCCAAATGCCCAATATTGGTGTATATACATTATCACACTCTCGCATATGAGATTCCCGTGGTAGATGAGATTTGAATTCGCGAGCTTCTTATCAAATTAATTAACTCCTGATACCTTGTTAAAAACTTAAAATATTAAATGACTAAATTTGACAAAAGGTTAAGGTGATGGTTGAAACTCATAATTGTTTTATATATTCTACTAAATTTTGTCAAGTACATTTCTTGAGCAATTACTATAAGAAGTCAAAGTTGACATTCTTCTTTTCTTTTTGGACGAAGTTACAATTTTTGCAAAACTAAGCTGAATATTTTAAAAGTGTTTAAAAATAATAAAAATAAATTATCCAATGTTAGTATTTGTACACGTTTTTTAATCGAAACTTTGAAGAAATTACTACGCTTTGTTTCTTTTAGTTGGCGAGTTCTTTTTAATGCGTTTGTCAATGCATTTTCACACATGTGAAAATAAAGATGTACATGTTTTAAAACTTGTATTAGAGAACCTAAAAAGTCTAATAAAACAAAAAAATATAGAGACGAAGGGAGTACTATATATGCGATTGGTTGATAAAAGCTGCCATATTTGTGGTGGTTGGTAATTTCCATGCTGGATTATATAGACTTGGGCTTGCGATAGTCCACACTCTCTCTAGTCACAACCCCAAAAAAGCATCGAGCATACACCAGAACAAAAGGAGCGCAGACGATAATCGTAGCAGCTTTGACGATTAGTATCCCACCATTCTACTCGCAAACTTTTTCCTGACTAAATCCCCAATTTCTCCTTTCCTCAAATCATCTATTCTTCTACCAATTCACAGATCTAGGGTTCCGGTCTCAAAACCCTAATTCAACTAAATCAAAATTCAATTGCAGAACACCCCTCTTCACTCAAAGTTCAGACCGTTGATTTCATCGATTTGCACCGCGCGAACTCAGACGAGATTCGCGAGGTAGGCTGAGCGTGATTTTTTTTATTTTTTTGCATGTGTTTTTGATTCTTTAGCCTTACTGTGGAATTCCTCAAATCGTTTGAATTGATTTTTTTTTTTGGTTCAGGGTTTGAGGTGAATTTGATATTTTTGAATTGTTAATTGATTTCATCTAACAAGCATACAGTCATGGAGGACGACTGGGGTAAGATTTTGATTATTATTCATAAGTTTGATTGTTATTATTATTTAGGGTAATTATTATTATTCAGAATTGGTATGTAGTGCTACATATTCCGTCACCCTGTTGGGAGAAAAGGATTTATTCTGAGTATTCTAAAGTGGCTTACTAGAATAGGGCAATAGTATTCATAAGCGTGATATTGATATTATCTGATCTTTAGGCATAGAAGTTAATCCTAAAACTTAATAGCTCACTATATGTGTGAAAGTAATCGAAAGCTTGTGTCTTTTAAGTTTAAGAAATTGGTCATTTTTCGATTCTGAATTATAGATGCAAACTTGTTTGAAGACAACATGAGAAATACGTATATAGTTGCGGTCTTGCATCAAGTATATATTTCATAAAGTGAATTTTTAATGGGAAGCCTGCTGGCACAATTGTTGGCAAGTAACATTTTCTCTTTATCCTTATTTTGGTGAGGCAGTAATCGTTCTCATGTAGACTTTCTGTTCGACAGAATCCTTTTGCATTGATTTTTTTTTTTTTTTTTTTTTTTAAGAAAATAGGATTGTCAAAATTTGGATACTATACAAAGAGATCACATGATTCACATGACTTTTGCTGTTGTTGGTCATGGTTTTTTTTTGGGATTCCTGACCTGTAATAAATCTTTGCTATTGATTTAGAGAATGAGGACTTCACACCACAAGTTGCTAAAAAGGATATTCTGAAAAGTAGTTGGGATGATGAAGATGTTGATGTTGATGATGTGAAGGAATCCTGGGAGGAGGAAGAACAGGTATGTTTACAATGGAGTTATTTTGTGCCAATGTTGAACCGTGTCTTCAACAATATATATTTTTTCTTATGATCTTTACTTGTAGATTTGTTAGTTATGGCCCTTATGGGTATTGGTATCTGACCTTTGAACCTCATGTCTCTTTCAACTGTGATTTACTAGTTCATATTATTATCTGATAGAATTTGACAATGACAAGTAGATTGTTTTTAAGCAATAAATCTCACATGTCAATGTCTAATGTATGTTTTGAATCATTACATTTGATTAGCATCCTTAAGTTCTACTCATGCTTTTCTTTCTGCGCTCTTTTGTGTTGTTTCTCAGGCACCTCCACCAGTTAAAGTACCTGAAAAGCCTGCCAAGAAAGCTGCTTCTAAGGAAACTGGGAAAAAAGGAAAAGATGTGGAAGAAGCTAAAGAAACAGCATTGGATCCTGTCACAGAGAAATTGCGTCAACAAAGGTTAGTTTCAGGATCATACCATCATAATAGTTAATCAGAACTCATTTTTTATAACAACTTTTACTGTGCTTGTAGGTTTGTTTTGTTCACTTGTTGCTTGCAGAACTATATCATTGTAGACACACTTAATAACCTTCTAATAAGAAAACCTTAGATTAAGGAAGTACTGGGGCTAGCATCGATTCCTTATTCATTAGTATGTTTATATCAATTAGCTTAAATTTCTCTGCTTGGTTGACCACTTTGACTTGATGGTTGGCACTTTGTTTATTCTTTATTCTAATGGATCATCCGTTCTTGTATGCAAAAGAGATTATTTTTTGTTTAGAAAGACATAAGAGTTCCAATGTGTTGTTTCATGCATTCTATTACTCAGTGCTATCTATATTAGGTTTCCCTCTTTTACTCATTAAGTTAGGCTAAATTTATGATTGCCTTAGAATTGGAATCATGAGTCTTATTGATCAAGAATTGTTTATCAAAAATGTAATTTCCAATGAATTCATTTATTTATTAATTTTTGGGAAATTACTAAATGTAAATGCACAATATTTTATGGCTCGGTGTTACCTGGTAAATAGTCTGGAACTTAAAGTTGTATCTTCCACTTTGCAAGTTGATTTATTGTGCCAAGACCTTTAGTTTAGTGTGTATCATTTGAATTGCTAATATCTGATTGGGCTAATTGGACCTGAGAATTTAAATAACTTACATAGCTTAGGTATTAAATTACTGATAAATCGAGTTAACCACACAAACAGGCCCTTACTTTTCACTTTTTTCATCGTTTGAGTACTCCAATTTTTTTTTTTTTCACCGTTTGGGTACTCAATCCCAATTCCGGCCAAATCAATTAAATACATCAAGTAAAGAGAGTCCCTTGGGTTAACTTAACTAATGTCCAGCCAAGCATGTATATCGAGGCACTTGAAATGTGAGGAAAATACAAACCCCGTGGTAAAATGAGACGTCGAAAATGATACGTTCTTGTTGGGAAAATACGAACCCCATGGTTCAAAATCTGAGATACTTTGCTGCGTTTCTCATCAAATTCTATTGAGTCGTGATTGAAGTGATTATTTGTGCCTATTTGGTGTAGATTTTCGATTGAGAAATACTATATTTGATGATTTGCTCGACGAATTTTGAACTGAATCGAAGTTGATTGGAGTTAATTAGATCGGATTGAATGAGGAAAACTTGAGCGGCGGCTGAGTTAGAGAAATAAGAAGAAAGAGGAGAGTTTTTTTTTTTTTTTTTTTTTTTTTTTTTTTTTTTTTTTTTTTTTTTTTAACGGAAACGGCATAATAGAATTAAGAACTCAAGTCAGCCAATACAAAAGGATGAATTACAGGAGGGTATTCCTCCAGCCAGACACGAAAATCCTCGTAAGTACTACTTAGGCGAGCCAAGTGATGAGCAACTTGGTTCCCTGACCTTTTGATCCACGAGAAGGAGCAGCAGCTGCTAGTAGAAGCTAGTTGCAGGATGTCTTTGATAATTTTCCCAAAATCCGAAGGCTAAAAAATCCCCTTCTTCAGAGCATGAAACACCTTCAAACTATCTTTAATTTAATCTAGTTCCTCTTTTTCATTTAAAAAAAAACTGCTCTTTTTTTTTTTTTTTTTTTTGAAAACTTGGGAAGACATTAACTGCAATTAATTTTTGGATTAAAAAAAATTAATTTTTAATTGCCTTGAGTTAACGGTGGGTTAAAGGGGAGTTAGTTGGCCTGAAAATTGGTTAGAATACTCAAAGAGTGAAAAAAAAAGAGTACCTAAAGAGTGAAAAAAGTGAAAAGTGAGGCCTAATTGTGTGGTTAACTCTGGTAAATCACCTTTCCTTCTTACGGGTACAACACTCTTACCCACTCTTTGAAGTTCTAGAAGATGGGAAATCCATTTCTTCGGGGTTTTCATGATGCTTTTTTTTTTTTTTTAATAAAAAATTTAGATTATCATGTGTGTGCTCTTTACCTTGTCAGCTCTTTACTTCCATTTGTATTAATGTTGGGATAGAAAATAGCTACTTTTCCTCCCCCTGTACGTATATCTCCTTAGCATCATAACAGCCCTAGTAGTTGGGACTGCATAATATGTGTAGGCTCCTTTGCACCTGAAGATAGTGATGCAGTTCGCTGTATTTTTGAGATTGTAATTTCAGTTGTCTTTTGTTTTTTGTTTCAGGCTTGTGGAAGAAGCAGATTACAAGGCCACAACAGAGCTATTTGCTAGAAAGGGTGATGACAAGACTTTAGACAATTTCATACCAAAATCTGAAAGTGACTTTTTAGAATACGCTGAACTGATTTCTCATAAGCTTCGTCCATATGAGGTTGGACTCATCAGCTCCATTTGTTTCCTTTTCTCTGTACTTTTTAGTTATATCTTCTCGTTGAGAGATATTACAATGCAGGAATGTCTTACTTAAGGTTTATTTCTTTCTCAATGCAGAAAAGTTTCCATTATATTGGGTTACTGAAGGCAGTGATGAGGCTGTCAACGACTTCTTTAAAAGCTGCAGATGCAAAGGAAGTTGCCTCCTCTGTTACAGCAATTGCAAATGAAAAGCTGAAGGCAGAAAAAGAGGCCAATGCTGGTAAAAAGAAAACAGGTATGCTTCTGTGTAAGATCTGTGTTGGTAAAGTTTGCGGCCTATTGCTTTTTACATGTTTAATTTTCCTTTTTTTTTTTGGGGGGTGGGGGGATAAAGTTTGGCTGCCTATATCTGTGTTGACTATCAAGTAATATGTTTAGTACAAGTATCATTCCCTCCCTGCCTTGTACCTGGAGTACGGGAGTAGAAAGGATTGTAAAGATGACTCTTCGTGTGAAAATACTGTCTTTACTATCAGTAGTTTTTCATCTTTTTATATCATCGACTAGCTACCTTTGTAACAAGTCTTGTACTAATCATTTACTACGTTGCTTATTAGTCAGCAAAGTGAAAGCTTAAACCAGCATATATTCACCGAATGACTAGCTGTCTGTGTTATGAAAATACAATAAGAGTCCATTTGTCTATAAATGTGGGGTTGATCTTGGTTTCTGATTGAATTAGAGCACTCTGAACAAGTGGTATGAGATGAGTTTTGTAAATTCTTATTTATGAACAGTAGATAATTTGTAGATTCCATCAAACTTAGAGAGGTGCTGATTCTACTGTCTTTCAATAAATTTCTGATTTGATTCAAGCTTAATATTTAACATTAGCAGTCACTTCATACAAGCTTGAAACTTACTGAAGTCATGGAATGATATTGTATCACCTCTTTGATTATGGAAAAATGTCTATAATTATAATAATTTAATGTATTTCCTGTTTTCTACAAGAAAAAGAACATGCCAAAGCTATGTGATGTATCCGTGTTTTTGTCTGTGCTCTTGTATGCCCTCTTTATGGAACTTAACATCACATATCATGCATGCCTATTGTTTCAATCTCATACCTTAGTTAAAATTGAGAAGCATCAGTTTCTGCCTTGTCCTTATAGTTTGAAATTGAGAAGCAATTTCTGCTTTGTGCTTATAGTTTGAAATTGAGAAGCATCAATTTCTGCTTTGTCCTTCATTAAGGTGAATTAGCTTGGTTGGGCATACACATACCCTCATTTTTCTGGTGTGATGACTGGATGAGCAAGGAGTGTGAAACTATAAAATATTGAGGTAGATCTCATTAGGTATTTTGTTGAAGACAGATTATCCTGTTTATTAGTTCAATAATTCATTATGTAATGGACTACTGCTTTCTTTGTGACCTTACATGAAGTTCCAGTAATGTTCATAACGGATTTAATAATACAAAATGTTCATAGAAGAGTAGGTTATGGTTTCAAAAACCATATTCCTTATAACGGTTTACCAACATGTATGTATTAGAATAAGAACCAATCTCTGCTGCTCAACAATTCACTTGCCTTTAACCTTTTCTTCTTTACAGTTGTACCCTGCCAAACCCACTTGTAGATAGACTCAATTGCCACAAGGAGAGTCCTCCAGAAATTTTCCTTTTAGTTGGGACTTTTTTTGGTTTTTCTTTTCTTTTTTTTTTTTAGCTGATGTATTTTCATATTTTCAAAATCTACATGTGTACTATGCTTATCTGAACCATCACATCTCTTTTCCATCTTGATGACGTCGTGAGGAGTTTCCCTTAGATTAGTAGATTGAGTTAAGAACTAAAAGACTTGCTAAAAATCTTGGATATGTGACCAAAGTTCTCATTATTTTGCCTCTTAACTAGTCTGCTGTAGCTTATTTGGCAATTATTAGGGGTTTTTTGTTGTTCAAGTACTAGCCATCATGCCTGTTGGATGAGAGGTGAAATTGAGTAATGGAACTTGTGAGCTTTCTGGCTGGTGGTCTAAGGGTTTTTTATACTGAATCATGGTGTTTTTTTGGTCCAATATAATTTTATACACATTCTGTAGTCATCTTTGTGTTGCTCTTTTATTTAGGTTTGAATGCATGTATAAGTCGTGCTAGCCCACCATTGTGTTACCGAGGGGGTGAAATGTTGAGGACCAATTACCAGATATTAGATCCTGAGGATGCTCATGAATTACAACATGCTTTTTGAGCATAGTTGACTCCTGTGTTCTTTTATATGCTCGGACATTACTGTGTGTCTGATAATAATTTTAATATTAGATAAGTAACAAAATCCACCTGTAAGTGCTCAAAGTTACCCTCCGTCGTCAAATTATCTAAGCAACTAGGGGGAAAAGGCCCAACTTATGGATGTTTTTGTAAACCTTTTTTTTGTTACTCAAATGGGTTTCTTCACCTTGCTACGAGAGTTAGATATCCATATAATTGCTTGTCCACTGCTTTTTCAACATTTTGAAAATTTACATGTTCTGTCAGGAATTTCTTTTATGAACATCTATTTGTTCGTCTTGCAGGCTTAAAGAAGAAGCAGCTTCTTGTTGATAAGCCTGATGATGATTTAGCTGTTGCTGGTTATGATCCTGTTGATGATTATGATTTTATGTAAGCACATACAGATCCGTATATTCCAGCATTGAAAGCGGATACTTCGATCACAAAAGTTCGAGAGTCCTTTGCTTCCATGTGCAATCTTTGGGCCATAATTATGTTATGGCTAAGTTGGGGAGGAATAGATGTCCATTAGAATAGCGTCAATTGCCAATTGAATTCACTTGGTTGCAAGTCTGCCTGTCGGGAGTCAGTTTTTGTATGCTTGCATAATTTTATAGCTTCACGCTGAGTTCTGCGATTGATTGATTGTGCAAACAAGTATTTGAGATTGCTTCCTAGATTGACAATGCAAACCAGTTCTCTCTTGAGAGCAACCATTTTTCAAACTGATTCTAATTTGGTTTATTTTTTACTTCTGTTTGAGTGTATTTACCTTCTCCAGAAGAACTAATGCAGGGAGAGGTAGTTTCAGAAGCTTTCTACTTGTGATTCAACGGTCCAACTCCTCCATACTAACAGCTATTTCGTACTTCGTATGACTCTGAGTGGTTACTTTCACCTATCTTTCTTGCATATTCGAGTCTCTCTAGCAAAACATTAAGAAATTCGGAACTATTGTGATTTATCCAACCTACATTTAATTCTATATACCTCCACTTCCCTAATAAACAACGGCTTAGTTCTCCATGGTTGCCATTTTAGAGCATCGATATTTGAACTAACCATTCTCAAAAGTCACTGACAAGCTTTATCCAATGAACTACCGGATCTCAAATAAGGAAAATTGTAAGCCATGTGAATGATTGAAGGCTAGACTAAAGCTCTGTTTGGCAAAAATAGTTGTGAAAGTAGTCGTTAATTGTCATAATAATTGAGATATGTACAAAAAAAGTTTAATAAAAAATAAGATAAATGAATGGTGCAAAAGTAAAATTGTTGCATTTAATCTGAAATAGAGGGAGTAAAGATCAATTCATTAATTTAATCGGTGATAATAAGTTCAACGCAGTGAAATGATTGAATAGAACGGTAAGGAGCTAAGTGGATAGGTTAGAAAGAATTATTACCTCCATCTCCTTTATCTCTTCCAATTTTTTTGTGCATCTTTTCTACCATGTATTTATTTTCATGATCATGAAGCAAAAAATGATTCCTTTCACTACATCTTACTCAAACCTTTTTCTTAGTGTAAATCTACTTTAGCACTAACACAAAAAAAAATAAAAAAAAAAAGAAGCCAAAAGTATGCAATTTGGACCCTAAAGCTTCGTCATGGTGGGCCAAGAACATTACAAAAATAAAACGATAGCAATCTAATGTCGTTTCATTCAGGTTTTAAAGTCAAGGTCAGATTTGACCATGAAAAGTGACTTTTAATTGGATGTCTTAAATCTGAACTCAGGTGTATGTTTTTCTCTCTCCTGTCACGTGAGTTACAGCCTGCTTAAGATGATTCCAGCCATTTTAAGCATTAACTGTTTTGAGTGCAGAAAGTTTTATAAAGCTGATATTCTTTCCTTGCTATAAAGCCAAATGCCCAAATTTGAATTATTTTCCATGATTACTGCAAGCTTTTTTATTTTTCTAAAGTTGCATTTTTATTACACGCAAGATTGATGATTGTAAATGTAGGGAATTTATCTTCACCAAACTATCATTGCTCTTGTTAACAGACTGTAGATGGTAATCATAAGTAAATCACCACGTAGAAGCATTATATTGATTTACGGATCGTCATTATATTAATAGGATTAATGAGACTTGTGTGAGTACAGGATGTTTGTAATGTCGTACAAAGGCGGAGAAATGAGAAATGGGAAGATTGAATATATCTTACTTTTAGTGGATGATTTTACATCTTCGTGTACTTAATCTTAAGTAGGTCTTTAGATTAGTTGGTTATCTTTCATGAAAACTTATTAGTTTAGTCTCGATATATAAGGATTACACTGATTTATAAGGAGATTTAAAATGAGCCATTAAGTTCAAATTTTGACAGGTTCCTTATCATATATTAAAAGTTCAAAGATAATTGGAGAAAACAAAATGATAAGCTATGCATAACAGCATAAGTCATGCAGAAGAACATGATAAAAAAAATTTAATCAAGTGTAGGCTTTCTTTGGCAAGATTTTGTGTAAATGCACAAAGCTATCAACTTAATTGTATGTACATCATGATCATCGAGTATATGTTCTTGAACCTAAACTATAATCATAATTAAATACCTACAAGATCATTATTCATTGATCGTACATCTTATAAACTTTTGGTATATGTTTACCATATATTATCCATGTAAATTTTTTTCATCTTGTTCCAACCTCTTATCCTTAATTATATTCGCCACACACACTTTCTAGCTATTTCATCTATTCCTTTCTCACGTGTGCACTATACCCAAACTAAATGAAAGATCATTAATTTCATAAATCCTTAATTAAAACAAATACAATTCTTAAAAACAAAGCTAAATGAAGCTCGGTCAAAATTGAACGTGGCGAACTGGCGGTGGTCCTAACTCATAAACTATGAAGCCAAACCGACATTTTTATGATAAGCAGGGAACCAAATGAGGTAACTTAGTTTTAAAATATCGAGAGTTTTGTTGTGTAAATTGGCATACAACTTCGTTGGCATTTGCACGTTTGTGATTAGCTGCTACTGCAACAACAATGAATAGGAAACATGCATCAATAAAGCGTAATGTATAATCACATTCTAGGAGTATTAAATTAATATAATCATACAAATAATATGATTTGACGACCCAAAAGTAGTAATTCATCGCTTTTTTGGGTCCAACATCTCACTTACAAACTCATGATTATGCTTGTTGCAAATGTGTGTATGATGTATAAAGTGTAGCACTAGTACTAGTTTGCTGCTGTAATATACATCAAGATTCAATTTTGTCTAGATTATTTGATATAAGTATCTTAATTATGTTGTGATCTTATTTAAAAAAAAGTAATGTACATCTTTAAGAGAGTTATAGCTAACTCATATCTCTTGAGTACAATCAGTACATGTATAACTGCTAATCTGTTATATAGGTAGATCGTAGATGATTTGTGTTATCGCATATACTAATTCAATCTCATTTTAAAATAGGTTGAACTTTTCAAGGTGTAATTTGGCATACAATCACCTTAAGATGTTAACTTTAGATTTCGACCCATACAATAGGAAAAGACAACATTATACACCCTAAAGCATTAGAGAATGATATTCAAGATGTTAGATCGAGGAAATCTCGTTTAAATTGTCGTCCTCTAAATATACACGACAGTACATTATAGCTCTACATTGACAAATTTACATTGTAACATACATACTTTGTGTGATAACTGCAAGCTATTTGACGCTTACAATTATCACTTTGTCGTAATTAACTTCATTATTACCTGTCAAAAGCCAAGTAGATAGAGTAATCTAAATGTCTTCAAATTATTCTATTCAATTCCTTTGGTCAAAATAGTCCCCAATTTTTAAGCCAACTAAAACATTTGTGCAATCTACTAAGGGTTTATTTGGTTCGGATAATGGAAACAGAATAGAAAGGAAACAAATAAGAGGGGAGAAAGAAATCATTTAATTATTACCTTTTCATTTGTTTGGTTTGACCATGGAAAGAAATTGGTTAAACTTTACTCCCTTTGTTTGTTTTTGAGGAGGGTAAGGGTATTTGTTGTTAAAGGACCAACTCAACCAAAACCTTAAGCTGATGGTTGAGGCCTAAGATTATAATTTTATACTCTATCACGCCCCCTCACACGAGAGCCCGTTGGGCTTGAAGTGTGGATGCATCATGCGCCCTCCTCACACCCAGCGCTTAATATTCCACTTAAAGGTGGGGGGTGGATGAGATTCGGACCCGTGACCTCTATGTCACGTTGGCTTCGATACCATGTTAAAGGCCCAACTCAACCAAAAACTTAAGCTGATGGTTGAGACCCAAGATTATGTTTTTATACTCTATCATTTGTTACCCTAAGTTTTTTTAGAGGTAACAAATGAGAGGTAACTATTACCCTTAGGTAATGGTAATTGTTACCTAGCCTTTTAACCAAACATTCGATAAAGATATTGGTTTAATCAAATCCGTTTCCAATCCAAAAAAAATACACTAACCAAACATGCTCTAAGCAAATTAACGCCAAATATAAAGCATACTAGTATATATAATACTTGCACTAACCACCATGGGGCATCACACCAAGACCATCTCAAATAGTCAAAGTTTCATGAAACGGCTGATACACCCTAGACAAGTATACATACACCCCCTTATTTTTTGGGGTTACCCAAAATATTAATACTTTATTAAACCTCACTTACACCAACCGAAAATTTGCCTTTCTCTACGTCTTAATTCTCCCCCAACAATTGCAATAATCAACGGCCCATCTATAGTCAAAGAAAACAATATTAGAAAATAATTTTACGCACGCGAAATCTAATATCATTTCCAAAATTTGAGAATCGTCCTCTATTATATATACATAGAGACATAGTAGGTACATCTAAGGAAAATGTTTAGCAAAAACTGTCGAATGAACAAAAATAAATACTCCCTCTGTCTCATAATATATAATACAGTCAAACATTGTATACATATCAATGCATTAGTTTGACTTTATTTTTATATAATTAAATATTAATGAAAATTATTTTAAAAATTGTATTATGAAACTTTATATTAAAACCTATCTAACGACATATTTTATGATAAAAATATTTTTATTAAGTTAGTAAAAAAATATGGTCAAACCTAATATATAAATAGTAAAAAAAAGTCCAACGTTTCATGTATTATGGGACTAAGGAAATATATCCTTAAGTATGCATAATAATACAGTATAATAATAATAAGGTTTGGGCTTAGATATAATAATAAGGTTTGGGCTTAGATATGCGCGCTTAGATGCACGAGTGTAGTGGAGCATCCCCCCACATTAACCGCATCATTTTCTTCTCCCTTGTTTGCTTCCTTATATTAATAATCCTTTTTATTGTTACAAAGCATACTTTAATTATTCTATTATAATATCTCCTTCTTCCCTTAAACCTCACTCAATCCTCTTTTCCTCCCTCTAATTTCTTTCTTTTTTTTTTTAATTATTGAAATAATATTATTTTTATAATAGGATTTTGTCCTAGCTTTTTTGCTCTTTGTTTTTGCTTTTTGGTGTGGTATATATATGCATGTCTTACACAAGTGGACATGTATTCAAATTTCAAGGGTTTTTGCAATCAAATTCTAAAAGGTTGGTATGCAATAGAAAAGCATCTATTTCTCTTAAATTACATGTGTTCCACTCATTCTTCTTCATTGTATAGATGTTTTCATTCTAATAATGTTAAGATTTTTTATGGGTTTTGTTTTTGTTAGCAACTTCTAATAGGTAGATTTTTTTTTGCCAACAAAACATGCATTAGTTTCTCCAACATGGGTACCTCTCATTTTCATATCGCGAAAACAATCTATGTGAATTCCTTAAAAAATTTCGTACAATTTCTTTATTTGATAGTGCATCCTACCACTTAATCCACTCTCACAAAAACTTTTGAAACCTTCAAATTTTAGTTATAAAATCATTTGGTGAAATCAAATCTGACTTTTGGTATAGTTTCAAATGACATCTAATTAAATTGTATTTGAATTTTCTTTGGCAGGAAACAGAAAGCTGGCATAAGTAATTTCCTAGGAAATTCTTGATATTTTTCAACTAGAAAAACATTAGAAAAATGGAGAAAGCAGGTCAAAATCTAAGTTGGAAGAAGAGCAAAATAAATGGTTTAGGAGAAGTAGAAGGTTTAGAAGAAGAGCTAAAACAAGCTAAATCACTACCATTAGTTGTTCAACCACAAACACCGAAAGAGCCAATGGAATTCTTGTCAAGATCATGGAGTGTATCAGCTGAAGAAATTTCAAAGGCACTTGCTAATAAACACAAGCATTTTCTACTTGATAAGCATCTCATTGACAGCCCTTCTTTCATTTCAGAACCATCACTCAGTTCACCTCCTCATATTGTAAGTTCTGCTTTTTTTTTTTTTTTTTTTTACTATTCTTGTATCTTCATGTTGGATGTTAAGCTTTTCGTGTTGTTGTTGTTGTTGTTTTTGTCGTCTTTTTTCTCTAGTTGTGTCTTATGTTACACTACTAATTAACAGTATGATGCTAAGCATTCAGATCAGAAAACATGGTAGATGTTAACACATTTAAGAGTTTGATGAGGATATTTCTGAAATCAGAGTCTGAAATATTTTGGGTTTTGAAAAAAAGTCAATTTTACTGGTTTTTTCCATAATTATACTTCTGCTGTACATCCTACTGCTACTTTCTTTCAGTGTTTTTCAATGTCTGTTTTGTTTGATTCAGAGAGCGCGAAAATTTTTAGGTGTTAATCTTTTTTGTAACTAAAACTGATCAGGTTGATAAATCGAAGAATAATCCTAACCACCGGCGAATGGGGGGTATAGGAAAGTGGTTTCATCACCACAAGGACTCGAAATCAAATCTCAACTCGTTTAGGAAAAAGGACAGGGCAAGAGCAGAGAATGCCCATATGCACGCTGCGCTCTCAATTGCAGGCCTAGCAGCAGCACTTGCTGCTGTTGCGGCGCCTGATGATTCCTCATCAGTCTCCAAAATGAGCAGGGCAATTGCATCAGCTACTGAGCTCTTAGCATCCCATTGCATTGAGATTGCTGAGCAGGCAGGAGCTGATCATGATCGTGTCGCATCAGCTGTCAGATCAGCTGTTGATATTCAGAGCCCTGGTGATCTGATGACTCTGACAGCAGCTGCTGCAACTGGTAAAATTATTTATACTATTTCGAGTGATTAAATTTTCGTGTGTTGTGTTCTGTTCAGCTATGAATTGGAATTTTTGTAATAGATTCAAGCCTTTTGTTCTTGGTCCTAATTGCAGCATTAAGAGCAGAAGCAGCATTAAGGTCAAGGTTGCCAAAAGATGCAAAGCGGAATGCTGCTATCAGTCCCTACGATAAAGGATTAGGCGATGCCAATAGCGTCGATCCTTACCACAGTGAAACCGAAGAGCCAAAATTCCCCTGCATTGGTGAACTAATGCAGCACTCAAAGAAAGGTATGTCTCAGCTATTGTCACGATTATGAGAATTAATCAATAATGGATACAAGTTTGATTTAATTACTGTTTTAACCAAGTCTGATTAGCAATAGATATCTTCATTGACTAACATGGACTAATGGACATGTTGCCCATGAACTAGTACCTGAATAAAGTCTAAGTCGGCTACATGTCAACTTAGAGGGTTGGTGACTTGTTGTAAACCATAATAATTCAGCACAATTTTTAATTGAAAAATCATTCTGATTCAAACATGCATGACTACCCTCCATATCATTGAGATCATATTACAACTTATATATAGGATTTAATAATATGATTAATTATCAATAGAATAGACAGATCATAAGTTGGTTTATCCAAATTCTGCTCAATATTAAAATTTGCGCGTTTTAATTTTCAGGCGGGTTAAGATGGAAGCAAGTCACAGTTTACATCAACAAAAAATCTCAGGTATACACAATTTCCTGAAATGACAGCAGAATTGAGCATTTTCATCAGTTTCATTCTGACATTAACTCTAATAAACAGGTCATACTTAAATTAAAAAGCAAGCATGTAGGAGGTGCTTTCTCAAAGAAGGACAAATGTAAGTTTAACCATTACCTCCAATATCAAGATCTCTTCCAAATTAACAACTGAAATCATGTGTTAAATCGAGTTATTTTGTCGTAACAGGTCTAGTCTATGAAGTTTGTGATCAGATCTCAACATGGCCCTTCAGAAAAGAAAGGGAAAATTTAGAGGCTTATTTTGGACTTAAGACAGCACAAGGGTTTTTGGAGTTCAAGTGCAAGAACAAAGTCCACAAGCAGCAATGGGTTGATGGGATTCAAAGTATGCTAGATAAAGTATGTTGTATTGAAGACATTGACAGCTCGTTGCAGCGTATTAATGTCAAATAAGAATTCTTAGTTGATTTTCTGTATGTGCATAAAGATCAGGGATTTTGGTAATATGATGGAACCTAATGTTACATATTACTGATAGAGAAAGGGGGAGGGTTAAGGGTGGCATATTGTACTGAAATAACTGAAATGTACTTGGTACAGTACCAACAGCCACAGGCAATGTTCAAAGGAACTATGTAAATCAGTTATAAATGCTTTTTCTCATATTATATTTTTGTCGCATTGTATATATTTTCTATCCTGCCTCAGCCGCCATACCATAAACTTAAGAAACCATCTCTCCATAAGAGTTCTACTAACCTTTATTTTATTCTTCATAACAGTCAAGGGAAAAGGAAGGGGAGGCCGGAGAAAGAAAAGGAGCTATGAAAATGGATGGTCTTGTAATTCTCTTCCAAATTTATTAGAAGTGGAAAGAAAATGAATCCCTCTAATGCCCTTCCAAACTTGTTGCCATTTATCTATACAAACAAAGAAATCCCCTTCCCTCTGTAGTCTCTATTGTGACACGCAACAACATCAGAGCTTTGATCACAAATATGGGGTCGATTGTTCAGACTTCAGACCAAGATGCCATCCACTCACTTGAATGTCTCTACTCACCTCAACCCTAACCAAATTCCAGCGCACTATGATCTTAGAAACCCAAGTTTTCCATGACCTATTTTACACAATTTATCCAAGTAATCTTTAATTTCCCTCAATTTCTTAGATGCTCCCATTGTTCTCATTCTTTCCATTCTCCAAGTGTATGCCTTGTGATGTTGGTATCAGAAATGTCCAAATCCCTGTAGCCAGTTCTCCATCTGAATATATGTATCTACTACTCTGACCCTATTGCGGATCTCTTCAATTTTGATTCCATTTTTTTGTTTTATTACCACTCATTCGCCTCAACATATGCATTTAGGCCACAATCATCATCTTAACCTGAGCTTATCTTATCTCCCAATATTCCAATTATTATAGAAAATCTGAATGAATAGCAGTCCTATAAAACATTCCCTTCACTCAAAGTCGTTCATAACAGTCTATCTATGAACTAAATAGGCATAGCAGATAGCCAACTTACCTAGGATAGCAGAAGTCTGGGTTCTGACAAAGCGATAATTTTACAGCAATTGAAAAACTTCACTTTTTTCATGTACTTACCATATCCACTATACAAGTAATCAATATGGAGAGGACCTCAGACATTCACATATATCTAATTCCTTTTGAAAAGATGATTACTTCGACACTTTACTACTCTTTCTGGTCAGAATTTGGATTCCATTTGATCTTTCCATCTTTTTCTAGACTGTTGTCAACTTAGAAGGTAAGCACTATTGGTTTCTCAGTTTTTTTCTTTTTCTTTCAGGGTGGGAGGGAAGGACAGGGCATCAAAAGGCTTGATAGTAAAGTACACAATCACACTGGAATTTTTAAGAGAGAAGATACAGCAATAAAATCGAAAACAGTGTGACAGGAGCAGGTAAAGTTGTCGCAGTATACAAGTATTGTTTTTACAGACTAACGAGTGCATTAATAACCTCAAGGCTAGAGAACTAGAGATGCTAAAAATCTCAGGAGCAGAGCAAAGAGGAAAAAACAAAGACATTGTATCACCATGTAAGCTCACAAGGTAGCCTAAAATTGCATTCTATTTGAACTACACTTGCAGGCTTGCAACTGTATTCATCGTAAATAAATTGCATTTTACTTGACCTGCATTTGGCAACGAAAGCTGAATATATTTATCTCATTTTCTCTATAAGAATAATCATAATTGCCTTGTCAAAATCTGAGTCAAATGAATGTTTGTATATACATACATTAGCTGAGTCTCAACCATTTTCCACTCAGAACACAACGGTCTTGTTATCCAGATATGGTAGAACGCGTAGCTCACAGTAATATTTTATTGCCTTCGAGAGGCACTGTTTCTCAAGGTTCTCTGATTTTTGTACAAAACTTCGCAAGTTATCCCTGTGAGAAACTCTCTCAACCTGCAGTTCCAAATAAATAATAACTTGTACTTTTTTAGAAACCAATCACAAATATAATATGCTCAAGTTAAGTAGGCTCAAATGGATCAGTGGAAAAATAAAAGATTATAAATACATAAATCAAAACACATACCATTTGTTCAATGATTGGTCCTGCATCAAGTTCTTCTGTTACAAAGTGAGTTGTGGCACCAATCATTTTTACTCCACAATCAAAAGCCTGCCAATATTAACAACGAAATATTAGCATGAGAAGCAAGCAAAATACCTTGCAAAGAGAGATATGACCAGAGCTATAGACGAGAAATAAACGAACCTGTCTTGATGGATTCCCACCCTTGAATGATGGCAAAAGACCATGGTGGATGTTAATGACGTCCTTTCCATACTTTTTCAAAAAATCTCCTGATAATATCTGCAAAAATAATATAATAATTAAAAACAGGGGGAACAGACAAGTGATTTTAGATACCAGAAGCAAAACAAAGCATCAGCAACACAATAATCAGAATATCAGATTATAAGAAATGAGAATCGAGCTTCCTACAACAACTGGAATCTAGAAGTAACACAAGAGCAACATGGAAAAAGGAGGTTGTCTTTGACTCTAGTAGGCCACCAATATTCAACACACTTCTTAGCAACTTCCTGGCATATCATATTTCCATATGTCATCATGAAGCAAAACTATTGAACTAATCTATTTAACTAAATCATGGTCAATTTTACAAAATAAAATTAGCCTCTAACTTCTAGTCTGCAACAAATATGATTTTGCCAGTTTGAAGTAACAGTCTAACAGACAATACACTGGTAAATTATAAACTGCAGGTATCACAGTTCTGGACTTAACTACATAAAATATATTCAATCATAACTTGTAATCTAAACCCAACATTAAGCTCTACCCTCTCCAAAGTTCAATCTCGAACTCATCATATCATTCCTTCTCCCAGCAGTAAACTTAAAGTCTCAAGATCACAATGCTTACAGAAAGTCATTAATACTAAGAAATCAAATGAATCTAAGAATGGACTTGATTACCATCTATAAAAAGGATATATACTGGCTAACACAAACAATTTGCAGTTTCACAGAAAAGAAAAAAGACTGCATACAGGAACTTGAGGTACCTGCATGTACCGAGCAAGTACAAGGAAATCTGTATCCTGAACCAAATCCAAGATCTCCTCCTCTCTTTTGTTTCCAGCGACTGGCTTCAGATAATGATAAGGAATACGCTGACGCTCAAGAAAACGCATCACATGGGAATCAGGATGTCTATCATGATTACTACAAGAAAAGGGGGAAAAAAAAAACCAAAATTTAAGTCAATGCCCACATCACCAAAAAAGAGTACAAAAGACATGGTCAGAGTATCTTCAACAATGACCTTATCACTCTAGTTATATCTACAGGCAGTTTTCCATCCTGCCATGAATGTAGCAAGTCAACAAGACAATGATCCTATCAAAAAAATGACAAAGGTTTGTAAATAAAATAAAAATCATGCCCATATCCTGATCAAGAAAAAAAGTGCAAAAAAAAATATAGTAATGAGACCTGTTTTGAAGCAAAAACTGCGATTTTGTATTTTGGATCTAAATCAGGCACACGAACAACTGATTTCATTGCATTGAACATTTCAGCAATTTTTTGGAAGTCCTCATCCATTTGCTCCCTTGGCCATTTAGAGGGATCAAAAACAAATTCACTGTAAGAGAAGAGTGCAAACATTTTTTATATTCATAGATGTGAATACCAATCCTTGATAAATTCAAAAGTTACATATGGTGCCATTGTCACTTGCTAGATAACACAATTCACATCACATTTGCGCAGCAGAACTAGATGCCTACAAGACACAATGATACCATTGCCTTTAAGGTAGGATGATGTGAAGGACAATAAAAACGAAAAGCAAAGAAACTCGTCACAGTCTCCATCATAAGTGAGAATGTGAAATAGCCTTTCAGAAAATTGCAAACACAACTATACATGATTATCTACTGATGAATGATGATAATCATCAATACACAATTTTTATCATTAAATTTTAACCTTTAAGGTGAGCAACTGATATGAAATTTGGTTTCTTTGCCTATGAAGCACAGAACATACACATAGCTTTTCCTTCAAATCCCCAAACCAATTAATCTACATAGCAAAATCAAATTTCCAATATAATAGTCAAAAAGGGTTAGTTGACTTGTTCCAATTAAAACACTCTTCATTTCTCCACCTAACTGTTTTTCTATAAATAACCTCAACACAAAACCAAACCTAGTCCCTACTCATTCGATCCCAATAGAGATGTCTCACTCATTTGGGACATTTCAGTTTCCTTTTTAGGATTAAATTAGTCTCATTTTCACATAACAATCACATCCTTCATTCAATTCATCATTCTGCACCATCCACCACATTATTAATTCAGTGAAAGTGTGATACAATTACTCGGATTGTACTCGTAACTCATAAGCAACATATAACCATCTAAATGTCACTTAAGCACTCCATTCCAATCAATATAACCTTACCCTCTATGGTTCAATCACAAATAAAGTGTACAACAACCAAAGTACATTTTTTCACAAAAACAACACTTGAAACATGATTAGCTTATTGCAGGAATATTCAAAAGGCAACATTATAATATATAGAAATATACCAAAACTAATTAAGGTAATAAAAATGAAGAAGAAAACAAAGATAAAAAGCAAAAGAAACAACCTTCTAGAATAAAAGACATGCTTCTTTTCAGGTACAAAAACATCAGCTCCCAAAATGTTTCCACCCCTTGAAGCTAAACATTCTGATAACTTTGCCACTATTCCAACTGCATCCTTTTTGTTTCCAACAAATTTACCCATTTTTCAAATTTCCCACCAAAACAACAGTGACAACATATAAAAAAAATAATTAAAAAAAACAATCTTGTATCAAATTAAGCCAAATTTAATTGAATAAAACAAATATAATAAGAAGACCTTACTGGGCAATGGAAGACATGAATGCCATGAACAAGAGGAGGATCTAGGGAGTCGGCAGTAAATTTGAAAGAATTGAAGGATCTCAGAGTAATTTTAGAAAACTGGGATTGTGAATAGATTTTTCGGAAGAATCTCATCTTTTTTATCAGTCATTCAGTTTCTCTCTCCTCTTGGTGAAGATGGGTGCCTCCCATTTTCCAGGATTTTTTTTTTTTATTTAAACTGAAATCGGGAAAAATGGTGGCCAACCACTTTCCTCTGGTAAGGATCAAAATTTTTGTAGGGTCCAAACGACAACGCTATAAATCTACGATGGGGATCAAGTTATACGACGCCGTTTGGGTGGGCTCCGTTTTCGAAAAATCATGTTTGAAGCAAAATCTTGACCCTTTTAGCAAAGGTGGTTGACTGTATCTTTACAACTATTATTAATCATAATTTTGCTTTTGAGTTATGAAATGCCAAAAATAAAAAACATATGGCTCATGAAAATATCTCCTTAAAATTTTTAATATGAGAAACTAATAAAATAAACCAATAGGATTATAAGATATACTCGTGGATATATCTGTCTATAGATGTACCCGATAACAACTAATAATTTATAGAGTCTTGTTGCAGGTTTGTAACTATAATCAGTTAATCTTTTACTTTCAAAAAATAAAAATAATGAGAGAGATCGTTATGTGCAACATGCGACCTTTATTTCAGTGGCTTTGTAATTGAGTCATTAAAATATATATTACTCATAATTTTTACTTATTTTTTGATTGACAATTTCGACACTTAAAATTTTGTTTTGCAAAGTACAAATCCATTTGTATCTATATAATCAAGACAATGTTCTCTTCACTTTAGATAATACGAAGTAAAATTTATAAGTAGTAAAAATAAGTTTTAATCAATAAAACTCAATTTCGATCTATTAACAACCTTATAAATTATAATGAGATAAATGTCTAAATCGAATACAAACACAGTCCATGGATCAACCCGATTGCCACAACCCAAAACGATCACAACCCGAAACCATTACTTTATCAAGTATCAACCCGATACCAAAACGGTAAATTAGCAATTTGGCGTTCACTTTTCCAGCCTTCCAAGGCGAGATTGTACCAGTAGTAAACTGCAAAATAAAGAGCAATTTAGGTGAAGAAGAAGAATTACTATCATCATCATCAGAACACAACTTCCAGAAATCCAGATCTCCTTGCGCATTCCAATTCTCAATAATGCCTGTAAGCTAGCTTTTTTCTAGAATCTTCTATCGTTTTTGGCATTCTTTCTTTAGCAGTAGCTAATTCAATTAGATCTCTAATTGAATTTGGGAATGGCAGGTTGGAAAATTGATAGAAGTAGAGCCACCGAGTCCATTGA
The DNA here is from genome assembly GCF_001683475.1 of Chenopodium quinoa. Lineage (NCBI taxonomy): Eukaryota > Viridiplantae > Streptophyta > Magnoliopsida > Caryophyllales > Amaranthaceae > Chenopodium > Chenopodium quinoa. The sequence goes on from NW_018743175.1 coordinate 1,280,632, forward strand.
GATACTTGATCGGAGCAATTGTGATGATGATCGGCGTCGTATTGCCGCTTGGTTACATGATGTTCCGCAATAAGCGTGTTCCTTCTTCTCCTTCTTTTTCCAAACAGACGTAGGTATTTTTTTCTCAGAATTTAATTGTAATTTCATATTAGTTGATATTGTTGTGATTTAGGTTTTCTTCAATTTTGTAAAACTTTGATTTTAGTTTATTGATAACTAGTGTGAAAATTGAAATTTTGGATGGTGGATTGATGTGGATTTTGGCATCTTATCAGTGATTTATATGAATTTGGTTTTGATCTTGTCATTTGTTTCGACATTGTTTTGGAGGGATTTTGAAGGGTGTGATTTGGTTGTATTTTCAGGAACAAAGGGTTGATATAGAGCAATTTTGATGTTAGAAGTGATTATAGATTTCGTCGGCATGTTCATTTGGGTATGAAGAGTGACATGAGTAAAAGGGTAATGTAATGCACTGACTGATCCATATAGTGGCAATGTAAATGTATGGTCATATGGAATTGTTAATTGTTGTTATATGAAAAGGAGATTATGAATTTTTATTCAGATGTGTTCATTGCACAATATCATTGTATTGCCGTCTTACAATTTTTTGTAGCTTAATTCGAATTCAGTTATGTGGAATCTTAGATCAATGTTGCTGCACACCTCATGATTCCATTCACTTTGGGTCTTGAAATTCCAGCTTGAAATTTTCTTAAGTAGGTGAACACTGAACCTCTTCTAATCTATCTGGAACTTGAGATGGCATTTGATGCGAACTGTGGAGATTTTCCAAGTTATTATTTTCCTTTCCCCTTCATAATACAGTCCAGAGACTTGTCTTTCAAAAACTAGTTTAGAGTTGCATTTTGAAACTTAAGCGTAACCTAACTTCCCTTGTTTGTATCTAGTTATCCATATGAACAATTCTAGTGTTTAGTGGCTTAGAAAAGTGGTTGGCTTATGGCCAGATCGGCAGACTGTTGCCGTGTTGGGTTTTAAAAGCTGGTTGCCTTGGCAGTATGGTGGTGCAAGTGAGAGTAAATGTGCAGATTTTTTATGAAGTTTCTTCCCTTGGGTGGTTCAATTCCTTAGTATTTAGGGTCTCTATTTTGCAAGTCTAAGTGAATTATAGTGAGCAGCATACTTGACTCCCTAGGATTGGGGTTAGGGTCAGTGTGTGGGTTATGGTAAATGGTGCCACTTCTGTACTTGGTTTCTTGTTAACATTATTACTACCTGTTGCCTATGCCGGTAATGCCCTATGCTGAGAGAAATGTGTTGATAATTCTGTTAGGGGGGTCCTTCAAATTAAAATTTATAGAGAATCTCCAACGACAAGCTAATTGCCAAATTAACTTTTAAATTTGTCATGCCATATGAGATTTCAAGCTATTTTCCTTGCTAGCTAGTTTTTATCCCTATGGTCAGCTACTAGCTTGCTATTTAAATAGATCTCACTTGTCAATAGGTTGGCTTCTTCTTCCTCTTTTTGTCAAGCAAATTAGCTTGCCCAAGCTAGTTTTTCATTTCAACTCCAATGGTTAAGCTAGTAGCTTGGGGCTTTGTAAAATACAAGCAAGTCCTTAACAACAACCATTGGAGATACTCTGACTTTGCTAGAATTTCATGAATCTTTCATTTTGTTCTATAAGGCAACAGGTATACAGGGCCTATCACCTATGGCTTATTCACCATATTCGTAAATTTCTCCTCATTGATTTTTCATGATGCTTGTTCAAATAAAGCACAGCTTCTGTCAATTATCATAACTGGGAATTCCTATTTGTGACAGCAATGAGTAGTTCCACTCTTTTTCATTAGGTAATTCCTGTGATCATATTTCTATTTCAATCAATAGAGAAGAATGGCTTACCCTGAAGGTAAGCTATCTGATTCATGCAGCTCCTGCTGTTCTGTTATGAGAAGGTTTGACATATCTCAGAGTATACTTGCGGGAAATTGACCCAAAATACCCCTACCCCTCTATTTGGCCTGGAAAGACTAAATATATCCTCACTCGGAGATCTGTATATATGACTATGCCTTTACTTGCAGGTTGGAACACATATTAATCTCCTGATGTGTCAATAATTTACTTATTTTGCTTAGTACTCCGTATCCTTCTCTTTTGTTCATTGCTAATGTGATAATGCGTCATTTGTAAATTGGTGATGTTGATGAGTTGATGACTATTTTTTGCATCTTCTTCCTTGTTGACTGGTAAAACAGTGTACAAGGCTTACAATATGTCAAATATACATATAATGGCGTTCAATCATCATAAAGGTTGGTAGGAAATTTTTTTCACAGTGACACTCAGATTGAATGCAGATCTCCCACCTTCTACGAAAGAGGCAGTAAAGAAATTTGCTTATCATAATCCAAAGTCGGAATTTGCTGATCTGCTAGTGACCATTTTATCAGTACCGGGGATCCGCAGCTCTTGCTAACTTTCTGTAAAATTACTTAGCAATGGTTACATCATAAAAATATCATATGAATATGATTGATTGATTTTCCTTTTATTACAAACAAGGGTTGCTATAATTTGAGAAGAAGTTATTTTATAAATCCACCTCGTTCTGTTTATTGGATTTTAGCCATAAAGATTATGCATTTTTACATGATACAAGTATACACGATGCATGTTATTGTATCTGGTACTAACAATCTGTTGACAAGAAAACCCTATTAGTAGCCCAGACATAATTTAATGCAGAGGAATCATGCAAGTACTCATTACTGTGGTAGACAGATGGAAATGGAGACATGAGATGAATTGGAATGCGCTCTACAGTCTACACCTGATCAATCAACTGAAGAATAACTTTGTGATCAGATGCTCTACGCCTTAAAGAAAAGAGAGCAAATCTTCATATAGTATTATACTCTACATAATATGGACCGATAAGCCTCAATATAGGTGTTTAGTGTATAATATAAGCCCTCTTTACAATTAGGCAATCAATTGAATTTCACATAAAACCATACATTATATTCTAAGTTGGGACTATATGCGTATATATTTGTTAGTAATGGCTCTCTCAATAGTTGCAATGGGCAAAACTTCTATGATATCTTCTGTCACCTAAAAAAATTTGTGTGCTCCTACACGTTCCATTATATTGCCTCATACTTTTTTCTGTGAATCATTCCATCTCCCAAGGGCTTCTCCCACATGGATTCTATCACCACGTTTGATGTTGAATCGGAAGTCTGTTGATGGTGTGTTGTCTTTTGTTGATTTGGCTACCGGAGCCTGAAAGACAAGTACCACTGTTGACCCCATGTTGAAAGCTGCAACCTGAATTATTTTGATAATGTAACGAAATTATCAAGACTATACTAGCAAACAGATCCCAAAAACATAGGAGACTTGAGGCTAACAGTCATCACTCATCAGCAGTCATACAAAAACTCAACAAATGAAATGAAACACCATCAAAACATAGAATCGAATGATAATATAATTAAGACCATTAACCTCTAAATATCAAGAAAATCTGTAAGGGTAAAGTAATTTTGAAGAGAGATTTGATTTCATTTCTAACCTCTTCTCCTTTCTTAACCATACAGCCAACACCTTCTCGTTCATAAACGCGCTCCTCAGGTGGCTCTGACTGTAAAATCTTCTTTCTAGGACGATTTGTCCGCAGCTCTGGCTCAGTGTAAAGCTGATGTGCAAGGAAGTAAATCATGTTAAGAATTGACAATTTAAAAAGTCAATAAAAAGTCTGAAATTTGCAGAAGTTGGATAAGCTATTGCTATTAAGTACACAGCTTGCTTCCGGTCATCAAGGCTTCAAAAAGGTCAGTATTTTTTACATAAAGGGTGGTCTTACAACTCTTACCAATAGCACGTACCATTTTATAAGAAAACAAATCAAGCAACACAAAGCAAAGGGCACCGAATTAAATACAAAAAATTAAATCTCTAGCATAAAACAATTAGAGATAGAGATAAGATTACCTCAATAGAACCAATGTTTGTAGCACCTATTGCTGCAAGTGCTAGATACCCTTGTTGCCACTGACCTTCCAGCACAATCTGGTTTAGACGAATAATAAACAGAGAAAACCTCATTAACAAAAATGTGAAAAGATCATGTACAAATTCTAAAAACATATATTATCTAGCTTCTTAGTGTACAAAATCATGTTTGCAGCTGCAGTGCTTCCACTGATGTCAAAATCCCAGACCCATCACTCATGATATTAGGAGCTGAAAAGCATTTTAGTGGCTGACTAGGGATGTGGTGTAAAAGACTAGTGGCCTGCATATGACTCCTATGGGACTTCAAGAGAAATTAATCTCGTAAGCATTGTGGTAAAATGAGCAATTTGCTTGTGGTATTAGACTTTCAACCACATGCAGACTGTAGAAGGTGTTACTATGTCTAACATTGACTGTATGTTGACTTTTAGCTAGTTTTCACCCACCACAAATAACAGAAAAAAGAAACTAGTGGTCATTCCTAGTGCCAATGATGACCATTATAAAAGCAGATTAGCCCAGTTTGACACTTACAGTAAGAAAATTCCTCCTTAATCGTCAAATGATTCTGCTGAGTGCATTTTCTAGTCTTTCTACAGCTATGAAAGTTATGAAATTAAGAAGTTTGCGTACCCTTTCATTCTCGACATATAGGTTTCTGATTGTCCTAGTAGCACGCTCATTCACAGGATAAAGGCGACCTGCAACAATAAAAATGACAATCTTATAATTAAAACCACCAAATAAGGAAGGTGATAGCTGAAGTAAATTTTAAAAACAAATAGCAACAGCAGAAAATGCATAACACCGGGAAGTTAGCCTTGCTCGAGTCAGTTTACTTTGGCTAAGTGTTTCAGCCAGTAAATTTATAAGCATTCAACCAGCAAGGTGCAATACAGAAATTAAGATGAAGGATTAATAAATGTTTATGGTAAAACACAGCAGCTTAACATCCTAAGAAGACAAAATATGAGCATGTAGCTTAATCTTTCAATTCAAGCTATTGCTTGCCAAAAGGCAACCTAAATTGAGAGCATAACTAGGCCAGCCAGAATGACAAGAAATTTATACTATCAACTGATAGTATCATAAAGATTACATAGGAAATAACAACATTCTGTTTCAAGAAGCTGAAATTGGCTATCCAAACCACGACTATCTAAATTATTCCTCTCCGTACAGCAAATTGTGCTAGATAGAGCTTTCCCTACAAACAAATTGAATTTTTGAGTCACCTGAAAAATGTCTGCGGACAAGAACATTCCAGTCAACAGGTGAATGTATACGATGGTAGTCTCCAGGGCTTAGGTACAAGACACAATAAAAAAGACCTTTAATTGGACTGCAAAATAAATCATAATTATTAGCAGATGTGACAATTTATGTATATGTGACTATGTGTACTTGTAAAAGGAATGAAACATAGCAGGCACACATCAATGATGAAAAATTATAAGACCAAATACCTGCATAAAGTAATAACTACAGTATCAACAATGCAATGGAAGCAAATCAAAGGTCAAAATATGGCCCGTGCATGGGCAACAATCAGAACACAGAATAAGAACAAAATAAGAGCAATTACCAAGAGTAATGTCAAGGTGTAGAAGATATCAAGATAATACTGAACAAATTCTTTGAAGCATCAAAAGTGTGAAAATTATGTAGTCTGAATAGCCTCTTTACCTAGCAGGTACTGGTTCCTGAAATTTGGGCGAAGAAAAAGATACTCTCCACCATGACTTCTTAGTTTGATCCCTGTGAACATTCTCTACTTCACTGCTCTTTTCGACCACGTCTTTCCCAGATACCATGGGAAGGAAAGAATTTAGTCCAAGAAGAGCAGACACAGAATAGGAAAAACCTTTAACTTGCTCAATCATGGCACCAGGTTCTTTCAACTCCCCAAATCTCACAACAATGCCATCGACAGGGCTGATCTGTCATCATAAATGAGCACCATATAATAAACAAAAGGCAGATAATAAAAAATGCTGGTTAGACATATAAAGAAACCAAAAAGTTGTTACCAGTTACCAGGCATTGAGAATCACTGTCTATAGGTCTGCAACCTTCTCTCAGCCTCCGAGCAAAGAAATCCCGCATAGATGGGTATTCTTCCAGAGGCAAAGCCACTTCCTCTAAGTCTGCAAATAAAAACCTCTCATAAAACTCCATGCAGGAAGCTTACATTGTCTCAAGCTCACAATAGCTCAACACAAATAAAGACTGATTTCATCATTGATGTCAAGTGAAAAAAGTGGAGCACTAAAAGCAATGCAAATGATTTTACTTGAATGAAATGCCCGTGCCCATGCTCTGTAAACATATGGTCGCATTTTTACAGGAAGTTCCTGCGATAAACAAAACAAGAGAAGATTTATTTTGACCACAACAAGCAGCACATCATGTATGAAAGATCAAGAACAGCCAATGGTTTATATTCATAAGGTAAACAACTGTCTCTGGTTACAAATTGAAGCGAAAGTTGTAACTCACCACACTCATTAAGGAGCCCCACATACGAGAAATAGTGCATAGGGGTAGAAGTCCCAAAAATGATGCCTATTACGTGCATACAAAGAATATTCACAAAAATGTCAAACAAGTACTCATATCGAATTTATGAATCAATTTTAATAAATGTCCACGTCAAAAGCCAAATAGACAATTAAACAAGCACATTACCTTTGCATCAGGCTGGAACCCAGGTTCAAAGCCTTTCTCCTTTGCCTCCTCAACCTATCAACAAAAAATTTCAACATTGGACACTAAAACATTATATCAAAACCAACATATATTTCACAAATCACAAGCATGAACTGATCTTATAGAGTAAAAATAAAGCCCGGAAGGGTATGTTCTCTTTACCTGAATTTCATGTATCCAAACTTTCTACACTTAATAGCCCTGAACTTAACTTATTTGAACATCTCGGCATGAACTTATTGCAGTAGTAAATTGAACTAGGGTAGCCATTTTTGCCCAAAACCTAACTTATTTTATGTGACCTAAACTTATTATTCCTGCATTTATCTAAACAAATTAGCCACGAACTTATCTAAACCAAATAGTCATAAACAAAGCCTAAACAATCTAATCAATAGCTAAAATCGTCAACAGAAAATAAGAGTTTAATTATGGAACTACATTTTGATCCATTTCATACTAATTTTACAACACAACAACAATAACACAATTCAAAATAAGTTCACTACTAATCAACCAAACTAAATAAGCATAACATTAATACAGAAATAATATGAATGGAAAAATGACCTTCTTATCATCGTAAAGGCGACGAGCATGAAGAGCACCAAGCATAAGTATAGTAGCTACAGTTGCGCCAGGCAACAAATATGTATTTCCTGCAAAAATTATTTCAAGAAAATCAAATTAAATAAAATTGATGAGCTTAAATTACTGAAAATTTCAAATAAATTTACCAAAAAGAGGAGAAAGAAACCATTAGAACTGCTGCTGTTGCTGTTATGGCCGTCGTTGAGAGCAGCTTTAGCAGAAGAAGAAAAGGTACGAAGCTGGTTAAGGAAGAAGGGATTGAAATTGCGACATTGAAGTACTTTGAGACTGGAAATTCGATAGATATTATCGAATACTGGGAATTTCCGATGAACCCTAAATTTCATTTTGGGAGTTTTCTTTGCTTATGATTTTACAGGTACTGGAATTTGTTGCAGGACATGGAAGGAGCAGTTGTCTTGGAGGCCAAGACAGTAACAGGCGCAGTGGAATGCCGGTTCCAATACTTGCTCAAGTGATGTACGGAGCATTGATTTATTTATTCAATATTCCACAAATTAATTTTCATGTATATAATTTTTGTTTTTTTAAACAACATTACAAAAAATTACAAGTATTATCTAAACTAGACTAATTTTATAAGATGTTGTCTAGGTTAATCACCAAAATAAAAGAATTTTGCTGATCTCAATAACATAATCGCGTAGCAAAACAAAATTCACTGCCTTAGAAGCGAAATACGCCACCTGGTCAAATTACCTAGTTATGCACGCCCCAAATTTAATGTAAATTCCCTCATAATCCATGCACCCAAAACTCGAAAGATGGAATTGCTACCAAAACTGTTCAAATCTCAAAGGGTTGATATGTGCTTGATGTGTTTAGGGTTTCAATCTTTTCTATGTCTAGCATATGGGGACTTAAAAGAGTGTATATATAGGAGTAGTCAATAACAAAAGAAACAAATGAAAGCTTTTCCCTCCAACACGCACACAAGAGCAACCTTGCATTCGAGCTATAGCTTGGCTTTGCCACAAACAATCATGCTTCCGGGCTATCATTCGCTCGTTTGTGAGCTATATACTCGGTCTTGCCACAACAATGTGAGAATTCGAGACATTATCTTGCACATGTCGTGCTAAATTAGATCAAATGAGCTATAGCCCACGAGAAAAACTTTCTATTCGCATTACCACTAATACAACTCCTACTGCAAGAACATGTTTTGCTCATGTCAATCCATCTCTTTCGTGATGTGAAACTGTGAGAGATATGTCTTAACGGTATGTTTGGATTTGAGGAGATGGGGGGAAAGGAAGGGAAGGGAAATGAAGGGATTGATTATCTTTTATTTGGATAACAAATAAGAAAGGAAGGGAATTGGAGGGGAAATCAATCAAAGCCTTAATCCCATAAGTGGGGTCAGCTACATGAACCAAATCTGATTATTCTGTGTAGTCATCCACAAAAATCTTCCTCCTCCATCCCTTACGATTCAATGCTTCATCCTCATGCAAATCCATATACTTCATATCCTTCCTAACTCCTTCCAACCAAGTCATTTTCGGTCTCCTTCTCCCCGTTTAACCCCTCCATGGTCCCACTTTGCCACTGAACTGGTGCACCCTCGGGTCTCCGTCTTACATGCTGAACCAACACAGGCGAGTTTCCCTTAGTTTGTCTGGAATGCCTGCCACACCTACTTTCTTGTGAATAACCTCATTTCTTATTCTATCTCTTATAGTGTTTCCGCACATCCACCTTAACATGCGCATTTTTGTAACTTCCATCTTTTTATCGTGCTCCTTCTTAAAAGTCCAACATTCTATACCATAGAGCAACACTAGTCTTATGGCAATCTTGTAGAATTTTCCCTTCAAATGTAAAGGAATGCTTTGGTCACAAAACAATCCCGTGACCGCTCTCCATTTAAGCCACCCCGACTTAATCCTGTGGGCCACATCTTGATCAATGTCACCATTTTTCTGGATGATTGACCCAAGATACTTAAAACATTCACTCATGGTAGGTCAATTCCTTTCCATCCAAACTCACCACTTCATCACTGGTCCCCCTCTGAGTACCAAAGCGATATACCAAATATTCAGTCTTACTCCGACTTAGCTTAAACCCTCTAGATTCCAACCTCTGCCTCCATTGCTCCAACTTGGCATTAACCCCATCTTTAGTTTCATCCACCAAAACGACATCATCCGCAAACAGCATACACCATGGAACTTCATCTTGAATTGGTCTAGGTACTTCATCTAAAACCGTTGCAAAAAGAAAAGGGCTCAATGCAGACCCTTGATGCAATCCAATTGTAATAGGGAAATCTTTTGTCAACCCTCCACATGTCCTCACATTTGTTGACACATCTCGATACATATCTTTAACCAGGTCCACATACCTTCGTGGGATACCTTTCTTCAACATTGCCCACCAATGGAGGGGAGAAAAATGGAGGGATTAAATTGTAAGAAATTCATCTCTCCATCAATGGAGATGTTGGAAGGAAAACTCATCTTTCTTCCCTCCCCTCTCATTCCCTTCCCCTCCCTCCCCTTCTTTTCCTTCCCTTTTTAATATCCAAACATACTGTAAGGCTTGACTAAGCAGTAAGCACAACATAGACAATAAGCACAACATAGAAAAAAGGCTTTCGTGATGGGAGAGATATGCCTTAAGGCTTGACTAACCACAACATAGAAAAAAGGTTTCACACACGTGCACAATCGATTAATTTCGTGACATGGGTTGGATTATGCCCAAATACAAAATAAAAAAGTCAAGCATGGTACATGAACCACTATAACTATTGCATTGGGTTGTCTTTTGCTTAGATCCAATTAGACGTGCTTTAAACTAGCCCCGCCAAGTGTCATCTTAAATTCATAAAGTAGTAACCCGACCAAGTGTCATCTTAAAGTTAATAACATATCCAATCCCAAGTTCCCAACCCACGTAAGTAACAATTCTCTCATCCAGTTACAATTTACAAACTCTACCCAACTCCCACTTGACCATTATCCACCAAAACGCCAAATTCACCCACAGAATTTCCATTTGAACTGAATACTCCCACAGTCACAAATCTCACGATCTTTCCTCAACAACAATGGCGGCAGCAGCAGCAGCAGCATCAGAGCAAGAGGAGAAGACAGTAGTAAAGTACGGGATAATAGGAGTTGGAATGATGGGAAGAGAACACCTTATCAACCTCTACCACCTCCGCGATCACGCCGTCTCCGTCGTCTGCGCCGCCGACCCTCACCCTCCTTCCCTTGATTCCGCCCTTGATCTTGCTCACTCCTTCAATTGGCCCCTTCAGGTATAATTTTCACTTCTAATTTTGCTACAATGTTAAAATAATGTTTGAGTTTGATTGCTGTTTGGTTCAATTTTAATGGGTGTTGTTGGGATTGAAGGTGTTTTCAGGGCATAAGGAGATGTTGGATAGTGGTTTGTGTGATGTTGTGATAGTTTCATCTCCAAATATGACCCATTATCAAATTCTTATGGATATTATTGCTCATCCTAAGCCTCATCATGTTCTTGTTGAGAAGCCTCTTTGTACCACTGTCCCCCATTGCCAACAGGTATGTTTCTAATCTACATTGCCCGGACACGGGTACTTGTATCGGATATGGGTAATGTTTAAGTCTCCGACTTGCCAAGTTGCCAATTCTGCGAAAATTTTACATGAATTTTATCCATGTAAAGTATTGGGAATCCAACATTAAACTTGAAATGAATTAAGAGTACGAGTAACAAAGTTTTCTGCATTATATTTTTGGTTTTTTTTTGTATAATTGCTTTGATTTATCATGAATTTATGATTATACTATTATGAGGTTTAGTGCTGGCAAATTGGCAATCAAGTTGTATAATATTAGAAACTAGATGATCCTGTGCGATGCACGATTTTAACGAAAAAAAATTATAGTGTAGAACTCGTATGTACAATGAATCTTTCAATTTTGTCATAAATTCATTGGAAGGAATACAGTTGCTATTCAATTTACTTTACTCTGATTTTCTAGATTAAAGTTGTTGAAAGAATTTACTTAGCTTGTTTACGAAGATTATGGAGCTCATGCCTTTGAGCCGGCTCTAGTTATGGAAAGGAATGCATGTTGTACTTAACTGTATTTGATTGTTTTCCACATAGTGAGGCAAATTTGAAATGCCAGAAAAGCTGAACTAGGTTTTCTTTCAATTTCCTTGAATTTCTCTGCTGCTACATTGTCCCTCAATGAATAGTGTAATACTTCTGTAGTTGGTTGTACCATTATCCAATATTGACTTTCACAACATCATGGGCAACCTTAAAGGAAGAATTTTATGCCCAAACTGCATCACATGAGTTGAGTAACATGAGGAACCCTCACATTAGCTCTTTTGCTTTACATCTAACTGCAATTGTAGTAGATACAATAGATCAGAAAAAGTTGGTTCAGAAATTTGGATCCTCAACAATGGATGTAGCATTGTTGTGTTGAACTGTTATTGTACATGGTGATAGAGCCAATACAGGGGTTATAAGTTCTTAAACCTTACTCCTTATCCCACCCGATGGTATTCCTTATTAAGTAATCATTGACAAGCAAACACTAGAAAGTCAGACTGAAACCATAAGATATCTGCGTGCAGCATTCCGTCCCTTGTGTCCAAAACTCTTTCTGGTCCTTGTCTACTTTGGAGTTTAATTAAGGATGATCATATATATATAGCTCATGCAGATTGATTATGTATAAAGATTGTTTTATGTACTTTTGGACTTATATGTTGCATGATAATGCTTTCATCTGTTTTCATGTTTATTTTTTGTACAGTCCATATTACTTGATTGAAGTATGGGTATGCATTTGAGTGTTTTATAGGCTAATTCTGCAAGTTTAGGACACTGGTTTTAAATACAGGTAGCCATATCTGAGTCCATAGATGAAAGATCTGACATATATTTTGTACTCATATTCTGTTGGGGTGTTTCAAGTTTTCATCATGGGTATGGTTGGAATTAGTCAAGTCAAAGGATACTCATAATCGAAGCTTTATTTTTCAGGTAGTAGATGCTGCCAAGGAAAGACCAGATATAATGGTGCAAGTGGGTTTAGAGTACAGATACATGCCACCGGTTGCCAAGTTGATAGAAATAGTTAAGGGAGGAGAAGTAGGTCCAATCAGAATGGTGGCAATAAGAGAGCACAGATTTCCTTTCTTGGTTAAGGTTAGTAATGCTACAATTTTTATGAACCAATCAGGCACTCGCTGTAAATCTGTAATCCCTGGTTTTCTATCCTGTTTATCGATCACATATAGGTCAACAACTGGAATCGATTCAATGCTAACAGCGGAGGGACTCTAGTGGAGAAATGTTGTCATTTCTTTGATCTCATGAGATTAATTGTGGGTGCAAATCCTGTTCGTGTGATGGCTTCTGGTGCCATGGATGTTAATCACAAGAATGAAGTTTATGATGGAAAGGTAGTAATTTTGCTCAGTGAAGTTGCTTATACATCTAATTTATTAATGCAAAATTGCAAAGTACAATATTACAATGATATCAAATAAATGAGAAGACTGATGTTTGCAACGTCTGACTATGAGGAACAAACAGAAGGTAATGCATTAAGTGGACTCATAATTAAGTCTACATCAGTCAGAATGGTCATTAAAATTGGTAAAAAGGTCCGCCACTTGAGTCTTTTCAGAAACGCCTTTTAAGAAATTAAATAAATTAATTTTCTGCACATTCTAGTATTCAGATCCGAGTTCACTTAAAATCATTCTTGGCAAAAAGTTGCAATGTGGAGTCCATAACAATGTGGTTGCTTTTGAGACAGGTACCTGATATCATTGACAACGCATATGTTATTGTGGAGTTTGACAATGGCTCACGGGGCATGCTTGACCTGTGCATGTTTGCCGAAGGAAGCAAAAATGAGCAAGAAATATCTGTAGTTGGGGATGTAGGAAAGGTGAAACCTAATTGTTAAATCGACTCCATAGCATATCCAATTTGTTGATTTATTTCCACACAATCCTCGAAAAACCAGAAGTGGCATGTTGAGGTTTTGTTTTAATACTCATGAATCCTTGAAAATCTCATTTCAGGGCGAGGCCTTTGTTCCAGAGGGCATTGTGAGGTTTGGCACTCGAGAAGCGGGGAGGAATGGTGTGCAAACTATACAAACAATAGATGAACGAATAAAGTAAACCACTCTTTCTCTAAATCCTATTGCTTCAAGATATGATGACCAATGTTAGTAAAATAGTGCTTCTCTAATTACATTATATTACATTACATTGCAGATATGATGGATTACATCATGGTTCAAGTTTCTTAGAGCACCTAAACTTTTTGCATGCCATTAGGAACAAAGGCACCCAGGCGCCTGAGGTGGATTTAATAGACGGGTTGATTTCGGTTGCTATTGGAGTTGCTGCACAGGTTTCAATTGAGCAGGGTAGGTTTGTTACAATGGAAGAGGTCTTAAAAGGTTCTGAGGTTGCTGAATAATCATCACCTCATCTGTCTGTATAGTCCGGGAGAGTGTTTTAATACGCTCCTATCGGCCTCTTTTTTCTGTAACATTAGTAAGAAGTGCCTTTGTAAATCTCAGAATGTTATTAAGAAATTACGAAGTATTATTTAAACTGTATAGTATATTATTTCAAGCAATTGCAACTTTTGAATGTTATTGTCTATATCAGTGTGTAATATCAAGTACCTCAATCTCTATTTGACAAATCATATCTTCAGGAGTTGTTAGTTGTCACCAAATTTGTCCATGTTTGTATGATGATTTTGATCATGGGTTAGTGTTGGACTCCTAACCTAACAGATATATTATTAGCTAATTTTATTCCCTTAAATTTTTAACATAATAATGTTCTACTCGGAACTAACCATTGTTATAAATGGAAAATAAAGAGAATTTAAGATTGATATACTAAGATACCAACCCATTAATCCATTTATACTAAGAGTACACACTGTCAGCTAACACATTTTGAATTTATCTAATAACCTTGACACGCTATATAGCATTTATGATCTTATTTTTTTACCGGAAGTGTCAAAACTAACCCAACCAATTAGATCCTATCCAATTTGAAAACTGAATTCAGATTCCAACTTGCATAGAAACAATATTTATCATGACTCAGTTTTGAAATAAATCCGACCCGACCTGTCCTCATCAAACCCAACCCACGCACTTGAATATCATACAACTATGCAAGTATTACCTTAGGGCTTGTTTGACATTGTTTTTTGTTTTTAGTTTTCTGTTTTTTTAAAAACCAAAAACCAAAAACAGGAAACAAGAAAAAGACGTTTCCACTTTTTTGTTGTCAGTTTTCTAAGTTATTAGGATTTTAATAAGTTTGACTAATTTTTTATTTATTATATGACATATATCATATGATTTTGAAATTAAAAAAACCAAAAAAAAATAGAAAATCTAAACAATGCCAAACAAACCCTAATTACCGAGTACAAGTTTTCTTTTCACCTTGTCTAATTCCAATCCATTTTTTAAAACACCGTGTCACGTGAGAGACGTGAGTAACCACCTTTATATCCTTTTTCTTAAAAAACAGGAGGGAGCAGAAGCATAAGTCCTACTCGGAACGCCTCGCGCGCATTTAAAAATCGCAGTTGAGAAAAATTTGAAGCAAAGGAACTCTAACTCGTGACAATGGAGGATGATGGAGAGAAATCGAGCTTCGTCATCGGCATCATTGAAAACAGAGCCAAAGAGGTATTAGTCTCTCTCTCCTCTACTTTTATTGAATTTTCGGCAAATTTCTTCTTCAATAATCTGCAATTTTTGGCTGTTGTAAATTATGATGAATTAGGTTTTGATAATCGTCGAATTTGAACAATTTGAAGATCACATTTGTTCAATTGCCATTTTAGGAAAGCCTCCGAACAATTTTTTTTTGACAATTTTGATTGCCACCTGAATGAATGCGACTGCAAGTGTTTGAATTCGTTGTAATTGTTAGCATTCACTTAGATTAGTTTCTCAATTTCTACGAGAAATGAATTATGACAATTTTTGATGATGAAAGCAAACTTCATTGTGTACTAATACTTCTATTTCTGAAGGATTTGTTTTCAAATTTTTTCAATGTGACCAGTATGCATGCAATAGCAAGTGTTAGAAATTGTTCCTAAAGTTAGCGTTAGCGCATTCACTTTAATAAGTTCCTCAATGTCTGAGAGAGCTGAATCATGAAATTTTCGAAGATGAATGCGAACTTTAATGCACACTATACTTCTCACTCATTGGAGCACTTTCACATGGAGAAATTTTATATCAAATCATGTGTATAATTTATTTATTTATTTATTTATTTTTTATTTTTTTTTTGTACAAATAGTTTATTCTGTGATTACATATTTACATGTGGTTTTTCAGGTGAATAAGAATATAGATATTGAACTAAGATTTCATCATTTTGCTTAAATTTTTTTGAAACGAAGAAATATTGACTATGTAATTGCATTTAATTTGATAGTTAAGTCACTTAAGTGGAATAGTAAATTTACCAATTCAATATAGCCAAAAGTTCTTCACGGGAGAAGCGATAAGTTTTCTGCAGCTGTTCATTTGCCTCATCTATGGTGTTTATTTTATTTTTTTATTTTTTTTTGGGAAGACCTTACTCTTCAGGATTTCAATTTTGTTGTATTGGTGATTGTAATAAGATTTTTTGTTGTGTGTAACGAAGCTTTTGTTGGACTGCTCTTTAAGGATCTTCTAGGCTGATTTTACCTTATCTTCTCCTCAAATGGGGGTTGGGGGGGGGGGGGGGGAGGTATGGGGGACTTTGTTGATTTTAACAAAATCTAATTGCTGCTGTCAGAATAAAAACTTGGGTAATATACTAATTTGTCAATTTCCAAGGATTTAAGGGGCTCATCAAGGTATATAGTTTGAGTTTTAATGAGATCTGCTAAATTTGATAAGTCGTGTGAAGAGAGTGCTAATATTTGTTTGGACAGGTTGGTGTTGCGGCTTTGGACTTAAGATCTGCTTCACTTCACCTTTCCCAGTACATTGAAACCAGTAGTTCTTACCAAAATACCAAGACCTTGTTGCAATTTTATGACCCAATGTCAATTATTGTTCCTCCTAGCAAGCTGGCTCCTGATAGTATGGTTGGAGTATCAGTAATAGTAGACAGATATTACTCTGCAAGCAAGAAGGTGATAGCCCTTTTCATATCTACTGCACAATTTTTGTTTTTTGGTGTGGGCGTGTGGCATCTCAACAAACAAAAATGTGCTTTTTTGCAGGTAATAATGGCACGTGGCTGCTTTGATGACACCAAGGTTGAACAATCTTACTCCAAAATCAAAAGTTCAATTGAGATAACTAGCTAATTGATATTGATGTTCTATGTTAAGTATCTTTTTCTGATGACACCTTTATGGTCAGGGAGCTGTCTTGGTCAAGAATTTGGCTGCAAAGGAACCCTCGGCCCTTGGTCTTGATAGTTACTACAAGCAATATAATCTTTGCTTGGCTGCAGCAGCTGC
The DNA here is from genome assembly GCF_001683475.1 of Chenopodium quinoa. Classification (NCBI taxonomy): domain Eukaryota; kingdom Viridiplantae; phylum Streptophyta; class Magnoliopsida; order Caryophyllales; family Amaranthaceae; genus Chenopodium; species Chenopodium quinoa. The sequence continues at coordinate 1,297,449 of NW_018743175.1, forward strand.
TACTATTAGATGGTAATTTCAAATGCTCCTCCTATCGTTTATGAAAGATTTTATAGCTTCTTCAATAATCAAATCAAGATTTCAAAGTATATAATCTTCCATTTTTGTTTATATTATTAACGATCACTCTCCTGGAGACTTGGAATGTGTTTTTGAAGGAACCTAAGCTCATTGCTGTGAATAAGTTGTTGATATGGAACATGTACAACTGTTTGTTCATGCATTTATACGAATTGATGTTCCTTAGAAGGGCTAAGTCAAGGAATCAAGGATTATAAACTATATATATTGATGATGTGCAGGACAGAAGCAGAAAAAGGGGTTGTTATAACTAATCATTCATTATTGGTATGCCTTGCTTTCTTTATGTTCCAATTGTTTTTTTTTTTCCTTCATTATAATTATAGCACAAGTCAATTGCATATCTTTGTTCAAGAAAATCCAACTTTTTTGCAATTTTCCATATAATTCTCTTCAACCTTTGTACATATCAAACTTTCAAAAGTTAAAGGATCAACATTTAATGCTCCTAGAGCCTGTTTAGATTCATCATGAGAGGCAAATTTTTCTTTCTTTCTCAATGCTTCACAATATTGCACATTCCACTCATAGTTCAACTTTCTCATTTGTTGTGGATAATCTCAACTTTCACATCCTTCTAACTTTTCAGGTCACTTTTAATGGGTCATTTGATCATATGAATATTGATGCTACTAGGTACCTTCTTGAATCTCTAATAAAACTTCATTCCTTGTTAAGACAGTGCATGTACATTAATAACTACATTGACTATACATGAAAATCTAACTAATTGGGATGGCCATCTCTGATCTCTGTAAATGTAATGAAGCTATATAAAACACTGACATTGATTGATTCCTCAAAGGCTTCCTGAGTGTCTCAGAATTCTATGTCTGGGAGCTAACTGCAAAAGGCAAGATTGTTGAGGATGAACATTTGTTTTTTGGACTCTGATCAAGAGCATTCTATCTATCCATCATGGTATCAGAGATGAATGTCTATTGGCACTGCCCCTTTATGCTGAGATAAGTGTCATTAGAAACATTAATTTCTTGCTTTTTTTTACAGTGTGCAAAACTTGGAACTCATCGAGCCATTGCATTCCAATCTTTGGGGCACAAACAACAAGAAGAAAAGTATCTTCCATATGCTTAAAACAACTAGAACCACAGGGGGGTACGCTTTCAATAATTTTGCTGGTCCATTCAGTGTGTGATCAACAATATTAACATCTTCTGCCCAATTTCCCCTTTTAATATTAATAGTGAAATTTCTAGGACTTTCTACCTTTAACTGTTTTGAAGATGATCAGAAAGTGAATAGATTCAATAGACCGTAGAACTGCTACTATTGATTTACTCCCAGTCTCTATCATGTTAATTATACTGTTCTCAAATATTTAGATCAGAAAATGATAGATTTAATAGACCGTAGAACTGCTACTATTGATTTACTTACAGTTTTATATATATATATAAGGCAGTGACCTATTTCTTCCATGAAGCATGGATCTGAAAAGGATTATGAATATATAAGGCAGTGACCTATTTCTTCCATGAAGCATGGATCTGAAAAGGATTATGAATCTGTAGCTCAAAAGGCTAGCATGAGTAGCTAATTAGAGAGCTCTTTTCCTGTAGGAATTATTTATGTGTTGATTACTTATTTGAATCTTGAAATTTCAATCAATTATGATATAGTATTCTGCTAAAAAAAAATATGTTACTGTGCAAATGAAAGGTTCAATATTGGCTAAAAACAATATTGGCTGTTCCTTGCATCTCCAAAGTTCAAAAGATCTAATGTAATTTCATTCTATACATACAATTTAATCATGAACTTCTATTATTTTCCTGTTTATCTGTCCTTATGTTCTGTATTGTTCTCAGCACTAGATTACTCCGTGCTAATCTTCTGCAGCCTCTGAAAGATATTGAAACTATAAATGCTCGCCTAGATTGCCTGGTTAGTGTTAGATGCTTGTCTTTGGAAATCGGCTTGTTAAATTTTCTAAATCCTAGTACAAAACATATTCAAGTGTTAAGACACGAGGATACATACCATTCTAATGTTGGACTCAAGAATGGGGATACAACATTCATAAAATACATTTTTTGATTCTCTTAAATTTATGCATACTTATCTTGGGCTAACTTGTTTGCCTCTCAAGCCCAATTGTGAGCACATATCGCAGATTTTTCTGTTTTTGACGTCGTTTAATAGTTTCTTCTTTTCTCTATTGATATGTGGTTGTCTGGTTGATGATTTACTCCCACCATCCCGCATTAGTTTGAACACTTATCAATACTTAGAGTTCTAGGAAATTAGTTGTGGCTGTGTTATTTTATACTTCCTCTGTTCCACAAATATTGCAACAAAGGATGAAATTATGCATCCCAAAGCACATTTTATATGTTAAATATCTATAATTATATAATTGTAAAAATTACAAAAAGTTGATATTGTGAAAGTATTTTACGAGACGAATCTAACAAGACCCCACATGACATGACTATATTTACTTTACATATAAATCATAATTTGTGGTCAAATAAGCATGATGAATAGTGTAAAAGTCCAGTTATTGCAATATTACTAGAACGGAGGAAGTAAGAAAGTAGATGTGACGAGATTTAGTGAGAGTACTAGTTTAGGCCCCGTGTCATGCACGATAAGTCTATTTTTCTTAAAGAAAATAATAAAATCTAACAAACAAAATTTGATATAACATACATATCAAACCTATAGAAAGTACATTGTCATAAATCTATATCAAAAGGCAAAGCAAAAGTTTAATGTATGAACTCATATTTTAGATAAAACTAATTGTACAACAATTTGTACTTCGGGTGTATTCTATTTACCTGATTTTCACTTATCTGAATTTATCTGAATTAATTGAACTTAACTTAACTTATCTTAACTTAATTATCTGAATTTAACTTAATTTATCTGGAACTTATTAAAACTTATTTTAGTCGTAATTTGAACCTTGGTAACCCTTATCATAACTTATTTTTCATGAACTTAACTTATCTGAACTTATATTAACTTATCTGAACTTAAATGAACTTATTAGACCTGAAATAAGTGAAAATAAGGTGAACACAACAGACCCTTTATTAGAGCATGCACATTATTGAGGAAATCTAAAAATTCTTTCTCCTTTGTTATTTTTACTGTTTTATTTTTTATCTCATATTTCACGAAGTTTTATCTATGTCGTTATCAATTTTTTTTTTGGAAATTTTTTTTAAAGAAAACCTTAATTAAAAAAAAAAATAGAAGTTGGTAAAATTACATTAATATTTTACTGAAAATTAATTCAATTATTATTGTTTCATAAGATTTCAAATCAATAATATGAATAGAAATGTTTTTTTTTTTTTTTTTTTTCTCCGACGATCCCCACTATACGTTATTTTAATGTAACGGTAATTCTAATGTGAATTTTGTATGCATGTCCCGTTATTTTATAATAAAATTGATATTTTATACGTTACTAAAAAATAACGGGCAAAGTTAGTAAATGAATATTGAAAAAAAGGTAATGAAAGGATATTAAATTTTTGGCAAAATCTAATACTCCTTATAAAAGATAATTATACAAGAATTGGAAATATTTTAGGTAAATGTGTATGTAAGAATAAAAAAATACCAAATAAAAAATAATATTTATAAAAGATTTGGAATAAAATTATTATAGTTGAATTGTACAAATATTCTACAAAATTATTTTGGCTAAAAGGGAAGGGGAGTTTTGGAGGGAAAAAACAGAACCAGGATGTGACACGTGTCACTCCCGGTGTCTGTTTTAGTATTAAGTTATTGATGATTGTATCATTTTTTAAATAGTAATGCAGGCATAAAAGGAATTAGTAGGTCCAAAAGGAGAGATGACATGATAAAACAATTGGCGGTACTTTCCAAAAAAAATTAAGTGTTCTAACTAATTTGGTGCAAATAAAAAGGAAAGTGTCCAAATTAATCGGGTGCAAAGGGATTAAGAATTTAGGAGAAATGTGAAGTGTTGGTTTAGATTCTATACCTTTTTGGGGAACCTTGAGGTAAATGATGGGTTAAACTGACCTTTATGGTTGTTTATGATTATATATAGTGAACCATACCCTTGTTTCAAACCCTAGATCTCATATTATCTAATTAATAGGGCCACTTAGAATTCATTGAAAATTATTTTTTATTGAGGTTTTGTCAAAGATTACAAATGTTCCTCAAATTTTGGGGGTGACTGCTACTTTAGTTTTGAAAACTACATGCACCATTGCAAGATTTACACCCCAAAAGTATCTAACAATGTCCTTGACTGCTCTAGTATCTTCTACTGTTCTATGGCTGTATTGACTAGGTTGAGCCGATTTGTCATCCTATTTCCTACCTGATTGTGCATGAGTTTGGTCGTCCTGTTTTTTAAATGAGTTCATTTACCTCATGACAGTTTCATCATTACTCTTTTCTTGTGGACTGAGTCCCCTGAAGCTTATAGTTGACAAAAAGATCTTTTTCCACGATTTACATACAGGATGAATTAATGAGCAATGAACAGCTTTTCTTTGGACTATCTCAGGTTCTCCGCAAATTTCCAAAAGAAACTGGTATGGAAAAGAAGAGCAGGAAAACCGAAGGGTTTCACATATATATTATTTGCTCATATGTTAGTTAACAGTTGCAAATGCCTTTGATTTCTATATTCAGATAGAGTATTATGTCACTTTTGCTTCAAGCCAAAGGTCACAAACAAAGTCTTGGCTGGTGACGGTGCTAGAAAGAGCCAAATAATAATATCAAGCATTATACTTCTCAAAACTGCTTTAGATGCCTTGCCTCTACTGTCCAAGGTATATTTCACTGCTTTGATAATTAACAAAACATGTGCACTTCTATTCCATTTATCACAGCCCAACTGCTGATAATCCTTGCATTGCTTCAGGTGCTAAAAGATGCAAAAAGCTTTCTTCTTGGAAATATCTACAAATCTATTTGTGAAAATGAGAAATATGCACTCATCAAACAAAGGTATTCCAAATTCTCGTCTGCTAAATGTAATTTATGTAAATTTCTTTTCGTATCATGAAAATCTCTGTATCAACTGCTATGAGATTACACTGAATTATGTGCATTTCCATTGACAAATCAGACTAAAACCAATGCCTATGTAGGTTGTTATTCACTCATATACTAACTGACATGCTATGTTCTTAGGATGCTTCTGATTAGTCACTTTTTCAGCTCTATTTGTTTTCTTGTTCTGGCATTGCAACATCCTGTCAACCTTTTGCAACTTACTAGTAGACAGCAGCCTTGAAGAAACTAATCTTTGTGTTTCTAGCCTTATATCAGTCTGTATGGCTAAAACGAAGCCTTTGATTAAAAGTCAACGAACACAAATTTTTCCACAAGCTACTTGTGCATTTTCTGCAATTTAGTATATTTTCCCAAAACTAAGAGAAAACACTTGATTTTATTTGGCTAAATCTATTTCGAAAAACCAAATTGTCTTGCAGAATAGGAGAAGTAATAGATGAAGATGTAGTCCATGCAAGGGTTCCTTTTATTGCTCGAACACAACAATGCTTTGCTGTCAAGGCTGGTATTGATGGGCTGCTTGATGTTGCTAGGAGGACATTTTGTGACACTAGTGAAGGTATTATTTGCTTTATTTGTCTGGGAACACCTTTTTATGACTTAATACTTATAGGAAGTCTATCCACTTTTTCACCATATAAATTTTCTCGTGCCTGACAGCAATACATAAGCTAACAAACAAATATCGTGAAGATTTTAAACTGCCGAACCTAAAACTTCCTTTCAACAACAGACAAGGGTTTTACTTCAGCATACCTCAAAAAGATGTTCAAGAAAAGCTTCCCAGCAAGTTCATTCAGGTTCTGAATTTGAACATTCTGACTGTATATTGTGTTTGTATACCCCTACAGTTTCTGACTTTTAGAAGCAGGTTGTCAAACATGGAAACAATATACACTGCTCTACGTTGGAACTTGCATCTGTAAGTATCATTTTGATAATCATCATTTACACCATCACATTCTGTTTTCACCTGTATCTTTAAATTTATTTGTAAAAGTTTTTCATTTATTTGTACTTATATGTCTTTTATATATATTGCTCGTAACTTCTGCAGCTGAATGTCAGAAGCAAGTCTGCAGCTGCAGAGTGTTGTGTGAGAACAGAACTATGCTTGGAAGGTTGTATCTAACTTAATGATAATTGAGAAGGCATTAATTTTTAGTAGTTTTGTACCACTTTTAATCAAAGGGTAATAACTAATCAAAAAAATAAAAATTAAAAGGGTAATAATATATGCTCCTCTTTGAAAATAATTTTGTAACAGGTGTTGTCTAACTAGTTGACAACTTTGCTATTGTAAAGTTTATCTTATGCTACCCTTCAAGGCTTTTTGCTTGAAAGTTGAAACATGTAAGCATGGAATTTGGAAATACAATTATAGGATAAAGTGAAAAGTGAAAGCCCCTCTTTCTGTCTCTAGTGATCAATGTAGCATAACTTTAACTTGAACTCAACTCATAATCAAGCTATAAATATATACAAGTACTAGATTCCCTAATTGGACAGAGCTTTTTAATTTTTTTCTTCTTCTCCTTTTTAACTGAAATTCGATAATTGATACTGCATTACTTAAACTAGTGCTTCAGTCATTACAAAACTAGTATTCAATAATTTTAACTGAGCATGTACTTTTGGATATTTATCCCTTCTTTCTTCTTTCTGAATTTGAATTTTTGTTATGCCCATTGATTGTTACAGTTACTGTTTCACACATAAACATCGTGTCTTATTGACGACAGAAAATTGGAAATAAAGATTTTTAAATATCAATGCAATAGATCTACTATGAGAACTTAATTATGTTCCATTTGAACCACAGCTCTCAATGATGCCATCAGGGAAGATGTATCTGCACTCACTTTGCTTGCAGAGGTCTTGTGCCTTTTGGATATGATTGTCAATTCATTTGCTCACATGATATCAACCAAGCCAGTTGATCGGTATATTAGACCAGGATTTACAGGTAATCTCATATGGTTGGCTTAGCTTTAGGTTGTTCAATAAGCATTTAAGTGCCTGCAGCAATAATTACATCATGTCATCTTGCAGATAGTGGCCCATTGGCAATTGATGCTGGAAGACATCCTATCCTTGAGAGTATACACAGTGACTTTATTGTATGAGATAGATGTGTTTATCTTGTGAAATTCTTCTTAATTATCTTCTTGCATAAGAGATATATCTAAACAAGTTTTCTTTCTCCAATTCTTCTTTTGGCAGCCCAACAATGTTTTTCTTTCAGAAGCATCAAACATGGTGATTGTTATGGGTCCAAACATGTAAGAAACACTTCCATTAATTATTTTTCAACATAGTGCTATAATGTATGAAGTATGTATCTGTACAGCACAATGGCATAAGTATTTTTTTTTTGTAAAATCTGAAAATTATCAGTATTTATGTGTTTCATCTTTGCCAGTCCTTGGGACATCAATAGAAGCTCAAGATAACTGAACGATTATTGTGTACAGAGCTCATGATCCACATAGAAATTGTAGTTGCTTTTGTCTCATATTGACCTATCCTAACATAAAATAGAGAAACCTTGGTATCTAGGCTATATTTGGAAGTGATAAGGTGGCTAATGAATCGAATCACCATTCAACATATTGGTTAATTCTCCTCCTCCACCCCCCCCCCCCCTCCCTCTTTTTCTTGGAGTTGGAATTTTTCCATTCAACATATACCATCAAAAGTATGCTCCCTTTTGTTTATACAAAGAGATCCGGCATAGTTTACCCTTGCAATAAAGGATTTTTCTTTTCAGGAGTGGCAAAAGCACTTACCTCCAACAAGTGTGTCTTATTGTCATCCTTGCTCAAATTGGCTGCTACATACCAGCTCGATTTGCCACTATAAGAGTCGTTGATCGTATATTTACTCGAATGGGAGCTGTAGATAATCTTGAATCCAATTCTAGTACGGTATGTTCTCTCCACGAGTCCACGACATGGGATTAGTGGATTAAATTACTTTATGCTATGCTATCCAACATTCTGAAAAACTAAGTTATGTTCTGACATTCTGCCCTATACTGCCTATTTAACTGGCAACGGAGTACAGATGTAATAATAATAATAAAATAAATAAATAAAAAAAAAAAAAGATGCCAAGTATAGAATGACTTTGTGCCTGAATTCCCATAGAGTGTGTATATTGTGTGCCTGACACCAGACCTGGCCTTCTTCGCCATAGCCTACATGATATATGAAAAAAGGGGCTATAGTCCATAAGGATCTTTAATATACTTATTAAGCATTGAAAGTGAAGTCTACAGTGTTTAGCAAAGAATTATGAAATTGTCACACATTTACACCCTAGAGTCTAGACAACTTCCATATTTTTCTAATGGTTGCCTACTTGGGACAGACCTCCTCTGGATACACTGTCCACCGTAGTGCCTATGCTAATTTTTTAGTTGAACTGCTGGTGTGGTTTCTTTAACCATTTAAGCAGGGAATGATGAAACCCTGGCTCCCTGTACCTGGTTCTGATTGCCTATACCCTCTGAACAAAGACCTATCAGAAGTCCTGTTAAGTTTTCAGATGTTAAAGGCAATGCACTTCTTCAGTAAATTTTATTTACTTAAGCAGAATATATATTAGTGCAAGGAAACTTTTAGTTTACTCATTTCTACAGAGAAACAGTCATTACATAAATCTTTTTTGGTTTTACAGTTCATGACGGAGATGAGAGAGACAGCATTTATATTGCAGAATGTTTCTCAGAGGTACATGTGAGGTTTAATGGTGTAAGATGTTTTATAGTTGTCATATTGACAGTTCTTTGTTGTTTACAAGCAGAAGTTTAATTGTCATGGATGAACTTGGGAGGGCCACTTCTTCATCAGATGGATTTGCAGTTGCATGGAGCTGCTGTGAGCATCTGCTATCTCTGAAAGCGTAAGCAGCTGAACTGTTATCTTGGAATCTACTTATTCTGCTAGCTTCCATATTCCCTTTATTACACTTGTTCTGTGTCTGCATAGTGTAGACTACTGGCTCCAATAAAGGTTTTGTTTAGAAAGTTTTTGGCATTGCTTTATCCAGGAAAGTTGACATATGCTTCTTTTGCTGATCTCTAGGTACACGATTTTTGCCACTCATATGGAAAATCTGTCAGACTTAGCAACCCTCTACCCCAATGTGAAAATTCTACATTTTCATGTCGACATAAGAAACAACCGATTGGATTTCAAGGTAGCAATCTAATCTACAAATTTCAAACAAAAAAAAAAGAGGCCAGAAAGGCATGTTTCTTTATTTTTCTGTGACTAAACACTTGATTCATTCATCTTGCCAGTTTCAACTGAAGGATGGGCCTCGGCATATTCCCCACTATGGCCTTCTACTTGCAGGTGTAGCAGGACTTCCTAAATCCGTGATCGAGACAGCCTCAGTCATCACGTCTAGAATCTTAGAACAGGTGATATGTATTGAGAACTCTCTCAGTCTCCCTCAGTTGTCCTCTTTGGCTCAAATGCTTTATTTTAGCCTCCATCACTTAACTTTCCTCTTTGGCTTAAATACAATTCTAACCAAATCATCTTTCTCTATTTCCAATAATCTAACATCGTTAGGGTTAATCCTCGCACATTTTAAAACTATTTATGGAAAGTATATAGGCTGGAGAGAATAAATTTTTCTGTGATCCCAGGGGATGGCACTAATTGCTTGTTGATGAAGTCTTCATAATTCTGTATCAAACGATTTGTATGCTTTGTTTTCTTTTGGTGAAAACATCGACTTATTAGATTAGATAACTGCAGTCCCAAACACTGGATCATATGACCCCTTCGACACTTAGTAAAATGAAACAATGGGAGACCATAAGGTTCCTCTAGGTTAGCAAATGATTTGAAGATATTTTTTTTTAACAGACCTTGAAGTGCTAGAGAGGGTCAATCTTTCAAATCCTCATGATCTCCATACTTCCTAGTTCCTAGTTTATTTCTCTCTTTTTCTGCAATCGAATTAGAACCTAACAATAGTAGACCATTGTAAAGCCATTTTTCGCTCTTAATATCAACATTTACTAAACCTCTAGCCTCTCAAGATGGTTTGACTCTTTCAATATGTCAGAAAGATTTATGTTGTCTAGTAGTCACATTTGAATATTATTTTGTGCAGGAAGCTAAGAAGATGGAGGTGAATGAATTGCAATACTATCCCATTCAGATGCTTTACCGTGTGGCACAGAGGCTGATATGCTTGAAGCACTCTAATCATGATGAAGATTCGATAAGAGAAGCACTTCAGACTCTCAAAGAGAATTACCTTAGTGGCAGATTGTAGAGTGCTTACGACCTGACGCACTTGAACTCTCTCTTCATAGGATATTTTTTGGGAAGGTTATCATTGAGATGTAATACAAAGACTGTTGTTGAGCTCTTACATTATAAAACTTTGTTGGACAAACTTCTTCTATCTACATTCTACAGCTCTACATGTTAGGAACTTCAACTAAATCACTATTTTCCCTTGAGGGGGTAGTCCAAAGAAATTAACTTCAAGATTGTTGAACATAAGTTAACCCAGCAATGATGTGCCTTTTAAATTGAAGAGATAGATTGTACAATTATATAGCTGTCAAAAAACAAAAAAAAAAAAAAAAAAAAAAAAAAAAAAAAAAAAAAAGACAATCAAAGTTGTTGAATGTCAAACAACATTCGTTCCAGAAGGCAAAAGATCTGAAAAGGGACTAGAAGAAAGTTTCCAATATTTTATTTCAACCAGAATTAGATACACCATCTGTCTTAGACTGCTGTTTTGCCTGTTTAAGAAAGATAGACTTGAACAATTCAGTACTTTAATTACAGATTAAGTAGCAATACAGACTAAAAAAGAACCCAATATTTGATGCGAAAAAAGGCCAAATAACCGAAATTAGATGTATCGACGAAAGGATTTGGTCTGGTTTATGTTCCATGTTTGCCCTGCAAGATGGCCTGTTCTTGAGGTTGACCACTGCCAAAACTGCTGTATTTTCACCTGCGAATGTATATGTCACAGAGCTCTCCTCTATGCTTGTGGACAGGATTGTAATTCCAGTTGATTCTCGAGTTGTTTCTGTGGCGTTGCGAACAGTGTTGTAAGGATTTCTCCGTACTCCATAATGCATGAAAGTTTACTTCTGCAGAAGAATGACAGGCGTGAGAGTCTTGCATTTTAGCAGTTAGTTTTCTCAGGTTCATTAGAAAAACAAAAAAATTAGTATAAAGGAAATGATAAAATGGGCATCAGATCTTGAGACAATTTAGAACTCTTTTACCCTCAAATAATTGTCAAAAGAGAAGGGAATGAATAGGAAGGAAGAGGCATAATGAACAGCAGTAGCAGCAGCAGCAGCAGCAGCAGAACAGAATAGCAGCAACATCAACAACAACAACAACAACAAAGACAAAGACAACAACAGTAGTAGCAATTTAGCAACAGCAGCAAAGTCTATAGCAAAGCCTCAACTACCGCAAAGCAGGGTGGCTATAGCTATAACATTAAAGACTGCATTAGCAAAGCCACAACAACCACAAAGTGGGGTGGCTATTGCTATGAAACAAAAGATCATTAGCAAAGCCTCAACAACCGCAGCGCAGGGAGGCTATAGCTATAAAATGAAAGACTGCATTCAACATTTGCTCAAAGCAAACTCATCTATAGTGAGCCTCCTACCACAAAGTGGTGTTGGCTACAACTATAGGAACTCAAGATTACTCATCATTTGCCCAATTTTTAAGAAAAATCAAAATAAAAAAATTCCAACCATATTTAGCATATGAAGCTAAAATGGGGTAACCAGGTGGAAAACCTCATTGAGCCTGTAGGAATTGAGAATCCTAAGGCCACCCAATTTGTGGCCAGCACGCTCTTTGGCAACTGACCTCTTGCTGTGCTGGAACTTCAACTGAGTTAAACCCTTGTTTGTTGGCTTACCATTCACAATACCTTTGGCGCCGGCCTCCTATGACCACCTCTTCTCACACGAACGCGGTAGACCACAAATCCCTAATAATTACAAGAATACAATCAGTTACTTTTACTCCAATATCTCAATCCATATAAAACACACTAATTGAACTTCATATAACAGATGGTTGAATTCCCACCATTCTTCGATCATTCTTTAGAGTTGAACACACCAAATTACTCATTTGAGCTTGAGGCGGCTTAAGCAAGGGACTCAATAACATTTCCAAGTTCGAACAATGTAACTTGATCCAGCTACAAACAAAATCCAAAATTTCAATCAATAATCAGAATAATAATCATCGAGTATATATTGTGTAAAATTACAATGACAAATAAGATATGTTACCACAAGCACTTCATTTAGCAAAGTCACACTAACCCTAGCAAACATAAATAGGGTTTCGGTTAAACGCAGAAGATACAAAGAATTGAGTCAGTTTCATGCTGATTATGAACCAATTCCAGAATACTAATTGAAAACCATTATTTTAGCTTAATGAATAAAAAATGCAATAATCAAGAACAGAAAATCCTTCAAAATCATGAAGCAATTTCAAAGTAGAACGTAATGTACATTGAAATTTAGAAGAAAGACACGAAATTAAGAAAATGAAAGAGATAATGAAGCTCACCCATCGCTGCTGGTGCTGGTCTTACTGCAGCTCAGCTCCCGGAGATGAGTAGGGTTTTCGCCAAATGAGGGGAGAGTGGTGAGTTGGGTGTTGTGGCCCTTCTGGGGGGGTTTTGTAGAAGGACAACAAATGAACCAGCAACCAACCCATTATGGACTTGACCCAAACAATGAATTGGCAGCTCATTTGACTTGAGACTTTGAGAGTCTTGAGACGTTGGGTTAGCAATTACTTCCTCCATCCCTTTATTTTTGCCTCATTTGACTTTGCGCAATCTCTAACACACGTGTTAAAACGTTTATATCTTCATTCCCATATACGTAAAAATTTTAAAAAATTAATATTAACTTTTTTGAATAGGGATATTAATTAAATTTACAATGAGACGAAACAAATAAGATCTCACATGATTATATTTTCTTTTGTAGAATAACGGGAATTTATGGTCAAAGTTTTTAAATTTTGACCCATATTTTGGCAATGAGAAAAAAAAATAGGGATGGAAGGAATAGCATGAAACACAACGTGGACAAAATTGTGAAAGTGGGAAATAATATCAATTTTACATAAAATAAAATGAAAAATGTTGAGATTAGTATGACTCTATGAAATTGACATAATACCCTCCTTAAAATCGAGATGAATCTAAAACCTTTCTGCCTCTCCTCTTCTCTCTTCCTCTCTTCTAGGGTGTCTTCAAATTCTTGGTAGTTTAAGCTGAAAATAGTCTAATTTCTTAGGAAATTAGATTATTTTCGACCCTTTTTCCTTTTTTTTTTCTTTAGTTTTGCAATTTAGTTTTCAATAAATCTACACGAGTAGTGTAGATATTCGTTCGCCGTTTTTTTTTTTTTTTTTTTTTGTGTTAGGGTTTATTAAAAAGGTAATCATTTTTTGCCCTATTATCAGTTCGTTGGTAAAGAGTTGTCCGGAATCGCAACAATTGTCAAATCTTCAAAGGCGTTCAAGTGAATCAGATGAAAATCATCCTTACGGCTACAACAAATCGTTAGACCGTCTCTCTGAAAAAGTTGTATATTCCAGCAATGTGTGCGAGAGATGTACCATAGTGCAATATTTATTCAACGATCGTAGCTTTGATGAAAGAAACCCTTATTTAATTCAATTTTATGTATTTGTTGATTTAGATTTCATTTGTAGATGATGTATGACTTTTGATTAATAAATTCATTTGTTTCCAAAAAAAAATAAAAAATAAAAATCGAGATGAATCTAACAAGACTTTACAAATGACTATGTTTAAAATACATATATATCCATAAAGTATTAGATTCAATAAGCATTGAAATTTCTCAAATAAGACAATCAATTAGAAATGCAGGTTTGAATTAAAAATCTTACATAAACTTCCATTGTATTCTATAATTTATACCTCGTATGATTTATTTTCCTTGGTTTTCTATTTTATCTTGTTTTCTCATTGACATACTTCATATTTCACAAGCTGAAAACAGCAAACAATCAATATTCTATAATTGATGTTATGAATATTATTAATATTTATTATACGTAGTATTTGTAACTTATTGTAAGGCTTTGTCTTTGTTTTTAACTTGTTTTTATCACTATATTCTCCATCTTCTTTAACATAACCAGTTTTATAGACTATATTCAAATGATTAATTGGGATCATCTCTTTTAAAAGATTAGTTATCCTACATTAGTGATGCACAATCTTCTATATCTTTGGATGAACCAAAATAATAAAGTATGGAATCTTGAATCATATGCATCTATCATACGTAATATATTCTTTGTACACCCCAAAAAATTTGATTTATATAAATTGCGTATTATATTCTCTTTATTTTCTTACATTTTTAGATAATTTTTTAAAATAAAGAAATAAATTATGCATAAAATATAAAATTGATTTGTGATTTTATCTTACATTTACATTTTTAAGTCAATATTGAGTACCAATTTAAGAAATACATTTACTATATATTTATATATAGCTCTAGAAGAGGGTATGTCACAAAGTTCACAAATATTGAATTGAAATAAGGGAAGATTACAAAGAAAACATATAAAAAAGAATGTATTGACGATTTCCTTATACGAAGTATAAGAGAGAAATAATCTTATATTAAACTACTCCAAATTCTTACCAATAATAATAAAACCTTATTCCAAGAACTTCTTTTGTGAACTAGCTTAATTAGACATTCTATTGACATCACATATATATTCTGATATTTTACATGCATATTGCATTATAAAAGACAAACATCACCATCAACTCTAAATTTCACGCGTCTAACACGTGCTTCAATTCTTGAAGATATATTCACCATAAATTCCACGTCTAAACTCATAATATTGTCATAACTCATTCAATTCTTACACTACAAAAAAAACAATGGCTAATACATCCCACATTATCTCCTCCACCACCCTCACCTTCCTTTCACCCCTTAAACCCTCAATCCCTCCACACCCCCCTTCATCTCTCAAGCTTCCCGCCATCGCTTTCGCTGTAGAAATAACCATAATTAGTTCCTTAATTAAAAGGGACTAAATATTGACCAATTTATTCTGCAAATATTTAGGCTGTATTTTTGGTAGTAGTTGCTGTAACCTTGGTAGTAGTTGCCTAATTTACAGGATACTTCTGTGTATAAATATTTGTACTATCACCAGCAATAAACACACAGAAAATTGCAAACACAATTCTGCTTAATTCTCTATATGGTATCAGAGCCGTAAGGTTCGGATCTTCGGGAAACCGAAACCTAAATTAGCCTCATCATATACCGGAGACTTACCTTGAAATGGGGGAACCACCGGAAAACAACAACAACAACCAACTGATTTCTATGGAACAGATGGAACAAATGTTCCAAATGTTCCAGAAATTAAACAAAAACCCAATAAACACTGAATCAGGGACATCACAAACTGTGCGTGTTGCTGAAAAATTGAATTTTACGAATTACACCAAATGGTGTAAATTGATGCAAATTGCAATTAGTGGCCGGGGAAGGCTCAATCACATCACTGCCAACCCCGTACCACCAGATGATCCGGAGTACGCACAGTGGGCACAAAGGGACTCATTGGTTCTGTCCTGGATCATCGAAAACATCGATGGAGATCTAGTGAACCAATTCCTAGATTATAAACATGCTCGAGATCTGTGGAAGGGCATTGAAACCCTACTCAGTAGTGGGAGGGACGAATTACAGACCTTTGATCTGAACACAAAGGCTGCATCTTTGAAGCAGGGAAGCGAAAACCTAGAGGTGTATTTCAGTAAACTGAATACCCTCTAGAAAGAAATTGATAGGAGAATGCCAAACCCAATGAAGTGCTCAGAAGATATTACCCTCTTTAATTCATTTATACAGAGGCAGAGATTATACCAATTTTTGGCTGGTGTTAACGACTCACTGGACAAAGAGAAGAGGGACTTACTGAATCAGGACCCTCTTCCATCAATTGACGCAGCATACGCATTCATTAGACGGGAAATTGCCCGTCGCGGGATAATGACCGGCGTTTCATCACCGGGACAAAATCCCTCAGAAATTGGAAGTGGGCTCGTTGCTAATCGCCGGTCGGAATCTTCATTCCGGCGAGAAGACAAATCCCACCTAAAGTGTACCCATTGTGGAGGAACGAAACACACCAAAAAGGGGTGCTTCGAAATTATCGGGTATCCGGAATGGTGGGAGGAATACACAAAGAAGAAGGCCGCCACCAAGGTCGGCGTGAACCAGACCGGCGGCAGGGCACATCTTGCCGTGAAATCGAGCCCAACCCCCAGTAGATCTGACAATGATGGTGGCGGAAAAAACTCAGGCAAGGAAGGTTGCGCAGAGAAGATCGCAAGCATGGAGGAAGCAGAAAGTACCACCGAGAATTATGGTGGTCAGGAAGGTAGAGAGCAGAAAATGGAAAGAGGGATTGAAAATGGGAAGGATGAGGCAAGGACGGTAGAAGACCTAACCCACAAAAAACCCACCCCCTCTCACCCTCTAACCGTCCCTCTTAAAACCCCAAGCCCACAAAATAAATTTAGCCCAATAAAACAAAAAATAGGAGCCCAAGTTGAAAATACTCAGCCCCCTAGCTTAAACCAAAAATCTTTTGGCCTCGTTTGTCATAGACCTATCCCGTGGATTTTTGATTGTGGAGCTACTGACACTATGACGTGTGACCCATTAGATATTAAAGCCACTCAAACCACCCATCGTAACCAAATTCAAACAGCAAACGGGGAATATATTCCTGTTTCCCAGGCTGGGACCGTTGATGTTACCTCGGACATTCATTTAAATAATTGTCTTTTAATTCCCAGTCTCACTCATAAGCTTTTATCTGTGAGTCAGTTGACTAAAGAGCTTAATTGTACAGTCTTAATAATGGATTCTGGTTGTATTGTGCAGGATGCTCTAACAGGACGGATCATTGGGCGTGGTACTGAACGAGGGGGTTTGTACTATGTGGATGAGGTGGCTCAACAGGGTAACGCTTTGCTTGCTCATGGATCACCGGAAAACCAACTTTGGATGTGGCATCGTCGGCTAGGTCACCCCTCTCTTGGTTACCTTAAACGTTTATTTCCCTCATTTAAAAATATTGATGTAGCATTGAACTGTGAAGCATGTGTTTTAGCTAAGAGTCATAAACATACTTATCATCCTAGTTTAAGTCATGCCTCTGAACCTTTTGCTTTGATTCATTCCGATGTATGGGGCCCAGCGCCTAAATTTGCGTTCCATAACTATTCTTATTTTGTTTTATTTGTGGATGATTGTACTCGTATGAGTTGGGTTTATTTCTTAAAACATAAATCTGAACTGTTTGATGTCTTTGTTAAATTTTATCATATGATATGCACTCAGTTTCATGCTCACCCACAAATTTTACGATCGGACAATGGGGGGGAATATATAACCTTAGATATGGAACAATTCATTATTGACCATGGTCTGATTCACCAAACCACGTGTCCAGACACTCCCCAACAAAATGGGATTGCTGAACGGAAAAATCGAACCCTTCTTGAAATAACCAGAGCTATCATGTTAGAATCCCATGTCCCGGTCTATTTTTGGCCAGAAGCCATTGCTACATCCACCTATCTCACAAACCGACTTCCCAGTAAACCACTTGACTACAAAACACCTCTCGACACCTTATCCTCTCATGTCACCATCCCATCAGTCCATTCTTTACCTCCACGAGTCTTTGGGTGCGTTGTCTATGTTCATTTACCAAAACGGGCTCGAAATAAGCTCGAACCTAGGGCAGTTAAATGTGTCTTTATTGGGTATGGGGTTCATCAAAAAGGGTACCGTTGTTACGATCCAATTCAAAAAAGGGTCTACACCACCTTAGACTGTGAGTTCTTTGAACAAACTTACTATTACACCCCGCTAAGTCCTCAGGGGGAGAATTTGAGTGATGACCTTAGCTGGCTGACATATCCAGAAATGGTGGACCCAGATCCTACAACACAAGTAGGCAATACCACCGATGCTACCCCAGAAGCAGTAGTCTCACTTCCTCTTCGGTCTCCACCAAATCCGCCAAATGAGCATCCATCTGAAGAGGTACCATCTGAAAGCTCTCCTGTTTCCTATAATATGCCTGAAATTAATCCTGT
This sequence comes from Chenopodium quinoa, assembly GCF_001683475.1. Lineage (NCBI taxonomy): Eukaryota > Viridiplantae > Streptophyta > Magnoliopsida > Caryophyllales > Amaranthaceae > Chenopodium > Chenopodium quinoa. Next base: position 1,315,809 of record NW_018743175.1, read on the forward strand.
CTCCAATGAAAGTGAACAAAACAGGTATGAGTTACCTCCTAGAAGTACGAGAGGAGTTCCACCAAGGAGATATGATCCTGAATATGAGGACCAACGGTCGAGATACCCAATCGAAAGAATCAGCACTGAAAATCTATCCAGCACAGCCATAGCTTTCAATGCCTCTTTATACTCCGCAGACATTCCAAAGAATGTGGAGGAAGCTGTCAAGAATGAAAAATGGAAGCAGGCTATGGAAGAAGAGTATCAGGCTTTACAGAAAAACAAGACTTGGGAGAAATGCATCTTACCAAAGGGGAAGAAAAAGGTGGGATGTAGATGGGTATTCTCCATCAAATACAGAGCAGATGGAACTATTGAGAGATACAAAGCACGGCTGGTTGCTAAGGGATACACTCAGACATATGGAATAGACTACTCAGAAACTTTCTCTCCTGTGGCCAAAATTGACACGATACGAGTTCTGTTTTCTGTAGCTGCAAACAAGGAATGGCCTTTGTACCAGTTTGATGTAAAAAATGCCTTCCTTCATGGAAGCATTGACGAGGAGGTGTATATGGAGGTACCTCCTGGATATTCTCATGATTTTAGAGATGGGGAAGGATGCAGATTGAGGAAGGCTCTCTACGGACTAAAACAGTCTCCTAAGGCGTGGTTCGGAAGATTCACAAAAGCTATGAAGAAGTTTGGATATAGGCAAAGTAATTCCGATCATACTTTATTCCTGAAGAAAGAAAAAGAGAAAATCACCTGTTTAATCATCTATGTAGATGACATGATTATTACAGGAAATGATGAGGAGGAGATTGCAGACTTAAAGGGAAAATTATTTCAGGAATTTGAGATGAAAGATTTGGGCAATCTCAAATATTTTCTTGGCATAGAGGTCTTGAGATCAAAGCAAGGGATCTTCATTCACCAGAGGAAATATATTCTTGACCTTCTGGCAGAAACAGGAATGCTTGGTTGCAAACCAGCTGAAACACCGATTGTGGCAAATCATGGCCTTCAAATTCTTGAAGGTGCAAAATTGACTAATAAGGAGGAGTATCAAAAGATTGTGGGGAAACTTATTTACTTAGCTCACACAAGACCAGACATAGCCTATGCAGTAGGGGTAGTGAGCAGATTCATGCATCTTCCACAAGTACAACACATGACAGCAGTAATGAGGATTTTGAGGTACCTAAAGGGTACAAGTAGTACTGGGATTTACTTTGACAAGAATGATCACCTAGATCTAATTGCGTACACGGACGCAGATTGGGCAGGAGATCGTGATGGTAGAAAATCCACCTCTGGATACTTCACCCTAGTAGGAGGTAATTTGGTCACCTGGAGAAGTAAGAAGCAGAAAGTAGTGGCTTTGTCAAGTGCAGAGGCAGAATTCAGAGGTATTGCAAAAGGGATAACTGAAATCTTATGGATCCGGAAACTTATGAGTGAAATTGGTTTTCCACAAAAAACAGCATGCAAACTCTTTTGTGATAACAAAGCAGCAATAAGTATCTCAGAAAATCCAGTTCAACACGACAGAACGAAGCATGTTGAGATAGACAGACACTTCATAAAAGACAAACTGGAAGATAAGATAATTAAACTTCCATTTGTGAGATCAAGAGATCAGTTAGCTGATATCCTGACAAAAGCTGTCAACAGTGAAGCATTCGATGAGACATTACGCAAGTTAGGCATTGGAGCACCAAATGCCCAACTTGAGGGGGAGTGTAGAAATAACCATAATTAGTTCCTTAATTAAAGGGACTAAATATTGACCAATTTATTCTGCAAATATTTAGGCTGTATTTTTGGTAGTAGTTGTTGTAACCTTGGTTCTGTGTATAAATATTTGTACTATCACCAGCAATAAACACACAGAAAATTGCAAACACAATTCTGCTTAATTCTCTATATTCGCCACCTCTCGAATAAAACTAGCACCACTCACCGCAATTTCCTTATCTTCTTCCGTTACCACCACCTCAAATTCATCCTCTCCTTCATCCTCCACATACTTTTACGGTCTTTGCTACGTAGTTCGGGACGATGTTGAGACTAATCAAATCATTCCTACACAATATTATTCCAGCTTGGATCATTACCCTCTTCGATTTGTTGAGGATGACGGGATAAAGTCAAAGTACTCGATTATTATTGCAGGGAATAATTTTGGTTGTGGAAGAGAACATGCTGCTGTTGATGCTTTGAGTGATGCAGGAACCAGAGCTGTTGTGGCTGAATCATATGATGGGGTTTTTCTTAAGAACTCGAATTCGAGTGGGTTGATTTTTGCTTTGGAATCTGAGGTAAGAATTTGTGATGAATTTAAAACAGGGGATGTTGCCACTGTTGATGTTGAAGAGAGGGTTTTGGTGAATCAAACTACTGGGATAGTTTATCAGTTAAAGGCAGTTGCTGCTGATGCGGTTAGTTGAAGTTGGTCATCTCAAGTCTTTTACTGGCTCGTATTCATAAGGAATGATCGATTCGTGTGTACAAAGTGTGTATATTTCCGTTTTGAGTTGCTGGGGAAAATTGATGGTTGAGTTACACAAGATTAATGTGGGAAAATCTCCATTGAATAGGGAGTATGATGAATTGCATAATTTGCATTTAGTCTTGTTCTTTTAATTCTAGCTCTTTAATTGATTTTATTTTTTTTCCCTATCTCATTTGTAAATAGTAGCGTAAAATCATGTTTAAATTCGTAGCTTATATAGTGCTTAATTAGTTTCAGTTACTCTAGAATTAAAAGATTTTGCGTTATTATCAAAAATTCAATTCAATATCTAAGCTTTCGTTATTTGTCCGATTGTCCCCACCTTTCTTTACATTTTCGTTTAATTTTTCTATTCTCGTTTCAGTTTTTTTTGTTGAAAGGACACTATGGTGCCTGATGTCATTGTCAAATTTGTGATAACATATGGAAAGAATCAAAGCAAATAACCCACCTCAACCTTATTACTGCACTAGTTTAAGACCCATGTCACGCACGATAAGTCCAAAACAAACTATACATTACTTTATTTAAAATAAAAAAGCGGAGGAAGTAAAAATTTGTGTAGTACGAACTATGAATCTCTTATTATAATAGATTCATCAATTTTTTTATTTTTTTTTATTATTTTTTTTTAATATTGCTACTATATTAGATTAGTTAAAATATATTAATAATTTGAAATAATAAAATATAATGTATTATGCTATTTAAAGATATGACATACGAAGTACGAAGTAATATTTATGCGGAAAAACTTGTGTGGACCGTTCACAATAATATTATTATGGATCTGAGATGTATACACGCGCAATTGACTATATTTTGAACATAGTGAGCTTAATTTTAATATAGTAACCTTAATTTTAACATAGTTACCTTTATTAAAACTTATGTGATCTTTAATATTATTGTAAATCTGAAGTACAACGTTATGTTAAACATAGTGACCCTAATTTTAATATAGTGACCTTTATTATTCATGTTGACCAATATATTAAAATTTCATTAAAAAAATAATAATAGCCTCTTATGACCTTTATAATAACACAACAACTTTTATGTTAACTTAATAACCTTTATTTTGACATAGTGACCTTTTTTTTATTAATAAAATGACCATAATGTATCTAATATTAGTCGTTCACAATAAAGTAATGTGAACCAGGTATATTTAAGAGTTAAGATATAACGTAATAAATATGAAAAATATTTTATTATAGAGATGTAAAGTATGTGAATTAAAATTACCACGATTATATTATTTAGTAAATATTTTGCGTATAAATTATAGTAAGTGATATTGACTAAAAAAAATGAAAATGAGAAAAAAAAAAAAGGTGGGGGGGATGGGTGATTTTGGAGGGAAAAAACAGTACCAAGAAGTGACATGTGTCATTCCTGGTGTCTGTTTATATATATATATATTGATTGATTATAAACAAGTACTTTTCCTTTCAAAAATAAAAATAAACAAGTACAAGTATATACTACCTTTGTTTCTAATTATGGGATTTGTTAAACATCGCCCGCAAATTACCATATAAAGCCCACAAATATGACATGGTGTGACCATTATGCCCATTTTCTAAAATTGAATAAATCTCGGTTTAAAAAATGTGGAGCCGTACTGGCTCGCCGGGGGAGACCGGAGGGCAGGCCGGAGATGCGGGGGACGCCGGAGGTACGTCGTCGTCGACGGAAAACGAGGTAAGTCACCGTTAAAATTCACGGTTAACCGTAGGAGTGGCTCCGGCGCCTAGGATGGACGCCCTAACCGTAGCCTGGACGTCCAAGCCAGACGCCATAACCACCACAGTGGCGTCCAGCCCAGACGCCCAGACCACCAGACTGGCGTCCTGGCCAGGCGCCACTCTACTGGATGAGGCGGCCCTTCCAGGCGCCAGTCCAGTGGCTGTGGCGGCCCTGGCAGACGCCACCTTATATTTTTTTTCGTTTTTTTTTTCTTTTTTGATTTTGTTGTTTTTTTTTTTAATTTTTTTTTTAAAAAAATCGAAAATGATTTTTTTTAAAAATTCGAAATGGGTTTTTTTAAAATTAATTTTGAAAATTCGAAATAGGTTTTTTTAAAATTAAGTTTGAAAATTCGAAATGGTATTTTTTTAATTTTAGTTTGAAAATTCGAATTGGGTTTTTTTAAAAATTAAGTTTGATTGTTGAGAAAGGTTTTTTTCTAAAATTAAGTTTGACAATTCGAAATTGTATTAAAAAAAAATTGGAAATTGTTTATGTGACTTTTATAAATGATTGTGTTTAAAATTTGTATGTGTATGTGTATGAATAATATTATACATAATTATGTTTTTTTTTTGTTAATTCTGTGTAAATATAGAAATTAAATGTATTATCCGTTAAATGTATTTATTATAATATATAATTGATGCAGGATTATGGTGGTGACGGAAATGATTACAGTGGGATATTTGGACATGATGGTCCATTCGAAGAAGCTCAACAAGCGATTGATTGGGCAAAACAGGTTGCAATTGCAGCTGGATTTTGCTTGGTAGTAGTAACTCATAAATCTCAACGGGATGGTAGAATGGATCGCATTTTGAGATGTGACCGTTATCGCAAAAGAGAAGAAAGAGATTTTCGTACAGCCACTCGGTTTGATACAAAGCGGAAAGGTTGTGGGTGTGAGTTCAGAGTAAAGGTCCGACAACTACGGAGTCGTGACGGTTGGGAAGTGATTGGTTACTCTAAATGGGGGTATCACAACCATGAGAAGATAGTATATGAAGAGGGTCATCGACAGCTGAGCGGCTTAAGTCCTGCTGCGAAACTAGTTGTAAAAGAAATGAGTGATGCTCAAGTCAAGCCTGCTAAAATATTAGCATCTGTGTTAGAGAAATTTTCAGAAGACCATCCAAACCGAAGACACATCTACAACGTCAGACAGCAACTCAGGTTTGAACGGTCAGAGGGAAGGAACTCTATACAGCAGCTGCTACACCAGGCACAATCACGTGGTTACCTGTTCTGGTTTGATTCTGATGAAGATACAGCGGAGGTGACTCATCTTTTCCTTGTGCATCCTGATTGTGCTGATATGATCAAGTCTTGGCCATTTGTGATTTTGATCGACTCAACGTACAAGACAAACAAGTACAAGTTCCCACTGGTTGAGATCATGGGGATGACTCCAACGAACCAGAACTTTCTGATTGGTCATGCAATCATCAAGGATGAGACGACTCCAAGTTATTATTGGGTCTTGGAGAAGCTGAGAAACTACATCGGGCCTAATGTTCATCCAGCAGCCATCGTCAGCGACTGTGAGGGAGGTCTCTTTGCCCCCATAGCAGAGCTGTTTCTAGAATCGAACCACTTATTGTGCACATGGCACATCAACAACTGCGTGAAAGTGAAAGCCTACAACCTTTTCAACAAGAATTTGGAAATGGTAGAGAGATTGGTGAATGGTAAGTGGCGGAAGATCCTACAGGCTACCACAGAGGAATCGTACGAGCGAGAATTGGCTAACTTCAGGGATTCGTACCAGTGGTGTCCGACACTGGTGGACTATGTGATGCAGCAATGGGTCCCTCACAGGGAAAAGTTTGTCAAATATTGGACAAACCAGGTACTTCATTTCGGGAACACTACAACATGTAGAGTTGAGAGCGCTCATAGAGCTACCAAGGACTGGATTGATTCATCGACCGCTGCTTTGGATACACTGTTCGATAGACTTAACAAGTCAATTGAAACTCAGAAGAACGGCATCAGGAACTCTCTAGAGGACTCCAGACGACGACATGGTACGATGTATAGCCATTTCATATTTAAGATTCTCCATGGTCGTGTGTCGCACTACTGCTTGGGGTTGATTCTCACTGAGCTGAACAGGATGAGGGACTTGGCTGACGAAGTGTATGCTCGGTGTGGGTGTGCTATTTCAGTAACTCATGGATTACCTTGCGCATGCACCATTCACCGCGTTATTACAGAAGAAAGGGCGTCGTTACATGTTGATCAGGTCCATTCATTCTGGCGGACGCTCGTTATTGGTGAGCATGCAGATACTCAAACGGCCGACCGTGAACAGGAGGAGTTGGAGCAGTTTCGTTCGATGTACGACCGAGTGTCCTCCAGCCATCCTTCTATTATTCGTGACGCTACTCATGTACTTCATGACATGTTCCACACGTCTACCTTAGATTTTGAGGAACCCGAAGGAGTTGACCGTCCTCGAGGTCGCCAACGGCGGAACAGGAGTGCGTTTGAGTATATCCGTGGTCTTGGTCGTGGTCGTGCTCGTGGTCGGACTTCGTCATCTAGTCGTAGTCAATCTTCATCGTCTGTGAATATGCCCCTGAGAACTGGTACGTTTTGGTTTTTTACATTGCACATTGTTTATAAGGTTACTCCTGCCTTCTTAACTGTGTTTAATTATATGGTGAATAGGAAGAGACGATGTTGATCAGTTTCCGTACAAGGACAGGATACCTGCGATCATCATGCCGTACTTGGAAGGGTGGAATGATGTAGTCGGAGATGGTAACTGCGGATTCCGGGTCGTGGCTGATGTTTTTCAAATGGGCGAAGACAACTACGGTTTGGTGCGTCAGTTGATGTACAGCGAAATTGCCTCTAACCGAAATGTTTATCGTCATGTGTACCAGGATGACTTGGATGGCGCTCTGCGGAGTATCCGGTGGGGAGGTGGACCTTGCGGCCAAAATCATTATTTTGACGCGCCTGTTTGCCGTTGCAAACATTTACAAGTGCGCAGTCATGCATTTCGGCCTGGGATTGCATAGTCAAGCTTATTATCCTTGTACCACGGTTCTCCCTTGGCGTTCGCGTGAGACTGTCACCATATTGGTCAGAGAGGTAACTATTGCGTTTCTTGGGTCGTCATACAGACATTTCATCCGACTAGACATGTCATCCGATTTTCCAGTGCCACCGATTATACCTCGGTGGTACACCATTCGCACAGCGAGCGTAGAGGGTTGGGATGCGCTATACCATGACCGGATCCACGAATGGAACACCCTAGTTGCATTTTAGTTTTTCATGTTTACATTCTTCCTATGTAATCTTATTCGTACGTTGCTCTTTTAATGAGAACATTAATTTTTTATAATGTATTGCTTACTGCATTTTATATGTTGCATGGGTAAGTTGCGCGGATCCACGAAAGGTTATGTCAAAATTTAAAAACAGCAATGATAATATGTCAAAGTTGAAAGCTAAAAGAACAATCTAAAATGTTACAAACTTAAAACATAATGTCCAATTTAATAAATTAAAACGATAATATTTAAAGTGCTCTATAAATAAAATGACAAAACCATCAGTAATCCCTCCTCGACGCCGACTCCCAATGCGCAAGGGTCTGTTCCAGACTATCAACAGCAGCTCTCACTGTTGCACTCATGCTGTCCTTCTCCAGAGAGAGTTTCTGTACGTCCTCCATTATCTTTCCCATCCACTGCATACAACAAAAAATAAAAGATGAAATACAATAACAACATATAAAACTTAATTAAAAACAACGATAAATATTTTATGAGACATACCGCTTCCATGGCAGTAGGCGGTGGCACATAATCATCATCGCTGTGGTCGAGATCTGCGATCAACCTCGGGTGCGAATACCGGTTGAACCATTCCATGTAGTAGTGGTCACACATGGGAGGAACCCCAGAGGGCGGCCTCTGCAACTCCGCAGTCCATAAGCGGGCCACCATCGGAAACTGGTCCCACGTCCCAGTCATGATATCCGGCCATTGCACGACGTAGTCCCTCGACGATGCAGGTCGGACCGCCTTCATCGGGCATGCCGGGGGAGGAGGGACAACGAAAGCCGTGATCATCGTACTGTCAATCTTATCGTGCATGGTGGCAGGAACGTGATTCACCCCAGTGCCCTCCAGTCGCTCGAACATCTCGCTCTCCGCCGGCCAAGCCTCAGCCCATGTACGCAAAAAGCTACAAGTCTTTTCCCGGGTATGACATTTCAACAACCCCGTAACTGAAGGCCTCTTCTGGTCCTCCCAAATACGGGCAGCTATGTGTCCTAGAAAGCTAGGAATCACACTCCCGTCAACAGGCCCATCGGGCACCTCACTCCTAACAACCCAAGAATCATTAACGACCCTCGACCGTTTCCTGCTTGCCCCAGATACAGTGGACGCAGATGATGTGCCAGATCTACTAACAAACCTACCACCCCTACCCTTACGCACCTCCACCATATGTGTCTCGTACATGTCATCAACCCTCTGACTGAATGGACCGTAATCATCATACGGTCCACTCCCATCGTCCACATCCTCATCCTCATATGCGCCCTCCTCCTGCTCCTCCTCCTGGTCACCCTCCTCAGCATCATCATCGTCATCGTCATCCTCATCCCGACGGTGGATCTGTCTCTACGAGCCGAGGCCGAAATACCACGGGATCTAACATGTCTATGCCCCGACCTCTCCACTGATAGCTTCTACTAAGAAGCTCTACATTCTTCCCCGCACCATGACGACCCAGTGAATTCTACAAAAAATTTAAAAATATATAAACATACAAAAAATTATACGAAAAATAGCTACCAATACCCAAATCAAATAAACTAAAAACATACTAACAAATTAACATAATAAATAAATTAACAAAACACTTAAATAAAAATAATAGAATAAAAAATACACTAAGAAAGGAAATAAAACCAACACATAAGAATATATATAAACATAAATAATTCATTCCCAATTTAGTTTCGGTTTTCAATTAGGTGTAGTCGCTTTATTTGATAATTTACTGAACTTATATTGATTTTTGTCTAGCGTCCTTTTAAGACTTTATAAATCAATAATAAAAATTAAAATAAATTAACTAACCAAAAACAATATCAAATGAACAAAAAAATGTACTAACAAATTGAAATAGAGAATAAAAATAAAAATGTACAAATAAAACACACCAATAATTGTAAACAAAATATAAACATAGAAAAATACAACAAAATTGAAAAAATTTATAAAAATAAACAACAAAATATAAAAACAATTGAAAAAGATATTACACAAAAAAAAAATAAAAAAAAAATTAATAGACATATACAAAAAAAAAAAAAGGGGGGGGGGGCGCCTTGGCTGGACGCCCAGCCAGTGGTGGTGGCGCCAGCTGCAGACGCCGCAACCAGTGGGCTGGCGCCTGGGCTGGACGGCATAGCCACGGCTGCTGCGCTTTGAAAAAACGCCACAACCGTGGCTATGGCGTTCAGCCCAGGCGCCAGCCCACTGGTTGCGGCGTCTGCAGCTGGCGCCACCACCACTGGCTGGGCGTCCAGCCAAGGCGCTCCACCTCCGTCACGACGGTTTTCAATTTTTTTTTTTTTTTTTTTTTTTTTTTTTAAGAAATTGTACCTTGCCTCCTTGAGACCTCCTTGCCTCCGCCGCGGCCGCCAATTCCTTGCCTTGCCGCCTCGACATTGCCGTAGTTTGAATTTTTTTTTTAAGAGATGTTGAAAGAAGATGAGCGATGAGAGTGTGAGTGTTTTTTTTAGGTCAAGGGCAATATTGTCAAATCAAGTGAATTTTGTGGGCTTTATGTGGAGATTTGCGGGCGATGTTTAGCAATCCACCTAAATATTTGTCTCAATTAGTCTCTCCTTTACATTTGATTCTTTCAGGGGTGGGCTGGGCTTGCGAGAATCGCGTCGATTGGGGTGTTTCGGGGATGGGCTGATGCTGGTGGGAGGTTGGGGTGCCGCACTGCAGGGATGGGACAAGGGGGGTTGATGGCGGTGGGCGGTTAAGGTTGATAGTGGGTGGGGGTGGTGGCTGGGTTAGGATTTAGGGTTTTCAATATATAAGTGACATGTATACGTGATGGATCCCACTAACGGATAATCCGTGAAGTGGGGATGAAATCCAATTTTAATAGAAAAAAAAATTTGGTGGGTTTTTTTTTGTATTTTTTTTTTTTTTTTTTTTTTTTTTTGTATGGGGTAAAAATCGACATTTTCTAACTATTTTTCATCTTTTTTGCGCTTACTTAAAAATATATTTATGTGTATGTAGAGGATATAAATTACTATTGTATAATATGATTTTATATTTATTTACGTGACGCAATGCTAGTTAAATGATGACATAATACAATGCTATTATGCTAGTGCAAATCTATATGACACATAACATTTTTAAAAACTCGTTGAGCATAGCAGATGTCAGTAGAGCAGAAAAATGCCGCTCAAAAGAATACTTCCTCTGCCCCTATTTGTTTACTCCTTAGGTAAAATGTGCTTTATTAAGGATTGAACCAAAGTTTGCAAGTGGATGGGGTATCCTTGTCTTTTACTCCCCATGTCCCTTAAATTTTGCTCCATTTTCCTTATTGGGATGTCCCTTTTATTTTGCTCCATACCATATTTAGCAATAAGAACCACCATTTTCCCCTCACAAACAATATGTTGGACTCACCATTATTCTTTCTCATCAAATTTACACAACTGAAAATTAATAAAGTGAACATAAACCTTAGGGGCAAAAATAAGGGGAGAAGGAAGTACAATTTTATTGTATGAGTGTATGAGTAGGGTTGGTGGTGGGGAGATATTATCATATAAGGAAATGGAGCAATGCTTAAAGAAGATCTAAAATTAAAATATGGAGCAAATAAACAGAGAAAGAGGGATTAAAAATCTAAGTCGTTGATAAACGGGGCTTGCAAAGGGAGTTGGCCAGTTGGGGTCCTTGGGGATAATGAAGGAAATTTATAATTAGTCCACACAATAATTTGCATTTCTCCCATCTACTAGTCCAATTGAGCAGCAGCCGCCCCTTTACGCTGCATTTGTCTTTCGTCATATTTCTTGTATCTCCGCTCCTCCGTGAAAACCAACATGGCTAAGGCGGCTCCGACAACCTTCCGCACCTTCACTTCTTCTAACCCCACCTTCAATTCTTCTTCAAAACCCTCAATTCCTCTTCAAAACCCTTCATTTCTGAAACTGCCCATCACCTATTCGACGAAATGCCGCACTCAATTCCTCTCCTCAACCCATTCGCCGTCGTCTCTAACACCACTGAAAGCTGCGGATTCCTCCTCTGATTTCGTACCCTCCACCGCGTTTCATGGTCTCTGCTACGTCGTCGGCGATAACATCGACACTGACCAAATCATCCCTGCTGAGTACCTAACTTTGGTCCCTTCAAACCCTGAAGAATACCAAAAACTTGGGTCATATGCCTTAATTGGATTACCCAGTTCATACCAAGTTCGTTTTGTTGATGATAATGAAATCAAGACAAAGTACTCTATTATCATTGCTGGTGCCAATTTTGGATGTGGGTCATCAAGGGAACATGCCCCAGTTGCTTTGGGTGCTGCTGGAGCTAAAGCTGTGGTGGCTGAGTCATATGCTAGGATCTTCTTTAGGAACTCTGTGTCAACTGGGGAAATTTATCCTTTGGAATCAGAGGTTAGGATTTGTGAGGAGTTTACTACTGGGGATGTTGCAACTGTTGAGCTTGGTGAGAGCAAGTTGATTAATCATACTACTGGAAAGGAGTATACTTTGAAGTCTATTGGGGATGCTGGCCCTGTTATTGAAGCCGGCGGCATTTTTGCCTATGCGAGGAAGGCTGGGATGATAGCAGCTGCAGACTCTTGAGTTTGAGTTTTGTTGGGTATATTTCTATCTTGGATCTTATATTTTGTATGTGAGCTTTCATTATTATGTGTTGTTTAAATGATGATTATATTGGGATTGTGTATTATACTTTAAAGTTATTGCTTTGTTGATCTTATGTTAGCTTGAGTGATTTCATCTCAGAGTATAGTTGCTTGTTATTGGCCTGTTTACATTCTCAGTTGGTGATGTAGGTATCTAGCAATTGGTTAAGTTCACTTGTTAGTGTTGCTGTAGGAAGGACTTAACTTTCCAAAATCCGAATGGTATTTTTGGAATAAGAGATGGTTATTGCAGTTGCTACTTGCTAGTTTGGGATATTTGTTAAACTCAAAAATGTAATTTTTTTGGGATCAGGTCAACCTATTGGGAAGTGATGCCCTTAGTATTAGCTGTCTAAACCTTTGTAGTGGTGCACTTCAATGTTGGATTTGACCAAATTGAATTGGTGTGAGCTAGTGTATTGTTTGTGAGCTTTCATCATTCTGTGTTGGTTAATGATGTTTATGTTGGGATTGTTTTTTATGTTATTGCTTTGATCTTTTGTTGGTGTGAGTGATTTCATTTCAGGGTATTATAGTTACTTGCTAATTCCCTGTTTACGTTCTTAGCTGGTGATGTACTAACCTAGCAACTGTTTAAGTTTACTTAGGAGTCCTGCTGTTTGGAAGGTATTAACTTCACAAAATCCAAATGGAAATAACAGATGGTTTTTGTTGTTTCTTGGCTGGGATCTTCGTAGAACCTAAATATGTATTTTTGGGCTCGAAACAAGCTGTTGAAAAGTTGCCCTTAATATTATCTACTCAAACCTCCCGTAAAGGTGATCACCAATGCTGGACGTTTGCACATTGGATTCACTTACACACGCACATGGAAAGATAGTACTCCAATCATTTTTTTGAGTAGTTGTGGTTACTTCCTTGCTGCAACTTTACTGTCCATTATTGGTCTGACAATTTGGCGAGTAAGATTCTGATGACTAGATTGATTGGTGTATATATGAAGTTTTGAACCCAGAAAAACATGAAAAATAACCAGTAAGGATAAGGTTTTGCGAATTAATGCATTGATTGCATAGGGAAACATGAATAAGTAGGACAATCAAATGAGACGTTCCATATTATAAAGGAGGAGACTCACTTCGAAAGGTAATAGACTAGGGATGAAAGAGAAACGTGAAGTCTTAAACCCTGTATGATTTGTAATTTTAGAAAAGTCTTTTTCAATCTCTCCCCTCAAGTATTAACAAACTGACCGAAGCTAGTGGTGCCCAGAATGTGCACCTTTCTCAAAAAAAAAAAAAAATCCTTGATAGCCATAAGTAATACAGTATTCTTAGTCCTGTGAAATTTAAAAATATCAAATTAAACAAATTACATATGTTTATGGCCTTTTTTTTTTAGCCCTATCTGATGCTACTCTAACTTGAATTGTGCATGTACGCTATTATTTGTAATTGCTATCTTTCTAATTTAGGATTGAAGCTGGGCAATTTGTCAACTTTAAATGGTAATAGACTTATCAATGCCCGTTCAAGCTGTCTTCTACTTTTTGTCTTTTTTCTTTTCTTTTTTTTTTTTTTTTTTAATGGGAGAAGTATGCCAGTCCATTGCCTTTTTTTTTTTTTTTTTAATATATCAGAGGCTTCAGAGCTCTGATGAGAACAGCTTCGCTTCAGCTGATCACTCTAAAATAGTATTTTTGAACATGTATGTGGCAGCATAAAATTTAACCCTTTAACCTTGCCAGAGGCAGATGCCTCATTAGTGGCACTGTAGCAATGCTATGGTGTGGTATTGAGCTACAAAGAAACTCTATCTAAGCGTCTGTCCTCCATATTATATTGCCCTTTTCTATTCTTCTCCTGCCCAGTTGCAAAGGCTTGTGTAGCCCTACATTTTATCCTTCCATTAACTGCTTGTACATCATGGCAATATACTCAGCCACTCAGAGAAACAAACCCACTCAGTATATTGTTAAATCTGCTACACTTATCCATTGCAGAAAAGGATTACTTCAGGGAATTTGGTTACTGCCACAATAGGCTAGCTTACAACAGTTGTAGCTTATAAAATTTTGGCCATTCTAAGACATACTGGTATGAGTACAAAATATGCTGCTTTTGTTAGGTGCAATGTTTTAACATCTAATTAACGTGTGGATTTAGCTGTCAACTAGGTGTAATAAACTAACTTAGGAGGGGCACTTTGAGAAGTCTAGTATTTTTTAGGTTAGTAGTTTTTAGCCTTAGTATAAATAGAGAGAGGGAAGAAAGAAGAAGGTAGGTAGAAATTTGGTGTGAACCCTTGAGAGAGTTATGGCCTAAAGCCATTGATGGAGAGTTGTGAGCTAAACTCACTGTTTGAGAGTAATAGCCTAAAGCTATTAGCCTATCTTTGTAAATCTTTTGCCATTTTCAATCGTTAGTAAAGCTTCCATCTTTCTTATTTTTTCTTTATAAATCAATTTACCAAAAAGCAGATTATTTAGCTAATCAAAGAACCGATCCTTTCTCTTTATTTTGCTGTTATTAGTGTGAGTAGTATCAGTTCATTACACTAGGCTTTGACCTTCAATTGCTTAGTATCATTAAAATTTTCAGTTACTACAATTCAGGTTTAATGGTGGCAGTTAGTTTATGGGATAGTTGATCTTGCTTTTGGATGTATTTATCTCTCAGCCAACGCTAAAATCTTGTGCTTCCATTTTTCTGGTAGAAGACCACTACAGTTTAGCCATTGCATCATTATCCAGCAACATCGCATTGATCGTGGCTCATTCCTGGCTCCAATGTCTGGTACATGTTTTGCATGCTACTCGTAAGTCTTCACAATCTATGTGATATTGTGACTGATCTAGAAAGGGTTCTCTCATAGTTTATAAAGTCATATCTGTTGGGACAATAAGAGTAGTTTGTCTGTTAGAAATTAGTTCATTAATAATTAGCCTTGTGGTTCTGGAGAGCTGAAAGCAAGTTGCATTTAAAGTCACTTAGCCAACTCCAATTGTCCTCTGTTCTAACTTAGTGGTTCGGTTTAGACATTAGATGTTCTGTTTCTTTGTTCAATTATCCAACTTTGATCTTTGATGTTCTAGCTCTTTTGTTTTGTCAATTACTATGGAAATTTGTTTATATTTCTTTCATTAATTATTGAAATTTGCATTCTGCAGGTCGCAGATTGGATATACAAGTTCAAATCAATACTCATTCTCCTCATTACCAGATGCAATCTCCAGAATTTGGGGCTCTATCTTGCTATGTATTAGATTTGGGTTTTTTTTTTTTTTTTTTTTTTTTTTTTTTTTTTTTTTTTTTTCCCTTTCTTTTTCACTATAGATTTGCATTTCGTATGGCTGTAAGATTGTCATAAATCAGAGTATGATTGTAACTGGTGCGCCTGCTGTTCTGCTTATCTAAATAATAATGCTCAAAGTTTGGTCTTAAAACCTTCGATAGTTAAAGCGTGTAGTAAGAATCTATATTTGCCTCTTTTGAGTTCCGAGAGTTTTCTTTCCCTGCTGCAGCTTATCCCTATCTTTTCATGACATTTTATGTGGCTGCATGCCCGTGCCCTCAGCTTCTTAGGTCCAAGCCATCCATACCTGGACCCCTCAGGCTGTCCAGTATAATGGGAATGTACTCAAATCTCATGCAAACCCAACTAAGCTCGACATATATGGACCAAAGGAAATCGAGTCGTTGAGCTCAAATATTTCTCTCTACTGAAATGAGGTTAATAAGATGTAAGCTGTGAGTCTGAAGCTCCGTCCATGATTATAGATTTTAACGATATAAAAAAAGCTTAATCAATGGTGCTTTTTTTTTTTTTGAAGTGCTGAAAAGTACCACCCACCCCTCTTTCTCCTTCATTTCTCCCTTTTTTTCTTGTCATCTCTTGGGTTCAGGATATTGTTTCCTTAACCTATTATGCTCCTCGTCACTTTCTTTCTTAACAAATAGAAAAAACTATATGATACCCACAAACTTATTCAATACTCACTTATATTCAATGTAACTTCAACACAAAAACTATTTTATAACTATGTGTCCAAAAGAAATTAATGAGAAGTTTTTTTGTAGAACGAAATTGTAGTTATCTATGTTAAAAAACTAACTAGATATGTACAAATATACAATAAGGGAGTACTCATATGTACAAGCTTAGATATTAATACGAAGTAAAAAAAAAAAAAATTTCTAAGTTAAATTTATGTTTGAGATTATACTGATGCAAATTTTTAATATTTAATCTTTATTTTTATTTTTTTTTATTTTGAGGGAGGTGGAGTTAAAATTACAGAGTAGGATCTTTACCTAAGACTTAAGGTTTCATAGGCGTTTTTCAATGAGCAGAATTTATCCCAAAACATTATCATATGAAAAGATTAATAGCAAATGTGAAAGGTAACTAAACCACTTTTTATTATACTTGAAAAAATCAAGTACATTTCATATCTGTGTTACTATGCGAACATATTACGTAGTACATTTTTCATTTCAATACAACTTTGCTCAAGGCACCTAAGTATCTACACTCTCCTGCCTTCTGGTTTCGCTTCTTGCAGAGGGGACACTTTGGACGGTCACTGCCTTAAGGATGACGACTTGGAGCGGCCATAATGGTGACTGTGATGATGATCCATCTCATGGCCTAGCTCATAATGTTCAGATTTTCTTTTTAAAGTTGGCCGAGGGCGATATGAGTCACGGCTGGCATGATCGTATGATTGGTGTCTCCGGGAGATCTGCTGGTGGTTGTAATGGTAACGATCATGGTCAATGGACTCTCTTTTAATTTCTCTCTTATGGTCATGGTTGCGGTCATTATCATGATCGTGATGTTCTTCCCTTGAAGACCTATGAGCTGATGCTGGCTTCTGCACGAAGTCCACAGATCTTTGTCAATAACAATCGTACGTTTTAAAAATGTTAAAATATATGATTTGATTATCATATATTATTAGAGATATGTACATAAAACCGAATATATGATAATCATGGATACTAGCAAATGGCATCTAAACAACCTTTTTGATTTGGTTATTAATTTAGAAAATTATTATTTGTTTTACGTAGTGATCAAAGAATAGATGAAAATATTTAAATTTTTTTAATAGTGCATGAAAGTCAATTTTTGATAGAAGCTAATAAAAAAAATATAAAGCAATGATCAAACAGTAACACCAATATGAGATTTTGTCACAAATCCTTAAGCTAATACAGAGTATCAATTTAGTAAATAATCATTTACATTATCCTATTAATATTCATGTTAGCACAACGTTGGTTACCATTAACTACATTTCATTTGTATAATCGTTGTGTTACAAAATTTGAAAATCAACTGCTGCATGCCTGGCTGCCTGCATCTCTGATAACCTTGAGTTCAACTTTTTTTATTGTTCATTACTCCGTACATTTATTTGTATATAAATATAGTTTTGGTTTTTTAAAAAAAAATGTATAGGCTCAAACACGAGACAACAAAAATAACAAGATTCATAGCATTAACTCATGTTTGGAGGATTTGACAATAAGAAATGTGGGCCTATGGCTCAACTCAAGTACACAACCAAAATCTACGAATAAAAAAAATAAATAGATAGATAAATTAAAAAAAAAAAAAAGCTCGAGTAATATATACTCCATCCCTAAAACAATCATTGTAGGTTTTATACGGAGAAGAAGAAAAAAAAAAAAATATTGGACAAGGACTAAGGACAGAGTATGAGATGTATGGATTGAGACTTTGAGAGAGAGAGTAATAACAACAAAATACAAGTGCAAGGCAAGTGTAAAAAAAATAAAAAATTTAACCAAAACAAACACAACATTTGGTATTCCTCTGAAACGCTCCAAAATATTACGGGAAAAGGAGATAAATGAAACTGAAAATTTCCATTTGTCAACATGCAACTCCTAAAATACAAAAGATCAAAGCCAGAGAGAACAGAGATTTGGACAACAAAATAACATACAAGTTTGGACTTCTCAGGCAGGACATTGTCATTGCTTCTTGCTTCTCTGTGACAATCACGATCTTTATGAAGGTCCCTGTGCAACACAAGTTCAGTTCGGATTAGATCAAAGCAACACATTGACAACTAACTTAATACAAACAAGATACAACTACAAATAATCTCAAACTATAACAGTGAGCCATTGGCCAAATGCAAACTTCTCAACTTTCACTTATTAACGGATTAACCCGTCATAAGGGCAATAGCATAGTACAACCACTTCACAATTCTCAAATGATTCAATCCCAGCTCACTAACTACAGAACATTTAAAACATGATCGTGTTTTTAGGGAGTAGGGGGGGGGGGGGAATGTATTACTATACCCACTCATCTGCATGGATACTGTTATTAGTGGAAAATACTATATGCATTGAGCAGAAAAGGAACCACAAGCAAATAAAATGAATATAATCAGAGTATCAACATATGTTACAACTCAGCAACACATACCTTTGTGGAGGAAGCATTTGGGGCATCATGAATCCTTGTGCTCCATAAAAATTTGGAGAAATAAAATCGCCGAAAAATATATCCGCAGATCCTAGACCATACCTCATGTTGTAAGGCATGTTACCACCATAAGGGCCCATAAATCCATTAACAGCAGGTTGCATGCCTCTCTGGTAAGGATTAAATGCAGTATTGCACATGTTTTCGTCCATACCAGGCATACTCATCCATTGCATGCCTGCAACTACAAATTACCAAATTCATGCCTAATATTAGAAGCTTACCCAAGAAACACACACATATTAATAAAGAAAAACTCACAACAACCTCTCGAGGAGTTTTAGCAAGGAAAAAAAAAAAAAGAATAAAATAAATCTACCATTAACAGATGAAGACACCTTCCTCCTTTTCTTTTTCTTCCCTGAAAGACAAAGAGAGGAAAACTGGTTAGAATAGCAGGCAACACCTAGCAAACTGATTAGAATTATGTGCAACAGGTGAAACAACAAAAAGGGGGGAAAGAAGGCACGAGTCTACTGGATAAAGCTGAGAAAACTATTCCAGATCAGGCAACTTAAACAAATTCTAAAATCATCTCAACCACCCGTTGCAGTAATTACCTGCTTCGTTAACAGCCACCTTCGGCTGAACTTCTTCCGTAAGAGGTAAAGCACTATCCTGTGATGCAGGTTCCTTCACAGTAACATGTTCATGTGTAGCTTCAGATACATCTGGAACTTTAGTGATCTTATCTTCCCCTGAGGTCTGTGGTTGTACCCCAACTTGTGGAGCAGCACTAAGCTTACCACCATCATCCATATTCTCCTTTAAATTTGAAGTTTCTTTAGCATCTGGGGGTAACATTTTCTCCTCTTTCGACACAGCAGATTGAGTAGGTGATGGAATTCTAGGTTGAGGATGATGTGCAGACTCTTTATCTGAATACACAATACACTCATAATATTAAATAATGGAAAACAAAATAAAAAATAACAATCATAACAGTAACAGGAAAACCAAGATTTATTAACTACCTGGAAATTGAACAGAGCTTCCTGGATTATCCACACTGCTGTTACCAGAAGACTCTAAGATGCGGTTAATTGTATTCCGTAATGTCTTATTTGGCACAAGATTATCTGTAAGTATATCTATTGTCCCACAGACACACATTGATTTTGAAATGATATAATCCCTGATACCTGATCACATTGACGAAAAATGAGATTAAACAAACATAAAAGTTAATTGCAACAGTTCATCACAGTTCAAACACCACATAACTCTCTATTTACAAGGATAGTATTAACTCAGTAATTCATCTATACAAAGGAGATCAAATATCATCCACAAAATTTTTTTCTGGGGGAATCAAAATGAATAATCAACAAATTGTTACATCTTTGAACATATATACAAGATCATCAATCGCCACAAGTTGGACATATCGATCTGATGACAATTCGTCATGGTTGACATTCAACTTACATTTGTCACAGAAGCTCCCGAAACAACACTTGCTAGATAAGACTGCATCTTTCATCACTTCTTTGCACAGTGGACAATGGAGTTCAGGTGGAAGATCTCTAAGAGAACGAGAAGAAGATAGCCCTTCCATCTCTTTATCAAAGGCAGCCCTGCAGAGTGAAAGTGCCATGTTAGCTCGAAAATCCAGCTTTGAAAAGAGAACAATTTGCTACTTAAGAAAGTTAACTTACTCATTTGGCTTCAAAACAGCAGCAGTGCCACTCTGCAATACAAAGGAGCCATCTGGTGTAGGTACCAGCGTTGAATTTGGGATACCAGTAGCAGGTCTCACTTTCTTAATGTCATAATTTGGGTCACCATTTGTTGGGCAGTGCTGAATATAATGACCTAAGTTATGAAGGTTTTTACAAACAATCAGCAATGTTAACTATGTTAAATACAACAATTAACATAATAAGCATGAATGGTCAAGATTTAAAAACTCACCAGGAACTTTGCACCTATGACAAACATAGCCTTGTGGAGGTATTTTCAACTTCAAACCACCGCGAACTAATCAAAAGGATACATAATTAGCAATAAGAATCATTTCCATAATCCAACCACTTAGACTCATAGACAAGCATTGATGGGATCAAGAATTCCCTTTAGATTGCCCATCTCATGCTCACTTTAGATTATTATTTAACGAATGGTTCATTAACAAAAGGACTTATCCCGTAAAACAATAAGCTAATCATATAAGGAAATTACAATTTATAGACATACCAAATCCTTGGGTACTCTGTTCACCTCTTCCAGAACCTCTCCTTGAGCCAAAACCATCAGTATGATGACTGCATTTTTACAGGACGTTCCAATTAATACATGAAAACATTGATTCATGAACAGACACAATATCCATAGTGCTAATAGAAATATAAAGTGTCTTACAGTTGCCAGTCTAAACCAGAATTTTCAACTAAAGCCTTGATTCTGTCGTCCTCATCAGCTTTGCTTACACAAACTGAATCGTGCACTGAACTGCCGGATAGCCTAGAGGTATCACCTCAGGGGTCATTGCAAAAGGACTACTTCCAAATTTATCATCCATTTCAGATGCTTCAAACTGAGGAAAAAAGAAAATCATTTATGTCATCAGTCATATACGAGGTATTGTGACACAGAACCATTTGAGTAGTGGATACATACAGCTAAAATGCCTGAAGAATCAGCAGTTGTAATGCTGCTTTTTGCAGATTGATCATACCCAGCCTTATTTTCCATCTTTGCACTACAGAAAAATCAGAGATTCTAGATCAGGAAACAAGTCACATTTTAATTCATAATTCTTCATATGATACAATATACAATTCTGTTCAGGATATATATTCAACAACCTTGAATTAAATTAAAATACATAACAAAATTTGCTCTAAACACACCAACACAATGGTTTATTAAATAAAATGACTATTATTGTTGCAGCAAAACATAATTCAAGGTCAAACGAGGCAAAGGTTGAAACATTACTTGTCTGTTTGTACAACAATGGGCTTACGAGGCAGTCCAGGAACTCGGCGTACAAGAACAGAGGTATTTCTTGGAATCAACATTTCTTCATCAAGATATTCTGAAATCATAACACATATAAACAAAAACCATGAAAAAGAGCAAATACAACATTCATTAACTAGAATTGTCAATCTACAATTGACAAATGTTGGCAGGTGTTATGTGTGGAAAATCTAAAATGTCGACTTAGGTATGTCGTAATATCCCCAAGCTCAAACACTCTTAAGAGGGACACTAAACCCATATCAAAATGAAGACCAAATTGGGATTCTTATCAAAGGTTATAGTACAAAACGCATCAACACAAAATAAAAATAAAGAAAAACTAATTGCATTGACCTATACTTATTTAGTTGAGCAACCGTGTCCAACGAAAATCACGGTGTCCTCAACATTTTCTCATTAAGCTTATCAAAATCAACCATTCAACTACGAAAAGCCTAATTGCGCGCGCGCGAATTCAATAGCTATCATCTATAATCAACACTTAAGAGTTTAAGCAATACAAAAGCGAAAAGCCTAATTGCGCGTAAGAGTAGATATAATCAACACTTCGAGCTTGAGTTTAAGCAATAGACATAGCGAAAGCCAACATTAGATCGCTCCATCAAAATAACTTCATATAATATTAAGAGTATGAAATTGAAAATTTTCTAATAAAGTTGCTGGAAACAATCAAAATTGATTGACCAACCTTCATTGGTTTGTGCATTGGTAATGATGAGATCGTAATCAGTACCCCTTCTCATATTCTTTGATTCAAAAATCGATACTTTTAAATTGGCAATCGATATGAAAGGACCAACAACAGGAATTGAAAAATAATCTTTTGCACTTTTGAACTTATAATACACAGCCATAATTTCTCACTATTTTTTTTTTCTTTCTTCCAATCACAAACAAATCGATCAATCAAACAAAATTATATTTCGAACGCAATAAAACCCTAGATAACAATTATTAAGGGTTTCAAAGCTTTCAACAAAAATTAACAAAAGTACAATGAATTGTTATCTCTATTTCGCCTCGATTTCTCCTTCAAGTATATCGATGCTGAATTCTCGAACGCTTTCTCTTCGATTATCTGAAAATCGAAAATTTCGATCGCTATAACGCTCATCCGACTGGTGATCGATCAATAAGGAACTCCGATGTCAAAAATCGATCAATTGATTGCCGCCGATCGTACTTCAAACTTCATACAACGAGGAATTCTCTGATTAATGGATTGAAAAACGCGATTCAGAGCAATCCACGGGAGAATCGAGAGGTAGACGAAGATGTTTGGAGGATTTGTAAGAGGAAATTGGATTTATCGCAATGAGTTTGGAGGAGAGAAACTAGGATTAAGGTTAGGGTTTATAGATTGGGGATGAAGGAATAGAAAGCAGAGCGATTTGTTCTGGCGACTGAAGGAGCGATTCTATTTATAGAGATTTATTACAATCTTGGAGCGCAAGTAACGCGGCAAGGAATTTTGTTTTAGACAGTTTATATTTGTTTCCGCGTTTTGCTCAACAAGGAGAGGACTAGAGATGTAGATTTTTTTTTTTTTTTTTTTAACCTCCTAGAAAATAAATTAAGGCTAGTAAAAGGCAATATTTTATCGATTTATTTTGTTATTGTAATTATTACGGTTATTAGTCACATTAAATCTTGTTATTATTGTTTTTTTATTAGGATGAAATTAACCCTCTTTATAATCTCTATTATATAAGTCAAGAGAGAGGTTGTGGTGTCCCCTGAAAAGATTTTAATAACCCCTCTTGGTTTATACTAAAAAGTGGTTTAAATATAATTCTACATTGTTCATTCATTAATCATCAATCAATTATGTAATCAATTAATATTTAGTCTTTAATCGATTGATCTAATGCTCAAGTGGTTAGAACTTCCCTCCCAGTTCTATGAGATCCCGGGGATCGATTCTCACCCACCCTCTAATCATAATTTAAGTAAAGTGGAGAGACTGTGGTATGGTGTCCACCTAAAAACCACAACACCCACTCTTCATTTGAATTTGAATTAAAATTAACAAAAAGTCAATGAAGCAGCAACGGATTTATACAATCAAAATCATCTTCCATTAATTATTAATTTAATTTATGATTTTATTTTAGTAATTTAAAATTATTTTTATACTCTCATAGGTTGACAAAATACTGTTGTTCGAACTGTCATACCATCTACACTATTAGTTGAGATTAGATATTTATTGGTAGCGATTAAACATTCGTTGGTGAAAGAAGTCAGATGAAGGGGGATTGCCATCTGATGGGTACACAAAAGTGACAAAGTTGCTTTGGCTACGGAACATGCGTTGCGGGTTGCGACCACAGCAATGACTTGTTTTGTAGAACCGGAAGAGGAAGACCAAAGAGAGGAAGCAAAGGTTGTCAACGAGGTGGAAGCAATGAATTGACTGTTGATTTTTTTTTTTGATTTGTTATTTTAAAATAGACTTTGGTCAAAAAAAAAAAAAAAAAAAAAAAAAAAAAAAAAAAACCTCCATACTATCAACAAATTATTCTTGACATACCAAATCTAAGAAATATCAACCCAAAATCTCAAATTGCACGATAAAATGAGTATTACTGTGCACTAGATTTCAAACATTGTAATCTCTCACTATTCCCTGAATCAGAGGAAACTGGCTACAACTCTCATACTCCATGTTACAGAGAGATTGCAGGGTCAGTAACTGAAAATTTTATCTATAACATCTTATCTATTATCCTACTTCTGGCCATTTAATCATGTATAACTAAGGAGACATCAGGAAGAGGGAGCGATCACTCGGAAGGAAGAAGAGAACCTTGCCTAATGTTATACATCAGTCAATAACAATGATGATACAATCACAACATAAGCCAGAAAGAAGAAAATGGCCAACTGGATGAAGAACTTGGGGTTTTCTCTCACATGTGGTGCTGTCACCGCCCTGCCAAACATAAATATTGATTCTCTTAAGAAACAGACGGTCAATTTAATTTTCTGATATATCTCATCTGAAAGTGAAAGACAATTACCTTGCAACACGCTGTGAAAGTCTTTGAAAGGGCAAGCTCTGGATAAAAACAATCCCTGGGCCTGTTAGAACAGCAGTTACAAGGTTGTCTGCCTACAATGTCACAACAGCCACTCATAAGCTAAATTTGATCATATTTACCACAATATCAAAGTGCGTACCAATCACAGCACACGGTTACATATTTAGACAAGGTAAGCATGGGCAAGCTACTAGCAAGTATTCTTGATATTAGGTTCCAGGCCTTCCAGCCACTCATACAGTCAACTCATCAAGTCAGACAAATATGCAGCCATTTAATCAGCCAAAAAATACAAGAAATATGTGCTGACAAAAGATACAAAGGAGCCGACCTACTAATGATGAAACTGATGAAAACTAACAGGATGCCTTTCCAAAAAAAAAACAAAAAAACATAAGGATAAGGATAATAGAGCCACAACAGAGAAAAATAATACTAGTAACATAAAAGAGCAATTTTGTTCTAAAACAGGGACTAGGTATAAACACACAATACAGGTTCCAGACATCCAGACCAAATCCTGCAAACATTGTGGCAAACTTACCCCAAAGACACCCCTCCTCATAGGACCATTATATTTAACCTCAACATTGACAGTGGTTGTCACGGCAGCGATGCAGGATGCATCAACTGCAAGTACTTCCCCCACCTCCAGGTTTTTCTGCACAACTGTAGAAAAGAGAATTGTGAGACTGTTCCAAGGTAGTAGGTAGTTGCAACATATATTAGACCAAAGGCATTAAGTGAAACTTCAAGGTCATGTGACAAGATAGCATGAGTAATGTGCATGTCATCTTGTCTTTAGACAAGATAGTAGAGTCTGTTTCTCAATAGTCGAACAGCTTTTTCCTTTTGTTAAAGGGCTGGCTCATAAAGCAGTTTCAAGAAAATGCATGTAAAAGAATTTGGGGAAAGGACTAGACATGAATGTTTAAAGACGAAAACAGTAGCATAATGGGAATCACTCACGAAAAAATAACAAGAAGCTAATTTGAGAAAGTTTAATGAAAGAGGCATAAGAGGAAATAAAAGAGAGGAAAAACAAGCGAGTAAAAGAGAAAAAGTGTGAGAAAATCTTTAACGTAAGAAATAAGTAGAGTTTGCAAAACACGATGAGTTTAGGTAAAATAAAAAAATATACATAAATTTAAAGTCATGACATGTCCTTGGCATAGATTTTCTCCCTCTATTCCACCCTATCTAATGCCATATTTTCCTCAATCTCCACAAACCTCATATCACTCATCAGTCTCAATCAATCTCCAAACATTTAATGATGACTACAAATAATATTTTGATACAATATAAAAAGCAGTGCTTTTAGATTTTAAAAACAAGATGCCTCTTCACAACATTACTATACTTGTAATTTTTTTAAAAAAATTTTAACTTAAACTACCACTAATTCCCAATAGGCCTATAATTTCGCTATTACTAGAAAAACATCTTAAATAGTTATAAATTTGACACCAAAGGATCAACTATGTAGCAATCAAAGTAAGACAATGCCAATAGTAGGCACTAGTACATAATCCCTGAAAAAAAGGTTTACAGGAACAATATAAATATATATAAAGACATATGATGATATGAGGAACCACAAAGAATACAATCTACATATACAAAAAACTGACCATTACCAAATTTGAAGTCTTGAACTCTTGATCAGCCATTGGGTGGATTTACACAATATACTTCACATCATATGTTAACCATTAGCCCAGAGTTTCAATGAACAATTGGTAGCTCTATATCTTTTCTCTAAGTCCCACACCAAGACAAAATGTGGCTACCCCTCCTATTTAAGACCATCAAATATTACCCAAATGCATCTAAAGAGGCTCCATTGATTGGAAAACAGGGAAGGGGGGAGTTTCCAATTGACCTTTGGGCTGAAATGCAACAGCCAAGCAATATTTCACCATTCAAAAAAGCACAGACAATTTAAAAAGCCATTTCTATATCACACATTTTTATCCAAAGCTAGAAAATTGCAGACTTGCTCTGCAGAATTTAAACTTTAAAGCTAAGTCACAATGAGCCAAATCTGGATACACTGCATGCATCTAAAATGATCTATTTGACACATTAAATTGTTTCCAAGGAGATAATTGTGTATATATTGGACCCCAGAAGAGACAAGGTATCCTAAAAAGTTGTCTAACTGGCACGGACCAGAATGTATAAAAAGTTAAAAACTCAATATCGAAAGTTTTTACTGAAAAAAAAAAGGTTGAAAGTTTTTACTGAAAAAAAAGGTTAAGACAGAAGACAACACTACGAAAGAGTAAATAAAGTCTTGAAATCATGTGTACAGTTCTAAGGCATCAATGAGTTCTACTTACTAGCCCTACTATCAATTACTCTGAATACCATAGGATTTGTAGTTTGTAACTCTTGAATATCAAGAAGTATTTAAATAGCAGAAAACCACATGATACACAATAGTTATGTAAATATCTAACCCTTAAGGCAAAAGTTTTGAAAAAGGACACCCTAACTAATGTCCAGCAGTATCCTTGGACTATTAAAAGCATCCAGCTGCATTTTATAGACCTTTATATCTTACTAACAAACTATCTACATCTATATCTAATTATCTATGTCCATATCTGATCCATATCCATAGCTGTGTGCATGTATGTATGTAACATTGTATAGCATTTTCTGAAATCACAAAGTACAAAAAAAAAAAAAAAAAAAAAAAAAAAGAAACACACACACACCTGATCCACTGCCAATAATGAATGCAAGTCCTTGTCCGGACAACTTCTGCCGCAAAAAAAACCTTCAGAAGCAAAATCATGATCAATTTATCAGTGCATGAATTTGCTACAGAACAAGTATAGGGAGCAGCTGAAACAAAGAGACACAAGTTGAAAACTGACTAACCTCTGCACCAACAACAGCGTTACGTGCCCTATGATCAGTAGTTACATTAGTAACCTTGACATCATTTACTGAGCACAAAAACGCATCTGGCTACAAATATTATGAATAGAACATGGGGATTAGAACAATTTTGTGACACAATGGACTCTAATGTTACTAAATGTGACCATGTCACAGACAAAATGCCAAAACTGGAATGGAAACATAAGATCTACCTGGCATCGAAGTTCTCCACCAAACATAGCCAAATCAATCTGCAATAAAAAACAGAGAGTAAAAACCTATAGTTAAGTAAACTGCTGTGAATTTGCCAATATAAAGAAAGAAGCATGATGTGGCCGACCAACCGGAAGGATTCTTGCAAGTGATGGAGCAGCAACTCCAACAAATCCATCACTTGAACCGGAATTATGAAGAACAATGCTGGTCACAGTCTTCCCAAATATCCACTGCCACACTCCCACCTCTTGTTCGGTGATGTAAACATTATCCATTTGAACAGATCCAGATGTATAACACATAGATCCTGCAAACTACAAAAATTATTTTCCCAGACAACTTACAGCAGAAAAGATATAATTGAATAATAGCAAGCTCCGGGTCAATGAATAAAGCAATAAAACATGTGAAGGAATGCAGAATTTGTAAGCTAGAGATGGTACAATATTAGAAAATAAACAGGTACATATTTGAAAATTTATATTAAGAAAAGATGCTAGTATACTATGAAAACTGCAAGCATACACAAAAATAATTTGAAAAAATTGGTTAACACCCAAACGACATCAGCATCTATTCTCCAATTACCTTCTACTGACAGTGTACCAAAACCAGAAACCATAATGTGTTGCCAAAAAGATCAGGCAGGAATTATAGCATATATTTACAAATAGGAATTCGAATACTCTGTATTGTCATTGTTGGAACACCATAAAGAGACCCCAACAGCCCCATCAAGGTTATTACCAATTACAAGGAAGGAACATAAATGCTAAAACTAAAAATTCTCGAATTTTCAAACTTAGGCAAGCAATGGCAACATATAGCAGAGGCATACCTGGCCGAGCAATAACCTTCTCCTGTGGCTTCAGCATAATCTGATCATAAACAAACCATTACAAAGGTTCACAATTTAGCCTTATGTACTAAACTGACAGAATTTAGAAGTACAGGGTGCTAGATTCAATGGATAGTTGGTGACACCTGAACTATCTGAGCTTCTCCACCCAGAATCTGAAAAGGTGTGACAGCATCTTGCGGACTCTGTACCATGTAGCATTTCGTTAAACTATGAACCATAAAAAACAACAGCACATATAAGCCTCATTACAATCCTAGCTAAGAATGTAAAGACAAAATTCAACGAACTACATTCAACCGAACGAAACCACCAAACATGGAAACCGCCAATAGGCTAATATCAATCATCAAAGTCATTGGAAGCTCATATTCAATCTCCTAAACTTCATCAACTAAACACACCATTTCCAGGCGTGGCGCAATGCATCAAAACAATTGCAGCATTCTTCATATACTATACAAACCTTAACAATTTCCAGTTAATTTGAATAATCCGCTTTCAATGGAATACACAGAACACTTGAACTATACATATACTGTAAACTTGACAATATACAGTTAAATTGCACATAAATCCAACAGAATTAAGCAAGAATTTCACCCATAAATATCAAATGCAGCAAATTAAACTTGTGATTTTCCCTAAACCAAAACCCTAACTAGCAAAAAAATAAATCAACAAAACTAATAAGATAAAATTAAAATAAAACAGTATGAGAGCAATATTACCTGGTAAACGTAAGGTTGGAAAGGAGTGTTGAAAAATGGAGCAGCCATTGCAGAATCCAACTAAAATTACTCTACAAATTTTCGAAAATTATATAAAAAATTATATCAAAAAATCGACAAAAATTGTCTGATGATCGAAATCTATCACGAAGAATACATCGAATTTTGAGTTTATCGGATATTCGAAATTATTTGTAATGATTTTGTCAATTTTCGGTGATCAGATCGGTAGAAAATTGAACATTTGAGTTTTCTAAAAATTTTAAGTGCTATTTTTCATTTATTTGTTTTTTTTTTTTTTTTTTTTTTTGTGTTATGAGTAATCAAAATAATTATAAAAAGAAAATTAGATATTGATCAAAGCTGAATATTACGGTTTTACCCCTTTGTGAAAAGATAAATTACTAAATTTGTCAGCTGATTAGGGGTGATTTGGGGTTTTCAGTAGTGCCACGCTGGAAATGGGAGACGGAAGTGGTGTTAACGACTTGGCAAAATGTGATTGGTTGAGTCTGTTTGACTCTACGTGTCAACTACTTTCTTGTTCTACAAGTATTTTGTTACTTCATCGACGTCGCTTAAAGTAGTTCCAGACTTCAGACGAGGCCAGATTGAACCAGATCGAGCCCATTGATAAAAAGTTAGGCCATCCTGATTTACTCCAGTCAAGTACACCTTACCTTTTGGTTTATGTGCGGTTAAGAGTATCGAACCAAATACAAGTACTACTTATATTAGTGACACGTTTTGACTTTTAACCTACTTTTTGACTAATTTTTGTATACACGGTAAAAGAAAATTGGTGTAGGGAGTGTTTTTTAAAAAAATTGTCATTAATAATACAATCTTTGGGCTATTTTTTTTTTAATAATACAACTTTTTGATTATTTTGTAATAATATAGCTTTTGAGGGTGTTAATTTAAAATAACACTAATCGGATGCAACCGGATAAACAAGTTACCACAGCCATGTGTCACTATATGATTGGCTTAAATAAGTTTTTTACATTTTATTTATTTATTTTCTCTCTCCTTCCCCAAACACCACCACTGCTCCACCCTCTATCTCCATCCCCACCACCACTGTACCACTTCGTACCATCATCACCACTAGAACCGGCCCCTCCCCTTCCCGACCACCGTAGCCAACCCCCACCACCAGGCCGAAACTCCCACATAACCTACCAACCAGCCTCGATTCCACCCCCACAGCCCTTATTCCACCGCAACCAACTAAGACCACCAAAAATTCCCACAAACCCCACCATTCCACTAATGAGCCGCTATCACCAGCAACCACCTCACGAACCGCTGCCACCAGCCACCAAAAACTCCCACACAGCACACCTCACAAACCGCAGCCACCAGCAGTCGCTGCTACTCCCTCTCTTCGCACCCGCATCACCAATTCCCCAATTGCGCACCAAATCACAGCCAACGCCACCAATTACCACCAATCCGCCATCCCCATTCAGCAATTCGCCACCAATTTTCAACATTTTCGCCCTCCACCATTGATTTTGTTGAGATTTGTGATTTATGGTGATCTGATGGGGGGCATGATGTGTGAAGAAGAGAGTAGGGTTGTGGAGGAGAGTAGGGCCAGGGGTAGTGTCGGTGGTCGGAGATTAAGGATGGGTGAGACGGTGAGTAGGTAGGCTTGGGGTGGGGAGGTGGGCTTGTCACCGGCGGCTAGCGGGGAGGGGGTTGGACATGGAGGGGCAAGGGGGGGTTTTTTTTTTATGTAATCAATTTTATTTTTTTTAAAATCAAAATTTAATGTTTAGACAAATTACATAATGACACGTGTCAAAGGTAACCTGTTTATTAGGTAACAAGTTTTTTTTTTATCTTGTTTAAAATTAACACCCCCAAAGGTTATATTATTACAAAATAATCCAAAAGTTGTATTATTAAAAAATAACTGGCCAAAGGTTGTATTATTTTTTACAATTTTCCCTTTTTTTTAGCATTATTTAAGGGGGCTTTGTATTTACGGGCTTACGGCTTATCTTTTGAGATAATTTTCAATTTCTTTAAGTTCGCCCTAAACAATTTTGCTCTAGAATAAGTGATACTCAGTATTTAGGGGAATGTTCATAGACGGATTGTGCTATATATAAAATACTCGTATCAAGTAGTGGATACCAAGCAAAGTTTGGTCTAGTGGATAGTTAGATGGTTTGAGCCGAGCTTGGGGGTTCAATTCCCACTAATGGCACTTTAAGGGTAGGAATTTCCCTTAATCTTTCCCCTACTCTCAAAGTGTCTAACCCACGAACTCGAGCTGATTGACCAATGAAAGGTTCCGATCCGAGAAGACTGTTCAACTTACCTACAAAAAAAAAAAAAGGAAAAAAAAATGGTGAATACCAATGCTTAGTTTGTTGGTCAACAAATTTCGTCTATATTATATGTCTTTTACAAGTTACAACCAATAAATATACTTTGTATCAAGCAAGGTATGAGTGGACATTTTATTGATTAATGAGTTAGGATGTATTTTGTTCACCTAATTTTCACTTATCTGAACTTAACTGAACTTATTTGAACCTATGTATGTGAACTTAAATTAACTTATCTGAACTTATTAAAACTTATTTTAGCTGTAATTTGAACTTGGGTAACCCTTATTGTTTCGGGGTTTTCTGATGTCCTGCGGGAAAGTTACAATTCCGAGACTGGAACCGGACGCCTGTACCTGCAAAACAAACGGATGCTCCGGATGATTGGAGATCCGCCTCCGACGGTCAAGTTAGTACTTGATTAAGGAGTAATTAATGCGGAAATTAAAGTGATTGAGTCTCTCTAGGTGAGAGTGTTTAATGTGTGTAATCTGCGTAATCCCCCTTAATGAGGATTAAGGGAGGTATTTATAATCCTCGGGAAACGTGCCAATCCTAGGTTTAGGTTAACCTTGGGCTGATTGGGCTTCCCTCGGAAGTTGGGCCTAGGTGGCCGACTTCTCCATTAGGCATGGAGTATGCCACGTGTCATGACATAATAGGTCCAGGGTGGACGAATAAGCGTGTGCCACGTGGCAAGCCCTGAGAGGTCCAACTGGGGGACACTTGGCATGACCTGATTGGCCCACGTGGCGCATTCCGATTGGTGGGAGAAAAATCCCCTAATCATTTGCCCCTCACAGGTGGCACGTGACTGGTCACGTGTTACCTGTGACAGGTGTCGCCCTGTAACAGGCGACGACCTGCTACAGGTGTCACTCGGCGAAAGGCCGAGAGATTCTCCCGCCCAAATTTTGAATTCCGGAAGTGACCCTTCACCTTCTCACTTCGCCTATATAAGGGAGTGTTGCCTTCGATCATTTTCACACTTGAGAACTTTGTGAGAGAACATTCGGACCCCTGAACTTGCTCTGACATTTGGACCCTTTCTGCCTACCGCCTGCTCTGACAAGCCGACTGCAAAGGATTTTCAGAACTTCATCAATCGTCACTCGTTCAGGTAACCGTCGGTTCTCTTACTCTTAATTTTCTCTTTACTTTATTCTTTTTTGAAATGGCACCACGGAAGCACACGACACGACCTAGGTTAGCGATCAGCCGGTCACCGGGGACGGCTGAATCTAGGACTAGGAGTGCCGCCTGCCCTTTTCTGGACCCATCTTTGCCCTTTATACAAAGTCCGACTGTATCTGTGTCTATGCAGAACATGATGGCCAGAACAAAAAAGACGTCTAGGATCTCGAACTCAGACGGCTCCTCCCACAGGGTGCCGATTAGTGAAACATCTGACCAGGCGCCAGATGTGGAAGTGAAACAAAGCGGCTTGAAAGCCGGCAGTTCTGAGGGAGGAGTCAAAGTGACCCCTTCCCATTTTACAGTTGACAATTCTACATTCTCTCCTGCTCCTTTTAAAGGAGAGGAGGCGGGCCCCTCTGGGAGAGGGGAGGAGTCGTCCTCTTCGGACTCGTCAGAGGACGAATCCGAGTCTAGCTCTTCTGGCCATGCTTCTCTGGACACAGAAGAGAAAAACATTCGCCTACAAGAGGCGAGGCTTTCTCACGCAGTTGAGAAGGGGGACAATTGGGCGGAGCCATCCGCCTCTCACCGAGAGCAAAATACCCCCTACTACTGCACGGTACCTCGGGGCCGGATCACAGCCATGCAAGAAAAAGTGGGGAGCTTTATCGCAAACCACACAATGGGCCCCGACTTTTTAGTGTTCGTGCCGGATCCAGAAGACACAGTCGTCTGGCCGGCTGGTACTAGTTATGATGGCGCCTGCTTTGGCTGCTACGAGGCGGCCATCAAGGCTGGGCTGCGCTTCCCACTACATCCGGCTGTTCAGCGGATCTTGGATGGGTATGAGTTGGGGTTATGGCAGTTAGCCCCGAACTCCTGGGTCAACGTACTCGGCTATGTGGCCGGGTGCGAACTGCACGGGGTGGAGCTGAACTTCGAGGCTTTCGCCCACATGAACTACCTCAGCCGGACCCCTAAAGCAGGCGGTACCGGCTGGTATCAATTGACGAGCCACAGGGGCTACCTCATGACAAGAGGTAAAGCAAACAAATGGAAGGACTGGCGAAGCACCTTCCTTATCATTGAGAGTTCAGACACAAAGCTGAACAAGCGCTTCAACAGGTGGAACAGGAATCCGCCCCTTCTTGCAGGCGGTCGCAGCATGCCGCCTGTTCCCCCCAAGGCTAAGAAAGAGATCCTAGATAAAGGACTCTTCAAAGTAGAGTCGAAGGTGAACTCTACTTCAGGGGTACGAGAGCAAGTACCACTGCACTGCGTCCCGAGCTTCAAATGGCTCTACGACGAGTACTTTTTGGCCGCCTGTGGCCTCAGCAGTCGGTGCTCAAGAGGTAGCCGGCCTGTCGAATACTCTGTTGTTCCATGCATTTCTGTTATGACTTTTATTAACTTTGCTATTTGTTTTTGCAGCGGATGCCATGAGCAAAATTACCGCCTCCAAGACTGCGGCGGCCATGTTGCGGGCCTCCATCATGCAACAGTCTTCAACCGACTCCCCCAACAAGGGGGCACCCTTGGTGGGCTTCGAACCTTTCACTCTCTTTTTGGAGTTGTGTTTATGCATATACTGACTCTTTTCTTCTTTTTTAGACGGGCGCTCCAAGAGCTTCTTCTTCCCAACAGCCGGACTCCAAGGCCCGGAGGACGACTGTTGCGAGCTCTCCTGGTTCTGCCAGGAAACAAGCGGCGGCTGAGAAACAGCCGGCCACTCCTTCCAAAACTCCAATTGGGCCGCCTAGAAGTATGAAGTTGTCCTTGTAAATTTTAGACTTGCTCCCTTCTTTACTAGGTCTAATCCGTTTGTCTATGCTTAATGCAGCCGGCCCTCAGGAGCCTGACTTGGTCGAGGTGGCCAAGTCTATGATCAAGGCCGTTCCTCCAGCTGAAAGGGAGGCGGTCAGGGGTGTCAGCACCCTTGACCTAGACGGGATTGCAGGAGTCCTTGCTGAGGTATACTTAACATATTTTTGAGTATTTGAATTCCAGGACGCCTCTTTTTTTTTTTTTTTTTTTTTTTTTTTTTTTTTTTGGAAACTGACGCCTGTTCCCCTTTTTACTTAGGCCCTGCTCCGAGTAAACGACCTCCGTAAGCCGCTTGACAGGAAGAACAAAGAGGTAAAGGCTGCAAAAGCTATGGCCGCCTCTAACTGTGATAAGGTAATGTTTCAAATTGCCCAAAATGAGGTTCTGACAATTGATATTCTTTATTATCAGGCGCAGGCTACCGCCGCTATCCGGGCTCAGTTAGAGGCGGCCCAGAAGAGGTATAGCGAGCTGGAGGCGACCATCAACAATCTCAAGGCCGAGCTGAGACCTCTTCGCCAAAAGATGTCCTCATACGACACCTTGGAGAAATCCTTGGCGGCTGTTAAGGAACGCCTGGTGACCCAGGAGAAGAGTCTTACTCAGGAGCTCTCGGAAAAGGCCGAGAAAGAAAAGAAAGAGCTGGTCCGGGAGATGATGGAAGACTCTGCTCAAATCCAGCGCATGACTTGGGGCCGCCTCTTCCCTAATGCCGACTTTGCCTCCTGGGAAAAAACGTACCGCCAGTGTTCTGATAGATATAATCAAGAGATCCTGGCGGCTGCTGAGGAAGAGGCGTTGGAGGAGGAGGAGCAGCCGGTAGTGGCGCTTGTGCCGCTTGGGGGTAATGCATCGAAGAAGGATGCAGCTGAAGCCGAGTCCAGCAAAAAGAGTGCTGACCAGGCGGCAGCTGCTAATATTGAAGATCTGCCCCCTTCTTAAGCTTTATGTCTTCTTTCCACGGCCTACGTGTCGTTTGTTTGTATTTACCCGGCCAGGGGGCCGGGGCTCTGAATATTTGGCCGGTCTTTAATGACCGGCTTCCTTTTAATGAATATTTTTGTTTTGCTTCAAATTTGTTTAAGTATTGAATATTCTGATATCCAATTGCACACTATACCGACTGTTTTACATGGCCGATAGTTGCAGACAGGTACGGATAGTTAGTCACGCCGCCTATGCCCCTGGACGACTGGTTGTCTGCTTCCAGGCTAGGCGATCAGTCGGCCATTTATCCAATCGGTATTCGACCCATTTTAAAGACTGGATCCCCTTTAGGCAGGCGGTCAGTTATTTGTAAAATTAACCAAGTAGGAAAGTGGTTTCCTACCTGTCATGTTTTTAGGCTAGAGACTTTAGGCAATCTAGGCCGACTGTTCCCCGCCACATTTAATCTAGTGTGAACAGGTGCTGTATGAACACCTTTTTGGTTTCATACTAAATTTTTAAGGAGTGACCAAGTAAACATGATTGTTACCTAGTCGCCGAGTGACTGAGTAGTAGAGGTTTCAAGCGGTGGGTACCGGTTGCTTCCCTTTATTCGCCAATGTTTGTTGGCTATCAACTCATAAGATACCGACTGTTCTTATCCCAAGTAGTCCAGTCGGTTGGTTGACACGGATGGTTACTGCGAACACTTGTTTGACCTGATTAGTCAGTTAAGTGAGAGGTATCCTTGTCCGGGAAACAGCTACGTGGTTGTCTTGTTTAGACAGTCGTATAGGTGTCGTGTAATGATTTTATAGAACAATGTTCCACCCAAAAGGGAGCTGCTCTCTGCGACGAATTTCATCCGGATGGATGCCGTCGGACGCCTTCTATAACGTTGGGACAGGTCGAATTGAATTTTTATATTTTGATCAGTTGGCTTGACGCCTGGTCTGATCATTTTAGCCATGAGCCTTTGATAGTTCTTGGTGAACTGTATTATGGGAGAGTAGCCGGTTGAGTGAAACAAGCGGCGTGCCCCTCTTAAGTAAGAATAAAAATTAAACATGGAGAGTAGCCGACTGTTTGTCAGTAGGCATGCTCCTCTTAGGTAAAAATGAAAACTAAATATGGAGAGCAGCCGACTGTTTGTTAGTAGGCGTGCCCCTCTTAGTACAAAATTGAATGAACCAGCAAACTTTTATTAAGTAGCCCTTGACTATTTACATCATTCAAAAGAAATATTTCTTAAGATTATCTACATTCCAAGTTCGAGGCAACGGTTGGCCGTCTGGTGTTTCCAGACGGTAGGTACCGTCCCTGACCTCCTCACAGATTCGGTAGGGTCCTTCCCAGTTGGGAGTTAGTTTTCCAGACTCATTAGCCCTACCAACTGCTTCCATTTTTCTAAGTACAAAGTCCCCCACTTTGAGTGGACGCCTGTGTACTTTTTTGTTGTATGATCTAGTCATTCTCAGGCGGTAAATTTCATGGCGCAAGACAGCATTGCCCCTCCTTTCAGGGAGTGAGTCTAATGCCAGGCGCATGGCTTCCCAGTTTGCCTCTTCGTCATATAGCATTACTCGAAGAGTCGGCTCGTAGTGTTCTATTGGAAGAACAGCTTCCGCACCATAAGTTAGGAGGAATGGAGTTTCTCCAGTCGCCCCTTTTTCAGTCGTCCTAATGGCCCAGAGAACATGTGGTAATTCATCCGCCCATAGGCCGCCTGCTCGTTCAATCTTTTTCTTGAGACCGTCTGAGATGATTTTATTAAAGGCTTCTACCTGGCCGTTTGCTTGTGGACGGCCGACAGATGCAAAGTAGTGTGCAATTCCTTGGTCACCCAACCAGCTTTTGAGAACAGGCGTCTCAAATTGGGGACCATTATCAAAAACCATAGACATGGGAACCCCGAACCGAGTGATGACATTCTTCCAAATGAATGAAATTACATCCTTCGTCTTGATTCCCTTTACAGCCTCCGCCTCTACCCATTTAGTGAAGTAGTCGACTGCAACAAGTATGTACCTCCTTCCGCCTGTAGCAGGCGTATATGGACCCAGAATATCCATGCCCCACTTAGCAAACGGTAGTGGGCTATGAATGGTAGTGAGGTCAGTAGCCGGACGGTGAATTAGCTTGCCAAACCTTTGGCACTTGTCACATTTTTTCACCATCTCCATTGCATCTGCTTCTAAAGTAGGCCAAAAGTAGCCCTGCCGCCTTGTCCGTTGAGCAAGCGTCCTGCCGCCTATATGGGAAGCACAGTAACCAGAGTGAAGATCGTCTAGTATCTCTCGCCCCTTTTCTGGAGTGACACACTTCAAGAAGGGTTGAAGGTACCCCCTTTTGTGAAGTTCTCCCTTTATCATTTCAAAACTGGTTGCTCGTTTTTTCAGTGCTGCCGCCTGTTGATAATCATCCGGCAGGGTACCGTTTGTCAGATATGCCCTGATTGGATCCATCCAGGTTGAGCTCCTGTCTAGGATTCCAATAGGGTCTTCCTCGATGCTTCTCTTCTCCATTACTTCCCAAAAAACAGTTCGAGGAGTATCACAAGAAGCGGATGATGCTAATTTTGAAAGTGCATCCGCCTGGTTGTTTTCTGATCTCGGCACTTGAGTCAGACGAAAATCTTCAAGGGATCCGACCGCCTGTCGTACCGCCTGTAAATACTTGATCATGGCCGGATGGGTTGCTTCGTATTCGCCATTATACTGACTCACTATCAATTGTGAATC
The DNA here is from genome assembly GCF_001683475.1 of Chenopodium quinoa. Lineage (NCBI taxonomy): Eukaryota > Viridiplantae > Streptophyta > Magnoliopsida > Caryophyllales > Amaranthaceae > Chenopodium > Chenopodium quinoa. Next base: position 1,354,216 of record NW_018743175.1, read on the forward strand.
GGAACATGCATCTATCTTTCGTGCCCCTGCCGCCTTGCACATACGGATTCCAGCTAGTAAAGCTTCATATTCTGCCTCATTGTTTGAGGCCTGAAAACTGAAGCGTAGAGCATACTCGTACCTGTCACCCTCTGGCGACTGACATATGACGCCTGCTCCACAACCATTTGATGTAGAGCTTCCATCCACATATACCTTCCAGACTTGGTCTGGATCTCGAGAATCAGGGGGACGAGTCATCTCAACAATAAAGTCAGCAAAGGCTTGCCCCTTCACTGCTTTTCTAGGCTCGAAAGTAACTTCGAGGCTCTGTATTTCTATGGCCCATTTGATCATTCGGCCTGACGACTCCATGGTGGTCAGTGGCCGCTTGATAGGTTGATCTGTATACACGACGACTGCATGTGCCAAAAAGTAAGGCTTCAATTTTTTAACAGCCATGAAGAGTGCAAGACCAAATTTCTCCACTAAAGGATACCTCAACTCGGCATTTTTCAGTACATGACTGACAAAGTAGACCGGGAGCTGACAGCCGTCTCTTTCAGCAAGAAGAACAACGCTTAACGCATGATCAGAGACGGCCAGGTACATGTAGAGTACTTCTTTGGGTAAAGGGCTGACCAGCCTCGGCAAGGAATGCAAGTGAACTTTCAATTTCTGGAAGGCCGCCTCAGCATCCGGCCCCCATTCAAACCTTGCCTTCTTCTTAATTGCCTGGAAAAAGTATAGGCATTTGTCGCCTGATCGGCTTAGAAATCTTCCCAAGGCCGCCAGACAACCTGTTAACTTCTGAACCTCTCGGATGGTACGAGGCGACTGCATGTCGATGACCGCCTGCACCTTCTCAGGGTTCGCCTCTATTCCTCTCTGATTGATAAGGAATCCGAGAAATTTCCCAGACTCAACTCCAAAGACACATTTCTTGGGATTGAGCATGACATGGTGCCGCCTGAGTGTGGCGAAAGTTTCTCGGAGGTCTGACAGATGATCTTTCTGAAGTTTAGACTTGACAATCATATCATCAATATATGCCTCGACATTTCTCCCAATCTAATCAAAGAACACAGTGTTTATCATTCGCTGGAAAGTGGCCGGGGCATTCTTAAGACCAAACGGCATGACCGTGTAACAGTATAACCCTTGATCAGTGACGAAGGTCGTCTTCTCCTGATCTTTCTTCCATAAAGGAATTTGATGGAAACCAGAGTAGGCGTCCATAAAGCTCATCAAAGCATGGCCGGCTGTTGAGTCAACCAAGTTATCAATTTTAGGCAGAGGGTAACTGTCTTTGGGGCACGCCTTGTTTAAGTCTGTGTAGTCTACACACATTCGCCAGGTGCCATTCGGCTTTTTAACAAGCACCACATTTGCAACCCAGTCTGGGAAGTAACATTGCCGAATGAACCCTGCATCAAGTAGTTTTTTGACTTCGGCGGCTGCCGCCTGACTTCTTTCTTCGCCATGGTTCCGCTTTTTCTGCCTTACCGGCTTCTTTTTCGGATCCACAGCCAGTTTATGTACCGCCAGGTCAGGACTAATGCCTGGCATTTCGTGGACTTCGAATGCAAAGATGTCCTTGTATTCTTTCAATAGTTTGTGTAAATCGTCACCCAGGATCTTCAGAGCAGTCGTCCCAACTTTGACTGTTCGGTCAGGACGTGAGTCGTCTAAGATCAGGTTTGTATGCTCACCAGCTGGCTGAGGGCGGAATTCGTCCGACCGCTCCTCTGCCAATGATTGCTATTTTCTGTCTTTTCTTGCGACCCCCGTTTGGGCTGCCTTTCTCTTCTTGCCGCCTGCTTCTTGAACAGGCGCACTTTCCTTGACATTGTCAAGGTCTGTTTTTCCACCACTCGACCCAGCGGCCATAACAGTGGGCTTGACATCCGAGAGATAGCACTCTCGGGCCATCCTCTGATCTCCCCTTAGGGACCCGACTGTTCCATTATCCCTCTCAAACTTGAGCAACATAAGAGATGGGATTATAACAGCCTTGGAATTATTCAGGGTTGGTCGTCCCAGAATCATGTTGTAGGCCGAGAGTTCTTCTACTACCAGGAACCGGACTACCATGTGTCGTCCTTCCCCTTTTTCACCCAGGCGGATGGGTAAATCCACTCGTCCCACTGGGTGGACGACTCCTCCTCCAAACCCTACTAAAGGGTGGGGTGCCGGATGTATGCAATCAGTCTGATATTTTAGTTTCGACAGACATTTGCTACTGATGAGATCTGAGGAGCTTCCGGTATCTATGAGGATTCGGCCAACTCTCTGGTTGGCCACTTTACTTTCAATAACGATAGGGTCGTCATGCGGCCCTCTTACCCCTCCTAGATCTTCTTCAGTGATGACAATCTCAGGAAATGAATATTTGGAGGGCCGTTCTTGGTGAACGGAATTTACATCTAGCCGTCTGATATTGTCTTTGTTGCCCCTAATAGTGGGGCCGCCTCCTGAGAAGCCGCCTGCAATGGTGTAGACGACTGCATCATCTGTATCGGAACTGTCGGCCTGTTGATTCTTTTTGGCCGACTGCTTTTTCGAGGAAGTGTTCCCCGTAGATTTCTTGACATAAGTGTCAAGATCACCTTGCTCAGCCAGGCGGTCCAGATACCGCATGAGACTGATGCATTCATTGGTGTGATGACCAACATCTTCATGATAATCACAGAATTTTTCTTGGTTTCGGTTGTTTGCAGAACCCTTCATGGGGACCGGCTTCTCAATTGAGATCCGTCCCTTGATTTCCTTTAGGATAAATTGGCTATCCTTGTTAAACGCATACTTTGGGGAGTATGGTTTGAATTCTTTTTTCTTCTTCTGGGCCGGCTGTTTAGAGGGATCAGCCGCCCACACCTCTTTTCTCTTCTCATCTTTGTTTGACGACTGTTTCTGTCGTCCTTCTCTTTTGTCGGACCTTTTCCCGTCTGACTGTTTTACCGTACTACAAAGATCAGTCGCCTGTATATAGGCTTCCGCTTCAATCAAGGCCTCTTGAAGAGTCGCCACCCTCTTTCGGACCAAATCAAATTTGAAGGTCGACCCGTCTTTGAGACCTCTGAAAAAGTTAGTATAGGCTACTTCATCCGGTAACCCTTGAATCTGTATTCTCATCAGGTTAAACCGCCTGATGTAAGAACGAAGCCCCTCCTTCTCGCCCTGCTGAATCGTTCCTAAATCAAGGGTTGTCTTCTTCGCAGGGATGTTCATGGCGAAGTTGGAGGTGAATAAGTAAGCAAGCGTCCTGAAGTTATTTACACAACCAGTCGGCAGGTTGCCGAACCATTGTTGTGCGATTCCTTTGAGAGTCGCTGGGAAACACTTGCACCAAGTGGGATCATCCAACCCTTGAAGGTACATCAGGTTGGTGAATGCCATCAGATGGTCTTCAGGGTTAGTAGTGCCGTCATAGGCGCCTACTAATACATTTTTCACTTTGGCCGGCTGAGCGGCTTCAGTAATTTCCTTGGAGAAGGCCGACGGCTGTTCGCCAAGTCTAAGCAACCGTAGCTGCCAGTCCATAGGTTGGACATTTTTTGTTGCATGTCCACCAAACGGAGGTGGCTGCAAAAAATACTGTTGTTGCGGTACAAACGGTAAGTTTGGTACCGCCTGGTCGCTATGAAAGCCGGACTGACGGGAGGTGCCGCCTGACTGACTCTCATGATACGACTGAGTATGCCTCATCGAGGTATTGCGCAGACTGTCTTGGAAGTTTGAAGTAGAGGCCGACTCTGACAATCGGTCACTCTTCTTCTGCTCTAGCAGTAGCCGAGCATCTGTGTATGTTTTCCTCGACCCGTCCGCCTGAATATGACGAACATGTTTCCTCTTTCCTGGAGTAGGAAAACGGTATTTTGTGAAATCAAGGGCAGGCGGCTCCCACTTCCTAGATTTAGGATGAGGGGTCGCCTCACGTCCTTGAATTGGCTTCCTCTTCCGTGAAGTGGAGGGTTTCTTAGCCGACTGCTCCTTGTCCAGAGCAGGCGGCCTCTTGTTGATCAACTCTTGAATTTCTCCCTTGAAGTCTCTCATGAAGGTCATGAGTTCGTTCTTTGTGATGGGAGCAGACCCATCAGTCGGCTGCTGCCGAACAGGCGGTGCGCCTGCTGGCTCACTTCCAGTTTGAAGATGTTCCCGTTCCCTCCTTTCGGTATGACGGGTACGTCGGGCCCTTAGGGTCCCGTCTGAAGCTGTGTGAGCTTCAACTTCAAATTCATTCTCAGTATCGTGGTCCGACTGAACTAGAGGGTCGTCCAGGGGACGTCTCTCTTCAGGAGCCGGTACAAACGTGGATGCCATCTCAGAAGTACTCTCCCCATAGACGACGCCAAAAATGTTTCGGGGTTTTCTGATGTCCTGCGGAAAGTTACAATTCCGAGACTGGAACCGGACGCCTGTACCTGCAAAACAAACGGATGCTCCGGATGATTGGAGATCCGCCTCCGACGGTCAAGTTAGTACTTGATTAAGGAGTAATTAATGCGGAAATTAAAGTGATTGAGTCTCTCTAGGTGAGAGTGTTTAATGTGTGTAATCTGCGTAATCCCCCTTAATGAGGATTAAGGGAGGTATTTATAATCCTCGGGAAACGTGCCAATCCTAGGTTTAGGTTAACCTTGGGCTGATTGGGCTTCCCTCGGAAGTTGGGCCTAGGTGGCCGACTTCTCCATTAGGCATGGAGTATGCCACGTGTCATGACATAATAGGTCCAGGGTGGACGAATAAGCGTGTGCCACGTGGCAAGCCCTGAGAGGTCCAACTGGGGGACACTTGGCAGGACCTGATTGGCCCACGTGGCGCATTTCGATTGGTGGGAGCAAAATCCCCTAATCACTTATCATAACTTATTTTTCCAGAATTGAACTTATCAAAACTTTTTTTTCCTGAACTCAATTTATCTTAACTTAACTAAACTTATTAGACCTGAAATAAGTGAAAATACGGTGAACAGAACATGTCCTTAATGACTATCAAAGGTAAATAAATAAGTATGAAATCCACTAAAAACGATTACAATCAAACTTACTTTAGGATACACCCAAAATCTATATCTTATAATTTGCCAACTCCCTTTTTATGGTTTGATTTGAACAAAGCTTTTTCCACCGACTACTACAAATAACTAATCCCTTATTTAGCAAGCAACCATTATATATTTATTATAATCACCCTCTATAATTCCAAATTATATTAGTAGCTCATTTTAAATTAAAGAAGTCCATATTAATAATAATGAAGCTAGAGCTAGGGCATATTATTCCAGCCATGCAGCAAATCTTTTATATTGGTTAAATCTAGACAAACCAAATTACCAAATTGGTGTGGTTGGCCAACTTTTGAAGAAAATAAATCCAGTTTAAATTTTGTTCAATTGCAAACCGAATATGGGCACAATTTGGTACTCTGGCTTCTTAAGCTAACCATGTGATAATGCATGTGCATTTGATAATTGTTACAATGTTCCAATTTGGCTAAACAACATACCAAGTATATATTAATATTTAATTTATAATTATTTAGTCTGATACCTCTTTGTAATGTTAGTATGTTAGGGTTCAAAATAATTATTATTTGGCCATTAAAAAAAACTTTTGCTACAATGTCTAATACAAACTACAAGAGTCTTTTATATGAAATGTTAGACTCGATTTATGCACTACAATTTAGCTAGGAATATAGGAAAATATATTATTTTCCTAAATAATTAATATCATAATTAGTTTTATATATGGAATATATGTCATAATTATATATCTCCTATAATCCTAATATTATGCCATTGTCAGTAGCATTTAAGAATCTTAAGTATTGAATAAAATCTTGTTACACTCAACCAATTTGGATTCAAGTGTGAGAATTTTTTTTATTAAATCACCATAAAATTGGACTATTAATATTTTGCATGCATGTTTCATCATTGATAGTTTTTCTAAAATTGGTAACAAACCTAAGTGGTTAGTTTCCCGTCCCTTGGTTCAAAATTTGTCGTAACACGAGTTCATTTCTTATGTCAGGTCAATTATTTTTTTTCGATGTGATGTATTAATGATACATTATTACCATCCTTGTAGACTAACATTCCATTTTACATATTTGTCAAAAATTATCGATCCAACTAGTTGCAATATGCACTTAGCTATTATATGTCCAAAGATGTGAAAGTAGGGAATGTTATACTAGTATACCCCAAACGAATAAGAGTGTAAATCTTTGTCAAGTTGTCAAAAAAATAAGAATAACAACCTTTAGCTGTCTAATAGCTAATCCAGGAGAAAAGACAAGTTAATAGGTTGTTCAAATATTTTTTATTTTATTTTAAATATTTATAATTATCGATTAAGGTCCAACTATATAAAGGAAAGCCGTTAACCGCGGATTCTTGCTTTCTTCCCTCCTCAACTGACTTTCTCAATTTCTTTTCTCCTTTCATCATTTTTTTTTTCTGAAGACGATTTTCCTCATAATTTCGTCCTTTCTTTTTTCTTTTTATTTTTCGATTTTTCTTTCTCAAAATATTTATTTTACCTTTTTCAGCTTCTCTGTTGTTCGTCTTTTGGATGTTTTACTCTGTTCTGAATTACCCTTTTCTTCTCCTGTAAGTTTTTATTTTAATCGATTTAGATTTATATTTGGTGATTTGTTAAATTTATGTTTATTAATTTCCCCCAAAAGTGTGTTTTTATCATATAATCTTCAAATTTCTGGAATTAATAACTCGAGAATTATGGATTTGTTTCTATTTTAGGTTGGGAGTAGTATGAAAAATTAATATATTCTGGTTTTTTTTTTTTTTTTTTTTTTTTTTTAAAAAAAAAAAAAGGAGGTTTGAATTCAAATTTCTGCATAAAGTTAAGTTTTTTTAATTTCTTTTTTTCAAATTAAAAATACCCATTTTTGTATATTGATTCATATGATTTATTTAAGGTTTCTTTCTAATTTTGAATTAATGGAGAGAACTTTTTCATTAGTTGAGTGTAGGTTTAGTGCTTCTAGTGGGTTAGTTGGGAAGAAAAAGGATTAAGTATAATCGGCAATTTAATACTTCATTATTGACATTTGACCTTGTATGGTGACTATTTGAATAAAGTACAATAGGGGTTTTTATTGTCACGTAAACTCAATTAATATTATCAACGTGACAATTAATTCCGAACAGAAAGAGCATGTATAAACTGCTTAAGAAGCTAAGAGTTTCCTATGTACGTGTGTAGATTGTTTAGTCTCAAGAACAAAGTTACAAATGATTAGTTTCCGTTTTAATCATTTGCATTTTTCATAATGGCAGGGGAATTTCGGGTTCTAAGAGGTGAAACAATTGGAGATGAGATGAACAAATTACTAAAACGTCTTATTGTACTATTGGTGTACAAAATTGATTGGAGGAAATTGTTTCTCATATTAACCATTGTAACAACAGTTGGAATTGTTCTTCAAATTAGTCTTCTTCCATTTCCACTTTCTACATGGCTTCATTCTCCCATGATCAGAATTACAAGTGCTAAAGATTTCAGTAATTCTTTGCATTTAAGCTTGAGACATGGAAAACACTGGCCATTACACCAAATTTCGATACCTGTTTCATTGAATTCGCCGAGTGTACTAAATAAGAGAGTACATAGTGTTGAGAGAAAAAGGAGGAGGAGGAAAAAGCGAGAAGAAGAATTCCAAATCCCGGCTTCCCCTCCTCCCCCTCCTCGATCTCCACCAACACCTTTGCAGGTATATTAGTTTTTCTGATATCTCCCTGAAGTTTTAATACATACAATACTGTGTTTTTTACATGACTTGACTTTGTGTTTTTTCCCCTTTGATATAGAGATATGTATGGTCCTTATCACCTAAGGAAGCACTTTTGTATGCTAAAAAGGAGTTGAAGAATGCCACTTTTTTTGGCAATGGTTCTGATCTATATGCTCCTATCTTTAAGAATGTCTCTAATTTCCAAAGGTATGTTCTTTCTTACATATTTAGTCTCTTATGGTTTTCCAACTACTTTTCCAAACTTATATTAGTTTCCCTAGAAATATGAAATCATTAAACTAGAGTGATCAGAGTTATACGGAGGATACTCATGGCCTTATCGATCATTTCTCAATCGCATCAGGAACAAAAAATGTTAAGTTCTGTAAAGAGAAGGTGACTTGCATTGTAAGTGGATTCCATGAAAAATTTAGGCCTAAAACTAGGTTAAGCTTTCTTTTTCCTTTGTAAAATCATATATGTGTGATACATATGATGCCTCTGATTTCCTGTTAGCCAGTTAAATGTATGATTATAGCTCTCCTGTTTCACTATTCTTTTGCTTGGAGGTGACGTAAACCATGGTATATTAGACTGTCAGTATTTAGCACTTTAGCTAGTGAAAGAACTGCATTCATCTAGCCATCTAGCAGCTTTGGTAATCTTATGTCATGTTCGAGATACAATTAAGCCTACTGTAACATCATTCATCCTGATTTGACAACAAATTGTCTTTCGTTCTCTTATGTTTTCACTTTCAACTGTAGGAGTTATGAACTAATGGAGCTGATACTTAAAGTATATGTTTATCCTGATGGACGTCCACCCATATTTCACGAACCACATCTTAGCGGAATTTATGCCTCTGAGGGATGGTTTATGAAGTTATTAGAAGGAAACAGGCAATTTGTCACCAGAAACCCTGAGATGGCCCATTTGTTCTATCTGCCATATAGTGCTCGTCAGCTCCAGCAAGCGCTCTATGTACAAGGATCACATAATCTGGCTCCCCTCTCTCTTTTCATCAGAGACTACGTGAACTTGCTGGCTGCTAAGTATCCTTTCTGGAACCGCACTCGTGGAGCAGATCACTTTTTAGTGGCTTGTCATGACTGGGTACATATCTATGCCCTTTACTTATAACTAGAGTTCTTGTCATCAGCATAATCACACTTTTTTTTTTTTTTACCTAAACTGCCTCAATTTTATTTTCTCACATTATTCATCTTTTATTCTGCTCCATTAACATGTAATTGATGTTGTATATAGGGCCCTTACACATTAAAGGCACACAAGGAGTTAGTGGAGAATTCCATAAAAGCTGTTTGTAATGCTGATTTATCTGAAGGAATATTTAAGGCTGGTAAAGATGTATCCCTCCCAGAAACCACAATAAGAGTACCCAGGAAACCTCTTCGGAACATTGGTGGTGGGATGAGAGTATCACAACGCCCAATTCTGGCTTTCTTTGCTGGAAATATGCATGGAAGAGTCCGTCCTTTGCTTCTCCAACATTGGCATAACAAAGATGAGTCTATGCGGATTTATGGACCTTTGCCTCATAGGGTGTCTAAGCAGATATCATACATTCAGCACATGAAATCTAGCAAGTTCTGCCTTTGTCCGATGGGTTATGAAGTCAACAGCCCAAGGATTGTCGAGGCTATATACTATGAATGTGTTCCTGTGATTATTGCAGACAATTTTGTTCCTCCATTTGATGATGTGCTTGATTGGAGTGCATTTTCTGTGACAGTGGCTGAGGAGGACATTCCCAAGTTAAAAGAAATTCTTGAGGCTATCCCACTAAAACGATATTTAAAAATGCTTCAGAACCTGAAAATGCTTCAGAGACATTTCTTTTGGAATTCTAGGCCAATAAAGTATGATTTGTTCCACATGATCTTGCACTCAATTTGGCATAGCAGACTAAACCAGATTCAAATTCCTGATTAGCAGAAGAGCTGTGTCATGTTGATATGATTAGGCCATGTAACATTATCTGTTATTGAGCAAAGAATTTGTTCCCAAGTGATGACTACTGGAACCTCTCAGAGAGAATGGACAGAAAGAATACAAATATTTCAACTTCGCTGCTCATCTTGATGCTGCAATAGCATCTTGCTTCAAGAACAGTTGAAGCTGCACATCCAGAGATAGAGAATCTATTGATTATTTAGGTATCAGACTGATCCTGCTATTTGTAGTTGCCGGTGATGACTTATCAACACGATCTTAAACTCTTGTGGACCTATTGTCTTCTTTTATTCGCCATAGATTAATGTTCTATGATAATTCTTGCAGGAAGATTCAACAGATGAAAATTCTGAGGTACGGAAATTAAGAACCAAGAGATGGCAAGACAAGCAAGTCATTTGATCAGGAATATACTCTATCATAGTACATGAAATACAACACATGAAAAGGTTAATTTATCATTGCTTTAACTATTTACATCAGAGGATAGTATATTTGTTCATTCATTTCCTCACACTGAAGAAGTTCAGTATGCAACAGTTAAAAACCTTATGAATGCTATATATTGAACCAACACAGCTCAATACCTTCCACACGATGCACATAGGTTTAGGTTATAGTGGATATTTTAGGATATACACGAGAAAAAGAATTTTTTTTACCCACGAAATCATTGATGTTGTACTCAATACGAAGTAGTTATTACTGTACAGTAAAGTGTAAACAATTGTACCTGTAAACTTTTCTCAGTGGAATGAAAACTTAAAATTGTTTAGCTTATAGCTCTATACATTTGATGTTGCAGCCTTTAGTTATACAGATGTGATTCGATTCCAAATATTATACACTAGCGCGTGCCACTTGTGAGTTTACTCGTATTTTACCTTTTGCTGGCAGAGACCTGGCATATTCTTAAAGCCTCCATAGTTTTCACTGCCCTGTGCCCCTGTGTTAGACTAAATTCTGCACCACAATACATATCTATGGTCCTTGTTCACCTGTTTCCACAAATTATTCAATCCAATCCATGCCATAGGTACCTTAAGTAGAGAAATTGAATAAGTCCATCCTATCAATTATAATCTTACTGTCTTCATTTTTACAGTTTCTTCTCTGATTTCTTCACTTCTTGATGTAGTAGTAGCAATAGGTGTCAAAATTTCTGTCTTTTTTCCCTCCTGATTAACTATTTTGCTCAAATGAAAATTCCAGTTATTTTTTATCTCATTATCTGCTCTTCCTGGAAGTCTTCCTGAAATCAATGATCTATTGATAGGCCTCTTACTAAACCAAGTTATATGATCCTAGGAGACACTTCATACATTCACTTTAATTTAGAAAAAATTTCCCAAAATTGGCCCAAAAGCAAGATTATAGCCTTTAAAATAGGACATATTTCGAGTATTTTAGACCCTGAAAAGAAACATGTCGGAGTACTTCCCGTAGATCCCGTGACACCCCGAGAGTCCATTTGAGTGGTTAGAACTATCCACTTTGTCTTTAAAGTTTCAATATAGTTGTAATAACTTACACCTCCCTTCATTAACTCAAGGCCGACAAATATCCCAAAGTACTTTATATGACCAACTAGTGGCCATATATAATTCCAAATAACATTATTCAACCTTTGAATGCATTCCTTACAATCTCGAGAGTTTTCGACAATGGGTTTTGAAACCTCCAAAATTGGACTGGGTTTTGTGTATCAGCTTTAGTTTTGGACTTTTTACTTCTTCGGATCGGACCTAAAAAGAAAAGAGGTCGGCGGTCTGGACTCTACGGCACCCTCGAGAAGCCATTAGGTGGTTGGAACCGTCCACTTTACCTTTAAACTGCAATCTATCCATTTACGTATATGCCTTTCATTGACTCAAGGTCGTCATGCGCTTTATGTGACCGAATAATAGTCGTATATGATTTCAACAACATTATATGACAAAATCTTGTGAGTTTTCGGCTCCGAAATCCGAAAACTCCAAAAAAATTTCTGATTTCGTGTATAGGCTTATACGTGTAGCTTTTCAAAAAATTGGCTTTTGGAGTACATTTTTGGACCCGACATGATTATGCATCAAGGTTATTCTTGTGATTCCAAGAGGGCCTCGGGATGTTGGAAGACCTATTATGTAGCTTGATGCCCGAAATCATCTCATTTATACCTCGGCCCACCCTACGTTATTTTTGTGATGCCTTCAAGGGCCGGATATACATTGCTAGTAGTTGCAATTGATACAAAACATAATACTATCCTTGTATCCTACTCAATTATGTACTAATCTAGATAACCCGACTTCTTAATCAATATATGTATATACGTATGGGCGTATGGCTAACTAAAAGATGTAGTTCATTTATTTATAAGATAGTTCATTTATATTGGTGACCTCTTCGAAAGTACTCATGTTGGTTCATGTAGCTGACTTTACTTATGGGATTAAGCGTTCAAGCAGAAGAAGATAGTTCATTTATATTAGTGTTACAAAAGGTTTTAATTAATTATACCCATTCATGTAATCAAATCCTTTCTAATCTGACTGTTTCGAACCGATCAGAAAAAGAACCGAACCGTTAAAAACCCGTTTTTTTAAAACCGAAAACCTGCCGACCCAATTTTTTCCAACCCGTAACTGAACCGAACCGAATTTGTGTAAATTGTTAATGACTCGACCCGTTATCAAGCCAAACCGTTACAACCCAAAATCGAAAACAACTCGAACCGATTACGTCCGAACACGATAATAACCTAACCATATTAAACCAAAACCATTTGAACCCGGCAAAACTCCGATAGATCCTAACCGTTCCAACCTGTAACCCGTTGTGATTGAATAATTTATAACTCGCAACCCGTTGTGACCGAACTATTTTCAACCTGTAACCTGCTGAGACCGAACCGTTAACAACCCACAACCTGTTGAGATCGAATCGTTTACAACCCGTAACCCATTATGACTGAGTTGTTTACAATCTTTAACCCAATATGTTTATGATCCAATCCATTTCAACCCATTACTCGATAAATGCAACTTATTTAAGACTTAACTCAATTATAACCTGACTCGTTCCTACCCATTATCCGATTAACCTGCCTGTATAATGATCCAATCCGATTTTAACCTGATATGATTTGATCTAAAATCCAGTTCAAACTGGGTAGACCCATTTTCAAACCGACCCAATTCAATCCAAACCGATTATGACCTGTACCGATTATGACCTCACCTGATTTCACCCTATCTATATTGAACAGAAAATCATTTTCAAACCGACCAGTTCAACTCAAACTAATTATGACCCGAACCTATTACAACCCGACCTGATTAGGACCCAAACTGCTTTGTATCGAAACTAGGGCTGAGCAAAATTATCCGAAAACCCGAACCGAAAATTAGGGTACCCGTTCCGATAACCATAACGGTTCGGGTATCCGATCCGATAATTTGTTATCGGGTACGGTTATTGGATATCATTTTAAAAACTAATGATTACCCGATCCGATCCGATAAGCAATTTTTTCTTTTTTTTTTCCTACTTAAATATATTTTTCCAAAATCTAAACCCTTACTTTACGTCATAATCACTTCATAATTTCAATGGTTAGTAATATTATTACTAATTTGGTCATGATCATGTGGTATTATTGTTAATTAGTGTTGAATGATATCATAATAACTAGATTATAAAGTCTAAATTTTCATTATTGGATAACATATTGGGTACCCGATAACCGATCCGAATATTCGGGTACCCGAACTTATCGGTTCGGTTAATGGATATCATATTTAGTGTTATTGGTTATCGAGTACCCGAACCGATAGTGTTAACGGTATGGGTACCCAACCCATGCAGCCATGCTCACCCCTAATCAAAACCCGCTTTAAACTGGCAAAACCTGTTTTCAAACGGCCCGATTCAACCCAAACTAATTATGACCCGAACCGATTACACCCGACCCGAATAGAAACCGCAATTAAAAAAAAAATCCAAACCGAACCGACTGGATAATTTTCAAAACCAACCCGAACCAACCCGCTAATCATTTCAACCCGTTATAAACCAACCCGTTAAAACCCAAAACAGATAAACCCAACACGAAACCAAACAGTTTACCTGAATTGACATCCCTAAATCCTATTAATTTTGTAACTTAAAACAATCAAAACTGAAGCTAGAAAAGCTACAATTAAGGTGATTTTAGTGGACATCTTTCCTATCTTACTCCGTATTAAGCAGCAGAGGTAGTATGAAAGATATGGACTTGGAGCAAGCTTGCTAACAGTATGGAAAAATTAAAAGCTGATAGTATCCTATTCAAATTTTCTCGAGTGCCTGATTTTCAAGGCATAATGTGATCAACATTAAAACTTCATCAGAAAACCATAATCGAGTATATTACCAAGACATAATTGTCAAAAAGAAAAGGTATCATCACTAAATGCATATTTACGCAGTAAGATGTATTAAGGTCATTAGCTGTAATACATCGTTCATCTATGAGAACTTGAGAAGTGCAGAACATGTTGACTTTGCCAAAATCAAAAGAAAGAAAAACAAACCTGAAAATAGGTTTGTTACAAAACAACCTTTGTATAGTTCCACACCTTTGCAATATAAAAACTACCTACTTTTTTCCTTATGAAATAAACTGGAACTCAGGCCTTCTGATATCCATTAACCTGTCCTTGGTCGCCAGAATCAGGCCTCAATTGCCTCATGAACTACATTTAGACATTCATGAAAGTCCTTTCAAATTCACTTCTAGAACCAAAAATTTCAGCATTTTTTAATAGTAAAAAAAGACCAAAGCTTCAAGCCTTCACAATCCAAAATAATACCTCTGGTCCTCTAGATTTCTGTATGGACATCAGCCGAAACCAGTTCCATGGTAATTAACTGACAGAAAACCAGTATCATTCACCAGATTTACATGTGTGCAAGTTGTATTTACAGTAACAGAGAAAGTTCTAAGCCCCAAAATCTTGCCATAGACAGACTTCCAAATTATCTACTCTTTCATGTACTAAATCACATTTACCAAATAGACCTAAAAGCTCTCCTCAGCATGCTGAACAGTGCAAACACAAATACCACTGTTACAATCTTCTTAGAGGCAAAGACCCTCAGATTCACTCTCAGTCCGTATCTTATCATCAACCTAGATATTGTCAAACGCACAGCCAAAAACCAAGATGCTATGGAACACACCACCACTTTAAGAAAATCAGACATACCCCACTCATTTACTACGTCAGTTGGTACTTCCACATAAGGACAACTACCATCAACTCCTCCTTGATATAGCCCTAAAGTTTGATTAAGCCAGATGGAGAAATGGATCAGAAGCTTTGCAAGCCAAGCAACCTCGTCATCTGATATGGGCCGCTTCAACCAATCACCCTTGTAGTTATCATAGGCAACTGAAACATTACCCACCCTTCTAGGCTTGAATAGCTCATCACGGAATTGTTGTTGCTGTTTTGTTCTCGGAGACATTGGAGACTGCTTCACAGCATGGTCACCAAATAAACAGTGTAACTTTGACTTCAAAGATTGCAAACACTGGAGATTGTTTGCAAGATTATCACCAGAGATGGCCTGAAGCTCAGTCTCCGCCCGCAATATGAACAGCTGAAAAATAATCAGAAGGCATTATTATAGGCTTATAGCAGATGCCAAAATGGCAAAATCAGCCAAAACTAAAAGCAAACCCTAGTAATAGAAACAAACAGGACTTAGCCACTTTCACTATTATAGTTGTGTTTGTGAAGAGGAGCACAGAGAGCAAGACACTGAAGAGATGGAGATACCTGCAGCAGCTGAGAGCCACCATCCTCAGTATCATCAAAGAGTCTAAGGTCTTTGTTCCAGTTCTCATGTAAGAAGGATCCATCAGCATCAGTCTCACTTAAGCCATCCTCCCAATCCTGCATATTTTAAAAAAGATGGTGTCAATCACAGAATTACATATCAACGCAGAGCTCATATATATAAACATATAAGATGGATCATGGAAGTTAGGAAGGAAAAAAAAAAGTTGATTAATAAAGCAAACTGTAAAAATCAAAATTATCAAAGGTATACATCGTCAGTTACTTTCAAGTATCCAATGAAACATAAAATGGTTAAATAAACTAAGGTGAGTTTACCTTAAGTTGCTCACGAATCTGTGGAATAAATTTGTTAAGGTTACTAAGAGCTGATTTGCTAGACCCAGCATTTTTTGAGTGAAAAACCGCATCGACATTCTTTATGAGCTCTAGTAACTCATTTGAAGATAATAATATGTCTATCACCTGTTGAAAAGAACGCAGAGACAGATAATCATCAATAATCTTTCCAGACAGTTTAGGCAATACAATTGCACCAGGATAGAAAACTAAATGAGCTTATGGCAGGATGACTAGACGAGACAATCACAAAGGCTACCAAATCGTGAGAAACATCAGCAACACGCTAGTTTCCCATAACATTTAAACATCAGAAGGAAGCAGTAAAGAAATGGTCAAGCAGAAAGAAGATATATATCATACCCGCGACACACCTCTTAAGAATAATTTTGGGTAGCAACAAAGCAATTATTTTTTTATCACGGGTACCTTTATAAAATAAAAATGAAACTAATGGATCATAATTTCATAAATTACATTCAATAAAAAAAAAAACTCATGTTCCACTTTACTATCCCCAAGCATTAAAAGATTTGCTGATGACGAACCAAGCAATTTGGAAAGATTAATTGCATAAGATCTAAACTCCACACTTTTCAGAAGATAGCACGTCTTAATTATCCACATCAATTATCAAAAGGACAATCACAGTGCAGAATATTTCAGCTTCCAACAAATATTTCACTACACGATAATTGTCATCACATCCCAAGTCAATATGTACTACCATGGTCTATGTGCCCCTACACCAGTCAGCCAACTGTTTACCAATTTCCTTTTAAAAGACATCAAAAAGTTGAGAATATAGGAGAATAACACAAAGTTTCACCCCACAAATACCGTAGTAGAAACAGCCATGATAAAAGCCACTCTTGTCACTACACCTTCTCCTTCACGGCAAATGAGCTTGAATAATCATTTAGCATTAAAAATTGCTAAACATCCTCACAATTTGACATAATCACCTAATTCAACACAACATCTATCTACCTACACATGCAATTTTAGTTCACCATAAAGATCAGGCCTGACAACAATGTGACTGAAAACACAGGTTCAAAAACCTCCAAAGGCGTTTTAAATTACCCCTAACTCCTACATCATCTATACTGATAGATGTAATCATCACAGAACTATGTCTTAGAAAACTAAGAAAAGCACAAGTGCCCCAAACCACAAAAGGTTTTCAATGCCACGGCAAAGGCAAGCGTATCACACATACGAGGAGCACTTTAAGTAAATCCTTACAGAGTATTTTCACCTTATCTTTTGAAATATCAGCACCCTATCCATGTATTCTTCAAAGGTGGGGCAGTTTTTAAAGGAGAAGCAAGATAAATAGGAAAGAGAAACCAGAGAACAAACATGAAGAAAGGGAAGGGGAGTGGTTGTGCCTCTTAGTGGTGACTCAGTCATACTTTTCCACCCCTGTCTAACAAAGTAAGAGTTGATGGTAACTCTAAATGTCTTCCTCCCCCATATATCTATTTACGCTTATGTAAAATACATCTATAACTCCCTTCAGAATCAGAGCTCAAAGCAACGGATAAAAAAATGGGGCATGGAACAAGATTCTTTTCTAACTTTAGGAGTTCCACTCTTCAATGCATTAATATTCCAGCACAATTACACTGACATATTAAATGCTGTAATTTGAGTCATTGATCTCATGATAATGCTAGAGATGAAATAAGCAAATCAAAACAATTTCATTCAGCTTATAGAGAAGCAAAAGTAATAAAATCAACAGATGTGCATGAAACATACCCTTGATACTATCTGGACAATCACTTCAGCATCAGTATGAAGAAATTTGTGAGCAAAACCAATAAAATGCATGACCAACGATGTGTAGAAGAGATAATTAGACAGCACATAGCCTTGCCAATTACTTGAATATTGCAGCTGGTTGGAATCACCACGTTCTTTGTCTGGCCTTTTCTTAGAGGCATCTTCCATTGTATCAAACTCTGCAAATTCTTCCTTGCTAAGCCTCCATGGTTCAATATAACTAATCCAGACAGAACAAACCTCGGAAATATTCTTCAAAGAGGACCCCATTGGACAATACAAAAAAGTCCTTAGAATGAATCTATACAACGGCCTTTGTACGTGGGAGTTCCAAGATCCACTAGATGACAAGCTAGACAAAACATAAGGAGCCTCCCTAACTTTCATAAGATCACTGGAACCCAACTTCTTGTGCATTGGACTTCCACTATACTCATCTTGCTTAGACCCATCAGTTACCACCACCGAGCTCAAATTCAAGTACTTCACAAACAACTTCACCACTTCTCCCAATCCTGAAGCAGGGGGTGTCTCACCCAACACTGAGCGAAATGGAAACGACAAACCAAACGATTTGCACACGTTCACAGCCAAAGGCGAGAAGTCACTATCCACCAACCAATAGTGCACCAAGGTCTCAATGCAAAACTCAGCTCTCAAAACAACAGAATCATCATAACTCGGCGAGTAATGAAGAAGTGAACTACGGTAAGGCTGATGTGCATTCAAATCATTCATTGGCACGAAAGCACTTAAATAGGCATACAAAAGCTTCAAATACAAATTACAATCAGTTTTCTGCTCTGGCGCGCGTTTACTACCACTCGAAATCACCGGAATCGACGAAGCCCAATTCTCGAGCTTAGATTTCCTACTATTTCTAATAGAAACAGTTCCAGAACTTTCACATTTACCTCTACAAACAGGATAATAAGCAAACCAAAAAATCAAGTACTCAAAAACATTCAAATGAACCTGAAAATTCCCTTTAATTTCATCCTCCTTAATCCTCCCCTTAAACAACGGAACCAAATCAGATATAATTCGACATTCTTTCTCACTGGAAAGCAAAAACCTAACCCACTCAGGCAACCTCTCAACAGGAAACACAAATTTCACAAGAGATAATCGATCAACGGCCATAATTGAATTCATTAGGGTTCCATTAGGCGACAAAAGGCTAAAAAGTTTACCAGCGAGTTCAGAATCATTAGAAAACGACACCGTATCGATCCAACCAGCTGCAGTAGAAGGCGATTTTTGCGGAGAAGACGAAGAAACGTCGAAGCCGAAGAACTTGCAGAGAAAAGCAGGAAAAGCGAGGGAGAAGAAATGGCGGTTTTGGTCGGGAGAGTGAACGGAGAGGTGCGATTCGACGGCGGTGATTACGGTGGCGATTTGCGCCGGAGAATTGGCGGCGAATAATTTTCCGGCGAGGTCGGAGGATTTGGATTGGGAATCGAGAGAGTAGGAATGTGGCGTCATTAAGGAGAGAGAAAGAGATGAAAATGGCGGGTTTCTGGAAAATTGGAGAGAGAGTGAAGAAGGGAGGGTTCTAGGGCACAGAAAATGGTGGTGCTGTGAATTATTTTATTTTAATTTTTTTTTTTTTTGGGGAAAATTTTTAAAATGGGGAGAAAGCAAATGGCGCGATACGTTTAGTATAGTGTACGTGGCAACTGTCGAGCAATCAAGGAGTGTCAGGTGAAGTTGGTTTTGGGCCGGGTTGTCTAAGCCAAGTCCACTAGTTTGGGCCGAGTTGTCTAAGCCCAGCCCACCACTAGTGGACTTGGCTGGGACAGTCAAGGGCAAATTTTTAGCTAGGGTCGCGCCCAGCTAACTCTGGCTGGAGCCGCGCAACACAATTGAACATTTATTAGGAAAAAAAATGAACATTTACTAGCAAAAAAATGAACATTTATTTCTGAACATTGTAATGTATAAAAATGAACATTTATAACATAAGAGTAGATTAGATAGGAATCCGAAAATGAAGAGAGAAACAAAGAATATTACTACTGTGTAAACAAAGAGTTTGAGAGTAAGCATTACACAATCTCCAAGGTCATTTTTTTTGTAAAAAGAGAATAGATTCTCTATTTTTATACCATATATCCCATAATTAATTTGAATTTGATTTAACGTCTAAACCCGAAAAAGTTTTTCAAAATCGAAAACAATTTTTGTAATTGTAAAAAATCAATAAAAAAATGAAGTTAGTATTATCTTATATATTATTATCTTACTTATCCATAATTTTCTTATACCTACTTGTTGATCTTATGGAGGATCAAACTTTTTCATTTACGAAAAAGAGTTATAATCGGAAAACGAAACAATATGGATTGTGTCGATTCAAAAATTTGAACGTTTTAATCAAGAGTTCATATGGCAAGCCTTATCCGATTTTATCAATTATTTAGTATTAGAATATTAGAATCATTTTTCTCGAAAAAATAAAGAGACTATGAAACTGGGGAAAAAAAAAATGTACATCTAATATTATAATGATCATTTCAGTTGTAAATAAAATGAACATATAATATTATTGTTTATTCATCAACATTTTTTAAAGTTTCAAGTGAAATACCTTGATTAGTTCAATCTTGAATGGATATCTTGCAATTTGCTGAACTATATGATTTACCAATTAAATAAATCAACAGTAAGTTTTTTAATAAAGATCAAAATGCTAATGTCTAACATTATTAATGCTAATGTTAATTGAACATCCTTTACTATAAAACGAACATTTTATACAACTGAACAAACACAAAAATTTGTATTAATTTTTAAAGAAAATGAACATTTATTTTATAAGAATGAACATCATATGGCATGAAAATGAACATTTATTTTATAAGAATGAACATCATGCTGCATGAAAATGAACATTTAATTATTGCGAAATACAAAATTATTGTAAAATATGTTCAGTTAGAAAATGTTCAATTTTGTTATAGTAAATGTTCATTTTGGTGGCAACCTCATAAATACATAGCTGGGCTCGACCTCAACTATTAACGATTGCCAATCAAGGAGTTTCAGGTCAACTAAAGGTTGTTTAGGGTCGGGTTTTCTAGATATCATTGACATTTGTGGCACTCTTTAGACCAAAAAGAATTATTGATTCGGTCGTGGAGGTATATGTCCGTTTTTGTCGCATTAATATTCATACTCAAATGAGTCTTTTGTCCAACCGCCATATAAGTCCTGTAAAGAGGATAGGTTGGTTCGTTTCAAGAGAATCTATTCTATGA
This sequence comes from Chenopodium quinoa, assembly GCF_001683475.1. Lineage (NCBI taxonomy): Eukaryota > Viridiplantae > Streptophyta > Magnoliopsida > Caryophyllales > Amaranthaceae > Chenopodium > Chenopodium quinoa. The sequence goes on from NW_018743175.1 coordinate 1,375,154, forward strand.
TCAACCCTAAATCATGTGATGAATGAACGGGCTCCGTAAGATCCAGTGGAGTGTGTGATTTTGCATTTAGACTATATTAATATTATTTCTTGATTATTATTTTATTAGCAGTTTGAATATTATTGAAATTGCATTCATTTCCTTTGCATTGACTTGATCTATGATACTATCAAAGTGAAACCAGGGATCTAAAGAACAACAATGACTAGGCTACATTAGTAACAAGTAAAGCCTTTTTTTTTTTTTTTGAAAGAATTCCTAAAGGACATTATATTTCATTAATGAAAGTCATACGACATTTACAATTGACAATTAACGATAATGAAAACAGATTTGACAAAATCAAACAAGAATTAACCGGGGAAGGGCTAAGAATCCAAATACATAGATATAACAATTCGGCACATTCTCGATTCGTTGTCTCATACAACTTTTTGAATGGATCAGTAGTCGCTTCATAATTTGATTGTGTGAGAGAAAATTCTTGTGCTGATTTATTAACCCGAATCCAAGCAAAAATCAATCGTAGCCCTGCACAACTACAGACCATATTAAGCGCAAATAAAACCTTGTCTTTCGAAAGAGATCGAAAAAACCTTGTCTTTCGAGGGAGATAAACCCTTTCTTTCGAGTGAGACATGCATTATTATAACCTAAGAAACAAAAAAAACGTAAAGAAAACAAAGATTGGGGCTTTTCACCGGTAAAATCCGATAGAAGCCCCTTCAAAATTAACAATGGAGGCTAGGGTTTAAGAGAGAAAACGTCGTACCTTATCTTAAATTAATTAAATTATACAAGTACTTCAGTAAGGCCCTGTTCACTTCACCTTAAAAAAACTATATATTCAGTAAAAATAATTTCAGTTCAGTAAAAATTGTTTCAGTTCAGCAAAAATAAGTTCAGTTCAGTAAAAATAAGCTCAGTTCAGTAAAAATAATTTCAGTTCAGTAAAAATCAGTAACTTTAAAAAAGAAATATAACAGAAAATCTGTAAAAATAATTTCAGTTCAGCAAAGATAATTTCAATTCAGTAAAATTAATTTCAGTTCAGCAAAAATTATATCAGTTCAGTAAAAATAATTTCAATTTAGCAAAAACAAAGTGAAGTAAACGGGGCCTAACAAGAAAACCCTTTATTTGTATATAAATATATAATTTTCTATTTTATAGAGATAATTGGAGATAAACACCAATTACAAGGTATGAGACGACCCAAAAAGCATTTGAGCGTGATCAACCTTGCAAGCCTACTTGGATGTTGAGCATTTTCTTTTCATGTATAATTACTACTTCGAAAAGTAGGATTTAAGAAATTATTCCTATCATGTACTCTGTATCGTACTTCTGAACTTAATTATAAAACCTACCTTTGGTATTGTATAAATGTATATTAGCGCTTAATGTGTGCGATGCATGCATGATTTAAGAATGCTTTTAATCACCATTAAGAAATTCATATTAATATTTTAGAACAAATATACAAGCAGAGTAAATACCTTTTATAGACTTCTATCGCTATAGATTAGTTTAAAACTTTCAATCAAGCAAAGAAAGGAGGTGCTGCTCCGATTTTCCACTTCTATGATGATATTCATAGATTGAGTAATGTCTTTGATTTCTTTAGCTGTTTTCATATAAAACCGGTTTAGAGAAAATGAGATGAACTCTGAGTGTATTTGTGCAAACGATTTTCCCCAAAGTTTTCTTTCTCTGGCGGCTCTAGATTTCATATAAGCTTTCCTGTTTTGTTTCAAAAAGTTTAAAACTTTCAAATATATAAAATCTATATCTAAATTCAATAATATGAAAATTATCACCACATATAATTTTTTAAAAAAATTTAAAGTTCAATGGTATTAATTTATCATGATTATGGCTTAAAGAATAAATAAAGAAGTAGAAGAAATATACACAGTACCCAATATGAAAAATCTAATTATATTGGTCATACGCTTTGTATTATCTATATAGATTAATAGATGCTAGATAGATTGTTAATAAAAAAAAATAAAAAAAAAATCCAAAACATCTTATAATATGAAGTCATAAATAATTGAAAATTGAATATTCTGATTTGGTAATACATAATTTAAATTGTGCTTTTAATAATTTTATGCATTGTGATATATGGATGAAGATAATAGAACAATTATTGCATCAGTGATTATTTCAACGATAACACATGATTAAAAAATTAAAATCTTAGACAAATAGTTATTATAATACGAAAATTAAAGCTGAACATTGATTGATTAACATATTTATGTAAATGATTTTTTTACCATTGTTTCCATGCTTTAAGTTTGTTTACAATCCGTCCTACTAGTCTCTTCATATGCATACAAAAGTCAGGGCTAATACATATTATTATTATTATTATTATTATTATTATTTTGTGGGAAGGGGGAAGGGAGTTCGGTGGTCAGCCACTGGAGTAGCAGCCCACAACGCCAGCCAGAGCATTTCCGGCCGACGCACGAGTCTACGACGCCACCAGCCAGAAGGTGGTGGTCGCAGCCAGGCCGAAAACCCACCACGACCATTTCTATAACAACAACAATAACAGCAGCGGCATCAACAACACCAAAACCACCACGCAACTCTCAACCACCAACCAGTCGCACCTCCGAAATCACCAAACATCGCAACTCTCCATCACCAACAAGTCGCCACCCATACAGCCCCACAAATCGCAGCAATTCGTACCCCAGTGCCACCCTTAAACTCCCTGAACACCGCGAAACCCTCGCCACCACCCAAAACACCAACCACCACAAACCCTTAACACCAGACCCACTAACCACAACAGCAACAACACTCACAAACCCCGACTCTCCCTCGCAACCAGCAGCGCCACATCCCCTCCACTTTCACCACCAAAATCACCATCCCCTAGTTTCGGTTAGGGCGGTTTTGGGGCTGGGTTTTGGAAAGGGGGGTTTTCAAATCAATTTGGGGGTTTTGTGGGTGAATTGCGAGGCTCCGAAGAACTTGTTGCTAATTGGTGGTGCTGCGACGGCCGTTGGTGGTTGTGGTTAGGCTCTGCTGGCCGGAGCTTGCTGCTGTGTTGCGTGGTGTCTTGAGTGGTGGGGGAGCGGTGGTAAGGGAGGAGGGTGATAGGTGGCAGGGGCAGGAGGAGGGCCTGATTTATTTTTTGTTTTTTTATTTAATTATTAATAAAATCATAATTAAAGTTGTTATTAAGATTAATTAGATTGTTAAATGAATTTATTAAAAAGAAAAAAAAATTAACCGATTACTCAGGTTGTAGGTAAAATAACCCGTTTAAAGCGGACAACCCCCAAAGGTGGCATTATTCTGGGATAATCAAAAGGTGAACTTGTTTTTAGCGGACGGGCAAAAGGTTGTATTATTTAAAGCAATTTTTCCAAATATATATGCACATTTGGTCAAAATAGTTGCACATTTATCCTTCTCATTTTAAGAGATTTTTAGATTTATTGAATCTCTTAGGAAAAATCAAAATATATAAACATCTATCCCTCTCATTTTAAGAATTTTTTTTTTGTCCGAAAAAAATATATATAAACAACGGGATGATGTGACTAATGCAAAAAAGAAAGATTTTGTACCTGATAAACGGAAGTTTGTATACACCCTTGATCGCCTCCTCTTACCAATACACTATTATATGCCATGTCCATTGGATAATTTGAACTCGTGCTAACAAATCCAGGACATAACAAATTGATACAGCGGGATTGGCCAGCCTGAATAAAAAATAGCATATTATCTTTATTATATACTTCCTCCGGTTTTTTTACTCGACAAGTTTCTAATCACGTTTGCCAATGTACAACTTCAACCATTAATATCTTTAATTATCGATAAACAAAACTTATGAAAAGTTAATATTTTGAAAATATATATCGTGACGAATCTAACAAGATTCCACATGACTATATTTTTCATCACGTATATAACACAAAGTATGGTCAAAGGGGAGTGAGTGAATAGTGCTAAATACAAAACGTGTCAACTAAAAAAAACGGAGGTAGTATAAGGGAAAATTTGTGAAAACCTGCCCCAAAGATAGGCTGTTTCGTGAACAACTACCCGTTTTTTATTTATTTGTGAACAACTACCCATAAGATGACAAACGTTTGTCTAGCACTATCCAATGACGGATTCAAACAGCTTCGTGAATACCTGGCTCAACTCCCGACACTGGCACGTCCAGTCGAAGGAGAAACATTGTACTTATACGTGGCAATTAGCCCAACCACTATAAGCGTGGTTCTGCTGAAAGAAGAAGATAAGGTCTAAAAGTCGATCTACTTCGTCAGCCACACCCTGACGGATGCTGAGACTCGCTACCCCCACTCGAAAAAGTTGCATACGCAGTAGTGGTAGCCGCTCAGAAGTTGATGCCCTATTTCGATTGTCATCAAATAGTGGTCTTAACTGATCAGCCGTTGGAAAAAGTCCTTGGCAAAGTTGAGAAATCTGGCAGGCTGGAAAAGTGGGCCTTCGAGCTCACCGAATTCAGCATCAGCTATCAACCGAGGACAACCATCAAGGCTCGAGCTCTAGCGGATTTCCTGGCTGAATGCTCCTACCAGGAAACGCTAGACGAAGAAAAGAAAATCTAGACCATTTTTACGGATGGATCTTCCACCGCAAATGGTTCGGGGGCAGGGGTAGTACTCACCTCTCCCGAAGGCAAATCCTTTGAGTATGCACTAAAATTTTCATTCCGAGCTTCGAACAACAAGGCAGAGTACGAGGTAGCAATTGCTGGCCTAGAGTTGTGCTTATCATTGGAAGCCGAACATGTCTGTCTAAAGACAGACTCTTAGCTTGTCGTAAACCAGATCCGAGGCGAATATGTGGCTTGTAGACACCTGATTGTGTCTCCCAAAAATTCAAACTTAGTATTTCCCATTATCTTTGATTATCGAGTTAGGTAAAGAGTTGGAGAGTCTCGTAAATTTCCCATTATCCTGACCATTTCTAACCTTTCCTAAAATATATAAATCCAAAATCATTTATTTCGTGTTTTAACCCAAGATAGTTCATATTTTGTCTTTGAAAATCATTCTTTTCGTGTCCTTTTTATAAAAACATCCAAACCAGTTTATTTTGGTCCATAATCTGGGTCCAATAATTGTGTAGTTGGATGGGGATTGAAAAGAGCTTTCCAACGATATATTATAAGCCCAAATCCGAGTAATAACGAAAAAGTTATGGCCAAAATACTAAACTGGGTCCAAACCGAGCATTATTTGCGGACCCAATGATCATGTGGAGGGTCCATTAACCTTAAACATCATTCCTAAAATCCTTAGGATTTATTATTAGCTTCTAGAATCTTCTTGAAGGTTCTAATTTATCCTCTTTTTGAAAAGATAAAGACTAAGAATTTTATATCAGATAAAACACTTGTTTTTAATAGATTTAATTCTGATAAAATAAGGATAAGTACGGATACCCGACTAACCCAATTTGATTGGAAGTCAGACTCCGTACAGACCATATTAAATAATAAATACAATGGGAGTATTTTTATTATAATATGTAGAACAATAATCCAAACTCAAATATAATTAAATAATTGATCTTAAGTGCCACTTCATTTTCCATATATGTGACATGTGGTAATACTTTGTTGGTGTCACAGTTCGCAGTGGTTGAAACAAATTCTAACTCACGTGAAGAGAATTACAAAGGAGTAAGATGTTTGTTTAATGTTTATGATCCAGAGGTTAAACAGCCACAACATTGATCAGGATTAATGATAATTCAAAATTTTGAAGATCGTATACAAGTTGGATGGACGGTAAATTTTTTTAATCGAACAATTTAGTCATTTTCTTATTGTCTACTCTTTTGATCAATTTTCATTGCCAAATACATGCCTTTTCTTGGTAATATTTTGTTGGCAATACAGGGAATGCAATCCTAAGCCCACTTTAAACGGAAGAAACAAACGTAGGAGTTTGTTTTGTTCTGAAAATTTTCCAATAGTTGTTTGAAATATGACTAGCATAATGTTTTAACGATTATATAGTTCATAATTGACATATGTTTCGGGTGAAAACAATGGGACCTTGTTGAAGGTCCGATGAAGTGGAGAAGACTGGATTCGGTCCAAGTGATGTTGGGCCGAAGGTTTCCTGCACAGTAAACACACGTAAACTAGCCTCGGGGGTGTTGCCGAGGAAGGCCCCTCCGATGCTAAAGTCAGTACAGTGTGTAGAAAGAGAATGCTACGCAAGAGAATTAATTGCTTGAGGCTTTGTTTTTTAATGAATGTACATATGTAATATTGATGGCTTTTATACCTTTGCATATATGGAGAAGTTGGGCCTTAGCCCAATTGACTTGCCTTGTGGACTAATCTTGACTTTAGCACAATTGGAGAGTTGAACCTTGACCTTGGGCTTTTAATTGGATCATTTAATGACTAGGCCCAATTGGACTAAAATGGACCCAAACAACTTGCCCCCCAGACCCGATTTGGCAGGATGACGGGTCGGGTTTGATTAATCAGAAAAAGAGGGAAGTGAATGATTTAATTAATCCAAGAAATTTGAATTTAAACCGTAATTAATGAGATAACAACAGTTAAGGCGAATAATTGTGGAAGTTGGACGGATAATGGGCGGTTTAATCGCAAGGTCGTGTGTTTAACGGTTACTTGGTGGGGTGTTTAAGAGAAATTGAAACGCGGACTCCCAGAATTCCCATTTCTGGAGATATAATTAGAGGCGCGTCATCTCTCCTCACTTATTCACCAACACAAACTCAGAATTCTCGAGAGAGCCCAAGAACCCGCGTCAAAACTTCGCAAATTCCCCGAGCATTAAGCTTAGAAATTGAGACTCGTCACTACCAATTCGTAAATCGGCAACTTTCGCTTCAGATTAAGGTAAATTCCTTTGATTTTAGTTTATTTTTCTTCGAATTTGAACTCCTTCCCCTTTTTTTTCAACTTTTTTCTTCGAAACTCAATGGTGAGAGGAGTTAGAGGTAGAGCCCGTGCTCCAAGAAGAGCAAGGCCAATTCCCGATCCCAGGAACAGGATTGGGACCTGGAATGGACAGAGTCAGAGAACGGAGGGGCCGAGCGCTTCTGGTCGGGACGATGAAGTTCCCGCTATCCTTTGGGACATCCTTCCTGGGTTTTCGGAGTGGGAGGATGCTGAAGTAGCTTCGGCCATGATAAAGAACCGCCCCTACTCATGGTGGGTGGAGAATGCTGAACAGTATTGGTTTGCCGAACAGATTGAGTTGCATTACGGCATCCTTGAAGCTGATGGGTATTGGTGCCGAATGCCCGTGGCATCCGATAGAATCCATCGTCCACCCCCGGGGTATGTGGGGGTCTACACAAGACAACTTCAGTATGGGCTGAGGTTCCCTTTGGACGTATTCGTCCGAGACTTGCTGATCCATTATAATATTTCCCTATGTCAGCTAACTCCCATTAGCATCCGAAGGGTGATGACATACTTATGGGTCTGCAAGTTCTTCAGGTATGTGCCGAACCTGCACTGCTTCATAAAGCTCCATCGGCTAGTGCCAAATATTCAAAGTGGGCACGGAAGTCACGGTTCTGGGTGGTACCGGATTGAGTCTCGGCCCCAGTACCTAACCATGTGGCCGAACGACTCTTCAGACAAGGACTGGAGAGGTCAATGGATTTGGGTTAGGGCGCCCACGGACCCGGGCCACCCTTGCGTCTTCAGCGCTCCCAGATATCTTGCTGAGCCTGATCCCGACATGGGAAGTTTAGGTCCCCCCGAAGATAACGGCCCAGATCCAAACCTTAATCAACAGAACATCTTCGGCAAGCTGCCGAACCGGGGGGGGGGGGCAGCGGTCGAATGCAGCATATCCCGGAGACTTGGCTCCCCGATACGCATTATGTCTTCCAAGAGAACATGTTAGCAGCTGTCGGCCTCAGCCGAAAGTTTAGGGATGGTAAGCTTCTTCGGCTGGGGCCGAGGCCTTTTAATTATCTCTTTTCCCCCGATTTCACTTCGCTCTTTTATGCTGTGTCAACCTAACTGAACTGACCTTTTCCCTCTTCTTTTTCAGAGCGGGACGAGACCAACGTCGGCATTAACTACGCTCGTCTTGGCGTCAACCGAGAACGAGTTGTAACTGATCGGGCCCCCTCTATCACTGAACCGAGGCGTAGGGAAGTTCATCTAGACTCTTCCCATTTCCAAATTGAGGCTGTTGCTCTGTATCAGAGGCAGAAGCCTTGGTGGAAGAAGAGAGATCCCTGGTTTCAGCTGCTAGACGAAGAAGCTGAAGCTGCTCGTACGGCCGAAGAGGTTGCACGGGTTATTGAAGCTTGTGAAGGAGGAGAAGGGTCCTCCAGGGCTGCTGAAGAAGAAGCTGCAGCTAGGGCAGCTGAAGAAGACGAGGCTTTGCTGAAGATCTCGGTGAGCTTTTAGACTTAGTTTTGTCTGTGTTTTTTTTTTTTTTTTTTTACTCACATTCTTCCTCTCCCCTGTCTTTTACAGTCCGAAGAGAGTAATAGACATAGAGAAGGGAAAGCCCATGTTCGTCCCGAAGACCAGACACAAGAAGAGTCTTCAGACTCAGACATGGACGAGCAGCCGCTTCAGAAAAGGCGACGAAGAATGGCCATCATCGGCCCGCATGACTTTCAGCGGAGGTCGATGACCATCGGCGTCGAGATGAGGGAACCCGAGGAAGGCAATGGATCGCCGAGGGTTCCCCGGCCGCCACCTCAATCACCTCCAAAGACCCCTCCGCCACCTCCCGAGATGGAGGTGGATCAGAAAACTCCCGAACCTAAGGGAGGGGTCCAAGAGGAAGTTCAAGAGAGTGCTGCTGAGCACAGAAATGAGGATGCTGTGATGCCCAGTGCTGAGGGTTTCACGGCAGACATTGCAAGAGAGGTAGAGGCCTTCGTCCTCACACCTGAAGAAGAAGAAGTCATAATAATTGACTCTTCTGAGAAGAAGGGGGATGCCGAGCCATCCAAGATTAAAGAAGCTCCATCGTCATCCTTCCCTTCCTTCCAGACGCTGCAGTCTGGGGAAATGGATTTCTCGGCCCCCCGAATTCCAATCCCAGATCACATCTGGGACCTCATATGGGGTCAGAACCGAGAAGGTGCTGCAGCCTACTTCGGCGATTTTGCTGGCATGTCCGAAGTAGATAGGGCAAGAATCTGGTCGCTAAAGGCCACTGCTGGGATGGGCGAATCCAGCAGATCAGTTCCAGACCCAGCCAGGTCTAACCAACTGCTGATGATGCAGGTGATTCTCCTTGCCTTTATCTCTTTTTCAATTCAGCTCTTCAATTCAGTTTGAGTTATTATTATTATTTTTTTTTTATTATTATATTTTTTTTTGTTGACTTGTGCTCGTGTTTCCAGTTCGTGCACAATCAGACTCTCACTGTAGAGCTGATAGATACCCTACAAGATAGGGTAGATGCTGCCGAGTATGACAAGAAGGTAGCTGAAGAGAAGCAGCAGAAGGGTGAAGAATATGAAAAAAGAGCTGCTGAAGCCCTTAAAACCTTCTGCGATGCTATGGAGAAGGAAGTTTTTCCCCCACTGATGGAAGGGGAAAAATTCCTTCAAGAGCACATGGGAGTGGACATCTCCAAGTTCAAGGCTACCATTGGGAGCCGAATCCAGGAAGGAGCTGCTGCACAAGCTGAAGTGCAGCAAAAGCTGGAAGCTCTTGAAGCCAGTAGAATGGCCGCTGAAGAGATGCTCCAAGCCCGGAATGTCCAACTCTCAGAGGCTGCTAATGCTGCTGAAGCTCAGAGAGCTAAGCTCCAAGAAGTTGAGGATCAGCTGATGGCCAAAAAAGAAGAACTGACCCAGGCTCAGACAGAGGCTTCCCAAGTTCAGCAGGAGTTGAATGAGCTGAAAGGTTCCTCCTCCAAGCTCGCCGATGAGCTGAAGAAATCCAAGGAAGACTTGGAGGAGACAAAGAAGAAGTTGGCTGATGCTGAGGCTCTACTCAAAGTCCGTATCTATACCCAAGAAGAGTATGAAATGGGTTTCAGAAATGGGTTCAGAGTGTGCCGAAGAGTCTGCCTACATGCTGAGCCGAAGTTGGACTGGTCCAAATGTGCTGAATGGGTCCAGGATCCCGAAGACCCTCATATGAAATACGCAACTCCAATCGAAGCTGAAATCCTTCAGGCTGAGGAAGCCGAAGAAGAAGCTGAGAGAAAGGAGTTGGAGGCTGAACAGAGGGAAAGGGAGGTTCGGCAGAGTGCAAAGCCTGCTTCTTCTGCTGCTGTGGCTGAGGTAACCATGGGGCCCCACAATGCTAATCAGTCTGATCCTTGGGCTGAAGCATAGGAACTCGGGCAGTCGTCTTCAGAATCTTGCGGTTCATCATGCGCTCAACTTTAGACTTGCCGCTTTCTGAATTTTTGCCTTGTTTGTTTTTTGCTTCAGCTTGCCTTGTCGTACAAACAGTTTATTTTTTGCTTCTGTACGTATTTCGGCAGCTGTTATTTTCCGCTTGTGGGCGGCTGCCGATATAGTTTTTAATTTATTTGAACTTGTAGCTCAATTTCTGAGCATGAATTATTAATCTGACGTTCCTTTCTTCAACTGCTTTGTCTTACTTTGAATGCTTTACTGTTTCTTCAATTCTGCTGAACATAAACTTGCACTGGTAGTGCCTCTTTCCCCTTCATAAATTGAAGTACGACTTCAGCTGAATAAACAATTTCTCTATTTCTTAAAAATGGGTATCCGAAACACGGGGCCAACTGAAGGCACTGCTTCGGATAATGGCTTTCTGGGATACAAGGCTCAGTTAAGGCAATATCCCAGACTTGTCCATGGACTCATGCCTTTGGAGAACAAATCTTACTGAAGTTTGACTTCAGCTAAAAGACCAGAGGTCTTTAAAAAGACGAGTCTGTCAGCAATCTGAAACCCAGCTACCCGAAGGGGAAGGTTGCAGACGAGGCTGAATAAACAATTTCCAACAGTTGCTATTATCCTTAATTTTCTGGCTATCTTTAAAAAAATGGATATCCGAAACACAGGGCCAGCTGAAGGCAATGTTTCGGATAATGGCTTTCTGGAATACAAGGCTCAGTTAAGGCAATATTCCAGAATTGTCCATGGACTCATGCCTTTGGAGAACAAGTCTTACTAAAGTTTGACTTCAGCTGAAAGACCAGTGTTCTTTAAAAAGACGAGTTTGTCAGCAATCTGAAACCCAGTTACCCGAAGGCGAAGGTTTCAGACGAGGCTGAATAAAAACCCTTAAAGAGTAGATAGAACCAAAAAAACTTTGAAAGAATAAAAAGTTGCAAATATTTATATAAATGATGGCTCCAAGGCCTTTCATTAATTCAAAATGTACTTACAAAGATTGTTCTGCCCCGAAGGGTTTACACATGATATTTTTTCAGTACATCAGCGTTCCAGTGATTTTTCAACTCAGTTCCCTCCAACTGCCGAAGTCGGTATGTCCCTGGCTGAAGCTCATCACAGATTTCGTAGGGCCCTTCCCATGCAGCTGAGAGTTTTCCATGGATTCGGCTTTTCTGAACTGCAGCAGCATTTCGAAGAACAAGGTCTCCAATTTTGAGAGGCCTTGCATGGACCCTTCAGTTGTAAAATTTGCTGATTCTCTGCTTATAAGCAGCCATTCTGTCTCGGGCCGAGTCTCTTACTTCGTCGAGGAAATCGAGAGATTCCTTCATCAGTCGTTCATTCTCAGCCGAGAAGTGGTGCACTCGTAAGCTCTCAGAGCCAATTTCCACTGGAAGAACGGCTTCGGCACCATACACCAGTTCAAAAGGTGAATAGCCCGTTGCCTCTTTTTCAGTTGTCCGAAGGGACCAAAGGGTTCCAGGGAGCTCCTCCAGCCACTTGGACTTTTGATCTTCTACCCTCTTTTTGAGGGCATTTAGGATCTGTTTATTTGCAGCTTCAGCTTGTCCGTTACTTTGCGGGTGGCATACCGCTGAATATGCCAGTTTGATACCGAACTGGTCTGTATACCGCTTCAGCGGTAAGTTATCGAATTGCCTCCCATGATCGAAGACAAATACTCTCGGGATGCCGAAACGAGTGATGATATTCTGCCAGATAAATTTTCTGACAGTTTGCTCTGTAATGTTCGAGGCTGCTTCGGCCTCGATCCACTTACTGAAGTAGTCAACACCAACTATCAGCCATTTTTTTTGGTACACAGCCTCTGGAAATGGTCCTAGTATATCCAGTCCCCATTGGGCAAACAGGAGTGGATTAAGGATCGGCTGAAGATCCCTTGCTGGCTGGTGGATAACTGGTGCGTATTTTTGACATTTTTCGCATTTCCGGACCAGCTCCTTAGCATCTGCGATCATGGTGGGCTAGTAATATCCAGCCCTCAATGCCTTGTGGGCTAAGGTCCTTCCCCCGATGTGGTTCCCACAGATGCCGAGGTGAATCTCCCGTAGGATATAATCTGCATCTGTTGGTCCCACGCATTTGAGCAATGGGGCCGAGAAGGACTTTTTCAGAAGCTCCCCCCTGAAGACAATGAACCTTGAGCTGGTTCTCTTCATCTTGGAGGCCAAAGCTCTATCTTCGGGAGTTTCTCCCCGAAGTTTGAAAGCTAGGATGGGGTCCATCCAGCTAGGCTCTGGGTCAGCGCAGCACACTTCAGGTGCTTCATCGACACTTCTTTCTCGACGCACTTCCACATATACAGATCTGTTCAGCTCAGTGAGAGTTGAACTGGCAAGTTTGGAGAGTGCATCGGCTTGAGTATTCTGACCCCTTGGGATCAGCTGAACCTCAAAAGTTTTTAGCTTTGCAATGACTGATTTGATCTTGGCAAGATAGGCTATCATGGAGGGCTCTTTGGCCTCGTAGCTGCCGCTGATCTGATATGCAACTAGCTGAGAGTCTGTTTTCAGGCAGACATGATCGGCTTCCAGGGAGATGCACAATTCTAGGCCAGCGATTGCTGCCTCATATTCGGCTTCGTTGTTCGAGGTCTTAAAAGAAAATTTTAGTGCATACTCGAAGGATTTGCCTTCGGGAGAGGTTATCACTACCCCTGCCCCCGAACCATTTTCGGTGGAAGATCCATCCGTAAACACGGTCCAGACTTTCTTTTCATTGTCTAGCGCTTCCTGGTATGAGCATTCGGCCAAGAAATCCGCTAGAGCTTGAGCCTTAATGGCAGCCCTCGGATGGTAGCTGATGCTGAATTCGGTGAGCTCAAAAGCCCACTTGGCCAGCCTACCAGATTTTTCAACTTTGCCGAGAACTTTTTCCAGCGGCTGATCAGTTAAGACCACTATCTGATGGCAATCAAAATAGGGCCTCAGCTTCCGAGCAGCTACTACTACCGCAAAAGCGACTTTCTCGAGTAGAGGGTAGCGAGTCTCGGCATCCGTCAGTGTATGACTGACAAAATAGATCGGTTGCTGACTTTTGCTTTCTTCCTTCAGCAGTACTGCACTGATGGTGGCTGGGCTAACGGCCACATACAGATACAAAGTTTCTCCTTCTGCTGGGCTAGCCAGCGTTGGGAGTTGAGCCAGATGCTCCCGAAGCTGCTTAAAGGCTTCTTTTTGCTCTCTCTCCCAAACGAGCTCTTTTGTTTTCGGGAGTTTCAGGGCTTTGAAGAAAGGTAACCCCTTATCCGAAGCTCTGGAAATGAACCTCGAGAGGGCTGCCATTCTTCCGGTGAGCCGCTGAACATCCCGCTTTGTTTTCGGCTCAGGAAGGTCGAGCGCTGCTTTGACTTTGGAGGGATTGGCATCAATCCCCCTCTTGCTGACTATGAACCCAAGGAATTTCCCTGACTTCACGCCGAAGACACACTTCTTCGGATTCAGCTTCATTTGATGCTTTCTCAAGGTGGCGAAGGTTTCAGCCAGGTCTTTTACATGGTCCTCAGATTTTTTGCTTTTGACGATCGAATCGTCGACGTAGACTTCCATGTTTCGGCCCTTTTGATCGGCGAAAACTTGATCCACCAGCCTTTGATAGGTTGCCCCCGCATTTTTCAATCCGAAGGGCATCATTTTATAATTGTACACCCCGGCGTTCGTGACGAATGCCGTCTTTGCTCGATCGTCGGGGTGCATGAAGATCTGATGATACCCCGAGAATGCGTCCATGAAACTAAGCAAGGCATGGCCACTTGTCGAATCAACTAGATGATCGATCCTCGGCAAGGGATAGAAATCCTTCGGACAAGCCTTATTTAGGTCCGTGAAGTCAACGCACATCCTCCAGGTACCATTGGCCTTCTGAACCATCACCACATTTGCAAGCCATTCTGGATACTGACAAGGCTCGATGAAGCCTGCCCCAAGCAACTTTTTGACCTCGGCTGCGATGTCTCGGTTCTTATTAGCGGAGTAACTCCGCTTCTTTTGCTTAATTGGTCGACACGTTGGGTCAACATTAAGCTTATGGGAGATGAGGTCTGGACTTATCCCGGGCATATCAGCTGCCGAGAAAGCAAACACATCTCTGTTGTCCCGAAGGAGCTGAATAAGTTCACAACGGGTGTTCGGATCAAGGTCCATCCCGATTGTTACACATATCTCAACGTCTCCTTCGGCCAACTCAACTGTTTCAGTCTGTTGGTCCATGTCCATTGCTGATGGACTGGACTCTTCAGAATCTGGCCTGCTGCCTATGTCAGCAGGTGTCCCAGTCTTTTTGTTCTTCGGCTGGCTCTCTGAGTCTTTCGGTTCAGCTGAAGAGCTAGCCTTTTCCCTTTCGGGCCCTTTTTCTCTAGGCACAGATCCTTGGGCCGAAGCACTTAGGCCTTTCGGCTTTTTTGTGCTTGGCTCTCTTTCTTTTTCTTTCTCCTCATCCTTGTCGTCATCTGGGCGACTACTGGATGGCTTGAGGTAGTTGCACCTTCGGGCGTCCTTTTGGTTGCCCTGTATCCTTTCGGGGAAGCCAGCGTCTGAGACGTAAATCATCAGCTGATGATAAGTTGAGACGACCCCTTGGATCTCATGAATTATGGGTCTCCCCAAAATCACGTTGTACACTGAAGGAGCGTCGATGACCAAAAATTCAATCATGACATTTTTGGCTGCCTCATCGCAGCCGATGGTGACAGGAAGTGTCACCTTCCCATCTGGATAAGTTGAAGCCCCGTTGAACCCGGATACCGGGTAGGGTACCGGCGTAAGGTGCTTGGGCTTCAGCTTGATTTGATTGTAGGCCTTTCGGAACAGAATGTTTGCTCCGCTGCCACCGTCAACAAGGACCTTATTGACGTCGTGGTTGGCCACCGTGGCGATGATCACCAACGGATCCTCGTGAGGGAACGTTACCCCCCGGCAGTCGGCGGCTGTGAACATCATGTTCGGCACCGGCGACTGGGGAGGCTGAATGTCAGCGTTGTTCACCTGGTGGGTCAAAGCCCTAAGGTGTCGCTTGTGCTCCCTCCGAGAGCATATTCCTCCCGAGATGACATTGATCGGAGAGAATTTTCCCTCTGGCCTTTTACTGTTCTTCCGGGGGAAGTCGAGGTCTTGTCGAGAGTCATTTGCTGACTTCTCAGACTCCTTTTTCTCGCGGTGATCCGCGATGTATTTTTTCAAGTATCCCTTCCGGACCATGTCCTCTATCTGGTCCTTCAGTTGGATACACTCCTCAGTATTATGTCCCGGAGATTCGTGGAACTCGCACCACTGATTTTTATTTTTTCGCTGATACCACTCTGGGAGTGGTCTCGGCTTTCGGTAACTTTGCTCCTCCTTCGTCACGCTGTAAATTTTGGCGCGTGGAAGAGAGAGCGGAGTGTAGGACTCGTATCTGCCTGCGTATGAGGCAGATTTTTCCTTCTTTGGGTCGCTGGCCGAAGATTGCTCCGAGGCCTTTGCCCTTCCCTTTGTCCTCTGGCCTTAGCCTTCAGACAAGGGTGTTTGTTTTTGCTTCCCTCCCCCAGATTGAGGTTGGGTTTTTGTTTTGTTCCACTCTTCGGCTCGGATGAATTTATCCGAGGCGCTCAGAGCTTCCTCCAAGGTCTGCGGGGTATGCATGACCATGAAGTCTAGGAACTTCCCGGGCTGAAGGCCATTCTGCATTGCAAAAACGGCTAGCCCTTGGTCCAGCTGAGAGACGCTGGATGACTCGTTGCTGAAGCGGGTCAGATAGTCTCGGAGGCTTTCGGTCTCCCCCTGTTGCAGACCCATGAGTTCTGCAGTAGTCTTCTCTCGGCGGTTTGCCGTGGAAAACTTGCTCCTAAATTTGGAGGACAGATCATCCCACCCTGTTATAGATCCTTGCTTTACTCCCTTGGAGATCCATGCTTGCGCGACCCCCTTGAGAGTGGTTGGGAAATATTTGCACCAAGTCGCTTCGGATCTGGGGCAAAGATGCATATGAGCCTCATACGAGGCAACGTGGTCCTTCGGATCTGAGGTCCCATCATATGTGATGTGCGACGGTATTTTAACCGTGGGCACGTGCTCTTCCAGTATCCATTGCTCGAATGGGGAACTGGCGGGTAGCATAACGGCTTTGCCCTTGTTCCTGGCCGAAGGGACCGCGCTCCGCCCTCTTAGAGAGGTAGGAGTGGTTTTCGTCCCTGGCTTGGAAGTCTGGGCCTCGGCTGCAGGGAACGAGAGGCGACTGTGCACGCTCGGTTCCTTGCCGCCGAGTCGGTCGAGAACACTTCGGCGGACAGTCTCAGGTTGTTCTTGGCGAGCAGATTCTGGCCGAGAAGCTCAGCTGCTGCTCTTATGCGTTTCCTGTCGGGAGGTCGAGGATCCTCTGAAGAATTGAGGGTTCTTTTTCCTCTCTTTTTCAGTTTTCCAGGTATCCTCTTCCCACTCTTCCAGTTCCCGGAAGGAAGGAAGTTTCCCACCATCACGGTCTAGCTTCCTCCCCTGATGCCGGGTATGCGGAGGAGTTCGATCGCGAGGTGGCGGCATATTTTGTGCCCTCATTGCCTCCATGAGCACTGCCAGCGCTTTTGCCACCTCCTCCGAGCTGGGCCCCGTCAAAGGGGTCCTCGGCTGAGTATGGGAATGAGAGCGGACGGTCGATGGTTGGCTTTGGGGCACTGAATGTGTCCTATGATCGGACTGACCCCTGCTAGACCGAGAGTGACTCGGCCTATGATGAGAGTTATGAATTACGGGAGAAAGGGAATCCTCCCTGTATGATCCTCCCCCCGAGCTGGCACCCTTGGGAGAGTTCCGGTCCGGTGAGGGTGATGGTGTAGGGGTTTTAGGCTTTTCGCCCGCTCCTTGACGGAGGCTTTTGCTCTTGCGGTTCTTAGCCATTGCTACTAAGATAATTGCAAGATGATTTTGGTTAGAAACTTGGCTTAAAGATTTTTGAAAGTCTTCCCCACAGACGGCGCCAAATTATTTCGGGTGAAAACAATGGGACCTTGTTGAAGGTCCAATGAAGTGGAGAAGACTGGATTCGGTCCAAGTGATGTTGGGCCGAAGGTTTCCTACACAGTAAACACACGTAAACTAGCCTCGGGGGTGTTGCCGAGGAAGGCCCCTCCGATGCTAAAGTCAGTACAGTGTGTAGAAAGAGAATGCTATGCAAGAGAATTAATTGCTTGAGGCTTTGTTTTTTAATGAATGTACAAATGTAATATTGATGGCTTTTATACCTTTGCATATATGGAGAAGTTCGGCCTTAGCCCAATTGACTTGCCTTGTGGACTGATCTTGACTTTAGCACAATTGGAGAGTTGAACCTTGACCTTGGGCTTTTAATTGGATCATTTAATGACTAGGCCCAATTGGACTAAATTGGACCCAAACAACATATATTTTTTTCAAGTGATTAATTATATCACTTTATTAATGGTATTAATTAAATAGTATTATCAACATTTTTTTTGAGTTATCAAATTTTTATTCTTATTTTATAGTTTCTCCAAAAATATTTATTTCATGTTGGATAAAATTTTTCAAAATTTATATTTACATTGTAGATATTATAAGACTACTTGTGGCCAATTTATAACATTTTTCATCTTGAAGGCTTCTTTTTGCTCGTCTTCCCATATGAGCTCCTTTGTTTTTGGGAGTTTCAGCGCTTTGAAGAAGGGAAGCCCCTTGTCCAAGCCTCTTCTCCTAGTGAGACGCTGAACGTCCCTCTTTGTTCTTGCCTCGGGAAGATCGAGCACTGCTTGAACATTGGCGGGATTGGTGTCAATCCCCCTTTTACTGACCATGAAGCCCGGGAACTTGCCTGACTCTACGCCGAAGACACACTTCTTCAGATTCAGCTTCATTTGGTGCTTTCTTAAGGTGGCAAAGGTTTTGACCAGGTCTGCGACATGGTCTTTGTCCTATTTGCTCTTGACAATTGAATCGTCAGCATAGATTTCCATGTTGCGGCCTTTTTGCTTTGCGAAGACCTGATCAACAAGCCTTTGATATGTTGCCCTTGCATTTTCAATCCGAAGGGCATCATCTTGTAATTGTACACGTTCGTAACAAATGCCGTTTTTTCTTGGTCGTTGGGGTGCATGAAGATCTGATGATACCCCAAGAATGCATCCATGAAACTAAGGAGGGCGTGGCCATTTGTCGAGTCGACTAGCTGATCGATCCTCGGCAAGGGATAGAAATCCTTCGGACAAGCCCTATTTAGGTTCGTGAAGTCAACGCACATTCTCTAGGTGCCATTTGCCTTCTGAACCATCACCACATTGGCCAACCATTCCGGATATTGGCAGGGTTCGATGAAGCCTACACATCTAGAAGTTTTTTTACTTCGGCTGTGATGTCTCGGTTCTTATTAGCGGAGTAATTCCGCTTCTTTTGTTTAACAGGTCGACAGGTAGGGTTGACGTTCAGCTTGTGAAAGATGAGGTTCGGATTAATCCCGGGCATGTCTGCTGCCGAGAAAGCGAACACATCTTTGTTGTCCCAATGGAGTTAGACGAGCTCGACACGGACATTCGAATGGAGTCTGAGCCCGATGCTGACACACTTTTCAGAGTCTCTTTCGGCCAACTCAATTGATTCAGTCTGCTGGTCTAGCTCCATTACTTTGGAGCCGGACTCTTCACAATTTGTCCTGCTATCAATATCAGCAGGCTTCCCAGACTTTGGCTGGCGCTCCGAGTCTTTCGGCTCGAACGAGGAACCAGCCTTTTCTTTCCCCACTGGTTTTTCTTGGGCAGGGGTACCCTAAGCCGAAGCACTCAAGCCTTTTTGTTTCTTTGTGCTTCGGTCCCTTTCGTTTTCTTTTTCCTCCTCATCCTCGTCGTCGCGGCGACTTTTGGATGGCTTAAGGTAGTTACATCTGCGGGCTTCCTTTTGGCTGCCCTGAATTCTTTCGGAGTGGCCTTCGTCTGAAACATATATCATTATTTGATGATACGTGGAGACCACTCCTTGAATTTTGTGGATTATGGGTCTCCCCATGATCACGTTGTATGCCGATAGGACATCTACGACCAGAAACTCGGCCATGATGTTCCGAGCTTCTCGGTCTTTGCCGACGATGACGGGAACGGTGATCTTCCCATCTGAATATGTTGCAGACCCATTAAATCCGGATACCGGGTAGGTACTAGAGTCAGGTCCTTGGTCTGCAACTTCAGTTGGTCATTCGCCTCTCGAAAGAGGATGTTTGCTCCACTACCACCGTCGACGAGGGTTCGCCAGACGCTGTGGTTTGCAACTCCCGCGATGATTACCAGCGGGTCATCGTGGGGGTATGCCACCCCCCGACAGTCTTCGGCTGTGAACGTTAAGTTCGACGCCGGAGACTTTGGGCCTTGGATGGCGGCATGGTTGACTTGATCGGTTAAACCCCTCAAGTGGCGCTTTCGAGTGTTTCGGGAGCTCTTCCCCCTAGAAATGACAAGGATATCATTATTATCTTTGTCTTGCAGCTTGTCTTTTTTCTTGGGGAAATCCAGTTGCTTCCGAGAGTCTTGCCCGACCTTTTTCTCCTCACGTCGATCCACGAGGTATTTTTTCAGTTAGCCCTTTCGGATCATATCCTCGATCTGATCTCTCAACTGGATACAGTCCTCAGTGTGGTGTCTCGGAGATTCGTGGAACTCACACCATCAGTCTTTATTTTTCTGTTGGTGCCACGATGGCAGTGGCCTCGGCTTCTTCGACTTTTGCTCGTCCTTCGTTATGCTATAAATTTTAGCTCGCGGAAGGGCAAGAGGAGTGCAAGATTCGTATTTCCCTACGAATGGGGTTTTTTCTTTTTTTGGCTTAGTAGCCGAGGACGGTTCTGAGGCTTTCGCCTTCCCTTTCCTTTGTCTTTGGCCCTCGGATGATTGTCCTTTAGTTTTACCAGTCCCAGTTTGAGCTTGAGACTTGGTCTTGTTCCATTCTTCAGCTCGGATGTACTTATCCAAAGCTTCCTTCAAGGTCTGCGGGGTGTGCATGACCATGAAGTCAAGGAACTTTCCAGCCTGTAGTCCATTCCGCAATGCGAAAACGGCTAACCCTTGGTCTAGATTATTAATTATGGACGACACGTTGCTGAAGCGAGTCAGATAGTCTCGGAGGCTTTCGTCCTCCCTTTGCTGTAGGCTCATCAGCTTTGCAGTCGTCTTCTGTCGGAGGTTTGCCGTAGAAAACTTGCTCTTAAACTTGTTGGAAAGGTCTTTCCAACCGGTTTTAGAGCCTTCCTTCACTCCCATGGTGATCCATGCCTGTGCAACACCCTTGAGAGTGGCTGGGAAATATTTACACCAAGTCGCTTCGGACCTGGGGTTCAGATACATATGCCCCTCATAAGAGGCAATATGGTCCTTCGGATCCGAAGTTCCATCATATGTTATGTGCGTCGGTATTTTCACCGTCGGCATGTGTTCTTCCGGAATCCAGCTTTGGAAGGGTGAACTGGTGGGTACCATCAGGGCTTTCCCCTTGTACCCAGCCGAAGGGACCTCGCTTCGCCCTCTCAGAGAGGTAGAAGTGGTTTTTTTCCTCGGCTGGGGCGATGCGGGGTATGGTGCAGTCCTTTTAGGTAAGTGAGGCGACTGTGCACGCTCACCTCCCTTGAGCCGATACATTCGTGAACATTTCGGCGAGCAGGCCGGAGGTGGCCTGGTGTTACTGCTTTTGAAACTTTGGGTTTCAGATTCCACAAAGAACTGGGGTTTTCTTTTTCTATCCCGTTCAGTTCTCCAAGTATCCTCTTCTCATCTCTCTCCGAGCTCCGTAAAAGATGGAGCTCGCCCGCCGTCCTCTTGGCCGGTCCTCCTTCTCAGGTTTCTCGACTACGGAGGAGTGTCAGCGTGGACTGATTGGCTGGGAGGTGGCAGAAAATTGCCTGCTTGGGCCTTCATGAAGTCCATGAAGATCGCGACGGCTTTTACTACCTCCTCTATAGTGGGACCCGTTTGAAGCATCGGGTGAGATCGTGAGTGCAGGCTAGGCGTTGGGCTCCAAGCATTGGTCTGACTCGGCCGACGAGAGCTCGACGGCTGAGTGTGATGAGACTTCTCGGAGGCAGCTTTCTCCGAAGAGACTGCATCCGAAGATGATGAAGGTGGCTGGCCCCTCTTCGAGAAAGTAGGACCATTCTTTTTGGTGCTCTTGGCAGTCTTTCCACTCTTAGTCATGTTGCTAAGGTTAGTTGGTTTTTGGCTTGTTTTTTTTTATAAAGTCTTCCCCACAGACGGCGCCAAATTGTTCCGGATGAAAACAATATGTCCTTCGTTTGGACCTTTCCGGTGGGCTGAAGACTGAATTCGGCCCAAGTGATGGTAAGGACGAGGGTTTCCCGCACAGCAAACACACGTAAACTGACCTCGGGGGTTGTGTCGAGGAAGGCCCCTCCGGTGCCGAAGTCAGTACAATGTTTAGAGAGAGAAAGCTATGCAAGAGTATTAATTGCTTGAGGTTTGTATGAATAAATGTAGAGAGAGGAGATTGAAGGTTTTTATACCTTACTCAATAGATAAATGGGTTTTGAGGTCAAATGGGCTTTCCATGTTGACTGGGCCTTTGACTGACTTGGTATTTGTTTGGAGAGTTGAACCTTGCTTTGGGCTCTTTGATTGAGCCATTTATAGACCGACCCAATTAAAGTAATATATATATATATATATATATATATATATATATATATATATATATATATGAAACCATTACATTTGTTGATTTAAGCATAGACAAACATACAAATCAAACATATTAAGTATGAATAAAGTGAGTATATCTGTTCGTTTGAAATCAAATTTGTCAAATGGAGATGGTGCAGAATTCACATTGGTCACTAATTTGAGTCCCATCATCTATGTTTGCTCGAAAATAGGAGTATATAAATAATATAATATATACCAATTAATTTAAAACTCACTTTAAGGTCTTTAACAATATATCCAATTGTGTATATATATCATGTGAGATGCAATTTTTGAATATCCAATATATGTTGATAAATTTAGAGTATATAGTGTGAGGATTGTTGGTTTAAAGAAGAGAGAGATGTCAAGCAATGTATGTGTGGAAATATAAGCTCCACAAGTCAAGGAAATAGAGTAAAGAATGGATCGCGGGGCGCGGTCATGGTCGCGGCAAGCGACTGCAGGAATTTTCAAAGCAGAAAGTGAAACTCAACCGAGTTCCTTTGGGAATCGACCGAGTTTTGTTCACTAACTTTGGTTATAAGGGGACTCGACCGAGTCCTTCTGAGACTCGACCAAGCTTTGTGGCGGTTATGGTCTATTCTTGACGGTTTTGCTTGGTTTTATTCATTATAACTGCTATTATAAGTCTAAAAAAAAAAAAGGTTTGAAAAGATATATAATGATATGTAACATATAAGATAGAACACACATTACAACAGATTCTCTCTCTCTCTTACCATGCCAAAAGGAAGAGAAGTTATTTCTTTCTCCAGAAAAGTGATCATCAAAATCTCTACTAATGCTAGTGATTCATTGGGTGTGTATGGTTGAAAGCACTATAACACACTGTTTCTTCGTTGTATCTCAGTACCGAATTTCGTGTTAACCCGGGCTTTCTGTAGGGGCGAAATACTGCTACTAGGAAAGTGAGATCACCCCTCGAAGGTTTATCTTATGTTTCATCTTTGATTTCCCTTGTAAAGTCCATTTTTTCCAACAATATATGCCACATTCTCACATATAGTAGTTGTCGTAGTCCGTAAGCTGACTCTATTAAATGGATCCAAAAAAACCTCACACTGTCATGTTGGATTATTGCATACATAATTTGGCCACGTCACACATGCATGGGGAATAATAAAATATAAAGAGAATGAAGTGGGAAGTTTTTTACGCATGAAAAGTGTGAAAGGAATTGACAATGATTTTGACAAATTAAAGGAAAAAAGAGAAAATCGCACTTGTTTTCCAACTCAAAAGAAGGCCAAAGTGCCTTGCCCTCCCAATACCATACTGCCATATAATTTCTCCCTTATTCCATATGTTTGCTCTTTTAAAATTTTATTATCCTTTTGGAGACCATTTTTTCTTTGCCTAGAAAGAGGATGAGATGGGATGAAAATATTGAAAGGGTTGGCAAAAAACACGATTATACGAGAAACACACTAATAGGCCAAAGGTCGTGCATGGACATCATTTCAGAATTTGACACCAGTGGTGCGTCACAAGCAAACAATAGGTCACTCAACATATTATAATTTAAATCAATTTAATTAGAAAATAATAGTATAATTATTAAGGGAGCTCATGTCCATTGGCATGCATAGCGACACACACACTTAAGCTAAGCTGAATTGTGCATGAGTTTCCTCTATGAAAGATTGACACATAAGCAAAATTCTAGCATATGACACGATTTTTCATTGGTTCATTCCAAACATGGCCCACTGGCAAAGCACAGTACATGGGCTAGTACGACTTGACGTATATCAACCTCTACATATGAAAACCATCAGAGTATAGAAGTATAGAACTCCTTAATACTCTTCATATTAAAATTAAAACAGTATAAATATTACTTCGTATTACCATACATAAAAGTATTGAGTGTATGCTCCTTCAGCTCTTGCATTGTTATCAATTAACTTGCTGGCTTGCATTAAAAAAAAAATTCCAAAAAAAATTGAGTACTCGTATATGCTTTTGTTTAAGTTAACTTAGCTTATGTCATACTCCTTACAAATATTTCGATTTTTAAAGTAGCAAAATTCTACTGAAATACAGTACTACCAAAAATGATAATGGGTCTATTATTATCGTACAAGAGGATTGAATAATTGGGAGTAATCATGTACGGAATAGTATATAATGCTTGGATAATTATTGTCATTTGATAATTATTAAAAAGTTTCGGATAATTTTGGGTGAACACTGAGGAGCGATGATATGATAGGATTGGTTGTTTATATGTTTGAATAAGTTAATGTGATTATGTGAAGGAAAACAAAATTAGCTAGCTTGAGCTTTCTCTAATCACATCGTATATGCCTTGAGTATAGTAGACGTTTCTTGGCTTGTTTCAAATAACCTTTGTAAGTGGACCATGAGAGGATGAAGAAAAAGACAGGACTAAAAGTAGGTTCTAATCTTTTCATTCTCTCTTGATGATTAACGTGCATTCATTATTTGCCTATATAATATGTCATTTAATTTTTCTATATGAAATGGAAAGGTATACAAAATCCTGGACAATTATTTACTATACATATGTGATATGTCGATGAATTAGTTGTAATCCACACGCTCAGCTCGTATACATAATCAGTATTTGAAATAAAAGTATAGAATAGATAAAAATGAAACAACTATTATTTCGAAGCATAAGAGATATAAGAGTAAAATTAAAGAGGGTCTTTGATATGATTAAATGGTAGGAATATATAATAATGTTACAAGCTTTCAACTATTTCAATATATGCATAGTAGCACACATGCACTATGTT
Source organism: Chenopodium quinoa (assembly GCF_001683475.1). NCBI lineage: Eukaryota > Viridiplantae > Streptophyta > Magnoliopsida > Caryophyllales > Amaranthaceae > Chenopodium > Chenopodium quinoa. The sequence continues at coordinate 1,399,985 of NW_018743175.1, forward strand.
AATTTGATATTGTATATATCAATGAACAGACAATTTAATTAAGTTAACTATTGCTTGATATAAGAAGCATATTATTATAAGTGTTTTCCATCCATCATGGGACACACTGGTCTCCTTTTTTTAAATTCTTTTTGGCTCTCTGTCATGCACCATATATGGGTGTGAAGTAAGTTAATTAGTACTAGCATATTACAAAGATGATGAAATGATTTATGAAAGTGTATACGAAGTAAAGCATAGTTATTACTCGTATTAATGATAGTCTTGATAGATGTATATGAGAAATAATATAAATTTACTAAAGAAAGAGCACGACAGTATTTCTTTTGATAGCAATCCCCAATATATAGGGAGGTACTACTAATCATTTTGCAAAGTGCAATTACTTTTTAATAAAATTCGATAACATTAATTATAGTTTTATATGCGGAAGTAATTAAAAACTTATTTAATTACGGAGTATTATTTTTAAGATATATATTGGGAGATAATACACTTCATTGGAAATCAAGCTCAATGTCCATCAATATATAGCTACACGGTGCAAGAAGCTAAGCTAAGCTAGCAAACAAATATCACAAATTCTATTCCGATATGACATGACTCACATGAGTATTATTATTGTACGTGACCGGGTAGGCCTCTTGTTAACTTTTTACGTATAAAGGTCGTCAACCCATTTAATTTAATTTAATTTACAAGTTCTTATTTATGAGGAGAGGATCAGAGGAGATCGAGGTGAGTTGATGAGAAATTTCTTACATGCTTTGAAGATTCAACTTGCTACCTATAAATCACCAAGCGACTTCTCCAGCACTAGACCAAGTCACTTGTAAACTCCATCCGTTTCGTAATAATCGCAAGATTTTGACTTTTACACTATCTACATGCTTACTTTGACTATATTTTTTTTTTTTTACCAATATATAAAAATCATATGTTACTATGTAAACTATTTTTAGTTTAATCTTTAAGTATATTTTCATTACATTAACACAAATATTAATGGTCAAAGTGTTGCGATTATTATGAAACAGATGGAGTATATAAGAAGGATCCATATTTGGTGCAAAATCGTACACACTATGATTTCTTAATTATTTTAGATTAGGAGACAGACCCTGATCGGACATCAACCCACATTGTGATATCTTATGAAGTCAATAATACCGGTCAAATTAGCTTTAAAAGATGTACATATCTAAAACCTTAGATCGAATTAGTTTTCTAATTTATTTATTTTTTCTTTTTTTTCCTCACGAGGGAAAAACCCCAAAAGACGCCTGGATTGAAATAGATAGTGCTAGAATCTTATGCGCAAATGCTATTAAAATAAAATTGACCACAGTATAAGGTCTCTAACGCACCTTGATATTTAATAATTTTCCGACCTTGTCATGTTGGGGGTGGGTATTGTATTTTTCTAATTCAGCAATTTATTATGGTTAGGTAATAATAGAAAATATTGGGAAGTGGTTGGTTAGTGGTAAGATCTTGCTTTTTAATTCTTTTATTAAAGTATTATTTATTAATACAAGTATATTAACATTTAACAATAATATTGCTGATGTTGTTATAAACCATTTCTTTTTTTACACTTGATTATTTTAGTTCGAGAAAGAAATAGAAACGAAAAGACTTCCAAAAGAAAAATTATTGACTAATATTTTATAAAATTTGCTTGAAAATTTGATTCTCTGAAAAACAGTATTCCTTTTGGAGTGTATATTTTCGTTTAGACAACTTGATCTATTTTATAATTTGTCTCCTTGATTAAATTTATCACTTAGTTTCATGATATGCGCGGGATCTTTCTCCCGTGTGCTCCACGTTATTTGTAGGAAATTATGAGGGTTTCATTAATAAACATGTACTAGACAATAATTGCTCATTTCAATAATAGATTCCAAGTACATTTAAATAAATATTAACTACAATCTTTCTCTTTGATTAGCCAATAACCACAAAGTGGTATACATTCTTACCTTACAAGTATACTACTATACGACAACGATAGCAAAATGAGATTGAATTTTTACATAGTATAATTTCACTTTTATTTGAGCTTCAATCATACACTTTGTTACATACTCCGTGATTTCACTAATTTAAATTTAACTGTATTTTTTCCCCCAAAAAAATAGGTGAATTTAAGCTGAATAATATGACCTAAATAGCTAGAACAAATTGAAAATTGATACTATGGAGACGAGTTATATCATCATAAACAATTAATTCCTTAGAAAAATGTCCTTCGCAGAGAGTGAGGAATGGTTCAAGTGGTTAGAGCTCTCCTCCCGATTCCGGGCAATAATGGGATCGATTCATATCACTCGCCCTTGTAGCTCTCTAAACAACCAAAAAAAAAAAAATGTCCTTCGCATTCTAGAAGAATTGCTTCCGAAAAGGAATCATTTTCTTACAATTGATTGGACTAGCTACAAGTGCAAAAAATATTTAGATAGATTATTTACAAAACTAATTTATTTTCATGTATGGTAAGACTAAAATTACGTACATATGCGCTCTAAATAGTAAATAAACTCCTAGCTAATACGAGTAGATTTTTTTTTGCTAAAATAAAAAGAAAAATAAACCCTAAAATAAAACCCGTAATAATAAAAAAATTAAAAAAAAAAAATTAAAAAATCTATATGTTTTACATCTCACATACAATTTCTAAATATCACTCAACATTGTAATAAATGAAAGTTAGTTAAGAAAAAAAAATTGAAGGCACCTTTCCTTTGGCAGAGTATAATTGAGTCGCACGAAATTAACCATCATAGCTTCATCCCTTCATACACACGCCACAAAGTGATAGCTTAGCATAGCTTAGCTTCTAGCTCTCCCAAATTTGACCACTCAAATTGCCACAATTTTTGTCTATAATTGGATCAAAAGTGGTAAAATGTACGATTTTAATAATAATGCCAAAACTAATTTACCAAATTTTTATGCAGGGGATGATGAAAAGTCAATAATAAAATTAATTAGCCTAGATAATATTTTGCTAGTAATCCCATAAGAATAAATTTGTTGGCTGATGATCCTCAATGTGAGCTGGCGGCTCGTCGGCTTCAGGTAGCTGCCAGTGTAGCGAGTTCTCCAATTTAATAACATTTTCAAGGTCTAAGAAGAGATCGGGCAAGTTGAAAAATATTGTGTCGTCAAAGGTATGATCATAATTGGATGATGAAGCCGATGATGATGTGTCGTAGTTGGATGATGTTGACGTGATTGTTGTAGCCGGGGAGTCGGCTTGAGCTGATGGCTCGGCTTGTGATGAGTCGGGAAAATCCAAGGCAGCTTTAATAGCCGCGGCTTGGATATCCTTAGGAGCCGTGCTAGATGGCTTGGGAAGTTGATGGGCTAACTCGGGGAAGTTTAAGTATGCATTATGACCCTTGATGGCTAGGGCTGCCACGTCATGGGCTCGAGCAGCCATATCAGCCGTGGCGAAGGTCCCTAGCCATATCCTTGATTTTTTCTTAGGCTCGCGGATTTCTGATACCCATTTACCCCAATTCCTCATCCTTACACCCCTATACGTAGGGTGTTTTCCTTCAAAATTTTCGGTACACTTCTTTTTTCGACCCTCATTACTAATTTTCTCATTCGGCCTTTTTGTACGAGTTTTTGTGGCGACGGAGGTGGTGGAGGAGGAGGTAGAGGGAGAGGTGGTTTGGAGATCACAACATGAAGTGATCATGGATGGTTCTTCCATATGAATGCCTCAAATATAAGGTTTTAGATCTTATGTGAATATATATGTGAGTTATGTGACTAATAACTAAACATAAGTAATATAGTAGCTTCTCGAGGAATAAAGAGTAGATGGGGTATATTTATAGGAAGAAGAGCCAAAAGACAAAAGTGGTAGAACTAGTATTGACCTAATTCGGCTCTTTCCTAGCTTTGCCCCATCTCCCACTCTCTTTTTTACCCTTTTTCTTGTGTGTTTATAAAGGGACCCATCTTGATTTGTATAACTTAAATTAACGTAAAAAATTTATATGGCATTGACATTATTTTTAACAGGTTCCTTGTTAGTTGGTCTTAGTCCTTTGTTCTATTTAATAATCAATCTAGATCTCATTCATAAAGCATATAGTATTAATTTATATTGTTATATGATTTTGCTAACCTCGTGCGATTAAATGATTAATTATTCTAATAATTAGATAGTTAAGTCTTATTATTAAGCCATTTACTTGGTTGTTAACATCTTCTTTCAAAAAAAAAACATCTTAATATCAATCTTACATTTTATGATTACTATCATATATAAACCTTGCGAATGAAATACTAATTTTTTCTCTTTAAAATTAAAAAAATTAAAAGATGTTGTAGTGGAATCTTAAAAGCGAGAAAAAAAAGTAATATTATAATAATCATATTGTTTGTGATTACGTGGAGGCCGCCTATTGATCACCTATGTTCGTTGATGATAATCATTTACTAATCGTAGCAATAGTTACTATGGAGTACCTTGTCCTACAAGGCTATGTGTTGTCAAAAGCAATAAAATGTACACTCGTTTGTGATTAGAAAAGGAGGAGAAATAAAAAAGAACAAAAAAAAAAAAAAAAAAAAAAAGAAAAAAAAAGTAATTCTAGCATAGCAATGATTAATTTGCTTTCGCTATTTAATTAGCTTTTATGTTTTGGCTTTCGTCAAAATATATATGAACATAATCATTTGTAAGACAACCAGATTAACTGCGACAAGCACTGAAGCACATAGATAGGAGCTTACTACTCTATCAAATAATTTAAGAGCATGAGGCTAAGATGAAAAAATTCTTGTTGCCACAATATTTCTTAGAAATGTGCAATATAACGTGTGCAAATCCTATACATACTCGTCATAAAAAATAAATATTTTAAGAGCATAAGGCTAGGACGAAAATGAGTAGTGTCGTGTACCATAAGATAACATGAACATAATAAATATCAGACCGTGTATTGCTAATACACCTAATAAGTATAGTACGATGATAATCAATAACTATTGTATAATAAAAATTGTAATAACTAGTTAGTTATAGTATTTTTATAATCAATGAAAGATCATAATATCTAGTTTGTTATAGATACTATATTACTATGACAAATGTAACGTACAATATTCTTATATATGGTAGGTGTATTTATCAAATTTTGAAAAAGACGTGTTTCGGGGTTTTCTGATGTCCTGCGGGAGAGTTACAACACCGAGACTGGAACCGGACGCTTGTACCTGCAAAACAAACGAAGACTCCTTGTGGTAGGAGCTCCGCCTCCAACGGTCAAGTTAGTACCTGATTAAGGAGTAATAAGTGCGGAAATAAAGATGATTAGGTCCCTCTAGGTGAGAGTGTTTAATGTGAGTAATCTCTGTTATTCGAGTTCTCTTTCGTATCTCCCTCTCTTAATGAGGATTAAGAGAGGTATTTATAGCCTCGAGAAGCGTGCCAGTCTTAGGTTTAGGGTAAACCTAGGGCTGACTGGGCCTCATAACAGGATTGGGCCTTGGTGGCCGGGTTTTCCCATTTGGCATGGGTGGACACGTGGCGTGTCTCAACTGGTCCGTAGAGGACATATCTGTGACTGACACGTGGCAGGCTCCTATTGGCCCACATGGAGGACACATGGCGGAACCTGGTTGGTCCACTTGTCAGACGGCGATTGGTGGATAAAAATCCCCTAATCATTTGCCCCTCACAGGTGGCACGTGACCGGTCACGTGTTACCTGTGACAGGTGTCGCATGGAGACAGGCGACGGCCTGCTACAGGTGTCACCTTGCAGATGGCCGAGAGATTTTCCCGCCCAAACTTTGAATTTTGGAAGCGACCCTTCGCCTCCTCACTTGCCTATATAAGGAAGTGCTGACTTTGGTCATTTTCACATTTGAGAACTTTGCGAGAACATTCGGACCCCTGAACTTGCTCTGACACTTTGGACTCTTATTGCCTACCGCCTGCTCTGACAAGCCGTTTGCAAAGGATTTCAGAATTTCTTCAATCAACACTCGTTCAGGTAACCGTCGGTTCTCTTACTCTTAATTTTCTTGTTTTTTTTTTTTTTTTTTTTTAAAAATTTCTTTTTGAAATGGAACCCTGGAAGCACACGACACGACCTAAGTTAGTGATCAGCCGGTCACCGGGGACGGCTGAATCTAGGACTAGGAGTGCCGCCTGTCCTTTTCCGGACCCATCTTCGCCATTTATACATAGTCCGACCGTATCTGTGTCTATGCAGAACGTGATGGCTCGGACAAAAAAGACTGCCAGGATATCAAACTCTGACGGCTCTTCTCAAAGGGTGCCAATAAGTGAAACATCTGACCAGGCGCCAGATGTAGAGGTGAAGCAAGGCGGCTGCCAAGACGACAGTTCGGAGGGGAGGGCCAAGGTGGTCCCTTCCCATCTCACCGTTGACACGCCTAACTTTTCTTCTCCTCCTTCTAAGGGAGAAGAGGCGGGCCCCTCTGGGAGAGGGGAGGAGTCGTCCTCTTCGGACTCGTCAGAGGACGAGTCCGACTCCCGTTCTTCTGGTCACGCTTCTCCAGGCTCAGAAGAAATGAACAGCCGCCTACAAGAGGCGAGACTTTCTCACGCAGCTGAGAAGGGGAGCGATTGGGCCGAGCCGTCCGCCTCTTACAGAGAGGAGAACACCCCCTACTACTGCATGGTTCCCCGGGGCCGGATCACAGTTATGAAAGACAAAGTGGAGAGTTTTATAGCTAACCACAAAATGGGCCCTGGGTTTTTACTGTTTGTGCCGGATCCAGAAGATACTGTCGTCTGGCCGGCTGGTACCAGCTACGATGACGGCTGCTTTGGCTGCTATGCGGCGGCCATCAAAGCTGGACTGCGCTTCCCATTACATCCGACTGTTCAGCGGATTTTAGATGGGTACGATTTGGGGTTATGGCAGTTAGCCCCCAACTCTTGGGTAAACGTACTCGGCTATGTGGCCGGGTGCGAAATGTACGGGGTGGAGCCAAGCTTTGAGGCTTTCGCCCACATGAACTATCTCAGCCGGACCCCAAAGTCGGGCGGTACCGGCTGGTATCAAATAACAAGCCATAGGGGCTACCTCATGACGAGAGGTAAGGCAAACAAGTGGAAGGATTGGCGGAACACCTTCCTGATCATCGAGAGTTCAGACAAGGAGCTGAACAAAAGGTTCAATAAGTGGAATAGGGATCCGCCTCTTCTTGCAGGCGGCCGCAGCATGCCGCCTGTTCCCCCAAAGGCTAAAAAAGAGATCCTAGACAAAGGACTCTTCAAAGTAGAGACTAGGGTGAACTCTACTTCAGGGGTACGAGAGCAAGTACCCCTAAACTGCGTCCCAAGCTTCAAGTGGCTCTATGACGAGTACTTTTTGGCCGCCTGTGGCCTTAGCAGTCGGTGCTCTAGAGGTAGCCGGCCTGACAAATACTTTGCTTTTTACACCTTGCTTAGGACTTTTACTAACTTTACTGTTTATTTTTTGCAGCTGACGCCATGAGTAAGATAACAGCATCTAAGACTGCGGCGGCCATGTTGCGGGCCTCTGTAATGCAGCAGTCCTATACCGACTCCCCCAACAAGGGGGCACCCTTGGTGAGTTTTGAACCTTTCTCTTGTTGGAGTTGTAGTTGATACATATGCTAACACTTTTTCTTTCTGTTTAGTCGGGCACTCCAAGAGCTTCGTCCTCGCAACAGCCGGACCCCAAGGCCCGGAGGACGACTGTTGCAAGCTCTCCTGGGTCTTCCAGGAAAACAGTGGCGGCTGAGAAGCAGCCGGCCACTTCTTCAAAATCTCCGGCGAGGCCGCCTAGAAGTATGGACAATTTCCTTGTAAAAGCTCTTACCCTTCTTTCTTGACTAGGTCTAATTTGTTTATTTTTATACTTGATGCAGCCGGCCCTCAGGAGCCTGACTTGGTAGAGATTGTCAAGTCTATGATTAAAGCAGTTCCTCCATCTGAAAGGGAGGCGGTCAGGGGTGTCGGCACCCTTGACCTTGATGGGATTGCAGGGGTCCTAGCTGAGGTATACTTGGTATTTTTGAGTTTTTTGTATTTCATGGACGCCTGTTATCTTGTTTGGAAACTGACGCCTGTTTTTTCTTTACTTAGGCCCTGCTCCGAGTGAACGGCCTTCGCAAGCCGCTTGATCGGAAAAACAAAGAGGTAAAGGCTGCAAAGGCTATGGCCGCCTCTAACTGTGATAAGGCAATGTTTCAAATTGCCCAAAATGAAGTTCTGACAATTGATATTCTTTACTATCAGGCGCAGGCTGCCGCCGCTCTCAAGGCTGAGTTAGAGGCGGCCCAGAAGAAGAACAGCGAGCTGGAGGCGACCGTCTCCAATCTCAAGGCCGAGCTTAAACCTCTCCGCCAGAAGATGCTGTCATACGAAGCCATGGAGAAATCCTTGGCTAACGTAAAGGAACGCCTGGTGACCCAGGAGAAGAGTCTAACTGAAGAGCTCTCGGAGAAGGCCGAGCAAGAGAAAAGAGAGCTCGTCCGAGAGATGATGGAGGACTCTTCCCAGATCCAGCGCATGACCTGGAGCCGCCTCTTCCCCAGTGCCGACTTTGCCTCGTGGGAGAAAACATACCGCCAGTGCTCTGAAACATATAATCAAGAGATCCTGGCGGCTGCTGAGGACGAGGCATTGGAGGAGGCCTTGGACGGGGATGAGCAACCGATAGTGGCGCTCGTGCCACTTGGGGACAAGGCATCGAAGAAGGATGCAGCTAAGGCCGAGTCTAGCAAGAGGAAGGCTGACCAGGCGGACGCTGCTAATGCTGAAGACTTGCCCCATTAAGCTTTTTTGTATTTTTCCACGGCCTGCGTGCCGTTTGCTTGAATTTTACCCGGCCAGGGGGCCGGGGTTCTGAATATTTTTCCTTTATTAATGAAATCAATGAAATCACTTTTTTGAATCAAACTTGTCTAAGTGTTGAATATTTGATATTGCATTGTACACTATACCGACTGTTTTGCATGGCCGATTGTAGACAGGTACGGATGATCCGCCTTTGCCCCTGGACGACTGGTTGTCTGTTTCCAAGCTGGGCAATCAGTCGGCCATTTTTTCAATCAAATAGGAACGTGGTTCCTTGTTATGTTTTCCAGCTAGAGACTCTAGGCCGTCTAAGCCAACTGTTCAATATACTAAGTTTGGTACTTAGTTTATTTTGTTAAGAGATGGCTGGTCGTCCGCTTTGGCGACTGCATAGTAGCAGACGTTAAATAGGACATCCAACCTAAGTAGGTACGCCTGTTTGATTACAGACGGCAGTCTTAAGTAGACAACTTTTTAAATTTTATGCTAAGTTTGAGAGTGACTATGAGTTAACATGGGAGTTACTCAGTCTTCATCACTCTCTAGCTTGAGTAGTAGAGGTACCAGGCGGCGTAGGCCGGCTGATCCCCTTGATTCGCCAATGTTTGTTGGCTATTAACCCAATTAGTTGTAACCCAGTAGGAGTAGTGGTTCGAGTGCCCCTGTTTGCCAAAAAACAGGCGGTCCATTCAAACCTTTTAGGCTCCATACCAAGTTTGAGGGAGTAACTATGAGTTAACGTTGGTGTTTACTCAGTCGCCGTAACTCTTGCTTGAGTAGTAGAGGTATCAGGCGGCGGAGGCCGGCTGATCCCCTTGATTCGCCAATGTTTGTTGGCTATTTACTCAAAAGGGACCCCCTGAATTTATCCCAAGTAATACAGGGAGTCATCCGACTCAGATGTCAACTGCTACCACTGGTTTGGTTAGTGATAGAGTTATCCTTGTCTCAGAAACGGCTACGTGGTTGCCCTTGGGGACAGTCGTATAGGTGCCGTGTAATTGGTTTATAGAGCAATGTTCCACCCAAAAGGGAGCTGCTCTCTGCGGCGAATTTCATCCGGAGGGATGCCGCCGGACGCCTGCTATAAGGTTGGGACAGGTCGAATTGAATTTAAAGATTGGATCAGTTGGCTAGGCGCCTGGTCTGATCATGTTTTTTGATAGTTCTTGGTGAACTGTATTATGTGAGGGTAGCCGACCATAAAGGTACAGGCAGCATGACCCTTTGAAGATAAGAGCAAAATACTCAATAGAGAGTAGCCGACTGTAAAGGTACAGGCGGCATGCCTCTTTGAAGATAAGAGCAAAATACTCAATGGAGAGTAGCCGACTGTTAGTCAGTTGGCATGCCCCTCTTTAATAAAAATGAATATAAATGGAGAGTAGCCGACTGTTGGTCAGTTGGCATGCCCCTCTTAATACAAACTTGAATAGTTACATTTTTTCAAAAGAAATACTTCTTAAGATTATCTATGTTCCAAGTTCGAGGTAATGGCTGGCCGTCTGGTGTTTCCAGACGGTAGGTACCGTCTCTTACCTCTTCATATATTCGGTAGGGGCCTTCCCAATTGGGAGTTAGCTTGCCAGACTCGTTAGCCCTACCAACAGCTTCCATTTTTCTAAGTACAAAGTCCCCCAACTTGAGTGGACGCCTGTGCACTTTTCTGTTGTATGATCTAGTCATTCTCAGGCGGTAAATCTCATGGCGTAAAACAGCATTGCCTCTCTTTTCAGGGATCGAGTCTAATGCCAGACGCATGGCTTCCCAGTTTGCATCTTCGTCATATAGCATTACTCGAAGAGTCGGCTCGTAGTGTTCTATTGGAAGAACAGCTTCCGCACCATAAGTTAGGAGGAATGGAGTTTCTCCAGTCGCCCCTTTTTCAGTCGTCCTAATGGCCCAGAGAACATGTGGTAGTTCATCCGCCCATAGGCCGCCTGCTCGTTCAATCTTTTTCTTGAGACCGTCTGAGATGATTTTATTAAAGGCTTCTACCTGGCCGTTTGCTTGAGGACGGCCGACAGATGCAAAGCAGTGTGCGATTCCTTGGTCACTCAACCAGCTTTTGAGAACAGGCGTCTCAAATTGGGGACCATTATCAAAAACCATAGACATGGGAACCCCGAACCGAGTGATGACATTTCTCCAAATGAATGAAATTACATCCTTCGTCTTGATTCCCTTAACAGCCTCCGCCTCTACCCATTTAGTGAAGTAGTCGACGGCCACAAGTATGTATCTTCGTCCGCCTGTAGCAGGCGTATATGGACCCAAAATATCCATGCCCCACTTAGCAAACGGTAGGGGGCTATGAATGGTGGTGAGGTCAGTAGCCGGACGGTGAATTAGTTTGCCAAACCTTTGGCACTTGTCACATTTTTTCACCATCTCCATAGCATCAGCTTCTAAGGTAGGCCAGAAATAGCCCTGGCGCCTTGCCCGTTGAGCAAGCGTCCTACCGCCTATATGTGAAGCACAGTAACCAGAGTGGAGATCGTCTAGTATCTCTCGCCCCCTTTCTGGAGTAACGCACTTCAAGAAGGGTTGTAGGTACCCCCTTTTGTGAAGTTCTCCCTTTATCATTTCAAAATTGGCGGCTCGTTTCTTCAGCACTGCCGCCTGTTGATGATCATCCGGCTGGGTACCGTTTGTCAGATATGCCCTGATTGGATCCATCCAGGTTGAGCTTCTGTCTAAGATTCCAATAGGGTCTTCTTCAATGCTTCTCCTCTCTATTACTTCCCAAAAAACAGTTCGAGGAGTATCACAGGAGGCGGACGATGCTAACTTTGAAAGAGCATCCGCCTGGTTGTTTTCTGACCTTGGCACTTGGGTCAGATGGAAGTCCTCAAGGGAGCCGACTGCTTGTCGAACCGCCTGTAAGTACTTGATCATGGCCGGATGGGTTGCTTCATATTCGCCATTATACTGACTCACTATCAGTTGTGAATCGGAACAGGCGTCTATTTTTCTTGCCCCTGCCGCCTTGCACATGCGGATTCCGGCTACTAAAGCTTCATATTCTGCCTCATTGTTTGAGGCCTGAAAACTGAAGCGTAAAGCATACTCGTACCTGTCGCCTTCTGGCGACTGACATATGACGCCTGCTCCACAACCGTTTGAAGTAGAGCTTCCGTCCACATATACCTTCCAGACTTGGTCTGGAACTTGAGAGTCAGGGGGACGAGTCATCTCGACAATGAAGTCAGCAAAGGCTTGCCCCTTCACTGCTTTTCTAGGCTCGAAGGTAACTTCGAGGCTCTGTATCTCTATGGCCCATTTGATCATTCGGCCTGACGACTCCATGGTGGTCAGTGGCCGCTTGATCGGTTGATCTGTATACACGACGACTGATTGCGCCAAAAAGTAGGGCTTTAACTTCTTAACAGCCATGAAGAGTGCAAGGCCAAACTTCTCCACTAAGGGATACCTTAACTCGGCATTTTTTAGTACATGGCTGACAAAGTAGACCGGGAGCTGACAGCCGTCTCTTTCAGCAAGCAGCACAGCGCTTACCGCATGATCAGAGACAGCCAGATACATGTAAAGTACTTCTTTGGGCAAAGGGCTGACTAGCCTTGGCAAGGAATGTAAATGAACTTTCAATTTCTGGAGAGCCGCCTCAGCATCCGGCCCCCATTCAAACCTTGCCTTTTTCTTAATTGCCTGGAAAAAGTATAGGCATTTGTCGCCTGATCGACTAAGAAATCTTCCCAAGGCCGCCAGACAACCTGTTAACTTCTGAACCTCTCGGACGGTACGGGGCGACTGCATGTCAATGACCGCCTGTACCTTCTCAGGGTTCGCCTCTATTCCTCTCTGATTAATGAGAAATCCGAGAAATTTCCCAGACTCAACTCCAAATACACATTTCTTGGGATTGAGCATGACATGGTGCCGCCTGAGTGTGGCGAAAGTTTCTCGGAGATCCGACAGATGATCTGTCTGAAGTTTAGACTTGACAATCATATCATCAATATATGCCTCGACATTTCTACCAATTTGATCAAAGAGCACAGTGTTTATCATACGTTGGAAGGTGGCCGGGGCATTCTTAAGACCAAACGGCATGACCGTGTAACAGTATAACCCTTGATCAGTGACGAAGGCCGTCTTCTCCTGATCTTTCTTCCATAAAGGAATTTGATGGAAACCAGAGTAGGCGTCCATAAAGCTCATCAAAGCATGGCCGGCTGTTGAGTCGACCAGGTGGTCAATTTTAGGCAGAGGGTAACTGTCTTTTGGGCACGCCTTATTCAAGTCTGTGTAGTCTACACACATTCGCCAGGTACCATTCGGCTTCTTAACAAGCACAACATTCGCAACCCAGTCTGGGAAGTAACATTGCCGAATGAATCCTGCATCAAGTAATTTTTTGACCTCGGCTGCTGCCGCCTGACTTCTTTCTTCGCCATGGTTCCGCTTCTTCTGCCTTACCGGCTTCTTTTTTGGATCCACAGCCAGCTTATGTACCGCCAACTCAGGACTAATGCCTGGCATTTCATGGACTTCGAATGCAAAGATGTCTTTGTATTCTTTCAACAGATTGTGAAATTCATCACCTAGGACCCCTAGAGCAGTCGTCCCAACTTTGACTGTCCTGTCAGGACACGAGATATCTAGGATTAGGTCCATATGATCACCAGCCGGCTGAGGGCGGAATTCATCCGACCGCTCCTCTGCCAATGATTGCTATTTTTCATCTTTTCTTGCGGCCCCCATCTGGGACGCTTTTCTTTTCTTGCCGCCTGTTTCGTGAACAGGCGCCATCTTTTCTCCACTGGACCCAGCGGCCATGACAGTGGGCTTGACAGCCGAGAGATAGCACTCTCGTGCCATCCTCTGATCTCCCCTTAGGGAGCCGACTGTTCCATTGTCCCTCTCAAACTTGAGCAACATAAGAGATGGGATAATTACAGCCTTGGAATTATTCAGGGTTGGTCGTCCCAGAATCATGTTGTAGGCCGAGAGTTCTTCTACCACTAGGAACCGGACTACCATGTGTCGTCCTTCCCCTTTTTCACCCAGACGGATGGGTAGATCTACTCGTCCTACTGGGTGGACGACTCCTCCTCCAAACCCTACTAAAGGGTGGGAGGCCGGATGTATACAATCAGTTTTGTACTTCAATTTTGACAGACATTTGCTACTGATAAGATCTGAGGAGCTTCCGGTATCTATGAGGATTCGGCCAACTCTCTGATTGGCCACCTTACATTCAATGACGATAGGGTCATCATGCGGCCCCCTGACCCCTCCTAGATCTTCTTCAGTAATGACAATCTCAGGAAATGAATTTTTGGAGGGCCGTCGTTCTGGGTGAACAGAATTTACATCCAGCCGCCTGATATGGTCTTTGTTGCCCCTAATAGTGGGACCGCCTCCTGAGAAGCCGCCTGCAATTGTGTAGACGACTGCATCATCCGTATCCGAACTGTCGGCCTGTTGATTCTTCTTGGCCGACTGTTTTTTCGAGGAAGTGTTCCCCGTGGATTTCTTGATATAAGAGTCAAGATCTCCTTGCTCAGCCAGGCGGTCTAGATACCGCATGAGACTGATGCATTCTTTGGTGTGATGACCAACATCTTCATGATAATCACAAAATTTATCTTGGTTCCGGTTGCTTGCAGAACCCTTCATGGGGACCGGCTTCTCAATTGAGATCCGTCCCTTGATTTCTTTTAGGATAGCTTGGCTGTCCTTGTTAAACACATACTTTGGGGAGTATGGTTTGAATTCTTTCTTCTTCTTCTGGGCCGGCTGTTTAGAGGAATCAGCCGCCCAGACCTCTTTTCTTTTTTCATCTTTGCTGGACGACTGCTTCTGTCGTCCTTCTCTTTTGTCAGACTTTTTCCAGTCCGACTGCTTTGTATTGCAAAGATCTGTCGCCTGTATATAGGCTTCTGCTTCAATCAAGGCCTCCTGAAGAGTCGCCACCCTCTTTCGAACCAGATCAAATTTGAAGGTCGACCCATCCTTGAGACCCCTAAAAAAGTCAGTATAAGCTACCTCATCCGGTAACCCTTGAATCTGTATCCTCATCAGGTTAAACCGCCTGATGTAGGAACGAAGTCCCTCCTTCTCACCCTGCTGAATCGTCCCCAAATCAAGGGTCGTCTTCTTCGCAGGAATGTTCATGGCAAAGTTGGAGGTGAACAGATAAGCAAGCGTCCTGAAGTTGTTTACACAACCAGTCGGCAGGTTGCCGAACCATTGTTGTGCAATTCCTTTAAGAGTCGCTGGGAAACACTTGCACCAGGTGGGATCATCCAACCCTTGAAGGTACATCAGGTTGGTGAATGCCATCAGATGATCTTCTGGGTTAGTAGTGCCGTCATAGGCGCCTACTAAGACATTTTTTACCTTGGCCGGCTGAGCGGCTTCAGTAATTTCCTTGGAGAAGGCCGACGGCTGTTCACCAAGTCTAAGCAACCGTAGCTGCCAGTCCATAGGTTGGACATTTTTTGCTGCAGGTCCACCAAATGGAGGTGGCCGCAAGAAATATTGTTGTTGCGGCACAAACGGTAAGTTTGGTACCGCCTGGTCGTTATGAAAACCTGACCGACGGGAGGTGCCGCCTGTCTGACTCTCATGGTGCGACTGAGTATGCCTCGTCGAGGCAGTTCGCAGACTGTCTTGGAAGTTTGAAGTAGAGGCCGACTCTGACAGTCGGTCACTCTTCTTCTGTTCTAACAGCAGACGAGCGTCGGTGTATGTTTTCTTCGACCCGTCCGCCTGAATATGACGAACAGGTTTCCTATTTCCTGGAGTAGGAAAATGATATTTTGTGAAATTAAGGGCAGACGGCTCCCACTTCCTAGACTTAGGATGAGGGGTCGCCTCTCGCCCCTGAATTGGCTTCCTCTTTCGTGAGGAGGAAGGTTTCTTAGCCGACTGCTCTTTGTCCAGAGCAGGCGTCTTTTTGATGATTAATTCTTGAATCTCTCCCTTGAAGTCCTTCATGAAGGCCATGAGATCGTTTCTTGTAATGGGAGCAGATCCATCAGTCGGCTGCTGCCGACCAGGCGGTGCGCCTGCTGGCTCTGCTTGAGACTGTTCCCGCTCCCTCCTTTCGGTAGGACGGGTTCGTCGGGCCCTTAGGGTCCCGTCTGAAGCTGTATGCGTTTCAACTTCAACTTCAAATTCATCATCAGAATCGTGGTCCGACTGAACTTGAGGGTCGTCTAGGTGACGCCTCTCTTCAGAAGTTGGTACAAACGTGGATGCCATCTCAGAAGTACTCTCCCCACAGACGGCGCCAAAATGTTTCGGGGTTTTCTGATGTCCTGCGGGAGAGTTACAACACCGAGACTGGAATCGGACGCTTGTACCTGCAAAACAAACGAAGACTCCTTGTGGTAGGAGCTCCGCCTCCAACGGTCAAGTTAGTACCTGATTAAGGAGTAATAAGTGCGGAAATAAAGATGATTAGGTCCCTCTAGGTGAGAGTGTTTAATGTGAGTAATCTCTGTTATTCGAGTTCTCTTTCGTATCTCCCTCTCTTAATGAGGATTAAGAGAGGTATTTATAGCCTCGAGAAGCGTGCCAGTCTTAGGTTTAGGGTAAACCTAGGGCTGACTGGGCCTCATAACAGGATTGGGCCTTGGTGGCCGGGTTTTCCCATTTGGCATGGGTGGACACGTGGCGTGTCTCAACTGGTCCGTAGAGGACATATCTGTGACTGACACGTGGCAGGCTCCTATTGGCCCACATGGAGGACACATGGCGGAACCTGGTTGGTCCACTTGTCAGACGGCGATTGGTGGATAAAAATCCCCTAATCAAGACGTACATTGACTAGCAGTGTCATAGAAACATGCATGTACGAACTTGGTTTCAAATAGTGTCTATATTCTTAGAAGATCAACAAGAAAAATGAACTAAGTTTTCTTAATTGCCACATTTTAAAAAATTATTCGCTACTAATGCCATTTTACAATAACCAAATAAATACAAGAATAATAATGTGTGTAAGTCTCTTACTTTGACAAAAATTATCCCGAATTAAATTTATCTTTAGATCTTCTGATCTCATAATCATCCCTACTTCAATTATACAACAATAATCTAAAATTTTTGGAGGACCATATAAAATAAATTGAAAGTAGTATAAAAAGTGTGGACAATTATATCGTCGGTTTCAAGTTTAGTTCAAATTAATCGTAGCCAATAAGCTAACATATTATAAACAACAGACCATATGTCTGCAAAAACACCTAATAAGTATAATACTATTATTACCAATAAATCTTTTAAAAACAAAAACTACCATAATTAGTTAGTTATGGCCTGGCTGCTATTAGTATTAGCAAATTTTTTAATGTATTAGGTGCTATTATCAAATTGTTGAAGAGACATTGACCAATAATATCATAGAAAAAAGACCAATTATAATAACAATAGTGAGTTGTATAGTGTCATATTAGCTAGAATTATTAGTATATTAATCACTAGTAGAACTTAATAATAACCACTTGATATGACAAACGTGATAATTATCAATATGTATGCAACTGCAACTTCTTTTTAAGTGCAATCTTTCGTATGTATGGCCCCATTTTCAAATAATAAGACATATTTTAGGGTCTAATCAAACTCATGAATGTATTTACGTGGTTTTGTGGAGCCTTTCATGGGAAACACAATATCTTGTTTTTACTTCGAGTACTAATTTGTCCAATATAACTTAAACAACTTGTCATAATGTCATTAATTCTCAAATGCAAATTAGTGCTAATAATAATTGACCAGTTGACTACTAATGTGTTTAATGTCACTGCTTAATGCACTTAATGAGCTCAAAAAAGACATTATATTGTGCATGAAGCTTTTTTTCCCCTACTCTAGTAAGAAAGAAGTGGTTTTTTTTTTTTGGGGTGCGTATTGTGTGCGTGCGCAAGTCCACAAAAGAGTGGCAAGCCCCGATAATAAGAGACAAAAATTAAACAACTAAATATAATGTATTGTTAAGCCTATAGTGTATAGCTAATGGGCCTAGGTTATCGACCCTAATATCTTGTTAGGTTGTATATATATACTTGCTCATACAGTAATACAACTAAGGAAAATCAATTCCTGACATGGTATCGCAGCCTCTAAATTTTTCCCTAATTATTTTTTTTTCTAAACCCTAAAAAAAAAAAAATACTCTTCTCTAATACTTGATCAACAATGGAGGATAAAGGCAAGATTGGTTCTTTTTCCCCTATCTACAATCAACAAAGTAATTTGACGTATGATAATTCTCTATCGAAGCGACATGATAAGTCGACTTTGTACTGTACCCACTGTCATCGATTTGGTCACGATTATGCCGCTTGCTTTTTGGTCCATGGCTACCCCGATTGGTGGCTCGAAAAATACGGCAACCAAGGGAGCGTTTCTACCTCTACTATCGGTGCCTTGTCCACTACTTCTTCTATTGTCGCTGCTAACGCACCGCCTGCTGCTGCCCTTGCTCATGCTACGACAGCAACTCACACTACTCACACCACCAATTGTTCGCCAGACATGAAGATTGGTGATTATTTTTCTTTGTCTTGGATTATTGATATATACGGGTGCCTCTTATCATGTAACGGGTGATGAGTCCACTCTCCTAGATATTCAATCCATTCTACCATGCCCTGTTGGTATTCCCGGTGGTGCTCACGTAGTCGCTACAAAGGAGGGTCGTGTTTTCTTGGCGGATGGAATTATTTTGAACACGTCTTATTTGTTCCTAAATTAAATTGCAATTTGATATCGGTGTCTAAATTGATTGATGACACTCACTATTATGTACGATTCACTAATTCTTTATGTGCTATACAAGATCAAAATTCGGGAAGCCTGATTGAAGGAGGTGAACGAATAGGTGGACTCTACTATTTTCGGCGTCTTCCAATAGTATGTGCGGTCACGGGTCTAGAGGTCTTTACATTTGAGTTGTGACATCGACGTTTGGGGCATCCGTCGGAAAAGAATTGTCGAGTTACTCCCTGCTATTAGAGGTAGTTCTAGTAGTAAATATTTACATAGGGCATGTGAAATTTGTCCTCAAGTTAAACAAACCCGGGATAGCTTTCCTTTAAGCGATAGTCGTGCTAGTTGAATTTTTGAAGTGATACATTATGATCTGTGGGGGTCGTATAAAACTCCGTCTACTTGTGGTACACACTATTTTCTCACTATTGTCGATGATTTTTCTAGGGGTGTTTGGGTATATTTTTTGAATGACAAAATCGAGGTCTATTCTTCTTTTTGCTCATTCTTTGCTATGATTAAAACTCAATTTAATGTGTCTATGAAGTGTGTCCAGAGTGACAATGGTACGGAATTTAAACACATGCTTCCCTACTTTGATAAACATGGCATTTTATTTCAAACTTCTTGTGTTGGTACTCCACAACAAAATGGCCGGGTTGAGCGTAAATACCAACATATATTAAATGTGGGTCGTGCACTAATGTTTCAAGGCAATTTGCCGATTAATTTGTGGGGTGAATGTGTTCTTGGGGCGGTATATTTGATTAATCGTACTCCTCCCGTTTACTAGATAATAAATCACCGTATGAGGTCTTATTTGGCAAATTAAAGAACCTACTTTTGATGAAATGCGAGTTTCGGTTGTCTTTGTTTTGCTCATAATCAAAAGGCTAAGGGTGATAATATAAGTTTGCACCTAGGAGTAGGAGTATGTGTTTGTGGGATACCCTCATGGTAAGAAGGTTGGAAGTTATATGATTTAGAAACAGGTGAAATCTTTGTCTCACGTGATGTCAAGTTTTGTGAGGATGAATTTCCGTTTGTGATTAATGGTGGTTCGGATAATTCTAATGTGGGTAATGATCGACGAAGTGTCCCATGACAATAATGAGGTTGATACTGATTTTTTGGATGACTTGGAGCTAGGTTTAGAGGTTGGTGAGGCTTCTCTTGAGCCCGGTTCTTCAGACAGTCATGGTGGCAGCCCACCCCCCCCCCCCCATTTCACCTATTACTGCTACTACTGTTACCTCTATTGCTGCCACTGCTCCGCCTACTGCTACTGCTCCTGCTAATGCTATTGCCGTTGCATCTTCCTCTAATGTTGCTACTGCATCTCACTACTAGAAATAGGCCGATTTCCGATGGACTATTTCCGACGAACACGTAATTCCATCGGAAAAGTCAGAAATTCAAACCGATTTTCATTTTGTCGGATATGCCGTCGGAAATTTCTGACGGAATAAAAATCTGTTGGAATATAAGGGTTTTTATTGACAGAATTAAAATCCGTAGGAAGATTCCGACGGAAATATAATTCGTCAGAATATTCCGACGAAATATTCCATCGGAAAATTACATTTCCGACATAATTAAAATCCGTCGGAAGATTTCAACGGAATTAAAATCTGTCGGAATTTAATAATATAAAAAAATCAAACCCTAAGAAGAAACCTATTCTCTCTCCTTCTCATTTCTCTTTCTCTCTCCTTCTCTTCCTCCTGTTTCTCTTCTCTTTTCTCTCTCCTCTCCTCCGTCTCTCTTCTCTTTCTCTCTCCTCTCCTCTCCTCTTTCCTCTTCTCTTCCTCTATGACCTCCTCTCCTCCTTCATTCTCTCTCCTCCGCCCACTCGATCTTTCTCTCTCTCCTCCGCCCACTCTTTCTCTCTCTTCTCCTTCTCCTTCCTTCTCCTTCTTCGTCCTCTTTCCTCTTCTCCTTCCTTCTCCTTCTTCGTCCTCTTCGACCACCGCACCGACACCAACAACCAAAGACACCAGCAGCACCGACAACCAACAACCACAGCCGCAACAACACCACTGCGCGAGCATCTCAAGGTTTCCACAACAACACCACCGTTGCGAAACAACGGCTACCGTCGCAACAACACCAAGGTTTTTTTGTAGATCTAGTTTTAGTTAAGGTTAAATTGTAGATCTTGTTTTGTTTTTGAACCTTTATGATTATAGTTAATTATTTTTGTAATTGTAATTGTAGTTTATAAATTTATTAGATTTTTGTAATGATAATAGTGAATTGTCTTTTTTTTTTTAATTGAAATTCAGATCAAATATGCATATCTACTGGTTTAGATCTTGTTTTTGTGGTAATTTATGTTTCGAATTTTACGCTTTTAATTTTTTCGATTTGGTAACTTTTTCTTTTTTTTTTTTTTTTCTGGGTGGGTGGGTTAGAGGGTTGGTTAGGTGGGGTGGTGGTGGCTCGACAGGGTGGGGTTAGGTGGGGGTCTAGTCAGGGGTGGGTGGGGGAGATTGGTCTGGGTGGGGGAGGTTTGGACATGGTGGATCTGGGTGGGGTAAGGGTTAGGGGTGGGGCTGGTTTTTTTTATTTTATTGACTCGTCCGACGGAAATTTCCGTCGGAAACCTCACCAACTCCGACGGAAATTTTCGTTGGAAAATTACGACAGAATTTCAATTAAAGTCAAAACAGGGCCGACAGAAATAAATCCGTCGAAAACTAGCCTTCCAACGGAAATTATGTCGGAATAGGTCGAATTTCCTACAAAGGGTTTTGCGACAGACTGATTCCGAAGGACTTCCGTCAGAAGGCTAGTTTCCGACGGAATTTCCGATGTTTCCGACGTATTTTTTCCGTCGGAATTAAGCTGTTTTCTTGTAGTGTCTTCTTTCGATGCTGCCACTGCCTCTGCTGCAACGTCCGCTACTGCTGCTAGTAGGCTGGAAGTGTTGCCCGCAGCCAACCCCCGATACCTACAACTGTTGTCTCTGCTTCTGCCAGCACTACGGACAGCAGCCTTGTGGCTGATTCGAGCCTCTCTTCTTCCTCTTCTCTTGATATGGGTCTTGGTCAACGCCAACGACATCTTCCGGGTTAGCATCGTGATTATGTCGCACATACTATTCTCTTTCGAGTCCATCTATCTTTACATGTTCACCGTCTACTCCATGCTCCTCAGGTACTCCTTATCCTTTAGCACACTTTGTGAATTGTGATAAATTTTCTATGCGACACCGTGTATTTATTGCAGCTGTAGACAAGGCAATTGAGCCTCGTAATTTCAAAGAGGCACCGAAACATGAGGGGTGGAGAAAGGCTATGCAAAAAGAAATCTCTACCTTGGAAGATAATGAAACTTGGGTAATGGAAGAATTACCTCCGAGGAAAAAGGCTCTCGGGTGCAGATAGAGCTGGGCACAGGCCGGGGTGGCCCGCGTGCCGCTCGGCACGGCCCGCCCTTCGACTGGGCACGGCACGGCCCGGGTGGTGGCCCGACACGACACGGTGGCCCGCCGGCGTGCCGTGGGCCGTGCCACGGACAAGAGTTGCACTTTTCGGCACGGCACGGCACGAGTCCGCCCCTTGGCCCGCCCAGGCACGCCCTAAATGTATATATATATACACACACACACACACACAGACACACACACACACACACACACACACACACACACACACACATATATATATATATACACATATATATATATATATACATATAGCAGGCCTGGCGGGCTGGGCATGGCACGAGCTTGCCAGGCACGAGGGCCGTGCCAGGCCGTGTGCTGGCCTGTAAAAATGGCCGGCACAGCACGGCACGAGGTTTTGGGCACGGAGGCACGACCGGCACGGCACGCCGTTGATCGTGGCCCGCCAGGCACGGCCCGCGGCAGCACGGCACGGCACGATGCCCAGGTTTAGGTGCAGATGGGTTTACAAGGTGAAACATAATTTAGATGGCACAATTGAAAGATTGAAAGCTCGCCTTGTTATATTTGGCAACCATTAGGTTGAGGGTATCGATTATAATGAGACATTTGCTCCCGTAGCTAAAATGGTCACCGTTCGTGCTTTCTTAGTTGTTGCTGCTACGAAGAATTAGGAATTGCATCAAATAGATGTTGATAATGCCTTTCTTAATGACGAAGTCTATATGAAGCCTCCACCTGGATTTCATGGTTCTCAACCTGGCATGGTATGTCGCCTACGAAGTCTTTGTATGGCCTTAGACAAGCACCCCGTTGTTGGTTTGCCAAATTGTCTAGCTCACTCAAAAGGTACGGTTTCATACAGTCGTACTCTGATTATTCTCTATTCACTCTGAATTCATCTCAGTGTCCTTGTGTATGTTGATGATTTGATTATTTCGGGGAATAACTCTTCTACAATTTCTACATTCAATCATACTTGAGTGACTGTTTTCATATGAAAGATTTGGGTGTTTTGAAGTATTTTCTTAGTATTAAGGTTGCACGAAATCTAGAAGGCTTATTTTTATGTCAACGGAAATACATCCTTGATATTATTGCAGAGTCTGGTTTGTTAGGGGCAAGGCTGGCTGGTACTCTAATTGAGCAGAATCATACTCTGGCGAAATCGGAGACATCTCTTATTGATGACCCCGATATGTATCGCCATCTTGCTGGTTGTTTGATTTATTTGTCTTTCACTAGACCTGATTTGGCTTATACAGTTCATATCTTATCTCAATTTATGCAACAACCCCGTCAAGATCATTGGGAGGCAGCATTTCCTACAGTACGCTACTTGAAAGGTTGTCCGAGCCAAAGGATCCTTTTGAGTTCAGATTGCGATTTACATTTACCAGGTTGGTGTGACTCGGATTAGGCTAGTTGTCCTTTGACGAGACGGTCGATTTCTGGTTGGTTGGTGTTTCTTGGCGGTTCTCCGATTTCTTGGAAGACCAAGAAACAACATACTGTCTCTAAGTCTTCTGCAGAGGCAGAGTATCGTTCAATGTTGGCAATTACTTCTGAGTTGAAATGGTTGAAGGCGCTACTTGATAGTTTGGGAGTCTCGCATCCCCGTGCGATGAGCTTGTTTTGTGATAGTCAGTCAGCGTTATATATTGCGCAGACAGCTGATCAACTTGCAAATATATTTACTAAGGCTTTAAGCAAAAACCAATTTTTGTATTTACTTAGCAAGTTGGGCATTTGTGATTTGCATGCTCCAACTTGAGGGGGGGATGTTAAGCCTATAGTGTATAGATAATGGGCCTAGGTTGGCCCTAATCTCTTGTTAGGTTGTATATAAATACTTGCTCATACAGTAATACAACTAAGGAAAATCAATTCCTGACACGTATCACTCTTCTATAGAGAAATATTGTAATCCCTTATCGAGTAGCATGGAAGTACCATACCCTCTCCCTCTTGAACAAATCTTACTCTGCCTTGATTGTCTATGTTCATTCCACTTTGACTATATTTGTCTCACAAAAATATTCTAGATAAAAACAAAGAGTGTTAGAGAGAGTATTAGCAACCAGCCTATCGTCTCAGCAAACAATATTCCACTCTGACTATATTTGTCTCACAAAAACTATTCTAGATAAAAACAAAAAGTATTCTCTTTATATTCTTCACAATAGTGTAAAAAAAAATTACGGCATTGGATACTTTGTGTTGTCCAAATTTAGCTTTACAAGATTCTGCTGAAGTAAAAAGAAGCACTTCATTTATGTGTGGGTGATATTTAAGGTTGGAACGTAATCATTTTATTTAGGAAATCTTAATCTCGGGTTCTAATGATTGCTTTTAGAAAAGGAAAGTCAATGGACCTTAGCATTTTATGGTAACTATTTGTTAATTACTCCGTATGTTGATTAACAATTGAAATAGTAATGTCTGAAATATGTGTTGCAAGATGAAATTGAATCATGTGTACTGTGTAGAAGCCTAGAAGGTGAACAATGACACGCCAAAACTTTTGATGATTGGCTATGTAAAAAACTTGAAGAGTACTCGGACGGTAATGAGAGTAAATTTATACGGAAATTTATTTAATATGAAGTACGGATCACTTTTTATAAGTGTATATAATAGAGTAATATTTATAAAATTTAATGTTATTTGTGTCTACACATTAGTAGGTTTCTAATGCCTTTTTTATTTTATTTTATTTTATTTTTACCTTTATACAAAAATATTTTATCTACACACTTAATTTTTCAGATGTTCTTCATAAATTTACAGTATTCTCAACTAAAATAGTATATTCGGTAATAAAAAAAACTCGACCTTAATTTTTTAAAATTTACTTTAAGGTAAAGAGACAAATCCTGACAAAACCTCACAACCCATGTTATTAGGGTTGAACTATGTGTTTCTAAGGTTTGAAATGTACATTTTACTATAAGACTATAATATTTAGTATTACAGAGTAAACAGTATTCTTCAACATGGTGATTAATGATGCTTCATATTTCATACTGCTAATCTACTATGTGACAGAATCACATGCTTAATATAAATATTTGAACTTAGTTGTATGATCGACTTGTATCAGTGGATACAGATATGTTTATACGGAGTATTACAATATGCTTGAAATCTACCAACTAAAATGAGAAAGACGACAATAATATTGATTGATATAGTAATTCGTGTTGCACGATAATTTCCTGTGAACAGTGACCACTTACCCTTAACTTTTTATAATTGACAAAATGCAATGTTTTTGTATCATTTATTTCCAAATGAAGTGTATATCTCTTATTTTAAACAAAAATATGCGGGTGATCTTTACTAAAATTGGGTTTCCTCATTAATAAATTAATTCCGCCCCTCAAAATACGATGTTTGCACAACTTAGCACATTTGCTAGGAGAGGGTAAGAGATTCTACACGGGATTCGACCTTGTGACCAGAAAGTTACAAAGTAAATCCTCAATCTATGTTAATTTTAACGATTAAGTATTTACAAAGTACCCGTTAGCATAACTGGTTTAGTTTTGGGCGTGTGAATACCCAAGATTCCGAATCAAATCTCGCATGCTACCATTTTACCTAGAGAGCAAAAGCAAAGTTATTAAACAAAAGTTGTTCAGACCAATCTTACCAATGTGAAAACCAGAACCGTACTCTTGCCTTTCAAGCTAGTTACAAATAATAGCACAAGGACATTGAAAATATGATGTGTTCGTTCCAAATTATGCGCTAGTTGCGAATATAAGACTCAAGGGAGGTAGTCCTATGCGACATTTGTTCAAACCAATATGAAAGCTAGAAACGAATGTTTGCTTTTCAAGATTATCATAAGTAATAGCATGATATAATAATGTCATCCGAGGGAGCATTGCTCATCATCCTGCAGAAGTGGGGACTGATGCTGTTCGATGATTGTCGTGTAGAGGGAAGCAAGTTCGATAACGGGCTGTGAGGAGTAGAAGGCAGCAACGACGTAATGTAGCATGGCATTCCCCTGTCATCAGAAATGTCAGAGCCTTGTAGAAAGTGCTGTTTTTGGCTAGGAAGGTGTATGTAGTATGGAGGCGGTGATTAAAGACTACTTGGGTAATGTGTACTGATTTGTGGGCATACTCAGCTCGCCAAGTAAGTTGTATAAGCAGAGTACCAGTGTAACGAAGGCAAAAGTGATGGCGTTTGGGCTCGAAATGGCGCTTCAATGCAAATGCAAACAGTGAGGGCTAGAGATAGACTGCCTGGAGGGTTAGAGATAGTAAAGAAGGACGATTGTCTGATGGATAGGTTAATTTACAAGCCTGTTAAATAGTTTGATGTTCTAATGTAAAAAGAACATGACATTTAGATGTTGGAAGAATCTAAAATAACCCTTAAAAAAAAATGGAAAGATGCAATGTCTGCAGGTTTCAC
Source organism: Chenopodium quinoa (assembly GCF_001683475.1). NCBI lineage: Eukaryota > Viridiplantae > Streptophyta > Magnoliopsida > Caryophyllales > Amaranthaceae > Chenopodium > Chenopodium quinoa. The sequence goes on from NW_018743175.1 coordinate 1,426,398, forward strand.
AATAAATTATCTTGACACCATCTCATAGAAGAGTTTGCCAAGAACAAGAGAACCAAATATTTCTTTATGAATTTAATTACACGTAATTTTAACTGTCTAAGCAACAAATTAGAATAGGCAACATGTCAATATATTGCAGCACCTTTCCCCTTCTCTAGTATGTTCCTTTTTCTTTGTTATTCAGGAACTTTATTACCCTATTCTTGACCTTTAATTTTCACATACAACAACACAGGATCCCTTTTAGAGCCGGGAACTCCGGACCTGTCGCTTCAGAATAGGTCGAACATACTCATGGAAACCTTCAGGGACAGCTGATTCATTGAAAGGATCCTTCCATGCTTCTTCATAGAGCTTTGGATACACGTTCCCATCGTACCGCCCCAAGACTGAACCAAGGAAGTGATCCGTGTAGTTGAATGCATCAACAAGAGCAATTGCATTTGGACGTACCTGTGAAGCCAGCCAGCCATGGATGTTAGCAGATAGACGCGAGAGTAATACAGCTTGAATAAAACTATAATGTATCAAATACCTTGGAAAATAAAGATCTGAGGAGATCATTTGCAAGGGAAGCTTGCTTAGGTTTGATGCAACCAGTGGACAGGAAATCCCCAAGATGCTTTCCCAGGATTGAAAGTGCATAGATACCACAGAGTGCTTGCAACTGTTCTTTCACTCCTTCCCCAGTTATGTCTTGCTTCAATTTCTCAATGAACCTTACAGTGCAGAAATAAAGTGAGAAGAATCAATATGAAACTTAACAAATAATGCATATTTAAAAAACAAAAACATTAGTCAAGCGCTTAAAATTATCTCACCAATGGGACCTAATTCATGTTCTCGTCGAACCAATTTTACAGATTATTACCCTACCTTTGCCCATATATGGACCATTTGTTGCATTTATTAGCTTGAAATATATAATTGTAGAGTATCTTAGCCATTGCTTCATAAATATGATTGCTATGCTGAGGGACAGAGGTGGTTAAGATATATCAACTTAAGTTCAAAAAGAAGATAGGTGTGATAGTTAATACTATTATATCATCACTAGTTCACTAATACCCAGATATAGGCGATTATGATAGTCTTGCAAGTCTAGAATAAATAAAAATTAAACAAAAAAAATATTATTACAGTTGCAAAAGGAGAGGACTCGGGAAAATGAGCGTGGTTTGCTTACTTTGAAACCACTATAAGCTGGCAGTGAGCCACAGAAGCTCCCACAAGATCAGCTGAGAGTTCTAGAAAGCCTGAAAGAAGAAAATTATGGCAAATTAAAATGATGTACTTTGTTTTCAACCAAATGTTAAAAAAAAGGTGTTAAAAAGGTTTGTGTCCCCCAACTTTATCATGCCTGAAAGTTGCCAACATCCAGATAGAGAAGGAAAAAAACAAAGAATAAATTACCTTCTTCTGGGTCTGAATATTGGCTTAAATTTCCAAAAAACCCAAACCACCTTCCATGATTCCCTGACAAACACAAGTAAAAACACCTAGTCTACTATTGATAAATTACCTTCTTCTGGGTTTGAATATTGGCTTAAATTTTTAGCACAAGCAACAGACATTCTAACTGATCGTGCTTCAAAAGCCTCTAGTACTACATCAGGGTTCAACCAATCTTCAGCTGCATGACAACAAATATTTAAACAGCCATCAACAAATCAGTAAGACATTGGTCTCATAAAATAGCATCATCAACCATATGAAATGAGCACATAAGTTTGCTTAATTTGTCAGATCTCCAAAGACATTACTGTATTAAAAGCAAAGGAACTTGAGTTGAGTGTGAGGATAAGATATGAACATCAAACCTTTCTGAGCACTACACTGGGATTGCAACAGATGTTCTGCCCTCCCCATGTATTCCATTGTTCCAACAGGCAGTTTACCAGATCCCAGTTGAGATACAGTCTTCATGAGAATACGAGCAACCTGAAGGAAGGGTAAAATAAAAAGATGTCAAATCAACATTACAAAAAGTAAGTCCTATTTGGTAACTCCAAGCCCCTAGATTTCGAAGCAACATGAAATTCTTCACTCAATTTCTTTTGTCAAGTTTAGGAAAGGCTAATAAGCTATCTACGTCTGTAACAATCAAATAGGTGAAGAATTTGTATTAACAAGCAAAGCAGAACGTAACTACTGCAACCACCAGACCTGCCAGTGCCTCAATATCAATATGATTGTTAACACTACCCTAATTTCTACACAGAGGCACAGAGGATTGCACTTCTAGCCCCTTGGAGCAATAAGAGGCTTCTTATACGCAACTTATACAGTCAGAAAAGCAAGCCAATACCTGTGTCGATATAATACAAGTGGTTCATTATTGATTTTTGTACCTATCATATAAATGTATTAAAAATGTCAAAAGATGATATACTTCCCGAGGAACCCCTAATTTAATCAAACTATTACTTCCTCTGTCCCATTTTACATGATGCATTTCCATTAGATATGCCTCAAATTATTTGAAAAGAGCCAAGAAGACAAAGCCAAGTAAACATATTTCAATATTTTCCATCTTGAGATTTGAGAATAAAACTTGGCAGATTATTTCCGTAACAAAGCTTGTTCAAGAAGATTAACTAAGCTTTATTTTTCTATTACATTCTTAAACTTCTGCAAAAGAGATATCATCAAGTAAAATGGAGCGGAGGGGATAGAATACTTATATAATTATGTCCCCTCACCCAAAAGGTAAAAGGGATTGCAGGAGTAAAAATGTGAAAAAGGGAGTAATTGTAAAGACTCTTAGTTAGCCATCTATACCTGAGTTTGAGCAAAAGTGTGTGTGTGTGCGTGCACATGAGAGAGAGAGAGAGAGAAAAAGACATCATTACCTGCAAAAGCAAAACAACATTGTCACCTTCATAAGTACAAGCAGGAACATAGACAGCAAATAACTCAGGGAGCCCACTGCTACAGAGATAGCCATGCCCTCCACATAGTTTTCGGCATTCTTCAATAGCATCCTGGATCAAAAAAATGCATATGAAGAGAATCAACAAATTATAATCAGCAAGGGTTTGTCCATAACATAATAGCTGACAGTAGTTTCAACAGGGTTTCAAAACAAATTCAATATCAGAATATGCAGTGATGCAAACATAGCACTTGATTTCAACTTTTTGAATCCATAATTTGCTGAAGATGCACCAAATGATTAAGCAAACTGCTTTCACCATTTGACACCATGTATTTGGAAAATAATAGATTCAATATCAGAATGAAAGCAAGGTTTGTGATCTATGCTACCAAACTCATCTGCAAAGTCAAGTTCTTGATTATCCAATCAACAAGGTATAACATACGAGCATACGATACAAGCATATCAAAACTTTTACAGCTAAACACGAAAGAAAGTATAATTGCACAAAGGCAAGCAGGATGCAGCAACTAAGACATGGACAGATCATATACTCATATGTTAGTGTTGTTACAGTGATGTTACCATTAACACTCAATAAAATTTAAAATATACAGATTATCACATACAGCAGTTACTGATGTTGTCAAGGACTTCAATCCTGCAGTGCAAGCATGGGCCTCAGGCAGTGTAGAGAAATCATTGGCTTGCAATCTCTCAGTCACGTCGTTGTAGAGCCACTTCAGCCAGTCTCCGACAATTCTAAAAGCATAAGCTGTAGCCAGCAACGGAAAGAGCCTACTCTGCTGGGTTTTGTAATCAATAACCTACAATGAACAAAGCATGCATATGATTTTATGTAACAAGCAAAACAATAAAAAATAGTGTCTATTGGTTCATCAACTTACATTTTTAATAAGGTCCACTCTATAAGAGTTCAGAGTTAACTAAAACTTGACAAGCAATATCAGAACCAACAACAAAACACAAACCCAAAATATAAAAACTCGTCTATGGTAGCTCACTTAAAATAAGTAACTCGGAGAATTACTAAAAAAAAAACAGAACATATTCTCTGTAAATTTAAGTTTAAAATATCTCTTTACAGAAAAACCTCATACAGGGGAAAAAGGAAGAAAAAAAATCAGATGTTTGACTGTCATGTATCTCTTAATACCTGAGTCTCACGTCCATTCTCAGAACCAAACTGTCGACGAACAGCACTATACCTTGTGGCAATACAAACTGCTTTTGATAGAGCCCGTGAAGCATCATACACAATTGTTTGCCGAACGTAAACCATGGTACCATAAATTAGCTGCCGAGGGACATCAGACTTCACAACATCTCCTTCCCTTGTCACCTGCAATACACTGGGGCCATGCAAAGCAGAATCAGAATAGCAAATCCAGCATTATGTGACCAAAATTTCTTAGCTGTTGTTAATCCACCATCATATCATTCTTACAGACATATAACTAGGAAATAACTCAAAACATAGGCCCTTTTCTAAAATCAATACCGGTCAAAATCATTGAGATTCAATTTGGAATTTACACAAGTGACATACAGAATGTCATTATAAAAATGAATATGGCATTCATAGTTTTTTATCAGCATCTTCCTTTGAAGAGCCAAATCTTAATAACAGACTTGTTTCTCTCTCTTATCCTGCAAGCACTCAAATTCCCAATCAATATCTCTTTCATCCATTACCAAAATATCCTTATTTGCATTGCCCATAGACCGCAAAAATCCATATCTAATTCCAATTCCAAAACCACACGAAATACTGCAAGCTTCCATCTCATATCATCCAAAATTTTATTGCATGAATCTTTCTCAGGAGAGGTCCAATGAAGCTTAAAAGTGGACATTTTATCTTAAAATCCAGGATTTGAATTTGAAAGATCTCCCAAATTTAAACTTTGACGTTAAGATCCCTCAGGGTTCAAGAAGGTAAAAACTAAGCAAACTCAAGGCATATCTTGGTGAAAAGGGGAATTAATAATAGTTGAGGCCCTTGAGGGTTTTTTTTTTTTTTTTACTTTTACTCCTTTTTTATCCCATCCAAACAAGAAGCTATTGCTTCACAACTAGCTAATTAATGTTCAACTACATCAGTATACAATCAAATGTAAAATCATGTCTGCATATCAAAGACAAAGTCCGCAATATATAACCAGAGATGGCACAGAAATTAATTTTAATTAAGTTATATTACTTCAAATAAGGTACCATGAAAAGAAACACCTAACTTTGGAAGTATCATCATAATGACTAGTAAAAATGGGAATAAATATAATTATAATCGTATCAATAAAAAGTGTAAGTAAAGCACAAGATAGGATAGATTTTGAAAAGCCAAGAACGAACCGCATGAGCATTTGATCTCTAGGAATGCGCACTTTGTCAAATCGCAAGACTCCATTGTCCATTGTGTTATAAGCTCCATTTCCAAATTTCATCCCAATATCACCAACAGTGATACCGGGCAAAGGCAAGTGATCCTCCAAGCTTCGCAGTTGTACAATGAAACCTTGAAGGACAAAAAACTTGAACAAGGTAAATATCGTTGGCATAACTAAAATTGTTATGACCATGAAATGCATTAACACTTTTGGTTCATGTAGCCGACCCCACTTATGGGATTAAGGCTTTGATAGATTGATTGATTGGTTGATGAAATGCATTAACAAAAACAAGTGAGAGAGGGTTACTCTCATCTGATAGTTACCGTGAACCCCATGTTCCTTCCCATCTGTCATTAAGCGAGCATAAACAACTGCATGTGTGGAAATTTTTCCCAAGCCACCAGGCCACCACTGCAAAGTCAGCACAAGCACCAAATTCATTAATTTTCAGCGTAAAGATTGGATTAACAGAACTCTGTGATGGGTTCATCATCCAGATTCCAATTGGAAGTTTTCCAAATTTTGGAAGTATAAGAAAAGCTGAGAAGAAATCATACAGAGATTTGAAAATCCTTAAAAGTTAAGAAATATGGAAAAAAAAACATTCAAATACTGGGAAAAATTATTCACTAACTTTGCTAGATGTCAACGTTGGACTATGTATCACAAATTCATCCGTCTCAGGATCAAATGTGGCAGTGGTTTCAAGCCCTTGAACATTGGAGCCATGACCAAGTTCAGTTTGAGCATAACACCCTATAATTTGCATCCTATAAGCCAATGGGAGCCACTTGCGCTGCTGCTCCTCTGTGCCTTGTCCTTTGATAGCAGGAACAAACATACCCTAGGCATAAAATTCATAATAAGATTATTGTTAGCAGAATTTAAACAATCAAACAATCAAAATTAAAAAAGAAAAGGAACAATTTAGATCCAAACATAAACGTAAGCAAGCATAACCACACAGGAACCAAAAAGAATATCATCACCAAAAAAAAGTTGAAAAATTTACCCAATGAAGATCTGTATAAGCAGGCTCATCAACAAAGAACCTTAATTGACTAGCTTCCTCTTCTGCAATAGTAACAATATGTTAACCTCTTAACTATAACAATATAACTATGGAGTCTATGCCCTACGGTCTACCAGAAACAAAAGAAAAATACAGTGCATATTATTGCAACTAGCAAACAAGACCCGAAACATACCAGTCAATTTTAGTTCAATGATTCTCTTCCAAGCATGATTCGCTTTTCTTAGTGTGTTCTTAAATAGCTCCTTCCTTTCTAGCCTAACTCTATCATCCTTCTTAAATTCCTGCAAAACCAAACAAGACAGAGCTCACCATCATAAACTATATTGGCAACCATTAGCCTCGTCGATTCGCCAACAATTTTGACATAGCTGTCGCATGTAGGAGCAATGTATCTTTGCTAAACATATCTATAATCAACTACCAACTCAGTATACGATCAAAACAAATAGTCCAGTACCTAATTCAAGGCTAACTCGACCATATATTGCACATTAATGTCATTATTTCAGCCTTTTTTTTCTTTTTTTTGAGGAATAATTATTTCAGCTTAAAATTGCAACTTTAGTTTCCAGAATTCTATTCATCTAAACTGATCAACCATTCCATAAATTTATTCACGCAAAACAATTGAGACAAAACAAATCTGATGTAATCAAAATATAATACAATTCTTTAAGTACAAAAATCAAAATTTCGATGAATACAAAGCAAAAAAAAAAAAAAAATCAAAATTCAGCTTGTTTCTTTCATTAATCAAAACATTGAGGAGAGAGAAAAACATACAGGATCACTAGCAACAAGACGAGCCATACGATCAGCAATTTGAAATCGATGTTGATTACCAGCCCATAGGATCTTCATTGCATTAACATCAAATTGAGCCTTCTTCCTTTCATCAGCAAGATAATCAACACCACCTTCTAAATCCTCCATTGTTGGATCTTCAATTCAACGAAACCCTAATTTGCGAAAATTGGGAAATTATCTGATAATTATCAAAGAGAAGAGAGAAAATGTAGGAAAAAGATATAAAGAAAGAGTTCGTGAAAAATTAAAACAAGTATAAGAGGTTGAAGATGGGCAGGGTTGGTGGCTGATGCGGTGGACCTCCTAAATTAATAAAGTGGGTACTAGTACTACTAATTATATCATGAGTTCATGACATTATCTTTAATTGGATTGGAAAAGATGTCTATTTTAAAATTATTATTTTTTGAAAATATTTAAGGTCAAATAATTTACACGTGATACTATGACTTGTTTTGCATGTAATAAAAATTATTGTTGTTGATTAAAAAATAAATAAATAAATTGACTTTTTTTTTTTTTTTGTTCCACACGATACATCTTTTGGGTTAATTAGGATTTGAGAAGTTTTGGGTGGTTATATTTCAGTCTCCTCCTAATTGTTGTTGTGAAGGATCGAACACGCAATTCTTCCTATCAAGTGCATCGAAATTGAGAAGTTACATCAAATGTAGTATACTAGTATATATTTATTCTAAGGTTTAGTACATCGAATTTGTTAAAAAAATAGTGTGAAACCGTTTTGTAATGTACCAAGTACAAAGAAATTGAAATACGTATGGATTTAATTGTACTTTTTAATAAACAAATACTTTGTATATGGCTTTTGAATGTTTATTGTAGATAATCATTTCTATATATAGATTAACTAAAATTATTTGAAAATTTTATCAAAAGACATACACTGATACACTTAATTTAATCAGATGAATTTATTCTTTTTAATACAATAATAAAGATGCATATTTTATAAAAAAAATCAGAAAAAGTCAAAACGCTTATTCATAAAATACACTTACAATAAAACTTAGTCTCACTCACAGTCACATGCACTAACTTTTTTTTTTTTTTGAAGGAAAAGATAAAATATCATTAATTGAAAGTCATACGGCATCTACAATAAGCATTATAGAAAAATAAAATACAATCTAAATTAATCAAGTAAAAATCCTCTTTAAAGAAACTATGATGATGAGAAACTAGATCTGACGACGAAGAACAGTTCCCGATTGTTCGCTGAATTATGCAGCCTTTTGTGAGGGAATCCATTTTCTTGACATAGTTTTGGGAGGAAAATTCATTACCTGACCATGTCGATCGCATCCTCAATTCCAACGCCAATTGCAAAATTGTACGAATAACAACCCATGAATCCAATCTTTCAAATAACACCCTAAAAATAAATTCCAATCTTCCATAAGGGAAGAGAAGAAATGCAAACACCAAACTCTCACAAAAGGAGAGAACAAACCCAAAAATTGGGAAGAAAACTCTCATAAAGAGAGAGCAAGGAGAATTATTAATGGCTAAAAACAAAAAACCAAAGGAAATAAAGAAAGAAATGGGGCTTACCATCATCAAAGAGATGATGATGGTAGCCCCTTGCGGTTGCCAAAGATTTTAGGGTTTTTTAGGGTTTTTTTTTGGAGAGGGGGAGAGAGGAAAACTCGTGAGTATCATATAGTCACATGCACTAACTAATCTCCACTTTATTTCTTCCTTGTTGAATTTTTTTTTATTAATAATTGATTCATAAATTAAAAGTCATACGACATCTACAAAGAGATATAAATCTAATATATACATGACTATTGAATCAAATAAAACATCCTTTCTGCATAACTACGATCATTGCTGCAAATTGTACATTCTTCATACCCTCTTCATTGTTTAATTACTCTAAAATCTAGCTTAAATTGAATTCCCAAGTCCTTCTTTCTATTTTGACTTTTTTTTAATACTAAGTAATCACAGCCTAATCATAAAAAGTTTGCACAGATAAATTAAAAGGATGCATCACATTTAATAGCTTAATTAACTTTAAACATATATTGGTAAACTCGATTTCCTCGTATCATATATCGTAAATTATATGCACCATCTCCTTGTATCATAATTGAATTAACTAGCAGCGATCAAGGGTCGACGCCAGCAAGGTTTATTTGCGAAGGACTCAGGGGACAACCTAAGGTGGTTACATCCTCCTGAAGAGAGTTTGGATCACCCATCGGGATTTTTGCGAGCTTCTTTACAAAATGATGACAGGGAAGGTCCTTTTACAATGCCAATACTAGTAAATGGCTCATCATGGAATAAGCATACACATAGATTGGGAATGGGGTGGTGCCCGAAGGCTATAGAGTTTGGTATTCAAGGTGAGTTGGGAGGAGTGGCTTACCGTTTGGCTCAATCGGCTTTACATGCGGAGATGAATGCATGTCTTGAAGGTCTACGATGGGGAGCAATGTATTTACTACAAGATGTCACACTTTATACGGATTCTGTTTCTCTGGTTAAGATACTCAGAGGCGATACAATTACAGATGTCAGTGTTCGATGGACGATGGATAACATTCGCCGAGCTAGTACGACATTTGCATGGTGTAGCATCCACAAGGTTTAGAGAGATCGTGTAGACAAGGCACACATCCTCGCAACCACGGCTAATAATATTTTATTTTCTTTTAATAATGTTGTTTAGTTTGTATTTTTAAGCTTATGTAAAAAAAAAATTTTAAAAATTGTAAAATATGCATGATCTGAACATTCTTCCTGAATGGTCAGCAATCAACTATTTTTGATGTGCGACATTAAGACCACATCTATATCTTATGACAGTTAAGGGTAATAGTGTAATCCTAATGTTAAAAATACGTACTCTCTTCGTGTTTAAATAAATAAAACGTTTTAACTTTCATATAGTTATAGGATGGTTAGTTGAATTTATTAAAATATTAAATAGTAGAGTATAAGTTTGAGGAAATAGAAGTAAGTAAGAAGTTTTTCAGGGACCATTATTTATTAAAAAATAAAAATAATATTATTAAAAAAGTAAAGATAAGTTACTAAAAAAGGAAAATATTTAATTTATTTAAACAAGATCGAAAAGGAATATGTTTTATTTATTTGACAATGGAGGGAATATTGTAATTACAGTTCTTAATGTTGTCGAGGATTATTTACCTTAGAGAACTGAATTTGAGTCTTTTCTCGTGTCTCATAGGTTGTTGGCCTCGGAACGATTGATAGGCACGTACCTGTGTCTCCACTCGTATTAATTTATTTATGATTCTATTGGCAATGTGATAATTAATTCAAAACCTTGACACTCCTATAAATAATGATATGATTGTTGCACAATTATATATTTAACCTACGGATTACACTATTAATGGGTATTAAAGAGCTTGAATGCTTTGATGAATTTGAAGTAGTGTTTATAACTTAAAAAAAATACACATTTTTTAGTACTCCATATATAATACTTTTACGGTTTCTTAATACTCGTAACACTTTTCTTTTCACACTTGCTATTTTACTATTTCAATTGTTAATATCTTTAATTACTAATGTGTAAAAATTATAAAAATTTGATATTATGAAAATATAAATCGAGACAAGTAAAACAAGATCCCACATGACTATATATTTCCTAACCTATAAATCACCAAAGTTAGTCAAAGTGAGATATGTGAATAATGTAAAAGCAAAACTGTTACAAGTAAAAAAACGGAGGAAGTAAGGCTTGTTTAGTTTACAAATTCTTAAATGGACCTGGTTCACACAAATTTATTGTGGACCACTAACATTAGTGATACTATGATTGTTTTATTAATTAAAAAAAAAGGTCACTACATTAAAATAAAGGTTATTATGTTGGAATAAAGGCGATTGTGACATTATAAAAGTTATAAGAGGCTAATTTTTTGGGATATAAACAGAAATAACATTAAAGGTCACACAAGTTTTAATAAAGGTTAATATGTTAAAAAATAAGGATATTGTGTTAAAATTACGGTCACTATGTTCCAAATAACGTTAGTTCTGCGTGTATATAAATCTCAGGTCCACGTAAGAATTCCTGTGTTTAGTTCACCTTATTTTTGCTTATCTAAACTGATTTGACCAAACTTTGACCTTAAATGTACGATAATCTATAAAGGGAAAAAAAATCAAGTGGGGTCTTGTTAGATTCGTAATAATGTGTATTTTATTAATATAATTTTCATAATTTTTTTCATTACGAAACTAAAGATATTTAGCGATAAAAATTGCACATAAAACGATGATCTAATCTGAACTTATTTTTTAAAAAATAAGTTAAACTAAACAAGGCCTAAATCATAAAATAAAAAAACAAAAAAAAAAACAGCAATTTAAATGCAGCTAAAATAAGATATGGTGGGAGAAATCTATGGTATTCTGCAGTACTTATTTTGTTTTTATGTGAACAGTAGAGGGGTTGTGAATTCAATGATGTGGGGAATATGGAAGTAAGAGGAGATAAGTTTGTTAGTGCGTGCATGTTGTAGAAAACAAGATTGCTAATTAATTACTTTTAACTTGCCATTACTATTACTTCATCCGTTTCATATTATTAGTGATATTTATTATTTTAAACGTTTTAATTTGTTGATTACATTTTAATAATTTCTTACGAGTACGTTAAAATTACTATTACTTTTACTCGTTTTTTCTTATATTTACTTACTTTCAATGCAATTATTCATTTATTACAAAATATTTACCTAAATTCAGTATTCTCATTTACCAACTTGAACTTTATAAAGCAAATATTTTTATTTACCAATTTGAAGGACAACTTGAAAGGGCAATGACTAGTCTATCGCAATTTATAGTGGGTTGATGCAAAAGTTTTAAAACGATACATGATCGATATAATGAGCTTTACTGCTTTAGTATGTTCTCTATGTTCGTAACTTGTAAGAATAAGCTTAATCACGTCAATAAATAAATGTTGAGTAACAAGTTGCAATAGAATCCTCAATTAATGATAGAAATTAAATCCAAACTTGAATAATTAATATTCAACTCGATTTGATCTATTTTCACATTTTGTATCAACTAAACGAAGCTTAACCTATAGAAAAGAGAGTACCTTTTAAAATTGAGCTGATTCAAGATAAACTTAGCCTGGCCTATAAAAGGAGAGTACCTTTCAAATATAAGATTTTGGGTTATATCTCTACTAGAGGTGTTAATTCAAAAGTTCAGATCGGATTTGGTTACATCTGTTATTAAATATCCGTATAATAAACACGTGCATGCTACAAATTAACAAAAAAAATGAATGATACAATACAAGTACAATTGATAAAATAATCAATCACACATCTAGATTCCTAAAATCACGGAAATTTTTATTAAGGGAATCAAAATGACGTGGAAAGGTGATCAAATCTAAAAAAAAAAAGACTCCAAGATGTATCTTAAAATGTTTATACCTTTATTTTTATACGCGTAAAAATTTTAAAAACTTGATACTCCTTCTGTCTCATAGTACATGAGATGTGGACTTTTTTTCACTATTCATGCATTAGGTTTGACCATAATTTTTCACTAACATAATAAAAGTATATTTTATCATAAAATATGTTGTTAGATAGATTTTAAGATAAAGTTTCATAATATAATTTTAAAAATAATTTTCATTAAATTTAATTATATAAAACTATGCTTGACTGCGTCATGTATTATGGGACCGAGGGAGCATTATTAAAATATACAATGTAACAAATCCAACAAAATCCCATATATATGAACATATAATCTCTTATAAATTAACGGTAATTTAGAATTAACGTTTTTAAAGTTTGACCCAAATAAGTCAAATGACAACTATATTAAGAGACGAGGGAGTCATTATGAAGAACCTTATATATCCATCTTTTGTAGGGACAAAACAATTCTCTGCTCAAAATTAATATTCCGTTAATGAATGATTCATCATTGTCAAATGTCATGCAATATTAATATACCTTTTTCCTTTTCTTCTTTTTACGAAGTATTACTTTTTAAATACTTTTTACTACGTACTTCTTTATTTGTTTATAAACAAAAACAAAAACAAATAAAGACTATTTTTTCCCTTGTTTATCTGTTTAAATATAAAGACTACTTTTACTAACATTATAAACAAAAATGGTACAACAATGTAATATATTTATATATTGTTGATTATTTCAATACATATTTTCAAATTATATCGCCTATTTAATTATGATTATTTCCTAATTTGTACTCAAATATATCATTGATTAAAAGTATGCATTAACAAGCATGAAAGTGAATTTGTTGCAAGTTGATTTATAAAAGTGATAATTTTAATTAAGAGGCTAGGAATCAACTAGTTTATAAAAGTGATCGATCAATATTACACATTCACTCTACCTCATACAAGTACGTATGTATTAGTTAATTAGTATATACTCGTAGTTACACAATACACATACAATTCAACTTCCATCCCAAAACAAATACTCCGTATAGCAATGGGATTATCGAAAAACATAGGAGCTAGCGGCAGTTCATCCGTCATCATCATGGTGCTTAGCTTGCTTCTCAAATCGAATACGAAAGGGAACTCCATGACTAGGGTTATGAAGGAAGATGACTATATCGTTAATTTGGAGTTTATGGAATTTAACAAACTGAAGCCACTGACCGGCGATGGTGGGCTTCTTATAACCTATAGTTCTTCTGGTGCATAGAAATCGCCATTTCCGGCCACTTTGGTCGTCTACCACCTTAAACTCAAATTTGTGTGGAGGATTGTTAAGGTTTATCGACTGCTTCTCCTCCAGCTGATTCAGATATTTTATTGGACATGACATCTTGTGCTTCACGTCTGTTTTAGTCAACTTCTTTCTACACATCTCCATACCTTCACAATCTATTTTGCATACCATGCATAATAATTATTTAAGTTACGTGTGCATGCATTACAAACTACAATAAAGCTAAGTCATATTGTAATCAATAATCAATTATGTAACAAATTTAATTAGAGACAATAGTATATATTGGTCCGGATGATGTGAATAAATTATACATAATGGATGCAATTTATTTTATTAGGTTAGAATATACGACGGAATATTTTATTACATGGTATATCCGTATATATATGATCCTCCAAAAATAAACCTTTGCAATGTCAGAATCTTCTATGACAAAATTAATTCTTCATTCAAACAATACAGATGCAACAGGCATACAACATATGACATGCAAATTTGCAATTGTAATACAAAGGTACTAAAAAGATAAACTGTAATTAAACTTAGCTTAAGCACTTAATTACCTCTTATCTTGGCTAATTATGCAATAACTTAATTGGCTTCTTCTCACTTAGCTTTCCCTGGTCGTTTTAAGTAAATTTAGTGAAAAAGTAAGCAAGCATTTTAGAACAAATATTCCAAAAATAGCATCTCATATTTATAGAGGGCTAATTTAAACATCAATGTTTGTGCCCTTTTTTTGTTATAAGAAAATAACGTTATTGACAATGATAGACGTGACTTATGTGAGTAAGTCCTTATACTTCATACACTGTAAGTGATCAACTTGGGTTTGTCTAGTCATTTGGCCAATCAAAATTATGCAATGTTGGGTCGGTTCCCTGAAAAAAAAGATAAATTAAAGTAATACGAATATTTAGTTGTCATACATTATTTCTTGCAATTTGATTTCAGTCACATTTGATAGATGTGGATTGTAGATTTACGATAATTTTAGCAATTTATGAGTTTCTTGATTTTACAAATTCTGCTTTACACGTATGTTGAATTTCTACGGATTCTGAATAAGACTTTAAAAGTAACATTAATTAAGTTATTAACCATTCTCACAAAATATATAGTTAAGAGGTTCTTTAATAGCGACAAACATGATACAACTTAGTTTTAGATTTCCAATTTATTATTGAAATTACTTTGAGAACAAAATCATCTCAAGCTACTAATTAAAGTACTCCATAATATACTTGTCTACCTATTGTTTAATAGATTTCATACCCACATCTATTATATATAGTAGCCACGACATCCAAAAATTCTGATCCTATTTTCACACATGTAAATTCACTTCATGTTTATTATACTACGTATATGAGTATCTATAAACAAAGTTAAGACTAATTTTCTAAGGAGGTTTTTTTTTTTTTTTTGGTAAATTTTATTATTGAATGTTTAGCCATTAAGAAATGGAGGTATCACTTAGCTTCTTGAGGTTTACATAATGGTAACTTGGTTTTGAACTTTTTCAAGAAAAGTGAACAATAGAAGACAAAATTAAGTATAAGTGGACAGTAGTATTAAACTATTAACCAATTAGATTCTGTAAATGATAACCATGTGCATGGCAAATATTAAGAATATAAGAATAAGTTAACTATAAATTGACAGCTCATAAAATCTTACATGGACCGAAGATGTTGCGGCGAAGACTTTCAATTCTAACTTACCCAATGAGAAAATTCCCAGCCTGCCAGGCTAGCTTAATCACGTCAGCATTACGCAACATATAATAGCCGTAAATAAAGGTACTATCGTATATATATTATTTTTAACCCTTGAATGCCTATTATTTTGTCATCTTATTTAATTTTTTTGTCATCTTACGTGAATTGTTCTGATCACGCTCTTTTTAATGTGTTTAAAATAAATGGTCCGTTTGATAGGGTGTAAAATATTTTCAATGTAAAATGGTTTTTCATGAAAATCATTTTACAATGGATAACTCATTTTCAAAAAAGTTTTTCGTTGTTTGGTTGAATGGAAAATGATTTTCCATTTTAAGCATTTTTCATTGTTTGGTTGAACTGAAAATTCAATTGTGAGGGAAAATGTTTTCCCTCCACTTGTGATGGAAAATGTTTTCCTTCTAAATTGGGGGAAAAATGTTTTCAATAAGGTGGAAAATCAAGTTTTACACCAAACAAAACAATGTAAAATGAAAAAACACTTTTCAGTGAAAATGTTTTACGCCCTACCAAACGGAGCCGGAGTTCCTTATAGTATGATTACTTGATTAGTATTTCGTAGTAATATAGTGACAATATAAGTTACTCCACACAATTTTGAGAGCTTAAAGCCACCGTCAGAAATGAAAAAAAGAGAAGAAAAAATAACAGACGTGTATTCCAATAAGTGGAGGGCTAAGGATTGATTGTGATCTTTTATTTACTTATTACACTCTACCAAAATAGGTTGTCCAATAATAGGTATCAACACAAATATTCAGATTCGTAAGGTTAGGCTAGAGATCTCTAAGAGAAATAATAATAGTGTTTTGCCCTAAACTATGAGATCTAATTATGAATGACTTGTACATCATCTATCTCATTCATTGATGGATTGTTTTTTTGTTTTTTATTGGGCATGCAACAAGGTCAAATTAAACAATATGGAGTCTTAGAGAAAAAACATGAACTTGCTTTATACTATAGACCAACTCCCGCTCCTAACATTTGTAGACTTGAAAATTTAACAAGAGCCATTGATCCGATTAGGGTGTTCGAAGTGACCCACAAGGCCCCAACACATGGCCCTTCATCTATAAGGGTTTCGATATTTATTGTGTGTTTTAGTTACAACATCCTTAATTAGCTATGTGTTTTAGTTAATTTTGAGTTAATATGAATAATATCAAAATGATAATTAATTATATAAAAAAAGATTTACATATTGAAATTATGCATAATACTTTTGACTTATAAGACTCATTTTAATAATTAACACAATGCCTTCACCATGTTTAAGACTGCCTTAAATTTATCATTATGCTTTTAAAAATGACATAAGATATGATTAAATTGAGGATGAAAATATTTATTCATAGGATATTATTTGTATCTCAATTGTTTTTTTCAATCAATCTACTGTTACAGAAGTAACAATTTTGGTACAACATTTTATTCTTTAAAAACAAAGATAAAAAACTCTATAAATCACATTTTAAATAATACAAGTATTCTTAAAGTACAATTAAATAATCATAATATTATACCGTCGTTTAGAAACAAAAAAAATTCTAGAAGGAATGAATGATATACTCCATGTATGAAAGGTTAAACAAAACGTCAATCCAAGGTCAAGAATGCATTGTCTCAAATAGAAAGATCAGCCAATCACATATTAGCTTGAATAAGAGAGGATTGTAAAAGAGCCGACCAAATGTCGTCGGATAAAACTGACGTAACCTACAGTCTGTAAGTGAACAAGTTATGTGTTGTTTTCAAGTTTGCAAAATGTCCCCCCGGCAATATTTATGAAACAACTTTTTGTCATGGTTAACTTTTTCATACTCAAGCAAGGATTTTGGATAAGTGATTACCCAAAAGATTTTGGTTTCACTACTTGAAGGTCATGAAATTAAACTTAATTAGAGACTCTTAGAAGTGCAAAAGTCAAACTGTTACGATTACTATGAAACGGAGATAGTAACCTCTATATCTACAACCTTCAATAGTAAAAATCTCACACCCGATTTTACCACCATTGTCATTGCCGCACCCCCTACCACCACCAGCAATATCATTGCCTTAGCATCTCTAGGGTCTGCCTCTTTCCTAGTTCAGCCCATTACCATGCTCTCTATACCGTGTATGCCATAATTCAACTTGCTGTGGTTCTTCAATGCCAATAAACTTGGCAAGTTCTTAGGGGGAACCTCCTAACTTTGCACATATACTAGAGATATTATTCAACCTTAAACAACTATATAGTATATCTGTATAAGATTAATTGATAGTTAGCTATGTTTTTCAATATTCATTTTTATAATTCACAACCTCCTCTTTCATTCCTTCAAACAATTTTATCAAAATAAAGTTGAAGTTCAATTTACCATATATCTTGCGTTTTGGCATTTGGGCAAAGGATCCTTCAATTTCATACGTAACCTGGTCTCTCTACTCTTGCACTTAACTCACTGCTACCTCAATATCCTCCTGAGCTCCACACTATCTTCGATACGTCTCATATGATTTAGGCAATTGCAGTTGCATCACTTGAATTGATGAATACACCTTTTTTAGGGGGAGTATTCAAAGCTGGTCTTGATCAAATGCAAGACAAAGGAATATCATGCTTTGTAAAACAAAGAGATCTAGCAATCATATGAACAAACAATTGCAACAAGTTATTGACATAAATAAGTACATTACCCATATGATATAAACATCTTCCATACGCAAATGATGAACACATACATGCAAGATCGGTAATGTTCAAATTGGTGCCCGTATCATACATTATCCACTAATGCAGTACACATAATTGTACAGAATTTCTTATAGATTTTTGAATGAATGTTGTTCTCCTGTGTTTCAAGTAACAAACCATTAAATTTCTATACAAGAATCAACTAACAAAACTCATGAAAATACCATTAAAGTTGTGCAAACAGGAAGATAAACTCCTTTTATTTATCACATAATAATAATAGTCTAAAACCCAAAATACTGTCAAACATTATACATATAACAATGTTCTCCATACATGATAATAAACCAAATAACAACGAACGCAAATAAAGAAAACAACTGAAACCCAAGCATAACTAGGACATAATTAATCATAAACAAGAAACAATATCCATCACAGCATGATCACTTACTTTGATTCTAGGGTTTAACATATCCATCAAGAACGACATAGGGAGTCTTTAGCTCAGCTTGTGTCTTCCTCATTCGTTCCACGGACGCATCAAAGGAACTCCCTTGCTTAACCCTCAATTCATGTTGGTACAACTTCATCATCTTTTCCTGTTTTTTCCTGCCAGGCTCTTTTCCATGGAATTTATAAGAAAGCTCTCGAAAGGCTTGTTTCGGAGTTAAATCTCTTCCATATTTGTCCTTCCTCTCAATACATATCTCCTTCGCTCCTCCTTCATCAGCAATCTCGTACTTTTTCTTGTCCATGTTTCGTTCACTCATGATCATTGGTTCAACAGTTTGGTTGAGCGCGCCTCGCTCCCTGAGCCACTTCAGCGCACCATATGATCCTTTCCCAACAGGAGCTTCAAGAAGTACCGTTTCTTTAGTAACGTCTTCTTCTTTATTATTATTTGATTCTTGTTCTGGAAAAACAGCAGCTTTCTCCATGCGAATTTTTTTAGTAGCCTCATCTAATTGATCAAAGGCAATTTGGTTGTCTATCTTTCGCTTCATAAACATATCAGAAATTTCTGCTACCTTTTTCGCCACTGGTCCTTTGCCATTGCTGCGCGAAACAAGATCTGAACCACCCACATCAGCGGACATGAGATTACCCTGGTCGTCTCTGTCTAACATCTTAATAGGAAAAGACCTGTTATTTTCCTGCATTATATAGTGATCGATCTATCAATTTGAGAGAAGGAAATAGAGAAACTGATTACCGTTAATTGTTATTTATAGGCGGTGGTTTTCTAAAACGGATAGCGGCGTGGAAAGAGGAAACCTAAAAAGATGGGAGGAGAATAAAATACTTGATGCACAAGTAACCTTGGATAACCTTGATCCGCACGTTGAGGACCGCAATTTCTATAGTACTCCTGGAGTACCTTGAGCTTGGTACTGCGGGGGGTCAAAATGCTGGTAATTTATTTTTATTTTTTTAAAAAAAACCTTTCTTTATTTTTGTTCTCTTGCTCTTACTTTATTTTTCAAAAATTTTCAAATAATCTCATAATTCATCTACAGCATTCAAGATCTATCTTCTTCAATCAGTCAATTATTAAGAAATTTTGTTGAATTGAAGAGCTAATTGTTCAAATTACCAAAATCAAAAAAATTAAAACCCTAAAAATCAAATTGAGTGTATTTGTGAGAATCTGATATAATTTGAACAACAATTTTAATGAAGATGATTTTATTTAAAGAAGAGAAAAAGAATCGAACAAATTTATGAGAATTTTAAGGAAATTTGACATAGACACTAATTTGCTGAAAATTAATTGAGCTCCTTTTTTTCGAAAAGGGATATTAAAATATTGTTGTGTAAAAATAACATACATTTGAAAAAATAACAAAAAAAATTGAAGCAAAATAACACAAAGTTCAAGTAAGATAACACAATAATCTTTTAGCAAAATAACAAATGATTTCAGCAAATTAAAATAACACAAGGTTTGCGTGAAATAACACAAGTATATATAGGTTTACACAAAATAACACTGGAATTTATCAAAATAACACATGGTTTACGTAAAGTAACACAATGTTTCACTACTAGAAAACAGTCAATCAACGACGAAAAAAATCCGTCGGAAAACCCTGAAATTCCGTCGGAAATGCCCATTTCCGACGGAATTCCGTCGGAAAGCGTTGCCGGAATACCCTTTGTAGGTATATTGCGATATTCCGTCGGAAAGGTCTATTCCGACGGATTTTGTTTTGTCGGCGCTTTTGTTGACTTTCAGAGTAAATCCGTCGCAAGGTTCCGACGGAAATTTCTGTTAGATGGGGATATTTTCCGACGAAAATTTCCGTCGGTGGTGGAGATGTTCCGACGGAATTTTCCGTCGGAGACGGGATATTCCGACGGAAAATTCCATCGGAAAAAAAAATAAAAAAAAAAACAGCCCCCACCCCACTTGCCCAGACCACCCCCACCCTCACCCACACCCAACGCCACCAGACTACCCCCCTACCTACCCACACCACCACCATCCCACCCCACCCCTGCCCCCCTGACTACCCCCCCTACCCACCCACACCAACGCTGCCTCCCTACCCACCACACCTTAACCCCACTGTAACCCACCACACTGTAACCCACCAAAACCTCTAACCCAAACCCTAACCCACCACGCCTAACCACCGTAACCCACCACACCTTTTCCCAAACCCTAACCCACTACACCTTAACCCCACCATAACCCACTAACCCGAACCCACCTCACCACCCACTAAAAAAACCCTTAACCCGTGAAAAAAAAAATTAAACAAAATTCATAACATAAAATAAAAAACAGAAATTAAAAATTAAATAAATAGATCTAAAATCAACACAATTCGAAATTTAACAAAAATATACATTGAAATTTAACAATTCAAAATTTAGCAAAGATTTAACTTAAATATACAATTATTTCAAAAACTAAAAGTTATACATTGAAAATTTGAACAAAATAAAACTAGATCTAATTCTAACCAAAATTAAATGTAGATCTTTCTTCGGTGTTGGTTTTGTCGGAGGTTGTTGCGGTGGTGGTGTTCTTGCGCGGCCTTGATGTAGCCGGTGGTTCTTGCGGTGGTGTTCTTCTTGGCGGTTGTTGCGGACGGTGGTTGTTGTAGTGGTGGTGGTGTTGCAAAGAGGAGTGATAAGGAGATCGAGAAGAAAGAGAAAGGGGGAAAAAGAGGGATGAGAAGAGAAGAAGGAGGGATGAGAAGAGAAGAAGGAGCGCTGAGAAATTAAAGGGAAAGAAGAAGAAGAACAATTAGGTAGAGGAGAGGGAAAGAAAGAGAAATAAGAGAGGAGAGAGGAGAGAGAAGAAGAAGAAGAGGGGTGTGGAGAGAGAATAGGAAAGAAAAAGAATTAAGGGGGGGGGTAAGATTTTCCGTGTTATTTAGATTTAGGTAATTTTTTTATTTTTTTTTTTAAAAAATAATTCCGTCGGAAATTTCTTACGGAATTAAAACCCGTAGGAAATTAATATGTTCCGAGGGATTTATTTTTCCTCGGAATTTACAGCTTCCGACGGTAGATATTTTCCGAGGGAATATTCTGTCGGAAGACATAAATTCCGAGGGAAAAAAATCCGTCAGTATATTTCCGAGGGATTTTCCGTCGCAACTTATTTTTTCCAACGGATTTTTCTGACAGACCAAAATTCCGTCGGAATTTTCGAATTCTCCAACGGAATTTAAGTCCGTCGGAAAACGACCTATTTCTAGTAGTGTTTTAGCAAAATAACATAAGGTTATTTTAGCAAACAACAACACAAGATTTGCGTAAAATAACATAATGTTTTAGCAGAACTACATAGTATTTTAATTAGTTAAATAACATAAATTTTTCATAAATTAACACAACTTTTTGGCAAATTCAAAAATAACATAGATTCGATTGAATCAAATCAAATTAACATATTTAGTTCAAATTAGCAGCACATTTTCAATTAATTAAATTTAAAAAAAAACAAATTAAATCTACTTACTTTGTTTTGCTCATTCTTGTTCATGATTGTCGTTCTTTATATTATTCATGAATATTAACCATTTTTTATGTAGTGAAATTGATTTACAATTTCGATTGAGCAATTTTGTGCTTGTTTGAGTGATTAAAATAATAATCAAAAGAATTTTTGTGGTTTTTGTTGAGAAGAGTGAAGGATTTGATGATGCTAAAATGGTGGGTTGGGAAATTAGAGAGAGAAAAGGTGGGGAGAGAGAAAGTGGAGAGAGAAATTAAATTGAAATTTTGATTATTTTAGATTTATTTTCATATATATACTCTCATAGCTTTTTATGTTATTTTGTTTTAAAGATATGTTATTTTACTTAATATGTTGGAGTACCATGAGTATGGTACTTCAGTATATTACTAATTGGTTGAGGACTAAGAAACAATAGACCGAAAATTGAATATACGTACTACTCCGTTCAATACTTTAATATATACTTATTTTAGCTTCCTCCGTTTTATAATGATGTTCTTATTTGAAATCTTTTGTAAATTAAGGTAAGGGAAAAAACTTGAAATAAAGTACATTTGGACCATTTAAATATTATGAGACCATCCTTTTTTGGAAAAATGTACATTGGGACCACTTATTATTTTGGAATAAAGCACATTAGAACTATCTTTTTTGGATTGGAACTACTAAAATGATGGTTTTATGGAAAAATAATATGTAAGAATATGTGAGGAATTAAAATAGAAAGTAGGAATATCATTTTGAAAAACCCGAAATGGAAAAACAGGAACATCATTGTGGAACAGAGAGAGTAGTTGATACAATTAAATATGATCATTGTAAATGCAGCATCGGGAGCTCTGGTTGGAAGTAACTAGTGACGAAATTAAAAGTTTGAATTCAGGGGATTATTTATTGTTAGGGTTTATGGGGAAAGTTTTCTGATGAACTGAAGGAGGAAATAGATAAAATGTTGATGAATACCAGTGTAGAGAGAACAGAGAAAAAAGAAACTCCATCCATCTCACATGTCTTAAGTTTCGAAGATGTGTTTGATGATGTTGTGATTTTGGAGAAGCTAATATGAGGCATTTGTAATATCCCGTATTTTTTATGTATTTTATAAATTATTTAATTTATTTATAAAAAATATTTTGGATCAAATTATTTTAATATTGGATTATAAATAAACAAGCTTTAATTTTCGGGTTAATAATTATTCAATTGGATTATATATATTTACATGTGATACAATTAGGGTTTCCTTGTAGAATAATAAACATAGTATATCTAGAATATCCTAGAATTATCATAAGAGAATGGGCATCCACTAAATACATATATTATATAACACTCCCTCTTAGATGACCATTATCGAATAGTGTGTCTCGTTAAAACCTTACTAGGAAAAACCCGAAGGGATAAAAACCTAGTGAAGGAAAAATAGTACAACACTATCGTAATACGCCTTGACATGCTGCCTCGTTAAAAACCTTAACAGGAAAACCAATCAATGCGGGATAAAACCATGGTTAAGGGAAAAAAGAGTGCAACGCGTATTTTCTTTCCCTGATGAATGCATAACTTGAGATCTTCCAATGTAATGAATCCAATGCCTTAGTAACTTCACACTTGTAGCTGAATATCATTCATTGATAGTTCATCCTCCCTGATCAAACTTGAATCTTCACTGTAAAGCATCTTCATTTATCCATACTTGTGAGAACAATACCTATGTTGCATTTACCACTATCTTATATGACTTCTGGAGGTCATAAAAGTAGCTATTGATAATTAAATATTGATAATAATTTATAGCAACCTGTGATATCTTGATATCATTATCTAAGCTTATATGAATTAGTAATAATATAACATAAGTATTATTATATACTTTACTCATGGTTCTTCTGGACCATAAGAAGATTATCCTTACTGCAATATAGCTCATTAATATTCTTCTTTAGACATTTTGCATTTTATACGGGAGTTTTCCAATGAATATAAGAATCGATTAACTCTCACTTGGTTAAACTTCAGGTTGATATTTCAATAACTTGGTCACCAATACTCTCCATGAGTTTGATAACAATATCAACATTGTCATTTTTCAGAATATAGAATTTGAAGGACTAGATATTTGAATACGTTGTATATAAGTTGTGCCGGAACTTTTCATGCATGATTCATAACGTGCTATTGGATCGTCATCATATAAACTTTCATCACAATTATAAGCCCATCGGGGTATAAGTTTCTTCTTGTAAGTCTTCATCATAATTATAAACTCGTCATACCACAAACATTCACATATAACACAATTGTTGTTGTATAGAACTATTACTAATGCATGCAATATGAGATGTAGAATTCATGATAAAATATTAAACAAAATATATATGTAATGAGTAATGCATTAAACTACATCCTATACATACAATGAGTAATTCATAAATTTGAAACTCAAACATGCATATAATAAAAGTCTTAAAAATGCAAACACTGTTCAGTGTGGATTTTAGAAATGATAAACTTTTGATCATTAGCATTCATATTTCATTGGACTTCTTGTCCATGATAAGCTTTTGATTTATTATCTTAGTTTCATGTTGACATCAAAATGGACATATATTTCGGATCCCTTATGCACAAGTCCATTCCTTCTGCATATGCATATTATATATCAGTTCCATCATATATCGGTATCATCATATAATTCCGCAAGGTACAATTTTAATTTGCATGATATTTTGACAATGATATCTGAATACATTTCTCATTGGTACTATCATAAATTTTCTTAAATCATAGGCCATCTATTGTAATAATTCAGATTTCTACACCACTTTTGGGGTATTTCATACACTATGATATCTATATACTATTACAATATTAAAAGTGTTAACTGCACTATCTTGTCACATATCATATCTTTATTTTGGAACCGATCATACAACCCACTTCAGGCGTAGTGATTCAAGTATAATTGGAAAGATTTTATCTCAATGTATACACATAATATGACCAAAATGTATCTTCAACGCTATGCAACATGAGTCATAATTGAATACAAATCAAATCATAAATGTGCAACATATCTTGATAATATATAGACAAAAGTTGGCATATAACTTTTCAAACTACCATTATAGGGATCATCAAATTCTTTTCGATTTTCTAACTTTTGCTGATTCTTCTCCCCCTAAGTTGGTAAAATATCCTATTTATAGGGGCGTCTAATTCTATACCAACTTAGTATATAAATTTCATGTGCAACAAATTTCATCTTGCAGGATTAATCATAATCAACAAATTTCTTTCTTTTTTGGAGAATAATGAAATTGTGTTCTCTTCTAGAGATCAATATTAATAGGGAGTCATGAATTGTGCATTTGTCTATTTTCTTATTCTATTTCTTATGTGCTGACATAAAATAGCCCCAATCAAGAATAATGAAATCACTTGTATGTAAAGCCACTATATAGTGATCTCCTGGATCTTTGAAGACTTAAATAGTGTATTTGGTGAGCTTCTGGTCATCTAACACTTGACAATAATATATAAGTTATTTTGGTGAACTTCTGGTCACCTATTACTCTTTCGTATATATAA
Organism: Chenopodium quinoa; assembly: GCF_001683475.1. Lineage (NCBI taxonomy): Eukaryota > Viridiplantae > Streptophyta > Magnoliopsida > Caryophyllales > Amaranthaceae > Chenopodium > Chenopodium quinoa. The sequence goes on from NW_018743175.1 coordinate 1,452,289, forward strand.
AAATCAAAACCTATTAACTCTTGAAAATTTCTTTTAACACAATCCAAATATAGCTCAATCTCAATGTTATGTCTTGCCATTCAATTTATTTCATATATTTAACATGAGAGAGCGTCAGCACATTATTTCTTTCATATCAAATGAAACTTCAGGTTTCCATAACAGGAATTTATTAAACCCGAGATGGCCTAATTTTTAATTATCACATCCAATCACTTTTCCTTTAGTTATTTAAATTATGGTCAGTTTTATAATACTGGTGATCACCTTATTAGAAAGACTTTATGCATGGAAATGAGTATGATGTGATATAAGTACACCAATTCATGTGTTTCTTTCTACAATTAGCAAGACAATTAATTAATACTCAATTGATTGTAATCTTGATACATGCTAATCTTGTTGGACAACATTTTATACTCTTCTGGAGTACTTTATATAATCATAACATATTTTAATGTACTAGAAATGATCTCTTCAGGAGATTCACCAAAATGTGTCACTTTCTCAAATTTGTCATTCTCAAATATTGCTCCTTTCCTCTTCTAAGGATTCTTATCGTTGTAACCCTTTGGATTACCACACTTCAGGTGTGCTAGTTTCAATAGCAACTGATCTTGTCCTTCTAGGACATCAACTTAATATATACATTTATAGCTAGTACATATAGTTAATGACATTTATTCATATCCATCTTCAGGATGGTATCATTCTAAATATTTGATTATCATGTGCGTGGCCACCTCTATTAAATAAATTATTGATATTTATGCTAGTGTATGACCATCAACATATTTAATTATTCATGTGCAAGGATTACATAAAAATAATGGAATGAATACTATCTCCCCCTAATCCTTGCATATGGGGGTATAAAAATAGTCCAACCATCTTTAAATCCCTTGCTCCTTTTAAGCCATAAATTCTTTGCAATGCATGTATCAAACAAAGCAAAGTTATTTTTTTTCTTTTCTTTTGCCCAATTATATGAATCTTTATATCGAAAATTCTCAAAATTAAAGTATGGGCATAATGAATACATTTTTTCAGCTAAGTTGCTCAACATGTCATCTTTAAATTCTTGAACTCGTAACACTATTTCTTGCTCAAATAGATAATATATTATCATGTTTGCAGTTCTAATGAACTTCTCCATTATATATGATCAATAAAACATCATGCAAACGTGTTTACTATCTTCTCAATCATACAAATTCTTGTTTACTTCTGAAAGTGAGTTAATCTAGTATCATCAGTTCTCACCCAAAGTTTGGTATTTAGAATACTATTCAAAATTATCTGTATATAAATTCATTCTTATACTTTAGAAACTATTAGAAATTTCTAAATCATATACGTACCTTCATTTTTCTTCAATTATTATTTATGACCCTTCATAAATTTAAGGAACTTGAGATATGAGTATTTCATGTTCAATCTACTCATCATCATTCATATAATTCAACTTAATGCAGGCATAGAGTATCATATATATATAATCGAATCCTATCGCACATTAATCAATATTTCAACAATGAAATCGTGTCAGTATTAAACAAAATTTGAAACTTAGTCCCAAAAATGGAGGGGGGGTATACAATTATAGAGTATTAGTTACTAGTAGTACAATACTTGTCTTTGATCATTTCGTAGAAATTATATTTATCTCATGTAATAGGCATTATTGTCATCACAAACAATACTAATTCATCAATCAACTGCTTTCCCATCTAATTAATAAAATAAATGAATTGTCCTCAAATTCAAAATCACTTTGAATTTCTTTAGCAATGAACTTAATACGCCAATATAGTAATATACCAAACACATGCCATCTATATCTATAAAATAAACATACCTTGAGAAATTTATAATATTATAAATGAGGAATTAGAAATTAGCTTAGATAAATATATTCATAATTTATAAACTATCATGAGTAATTAATAACCTTAGATTATTAATAGTAACATATCACATTCACAAAAAAAATATCATGCGATAAAGCTAATCAAGTCTGGTAGCAATCAGTAGGCATAATCATGAAATAAAAACAATGATTATAATAGCATAATTCGTTTACAATACCTTTTATAAAACCAAATACAAAGTAAACAATAAGAAGCAACCAAACTTGTCCAAGTTAAAACTAAGATTATTCTTTATGTCAACCAAAACCAATGAAATAACTAATCCAACCAAATGCAATTCTAATACTTTGTAACATAGTTTATCACACGGCTTAACAACCATTTTCTCCAAATCACACCTTCCTGATATTCACAGACTCACTCAACATCAAAGGGAACAAGGCACACAACAAAAATCGCTATCTTCAATTCAGTACTCCATATGAGCTAGTGGGTACTTGATAGGTCCTATTTTGCACATGTTTTAGGTGGGTATCTAAGCTCATTTGATTACAAAATTAGAGATCTTTGGTGCATATTTGCATTATTTGCTTAAGTTGTGCTCTACTACTCTTCGTTTGTGTGTTTTGATGAATTTCAGGTGATTTATATGCAAATGGAGTATGGTTGGCTAATATTGAGTATACTAATCATGGAGTACGAAAACATATTGCTTAATAATATCAAATCATGTGTTCGAGACGAACTTGAGTGAAAATGAAGCAAAACGTTGATGAAATACTTGACAAATATGACACCTGTTCACTATTATGCTCATAACTTTTGGTATACAAATATTAATGGAGTGATTAAAACTGCATTGGAAAGTAGACTTGAATACCTTTCCAACGATATATTACACATCTCAAACGGAGCTCCGGATATGAAGTTATGACTGATTTAAGATGAGTGATACGCGCAGCAGAGCAGGCACGTCCGTGCCCAGAACCAGGCACGTCCGTGCCTGGAAGACAGACTCAATAGCAATTTGCTACGCAGTGAGGCACGTCCGTGCCTCCCTATTAGGCACGTCCGTGCCTCCTGGAATCCTAGTGCGCCAAAGCTTGGAGTTAAATCTTATCTTTTTAGGTTTATTTATATACTCTTTTAAGCTTTGTTTTAATTCATTCATTAATTAATTAAGCGTTGTTTTATTTTATTTTCTCTCCTTAAGCACTAGTTATCCATTATTATTTTCCAAGTTTTTGTAATTCAAGATTCAAGCTTTCTACTTTCAATTTTATTCAAGATTTGATATTTATTTTTTATCCTTTGTTATTTAATTATGCTTTCATTATTTATTATTGTTTTTGTTTCTTTAATCATGTGTGAGTAGATTCTTTAATTCAAGATCTAGTGTAGCCCTATTATTATTGATGCATGAATTAAATCTTTAAATTCTTTAATAACTTTAACAATTGAATTGCTAAATTGATTGTGATTATGCCAATGCTGGGTTAGACGTAACTATAGTATTGCGATTATTCCATTGTTTTTATCACAGCGAGAGTTGGGTATAAACGGATTTGAGTAAATCAATTTAGGGTTTGATTCTCAACACGAGAGTAGTTGGGTTTGATAATTGGGAAGTGGGAGTAATGTGTTTAATGTCTATAATATGCATGATACCATGAGAATAGGATTGATTGTATGTTAGGGAAGCCATTGATACTCGAGAGAGATCCTTGGTATTTATTAGGGTTTACTTTTCCCCGTTCGATTGAAATCGTATGTTAAGGGTAGAATTACAATTGCATCAATAATAATTGTGGTGAAACTAGATCTTGGATGTTTTAAGTACTTGATTTAATCATCTTATTTAGTTTATTTGCGAATTCTTCTCATACTTAGTTCCGTAGATAATTGATTATAATTGATTCTTGCTTAGTAGAAATTCGAGTCTATTTGATTATTTTTGAACCTTAGTCTCTTGGGATCCGACCCTTACTTGCCAGTCTACATTAGTATTGGTCTGTTAGGTTATTTTTTATAGGTATGCGACACGCCTACCAGTACTAAAGAAGTGATGAAGGAAAAACTCTCAGCTTTATCATAGAATAAAAGTACTTGGGTTTTCATTAAATCCTATAACACATATCTAACAGTCAAGCTTTGGTGCCTAATTCAAGAAGGATTAGATTAACATCTTATGTATTTCATAGGAATTTAGCTAGATCCAAAAAATAAAATAAAATCTACAACTATTAAAACAGTTCATAACTAATATGCTTGAACACTCTATGATGATGGTAAACCACACACAATTGAAAGCAACAGGTTGTATATATTAGATCATCATGTCCAAGAATTTAAAACTAAAAAAAAAAAAAATCAATATACTATGATCATCACATAATTCAACAGAGATTGATGATTAAACACCGATTTCATTCTCCAAAATTGTAGCTATTCAAATAAGACAAATTAGTCGAAACAAATCAATAGTTAGCCATATTCAAATACGACAACTTAGCTAAAACAAATCAATAGCCATATCCCAAATTTAATAAACTTCGTATTTCATTTCAATAAAAAAAAAACGGAGCATATAAATTAAATCAATCAAATAACTAGTCTAATAACCTATAATTATTTTATTTCAATAAGGACAATAATCTGATAAATTCAGTAAAGTATGGAGAAAAGAATATAGGGATACTAGTAAAGTTGCTATTAAATTCGTCTCCTTAGCGAGGTAAGGCTGCTTAAGTTTTATCGTATTTAATAATTTGCTATGCTTGAAACTACACCCAATTGATGAGACAAACAAAGATCAAGACGGAAGTATAATATATCGCTGAACCCAAATAACTTTCTTGCATATGATGAACTGTGTGATAAGATGATAGAATGTATAGAGTAATTAAAATTCAGAGAGTGATAACCAAATCGAGCGGGGAAGAGAGAGAGTGATATTGGACAGAGACGGCGGATTGAGGGAAGTTAGCAATTATGTATATGTATAGGAATCAAAAGAGTTATTAATTATTTAGAGCTTTGGTGTTGATAACGTGTTATGAAATTAAAGAGAAGAAAATAGGAGAGAGAATAGATCTATATATTCTTCTTATTCAATGATGTAGTATATATATATATATATATATATATATATGTGTGTGTGTGTGTGTGTGTGTGTGTGTGTGTGTGTGTGTGTGTATACATATATACATACATATATATATATATGTATATATATACATATATATATATATATATACATATGTGTGTGTGTGTGTGTGATACAATTAGGGTTTCCTTGTAGAATAATAAACATAGTATATCTAGAATATCCTAGAATTATCATAAGGGAATGGGCATCCACTAAATACATATATTATATAACAAAAGGTTAATTTTCTCCTTATTTTTCCTTTTCTTTTTCCTTCTTTCTTCTTATTTCTTTTTCTCTTGTTTTCCTCCTTGTACGTGAGAATTGGATCAAGTGGATCCAATTCCACTTAGTGTTGCCACGTCACCAAGCCGGCCCACTGTCAGAGTTCGGCCGCCCAACCAGCTGCCGATGACCAGCCGACCACCACCACCACCGTATCACCTTCCTCTTCCCTTCTCTCTCCCCTCCTTATTTAAATTATGCTTATAATTATTTTTATGGGTTTTGGTTTTATTGTTTAAACTTTGTTAATTGGTTTTATAATAATGTTTTAATGGGTTTGAATCATATTTTCAAATTAGTAGCTTGGGTTTAAATTTTAGATTTTGGGTTTATTATAAAGTAAGGGTTTTAATTTATTCAAGACTTGATTTTTAGGGTTCTAATATCAATTAATTTGGGGGTTTATATGTTTCATGTTTTTAATTATAATTGGGCATATAAAGTATGTTTTAATGAAGTTTTAATGGGTTTTGATTATTCTAAAGTGCTGAAAATTGATTTTAAGTACTAGTTTGATGGTTTTATTAAAAGGGTAAAATTACCCATTAAAGAGGAGTTTAATTAAAGGTTTTTAAATAATTTTCATATTAGTATAAGTTATTTAGGGAGAGTTTAAGTTGCTAGAAATTGTGTATACAAGGGTTATTAATATAGTATTATTGTCCCTTTATGTAGGAGACTTGGTTCGGGAAATGTTATAGTGTATTCGGCTACTTTAAGGGCTATTTCGAGGTATGTACGCGTACTCAGAATTTTATATAACGTGTAAAAGCATGCTAGGAATTGGTTGGAATTTGGTGAATTGATTGGATTGTTGATTTGAATTGAAATTTGGTGAATTGTTTGTGAAGCATGGTTGGTTGAAACGAATTATGTAATGAAATTGGTGATGATGGAATATTGTTATTGAACCATAATTTTATTATTGGCATGATTAAGAGCATGTTTAATTAAACTAAAAGTTTAATTTGATTGAGAATATAGAAAGGGAATTTTTGATATGGTTCATAAAATATTATCGGTGCTTTATGCACGAAAGGTAAGGAAATAATGAAATATGTTGTGGTGAAATCAAGGAGCTATATATATAATGAACGGGATGGAGTGCACCCTTATGCACTAAGGTTTTATGCCTTGTTAGGATGGGATGGATTGCACCCTTATGCACTAAGGTTACGACCTTGTTTATGGGATGGAGTGCACCCTTATGCACTAAGGTGTTTTCATGTTGTTTAATTAGAAAGGATTCAACATTAAATTAAATGTGATCACTAAATATTCAAGAACTAAATTGAAATGTTTGATTACTTCATTGACATGTATGGATTGGTTGTGTTGTGGATTAAGAGTTATCACCAAGTCTAAAATATGTAAACAACGTAAAGTGAAAGAGATTACGTACCAAAACTCTTGGAATGTATATACCTCGAGTATGAACATATGGGGGGGGTTATGTTACTTTATATTTGATCATAACTTCTATTGGGAGTATAGGATGTTGTACTTTCCTTTTATTTTATGCGCAGGACGTCCGTCACTCACAAGTGACATTTTTGCCTACCCGGTTAGCTCCCGATGTAGTTTACCTCAATTTATTCGAGGTAAAGATTTGGTGGGAAACCCGTTCAATGCGTAATCAAATAAATAAGCAATTGAATTATCTATTGTTTGGGTTGTATGTTGTATGCTTGTAAACAAGTGCAACAAGGTAAGTTGTGTAATGCTAGGATGTAAGCATGTTAGTGTGATTCGTTTACGCTTATGTACTCATCATTGCTGATTGTGTGTTTGTTTAGTCTTGTCTTTATCTTGCCTACGATGACCCATTTCAAATGGCGAGTAGTAGGGACAGTTTAAAGAGAAGCTTTTCAAGTGATGCGACATATTCATATTGGGGTTTGAGTGAAAAGCAAATCATATTCTAGTTTTGTTTTGAATATGCATTATTATTATTATTATTATTTGTTGTTGGATTATTATTATTGTTTGATGAGACTAACGCATTGGTTTTAAATATTTATTTGGTTTTGAAAGGGCTTACAATGGTTCCAAATTGTAAGTTGACTTCGTTTGACTTTGGTTTGACTTTACTTTCGTTTAGTTGAACTTTTGAACTTGGTTTGTTTTGAATGGTTTTTGAAAATATCTTCCACTGTGTGTCTATGATAAATGCCTTAGTCGTTATCACGGTGGCGGCAATGCCTTAGATTTTTCCTATTTCGTATTTTAATAAGGGCATAATAGGTATTTTAAAAGAAAGGAATTTGTAGGGTGTTACAGCATTGGTGTATGCAAACAATTTGCAAACCTAGCATTGGAGGAGAGAGAAAATCAGATATATTTGTACATAGGTCGATGATAGGTGGCATGATATGGGCAGTGCTTGAGCAACGACAATTTATAGCAGGTAGTGTGAAGGGGTGGATAAGATTGGGTCCAATCGAGGAGGGGAGAGAATAAAGCAAAGGGAAAGGGAGTAAGGGCAAATAAGGCAGGGGAAGAAGTAGGGGATACTGTTATTTGAGACTTGAAATCCAGTGAAATGGCGAAGGGCCAATTTCAAACGCACATATCTCGAGGTAATTCAAGCTGAAGGTGATAGTTTGTAACAAGAGCTTTCCAACAATAGGTCATATGCCCAATTTCGATAAGAAACGAGAAAGTTATGTTTGTTTTTTATGAAGAACTGTCGAAGGTGGGGGAAAAAGCACGAACGTGCCTTGCATAGCACGTCCGTGCCTTCGAAGGCGTTTTACTTCCTAATTTTGAGTACGCTTACGACGGCTACTAGTGCTATTCGTTGGGGGATGATTTAGGGTTTCTTTAGGGATTCCTTATATTGTATAAGGAGCTATTTGATGGACAACTATTAGTGCTCATATTGATTAAATTAGCTAGTCAATTCAAGCCGATATGTAACTCCGCTTGAGATATCTTATGAGATAAATAGTGTTGTATTTCTTTGGTTATATCTCTTGTTTATCCTCCATGATAGCTAGTAAGAAAATAATATACCTTACTCTGTGGACGTAGGTCATGTTGACCGAACTACGTAAATATGTGTGTTCATCTCATCTATTCTCTACGTTATTCCTCAAATTTGCGTTTTTTATATTGTTTTCTATGTTCCACGCATATCAAACACATTACCTAAATCAATCAGTTGTCGTTAATTTCCTAACAAATACGATGAAGTTTGATTTTGATATGGTGGTGACAGGCGAGTGGTGGTGGGCTAGTTGTGGGATGATAGTTAACATGATAGTTGGGGAGGTGATTGAGAGATAAAAATGAGGCAACATGCTCTGCATACGAGGGTCAACACCAAATAAATCAAGTCAAAGCTTGGTCCCTTTTCACAAAAATTAATACATTTTAAGGTTTCAATTTGTCAACTTTTTTTTTATAAAAGAACCCTTCTCACATAAAAAGTCTTATACTATGGTAACAACCGACCACGACACAAGTGGAAGCTTTTGGTGGAAGCTTCAAGCTATGGTGGACTGACTTTCTGGAATTAAAGTAGAGCCCACATTAACGCCAAATTTACCAAGTCACATAACCTATAAAGTCTACCCAAAACAAAATAAAGCGTCATAAAACCAACATCAACAATCTCCCACTCTTCCTACAGCAACCCTTTCAGTCTAAGATGGAGCAAATAAGTGCTCAAAACCGGCCAAATTTCCAGCAGATAGTAATTTCCAACTCCAACATGACTCCCAACAACGTCCATCAAGGGCATCAACCAACACCAATTATTGAGCCAAAATCGTTCGATCCAAAGGCCTTAAACACCATCTTTAACTTCATAGCCACATTCTTTCTTAGCTTGCTTCAGTTGAAAAGTCAAGGAGATCATGCAATTTCCCCCTTTTCCACTAATCCTTACACTATTCTAGTCTCTATTGTTTGGTTTTTGCTATATTGTTGGGCCTGCACTGCTTGCTTAAAACCATCACCACCATTGACAAACTCTTTGTCATCCTCACCCCCACCGCCATCATCTTTGTCATCGCAGCCACCACCATCATTGATGCCTACGCCATCACAACCTCTACCTCCAACAATACCCTTACCATCATCAACAACAACCACTAAGCCTTATCAAGAGGTTTATCAAGAAATGATGATTATATTTGGGGCACTAACATTGACATCACTAGGGTCCCTCCTCTTCCCTAGCTCAGCCCAACACTACACTCTCTATACCATGTATGCCATAATAGGACTAGGACTGGTTTTTCATTGGGCAAGGTTATGCCAGAAATTTTCTCCAGCACCTAGGGGGAACCTCCTTCCTTTGCATACCAGAGAGATAGCCTAACCTTAAACAGCAGCTGCAGTGAATATTAGGAAAAGTCATAACACGTACTGCAGTTAGTGTAGCATATGTATGTTTAGCTGTTATTTCAATTTTCATAGATGCTCGAAACCAAATTTACTAAGAGGATATGCATAAGCCTCACCGCTAAAGCTCTCAATGGCAAGTTAGGTTTTCGAACAAAGAATTTCTTTGTGAATCCTATAGTCTCCAATCAGACAAAGATGGTAGATTAAGATCTGATGTAGTTTACATTCTTCCATTATGTGTATTCATTATTTGTATTGGACAAGACAGATATTTGAAGGGCCAAGGAGATATGCCTGTCCTAAAACCTAGTGTAATCATGAAATGTAAATAGAATTTTGCTCTTTGTCCTATCATAGTGCTTCTGCATCATAAGTGTCTTCAGATGCAACTACAAATCTCTGACTTCGTCTCAACACAATCTAATTAGTTTTTTCTCCAATATAAATGTATAAGGAGTAAATATATCATCCAAAGGTTTGCTTTAGAGAACTAAATCATGACATGAAAAAAGAATTATGCACAAAAGTACACACCCATACAGCCCTGATATTCAGTTCTGTATTATTCATGATCCTATGTTAATCCTACAAATCAAAAGCATAATTCCACAACCAAAAACAAAATTGCCATTCTGACAAAGCACAAGGAGCTTTTACAGAAAATTAAATCAAAAATTTGAAGTACTTGTGCATATATACATATGTTAAGGTGAATGTACACATATAAACATGAAACAAACCAAAGCCCCAAGTGATGACAGATTACTACATACTTGTATTAGTGAAGAATTATAATTGCATCTACTATTCTTTTTGTGGAGATGTATGAAGAGTTAATTTATAATCTTCGAGAGGCATTATGGATTTCTGGGTGACTAGTTGACCACAATTTCTCAGTCATCCTATGCTCTCTACACACTTTATACAACAAATGAAGTGGGCCTCGTGCTTCATTGCCAATGGTTTACCAGAGTTTGAATTAAGGAGGATCCTAGAGAGAGAAATAAAGAAATATGATTTACCCTAGATGATATTACGTAGTATGTTTACAGGACCTAGGCCTTCAAACAACCAGATCAAGCAAAGTAAAGATTCAATATTCATTAAGTTTGGGTTTGGAACACAGGACTTTCAGCCCTGGTTTCATATTCACCTATCTGACCTAAGCCACACTGAGTCGAAAATTTCTCGACTCATACAAATTAAATCGACTTGAGAACCTAATAGCTCATCAATTAAATATACACCTACAATTTTTCAATTATTCTAATACTCCGTATAATGTATAGATGCAAAGGTTAAGGCTACAAGTAGAAACCCATTGAGGTTGTTTCCCACAAATGACCCTAATTCTACCATATAATACTTTTTTTTTCCGAAGAAATCTACCATATAATACTAGTGTAGGGGTACCGTTGAGAATTTCCCTATATTCAAACAAAATGCTTGTTATCATATGGACATATGGTGACATTCACTAATTTTTCTTAAACATAAGGCATATTGAATATTTCACAAATGCATCACAAAGCCTCGAAAATGCTATTAAATGACAGAAGGCAAGCATATATAAGAGTTAAGCCAATGATTAAGCATAGCATAAAATATCAGACAATTGAAAAGAACAAATTTCTACACAGAAGACCCAAGAAACCAGTGATCATAATCATTCATTAAAATGCCAGAATATATGTTTGTCTCTATGAAACTATACAATTGATATAAATGTTGTACTGAATTTGACAACAGACCTGTGGAGGCCAAGAGATCTGAAAATAAACAAGCTAGTTACCCAATTACCCTTCCACTTCGGACATCAGCAGTTGCAAGTGGTTTAATCCAAGCATTATCTGAGCGACGGAACCAGCCCTTATATGAACACAGTGCCCATTGGCTACAGTCTCATGAGCCTCCCTTACCACTATACCACCTCATGTGATAACACAACGGATCGAATAGGCCAGCTCTTCCGAGCAGTTTAACAGTGCTACATATCCCGTGTTCGCCCTAAGTCTACAGAACACTTGAAAAATCAGAAATCATATCCATATCATAGTACATACTACATAGCACTATGTAGTAAATTAGTAATGCAATCATAAATACAAGATATGATAGGGAATTGGGAATATGCCTCAAAGACCATACTCTTAGGGCATGTTTGGATTGGGGGAGATGTATTACTAGGGTAATAAAAGTCAAACTAAGCAAAATAAAAGTGAAAATAGGAAAGGAGGATATAGTGATGGTGTGATTGTAAGGAAAATTATGTAGTGATAGGTGTAGTATGAGGTGAAAAAGAGGAACTAATTCCCTCATTTTGAGGGTAATAGTTACACTAGGGGCAGGGTGGGTAACTATTACCTTAATTATGAGGGTAATAATTCCTCCATCTTTCTCTTTTCCTCGTGGCACAATTACTTTATTTCATTTGCAAACGTCATGCCTCCTACGACAACACCTCTAATTACTTATGTTTTTTCAAGTTTGACTTTTATTACCCCTTAATATATTACCCCCAATCCAAACAAGACCTTAACAAATAGAATCAAATTAAAAACACCAACACCTACAATTGAAATCAAGCATCAAATACCAACAAAGAGGCACAATATGCAGTGTCAAATGATTTCAAGCAGCCAAACAGGGCAGTTTTGATTGACAAATGGTTTTGATTGATAGTTTTTTTTTATTAAAAGGGTAACTAATAGAATTCGAGAACCCAGAAAGATGAACATCAAGTCAATTTGAAAAATTAGTAAACAGGATGGGTTGATGCCCAATCACACAAATTCTTAAATAAAAGATGAAAATCAAAAGGGAATTACAAAAGATGTCAACTTACAGAGCTTTATTCTCCGAGAAGAATAATCTGGAGCAATTAGGAAATCTCTCTCCTAGGGTTTTGGAGATTGTAATTTTAGATGTATGATCGCAGCGGACTAACGGAGTAGGGACTGGGGAAGTAGGGAGTACTCGGGTACGGAGTACGAGTACTAGCATTTGGAAATTCGAAGTTTATTAAGTAATTTTTTCTTTTTTCCCCTTAAAAAAACAAAGTTTATTTTTTAAAACAATTTTTTTAGGAAAACTAAAAAAATAAAAAAAATAATTAATTTAAATACACCATTTTGCGAAAAAAATCTTTTTAAACCTTTTTGGCAAAAGAAAGCCCGGTTTTTAACATTTTGGCAAAAAACCCGATTATGAAATTTTATTGGAAAAATTGCATTAAATAATACGACATTTACCCCATCCGCTAATAACAAGTTGATATTTTGTTTATTTCAGAATACGACCTTTAAGGGTACTCCGCTTTAAACAGGTTATTTTACCTACAACCTGAGTAACCGGTTAATTTTTTTTTTTCTTTTTAATAAATTCATTTAACAATGTAATTAATCTTAATAACAACTTTAATTATGATTTATTAATAATTAAATAAAAAAACAAAAAAAAAAATCAGGCCCACCACCTCCTCCCTTACCACTGCTCCCCCACCACTCAACACACCATGCAACGCAGCAGCAAGCTCCGGCCAGCAAAGCCTAACCGCAACCACCAACGGCCGTCGCAGCACCACCAATTAGCAACAAGTTCTTCGGAGCCTCGCAATTCACCCACAAAACCCCCAAATTGATTTGAAAACCCCCCTTTCCAAAACCCAGCCCCGAAACCGCCCTAACCGAAACTAGGGGATGGTGATTTCGGTGGTGAAGGTGAAGGGGATGCGGCGCTGCTGGTTGCGAGGGAGAGTCGGGGTTTGTGAGTGTTGTTGCTGTTGTGGTTAGTGGGTCTGGTGTTGAGGGTTTGTGGTGGTTGGTGTTTTGGGTGGTGGCGAGGGTTTCGCGGTGTTCAGGGAGTTTAAGGGTGGCACTGGGGTGCGAATTGATGCGATTTGTGGGGCTGTGTGGGTGGCGAATTGTTGGTGGTGGAGAGTTGCGATGTTTGGTGATTTCGGAGGTGCGACTGGTTGGTGGTGGAGAGTTGCGTGGTGGTTTTGGTGTTGTTGATGCCGCTGCTGTTATTGTTGTTGTTGTGGAAATGGTCGTGGTGGGTTTTCGGCCTGGCTGCGACCACCACTTCTGGCTGGCGGCTTCGTGGACTCGTGCGTCGGCCGGAAATGTTTTGGCTGGCGTTGTGGGCTACTGCTCCGGTGGCTGACCACCGAACTCCCTTCCCCCTTCCCACAAAATAATAATAATAATAATAATAATAATAATAATAATCAATATTATTACCTATTAAAAAATAAAATATTAAATAAAAAAACAAATTAATTTTTTTTAACCCAATTAAACATTGACACGTGTCCCATATACCTATTAATCAAGTCAACAACAGGTCATGACTTGTTTAAAGCGGACACCACTTAAAGGTCGTATTATTTTGAAATAAACAAACGGTCAACTTTTTATTAACGGATGGGGTAAAGGTCGTATTATTTAATGCAATTTTTCCAATTTTATTTTGTGAAGACAATCTAGTGGCTCTAATTCACTTAATTAACCACTAATTTCTTCTAATTACCCTCTAACTTTCACTTAACCATTTAATAATTAAATTATTATTTTTTTTAAAAACCACCATCAGCCAGCCACCCCCTCCCTTTCCAATCCCCCGTCTCTAGCAACAGCCCCTCTCCCTTTCCTCCTCCCCTGGCAGCAACCGCCTTGAACCCCCCAGCCCCGGTGACCCACCTCCACCGCCGACTAGCCCCCCCCCCCCCTCCCTTTCCCCCTTACCCCCGTTACAACCTTGGCGGTGGAGGTGGGTCATAGGGGTAGGGGAAAAGGAAGGGAGCTGCTGCCAGGGGAGGGAGAAAAGGGGGTGGCTGGCTAGTGATGGGAGTAGGTTTTTTTTTTATTCTATTTATAAATTAATTTAATTATTAAATGGTTTAGTGAGAGTTAGAGAGCATATAATTAGAAAAAATTAGTGGTTAATTAAGTGAATTAGAGGCAATAGGTTGTCTCCAACAAAAAATTTGTAATTTCAGGTTTTTTTTTTTATGATAAAACTTTTAAAAGTTTTTTTTTTTTTTTTTTATTTTGGAAAATGGTGCATTTAAAAGGTTTTTTTTTACAAATTTTTCTAAAGGTTTTTTTAAGAAAATATATATAATTAACCTTTTAATCAGAACCATCCTAAGGTAGGTAGGGGGCAAGAAAGAAATCTCTATCCGATTCCAACTTTAAGGTTAGAATATCTATGATGACATTAGTTCTCTAGCTAATGATTTTGATGCTTCTGTTATTTCTCATGTATGTTAAACGAGTAAGTAACTACTTTGTAGCCTATCTAGTAGCGAGATGGGATACCAAGGGTAGTTCTAAACCAGTATGACAATATGTATAAACTCTTTCCCTCAAAGTCTCAAAACTTTGATGGAACTCGATTTGCAATAATAAGTCTACTAGCTCATTTCCAAAAAAAAAAAAAATAAGGTTAGAGCTTAGACCACTAAATTCTTACCTCTGGGACAAACTTTGATTGAAAGTTTGGTAAAAGCTAATGCTCATAGTAAATAATTTCATATACTTGATACAACATTCTATGTACTTCCATTGTTATTCTTGATAAATTTATATTTGATCTACGGCTAAGGTTTATTGCTATTGATGTTCACACTTTTTTTTTTTTTTCCATATATTTTGGTGTAGAGAGATTTCATAGAACAAATGTTGTAAACAAAATTTGATCTTTGGTTTTAAAAATTCACCGTTCAAAATTTAATTAAAGGACCGTTCGGTATCATTATAATTTTCATTCTCACTATTGTACTACCTAGTGTGATTACAAAATGTGAAGGAGTAAGTAACATTTGGAAGTATGATACTGATATAATTCATACTGCATGTATAATTTTGGGTAAAAAAATCCATATTCTTCTGTTTATTTTAAATCATAACTTAATTGATGGTAAAGTAAAGATCACAAATTCCTTAAAGGTAACGAAAGAACTATACGGGAAGATACCGATAACATATAAATAAATGCCGATATCAATCTTTGTCACAGACTCAACGGGCTCCTTTTACAAGTCATAATGAATATGTCGGCAAATTCCTATAACGGCACAGTCAGCGGGCGTTTAACGAGCAACACGTGGTGTCAGGCGGTCAACATTTGGCACGAATGTTAGGTGCATGGCATGCAGCCACCTGGTAGGTGGGTCTTCTATAAATAGAAAATATGGGTCTTCATAAAAAGGGGGCATTTTTTATTACTCCCCCTCTCTCTTATTTTCTTAATCACTTTCTTGATATCTTCTCTTCTTTTTCCTTTTCTTCTTCTTAAACACTTTCTGACTTCATCATCGGAGTGGTTATCCCCGAATTCACCTCGGGGTTAGCTAATCCTTATTTCCTGTGTAGGTGCTCAGCTGGACGATAGGATCATCACTGATCTTGGATACGGGTTGTCGAGTCCTATCCGGAACAAGAACAACGAAATTCTTAAAGTTAAACCCTTACAAAAAACGCTAAGAAGAATTTCAATATATTCCACAGAACAAAATTAAACCAAGAATATTCTAATATCCTCTTATGGACAGTGTAAGGACATTTATACCCCTTAAAAATATTTGTTTACATACTTACCCCTATTTATAAGTTTAATAGGCTCTTTTTTTCTTCCTTACCTTTTAAAAAGTATGAGAGAGCTCTTATTAATAGTGTGAGGACATTTATACCCCTTAAAATGTTTGTTTACATACTTACCCCTATTTATAAGTTTAAGAAGCTCTTTTTTTCATAAAAATGTTTAGTACCTTTCCCCTAATAAGTACTCCTAGGTAGTAGTATATCAGCCTTCAAATAAAAGAAAAGAAGATAGTATACCAAACATGTACGTTTCTAAATCTAAACATTTACCTTTCTAGAACTGGATAATTTTTGTCACTTCCTCGCTAAATCTAAATTAACTCTACTAAAGTTTCGAAAAATATTGCACAATTACAAAATCTAACACATTTGTCTATATGCAAATAATTATAATAATATCATGCAAATTCATTAAGGCCAACCATATAAACCCTTTTCAAAGACTAGCCACAACGCGCATCGCGCACGCCAGAATCCCTAGTTACAAGAAAAACTAATTCTAACCGTGCATCACACGAGGATAAACTAAATTTTTTTTTCTAAAAATGTGTATAAATCAATGAATTAATGTCAAAAGATGTAAAGATATTTTCTTAAAAAAAACATTAACTACATTAATCTTCGCGTATTTAGGGGCATGGCTGCATATAACAATATCCTTTTTTTTACAGATGTATTAATTTAAAAATCTACTTTAACAAAATGAGACGGAGTATGTAAGATTTGGACATACGGTACCCGATGCAATACATACCTACAAGTATAACTTTGGGTCAAAAAATCCATGCTCTATATTATGTCTATAGTAGAATTATCATATTTTTTTTTTTTCCCTTTTTTTTAGCAGAATTGTCCATTCGAATTGTCACTTAATTGATGCCTTGATGGTAAAGTAAAGACTAAAGAGCACAAATTCCTTGGAGGTAACGAAAGAACAAAGAAATTCTCAAAGTTAAACCCTTACAAAAAACGCTAAGAAGAATCTCAATATTCCACAGAACAAAACAAAGAATATTCTATTATCCTCTTTAAATCTTGTTAGGAAAACGGGTATAGTTCCACTCAAATCAGGATATCTGCCTCAAAACAAAAAGAATATTCCCTCATATTCCCGCGCATTTTACTTATCTTCTATTCCCATTCAATTAATTCACCTAATTAATTCCTTTATTCTTTATTAAACCGTCTATTTTTAACCCTTGGATTCGATTGTTACACCTCATCCAACGATTTAGAATAACCCTCAGAATATCAAAATATTCTACAGTATATTCCTTAGGGTAAATTTTCAAAGTATAAATACTTGGGACCTTTAGATTTACTAAACACAACCAAAATTTAGAAGAAAAGGAAAACTTATAAATTCTTCAAAGTTTTTGAATTTGTTCTTGGTAATTTTTTTGAGCAATGGAGGGATTAATGGTGGTTTTTGACTTCGATAAAACGATTATCGATTGTGATAGTGATAATTGGGTTGTTGATGAATTGGGTTATACACAACTCTTCAATCAACTTGTTGTGCGACAGCGGAAGCAAAGGTCGTAAACAAACAAGAAAACAATAAAGAAATTCAATGCAAACAATAAGAACAACACCAAGAATTTACGTGGTTCACTATCGATGTGATAGCTACGTCCACGGGCACCGAGATCGAATGATTTCACTATAAACTGGCAAAGATCACAAAGATTACAATGAAGAACTTAATCACTCAAAGTATGCTCTCTCTTGTGTTTCTCTCCCTTCTCTCACCCTAATACTAATATTAGGGAGTTTTTATATTAATCCCTAAAATAAAAGATACTTGGGCAGAAAGATAATAAAATAAGATAACTTAAAATCGCAAAATCCGTGTTCCGTATTTATCCTTCTCCGCCCGGTCAGACCGGGCAATGTCCGCCCGATCGGGCGCGAGAAGAAAACTCCATACGAATGCTTCAACGTATCCAACCCCCACCGCCCGGTCAGACCGGGCAAGGTCTGCCCGATCGGGCGGAGGCTCGCCCGGTCGGGCGAAGGCTCGCCCGGTCGGGCGCGAGAGCAGCTTCTTCAACGAATTTGCCAGGCACCTCTTCTTCTTCCGCCCGGTCAGACCGGGCAATGTCCGCCCGATCGGGCGGACAAAGCAACGAAGTACGAGTCACCTAATACTTATCAACAATCTCCACCTTGACGAGAACTCGTAGTCAGCAAACGACCCCATCAAGACATAGTGAAAAAAACATCTCAAGCCAAACCCGATGCAAGACTCATGCATAAGCCAAACATCCCGATAAGTCTTCAACCAAGACCCATCACATACTCGTCTCCAAGTATAACAACTCATAATGCTCCACCTGCATCACAAGCCCCGGGCAAGCTCCACCTTAAGGCCAACACACCTACACCAGGAGCTCCCCAACTTCGCCCCTCAGGGCCTACTACATCACGTAGTAATCAATATTTAGCAAGTCTAAGCAATGTTTAAACTTGCTAAACGGAACAGGCTTAGTGAAGAAATCAGCCGGGTTGTCAGCAGTCCCAATCTTCTTCACCTTAATCCTCTTGTCAGTACGTAAGAAATGATACCTGACATCAATGTGCTTCGTCCGATCATGGTGTACTTGATCTTTAGCTAAGCAAATTGCACTTAGACTATCACAATGCACTGTAGCAAAATCCTGTGCAATACCCAGTTCACCTACTAGGCCTTTGAGCCAAATAGACTCCTTAGCTGCAGAAGTTAAAGCCATATACTCAGCTTCAGTAGTTGACAACGTAACTGATGACTGCAATGTAGACTTCCAACTAACCACAGAACCACCCAAAGTGAACACATAACCAGTCACAGACCTCCTGGTATCCACATCAGCTGCATAATCAGAATCACTGTACCCAGTGACCAAGCATTCCTTACCATTCCCGTACACAAGACCAATATCAGTTGTCCCTCTCAGGTAGCGAAAAATCCTTTTCACCCCTTGCCAGTGTTCCCTCCCAGGTCGAGCCATAAACCTGCTTACAACACTAACAGCATGCGCAATATCCGGCCTAGTACAGACCATAGCATACATCAAACAACCAACCGCGTTTGCATATGGAACTCTAGACATATAAGACAACTCCTCCTCTGATTGAGGTGACATAGACAAAGACAGCTTACAACTAACAGTGGTTGGCGTACTTATAGGCTTCGATTTTTCCATCCCAAAACGAGACAAAATCTTTTCAATGTAGCTTTTCTGAGTCAAGAAAAGCTTACCTCTAGCCCGATCCCTGTAGATCTCCATACCCAAAATCTTCCTAGCTGCACCCAAGTCTTTCATGTCAAACTCCGAGTTAAGCATCTCCTTTAATCTAGCAATATCAGATTTATTCTTTGTGGCAACCAACATGTCATCAACATATAACAACAGATAAATCATGGAACCATTATCCAGCTTACTATGATACACACAGCAATCATATGAATTCCTGTCAAAACCTTGTGAAACCATAAAAGAATCAAACCTTTTGTACCACTGTCGGGGAGATTGCTTAAGTCCATACAATGACTTTAGCAATCTGCAGGCATAGTGTTCCTTTCCAGGAACTTCGAATCCTTCGGGCTGCTTCATCAGAATCTCCTCCTCCAAATCGCCATGAAGGAAGGCCGTTTTAACATCCAACTGCTCCAGCTCAAGATCAAAATGTGCTACAATTGACAATAACACACGGATAGAAGTATGTCGAACCACAGGTGAGAATATCTCAACAAAATCAACCCCTTCTACCTGACTGAACCCCTTAGCAACTAGCCTAGCCTTAAAACGTATTTGCTCAGTTTCCGACAACCCTTCTTTCTTCTTGTAAATCCATTTACAACCCACAAGCTTCCTCCCTTCCGGTACCTTTACCAGTTCCCACACTCTGTTCTTGTAAAGAGACTGCATCTCTTCACCCATTGCGGCAAGCCATTGCGCAGACTCACTACAACTAATTGCTTGTTTATATGTGGCAGGTTCAAATGACTCTACATCATCAGCTACACTCAATGCATAACCTGTCATCGCATCAACACAGCAATTTCTTCCCTCCATCTCTTCAATCAATCTAACAGGCTTCTTGATAACTCGTTTAGGCATCTCAAGAATGGTGTCAGGTTGACTAGATGACCCCTGATTAGATTGCTCCACCTCATCCCCAGAGTTAGAATGAGTAGGAGTAATCTCAGGTTCAGGAGTACCCGGCACTGGAACATCAGCATCATCATCAATATATTGTACCCGAGGTAACTCAGCAATGGTAGACTGATGTACCTCAAGTACCCCATCTGTCTGTAATAAATTGTCTCCTTCCCTTCTCAAATCTGAAATCTCTGCATTTTTAATTGAATACATGGTGTTTTCATCGAAAGTAACATCCCTACTAAGAATGACCCGACCCTCCGAAGGTGAAAAAATTCTAAACCCCTTCACACCATCCCCGTACCCAACAAAACACCCCTTCTTGGCTCGTGGATCCAGCTTACCCTCAATAACATGATAATAAGCAACACAACCAAAAATCTTCAAATTCGAAGAATTAGGCAACTTACCACTCCAGATCTCAAACGGAATCTTGGAATCAATTCCAGAATGAGGACCCCTATTAATGACATAACAAGCTGTTAACACAGCTTCACTCCAGTACCTCCTCCCAAGCCCTGCATTAGAGAGCATGCATCGAACTCTCTCTAGCAGTGTCTGATTAACCCGTTCTGCTACACCGTTTTGCTGTGGTGTATTCCTGACAGTATGATGCCGACCTATACCCTCATCTGCACAGAACTGATTAAACTCGTCTTTGCAAAACTCTAGCCCATTGTCCGTTCGTAGCTTCTTGATCTTCCTTCCTTGTCGATTTTCCACCAAAGCTTTCCATTGCTTGAAAACTTTGAAGGCCTCATCCTTTGACTTAAGCAACCTAAGCCATGTGTATCGGGACTTGTCATCAACAAATGACACAAAATAGTGGTAACCTCCCATACCTTCAACTCTAGATGGACCCCAGCAATCTGAATGGATGTAATCGAGTACTGCATCAGTAATGTGAGCACCCTTGCTGAACTTTGACCTGTGTTTCTTACCAAACACACAATGCTCACAAAATTCAAGGTTGGCAACCTTGACCCCGGATAGAAGACCCCTCTTGGACAATAGCTGCATCCCCTTCTCCCCCATATGACCAAGCCTCATGTGCCAAATCTTAGTCATCTCCTGGTGAGATACAGATGCGCAAACCGCAGAACTAGGCAGTGTAACACCCTCAAAAACATAGAGGGTGTTCCTTTTGATACCCTTAAGTACCAACTCAGAACCTCTGAAAATACACAGCTCCCCATCTGAAAACACACCATTGTACCCCAAGTCATCCAGGGTACCCAATGAAATCAGATTCTTTCCTAAAGCAGGAACATGCCGTACATTAGTCAAAGTTAACCTCCGCCCATCAACAGTCCTCAACCTCATGGAACCAATACCTGTGACCTTACATGGAGCATTGTTACCGACTATAACCATACCCCCATTGCGAGGTTCATATGTATCAAACCAATCTCGACGTGGACACATATGGAACGAACACCCCGAATCTAGAACCCAGTTATCAGATAAATCATCAGACCTAGCAGAACTGACTAATGCTAAATCTTCCTCTGAATTATAGCTCTCATTCGGTTTCTCTTCAACTACAGCAGCCTGGGACTTGTTTTTCCTCACCGGACAATTATTCCTAAAGTGACCCGGTTCTTTACAGTAATAACATGTTTTAGTAGTAGTTTTACTAGATCCATCCTTGCCGTTTCCAGCACCCGACCCAGCATTGTTCCCCTTGTTAAACCCCTTATTCTTTTTAGACTTTCCGGACTTAACAAACAACCCACTACCATTATCCCCATTATCACTCGTAGCTTTCATTCTGAGTTCCCTAGTATGAAGTGCTGCCTTCACTTCTTCTAAGGTTATAGAATCCTTACCAACAACAAAAGACTCTGCAAAATTCTCAAAGCTAGACGGTAGAGATACAAGTAAAATCAACGCAGCATCCTCATCATCAATTTTAACATCTAAATTACGTAAATCAAGCAAAATAGAGTTAAGTTTTTCTAGATGTTCCCGTAAGGGAGTACCTGACTGCATCCGGAGGCTAAACAACCGCTGTTTCAGTAATAATTTGTTGGTCAACGACTTAGTCATATACAATGACTCCAGTTTCAGCCACAATCCAGCCGCCGTTTCCTGATCAGCCACCTCCGTGATGATTTGATCATCAAGACTAAGTAATATGGTAGAGTGTGCCTTCTCTTCCATAACTTCTAACTGCGAGTCAGTCGGTCCGTCTTCTGACTCCGAAGTAGTACTCTTTGGAGCCAACGGACGCCATATCTGCTGTTGTTTTAACAGAGCCTTCATCTTAATTTGCCATAGCCCGAAACTATTTTTCCCGGTAAATTTCTCAATTCTTATTGTTGAATCTCCTGCCATTGTTATCTTCAAGAAACTCTCCAAGGATTGAACCTAAGCTCTGATACCAATTGTTGTGCGACAGCGGAAGCAAAGGTCGTAAACAAACAAGAAAACAATAAAGAAATTCAATGCAAACAATAAGAACAACACCAAGAATTTACGTGGTTCACTATCGATGTGATAGCTACGTCCACGGGCACCGAGATCGAATGATTTCACTATAAACTGGCAAAGATCACAAAGATTACAATGAAGAACTTAATCACTCAAAGTATGCTCTCTCTTGTGTTTCTCTCCCTTCTCTCACCCTAATACTAATATTAGGGAGTTTTTATATTAATCCCTAAAATAAAAGATACTTGGGCAGAAAGATAATAAAATAAGATAACTTAAAATCGCAAAATCCGTGTTCCGTATTTATCCTTCTCCGCCCGGTCAGACCGGGCAATGTCCGCCCGATCGGGCGCGAGAAGAAAACTCCATACGAATGCTTCAACGTATCCAACCCCCACCGCCCGGTCAGACCGGGCAAGGTCTGCCCGATCGGGCGGAGGCTCGCCCGGTCGGGCGAAGGCTCGCCCGGTCGGGCGCGAGAGCAGCTTCTTCAACGAATTTGCCAGGCACCTCTTCTTCTTCCGCCCGGTCAGACCGGGCAATGTCCGCCCGATCGGGCGGACAAAGCAACGAAGTACGAGTCACCTAATACTTATCAACACAACTCGTAAAAATCATGCCTTGGAACACTATGATGGTTAGTATTTTGTTCGATTGAATTAAATTTATGTTTTTCCACTGTTTTTATTCCTTAATTAGTTCAAGCGATTTGATATATTGTTTGTTTTTTTGATCATGTTACAGGATACATTGATGAAAGAAATGCATACACAAGGCGTAACAATCGATGACATTGCACGAGTCTTGAAAAGAGTTCCGATTCATCCTCGTTTTGTTCCCGCAATCAAAGCCGCCCATGCTGCAGGGTAATTTAAATTTCTTGGTTCGGAATTTATAGTCACGTTGATATGTGATACGAGTTTAAAATTATTGATGTTATGACTAAATTGTGAATGTTTATTTACGTGTAGGTGTGATTTGAGAATTGTAAGTGACGCAAATATGTTCTTCATCGAGACCATACTAGATCATCTTGGGTTAAAGGATTATTTCTCGGAGATTAACACGAATCCAGGTTATGTTGATGGAGAAGGGAGATTAAGGATATTACCGATACATGATTTTACTAATTCTCCTCATGGATGCAGTAACCCTTGCCCTCCAAATATGTGCAAGGTAAATATATTTTGTAACGCTTAATTAATTATTTATCAAACCTTAATGTATAATAAATTAAATTTTATGTAAGCAAGTCTAATTATTTGTTATGAATTAATTGCAGGGTCTAGTTATCAAAAGGCTATTATGTGAACATGGAAACAAGAAGTTGATCTATTTAGGAGATGGAATTGGAGATTATTGTCCTTCCTTAAGGCTAAGAGAAGATGACCATGTTATGCCAAGGTTGAACTTTCCAGCTTATGATATGATCTCTAGTAATCCAATGCTTGTCAAAGCCAAGATCCATGAATGGGCCGACGGCGGCGATCTTGAGCGAGTCCTATTGTCTCTCATCCAAGATAACCTCGCTAATGGAGATGATTTTAATGTTGATCATCAATTAATCAACCTTGATTGCAAGCTTGAGATTTTGCCTGTTACTTCTGATATAGAGTTGCGGCCTAAGGTTTTATGTGTTCCTTTTTAGAAAGTGGCTACCTTCTGTAATACTATTTAAAAAGGTTGAAAGAATAGTTCAATGACTTCAATCGATGTAATTTTTTGTTTGGTGCAAAGTAGAATCAAAAGATTCAAACTATAGAGAATTTGTTTAAGGTTTTGATCTGAGGTTTATGTAATTAACTTTTGTTGCCCAATTGAGCAACTTATTCAATGAATGAAAATGTATTTTTAGTGACACATAAAACTTATACGTAGTATAATCTATTATTGCCATCTCTACCTGTAACAAAGAAGTGTTAAAAACTTGTTTCTCCAATCATTATATTAATGATATTTTGTCAATCTAATGTATGGTCAATCAAATTAACATCTAAGTTCTATCTATCAATGGGATTAATTTCTATTCCCGCAATGTCCAAAAATTCCTAATACGAATCAGTATCGAATTATTAGTAATTTACTTTTGGCAACAGCTGTAAGTATCAAGGTTATGGTGCAGCTTTTCATTTTGAAGCTAAACCACTTACCATTGTTAAAGCAAATTAGCCAAGCGCATTAAAACCATAATATATATCAATTATTTCTTGAAATTGCCTAACGCAACTTCAAAAATAAACCTCCTCTTACCTCTATGTATATAGCACACATGGTTGAAAGTTGAACCTCAACAATTCAACCAACATTGTACCATGGGCACCATCCTCTAATCCTCCAGTCGTAGCTTGCTAGACACCACTAAGCTAGCTGCCACACATCACAATCAACACCACCACCAGCCTGGCGCCTCACACGCCCCGGTCTCCGGCCTCCAGCCGTCCTCAATGCCAATCCCTATCGCCAAGTACTCCTAATCGTTGACAGTAGCTGCCACTATACACGAGGTAAGGAGATCGAGGGAGCCCCAGTTCCTCATTATGAGAAACACTTTTGTTTCTCATAATGACATTTTGGAAAATAATGTGATATTTTTCATTAGTGGGAATCGCGTATGTGTCATGAGTGGGAGCCCCATATCTTGACACATACCTCATGAGAAACAGAGATTTACCCAAGGAGATCTTATATGTTATTTTAAGTACACTACGTACCGGTACCACTACATAAGTACACTACGGAATATGGAGTACCAATTATGAGGAAAAAAGCAAAAAGCTTCTCTCTAGAGTCTAGATGAAGGCGGCTTAATGTCAACAAAGAATCATTTTACGAATAATTGACTTTTCTACTGACGTTATTCTACTGACGTAGATACTTGATATTGATTATTGGCCCACCGGAGACTACCGAAATAGCCACTACTTCCTATAAAAGGAGAAAATATAGTTATTATTATGCTAATTATAAATATATAATGTCCCAATTTCATCATCAACCAATAACAATCTCTCATTTTATCCAACATCAACCTTTTCAGTCTCAAATGGAGCAAACAAATCCTCAAGACCATCCAACTCTTCAGCCGATTGTAATTTGCAACTTTGCTAACTTCTATATGTGTCCTAACAACGTCTATCATCAACCACCACCTGTTGTAGAGCCGAAATCGATCAACCCGAATGCCTTAAACATCATCTTTACCTTGATAGCCACATTCTTACTTGGCTTGCTTCAGTTGAAGAGTCAAGGAGATCATACAATTTCCCCGTTTTTTACCAATCCTTACACTATACTACTCTCTATTGTTTGGCTTTTGTTTTATTGTTGGGCTTATGCTGCTTGCTTAATATCCTCACCACGAATGCCATCCTCTTCGCTGCCACCAGAGTCATTATTGATATCACCATCTCCACCAACATCACCATCATCTTCATCGCCGCCACCACCACCAACTATATCCTTGCCATCATCACCAACTACTAATGAACCTCATAAAGATATGATGATTAAATTTGGGGCACTAACATTGGCATCTCTAGGATCCCTCCTTTTTCCTAGCTCAATCCAACACTACGCTCTTTATACCATGTATGCTATAATCGGTCTAGTACTGGTTCTCCATTGGTTAAGGTTAGGCCAACGAATTTGTCAAGCACCTAGGCGTAACCTCCTTCCTTTGCATTCTAGAGACATGCATAACTCAACCTTAAACAACTGCATTTGGAGACAACTACGTTGTAAGTGAGTGTGTTCTTCATTGTGACATATACTTTGAGTTGAAGGATCGTTTCTCGGAGATTAACACGAATCCGGGTTATGTTGACGAAGGAAGATTAAGGATATATTATTGCCTTTACATGATTTTATACTAAATCTACTCATGGATCGATGCACATCTCAGCAACCCCTGCTCTAACAGTCTAACCCCAAACATGTACAAGGTAAAATATATTATGCAACTATTATGATATACCAAGTGGCTAGAATATCGAAAATCATGCATTCTTCTAGGAGATGGAATTGGAGATTATTGCCCTAGCTTCATTTTTTAAGGCTAAGAGAAGATCGGATGACCATGTTAAGTCAAAGTTGAGTTATCCAGCTTATGATATGATCTCAAGTAATCCATTTATTGTTTAGCAAAGCCAAGATCCATGAGGTCGACGTCGAATAGGTTGCATTGTTTCTCATCCAAGATATAATCCTTAATGTAGATGATTATAATGCTGATCAAATATTCAACCTTGAGATTTATTTTGCCTGTTACTTCCGATAAAGCCTTGCCTAAGATTCTATGTGTTCCTTTCTAGAAAATGGATACCTCCTGTAACCCTGCTGGGGAGAAAGATTAGGTCTTTATAATTGTAATTATTGTTTGGTAGAGACGTAGAATCAAAACTATAAAGAATTTCTTGATTTTCCTCTTTTCCATTTTTTTTTTTCTTTTTTATTGACCAATCTCTTAATTGAAAATTTCATCATACACTCGGGTGTACTATAAAATACAGAGGGAGTATTATTTAAAATAATTATAAGTGGAGCAAGTAATAAAATATGGAGAGAGTATTATTTAAAATAAGTAATTTATTCCTCAGTCATATCATTATGTGTGATGCTTATACTATATATAATCATAATTTATAATTATACAAGTCTAGTCCATAAGAGTTATTTAGATTAGGTTTGACTCATATATACAAGTTCAACCTAATTACAAGTAATTATTATTCTTATTACTTACTATTTTCAAAATTAGATCAAATAAAAAGAAATCAGGCCAGACACTGTCCATATTTGTGTTTGTTTATTGTCATATATCTTTAGTTTTGTATTTGAAAAAAAAAATATGAAAATTGGATATGTGAAAATAATCATTAAAACGAATATAACAAGATATTATCTAATAATAATTTTTTTTTTCTTTCATGTAAACACACTACTATGACTAAGGTTCAGTCAAATCAAACGATCAAATCAAACCTGACCATACCTTTTTTTTTTCTTAAACAAACCTGACCACACCTAATGAAACTATATAATCAAACTTTTATAAACTTTAAACCATAACACATTACTCTCCTTGTTTATTAGTACACCAATTTTAATTTTTAAATTTGCCTTTTTTTTTTAAGTGCATCACTTTTTTTATAGACATTTTTTCCTTAATTTTTATAATTGAGCCTCTCTCTTCAATGTTCACATTTATTTATTTGTTGGACAAACCAATACATACACACTTAAAAAAAATGGAGGGAGTATTTCAAACGAAAATAACAAACTTAATGTTAATTATGACATGAAATCTAATACAATGGCAAAGGGTCAACTTCAAATGCACATATCTCTCAATCCAGAAGTTATCTTGAGGTGATTCAAGTTGGAGGTTATAGCTTGTTTCAAGAGCTTTCCAACGGTAGATCGTATGCCCAATTCTGATAAGAAACGAGAAAGTTATAGGCATTTTATGAAAGACTGTCGAAGCTGGGGAAGAGGCACGGGCGTGCCCTAGTCGAATGAGATGTTTTTGCTTCCTATTTTCGGGTTTGTTTATGACGACTACCAGAGATATTCCTTGGGAAATAATTTAGGGTTTTCTTATGTTATATAAGGAGCCGTTGGGTAGACAATTAGAAGTGCTAAATATTGATTAATTAGTCTAGCCAATTCAAGCCGTTATGTAACTCCTCCATTGCGAGATTTTGTGAGATGGAGAGTGTTGTATCCCCTTTTGTTATCTCTCTTGTTTATCCTCCATAAAAGCTTATAAGAAAATACTA
Organism: Chenopodium quinoa; assembly: GCF_001683475.1. Lineage (NCBI taxonomy): Eukaryota > Viridiplantae > Streptophyta > Magnoliopsida > Caryophyllales > Amaranthaceae > Chenopodium > Chenopodium quinoa. Next base: position 1,480,906 of record NW_018743175.1, read on the forward strand.
TCCCTTACCTTGTGGACGTAGATCTGGTTGACCGAACCACGTATATCCGTGTGTTCATCTCATCTATTTTCTAATTATTTCTCAAATTTACGTTTTATATATTGTTGTCTATGTTCCGCGCTTATCAAACACATAACCTAATTCAATCGATCCTTGTCTATTTCTACTTGTATTACTCTTCCATCACAAAATCGTGTAGAAATATTTTCCCAAATTTGACAGAATCTTGAATTGTCATCCCCTAACTCAAATCCAAGAATTTGACAGAATTCAAGAGATTTTTTTTTATTTTGACATAAACTAAGAGATTTTGTTTCCGGAAATTAAAGGAATTTATAGTCAGAGTCAGTCCAGCTTTTGAAATTTATCCTAGGCCTTTTTTGTTTTTTTTTTTTTTTTTTTTATTTTTTTTTTTTTTATTTTTTTTTATTTGACATGAATAATCCGATGACATCTATGAATAATATCTATCGATATTATTGGTAACCTGAAATGCTTAAAGTCTAAAAGGTGTCTTAACTTATTACTAAATATGAAAACATCGAGAGTAAGGAAAACCAATTTACACAAATTGAAGTTTGCTTTGTTTAATTTAATTAGTACCTTATTTATTTTTTATTTTTTTATTAATAGTTTGTTTTATTTTTAACTGATACACTATCATTTTTAAACCTTTCATACTCCTTTTGTTTTTAATTTAATGACTAAACTACTCCCCTTACTCTTTCTAAATTTAAACTTTATGTGTAAAAGTGTCTCTATTAAATATAATTGACATATATTTTTTCTTTCCACAAATGGAATGTACTCATTTTTAAATATTTCTCCAGTCTTTTGTAATCCACTAGCCACAATTATTACGAAGTACCAAAAAATACCTTGATATTATGGAGGGTTGCAAGGAGTGTGACGAGATAGAGAAGCACCTTGATGAGCTACAAGCAAAGTATGAGGCGTATTGGCATGTGAGGTCTAGAGTGGCGGAAATCAGCGAAGGAGACAGGAATACTAAATATTTTCACCACAAGGCTTCTCAACGTAGGAGGAAAAACACTATCAACGGTCTGAGGGACAAAGATGGTGTATGGCGAACTGGAGATGAGAACATCGCTGCTATTATTGGCGAATATTTTGAAGGTATTTTTACATCTTCAAATCCTTCTGATGATGACATTTCGAAGGTTCTGTCCAGGGTGCCCAGCACAATTTCACAAGCTATGAATGACATGCTCTTAAGGCCGTATACACAGGAGGAAGTTCACATTGCCCTCAAGCAAATGCACCCTAACAAGGCCCCCGGCCCGGACGGTATGCATGCTATCTTTTATCAGCGTTTTTGGCACATTGTTGGTAAAGATGTTGCAAATTTTGTTACTGGTGTTTTGAATGGAAACCCTTTCCCGGAAATTATCAATAAAACAAATATAGCCCTCATCCAAAAAGCCAAAGAACCTCGGAATGCTATGGAGTTTCGACCTATCAGTTTATGTAATGTACTTTATAAGCTTGTCTCAAAATGTCTAGTTCTTAGATTAAAAAATGTACTTTCTGAAATTATTTCAGAAAATCAAAGTGCTTTTGTGCCGGGTCACTTAATTACTGACAATGCTTTGATTGATTTGGAGTGTTTTCACACGATGAAGAAAAGAAGTAAGGGTCGAAGAGGCCAAATTGCCATGAAGCTAGACATGAGCAAAGCTTATGACAGGGTTGAATGGGGTTTCTTACGGCAACTCCTATTGAAGATGGGGTTTGATGGAAGATGGGTCAATTTGGTGATGAAGCTTGTATCCTCGGTCAAATACTCTTTCGTAATAAATAGGGAAGTTTGTGGTATGGTGACTCCTTCCAGAGGTCTACGACAAGGTGACCCCCTTTCTCCTTACTTATTTATTATTGTGGCTGATGCTTTCTCTCATATGATTCAAAGTAAGGTAGCAAAGGGTGATATTCATGGTGCAAAACCTAGCCGAAGGGGTCCAGAAATTTCTCACCTTCTTTTTGCAGATGACAGCCTCCTCTTTACCCGGGCAAACCGACGGGAATGCTCACACATTGTTGATATCCTCAACCAGTACGAAGCAGCATCCGGGCAAAAAATCAACTATGAAAAATCGGAAGTGTCTTTTAGTAAAGGGATTAGAGCTGAGCAAAAGGAAGAAATTTTGGGGACCCTGAAAATGAAACAGGTTGAACGTCATGAAAAATACCTAGGCATACCGAGCATTTTGGGGAGATCGAAACGGGGGGTTTTTGAAGCTCTGCTGGATAGGGTATGGAAAAAGTTGCTAGGTTGGAAAGAGAAGCTGTTGTCTCAAGCCGGGAAAGAAATTCTGCTAAAGGCGATAATTCAGGCGATTCCGACTTATGTCATGGGGGTCTATAAATTTCCTTCGGAGGTAATTAGGAAAATTCATACGGCCATGGCAAACTTTTGGTGGGGCCAAAGTGACAGGAGGAAATGTATTCACTGGAAAAGCTGGGATCATCTATGTACCTTGAAGTGCTTAGGAGGTATAGGTTTTCGTGATCTAGAAATCTTTAATGTAGCGCTTCTTGGAAGGCAAGCATGGAGAATACTAACAAGTACAAACTCCCTACTAAGCCGAATGATGAAGGCAAAATACTTCATTAATACGGATTTTTTGGGGTCTTCCCTTGGCTACGGTGGAAGCTACTCGTGGAGAAGTATATGGAGGTCAAAGGCTCTTGTGAAAGAAGGGATATTATGGAGGATTGGCAACGGAAAGTCCATTAACATATGGACTGATCCTTGGCATTGGGACGATGATGGCAGATTTGCAACAAGTGACCCGTCGACAGAGCTATCAAATGTCAGTGAGCTCATAAAATCTGAAACTATGGAATGGGACTACCAAACTCTGCAGGCACACTTCAATGAAAGAGACGTAAGAAGTATCCTTGCGATTCCCCTAAGTTCCAGAAGCCCACCCGATGAACTGACATGGGCCTTTTCCAAGAATGGTATGTATAATGTGAAAACGACCTATATGCAGGGGCGGACCCACCTTTAGTCATAGTGGGTCCGGTGACACAGTATTTTTTTTAAAAATAAAATATCAAAGAGACCCCTTATTATAGATAGGTGGTCTCTTTGATGCTGCTATTGGTAACAACAAACAACATCAAAGAGACCTCTTATTAAGATAGGAGATATCTTTAATGCTGCTAGCTGTGGTTTTTTTTAAATATTAAAGAGACCTGTTATTTATATAAGAGGTCTCTTTGATGCTGCTATTGCATTTCGCAATTTTTTTGCGCTACTTTTTTTTTCATTAAAGAGACCAGTTATATTTAATAACTGGTCTCTTAAGTTATCTCACTTTTTTTTGTATAATTTTTTAATCATTTTTTTTCCCTTTTTATATCTTATATTTGTACAACCAATTTTAATATTTCCCCATAAAGCTTATCAATTAACTAAAAAATCATAAAGTTAATTCAATATAATAATTTTATTGTACCATTTGTTTATAACATGTTATTTGTACTATTTTCGACTTGTAAAATTGAATTCTTAAGTACTGTATTTGGTTGTGGTATGAATTTTTGTGTCCTATTTTTGGATTGAAATCAATTTGGTGAAATATATATATAATTTTTGGATTGAAATTAATTATGAACAAGACATGGAAAAAAAAAATTGTACTTTCACAAATGATCAATAATTGATGGTGACACACTATCTCGGAAATCCTGGATCCGCCACTGCCTATATGTTGGGTAAAGGCTGCAATCTTGATAATTTTCATCGGGCATGGGTGGACATATGGAAGATGGATGTCTTTCCAAAAGTACGGAACTTCCTGTGGCGCCTGTGTACGAACACCATCCCTGTACACAGGTTATTGATGCACCGTCACCTCACCGAATCAGACCTGTGCCCGTGGTGTAACAATGAGGCTGAGACGTGGCAGCACGTTTTCTTTGAATGCGAGAGAGTTAGAGATCTCTGGTACAATATGGGTTGTGCTGAAATGAGAAAGAATGTGGATCAACTATCACCGTGTGATCTTCTGGAAAGCTGGAGAGAAATAGAAAGTGAGGTAAAAATACGGGGCATCTTTTTGCTATGGGGGATATGGCAGGACAGAAATTTGAAAGTATTCCAAGGGAAGGAAGCTGCTATTGAAATGCTAGCAGTTCGTGTCTCGAGGTGGGTTGAAGAGAGTACTAAGCTGAAGATTTCCTCTGAAAGAGCAGCTGTAGCAAGGCCCTGTTCAAGCCCAAAACGATGGATCCCTCCACCACAAGGGTTAATCAAGATAAACACGGATGCTTCTGTCACAGGGGAAGGCCGGGTAGGATTGGGAGTGGTGGCGAGAGACGATAAAGGGGAAATACTGTTTGCAGCATCAAGGAGAGTCCGTGCTTGGTGGTCGGCTGAAGTTGCAGAGGCAAAGGCGATAGTATGGGCAACAAGTCTGGGCTCCAAGTTTGGATACAGCAATGTGATCATTGAATTTGACTGCCAAGGCCTTGTCACGAGACTTACGAAGGAAGAGATTTATAGTACTGATCTGGACATGGTACTAAGTGATGCAATGGCACAAAGCACTCCCTATCATAGCTTACTATGGAGCCATGTGAGACGAGAAGGAAATACGGTAACCCATAATCTAGCTCAATATATCCCTTTCGGACTAGAGCAATTCTGGGAATATGAGGTTCCCCCATGTGTATCTCCGCAAGTACTTATGGATGCTATTGCCATTTAATATATAATTTGCTTCCCGTCAAAAAAAAAAAAAAAAAATACAAAAAATCTCATTGCCTCACATAATAAAATAGGAAGCCAATTAAATTTGACAAAAAAAATTTATTGGTCGTGTATCAAGACTGTCAGCTAGTTATATAGGCACGGAGGGAATATATTTTATTACAATAGAGTTAAATAATCTCTCTTTTAAAGTGTAACACTTACAAATGAAGGGAGTATCACTTTGACGCCTTTTAACCTTACTTTCAAACTAAATTTAAAAATAAGTTGGGTCCAATGGTCCATTAAGAAAACAATTTATTAATTTTGACCAAAATTTACCTGATATACTAGACTTTCATGAAACCCAAATTGACCAATTCTATATGTAAATGAGTAAGTCTACCCCTGTCCCCCCAAAAGATATCATAATCTTGACAGATTTTGATTTGCACTAAATAAAGTTTCTACTTGATTTTCTTCTATTAAAACTCTCATGTAACATGCGAACCATATGTTTGGATTTGTATTTATTTTTTAAAACTCCCTTCCTAATCCTGATAATGAAATGTTTAAAAATAAGTGATAAGTCTCGCATATAGCGAACTTTCTCCAATTTTTATTGAATGACATAAAATTTAAGGGTAATCTTAACAATTTTCTTAGTAGTTAACTCTAACCCGTTTAAGGGTAATTTTGTAATGAGTTTGATTATATTTTATTGTGTATTTTCTAATGAATACATGTTACAGGTTAACTAGTATTAAACCCGTGCGATGCACAGCTGTTTATTGTATTGTAATTTTTTATTTTAAGAAAATACACATTAATAAAATAATATGGAATTTCAACATTGTATAATGATATATATATATATTTTTTAATATATAAACATTACTATCGAATCTTATATTAATAGGATATATTATAACAATAGTGTTAAATTAGCGTTTTTAAAATACAAATCACTTAAAGTCTGTCAAATTTAAACAATATGTCATCTATAATAGTCACAATTTAAACAGAAATCTTGTACTCCATAGTACAAATACATATAAGGCTACAAATATTTTTTCTAATTTATTGTTTTGCAATATACGTAAAATAGAAGAAACATGCTTATTACCTAAAGAGGATTTGTAGCCCAATTTGAACTTCAATCACTATTGGTCCACAATGCCCTTTCTGCAAATCAAACATAGCAATTCTGTTAAATGTGGAAAATAAATTTTGATCGTACATAAGCAAAACTTTAAGTATGAATGCATAGTGAAATGAAAATAGAAAGGAATTTACTGTGAGTTTATGAACAATTAACTTCCTTCGAGGTAAAACATTGTTTTTGGTTTAGCTTTTCTATATTTATATTTTTGAAAAAAAAAAACCGAAACTATTAAAATTCGAGAAGACTATTTTCTTTTGACAAAGGTTTTTTAAAAAGTGCTTAATTTAAACCTGGTAATGCATGGGTTATATTTTTTTTGTTGAAAATGTTTATTATTGAAGGGTTGTTCAAGAAACCTTTGATTTAATAACTATTAAAAATTCAAGACTAAAAAAAAAAAAAAAAAAATCAACAACTTAAAGATAAGCAATAAAACACAATGATTATAGTACCATTTCATTATAATACCCTATCCAAAGCCATCTTTATCTATATTGTGCATTACCACAATTTTTTACAATCATAAAAACTTGTTAACTAAATAAATTTGAGTTTCGATACCTGTGTATGTATAGGAGCAATTAATTAAAAGTTTAAAACATTGAATTGGTATAGATTGAAGAATGCCTTAAAATACTTATACAAATGACATAGTATATGAATACATATTATGAATGTAAAGGTCACCAACTCCGTAAAATAAATTCAAGAGAGGGAAATGTTATGAAAAGATTGGAAAAAAAAAATTATTTATGAAAGAGACACTTGATAATAAAATGTAACAAAGTATTATTCTAGCAAGAATATAATGTACATACAAGATTATATACAATGAATATTATATTTTGAAGATTAAATCAAGGTATACTCTTGATATTGTCTTCCATAAATCTCACACGGATTAAATTTGGGCTAAAAAGATTTATATAAAAAAAAATATATAGCAAATCTTAATGAAAATTAACACTGAATTTCTCTTCAATTTTTAGTAGTAGAGGAATAAACGATCAATAATCCTTCAAATCCAAAACTAAAGCATTGTCAACAAACTTCAAGAATATACCAATTTAAGAAGAAAAATTGAAAAGAAGGAAACCTAAAAAGTAGTTTGAATGGCAAATACTAAGCGACTGTCAGTCCATCATAACCAACTTGCAACTATTGGAATTCCCTGAAATTAAATGAACTAACCATTAGGATTTGAATACAACATTGAAAGAGAAACATAATGAACTTACTTTAAATTGATGGGAATAAACTTAATTGAAGACAAATTTGACTAAATTTCAACTTTAATTTCCATGAGCAAAAAATACAATTTAAAATTTACATTGGGAAAAAATCACTGATTGTAAAGAGGAGGGATTTGAGGAGAGAGGGGGATATGAGTTGTAAAATAAAAAAATATGTTTAGATGAGAGGAAGAAGATTAAAAGAAGATAGGAGAAACTGCCCTCATGAAACAACATGATACTATGATAGAGAGAACTATTTTTTTAAAGGTAAATTGTAAAAAAAAAAATAAAAAAAAAAAAAAAAAAAAAAATCAATGGTGAAAAATGAAAAAAAAAATGGAATGTAAATATGGCCACGTGGCACAAAGTTCATGTTATTAAATATTAGTATTGATATTGATTAAAATTTAATAATAATCCTACACATGTATTTTGAAAAGGCATGATTAATAAATTTTAAAATTGTGAATGGAAAAGATGTTTTATTGAGTTCCTGTTTTAATAATTAATTTATTTTTTTTATGAAAAAAATTATTTTCTTAAATAGGCATGATTAGTGGATTAGGATGGAAGAGATGTAAAAGAGATGTTTGCTTGAATTTCTGTTGTAATTTTTTTATGATGAAAAAAATTATTTTGTTAAATAGGCATGATTAAAGGATTGGGATGGAAAAGATGTATGATTGTTTGTTTATTTATTTTTTTTTTTTTTTTTTGTAATTAAAAAAAATTATTTTAAAACAGGAAAAATAGTAAGAGGATGTCCTTCCAACTTCCTGTTTTAAAATAATAGTATAATACATTATGAGTGTTTTTAAGGGTAAAATTTATGTTATAAAATGATAACTTTTATGGTATATAAGGGTAATTTTAAATGATTATAGGATAACTTTTGTATTTAACAAAAAAAAAAAAAAAAAATTTAAAGCGTCTTACAATAAGTAAATGAAAGTCCGCCGTATTCAAGAATTTGTGAATATTCCGTTTTTAAATCTTTTACTTATTATTATTAAGTTTTTGGCTAAATATTAAATCAACTTACATAAGAAAATTCTAATTTTGTCACGTGAGTCCGGCGTGTATTTTCTTGAGAAATAAACATGCCCGCTTATTTCTTATTTATTGTTACACTACTGGTAGTGATTCCTTTTGACCAAAGCTATAAGTCCCTTTTATTTACAATGGGGGAATGAACTTACTTTTACCTGGTTTTCTGAATTGTGTGATCAAACGGAGTAATGAAGACAGACATAAAATTTCCAAAATATAATTAACATCTCTCATTTGTTGTTATCCTCTGACAGTTAGAATTACATTAGTATGTACTTCCATCATTAAAAAGAAAAAAAGAAAAAAAAGAAAGAAAATCCTAACATTGATTTTATGACCATACAAATCAATAATCATATATTTACATGTTTATGGGATCCAATTACATCTTACAACCACAATTAGCTGATAAGCTCCTTGTATATAACTCTATTTTCACCTTCATAATTACCATCCAAGTTAATTTGCTTCAGCTTAAGTATCAAGGAGATATGATGCAGCTTCTCCTTCGAAACTGATCCTTTTACCATCTTAGGCCTTGTTTAATTCAACTTAGTTTTACTTATTTCAGAAAAAATAAGTTCAGATCAGAAAAAATAAGTTTAGATCAGATCATCGTTTTATGTGCAATTTTTTATCATAAAATATTTTTAAGTTCGTAATAAAAAAAATTATGAAAATTACATATTAATAAAATACACATTATTACGAATCTATCAAGATCCCAATTGATATACTTTTTTCCTTACATATTATCGTATACTTAAGATCAAAATTTGGTCAAATCAGACAAAAAGATCATATCAGATCAGATCAGACCAAACCAGACCAGACCAAATCAGATCAGATAATTTCAAATAAGCTAAAATAAGGTGAACTAAACACGTCCTAGTCTCTAATTCTCTATACTCTTATTACTCCCTAATTCTCTATTCTAATGCTTACCCTCTATCCTGAGGTAGCAATGCATCATCGCTACTAACTGATTCGAGTTATTGTATGAGCTTTTGTCGTGACCTTGTGATATTTTTTGGAGCAATGACAGATTGATCGCCTACCCAACCCAGACAGCCCAAGCATAATCCGCTACACAATACACGCCGTGAATTCATGATTGGGATGAGAAGAGCGCTGCGTTGCGCATGGATTAATGTAGTGGCCTCCAAAGGAAGTGCTCTTATCCAGAAAATGCAAGGAATATACTTCCCTTACATAACAGGGAACAATTGTTCAGCTCTGAGCAACCAGGTGCTGCAAGTTTTAAGCTTAGGCCCTGCCCACCCAATGATAACATTTCACTACATCTCCAATACAAGTATAAAACAAATTCATATCCTGATATATTCAACCGGATTTTTATATCATCGAATGTACGTACAACTTTCATAGGCTACAATACCAATTGCTCGTACAACTGAATTATAGGTGGCAAATGAGTTGTTTAATTTCCAAACAGGGTCTAGTCCAGAGAATTTGGTCATCTAGTTTTTTATTACTTTGAATGGATCCAAATTACATGTCCAGATACTTGGCTCCCTTTATTCATGTTTATTTGTAAAACGTGGGAGGACACAAAAATCAGATAGCTCATCAATTTCCTCATGAATTCTTACACCCTTGAATTATAAGGTCACAATGTTTTGAACCTCCGTTTCACATTATGTGCAACAATTGAATAATTTTTATCTCACAAAATACTCGATTGTTGCACACAATGTGAAACAGAAGTAGTACTGTTAGATTTTCCTATCAGATGTTCTGTGAATAGGGGAGTAGAGAAAAAGAGACTGAGACAACTAGACAAGTCAATGAAATTTCATTGAAGTTGCAATATCCAGTGTTACTTCCTTCTTTCATTCCCTGCAACAATAGTTAATTAGAGTACAAATCTAGACAGCGTGACTATTATTTCCCAACAAAAACGAGTTTTTTATTGGTCGAGAAAATAATCATAACAGAAATTGAGAAATTTAACTAGCTATGAACTACAGAGATTAAATATGACGGTCTATTAATTTAGTACTGGCTTAATAAAAAAAAAAAATGTATAAAATTTTTAGGCATGATTCCAGCTTCAGGATACGAATCGGCCACTTGGTGAACATTTGTATACGGTAACACACAATTCCAAACCCTAAAAAAGAATAAGAGTTTTAACAGAACATACCACCTACCTATACATAATCTCACGAACAAAAACATTATGCTAAAAAAAACAAACTGCACATATATCATTCTTATATTGACATTAGAACTGCTGCGCTCGAGTTCGAGCTTTGAGCTAAAACCTAACAACACTAACCTGCACTTATACAATCAGACTGCATGGATTGGGCTGCCACCAGAAGAATTCATATCTGGGCTACCAGGGGTAGGATTAGCATGGAACGCAGATTGTCTAGAGGAACCATCAAGCAATTTCAGTGACAAACTCGATGGCTCTCCACTGCCAATGGTCTCCCCCAAGCTCAATTTTGACATGCCAACAAGTTCATCAACATTGATTGGGCTCTTTGAATGTACTGCTGTAGGCTTAACCACCTCATGTGTCTCCTTGGTTGGTTCGGGATTACCGCCGGTCCAATATGGGACAGGATACGGATAGAAAGGAGACACATAAGTAGGGTATACAACAGGGTAGTAGTTTGGGGGAGGGTTGGTTGAGACAGAGCTGCTTTGAGAGGGTTCCACGCCTTCCTGCTTAGGTAAATCAGGTTCCACCTCATTGGAGGTTGAGTTGCTAGATGCCATTGACTCACATACTTCATCAAGAATAGGAGCAGGAGGCAATGGGTGGTTATTATTCTGTGTTTGAGCATCAGATGGATGCTCAGGGAGGAAATCATGTGCCGCCATTGGTGTATCGCCCTCCTATAAAAGCAACGATAAAAACAATAACATAAGCAACGCGGCAGGGGGGTTATCAAAGATTGATAAAAACTAACAGTACCAATGAGAAGAAAAAATGGGCTAGAGAGGAACAGGTCTGAGGGTGTAGTGAGCAATGAAATAACATGCATATCAATAGTTCTAGAGCACAGTGTTGGAAACTGGAAATAATAATCAACCTAAAGAGCAACTAAAATTCTGTGCAACAATCGAGAACTTCTGCTCAAATTCATTGTGTATGGATGAAGGAGATTGAAGACACAGAAAGCATGTAATAAATAGTCAAATAGTAAAAAGTTTCACAAGTTAGAAAAAGTTGCATCTAAACTCAAAAGGCAATGATCAAGACATCCTGAATCTTTATTTAATTTTTTTTTTTTTTTTTTGGTGGGAATGGGGGATCTTTTTCAGCAATACATGAGAAAGAAGTTACATCTACCACCCATCAGAAACTGGTTACTCTGACTCTCTGAGTAGCTACTATGCAAACTCACCAAAATTCCAAGTGAGCTATTAAGAATATGAAGAAAAGGATTATCACCTCATCCGCTACAATATCAAACAAGCTAGAGCGTCTTTTTCTTCTAGACACATTGCATTGCCTAATGAAATATTTCTGTGCATGGCTAGCGACTTGGGTTGGCGTCCTTGATATCACATAACTACGTGATATCCCCCGCCAATCACCCTTCCCAAGTTTTTGCAGGCCCAACAAAAACATTCGATGTTCCTCCTCTGTCCATGGAACACCTATTGAAAAAAAGAGAACTGTTATTGTAAATAAACATACAATGAAACTAATGAAACAGACTTGGGTGTCAGCTTGTTGCCTATCCTGCACAATCACATTCATAATACATGTAAGGAAAATGAAAGAAATTTCCCAGACCAATCAAGGTGTAGGTACAGAGCACGGAAGTTATAGCAGTCATGCCATGAAATAACATGACTGCTGAACAAAAATGTCAAGAGCTTAGAACACCTGATCAAGAAAGATTGACAATTTAAGCAGTGACAACTGACAAAGAAGGGAAAAGAGTAACTTATCAAAACTTGTGATTGGAGCACAAACAGTGAAATAAATGTTCAACTTATAAAATTCAGTTTCAGTAAAATCCATCTTTTATTAGACAAATTCAGAATTGATCGCAAATATAAGTTTTGATTGGAAAAAGTCACTACTAAAAGCCGGAAATGGCATGTGACAAACACTAGCAGAATGCCACCGGATTTTACAGCGAGTTTTCTACTTTCTTCACCAAATCATCTTCTCACTACAACAAAATCTTCCCCAATTTCAATTATATCTTATATTGCTCATGCTTCAACAAGAATTCCAACTACTCTCCATAATAATTCACCATACACACTTCTATATCCAATCCAATCAAGATAATTCGAACACGACAAACAGCTCCAACTCGCTTTCTGCTCAAGCTAATCGATACATTTCTTCATCCAATAACCAGGCCTAGTATCAATCAACACGAAATAAATCGAAACAAATTCAATTGAACCGAAATCAATCAACCAAAACTCCAAAAGAATTTCCAATTTCATAATCCCGCACATAAATCCAATTTATTCAATCAATGTCAATCCACAAAACACACCTGATCAAAACTTCCCGAAAATAACCCTCAATCCATCTCAATCAACCACTTTCAGGTGTTAAAAATTCCCATTTCCCAATAATTCAATCTCAAATTAACAAATAAACCCCCCATTTTCCAGGGACCAAAATCAATTATTTGGGGAAAAACCCAAAAAAAAACAAAACTTTATTCCACCACCTAACTAACACCAACTGAATCAATCCCACAATAAAAATAAAAAAAGACAACATTTTTCCAAAATCAGCAAAACATAATAGAACCCCTTTACTACTTTAAACCTAAATCAATCCAAATTCCCACCAAATCAAATAAAAAACAAACCTTTTTTACGTTCACGACTAGAAGAACTACCAGGAACAAAATCCTCAGAAGCATAACCGTCGGCAGAAGGAGGCACGTGATCAGGAGTAAGATCACCGGCGGCAGGAGAAGTATTCCCAACGACACCGTTTTGATGAAGAGAGAGATTACCCATACTAGCACTTTTTCTGATTGAACCATCGGTTAATCGGACTCCAAAAAGCTTGACCCCTCGGTTCGGACAGGTTCGAGAGTTGTGCCCATTGTGGCTGCAATGGGAGCACCGTCGAGTCATGGCGGCTGGAGTCCAACCCGGGTTTAAGTGGGTTTTGTTATCGGGTTTTGGGTTCGGGTCGGGTTGGGTTTTGGTTTGCTTAGGTTAGAGGAAAATTTGGGGAAATGAAATGAATTCGGAGGAAGAAGAGGTATAACCATATAAGTAATATAAAAAGGAAGGTTTTATTGGGTGTGGTTCGGATAATTAGGTCCCACTTTTAGGTGGGTGTGTTTCAGCCGTTGATTTTAAATATGTATCAACGTTTCATCTATTTTAAATCTCTATTGTGCACGTCAATATTACAAATTAGTTTTATTTTTTAAATAAAAAAGAAATTTGGTGTGTATTTGAGTATTTATACTTGTATATGATATTATGATGTATTTAATCTGCCTTGTGGTTCACTCAAATAGAGATTATATATTTTTTTTTTCTCCTGAAGAAATATCTGGTTGATATTTTCAAAATTAACAAGTGTTTTGTTTATTCCTTTGAAGTTGTCTTGGATTAGTCAATACTTGTATATAGTTACACGATAGATCAATTTTGTGAAAATTATGAAGAGTTATAAAGTGTTACTCCATCATTTTCATAGTAGTTATGTATATCTACATGTTAAATACTCCTTCCGTTACGAAATAATGGACATGTTGAACTTTTTTCACTATTTATATACTTCGTATTAACTTTGATTATTATTTTTTTTTAACGAAAAATTTTAACTATAGTTTTTTACTAACATAATAAAAACATATTTTTATCATAAAATAGCTTATTAGATAGGTAGTAATTAAGTTTAATAATATAATTTTTTTTTAAGAAAATCATTAATATTTAATTATACAAAAATAAGGTCAAATTTTCTTTAGTCTTAAATCTCTATTGTGCACGTCAATATTACAATTTAGTCTTATGTTTTTTATGTCTCACTAATTATACCCCTTTGTTCGTTGTAACTAAAAATTAACGGAGGTAGTACTTGTTTGATAGTGGATATCAGAGCAAATTTTAATGGATAACCCCATTAGTAAAGATTATAAACATGTATAAGAATAGCTCATCATAAAATTGGAGAAAAAAACTAATTAAATAATTGGTGACATTTATTATACGTAGCTCGGTAGTATTTTTGATTCACCTAATTAATTTCATAAATAAAAACACTTAGTTGAATTTAAATTAGTTGTCAACTAAGCTGTTAATATGTATTAACTCTAATCATAACTTACATTTATTTATTTATTTGAACTAGTCTAAGCTTATTAATTTTTATTTGAATTTATCTAAACATATATTTTTGACATAAGAAGTAGGGTGAAGTGGTGAAAAAAATTGGACCTAAAAGGTGCCCATCAATCCATTAAGGTATGTGAACAAAACAAAAAAATTTGTAACATTAGCATGGGCATATTAAAAATACACGTGCAAAATCATGTGTTTTTGAATGATTAAGACACTACTATTTCAAAAATTGATTTATAAAGATGTATCCTCTTATTTTCTCTAAAATGAACCATTGACTTATCACTTGGAAGTTTGTGTCAAAGCAAATTAATTAATTGGATAAAATTATACAAAGAGTTAAACAACATTACAATGGCATTTAGTGTGAAAGCATATTTCGTATTCATTTGAATCGAGGTAGATAATATTTACGAAGTAGTATATAGTTACTTAGATAATATTTAAAAACAAATTTTGTATATAAATAAAGAAATTAAATTTGTACTTTGTAGCTTTTGATTACAAATCATCAAATGCTAAAAAATATATACTTTGTTTATATCTTTCATGTTAAATATCAAAATAGTCCGATTTTACCAATCAAAGTATATGATCTACTCCGTAGTAAAGACTCATACGAATTACAGAGTATAAAATACGAAATCTTTATCTTTATATACGGTCAGAAATGAAGAGGAAACTTAATAGAGCCACAAAGCATCGAAATGGGAACGTGAAAAAAAAGAAGAAGAAGAAGAAGCACGTGAGCGGTCGAAAGGTAAAGAAGAAAGAGAGTGTCAAAATTGTAAATCTTGGTCGGGTTTACAATAAGAATCCACGTGATAGGACGGACGCATATTCTCATTTTCATTTCACATACTTTGGCTTTACTACGCTTTCCACGGTCCCTATTTTACAACCACCAATTTCATTTTATATCAATTTTTAGTACTACTTGTATTATTTAAATAAGCTTATCCACCTTATCCATATTTTTCATTGAGATAACATAATTAATAAATTATGTTATCCAAAAGTCATCAAGACTTTATCACATCCCTAATCTCCTCGAATCTAATCAGATAATATAGTATGTGCTAATTACAGTATATTTTATCATGCGTTTTTATAAAGTTGTTACATGCTTATGGCCTTATGGGTGCGCTTTCGATATTTTTTTATGGAGTAGTTCGGCTTGTGAGCTTCAATCTTCTAGTGCATAATACTTTCTAATAACTATAATATACCTCGTACCAAGCAAAACTTGGTCTAATGGTAAGGTTTGTATCTTTCAATTTTGAGATTATGGGATCAAACCCCATTAGAGAAACTTTAAGATAGGGATTTCCTTACCTTTCTCCCCCTTCCACTCTCAAAATGCCTAGCTCGCTAACTCAGGCCGGGCCGAAAGGACCTGTAAGAGGTTCAAGTCCAGTAAGACCTTTCTTCTTACCAACCCAAAAAAAAAAAAAAAAAAAAAAAACAACTATAATCAACCTCTTATTAATAAACCATAACAACTATATGGGGGAACTTATTACTCTATCTCATACTTGTATTTTATACAAAGTATTTAGTAACTTTATAGGTTACAAAATTTATATGTTCATTTGGTTTACCATTCTCTAATTTTGATGGTCGTTATAGAAGTTATTTAAAATTTGACGGCAAAGCCACAAAAATTAGAATATATTTAAATTTTAACAAATACCCATTACCCATAGGTCACTTGTTAGAAATATTGTTAAACTGAAGCATTGTGTTTATATTTTAGGTGAGTAGCTTTTTTTTGTTATCGTGTTAGCATTTTTTTTTCTATGACAGATCATGTAAACATCATAATATGTCGACCTTAATGTATCATTAAGTGACCATTCTTAATTTCTCAAAAAAAAAAAAGAAAAAAAAAAGTGACCATTCTTAAATATTGTAACTCAATACATTATATTAGTAATTTGCCAACAAAAGGAAAATTCATCAAGGACTTAAAAATGGTAATTTAAAGAAGCATTGAATAAATTCATTACGGAGTAAATAAAAAAAAAAAAAAGTTATAGATAGAATTTACCAAGACTTATATTATTTCCGATTGCCCCAATATGTTAAGACTTATGCCGTTCTAGACACAATTCGATTGAGCTTTAGGCATGACATATGACTAAATGGTCCGACCTATGCCCATCTCTACTAACAAAATTATGGTAATTTTTTAATATTTGGATGAGATAAAAAATTAGGTAAAAATAAATAATAATCCCTCATAATTAGAGTTGCCAGTCCTCGGCCGACCTAATAATCCGACCCGATCCGAACACAAACCGACCCTCAACTCGATCCGATTTGACTCATTTAACATATTTTATAGTGATATTAATCATTTTTACACTATTTAAGACAATTTTTTTAGTTGATCCGAAATCTAACCCGAATCCGACCCGTTGACTCGAACTGACAAGTCTACTCGTAATCAATTATGATGTGAGGTAAATATAAATTGAAATAAAACAAAGGCAATCTATATATTAATTGCAGAGATTTTTTTATTCCACTTTTAGGTCTTTTACCTACGGAAAACCAAAGCCCCGTCCTTACAATTCTACCCCATCTATATTCGAGGGTCAAGTTTATCCCCTACATAAACATAAAATGTTTATCCAAGAGTCTTTTCGTCTGTTTGTACAATTAGATGGGTATTTCGTCTGTTCGTACAATTAGTCCTACATTCACATAAGTGAACTAAAGGGAATCCAAACATAGGTAAAATAATAATAGTAATTAAAAAAAAAAAAAAAAAAAAATAATTAGAAGAAAGTATGAACAAACAAAGCTCGAAAGTACAGAGAACAGGAGGGGGGCAATTGTTGAAGCATCTTTGAACAACCCAGGCTGACGGAGGTTCAGAGCTAGCGTTAGTTTATCATCCGATTTGCAACTTCCTCATTTATCTCTCCGATAAACCTCCGTCTTATGGATACATTTTAGTCTTTAATGAGAAATTGAGAAGCATCATGATCGGCCGATTATTGGGCCAAAATAGGCCTAGTCTAAAATCAGCTGTTTGGTTTTATTTAATTAATGCAACACATATAATCCAAAATATAGCTGATTTCCGGGATCACGTGAGAGAAGAGAAAACGGGTGGGTATGAAAGTTAACGGCATGAGTTGAGGGAATCCAAACACGTGGTTAGCCCAAGTCGTTTGCAAATGCTGTTATAGTGTCTACTACTGTACAATGTCCTTGTCCCTATCTTTTCCTTACGCTCTATCACTATCCACACCCATCCAAACTTAATGGATACATTATCTTAAAATTAACTCATTAGACTTTAATTACCCTTAATATCAGATAATTATTACACTTTATCCACTTGTACAATTCAAAGTAGATGTCAACTAACCAGAAAAAATTGATTTTGGCACATCTATTTGTGAGAAAATATCGTAACACTGTGTTCAAATTTTGATGTGCCAAAATTATTTTCCCAACTAGTCTATTCGATTAAATTATTCAAGAAAGGTAATGTAACACCCCCAAGTTTTCCTCTACAAAAATATTAGAATAATACATATAAAATACCGTAGAGATAGATTTGGGCATATTATCGTCACGTGAAAACATAAGGCTAACTCAAACCAACTAACTAAGTTGAGGAAATCAAAACTAACTTTATATTATTAAACACTTGGCCAAAGTTGGTGAGTACAAACTCATTATGAAACTTAAAAAAAAAAAACTTAAATTAGGTGATCAATCCCGAACTCCCGATGCACGATGCACCACATAGACTCCACCTGAAATCACGATTGCTTACCAAAATTGGTAAATAGGGCGAATCAAAACAAATAGGAATACGTGTTAGCAAAAACGTTAAGTATGCAAGACATGTCAAATTCTTTTATTAGGCAAACACGCTTCCGAAATAGTTACACTATAATTCAAACGCTAAAATATGACTTTTCCAAAATTCATCACTTTCCAAAATTAAACTTTCCAAATATAGACTTCCAACAAAGAAATATTTAAAGATAGAACTTTCCAAAAATCAATTCCTCTCCTAAGTGTGCAACCCCCAAGCAAGTAAGACTATACTCGAGGAAAGATCAGATCATACAAAGTTCATGGTCTTACTTAACCAGTCGCGGGTAGAGGGATAATAAACATTAAATATTCAGGCCTATAATGAGCTGCAAATTTAATTCAATTCCCTTAATCTTAAATAAATTCAATTTAATTCAAACATGATTTCAAGATCAATACATTAAACAATTTATTCAAACATTCAAACAAACAATGATTCAAACATATACATATATAGAAAAACCTTTATCAAAGGTCTAGCCATCTATACGTACCTCATCCTTTAATAATTATTATCCCACCAATTACAATCACAAACGATCTCCTAAACAAACATTATAATATGTTTTAAAGATCCAAACTTTATAAAGTTATAACTTTGAAAAGAAATATATATTTTAGAAAACTAACCATAGAAGAATTAAAGGAATAGGATTAAGAGATTGAATTCGTGTTGGAAAGAATAGGCAGAACTTGTGAAGGCCATAACTCCTAGAATATAACTCCTAATTGGGTGATTTTTGTGCCTAACCTCAAGGATTTTTTGAGAGGAAACTTTCTGTGAAATAGTAAAAAGCTAAAAATGAGCAAAAGTGCCAGAAAATAGGCTGATTTTTCTACGAAAAAGGTTAAGAAAAGTAAGGAAATGTTTAGAGAAAGTAAATTATGAGAGAAGAAGAGAATTGAGTTTTTGTGTGAAGAAAAATGAGAGGTGAGGAGGGGTATTTATAGTGTTTAGGGAGTATGGAATTAGGGTTTTATGAATAGCAAAAGATAGAATTTAGAGTGTGAAAAGAAATAAGATTATCATTGATATATATATATATATATATATATATATATATATATATATATATATATATATATATATATATATATATATAGGGAATGGATCATGTGAAAACAAGTCTAAGGCTAAAAACTAAAAACAAGTGATCTAGACCATTGATTCTAATCTAACGGAGGAGATTAATTTCGTGTGTTAGACATACACTCACTTCTTCCTCCTTCATGCATCTTCTCTCTCTAAAACTTCAAGCAATTCTTTCTCTCTCTTTCATGTTTTGGATGGAAATTCTATCATCAAATTGGTAAGTTTATCAATTTCATCATCAATTTCTTCGATTGTTTAAATGTATATGTTCAATTTAGTTAACTATTTTAATTTTTCGGTTTAATTTCTTCAGTTATAGTTCGATTTTTCGGCTTTAGTTTTCACTTTTGTTCGATTTTTACGGCTTAATTTGTTCAGTTGTGTTAGATTTTTTGTGCTAAGTTTTTTTCAACAATTTTGTTTGATTTTGCGATTTCGTGTTTGATTTTGTTCAATTTTGTTCGATTTCCTATTTGATTTTGCTTGATCTTAGTAAATTAGGTTTTTATGTGTAATTTTTTGCTCGAAATTCTACTCTTTACTTTATTTGAGCTATTTCATTCTTAATCGAGTTTCATATGAGTGTAATTACGTTATAATTCAACTTAATTTCTTCGTTTGTTTGGCATTCTTGAGCTTCAATTGTATTTTATTTGTAATTTTTGCTCGACTTTATTCCGGTTTTGAATGCAATTGTATTTTCGTTTAATTTTGTATTTTCTAATTGGCTGAATTGTTGATTGTTGGAGGTTGAATTACTGATGTTGGAGTCGAGCTTTGGTGGCGAATTGGTGGAGCAATTGGTGGCTGTTGTGTGGGCGTCCGATAAAGCTTTCTGTAAATGCGATTTTAGCTGCATGTATTAAATAGTAACAGTATGTTCTGATCTGCATATAATTAGTCAATATTAGCTGGTTGTTAATGTTTCTGAATCTACAATTATTTCTGCAGCTAATGCTAAATTAGATGATATGGTCTTACAATTTCAAAATATATCAAATAGAGCCACTGCTTTTCAATTTCTATCTTTTAGTCAAAGACGAATTGTTGTTTTTCTTCCATATAGTTTATGGTGAATGTTACTTGGACTTGCATAGTTGGTTGGAGTGACTAATGGTGCAAACATGAAATAGTTGATTTTAGCAAATTACAGTCTATGGCTTATGTTGATTTTAGCAAAAGTAAGTAATTGATAATAAACCGGTCATTTTTTTGAAGTCTACAGGTTTACTAGTACCGCAAATCTTGTAATCCATTGTTTATTAAAGCTATAGTTTAAGTCTGCAAGTGTAATTCATTCATTATGTTCTCATGATGAGTGATTCGTTATTAGTGCAAATAAAGCCTGACATTTTTATTATAAACCTTCTTAAAAAAATAGTAAGTAACTCCATAGATTAACATTAGCCCCTTCTAATTCAAATAGCTTCCTTGAGACTCTCTGGCCTCTATCATCAATCAGATTGCTGTTAGTAGGTTAGGTTCTACACCCTATACATACAAAGTTACCAACCAGCTTTGCCCTTGATTCTCAAAATGGTTGCTAAATTGCTAGCAAAGGTAATTGCTTTGATCTTGTTTATTTGGATGTTATGTCTGCATTGTTATACTGGAAGTTCAGCTTAATGCTTATGCTATCTAGTGTAATAACTGTTTTTTTTTTTTTTTTAATTTTTTTTTTTATTTTTTTTTTAATGTATATGTTTTATTTCAGTTTCCTTGATTTTTTTTTACAGGCAAAGTATGTTTATGAATCTGGTAAAGGTACTTGACTTTAGTGAATATGTTTATGAATCTAAAATATGTGTTGGTTTTAAGCCTCTACGTTTTTGGCATGTTGAAAGCCTATTAGCTCAATTGGTCGAGCACCGTGTAATCACGGGATGTAGGTTCGAATCCTACATAGACTTTTTTAATACTTATTTTTATATTTATTGACCTCTGGGTAAATGGTGTCAAATTGATATATATAATTACCCGAAATTTATATATAGTTACCTTATTTTCGATATAATGACCTTAGATTTATGGAAATGTTGTAAATTTTGGTTCAATCACCTTATTTTTATATATAGTGACCTTTATTTTTGTATATAGTGACCTTTATGTAAATGGTGTCAAAAACTCAGATATAGTTACTTTATTTTTGTATATAGTGACCTTAATGTAAATGTTGTAAAAATTGTTATAGTTACCCTATTTTTGTATATAGTGACTTCTATGTAAATATGGTCAAAATTGATATAGTTACCCTTTTTTTGTATATAGTGACTTCTATTAATAGGATCAAAATTGATATATTTACCCTATTTTTGTATATAGTGACAAATGTTGTAAAAATTGATATAGTTACCCTATTTTTGTATATAGTTACGTTATTTTTATATATAGTGACTCTATGTTATTTTATTTTTTTTAAACCGTTAGATCTTGTTAGTAATAATGGATGGTTGAGATTTTCTGTTTTTAGTTTTCACCATAAGCCCTGTTTTTAGCGGAACCTCCCCGTATATATATATATATATATATATATATATATATATATATATATATATATATATATTTCTACAAAGATAATTAGGAAAATACAATAGTTTATCATTTAATAATTTAAGGTGTGAAAAGATAGAATTTAAAGTGTGAAAAGGAATGCATTTAAGTGTGAAAATAAATAGGATTTACATTGGTTTTAAATTTAGTAAATTAATTAGGAAAATACAAGAGTTTATCATTTAATAAATTAGGTAAAATAACAACTAAAAATCTGGTTAAATACATCAAATATTTGGCAGCCATAACTATATATATATATATATATATAATAATAATAATAATAATAATAATAATAATAATAATAATAATAATAATAATAATAATAATAATGATAATCAAAAATCATAATTAATTCGGAAATTCAATAATTAATTAAGTAAAAATCCGAAAATAACTTTATAAAATCTGAAAATTTAGGATAAATATGATATCATTTAATAATTATCATGAACAAGAATTTGAAGCTAAATAAGTTTTATAAACCGGAAATGATTAATTTTGACTTGCATGGTAAAAATATTGTAAAAAGCTCAAGATATTTCAAAATATTTAATTAAATATTGATTTCAAAAGATAAAATCCCTTTGAAAATCAGAAAATTAATTTCCATAATTAATCATCACTTTTCAGAATTTTTAAGATAATAATTAACAATTAGATTTAATTAATCTATAAATCCAAAATTAAATAAATAAAATCTAAAGATAAATTCATAAAACACTAAATTAAATAAATTTTGGAATATTATTATGTGATTAATTATGAAATTAGACATTAAATTCCAAATATAACTAAATAACACTTTAAAATCTAAAAGAGATAAAATATTTATATCAACTCCAATATTTTGGTGCCTAAATTTGAAAGCATATTTTGGCTCTTATATTCAAATAATATAACATTACTAAAATACCCTTTCTAAATTAAAATAATTAAGAAAATAATATTAAAAAATGTGGGGTATTACAGGTAACTCTATTTTATTTTATTTTTAATTAAAACTTAGTGTTTAGGCTGTATTTTGTTCACCTTATTTGGAATTAAAGTTAGCTCAAAATATTTTAAATCATACACAAGTATTAATCTGGAAATACGAAGTGAAAGTACTACACATTTATAAGTTAAGATAAGTTTTGATAATAAGACTGGGCTAAACTTACGGTACACCCGGGTGTATATAACAATCTCTCCTAAATTAATCATTAGAGGGATAAAATTATTTTTATTTACTCACTAGTCATACATTATACATAGAGGTGTCAAAATCCGACTAGATCCGAAGCCGACTCGAAAATATCTGATTTAAATTTCGACTCGCGTGAACACAATAATTTGACATGACTCAACTTTAAAAATTGACCCAAACCGATCCGACCCGATTTCACCAAATCCGATCCGAACATCCAAATTGACACCTCTAATTATACACTAAGGGGTACAACTGGCAGCTAAAAGCTACGAGAGGCAAATTATCTACTCGTAGCAAATTTTACGAGACACATAATCAGATAGACGTACAATAAATTATGAACACATTTATAAATGAATGAATTCCATCCCAAGTTCCGAATTACACCTATTGATCCACGAAAATCCAGTAAAAGTGGCAAGACATACTAGTATACTACTAAGCTCCATATGTAAGTGATATGGCCCTGTAACGTTCTTGGAGGTAGTCAACGAAGCGGATCGGGGGAAATCTGTCGTTTACAAAGGGAAGATGAAGTCATAACTTAATATCCTGATGAAAAACATCTAATCTGGAAGGAAATAATGCATCTACTTAAGCAATACATGTAGATGTGATGCCGCAAACACAATTGAGCTTGGGCAATGGTTCTGTTTACCTGGGAGGATTCGACTCACTGCAGCAAGTTTCTAAGCACTCCACGAAAAAATCGTGGCGAGGATTAATGAACAAAGCTGCCTGCACATGTTATAATTTTTTGTTTCTTACGGCATTGCTGATATTACGATTAAATATACAAGTCAACTAATGAAAACTAAGTATGAAATCAGAAAAAATGCAGGTACTTTAAGTATAAGTCTCCTCTATATATCTAGCTTCCATGTATTCGATTTAATTCACTAGACAGCCTACACGGACAGTGTTGCTTGTTCGTACTTTAATCAGTAGAAAAGCTTTAGAATATCACCAAGTAAAACAGCACATAATTCTTAGCTTACTATGTATAATTAGTGGTCAAATACACCAAAAACATTTCTGTGAATTAACGAAATAACAAATAAACATCAACTTTATTGACAAATTTGAGAACTGCTAAAACATTCTGGTCTTACAAAGGTTAGCATCTACATAAGATTGGCAAGAGGGAGTAGATGCTACAATCAACTTTAAACATGTCGTATACGTGCAACTGTGCAAGTGCACAACAGAAAAGGGAAAACAGTACTGCATATGGATGCCTACTGGACTTGGAGAGTTGATTATAAAAACTGCAAGGAAAAGGAGAGGAGAAATTATTTACAGAATATCGTTCCCGTCCCTTTGGCAGAACTCTATGCAATGTTGACCTGTCATTAGATAACGCAAAACACGTAAGGAAAAAAAAAAAGAAGCAAAATAGCAAGCAATAATGCGAAAGGGATTACATCCCAAATCATATGTAGTTGTGTATCAACCACTGATACCCTACCAGGAGCTAAACTAGCTGACATCCCTAGAACACAATTAAGCAATGACAATGTGTGTGCGCGCGCGTGCATGTGAATGAGGAAATGTCAGCTAAATCTAACGGTTTGATAATTGATCCTGATAAGAACAGAATGTTTAATCATGCAAGTTCTTTGACAAACACAATTAAAATTTACCTAAATAAACCATTTGTCCACCTTTCTGTCATGTCTCCAATGTTGACAATTATTGCCCTGCAAAAGCATAATACATATAAAATCTCACAGAAGGATAATGTTCGTTTAAGTGCAGATTCATCCAGCTGTCTAAATTCGGTATTTTTGCCATTCTACACTGAAAACTCACCCCTCAACATGAGGAACATTCTCCCAAATCTGTGGCTGACGATCCTTTTCCCGACAGACCTAAGAAAACATATTTGAATGTGATTTTCATCATTGAGCAATTATCAAATGACTTTTTTTTTGGACTGATTTAGACATACCTGTAATCCAGGAACACCATCAGTGGCCAACAGAGTGATCATTCCATAATCAGAGTGAGCAGAAGCCCCTAATACTTCATCATTGTGGCAACTGGGGTCACCTGGTAGCAAATTATATTACAGAATGTTTAGTCCAACTAGGAACAAATATAAATAGGAAATGATGGGAAGTATTGGACCTTCTGGATAATGTAAGAGGCGAAGAAAAGGCATTGGTGGATCCAGTGCTCCTACATTCTCAAAAAAGTTCTCATCGAGGTTCAATGCCAGTGCAAGGAGTGATAGTAAACTTTTTCCTGCACTCCTGAGGTACCACATTTAAGTGTTACATAGAGCAATAGAAGCCATAAACATAATAGACTGATGCATCAGATCCGTATTATTCATCAACAAACTATCCCCATCCCCTCGATTTTTCAGGACATATTGCGTATGCCACCAGAATTAGACTGACTTGATTTTATTTTTTTTTCTTTTCAAGGAACTTCCTCCAATACAACCTTTATGCAGTATGCAACCACCACAGGGTGTAAGGGTGCAAAATTGAATTAAGAAACCAATACATAGAAAAGCAACACGACAGAAAGACATAGCTGTCCTTAACAGCGCCAATTTCAGTTAAAAATGGAGTTATACAAGAACAATCATAGAAGCTAACAAGATCAGACAATCTAATACTGCCAGTAGAGTTATATCCTTCAACAAACCACAAACATGGACAACGCATATATTGCACATGATGAGATCGTTGAACTTACAGAACTTGTCTATGGTATGCTTCTACAGTTGGTCTCCAATTTGGAACAAGCTCTGGTATGAAACAATCATCACACTGTAAAATTATTATCTGAATTCTGATAAGGTTTAATTAAGCAGGAAAAAAACAAGTAAAAAGGTGTGAGCATTAACATCTTTCCATTAAGGCATAAACAAATTAGTCTACAGCCCAAATTAACAAACCAACCGGATAACAAGCTTACCTTCAGAAGGCCACCGGTTCAAAGTGTAGATTTCATCATGAAGCGGGCCAATGTAGAAAGACTCCTTCGGGTCACCTGTAATCAAATAAGGTAAGTTTAATAAGTCTACAAAATTTCTTGCACTCTTGTAACACAGAATAAGGTAGTTTAATAATTACAAGAGCAAATAGTTAAGATCATGGATCAACAAAACCTATAGTGTTTAAAGAAGTGTCCAACTTCTCAGAATATAATGCAGTATATCCACTGAATTCCTTCTTCCTTTCGAGTTTCATTTTCTCTTCCTCGGGAAGTGAAAAGAATTTCTTACTCTCTTCAAACAATCTCTCGTATAGAGCTTTGTCCACTCCATGATTCACAATGTAGAAGAAACCGACTTCAATGCATGCCTAAACCACCAAATGTAGCAAGTTAGCAACATGTAAATGTATCACCCTGAACGACATTTCTACAGGCAATGCAACTGTAGATAATTTATCTATGCCATGACACTCATGAGAAAACATCAACAATTGACAGCTTCATAGAATCACGATTAAATGCCAATAATGTAGAAAGTTGACTCCACTACCTTACTGCACTGCTAATGACAGTTGTTATGCTGCCGCCTGCCGGACAAGTTTTGTACAAGGTTATCTCACAATAATTTTACTATGGAGTGTGGACATGTATCAATGAACAATCAATATAATTCATTGATTCATTTCAAAATATGGCCATCCTAAATGTGTAAATTGTCCACAAATGAAATCCTACAAAACATAGCATGATATTTGTATAAACAAAGTTCATG
The DNA here is from genome assembly GCF_001683475.1 of Chenopodium quinoa. Taxonomy (NCBI): domain Eukaryota; kingdom Viridiplantae; phylum Streptophyta; class Magnoliopsida; order Caryophyllales; family Amaranthaceae; genus Chenopodium; species Chenopodium quinoa. The sequence goes on from NW_018743175.1 coordinate 1,507,802, forward strand.
TCTAAATAATTAAGAAACAATATAATGTGCATCATTCATTAAAAAAAAAAAAAAAAAACAAAATGAAGAACAGTTTCTCTTCATGAAAACAATAACTTTATGCATTTCATAATAGAACTTGCAATTACACAAACATACTGAAAATAGGAAAATGATTGATAAGAGTAAAAAAATATCTCTGTTCTTCCTTCAGAAATTTCATGTAAATGAGTGACAAGATGATAGTAATTAATATTGGTAAAACGATGAAGATAAGTTGGGAATCGTCACTAATACTAGCATGATTATTATTATTATTACTTTCTTCACTTTTAGTTATTGCATTGCTAGTTTAACTAATACGAGAACATAAGGTGTACAACTAGCAGCAAACCTGACGAAGAATAGCAGGTGTAGAAATTCGATCAGGTGACGATAAATCGATGATAGGAAGATTTGCAATCAAATATTCTTGTCCCATTACTTTATTCTTCTCTCTCGTCTGCTACGCTCTTGCTTCTTTGACCACTTCCATTCAAGTATATTTTGATTTGAGGTGTTTTTGATACCACTCAAAAATAAATAAATAAATTAGTAGGTAAGATTTGTCGGCGTCTAATCAAAGAAGAATAGCTAGGCTGATATCATCTGTACTTTTATCTACTGGAGTACATAATTTAGCACGCGATCAATAAAATAGGTGGGTGTCACTATGTAGGTTGATACTCGTATCATTTGGTACTTTAGGTTGTTTTTTTTCCAAATGTCCTACTAAAATTGCTCCATTTTATTTTATGAACTCCGAGTTAGTTCGATCAATTAATTCTCCGTACTGTTCATTACTTCTCTTATTCTATCATTTTTTTTTTCTCTTTTTTTATAGCTCGAGTGGTTAGAGTTTCCCTCCGATTTCAGGAGATTCTAGGATCGATTCTCACCACCGCTTTGTGACTCTCTAAACACCAAAAAATAAAAAATAAAATTTAAAAAAAATAAAAAAATTTCTCTCTTCACCTTTTTTTGACAATTCAAATAACTTCCACATCAATTTCTCATTTGATCCATGAATATATGGTCAATAGGGATCAATTCCGTAACTTTTTCCCTCTTTTTTTCATGCTCTCTTCACCTCTTTTTTAAAAACAATTTAATAGTTAATCTGCACATCAATTTCTTAATAATCAGACAAATTACGTTAAGAGGTAATAAGCTAAGGGCTAAAACAAGTCATTAGTGGGATGGAATTCCTTTCATTATTCAGTTCACACATTACACTAAACATTTCTTGATATACTTTAACTTCACATTCATATGAAGCTAAAAGAGAGCAAATCATCCAGCAAATTTTACATTTTTAATAGATACAAGATGAACACATTTATACATGTATGAATTCCAAGCTCCATCTTTCACCTATTCCTCCACAACTATACATTAATAGTGGTGAGACATACTCCGTATGACCATACTTGAACTCCCCAGAACAACCAACACTTGTTCTTTAAGGTACGAGTACGTAAGTGATTGGCAAGGGGGCTCCTAAGCTCCATATGTAACCCTGTAGCGTTCTTGGAGGTGGTCACTGTAGCGAATCGGGGAAATCTGTCAATAGAAAGGTAAGAGTAAAGTCATAATTTATTATTAGCTTGCTCTAAGATACAAAGTATATAATTTTATCAGGTTAAAGACATCTACGATGGAAGGAAGAAAACGCATCTATTTTAGCAATACATGTAACTGTGATGCCACAGGCACAACAGTACTAGTGAGAAAGCACACTGGGTCGATGGGTGTTCAATATCAACAATATATTGATAAAAACCCTTCTTGATCTATACTAATGCTTTATGCTTACAATATATTGAATGGTGGAGTGAGCATGGGGCTAACTCTAGAATGGTGGAGCGGAATGGGATACCGCTGATTTATGAATTAGTCAAAACAAAGATCAGACTAAGAATAAACCATAATTTTGTTTACCTGGGAGGATTTGACTCACTGCAGCAAGTTTCTAAGCACTCCACTGAAAAATCGTGTGGAGGATCAAGGAACAAAGCTGCCTGCACAAGTTAGCAGTACTCGTATTTGTTACTTTAGGTACTCTTGAATTAGAATAACAATACAAAGCGAAAGCTGCAAGTATGATATCATAGAAAATGCAGCTATTTTAGTCCTCAGTAAATGCAAAGCCTCTTGCTCTCATCTTCTCAAATTCTATTGACAAATTGTCAATATACTTAGGTATTCGATTTAATTTACAAGACAGCTTTACAATAACGCATTGCAAAAATCTCACTTAACATTATTGTATGTACTTTAATTAGCTGAAAAGCCTGAAGACAAATCACCAAATAAAACAGCACATGAGTCTTAGCTTACTATGTATGACCAGTAGTCAAATACACCAAGAATGTTTCTGTGTCTCATCTTAACAACAAATTAACATCAATTTTCTTGACAAATTTGAGAAATGCTAAGACATTCTAGTCTAACAAAGTTAGCATCTATCTAAATAATATAATAAGACTGCCAAGTGGGAATCGATGCTAGTATCAACTTTAAACATGACATACACATGCAAGTGACGACAGCAAAAGGTAAAAAGAAATGCATATGATCAATGCCTGCTGGACTTGGAGAGTTAATTAGAAAAACTGAAAGGAAAAGGAGGAAAGGAGAGGAGAGAAGAGGGGAGAGATTATTTACAGAATATCGTTCTCGTCCCTTTGGCACCACTCTGTGCAATGTTGATCTGTCGTCATATAACACAAAACAGGTAAGGAAAAAAGCAAAAACATGGGTATATATGCAAAAGAAATTACATCCCAAATTTTGTGTAGTTGTGTTCTTGTTTATCACCTACTGAGACGGTGAGACCTTACTAGCTGACATCCCTATAACATAATGAAGCAGTAACTCTAGCAGTGACTCTGTGTGTGTGTGTGTGTAAGTATGAAGAAATGTAAGGTTTGATAACTGATCCTGGTAATAAGAACAGAATGTTTAATCAAGCAAGTTCTTTGACAAACACCATTAAACTTTACCTAAACAAACCATTTGTCCACCTCTCCGTAATGTCACCAATGTTGACAATTATTGCCCTGCAAAAACATAAAAATATTAATCAGATTTCCTAAGCCATCGCCAATCATATGCAAATAACTGAGGAATCAGCAGGGAAGGATATAGTAGCTAGACCTGGAACGTAATACATGGTCTATGTTGCCTGAAATATTTCTAACATGTAAAGAGTAAAAAGAAAATAGAGAAAACAGTAAATCTTCATTGTTCTTGGCTCTTCTGAATACATGTGTAGCTATGAAGGCAACCGTTAGACAGTTAGATATGGTAAAGAGAAGTCAAGAACCCATTTAAGAGCTACAATTGTGAAGCTTCCTGGAGTAATGAATGATTCAGTATAGTACTTCTACATCACATTTTCCAAAAAATTTCTATGAGCAACAAGGGAAAAGTTCATTTAAGTGCAGCTCCATAGACTAAATTCGGCATTTTTGCCACTTTTTTCACTGGAAACTCACCCCTCAACATGAGGAACATTCTCCCAAATCTGTGGCTGACGATCCCTTTCCCGACAGACCTAAGAAAACATAACAGAATGTGTTTTCATCATTGAGCAACTATTAAATTTTTTTTTTTTTTTTTGACTAATTTAGACATACCTGTAATCCTGGAACACCATCAGTGGCCAACAGAGTGATCATTCCATAATCAGAGTGAGCAGAAGCCCCTAAAACTTCATCATTGTGGCAACTGGGGTCACCTGATAGTAACATACAAATAAGAAAAGAAGTATTAAGATGGACTTCCTGAAATTAAGTCAGGATTCAAGTTGAGCGAATTACAGAATGTTCAGTCCCACAAGGATAAATATAAATAGGAAATGCTGGGAAGGATTGGAAATCAAGTTGAAAAATAGTATCGATATGGTAAATACATATATTTCATCAGACCTTCTGGATAATGTAAGAGGCGAAGAAAAGGCATTGGTGGATCCAGAGCTCCTACATTCTCAAAAAACTTCTCATCAAGGTTCAACGCCAGCGCAAGAAGTGATAGTAAACTATTTCCTGCACTCCTGAGGCACCACATTTAAGCGTTTTATTGAACTGTAGAAGCCATAAACTGAAATACACTAATACATCAGATCCATATTATTCATCAGCTAACCATCCCCATTCCCTTTAGTTTTCAAGACATTGTGTATGCTATCAGGATTAGACTGACTTGATCTTTGTCAAGGAATTTCCACTTCAACCTTAATGCCGTATGCAACCACAGGGTGTAAGGGTACAAGGTGCGACATTGAACAAAACAATTAATACTTGGAAAAGTAAAATGATGAAAAGACACAGCTTGCCTTGACAGCATCATTTCCAGTTAAAAAGTAGAAACTAACAAGATCAGACAACCTAAAGCTGACAGTAGAGTAATGTCCCTCAACAAACCACAAGCCTGGACAATGCATGTATTGGACACGATGACATTGTTTAACTTACAGAATTTGTCTATGGTATGCTTCCATAGTTGGTCTCCAATTTGGAAGAAGCTCTGGTATGACACAATTAGTACGCGTTAAAATTAGTATCTGAATTCTGATAAAGTTTAATCAAACAAGGAAAAACAAAAAAAGTCTGAGCTAACATCTTTCCATTAAGGAATGATCATTTCAAAGTAAAGCCCAAATTAACAAACCAAACTGGATAACAAGCTTACCTTCAGAAGGCCACTGGTTCAAATTGCAGATTTCATCATGAAGCGGGCCAATGTAGAAAGACTCCTTCGGGTCACCTGCAATTGAATAAGGTAAGTTGCTAGATCTTCAAAATTCTTTGCACTCTTGTAACTAAGAATAAGGTGGTTTAATAATTATAAAAGCAAATAGTAGTAGTTAAGATCATGGATCAACAAAACCTTTAGTGTTTAAAGAAGTATCCAACTTCTCAGAATATAATGCAGTATATCCACTGAGTTCCTTCTTCCTATCAAGTTTCATTTTCTCTTCCTCGGGAAGTGAAAAGAATTTCTTACTCTCATCAAACAATCTTTCGAATAGAGCTTTGTCCACTCCATGATTTACAATGTAGAAGAAACCGACTTCAATGCATGCCTAAACCACCAAATGTTACAAGTTAGCAAATGTATTTCCCTGAATGGCTTTTCTACAAGAAATGCAACTCTAGATAATTCTTCTATGTCATGAGATCACATTAAGAATTGGATCATGATAAAGTATGAGTAATTTTGAAAGTTGATTAAACAATCATATTAATACACTGCTAATGACGATTGTTATGCTGCAGGACATGTTTGAAGGTGATGTGTTTAGACATCAACTTGAGTTTGAACTCAGGGTGACATGTTTGTGTGTCAACCTGAGTTTGAAGGTAGGATGAGTTGTTTGGGTGCGTTTGGTTTGATGTAAAATGTTTTAACTGAAAATGATTTTCCCATTTATCCTCATTTTCCTTTGCTTGGTTTGTGGAAGAATAGAATACAAACACAGGAAAATGAGGGAAAATAATACTAGAAGATCAATTTCTCGGTTCTTCAAGCAAAAAATTTCAGAGAGATTCTTATATACACCCAGATGTAACATTTTGCTCCTTTTGATGATTATTGTTCATTTAATCATCAAAATATGAAGGTGAGTTGGGATTTTTCACGACTATCAACATGTTTAAGTTATCGTATTGCTAGTTTAAATTACACTATTGATGTGACAACTAATCCGGGAACATAAGGAGTACATATACTGAAGGCTCCACCTTGATGATATTTTTATTTAAGTTTATGATGGAAGTCAAAACATATATTAATATATTATGTTGCATTGGACTGTACGAATTGGTTTATTTTTAAAGCCCAATACGCATGATAGATTGGATTTGTTAGTTTGGATGATTATATTATTTTGCATAAATATATTGTGATAATTATTCTGATCATTTTATCTCTAACAAATTAATTTTCTGTTTTGATTATTTATCTATATGATATGATTGAGTTTGTTAATAATATTTCATAATTATATTTCTTATCTATTTAATTTTTCAGATTATATTTTGAATTAATTTATCCTGTATTACCTAACCTTGTTTCAAGAAAGTTGTTAGTCTTGCTGTTGCATAGGATAAGGCTGGAAATTTATTCAAAGATATATTCAAAGATAAACGTTGAAACAGAAACAAACCGCTAGCAACGTTCAAATTTCAAATAGCCGAAGGTTGTTGAAGAAGCAAGATTAAAGGAATTCGGTTGGTGTTTTTCAAAGGTTTGAAATCAAATCTACAACGTTTGAAATCAGTCTTGAAGCCTTATAAATAGCGTCAAGATATGCTGAAGAAATAATAACGACAAGAACAACAACGTAGAACAAGAACACTCAAAAATTATCAAGCTTCATACACTATAGCAAGAGTGTTAAATATTTTCTCTCTAATTTCTTTAATACCTTATTGTGTGATTAGATTGAGAGAAAAGAAAAGTGTATCTAAGAGTGGAAAAAGAATATATCAAAAGAGTGATATACTTAGAGTAAATTTATAATACTCAAAGTATAGTAAAAGTGAGATAGCCTTTTATTTCTAGGAATTGAGTGTCTAAGGTGTAGCTGGGATGCTACGGAGAGAAAATAGTGAGATCTTCTAGGATGCTTTAGAGCTCTAAAGGAGGAAATAAAAGTTGGTTTAAAATCCTACGGGTCTAACAACCCTAGGCGGAGACGTAGGCCAACTTCGTAACAATTCCTTGTGTCTCTTCTGTTTATTTTTGCATTTACTTTTGCCTTGTTCTTGCTTTCGTTTTTTTGTTTTAAATATATTTAGCAAAATCCAAACAAACGTTTCTAACATTCTGATTAGTAGCTGTTTTACATTATAAATAGTTTTCAAAGTCTTGAATTTAAAACAGAGATCAGTTTATTCCGCCCTGTAACTGATCTCAAGGTCTTGACTTATCAGTTTTACGAAAATTGCCCATACTCTATTCAACCCCCCCTCTTCTAGAGTATTATTATGTTTATTCCATCACCATTGTGATCCTTTCATATACATATATATAGAAAGAAAGAAGTTAAGCAGCAAACCTGACGAAGTGTTGCAGCGGTAGAAAATCGATCAGTTGCCGATAAATCGATGATGGGAAGATTTGCAATCAAATTAACTTCTCCCATTATTTTCTACTACGAGTACTAGTCTGTTCTCTGCTCCGCTCTTGCTTCTTCAACCAATTCACTTTCTCTGTCCTTTCTATAACCTTCTCGTTGTAAGATTTAAAAGAACTTATTTCCATCCAAAAAAGTTATTTTTTTTTTTTTTAATGGGGTATTATTTTATTCTATTTTTAATTTTGGTCTGAGGTGTTTATTGTTTTTGTTACAACGAAAGCAAGTGAAATTTGTCGGCATCAATTCAAATAGGATTAGCTAGGTTGATTATTTAGTTATTTTAGCACACAATCATTGAATTAGGTGGGATATCAATCATACAATAGCACCGTCAATTAAAATTGTTTCATTTATCATTAAAGTTGGCAAAAAGCTGATGTGACACAACATGAACCAAAAAAATTAAGTTAGTATCAAAGGTTTATGACATATTTGATTAAATGGGTGAATACGACACGACACGTTTAATTTAACAAGTTGGGTTAAAGTTTTGAATTCCATCACGAAACTAACACGAATCAAGCCGCTTAAAATAATAAATAATGAATGGATTTTATGATAATTATCTTGAATGGGGCTTATATTTTGACTTATGACACGACATGAACCGGATACGAAAATAGGAGCTCTTTCCCAAATTAAAGTCAAGAACAACCGCAATTCCCAAATTGCAGCCAAAGTTTTAAGAATTTCCAAAGTACCGTCCACGTCACCGGTTCAGGGGGAAGAAATTTTAAATCCGGTCTACAGCAAAACCGCTACCTGAAGTAACCGCTACCTGAAGTAGCGGTTTTTACTAATAAACCGCTACTTCAGGTAGCGGTTTCTTTTTAATAAACCGCTACTTCAAGTAGCGGTTTTTGTTTAATAAACCGCTACTTCAAGTAGCGGTTTTCTAGCAGGTATAATTTCCTGATTTCACTTTCCTCTTTCATTTTCGTCTTCTCACCAAAATCCCATCCACGCCTTCCACCAAAATCACACCTCCTTCAACGGAAGCCGGCGCAGCCAAGGAATCCACCGACGCCGCCGGAGCATTCCTCAGCAACGAAGGCCGCCGCTGTTGACGCCGAGGGTTCGACTTTAGTGGTCGGCTTCGCTAATTTCAGAAGAAACGTGCTGATCTTCTTGTTTGTGGTAAGTGCCCTAATTATTTTTTGTATTCAGTTATTGGGTTTGTTGTTGTTATTGAGTTTGTTGTTGTTATTGAGTTTCAGAATTGTATGTATGTGTTGTTGTTGTTGGTTTTGGTTGTGTTGTTGTTGTTAGTGTTCTTGTTTATTGTTGTTGTTATTGAGTTTCGGTTTTGGTTGTGTTGTTGTTGTTAGTGTTCTTGTTTATTGTTGTTGTTATTGAGTTTCGGTTTTGGTTGTGTTGTTGTTGTTAGTGTTCTTGTTTATTGTTGTTGTTATTGAGTTTCGGTTTTGGTTGTGTTGTTGTTGTTAGTGTTCTTGTTTATTGTTGTTGTTATTGAGTTTCAGAATTGTATGTATGTTTGTGGTTGGTTTTGGTTGTTGTTGTTGATTTACTTACCTTACATATAACCCTTGTAGAATTATTAATGGTTTCGATCACATTACTCAGTTTAGGTTGCTATAATTGCTGATTTTGAAAGTGAAAATAGAGCTTCTATACACAAAGTACATGAGCTCAAAGTACATGTAGTCATGACTTATGCCCATGTTGAGCTTCAAGAGGTATTAAGACCTTCATAGCTCAGTTTAGGTTGCTATAATTGTGTAGTTTGCTTGCTTGATGTTAGGACATTGCCACACTGTTAATGAATTTTTGCAATCTAATATCTTTGATTAATAATGGTCTTTTCTAGAATGAAACATGGAGGTTCCGAACTACCCTCTATATTGCTATTGGGGTGGAGAAATTGTCCACAAAGATAGCGATATAACGTATAGGGGTGGGAATCAAAAATTTGTGTTTGTACATTCTGCGATGACATATTCACAAGTTCTGAACAAGCTATATGAAGAATTGAGTGTTGATCCTAGAGGTGTGGAGTTGAAGGTGGTTATGCGTTATCCTATGGCTGGGGCATATGTTGCAATTCCGTTAAATGACGACAACGCTGTTAGAGCTATGTGGATTGCTGTGACTCAGAGTTCTTCTGTTGCAATGCAATTGTTCATTGAACAAGTTCCAAAGGAGCCAGTTGTGCAAACTAACACTGGTTCCTTTCCGGGGATGGATTTTTTTGGTAGTGTGGATCAACCGTTTTCCACTGGTGTTCAAAGTGTGGGCATAGGGTCATTCACAAGAATGCTTGTTGATCCACATTATGTCAATGACCATCTCTCACAGTTTAGGTCTCCGGCCTCATCGCCTAATGTTGGAACCTCGACAAGCACACAACCACAAGGCATTCTTGATTCTCTTGACCCAAACAATGTTGATGTATTTGGCGATGCAGAGATGAATGACACTGATGAAGATGATGATGAAGAGGTAATTGAAGCTCGTGATAAGGCAATTAAAGGAAGCGCCCCCACTTCAGACTTCAATGAAGTGGCGCAAGTTGATCCTCGTTTGAATAACTCATGGATGTCTTGGTTAGGAAATGAGACATATAACAATGGGGGAGAATTTGAGGTTGGTCAGCAGTTTGACTCATTGCAACAACTGAAAGATGCTGTGAAATCTTACTCCATAGCTAGAAATCAAACAATTCGAGTTGTGGAGGCAGAGCCAGAGAAATATGTTGTTGAGTGCAAGAGGAAAGAACAATGTAGTTGTTCGTGGAGGCTTAAAGGAGTAACTGTGTTGGTGACAATCGACTCGGGAGATCATAAGCTACTGACTTCCGAGTTCGTTTGCAATGCTCTTCTAGATGTCATTCGCGTTGATCCTTCATTGAAAATCAAGACAATGGTGCAACTTGTGAAAGAGAAATTTGATGGATTCCAAATAACCTACAAGAGAGCATGGCTAGCGAAACAAAAGGCAATAAAACTCATTTATGGGGATTGGGAGGGTTCATATGAACAGTTGCCTAAGTACATGCAAGCTCTCAAGGAATCAAATCCTGGAACTGTTGTTGAGTGGAGGTTGTTAGAGTGTACGGTTCCTGGAACACATGTTTTTCAACGAGTCTTTTGGGCATTCAAGCCATGTATTGATGGATTCCGTCACTGCAGACCCCTTATCACCATTGATGGCACTCATTTATATGGCAAATACAAAGGCACTCTACTCATTGCTATGGGAACGGATGCCAATTTTCAAATATTCCCCCTTGCTTTTGCGGTTGTCGAAGGAGAGAACAATGATAGTTGGTCTTGGTTCATGACTTGTATTCGTGCTCGAGTTACAGATAGGAAAGGGCTATGTGTGATATCTGACAGACATGCTGGTATTTTAGCAGCAATGGAAGAAGTTGGAAGTGGTTGGGAGGAGCCCAATGCCTACCACAAGTACTGTACACGACACTTGGCTTCTAATGTGAACTCAAAATCTAAAAGTGTCGTCATAAAGAACCTCTTTGGCAAAGCAGCTACTGCAAGGCAGAAGAAGAAGTTTGATTACTACATCAACAAAATTGGTGACTTGAATGTAGAGGCCCGTAGGTACTTGATGGAAATTCCGTACAGTAAGTGGTCCATTCATCATGATGGTGGTTTCAGGTTTGGTGTGAAGACTACAAACATGTCGGAAGTTTTCAACGGAGTCTTAAAGGGGGCTCGATGTCTCCCGATAACCGCTTTAGTGCAAATGACCTTTTTCCGGGTTAACTCCTATTTTGCAACTAGAAGAAGTTGGAGTAAAAGAAGACTTGAAGAGGGCCATGAGTTATCGGAAAAGGCTAAGAAGACAATAGAAGCCAACATGGAGAAAGCCACGCACCATGAGGTTGTTGCTTTTGACTATGATGCCATCGGGTTGTATCAGGTTAGGACCGGTCGTGGAAGAAGAAAAGCTGGTAAAGGTGGTAACTCCCACACTGTGAATCTGTTGAGCAAGACATGTACTTGTGAGAAATTGAGAATATACAAGCTCCCATGCTCTCATGTACTAGCAGTTTGTCGTCATAGAAGCCTATCACATGCAGACTTTGTGGATTCTTTTTTCATGACCGCCGAATATAGGCGTTCATACGCAAAGTGTTTCGCACCAGTTCCTGATCCTTGCCACTGGTCAGCTTACAATGGTCCTACTACTATTGCCAACCCAGATTTGAAAAGAGGCCCAGGCCGACGGTCCACTAGAATTCGAAATGAAATGGATGAGCGTCCCTATCGTGTGAAGAAGGCATGCAGTGTTTGTCGGCGACCTGGGCATAACAAGAAGACATGTCCTACTCTTATTGGTGGATTTGGATCATCTGGGTAACATGATTAATTATATATTCTTGTTTAATATTTATGTTTTTTCTCGAACGCTTAACATTAATTCAATTTTTTGTTATCGTGTAGGTCCCATGGAGCCGGTGATTCGTCCAGGTCCAGTTGATCCATCTGTTCTACGCTTGCAGACTTCCCATAGGAGCCACGATGTTTGGAGTGGCGTAGCTGATAGAGTTCTCTCAGTTAGGGAGCATATGGTCAGCGTGGGACGTGAGTGGAGGGTAGATGGCGGAGTACTAGAGTACGTTAGGCTTGCTGGGTTTTACGGTGTACATAGGATTTTGGGAGGAGGGTTTTTGCTTGATCGATCTCTTCTTACGGCGTTGGTTGAGAGGTGGAGGCAGGAGACACATACTTTCCACCTAGTGGTAGGTGAGGCCACCATTACTTTACAGGATGTCTCCGTCCTGTTAGGTCTGAGAGTGCACGGCCCTCCTTTCATTGGACCTCCATTTGAGGGATGGCATGACCTAGTTGAGGAGTTGCTGGGAGTTCGACCTGGCCATGATGATAACGGTAAGCCATTTCTGGAGGGATCTACTTTGAAGTTGACGTGGCTCAGACGTCACTTCTCACAGATGCCAGAGGGAGCTGATGACTTGACAGTTTAGCGCCATAGCCGTGCTTACATTCTCACTCTCATGGGATCTATTCTGTTCGCCGACAAGAGTGGCGATGCTGTGTCACTCTACTACTTGTCGTTCCTTCGAGACTGGGAGACAGCTTCGACCTACAGCTGGGGGAGTGCGACTCTTGGTTTTTTGTATCGGCAGCTATGTCGAGCATGTCAGCGAGATTCAAGACAGATTGGAGGCCCGCTCATCCTACTACAGTTGTGGTCGTGGGAGCATATTACTATTGGCCGACCATACATTAGGAGGCCTCGAGATCCGCCACAGGAGGACCCTGAGGCTGAGGATGAGGATGACATTTTGGGGACTCAGCATCAGCGAGGTGTTGACCCTTTGGCGTGCAGGTACAATGTTTGCTTCAAGTTCATGTTCTTACAGTTCTATCTTTCAAGAATTATTATTAACATGTCTTTACAGGTGGTTACGTGTCCATCTATCGTGTGCGCATACTGCTTCTGGACTACCATACTACAGAGATGCGTTTGACCATCAGCGCGAGGACCAGGTACAATCGGTGTTTCTTTTTTTTTTGTGCATTGTATTTCTTCCATTATGTTAGTCATATACATGTTGACATACTTGTTTTGGGAATTAGATGATTTGGCAGCCATATACTGAGGCGGTGATGGATCGACTTCCGGAGATTTGTCGCTCAGACATGCACATTTGGCGTTCACGGGCACCTCTGATATGCTTTGACGTCGTTGAGTTCCACCTCCCAGACCGAGTCCTTCGTCAGTTCGGGTTAGACCAGCCGATCCCACAGGATGTAGACACGGACGTTGCTCTACACAGGAAGGATCGAAGGGGACAGCATAATTGGGAGATTCGGCATTCGGACCATGTACACGAGTGGAGTCGACGAGAGGCATTAGTCGTCCAGGGATACCCGTTCACTGGGACTTCTTCCCCGGCCATGACAGAGTACATGGCTTGGTACCGTCGCATCACGAGACTGGTCATTACTCCACCTTCGCAGGAGCGCCCCCCGAGTCATTACCAGCCAGCTACCTCTGACCTCCTGCTTGTATGAACTTCACTTCATTTCAATCTAGTTCTTACGTTTTTGATTTCATTTTACTAACATTAAAACTACACTTAAATGTAGGCACATGCATTTGCTGATTTGCACGTCCAGCTATCGGGAGCTACTGAGACCATCTCCCACTTGCCACCAGAGACGGCTATACCATTTGCCATACAGACGATGCAGGGTTTTACATCATTTTGTGGCCAAACCTTGTCTAGGGTGGGGCAGTCACACCTTATTCAGCAGCCTCGACCGTCCACGTCTTCATCTTCTACTGTGCACACTATGCCGATCAGACCACCACCTCATCGTGGAGGCCATTCAGCACGTGCCTTCCGTCCACCGACTCCTTCTCAGCATACTATCATGACATCTCCTCCACTAGTGCATCGCCAGTATCAGAGAAACCGACGGCGTAGCAACACTACGTCTGGGGTTGGAGTTGGCCTGGATGACATTCCAGAGGAGACAGCTGCATCATCTTCATCGTCACCTCATGGGAAGAAGCAACGCCCGAGCTAAGTGTATATTTTGGAACTAAACTAATTTTTTTGTAAATGCTTAGAATTGGATTTTGTTATATTTAATCAATTGAAAAATATTCGACTTTGCAATTTCGACTTCCTTAGATCTTCATAAACTTGTTATTTATGGTGGTTGTGTTGAAAATATGCTATATATCTCATGTTTTACAGGTACACAACTTGCAGATTTTTTTTTTGAGTGATTATGCAAGTTTGAAAAAAAAACCAGTCCAGGGTAAACCGCTACTTCAAGTAGCGGTTTTTCAAAGTAAACCGCTACTTGAAGTAGCGGTTTTCCAAAATAAACCGCTACATAAAATAGCGGTTTTTTGTAAACAAACCGCTACTTCAAGTAGCGGTTTTAAACTAAGAAACCGCTACTTGAAGTGGCGGTTTATTGCAAAGAAACCGCTACTTCAAGTAGCGGTTTACCCTGGACCGGAAAAAAAAAAACCGGTTTTTTAACCAGTGCTTACGTGGACGGTAGAATGGGAAAATAAAAAGATTTGGCTGCAATTTGGGAATTGCGGTTCTTCTTGACTTTAATTTGGGAAAGAGCTCCGAAAATAGCGGGTTAGTGTCAAAAGTTTCCGACACAATTAGTTAAACAGGTCAACTCGACATAACATGTTTATTAAATGGGTTGGGTTAGTGTTGAGGCCTATCAACTCTTTTAACTTCGAACACGAAAATGACAGGACATGACACGTTTATCAGCTCCATTTATTCTAATGGTTGGAGTTGGATCGATAAAGTATGTGTATTCATTTTTAGTAGGAGTATTAATTTACTTATTTTCCTTTCATTTCATAACTCTTTTCCCTACTCTCTTCGCCTCTTCTTTTAATACTTTAACCATCAACACACGTCAAATTAACAACCATCAACATCAATTTCAATATGTAATTACAATATTACAATCAAATACATCAATTGATCTAATGATAAGTCGATAATGAATGAGGTGAATTTGAAAAAATAGAAATTTTTATTGGATACTTTTTCATATATAACGTGTCTTTTATCACTTTTAGGTGTCGTTTGGTTGCTATGGGAATTTACTTCTCATAGAAATTTGTATTTCATGGAATTTAAATTACTACATCAAATTCATGAGAATTGCATAAAGTTGTTTGGTTGGAATGAAGGAAGTTGTAAATCATGGGAATTTTGACTTACTTAGGGGAAGTTGCGTAATTAACTTCCCATGTTTTGTGGGAAGTCACAATTCTCATTAATTTGCAATTCCCTCATTTACACTTTTTATTGTCAACCAAACAACTCCTACATTTTCAAATTCTCATGATTTTCCATTTTCCCCATTTTCTTTGTGTAACCAAACAACCTCTTACGGTGGGTTTGAATATAGAAAATGGAAGTAAAAGAAGGGGAGAAAGGGGAAGGGGACAAGGGGTGGGAAGGGAAGAATGATGAGTTTTCCTTTTAAATTTAATCCCTCCCTTTCTCTCCCCCTTCAATTCTCTTCTTCCCTCATTTGTTATCCAAATACTTCGTAAAAGATAATTTATCCCTCCATTTTCTTTCCCTCTATTTCCTTCAATCCAAACAAAGTGTTAAGACTTAACCTTATCTCAATTTCTCATATTACTCATACGAGTGTATCATTTTTAGATATGATTATTTGCTTGATCTTATCTATTATTTGCTTGATAAATCGAGAGTTCGACCTAGCATAGACTCGTTAATTGATTATCTTTGCTTGTTCTCTAAAGAGTAAAGATTGACCCTACTTGCCCAACATCTCGTGTATTAGACTAGACCCTAAAAAGGTTTAGTAGTAGACCTAGTAGTAGTAAATAAGGTTTAATAGTTCCAATAAGATTTAAGTTTAGTTCTATTCAGATAAGTTCAGGTTCAATAAAGTGAATACAACACACCCTAAATTAAACAAGTCACTTATAAACTGTTAAGTTGGTGGATGGTTCATAAACATTTACTTCGTACAAAGTATAAATGATCGCTCTTGAATTCACGGTCAACGTAACACCATCTAATTTGTAGATTGGCACCAATAAGGAGCTTTCAAAAATTCAACTATTCGAAATTCGAATTGGCACTAAATTTTTTAATTTTTTTTCACCAAACATAAACGGCTTTAAATGAAAGTAGGCTTCACAAGCTTGAACTTGAAAAAACGAAGTGTGTTCTTCGCAAATCACGTTTGAGACATGCATGAGCATAGCAGGATTTTACATCAAACAAACAAGAGAAAATCATCAAAGCCCTTAACATCAAAGAGACAAAGCTATTTAACACCCTTTCCAAAGCGTTTTTACATAATAATAATAATCTATCCTTGTAAATTCTAAGGCTTTATTTACATGATATATTCCGTGTAACTTCAAGCTTCAAATGTGCCCTTGAAGCGTTCTAGAAGGTAATCAATATAGCGAAATGGAGGAAATCTGCCATTGATGAAAGAAGAAAGTTAATTAAATAGCCGATTTCATGAAAAAATAAGATGATGCACATTAAGGGATCAAGTGTTTTACGAGTATAATTCATGCAAAAAATAACGATTAACTACAAAAATAAAAGCAGACATAAAAAGGTTGAAATTAACCTTGGAGGATTTGAGTCATTGCAACAAGTTTCTAAGCACTTCACTATAAGATCGTGCGATGGATCAAGATAGAAAGCCACCTGCAGGACATTTTAGTAGTCTTTGTCAATTAGTAATGCAACACATACATAGATTTCAGAATCGATTAATATGAAGAACTTGAAAATTATACTTGTAAATATATATAAAGTATTTCATCAAAAAAATGAAGTACCTTTTTTTTTGTGGCACAGTTTTTATAAAGGATTATAACAAATTGAATTATTATTGAACAAGGGTACGGTAAAAATAAATGAACAATAGAAGATCATTGAAGCAAAAAGAATAAAGTAACACATACAGAGTAACGTTCTTGTCCCGTTGGCACCACTCTATGCAATGTTGACCTGCAACCAGCAAACAAGACAATATGTGTAAGGAGAAAACATAAGTTGGCATTACATTTACTCCATCCAGAAGCTAGGATAGGAAAACCATAGTGTATGCCGCAATTTAGATTGATTATATTTGATCCCGAGTTTTAAATACAATACTACCCGTGTTAAGTTATTAGTCGATATCCACAGACAACAACAAAAGAGTGTCATGTAAATAATGGTTTGGTAATTGACAAATAACATAATGTCGTTTACCTAAAAACATTATTGGTCCACCTCTCAGTAAGGTCACCAATGTTGACAACTAAAGCCCTGCAAATTAAATGTATCAAACTTGTCACAATTAAAATCAAGACCTTAACTTGTAGTTTCATGACTATAGTGGAAAATTTACCCCTCAATATGACGAACATCCTCCCAAATACGAGGTTGGCGATCTTTTTCCCGGCAAACCTTAGGTAATAAACATGCATGATCGATAATCAGTTGCAACTTCACATAATATTTTGGTTAATCTAAGGAAAAATTACATTAGGTGCCCCTCTGCGCGAGGGTTGTATTAATGTAACTTAACGTAACAATTAGCAAATAAACTATCATGTTATGTACAAGTATGTACCTGCAGTCCAGGAACACCATCGGTTGCTAGTAAAGTCATCATTCCATAATCACAGTGAGCAGAAGCTCCTAAAACTTCATCAGTATAATAACTTAGGTCCCCTGAAATTGTAAAATCAAAGAAGAAAAATTACGATGATAATGATAAAAAAAATTCGTGTAGACCTTGAATTATCACACGACACACGTATATAATTGGAAGTACCTGGGTAACGTAAGAGGCGAATGAAAGGCATAGGTGGATCCAGAGCTCCAATGTCCTCAAAATAGTTCTCACTTAGGTTCAAGGCCAGAGCAAGAAGTGAATATAATCTTTTACCAGCAGTCCTAAAGCACCATGGTACACATTATTAGTGGGACAAAGCAAGAAATTAATAATGTATCTAATAATATGCAACTAATAAGAGGCAAAATGTCCAAATTTACTGTAATGTGCAAATTGTAAATAGACTTGGATTTATATGCTATTGACATTTCTCCCCTTATTAATTTCCATGATTTATATGCTAGGAAAGCGTATAGATAAAACAATGATAAAATCATCCGAAGTATAACTTACAAAATTTTATCATGGTAAGCTTCCACGGTTGGTCTCCAATTTGGAAGAAGCTCTGATTTGCCATCATGATTGTTGTAATTAGTCTTTGTATATGAAGGTCTTTAAATTACATTTAGAGGAGAAAGATCCATATTTTTCACGTAATTTTTAAAGCATGAACTAACCATGACAACTAATCTTTTGTTTGGAATTAGTTGTCTAGTCACACTACTTATTTCTTCTTTTATTTTATTTTTTTTTTTACATCATGGGACGATTAAAAGCTACCCTACACAAGAAATATATAGTCAATAAAAATATACGAGCCCAAATCGATCTCACAACATTATTGTAAACTATACCATACAAAATTTGTCAACTACTCATAGCATTGTGTCAACTTAATTTGGATGGAGATAATTGGTAAGTGCCTAAACCAGCTTGAATTTTGCGTGCAAAAATTATTAGAAATACCTTTAGAAGGCCACTGGTTCAAATCGTTGTCTTTATCATGAAACGGACCAATGTCCATAAACTCCTTTGAGTCACCTGTTGCATTTAGTAACCAAATCAAGGTAAGAAGATTTTGTACCACGATTTCATTTATTCTTTATTCTATTACTCCCTCTGTCGCGACATATTTCAACCAATAGGATGATAAATGAGCAAAATTAAACCTTTGGTAGCACTGGCGGTATCCAACTTCTCATGATATAAAGGTGTATATCCACAAATTCCCTTGCGAGCCACTTTCATCTTTTCTTCCAAAGGAAGTGTAAAGAACTTCTTACTTTCCTCAAATAATCTCTTAAACATTTCTTTGTCAACTCCATGGTTCACTATGTAGAAGAAGCCAAAGTTGATACATGCCTATTATACCCACAAAATCATTAAAACCACTTTCAACAAGCAATATATAATGTTAGTCTAGCAAAAATTAGGCAAAGAGAACAAAGCCACTAAATACTCGGAGTAAGTAATATGAACATAAATCGAACCTGGCGAAGTGTGGCAGCAGTAGTGTCAAGATC
Source organism: Chenopodium quinoa (assembly GCF_001683475.1). Taxonomy (NCBI): domain Eukaryota; kingdom Viridiplantae; phylum Streptophyta; class Magnoliopsida; order Caryophyllales; family Amaranthaceae; genus Chenopodium; species Chenopodium quinoa. Next base: position 1,526,656 of record NW_018743175.1, read on the forward strand.
AGGCGACGATAAGTCGATGATAGGAAGATTAGCAATAGCAATACTCTCTTCTCCCATTTTCCTAAAGCCTAGTCTTTTACACACACAAAAGCTAATTAATTAAGGTAGCTTCACTGAATTATTTTCGACGTTTAGAAATAATAAAAGCGGTTGGATTACATCTGACTTAACTTGTTTAATGCTGTAAGTTTATGTCACTTTTATGGAGCAGTTGGCAGGCAACAACTCCATATCTGATCTTGTTGCATGGGAATCAATTCTTTTATAAGAGTATGTATGTAGTGTGTTTACAGTCACTGCCCAAGTTACTATATAATTAGAGTGAGACAATTTATTTCATGTGTATTGTTTTTTTTTTTGCCAATTATTATAGCTTTAAATATTTGATGTTGATTAGGTAGAACTGAAACCCATGGGAAATTCCCTGTTTTTCATGGGGGCATTTTAGTGAATAAATCAACAATTTTTTCATTATTGTGGGCTCCACAATTGAATAAAGTTATTGGTTTATTTACAAAAATGTCATGTGAGAAGAAACTGGGGCTTCCTTGAAACCCATAACTCAAATTGTAGTATATTTAATAAATGAGACATAAAAGAATACTCAATACAAATGAAATTATTTAAAGATTTTTAGTATTTGGCACCGGTTCATTACATGAAATTAACAATAATACGTTTGATTCATGACTTGGTCTTATCATCATATTTTATTAACAATAATATGTTTTTTTATTTGGCACCGGGTCATTACATGAAATTAACAATAATATGTTTTATATTTTATTTTTTCATATTGTCATCATTCATGGTTGGAAATTGGAAGAGTAGGTACGTACTGGGTTTGTAATCAGTACAACAAATCACCACTTGTGCCACGAATTATGTCACTGGAATTCCAAATTTGTGGCATAATTTCAAATAGCCACGAGTAAAATGAACTACGATACAAAACCTATGTAATAAGAATAATTTATGCCACGGGTATTTATTTTCCCGTGGCAAACATCACACTTGTGCCACGAGTAGCACTTTTCCCGTGGCAAACTTTGTATTTGTTCCACGAGTAACTCTTTTTCCGTGGCAAACTTTATATTTATGCTACGTGTAGTTTTTCCCGTGGCGAAATTTACACTAGTGTAGTAATAATGTACCTATACTAAAGTAGTAAAGTGGGATTTTTTTAAAGGGAATTTTCCCTTTAAACTCTACTGTTTTTTTTTTCCTTACAAAATCATTAATTTATCTAGAAACTTCGTTGCGGTACTTATTTAAGGTCTTGTTTGGTTGCACTTCAATAATAGGGGGAAATACAAATTCATGGGAAATGTGTTTAAGAGTAGTTGTTTGGTTAGCAAAAATGCAGGAAGTGGAAATTCCTAAGGAATTTGGAATTCCTATAAAACATGGGAATTAATTTCCCACACCCTACCTTGGTCACTCAAATTTCCCACATGTATTTTAGGTGAAATTACATTATTGTCCTCAAAATTTTGGAAAAGTAGTTCAACTTATAATTATACATGGGTATTACATAAGTTAACCAAACAAAATATAGGAAACTAATTCATGGGAAATATGATTTCCTATATGTCAACGAAACACAATTTTAGTATTTTCTAGGCAATAAAATTTCCCATGTATTGTAACTTCCTATAGACATTTAATACCCATATGCAACCAAACGAGGCCTAAGAATGACTTATATTATAGAGAAGCATCTATATTTCAATTACTAGGCATAAATAAAGGTGTCGGTTAGATGAAAATCGGTGCCCAAAAAACTCAAAGCTGGCATATTTCATTAAACAGGTGGTGCTTTGATTAAGAGGGAGCCCCAGTTTCTCAACATGAGAAACATGAGGTGTTTCTCAAAATGGCATTTCTGTAAATAAGAGGAATTTCATGATTATTTTAATATTTTTTTGGCACTTTTTTTTTTGTCATTTTCTTCTTCGTACTCCATCTTCTTCTTCCTCCTCCTCCATCTTCTTCATCCTCCAACTTCTTCATACTCCATTTTCTTCTTGCTTTACTGCTCCTCCATAGTAGCTCATGAACACCGTTTTCACCACCATATTTTTGGCGCCTTCACTGCCAAATTAAACGAAAACCCTAACTGAAAATGGTGAAAAGAAGGGTATGGTTAACCCCTAAAGGAAAGGGTTACATCTTATGTTCGATTCCCCATTGAAGGTTTGCTTCTCCATTATCGTTTGACTGTGGTTATTCAATGAAAACTTTTGATTTGCTAGAAAATACAGATTTTTTTTAGACAAATTTACAACAGTAACCCAATTTATTAATTAAAAATGTCAAATTTGCCCTTTTTAGACAAATACGTGTTGAGAAACTTGTATTTTCTCTTTGATTAATTTTCGAATTCCTTTTCTTTCTCCTTTCAAAATTCGTTCTACCCTACCCCATATATGCTTTTATGTCTCTCCTCCCAAAATTTTCCCAGTTCCCCATGACGCTATCTCTTGCCTCTAGAAACTCATTCGTTATTTTAATAATCCCATTAGCAATGTGGTGGACTGATGGTGGTGGCGTGTCGGTGATTTTTCGGGCTCTAATCTGAAAGCCATGAAGCGGTTTCTCATCTCACTACTTCCTCCATTTCACATCATCCTCCACCCTCGTCTGCAAGTGTTGGATTCAATTTTTGCGATTAATAAGGTGGAGTTCGAATATCCAGCCTTAATTCGAGCAAAATCGAAAAATACCAAACCTAATTTCGAGCCAATTTTAGGGGTTTTCTTGCAATATTTCAAGCAACAACAAATTCGAATAATTTCCGAACCAAAAATCAGAAATTTGAGGTTAGGATTTCTGGGTTATTTATCTTTTCGTTATATTTTGGCTTTTTGGTCTAATTATTCATGTTAAATGCTTTGATTTCTTGGATTTAGCTAATGTAACATGCTTAGTAGTTTCATTTGGATGAACCTGTTTCCCCTAAAATCCTATATGATCTAGTAATTAGGGCAACTGAATTTTGTTTATTCTCTATTAAATTGCTACCTTTGTGTTTCATTATGCATGATTTGTGTTTATTGTGTATTTTTATATGTTTGGATTTGATTTCAATTTAATTGCTTGTTTGCTTCTTTGATTTCATTTGTTGAAATTATGTTGGATCGATAACTAGTCAAATTTGTCTTAATTTGTTTCTATTTCATGAATTGGAAAGAAGGTAATGCTTATTTCTGTGATAAATTGATAACTGATGATCATTTTAAGTGAAACAAAAATGTTAATTAGCTATACTATTATCAATAGCAAATAATTTGTTAGCCACTTTAATAATCATGGCAAATTAATTTGTTTGCCACGTGAATATTCGTGACATAAAAATTAAAATTTTCCACAACATTTATTTTCCCGTGGCAAATTCTTAGGCACGACCTCTTGTATCACGGGAGGTTTTCAAAATTCTTGTGGTTGAATTATATAGGCATGGAAATTTGAAACTTGTGACACAAAGGTCAATTTGTTGTAGTGAGTGGAATTGTAATTGATGAATTTGTATTGTGGGAAATGGAGTGAATGATGATGTAATGGACTTATTGCATGGCTTAACTGTATACATGCAAGTATATGCTCCTATTTATAGTAAGTAATGTCGGTGACATTCCACCGACTTACTTCACCAAATTGCCTCTACATGTTTCTTTTTCTATCTAGATTATTCTAGGTGGTAGACTTTTATCTAGTTTATCTGGATCCTTCCTATTATATTGCTAGATATTTATCCTAAATTTGTACAAGATATTTCAAGAATTTTCTAGATTTATTTTCAACATTCACTACATTGTAGTTTGTACATGTATTATACTGTATATTGAAAATTTATACGCTAACTCTGTAATTAAGCCTGAAATAGGTGTTAAAAGAGTAAATATTATATCAATTAGACAATTATAATCAATGAAAGTAATCCAAAGAAATTGGTAAAGGATCAAGACTGTCAAATACATCAATTGGAAAATCATCAAAGAAACCATCTGGGTGATTGGGCAGATTTTGCACTGCATCTCTTTGCACAGGCACAATACTCTTGCTGCAGCTTCCCTCAGCTATTGACCCTCCGAAAATCGGCATCTCAAAATCACAAGTATTTGTGTATGGGAATGACTGACAGAAGCTTATTGGTTCAGTAAACACTGGTTCAAAATCGTTCATGTGATGATCTTGTAAAAGAGGAAGAGGGTATGACAATGTACTCCATGATGACTCGCCGACTGGTGCAGGATTAGGCTGCTGGGGAAACCAAGATGACTCTGATAGTGTGGACTCTGCTGAAGGGTTGCTGCTTATTATCAGTGGACTACTACTTACTGTATCTGGTGCTAGTAATGAGCTTATTGGTTCGATATCTAAAGGCCGGGATGAGGAACCAAGAAGGTCGTAATTTGAAGATGGATGTGCACCCACTAGAATCATGGAAGTGCAGCTATCAGAAACCTGAAGTGTTAGTGTATGTAATGTGTTAGCACCAAATTTAATCACTGTCAAGCTACTGATTAAACATTTGTAAACATAACTAAACTAGACGAGTATATGGATTACTTACTCCACAAAATGATGTCACAAAATGATCATCTCATATGTAAACATAACTAAGCTACTGATTAAACATATGTAAACATAACTAAACTAGACGAGTTTATGGATAGTATACGGAAGGAATGAGTAAGTAGGCACAAAATGATGCTATAATGTATTATTTCCGTCTTACTAGTTTAACATTATTTCAAGGGATCGTGGGATTAATTTTATCCTACATTTAGAACGGAGAGAGTACAAGATAGATACAACACATGTAATACCATGACAATATCAACAGAAAATTAGGGCATGCAGATAAGATTTCAAAACCAAAATTCCTAACAGACAGCCAATATATATATGAAGCAGTTAACTTACAATGTGAATACAGTTTTACGATTCAGAAAATTCATATTATTGACAACTTCTAATAATCCTTAAGCACTACTTCAAACTTCTAACAAATTTCTAAGCACAAGTTGATAATTAACAGAGATACTACATATACTTCGTACATTATTCACAGTAATTAATCATTGGTAATAATCTATAGAGAGTATTACCTCCAACTTTGATGGAAGTTGAGGAGGTGGCGCAGCTGATTTCTGTTTGTTCTGATCTAGGCAAAGGCACTTGTTGGGCTGTAAAGAAGAATTCAATGTTCTTGCGAGCCTTTTCTTCCTCGAACTCCAGAAATTCTTGACATCATTATCAGTTCTTCCTGTCAAATGCGAAGCAATCGTTGCCCATTTGTTCCCAAGCCTTGCTTGTAATTCCACCACAATTCTCTCCTCCTCGGCTGAAAATTTGCAACCTCTTTACCCAAAAAAAACAGATGAAACAAAAAAAAATAACACCCAAAATATTTAAAAGCATGTCAAAATTTAAAGATTACCGTATAAAAGCAAATGAAAAATCAAATGTTAATGTTCAAACTACTAAAAACTTAAAATGGCTCTCTACAAACAATATGTATCTTCAAAATTTATACAATGGCTGCCTATTAAAGCATAGCCACAACTTTGTTGCTCATCTACATCATCCATGGACCGCCTTTACAAATTGCGAATATTAAGATTGTGGTTGCTTGGTTACAATGGTTGTTTATAAAAGACTTTAATCAAATCCTCTACATCATAGACATATTTTTAATAATTCATACAAATAAGATGCCTATTATTCAAATCCTCTACTTTTCAAGTAATTCATCCTATATTGCTCTCTTCTAGAAGTACTTAATCATGCAATACTATCGAGATTACCCTACATTGCTCTTCAACCATACAATACTATAAGGAATAACTCACACTTTAAGATTGGGTCGGAGTTTGTTGACCCAACGAAGACGACAAGATTTGCCAGTTCGTGGAAGAAGGCCCTTGGATTGAATGGAGCTCCAGTCTCTAGGTCCATTTTTGTTGACGAAGTCGATAAGAACTTCATCTTCTTCTGCAGACCATGGACCCTTCCTAATATTTGACTGATCCTTAAAACCTTTATTTTTCATCATAAATTCATATGATGTTTGATTTAAAGTTCGTAACTCCAATGTAGAGTTTAGATGTTAAGCCCTTGTAAGGGTGATTCTTTTGTACGGAAGGTTACTTTTTGATTTTCAAAAGTGGCGGTTAAAACGGTTAGTGGCTTAGTGACCACACTCCACTAAGCAACCACGTTTTATTTCTGTCTACCATTACGTCAAATTTCTGTATAAAAGTACACTTTTTTATTTTTATTATTTTTTTTAATGATAATTAGTTTAGTAAAAATGTAGATGATTTATAACCCCTCAAATTCCAGGCGTTGTTAATAAGTCACTCAATGTATCACAAATATCACATCATTCATTTACTATATCGTTCCAATTTTATCAGATGTCTCCAAAAAGACACATCAATCATATACTGTAATTGTTCTCATGCGCACTTAAGTATGATAAATGAAGAATACATTCTAGAAAATTGAAAGAGCAAATCTTTGGAGTAATTCAAAAACTTTTGTTGCAGTTTTGATTAAGCAGTGAATCGTATCAATTCCAGATTTAAATTAAATGTTCTTAAAAAGAACCCACACTGGCTAACCTATATTTCAGATCTTGAAAAAAAATTTCAAGCTGTAGTTGCCAATTAAAGCCCAAATTCGAGACGAGGATGAACAACGATACGAAGAGGCTCATCAAAGTTCATACTAAGCATGCTGTTAAAAATTGCAGGTAATTTGAACTATAGATAGAGCATGGACAAAAAATTACTTTCACCGTTTCGTTACTTGAGCTTGGACACCTTCCAAAACAAATCCCATCAATTTGAAGCTGATTGGCATATGATGCCCAAGCCAAGCTCACATTCTCTGTTTTCAAAAATTTCATAGCACATAAATTACATCAGATGAGAGTAGAGGAGCTATGAGAAGATGCACAAATGCAGGAGGAACAAGGGCAAAGTATCAGGCCTCACGTTGTTCAACTTAGGATGCATGATTCTGCAAATCACTCTCCTCCTCAAATTAGAAAAAACACAGGTTGAACCGTGCAACTTGGTTTTCTCTTACCAATTTTTTTCTTCCTGCACACGAAACATCAGAAGTTGTAGTCGAGAGACCAACGTCAGCAAAGTATTGCTATATTTCTTTCCTTTGCAAGCTATGTGTACGACTTTGTCTCATCTTCTAACAAGTATTGCAAACACTCACAGCTTGGCCCACTTCAAAAAAATCAAGGACCTGCGACAGTCAACATTCACAAATTTATCTACGTGACAGTCGACCCCTTATAGAACTTCTTTTCTTTGTTGTCAGACGAGAGGAAACAACCCTCAACTTTTCCGGACTTTGCTGCTCTTCTTCATCACTAGTTTCATCTGACCTCCATCTTTGAGCACTAGTGTTGAAATCAGCGGCAGGAGAGCTGTATGCTTCTCGACTGTGACGAGATAAAGCATATGTAAGAATTATGATAAAGAGATGATAGATGGGCAAAAATCAAAGCTGCATAAGTTCACCTATGAATCAAATTGATAGCACCCCTGCCTCAAGGGAAGGAGGAGGAGGAGGAGAAGGGGGGGGGGGGGGGGGGATATTAACCCGTCAGGAATCAACTTCAGCTAAAAACAAAATAAAAACATAAGGATCAAAGGGTTAAGTCTTTTACCTCCATGATATATCCATTGCATCACCTAAAGAAGCCGTATTTCCAGGTCTATCTAGGTCTCTTGGTAAGAACCTCTTACCAGAGGCAGTTTTGAATCTTTCTTCAGGTGAGTCATCAAGTAAGCCACGGTTGCTGCTTGGCGTCCTTGTTGGTTTAGCCATAACCCTTCGAGAATGTGGAGGGCTAACTTTTGAAAGAGATCCAAACAGACCATTTTGCTCTACTGGGGAAGAAACTTCATCAAGTTGGGCATCTTGAAATTCACCATTGAAGAGCCTTGATGAAGCTCTATTACAATCTTTAACAGCTGAAGCCTTCATGGAACGAATTCCAGAGGTCAATACATCATCAAGCTTGTAATTTTTTACCATGCTGAATGGAGGTTTTGATGATTTTTCAGAATCCATAAAAAAATTTCCATGAGAAGTAGAGGGAGATGCAAGATTTTGAAATTCAGGTTCAGTAACACCAACATGTCCAGCTGGTTTCAAAATTGGAAACCTAGATGACTTGAAAGAAGGGTCATGCTCCATCTGAAGAATAAGGGAAGAGCACAAGGAAGAGGATGCTGAAGGCATAGAACCAGCTTCTTCTAGCACCCTACCAACATCTGCTTCTCTTTGACAATCAGCCCTGTCTACGCATAAAGCCATATCCTCCGGCAATTTTCCAGCCTTCAATAGCTGCTGCTCGACTTCCGGAAGCAGCTCCACAGCTTTATTCTGATCAAGAGAACGACACCAATTCAGTCAAAGCCAAACAGGTATACATGCAAGGAAAACAAGATCAAAAGTGTGCATTAGTGAGAGACTTAAACTATACAATATACTCTACTAGAGGTCGGTTCACAGAGGTGGCCTTTTAATGGAGGTACCATGTGAAAACTATAAATACTTCCTCCAATTCATTTTAGTTGACACATTTCTAGGCATCCTCAATCAGTATAAGAAAAAAAATTATAAAGAGGTTGTATTTGAAAAAGATAACATTGAGACGAATATAACAAAACCCCACATGACCATGTTTTTAAGTATAAATCATTATCCATAATATGAAGTCAAATTAACTTATGCGAACACTGCTAAAAAAATATATATATAAAAAAAAATAAAAAAAAATAAAAAAAAAACACATATCAACTAATATGAAACAGTGGAAGTGCAAAGAAAATGATTATGGGGAAAAAGATGCATAAGAACTCTGAACAAATTTATCTAAGCTCTTAAAGACAGCATTTAGCATCAAGTTACAACAAACACTTGGCTAGAAAATTTTTACTCTTGAGCTTGCCTAAAATTAAATACTTCCTCTGTTCCCCTAATAGTGCAATAAGGGGGGAAGGCACAGAATTTAAGATGAGAGAGAGAGAGAGAGAAGCGGGGGGTGGCTTATGGGATGAGGATAGAGATAGAGAAAAAACATGTGCATAAATGGTAATGTTGCTATTTTGGTAAAACATCTGAAAACGGTAATTGTTGCAATATTACGGGAACAGAGAAAGTAATTAATATTGAGAACAGCACAAAAGCAGTATGCTTGACTGAAAGAAAAATGGCCAGAAAAAAAAAACTACCAACAAAATTAAAAGTAATTTCCATAACCAACGGTAACACACTATGCACGTGAGAAGAATCATCCCTGTCATTTACTCCATGATGGCGGCGAATGCAACTGAGCCAATATACACAAAACACTTTAAACCCAAGATCGTCCCCAGAAATAATTAAAATTGGAAACTCACTATAAAAAAAATTAAAAAATTTTTTTTTTGAAAAAACAAGAGTATAAAGCTCAGAGAGAACTCAGGCAAGTCCGGTAAAACTGAGAAAGAAATCAAAACAATATTCTACAAACACAAGATTATCAAGATTAAAATAAGAGATCAGTACAGAGTGGCAGTACTTACAACCAATCCTGATCTCCAGTCAGCTGATGATCTCATTCTGTACAAGCCCTCTTCATCAACACTGTTCTTTGAAAATAAATCCTCCTCCACTAACTGAAGCTCCTTATTTGTATGATATGCATCAATATACCGGTGGCGCTGAAGTATTTAAACAGCCACATTATTATATTAGTTTTCAGGAAACTATGGTTATAGCTTTAATTTGAATAATATGCAGATCCAGGCCTACACCAGTCTGAATAGAATTCTTCTTCAGAAACAAACAGAATTGCATCAACTTGATAATTTAGAAAATGGGAAGTCTTGTAAGCGAGATGACACATGGGGTGGGGCAAGAAACTGGATTTACTGAGACTATAGATGTACATAAAAAAAACAATTGAGGGGAGGCAGAGAGAGGGGAGGGGAGGGGGGGGGGGGGGGGAGGAGTAATCACCTGGAGATAAAACACAACAAGAAGACTTCCAGCAGTTGCAAGAGGATTAACTATAGCACAATCTAAAAGGCATTTATGAAGATGCCTCTCTTCATCATCATTCCAGGGCAACTCTATGACACGGTCTATAATATTCCTTCTTACACAAAGATAACAAATCTCAGTTACCAGTACAAGCACCCAATCTGTCCAACTTCTGACTTCACCTTCAGATTCATCCAAAGCATCTACTGGCAATTTATGATTCAACTGCTTCTCTTTGACTTTGATACAAAGCATCCTCTGGTACATAAAAGCTTCTGTTAATAAGCCGCATTCCACTCTGACCCTAATGGCTGTGACTGCCTCACTCAAGGATATCTCAGCTCCACCATCACGGCCACACCACCGCAGAAACATAAGAGCGGAATCAGGAGCTTTCCTTTCTAGCAGAACTTTTGCAATCTTAGGATGAGATTCTGGACCTGCTATCTCTGGAAGAAGGTGGCAAGCTTCCTACACAATGTAACATTTTGAGCATTATAAGATAGAAGCATGCCAGATGACATGAAAGCAACTGTTTGGAACTACAAATGTTAGCCTCCAACAATGTATCTGTAACTTTGTAGATTATAAAAATCTAAAATTCATTGAAGCAGAAGTAATGACCTCCAGTAGGCAGAGTCAATGTTACAATTTCCCTTAAACTTACCTAAACAGAAATGTAGAAGTAACAACAATATACAGTAATATATAAACAGAGGAAAAAAAAAAAGAGTTGCAGGAATTTTTGCAACAAACCACAATGACCAAAAAACTAGAGACCACATATTACAGAAGAAAAAATCCAGCTTCACTGTTCATTAGCACATAACCACATGGACCTAAAAGCCGTGTCACAAAATTCTCCAGCCAATGATAAACAGTTTGGGCACGCTTAGGTTGATGGTAACGTATAGAGAGAGTAAAAAAAAAGGAATACTAAACAGAAGGTGGATGAGCATGGTAGTAGATCTAATGATATAGTGATTGTGTAAGGAGGAGGGAGGAATGAGGGGATTATTAACCTCATATTGGGGGTAATAGTTACCCATCATGGGTGATGATTTCCCTTCCTACCCTCCCTCCATGAGTTATCACTACATCACCCCAATGACCACCACCTAAACTTAACTTCCTCATCTTATTTAGCCTTCAACACCCCCTTAATGCATTACCTTCAATCCAAGAATGCCCATAACAGTAGTACACAAAATTCGATCACTGGCCTACGCCACATTTTAATGCTTAATTAATGTGTTATTCAGTGCAAGTAACTTGTATGAAAGATAAAAAAATATTCAAGCTGATAGACATAAATAATGCTAGCTGACTCAGGTTGCATTGATTTTATCGAAAAATTAACTCAACAGTACCACACTAAAGATGTTTAACATAATTCCAATTGAAAGTCAATTTAGTTCATAATCCAGAGGATGGGTCATTTCATTTCATCAAACACACTGCTAAAACAGTAATACAATATTAATCAAGTGAAAACTACTTGTAGGTACCTGTAGGGCTTCATCAGTGTGATCGTCCAGGAGATAAAAGGCAAAAGACTCTAGTAAAGAGTGCCTAGTTATACTGAAAGTGGCAGCAAAATCATCTACAACATGCCTCCATTCCTCATCAGCCATCATCCAATGGCGATCAAACAGATAATACAACAACTGAACAGGAGTTAAGAAGCATTTTTCTCATGTTAAATTAAAACAAACCTGCATAAAGGCAGAATTTTAACATATATAAATGAAAAGTAAAGGATACAATAGCACGTTTGGCAACCACCATATCAGAACCTCCACAAAGAAAGAGTGTATCAATGGCAGCCCTCACGTTTTCAAATGGGTAGCTGCCTCCCAAACCCTCAATCTTAGATCTGAAGAAAGATGAACCTCCATCCCTTTGTAAAGATGCAACTTCTAGTTCAATTGCACTTGCCTGCTCATCACCCTTGTCAACCTCAAGATTCAACAATGCGTCCTCAATAAAGAGACTCGAATTATCTTGTCCTGTAGACTCTCCATAAAGCTCAACTGCTTCAGGCCAGGCTCGCTCCACAGCAGCTGACTTCCTTTCACGCACAACTGAACGCCATGTAAAAACATTGTCATGGCGAGACCTGACATTTTCCAAAAACTGATGTCTAATGCACCACAACATCATATCCATATGCTGAAATTCAACAGAAATCAGAGCAGAATTAGAATCATATAGCAGACTCAGATGGTCTTTATAAATGCAAAGCAACACTAATCAACACGCAACTTTAACTATCAATAACTTTAGTTATATACTACCTCCGTTTTATTTTAATTGACACGTTTTGACTTTAGCACTATTCACTCACTTTCCTTTGACCGTGTTTTGTGCTTTATACATAATGAAAAATATAGTCATGTGGGATTTTGTTAGATTCGTCACGATATATATTTTCAAAATATCAACTTTTTATAATTTTTGTTTATCGGTAATTAAAGATATTAATGGTTGAAGTTGTGCATTGGCAAATGTGACTAAAGAAACGTGTCAACTAAAAAGAAACGGAGGAAGTATAAGATAAAAAAAATTATAAAAATTTGATATTTTGAAATCATACATTGAGATTAATCCAACAAAGATTACAATAATGATAATAGTTTTCACATATGAACAATAGCTTGTGGTCAAAGTTAGTATATGAATAGTGTAAAAAGCCAAAATGATACATGTATTGAGAAATGGAGGAATAATTATACATACAAACGTGTCTGTGTGCGTATATAAACATTTCAACAGTGTTGACAATCTGGACAGGAAACAGATAATTTTACATACTAAACCTGCTTGGTCTTCAATATGCTCTCTTGAAGGCGATTAAGATCATCAAGCTTGGCTGAATGTGTATCCTTAAATGACAAGTTCAAAACTTCCAGCACACTGGACAAGCCAACTAGCTTTGCCAAGACCTTAAGAAGTGCATCCATTTTTGTTTTCATCTCAGTTATTTCAAGATTATCTGGTCAGAAAGTCAAGAAACAAACAATGCAAGCAACAGAAGAAAACAATCAAGAATATGCTAGCTAAGAATGGAATAAGAAAGTAAGAAACTAAGAAAGCGTAAGCAACTCGGATACATATCCCTTGAACTTGTTCTATGATGTTTTTGAATGCTCTTTTGCACCAGTCCTTGACAACCACCTCGTCCAGCAGAAATGCTATTACAGGATCACTTGATACAGCACTTTCATCCATGCAAACATCGGTAACATCTACAATATTTCTGTCAAGGAAATACGATCTCCAACACATCAGTCTTACAAAAAAATCATGTCATAAAATGGCTGCAGGTAGGGAAAAGAAAGTACAGTACAAGCCCAACAAATTAGGAAAAAATATTGTTTCGTATTGATGACCAAGATAAAGTAAAACTGTATTCAACATGCTATTTCTTCATAAAGATTTAATGCAATCCCCCCTGACTTTAAATAATTGAATAGGACAAGGGATATTTAAAGGCTAATCTTTTCTTATAAAAGGAGTTTTAGTCAATTTAAATTAAAGCAAAAGAAAAAATGGGATCAACAGATTTTGGTGAACAACTAGAATATGTGCCCACAAATTAATACACAAAAGAACTAAGGACAAAGATGTTAGAAATAATATGAGAGGATACAATGGCTTATCAAACAACATAAGTTGTTCTCCATGGCAACATCAAACAAAGAATAAAGACGTTGGACGTCAGCAGTGAGGTGTGTTTCACCATCTTCCTTTTCTTGAAATCTGACATTGCAATCTTTTGATATAAGACCTGCCTCAACACACTCATAGTAAAGTCGAGGCCGCAGTATGTTTCCGTTCTTAGGCAAAGAAGTTCTACAGATGGGGCAATTTTCACAACGTTGAATGCACTCTGCACATAAAGATGCATGCCCACATGAGTTAAGGACAGACTCCACAAGACAACCACAACTCCTCAGGTCTCTGCTGGCACGACATCGTTCAACTTTTGCCTCATTGCACAAATCAATCAGATCAATAGATGCCAGGTGTCGCAGAGCATCCTAAATTTTGCAAGAAGCGTTAGAATGTAAATTTACATGATTACAATGCTGACAGATAGTAAAAGCAGCACCCCCAAAAATCAAATGTCATGGCGTGGACAAACATGTGCAATCCACATTAAAATCTTAAGTAACATAAATTCCTTCAACGAGAACTAAATCCAATACCAACACATGCATTTCAGTAATAACCTGCAACTATACTCGGGACTGTCAAGAGAAAGGCTACATACATCCAAACTTTGCCAAACATCATATAATGAGATTAACCATGTGTTAGTTTTGTTGTTTGTGTTCACAAGCAAGCTCTAAGGAGATACAGGTAGCAGAGAATTATAGCAGCTAGTTTCCTTACAGATGAGGTGCCATAGCTATCAATCTTCAGATGGAAACAAGTTCGAGTGCCACCTAGAACAATTATTAGCATCCTATAACCACCGATTCCACTCCTATGAACACACATCTCCAGCAGCAGTCTCGTCCCAAAATGCCCACTCTTCCTACAACTTCCTTCCTTTTTCTTCTTTGGACTTAAGTCATAGACTTTCTTACTTAACACTAGCAAATTCTAAGGAAAAATAGTGCTAATTTTCTAAACATAATCAAAATCTACACAAGCACCTATACAAATTCTACTATACCCCTCTTTTTGGCAATGAAGCTTGCATCTACCACATACTCCTTATGAACTAAATTCTCCTAAACTCTAATTTCAATTTCCAAAAACTAAATTCATTATTCTCGCGATAGCATGAGTGCCACCGAGCTTGAAATGGCTCTCCCCTCAGCACTCCACATAATAGTGAGCAGGCACTTAATCTAGATACTAGAAACATAAGCTATAGTTTCCAAATTGCATCAGTAATGCCACTCTGATTCACCATTAAACCCTAAAATGATCCAGTTTTTCCTCACCGATAAACTAAGTTCACTAATCTTAATAATACCGACAACTAATCCACATTTTATAGCTAACCCAGTTGCATTATTCGTAATGCCAAGCTCCAAAACAACTTCACCAATTAACAAACCCGCAATAGCAAATCAAATTTACCCCAAAAAATAAATAAATAAATAAATAAATAAGGGGTGTCCGCAAATCAAGGAAATATAGCGCAAAAATTGCAGTAGATACTAAACGAACTGAACTGAGATTTCAGAAACAAACCTGAACAGCTTTGGAGCTGTAATTTGGTTGCGAAGAAGAAGAAGCAAATCTGACACCATTAGTGGATTCAGAGGGGTAATTTGCGGTGTTGTATCGAATTCGGTCCATCGCACAAATGAATCAAACAAAAACCCTAATTGGAAGTAGAGTAATAGTGAGAAAGATAATGCTAGGGTTTAGCGTAAATTTTCGAATTTGGTGAATAATGATTAAGATTGTTCTAGGAGGTGAGATAATTTTAATACAATTGGGGAAAAAATTGAAATAGGGTTTTAGAAATTGGGAAGAAAAAAAAATTGAAACGGGGTTTTGGTTGGGAGTGGTGAGAGTACTTTTTACAGAACCATGAGAGATAATTTGGGGGAATCTTCCGGCGTATTTTTACTCCGAGGTCTGAAATATTATCCGGAGTAAGCCCAAGAACGGTGTAATAATAGCCCAAAACTCTAAATCATATCATATCATAAGCGGATTTCGCAGCCAGGTCACGAGACAGTGACACTTGACACTTCAATTTTTTGCCAAGTGTTGCACCACGTAAACGAAAATAAGGTATTATTGTAACACATATGATACTAAGTACGTAATTTTGGATAGATTTTTTATGATAATTGTTGTGCAGAGTTTTATTATCGATATATTTCTAATATTTCACATATACAAATTTAATCATAACTTTTAATAAATATCTTATAACTCGATTCTATTTCCATCATAAAATTCGTTTTAAAAAGTTCTTTAAAATAAGATCCATTCATAATACATTAACTTATTTTAAAAATTAATAGTGAATATTGGTAAAAATACTTTTAGTTCAGTAAAAGAAATTTAAGTTCAATAAAAATAATTTCGAGTTAATAATAACATAGATATATTTAATTTATTAAGAAAAAATAGAGAATATGTAAAAATAAGTTCTAATTGGTAAAAATAAGTTCTAATTAGTAAAAATAATTTTTGTTTGCTAAAAATACTTTTAGTTCAGTAAAAATAATTTAAGTTCAATAAAAATAATTTCAAGTCAATAATAACATAGATATCTATTTACAAACAAAACTACAAAAAGTACACTACTATATAAATTATCGGATTACATGACCGTATTTAATATTCATGTCAAAAGTTTATCCTAAATCTTATCAACCATCTGAGTATCACCCGGGCACAAAACTAGTCACTAATAAATAAAGCCGGTCTTGCAGCCAGGCCACAATAGCGACACTTGACATTCCAGTTTTTCGCCAAGTGTCGAGCCATGTAGAAGGTATTATTGTGACACATATGATGCTAAGTAAGCGATTTTTGGATAGATTTTTTAAGATAAAATTGTTGTATAGAGTTTTATTATCGATAGAATTCTAATATTTCATATACTACCTCCGTTAAATATTATGTGCAACTTTGGGATATTATTTGTGAGATATAAAATATTCCAAAGTTGCACATAACATTTAACGTAGGTAATATACAAAATTAATCATAACTTTTAATAAATATCCTATAACTCAATTCTATTTCCATTATTAAATTCGTTTTAAAAAGTTCTTTAAGATAAGATTCATTTGTAATATATTTAATCACAAAGATTTACACATAAGTATCTGGTCAAACCGTGTCACCAACTATTACAAGAGTTAATTCGTTAGTTCTATAGGAGTTACTTGGTCAATGTTATAGTGGCTACTCAATCAATGATATAGATAGGGGTTATTTAGTTAGTGTTAGAAGTTACTCAGTTAGTATTATAGGGGTTACTCGGTCAGTTTTATAAGGGTTACCTTGTCCGACTAGATGGTGTGGCTAGCCGCATACAAAATGCATTGTTATTTAATTTATTTAGAAAAATATTAGAGAATTAGTAAAAATAAGTTTTAATCAGTAAAATTAATTTTAATTTGGTAAAAATACTTTCTAAAAATAATTTAAGTTCATTAAAAATAATTTCAACTCAATAATAACATAGATATATATTTACAATGAAAACTACAAAAAGTATTATTATATAAATAAAAGCCATATGATATCATATGTCTAAATATCCTACATTATCAGAACGAATTATTTGACCTTATTTAACATTAAAGTAAAAATGTTATCTTAAAATTTTATCTACCATTTGGGCATCGCCCGGGCACAAAACTAGTAGTATATAACCCAATAGTGCAATTAAAATAACGGATGAAGTAATTAAAAACTGTTATGCGATGAATAATGAATAATGATAAATAACGGAGTAAATAACTAATTAAAATAAGAGCAGTGTTAAATCCAATAGTGAATAATGATAAAATAATGGATTATATTACTTGTTAATTGTATTGGAAAACTCTAAATAGTGCAATTAAAATAACGGAGAGTAAAATAAAAAATTACATGAAATTATTATGAATTAACAAATTAGTAGAGTATGTATCAAGTATCATTAACAACTTAAAATGTCACAACTAATTTTTCATATATCTGATTCAAATCTGAAGTTGCGTGTAACTAAAGAAAATCGATATGAGATAATTATCAGCAATTTTATTACGCAAATAGGTGGTCCGCTTGTGTAACTCACACTTGGGGAAACCTTATGGGAGAATTTTGATAAAAACAGTAGAGTGAAGGCCGACAGCCGATAGTCATAGAAATTCATGCAGCGTTCACACTGCATTGTTACAAAACTACAACAAGTTCAAATTCTATAAATCTTAATATCTCAAGTAGAGATCTTGCGAAGCGTATATTTCCATTTTGTACCTAGGGAAAAGTGTTTAAATGACATGTTGCTCCTGTGAATCTCAACTATATTAACTTAATCAATAGTTTTGCACCAACAGTTGGATTTTTTCTTTTAGCATTTTCTGTTTTGATATGTTCGAACGATACATTGCTAGTAGTAGTATATATCAAGTATCATAACAACTTAAAATGTCAACTAATTTTTCATATATCTTATACAAATCGGAAGTTGCGTGTGACTAAATGAGGCTAATAGCAATTTTGACCTGAAGTTGTCTGTGCAAAATTGCTATTATGGGTTTCTGGTTAAAAAGAAAGGAAAAAAAAACTCATAGTAGGAAAGCCTCTAAATTAGAGAACATTGCTATAATTTGTGAAGTTATTTGCAATTACGAGCAAGGAAAATGATATTTTGTGGTTGAGATTATTATTTTTCTGATTCAACATGCAAAGGCTGAAGTATTTATAGATTGAGTACATGAAATTTAGCAAAGACGATGAAATTGTTGCATCTTCAATCTCTCCGAATGCTTAACCTGGTATAGAGTTTTGTAGATTAGGATTTAGATTTGAGAGATGAGTGTTGCTGAGTAGATTAGGGTGTTAAAATTTATGGAACACCTATTTCATTTATACTTGTTCCACTACTGTTCCCCTCCTCTATCTTTCTTAACTAGTTGAGCCACCGCGCGCGATAGCTCAATACGGTAAAATATCGGTTGTGGATATTATGGAGCGTAAGTGTAGTTATTAAGCAGTGTAGTTATTGTTATTTTCATTTTTTTAAGAAAAAAAATAAATAGAAGTACAATGTGAAATTTGAAGCTTTAAATCGAATATTGAAATTTTGAAAAAAAAAAAAAAAAAAAAAAAGATCTTAATTTATGTACAATTGGAATGAACTATTTGGTTTGTTTGTGAAGATACTTCTATTGTGATAATAAATTCAATGTTAGTAATGCTTTTATTGTAAAGGTTTAATTTTTTCAAACGAAATGATATGCATGCAAAGTAGTTTTTTGGATATTATGTAGCGTAAGTGTATGTATGCTATTAATCGGTGTAGTTATTTTTTTTTTTTTTTTTTTTTTTTTTTTTTTGCAATTGCTACCCCAATTTATCATAATTTCTTTATCACAATTAATAATAAAGTTGATTTAAGTATCTTGATTATAGTTAGATAGGTTCAATACTAATTTGTAATCGTAACATATGTTTTTTTTCTGTTGGTGAGGAGAAGGGCTCTACCGGGCCTCCTCATATCTCTTTCTCACCTGGTCCTTCTCTCTCTCTCTCTCTCTCTCTCTCTCTCTCTCTCTCTCTCACCTTCTCATTTTTATCACTATATCATACACTCTTTCTCCTTTTCTCTCAGCCCCTCTCTCTCTCTATCGATCATTTATTTCTTTTCCAACCCCCTATAATTCTCCTAGACCTATTTCTCTTTCTTCCTACCTCTATCTCATCCTCTTTCCTTCCTAACCCCTCTTTCTATCTCTCTCTTTTCTCCCAACTCCCCCCCGAATTTTTCTCACTCTTTTCCTCCCGACCTCTCTCTCTTCTCCTGGCATACCCCCTTTCTCTTTTGAATTGCCCTCTCTGTCTTTCGGCTACACTCTTTCTTTCTCGGCCCCTCTCTCTCTCTCTCTTCCAACCCTTCTCTTTCCCGGTTCCTTTCTCTCTTTCTCCCTCTCCCTTTTATCTTTATATCTCTCTTTCTTTCCCTATGGTTGTACAAACATAAAAAAAAAATTAAAAAAAAAAGTACTTACTCATGAATCTAACATGAATATACCATAATGTTGAACTTTTATGTAAAATGTGCTACTAATTAGATTACTTGTCCTTGTTCCATCTTTTAAAAGGCATTGAAAATTATAAAAAGCTTTGAAAATTCCCAATCCTTCTTATTGTTGTTCCATCCTCTAAAAGGCTTTGAAAATTATAGGTTGCACTTTATCCCTATATCTCTTTTCTCCCAACTCCTCTCGTCCCCCTATTTTTCTCGCGCTTTTTCTCTCGGCCTCTCTCTCTCTTTTCCAGGACTACCCCCTCTCTCTTTTGAATTGCGCCCTCTGTCTTTCAGTTGCCCTCTCTTTTTCTAGGCCCCTCTTTCTCTCTTCCAACCCTTCTATTTCCCAGTTCCTTTCTCTCCTTCTCTATCTCCCCCTTTATCTTTATCTCTCTCTCTCTATGGTTGCACAAACATTTAAAAAGGTACTTACTCATGAACCTAACACGTTTCTACCATAATGTTGAACTTTTATGTTAAATGTGCTACTGTAGACACTTGATTGTGTCTCTCCAAAAACCAAACTCAGTGATGAGTACCTTTCACGTCTTTGATTGATGAGTTCGGTAAAGAGTTGAAGAGTCACGTGAAATTTCCTTAAGCCTTGACCATATTCCTAACATTTCCTAAAATGTTTTAATCCAAAATTATTCATTTCGTGTCCTTAAAATCATTTATTTCGCGTCCAAATCATAAAAACATCCAATCCAAGTTATTTTGGTCCATAATCTTACTCTAATTATATCTTACTTGCATAAGGCTTGAAAAGAGCTTTCCAACGATATGTTATAAGCCCAAATCCGACTTAAAACGAATAAGTTATGGCCAAAATACTAAACCAAGCCCAAACCGGGCCTAGGTCTACCTTAGCTACGACCCAATGATTATATGGAGTCCAAATATCTTGTTTAGGCCTTATATGATCATATTCCCAATCCTAAATCAATTAGGAATTTCTAGAATCCTCTAGAAGGTTATAATCTATCCTTTTCGAAAAGATAAAGATCAAAGAAGTTCGAGCTTGATTAAAACTTCTCATAAAATAATCCTTGTTCTATTCGAATACGAAGATGTTCGGATATCTTCTGCAAACGTAATTCCATTACAAATCAAACTCCATATAGCTTTAATATCCTTTAGAACAAGCGTGCAACGCCAAGACCATCGCACTGCGACAATCCTGACGTGGCGCGACTACACCCAGTGCGGCGCGACAATCCTGTCGCGTCGTGTCAAAAGTTGTTCTATTTTATTTAGAACTTCTGATCTTTTCTGATCGTCCAGACTCTCTTTTTTCCTTCTAAATAGAGGTCGTTTTCCCCGATTTCAGATCAGCAACGATCATCAAGAATCCTTAGTCACAACCATCATAATTATCGAAATTCTTCAACACCCATGTTCTTAGCCTTAGCTTAAACACATCCTTAATACTCCTCTAAATTAGCCACCATATTCCTTTGCGTGATTCGAATACTCCGAACCATACTCGACGTTGCCTTCGACCTCGACATGAAAGGTTGATAGTTTTGAGGGTTTGGTCCCAAATCTATATTTCAATTCATATTTGATTTATTTACTTTATTGATTTAACTTTTTTGAAGTTTACTAATGTGTGTATTGTTTTAATAACAAGAAGGTTGGGGCATCAAAGTGAGTAATTCAATCACCCCTTTTGTTATATTTTTTTTATTTTGGAGTAGAAATCATGTTAACAATGTTATGTTAATTTCTAGTATCATGTTTAGGATGTTATTTTGATTTCTGGTATCATGTTTAGGATAACGCTTGATTTTGTTATTAGACATGATAGGATTTGTTATTAATCTATTTAGTATCATGCCTAGGATCTTACTACTAACGATGCTTTGATGATGTTCTTATGATGATGATTGTTATATTAATTATATGTTGCTTGATTATCAATGATTCATTGCTTGATCACGCCTCTTTTTGCAGGTTTAAAGGGAATCTATAATTGAAATCACACCTAATAAGTTAATTAATAATTGATTTTAGGTTTAACATGATTTAAATTCAAGTGATCATCAACATTAGATTTAATTGTGCATTAATAATCAACCAACGTAGATTAAACAGGTTTAGGATTAATTTGATATATGTATGTTGATCGAAAAACGTGCATGAATATCAAAAGAATTAAGTAGAGACCTTGATGGGTCTATTTTATATATAATTTTATTCCTTGTCTCACGGTCATATTTGTGCTTATTTGAGCTCTTCGGAGCTATTTTTTTTATTATTATACGTTTTCTAGTGTTTTTGTAGAGTTGGCATTATTTTGTAGGAAATTACAGATTTATGATAATTCCCACACTTATTAAGCCACTACAAGAATACTGAAGTTTGATCGTATTTTATGACCAAGTATTTGAGCCCGAGATCGAGCTAAAGGATTTTAGTTCGGTGAGTAAGGGCTCGATACATGAAGAGGTCCAAGAATTTACGAGTTATTATTATTACGGACCAATCAAGGAAGGAAATTGGACCTAAGCTTGAAGGGGCCCAAGCTTGCAAATCTAAACAAAGAAGAAGATCTGTTGGGCGAGTACCAATAAGAAGACGAAGATCTGGTGCAGCTAAGATAGATGCACCACGACATTTTTTTTTTTTTTTAACTGATGATCTTTATCCTGCATGTAACAGCTTACCATACGACTTGTTATGTAATTGTGTTTTTATTTATTTATTATAATTTTTCTTTTATTCTGCATGTTTTGGTTTATGGTAGACTTGATATGATAGACTTGTGTTCAATAAATTTGTACAGTTTACCATCATCTTCGCGACCTCAGCCAGATTCTATAAGCACCAACGCACCCATCATGGCATCACCATCTCCATCACCCCCTGCTACTACGTATATACCAACACCAATCTTATTATCTCACAGTCCAGCCAAGTAGCCAGCACCAACTAATAAAAACAGAAAGTCCGGAGGAAAACATATACAGTAAAGAATGTATGAAGTTGAAGTTATTTAACCTCTTTAATTTCATTCATTTTGTAAATAATCCAAAACTAATGTGATATTGATATACATACACATTTTGACTATTGTTCATACACGTCAAGTGAATAGGGCACCTATTTCTTCTATGGAATTGAGCACATGGGATTATGAATTTGTGATGTCTGAGGTGAAAAATATTGATTGTGATGTCTCAGGTGAAAAATATTGATTGTGTTGTCTTGCGTGACATTAACTAAGTAATTGACATCGTCTTTTGCATTTGCATCCAAACTTATTGGCAGATCGTGAGCTCAGGGGATCAAAGATTATTCTTAAAGCTTTATAAGGAAATTGTGAAAGCACGGTAACAAATTATAGATCATATATATGCTAAAATCCTAACAATAAATCACTTGGTTGTATTTCACGGTAACAAACTGTTTGATATGATAGACTTGTGTTCAATAAATTTGTACATTTTTAATGTTTGTCATATATATTCATATCTTTTGAGATGACTGTCACTTTTAATGTTTGTGCCAGAACTTATATGTCTATAGTGATGCATTCAGGTTCTATTCACAACAGTGGAGGACATGGACAACCTGTTTCATACAGGCAGCATGGCGGCGATACAGCAAAAAGAAGCATGGGAAATCATTACGAGACACTCTTGCAAAGGGGGTTGGAAGCTCACCAAGCTCTGGTGTCACAGTTTATGCATTAAGGTTTGCTACCAATGCACTTCGTAACCTGCGACATAATACTTCTGGAAATAACAAAATTCCACCAAGGTCACCCCTCCTCATCTTGCAAAAGCCAACTGAACCTGATTTCTCATCGTTTGACGATGGTTAGCCACTTAGCCTTTCATTACCCCTTCCCTTCCAAGTTATTGTTGCTTCCTACTTAACTTCGATGTTTAGATCATCATTAATCAACAGGTATAATTTGTAAAATGGTAAGATTAGAAAACGTCCAGTTTGAAGCCTAAGTGATGCTCCAATGTATTATTTTATTACAGCCTAACCAAATCATGATGTTATTTTATTTTATTTTTTTGAACAAAATTGTAATATTACAGTTTTTTTTTAATGAAAATATATAACTTTATATATATGTTAATGTTTCTATATAAATTTAAGTGAAAAAAATGCAAATTTTTTTTATATTTTTTTAATTTTTTGGGGCATTTTTGGCACTGGTTTTAAAACCGAACCGGTGCCAAAAGTTTATTTTTTTTATTTTTTTGGGCCATTTTTCGCACCGGTTCACAGCAAGAACCGGTGCTAAAGCTTTTCTTTTTTAGCTTCCCTCAAATCTACACCGGTTCAAAACCTGTGCGAAAGGGGGGTTTTGAACTGGTGCTCATTACCATTTTTTGCCTAGTGTAAGGTTATTTTTTGTCTGATTAAATGAAAGAGATGAGATTAATTTTGTCATTATATTTTATATTGTTGTTAAATATATTTATATACATTGTTAAAGTTTGAAATTTATAAACATGTTCAACTATTGGAGTGTGGCAAAATGAATCATTATGAAGTAATGAATATGGTTATGGGTTCAGATATCAATGTTAGCAAAAAAAAATTATTTAAGGAAATAATTCTGATCATTAATCTTATTTAATGGCACCATATCATATGCCAACTAATGGCGACACATGGCAAAATTACGTGTCTTGTCATTGAGTTTAATAATACATATTGATTGATTAATTGATATTGATTTCGAAATAACATAAAAACGGAAAAAAAAAGGGCATGCTTCCCTTCACTACACGCACCAGCCCCTTTGCTGCAGGCGCCAGGCCGGCTGCTTGCTGTCAACGACCTGCTTGTGGTTGTGGTGGTGGGTGGCCTTAGCTTTTTAATTTATGAGTTTGAAGTCTTTTGGTTCAATTTATTGTTGAAATAAATAGAGTCTTGTAATACCCATTTTTGTTTCTTGAACTCCATTTTTGGGTTCTTTTTAAGGAGGCAGAGAGAGGATGAATATGAATGAATTGAAATGCTTGATATGTCTAAAAAGTTTTCTTTTCAGACTTTGTTATATCGGTAGATCACTATTCACATCTTTTGTGTTTTCTTTTGGCATTTGTAATTTCATACATATCATCAATACCAAGAACTACTCAAAAAGAAAAGATGTGTGCAAGAACTATAAAAATGAGTAGTTCCATCCTCTGACACTTGTAATTCCATGCACATTACCATCACCATGCAAACAATTTTCGTGATGAAATAAGTTTCGTTTATCACGTTGATAAACATAGATTTTCTCATGCCCTTATTACAGTACTTTGGGTTAATTATTGAAAGCAAAAATGAACATATCTCAGCTGATCACACGCCATGCGGCCTAACTGCCTGATACAGTGATACACTTTTTGAATTTCTTGTAGCAAAAACAATTCATTTGGTCAACACAACAACTTCAAAATTTCTCACTGAAAAATGCAAAGGGAAAACTATAATCCTAGCATTAATCCCTTCCAAACCCACCAAATTCCTCAAATTCCTCCTCAAATTCCTCAAAATCCACCAATTAACAACCCCTACGATCCCCCATTAAACCACCCAATCCACCATCTTCCTCCTCCTCACAGTGGCGGACCCAATTAAGTGACATGGGGGGACAGTTGTCCCCCCATTTTTAAAAAAAAATTAAAAAAAAAAAAAAAAAAGTGAAAAAAAAAAGCAAAACGTGACACTGCTACAGAACGAAGAACAGCCAACAACACTCAGTCTTAACTCCTCCAATTCGCCATTGCCTCCACTGAGATCGACCGTCGAGGCGTGCGTCACTGCTCCACCAACCAGGCAACCACCGCCCTGCTGCGTCGCTGCTCTCAGTTCCTCACCACTCACCAGTTCACCAAGTCACCACAGCACCACTTCGGTCTTCGCAAATCGGAAGCCTCTTCACTAACTGCGTGCATCGGCGCCGCCTGCGTGCAACTAGGCAACCACCTTCTGACCGTCGAGCCTCGGCCGTCCGTCACTGATGGTATGTCTTGCTATTTGCTAACCCTAATTCGAAATTCCCAATTTGAAATCCCCAATTGACAATTGTTAACCCTAATTTCTAGATTTTTGTTTAATTATTGTTAATTTTAATTGCAATCTTTGTTGAATTTTAATTTTAATTGCAATTTTAATCTTAGGTTTTACCGTTTTATTAGTATGCATTCTATGCAATGATGTGAATTGTGGAAATTGATATATATTTTTCAATTTAATTAGGAAATGTCAAATGATTCACCTAATTCAAACAAATCCAAGGCTACTAGAAAACAACCCGATCTTCGACAATTCATGTTTAAAAGAAAGAAACTCCATGAAAATGAGTCCAATAACTCCCCCTCATTAAGCTCCCCTCAAAGTCAAGAAGATGATATGGAAATGGGTGGTTCAAGTACTTGTAATGTACCATTGGAGAAAAATTTGGTATACGATGTTGAACTTCTTCCTCATGATCCGGGAAAAAGAATAAACATAATGGATTACCCTGCAAATGAACGAAATGCAGTTAAGAGGGGTTATATTTTTAAAAAACCTTGCCAACCAAAAACTCATGACTTTCCTCAAAGACAAGTGTCTGGTTTACGTCGCTTTAGTGTTCATTGATTCAAGAAATGTAATTTTTTTCATCATTTTGAATTGTATGACTAAGTATGTTTTTTATTTTGAAATTTTAATACTAAGTATTAACCAATTTGTGTGTTTGAGTTTTTTTTGTTTTTATTTTTTGTTAAGCTTTTGTAAGTTAAGCATTTTGTCCCCCGAATTGAAAATCCTGGATCCGCCACTGCCTCCTCAATACCCCTTTTCACCAGAATATGAAAGAATTTAGAGGGATGAAGTTATTTACCTTCATTCTTTATGGCATAGAGGTCCACCTTCTTCAACCTTAAACCCTAATTCTGAAATACCCCATTATCTTAAACCCTCAATCCCATCAATTTTCAAGAAAACCCAGAAAATTTCAAAATCCCTCGAACCCCATCTCATTTCTGATAAGGAGTGGCCTGCTGAATCAATACCCAAATGCCCATCTTCTTCTGGGTCGATTTGGCCTGAGTTTAAGCCCCATTTAATTCGGCTCCGGCTTCTCGGCCCGTGACAGCCGAGGAGAAGGAGAGGGTGTTAGGTGTGAAGATTCATCTTAAGGGTCATATAGAAGCAGGTAGTGATAGTGATGATGATGGTGATGATGTTGAGGAATTTGAGTTTTTTATGAAAGTTTCTGAAGAACAAGAGGAATTGAGGGGTTATTACAAGAAGAATTGTGAGAATGGGGAGTTTTATTGTTTGGTTTTTGGGGCTTTAGCTGGTAAACTTTTGAGGAAGTATAAGAATTGTGTTGCTGTTGTTCAGCATTCTGTAACTATTTCTAATACCAAGAAGAGGAAAGCTCATAATGCTTATGGGCATGTCATTTGTAAGATTCTTGGATGGGATGTTCATCGGCTTCCAAGGATGGGGATGCTACTAGTCAGTCCTTGGAGAAATCCTGTGTATTTCCGGTGAGCTTTTTTTTTTTTAACATATGTTAAGTTTTGGTTATTTATAATATATTGAATAAGTATGTTACTTTGTTTAGAGCATAATTAAAATGTAGGATTATTGTATGATGGAAAATTATATTCTTCTGCTTTAACATATGTTGCTGTCCTTTGCTTCAAAAAAAAAAAACATATGTTGCTGTCCTTTGAGTGTTGAAGGATGTGGGAAGGAACTGAATTTGATAGACATAGATTAGTGTAGCATTTCGTCAAAAAAAAAAAAAAAAAAAAAAAAGAAAGAAAGAAGATTAGTGTAGCATAAACGATTTATTAGTAAACTCAAACCTCTATGATCATCTTTTTAATATGATAGCACAAATATATCTCATTTTATTGCTTTTTAAAAAATTAACCATTTTGTTTGGTAGATACATATATGGTATCATAGTTTGCAATGATAAAAAAATTGCAATGTCCTAAATTGTCATTTTATGTGTTCAACTAACAAACAGCTACAACTAATAAGTTAATTTTACCAAACAACTCTACATAATAAGTTCTTACCAATCAGCTAGTCAAAACAGTTTATGCAACTAGCTAGTCAATTCAGCTAATGCAACCAGCTATTACCAATCAGCTAACCGCAAATTACCAAGCAGGGCCTTTATATGATCGTCTAATTATGAGCAGGGCGGACCTTATAAGGGTTTTACGTAAACCTATTTTAAAAGAATTAGTTTTCCTTGATTCTTCCATTTCTCAAGTATTATTTTCACACACCAAAGCTTGTATCAATTCGTTTTTTATATATTTTTTTTAAAATTTTAAACAGCTGAAATTACATTAATTAAACTAAGTTTACAACAAACGAAAGGAAAGTAAAGTAACATAAGTTACTATAGGCATAAGAAGCCCTTACACAATATCAACTATGGTCATTAACGATATTTACCTTTAAACTATTACAACAAGTGAAGACAACATAAATAAGGCTTACCAACATACATTTAAACATGCGATGGAACTATTAATAGAACGAGGGAAGTTGGTGATGATGTTTCGTGTTGTGCAAGGTCTTTTCTAACCTATAATTAAAAGTCTATGAATGTTGCTGAAATGACGGAGACGACCCAAAATCAATAATGTCTTACCTTAAGGGACCCCAATACTTCAAATGGATAAAATCATCTTGAGATCTTTGCTTCATGCATGTCAATCACATTTCTTTGCGATCTGACAAAACCATATCTTATATATATTCTCATACAAGGGCATGATGTTGTAATGATTTTTACCGTCATCACATACAAATGGGTTTAACAACACCTACTACCATCCTCCTTCAACAAGGGTTTATGTAAACCTGAAATTGAAATTTTGCTCAATCTCCCAACAAATATAAGTAACATCTCTCCCATTAAAGGAACACATTATTTTTAGAACTAAAGAGATTGAAAAGGGCAATTTCAAGAGTCAAACGATTCCATTTCATCCTCCAATTAACCCTGAATTTGACTTGTCTTCGATTTTCGATTTATTATATTGCGTGCTTCCAAAATCTAAGTTTTATTTTTTAGAAAAACTAGTCGTCCTCTCGCGCGCGATAGTCCAACGTTTTTTTACTTGGCGATATGATTTGTGTGATTTGATGTGCTGCAGTGGTAACTATTTTGTTACATTAAGGGCATGCTTGGATTGGGGGAGATGTATTACTAGGGTAATAATAGTCAAACTAAGCAAAAATGAAAGTGAAAATAGGGAAGGAGGAGATAGTGATGGTGTGATAATAAAGAAAATTATGTAGTGATGGTGTGATATGAGGTGAAGAAAGAGGAACTAATACTCTCATTTTGGGGGTAATAGTTACACTGAAGGGAGGGTGGGTAACTATTACCCTCATTATGAGGGTAATAATCCCTCCATCTCTATCTTTTCCTCATGGCATAAATACTTTATTTCATTTGTAAACACTATGTCTCCTACAACACCACCTTTAATTACTTATGTTTTTTCAAGTTTGACTTTTATTACCCCCTTAATATATTACCCCTAATCCAAACAAGGCCTAATTTATAAAATTATAATCCTTTGAACAAATTAATGCAAAATTTGTGGTTGAGATGTGTAGTGGTAAAATGTAAATTAAAATGCATGACAATCTTTGTAAAAAAATAATAAACGTATTGTTTTTAAAAATAAAAATATAATTAAAATACTAAATATTATTACTAATAAAAATGAAACATTTTAATAGTGGAGGCTATTTTACCCTTTTTTCAGACTTAGTTCAATAATACCTAGGTATTTAATAAAAGGCTTAACTATTATCTTTAAACAAGTACTAATTATATTTATATAACCCCCCATTATAATTTCTCAAAAAAAAAAAAAAAAAAAAAAAAAAACCTTTTATAAAGTTCTCTGCATCTGTATTATTTTTTCCTCCCTATCCCTCTAGCTCCCAGTCCCTCCCACCTTCGTTCTTGATCCCCCCCCCCCCCTCCCCCGCGGACTTTTGTATAGTCAATATATTTCAACTCCACTTTATCATTATTTTTTTACTTCTTATCCCTCTCTCTCCTACCTTTTTATTCCCTCTTCTTCCCTTAATTTTTCTTTTATAGTTTGAACATATTAGTAATCCTAATTACTCTCTAACCTCTCCATTTGTCTTGTTTAATAAGCTCTTTTAAAGTGTTTATTATTTCTTCATCAATTTCACTATATATATGGTGTCTTAATAGCGATATCTTATTCTCTTTATTTCTTTCTCTCCTCTTATATACATATTTCCAAAGTTTATGAACAATTCCTACTTATATATATACCCCCTTTGTAAAGTAAATTTCTCCCAAAAGCCTCAAGTATAATTAAATAATTAATTAAGTTTATATTTTTACTAATTTTGTGCTCAAGCGATGCCCAGATGATTGATTAAATTTTAAGATAGCATTTTTACATGAATGTTAAATACGGTCAAATAAATCGTTCAGATAATGTAGGATATTTAGACATACGAAATCATATGAAGTGTACTTTTGTTTGTAAATAGATATTTATGTTATTATTGACTTGAAATTATTTTTATTGAATTTAAATTATAATCTAATTAAATTTGTGCCGGGACATACGATAATTTTTTTTACTGATTATCTAATATTATTAAATAACAATGCATTTTGTATGCGGCTAACCACACCCATATGGCCGGACAAAGTAACCCCTATAAAACTAATCGAGTAACCTCTATAACACTAATTAAGTAACCACTATAACACTAATCAAATAACCCCCTATAACACTGACCAAGTAATTCCTATAGCACTAACGAAGTAACCGCTATAACTCTGATCTTGTAATAGTTGGTGACACGGTTTGGCCAGCTACATATAAAAGTTTGTGATTAAATACATTATAAATGGATCTTATTTTAAAGAACTTTTTAAAACGAATTTGATGATGGAAATAGAATTGAGTTATAGGATATTTATTAAAAATTATGATTAATTTTGTATATATGACATATTGACATATTGACATATTATAATTTTATCGATAATAAAACTCTATATATGCAACAATTTTATCTTAAAAAATCTATCCAAAAATCGCTTACTTAGCATCATATGTGTCGTAATAATACCTATTAATCTCCTACGTGGCACGACATTTGGCGAAAAACTGAAATGCCAAGTGTCGCTGTCTCGTAGCCTGACTGCGAGATCGACTTTATTTATTAGTGATATGATATTTTCTAAATTACTTATAATCGTAGGAAGATTGATTACTTTGTGTTTTATTAAAAAATTTGAGTATATTAGTTGTCATATTTTTAGGCAGAATTGATTTATGGTTTAATTTTACGAACTATTATTGTATGTTTTTCTATATTGCAAAAAAGGACATTTAGCATTTGATTTACTTCCCTTCGTTTGTTTTTTATTTCTTTGCTCTTCTGTTTCAAGATTTTTTTTTTTTTTTTTTTTTTTTATCTTTCTATCTACTTTTATTCTATTAGTATTTATATTTTTGAAATGACAATTTTCCATGTACTTCCTCTGTTCATAATGTTAATTTCATTTGAAAGAGGATATGTTCATTTCTCTCTATGTATAAGAACATATTAAACATAGTTGTATGAGATATAATTTAATTTGTGTAAATTATTAATGTCTAAATTTTATAATTTTTCCTAGTGTGAGATTTAAGATATTTGCGATAAAAAATTTGTATCAATATATATAAATGGGAGTTATGGGACTAACATTATGAAACGAAGGGAGTAACTCTTGTATGCCCTACCATATTGTATTTTTATCTACTGTTAAAGGTAGACAACAGAGCTGGGCATGGGCCCTGCTAGCCCGCGGGCGGCACATGCATGGCACGACATTGGCTCAGCTCGACACGAACTCGCCAGCGGCACGACACGATGACCGAAGAGTGGGTCGCAGGTCGGGCCTTGAACAAAGTTTGGAAATTTCGACATGAGCACGTCACGAGCCCGCGGGCGGCACGCCAATTCGGCCCGTGGCACGGCCCGACACGACACTGTTAAAACGACCACTTTTCAACGTTAATATGCGCCAACAGCTATAAAACGACTAGTTTTTCCATTTCTACCGGCTAGTTTCTTTTCCTAACGGCTACTTAATCTAATTCCCTATAAATACATCACTTCATCATCCAATTTTTCCCACAATTCATTTATCAACTCATCTATATATTCTCTAATTATATGCATTGTTGCTTTTTGCTAAATAATAATAAAGATTTATAGTAATAAAAAAATAAAAATAATTATAATAATAAAAATAACATAAATAATAATAAAGAACTATAATAATAAAAATAAAAATAATAAATAGAACTATAATAATTTAATAATAAAAAACATAAATATAAATTAATAAATTATTTAAATAATATATCGATTTAAAAAAAATATGGGCTGCCCGGTTCCCGGCACGACACGGCACGCCCGTGGGTCGTGCTGTCCCGTGGGCTGAGGTGTACCAATTGGTGGCCCGACCCGCCAAGATCCAGGCACGGCACGGCACAGCACAGTCTCCTATTAGGCACGGCCCGCAGCGGCACCACACAACACGATGTCCAGCTCTAAGCCCAATACACCTAACTCGGAACCATAACAAACATAGAGACAAAGGTTGTTAAATGGTGGGTGTGCTCGGCTAGGTTCAACCCATGGCACACTCAATTAAATACATGTCCTGTTGCAAATTTCAAAATACTCCGTAGTAAACTATGCACGGCTTGTGTTTGTCGTGCGGAAACTACATGCTTAGATAATATTTCATTTTTTTCGTGCTTTTTTAACTAAAATTGTATCTCGTGAACGATCTACAACTCGTCACATATGGTAACGTGTAACGCTGTGCATACTTATTCTCATGTTATGCTTTTTTTTCTTTTTTCTTGCAATGCCTATCTTTAATCAAAAGTCATGTGAGTACTGAGTAGTGTGTCATTGTGTTTCAAATGAATGAATATACTTTTTTTTTTCTTTTCTTTTCGTTTCTTCTAATAAATATGATTTCCGGTCTTCAAAATAAAATTACTGAATTTTGATTCAAAAATATGATCAACACAATAATAAAGTGTATTTTTATATGTTTTAATTATGGATAATGGTGTGTTTACATACTCATTTACATTAGCATGTATGGTGTTTATACATTAATTAATTGGAAAAATGAAAACTAATAATCCCATTTTTGTCATTTCTGCTCAAAACAATCCTATCTTTGCCCCCTATTTGCTCAAAACAGTCCTTTAACCAGATTATTAAGTTGGTAACCTGTTGAACAAGGTTACTTGCCACGTGTCTTCTAATGATTGGTTTTTATTTTTTGAAAAAAAAAGAAAAAAACAACAACAACCACCAAAACAGCAGCCTCCTCCCTAGCCGGAGCAACCTTCCTCCCCTGCCAGAGCAACCCCCTTCTTGGCCGTCCACTGAACATCAGTCCTCAAATTATTATTTTTTTGTTTTTTTTGTACTGTATAATTCATTGATTAGAGGTGTAATTGATTGGGAAAAATCGATACAAGCTTTGCAATTACACTTTTAAATGTTTGAAAATTAATTTACCCAACGAGTTACACTTAATATCCATTAATTAAGGCTTGTCGTCAATCTTTGATTTGCAAATTGGGGAATCCCCAACAAATTCACACATTTTAATTTTTCTTGTTTATTTTAATGTCTGGGTTTAATTTTCTGGGATTTCTAAAATGAGTTTACTAACAACACCACCAACAAGAACAACATGGTGTTATCAGCTTCAATTAAATTTCAAGTTCAGGAAATCTCGGACGCCATTGTTGTTTATCAAAGCTTGGGGTTCGAACCTTGAAAATTTCCGCCGCCATCATCTGCAAATTCATTGTGTTGCACAAGATGAAGCTAAGAGTGGTAGTGGGGTGAAGAAATTGATTTTCTGATTTTATCAAACAATAAAAATTGAGTCTTTTTGTATTTTTGGTGGTTGGGAAGAACACCTCCTCAAACCTTTCTTTTCATTCAAGCCAATTGGCGGCTGCGCAATTGCACTCTCTTAAAAAATACAACCTAGGACCAACATTATATATTACAGGCCTTACAATTCTGAGCATACATTTGTCCTTAAGGAAACAATCAAAAACAAAACTGCTAGAAGGCAACACAAGCAAAAAAAAACAAAAACAAAATAACAGCAAAAGGAAAAAATAGACTATTCTGATGTAATTTGCAAATAAGCTGGTTTAGCCTGGAAATTAGGAGCAAATTTCTTCACCCCCTCCTCAAGTTGGACTAGCATATGAGAAACAAGTCCTAACTTGCCACATAGAAATTTGTGATGTTGCTCAGATAAACTCTTAGTCATGATATCTGCAATTTGCAGGGAAGATCAAACAAAAGCAGTAGATATGAATCCTGCTTCCAAATGCTCACGAACATAATGACAGTCTTTGTCAAGGTGCTTTGTTCGCTCATGAAAAATTGGATTTTCAGCAATGTGGAGGACAATTTGTTATCGCAATACAAAGGTATTGGATGACTAATGTTGATGTGCAGATGTTCTAAGACTCCATCTATCCACACAACTTCACTTGTGGTCTGAGACATACATCTATATTCAGCCTCGCAAGAAGAATTTGAGACTGTCTTTTGTTTCTTAGTCCTCCAAGACACCAGAGATCCCCTTAAGAAGACACAATAGCCTGTGAGAGATCTAGTTGAAAAGGGGCAAGCTCCTCCATCTGCATCACAATAAGTCACCAATTCCAGCTTGGAATTAGATGGATTGAAAAGACCAAAATCAGGTGTACCCTTGAGGTACTTCACAACATGAAGAGTTGCCTCCCAATGAGGCATTCTTAGGCAAGCCATAAATTAACTTAATTGTTGGACAGAGTAGGAAATATCCACTTTAGTCAGATTCAGGTATAAAAGTTTTTCCATTAAGCTTATGTATCTTTTTGGATCTTTCATAAGCTCACCCTCGTCTGTTGAGAGTTTAATCTTCTATTGAAAAGGATATGTTACTGGTTTGCATTCCAGCAAACCATTAAATTGCAGAATGTCACTCACATACTTTCTTTGGTTTAGAAGTGTTCCTTTTTCAGTTCTCGACACCTCTAAACCCAAGAAATACCTAATTTTACCTAGATCTTTCACTGTAAATTCTCTATCCAGATCAATTTTCAGCTTTTGTATGTATTGCTCATCATTTCCCATAATCAGTAAATCATCAACGTAGACAAGCACTATGCACATCTTTCCATTATGCTCTCTGCAAAACATGGAGTAATTTATGAAGGATTAATTGAAGGACTTTTTTTTCAGGAACTTAGTCAGCTCAATGTTCCACTGCCTTGAAGCTTACTTCAATCCATACAGGACCCTCCTTAATTTGCAGACCTTCCCATCAGGAGCTTTATTGAAACATTTTGGAGGCTTTAAATATACTTCTTCATCTAGATATCCATGTAGAAAGGCGTTGTTGATATGTAGCTGATGTGATTTCCAATTCATGATCGTTGCAAGGGCTATAATAATTCTTACAGTAGTGAACTTTGCAACGGGGGAAAAAGTATGCTTATAGTCCTTCCCTTTGACTTGTTTGTCACCTCTTGCCATAAGCCTCGCCTTAAACCTGATGACATTCCCATCCTTATCATATTTTACCTTGTATACCAATTTGGAATCCAAGGCCTTTTTATCTTTTGGAAGATCAACGAACTCCCAAGTCTCATTTAGTTCGAGAGCTTGAATTTCTTCTTCCATAGCATTTTTCCATCCCTCTTGAGATGTTGCTTCATTATAGGATGTTGGTTCATTCACTTTTATTACATTATGAAAGGAAATTACATACTTGGGGCTATAATGTGCTCTCTCCTCCAGCTTATAGACCGAAAAAGAAGGTGTAACTTCATCATGTTCAACCAAATTACTTGGTGGGAGTTCATAAGCATACCCCTTCAAGTTACTCTAAACTCTTCTTCCTCTCTGAGATCTTCTCACTGACTGGTTTGTTCTTGAATTGCCACTTCTAAGTCTGTCTCATTTTGGAAATCTTTTTTATTATTCCCTGGATCAACTTGATCCTTTTGCACAATTTGGCAGTATTTCTCTCCATTATCTTCATCAGAATCTATAAGAATTTCTGTTTCTACAAGTGGCAACTGATTCATTTTTGCTTTCACTTCATTCATATTTCCATTCAAGTGAATGAAAGGAAATATGTGCTCTTTAAAATAAACATCTTTGCTGATAAAAATCTTTCGTTTCTGCAGATCATACAATCTGTATCCCTTTGTACCAAAAGGATATCCCAATAAAACACTTCTTATACCCCTTTCATTAAACTTATCATGGCTATTATCAGTCCTACTTGCATAACACAAACACCCTATCACTCTCAAGTGATCATAAGTTGGTTTTCTTTTCATCAATCTCTCATAAGGTGTTTCCCAACTTATGACTCTACTTGGAAGCAAATTAATGTGATAAGTTGCTGCCAGTATACATTCCCCCAAAAAGTATTTTGGAAGTCCTGAGTGCAATCTCAAAGCCCTGGCTGTTTCTACTAGAGTACTATGTTTTCGTTCCACCCTTCCATTTTGTCGTGGAACCCCTAGAACACTTTTTTAGTGAATGATTCCTCTCTCTGCAAACATACTGCTACAATCTTCTTGGACAATTCAGTCCCATTATCATTCCTTACCATTTTTACTCTGACATTGAATTGATTCTTGGTATAAGCTAAGAATCTTTCTATCACCCCTTTCATTTGATATTTGTTTGATAAAAGGTGTGTCCAAGTCACCTTACTATAATCATCCAAAATAGTGAGAAAATAAGTAGATCCATTTATATTTTTTATCCTATAAGGTCCCCATAAATCTATGTGTACGAGATCAAAGATATGCTTTGCAATGCTATGACTGATAGGAAAAGGCAATCTATGATGCTTCGAAATGGACAAGTATCACATTAAAAAATTTCAACATTCTTGCGATTACAAAAAATTAAATGTTTCAATTTAGATAATGATACATGCCCTAACCTAGCATGCATCACATCCAAAGTAATCGACTTATTACAAAAAAAAAAAAAAAAAAAAAAAAAAAAAAAAAAAAAAAAAAAAAAAAAAAAAACTTCTTTTTCTGCCATATTTGCTCTAATTACACCATTATTTCCCGCAAAACATCCATTTTGGGGTTCAAATTCACTTCAACTAAACTTATAAAGGCCATTAGCACTTCTTCCATAAGCCACGACATTTTGATTAGTAGGGTCCTGAAAAACACATCCCTTTTTGTCAAAAATAACTCTCAAGTGGTTGTGCTGAATCAGTTTACTTAAAGAAAGTAAGTTATGTTTGAACTGAGGCAAATACAACACATTCACTAATATGATTTTAGGACCCAAGTGACTTCTCCAATTTGAGACACTTTTCTCATAGTCCCATCTTGTAAACATCACATTCAAAGGAGTTTCAAGAGTTTTCAAAACATCAAACTGATTTTTATTTCCAGCCATATGATCAGAAGCACCGAAATCATAAATCCATGAATTACAATAAAAAAATGTCATTAAAAGTGGCTACATTTGAGATTGATATTATATCTGCAAAATTGCTCATTCCATTTGTTTTCCCAGATGTGCTTGCACCTCCCTGCTTGTCCTGGAAAGCTCTAATAACTTCTTGCACAACAGCTGAAATAAGATTACTATCAGGTTTGACGTTTCCATTTTTTCCAGCTTCTCCATCTTGATCAAACGGAGTATCCTGTTGTGCACTCTGTTCAATTCTGCCCACATTTGCAGCCATCTTGTTCACATTCTTTCCTTTTGGCCCTTTGTACCAAGGTGGGTACCCAATCAACTCAAAACATCCTTCCTTTATATGTCCTTTCATTCCACAATAATCACACTTAAGCTCTTGCTTCATTCTCTTCTCCTCCTTGAAACCCTTTTTTCTAAAAGCTTTCATTTTTCTGAAAGATTTCAGAATATTGTTTCCCACCTTGAGTTTGTCTTGAGGCCTAAAAAGCACTCAACTCGGCATTTCCTTGAATTTCTCCTATAATCTCCTTCTGTTTTTCAACTTGCAACACCAAATGAAAAGCTTTGTTGACAGTGGACAGAGGTTCTATACCAATAATGTTCTCCTTAACATTCTGGTAATCTTTCTTGAGACCCATAAGAAAGCTCATGACTCTATCCCTTTCTACAATCTGCAACAACTTCTTGTACATACTATATGTACACTTTCCAAGTATACCGTAAGTGCACTCTGGTATAGGTTCTATATTATAAATCTCATCCCAAAGTTTCTTAAGCTTGCAATAATACTCCCCCACACTCATCTTTTCACCTTGTTCAAGTTTTCCCAGTTCCTTTTTCAACTGGAAAAGGAGTGGTATGTTGCTTTTGGAATACCTCTCAATCAACTCAAACCATAACTCCTTTGCAATTTGAAGAGACTGAGCCCTCTAGCAACATCATCTGTCATGGACCTAAAAATCCAACACCTCACCATATAGTCTGCTCTTTCCCATCTATTGCAATCCTTGTGCCTTGGATTCGGCTTACTGACCTTCCCTTCAATAAACTCATTTTTGTCTTTGCACCCAAAGCCATCTTGACGTATCTACTCCATATCATGAAGTTACTCCCATTAAACAACATAATGGAATTGAGTGATCAGAATTTGCCACAAAGAGTGGATCCTGATAAGCATTATGATGTTCTGAAGTGTCATCTCCAGCCATCTTAGAATAAAGATGAAACCTTTAAGAGAAAAAAAAAACAAAGAAAAAGAAAGAAATCCCAGAGAGCTCTGATAGGTAGAAATCTTTGGGATTTCAAAGAAATTGATTTTCTGATTTTATCAAACAATAAAAATTGAGTCTTTTTGTATTTTTGGTGGTTGGGAATAACACCTCCTCAAACCTTTTTTTTCATTCAAGCCAATTGGCGGCTATGCAATTGCACTCTCTTAAAAAATACAACCTAGGACCAGCATTATATATTATAGGCCTTACAATCCTGAGCATACATCTGTCCTTAAGGAAACAATAAAAAACAAAACTGCTAGAAGATAACACAAGCGAAAAAAACAAAATAACGGCGTTCTGATGTAATTTGCAAATAAGCTGGTTTAGCCTGAAAATTAGGAGCAAATTTCTTCATGGGGGTTCGGGGTAGAGCCTTGCGTGAGTCATGATATAAGTAGGGGTTCCAATTCAAGGGTGCAGTGGGCACGTGAGTCGTGATAGTAGTGGGGATTCGGGGTGGAGCCTTGGGTGGAGGTCCGGTAGGGTAGGGTAAGCTCGGTTAGAATTTTGGGGTGGTGATCAGACGGTGGTTATAGAGGGGTAGGTGGTGGTCATGGACTCATGGTGGGTTGGCCATTGAAGAAGATGGTGAGGTGGGAAGAGAAGGAATAAAAAATTTAATTATTGAAAAAAAAAAATTACCGGATCAATAGGTTTTAGGTAAAAAGGCCTGTTTTGAGTATATGGGGGTTAAAGGTGAGATTGTTTCCAGAATTTGAAAAGGTGGGATTGTTTTGAGCGGAAATGACAAAGGTGGGATTATTAGTTTCGATTTTTCCTAATTAATTTAGAAATGTAAAAATTATATATTTAGAAAAACTACACATTAAGACAAATTAATTAATACTTCTTGCAAATAAATACGGTCATCAACGTCTAATCACAACAAGTGATTAAACCAACTCAAAAATATTAGATTACCCCTTAAAATTTTAAAATTAAACACCTTGTTTCATGTGAAACGACATATATAGCCAAGGGTGATACTCTAAATGACCAACAACTCAACAAGGTCATGGTTATACACTTTTTATTGTATGATGAATTATTAAATTGGATAGCATCCTCTAAAGTTGCCTAAACTTTGTATGAGTTGTGATTAAGCATATTCAAAAGAGCAGAGATAATTAAAGTCAATTGATAATGTTTCCTAATAGATTAGATAATATCTAGCTCGATCTTATAAACATGTATGTACCTATGCATGGAATCATGGTCCTAAATATGGACAAGTCTTACACCATACTACTTAAAATCAATTAATGAGTTTTCCTTTGTCCGACTAACTTCTCAATTGAAAGGATTTAAATATCCCTCTATTATTTTCAACTTCAATCAGTGTGTTGACTTACATATAAGAACTATATGCAAGAAACTTAAAGTTTATGAGTGTGCATCTAATATTGGCAAATTGTGTATTTGTATTGAACAAGTTGATTGTATTTTTGAATTAGGTTTCCCTACTGACATTGGTTTCATTATGGTGTGTAATATATTAAGAAAGTAGTTGAATGTCCTTTTCATCATATACATGTATAAGTTTAAACACAATAGAATTTACAGAGCATAAAGTCAAATTATCAACAATACTTGTTGTTAGCTTCAAAGAGAAATAATTACAATGGTCATTTGTAAATCACTTACAACTTGTAGTGGCATTACTTGCATATACACAACCTTTTGGTTTCATTTTGTTTCACATTCACATTATTAATCATTCCAAAGGGTTTATGGCTTTTACTTAGCTAAGCTCAGTATAAGAGTTTACTATATTTTAAATTTTATCCTATATCTTAATTCATTGGAAGTCATTTTAGAAAAGGTGTAAGTGAATACAAGCATACAACAATAAGGTGGTGTAAATCTCATTCTTTTAGAACCTTTTTTTTTTTTTGAACACTCATTCTTATAGAATTAGAGGATTACTTAATTTTTACTTATTCATGATTAGCCTTTTGTTGTTGTATACTTTGTATTCTATAATCTTACAAACACTAAAGACATAAAATTGGTGTAAATGAACCAAAATATAATTGCAATATTCAGTATTTTCGTTTTCAAAAAGGCATGTACATGAACCAAAATGTTTTGAGATTATGACATGTAAAGTTTACACTTGAGTATTCTTCATAGGGGCCTACGATTATAAAAAATTAAAATTCATAATAATTTTGCAAATATAACATAAACTCCTATAACAGAAAATCGATGTTATGCAAAATTATAAAATCTCAATATTATACTTCGTATATAAGACGAGATTTTTTATCTCAAGTCAAAGATACCACCTTAAACAAAATAAACGACCATGATCTTTGACAAAACTACAGTGTCTCGGTGAACTTCAATGACCTAGGAACGCTCGATAGAGAAGGATGTTTGACCTTTCCAAGCAGCTACGTAATATTACTCCACATTACCTCCCAATTTCACCATAGTACAAAAGTAACAAAACCATTTCTTACACCACATTCTTCCCATGAATAACACGCTCATAAACGACAATCCATATCCCATAAAACAACCACCACCCCTCCCCAAAATTACTCA
The DNA here is from genome assembly GCF_001683475.1 of Chenopodium quinoa. Classification (NCBI taxonomy): domain Eukaryota; kingdom Viridiplantae; phylum Streptophyta; class Magnoliopsida; order Caryophyllales; family Amaranthaceae; genus Chenopodium; species Chenopodium quinoa. The sequence continues at coordinate 1,567,828 of NW_018743175.1, forward strand.
AAGGGCATAATCGTCACATAAAAAATTTACAATCAGTCCCTTCTTTTATACGTAGAGAAACCAACAACACCACTTTAACATGGTATCACAGCCTCACTAATTTTATCTTGTTTAGGAGTTTTAGGCAAGTTTATCTTGTTTAGGAGTTTTAGGCAAGTTAGGTATTCTATTGTATATTGGTATATATTTGTGATTAATAGAATACAGAAGGCTAAGCCGTTTTCTCCCATATTTCTCCACTTTAACATGGTATCACAGCCTCTCTAATTTTTAGAGAATTTTTCGATCCTTAGTTTGTTTGTTTGAATTATTTCCGCAAATTCATTTGTTTGTGAGATTAGGCTTCAATTTTTCGTTACAACTTTACAAAGATTACATTTTTTTCGGCATTAGGGTTTCTTTTCCCCAATTCTGATCAGTTTTGTGGTGCATTCCTTCGAGTGTACTGCTGGGCGTTTTTATTTGGTTTGTGGGGTGCTGCGATCTGCTTCGTGGTGCTGCTGTGTGGTGTTGTTTGGTGTGTGTGCTGCTGCTGTGTGGTGCGTGTGCTGTGTTGCGTGAGGTAGTGCGGTGTTGTTGTTGTTGTGCGTGCTGCTGTTGTGTGGTGCGTGGGGGTGATGTGTGTGTGTGGTGCTACGGTGTGTGTGCTGCTGTGTGTGCGTGGTGCTTTGTGTTTGTTGGTTTTGGTTTGGTCGTGCTGTGAGGTGCGCTTGTGGTGGTGGTGTGTTGATATTTGTTTTATATTTTTTGGTGAGTTGTGGTTTGGTTAATCGTGGTGTAGTGCGATGACGGGTGATGATGACACACCTCCTAATCCTCCTTCTAAGTACGAGCCGTTCACCGATTACTACTTTCATCCTAGTGAGGGCTCTCAATTGGTGATTTGTCTAGTGTTTCTTACCATTGACAACTATGAAGAGTGGTCGAGGTCAATTCGCAACAATCTTCGGTCCAAGAGCAAGCTCGGGTTCGTGGATGGCTCTATTGTTCAACCCGATCCCAAGCATCCAGATTTTCGTCAGTGGGGTATTGTTAATTCTACTGTTGTTGCTTGGATTTATAATACTCTTGATGTTTCAATTCGTTCTACTGTTATTATTCCTAATGATGCTAAAACTTTATGGGATGATTTGCGTGATCGTTATTCTCTTGGTAACGGTCCTCGTATTTTTGAATTGAAACATGATATTGCTGATTGTAAGCAAAGAGGTCGTTCTGTTGCAGTTTATTATGGTGAATTGAATAAATTGCAGAATTTATTGTCTAGTTATGTGAAATTGCCTACTTGTACTTGTTCCGCTGCGAAACAATATGCTAAGTTGCATGAGAATGAGTTGTTGCATCAGTTTTGTCTTGGTTTGGAACCTAAGAAGTTTGGTTCTGTTGTGTCTACTTTGTTGATGAGTGATCCTTTGCCTTCTATGAATGCTTCTTATGCTAAAGTTGTTGCTGATGAGCGTAAGCAATCTGTGTCTGAGGCACATGAGACCTCTTCCTCTACGACTGTTGGTTTTAATGCAATAGGTACGGCTTCCGGTCAAACTACCGAACGGATTGAGTGTACTTATTGTAAAAGGTCTGGTCATGATAAGGACCATTGTTATCAACTTCATGGCTTCCCGGGTGGGGGGCGTGGAGGTCGTGGTGGTCGTGGTGGTCGAGGAGGTAGTGGTGGTCGGTCATCTGGTAAGGGCAAGGGTGAGTTTGCTGGTGCTGCTGGAAATTCTCGTGGTAATAATGAGCCAATTTCGGATTCTGATCGTGGGAGTGTTCCTACGATTACTGATGCTCAATGGAAGGAACTCATGTCTGCGGTAAAGGGTGCCAAGTCTGGTTCTTCGTCAGATGGCAACAAACTTGGTACGTATAATTCCTTTGATTGGCTCATTGACACTGGCACTTCAAATCATATGTCTGGTAATATTGATCTTTTCACTGATTTACATGACATCTCTTCGCCTGTTGGTTTACCCAATGGGAAGAGCACAACGACAACGAAGGAAGGAAGAGTTATTTTGTCTGATAATTTAACTCTTGATAATGTTTTATATGTTCCTGCTCTTACATGCAACTTGTTATCTGTGTCTCAATTGTTAGAAAAACGATGCTATTTTATTATGTTCACTGACAAGCTATGCATTATTCAGGACCGCAGTTTGAGGAACCTGATTGGAGCGGGGGTCCAATGTGATGGGGTCTATATTTTTCGTCCGGTTCGTGCTCGGATTCTGCAGGCAAACAAAGTGGTTATTTCAGATGCAAGTTTGTTATGGCATAGGCGTCTCGGGCATCCGTCAATGCAAGTTGTGAGCTCTCTTCCGGGAGTTTCTAGTAGTCATAGTACTCATAGTAGTAACTCTGTTTGTTCGTTTAATTGTGACATTTGTTTTATGGGGAAGCAACCCCGAAACTCTTTTCCGTTAAGTATGAATAAAGCATCTGGAATTTTTGATTTAATTCATTGTGATATTTGGGGTCCGAATAAGATTGCCTCTAGTTGTGATGCTCTTTATTTTCTAACCATTGTTGATGATTTTTCTCGTGCTACTTGGGTGTTTTTGATGGTTGGTAAATATCAGGCTTCTCAGTTGGTTCGTGAGTTCTGTGCTATGGCAAAGACTCAATTTGGTAAGAAAGTCAAGGTAGTTCGTTGTGACAATGGCCAAGAATTTCTGAGTCTGGGGTCATTTTTTGCTCAGAAGGGCATTTTACATCAAACGTCGTGTGTCGACACGGCTAAGCAGAATGGTAGAGTTGAGCGTAAACACCGTCACATTTTAAATGTGGCCCGTGCTCTTCGGTTTCAGGCTAAATTGCCCAAGTATATTTGGGGTGAGTGCGTTATGACTGCGGTGCATCTCATTAATCGTACTCCGACTCCAGTCTTGAAAGGTAAGACCCCTCATGAGCTTTTATTTGGTCAGTTGCCTTCTCTTGACAGTTTACGAGTTTTTGGTTGTCTTGCTTATGCTGCGAATCGTCCTCGTGTCAAAGATAAGTTTGATTCGCGATCTCGAAAATGCATTTTTGTTGGTTATCCCCATGGGAAGAAAGGTTGGCGTCTTTATGATTTGGAGACGAATGATTTTTTTGTGAGTCGGGATGTGCAATTTTTCGAAGATAAATTCCCGTTTCTTGAGTCTCTTCCGGATGAGAGGAGAATGTTGTGGGAAAAATATTTTGCACAACCTCTTTTTATGGGATGACGAAGAGGATGATTTACGGGGTGATTTTGTTAACGAAGGGGGTGCGAATCCCGGGATAGCAAGGTTCGCAACCCAGCCGCGGCAACAACCCCCACACCGCGACCAGACCGCGGACAGCTCTGCCCAGCAGAGTTCGCAACCCCACCAGGCAGAAAACTCCGCAACTAGGCCGCGGGGAATAGCTCCCAGCAGCAGCCAGGCTGCGGAGCTCACTGCCTAGCAAGTTACACCCCCTGCTGGCAGTGCTGGTGGGCAGCAGCACCCCTGCACGCATCAGCAGGATGCTGCCCAGCCTGTGCAGGCGGCTTCCAGGCAGCAGGTGGCGCCAGTGAGCTCCGGTCAGTCCGCCGGTGGTGGTCCGGGCTCCGGCGAATTTTTTGGTGGTGTTTCTAATGTTTTCGGTGGTGTTTCTAACGATGTTTCTCGCTCCGGTGTGGTTGATGAGCAAGAATTAGATGGTTCTGCTATTTTTATTAACCCGGAATTTTTGAGGGGGAGTTCGTCGGAAAATTTAGGTCGTGGTCATCGTGAAAAGCGGCCTCCTTCTTGGCATCGGAATTATGTCACTCATACTATCATCACTGAAAATATAGATCCCTCTATGCCAAATATCGACCCTCCTCAATCACATTCCTCAGGTAAACCTTTCCCTATAGCTTGTCATGTTGAATATAATCGTTTTTCTAACAGACACAGGTGTTTTCTGGCGACGATCACTAAGGGAAAGGAACCGTCTTCATTCAAAGAGGCGGTTAAGGACGTCGGTTGGCGTAAGGCTATGCAAGATGAGATTGATGCTCTAGAACGCAATGGCACATGGACCGTTGTGGATCTTCCTCCAGGCAAGAAGGCTATTGGTTGTGGTTGGGTGTACAAAATCAAGTACACAGACCAGTCAAAGGTGGAACGTCTCAAGGCTCGTTTGGTTGTTCGTGGCAACCGTTAGGTTGAAGGTGTTGATTATAATGAGACGTTCGCTCCAGTTGCAAAGATGACTACGGTACGTGTCTTGTTGTCTGTTGCAGTTTCTTTGAATTGGGAGTTACATCAGATGGATGTTCATAATGCCTTTCTTCATGGTGATTTGGAAGAAGAAGTATATATGCAATTGCCTCCAGGGTACGGTACTTCGACACCTGGCAAAGTTTGCAGGTTGGATAAATCTTTATACGGCTTGAAACAAGCCCCGAGACAGTGGTTTGCAAAACTGTCAAGTGCTCTGCGAGGTTTTGGGTTTAAAAACTCATATGCTGATTACTCCCTATTTAGCTATGTACAGGGCAGTGTCTCTTTGCATGTTCTTGTTTATGTCGATGATTTGATAATTGCAGGCAACTCTCATGATGCCATCGTTCATTTTAAAGCCTATTTGAGCAAATGCTTCTATATGAAGGATTTGGGTTTGCTTAAGTATTTCCTAGGCATTGAGGTTGCTCGGAGTCCCGAGGGCATCTTTCTTTCACAACGAAAGTATGCTCTTGATATTTTGACTGAGGCAGGAATGTTGGGTTGTAAACCCATTGATACTCCGATGGAGCAGAATCATCGTCTTGCACTTGCCTCCGGTGAGCCGTTTGTTCATCCGGAGCAGTATCGTCGTTTGGTTTACTTGTCGGTCACTCGACCGGAGTTGAGTTATTCAGTGCATGTTTTGGCACAGTTTTTGAGTGTTCCTCAGGTTTCTCATTGGGATGCGGCCATTCGTGTCTTGCGCTATCTTAAGGGTAGTCCGGGACAAGGTATTTTGTTGCGACCTACGAAGGATTTGCAATTGACAGCTTTTTGAGATAGTGATTGGGCGGCATGCCCCTTGAGTCGGCGTTCTTTGTCAGGTTATTTTGTTTTCCTAGGTCGCTCCCCTGTTTCTTGGAAGACTAAGAAACAGCCTACTGTAGCCACATCCTTTTCTGAAGCTGAATACAGGTCTATGGCTTTTACTTCTCGTGAATTAAAATGGTTGAAAATGTTGTTGTTTGTTCTTGGTATTAAGCATTCAAAGCCTATGTAGTTGTTTTGTGATAATCAGTCGGCTTTGCATATCGCTAAGAATCCAGTGTTTCATGAACGTACGAAACATATAGAGGTAGACTGTCATTTTGTTCGTGATGAGTTGATCAACGGTAATATTTCTACCTCATATGTTTCGACAGGTAATCAGTTGGCAGATATTCTCACCAAGGCTCTTGGACGGCAACAGTTTGGTTTTCTCTTACGCAAGTTGGGCATTCGTGATTTACATGCTCCAACTTGAGGGGGAGTATTAGAGTTTGGTTTTTCATATATGTTAAATATTGTATATTTGAAAAATTTATCTTGTTTAGGAGTTTTAGGCAAGTTAGATATTCTATTGTATATTGGTATATATTTGTGATTAATAGAATACAGAAGGCTAAGCGTTTTCTCCCATATTTCTCCACTTTAACAACTCTCCTCTTTCACCTCCTCCGCCGCCATCTTCGTCGGACGCCGAACCAACCAACTCTAAAGGATCTCGATCATCTCGCAACCGCCGCAACAACCACCACCATCCTCCACCTACACCGCCACCATCAACCCCTGCGCAAGATGATGAAGAGGAAAGAGATTGTGGGAAGAAACCAGAAGTTGCAGAAGAAGGTGTTGGTGTTGCTGTAAATGAAGGTGAAGGAGATGGTGAGAAAGGGTGGAATCTACGGCCGAGAAGAGCTGCCGCCATGAAAGGGGCTTCTGCTACTAATTCTACTCCAACGAATACTAATTCTGGTGCTGCTACTACTGTGGGAGAAAGTGGAGGTGATAATTTGCTGAAATCGATAAGGTTGCGAGGGTTGGAGACGCAAGGAAATGGCGGAGTTAACGGCGCAGGAGGAAGTGAGAGAAGAGGGATTAAGAGGTTTTGGATCTCTTTATCGAATAAAGAGATTGAAGAAGATATTTACTCTATGACTGGTTCTAAGCCTTCTCGTCGCCCTAAAAATGTTCAGAAGCAATTGGATGTAAGTTTTAATTTCTGGGTTTTATTCATTTTTGGATGATGTTGTGTTGTTTTTGCTGATTTTTGAGTTGATGATTTATTGGGTGTTTTTGTAGAATGTATTTCCAGGGTTATGGATGGTTGGGTTTTCGCCTGAATATTATCGTTGTCTTGATGTGCCGCCAAAGGTGTGTTTTTAATTCATGGTTTCTTTGATTTTTCTGGGTTTGTGTTATTTTTGGTTGATTGTTGAATTGGGTTGTTTTCTGCAGAGGTAGATATGAACATATTGCAAAGTATTTTTGCTTAATTTCTGGTTGGTTTGGGTAGAAGGTAAAGTGTTTGTTTCTGGATTTTTTGAGCATTGATTTTGAGTTGTGTCAAATGTTGTAAACTGTGACGTTGTTGAGGGTTTGGATGTTAAGATCGTTCTGCTGTTTGAATTTTGCAGGTGCATAGGATGGGGATGATTAAAGGGGGAGTGTGAATTTTTTGAAAGCTTACCGATTGCTGTGTTCGGGCCTCGATTTGGAGGTACAGTTCTCTGTAAAGAGGGGTGATTTGGGACGTCTGGATATATAGAAGAATGATGCCCATTGACTTTTTTGCTTTATATCTTTTGGTATACATAGTAGATTAGAACTAGAGCTAGAGCAATGGCAAGGGTAAGTTAGTTTTATTTTAGATTAATTTCATGATGATTTGGGTAGTTGCGGTATGTATAACAAGGATCTTTGATGTTATGATGAAATGGTGTTGATTATAGCCTGTGAGCTTCATATAGTTGCAGCAGTTTTCGGTGACTGTTTAAAGGTTTTGGGAAAAGGTGGTTTATTTACTATGGATTATGATGTGTGACGGGCTTCCTGAGTTTGTTCGGGAACAGATTCGCATTCGTGTTCTTTATTTCGAAACCCTAAATCACAAAATTGAAAATCTTATCTGTGTTTTCCAAGCTTATTGTTTATGTGAAGAACTATTCCATCATTCTTCTCTGGCAAAGGGAATATCAGTCGAGGTCCAAATTTCATGTGCTTCTTGCATGTTTCATTCTCTCTCGTTTTTGTTGTTGTTGTTGTTATTTTTTTTTACCTGTTATGTTCTCTTGCTTGTCATTGGTAGCAAAATGATGACTAAATACAATTTTGATACAGCTTTCATTTTTTAGTTTTAGAGAGATGGTGTTAGACTTCATGAATAGATGACATTGCTGTTACATGGCATGGACAAAGGACTGTGATGGAATGTTGAGGAATAACTAATGTTGGGTTTCAATTACTCATTCCTCCAAGGAAACAATCCCACTTCACAATGCCTTGTGATTCTACTAACCCTTCTATCCTATGTAAAAATGGTAACTAGTTATTTATAAGTAGAAAACATAGATTGTTTGGAAGTCTTTGATCCTTTTTCTCTGGCCATACAATGCATATCTTCCGAGGATTCCCCTTTGTTTCCATATTCAAATCTTGCTTACATTTTCCTGAATATTTGAGTGGGTTTATGATACATATTGTGTCTTTTCGGTGCAGTTTTTTCCTGTGTCTAACTATTTCATTTATATCTCCTTTCTCTTGTCCATAATTCTTTATCATTCTCTATATTAAATTGTTAACTTCTGTATTTTGGTCCTCTTTCTGTTTATCTATCAGCTTTGGCGTTTTTTTTTTTTGTCCTAGTTCTTTGTATCAATCTGATCTATGCTGGCTAGAGGTTACATTTTATGCTTAATGGCTGCTGTATTGTCTCAGATTAGAAATACTCCATCTGTCCTTTTATTAAAGACTTGTATTCCTTTTTTGGCAAATCAAAATTAAAGACCTATTTCTATTTTAAGGTTATACTATTTGAGAATATTCTCCACTTTTTGATAAGTTGTCATCACTTTTTTGTATTAATAATGAATTTTTGCATCAATTTCTAACACTTTATCTCAATCTCTTCAATTATTCCTAACCACTTTTTTTTTTCCTCTCTCTCTCATCCCACATGCACTTATATACTTCCACCAATTTTCTTAATTTCCGTGAAAAAACCCAAATAAATCTTTAATAAAGTGACGGAGGGAGTACTTGTCTAAGTTTATGTCTTATTGGTATTTAGTCCTGATTATACGCACACTTTCTTGCATTTATTTGTAAGATGATGCGCAAGGGTCAGATTGTTATATTAGAGTCGCAGAAAAGTGGTTACTTCTTACACAGAAATGTGGAGATGTGAAGAATATTCATGATTGAGTCGAATTTTCCTCATTTACTGCTATGATAGTCGTCATCTTTTAGGTTTATTGGATAGTCAGATTCTATTAAAGGTAAGTTAGATGAAATTAGAATATAGTTCTGACTTTGAAATAGCTCACATGAATATTCTACATTCTTTCTTTTTAGGATCAATCATATGCCATGTTTGTTACAGATTCTTCATATTTAAATTGTGCTTGGACTTGTTCCTCCCCTTCTTCATAGGTAAAGTGTGCTTGGACTTGTTCCTCCCCCTCCCTTTCTTTGTTGTGTTTGGAGTGTGGACTAGTGAATGGTTGGTATACCGTCATTATTGGCTGGTCATGTGGAAGTTTATATGTTGTTCTGGTGGAAATGTGGAAATTGTTTGATACCTACAATTGTAGAACTCTGAAAGGGGGTTGTGTAATATGTGGTCTGGCTCAAGTAAATACTCCTAATATTATATCTGGAGTTTACATTTTCAACAGGGCAGGTTTTCCAAATCGCATACTCGTAGAGTCGTATACACTCAGGCATTTTGCTTGTGTTGAGAGCGTTTATAGCATGCGCGATACTGGATATATTGTATCTTCCTTGATTTACTCTCGCCTCTCGGGTGGATAATCAGTTCTGCTTAAATTGTTTGACCAACAGGGCTGTCATGTGTTGTACTTTGCTGACTCGCTTTTGTTAAAATGTTTACAGATATGGGTTAGTATTGTTCAACCAAATTGACTTGAGCCGTATATTTTGTATTCGTAGATCGGTAGATGTGTGTTTTATGTTGCGTTTGGTGGAAGATATAGATTGCATTTAGGAGTATCACGTGATATGACCTTATTTTAGGTAACTCAGATGCTTTCACGTGCTGTTTCTTTATGGTGTGGACTGTGGAGTATCACCGATTCCTGCGAATATACGAAGTATCTGACTTCCTGCGAATATACAACCAAGTATCTGACTTCCTGCGAATATACAACAAAGTAAAACTTGATCTAGTGGAAAATATTGTACCTTCTAACCTTTGAGGTTAGGGGTTCAATCCCCAGTAGAGACCCTTTGAGGGTGGAGATCCCTTACCCTTACCCTTCCCCCCTCTCTGATCGCAAATACCGAATCGTAAAAACATTGAGGGTTGATATTCGGTACTTCGTAGTTCAAATAAATTCAGATGAAGGAAAATAAGCTCTGATAAGGAGTACCCAAGTTTAAATTACAACAATAATACCCGTCAAAAAAAAAAAAAAGTTACAACTAAAATAAATTTTAATAAGTTTAGTTGAGTTAAGATCAAATAAGTTCAGATAAGTAAAAATCAAATGAATAGAACACACCCTTAATTTATTTAATTCTTTAATAGGGGTATATTTGGTTAATATGGGACTTCATTACTGAGTATCAGAGAGCATAAAATGTACTAATCTTCAGTGGTGGATCTTGGCTGAAAACATTAGAAGGGCCGAGATTTAAATATTTAACCTCTTGCTCAAAACTAATCAATATGCCCCAATAATTTATAAGTAATATACGAGTAGGTTATTTTAGTTCATCAGCTAATTAATTACAATAATTTATGGGGGGACCGGACCCCAAATAGCCCCGGTGAAAGGTTCCCTATGCTAATATCTTCCTCGTATAAAAGTTTGAAAAACAGGCAGGAGTTCGCTTAGTGCATTGTTGCAAACAAATCAGAGTAGAATGATAATATTCATATTCAATAGCAAGCAAACATAATTATCTTTTAATTTCTTTATTTGCTATTGATATTCTTTCTACTTTGATTACCTAATATGTTAGCCATTTAGCTTTGAAATTGGATCGAACTTGAGCACGAATCTCATCCTGCAATCGGATAGCTTTAGATCTTTGGTTGCTTACATCTGTAATGTGTTTGTTCCTTTATGATTCACATGGTTATGAGTAATCATTGCACTAGTAATCTTAATTGAAGTTGTTAGTGGATAATACAATACATAAAATTATAAGGATAAGGAAACGATCACTCCCAAGTGTTGTTGGTAGGATTTGGTTTGAATTCTGTCAATCAATCTTGGACCATCACTTCATCCAATTGGAGAAGCTAAATGTGGTGTACACGGGATACCCCATCCACCATTGTGGATTTATTAGGACAAAGCATCATTAACAATCAACTACTAAATTTTAATTACATAGAATACATACTCAATATATTTATATTAATGCCACAGGAGTATTAATCATAAGTTCGTGCTTATTTATGAACCTTTTTTTTTTTTACACTCCGTATTAAAGTAGTAGACTAGTCACGTATGAGGATTTGTGCAAATAGTAACATTGAAATTATCTCGTAGATTACATTGCCTTTTTTTCGGGTTGAACTATTGGCCGCCTCAAGTTTGGGGGCCCAATTTATTGCCGAATGTGGGCTTTAAATGTGAACAGTAGGCCCATGAAATTCAAAAACATAGCCCAGTCAAAATAAAACTATCCACTACACTTAGCTGAAATCCTCACTTTTGCTTTCAGCTCAGCTCATGTCTCTCACTCTTACTTCTTCCCTCACATTTCCTTGCTTGTCTCAATGTATACTTTCAATAATGTACAGTATTTGTTTCAAAAAAAAAAATAAAAAAATGTTCAGTATGATTTTTACGGCATACAATTTTAACATACTAATGATCAAAGTTTTGTATTACAAGTAATAAAATGTTTATTGACTTTATATCTCCTCTCTTATCATGATCAAGCCACAATCAACATTTTTTAAATCATTTTATCGAGGGAAAATTATACTTCTTTACTTGATATACTCCAATAGTACAAAATTCTATGTAGTTCTTAAACGTGACAAAAGAATTTACATGTAAATTGTTTCACACAATTAAACTTACTTTAGATTTTATGTCACGATCATATAACATCTTGATTCATCTTTCCCTAAGAACATCAATATGTGGTAATAATAATAACAATAAATCATTTTCAGTATAATTGGAATTCTTATCAGAAGGGAGGAAAAAAAAAAAAAAAAAAACTATTGGGTTTACGCAAAACTTCACAATCATGGATGAAACTTGCCCTTGCCACTCATTTGATAGCAACACAACTATAAATATTATGTATTCGGACATAATAATTGGTTCAAATTAAAGTTGAAATGAAATATTAGGTCCACAAAATTATCTATATTAAATATTATACATAACATTCAAACACTAGATTAAGACCGAAAGTTACTATCACAGCATTTATTGCCAATCAAATAATGTACAATTCATGTAAAATAAACCAAGACACAACAAGTAAGATACAAAAAAGGACTTCATCACGATGGCAAGCAACTCAAAAATGTTGAGATAATATTAAAAGAGATTCAAACTTGAAGACTGACTGACTATAAATAGTGTTAGATGCAGAAACAAAATATTTCTAAGACTACTTTTACTAATTTTGGTAGAACAAATTCAACTTTTACATGTAATGTTTTCTTAAATGAGCCTTTAATTAAGTTTAACATTTTGTTTGTTTGTTTAGTCTTGATCCTCTTCGTCTATCCATTTCTAAGTACTTCATTCATCTTTTAAAGTTTTTTAATTTTTTAATTTTATTTTTTTAATTTATTTTTTAAATTTTGACAACAATTCTATTAGGTATATGAATAATCAAAATATTCTTTCAAAAGAAATAAAAAAAATTAATCAAAATAGAAAAACTTTTAGAACCAGATAGAGTAACATTTAACTTCATACGAAGTACAAATTAAACACCATTCACATTTAAAGTGGGGTTGTAATTCTTTTGGCCCCTCTTTTTGGGGTTGGGGAGGGGGTGAAGGGATAATAGCCATAGAAAAATTTGAAATGAATAAAATTAAAGCAAACAGCTCTTGTTGAAAGCTCATTTTCATATCTTTATTTCTCTTCAATAACTTCATAAATGTGTTCATTAATCTTATACGAGTAGGTTATAATATACCAATTACATGTTTAGTTATAAATGGAAAAAATATGACCAAAGGACACCCAAAAAATCAAGCAAATTATATAAATAGCTAATGTCCTACCTTTTTAAGCAAAAATAAAGGCATAGATTTAAAGATCAAGTTGCATTGAGAGGCATAGACAATAAGATTAGATATTGCGTGTTAAAAACCTCTTTGCATGAATATATTCTTAGAATGCTCAATATATGTATGTATTCTTATGCTGATTTGTGTAACACTTTCGACTTGATTGAATTTTGTATCGTAATCAAGAATATCACCAATGTTCATGTACTTTTTCTTCCCAATGGATTCAAATTGGTTGTATGAGCGCGAGCACATTCCACATAGAATAACGATCTATCAAATTGTCTCTCATTCAGATCAATATATATATATATGGAGTGACTCGTAATAGAAGATCCCTTAACGTGTACATCTCTTTATTTATATTCCTTCCCTAAAGAGCTCTATGTTTCCATTAAAGTAGTTACTTTAGGAATAGGATACCATATGATATATTGAAGAACCTTGTTTAGTTTGTCACAATCTTGGTCCCCATTATCCTTGAAACTAAATACAAATGTAAATATAAATACTTGTATTAAAAAAAAAAAAAGGTGGTATAAAATGGGCTACTAATAATAGATGAGTGAAATGGGGGGGAATAACTTTTGGGCCGCCTGAGATGAGATCATATGGGATGTAGTAATGTTGCGTAATGGATGAAAAAGGACCACATTAGTGGCACTATCATAACCTCAGTTTGTCTAATTGGGCCATATACATCTCATATAATTGTGGTCCATTTGTCAATTTAGTTATCATTTGAGCATTGTCTTAAAGAGGGAATATGGTTAGAAGGGTTTTTTTGCCTTTTGGGATAATCATTTTTGGCTGGCACTCTGCTTGCAATTTGTCCCCACTTGCGTGGTGGAGTCTTGTTTCTCTCTCCGTTTGTCCCAAGAGCTACTACACTAGTTTTAACCATAGGTTTACGTAAATCGGGTAGAATTTTCAAATCGACCTGTAATAATTTATCGTGAGGACAGAGATTAGAATGATCTTTCGATATTTTATTTGGATTTTTGGATGTTTCAAGCTAGTGCGGGTCTTCAAGGACTTGCTATAAAAGTTGGCAAACCAAACGTGACATTCATGTTAATTGAAGTTCATGGGTTTTTTTTGTTAGGTCAATTTTCATCTACTTATTGAAAATTTTACGTATTAGATTTTTTTGATGCAGGCAACTAACTATTATTAGCATCTACAATTTTCAGTTGGATGTAGCCATGTAGGTAAATGTTTACTGTAATTTTTTAAATTTTACTAAAAAGGGTACATAATCAAACTACAAATCACAAAAAATAAAAATAAAATAATTCAAAGTATCGCAGTAGGTGTACGAAAAATAAAGTACTCCATCCATTTTTAAATACTTGCTCTATTTCTTCACACGCAGAGTTTTAAGAGAAATTGGAGAAAAGTAATAAAATATTAAGGTAGTGGGTAAGTAGAAGAATAAAAGCTCTCCAAATAAAAAAATTGAGCAAGTATTCAAAAACGGTCGAAAAGTGAATAAGAACGGAGGGAATATATAGAACTTTTTAGTAAACATACTAAATTTTAATTGTACTTGATTTATATGTATACCTAATTAGAAAAATATCATTTGAAATCCCATTATATTCGTTTCAAAATCTCTTAACAAATAACTTTTTTAAAAAAAAATGATGTAATTTCAAATTATACGAGTAGTATAGTATGTGTATTAAAGACATTTAAAAACAAATGTAAATAGCAAAGAAATGTTACAAGGAGTACAAGATATCTGGAAAAAATAAATAAATAAATAAATAAATGGATTGAGGCTATTTAAAAAGGGGACGATTGGAAACCCATTGAATCATAACTCCTAAATAAGAATATTCCAATCGAAGTTATGGATATGGATGTTTTAGCTGAGAAAAGGTGACATTCTTAGTTAATGATGACATGTTAGGCTACAACGTAGACATTTCACACTTTGAAAACCTATTTTAAAGTGAGGTCTGCTTTGAGTTGCCGGTGGCAATTGTCCAATTACAAGAAAGCATTATACCAATCATTCATTTAATTAATTTTCTCATTTTTTTAAGCTTTACTCTCAATCAATCAATTATCAATAAAAACACAGTCATATTTAAATATTTAATCATCGAAATTATTTAAATTCAAGTATTTTACAAAGAAAAAACTAACATTTCTAATTGGAAGGGGGCTAAATCCGTATTAAAGTTAGCCATACATACCTATACCCTTTCACCAAAGAGACGGGACATGAAAATGACAAAATCACCAACTTATGCTGAATACACACCCTATAATACTTGGTGTAAAACAACAATTTAGGTGGAAAACTTTATAAAACATTCTATTGATCTTTAGCAATTACTCCGTAAATATTTATTACTCCACATATCTAAATCTACTCCGTATTAAAGAAGACCATAAAGAACAAGTATTTCAAATAATATATTTTGGTATAACAATACAAGTCATAAGTTGATTGGAAATTTACACAAATGAAGACACAACCAATTCAGAGTATGAATTGATTTTGATGTGCTCACCATGCAACTAATTAATCTTCTTTTCCAATTGTATTGGGGATAATCAACCCTAGCTACTACTCATAATAATGAAATTTGCCTTCTCACCCATCATTTTGCCCATTTTGTTGATTTGGTGGTGATTAACTAAATTAGTACTCTATATACAAAAATTGATTGGTCTCGAAAGGGGAGTGGCAGTTGAGAATACTAAAGAGTGGCGTTTAATTATCCAACTAATCTCTTTCTATACAAGAATTTGTTTTATACCATCATTAAACATGCTTTTTGTACAATTAAATTTTTATCCCTACTAAGTAAATTGAACTACTCCACATAAAGGAATTAATGAGAGGTATTTTTTATCTCAATTTTTATGTAAGATTATTTTGTTTTGACTAGGATTGACGAAGATCTACTTGTATAAAATATAGAGTATAATTTTTTGAAAAAAAAAATATAGTCGTAACTTTTGTAAATAAAGAGTGATTGTGAAATTACTAAATGAAGTAGAAGGGTGTTTGTGTAATTTCACCTTGAGGAATGCGTTGATTTTGCAGACAAGTGAACAAATTAGCAAAAAATTGCTTCCTAAACACAATTTGCTGCTATTTTTCCTTGACAAACTTGAAAAGTTAACGTGATCCTCCAATGATCAAATTTTTTCACTTTTCCATTCCAAATTCAAATATGTCCCATGTAAAAATTTGACTAAGTATGTTATAGTTTGAATGAAAATATTTAACATCACAATAACAGTGTGACAACTAAATCCAAACGGGGTTAGGTAGCTTTGATACACTGTCACACATTACTTATTTTGATGCTTAAAAACATAGAGTAATTTCGTTCTTAATTTGCAAATAGCTTTAATTTGAATAAGAAATTCTCAAATTCACGCTATACTCATTTATAGTAGCAATAATTAAGACCCCGATTAATAATCACAAGTTAAGGAGTAAATGATTGGGTTATGCACGAGAAAATGCAGGGAAAGAAGAGTCAAAAACAAGATTGCCATAAATATGGGAGAATTGTAAGCTAATGATCCAACTATATAATAATATAATTAAATTTAATTAATTAGATAGATAATTTACAACTAAACATACTTCTCTACTTCTCATACCTTTCTCCTGAATCTAGGGAGCCAAATCAGCACTATTTTTTGTAATTAAACAAAAAAAAAAGAAAAAAAAAGCTAAACAACATTCACTAAAAGAGGATGATTTTTTTTTTTTGTTGGTTTGATCTAATTTTGATTGATGGGTCAATAAAAACCAAAACATATTAAAGACCACATCAAAATCATCATATTAATCCTAACAAATCAAAATATTACATGACTAATTTTTATATCATCACATAACATCTCTCCTTTTCTTTTTTCTCATCCTCCAGATCTCATGACCAAAACCTGTCAAATGACGGAAACACCCTTGATCACGACCGAGGTCGAAGCGCCTCGAAGGATCGGATCGGGACAGGGGAAGCAACCGCCCACGGGTTAACAGGCATGGGCCGATGGTGGGCCGTGTGATTGGGCCGTGAATCAGGGATAGTAGTAGAAGGTTGTTGTTGTGGCTGAGTAGCAGGCGATGATGAGGTGGCGGAAGGTGGGACCGCCACACGCTCACATGAAGGGCACATGGTGAGGGTAGTTGGTGGGTTCATTTGCATGTAAAATTGTGGGGACAATTTTAACGCTCTTAGTTCTTGCACTTCCTTTTGCAGCCTCCTGTTTTCTTCTGTTAGCTGCTCACAACACCGCTTCAAGAACTCGCAATCTACTTCCGTTTGCTTCAACTTTGTCCTGTAAAATCGAAGGTTGATAAAACCGTTAATACCATTACTAGCAAGGGCTAAGACCAGGATAGATTAATTTAAAATGTCAGAAACGGCACTGGATATCTACCTTGCTCGACGGTTCTGGAACCAGACCTCGACTTGGCGTGGCCTTAGGCCGAGACGTTTTGCCAGAGCCAGCTTTTGCTTCTGTAGAGAAAGCTAAAACCATGTGAGTGAAAAGACTAGAATACCCTTATTATATAAAAATAATTCAAAGAAGATGTATATCAAATACGTACGGGGTTGAGGGTGTTGTGTTCTTTGAAGCTTTCTTCAAGGATAGCGGATTGATCTTTGGTTAACCGGAGTTTCTTTCTAGAATTTTCACCGCCATCTTCGTCGTCGCTAAATCCGCGAGACGAAGCTCTTTCGACCTCGATATCGTCACCTGCGCCGGCGGTTGTCATGGAGTCTCTCTCGCCGGAGCTTCGTTTACCGCTTACGGTTGAAACGGTGCTGTTTGGGGATGATACTCCGGCGTCTTCCTCGTCACCGCCGGCGGGTCTGTTTACGTCGATTCCCCGGAGAAATGACCGGCTTGAGTCTGAGTTCCGATCTGAAAAAACCGAAAATGAACCGGATTAATATCCAAAAAAAATTAAAAATGAAAATAGTTTAAGAGAAAGTAGATCTGAACTAACCGGAAGAAGGAGGGAAGGAGTCGGTGCTACGGTTCCATGGAAGCTTCTGGAGAAGAGGAGACGGTGAAGCGGTGGAAGAAGCTAAGGAAGGCATCATCATGAGATTAAGCTGAAGCGGGGAGGCGTTAGACGACGTCGTTTGAGGTTGAGGTTGAGGTTGATGATGATGAAAATTACGATTATTATTGTTATTATTCATGAAAAACCCAATATTATTATGATTTTGATTATGAGGATGGTTGTTGTTGTTTCCACAGTTACTAGTAGTAGTATTGTTGGAGTTGTTAGGATTAGAGGATCCTAAACACAAGCTTAAACCCAAATCTTCTTTACCAGCTACCATCATGTTGATGTTGTTGTAGTATGAGAATGAATAATAACAAACCCAGAAAGTTGAAGATTGTAGAGAGAGAAAATAAGGTAGTGAGAGGAGAGAGAAAGGGTAAGGAAAAGGGGAAGATGGGGAGGTAGGGAGAAGAAGAGGAAAGGGAGATTATATAGAAAGAGGTGGAGAGGGAAGGAGGGATGTAAGTGTAACATCATGACATGTTGTCAGTGTGGAGAGAGAAAGTATAAGAGAGAAAAAAATTTAATGAGAGGGGAGGCACTAGTCGTCGTTTCTCTCTCCTCTTTTTTCTCAATCATTTTTTTTTATTTTATTTTTTAATTAATTAATTTAACTTTTTTTTAAAATACAGTAATTAACTGTTGGGGACTTGGGGGTTGTTATTGGGTAGTAAAATCTGGGAATTTACTGTATCAAAAGAGGGTGTCTTGTTTGTGTCTTGGACTACTCACTTGCCTTTATTAGGACTATTTTCTCAACCTGTACAATATTTTCCTAAGGATTTTGTAGGACATATCATTCAATTTACAATTATTTTTTTTCTGAATTTTTTTTCAAGGTAAAAGAACATAACTGTATCAATGTTTTGTGTGTGACTGGCCACATTATGTGGCCGTTTGTAAAAAAACAAAATAATCATTATAACAAAGATTGAGCAATCCCTACAACACTGACCACATAACCCATATAACAGTAATAACACTGACAACTTACCACCAAAAGTTATTCCCATGATAGGTGGCTATAAAGCGTGGTCAGCCACATATAAGAATGTGTGATAATTTAATGGGCCGCTATAATCAAACTTCATAATCTTTACGATTTTAATAGTCCATGTAGATTATTTGATCTAATATGAACATATTTTCGAATTAGTGATAACTTGCTATTTTATGCGGTTTTAGGGCGTATTTGAACCTAGTTTACCTGAACAAATTTGTGTTTTGGTTCACTTTTACCCTATTATTATGCAATTTTTGTGATCCTATGCTTCACGGGTTGTTAGTGTTTTTGTTGAGATTTTAGGTCCAAAGACGACCAAATGAAGCCCATGGTTACCAAACCGAGGTTAGAAGCAAGGAAATGATGGAAAGAATCCAAGTACAAGAGCATCGTAGAAGAAAACACGAAGAAAAGGGCCCAGAAGACCCTGCACGGCCATGCAAGATGTTGCACGTCCGTGCAGGAGTGCAGACCTGAACCCATCTTTCTGCCAAGGCCTGCACGGACGTGCCAAATATTGCACGTCCGTGCAGATGATGCAGCACGGACGTGCTTCCGTGATTATGAGGCAACACGGACGTGCCAAATATTGCACGTCCGTGCAGATGATGCAGCACGGACGTGCCAAAGGTGCACGCCCGTGCTGCAGCAGGTCGTCTTAAACTGAGTTTCTGCCTTAGTCTGCACGGACGTGCCAACTTCAGCACGTCCGTGCAGACCTACAGTTTACCCGTTTCTTGTTTTCACCGTCCTCTTATTTTAGGGGGTAGTATAAATAGCCCCTTTGGACCATTTTAGAGGGGTTCCCAATTTTTTCAGATTTTCATACTCCTCTTAGTTTGAAACACAAAAATCCTCAAATTAGCATAGATTTTAGTTCTTGTTTTGAAGGTTTTCAATCCAATCATTATAGAAGACAAGTTCCACCATTGTTAGTCAATTATTGAAGCTTCTAGTAATTTTTCTTACTCTTTCTTTCTCTCTTCTATCTTTAATTCTTGCTTTTTATTAATTGTTTGGTTGTTCTTTGCATGTTTAATTGTTAGATTCTACTTAATTCTTAGTTTTAATTTGTTCATGAATTCCTTGAAATCTTTAATTGCTTTAACTTCCATGGATTGTGAGTAGTCTAATTTCTAGGGTTTGGGTGAACCCTCAATGTAATCACCAACACTTGTTGCATGTACTAATTTGTTAATTGTGGGGTGTTAATTAGTTGAGTTTAAGAGGTTTCATTGTTAATTCTTGTAATTGGCCATTGCTTGAATTATTTATCTAGCTTCCTCAACGAAGGATCGAGAGATGAACTTGAGGAAGCTCCCTTATGCTTGATTGACTTGATTTGCCATGAGAATAGGAATTTCTAGTCAAGGGAATTTGCATGTTATCGTGAGGATGTTTTAACACTTGTTTCTTGCCCATAATCACGAGAGTAGGTTATGGTTTTGATGTCAAGTAATCCCTCTAGCTTGAGAGAGTAGTTGGGTGCATTTGATAACTTCCCCTAATTTATCCCCTAAATCACCATTTCTATGCATGCTACTTGTGGTCCGTGATGAAGTTGAGTGGTGTAACCCATGCCCTAGGCCTTCTTAATATTGTTAATCACCTCTTAGAATTAGTTGATTTGAATTAGAATAGTGTGACGTAATACCAACTTAAAACCCCCGACTTAATCTAGCTTGTTTAAACAGTTACATTTGGTGGTTGATTCAACGCCTCTCATGGGTTCGACCCTTTCTTGCCCTTGCTACTAGTTGAGTAGGATCGAGTTAGGTCTTATTTCTTGATAGGTTGACGACGTCCTATCAATTAGCCAATGCATAACATTAATAATATATTTCTTATTGTCAATAATTTAAAATTATACTTCGTAACTGTAACTTATACATATTTAAAAAATAAAAATAAAAAATAAAAAATAAAAAAAGTAGAATGAGAAGTGTTGGATGGGATTTGACTAAAAATAATTAAGAAATAAAGTAAGAAAAAACCAATGCGAGAATAATGCATCCTTTAATGATCTCTGAAAAGGAGGAGGAGAAAAGGGTTAGTAAATTTGATCTTTATGAATGGACTTTATCTCATAATCTTGGTTTTGCTTTGCCAAATTGCATGCGTATGGGTCCTCTGCTGACCGTTGACTGTGAAGGGTAGAAGGTAAGTGAAATTATAAATTAATTAAATAAAAATAAAAATAAAAAAAAAATAACTTAGGAGAGAGAAAATTTAGAAGATTGGTTTCCTTTCAGGTGTTTGAAAATGCAATTTATGTGTTTTCTTTATTTAGAGTTCCAATTCAATCCCCTCTACTTTTTATGCCACCCTTTACCTAAACTTTTACCCTATTTTATTTACTCATTTTCCATCTTGAAAGCCACCATTTTTCCAAAAAGTAAAAATAAAGTGTTATTCTAGGCTTCTAGCAAACAAAATGCATTTAATTTAATATTTTAGTACTTCCCTTGTTAATGAAGCTAAGAATTTTTTTTTTACTTTACTTTATCTATATTAGGGTACATACCTAATTATTAATCACACACTTCTTTAATTAATCTTGAGGAATAATAGGGGGTAAAAAGGAGTTATTACCATTTACCACAGTAATAATAAATACCTATGACTCTACTCCTATTGATGAGTGAAACGTGAACAAACTTGAAAGCATTTAGAATTGAATTAAATTCTTAGCCTTTAATTATTTTTTCACCTCACGAGGTAGTGCTTTTCACATTATGTATGGTATCACCCTAATTAATTGAATTTCTTTGTAGTAGTTACACCCATTCAATTCATGCACAAACCACATGAAGTTACAACTTACAACTCATTATTTGTTTATTGTGAGTTTTTAATGTGGTATCTTTATGGCATTTTATTTTATGTAATGTTACACGCTTGCACCTAATATTTTATATTTATTTTGGTCAATCCTCAATATCATAATTGTTTCAAGTTATTTTGGTCAATTATCTATAAATAGGGTCTATGTATAGAGGAGATTAATTTGGTCAATCCATTTAAGGTACTTGTATTTATTTTATGGATTAATTTTCGAAGTATGATTTTAAATTCAGGATTTATTAACCTTTTCAATTTTGTATGTTTAGGTTTTTAATTAAAAAAAAAAAAAACTTAGAGCTTACACATCACATTATGAATAATATACAGTACAAGTACTAAAATAGCACCATAAATCGATTATAATCTCCATTGTCGTCTAGGCACAATTCCAAGCCACTATTGTAAAAAAATTCATCACACATTTCACTTTATTGAGGATTAAGTTAAGGTTTCACATTACACTAGTCACACTTTGAATATCTAATCAATCATTGTCTAGTGTCATTTTAAATTAAGTGGTTTAAGTATCAAGCAAGGGGTATTTCGAACACGATAAAGATTGTGATAAATTCACATGATAAAGTTTCTCAACTACTAATTTAAAGCTCCCAAATTGTTTACTTCTATAGTTCTATGACACAAACTTGGAGTCATCGCACTTTGCTTAAATTAGTTGTAACACTTATTATCAAATTAAAAACCCAACTTCAAGTTAGGCCCTGTTCTTTTTAAGTTTCTGGGTAGAGCAGAGCAGAGAAGCAACTTCCAACATTGCAGAGCAAAGCAAATTTCAACACAGTAGCTCAAAGTAACAGGGCCTTAGAAGATTAGTGAATGTGTTAGAAATCCTATTCAATTTTCTTCTTCAGTTTGAACACCTTAATTCCATACGTGGGGTCGGTTATATGAACCAACATGAGGACTTCCTAGGTGGTCACCCATCTTAGTACTACTCTCAATCATTGTGGCTCATGTCAAGCGATGAGACAAAGTTTTACACTGTCTGTCACTGGCCTACTGTAACCCTCCTCCTTTATCCAGACTTAGGACTGACAGCGAAAAATCCACTGGTGAAGTTAGAAATCCTATTCAATCTCTTATTTTAAATTAGTGTTCCAAAATTGTGATCACTAAGTGACTTTTTAACCATTCGTCTTGTAATCATCAACAAAACTAAAATTAATACTCCATAACTTACAATCTAAAATCATTAATTTGGAGACACGGAGACCATAAAAAAGCCCACATTCTCCAATAACCCGTACAACCCTACCTAAAAAATAAAGCAAATGAGTGAGAATGCACCATAAAAGGAAGTAAAAAAATGACACAAAAATGGGTTCAAAACTTCAACGTATGTACAATAAAATTACGTAATCTTGCATAAGAATATGTAAAAATTAAAGGGGAAAATTCGAGGACAACAACAACAAAAAGAAAAAAAAAAAAAAAGAGAGCAACAAAATAACCAACAGCAGAAAACACCATCATGATTCATGTCACACACACAGCCCTCATCATTCATTCATTAATTACATTTACCTGACCCCACCATCAGATAGACATGACCCATCAAAAAAGTCCTTACATTAATCATCACCCGTTGATTTCCAAAGTCTTACCTTACTTTAAATCAACGGCTCTGATCTTCTTTGAACTCAACCCCCTATCATTGAACAAACCAATAATCCTAACCTAACCTAACTCAAACTTAGGGTTAATTGTTTATTTTTGTTACAAAAAATTAAAAAAAAAAAAAAAAAGGGGAAGACATTGACAAGCATCAAATCATGAGCAGATTGGATGGCTATGATTGGGGAGAAACAATACAGATCAAAACCTCATCATATTGTTTCCATCACATTTGGTCCCACCTTTTTATTACTCCCCCATCTTCCTTAAATTGATTACTGTACCCATCATTATTTCATTGTATGGGTTTAGTAACTTATTTCTTATTACACTCCCTTTCGTTATGATTTTGGTAATCATATGTTTTTTAGTGGGTATACTGGTATAGATATGAGTATATACTACATGAACTTTTTTTTAATGCAATGTTATTAGTATATGAAATGTTTAATTTAGGAATTATTTTTGTGGAGCTATAAAGAGCCAACAAGATTTTAAAGAATATCTTTATAAACTTACAACTATATATATTACTAATTAAATGGTGTTTTTCAGCATAGATACATATACAAATCAAATTATAGAAAATTTCGCATAATCTAAATAGTGAGACATAAGTTAATGGTGTTTAATTATATATTTGGACTTGTTTTGTCCCAAACATAATAAGTCAAATAGATTTATAAAGCAATTTCTAATGCTTATCACCACAACCTAGGACTATATTAAGCATCTTAAGTATTTTTTGTTCTTTTGAACCTAGGACTACCAACAAAAAAATTGAAATAAAAAAAACAAACTTATACTATGAAATATTATTAAATTAATACTATGAGTATAAGAAAAGAATACTTTAAAAATAAAAAATAAAAAGGGGGAGCAGAGGGGTATGAGCACGACTGCAAGAGGGGTGTAGATCTCCCCGACAAAGGAGTCGCTTTCTTAACCCTTTCCCTCTTATAATGTCTTTCTTTGGTCAGATACATCTTTTTTGCTTTTTCTTCAATTTCTTTTTCAATTTCTATTTTTAAGGATTGGCGCGTGTAATTCACCCTCATAAAAAAGAAGTAAAATTGAGCCTAGGATTCTGATTCTCTAATGAAATGAGAACGTGAAGTCACGCGACTACAATGAATGTGAACGAGAAGAAGAGATAAAAAAGGGAGTGGGTCCCACAAATAATAGCGCAGTGGATTAAACAGAGGAAATGTCCAAAGAGAATCGAGTTGGGTCATAAGAATGCCATGATTGCATATGGAGGGTGGTGCCTATTTCTGCATTACTACAGCCTTGCAATTATGAGCTTTGTATACCAAGTTTTTTTGTTTTTGTTTTTTTTTTTTTTTAAAAAAAAACTGCTTTTTGAATACTTTATCGCTAGAAGGTTGCTACTTTTTAGATTAAGGAAGTTTTCTTTTGAGTTGTTCTAATCTGCTGAAATCTGCTCACTCTGCTCTACTAATTCCTGTTTTGCTCTATTCTATTCTACTCAAAATCTTAAAAGAACAGGGCTAAGATGTTAGGAAATTCGTAAAATTTAACAATATATTATTAACTCTAGTATTGTTCTTATTTGACAATCTACTATTGATTGTTTAAATTTGGAGCTATCGAGTTTAATTTTATTAGTACTCCGTTATTTACTAATGATATACTACGCGAATTAAATGTCGACTGATTAATCAATCTTGGATTTAATATTCTTATCAAATCATTATGTATATAGTTTTATTATAGATAGTGCTAAATGACAAATCCTTTATTTCTTTGTCCTACCTTTGCTTGTTTTTGTTGACTTGACATTTTATTATTAATGATTTGGAATTTAATTAAAAAATAACTAATTAAATTTCTAAGACTTTCTTTTATTAGATGACAATGAATTTGCTAATAACTATAAAGGACGATCTTGTGAACAAAACCAATTAGAAATTGACAATCAAATTCATAACAAAGAACAATTAGGGTTTTAAAAAATTTTAATTTACTAAATTAAATATAATTAAAGTCCACACGTGCATGAGTAATTATAATTCATTTTAGAATAAATATACGTAGATATGGTACAATATCATTATGAAGTCACAGTACATTATGTGTCATGTACAACCAATTTATCAGTAGATAAACACGTTACATGTCTTAAGTGTGATATTTAAACATAGGAAATAAAAATGAGGGGCAAGAATTAATAATGAAGATACCAAAAATAGGATGAGAAAAATGAATGAAGAGAAAGGATAATTGGAGGAAAAAATGTAGGGGTAGTTAGTTGAATAGGCAAAAGACCCAAAGTCATGAAAACAATAAATGAGGGGCCGGGGTGGACCCGAAGAGGAGATGGGTTTGGGACATGGGCGGGTGGGAGTTCACGTGGGCGTGAGGGTGATGAGGGGTCATTTGTGAAAATGAAGTGTAAGATGGAGGGTATTTTGAGAATAAGACAGAATTAAATACATTTATTACTATTATTATTATTATTAAGAAATCAATAAAAACATTTATTCAAGTGAATATTTAGATGAGATGAGGAACTCACGTGGCCCAAAACATGTTGTGCTGGTTGACACGTGGGTGTCATACCACTCTCCTCACCCTTCCCATGCAAATGAATATTTTTAGAAAAAAAAAAAAGAGAAAAAGGAGGAAAGTGGGATCCACGCATACGGCAAACCCATCCGATCGTGCGTGTTATGTTGTCTCTCTTTGACCCGACACCTATAAGCTAACAATCATTTGACCCCCTTTTTTTCAAATTTTTCTATATTGTAATTTTCGTAATTTTATTTTGGGTGTCGTAATAGAGGATTTTTAATTCCCTAAAAAAAA
Organism: Chenopodium quinoa; assembly: GCF_001683475.1. Taxonomy (NCBI): domain Eukaryota; kingdom Viridiplantae; phylum Streptophyta; class Magnoliopsida; order Caryophyllales; family Amaranthaceae; genus Chenopodium; species Chenopodium quinoa. The sequence continues at coordinate 1,593,627 of NW_018743175.1, forward strand.
ATTATATTTATAGTTATTATATTTTAGATCTTACTAACAAGCGTAAGGGGCTTTAGATGACTAGTTAACATATTACTCCGTATTTAAACTAATACTCCCTTCGTCCCCGAAACTTCGATCCTTTTGGGTTGATTTCGTGGGTATTAAAAAGTTAAATTGGAAGTGTAAGAGTGTATGGGGAAACTAAGAAAAGTACATTGAAAAGCGAAATTTACATTGGAATTGCAAAAAATTAGAGAGAAAAAGTAATAAAAGTATATAGAAAAAGCAAAATTTGCACAAATATTATTGCAAATTAAAGGGTATTAAAATGCAAATGGGATGAACATTTTGGGACTAAAATTAGGCCATAAGAATCGAAGTTTCGGGGACGGAGGGAGTATTAAGTTTGGAATGCCTAATAAAATCACGTTGATTGGTGTAATCAATGTTAATTTTAATATGTCCATATTTAGTTCTCTTATCTAACGCCCTTGAAACACTCGTTAGCTTTTGCCTTTTTAATGTTAACTTTTTTTATTTGTAAGTAGCAATAATACAATTTGGGTCTATTTGGCTCTCGAAAGACTTCATTTAATTTACAATTTACTACTCCACGAGGTACTCATATTTGAGTTCCTACAAAAATGGTACTCATTTTTAAGAGTGTGGTTGTGTGGGATTCAAATCTTACAGGTAAACGCGATAAAAGATAGGTAGGCCCTGTTTTTTAGAGCTATTTTGCTGACTCAATCTTCTCTGTTAACACCTATTAGGTTGAAATATAGTCTATTCTGCTGAAATCTATTTTGCTCTGATCTACTCTGCCCAAAAGCTAAAAAAAAAAACAGAGTCTAATTCAATCTCTTATTGTTATAAATTTAGATTATTTGTATTTCTCCCAAATATCTATAACATTCTAAAAAGAGAATAATAGGTTTGGTGGAAAAGGGTAAGCTTTACAGTGATTTGTTTTGGTGAAATTCCATTCAAGTCCCAATCGCTTGCAAGTTGCAGCATTTACTTGTAGTGTTTAAGATTTTTTTTGTGCTTTTTAAAAAAAAAAAAAAAAATTAATTGCAACTTTTTTTTTTATATATATTTTTATTCCCTTGGTCATGAGTCTGATTTATGTTTTATTCTTGCTCAGAGTAGGGCAAGCAAAAATTCGTGTCGTGTTCAAGTTTGGTCTTGTGTTCATTTCGTATTGTTTACTTAATTTAACAAAACCTATGTAATTCTTTATTAAATTAAACCTTTTGTTTTTTAGTAGGGTTGACAAAATTCATGCCGTGTTCGTGTTTTGTCTCGTGTCAATTTTGTGTTAGTTGCTCACTAAATCTATTAAAAATACATACAATGTAAGATAGCTCCATAATTTAGCCACTTTATCTAAACGATTTGTGCTTGGGTTGATTTCGTGTCGTGTCGATTTTGTGTTTTCTCTCAATAATTTTGTGTTCATGTCATGTCGGATTCATGATATACATATTACATCCTCTATTCTTTTATAAATACAATATTTGAAATGTTTTATTTAAAAAAAAAAAACATTTGGGATTTTATTATGTTTATACGCACTCCTTTAATTAACTGCGTTTTATACGTTACGAAAAATCACACTCATTAGGGATGTTGTTAATTCATCTTTATTCATATACTATAATAACAAAGAAAATCAATGGTTTTAAATGGTATAATAACTTCCGCGTCCTTCCTTTTTGTTTTTAATCTCTTCGACTCCTTTGTTACATAAATTAAGTTGATTTCCATTGCCTATATCCCAACCACTCTCCAAAATTCAAAATTATAACTATATATTTTTTCTAGGCGAATCTAATAACATCTCACATAACTATATTATTTTTCTTTCCATATAAAGCACGATATGACGTCAAAAGAGAATATGTATAATGTCAAATTAAAATCTTAATGTTGCAAGTAAAACACAGTGGAGGAATAAGTATTGCGGCGTAACTAAATCTGTTTATATTATGATAAATATTAGGTAGTAAAATAAATTAGAAGTTAGTCTTGTACATGTTTTGTTAGTTTTTTTTTTTTTAGACTTTTTGAAAGTTTATACTCCCACCGTCATCTTTTAATTGAAATGTTATATGTTTCACACTCGCTTATCACTAGAGGTGGGCAGCGTGGCGTGCCGGGCCACTGCGAGTCGTCGCTGGTCGTGGCTCGTGCCGTGTCGGGCCACCATTTGGCACACCCTAGCCCACGACACGACCCATGTGCTTGGCGTACTGTGCCGTGCCGGGCAGCGGGCCGCCCTGAATTTTTCATTTTTTTTTAATTTTTAAACCGATATATATTTTTGTTGAACAATTATATTAATTTATGTTTATGTTTTTGTATTATTATATTATTATTGTTCTTTTTATTATTATAGCTCTTTTACTATTTATCATCATTTATGTTATTTTTATTATTAATTTATTATAATTAAATTTTTTTTATTATTATACATATTTATTATTATTTAGCAAAAATCAACAATGTATATAATTAAAAAATTTACGAGTGCGATAACACAAAAATTGATGAATAACTTATTTTATTATACGCCAGTACAATAAATCTATAATACAATAATTTATAATGATAAAAATCGTACAATAATTGATGAATAATTTAAGGCTAAATTAGAAAATAACACCTGCAAAAAGACCCGATTTTGTTTATAACACCTTAACATTTCGAAATTTTATTATAACACCTACAAAAATCCCAAAATTTTGGTTTCACCACCCACTAACGGATTTTTGGATGGAAACCGTTAGTGGGACCCACTAGGGACACGTGTCAGTTGTTTATTGGCTTAAAAATAAAAATTAATTTTTTTTTTTTTTTTTTTTTTAAGTTTTCATTAATTTTTATTTTTAAGCCAATAAACAACTGACACGTGTCCCTAGTGGGTCCCACTAACGGTTTCCATCCAAAAATCCGTTAGTGGGTGGTGAAACCAAAATTTTGGGATTTTTGTAGGTGTTATAATAAAATTTCGAAATGTTAAGGTGTTATAAACAAAATCGGGTCTTTTTGCAGGTGTTATTTTCTAATTAGGCCACAATTTAACTTTATAGCTTATTTTATTATACGGCGTTCGATAATACAAAAATTAGCAATAATTAATAGTATGTAATAATCTAATTATTCTTCTCGTTCTTCTTCGTCTTCGTCTTCATCTTCTTCTTCTTGTTCAAGTTCATCGGCCAATTGAATTGATTGAGAACTAGTAGAACCCGACGTTCCTTCATCGCCGTCGTTTTTTGCATAAATACGATCTTGCAACGAGTTTCGGCATCCAACCAATCCTTGAAACAAACACACATTTCAAGTGTTTCGAGTTTTAGTCTTGTTCTTCTATCGTCTAAAACCCTTCCTGACGCACTAAAAGCTCTTTCAGAGGCAACGGAGGAGACTTAGAAAGCAAAAATATCACGAGCCATTACCGCCAAAATTGGATGTTTAATTCGTGCTTTGTGTTTTCCACCAATCAAGGATGTTGAGGCCGTACTTCTCTTCGTCGTCCATGTCTTTCATGAAGTCATAACTTAAGTACATTTGCAACTCTGAAACATCACTTTGTATTCTCCTAGATGACGAATCACTACCTGAAAACTTAGACATCATGTTAGCAGCTTGTGCAAATAAACCTTTGGCCCTTTTACTTATGTTTTTGGATGATTGAGAAGAAGCAAATCGAGACACGGTTCCATATTTAGATTCATAAACTCTATATACGACAAAAAATTGATTGGTCGCATTAGTTTTATAAGATTCAACATCATCTTCAGAATTCATGCATTGCAAATAAATATCAATTAATAAAAATGTGTCATCATACTTTTGTCTTGGATCTAATATATAAGCAAAAATATAAATCATAAGAAGAGTAGTGCAATATTTACACTATTTTTCCTCCATAAATGGAAAATATCAATCATAATCGTGTTGTGATCGGTGTTCAGCAAAAAGTTGTGCAAGTAAACATGCATTGCTAAGAAAAGAATGAGCACAGGGATTATAAACAGAAGAAAAACAATGTGTCATATTATATAATAATTGTAAAAACTGCATATATTTTTTACAATTAGACCAATCATCATTTGGTAAAACAAATTGTGGAAATTTTTTATTATAAAAAATTGTTAATGGACCCTTGTACTCGATTGCCCTACTCAACATTTCATAGGTGGAGTTCCACCAAAGGCGTCCCGTCCCTCCCTTGGTTTCGGCCGAGTAAATTTTGTTACATGTTTTATACTTGACTTTGTTCCATCTCTACTTATTGAAAATATCCCCAAACATTACTCTTTCGGTTGGTATTGGCAAGTTCCTCTTCAGCACACCATTCTAATGTGTTTGGAATTTGGGTGAATTGTTCACTTGACCCGGTGGCTTTTGTTTGGCTATCTTGGGTAGTTTGATAAGAAAATTCATGTTGTTAGCCGTATAAATGAGGTGAGAATTGGTTTAGTTGAAATCCCGAACTAGACATGTTCCAAGCAGACATATTGTCACATTGTTCAAATCCTCCCATGGTTTGGGGATGGACGAAGGGGGTGAAAGTGTTCGGAATGGGTATATTACGGGGGGCATTGAAGTGTTTGGATTTAGTGATACCCTACTAGTATTAGTACGTTTTGACTTGGCTTTCCTAGAGGAGGAAGAAGGGTTTGGGTTTGATGTCATGATTAACAATAAAGCAACAATAATAATAATAATACAAATAATAATAACGATAATAAATAATAATAATAATAATACAAATAGTAATAATAATAATAACAATAACAATAACAATAATAATAGCAACAATAGTAACAATAATAATAGTGATAATAACAAAATTTATAACAATAAGTATAACAATAATTATAACTAATAATAACAACAACAACAAAAATAATAATAATAATAATAATAATAATAATAATAATAATAATAATAATAAAAACAACAAAGATAAGTTAGATCTTACAACGACGCTTCGATTGCTTTCCACTAATTAATTTCAAGAACTTATAATTTATTTTTTTTATTATTTTTTATAATTGAGAGAATTAAAGATTATATGAGATTTTTTTTTTATTTTTTTATTTTAAGAAGTAGAGATTATAAGAGAGTAGGAATTAGAGAATAAGATAATTAGATAATAAGAGATTTGAGAATAGATGAGTTGATGAATAGTGGAAAAAAATGGATGAAGAAGTGAATATTTATAGGAAAATTGATGAATTAGCCGTTAGAGTGGCTGTTGGAATTATAGCCATTAATATAGCCGTTGGAATATAGCCGTTTATGGCTGTTGGAAGTAGCGGAAAAATAGTCGTTTGCACGGGCCTAGTCAGGCCGTGCTTGGCGGACCGCGTGCCGTGCTGGCGGGCTGAACTACGGGCCAAACAACTATGCCGCCCACCGTGCCTGTGCCGATTTTTCAAAATTGTGTTCACGGCACGGGCCACAGCCCACTCCTCGGTCACCGTGCCATGTCGTGCCTCTAGCAGGCTCGTGCTGGGCCGTGCCACCACCATGTCGTTCTCGTGCCGCCCATGGGCTAGCATGACCCATGCCCACCTCTACTTGTCACCAATAACTTTATTTACATATTATTAAACACTAACATTTTGAAACTACGCATTGAGATGAAGTTAACAAAATTGACATGACTATGACTTTTTTTAACATATAAATAACAAACAGATCAAATTAATGTGTGTGAATAGTAGAAAATATCCGGCATGACTAAAACAACTTTTTTAAAAAAAAAAACTTAAAATACTCAAACAATAACTTTATTAAATATACTCCTTCTGTTTCCCATATGTTGTCTCATTTACAATCAAACACAATTTTCAATGTGATTGTAATAACCATATCTTTAATTACGTATCCAAGCATTAATAGATATTTTATTCTAAAAACCAAGAAAGTCTAATTAAAAGATTTCACGTGACTATATTTTGAAATATATAATTATCTTTAAAATATTACTCCATAGATTCCATTTATACTAGACAATACAAAAACGAAGGGAGTATATTGTTAAATTCATATTTTAGCGATTAAATTTGCTTGTGAATCTATTATGAAATACCAGATTAGGTCCCGTGCCACGTATGGTAATTTTCAATAACTATTATTATTAAAAATTAACACTATATTATTTTTTTGACTTTCGAATGTTATATTCATATCAATTGAACTTTGATGCACAACAAAAATGGCAAGAAAAAATCACACTAAGAATAATCGTGTCGTTCTTGGCAAGTATTATTGAAGGTATTCATTGTTAATAATAAAGTTTTGATTGTTTGAAATTCTATTATAAATTAATCAAGGAAATTAACAAATGTATAATTTGTTGATTTGATATTCGTATTTCATTGTTTAAGCTTGTAGCTTCTATTACATAATTTTAAAAAATATGTATATATAATCTTGTTGTAATAAACATTAAACAAAACTAGATTAGGTCCCGTGCCATGCACGATAATATTAAATAATTATTCTTAAATTAAAACTACCTTTAATTAATAATAAAAAAAAATTGTTAAAACACTATAATGAAATTATTATGAAAGAGCCTGTTAATCAGATAGGTATTTAATATACGCATTGACAATATCTATATATTTTATTTCACCAACAAATTGGTATCTTTTTTTTTCTTTTTTATTAACCAATGAATTTCTTTAAACTATGTGCTACGTATTTAACCCGTAAATAGATTTCTATTTTAAATTTTTTTAGATGTTGTAATAAACGTAGTACATTACACTCATCAGCAGGTCACATGTTAAGAATTCGATATTTTTTTCCTTAAATTTATACTCCGTAGTTGTTAATTTTTTTGTGAAAGGTTATATAAAATCTTATATTTTAAGTAATTAATATTCTAATTATTTACTTTCTTCTGTTTTTTTTTTCAATACTTTCTTGGAGCTTCTAATATACTCTATTATTTTATAAAAATATTAAAAAAAAAATGTTATTATTGAAGTACATGACACTATGTTTGGCAAAAAATTATGTTGTAGTTTAAATTTTTATTTTACTTAAGTTTATATAGTTGTCAAGGATACATCAAATGTTTTATTTATGTATAAGTTTGTTATACTTTATTTTTGTTTTAGTTTTCCAAATAGATTTTTTTTTTTGTTTTTTATTAAAAAAAAGGGACACACCATAAAATGACACGTATCATTGCTTGTGTCTTTTAGCATATAGTTATTGATTGATGACAAATTAAGTCAATCAGACATATAATTTAACGTTTAATATATGTATATAACATGAACTAATTGCATTACTATCTATATCAAATTTTTAGATTAAATTTTTACTTGTTATTATATGATAAAGTACCCATAATTGATACATTTGCATATGTCTCATGTATTTTCAGGTTAATATGTACCTTTAATATTACATATAAAGATTCTTAATTAAATTCATTATTGTTTAAATGTATTTATACAATCCAAACCTTGATTATACAACCACATGTATCATAAAAAAAATGTAACCATTAATGAAAAAATATTTGAAATAGGTGAGAAACCACATCAAATCATAAGGTGATAAATAAATAAAAGTAATGATAGCAATATTATACTAATATAAGATGATAATTATCAGAATGAATCATATGGGAAAAAAAGCCACTAAAGAAGCTTTTATGATGAAAACATAAAACAACTCTTGAAATATAAAGCAAGTTAGATCTTTCATACTTATAATTTTACTTTACATACTTGTATTTTTATACTAAAACATCATTAGAGATATTAAAAGTTAAATATGTGTATTGACGAGTATATTGTACTTCATATATATATATATATATATATATATATATATATATATATATATATATATATATTCCTCTGTTTCCTTTTAAATGGTACACATCTTCTTTGCTCATATTTTAAGCAATATAAATGGAAAAATTATTCAAAATAATTTATACACGTGATATATGAAAAGATGTATTTGCAAAAGTGATTTTTTTTACACTAAATTACGCATGCGGACACTTAATAATCTAATATATATATATATATATATATATATATATATATATATAAATGAAGTAGACATTTTTGGAGAGCATTCGGAGCGCCAAGTAAGAAATATACTTATTTCGACCAATAAGAAAAAAGATTTGTATTTTATTTTTGAATTAAAAAATTATGTCGCCACCTTAGATAAAAGTAACGAATTAGATTTAATATATCTAAAATTTAATGCCACGTAGATTATAATCCATGAATTAAATTATTTTAATGAAAAAAATAAAGTAAAAATATAGGAAAAAATAAATTTATTAATTCAATACTACGAGTATAAGAAATCCAAAAAAAAATATACTAAAAAATATTTAAATGATAAACGCTTATAATAAAGTTTGATACCTATCATTATAAGATAAATTTTGATAGTATTTATGATAAGAAATACAAATTGTTTGTTAATTATAATTAAATTAAAAATTCGTTAATTATAAATTGACACATCATACGACACAACAAAATTTCGTATCAATAAAAAACCCCATCAAGTGAATTTTGTGTTAATTTTTGGTCATCAATGGCCGGGTAATTTTTAGCTTAATTTTTAAAATCCAATGTTTAAATTAGTATTTCTAATTATTACTTACATTGTATTAATTTGGGATACTCAACGATTATATGTTTATGTTTTATTTACTAAATGTATTTTTACATGCAGATCTAACATATCATACAACACAAATAAAATTTCGTATCAATACAAAAATCCATCAAGCGAATTTTGTGGCAGTAATTTTGTGTTAGTTTTAGGTCATCAATGTCCGGGTAATTTTTAAAATCTTATGTTAAAATTTATATTTGTAATTATTAGATATATTGTATTTATTTAGGATACTTAACGATTATTTGTTTATGTAATGGCATATGATTAGATGTTGTATACTTAATATATGGATGGCTTTGGTTATTTTTGGAGATGATAAAAAAATCCAATGCATAAATTTGTTTTATATCGCAACATTTTTTCACTTATTGGTAAATATATTGATTTATTTTATATAAATGTAATGATTTAATTTATATCAATTTCAGTTTGGCTAACATTTCACGATTTAATTTATCCATTGATGTAGTAGGTTGGTTGTGGACGAGGTTGGTGATTCTATCGAAATAAAAAGTATGGTAAATTTAAATTATTAAAAAATTATCATTTCACATTAAAGATTTTATGTAACGGAAAAAATATCATATTTACAATTTATTTATATTTAATAAATTCATTATAAATTATAGTAAAAAAAAAATATTAAACTTTTGTAATTTTGTCTAAAATTATTAAATACAATAAACCAAATAATTAAAAATCTTAGATGAAAAAAACGTGCATCGCACAGGTTTCCATCTAGTAGATTAATAATAGGAAAAAAAAGAGTAAATATTATTTTTATTTTTTTAAAGTTGGTTGGCGCATGCGTAGCACGTGACCGCCAACTAGGTTAGAAAGAGGTAATACAGTAGGGTTCAATCAGTCTCAAATATATGTATGTGTATGGTACTGATTCGGCACATATAATGTGCAACTAAGCCATTTTTAAAACTTCATTACACGTGACTTTCCTAAAAATATAAACATAGCATGTCTTTATAATCACTAAATTTAACAAGTAGCTAACTCCTCACATTATTGTAGATTTGTAGCAACATAGTAGGTTATCATTGCCTCCTATTGTGATTTGTGAAGCAAGGGACTCCATGTAACAAGTCACCCTCAGCATTAATAAAAAAAAAATCTTCATCCCAAGGCAAGTTTTATTCTGTCGAGCCTTGCTCTATTCTACTCTGTTGAAATCTGCTTTGCAGTGTTGGAAGCTACTACTCTACTCTGCTGAAATTTGCTTTGCTCCGTTCAGAAACTCAAAAGAATAGGGCCTAATTTGATAAATATGTACTAATAATTTGCCCCTTACATAATTATCTAAACGCACTAGTTGGTCATAAACTTACTCATCATTAGTAAATTCATATCAAAGTAATCCTTATTAAGTCTCATCCTATTTAAACTTCTAAAGACTGAGATGACAACAAAATGCAAATGCATGCGCATATAATTTACTAGCGAAACATTCGATAATCAGCTAGACTCTTCCTAAAGACAAATGATATATGGCAACTTTAATACTCTAGTAAGTGGAGTATACTTGTTATGTGTGGAATAATGATTTCATTACCCTGATATATTCCTTTGAATTATTTTCATTTTAAGAATAAGGTATAGATGGGGTTGCTTGTAGTTGAAATGGCTAATTAATTAGTTGGGTCAATTAAGCAAATAAGTTAAGGACAAAGTAGTCATTACATGCAAAATAATGAAAGAATTTTTAGCAAAGGGGGCAAAGGGCCATAAAGCGTGATGCGTATGCCAGTGGTATAATTAATCAAAATATTTAGGTCAGACATGAAATGATTGCACCCATCAGTACTTTTGGTTCTCCAAAAACCCATCACTTCAACTTTTCATGTAATTGGTTGGTCCCCTCTTTTATTTACTCCTTAATTTCAACCTTCTATTTCATGGGATTCTTTTAAATCTAAACCCCAACACCCATCTTTTAACTTCAATCACTAACATGATTTATGTTGATTATGATATGATAACTTTTCTTTTTTTTTTGGAGAAACATAATGATAAGATACAAACTATTACTCCTACCGTGTATTAATTACTCCTACCGTGTATTAGCTAGACATATCAAGTGCATCATCTTATTATTGTCTCTCATATTATACACCCAATTACTATTTAAAATCATATACGAGTTATTAACTTAAATTTAGTAAAACTTAGGCCTTGTTCTTTTGAGATTCTGAGCAAGTTGAGCAGAGAAGATGTTAGCAGAGCAACTTATTTATACTCAGCAGAGCGGAGTAGGACAGGACAGAGCACAGCAGACCACAACATCTCATAAGAGCAAGGCCTTATTTCGATTTATTGAGTATGAAGTATTAAACAAAAAAAAAATCATTGTTCACCCATTAATTCAATATACAAATAATATTGCTATTTTAATATTTTCAATCTCCCGATTTCTTCAAGATTTTTTTATTTTTATTTTTATTTTTTTACTATGTCCAATTTTATAAGATTCATCGATGATCATTACATTATAAATCTATTATATCTATGTGCATGGATTATTGATGAATTACATAATAATCAAGTTATTTTAGGTTTTAAAATAAAAAAAATCACCGCGTATAAAATTAATTAGCGTCAGTTTAATTATATTAAGCAAACAATTGGCAAGTCTCATCAATTTAAGAATCATTGCTAAGGACAACTATTATCTATTAGATGGAATAGACTTGATAACGATTAGTTGAAAAAGAGGTGACTAACCCATCACAATAAGTAGATAAATTCTACATAATGGATCTTTTTTAATGTTTGGATCATATTGTGGGGTGTTTTGCATTTTTCTTCCAATCCAGATGGGGGTCTTTTGCGAAGGAAAAAAGGTGGTGCATGAATTGTAAAGACGTAAAGTCTATGCATTGTGTTAATGTGTTGTGGTAATCAACTATAAATAAGTAGATAAAATACTATCTTGATTTTTTTTTTGTCTCATCCTGATGCTTTAATTTATCTATCTTTTTTTGACTTACAAACTACTAAATATAAAGTGATTTTTGTAAGGTGTTTACGTACAATTATGTTGAAGCATAATAGATTTTTTTAAAACACCTTTTTATAACAATTTTCGAGCATTAAGCTTGATGGACTATTTAACTATTTTCATTTATGTTTCAATAAAAGGAGAGCAAGTTGTTTATATACAAGTGTTAGGCCATGTTTTTTTGAGCTATTCTGCTCTGCTCTGCTCTACTCTGCTGAGCCCTGCTGAAATTTGCTCTGCCTGCTCTGCAATGTTGGAAGCTGTTTTTCTGCTCTGCTCTGCCCTGCTGAAATCTATTCTACTCTACTTTGATGAAATATGTTCTGCTCTGCTCTGTTTTCCTAATCTCTACTCTGTTCTGCTCTGCCCAAAAGCTCAAAAAAAATAGGCCTAATTATGTAAAAAAAATATTCATCCATCCACTTTTCTTTTCTCCATAATATAAATCATCGCATTGCAATGAAAAAAATTGATATGATGCTACAGTACCACATAATGTAATTTGATCCTATCAAAGCAATTCTTTGATGGAGTTGCGTGCACAAATTTTGCTTGTCATGCAAATAGCAATGCGTTTTTCATAGGTTGAAAAATAAAAGCATGAAACATCCACAATTATTAGTGATTAGTCAAATCATTATATTTAGGTGACACTTGACATTCGACAGGCTAATTGGTCCATTTGTTATGTCATTTGTGGAATGGATAATTATTAATTAGGACTTAAAAGTATTTTGCTAACTTACGTCAAAGGATTACCTACTATTTTCGTCACCTATTTTAGGGTCACATAATAATAAATCATTTTCATACGGTCATACCTCACGATACCACATAAATTGGTACACTACACTACTACTCAAATATCTTTAATCTCTTTAAATATAATTCATTTTATCCTTTAGAATTTTTTTTAGAACATTAATTTCGTATTTTTGCAATAATATAACATTAAATTTGGGTCCAATAAAGGACCTAGCCCATTTATTCTACTCCATATAAAAATAGACAAGTGTATATTTGCCATATCATTGCATACATCCTTGTACTATACAATTTGCTATCAAATTTAACTAACCCAAATTCTATTGCAATTTCGGATATGATGAAAAATGTAGGACCACATAGATTATAGACTTAATTAAAGATTTGAGCTTAATGAAGTAAGTGAGTAATTTTATTTATAATTACAATCCCTTGTTTTTATTATAATTTACACTATCTATTTTATATCTTTCGTCTCTTTATTATTTTTTTTTTTTCTAATTTAACTCTTCTTATTTTGTAAATTTTAATTCCACCTTACTTTTGTAAGTACTCCCCACACAAACCACACTTGCAATTCTAGCTTTATTACTACTTATTTTACACAAACACCACTTGCGCAGTTGCACTGTTTTACTCTCATTCATACTCATTTCTTACTCAAACCTTGCTTGTTTTCTTCTCTGATCTCTTGCATCCCTGATCTTTGGTTTTCATTGCTATGATAAGTAATCAACAAAAATACATCGGATGGATCGAAGTACAAACAACTTTTTTTTTTTATGTGGAATATGTACCTAAAGTACTAAATAATATATCATATTTGAGTTTTGTGGCTAAAGATGTTGATTTTTGATACAAACAATTTATAATGTGTAAAAATATATAAGGAATTCTTTCATAAGAGTACTTCCATATAATTATTATTTCAAATATTTATCTTAAAATCTGACAAAGTTTGCTACTCCTAATTATTTTTTTTCTCTCCAAAAGTCCAAAATTACTTGTACAGTATATTTTTAAGACAAATAAACGTCAAAAGTGTTACTTTTAATAGAACTTCCAAGGTAATTTATCCCTACCCTAGCATGCATTACGTTTGATCAATTAATATCAACAGTGGCGGACTCAGGAGTTTCCGATTGGTGAGTCACAATCGATAACCAAATATGTAAAAAAAAATTTGACAACATGACAAGCTTAGCTCTCTAATAATTGACAAGATTAAAATCTTTACAAGCATTAGGGTGTATTGACAATTTGACAGACATAATTGACTATATCATTAGGGTGGGTCGACTATATCATAAGCAATCGTCCGAATCGCCAATTAAATCAGCACATATGCAAAACCCCATATAAATCTACCAAAGCCAATGGTGTATTGACAATTTGACAGACATAATTGACATCAATAAACACTGACTACAATTCACATGGTCAAAAAGGTTCAAATTTCACCAAAATCCCAACAACATTAACAAAAGGTTCAAAGTTTACCAAACAAACAACAACAAAATCAACAAAAGAAAATAATTTTTTTTTTTTTTTGTTTTTTTTTTTTAAAAAAACTTAGAAATTTTGTTTGGGCCTGGTGAGTCATTTGACTCACCATGCACAGCCAGGTCCGCCAATGAATATCAATGACTCAAATTCAACTCTAACAAGGGCGGACTAAGTGTAAATAACATTTATTAAGTTCATATTATTACATAATTATATATTTATATGTAAGTTTAGAATTGAAAACTTCATAAAGTACGCAAACACATCATGATTGAGTTTTTGACATAAGCTCTAATGCATGCAGGTAAAGTAAATTAAGGTCTAGTAAAAGTTAAACTTACAGCTTACATTTAGTTCAAATAGGTTAAAATAACTATATTTGTTTAGTCATTCAGATACACAAACTTACATTTAGTTCAAATAGGTTAAAATAACTATATTTGTTCAGTTGTTCAGATACACAAATTTGCTTGTATGTAACATGCACTTTGTAATACAAACTCAATCTATAACTTGAAGGAATTATTAAAGGACTGCCCTCGAATCTTGATTGCATGTCTTTCTTTTGTGGTAATCTATAATGGCATAAACTAATCAGAAATAGCTTATAATCATGCTTTAAATTAGCATTATAATTTCAGGTGACATGTCACTATGTCCCTTGGGAGATTTATTTGAAGTGATAAGCACAATGCATAATATCGTGGTTAGCAGCTTGTTAATTGATTATATATATATATATATATATATATATATATATATATATATATATATATATATATATATATATATATATATATATATATATATATATATATATATATATATATATATATGTAGTCCAAGAAAAAGTCAATTAGCTGATTAATTATCATATAATATACATTCATTTCATGTTAGTAAGCCTAATTTAAGCTTAATTATTAGAACACCGATGACAATGTCTAGTAATATAATTAGTACTTTGATTAATTATTGTCTGCCCCCATCGAATTGAATAATGCCAAGCGCAATCTCAATTTTGTAATCATGTAAACAAAGCCGGCTCAAAACCTTTGAGCATGTACAATTATTTATATATTAATTATATTATGACAATTAGATTAAATATATTTTTAATTTTAGTATTAATATTAATACAATCTAATTAGGGACAACATCAATTTGGTCTTAAGGCTTTCCACCCTAGTAGGCCATGTTATGTTGGTGCAATATCACGTTGGCGCTTGATGATTTTAGATTATCATAATTATAATTAAGATACTATATATTGCATACTTGATGTATTACAACTTTCAAGATTTAGCCATAATTTAGGCAAGGAAATCCTCTCAGTAGTCAAATAATTAAAATTAATATTATGAGGCCACCTTTTATGGACATATAGAGAGCTTGTTTTGTGGGAATCATTAATCAATAAAGTTGTATGTCTAAAGCCAAGCTATGGTATTATTATTAATAACCCAACTTGTTTAAGCTATCAAACTATCACATGGTGATTATGTGGCAAATCATATAATCGTTGTGTATGAGAATATATATTGCATTGTCGTTGGCCCATCTTAATTATATACTTATTCCATCTTGGAAAAAATTTTTAATTGCTCAAATTTGATTCTATGTACATTGATGACCAATTGACTATCTATTATTAATCTAATACCACCAATTCACAAGTTGGAGGACAAACCATGCATGGGATAATACTTCCCAAATGACGTGATGACTAAAAATTACTTCTATAATATGATCTTTATCTTGTTGAATTCGTTTTGAGTGTTGGAGAACGTATTATGCAATTTTAACACTAATTTAACAATCTTGTAAATTATCTTGTACAAAGCACTTTTACAATTATATTGTGGATAAACTTTTTGAGAAGCCTTGTTTTTTTTTTTTTTTTTTTTTTTAAATATTCTCAAATCTACTAAAATTGCCACTCCCATACTGATCAAATCAACAAATTAAGTTGCTTGCAATTGTTGGGCTAACAATAGTATGTTGCTCCCATCGAAATTTAAGAAGGAGGTAATTTTTTTCTTGAACTTTCTCAATTGTCTGATCTGATTATCTAAATATGTTTTCATGTATGTGTACTTAATATAGAGTAATGTCCAATTTATCCAGGTTCTTTATAATTTCTTCCTACTAAAATTGCAGAAATTATTAAAACCATATGGTTACTCATATTTTAGAGCCATCCTTCCTAAATTGGATCACCCTAGCCGATCATTATAACACTCCATGGACTCAATTTTTCATGACTATTGTATTGTTTGCATCTTTACATCAATAAATTTAAGAAATTTTATATACCTTTCACTTTTGATTTTTTTTTTTTTTTTTTCCACGACGAGATTGAAGAAAGTAGAAAAAAAATATATCAAATTTAGGTGACAAGTCAGAAATATAGAGATAAAAAAGTGGGTCCAGAAGCATTAAGAGTTGGACAATGATTCAAAGTAAGGCAATGATAATTGGCAAGTGAAGCATGGGGGAAATAACGATGATAAACCAATTATTATTTTACTTTAATTTTAATAATAGTACTAGTAGTAGTGACTAGTAAGAGTAGTATAGAGTAGAAAAATTAGTAGTGAAGCAAGGAGCAGGGGGCCGACAAGATGTTGGGTGATGATTGAGTGTCCCCACGAGTGCGTGCTAGCTGTCCCACGTGTTCCCTTTCACCATTTTATTTATTTTCTTTTATTTATTCCCAATTATTAGAATTACGAGTACATCCCTATTTCACGACAAATTTAATCCCCACCAATCATCATCTTTTGTGGGCCCCACTCTTTCTCTCTCCTCCTGGGGCCGTACGAGGCTCACTTCCCATGTGATTTGCACGTGAACGAGGCCCCTCCCACAACATGAACATCCCTTCCTTTCTCTCTCTCTCTCTCTCTCCTTCTTTTCGATGTTGAAGTTTCATAACCCTACGCCTTTGTCAACTTGTGATTATTCAATTTGTAAATTTGAAATGACTATATTACCCTTTATTTATTTATTTTTTAATTTTTATAGGGTGTAATGTCTTGTTCAATCAATCATAATGGGATGATAGAGTAATTATTATGGACACACACCCAACCTCCACCCTATGACCTATTTCTATTTAAGATTTTAAGATAGGATTTGTCGGCTCCTTCTTTCTCATTACACGGAGTATACGACTATTTTTTTTTTTTAATTTGACTTTTGTTATTATTTATTCATTTTGTGTGCGGTTAGTCACATCATATGGCAGCTTGTTAAAGAATAAAGTAACTCCTATAATATTATCGAATAATCTTTGTAATACTAATTGAGTATATCCTGTAATATTAACGAAGTAAACCCTATGATGGCTGGTCACACACACACATACAAAGTTGGTGATATCCGTTTGACGCTGTTATTACGTGTTGATAAACATATCTAAATGAAAAGTGTTACCTAAATTAAAACAGGAAAAATATAATTATATTTGATCTCGTTAAACCTATTTAAATATGTATTCATTATATAATTCGAATAGTTTTTATTGCTATTTAAGTGTTGGGTTCTATTCTTTTCTGCCGTATTGAATTGAACTGGTCTAGAATAATCAACTGATCGATTTGAGCTGAGCTGAGCCGACCTAAAATATATTAACTGAAATCGTACATAAAAACTAATTGAGAAAATGGGAGATTATTGTTATTTTTTTCATAGGCAAGAATACATTTGAATTCCTTTTCATTAATAACGTAAAATAAGAGAGTGATTGGACAACTCAAAAAATGGAAGAAGGGGTTTGTCATGTCTTGATCAGAAGAATACTCTTTCTTTCTCTCTCTCTCAAAAAAGTCGAAAGATATGAAAGTGTAGGGCAGTTTGATAGATTTTTTGCATCCTACCAACCTAATAATATTGGCAGGCATAACTGCGGAATATCTGAGCTACATATTCATAATACATTAGTATAGTCTGCCTTTGCCTAGGTTTATTTATTTTTATTATGTTTACATGATTTATCTGATCAATACTACTCGTAGCTAGCATCATCATCGGATTCTATCTCAATTTAAAGCCCTTTCTCATTTTGATTTTTGGAAGTCTTCCCCATGCATCGTGCTTTGTCATTCTCATGTCTCTTAACACTACAATTTAAAGTTTGTTTAGTCATTCATATATTCGACCACTTCCCATTTATTTGTACTAATCGATCGTCAAATTCAATTATCCCTCGATCATTTTTATCTTTCTAAATTATTCCAAGAGATCTCTCAAGGGTTGAGAGTTTGAGACATAATAGAGGAAAAAGGTTAAATTCATTTAATAATGCATACTAAATTTTGCTTTTTATGTCTCATTACTACAATCTAGCTCATCTACATAAAAACATGTATGTGTTAGACAGTACAACAGTCCGTTGATCACGAGTATAAGTAATTTAAGTTATTTAATTAGAGATTTAATTAGCAAAATAAATCAATACAAAAGTAAATACAATTAAGTAAAATTGATCATAGATGAATTAGGCAAATATGAATTGAGGTTAACTTAAAAAAAAAATTAAATTAATTAAGGATTATATAACCTAATCATATATAGACGATTATTTATGAAATAACTCCATCCGCATTTTTCATTTGTTTATATTGACTTTTGACCTACATTTGGACACTTCACTTATTTGACTATTGTTTTCTATTTTTATACCTAATAGAATTTTCAAATTTTCTATCATTAGTTAGAGTTAAAGTTGCACGTTGATGACAAATGTTCCAAATCATAATTGAACAACGAAGAAAAAAAGATGAATTACTAAATTAAACTGTATAAAGTATTACATAATAAACTACCGTTGTAATGAATCCAACTGCACAATTAATTGTTTCTCCTTTAGTTAGCAGCTATTTAAATATAAAATGTTTGATGTGTGGCTCATCTTAATTCGATGTTTGTACTACGTAGCAATTAAACCCAGTTTCAGAGGTTGCCTACCCACAAATTTCCCAAAGCATGATACTAGTTATTCGTTCTTTCACTATTATTGCCAAGATTTTGACAACACATTCTGCTACTTAACTAACAACCCATTATATTATTAGACTCTCCATCTAATTATTTGAAAATCAATCAATTTCACGACCGCAGATTAATCTTGGTTATGATTAAAGGTGATTTGATTTTTAAGATAACTATTGTGCACCTAATAATTCCATATGCAAGGGATATAATCTTCCACGATTCCACCAAATAACTTTGATATTTTCTAATGGAATTATTCCATTGAATTGAAGTTTTTATTAGACTATGTCCAACTCTTTTATTATTTTATGCACATAAATAATGAAATAGACACTATATTATGAGACGAAGGGATCAAAGGAGTAGAAATTTCTGCTCATTGAATTTTATAGGAGTAATCAGAGTATTAAATTATTCATATACTTATATTTGATTATTTACTTACTACTTGAAAATTGAAAGAATAAATCTTTTGTGATCAATTTTACAATAGCTTAAGGCATGCAAAACTAAGGTGAATGTTTTCACGTTTTATGAATCACTTCATACTATTTAATTTGTTAGGTAGTTTTGACATTATGCAATAAGGTATTATTGCTATATCTTGTCCAAGATATGATTAAGTTGAAAAATTACAGTATACCATAATTTTAAAAGATAGACTATAGTACTATAGAATTTTTATAACAAACTGCCTTATATCTTATACAAATCAGAGTACTGTACAGCAAAATTTATTACCTAACAAGTACGAGTAAAATTATAACTTGAATTAAGTAGACAAGAAATTTTGAACAACATCTATTTTTGTCATAAAAGTGTGAAGAAGGTGGTAACATTTGCAAATTAAGGATTAGAAAAGCCAATTTAATTTGTAGTTAGAAAATCTACCACGTAGTTGATTTGTCACAAGTCACTCCTATATATATAACTCGACTAGTACACACCACACATACATGTTATGCATGACACTATTGTTGTAAACAACGCCTTTCACTCGCAAAAAATTGCGTTAAGATTGAAAGAAGAAAAACCGAACAATTTGCACGATTTTTTTCGTAGGTGATGATCACAAGAATGCTAGCTGTTGACATGGATTGCAACTTGTAAAGAGGGAAAATGTGTATGTGTTCATGCATGTGATTACATAAAATTTTGAGCTTTATATTACAAGTATAAATCATGACCTAATTAGATGTATCATATCTTTTGGGAATTTTTATGTTGCACGAATTGTATTATGAATATGTTTTGTAGATTATGAAGCTTTAAATGATTGGTTCATATTAAAATAAGACTAAATTAGGTTCTATGTGTCTATGCTTACATTTTCTTATTAGCGAGGAGGTATTATAGGGACCGGAGGCTATACAAATTTAATTTAGTTCTTGCTTGCAGACTTAAGTCGTAAATGTTTCTCAAGATATAATGTTATTATTACTACTTTACTAGTACTAGGAAGAGTTTGTTTAATTAGTTATGGGTATTAAATAAAGTTTATCTCAACACGAACTTGACACCTTTTTACCTAATCATTCCAGAGCTAGTTATTATATCCATTTAATTTACAATAGTTATTGTTAACAGTCATGCATGTACTATTAAATTCCGCTGAAATACATGTAAATTAAATTGATTTTTTTCTTACAACTAAATGAATTTTACCTATTGATACGTAACATACGTTATAAGCACAAAACTAGTCAAAGCTCACCAAGTAGGTACATAAAATAAAATTTTCATAGGCTATGGAGCGTCAAATTGTATCAATACACGAGTCTTGCTATCAATTCAATCAAGTAATTTGATAAGTTTAATTAATTTGGTGCGAATGAATTAATCAACTTATTAAATTACATTTGTTAGTTAACAATTATTAAGAAGTAATGATTACCTAACAAAACTAAATAATTTGTGTATATGTCCTTACTTGGAAAGAGGGAGGGAGGGAGATCGATCATAATCACAAGGATATGCCACATCATCATGGATCAATCAAAATTTAACCTACAATTTAACAGCTATGGTGTATATATTAAAAAAAAAAAAAAAAAAAAAAAAACACTTTCACTCTTAGTGATGTCGTACTTATTTGATTTTTTTTTTATTTTATTTATTTTGATGGTGTTGAGTGAGTGATGAAAATTGATCCCGTAATTGCTTGAAATTGGGAGGGAAACATCAACCATTTGATCTATCCCTCACTCTCACTTATTTGATACATGATATAGTAATTTTTTTGAGATTAAAAAATAATAAACAACAAATATAAAGTATTTCAATAAGAAAAATAAAAGATATGTAAAGTCGACTTACATAGCGAAGGGATACCCAAAATAAAATTACTTCATGCTTTAATGAGAGACAATCTTCGTTGCTAAATTTACAAGTCTCAATGCCTAAAACCATGGCACATAAGTTTTGCGAAAACCAATATCCAGACTCATATCATTGCAAAGAATATGTCTTTAAAAGAAAACGGATTGAGATTTGAGAATGATTAAGGCTTAAGGTCTTTTCTTTTTTGTCTTTTTTTTTTTGAGATAGAATAAGGCCTAAGTTGGCTAAGTACAATAATCACCGTTCTTAATATTCATATTACTTAGACATATTACTCCTTATAATGGTATAGGATTCCCATTATGTACTTGTATAATTTAATCTTTGGTAAGATTTGTGGAAAGAAGTAGCCTTTACACATAGTAAAAGTTACCTTTATAATCTATATTAATAAGTTGAAAAGACAAATAAGTACAATTAAACGTAGATTAAGGATGAAAAAACACATCGTGCCACCACATTGTTTACCTCGATTTTCACATAAATTTCTCTTCCAAATAAACCAAACAATCAAGTTGCATCAAAAAAACATATCAAACTCTTCCATTATTACAAATCATGTGTATCCAACGTTTCTCCATTTTCCAGCACACACCCAGCAAAGCACACGTGTATTCCCAGCTCCCCCGCACGTGCAACTCCAGTCAATGTTTTCCTCTTTTCAGATCTGGTCAACGCTCTTTTTATGGGCTTCTAAGAATAATTAACCCAATTATTAGTCCCATAATTTTTTCTTAAATTAGTAGAATCCCGGGAAACACCGGTTACGTCGAACCACGTACGGATTCATCTTGACCGTTGGATTGTTATTATTTTAATCGAAGCCGTTGATCCCTAGATGAACCCACACGTGCAATGTAGGTGCGAGAAAATTAGAATTGGGTGCGAACATATCTGGACCCCCCATGTGACCGGCTTAGTTGGTCACCATGTGATTTCCAGGAAACGGTTAAGATGATCGTTAATCAATAGATCTTGTTGGAATTATGAATTATTGGAGATTATTACTTCGTGTACAACTATCATTTAACTAATCATAAATTCATAACATAAGCCATACATATTGTTAATTATGGGTTATACTCCCAGTTGTAAGTATGCAGCTAAAAGAGTGTAAAATGACATGCATTAATAATATACGTCTTGTCAGTAATTATACTTTCATATATGGTCGGATACTCAGATGTATGTATTATTTTACGTACGCTACTTTATAAGTATTTAAAGATCTATACATAACTACGTTTAGTGACCAAGTATAGCTTAGTTTAGTGGTCAAATTTGCATCTCACAACCAAGAAATTGTGGGATCAAACCCAATTAGAGACACTTTGGGGGTGGGGATTCCCTTACCCTTCTCCCCCTCCCCCCACTTTCAAAGTGTCTAGTCCGCTAACTCGGGTCGGGAGAACCCGTGAGAGGTCCCGACCTAGTAGGGCCCTTCTCCTTACCAAACCCCCCCCCCCAAAAAAAACAAAAAATATATATATATATATATATATATATATATATATATATATATATATATATATATATATATATATATATATATATATATATATATATAGACACACACACACACATTTAGTGTATGTAGGGGTGAAACAAACTCGGTTTAAAACCGAACCAAACCGAAAACCGAACCGAATAAGAAATTTGGTTCGGTTTTTTTCGGGAGTGGTTCGGTTTCGGTTTTTTAAAAAAAAAAAAATTCGGTGTGTGGTTCGATTTCGGTTTGCGAAAATGAAAAACCGAACAAAACCGAACAAAACCGAACCACACCGAAATATAGGCCCAATCCAATTAAACCCTAGCCCAACTCTAAATTACCCTAGGTATTTAATGCAAAAAAAAAAAACCTAACACTCTCTCCCCCACCCTTTCTCTCTCCTTTCCTCTTCTCCTCTTGAGGATTCCGTCCATTCTCTCTCCTCTCCTCTTCTTCGTTTCTCGCCTTCACTATCTACGAACACCATCAACCTTTTTCTTGTCTTTCTCCTCGCCACCATTAACGAATACATCACGAATTTGCTTTCAAATTCGCCCTCCTTCACCATCTACGAAAACCATCTACTAAATTCGAGGTTTTGATTTAACACCATCAACTAAAGGTTTTTCATGTCAAATTCGACCATGAAAACTCTAGATCTAGAGTTTTCATGGTCGAATTTGACCTTTAAAAGCCAAATTCGATGTTTTTTCGATGGAATGTGAGGTATGCCCTTTTTTTCTTTCTTTTAATTTGGTTTGAGTTTTTTTTTTTCTACTAATTTATGCTAAACTTCTAATTTATGTCCAAATATTTTTCTGATATTTCGGCACTTTTTATTCAATTTTTTCTTATCATGTTAGAAAACTTGTTTAATTATGTTTGTATGGATTGGTTTTGTTTGGTTCGGTTTTGATTGGTGTGGTTTGATTTGGTTTTTTTTTTTTTTGCAAAATTTGATGTTTATGGTACTTGATAAGAAAATTTGGTTTGGTTCGGTTTTTTTTTTTATGAAACCGAAATAATAATGGTTTGGTTTGGTTCGGTTTTGAAAGTAAAGAGGTGCGGTGTGGTTTCTAAAATCCAGAAACCGAATTAGAGTGGTTCGGTTTCGGTTTGGGCAAAAAACCAAACCGAAAACCGAACTTTCACCCCTAAGTGTATGTGCATATGTATATATTGATAAAAAAAAAATACTTGGTATATAGTAGTTAGATAGAGTATTCAATTTTTGAGAGAAACAAGGTGATTACAAAGAGAATTTGCAATGAGAATGTGATGATGAAATGGAAATACAAATAATTCATCTATGTTAGGTTTAAGCTTGAGTTCGTTAAATTAAAGATAAGGTATTGGGTGCGAACTGTCGCACGCAAATTATGCGTGTGGCAGGCTTGACTGATATATTTTACTTATTGGCTGATATGTTTTATGTGTTGACTTATATGTTTCATTTGTTGGTTGATATGGTTTTTGTGTTGACTAATATATTCTTTTTGATATGTTTCTTTTATTGGCTGCTATCAGACATCACTTGGCTGATATATTTCTTTAGTAGGCTGATATCTTTATTTTGTTGGCTGATATGTATATTTTAATTGTTGGCTTATATGTTTCATTTTGTTGGCTGATGTGTTTATTTTGTTGGCTTACCTGATGCTTTTATTTGCTAATTTCATCCTTTTGTTGGTTGATATACTTCATTTGTTGGCTGATATATATGTTCCTTCTGTTGGTTGATATGTATCTTTTGTTGGATGATATGTTCCTTTTGTTGGCTAATATGTTTCATTTGTTGGCTGATATGTTCCTTGTGTTGACTAATACCACTACTAGAGATGAGCCATTTTCCGATGGACAAAATTCATCAGTAAAAGTATAAAAAAAAACCATCGATATCTCGTTTACCGATGGCAGCCATCGTTATTACGTCGGCAAAATCGAAAATACTGATAGGTAAGCCATCGTAAACTTAATACCGATTGTTTTACCGATGGCTACAAACTATCGCTACGCCATCAGTTTTTTTTTTTTTTTTTCCAATGGTCAAAAGCTATCGGTATTTTTAAAAAAAAATTAAAAACCCCTACCCGCTGCCCCTGCTATGACTTATTCCCCAACCAAAACCACCTTCCACCCTAAATCATTTAATGCCACTACCGTGAAACAACTACCAGCACCCACAACACAAACCACTAACCACTCCCCCCCCCCCCCCAAAAAAAAAAAAAAAAAAAAAATCAACCCAAAAATCAACAACACAAAAGCAAAAAAAAAAAAAAAAAAAAAAAAAAAAAAAACAAAACCAACAAAAAAATTAACAAAAATCAAACATATACCCAAGAATAAGATTTAACCAAACAACCACGAATATTAAAGAAAAATACACGAAAAATTACTCCAGATCTAAAGCAAAAATTGGTTAAATTCAACCTAAATTCCAAAAAATCAGCAAAATCCACAACAAATTATACACAGAATTAACCCAACAAAAAAACCCACAAAATCAACGAAAATCAACTAAAATGAGCCAAAATCAACTAAAACGAACCAAAATTAGCTAAAATAACCAAAATTAACACAAATAACGAACATACCAAAAACGAAATCAACTAAGTAAAGCAAAAATCAAATCAACACGAAATCAACCAAAACTAAACATACCTTTGATTTTTATGGTTCAATTTCATCTACTTAAGGTTTAAATGGACATATTCGACCATAAAAATTCTAGATCTGGAATTTTAATGGTCGAACTTGACCATAAAGACCGCAACAACGCCGGATTACCCACGAAATACCTACGAATACCGCCAGATTACCCACAAATTCAATGAACTATCGGCAAAATTGAGAAAACCAAAGAGGGAGAAGAGAGAAGAGGGCGATAGAAAGAAAGGAGAAAAAAGTATCACACTACAAGAAAACAGCTGGATTCCGACGGAATTTTTCGGCCGGGATCACCTCTTCCGACGGAATAGGTCTGTCGCAGCACCCTTTGTCGGAAATTCGACCTTTTCCAGCGAAAATTCCGTCGAAAGAGGTGATTCCGACGGATCTAATTCTGTCGGCGCCGTTTTTTACTTTAATTGAAAGTCCGTCGCAACTTTCCGACGGAAATTAGTGGATTGAATTCCGACGGAATTTTCAGTCGGAAGAGGTATATTCCGACGGAATTTTCCGTCGGAAGAGGAATATTCCGACGGAAAATTCCGTCGGAAGAGTCATTAAAAAAAAAAAAAAACAAGCCCCCACCCCACCCTGCCCAGACCACCCCCACCCATTCCCACACCCAGCACCACTCCCCTTCCCACCCATACCACCACCAGCCCACCCCACTTCCTGCCCCCTTACCCCCCTGACTACCCCCCTACCCACCCACAACACCAGCAGCCCACCTCACCCCTTGCCCCCCTCACCACCCACCTACACCACCACCAACCCACCCCACCCCCTGACTCTCCACACCACCACTGCCCCCCTACCCCCCGTGCCCCTAAATCGTACCACCAACCCACACCACCCACCTTAACCCACCAGTCCCCCTAACCCGTACCACCCCACAACTACCACCCAAACTCGAAACTACCCCAATAAACCCGAAACCATTCAGATCTACCACCCAAACCCACGCCATCAAACCCACGAAACCACCAAAAAAACCCACCACCTCCAAAAATCGCCACCCACCACCAACCCACACACCACAAACGCACACACAACCACTTTACACGCAAAAAATAAAAAAAACACAAAGAAAAAAAAATCGCAAATCGAAAAATTAAATAACAAAACATACCTTATTAATTGAAATGGGCTCGAATTTAACCACGAGAACGGTTTAACAAGGCCAAATTCGCCCATTAAAAGTCTAGATCTAGGCTTTTAATGGTCGAATTTGGCCTAAAAAATCACCAAGATCGATGTTGCGCATAGTGGTGGTACGGTGGTGTTGGTTTCGGCGAGAAGGAGGGGAAAGAAATTAAATCACCTAGATGTCTTCCACGTTGGTGTGAGAAGGAGGGTGAGAAGGAGGGGAAAGAAGTCAGAGAAGAAGGAGGCGAGAAAGAGGAAAGAAGGAGAGGAGAGAGAAGGAGAAGAGATTCAGAGAAAAACTTAGGGGAAGGAGAAGAAAAGAAGAGGGAGAAAGAGAGTGGAAAGAGGGGAAAGTAATAAGGGGAAAACCGGTTAGTCTTAGGGTTTTTTTTTTTTTTTTTTTTTTTTTTTTTATTATTTTTTTTATAAATAATTACTTTTATTCCGACGGGTTTTAATTTCGTCGGAAATATAATTATTCCGATGGAATATTCCGTCGGAAACTTCCGGCGGATTTTAATTCCGCCGGAAACGTAATTTTCCGAGGGAATATTCCGTCGTAAACTTCTGACGGATTTTTTTCCGCCGGAAAAGTAATTTTCCGATGGAATATTCCGTCGGAAACCTTTATATTCCAACGGATTTTAATTCCGTCGGAAATTTCCGACAGAGTAAAAATCCATAGGAACTTCTGAGGTTTCTGACGGAATTTAGTGTCTGTCGGAATTCAGCCTATTTCTAGTAGTGTCATGGAGAAGAGAGAAGGAGAGAGAGATGCAGAGAGAGAAAGAGAGTATCATGGAGGAAAGAGAAGGAGAGAGAGATGCAGACAGAGGAGGAGAGAGGGAGTGCAGCGTTAGAGGTGGAATTGAGAAGAGATAAGAAAAAGAATAAGGAAAGGAAGGCTAATAGCCATCAGTAATATTTTAATATATACCGATGGCTAATAGCCATCATTAATATACTGATGGTTTAAAGCCATCGGTATTTTTTTTTTTTTAAAAAAAGATTTTATCGATGGAAAAAAGCTATCGGAAAATATATACCGATGCCTATAAATACCGATGGCATCGGTAATTTATAATTTTTACCGATGGATTTTACCAGCCATCGGTATTTCCCATCGGTAAATGCGCTTATTCTTATAATGTACGTTTTTATTAATGTCTGCTATGTCCCTAATGTTGACTAATACTAGACATCAATTGGCTGATATGTCAATATGAATGGCTGATATGCGTCATTTGTTGGCTAATATGATTAACAACATATAATATATTATTATTTCCTTCTCGCTTTCTCTCTACTCCTCACTCTTCTTCACAAAATCATGGGCAAAATCATTTCAGCCAAGATTCCTTTCTCTCTCTTCTAATCCTATCACCACCAGCACCACCACCACTACACTCTTTCTCCTTCCCGTCGCAGCCCCCACCCACCACCACACTCTCTCTTCTCTTGCCACAACCACGCCAGAGTCTAGGCCAGCCGCAGCCACGGCCAACCGCGTAGTCAAGCAAAGTGCCCAACCACGCAAACTAGTAGTGATTCGCACCCAGGCGGAGGGCCTAACCACGTAAACCAAGCAGGGAACACCACCACCACCAGCAAACGCCTCTACCTTCGCCATTCTTCGCCATTACCTCCGCATCTGTCATCTACTTTCAAACAGAGCAAATTAACAATTTTGATTCAATAGCTTATTTCGAAACAATACCCCCCTTTGGATTACTTATGATTGTTTTATGCAATTGATGTGAATTCTTGATTTTTATTTAGATTTGGAAAAAAGGAGGAGCAGAGGAGAGAGAAAGAGAAGGGAAGAGAAGAAGGAGAGAGAAAGAGAAAGGAAGAGAAAGAGTGTGCCGCACAAACAATTGGGTGCGACTTAATAGTTTGTAAAAATTAAATGTATAAATACTAGTATATGTTTTTATAAATAAATAAATTATTTTTTCAAACTATTAATTCAATAAATACATTAAGATCATTAAGAGGTGGTTAATCTCTTACAAATTGTAACCTAGTGAATAGATGCCGATTCACAATCAACCATTAGAAATTGACATTTAAGCATCTGGATCATATATTCATATTTCGTATTTGTAATACATAATCAGACAATTATCTATCGAAAATTTGTATTATTTGATCGAGTTGATCGATATTATATGATCCATGACATATCACATTCACATGTTATAGGATGATACGTTAGGATTTTGCTCAATCATTCCGGTCATATTAAATTTATACTACTTATCACAAAATTTCCTTAAGATTGGCACTTAATTAAGAGAAGAGGCTAAGTAGATTAAGTCCAGGTGATTGTTAGACAAAATATCTCATTAGAATAATAAAGATGTGATTAGGGATGCCAACTAATATCTCATTTGGTTCAACTTTAAGAATATATAATAGGATGACATTACCCACATTATCTTGATCTGATCTTCTACACTTTAGATAATACTGGACTAATCAACTTGATTAGTAGCTCACATGACATATATAATTACAATAAAAGGCATGTTATTGAGGCATTTGATCTACTTTTCTTACATTCATTCATAGTTGGATCACATTTTAAATTTTACAACTTTACTCATTTAAATAGAGAACATTGTCAATAATTTAGTCGAGATTTATTCATATACTGTATCATAGATACTGCTCTCCAAAACTTTAACCAAATATAACTATAAGTTTACAACCTATTTAAAAACCGGTTTAGTTAAACAAGGTGCCACAACAAACCATAAACGAAGTATTAACACATTCATCACAAACCTTAAACAAAACATTAAGACAACAAATTGTCTTCAGTTCTCATGGCAAGTGGACATAGGGTTTGCACGTGTGATGGTACGGACGATAGAAGTTAACCTATTTTTAAAGATGATATATTAATGGCATGGTCAATAATACCCTTCGAATTAGCTGAAAGAAGGGTATAATAGGAAGGGCAATTTGGTAAAAAAGTGAAATATAATAATTATAGAAAGACACAAGTGATAGGGAAGCATGTTTGGTTGGTGGGATTTCCCATAATTGGGAATGACAGAATATAGAATTGCACATGATATGTGTAATCATTACAATAAGTTTAATTACAATTCTGAGATTGATGTTAGCCTAATCATGATTTTGGATTTAACAATCAAATTTATGGATCCCCTATTATTATTAATTAATTATTTATATTATTATTATTATAATTATAGTATAATCCAATAATTTTATATTCGATTAACAGACTCAAAGCAGTTGATCATGATGGGATTTGTCATTGTTGCGAGGCATGGAGGACCCACACTAATCATCGTCCTATAATCTATTCCCCAATCATATATACTCATATTATTTAAGTTTGATCATGTGGTTAAGATTATTAATTAGTATAAAATTAAATACTAATAATAAGCCATGCTAAAGAATATTTGCGACTTGGACCATAGTGAATCTAGGAGCAGTTCATTTTGACTCTTGTTTTTGAGCTTTTGGCATGTTATTTGATACAATTTTTTTGGTTAGATGATTGGTTTTGGCACCCCTATTATTGTAGAGATTAATATCTAACAAAATTATTAGGATTCTGTTGTTTATGTGGTAATCTTTCACTTAATATCATCTCACTTTTATCTAATTACTAACAAAAAAAAATAAAAAAAAATTCATATATTTACAAGTTATTATGGGATAAATCAATATACAAATATAGCAATATAAAATGAGTAGCTAAATGGTTAATTACTTCACCTATCTCCACCTAAAACCACATGTATTAACAATAATAACTTCACCAAACCCCATAAAATATGTTTTAGTTAATATTTTGATTTGGGATGTCACAAAATAGTTATCAAGTTTCCAGTAATAAACAATAAAAATATTGTGCTACTCGTAATTTCTAAAACGTTATCTAAATGATGAAAACATCATAACAAACTATGTTCTCTTATCATGTATTATATACTGTAATTATTGAACATAATGATTAAAATGGGACGAAGAGAGTAATGATTTCATCAAACCAAGCTAGATCCCCTAACCATGAGCCATACTACAAAAACATGAAGTATAAACTGAAGAAGTAGATAGCCATTAAGTTGTAGTACCGTCTTAAAAACTATATCTATAATGTTGGTTTACAATAATTTCATACATGAACATTGACACAATACTTAATATTAACAAAATACGTCATTTATTTTTTTACCACCAACCAACCTTGGTGACTTTATTCAGATGTTAAAAGTTAATTTTTAACACCATTAGTTCATGTAGGATTTTTTTTTCAATAAAAGTTGAAAGATTTGAATAATACAGAGGTATAGTACTATGCATGATTCAGATGCTAGCATGCTACTAAAAATCAAAATACAAAGTGTTTGGACTTTTTGACCCCCGCAATAACATGGGCCATGCTATATTGGGCTGAAAATGGACATTAAAAATGTGGACTGTTATACAGTATGAAAAAGTCTATGTATCCATATAGCCTACATGAAAGATTAGGCCCATAGTTTTTACCTGATTGGAGGTTAGACCACGACAAATATATGGGTAGACCTAAGACCTCTAATACAAGCCTCAATGGTTTGGACTTGTGGAGAAGAATTTGGGCCTTTCACCAGAAATTAGCCCATTTATATATTGTGGTTTGGCCCAATAAATGATCGAGCCTTATATTTTGGTAGATCTTTGTAGGGAATGTGAGACATTACTTTCAGAGTTTGAGGATATTAAAGCATTCTGTACTTGCCCATATCCTGTTTTGTACATGCTTCACTATGTCAGAACAAGCCATCGAGGATGGAAGTCATGGAACCTTATCACAGAGTTGTACGGAATACATAATATGGTCCCATAGCTAAGTGATCAAAATCTGTATGAAATTACATCTTTTATTACATGTCCATTGAAGTGTGTATCCTAAACAGTGGAATTTTAGTTGCTAAGGTGTTTTGTTTACTATGTACGATTACTATTACTGCCTTGGAATGGTCCATTACTTAACTTTGGATTTGTTCTTGGGATGTTTTCCAATGATCTATATTGCTTCTTCCCAGGGATATGCCATTAACCTATGTAAATTACTCGAAAATCCCTCGTAGATTACTATTAAAAAAGCTGTTTGGGTCCAATTTAGTCCAATTGGGCCTAAGCAACTAAATGATCCAATTAAAAGCCCAAGGTCAAGGTTCAACTCTCCAATTGTGCTAAAGTCAAAGGTCAGCCCACAAAGCAAGCCAATTGGGCTAAGGCCCAACCTCTCCATGTATGATGAGGTATAAAAGCCATCATATTGATACATTCAAGGGGGAGGGATTCATTCTGATTCATTCATAGATTCATATGTTCATTCATATATTCTGATATATTCCATAAAAGCCTCAAGCAACAAACTCTCTTGCATAGTGTCCTCTTCTTACACATTGTACTGACTTTAGCATCGGAGGGGCCTTCCTCGGCAACACCCCGAGGCTAGTTTACGTGTGTTTACTGTGCAGGGAACCTTGGGCCCAACATAACTTGGACCGAATCCAGCCTTCTCCATTTCAGCGGACCTTCGGCAAGGTCCCATTGTTTTCACCCGAAACAATTTGGCGCCGTCTGTGGGGAAGACTTTCAAAAATCTTTAAGCCAAATTCTTAACCAAGATCATCTTGCAATTATCTTAGCAGCAATGGCTAAGAACCGCAAGAGCAAAAGCCTCCGTCAAGGAGCGGGCGAAAAGCCTAAAACCCCTACACCATCGCCCTCGCCGGACCGGAACTCTCCCAAGGGTGCCGGCTCGGGGGGAGGATCATACAAGGAGGATTCCCTATCTCCCGTAATTCATGACTCTCATTATAGGCCGGGCCACTCTCGGTCTAGCAGGGGTGAGTCCGATCATAGGACATATTCAGTGTCCCAAAGCCAACCATCGGCTGCGCGCCCTCATTCCCACACTCGGCCGAGGACCCCTTTGACGGGGCCCAGCTCGGAAGAGGTGGCAAGAGCGCTGGCAGTACTCATGGAGGCGATGAGGGCACAAAATATGCCACCACCTCGTGATCGAACTCCTCCGCATACCCGGCATCAGCGGAGGAAGTTAGACCATGATGGTGGGAAGCTTCCTTCCTTCCGGGAACTGGAAGAGTGGGAGGAGGATTCCTGGAAAAATGAAAAACAGAGGAAAAAGAACCCTCAATTTTTAAAAGGATCCTCATCCTCAAGACCAGAAGCGCATAAGAGCAGCAGCTCAGCTTCTCGGCCAGAATCTACTCACCGAGAACATGAGACTGTTCGCAGAAGCGTCCTTGACCGACTCGGCGGCAAGGAACCGAGCGTGCGCAATCGCCTCTCGTTCCCTGCAGCCGAGGCCCAGACTTCCCAGCCAGGGACAAAAACCACTCCTACCTCTCTAAGAGGGCGGAGCGCGGTCCCTTCGGCCAGGAACAAGGGCAAGGCCGTTATGCTACCCGCTAGTTCACCATTCGAGCAATGGATACTAGAAGAGCGCGTACCCACGGTTAAAATGCCGTCGCACATCACATATGACGGGACCACGGATCCGAAGGATCACGTGGCCTCGTATGAGACTCATATGCATCTTTGCCCCAGATCCGAGGCGACTTGGTGCAAATATTTCCCAACCACTCTCAAGGGGGTCGCGCAAGCGTGGATCTCCAAGGGAGTAAGGCAAGGCTCCGTAACAGGGTGGGATGATCTGTCCTCCAAGTTCAGGAGCAAGTTTTCCACGGCAAACCGCCGAGAGAAGACTACCGCAGAGCTCATGAGTCTGCAACAGGGGGAAACCGAAAGCCTCCGAGACTACCTGACCCGTTTCAGTAACGAGTCATCAAGCGTCTCCCAGCTGGACCAGGGGCTAGCCGTTTTCGCAATGCAGAATGGCCTTCAGCCAGGAAAGTTCCTAGACTTCATGGTCATGCATACCCCGCAGACCTTGGAGGAAGCTCTTAATGCTTCGGATAAGTTCATCCGAGGCGAAGAATGGAACAAAGCGAAAACCCAACCTCAATCCGGGGGAGGGAAACAGAGGCAAATACCCTTGTCTGAAGGCCAAGGCCATAAGGCAAAGGGAAAGTCAAAGGCCCCGGAGCAATCTTTGGCCAACGACCCAAAGAAGGAAAGATTTGCCTCATACACAGGCAGATACGAGTCCTACACTCCGCTCTCTCTTCCACGCGCCAAAATTTGCAGTGTGACGAAGGAGGAGCAGAGTTACCGAAAGCCGAGACCACTCCCAGAGTGGTATCAGCGAAAAAATAAAAATCAGTGGTGTGAGTTCCACGAGTCTTCGGGACACAACACTGAGGAGTGTATCCAACTGAAGGACTAGATAGAGGACATGGTCCGGAAGGGATACTTGAAAAAATACATCGCGGATCACCGCGAGAAAAAAGAATCCGAGAGGTTAGCAAAGGACCCTCGGCAGGACCTCGACTTCCCCCGGAAAAACAGTAAAAAGCCGGAGGGGAAATTCCCTCCGATCAATGTTATCTCGGGAGGAATATACTCTCGGAGGGAGCACAAGCGCCACCTTAGAGCTTTGACTCACCAGGTGAACAACGCTGACATTCAATCTCCCCAGTCGCCGGTGCCGAACATGACGTTCACAGCCGCCGACTGCCGGGGGATTACGTTCCCTCACGAGGATCCGTTGGTGATCATCGCCACGGTGGCCAACCACGACGTCAGTAAGGTCCTTGTTGACGGGGGCAGTGGAGCAAACATTCTGTTCCGAAAGGCCTACAATCAAATTAAGCTGAAGCCCAAGCACCTTACGCCGGTACCCTATCCGGTATCCGGGTTCAATGGGGCTTCAACTTATCCAGATGGGAAGGTGACACTCCCTGTCACCATCGGTTGCGATGAGGCAGCCCGGAACGTCATGATTGAATTTTTGGTCATCGACGCTCCTTCAGTGTACAACGTGATTTTGGGGAGACCCATAATTCACGAGATCCAAGGGGTCGTCTCAACTTATCATCAGCTGATGATTTACGTCTCAGACGCCGGCTTCCCCGAAAGGATACAGGGCAACCAAAAGGACGCCCGAAGGTGCAACTACCTCAAGCCATCAAGTAGTCGCCCAGATGACGACAAGGATGAGGAGGAGAAAGAAAGAGAGCCAAGCACAAAAAAGCCGAAAGGCCTAAGTGCTTCGGCCCAAGGATCTGGGCCCAGAGAAAAACGGCCCGAAAGGGAAAAGGCTAGCTCCTCAGCTGAGCCGCAAGACTCAGAGAGCCAGCCGAAGAACAAAAAGACTGGGACACCTGCTGACATTGGCAGCAGGCCAGATTATGAAGAGTCCAATCCATCAGCAATGGACATGGACCAACAGACTGAAACAGTTGAGTTGGCCGAAGGAGACGCTGAGAAATGTGTAACAATCGGGATGGACCTTGATCCGAACACCCGTTGCGAACTTATTCAGCTCCTTCGGGATAACAGAGATGTGTTTGCTTTCTCGGCAGCTGATATGCCCGGGATAAGTTCAGACCTCATCTCCCATAAGCTTAATGTTGACCCGACGTGTCGACCAATTAAGCAAAAGAAGCGGAATTACTCCGCCAATAAGAACCGAGACATCGCAGCCGAGGTCAAAAAATTATTGGAGGCAGGATTCATCGAACCTTGCCAATATCCAGAATGGCTGGCAAATGTGGTGATGGTTCAGAAGCCCAATGGTACCTGGAGGATGTGCGTTGACTTCACGGACCTAAATAAGGCTTGTCCAAAGGATTTCTATCCCTTGCCGAGGATCGATCAGCTAGTCGATTCGACAAGTGGCCATGCCTTGCTTAGTTTCATGGACGCATTCTCGGGGTATCATCAGATCTTTATGTACCCCGACGATCGAGCCAAGACAACATTCGTCACGAACGCTGGGGTGTACAATTACAAAATGATGCCCTTCGGATTGAAAAATGCGGGGGCAACCTATCAAAGGCTGGTGGATCAAGTTTTCGCCGATCAAAAGGGCCGAAACATGGAAGTCTATGTTGACGATTCGATCGTCAAAAGCAAAAAACTAGAGGACCATGTAAAGGACCTGGCTGAAACTTTCGCCACCTTGAGAAAGCATCAAATGAAGCTGAATCCGAAGAAGTGTGTCTTCGGCGTGAAGTCAGGGAAATTCCTTGGGTTCATGGTCAGCAAAAGGGGGATTGATGCCAATCCCTCTAAAGTCAAAGCGGCGCTCGACCTTCCTGAGCCGAAAACGAAGCGGGATGTTCAGCGGCTCACCGGAAGAATGGCAGCCCTCTCGAGGTTCATTTCCAGAGCTTCGGATAAGGGGTTACCTTTCTTCAAAGCCCTGAAACTCCCGAAAACAAAAGAGCTCGTTTGGGAGGAAGAGCAAAAAGACGCCTTTAAACAGCTTCGGGAGCATCTGGCTCAACTCCCAACGCTGGCTAGCCCAGCTGAAGAAGAAACTTTGTACCTATATGTGGCCGTTAGCCCTGCCACCATCAGCGCAGTATTGCTGAAGGAAGAGAGTAAGAGTCAGCAACCGATCTACTTCGTCAGTCATACACTGACGGATGCCGAGACTCGCTATCCTCTACTCGAGAAAGTTGCTTTCGCGGTAGTAGTAGCTGCTCGGAAGCTGAGGCCCTATTTTGATTGCCATCAGATAGTGGTCTTAACTGATCAGCCGTTGGAAAAAGTTCTCGGCAAGGTTGAAAAATCTGGTAGGCTAGCCAAGTGGGCTTTTGAGCTCACCGAATTCAGCATCAGCTACCGTCCGAGGGCTGCCATTAAGGCTCAAGCTCTAGCGGATTTCTTGGCCGAATGCTCATACCAAGAAGCGCTAGACAGTGAAAAGAAAGTCTGGACCGTGTTTACGGATGGGTCTTCCACCGAAAACGGTTCGGGGGCAGGAGTAGTGATAACTTCTCCCGAAGGCAAATCCTTTGAGTATGCACTAAAGTTTTCTTTTAAGGCCTCGAACAATGAAGCCGAGTATGAGGCAGCAATCGCCGGCCTAAAATTGTGCATCTCCTTGGAAGCCGATCATGTCTTCTTAAAAACAGACTCTCAGCTAGTTGCATATCAGATCAGTGGCAGCTACGAGGCCAAAGAGCCCTCCATGATAGCTTATCTTGCCAAGATCAAATCAGTCATTGCAGAGCTGAAAACTTTTGAGGTTCAGCTGATCCCAAGGGGTCAGAATACTCAAGCCGATGCACTCTCCAAACTTGCTAGTTCATCTTTTACCGAGCTGAACAGATCTGTATATGTAGAAGTGCGTCGAGAGAGAAGTGTCGACGAAGCACCTGAAGTGTGCTGCGCTGACCCAGAGCCTAGTTGGATGGACCCCATCCTAGCTTTCAAGCTTCGGGGAGAAACTCCTGAGGATAAAGCTTTGGCCTCCAAGATGAAGAGAACCAGTTCTAGGTTCATTGTCTTCAGGGGGGAACTTCTGAAAAAGTCCTTCTCAGCCCCATTGCTGAAATGCGTGGGACCAACAGATGCAGATTATATCCTACGGGAGATTCACCTCGGCATCTGTGGGAACCACATTGGGGGAAGAACCTTAGCCCACAAGGCATTGAGGGATGGATATTACTGGCCCACCATGATCGCAGATGCTAAGGAGCTGGTTCAGAAATGCGAAAAATGTCAAAAATACGCTCCAGTTATCCATCAGCCAGCAAGGGATCTTCAGCCGATCCTTAATCCACTCCCGTTTGCCCAATGGGGACTGGATATACTGGGACCATTTCCAGAGGCTGTGTACCAGAAAAAATGGCTGATAGTTGGTGTCGACTACTTCAGTAAATGGATCGAGGCCGAAGCAGCCTCGAACATTACAGAGCAAACTGTCAGAAAATTTATCTGGCAGAATATCATCACTCGCTTTGGCATCCCGAGAGTATTTGTCTTCGATCATGGGAGGCAATTTGATAACTTACCGCTGAAGCGGTATACAGATCAGTTCGGCATCAGACTGGCATATTCAGCGGTATGCCACCCGCAAAGTAACGGACAAGCCGAAGCTGCAAATAAACAGATCTTAAATGCCCTCAAGAAGAGGGTGGAATATCAAAAGTCCAAATGGCTAGAGGAGCTCCCTGGAACCCTTTGGTCCCTTCGGACAACTGAAAAAGAGGCAACGGGCCACTCACCTTTTGAACTGGTGTATGGTGCCGAAGCCGTCCTTCCAGTGGAAATTGGCTCTGAGAGCCTTCGAGTGCACCACTTCTCGGTTGAGAATGAGCGACTGATGAGGGAATCTCTCGATTTCCTCGACGAAGTAAGAGACTCAGCCCGAGATAGAATGGCCGCCTATAAGCAGAGAATCAGCAAATTTTATAACCGAAGGGTCCATGCAAGGCCTCTCAAAATTGGAGACCTTGTCCTTCGGAATGCTGCTGCAGTTCAGAAAGGCCGAATCCATGGGAAACTCTCAGCTGCATGGGAAGGACCTTATGAAATTTATGATGAGCTTCAGCCAGGGACATACCGATTTCGGCAGTTGGATGGAACTGAGTTGAAAAATCACTGGAACGCTGATGTACTGAAAAAATACCATGTGTAAACCCTTCGGGGCAGAACAATATTTGTAAGTACATTTTGAACTAATGAAAGGCCTTGGAGCCGCCATTTATATAAATGTTTGCAACTTTTTATCCTTTCAAAATTTTCTTTGTTCTATCTACTCTTTAAGGGTTTTTTATTCAGCCTCGTCTGAAACCTTCGCCTTCGGGTAACTGGGTTTCAGATTGCTGACAAAACTCGTCTTTTTAAAGAACACTGGTCTTTCAGCTGAAGTCAAACTTCAGTAAGACTTGTTCTCCAAAGACATGAGTCCATGGACAATTCTGGGATATTGCCTTAACTGAGCCTTGTATCCCAGAGAGCCATTATCCGAAACATTGCCTTAAGTTGGCCCTGTGTTTCGGGTATCCATTTTTCAAAGATAGACAGAAAATCAAGGATAACAGCAACAATTGAAAATTTTTATCAGCCTCGTCTGAAACCTTCGCCTTCGGGTAACTGGGTTTCAGATTGCTGACAAAACTCGTCTTTTTAAAGAACACTGGTCTTTCAGCTGAAGTCAAACTTCAGTAAGACTTGTTCTCCAAAGACATTAGTCCATGGACAATTCTGGGATATTGCCTTAACTGAGCCTTGTATCCCAGAGAGCCATTATCCGAAACATTGCCTTAAGTTGGCCCTGTGTTTCGGATATGCGTCTTTTTAAAGAACACTGGTCTTTCAGCTGAAGTCAAACTTCAGTAAGACCTGTTCTCCAAAGACATTAGTCCATGGACAATTCTGGGATATTGCCTTAACTGAGCCTTGTATCCCAGAAAGCTAATATCCAAAGCATTGCCTTCAGTTGGCCCTGTGTTTCGGATATCCAACTTTCAGATGAAGTCAATCTTCAGTAAGACTTGTATCCCAGAAGCATTGCCTTCAGTTGGCCCTGTGTTTCGGATACCCATTTTGAAGAAGTGAAGAAATTGCTTATTCCGCTGAAGTCATACTTCAATTTCTGGGGGGCAAGAAGCACTCTCAGTGCAAGTATGTACGGCAGAATTGAAGAAACAGAAACAGTAAAGCATTCAAAAACAAAGCAACTGAAGAAAAGAGCATCAGATATATAATTCATGCTCAGAAATTGAGCTACAAGTTCAATTAAACTGTATCGGCAGCCGCCCACAAGCGGAAAATAACAGCTGCCGAAATACCGACATAAGCAAAAAAAATAAACTGTTGTACGACAAGGAAAGCTGAAGCAAAAAACAAGGCAAAAAATTCAGAAAGCGGCAAGTCTAAAGTTAAGCACATGATGAACCGCAAGATTCTGAAGACGACTGCCCGAGTTCCTATGCTTCAGCCTGAGGATCAGACTGATCAGCGTTGAGCCCCATGGTGGCCTCAGCCCAGCAGCAGAAGAAGCGGGCTTTGCACTCTGCCGAGCCTCCCTTTCCCTCTGTTCAGCTTCCAACTCCATTCTCTCAGCTTCCTCTTCGGCTTCCTCAGCCTTAAGGATTTCAGCTTCGACTGGAGTTGCATACTTCATATGAGGGTCTTCGGGATTCTGGACCCATTCAGCACATTTAGACCAGTCCAGCTTCGGTTCAGCATGAAGGCAGACTCTTCGGCATACTCGGAACCCGTTTCTGAAACCCATCTCATATTCCTCTTGGGTATAGACACGGACTTTGAGTAGAGCCTCAGCATCAGCCAGCTTCTTCTGGGTCTCCTCCAAGTCTTCCTTGGATTTCTTCAGCTCATCAGCGAGCTTGGAGGAGGAACCTTTCAGCTCATTCAGCTCCTGCTGAACTTGGGAAGCCTTTGTCTGAGCTTGGGCCACTTCAACTTTTTGGGTCATCAGTTGATCCTCAGCCTCATGGAGTTTAGCTCTCTGAGCTTCGGCAGCAGCAGCAGCCTCTGAGAGTTGGACATCTTTGGCCTGGAGCAGCTCTTCAGCGGCCATTCGGCTGGCTTCAAGAGCTTCTAGACGTTGCTGCACTTCAGCTTGTGCAGCAGCTCCTTCCTGAATACGGCTCTCAACAGCAGCCTTGAATTTGGAGACGTCCACTCCCATATGCTCCTGGAGGAATTTTTCCCCTTCCATCAGTGGGGGAAAAACTTCCTTCTCCATAGCGTCGCAGAAGGTTTTGAGGGCTTCAGCAGCTCTTTTCTCATACTCCTCACCCTTCTGCTGCTTCTCTTCAGCTGCTGCTTGCTTCAGCTTAGCAAGCTTTAATTCCTCTTCAGCTACCTTCTTGTCGTGCACAGCAGCGTCTACCCTATCTTGTAGGGTATCTATCAGCTCTACAGTGAAAGTCTGATTGTGCACGAACTGAAAACAGGAAGACAAAAAAAATAATAAATAAAAAAAAAATAAAATATAGAGCTGAATTTCAGAGGAAATGAAGGCAAGGAAAATTACCTGCATCATCAGCAGTTGGTTAGACCTGGCTGGGTCAGGAACTGATCTGCTGGATTCGCCCATCCCAGCAGTGGCCTTCAGCGACCAGATCCTTGCCCTATCTACTTCGGACATGCCAGCAAAATCGCCGAAGTAGGCTGCAGCTCCTTCTCGGTTCTGACCCCATATGAGGTCCCAGATGTGGTCTGGGATTGGAATTCGGGGGGCCGAGAAACCCATTTCTCCAGATTGCAGAGTCTGGAAGGAAGGGAAGGATGACGATGGAGCTTGATTAGCTTTGGATGGCTCAGCATCATCCTTCTCAGAGGAGTCAATTACTATGACCTCCTCTTCTTCAGGGGTGAGGACGAAAGCCTCAACCTCTCTTGCGATGTCTGCCGTGAAGCCCTCAGCACTGGACATCACGGCATCCTTGTTTTCGTGCTCAGGAGCACTCTCCTTAATTTCTTCTTGGACCCCTCCCTTAGTTTCGGGAGTTCTCTGATCCACCTCCATCTCAGGAGGTGGCGGATGGGTCTTTTGAGGTGATTGGGGTGGTGGCCGGGGAACCCTCGGCGATCCATTGCCTTCCTCGGGTTCCCTTATTGCAACGCCGATGGTCATCGGCCTCCGCTGAAAGTCATGAGGGCCGATGATGGCCATCCTTCGGCGCCTTTTCAGAAGGGGCTGCTCGTCCATATCTGAGTCTGAAGACTCTCCTTGTATTTGGTCTTCGGGACGAACAGGAGCTTTCCCTTCTCTATGTCTGTTACTCTCTTCATACTGTAACAGACAGGGGGGAGGAAGAATGTGAGTAAAAAAAAAAAAAAAAGAAGAAAAAGAAAAAAGAAAAAGTTAAGTCTGAAAGCTCACCGAGGTCTTCAGCAAAGCCTCGTCTTCTTCAGCTGCTCTAGCTGCAGCTTCTGCTTCAGCAGCTCTGGAGGACCCTTCTCCTCCTTCGCAAGCTTCGAGAACCCGTGCAACCTCTTCGGCTGTACGGGCAGCTTCAGCTTCTTCGTCCAGCAGCTGAAACCAGGGGTCTCTCTTCTTCCACCAAGGTTTCTGCCTCTGATACAGAGCAACAGCCTCAATTTGGAAGTGGGAAGAGTCTAGATGAACTTCCCTATGCCTCGGCTCAGTGATAGACGGGGCCCGTTCAGTTACAACTCGTTCTCGGTTGACACCAAGACGAGCGTAGTTAATGCCAACGTTGGTCTCGTCCCGCTCTGAAAAAGGAAAGGGGAAAGGTTAGTTCAGATAGGTTGACACAGCATGAAAAAGCGAAGCGAGAGAAGAAAAAGAGAGTTAAAAAGCCTCGGCCCCAGCCGAAGAAGCTTACCATCCTTAAACTTTCGGCTGAGGCCAACAGCTGCTAGCATGTTCTCTTGGAAAACGTAATGCGTATCGGGGAGCCAAGTCTCCGGGATATGCTGCATTCGGCCACTGCCCACCCGGTTCGGCAGCTTGCCGAAGATATGTTGCTGATCAAGGTTCGGATCCACCCCGTTATCTGCGGGGGGACCTAGACTTCCCATTTCGGGATCAGGCTCAGCGAGGTACCGGGGAGCGCTGAAGACGCAAGGGTGACCCGGATCTGTGGGTGCCCTAACCCAAATCCATTGACCTCTCCAGTCCTTGTCTGAAGAGTCGTTTGGCCACATGGTTAGGTATTGGGGCCGGGACTCAATCCGGTACCACCCAGAACCATGGCTTCCGTGCCCACTTTGAATATTTGGCACTAGCCGATGGAGCTTTTTGAAGCAGTGCAGGTTCGGCACATACTTGAAGAACTTGCAGACCCATAAGTATGTCATCACCCTTTGGATGCTGGTGGGAGTTAACTGACATAGAGAGATGTTGTAATGGATCAACAAGTCTCGGACGAATACGTCCAAAGGGAACCTCAGCCCGTACTGAAGCTGTCTTGTGTACACCCCCACATACCCCGGGGGTGGACGATGGATTCTATCGGATGCCGAGGGCATTCGGCACCATACCCATCAGCTTCAAAAATGCCGTAATGCAACTCAATTTGCTCGGCAAATCGATATTGATCGGCATTCTCCACCCACCATGGGTAGGGGCGGTTCTTTATCATGGCCGAAGCAACTTCGGCATTCTCCCATTCTGAAAACCCGGGGAGGATATCCCAAAGGACAGCGGGAACTTCATCATCCCGTCCAGAAGCGCTCGGCTCCTCCGTTCTCTGAGGAGGAGCCGAGGAAAGGGGAGTCGCCCTAATCCCTTCAGCAGGGTCAGACTCTGGCCTATGTCCATTCCAGGTCCCAATCCTGTTCCTAGGATCGGGAATCGGCCTTGCTCTTCTTGGAGCACGGGCTCTACCTCTAACTCCTCTTGCCATTGATTATTTCGAAGAAAAAAAAAGTCGAAAGAAAAGGGGAAGGAGTTCGAATTCGAAGAAAAATAAACTGAAATCAAAGGAATTTACCTTAATCTGAAGCGAAAGTTGCCGATTTACGAGTTCGTAGTGGCAAGTCTCAGTTTCTAAGCTTAATGCTCGGGGAATTTGCGAAGTTTTGATGCGGGTTCTTGGTTTCTCTCTCGAGAATTCTGGGTTTGTGTTGGTGAATAAGTGAGGAGAGATGACGCGCCTCTGTTTATATCTCCAGGTATGGGATACGAGGAGTCTGCGTTTTAATTTCTCTTAAATACTCCACTAAGTAACCGTTAAACACATGATCTTGTGATTAAACTGCCCATTATCCGTCCAACTTCCACAATCAACTGCCTTGACCGTTGTTATCTCATTAATTACGGTTTAAATTCAAATTTTTGGATTAATTAAATCATTTACTTCCCTCCTTTTCTGAATTAAATCAAACCCGACCCGTCATCCTTCCAAATCGGGTCTGGGGGGCAAGTTGTTTGGGTCCAATTTAGTCCAATTGGGCCTAAGCAACTAAATGATCCAATTAAAAGCCCAAGGTCAAAGTTCAACACTCCAATTGTGCTAAAGTCAAAGGTCAGCCCACAAAGCAAGCCAATTGGGCTAAGGCGCAACCTCTCCATGTATGATGAGGTATAAAAGCCATCATATTGATACATTCAAGGGGGAGGGATTCATTCTGATTCATTCATAGATTCATATGTTCATTCATATATTCTGATATATTCCATAAAAGCCTCAAGCAACAAACTCTCTTGCATAGTGTCCTCTTCTTACACATTGTACTGACTTTAGCATCGGAGGGGCCTTCCTCGGCAACACCCCGAGGCTAGTTTACGTGTGTTTACTGTGCAGGGAACCTTGGGCCCAACATAACTTGGACCGAATCCAGCCTTCTCCATTTCAGCGGACCTTCGGCAAGGTCTCATTGTTTTTCACCCGAAACAAAAGCTATTATGTTTAATAGTAGGTCTTGGCAACATATATAATGAAAGTAGGATTAAGATTGGTTTCAGGCGAATGAGTCAACCTCGCACGCACGCAAATCGTATTGTTGTTAGTAAACAAAGTGGTTAATGGTTACTAATACGAATTAGAACATCTTACAAGTTACATACCACAAGTCCAACAAAATCCTAGCTTTAATTTTTATTCCATGATACCAGATCCATTTCGAACTTTTTCAATGAGGCAGTGACTCATATTGACAGGCTTTTACCTTAAGCAAAGAATAACAAAAAAGCTTATTCTTTTTCACTCGGCAAAGAATATGCTATTGCTATTTTCTTTCCGCCCTAACCCAAATTCCTTTCACTTTGTTAACCACATGATATTCCATCTTGTTAGGTTTTGACGTCTTCCCTTTAAATTTTATTATTTACCTTATAAAGCTTAATTCAATACCGGATAGTCAATAGCCTTACCTGTTCTTCAAATAAGGTATCTATCCCACACTTTCTAATGTAGAAAGTTCTACTTTTCTATAACCTAACTGATACGAAAACTGGATAATGTTTCAAGTCTATCTCGATTCATTTAATATTACCAAATATACCGTCTAAAATTAATTGTCATGATGATGGTGTAATTTAAATAAGTAATGTCACCACTAAATCCAAATAGAAATCAGATCATAAGCATCTTTATTAGAAAAATTGTTAAATTTGTATGACATACCATCAAATTATCAGCATGACAAGCAGACAAAGCTAAGGACGATCTCCAAGAGGAAAATTACTGAGGACAATTATAGTGTAAAAACTCTAGGGAGGAAATCCTACATAAGTAAAAATATAGCTAGTGCATTGAAGCACTTTCTTGATCAACAGTTCAGCAAAATTGCATAATGACTTAAAGTTCACCAAATTGCTACCCATAAAATTTTCAGCAACTTCGAAACCTCCAAGATGTCTGGAGAAGTAGACTAATCATC
Organism: Chenopodium quinoa; assembly: GCF_001683475.1. NCBI lineage: Eukaryota > Viridiplantae > Streptophyta > Magnoliopsida > Caryophyllales > Amaranthaceae > Chenopodium > Chenopodium quinoa. The sequence continues at coordinate 1,638,467 of NW_018743175.1, forward strand.
GAAAAATATATGAATGTAGGGTATATTGATTCAAGTTTCAATCACTGTTGCAGCTTCTGAGCTGACAAGATCAATCCAAGACTAACACTCAGAATTCCCTTTCGAGTGCATTACATTTAATATTCGACACTAGAAAGTCTGTATATTAATATTAATTGGCTATGTGTTACACTACCAAAGCTCAGCAACCCAAAATTCTACCAGGAAAAAGGTTTCATCATTGATTTCAAAGTATTTCACCTATGAAATTTTACTAGTTGGCTGAGCTTCACTGCCAATTTACAAGAGTTACAACTTAGTAACTTACAACTCAAATCTCTAACGACAAATGGTCATCTTCAGCACAATACAAGGTTCATAGTCATAAGCTACAATATGCATATGATAGCATTGGGCAGATACTATTTGTAAGTCATAGCTGATTACAGAGTAATCCATGCAAATTTCTATACATCGTATCCAAGTAAAATTCTGATGATAACTAAAATTACAAACATATGGCCCCTAAGGAATACAAGTGATGCGAATAAGACAGCTGAAATAACCTTCATTACCTCACAGAGTTTCTTTTAAGTTGCCCAGCTGTTCTCTTAATGGACTCAATTCGCTGAAGTCTTATCTGCTCCCTGAATTTGGCAATGAACTCATCAGCTTTCTTATCAACATCAGGCCCCTCATCAACATTATCAGAAGGCGATTCCTCAACCTTTGCAGGTTCCACTCGTTCTTCAACATAGTTATCATCCTCGCTTTCAGAATCATCATCACTTCTCACCAGAACTTGTTCAAGAAAATCCCTAGTTTCCTTTGGGTATTCTGTGAAAGATCCCCTTGAAATTGGATTGTAACCTGCAGTTTTTCTCTCTGGCTTTTCAGACACGTCTGATAACTCTGAATCATTGTCCACTGATCTTCTATCTTCTGCATCAATACCTCGGGAATTTCTTGCAGATATCATATCACCAGCTCTAACAGTTCTAACAGACTTCCCCACAGATGAACTATCAGTGCCACTTCTAGGTTTTGTTTCCAAACCAGTGTAACTTCTGTTCAATGGTTCCTCTCTATTAGCCTTGCCTATGTCCTTTGGTTCACTCCATATACTTCGTTTAAACTCCGTGCAACGGCTGGACTTTTCATCATTGAGCTTGCTAGAATTCGCCTTCACAAATTGTGATTTATGACTAGGTGGAGGTGGTGGAGGAGGTGGAGGTGGTGGGAGATGGGAACTATAAACAGGCTTCTTTCTCCCATAATCTTCAACACTTTTAGCTAGAGACTCTGATGACAAGGATGGTGCAGGAGACAGCCTCTTCGGAGAGGACAGTGTTGGGGATGGAGATAGCTCCTTAGGCGAAGAGGACGATGAGCTAGATCGAGATGACAGAGAGGACTCTGATCTCAACAGCTGAGCAGCTCCACTCTCCTCAAGTGATGCAGGGAGTGAATGCAAGGAAGAATCAATTGATTCTTTGTTAACTTCCATCCTCCCTGATCTCGATCTCCACGGAATTGGAGATGGAAGCACAACACTCTCTTCAACCTTCTCCTTACGCTCCTCAACAACTTCATCATCCAATCCCCCATAATCCCCACCTGAAGGTTTCCTAGAAATCCTCGAAATACCCCTTGAACTCGAATTCGAATTAGTCTTACTCAATGATCTAGAAACCTCATCATCCCCATTAACAGACCCAAATTCACTATGAACCGAGCCTCGAGATTTCACACTATCATTCCTGCTCATTCTCCTAGAATCATTCCCACCCTTAGCACTTACACCAGAATTTGATCTAGCATAACCCCTTGAAACCCCATAATCCTCCTCACTAGCCATTTTAACATCATTTCTACTAATTCTTCTCGAATCATTCGACAATTCCTTAGAATTTGATCTAGCATAAACCCTAGAAACCCCAGAATCAACATCATTTCCATCAGAAACCATCGATTTCAAACTCCTAACAGGCAATAACAATGGCTTTTCACCAAACCCAGATTTATTATCATCCACAATAGCACTATTGTTTGCAACAACAAGCTTAGGTTCATTTCTATAATACTGAGAACTCCATGTTTGAACCTTACTATTATTATTATTATTATTATTAAAACTATGATTATGAATATGATTATCATGAGACCCAGTTGGGGAATCAACATCATCATCAAAAACAGAAGGAACTTGAAGCAATTTAGAAACATAAGATTGAGCAGTATCAAATTTATCACCCTCTGAATCATCATCAACCTTTTTACGGCTAAATAAACCATAAGAAACAGCAATTCCCACAAAAATTAAATGAAGAAGCTCCCACCATCGTGAAAAAATTGATGGGCTAACAATTTCAGGAGCTTCTGAAGGAAAAAGGGTGATTATAACTAAGAAAATTGTGATAATTATGGCTTTGAATAAGAAATTAGAGTAAAACTTACTTGGTTTCTTTTTGTTTTGTGTTTGTGTTGTTGGTACCCTTTTGGGTTTCGTGTATAACCCTCCGTCCGCCATTGATGAACACAAACAAACCCAGAAACAGGGGATTTGTATTTGATTGAAAAAGTTGCAGAAAGAAGAAGATGATGATGAAGAGAAGCCTTGAGAATTAAGCAAAATGGAGGAGAGAGGAAGAGGTATAAAGTAAATTGGGAAGACGTGTGATTGGTTTTTAAGATGTTTGCTTTGTGCTTTTTTTCTTTGTTTATGGTTTGTAGCAGTCGTTTGCTTAGTGGGTATTGATGCCATGGGAATTTTGTGCTGTGTTTTTTCTATTCTTCTTTTTGAATAAAATTGTTCTACTTGTAATCTATCAACATCTACAACTCTTTAAAAGTGAGAAGTTTCTTATGAACAGTACACCAGTGCGCGGACCATTTTACCCTCAGGCTTTGATATTATTTACGATCCTGCCATTGAACTTGTTTCGGCACACCAGTTCGGCAGAACTTGTTTCGGCAGTCCCTTCTTTTCTCTCTCTTCTTTTCTTTGCCTTCTCTCGATGTCGTCTCCCCAGATCATCTCATCGCGTTTCCATGGCTTCCACCATAAGAATCACCTCCAAGTTAGCTCCTTTTTCTCTTCTTTATTCATTTTTATTTATCATTGATTTTTCGATGTTATTTCATGTGGGTATTACTGTTATTGAATTTATTTTTCTGGGTTTTGAATTTGTGATCTTGGGTTTTAATTTTTGTCATACCATCTTTTAATTAGGTGCTTTTTCTACTTGTTATATTTTGTTATTGAGTTTTGTTTTGTGCGTTTTCTTTGTTGGTTGGGTGGGTATGTTAATTAGTTCTTGCTTTAATTGCATGCAGTTGATATATTGGATCGATTGCGATTTCCATTTGGGTTAGTTCGTCCTGGTGTTTCTTCTGATCATCCTAAAACTAAGATTGCAATTCAAGGGAGTATTCAAAGGTAAATTTTGTTTGTAAATAGTTTTCTATTTTTTTCAATTTTGTTTCTGAATTTCATTTTTGATTTTTTTTAATTATATTTAAAATCTTCGTTTGAATTTTTTTCTAATCTCGCTGTAATTTCGTTTTCAATTTTAAAGATCTGTTTTTTTCCCTATGAAGAAAGTAGTTCTTGTTGATTCTGTTGTAATCTCGAGGCTTGGTGATCTTCAGCAGCCTGCCCCTGAATCACAAAGACATTAAGAGCAGATCCAACAAGCCAACAACAATACCAAAAAATAACCAACAAACCCGCATTTGCAATGTAAGTGATCAATTCAACTTTTGTTATTATTATATACTCTATTTCGTAGTTTTTATTATTTTTTGGATGATTAAATTTGATGCTCATTTTCTGCAACTGATAAGCAGTCGCGTGGATTCAATTGCAATTCATTTGAAGGAAGTCAACAAGCATTATTAGCTCACAGAAGAAGTGTATTATCATTCCTTTATCTCTTAATTTCTGTTTTAAATTTCAGCTGTAATTGGTCACAAAGTTTTCTTTTTTATTATTTATATAATTATTATACGATTGATTGATGATTTTCTGTAATACTGCTTGATTTAGGATTTTGCAGTAATAGATATATAACTGGGATTAATGGGAACCCATTTAAAGAAGCTGTATATACAGTTCCATTGACAAAGCGCTATTTTCATGCCACAGTTTCTGAAAAATTAATTTAAGTTTGTGGCATTATTGGGTTTTTTCTTGTATGATGTGATTTAGGGATTGATTGTTGGGTTGATTATGTTTACTCTAGGGTCATTGCGGTTGAGTGAACGGAACTACTATGATATATTGGGGGTTCCGAAAGATGCTGGTCGTGATGATATTAGAAAAGCTTTCCATGAGGTGAGTATTGCTGTGTTGATTGTTGGTTATATGTTAGGGATTGGTTCTATTTGACCATATATGGATGTTTGGGAATTGTGTGAGCAATGTTTGTGCCTTTAATTTTACCGGATCAATTTGTGGAGTTTTGAGATTTTGATGATGTTTAGAATGACCAGTGATGCTTTGATCGTATTGAAGAGTTTTGCTGCATTGTAATTATTTAACAGACTGAAAAAAAATAAAAAAAATTCTGGCCTTCTAGGAAATGCTTTCTCAAAAAACGAAATGGTGGCGCTAGGCCGCTAGCAACAAGAATAATCACAATATTTAAAAGAGTTTTAATTGGTTTAGCATGCTTACAGTCTATCTTATACGTATTTCTTTGTAGATATAAAGCATATATAATGAGATTGTTTGCTTTGATACTTGGATGTGCTTAGTCTTGACATTTAGCGGTAAGCTGGAATTTAATAAGTTGAAAATCAGAACTATAGTTATTTTAGCGCATGGAGACTAGAATATGTCTCTCTCTGGGCCTGCCATCTTGACTCGAAAATGTTTGAAGTCAATGATTATGAACTTTTTCGAATCTGTGAGAATGTGAGAGTAGAGTGTCTATACTTAGTTTAAGAATAAGACAAAGTTCTGTATCTATGGATCTTTGACTATCAAGGCACCTATATTGGTATGCATGGTTCTTTTCTCTAAATAACAGCGTGGTCAATTGGTCACCTGTGCTGTTAAACACAATCTTCCCGAGAATGGTTGCCATATTACATGGGTGTTTTTGATTATTCATGCTTGACAGTGTCATTCTACTACATAATCTCTTCTGTACTGCTCTTAGGTACAATTAATCTTGGCCATCAATGTGAGTTTAGGATGATTTTGGTAGGGTTTTATTGTGTGCTTAGATTTTCCAATGAATTACATCATTAATTTAGATATAAAAATTGTGGAAGTGAGAATAGTGGTTGAAATTGTTCTCTCTTGTCCCAGTGACTTTTACTTTGTGAAACCATTTTCATTCTCGTTTGTCTTATAAGATCCATTTATTCGTGCTTAGTGGTATATTGATATGTTTTGTTCATAGATTGTGGTTGCTTGGGATTCAAATCATTATCTAAGTCATGTTTTCCTAAGTCTTTCTTATTGAATTGAATAAACTATAATCCGTTTCATCAAAATTAAAATGAAAATTCAATTACTAGATATAATTGTGAGAATTATTGGAAGATTTTTTCTGTTTTGGATCAATTGCAAGAAATACTTTACGAATCCATACATATAAATATCAATATCCGTAATGATTTCTACTTTACATGATTGGATATATATAAATACTAAGGTTCCACTTAATTTATCTAATTTTCCTCTTATTAAGATCCCTTTCCCCTGAGTTTAGCTATTTATTTGTTTAATTATAAATTTATTTATATTTTAATGTCTAAATTTTGCTTTACAAAATCTGCAGTTGGCGAAGAAGTACCATCCAGGTACAAATAAGAACAATCCTTCCGCAAAAAGAAAATTTCAAGAGATAAGAGATGCTTATGAGGTCAATATCTTCATTGTTTAGTTTACCTGTTATGAAGTGCATCTTTATTGGATTCTGTAAACTAATGGTCTTTCTTCTTCACCATGGTAGTCCGTATATATAACCATGGATGTACCTCTAATGTTCGCTTCTCTTTTGTTTCTGAAAGGAGAAAGATAGATAGATTTTAGGATCATCCTAGTAAACAATTTTTTTTTTGAATCTGCATCAAAAACCATATTCTATAACCATATTCTTTTTTTTTTGAGTCTGAAAGGAGAAAGATAGATCGCTTAAGAAAAAATTTCTTCTTCACCATGGTAGTCCGTATATATAACCATGGATGTGCCTCTAATGTTCTTTTCTCTTTTGTTTCAGCCACAAATTGGAAGTGGTGATAAAAGTAAGTCAGTTCATTTGTTATGTCATTTTTATTTATTTTTTCTTTGGAATTTTGTATTGATTCTGTTTATGCTGTTGCAGTTATTATGCCTCCATCAACCCTTGATTGTTTAGGTTAGTTACTGATATTAGTCTTTCTTGGCATTCTGAATAATGTTTTGGTCGTTTATGTGATACTGATATAACTCTATTGTGCAGCTTCTCTTCATATTGACTACCCAATGCTTTTTGAGTTGTGAAATGATGGTGCAAATCGAGTCTCTCACTGTGGTGTTCTGGAGTTCATTGCTGAGGAAGGCATGATTTATATGCCATATTGGGTATGCAGTCATGTATCTGATTTGGCTATATGCTTGATAATTCTGTTTTTATGACCGATGTAGTTTCTGATTGTTTGTTGAATAATAATTTGTCTTAGATGATGGAAAACATGCTTTTGCAAGAGGGAGACATTGTCAGGGTTAAGAGTGTGTCTCTGCCTAAGGGGACGTATGCTAATTTGCTGCTGCTATTTATCATTGATTTTTCGATGTTATGTCATGTGGGTATTACTGTTATTGAATTTATTTTTCTGGGTTTTGAATTTGTGATCTTGGTTTTTAATTTTTGTCATACCATCTTTTAATTAATTAGGTGCTTTTTCTACTTGTTATATTTTGTTGTTGAGTTTTGTTTTGTGCGTTTTCTTTGTTGGTTGGGTGGGTATGTTAATTAGTTCTTGCTTTAATTGCATGCAGTTGATATATTGGATCGATTGCGATTTCCATTTGGGTTAGTTCGTCTTGGTGTTTCTCCTGATCATCCTAAAACTAAGAGTGATAAAAGGAGGTGGGAGAAAGATCAAATGGGAATTGACTTTATAAGCCAAACCTAGAAAAAGAGAGGAATAGCAATAAAAAGAAAACCATTGTGAAAAGCTATGTTTGAGGAATAGATATAGAGCATTTTTACTTTGTAATTTAATTTCCTTTTCTTTGAATATCGTTGTCATTTGGTAATTATTTTGTTGTTATTGCTGCAAGGACTACCAAAAACATAAGATGGGGAAAGAATGGTTGCAGCTATTGGAAATTCAATTCATAGCTCAAGTTCTTGGCAATGAATTGATGAAAAACGCTGTTTTATTCATCAATTTCTAAATTTTACTTCTATGAAAAACGCTATATTGCAGATTTGCACGTAGTACACTTTAGATTTGCCATTTTTCAAGTTAAAGCGATAGATTGATCAAGTGAGAGTTTGATGGGTGTGCTTTCAACATATTTTGGTTGGATGAATCAATGATTCTTGAGATTGCATATTTTCACATAAAGTTTGTTAGACTATTATTTACTAATAATTTGTCCTTTTATATTAAGTAACCTATTATGGTGCTAATATACAAATTTTGTCTAAATTTGTAACCTTGCCTCTGTTAAGGTGATGTTGTAAAGACAATATTTGAAATGGATGTATTTTTTTGATGTGAATTATTTATTTTAGGAATAGTATTAAAATTTTGGCAATCAAAATTCATACTACTCAAATACATACCTATTTAGTGAGTTCAAATTTCAAAGGTTGAATTCTAACACGGAGAATTTAATAGTCTATATAAATTTTTATATTCTTCATATTATTTTGATCAATTTGTATAGCTGGCTTCTTATTATTTAATAATCCTATTAGTGTAACCTCAATTAGATACATTGAATATTTTTGTTGGTTAGTATGAATTAAGTCATAATTATTATGTTGTTATATTAGATGATACACATGTTATGCATTTGAAATATTTTAAGGAATTAGAGATAGGGGAACGGAGAAAGGGAAAGAGGATCACTTTAGAAAATCGAGGTAATTAACTAATTAGGAGAGAGAGAAAGAGATCACTTTAGGGCAATTTCTAAGAAAGATAATTTCAAATTTAGGGAAATGACTAACTAAAATGAAAGAAAGAGAGAGAGGTAACACATTCAAAAAATTAAGAGCAATTAGCTTAGTTTAGGAAAGTGCAATCAGCTTAGAAAAAGGCTTAAAAAATTGCAGGTGCATTTAAGCTAATTATATTTTCTTAAGTAAATATTTTTAGAAAGATTACTTGAGGGAGAGAGAAAAAGACCACTTACAAAAGATCACTTGAGAGAGAAAAAGAGAGCACTAATACTTTGTTTGGATTGAACGAAATGGAAGAAAAATTAAAGCATGAATTATCTTTAAGTTGAATAACAAGTGAGAAAGGAAGAGAATTGGAGAGGAGATGAATGGAGAAATTAAATTGTAAAAATTGCTCTCTCTAACAATTGAGAGATTTGGAAGGAAAACTCATCATCACCCCTTCCCCCCGCCTTCCTTTCTCTTACAGGTTATAAAAAATCGGGTCAGGCCGGGCCTTAAGATCATATCTTGTGCCCAATCCCGCCCGAAAACAGCGGGCTTGTCGGGCCAAAACGGGCATTTCCGGGCCGGTTCAGGTTTTTAACTTAAAAACGTTTTTAGGCTTGTCCAAACTCGCCCCATTTTTTGGTCGGGCTAGCGGGCCGGGCCGATGTTGATCACCTCTACCTTTTCTTCTCTTCCCTTCACCTTCCTCCCTTTCTTTTCTTTCTCATTTCTTTATCCAAACACAACATTGGGAGAGATCATTTGAGAGAGAAAGTAAGAAATATAACTTAACAAAAAGAGAGACACCACTTAAGAATGTCAGAAAAATTAGCTTAGGAAAAAAAGTTACTATATGCTAGAGAGAGATAGAGAAAGAGAGATTGAGAGACCATTTAAGAAAATTAGGGCAATTAATTTAGGAAAATACAATTAGCTTAGAAAAAAGGTTTACTATAATGTTACAGAGAGAGACCACTAAAAATCGAAAGATTACTTAAGAAATCAGGGAAACTAACTTAAGAAACTTAGGGCAATTAGCTTAGGAGAGACATAGAGATAGAGCACTTAAGAAAACCAGGGCAGTTAGCTTAGGAGAGACATAGCACTAAAGAAAGATAACTTTACAAAAATTATGTCTATTACCTTGGGAGGAAAGGGGGGGGGGGGGAGGGGTTAAGAAATATCGCTTAAGAAAATCCGGGCAATTAGCTTAAGAGAAATAGAGAGACCACTTAAGTAAGTTAAGGAAATTAGCACAGGAAAACAAAATAAGCATACAAAAAACGCTTACTAAAACGCGAGAGAAAGAGATAGACCACATAAGAAAGATTAATTGACAAAATCATGGCAATTAGCTTAAGAGAGAAAAAGAGAGAGCACTTAAGATATATCGGGTCGATTGGCTTTAAAGAGAGACCAATTAAGAATATCACATAAAAAATATATAATTCAAGGCAATTAGCTTAGAAGAAAGACAGAGAGACCACTTAAGAAAATCAGGGCAATTAGTTTAGGAAAACACTATTAGCTTAGGAAGAGCTTATCTAAATGAGAGAGAGAGAGAGAGAGAGAGAGAGAGAGAGAGAGATCACAACAAATAGCTTAGGAAAAGGCTTACTACAAAATGCTCGGCCACTTAAGCGAATTTCTTATTAAAGATCACTTGAGAGAAAGAGAGATCACGTACGAAAGATCACTAGAGAGAGAGAGAGAGAGAGAGAGAGAGAGAGAGAGAGAGAGAGAGAGAGAGAGAGAGAGAGAGAGAAAGAGACCGCTTAACAAAAATCATTTGAGAGAGACCACTTAAAAAACATCGCTTAACAAAATGAGATGTACCACTTAAATAAGATCACTTCAGAAAATCTGATAAATAGCTTTGGAAAAAGAGTTACTAAATGCTAAAGAGAGAAATAGAGAGATCACTTAATAAAGAACACTTAAGAAGAAAGAAAGATCACTCAAGAAAGACCACTAAAGAAGAAAGACCACTTAAGATAAAAGAAAGATAATAAAAAAGATAGATCACTCAAGAAAGATCAATTATGAAGAAAGATCACTTAAGAATGAAGAAAGGTCACTTAACAAAAGAAAGATCACTTACGAAATAGAGAAACCACTTAGGAAAGATCACTTATGAAAATCAAGGCAATTAGCTTAAGAGAGAAAATCAAGGTAATTTTCGTAGGATAAGGATATAGTGAGAGAGAAAGAGATTGATGTTGAAGGTCTAACAATGGAGGATTTGAGGTTTAACAATGGTGATAATTAGATGTTTTGACGCTGTTTGCAATTTTGCATGCTTGAGAGTTGAGACGAAATGAGGAAAAATAAGATAGTTGCAATTGGGGTGATTTTGGGGGTTTGTTTGCTTCTGATTAACTTGGTTTGGTTTGGTTCCTATGCAGAGGTATTTGTTTGAGAGGTAGTACTTTGTATTAGATGACATTATATTACCTATTGTACGATCTTGCTTTGTACATATGTATTATTCTGGACTACATATTTCGGATTCCCTACCTGACAAATCGAGCCTTAAATTATTATTATATTACTATATATTGTAATACAGTTACCACTAATGAATATATTATTCTATATTGTAATACAAGTATTGTTACATTGCCTTTATTAATGTGTTTTTTGGTGATTGAATGTTCATAATAATGGTTTGAGTTGTGTTTTTATGTGTGATTGTGCTTTTGTGAGTTTAGATTGAGTGATTACAATTGTGTTGCAGTGTAGAAATTTCTGACAACATTTAGTAGTTTCATTTGAGTTGGCGAATTGTCTTTATAAAATTTCAAATTGTTGTAATAATGGGAAAACCAACAAATAAATAGTTGGATTTATATTGTCTTAATTCAGTTCTTTTTTGGGATTATAGGTTCACTGATAGCATTGTGGTGTTGTTGTTAGAACTTTGTTTGTTAGAAGACATGTTAAGGTAATTCCTATGACTTCTTCTATGTACTGGGTGCTGTTAGTAATTACCATGCTTTTACGGTGCTGATTTCCTGCTAATTAGAGTTTATGATGCCTTGTTATATACAAGTATCTTGATTTTTAGCTTAAGAAAATAAAGAGACTACTTAAGAAAGATTAGTTTAAAAAATTAAGAAAATTAGTGTAGGGCAGACGTACCCTTTAAAGTAGTCCGTTCCAACCAATCCAAACAATTAGTAAACTTAGCCACCACAATAGGTGCTTGAAATATCGCCTCCTCCTATCCACACCTTCTGGTGCATTCTTTAACACTACATCTGACTAACCTTATTATAATTGTCCAACACCTGACTAAAAAGGAAAATTATAATTATAAACATTGTAAGATAATTATAATTATAATTATAATTGGTGCATTCTTAAGAAAAGGATCAGGGTATTTAGTGTGCATTTAAGAAAATTAGGGAAATTAATTTAGGAAAATACAATTAGCTTAAAAAAAAAAGGTTTACTATAATGTTATAGAGAAAGACCACTTAAGATCGAAAGATTATTTAAGAAACCAGAGCAACTAACTTAAGAAACTTAGGGCAATTAGCTTAGGAGAGACGTAGAGATAGAGCAATTAAGAAAACCAGGGCAGTTAGCTTAGGAGAGAGATAGCACTAAAGAAAGATAACTTTAAAAAAACTATGTCTATCACCTTGATAGGAAGGGGAAGGGGAGAACACTTAAGAAATATCGCTTAAGAAAATCAGGGCAATTAGCTTAAAAGAAAGAGAGAGACCACTTAAGTAAGTTAAAGAAATTAGCACAGGAAAACAAAATAAGCATACAAAAAACGCTTACTAAAACGCGAGAGAAAGAGAGAGACCACATAAGAAAGATTAATTGAGAAAATCATGGCAATTAGCTTAAGAGAGAAAAATAGAGAGCACTTAAGAAATATCGGGCCGATTGGCTTTAAAGAAAGACCAATTAAGAAATATCACATAAAAAATATAAAATTCAAGACAATTAGCTTAGAAGAAATACAGAAAGACCACTTAAGAAAACCAAGGCAATTAGTTTAGGAAAACACTATTAGCTTAGGAAGAGACTTATTTAAATGAGAGAGAGAGAGAGCGATCAGAACAAATAGCTTAGGAAAAGGCTTACTAAAATGCTAGACCAATTAAGCAAATCTCTTATTAAAGATCACTTGAGAGAAAGAGAGACCACCTACGAAAGATCACTAGAGAGAGAGAGAGAGAGAGAGAGAGAGAGAGAGAGAGAGAAAGAGAAAGAGAGACCGCTTAACAAAAATCGTTTGAGAGAGACCACTTAAAAAACATCGCTTAACAAAATGAGATGTACCACTTTAAAAAGATCACCTCAGAAAATCTGATAAATAGCTTAGGAAAAAGAGTTACTAAATGCGAAAGAGAGAATTAGAGAGATCACTTAATAAAGAACACTCAAGAAGAAAGAAAGATCACTCAAGAAAGACCACTAAAGAAGAAAGACCACTCAAGATGAAAGAAAGATAATAAAAAGATAGATCACTCAAGAAAGATCAATTATGAAGAAAGATCACTTAAGAATAAAGAAAGGTCACTTAACAAAAGAAAGATCACTTACGAAACAGAGAAACCACTTTAGAAAGATCACTTATGAAAATCAAGGCAATTATCTTAGGAGAGAAAATCGAGATAATTTTCGTAGGATAAGGATATAGTGAGAGAGAAAGAAACCCCTTAAGAAAAATCACTTAAAAAGATAGATCGCTTAAGAAATTAAAATCAAGAGACTACTTAAGAAAGATCAGTTTAAAAAATCAAAGCAATTAGCGTAGGGCAGACGTATTCTTTAAAGTAGTTCGTTCCAACCAATCCAAACAATTAGTAAACTTAGTCACCACAACAGGTGCTTGAAATATTGTCTCCTCCAATCCACACCTTCTGGTGCATTCTTTAACACTACATCTACTATTTCTTCTTCCATGGTTGCCTCTACCTTCAACCTCTAAACCCCATATTTCATTACCTCCATCAAATGATTGTACACCTCACAAAAAAATATGATAATTTGCAACTATAGAAGCTATTACTGAATTTTCCTTATGTATACCTTCACAGCTATATATTTTTATAATTAGAGTCAATATGAACTGCCTTCAGGAGTTCCAATTTGTTGTACATATATGTTATCTATGCAACATATAATAATTGAAAAATTTTAAGGGTACCCCAATGGCCTAATATGAAACCACCGGGCCTTATTATTAGATAAGGTGGTCATTATTTGTTAACATCAATGGCCTAATATGAAACCACCGGGTACCCCAATGGCCTAACATCAATGGCCATTGGGATAACATCAATGGCCATTGGGATATCAGATTTAACATCAATGGTCATTATTTGTTATCAGAGAATAAGAAAAAGAGTTTGAGCCAATAAAGGAACGAATAAGTAAGAAAGGAGCAATTGCAACTTATCATTTTTAAAGCCAAGAATAGCCTATTAATCAGATAAATAATCCATATGACCCTTTAAAATTAGAGTTTGGATATGATGCAATCAAATTTAGTATTCCCTAATCTGCTCCATTTGTTTAATAAACTTCATTCAAAGATTTTGGTAAACATTCTAATAAATGAATGCAAATATACAATATGATTTCAATGTACTTATTCGAAACAACTTCAAATATATTAGTAGAATTATATATTTCTTAAATTTTACACATTTTTTTTTTACCATAAGATCATTGTTTTTCAATTAAGTTTATTTCTTTACCAGATTTATTAGTAATGTTTTACAGCAATAGCCTTATGTACATATCCAATTCTGTGCCATATAACATCACTAAAAAATAAACTGATATCCAAATTTGATATTTACATTGTTTTCTTAATTTAAAGTCATTTCATATTTTAAGTCAACTAAAAATGCTCACTAAAACAATGATCTTACTTTTCAATTAAATTATAAAAGACAACTTAATAACCTACTGCTGTTATTTTTTTCTTCAGCTTCATCGGTAGTTTACAGTGATCTATTAGTAGTTACTCGGCTCTATCATGAGACCTTTAAATATATGAATACCCTATACCTTAGAAGAAGAGTTTCAAGATCAACTAATGTAAAGTACAAAGTTTGTGTACAAGAATATTATAATATAATATAATTAATTTACAAATAATTACTTTTTAAATTAACTACATGATCTCCTCCATACTTTAGAGATACCATTTTACCCCTCTCCCATTAACTATTTCAGTTTTCTAAAAAAACATTGCAAATTGGACAACTAATAGCTTAATAACAAACAAGTACAGTCAATCAAACTACCTAAAAGGCAATTTACAACATAGATAGAAAAAAATAATAACATACAAAGAATACAACTTGAGAACATAAGTAAACCGAAATTAAAACACAAATGAAAAAATTAAGAACATAGATAAAAGAATATCTAGAACATAAAATAAAAAATTGAAAAATAAAAAACATAGGAATACTTTATTACATTGGAAAAACAATTTTACAACATAACTAGACAAAATTTAACATATAAGAAAAATAAAAATAAAATAAAAAATTGATTGCCTTTAATACATTAAATTCTAACAACATAAACACACTAATAAGATTAATTAACATGTAACAAAATCACGTATACATTATTTTCTAACAAAAAACAAACGGTAATGAGGTACAACACACAAAGATAAAGGTTTCATAACTTTACGTTGATATTATTTATTTGAATAGTAATTCAAACATAATTTAAATTACATCTATCCCATATATTAACTTTGAATGCAACAATCTTCTCTTAGATTACATTTAACACTTAAAATTTTAACGACATGCACACAATTTGCAAACATAATTACCGTGTAACGGAAACACCGAATACAGTACTCAACAACAATAATCAAGTATAGATATAATTCCTGTCTTTTCAAATAGCATAATGACATTTGACATCACTTTTCAGTATCATATATTTGCATTAAATTTAACATTTAACACTTAAAATTTTAACGACGTGCATACAATGTGCAAACATAATTAATTATATTATATTAAAAGTAATATACTAACTTTGAATGCATAATTAATTATATTATCATTAAAAGTAGTTATTTATAAATTAATTATATTATATTATATTATAATATCATTAGACCTTTAAGTATATGAATACCCCATTTACGAACTTTGAATGCAATAATCTTCTCTTAGATTATATGTAACACTTGAAATTTTAACGACATGCACACAATACGCAAACATAATTACCATGTAACAGAAACATCGAATACAATATTCACTAATAATAATCGCCGCCATTGGAGTGGTGCGCGCGAAGCGCGTGACGCCACAACTAGTAACAAAACAAAATTCCAATTCTTTCGTACTCTTCTTATTTTCTCTGCTATGGAACGTTATGCGCTTGCTTATGAACAACGTAGACGAGTTCTTAGAGGCATCTAGCATAGGAATTGACAATGTATGTAACATAGTCATGTGGCCGTGTAGAAGTGTAGAGTGTTATGTTCCACCATGTAAAAGTGTAAAGGGATTATATTAAATTTTACACGTGTCTATTTTACGTGCTCTAGTCTAAGGAACTAGACTAGACTAAACAATCTAGATAATGGTTGGTATAAGTATAGATTAGTGTGATTTACTAAAATTCTTCACCCTAGTTATGAAAGATCAAAATTTGGAAGGAGAAGTAAAAAGAATAATGTCACCTATGACTATTTAAGTCCCAACTTTTCATTGTGATTGTGTGGATAACACTTAGACAATCATGCATATATTTACCTTTCTTAAGTTGAATGATACACTAATTTACCAAACTTGCAATTTTCTAATCCCCAAATTTCTAAATCGTTCCTTACTATGTGGGAATTACTTCTATTAAAGTATTGAGTATGGAAAAGGAAATTAGAAAAGATTGGTTAGTAGTCCTGAGAAATTAGCTAGCTAAAGATTTGTGGTAAACCTTAACAGATTGATAACTGAAGGTCTAAAGTAGTATGGCTGTATGAGTAATAAACTTTATAATAATGAGTAATAGATGGAATAATATTTGATCTTTACATGTATAAAGATCACAACAAACTAATTATGGATCCATCTAGTTGGCCTAGCAATGCTAGTTAGCTAATTTAGAAACTAGGCAAACAAAAGCGTATAAAATATATCCATAAGTAACTGAATATATTTGGGAATAATTTGTTTGAAATTATGACAGTACAATATTATGGATTAGAGCTAGTCCAAGAAGCTAAGGGAATAATTTGTTAAAATTATGACAGTACAATATTATGGATTAGAGCTAGTCCAAGAAGCTAAGGGAATAATTTGTTAAAATTATGACAGTACAATATTATGGATTAGAGCTAGTCCAAGAAGCTAAGGGAATAATTTGTTAAAATTATGACAGTACAATATTATGGATTAGAGCTAGTCCAAGAAGCTAAGGGAATAATTTGTTAAAATTATGACAGTACAATATTATGGATTAGAGCTAGTCCAAGAAGCTAAGGGAATAATTTGTTAAAATTATGACAGATACAGTACAATATTATGGATTAGAGCTAGTCCAAGAAGCTAAGGAATAATTTGTTTAAATTATGACAGTACAATATTATGGATTAGAGCTAGTCCAAAAGCTAAGGGAATAATTTGTTAAAATTATGACAGTACAATATTATGGATTAGAGCTAGTCCAAGAAGCTAAGGGAATTTTGTTAAAATTATGACAGTACAATATTATGGATTAGAGCTAGTCCAAGAAGCTAAGGGAATAATTTGTTAAAATTATGACAGTACAATATTATGGATTAGAGCTAGTCCAAGAAGCTAAGGGAATAATTTGTTAAAATTATGACAGTACAATATTATGGATTAGAGCTAGTCCAAGAAGCTAAGGGAATAATTTGTTAAAATTATGACAGTACAATAAAAAAAAAAAAAAAAAAAAAAAAATATATGGATTAGAGCTAGTCCAAGAAGCTAAGGGAATAATTTGTTAAAATTATGACAGTACAATATTATGGATTAGAGCTAGTCCAAGAAGCTAAGGGAATAATTTGTTAAAATTATGACAGTACAATATTATGGATTAGAGCTAGTCCAAGAAGCTAAGGGAATAATTTGTTAAAATTATGACAGTACAATATTATGGATTAGAGCTAGTCCAAGAAGCTAAGGGAATAATTTGTTAAAATTATGACAGTACAATATTATGGATTAGAGCTAGTCCAAGAAGCTAAGGGAATAATTTGTTAAAATTATGACAGTACAATATTATGGATTAGAGCTAGTCCAAGAAGCTAAGGGAATAATTTGTTAAAATTATGACAGTACAATATTATGGATTAGAGCTAGTCCAAGAAGCTAAGGGAATAATTTGTTAAAATTATGACAGTACAATATTATGGATTAGAGCTAGTCCAAGAAGCTAAGGGAATAATTTGTTAAATTATGACAGTACAATATTATGGATTAGAGCTAGTCCAAGAAGCTAAGGGAATAATTTGTTAAATTATGACAGTACAATATTATGGATTAGAGCTAGTCCAAGAAGCTAAGGAATAATTTGTTAAAATTATGACAGTACAATATTATGGATTAGAGCTAGTCCAAGAAGCTAAGGGAATAATTTGTTAAAATTATGACAGTACAATATTATGGATTAGAGCTAGTCCAAGAAGCTAAGGGAATAATTTGTTAAAATTATGACAGTACAATATTATGGATTAGAGCTAGTCCAAGAAGCTAAGGGAATAATTTGTTTAAATTATGACAGTACAATATTATGGATTAGAGCTAGTCCAAGAAGCTAAGGGAATAATTTGTTAAAATTATGACAGTACAATATTATGGATTAGAGCTAGTCCAAGAAGCTAAGGGAATAATTTGTTAAAATTATGACAGTACAATATTATGGATTAGAGCTAGTCCAAGAAGCTAAGGGAATAATTTGTTTAAAATTATGACAGTACAATATTATGGATTAGAGCTAGTCCAAGAAGCTAAGGGAATAATTTGTTTAAATTATGACAGTACAATATTATGGATTAGAGCTAGTCCAAGAAGCTAAGGGAATAATTTGTTTAAATTATGACAGTACAATATTATGGATTAGAGCTAGTCCAAGAAGCTAAGGGAATAATTTGTTTAAATTATGACAGTACAATATTATGGATTAGAGCTAGTCCAAGAAGCTAAGGGAATAATTTGTTTAAATTATGACAGTACAATATTATGGATTAGAGCTAGTCCAAGAAGCTAAGGGAATAATTTGTTTAAAATTATGACAGTACAATATTATGGATTAGAGCTAGTCCAAGAAGCTAAGGGAATAATTTGTTAAAATTATGACAGTACAATATTATGGATTAGAGCTAGTCCAAGAAGCTAAGGGAATAATTTGTTAAAATTATGACAGTACAATATTATGGATTAGAGCTAGTCCAAGAAGCTAAGGGAATAATTTGTTAAAATTATGACAGTACAATATTATGGATTAGAGCTAGTCCAAGAAGCTAAGGGAATAATTTGTTAAAATTATGAAAAAATTATGAAAATAAGAAAAAATAATTTGTTTAAATTATGACAGTACAATATTATGGATTAGAGCTAGTCCAGGAAGCTAAGGGAATAATTTGTTTAAATTTATGACAGTACGATGGATTAGAGCTAGTCCAAGAAGGGGAGCATATTGGTAGCGTAGATGTGGTTAAGGGATCCATATTCTTCTTTTGGTTGTCTACGCTAATTTTCTTTTGGTAGCTAGATGTATGACTAAGATTAAGAAAATAAACTAAATTGAACCTAAAGCGGATGGTGATGGTGGTAGTGACTACGGAGGCTGTTGAATCGGAATAGTCTTTCAGTGGTGATGGATGGGCAGTGATAATGGTGGTATTATGCTGAAAGTAGTGGAGTTGTGGTGGTGGTGATTGTGGTGCAGTTCATGTGGGGTGCAGTTCAAGGTTGAGTACCTTGAGTTAAATTTCGGTGACATGGCTGTTGCTAAGGCATTGCATATGGGGTTTTTAATCATATTGGCCTAAGAGACGGTAGCCCAAGTTCATTAGTAAGTCCATTTTTAATAATTAGAAGAAAAATGGAATATAAAATATCTTTAATCATAAAAGCAATACACAGTCTTTCAAAAAAATAAATAAAATTAAAAGAATACACAACATTTCATATAATTCCAAAGTTCCAATACCATACCCTAGTTTTTTTTTTTTTTTTTTTTTTTTTTTTTTGTGAAATAAAATACCAAGGTCTCTCCTAGTAATGTTTCATGTTTGTTTTTCTTTGTCTTTAAACTTTGGATGACAAGAACCAAGTCTAATATAATTAGTAATCTGTCTGGCTAATTAGATGTGACAAGTAAATTTTAAGTTGATAATTTAATTTTTTCTATGCTACATATCTTTGTCATAGGGAATTTAGTGTTGGGCATAACTTTGATTAGTTGTTGGATAATGTTAAGGGCATCCAATTATGTCTATAAATATATCATAGTACGATTTATTGATTTGGAGTGTCTTGTAGTATTATATTGTAAGAAAACAAAGACAGGATGAATTTTGAGTTAGGATTATCAGTAGTAGTAATCATATTGTCAATGTTAGGATTAGTAATATGGTGGTTGAATGAGATATGGCATATGAGGCCGGTGAAGTTAAGGTGTTCAACATTTAACACCAAAATACCACCTGGTCATTTGGGTCTTCCTTTATTTGGAGAGACCTTGTCATTTCTTTGGTTCTTCAACAAAGCTCGTCGTCCTGATGATTTTATCAACTCCAAGAAATCCATGTAATTCATCTTTATTCTATGTTTATATATGTACAATGTTATAAGAGTCTGCTACTTCAAAGTTACTACTCCCTCCGTTTTTAAATACTTGCTGCACTTTTCTATGCCAGAGTTTTAGGAGAAATTGGAGAAAGTAATAAAATATAGAGGGAGTAAGGTTAGTGGAAGGTAAATTGGAAGAGAGAGAATCTAAAGATAATGAAATATAATTTTATTGGGTCCTACTAGTTGAGAGAAATGAATTAAATATTGTAAAAACTTTCCAAATAAGGAAATGGAGCAAGCATTTAAAAACGGCCGAAAATGAAAAGTGGAGCAAGTATTTAAAAACGTAAGGAGTACTTATATAATTCATGTCGATGTTGGCGGTGCAGTGTTGTACTACCTCTGTCTTACACAGTTACGTACTTACATGTTTATATAAATGCCTTTAATCAAATGGTTACGATTTAATTTGTTTTCAGGTACGGGGATAATGTGGGAGTTTATATAATATACGATTTAATCTGTCTTCCGGATTCTCTTAACCGATTTCTACTCCAAGTCCAATGTTGTTTTGTTGAAACCCTTGAATTATGGTCCGAAAAGCCCAAAGTCACAGCTATTCGTCAAATGCAAAAGGTAAACTAATCTTTCTCAATTATACTTCCCCATCTCACAAAGGGATAGTTATCAATGAAGGATAAGGAAGGGAGAGAGTTAAGCGAGGAAGATGTGTTAAGTTACTGTTGTGAGCACTATCAACGTTGGTCATGCTTCCATTGCTGTTTTGGCAACATATGGTCTCTATTTTTTAGCCAAATCACCCCCATGTTCTTCACTAGCTTATGGTATAATTGCAATAATTTTGATACAGAGTACTTATTTGTGACTCCTTTTATTTCTATTTGAAATCTTTATACTATATATATGAATGCACACGATTGCTTATAAATATAAACTACAAGCATAATTAATCATGACATATTCATTGAACGTGTAAAGAAAACAAGGATATGACACAAGAGAAGAAAGGTGGGCACATAACATATGAAGATATAAAGAACGAAGCTCAAGTATACAAACAACTGAACAAGGTTATATCAACTTTCCCCTTTCTCACCAATGTTTATATGCTTTTAAAGTTGTATTACAAAAATAAATTTCACTTAAATACTTTATTTTCATTCAAAACACATTATAACATATATGATTGATTGCAGGTGATAGATGAAACAATTAGATTGGCAAATCTTACCAGCTTTGTTTTCTGGAAAGCTACTAATGATATTGAAATTAAAGGTATGGAATTAAGCAACATGCAACATTGAATTGTTTCTTTGTCCAATTCTTTCTTACAAGAATAATTTCAATTTTCTCTAGTACGTGTTCGTAGTAAAATTTGCGACCAAAAAATAAAAAAAAAACCGTTGTAATTAAAATAATTTTAATCTTAAAATTTTAATCATCTCAAAATAAGCTCACTGTTATAAAATAAAGAGAATAGGAGAGTGATTGGGGAGAGAATAAATCAGTATATTATTCTATTAAGTAGAGGATATATATATACATATATAATAGTTAGGGTTTTCTTAGGAAACACTAAACTCTAGACCTAGAATATTCCAAAGAGTACAAGAATATAATGGGTCCACCAATATTTCATAACACTCCCCTTTGGATGTCCATTATCGAAGGTCGTGTCTCGCTAAAACCTTAATAGGAAAAACCCTGTAGGATAAAAACCTAATTAAGGAAAAAGAGTACATCATTCTTCGTAATATGCTTACGATTTTGCATCATTAAAAACTTTACCAGGAAAACCCAATATGGGACAAAACCATGGTTAAGGGAAAAAGAGTGCAGCGCGTATTTTCTCCCCATGATGAATGTATAGCTTGAGATCTTCTAATGCTATGAATCCAATATAGTTGAGTATCTTCTCACATGACGCAGAATAATATCATTCCTTTATTTTCGATCCTCCCAAATCTTCAAATCTTCACGCGAACAAGTGAGTCTTCATATCACCATACCTATTATAATAATACATGTATTTGTCCACATTTCATTCGAATCGTTTAAAGTTGCCTTAATTATACTTATGCCTTCTTCTAGAGGTCGTAAATAATAGAAATCGATTATCATTAATTATTTGATCAAACATTCCTTAATATTATATGGCAACACATGATATTATTAATGTTGTTTTTCAATCTTGTATGAAATAATAATATAACACATGTAATTATATACATTGATCATGGTTCTTCTGGACCATAAGAAAACAGTCTCATGCATAAGTATCCCATTGATATTCTTTAGAAGTTTCATAAATGACATGATAATTCTCATGCAAATACAAATAGTAATTCTCGATCTCACTAACTCTCATATGTTCATCAAACTTCAGGTTAAGATGTCAATAATGTAGTCAAATAGACCAAAACTTTGATAATAATTACAATATTCAAAATATAAAATTTATAGGGTTGAATATATAAATACATCGTACATAAGTTCTTCAGAAACTCTTCTTACATGATTCATAACATGCTATTAAATCGATATCATAAATAATTTCATTACAACTATAAGCCCATTGGAATATCACAACTATAAGCCCATTGGAATATAAATATTTCTTTGTAATTTTCCATCAAACTTACAAATACGCCTTACTATACTTTGAATGAACATTCACATATAACACAATTATTGCATAGAAACTAGTGCATGCAATATGAGATATAGAAATCATGATAAGATGTTATGCAAAATATATACAATGAGTAACGCACCTAACAACTTCATATGCATGCAATAAGTTATCCATTAACCTATAACTCACACATGCACATGAACATAAGACTTAAAGTAATGCAAAACACTATACAATGTGGATTTAAAAATCCATATTCTATTGGACTTATGGTCCATGATAAACTTTTGATAATTATGATTATGTCGACATTAAAATGGACATATATTTTAGATCCCTTATTCACTAGTCCATTCTATCATGCATATGCGTATTATTTATCGGTTCCATCATATAATCATATAAATCCTCAAACTACAATTTTAATTTGCATGCTAGTTTGACAATGATATCTTAATACATTTTTCATTGGTACCATCATAATTTTTCTTACATCATAGGCCATCTCTTATAATAATTCAGATATCTATACCACTTTAGGGGTATTTCATACACTATGGTATTTATATACTATTACATTATTCAAAGTGTTAGCTGCACTATCTTGCCACATATCATATCTTTATTTTTGACATATCTTTATTTTGGAACTGATCATACAACCTACACTTCAGGTGTAGTGATTCAAGTATAATTGACAAGATTTTATCTCAATGTATACACATAATTTAATATGACCAAAATGTATCTTCAACGCTATGCAACATGAGTCATAACTGAATACAAATCAAATCATAAATGTGCAACATATTTTGATAGTATATAGACAAAAGTTGGCATATAACTTTTCAAACTACCATTATAGGGATCATCAATTTATTTATTTTTATTTTTCCAACTTTTGATAATTCTTCTCCCCCTAAGTTGGTAAAATATCTCATTTATAGGGGCGTCTAATTATATATTAACTTAGTATACGAATTTGCATTAAAATTCATTTCATTGGGAAGATCACAATCAAAATTTATCTCTAAGAAGATTTGTATTAAACAAGTTTTATTTCTTTTGGAGAACAATTTCAATGAAGAATCATTTCTTCATTAACTTTACATTGCATATGTATTTATTATTACATCTTTCATAATATGTTCTCTTCTGGAGATCAATGTCAATGGGACATGTGTTGTGCAGTTGTACGTTTTTCCTTCTTCTCCTATTTCTTATGTGTGACATATAATAACCCCAATTAAAAGAATAGGTATACTAGCGTAAATCACTTGCTTGTAATTCTACTAGGTGGTGATCTACTGGATATTTGAAGACTTAAATAGTGTATTTGGTGATCACCTAACACTTGACAGTAATATATATAAGTTATTCTGGTGAACTTCTGATCACCTATTACTCTTTCGTATATATAAAAAATAAAACCTATTAACTCTTAAAATTTTCATCAACACAAATTGTTATGGCTCAATCTCAATGTTATGTCTTGCCATTCAATTCATTTCATATATCTAACATTGAGAGAGTGCCAGCACATTATCAAATGAAACTTCAGGTTTTCATAACGTGTAATTATTAAACCCGGATGGCGTAATTTAATTATCACATCCAATCGTTTATCTAAATTTAATTTATCATCAGCTTTCCAACACTAGTGATCACTTTATTAAATTTACTTTATGCATGGCCATGAATATGATGTGATATTAGAATACCAAAATGATGGTGTTTAAATGAATTATAATTTTGTTTTTCATTTTTGCAGAGAAAGGTCTGGAAATGGTTCTTCCAGAGAAGACTCTGGTTAAGTCAGCCGCTGAGATCAGAAAGGAACAATTAGAGAAAAAGAAGGACCAACTGGCGGCCAAAGACGATGGGGTAAGCACCGGCTGATCTCTGTACCGTCTGTATGATTTGTAGCTCATGATTGTACTAACTGGCTGATTTGCATTCTTTTGCAGACGGGAAGCAAGAACGTCCCTCGGTCTCTAAGGTAGATGCTAAAGAGGCCGGGAGAGGAGCCCGCCCAACCTTCTTCCCAAAGGCGGAGGGTCGCGTCTGAACCTGCCCCTGCCTCTGCCGGAAGATAGCCGGCTCCTGAGAGGCCTACTTCAGCAGGCAAGAGTCTGTGAGATCTGGGCCTAGGCTCAGGGCCGGCTGAGGCCAGAGCTGGGGAGCCTGAGGTTCCCTCTAGCGGGGTGCTTACTGTTGCATCCGGCTCTAATGCGGCTGGGGGTGGTGTCACCCCTCAGCCTGAAAACCAAGGTACTCCTCTCACCTTTGACCCCCCTGGCCGCTTGGGCCTGTTCGAGTCAAGTCCCAAGCTACCCAGTTAGGGGATTCTTCATGCAGCCGGCAAAATATAAGCGTTGCATATGCTCAGTACTTAACATATAAATCTCATGATGCAAATGCCTCTTCTCGTTGGCCAGATCTGCAAAACTACGCCAAGAGAATGCTGAGGACTTTCACCCGATCCGAAAAGGAGGCGGTACCGGGTATCAACCAGGTCAACATTGACCGCATTAACTCACTTCTGGCTGAGGTAATTTATTGGCTGGGGAGCTTTTGTGCAATTTTGTTCATTGTCGGTTGTAATATAACTAAGAAGCTAACTTCTTTCCGGCTGACTTTGCAGGTGATGTTGAAGGTTGATGGAATGAAGGTCCCCTTGCGGAAAAAACAAAAGGAGGTAAGGGATTCCCTGAGACGGGTAGCCGAACTAATAGATGTTTCGCAATATAAATCCCTTATGCTTGAAATCCAAACTAAATGTCGGGAGATGAAACAGGAGGAGTTGATCAAGGAGCTCACGGCTGCTGCTGATAGAGCCAACAAAAAGGCAGCCGATCGTGAACTCGAAGTCAACAAACTCAAGGCTGACGTCAAAGCCTTGGGGGAGGCTGACAAGGAGAACAACGAGCTGAAGGCTGAGGTCACCCGGCTGAAGAATGAGCTGGCCCAGACTCAGATGGAGCACAAGGACCAGTTGGCGGCTGAGCAGGACCAGCTGGTTACTGAGAACGAGCGCGACTGCGAAGAGCGCATGAAGATGGCATGGTCTATGATCCATCCGGACACCGACTATGCCTTCTTCGACTTGAGGTACAAATACGCTACTGAAGTATTTGACGCTCAGGTTCTCGGGACAGAGAAGCCGACGCCCTTTGAAGAATGGGCCGACATCGAGGAGGAGGAGCACGCGGAAGAGATAGTGCCGGGTGAGGCTGGAGAAGCCCAAACCCAGAAAACTCAAGAAGCCCCTCCTGCCGGTCAGGGCCAGCCGTCACAACAGCAATAGCAGCAACAACAATAGCTTAACATTTTTTATTCCTGCCTTCATCCGGCCTGCGTGCCGCGTACTTTCTGTATCTTCTGCCGGAAAAGGGTCCGACTGACATTTTAATTATATATATATGCCGACTGGGTCGGTTTTGCTTTGATACTATTTGCTTCAATTCTTTGCAATTTTTTCCTTGATTGCCTTGAATGACGTATATTTTTTTTCTGTTGGGATTTGAATTGATACATGCGGTATGCCGGTTTGAATTGATACATGCGGTATGCCGGATGCATTGGCTCTTCCTGCCCCTGGACGGTTGTTTGCTTATAGTTAATCCAACTCTAAGCAGGCAGCCGTCCATACAAGCATCTGGACTAATAAATAGGCGGTGCTTGACCGTTTTTAAACAGAATTATTCTTAAGTTGGATTTGCTGGCGGTGCCAGCTAAACCCAACCTAGATTACTCGTTTAACCGGCTGCGGATTACCCTTTGGGTATCCGGCAGTGCCGTTGATTGGTATACAGACGGCCTGTGGCCGGACGTATGTATTTTAACCAATTGCGGATTAAATGACAAGGTTTTGACCTTTGTTCATGGAATTTGTAGCCGGTTGTAGTGCTTTTTGGCAAAAGCCGGCTACAGACCAAGATTTAATTCACCGTCTGTATTGCTTTGAGGCAATGACTGGTTGTATCTTGGTTTCGATAGATCATTCGAACGACCATGAGTTATCTTTAACCTAACCGGTTAAAACCATTTGAGTTATGACCTGCAGAACAATGTACCACCCGGAAGGGAGATGTTCTCTTCGACGAATTCACCCAAATGGGCGTCGCCGGATGCCTGCTCATGTCGGAACAAGCGGTTTATAATGTGTTGGCATTGGCCTTATGAATAGCTAAGATAATTAGCCTTCTACTCAATTAGAGAAAATGGTTGCCCGGTTGTGCATTGCACAGATGGGACTTGGTAGTTGCCCGGTTGTGCATTGCACAGATGGGACTTTATACAAAAGATAATAAAAATAAAGTACTCTTTCATTAATATACTATATTTACAAAAAATTTACAAGTCCTTAGAAGTAGTACTTTTTCAAGTTATCTACATTCCAGGTTCTGGCTAGCTGCCTGCCGTCTGGAGTTTCCAGGCAGTAGGTGTCGCCTCTAACTTCTTCAAAAATCCGGTAGGGACCCTCTTAATTAGGGGTTAGCTTCCCTTGCTCATTTGCCCTATCGGTTGCCTCCATTTTTTGTAACACAAAGTCTCCCACTTTGAGGGGCCGTTTGTGTACTCTTTTGTTATAGGCTCTCGTCATTCTCAGACGGTATATCTCATGACGCAAGGTGGCATTGCCCCTGCGCTCTGGGAGTGAATCCAATGCTAGACGCATGGCCTCCCAATTTGCCTCTTCATCATAGAGCATGATTCGGAGTGTTGGCTCATAAAGTTCAATTAGCAGGACGACTTCAGTGCCGTATGTCATGAGAAATGGGGTTTCACCGGTTGCCCCTTTTTCAGTTGTTCTGATGGCCCATAGGACATGAGGCAACTCATGCGCCCATAGATTGCCATCCTTTTCAATTTTCTTCTTAATGTCGTCTGAGATGAGCTTGTTGAAGGCTTTAACTTGGTCGTTTGCTTGGGGGCGGCCAACTGATGCAAAGCAATGTGAGATCCCTTGATCTCCCAACCAGCTCTTGAGGGTAGGCGTTTCAAACTGAGGGCCATTGTCAAAGACCATAGACATAGGAACCCCAAACCGGGTGATGATGTTCCTCCAGATGAAGGAGATGACATCCTTTGTCTTAATGCCCTTGACCGCCTCTGCCTCAACCCATTTGGTGAAGTAATCTACAGCAACCAGGATGTACCTTCGCCCGCCTGTGGCAGGTGTATATGGACTTAAGATGTCCATGCCCCATTTTGCAAATGGAACTGGGTCGTAGATAGCCGTCAAGTCTGTGGCCGGACGGTGTATGAGCCGGCCAAATCTTTGGCACTTGTCACACTTTTTCACCATTTCCATGGCGTCTGCCTCAAGAGTGGGCTAAAAGTAGCCCTGCCGTATGACCCTTTTTGCTAGAGTTCTGCCGCCTATATGTGATGCACAAAAACCCGAGTGCAGATCCTCTAGAACCTCTCTTCCCCTTTAAGGTGTAACACACTTCAGCAACGGCTGGAGGTAACCCTCTTTGAAGAGCTCCCCCTTGTAGGTTTCAAAACTTGAGGCTCGTTTTTTCAACGCAGCCGCTTCTGAAGGGGCATCCGGCAAAGTGTCGTCTGCCAGATAATCCCAGTTGGCATCCATCCAGGTAGAGCTTCGGTCAAGAACTCCAATGGGATCATGCTCAATGCTTCTTTTTTCCATGACTTCCCAAAATACTGACCTAGGTGCATCACAAGTGGCGGATGATGCCAATTTGGACAGTGCATTCGCTTGATTGTTTTCTGACCTGGGCACCTGACTTAGATGAAATTCGTCAAGTGTGCCGGCCTCAACTTTGATCGCCTGCGGATACTTGATCATCGCCGGATGGGTGGCCTCATAGTCACCATGGCATTGGCTAACGATCAACTGAGAATCTGAGTAGGCGTCAACTTTTCTTGCCCCTGCCGCCTTACACATGCGGATATCGGCTAGCAGGGCCTCGTACTCTGCCTCATTATTTGAGGCTTGGAACTTGAACCGTATTGCGTATTTATATTTCTCCCATTCCGGAGACTTTCAAATTACGCCTGCAACACAGCCGTTCATAGTAGAGCTCCCGTCTACATATAACCTTCAAACCTGATCAACATTTTCCGGCTGAGCCGGCCTTGTCATTTCAACAATGAAGTCGGCGAACACCTAACCCTTCAATGCCTTTCTAGGTTCGAAGGAAATTTCCAGACTTTGCATTTCAATACCCCACTTGAGCATTCTACCGCATGACTCCAAGGTTTTCATTGGCCGCTTGAGGAGTTGATCTGTGTAGACCACCACCGGATGTGCTAAGAAGTATGGCTTCAACTTCTTGACCGCCATGAACAGAGCGAGGCTAAATTTTTCAACTAAGGGATACTGTAGCTCAGCATTTCAAAGAACATGGCTAATGAAATAGACCGGGAGCTGAATGCCATCTCTCTCAGCTAGGAGAACGACTCTGAGGGCATGATCTGAGACGGCCAAATACATATAAAGAACCTCTCCTGCTAGAGGGCTGACCAGTCGTGGAAAAGAGTGGAGGTGCTCCTTCAATTTCTGGAATGCCGCCTGAGCATCCTTCCCCCATTCAAATCTAGTCTTCTTCTTGATTGCCTGGAAGAAGTAGAGGCACTTATCACCAGACCGGCTGAGGAATCTCCCCAATGTCGCCAGACAACCGGTAAGTTTTTGGACTTCTTTGACAATGCCGGGTGACTTTATGTCAATTACCGCCTGTACCTTTTCCGGATTGGCCTCTATTCCCCTTTGATCAATCAAGAATCCGAGAAACTTCCCAGACTCAACACCAAAGACGCACTTTTTGGGATTAAGCATGACCTTATGCCGCCTGAGGGTGGTGAAGGTTTCTCGGAGGTCAGCAAGGTGATCCGTCTGGAGCTTAGATTTGACTATCATGTCATCAATGTACGCCTCTACATTCCTCCCAATCTGACTAATGAAGACCGTATTAATCATCCGTTGGAAGGTAGCAGGCGCATTCTTCAGCCCAAACGGCATCACCGTATAATAGAACAACCCTTGATCAGTGACGAATGTCGTCTTTTCTTGATCTTTTTTCCACAAGGGTATCTGATGGAAGCCTGAGTAGGCGTCCATGAAGCTCATTAAGGCATGACCGGCTGTAGAGTGGACTAGACTGTCGATCTTTGGAAGTGGATAGCTCTCCTTCGGACATGCCTTGTTCAAATCTGTGTAATCAACACACATCCGCCAGGTCCCATTCGGCCTTTTGACAAGGACGACATTGGCTACCCAATCCGGATAGTAGCATTACCGAATGAACCCGGCATCCAGTAGCTTCTTGACCTCGGTGGTTGCCGCCTGAGATCTTTCCTCACTGTGGTTCCTTTTCTTTTGCCTAACCGGCTTCTTTTTTTGATCCACGGCAAGTTTGTGGATAGCAAGATCTGGGCTGACGCTTGACATCTCTTCCACTTCAAAGGCAAAGATGTCTTTGAATTCCTTCAGCAGTTGGTGCAAGCCTGCACCCAACTTTGCAAAAGCAACCGTCCCCACTTTTACGGTTCGTTCCGGACGGCTGTCATCTAGAACAATATCAATATTATCACCAGCCGGCTGGGGACGGAGATCCTTTGATCGTTCCCCGATCAGTGATTGCTATTGCTTTTTTTTTTTACGACCACCAGGTGGTCCGCATTTTTCTTTTTGCCGGCTGCTTTGGGAGCAGGCGCGGCTTCCTTGAAGTCATCAAGGTCAATGGGCTCCTCGCCTTGGCCGGCCGCGGCCACAATAGGCTTAACGTCTGAGAGGTTACACTCCCAGACTTCTTCTGATCCCCGTTCAGGGAACCCAATGACCCGTCATCCCTCTCAAATTTGATCAGCATGAGGGATGGGATGATGACTGCCTTAGACTCGTTGAGGGTTGGACGGCCCAGAATCAGATTGTAGGCGGTCAATTCCTCAACCACCAAGAACTTGACGACCATGTTTCGTCCTTCCCCCTTCTCTCCTAGCCGGATGGGTAGGTCAATCCTCCCCACCGGATGCACTACTCCTCCCCCAAATCTGACTAGGAGGTGAGAAGCCTTGTGCATGCTGCTAGGCTTGTACTTGAGCTTTGCCAAACACTGGTAGCTGATCAGGTTAGACGAGCTCCCGGTATCGATGAGGATCCGGCCCACTCATTGGTTGGCATTCTTGCATTCGATGACAATTGGGTCATCATGAGGCCGCCTGACCTTTCCCCGATCCTTCTCAGAGACGAGGACCTCAGGGAAAGTGTCTTTCGACGCCAGACCCTCATCCACTGAGTTGACCAGCTTCCGGATGTTGTCCTTGGTACCCCGGATGGTAGGACCCCCACCCGCGAAACCGCCTGCTATGGTGAAGATGTGCTCTTCATTAGTGTTAGAGCTCATAGCCGGCTTTTTGGGCGGTTGTCCATTGTTTGCTTTGGGGTTACCCTTGGACTTCAACATATAGGACTTTAAAGCCCCCTTATCAGCCAGACGGTCCAATAGCCACCTGAGGCTATAGCAACCATTGGTGTCATGGCCGACATCCTCATGAAACTGACAGTACTTGCTCTTGTCCCTGCTATTGATGGGACTCTTCATTGCTGCCGGTTTTTCTAGGGTTGACCAGTCTTTGATCTCCATGAGGATGGAGGAACAATCCTTGTTGAACTCGTACTTGGGGACGTACGACTCCAACTTTCTCTATTTCTTCTGGGATGACTGACCAGAACGATCCGCCGCCCAGACTTCTTTTCTTTTCTTGCTCTCTTCTTTTTTGGCCGGCTGAGCAGACCGACTCTCTTTCCTGTCGGACCTTTTAGGTTCCGACGAGTGCTTGATGGCATAGAGCTCCGTCGCCTGTATATAGGCTTCGACTTCCATTAACGCCTCTTGGAGGGTAGCAACCCTCTTGCGGACCAGGTCGAACTTAAAGTTCGACCTGTCCTTCAGACCCTTGAATAAGTCTGTATAGGTAACTTCGTCAGACAGCCCCTGAATCTGAATTCTCATCAAATTGAACCGTCTGACATAGGACCGTAGTCCCTCCTTGTCTCCCTACTGAATAGTGATAGGCGTGTTGCGTACCTAACAAAAATATCCTAACGAGACCAGTACTATGTATACGGGCAAGTAAGGATCGAATCCCAAGAGACTAAGGTTCACCGAATTAATTAGACTCAAATAATCACTAAGAAAGAAACAATCAATGGTGAAATATTCTAAGAACTAATATATAAAGAACTCAATAAATCTAAAGAATGTGATAAATCAATGAACTAAAACATCCAAGATCAAGTATCACCACAATTACGATCGATGCAATTATCTATCTACCCCTAGCATACAAATCCAATTAACATGGGGAAAAGTAAATCCTAATCAATACCAAGGACCTCTCTCGAGTATCAATGGCTTCTCTAACCACAATCAAACCTATTCTCATGAAATCATGCAAATTAGAGACATTAAACACTTTACTTCACTTCCCAATCATCAATTCAACTACTCTCGTGATGAATTTCAAACCCTAAATTGATCTACTCAAATCCGTTAAAACCCAACTCTCGTTGTGATTAGAACTATGGAATAATAACAATACTAATTATTTCTAATCTAGTACTGGCATAATCACAATGAACTTAGCATAAAAAATCGCAATTGTCATTAGAGAATTTAAAGAATCAATTCATGCATCAATCACAGTTGGGCTACCCTAGATCTTGGAATATAAAAACTACTCACACATATTAGCAAACCCTAAAACAATAATCAATGGAGAAAACATAATTAAAAACAATAATAATTGAAAGAGAAGAGAAATAGATGAATACCAATGATGCTTTAATTGAAAAAACTCAAATTGTTGATGAACAATAATCAAATCTAATGGAAGAATTAAATTGCATAAAAGAGAGTAAACTAGGGTTCTAGAGAGAAAATAATACTTAAGGAAAATAACCAGTGTTTTCTAATTGTGATTACAAAGGGTATTTATACCCCCAAAAAGATAGAATTGCAAAAATAAGCAAATCGGCTTCCGCAAAGCAGTGCCCGATCCAACCGGGCAAGGGGTGCCCGATCGGGCGGCTAGGATACGGTGCCTTTTCTGCGTTATTATACTTCCTCCTTGTGCCCGGTTCCACCAGGCATACCACGCCCGATCGGGCGCGCAAGGCGGCCTCCAAATTAATTGCTTGTGATGCTGAAATTGTAACTCTTCAGTGCCCGGTCCAACCGGGCGAGTCATGCCCAACCGGGCACGTAGAACCTACAGCACATACTCCGTATTTAGCTCATCCTTCTTTTCCCTGTCTGACCGGGCAAGCAAGGGTCAACAGGGCATGGGGGAAATCTTCATCTTCATGCACTAACCTCTTCTATAAACATCCAAAACATGTTTGATTCATCCGAGAAAGTCCGTATTCCTATGAAACTCACAAAAATAGATCGAACATACTAGAGAAGAGATTGTTAGCTAGAAATGGCTCCAAAGAGCCCAAAAACATGCAAATATACATTGTAAAACCGGGATAAATCATGGTATAAAACTCATACATCAAATAGCCCCTAGGTCGAGACTTGTCTTTTTGGCAGGGATGTTTGTGGAGAAGTTGGATG
Organism: Chenopodium quinoa; assembly: GCF_001683475.1. NCBI lineage: Eukaryota > Viridiplantae > Streptophyta > Magnoliopsida > Caryophyllales > Amaranthaceae > Chenopodium > Chenopodium quinoa. Next base: position 1,671,591 of record NW_018743175.1, read on the forward strand.
CAAGCAGGTATGCAAGCGTCTTAAAATTGTTGATGCACCCAGCAGGAAAATTGACAAACCATCGTTGGGCTATGCCCTTCAATGTTGCCGGGAAGCATCGGCACCAGGCGGCGTCTTCCAACCCCTGTAGGTACATGAGGTTGGTGTAAGCCATTAGGTGGTCTTCCGGGTTGGTGGTACCGTCGTAGGTACCGACCAACACATTCTTAACCTTGGCCGGCTGAACCGCCTCGGTTATCTCCTTAGAGAACGCCAACGGCTGTTCCCCAAGGTTTAGCAGTCGGAGCTGCCAGTCCATAGGTTGGACCAGCTGTGCCGCCGGACCCCGAAAGAGGGTCGGCTGCATGTACGGTGATCCATACGGCATGTATGGCTGTTGGGGTACATATGGAGCCGGATGGATAATTAGAGGGCCAGTACGTGCGGACATGCCGCGTGACTGACTCTCTCGGTTTGTCTTCGAATACTTCATTGAAGTATTGCGGAAACTGTCTAGGTAAGTCGACGTTGAGGCCGACTCAGACATTTGTTGACTTCTCTTCTCCTGGATGAACATCCGGGCATCAGAGTAAGTCTTTTTTAACCCATCCGGCTGAACTTGGTGGATAGCCTTCCTTTGCCCTGATTCAGGGAAACGGAGTCTGGAAAAATTGATTAGGGGCCCATCCGCCCCCTTTGGTTTGGGGTGAGGAGTAGGCACCCGGTCTTTAATGTGCTTCTTCCCGGAGAGAGAAGGCTTCTTGGCCGACTGACCCTTGTTGGAGCCAGTGGACTTCTTTATTATGTCTTTGATTTCCCCTTTGAAACTTGTCATGAATTTCATGAGCTCGTCTCTGGTGACAGGGGTTGTGCCCTCCGCTGCCTGGGGTTGCCCAGCAGGCTTGCCGGCGGGGTTACCGGGACCAGCTTTGCCTCCGGCCCGTTCCCTTGTTTCTTTGGAACGGGTGCGCCTTGTTCGGAATGACCCGTCTGGGGCCACATAGGTGTCGACCTCATAGTCGTTACCACTATCCTGGTCCGTATGGACCTCAAGTTCGGCCGTAGGCCACTTGCCCTCATCAAGCGGTACAGAATCGAATGCCATCTCAGAAGTACTCTCCCCACCGACGGCGCCAAATGTTTCGAGGTGTTTGGAGTCCCTCGGGAGAATTACAATTCCGGGAATGCGCGCCGACTGTCTGTACCTGCAAAACCACGAAACTCCGGTTGGGTGGAGTTCCGCCTCCGACGATCAAGTTAGAACGTCTCCAGATATATAAAAAGTGCGGAAAGTAAATGGATTTTTCTCTCTGATTCAGAGAGAATTCTACAATCAATATTACTCGGTTTTTTGTGTTTGTATTTATGAATGTCTAATAAATGAGGATTTTCCTCTATTTATAGTAGAAGAGGATCAATTCCCCTATTAGGGTTACAGTGCCACGTGTCAGCATTCGATTGGATCCCATTGAGCCTCTCTAGGGCTGACACGTGTCAGCTTGCCATTAGGCTACGTGACATAGGTAATTTTACCCTAAACAATTATTAAATATTAATAATAATATTATTATTTTTTTATTAAATATTAATTATTATTTAGTTATTATTATTAAATATTAATAATAATTATTATATTTATTATTAAATATTAATTATTATTTAGTTATTATTATTAAATATTAATAGTAATAATTATTTTTTTTATTAAATATTAATTATTATGTATTTATTATTATTAAATATTAATAATAATCATTATTATTAAATACTAATTATTATTATTAATATTATTAATAATTATTATTTTTAATCAGAGCAGAGAGCAGAGCAACTCAAAAGAACAGGGCCTAAATAGACTCTTCTCCTTCTAGCTTGTTCGGATTGTCCATGCCGTATCACATTATCTTAAAATAAACATAAAAAGCTCAGGGAAAGATTGTACGTGCCGACTGCCGAGCCAAACAACCCTAATCTTGAAATGAGCTCGACTCGTTATTACCCCTTCCCATGCATAATTATAACTAGATGAAAGCCCATGGGATGCACGATTTTTTTCATACATAAATCTCAAGAAAAGATATTTTCCTATAGACTCTAAGTTTATATATATATAATTATTTGATTTATTTTACTATTTAATAATTTTAGACGAAAAAAACACATAATAATCTAATTAAAGTGTTATTGCCTATTACAAAAGTATAATTTTTTTTTAATGTAATTTATTATGCGACTTTATTTATTTTTGTTTTGTATTTTATTCGTTGTTGTTAGTTATATGACAACTGAATTTAATAATATGAATAAATTTTAAATATGATATCTTTCAAAAAAAAATTGTAAATATGATATTTTATCGATTACATATTAGGTTAAAATCTTTAATGTGAAAAGATATTTTTTATTTTTGGATAATTTAAATCCTAAATCATTATTAGTTGTTTTTAAAAAAAATATAAATATTAAAAACTAATAAAAACATGTATACTATTTATCTTCTATTTCAGTAGAATCACCTACTTCGTTCACACCCATATCTCTTACATCTAATAAAACTGGATAAATAAAACATGTTAGCAAAAAATAATTATATAAAATTAATCGTTATAGTCTTATAAAATAAATTAATATATTTACCAGGAAGTGAAAAATTGTTGTGAAATTGATCTAAAAATTGTAATTGTACAAAATCAAATCTATGCATTGGAGTTTTTTCATTGTCCCTAATCGCCTGAACAATAGTATTTTGGAATATTAAATCATCATTTTGTAGTCACTGACAATGAGTGCAATATTGCTTCTTATTTGTAACGAATGAAAAGTATTTAATTGAGTAAACTTTTCGTTCAATTAATTTTGGACGAATTGTACAAAGTTGGCTTTAATAGAGGTATGAACGTAATCAAAATTAAGTTAATTTGATGACTTGATTAATTAAGCTAATTAAATCACAAAAAATTTGTTCTAATCATAAAATTAATTAATATAAACTACAAAGGTTTATATAAAAATTTAATAAATGTAAACAATTTATAAAGATATAATACCTTCTCATCCAATAGGACTATCAGGCGAGAAACTCGTACTTTAACAATCATTTTTGCTTGAATCTAATTCTCTGATTAAATCAGATCTGCGTGTAAAAACGAAATTCAGTAAATAAAATATAAACATATAATCGTTAAGTATTCCAATTAAATACAATGTAAGCAATAATCACAAATATACATTTAAACATGGATTTTAAAAATTAAGCTAAGAATTACTCAGCCATTGATGACTAAAATTGACACAAAATTCGTTTGATTTAGTTTTGTATTGATACGAAATTTTATTGGTGTTGTAGGATGCATCAATTTATAATGGTATGCATCACAATTTTAATTTATTTATTATTAAGGAATAATTTTTATTTCTTATCATAAACACTATCAAGATTTATCTTAAATATATAAATCCTATATCTAAAGACTATTTTTGTAAAATAATTTTTAGTTTTTTAAATAATTTAAATCCTAATAAATCATTATTCGTTGTTTTAACTACATGGCAAAATTCTTAAATCTCATTCGTCACTTTTTCTTAGGTGCCAAGTGAATTTATTAATTCTAAAATAAAATACAAATCTAATTTTTAATTGGTCGAAATAATACCTTTACTTATGTGGCGCTCCGAATGCTCTCCAAAAATTCCTACTTTATATATATATATTTTTTTTCTTTTGACTTGCAATAATAAAATATGATGACATATTTATAATTAAAATTGTCAGGTGCATTTTGGTGCACACGCACTGCGTCAATTGGTATTCCATTTAGCAACATTAATAATATGTACGAAGTATGACAATTTCTCTTTGTTTACTACAATTTTCGTTTTAACTTTATATCTTTACATGACTTTAAGATTGAGTTAATTAGTGTCATAAAAATAAAAATAAAAATAAAGATTGAGTTAATTAGGATGTACTGAGCTTAAGTCATGTAAAGATACAGCTTAGTTGATTAAGATTGAGTTAATTGCAATGCTGAGCAAGATTAGTCCTGAGTCTTAATACTCCACATGACATCATCATGTTGGGTCTTCAGACAAGACTCTTTGTTTGATCCCATTTTTCTTGAGAAATCTTAGCTAAGTCTCAAGTTGACTCTTGAAAATTCAAGACTCAACTTAAGACTTTGAGTGTAGGCCCTATTTTTTTTTTTTTTTTTTACTTAGAGTAAAAAATAAAAATAAAAATAAAAAAAATATAATAATATATGGTATGAGAAGTCTTAAGTGAGTTTAGGGCTAAAGTGTTAAATATGAGTGAGTATTAAAAGAATCTTACATAATACAATGACATGATTTTTAATGGGACCTATCAAAAAGTGATGTCATTTTAAGTCTTAAGACTTTATGGCTAATCTTACCGGTCAAAAATATACTCATCACTACACTAACCACACACAATAATATCAATTTTTTTTTTCTTTGGGATATAGAATTAGAACGATCCTACAAATGATTGTCTTTAATTTGGATGTTAAAAAAGAGTGATGAATGATTAAATATTACTCTCTCAGATTTTAAATATTCTTTCAATTTTGATTGTGCACATTTATCAATACATTATTTTAACGTATAAATATCTATAGAGTATTTTATATTAGTAAAAAAATTATACTATATGTAGTAGTTGAATATTAATATACTACTCAATGAGACAAATTCAACATGATATGTTATATTTATATAGCGAGAATAATTTAGAAGATTATCTTACTTATGAACAGTGTCAAGATCTCAAATGGGAAAAACAAAAAGAATCGAGTAATATCTAGACAATAAATTAGATATTTATTTATTATTAATGCATACCAAACACTTTAAAGCTTTTACAATGATGATGGTACATATAGACATATCGTAGGACCCGTAATAGGCCACTCTAGAATATATCAGAGGACCAGGTTTTAATACCATGTTAGAAATTGATGGTATGTTGAAGCCCCTCGATCAATTTCAACTTCGAATATGATTGTGTTCTTTTAATACTTCTACGAAGTATTAGATATTGTAATTAAACTGCAGAAGTAAAATGGAATACGTAATACTGTAGTAGTATAACATACGTAAGAGACGAAATCACTAATGAAAAATGTGTCATTAATTGTTAATAGATTTTTTGAATTTTCTAAATCTCCTCCAGCAAAGTGCCTGGAGGCACTCGTTAAAATTTTCCAAATTATTAATATCACGACAACACTCACACATAAGAAAAATGTGATATGTGACAAAAACCTTGCAGCTTTGTAAGCAGTAAGGACCCCCCATCATTCAATCAATCAATGTAATTGGTTGAGAAACAAATTAAACCAACCAATAGAAACAATACACTATGCCCGGCCCTTATCTTAAGGTGTACGACTAAATAATACATATATAGAAGCGTAGCTTAAAAACTCACCACTTTTTTATAGCGCCAATCTCAGACCCATAATTATTCCTTATACAAACTTGTATTGTGACTACCTATCATACGTTAAAAACAAGTTAAATCAACCAATAGAAACAATACACTATGCCCGGCCCTACTATCTTAAGGTGTAGGATCAAATAATACATCTATATCGAAGCGTAGCTCAAATACTCACCACTTAATAACACCGTCAATCCCACAATTATCCCTTATACAAACTTGTATTGTGACTACCTATCATACGTTATCAAGTAAAGTTTGGCCTAATAGTAAGGATAATTAAGTCTTTCAATCTTGATATTGGGGTTCAATCTCTACAAGGGGCACTTTGAGGATAGAAATGTAATTTATCCTTCCCCCTACTCTTAAAGTGTCTAGGTCGCAAACTCAATTGGCCTGGATTGACTACTTGTAAGAGATTTTGATCCGATAAGAAGATTCATTCCACCAACTTAAAAAATAAATAAAAAATCATTCCTAAGATATTTAGCATGGTGCGAGAACCAAAGCACGTTAGTTTTGTGGACAATTTATTATCTACAGAGTACAACTTTTGTGGCATCAAATACATGCAACTTTTGTGGCATCTATATATATACACATTGGTTGTTATGTAATGTGTTATCTTAACATGCATGCTAAACTATACGTACTACTAGATCATCTTTCTTTTCTGTTGGTCTATATATAATATATAGTACGAATAAGATAATCAACAAAATAAAGAAACAAATAAAATACCATGATAATATGTATTGTATATGTAGTGTTATTATTATCCATGATAGGGTGGTTATCATGGTGGTGGAATGAGATATGGTACGTTAGACCACTCAAGGCAAGGTGCTCTGCATCCAATGCCATAATGCCTCTCGGTCATTTGGGTTTCCCTTTGTTAGGAGAGACCCTCTCGCTTCTATGGCACTTTAATATTGTTAGCCGCCCTGATGATTTTATCGCCTTTAAGAGACGCAAGTAAGTATCTCGATCTAATATAGGACTTTTATACTTGTATATGATCGATTCAATTCATGTGCATTTTAAATAATGATCAAAGCCAACCCTAGACGAGGTTTGACATAATTTAAGTACCTTATGTTTTGATTGATAATACAAATACATGAATAGTACTTGCAAATTGCAAATTTGACGGACAGGTATGGATATACTGAGGGAATTTATAGAACCCATTTGTATGGGTCTCCAAGCATCATAGCATGCTCGCCGTCTTTATGCAAATTTGTACTCGATTCAAGCGATAAATTTGCACAAGAATGGCCGACTACCCAAGTTTTAGGGACTAATTCTCTAATCACGCTTAATGAGGGCCAACGACATGGTATCATCAAGAGCGTTATTGTCAAATCTATCAATCAACCTGATTCTCTTTCGAGGATTGTGCTCCAAATTCAGCCTACCATTGTTGCTGCCCTTCAATTATGGTCTCAAATGCCTAAAATTAATGCATTTTATCAAGTGAAAAAGGTAAAAATTATATCTATCTTTTTACGCATGCATTTGTATGCAAATTACATACACTAATTAGTACAAGTAATAATAATCATATATTTGTATGACTAATAAATAGGTAACGCTTGATTACACTATGAGATATATCGCTCATCTTGAATTTGGTAGCTCTCATATAGATGCTATTGAGAAGCTATTCCAGGGCATAGTTTATGGCTTTCGAGCACAACCATGGAACCTTCCCGGAACAGCTTACCATCATGCCCTCAAGGTATATGCACGTCGCCCTCATTTTCAATTCGTTTAGACATCATCACATTATTCACATCATGCACGACATATGACATAATAATTTGAGAGGTATGTAGTATTGTAGTAACTAACATTCTTGCATTAATGTCTAGCTTAATTAGCTTCTTGGAATATATGGAATTATTGATTGCAAAATTACACAAAAACAAAGTTACTAAGTTTGGCTAATATATTGTGATCAATTTACTAATTAAGCATGCATATATGTATGTATTTGTTCTAGTGTCGAAAGAAGATTACAAAGAAGCTGAAGGAGGAGCTAGAGAAAAGGAAGCAGAAGAATAATGATAGTGTTTCGGGAGAGAGTACAACAAACGATCTAATGGATAGTTTAATGCAAATGAAGAATGAAGAACAAAGGCATTTAAGCGACGAAGAGGTGTTAGATAATGTCGTGAGCACTATTCTCGTTGGTCATATTTCCATTGCTTATGCTATTACATGGTCTCTGCAATTTTTAGCCAATAACCCTCATGTTCTACTCAAGCTTCGGGTAACTTCATTTCTTTACTCAATTTTTTAAAATATCTAGGCTTATGGTAAAAAAAAAAAAAAAAAAAAAAAAAACATAATACGTTACAGCTAGTCTTAAGGAGTAAAAAACAAAGTAGGTAGAAAGCCAAGTGATCATTTTTTTTTTTTTTTTTTTTTTTGTAACATATGATAATAATGCCAAGCTAAGTAACAAAGGAAAAAAAAACAAAAGATAGCTTATTAAGCTCATACAAGTATGGACTTTTTTAAATAAATAAAAATATTAATGTTACTTTTATTATACTAACATAACATCTGAAGGTAAACCATTTAATATAGCCCTAAATTGTTTTGGAATTTTCTGTGAAAGACTATTTTATGTTGTTCATTGGACTACTTAATAATTAAATTTAAATATATAGGAGGAGAACAAGGCTATGTTTAAAGAGAATAGCAACGAGAGCATCACATATGAAGATATTTCGAAGCTCAAGTACACAAATAAGGTATATCATCTTTCATAATATTTAAGTACTTAACTGTTCTTTCATAATGAGTAATAAGTAATAGTGTAGTACGTACGGAGTGAATTAAATTCGATATTTAAATAATTTAAAATGGATTAGCAAAACATAATTTTAATCTGCAAACAAGGTATATCATCTTTCATAATATTTAAGTATTCAACTGTTCTTTCATAATGAGTAATAAGTAATAGTGTAGTACGTACGAGTGAATTAAATTCGATATTTAAATAATTCAAAATGGATTAGCAAAACATAATTTTAATCAGTAAAAATTAATATTCCATAATATACGGTACTTATTTTTTGAAGTGAATAATTTATAAGCCTATTAATGTATACGTAAGTGTCCTACAAATAGAATACTCCTTGAAAAATGAAGTACAATTTTATTTTTCTTTTGACAACCTAAATGAGGTACAATGAAAACGAACACTCCCTATAAATGGCTAGCTTATTATTGCAGGTTGCGGAAGAAACAATTAGGACGGCAAACCTCTCTGCCTTTGTTTTCAGGAAAGCCACTGATGACATTGTTTTCAAAGGTTACAATTTATTCCCTAATTTATAAAATTATACGATTATATTTATATATTTATTTCATTTTAACAATATACTCATTTTGCAGGTTACTTAATACCAAAAGGTTGGAGTGTTCTTGTATGGCTAAGGAACCTTCACAATGATCCAACAAATTTTAAAGATCCTATGTCCTTTAATCCAGATAGATGGGAAGTAAGTATTGCTGTTTATCACAATTAATCACTTAGTTAGCTAATTAGAACTACTAATAATTTTCCTCAAAAAAAAAAAAAAACTACTAATAATTGAGTAAATAATTTGCTCAATATTTCTTAGTAAAATGTTAAAATAGGTTTTTGTCAAAAAAACAAAAAAAAATTATGATTAAGGGGCTCTTTTACAAAATAAAAAAATTTAAGATTGAGGTGCTTTTTTACACACACAAAAAAAAGGTTGGCTTTTGACAAAAATTCAATTTTAAAAGGTGGTTTTTGACTTTTCCGTCCATAAACTATATATAGCAAACTAAAACTTCATTTTGCAGACCCGCCCAAAGCAAGGAACATACAATCCCTTTGGGGGAGGTTCAAGATCTTGTGCCGGAAGTGCGCTTGTTCGAGTTTCTCTAGCCCTATTTCTCCATCATTTGTCCATTGGATACAAGTAGGGCATCTTTAGTTAACCTTATTAATTGATTTCGTATCAAATTTAAACCAAATTAGAACATAATCAATGGTGTTCTATACTCATATCTCATTATTAATATAATAATATTAATGAGAAATTAAACACACCATACCTTTATTAATTTGAATTTGAAAATCTTTTGCAGGTGGGAATTACTTAATCCTGATGCGAAGGTCAAGTATCTTTCACATCCATTACCTAGCGATGGCTTCGAAATTTCAATTTGTAAAGTTTAATGACATCAAATTAAATGTATTGCTTTGATTTTAAACAAAATTAAATTATATAAATTAACATTATTTTGGAGTGCAGTGTAAAATCACAGTATTTTGAAAACTCACTTATGTGTTATGTCAATAATACAACTTCTTGGACGTCCCTTGAAGCTAGGCTAGATCTGCATGAGCGTGGTTGCTGCCTTGCTGGTCACACAACAACTTATATTAATGTCACAACTCAAGAACATATGATACATGACACCATGCATTATTTGTACAACTTTCTAAAAAGATTATATAATATGGTTATGTTTGCTTCAAATTTATGTTGTTATTGCCACTAGGTAAATTTACAGGTTTGACAAAATATACCTACTAAGATATTCATACGAAGTATATAGCATAAAATCCATGCATAAAGAAGTTTGAACACATTACCAAGTTAAGAAGCACAGCAACCGCCGGCAAGCGCGGCTGTTGCGGTGGACTAGCCATCATGCACCACCACCACCACCTCTATCTTCTTCCATACATTTCCTCGCAGTAAGATTTTAATACTATTCAAACTGATTTTTATATGTTCCCTTGATCTCGCAGAATCACACCAAGGTAATTTTCGAGTCCATTTACCTTGTATTAGCTCATTAAAATTATCTTCTTCTTCCAAAAATGGCGATTTCATCAATTTCTCGCTTTTTCACCTCCGCATATAGGTAAAAAAAAACACACCATTTTCGCTCATTACAAGAATCAATTTTTCAACAGCAGAAGAATTTTGTACCCACCTCATAAATTGCCCTCAAAACCCTGAAAAAACACTTGTTAATGTTAATGCTCAATTAGATGTTCAATGTGTTACTGAGGTGTTGCGTAGATTTTCCTTAAATCAGCCCCAATTAGGTCTTCGTTTTTTCATATGGGCTGGTTTACAGCCTAAGTATAGGCATACTCAATATATGTATAACTTAGCTTGTTAGTTGCTCGAAATTCGTCGAAACTCGGGTAGGATTAGAGAGATTATTGAGTGTTATGGGGTTGAAGGGTGTCAAACTAATGTGAAATTGTTTAAAGTTGTTCTTAATTTGTGTAGAGAAGCTAGGAGTGCTTATGAGGGTTTGTGGGTATTGAGAAAGATGGGTGATTTTGGTTGTCAGCCGGATTCGACGATGTATAATGTGGTTATTGGGTTGTTTTGTGAAAGGGGGGATCTTGATAGGGCAATGGGGTTGATGAGAGAGATGGAATCATGTGATTTGTGTCCTGATATGATTACCTATATGTCAATGCTAAAGGGGTTTTGTTTTGCTGGGAGATTGGAGGATGTTTGTCAGTTGTTCAAGACTATGAAAAGTCATGGATGTGTTCCGAATTTGGTGGCATACTCTGCACTCCTTGATGGGCTTTGCAGAGCTGGTAGTTTCGAGAGAGCGTTGGAGTTGTTGGGTGAGATGGAGAAAGAAGGCGGGGAGTGTACACCGAATGTCATTACTTATACATCAATTATCCAGACTTTGAGTGAAAATGGCAAGTCCGTTGAGGCATTGTCGATATTGGAGCGTATGGAGAGTTTTAAGTGCCATCCTAACAGGATTACTATGAGTGTGCTAATCCAAGGTCTTTGTCGTGAAGGGTATATTGAAAAGGCATTTAAACTTGTTAATGATGTAGTTGTTGGAGGTCAAGTCTCGAAAGATGAGTGCTATAGTTCTCTTGTGAAAGAGGTAGAAAAGCTGGCCAATTATATGGTTGAGAAAGGGGTAACAATCAATTCCTCTTACATTGATAACATTCACAAGCACCTTAAAGGATCAACTGAGATGGAGTCACTTGCACATTGTGTAAGATGGGAAGATGATACTAAATTATACTTCTTTTTCAATACTGTCTTGGTTATTAGTATCTCTAGAGGATCTTTGCAAGTTGTAAGATCTAAGTACTTCCATAGCGCCTAAAAAGCATGCTGGTTGCACAATCCTGGTTCAAGTACTTTGTGAGATGTATCTATGCCAAAGCAGAGTTTTCATGTTGCTAGTTGTACAGTATACATGGTAAGCACCTTATTCAGTCAATCCCCCTCTTCACTTTTTAATGTACTACTGTTGTAATTCAGTGTAAACATTGATTTTAAAGTATTAGATTTTATGCTGGAGTGATGTGAAGAAGTGTGGGCTGATGGGAATGAAATGGGTTAGTCACTAGAATGTAATTTGACTTCTGGTCAGTTGTGAGTGTTGTAAACAAAAAAAATCATGAAACCAAAACACTTGCTTTTGTGCCCTGAAATTTTGTTATAGAATTGACAGTGGATTTGTACTTCATATTATGCCTTTTCCTTGGTGATTTCCACCACAATTTGGTAGTTGAATTCTCCCCTGTCTAGCATATTGACTTCTGAAGTCTGAACTAGCTTGGAAAGTCTACTGATGTTTTCTTAACTGCCGATGGTTGGAGTTTTCTAATTTTTTTTATTTGCACTAGTGTCATGCTAGAAGTGTTCTTGCACAATTATTGACTGAATATATAGCTAGCAGCTAATACCTTTTCTCTGCAAACTTTATGGTAACTCATGCAGGGAGCTTGTTCTGAAATTGTGTTGCATCATCCCTACTATTGTCTTTTCTCACTAATAATGATTTGGCGATTTCATGAAGTTATTTTTCTGTACCTTTGTGGCAATGGGAAACTATTCTCTTATTGTTATCAATGCTAATTAGATGAACAGGCAAAGCAGAATGATCTTATCAACTTTGCTTCTCATGGAGCAGGGCACTTTTGACATTAAAATGTGAACAAAGAATTTAACTTAAATTTGTATTAATCCTGTCTTTAGTCATGTATATTGTATAGCTAAACCCTAGGGCTTGCAGATATTAACCTAGATAGACAAAGTGATGCTGAAGAGCTGAATCAAATAAAATCAATTTGGCACGTCCAAATTATATTTGGTGATATTGAACATTTTGGGGGTGTTTGGTATAGGTTTTTTAGAGGAGTGGAAACGAAATCATGTTTGTGTTTCCGTTACATTGTGTTTGGTTAACGATTAAAGTAACACAAACCGTTAGTAAGTGGTAACCTATTCCACCAAATTGTTTCCGGTGTAATAAGTGAGGAAACAGATTCTCTTTCCTTCCTCTAACACAAAATTAAAGAAAACTCTTCTCTCTCCTCTTCGCTCGTTCGATAATTTCCTGAAAATTTCCAAAATTGTTCGACAATTCTACAAAGAAAGATGCAATTCCCCAGATTTTGCTCCTAAATTTTCAATTTTCTACTGCAAATCTTCAAACATTATCACAGGTTTGCTATCTTCGTTTCTCTCGTTCAATTTCTAGGGTTCATGCGATATCAATTTTGCCGTTTTTGGTTTGAATTCTTTACTTGCTTGTTCGATTGAAATTTTCTTCTCTTTTGTTGATTTTCTGCTAAATTTGATGGTATATATTGCTATTATTGTTGTATTGCTATTTATTTTGTGTTTTTCCCCTAAATTTTCCCCAATTATTAGGAAGTTCCTAATTTAATTAGAATTTTGATTTGGGATGGTATTTGCTGGTTATTTTGCTTGTTACTAGCAGAAGACTATTATTGACTTATGCTTGCTATTATTGACTTATTTGTTGCATTTACTCCTTGAAATTACAAGTTGATTTTTCCAAAATGTTTTCTTATCTATCCCAAAGCAGCGTGTAGTTTTGCATGGACAAGCTCATCTTGTGCTACTAATCATAGCTCTCATTGTCTGAATGCATTTGTATAAGTGCAAATTATTATTCATCAACTAAATTGATGGGTAATATATGTTGTTTGTAATACTAGTGTATATTGATACTAGTGTACATTTTTTGGACTGATTTTTCAAGGTTTCTACAATGCCTCGACTTATGTGCTCCATAAGGAAGAAAAAGCTAAAACAAATACAACTGGTTATTTCAATGATTATTATTATTTTGATGATGTATTGGATATCGCATATGATGTGTGTTGTTACAATAAGGGGTGTTCAATTAAAAGAAAGGAAAAAAACAAAAAATTGTTACGAATGTTAGTATTGAGAGGGCTTTATAGGGAGAGTGATATGAAATGCAAGAGTGAGCTTCGCGTTAATAGAAGAACTTTCGATATTATTTGTGAGATGCTTAGAGACATTCGGGGTTTAAGTGGAACAAAAAACATGTCACTTCAAGAGATAGTAACCATGCATGTTTTTATACACGTTGGCTCATCATAAGAAGAATAGGTCTATTGGAAAATACTTATTAGAAGTGCAGAAACCGTGAACCGACAATTTCACCTTTGTCTAAGGGCTTTTCTCAAGTTGCATGAACTACTACTTTACAATCCCACGCCAATATCGGATGATTGTGAAGATGAAAGGTGGAAATCCTTCAAGGTATTGGTATTTTTTAAGCCCCTAAATTTTGCTAGAATTTTCTTGTTTTTGCTTGTTTGTAAGTAATATATTTTCCTATTTTTGTAGAATTGTTTAGGGGCATTAGATGGGACTTACATTAATGTAAATGTCCCTTCACAAGAATGACCAAAGTATAGAACAAGAAAAGGAACGGTTGCTATGAATGTATTGGGTGTTTGTGCACCTAATATGCAATTTATTTATGTTCTTCCTGGTTGGGAAGGTTCGGCCCATGATATGCGTGTACTTCGCAATGCTCTTTCTAGACCAAACGGTTTTAGAGTATCTCGAGGTAAGTGAAGGTCTTTTTTTTTGTGAGTATATATGGTTTGTTAGTTTTGGTAGGTAGTAATCTTTTTGTTTAATAACTTTGAAGGAAATTATTATTTGGTTGATGTGGGATATACGAATTGTGAGGGTTTTCTTTCTCCATATAGAGGTCAAAGATACCATTTAAAAGAATGGACGGATCGACAACCCGAAAGTGTCGAGGAATTCTATAACATTAAACATGCTAGGGCGCGAAATGTGATTGAGAGATGTGTTGGCCTACTTAAAGGAAGATGGAGTATACTTAGAAGTCCTTCATTTTTCCCTATTCGAACTCATGGACGTATCGTGATGGCTTGTTGCTTATTGTATAATCTAGTTAGAAAATTCATGCCTACAGATGATATAAATGAAGATGAATTGAGTGACTCCGATGATGATTCTGAGAGTGATTCCGATGATGAGAGGGAATTTATTACAAGTGTTGCTACTTCAGATCATTGGACCAATTTTAGAAACAAATTAGCCCAAGATATATTTAGCGATTGGAGGGCAAGAAGTAGACATGGTCAATAACACAAAATGTATGATATGCCTTATAATCTGTTATGTTATGTTCTGTCTAATATGCCTTATAATTTGTTATGTTTAGTTCTGTCTAATATGCCTTGTAATATGGTCTGTTAATTGTATTATAATTTGCCTTGTATTTTGTTCTGTTAAGTTCTAATATGCCTTTTAATCTGCAATTTTTTCAGATGGAGGCTAGTCAAGCTAAAGGGAATGGCAAGCAATCGAGGAAGAGGTAAAAATAAAAGGTATTGGACGTATGAAGAGGATGCGGCTCTAATAAGATATTTGCATGAGTTGAGTTGCGATTCGAAGTGGAAGTGTGAGAATGGTTATAAGAATGGTTACATGAATAGATTGGAAGAGATGATCAATGGTGTACTTCCTAATTGCAGCTTGAAAGCGGTTCCCCACATTGAGTCGAGGATTAAGCATTGGTCGGAGAAATATAGTACATTAGCGGAAATGTTGTCCACCTCAGGATTTGGATGGGATGGGATGCTGAGAAGAAGATGCTACAAGTAGGGAAGGCAGTGATTGACGAATGGGTGAAGGTATGAACAATCTTTGCTTCCTCTTTGTTTCTTCTCTCAGAATAATGTCTGTTGGTGTTGTGCTGCTTGGTCTGTAGGATTGTACTGCCTATCTGTGACTGTTTGATAGCATAGTTGTAATCCTTGGTTGATTGGATTGTTAAACTATCATAGGGACAAAAATATAGGTTTCTTGCTTTCAGTTTCAATTCCATGTCCTATTTCTCTCTGCCATGGTGTGATCCCATCAAGTAGACTGCCTAGAATCTGCTACCTTTATTCATTTTTTTCTTCTTCTGAAGATTGTAATTCTATTAAAGGCCAATCTGTAGAACTGCTGCTGGATAGTTCATATGACCTGAGTTCATATGAACTATTGCTACCTTTGTCTACGCTCGTATGTAGTCTGCACCCTCTTTGGTCTTCTGTAATTGTTGTTAACTCACTGCCACTGCTTCTGCATTAATCTGGTTGTCAATTAAGTTTCTGATTCTGTCATAATATGCTGCTTGATATAGGTGTTTCATGCCATATAAATGATCTAGAATAGTTTCTGTCCAGATTCACAAGTTTTGATGATAGTCCAAATTAAGATTTATTTTTTCTGAAGTAGTGCTTTTCTTCAAAGGCACTACTTATAGTGAATATGAGAGAAGTAGGGAGGGAAGCAGTGTGTGTAAGGGAAGGGGGAAGGGAGGGGAATAGGTAACAGGGGGAGAGGGGCAGATGTTCAGCTAGGGGTTAGGGGCAGTGTGCAGGGAAGGGGGACAGGGAGGGGAATAGGTTGCAGGGGAGAAAATTTTGTAAACAATTGTGTACACTGACAAATATTAGGGACTGAATGATGTGATCCACTGATAGTTACATGGATTCTATGTCCAGTCGTCATGTAAGCAATGCTAGTTAGATTCTTGTACTTCAGCTTTGTGAATGTCTCATGCTATGATACTAGTCTTATCTTATGACTTATGGAACCTATTTTATTGTTAATGTAGTGTACAAACATGAAAAGGATTGATCTGCTGATAGTGACATTTGGATTTGTCATGTAAAAGCCTGAAATTTCGTATGGCTAGTTGGTCTCTATAGAGATTTTACTTATAATAGTGTAATTTTTTTCTTTAGATTTCTTTTTTTTAAATGGAAGCCTGCAAGAACCTTCTCAAGAATATCAACACTATTGTCATGAAGATCATATGTTTAGCCTTTAATTTGACCACAATACCCTCAATAATGTAGGTTGGGAGAATCGTTAATTGACTCTTCTATTTGCCAATTCCACCAAACATCTTCATAGATGTTGTGGGATGTGCAAGTTTATCAGTTGCCTGGTTCAGTTCTGATTTTCATGTTTTGACTTGTTATATTCTCTTATATGGCAGACTCATAAGAAATCTAAAGGGTTGTTTGGAGTTCCATTCATTCACTATGAAACTCTTGCGGAGATATACGCAAAAGACAAAGCTACCAGAAATGCAAGTGAGTCGTTTGTTGATGCTATAGAAGATATGGATCAAGAGATTGATAAGCAACCATTCAATGTCGAGAGTGATGAAGAAGATGATGTGAAATCTACTCATTCGGACACTTATTCTTATACAAGTCAATCCGGTAAACGCCCTATAAAGATAGAGGATGATCATTCAACTCCTTCAGAAATGGCAAAAGTGAAGGCTTCTACAATTCAGTCTTCCGCAAGTGATTCTCCTACTCGATCCGGAAAACGCTCTATAAAGGCGAAGGAGGTTAAGGTTAAAGGAAAGAACAAGGTGAATTTGAAGCGTTTGTGTAGGAATGATGATGATGATTTGGTGGCCTCCCTCCATGATGTTTCCAACAATTTTGGGAAGATATTTGAAAATATCAATGTTAATCTCAGGACTATGGCTAGTGCATGGTCTAAAGTAGAAGAAAGGATCAAAGGATGGATGAAAAGGTGAACAAGGTATTGGACGAGGTGATGAAGTTAGATGGAATTTCTCCATCCGAAGCTTTAGAGGTTGCTATGTAACACCCCTAAATCTCCCTCTACATAATATGTAGAAAATACGTATAAATACCATAGAGATAGACTTGGGCGTATTACCGCCGCGTAATAACGCAAGGCTTATATTTCAAAATACTTTTGCAACGGAAATTCTTTATTCATTATTAATAGTACTTCAAATAAAACTGTTCATAAGTTATGACACAAAAACAACTCAAATTTTTCCTAAGCTAGGTGAAATTCCTGTGGACTCCCATATGCATCAATCAACTTCCACCTGAAAAGTTCACCTGCTTACCATTATGGTAAACAGGGCAAAGCCAAAACCAAAGCACGTATTAGCAAATTATGCTAAGTAGATTATGTGTGAGATAAGTAAAACATTAATTTAAATCACGTACTTTTAATTCCAATAATTCCAACACATCTTTCCAATATCATACTCATGCAAGTACTTTTACAATTCAATTCTTTCAAGACAAGTTTAAAACTCAATCGATTACATTTCAAAATCAATTCTTCACTAAGTGTGCACACCCCCCAAGTGGTTTACTTTATGAACAAAGGCCAATCTTGAGGAAAGACTAGGTCATGCAAAGTCCATAGTCTTCTCTAATCCATTCCCTAAGTGAGATTCATAACATATCGATTGATTTTCTTAAAAGCACCTTTTAAAATCCGTTATACTTGAATAACAATAAACTTGTAAATCGTTTTTAATCCAATCCTTTTTAATAATTTCAATCACGATTCAAAGTCTCTTTTGTTTTAATCAAAATCATTAATTTCAATCCATCATACAACATAATTTCATAAAACATAATTTCATACGGAACATAAAATATAATTTCATACAGAACAATATAATATAATTTCATACGGAACATAATAAAATATAATTTCATATGGAATATAATAAAATATAATTTCATACGGAACATAATAAGAAGCATAACAAGTCATAATTTCATAAGGGTTGTATTAAAACATAATTTCATAGTCAACTTTCGAAGGTATCAAACCACATAACGTACCTTGATCGTAACACGAGCGATTCACACAATTACTTCACTTAATCACGAACAACCTACACATTATTATAACCTTAATTAATATAAGGCTATCAAACAAACACAACAACTTAACCAAACTACCCTATATGTGCATGAATTAATTATAAAGTATCATTATATTTTAATAAAATTATTTTCTGTTTTAATTTAAATAATTTTTCTGTTTTTATACTATAATTTATGCAAGAAATAATATATATAAAAATTCTTAGTAATGTAAAATAAGATTAGGAGAAAGGAGAAATTGAAGGATGGAGGTGGAACCAAAGCAAGGGAGGAGCAAGGGTGGCCGGCAGTGAGGTGGCAGCTGCTGGTGGTGGTGACTGGTGGTCGCCGGCGGTAGCAGGTGGTCGCCCGTGAGGGTGGTCGCCGACGATGGTGGTGGCCGGAAATTGGGGAGGAAAAAGAAGAGGAAAACCGTGAGGGAGAAAGAGATTTCTTGGGGTTTTAATGTGTGTCTTGGGGTGTTTGGAAGAGGGGTATTTATAGGTGTTTAGGTGATGGGTTTATAGCAATTTAGGGTTGTATAATTTATGGTAATTTCAAAGAATAGAAATTAGGATTTTAAATGTATGGAAGAATATTAGATTTTATTTGGTCATGAAATTTTGTTTAGTAAGTTTTGATCTTGGAGTGCAAGTATAGAATAAGATCAAATAAATTTTAGATTTAAGAGTAGAAATAAGGAATTTTAAAGGATTTTTATTTTTAATAAATTAAAATCATTTAGAAAATTCATGAGTGGCTGAAAATATTGAGCTCAATATTGCTCAATAATTTCGGTCCCTCTATGTTAATTTATGGATTTTGTAAATAATTTTTATGCCTAAAATTAATAATCCAATAAAATTTATTTTGTGAAAATTAATAATTGGAAGAATAAAATCAGATTTTTATTAAATAAATTGGGGTGGCCGAAAATATTGACTTATAATAATTAATTAAATCAGATTTTTATCATATAAAATCCAAAAATTAATTTATAAATATATATTTCATGAAAATAATTAATTTGGAAAGATATTAAAACAATTTAGATTTTTATTATATGAAATCCGAAAATACAATTTAATTAATTTAATTAATTTATTTTAACCGAATTAATATAATTTCGGTTTAGCTATCTAATTTTTTGAGAAATCAAAAATACTATTATAACATAGGTATAAAATAGTTTCATTTATTGGATTATCCATTTTAATTAGTTTTGTAAAATAATAAGACAAATGATTTAGGCGCCAAAATTTAAATATCATTTTGGCTCCAAAACTAAAATACTCTTTAGAAAAATAATTAATTTAGAAAAATACGTCAAAATACGAGACTAAAATACTCTTTAATTTAGAAAATACCTTTTAAAAATACGGGTATTACATGCTACTATTCTCATGGCGGAAGAACATAAGCTTCGCATCTTCTATCAAGCACCATTTAATATGAA
Source organism: Chenopodium quinoa (assembly GCF_001683475.1). Lineage (NCBI taxonomy): Eukaryota > Viridiplantae > Streptophyta > Magnoliopsida > Caryophyllales > Amaranthaceae > Chenopodium > Chenopodium quinoa. The sequence goes on from NW_018743175.1 coordinate 1,691,526, forward strand.
AAAACAATATGCAATTGATCTTCTTAAGAAGAAGTAGCATTTGGTTGTGTGCTATTATGTAAGAAAGCTTTCTGAGAAAATGTAGATGGCCAATGAACCAAATGGCAGTGGAGGTCTTGCTGCCATGTCTTTGTTTTTTTGTTGAACATATGCAACTTGAGCAATACAGGTTATGTGTTGGGATTATTCATATGATGATAATATGATTATGAATGACATATTATTAGTCAATATTTGGATAATTATTGAGTGCCAACTTTGCTTTATATATATATATTGTTTTTTTTATTTTTTTTTAAACCGTAAAATATGTAGCATAGACAATATTTTTTTATCTATGCAATACAGGTTATTTTTTTTTATTTTTTTTATCTTTTTTTTTAACCGTAAAATATGTAGAAGCCTTCACTTTTGCCATTTCTGAAGAAGCATTGGAGTAGGAGCGCGTTCATATGACCATATTCCGTAGCCCAAGATCGGTGGTAAAGGGCTCGGCGAAGAAGAGTTCGAGGCAATGGACCAAGCTTCAAGGACCCAAAGAGGAAATCCGGATTGCACCAAGAAAGCGGCCCAATCGAAGACCCATGATTGCACGAGAGCTCGCCCGACCGGGAAGGCCCTCGCCCTGAGGCGCGCCCGCCTGGCGAGGAAGAAGGAAGAGAAGCAGCCATTCGCCCGAAGGCGCGCCTGACCGGGCGCGAGCGGGGGCTATCCCAGCAAAAAGGCGGGCCCGGCCGAGCGAGATACCGTCCAATCGGGCGCATGTTTTGGAGGAGCGTTTTTAGTGAATTTTAATTTGCTTTAATTTAGGATTTGTTAGTTAAGTATAAATAGGCTTTTCTAAACGAGATTGACGGACGTCTTTTCATTAGTTAATTTCCAGATTTTGGTTTTAAGCTTTTGGTTAATACTCTCTTGTTCTCTCAACATTTTTGGTTTATGCAATTTCATATTTCCGTTTATTTTGGTAACGATTCCTTTCCCTTTTATTTTCAGTAATTTAATTGCTTTAATTAATCATGTCTTGTTTATTTGTTTTGCTTAATTTAGATTTAAATATGTGTGAGTAGTTTTATTTCTAGGGTTGTGGGGATCCATAAATAATATGAAGGGGTAATTTATCATTGTTGATTGTCAATGCTTGATTGATTTCCTATTGATTGATTTAATGTTATGCAATTAGATTAGGTCTGGTTTAATTGTATGAGTTATGCAATATTAATTCGAGATTCGAGAGATGAGAATTGATGTTTAAGCTTAGTTTCAATAGGCAGATTAATTTATAAATGGTTAAGTCAAGATTCGAGAGATGCGATTTAATACCGGTAGATTAATTATGTGATTGTAATACATAGCGTAAGCCCTTTATGATCCGATTAATTGATGCATTGATAATTGATTGTTATGTTTTACCCTGAAATATTACTTATTGGTGAACCTATACCTTAGGCTTTGATTTATTGATTTCTCCTTAGTTTAATTCCCCTAAAAATAATTTGGTTACTTAATAGTTTAGATCATATTAATTAGGAATAGAAAGACTTGTTTTTCTGTGGATTCGACCCTACTTCCCTATCTACTTTAGTTAGAGGACTTAGGTAATTCTTTTGATTAGGAAATACGACTTTATCCTGTGAGTTACCAAGTCAACTAGCAAACTCCTTGGTCAGTAAGAATTGGAAACAAGATAAAAGAGGATTATTGCTTGGATATAGGTTAGTATCGAAAGATTGAAAATGTCACTCAACAACCTAGAAATTGAAGCCTTTAAAAAGGAAGATGCATCCTCATCCATATTCTTTTCCACCCAAAAGTCACAACGGAGACATATTGTACTTGTACTTCAAAACCAGAAACATTGCTGAAGCTCCTCAGTTCACCATGAGAACATTAAAAAACGTTTGTCCTCAATGAAACAGAACATTATAATTTTCCAGTTGAAATCCCAGATCCATGCCCTCAGAGGCCTGAATTACAAAGCGTTCAGTAGCATTCGGGATGGTGGCATTCCCATCCCGTGACGCCTTGAACGATTTAATGACACTCCTTTTGTTGACAGCATCATTTATTTCAATCTCCCATAGCACTTCCTGATGCCGACGATGCAACAGTATGACGGTATGACATATCCTACTTGTCACGTGGCTCTATATGAGGTACGCTGCATGGTGACAGTTCCAATCCCGGAAATTAAGTGGGAACTGGGAAGCTTGTATGTATAGAGGATTTTTGGTTCAACACAGGTCCGGCCGTTTGATGGTTTGTTAACTTTTATACTATAGTTAGGTAGATGAGAATTAAGATGAAGATGTCATTTTACTGGACGTAGTCATGTAAATACCTAGCATTAAGCCAGTTTGCGATTATTACTATTTTCCATAACATTTGATAACTTTATATATTGTGGTTTTATCACTGAATTGATGTTACAATAAGAACATTATGATTTACGATGTTTCGTAATGCTTGTGTTTAATAAGCAGGAGCATGGTGCAGGCGCTTTCTGAAAGCAAAATGCATCTGTTCTCACCAGCTTCGTGTTTACCCAACTCATGTTCTGTCTGCTTTCATAAATTGATTGATCAGTTCATAGTGTTGTCTTTTAGCTTTTCATTATTTAAGATCTTATTTAGTTGGATTGTATCATCTCTACTCCAGTGCTACGTCATCGAAGTATAGAAGAGCGAACAACCATATATATATGGAGTTACAACTCTGAAATAAATGACGCTTGTCATGGCGCATAATTAACACCTGTGTAAAGATCATACAGACTGATACAGGAATACAAGATTCGATATCATGTCTTGAATATTAATCTTTAAGCTAGACTAGATGTTGTAAACTGAACTGCAGAAATAAAACAGTAAGAACAATGTTACCGGGAATGAGACTGAGTCGCGGACTATGTCGCACTCTTTAGAACATTCACGGTACTGCCTCGAAGATGTGCAAGTAGCTCGTACGTAACCGGATGTCCCCCAGGATAAAACAGCCTCTCAAAACAAGAAAGTACCGGTGGATTTGCACAGAACCACCGGGAAACTAAACACCTAAAAAAAAATAAAGAACACTGCTCGAATTTTTTGAAGAGAAAGAGAGATTAGAAAATTCTGTGAATTTTTTTGTTGTGTAAAAACAGTGAACATAACATGGTGTTTTTATAGGCAAAGCAATGGTATAACGGTAGCAAAAACCGTTCCAAAACCAGCGTGATTAACGCCAAAAACGGTCAATTAAAACGGTAATTTACCCAGTCAAAACAGCTAATCAAAACGGCTAAATTTTAATTAACACAAAAATCTGGAAATAAACGTTACAGAGATAATCAGTCAAAACCGTTTAGCAAAAATCAAGGCAATAATTACGTGATTAAGCCTTGTTCAAAAACTGAGCAAAAATTAAGTTTACTTAATAAACCTGACCCGACCCAACCCGGCCCGGTTCAACATGCGTGTGTGATAAGTGGGCTTGGTAGGTAAGTCCTCCCTCTCCACAAAATGTGGGTAGCCCAAGGGCCACACCCAAATTCTCCACATTCTCCAATATAAGGGAGGACAAACTTCCATTTTCCACCAATGTGGGACTTTTTGTTTTCCACAAAATTCACACATCAAAACACACTTGTTCCAACACTAGATGTCACACATTTCTTTTGGTACGTAATAATTTGTTTAGGCTTGTTTTACTCGTGCATGGTAGCAATTTCCTGATATTAGGTAGCTGACCACAATATAAAAGCCTCACAGACTCACTACTCACTATTACGGTAGTAGCTCCTGTGGAGTGTGGACCATCCAAATATCAATTCGAAATTCTGATTCAGCAGCTATCTACTCCGTAATGAATAGATACCCTCTCCATTTTCAAGTAATCGCTTACATTATATTAACTGATTTAACTTACTTATTTTATTAGCTAATTGTATAAAAGTGTTTGGTAAATAACTAATTGCTTAAAGCTGATTGATTATGTAAAATGATCAATAAGCTAATTGTGGGAGTAGGTAGTTCATTATAGGATTTTATTTTAAATGGGGGTATAAGTGTCATTTCACCATAATTATTGAATAAGCTAATTAAATAAGCTCCTAAAAAGAACTTTTTGAAAAAGAGTTTATTTAGTGGAATAAGCTATATAAATAAGATTTCCACCAAACACCTTATGTTAGCTTATTTAATAGTCAATAAGCTAATGTTGGTCAAATAAGCAAATTTTGCCCAAATAAACTATTTACCAAACACAGCCATAGTATCAAATGAGTGTGTATACAAACATACAGTATAACCATTATAATTTTAAGAAACATAAGTAGTGTAAGGGGTCATTTGGTTCAACTAAGGAAAAGGAAACTACCTTAACAAAGGGAAATAAGGTGAATGGAATGGAAACCCTTAGATTTACTACGTTGTTTGTTTTAAATAATCAAAGGGAAACAAGCCTCCAAACCACCTTCACACAACAACCATACAACCACCTCTTTCCTTCACTTTCCCACATTCTCCAGCCATCACCCAACAAACCCACCAACTAGCCTCCCTCGCCGCACCTCCTCCACCCCTTGCCGCCCCTCCCCTCCCCACCCCCACCCCGTAAAACCATCATTACCTATAAACACTTTTTAATATATATATATATATATATATATATATAACATGATATTACAAATTAAAATTTTCTCACTTGCTAAACTAAATCGTGATAAACTGAGAATTCAAATTACAATTCAGAAGGTCAGATTATATTGGATTTTTTACGTATGCAGATCTAAGTTAAGCTTGGTCTAGTGGAAAGTAGAGCATCTTTCAACCATGAGGTTTAATCCCCATTAGTGATAATTTAGGGGTGTAATTCCCTTACCTTACCCCACTCTTCCAGATTGTCTAGCTCGTTAAGGAGTTTCGGTCCGATAAAACTCTTCATCTTATTTATCGAAAAAAAAAGTACGAAAGCAGAAAATTACGGGGATAATATTTTAAAAGGACATCCCAATATTATTGATAGTGATTAAACTTTAATCGTATTTTGCTGAAGTTTGATTGGTCAATTAAAGGTGTGGATGGAGTCTTCTTCTTTTGATCCTCATAATTTTTAATTAGGTTTGACCAAAAAAACGAATTAAAGAAAGATAATGTTCGACGACTTAGCAATCTTTAAAGGCTTAAAGCGCGACTGGTCTATAAGGTTAGATTATATTGGATTTCTGACATAGCCTTGATGTAATGATGTGTACATTATAATATTGTGTATTTTATCGCATTTTACTTCTTCAAAATGGATGATTTTGGTATATTAATTTTAAATTAAAATTCCGTCAAAAAAAAATTACGTAGTAAATTAAAATTAGAGTATGAATGAAATTTGAATAAGGGCAGAATTATGGGGAAATAAACCGAAATTCAATTCAATTGAAACCGAGATATCAATTCAGATTGGATCTGAATTTTGAATCGGATTGGATTGAATTGAGATTTTTTGAAAATTCGGATTTTTGGATTAGATTAGATTGAGCCTAATCGGATCCGAACTAAACCGAAACCGAATTTTAGAACTAAGCATGTATAATATGGACTGATGTGGTTTATAATTGGGCATTTGGGCTTTTAAAATTTAGCCCAAATACAACTACCTTCGTTTTTTATTTAGTTGACACCATTCTATTATCACGCTTGCCAACGCACTATTTTAACGATTAATATCTCTAATTCTCGAGATTATAAAATTATAAAAAGTGGATATTAATAAAATATATATTGAGACAATTCAAACAAGATCTCACTTGACTATATTCTATCGTAGCCATAAATCACAAAAGCTAGTCAAAGTGTAGTTTGCGAATAGTATAAAAGTCAAACGGTATCAACTAAAAAAACGGAGGAAGTTTTCTTTGTCATTCTCACCGTCTCACCTCTCACTCCTCCTAAACGGCTCAACCTCTTTTGATTTGCGGCTTGTTATTGATATTTAGTGCATGGAGTAACTATTATAATGGACTAATGGTGTTGCCTTTTAGTTGTACTAGTTATTTTAAACAATTTATTTTGACTTGATGTTAAAACTATTTATGTTAATCATTTACTATTTTCAAGATTTATATTAATCTTAAGGATTGGACAAAATGTTATTTTTATAATTGCATTCTTATTTTTTAATACTATCGTAATAGTCTATTAGCTGCTATAAAATAAAGTGTTTTAATTATGATGACTTTGTAAGACATATAATTCTATTATATTATACTCCGTAATAGCCTAATAGGCGATTGATAAAAGCACTCAATATAAATAGAGAAGGGATGGGGAAAGAGTGACGAGACCAAGGCAACCAAATATCTCAATTTATATTATCTTCACAAGTGGTGAATTGAAATAACATTAAGAATAAGTGTTGAAAGAAAATGAGATTATAAGAATGGGACACTGTTATATACAAAGAAATTTACAAGTATAGTTTGTTCAACAAAAAAAAAAAAAAAAAAATTAGAAATTTACAAGTATAGTAAAAATGCTACTTCTTTTGTCAGATAATATATTTTTTATTCTATTTTTACTGCAACTTTTTGGTGCAGCACGCCACACCGCGGCAGGGGTTATCCGAGTTATTTTGTTAGGGGTTACCCGAGTTATTCAGTCAGGAGTTACTTGAGTTACTCGGTCAGGAGTTACTTAAGGGGTTCAGACAGAGGTTACTCAAGGGGTTCACTCGGTCAAGGGTTACTTAAGAGTTACTCAGTCATGGGTTACTCAACTTACTCGGTCAAGGATTACTCGAGTTACTCGGTTATGAGTTATTTAAGGATTTCGGTCAGGGGTTACTCGAGTAATTCAGTTGGGGGTTACTTGAGCGTTCAGTCAGGGGTTGCTCAGTCAGGGGTTACTTGAGGGGTTACTCGGTCAGGGGTTACTCGAGGGGTTCGGTCATGGATTACTCGAGGGGTTACTCGGTCAGGAGTAACTGAAGTAACCCCTGGCCGAGTAACTCGAGTAACCCCGACAACTCAAGTAACCCCTGACCGAGTAAATCGAGTAACCCCGACAACTCGAGGAACCCCTGACCGAGAAACTCGATTAACTCCTGTCGCACGGTATAGCAGGCCGCATACAAAAAATTGTGCTATTTTTATGCAAAACTTATAAAAAAAATGTAACTAACAATTCTGATTGATATATACAAAAATATGATCACATAAAATATTGTTAAATTTGTTTTAATCTGTAGTTTTATAGCTAGTTTCAAGTCTTCATAATTTTTTAATTAAAGATGTAGATGGTAAAATTAAATAGAAAAAAGAATTTATGGGACGAAGGGGTATATATCATCAATGTTGAGGATGTTAAACGGTAAGGCCGGGTGTCTATTTCAACGAATCATATAATTTTATGTTTTTTTTTTATCTAAGCTAATATTTGGTCGTAAATAACAAAGAAAATCAACAATTATAATACGACAACTAAGATCAGTAGCGGATCCAAGAATGTAGGGATGGGGGTACGAAATTCGGCTCGTTAATAAAAAAAAATACGAAACTTGACAAATTAAAATTCCAATTATTTATTGTTTATTTCCACCATCTTATTACATTGAATATATCCCTTACTTCTTAAGTATGTGTTGTCCATAATTAGACCAAACAAATAAAACTAATACAAAGTAATATAATTATAGACCGTACAATTACACTTTTATAAAACTCTTAGACGAATTTTTATTATAATAAGTCAACAATTGTATAAAAACTAAAAAGTACTTCTAGTAATTTAAAGTGTAACTAATTACACTTACTTTAATTCTTTGTCACAATCTAATATACAAGTACTCGAATTGAGGCATACTATTTATATATCAATAATCAATAGTAATTAAAATATGTAAGATTTATTTGAAGAAAAAAAAAATTTAAAGCATATATATATCAATGCACATAGTATTTATCAATAATAGTAAAGTCTTAGCCAGATAAAAAAATTGTTTTGGAATTTAAATTAAAAAAAAAAAAAGAAAGGAAAGGAAAGGAAAAAAAATAATAATAAAAAAAGTATCACAAAGCAAATACTTTCGTATTAATGTATTTGGTAAAGTAAAAACTAAAAGAGAACAGTTATTTAGTAGGCGGTCTCTTTCCATATACTCAGCAAAATTATGTGCCAGACTTGTTGTTTGCTTGTCAGTTTGTATGACAAGACTTAAGAGACCGCCTGTAACAAAAAACAGGTCTCTTTGATCAACAGTGTTTTTTTTTTTTTTTTTTTTTTTTTTTTTTTTTTTTTAATTTTAAGAATGGGGGTACAGCTGTACCTCTCTGTACCCACCTAGATCCGCCACTGACTAAAATCTCATTGGAAATTGCTAAATAACATCACTCAAAAAGACGCCAAGGCCTTAAATTTGTTTTTTTAGTGGCGAATTGTTAATGATTGATCTGCAACATCGCCACAAAACCAGCATTTAGAGAAAGATACGTAGTAAAATGTTACTCAACCAAGAACAAAGGGAGCATTCTATTCGTTAATCTTTGATAGAGTATATGAACAGATTATGGGCTTCAACTATAAGTCTTTGGTTGAAGCCAATGTTCGATTTATATACTCTATCAATCTTGAGATACAAAATATAAATAGACGATATGTATATACGAACTTGTTTTAATTTGTGTGTATTAGTAGTGTAGAATCATGAAACACACATTAGTTTTTATTAAAAGTATAAGATTGCATGCATGGGAGTGCCCACAAATACCAAGATAATTAATCAAATGATTAGTATCGTTGCATGGCGTTGTTAGTAGTATTATGTTATAGAGTACTTCCATGCAGATCTCTTAGTATCATTACAATTTTACTTTACTTTGTGCATGGCAATTTCCTCTTTTTTCTCATTATCTAGCAATTTGACCTCATTAATCATTATTAGTGGGGGCATCACGTTAAGAGAAGTGCTATAATTGTTACGGAGTACTTCGTATGTATAACACCTTTAATTTCTTTTCGTAGTATACAAAAAAGTACAATTTTTAATTTGAGAAAAGGCTCCATGAAAGTTTCGTAATAATTCATACGGATAAAGTTAATATAGTATGGGATTTGATTATAACGTTTGCCACTATTATTACATTTTCTCGTAAAAGTTACCTTTTTCATGAGCTTATTCAAGGTATAAGTTTCATAAACAAGTAGACATTATTATATTATTATGCATACATGTCATTACATGCATTGATGCAATGTATTACTTATTTACTTTGCAACACTTTTCGTTTTACTCTTATCAACAATGTATAACTCTGCATTTCACTCACTACTATTAATAAATTATGATTTTTTTTTAATAAAAATCTAATATTATTAAAGTATAAATCGAGGTCATTTAATTCTAACAAAATTCAACACATATGACTATATATTTTTCCTTAAATATAAAGCAATTAACTTAGTCAAATTAAAGAATGCCAAGAGTATAGTATATACTTCCTTCTTTTTTTTTTATTATTGCACCATACAAGTTGGATACAATAATTTTGGTAGTGAGAAAAAGGAAGAAAGAAAAAATAAAAATACAAAAGTGTCCTTGTAATCCAATATTTGTGAAATTTCCATAAAAAGCAAGTGGTGCAATATAAAAAAAACGGAGAAGGTAGTACATAAAGTTAAAGTGATGTAGATAAAAAATAACAAAGGAAACTCAACTCTTTTTTTTTTTTTTTTTCTCTACGAGAACTCCATATATGTTACAACTTACAAGTATCATTAGTAAGGCAAATTGTGGATTTGTGGAAAAGCAATATTGTTGTTCACGTGAGACTATAATCTAGGGTAAAGGGTCAAATAGGAAATTAGTGTTCCTTTGGAAAATATTTCTAAACACATCGTTTTCCATTGTTTTCAATCCATAAGAATCTCGCATCTAGCCTTTTTCTTTTTTTTAATTGTTCGTTTTATGAATAAAGTCTTCCAATGTTCTTTATCTTCTACTCTTTCAATTTAGGAAAAAAACTTACTCCGCATGTGATTAAAGAAATACACCTTCCTTTTATTCGAGTGTTTCATTGAGACTTTTTACACTATTTACTTGACCTATTTTGATCAATATTTGTAAAAATACATAAGAAAAAATATAGTTTTGATTACTTATTGAAATCGTCTCAATGATTAAGTATTAATATTCAATTGTTATAATTTATATATATACTTATTAATAATTAAATATATTATTAAAGTTGCTTGTGCATCGACATATGTATCAATACGGACATCAATAGAGTACAAACGACAAAGAATTGAGGTATGTGGCTCAAGTAATTATATTTTTAGAGAAAGGGTACACAATGCTAATGGTCTCCCTAACCCTACCTTATAAAAAGTACAAGATTACTCTTATAAATAGTGTGTTGTCAATTATACCCTTCAAAATGTGTATTTACATATTTACCGTCATTAATACAGTACAAGTTTTTATTTACCTTCATTAATGTTAATTGTTTTTTTTTTGTTTTTATCTTCATTAATGTTAATTTATTTTTTTTGAACTATTTAAAAAGGTGTGCGAACATTTATACCCCTAAAATATTTATTTATATGTTTTTCTTAATGTAACCAATAACTGAAAAGACACCTAGAAAATGACTAGTTATGACGTGCGCGTTAACCACACTAATCTCTAGAAAATATCAAAAGTAGCTGGTGATTTCCCTATCTCATAGAATTAGCTCTTGTTCGATTGTTCATGTTGTGTATCGTTACTCGTAATGTATTACTCACTGGTAAACCAAAACAATGGCAGCTGTATTTACCTCTTTAAACACATTAAAAAACTAATAATAAAAAGATAAAATAAAAAGTCTGATTTTCAAACATTAGAAAGACAGATAAAAACGTAAAACTTGGAGTAAAAATTATGATGATGATCAACCACTTCAGAGCTACACACTTTTTCACTTCAAATAGAGGAATGTAAATTCTCTCCTCCTCTCAAATACTAATACGTGCTTTTAGGGAGCACTGGCTTTAATCAGTAGATTTAGATTTCAACTTTTAGCTTTTGTAGATTCTTGATGATTTTAAGGTGAAACATTGGACTTTGTCATATAATTAATCATATACTACATCGAAAAGTTGCTTTAGATCAGCATTTTTAAGCTTATTGAGTTTTTGGTGTAATGGTGTATGTTCTTACCTTTTTATCAAACATTTTTTTTGTCAAAGTAGTGACTAGAATTTTTTTACCTCAATTTTATTTTATTTTATTTTTTAAAAAAATTCCATGTGCTTAGTTTTGGTTGTAAAAAAAAAAAAAAAACACTCCATTTTTTTTATTTTTAATTTAAAAAAAAAATGTCACACTTACTAAGTTCGGCCCCTTTTTTTTAGGAATGTTACGAGTACACTTTATTTTTGACAAACAACTACGGATCGGATGAGAGTATTAACTCCACTTACCTTTTGTTGTACTCCGTATTAAAGTCAATTAAATTGCCTTAAACTTTATGACGAACAAAATGTAACACTTATAAAAACGGACGGTGTATTTTGTTTAAACTTACCTAAACGAATCTTCATTTATTTGAAGTTCCTCTAGTTATTTCCTTAGATATTGCAACAATTACAAATTTTGCATTATATCGCACACATGAAATCATAAAACTAATACTCGTTTTTAAAAGTTAGCATTGATACAAATTAACATACTTGTAATTTTGACCCGTATAATATTTTGTGCATTAATTAACATACTTGTAGTACAAAGTATATGAAGTACTAATGAGAATTTGTGTTCAAAGATTGTAATTTTGACCCGTATAATATTACAATTGGAAAATTCTCAACGAGACATGCAAGTACCTCTTCAGTAGAGGGGCTAATTTTATCAAATTCAACTCTTCTAAAAACTCTACTTACATATGTTTAAATTTAGTACCCATTAAAAACTAGTGCGTATATACGAAATATTATTTTTAAAAAAAAATACTCGTATAAATTTGGGGTTAAAGTTTTATAGATTTTTGACCCACAGGAATTTAAAGAGGCAATATTTTTTTTTCCTTGGTGCAAGCTATACAAAATGTAGATTTTTGTTTTACTAATGCCTGACAAGATAAAAACTGATCAGTCTTTTATAAGCATTTGCCATAAAGATGAATCTGAAGTTAACCACCCATATTTATCTTCCTCTCATTTTTATTTTGGCTGTTTCCTCTCATTTATTAATGTCACTTTTATTACTTCATGTAGTTACAGACCTTTGACCACCAGCTTTGACTAGCATCTGATTGAACTTTGAACTACAGTGTCCCTACATTATGTCCACATCAACTTCTAAAAAGGACATCATCAGAATTCAAATGGAAAAAAAAATAATACTCCTTCCGTCCTTTTTATTAAGAGCTTATTTGGAATTTCTCACAAAAATTAAGAAATTTGTAGATTTCTTAAAATAATGATTGGGAAGTATGCATATGGGGTTAAAAAGAGATAGATAAAAAGAAAAAGTGGTTGTAAATTATTGATAAGAAGGAGAGAGAAAATATTGAGAATTTATGTCAAAAGTACAAAATAAAAAAATAAAAAAATGATGACAAATCGTCAAAAAGAAAATAATATTGTCAAAAGGTACAACATTTAAATAGAAATAGACTCTTAATTTTGGTTATTCCAAAATAAAATACTGACTCTTAATAAAATGAGGGAGAGAGTACTCATACTATGAAATTATACAAATAATACTCCCACTATTTTACCAAGGTTACACCTTTAATCTTTCATTGTCTCTAAAACACGTCTTAATTTACTTGTAAAATTTTAAAAATAGATAATTTCCTTGAAAATAGAATTTCCTATGAAGCATTAAAATGAAGGTGTGCTTGGTTGGAGGAAAATAAACTAAACATGGGAAATAGCAATTTCAAGGGAAATACAAATTCCCACAACCTATGGAAAATTACTCACCAACTCTCCCCTTGGTGAGTTGAATCTCCTAAGAAATGCAATTTCTCATAGTGTAAATCAAACAATTTAGCTTAATTTTTAGGAAAATTATAAAGGAAAAAATTTCCCGTCAAATATAAATTTCCATGAAAAGTTAATTCCCATGTGAGCTAAAAAAGCACTATGTTAGTGAAAATTTATGGTTAAAATTTTCAAAGTTTGACCCATGTATATAGTGGGACAGTCTACGAGGTACGGATAGAGTAATAATAATATACCAGGAAAAAAAAGAGAGATATTGTGACAGAAGACCCATATTTTCCTCCATTACTCCCTCTCTCTCTAAAATCCTCTTTCTCTCTCTAACTTGTTCATAATTTTATTTTATTTCTCATTTTCTTGATTTGAGAATATTTCTTGTAAACAACATTGCATGCATAATCAAATTCCTGATCAATGGCAATGAGAGAGTACAGAAAAGGGAATTGGACAGTTGAAGAGACTATGATTTTAATTGAAGCAAAGAAGAAAGATTATGAAAGAAGGAAGTTTAGTAGATCAAAACAAACACATCAAATTTCAACTCCTCCTACTAGTGGTGGTAGCAGTACTAGTAAGCCAATCATAGAGTTAAGGTGGAAATGGGTTGAAGAGTATTGTTGGGGAAAAGGCTGTTTTAGGAGCCAAAATCAGTGCAATGATAAATGGGATAATCTTATGAGAGACTACAAGAAAGTTAGAGACTACCAAAAGAACCTTTCTGAAACCGAAACCGGAACCGGAACCGAACCCGAAACCGAGGGAGGAAGTGGTAGTAGTAGTACTCTCAATAAGTCTTATTGGAGTATGGATAAGGTTGAAAGGAAAGACAAGGGTCTGCCTACTAATATGTTGCCTCAGATTTATCAAGCTTTGTTTGACGTTGTTGAGACTAGTACTAGTACTAGTTCTACTCCGACTCCGACTCCGAGTTCTGCTACTACTGCTGGTCATTTTTTGTTGCCATCTCCGGTTCTTGAAATGCAGCAAACTCCGTCATCGGTGCCGGCATTACAGTTGTCTCCGCCTCAATCTATGCTACCTTCTCCTCGCCTGCCGCCGCTATTGCAGTCTCCTCCTTCCTCGGCTTTCTTCTCTCCTCAACAACAGCCGCATCATCCATCTCCTACACTAGGTAAGTTAACTCTTCCATTGCACTATAGTTGTTATTTTTAAAATTGGTTATTATTTCATGTTACACTAACATAAGCTTGGACTAATAGCGAGAAATTAAATGTACCTTGAATTAGTTTTTAATTTTCACTGGGGACACTTTTTTAAACTCTTCCCCCACTAGATCCTAAAAAGCTACTCGTAATCGTTAACTCAGATTGGCGTGTGGGGTTTTAATTCGATAGGACAATATTTCTTACCTAGTTATCCAAATAAATGTTAATTACCTCTCCGTATTTCATGTTGGACTATTCCAAATTCCAAGTTAATTATACTAATTATTTTTTTTGTCTGAATTCTAAAAAAATGAAACAAACATTATCAATGTTACAATGACACTACCAAAATTGTTTTATTTACGGATATGTTATCCAATTAGAAATGTTGCATAACATGATAGTGATGTTACAATAAATGTGGGTGATGATCAGAAATTGAAACAAGCCAGTATTCACATGATCCGGAATCATCACCGGCCAAGAGAAGAAGAAAAGAAGAAGCCATTGCTGCTGCTACTCATACAGCAGCCGCCGAAGCGGCCGCAGCAAAGGCAACAACAACAACACTAGAAGAAGTAAGCACAGCAATAAGTAGGAGTGCAACAATGATAACAGAAGCAATTCAGGCAAGTGAAGAAAGAGAAGAGAAAAGACACAGGGAAATGATGAACATACAAGAATCAAGATTAAGGATTGAAGAATCAGAATTAGAGATGAATAGACAAGGTTTTAATGGTTTAACTGAAGCAATTAATAGGCTTGCTACCTCCATTTTTACTTGGGCTAATTCCCACAAAAATCAACAGGGTCCTTCCTAATTATTTCTTAATTTTATAATTAAGTCCCTTCATTGATTAATTTTAAATTAATTATTTTGGTCTTTTATGAACATATATTTTTTAAAAGGTAAATTATTGGCTCCTAAACCTTCTCTTGTTGTATTAAGAACCATATTGTGGATTCACATACACTTGTCAAATATTGGTTCAAAAAAATGAAAAACTCATGTGAATTGTGGAATTTTAGCTAGGGGGAATTATGATACAGAGTAGTTAAAAAAAACAGATTTTTTTTATTTTTATTTTTATTTTTATTTTTTTTTAATGCAAGTTAATTGGTCTTTCATCTTATCTTTGCCATTGACTGGAAATGGTTTGGAAAAAGGCTGCAATTTCAGTTAATGGTACTTGAATGAACTACATTATTTTTTTTGGTATTATTGTAATTTTAATGTACTTGTATGATATTACCCTGGATAAGCTCCAGGTAAGAGCCATTTCCTGCTGCCTTCTTTTCTCTATCCTTGTTTCATGTACTCCAATGGTTTATTTTAAGTGTTTTATATTGACATGGCACATACACTAATGTAAAATTTTGACTAAAATATCTTTAATTATCTAAGTACTCTGTATAAATTATAACAAGAGAATTTTGTCAGAAAAAACCTTTTAAAGTCACCATTTTATTTTGTGAAAAAAACCGTTTTAAATTTATTTTGCTAAACAAAAACCACCAACTTACTTTTTTTTTTTTTTTGCTAGTTGACTCCCATTTTCTAGCATTGACTTATTATTTTTCTCTCTCCTCCCTCACCACTACCACTATTCTCTCCTCCTCCACCACCGCCACTACTGTTTTTCTCTCCTCCTTCTCACCACCACCACCACGTCCACCACTATTCTCTCTCCTCCCTCCAGCCACCACCACCACCACAATTTCTCATCTCCTCCCTTCAATTTTCTCTCTCCTTTGAATAAAAATCTATCCACCACCACCTACGATGCTGTCCTCTTTCACTTTTGGTCCCATCATGAAAGTTAATCTATCATATGAGCCGACCCTAATATGTATCTAAAATCATCACTGAAATTCGTCCATTATATGATCAAATAATTGAATGGAGAGCAAAGAGAAATTGCAGTGAGGCGAGGGACGATGAGACAAATGGCGACAGAAGGAGGAGAAGAGAGCAATTAAAGCGGGGTAAGGAAAGGAGAAAGGATGTATGACGGTGGTGGTTAGTTTTTGTTGAAAGGAGAGAGAAAATTTAAGGGAGGAGATGATATATTGTGGTGGTGGTGGCGGGAAGGAAGCATGAGAGAATAGTAGTTGTTTGGGTCCAATTTATCCTCAATTGGGCCTAGTCCACAAATGATACAATCAAAGCCCAAGAGCAAGGTTCAGCCCTCCAGTCCAATGTCAAGTCAGTCTAAGGTTCAACCTAAGCGGCAAGCCCACTTGACTCCAAGGGCCCAAGCCCCATAATTGAGCAAAGGTATAAAAGCTAACCTTCACTTCATTTTTACACTATCCACAATCAGCCTCAAGTACTAAATCTCTTGCATAGCTCATTCTCTCTCTTTTTTAAACACTGTACTGACTTCGGCATCGGAGGGGCCTTTCTCGGCACAACCTCTGAGGCCAGTTTTACGTGTTCTTTGCTGTGCAAGAAATCCTCGGCTCCAGCATTCTTTGGACTGAGACCAGTCTTCTCCACCTTAAAAGGACCTGCCAAAGGCCCCCATTGTTTTTATCCGAAACAATTTGGCGCCGTCTGTGGGGAAGATACAAAAAATTAAGCCAAAAATCCATCACTCCTAGCAAAAAACATGATTAAGAGTGGCAAAAGCACCAAAAGTGCTAGAAAGAGGAAGGAAAGGGACATGATCACGGTGAGGGAACATCGTCCGATTTCACCATCACCAGAGCCATCCTCCCCTTCCTCAAGAGCTCCCAATTCTCAGGAAAAGGAAGCTTCAAGAGCCCCTAATTCTCAGGAAAGGGAGGCTTCGAGAGACTCATCCTCGCACCAAACTCAACACCCGAAAGTTTCACCTAGGCCGAGTGGGTCTAATGCGAGGAGTCCTCTACTAAACAGCAGCCAGCGTTCTCGGTCACAGCCGAAAGAGACCCCTCTATCGGGGCCCTCTACAGAGGAAGTGGCTAGGGCCGTGGCGGTTTGCATGGAGTTCCTTAAGGCCTAAGGGGGTCAACTCCAACCAACACCTCCTGAGTCTTCATCTCTGCAGCCGAGACACCTAAGAAGGAGAATCAGTCAAGAGAAGGATGGAAAAGTTCCATCTTACAAGGAGCTTGGGAACAAGTGGAAGGAGAACACATGGAATTCCAGTAAGGAAAGGAAGAAGAACCCTCACTTCTTTGACCATTTTGAAACTCGGGACTCAATGAGTTTCCGGAGCAGCAATACTACCTCCACATACAAGGAGGAGTCTGCTCGCCGAAGTGTTCATGAACGCTTAGGCTCAAGGGAGGTGAACGTGCACAGCCGCCTCACCTTCCCAGAAAAGACCGGGTCCTACCCCGAATTGACTCGGCCAGGGACGAAAACCACTTCCATCTCTCTAAGAGGGAGAAGCGAGGTCCCTTCGGCCAAGCAAAGGGAGAAGGCCGTAATGGTCCCTACAAGCTCGCCCTTCCAAAGTTGGATACTGGAAGAGCATGTGCCGATGGTGAAAATACCGACGCACATTACTTACGATGGCACCTCGGACCCAAAGGACCACATTGCCTCTTATGAGGGGCACATGTATCTTAACCCCAGGTTCGAGGCTACCTGGTGCAAGTACTTTCTAACAACCCTCAAAGGTGTTGCACAATCATGGATCACCAAAGGGGTAAAAGAAGGCTTTATCTCTGGTTGGAAAGACCTTTCCAACAAATTCAAGAGAAAATTTTCTACGGCTAACCGCCGAGAAAAGACGATTCTAGAGCTGATGAGTCTGCAGCAAGCCGAAGGTGAAAGCCTCCGCGATTACCTGACTCGCTTCAGCAACGAGTCGTCCAGAATTACCAGCCTGGATCAGGGCCTTGCCGTATTTGCACTACGGAATGGTCTGCAAGCTGGAAAGTTCCTGGACTTCATGGTCATGCATCCCCCGCATACCTTGGAGGAAGCTTTGAATGCCTCAGATATATTTATCCGAGCCGAAGAATGGAACAAGGCGAAATCTCACTCCCAAAAAGGGGCTAGGAAAGCTCAAGGACAACTGTACGAGGCCTCGGCGCCGAGGAAAGGGAAGGCTAAGGCCTCGGAACCGTCCTCGGCCGCCGAGCCGAAGAAAGAAAAGTTCGTCCCCTATGCGGGAAGATACGATTCATACACTCCCTTTACTCTTCCTCGTGCTAAAATTTACAGCACGACAAGAGACGAGGGGAGATTCAAGAAGCCTCGGTCGTTGCCACCGTGGCATCAATAGAAGGGCAAGGACCGATGGTGCGAGTTCTATGAGTCTCTTGGACATCGCACCGAGGACTGCCTCCAGCTGAAGGACCAGATTGAGGATCTGATTCGAAAAGGTTATCTGAAGAAATACCTCGCGGATCACCGCGACGAGAAGAAAGCCGAGAGAGACTCTCGGCAAGATCTTGATTTTCTCCGGAAAAAAGACAAGCATCAAGACAGGGACACCCTTGACATTCTTGCTATTTTCGGGGGAATTTCTCGGAGCGCGGTAAAACGCCACTTGAGGGGTCTGACCCATCAAGTAAATCATGCTGAGCTCCGGGCACCTCAGTCTACGGTGCCGAACATTCTGTTCACAACCAAAGACTGTGAGGGGGTGGTGTACCCCCATGATGACCCATTGGTGATAATAATGGGCATTGCAAACCGCAACGTCTGGCGAACCCTCGTTGACGGCGGCAGCGGGGCGAATATCCTCTTTCGAGGAGCATTTGACCAGCTGAGGATGGATGCCAAGCACTTAACTCCGGTACCCTACCCGGTATCCGGATTCAATGGTTCTTCATTATATCCAGATGGGAAGATCCTTCTTCCTGTCACCATTGGCAAAGTACGAGTAGTGCGGAGCATTATAGCTGAATTCCTGGTCGTAGATGCGCCCTCTATGTATAACGTGATCATGGGAGACCCCTCATTCACGTTATTCAAGGAGTTGTCTCGACATACCATCAAACGATGATATATGTTTCGGACGAGGGACACTCCGAAAAGATTAAGGGCAGTCAAAAGGAAGCCCGAAGATGTAACCACCTCAAACCATCCAAGGTCGCCGCAGCGACCAAGATGATGAGGAGGAAAAAGAGCGGGACCGTAGCGCAAAAAAGCCTAAAGGCTTAAGTGCTTCGCCCAAAGGAACCCCATCAAAAGAAAAATCTTTGGGGGAATGAAAGGGCTAGTTCTTCGTCTGAGCCGAGATCAGCCAGAATCCGAGAAGCCTGTTGATATTTGACAGCAGGACGGAATCCGAAGAACCCAGTTCCAAAGCTATGGAACTGGACAACCAGACAAAATCAATAGAGTTGGTCGAAGGGAATTCTGAAAGGTGTGTCAACATCGGACTAGGACTTGAACTAAATGTTCGTGCTGCACTAATCCAACTCCTTTGGGACAACAAAGATGTGTTCGCGTTCTCGGCAGAAGAAATTCCCGGGATTGATCCGAACCTCATCTCTCATAAGCTTAACGTCGACCCATTAAGCAGAAAAAGCGAAATTACTCCGCGTAAAAGAACCAAGACATCGCAGCCGAAGTCAAAAAACTCTTGGATGCTGGGTTCATCGAACCCTGTCAGTATCCGGAATGGCTGGCCAATGTGGTGATGGTTAAGAAGGCAAATGGTAGCTGGAGAATGTGCGTTGACTTCACGGATCTGAATAAGGCATGTCCGAAAGACTTCTATCCATTGCCGAGAATCGATCAGCTAGTCGACTTGACAAGTGTCCATGCCCTGCTCAGCTTCATGGATGCATTTTCTGGGTACCATCAGATCTTCATGCACCCTGATGACTGAGCAAAAACGACATTCGTTTCAAGTTTCGGGGTGTACAATTACAAAATGAAGCCCTTCGGATTGAAAAATGCAGGGGCAACATATCAAAGGCTGGTCGATCAGGTATTCGCCGAGCAAAAAGGCCGTAACATGGAAGTATATGTAGACGATTCTATCGTCAAAAGCAAGGAAGAAAAGGACCATATTACGGACCTGGCCGAAACCTTCGCCACCCTTCACAAGCATCAGATGAGGCTGAATCCGAAGAAGTGTGTCTTCAACGTGAAGTTAGGCAAGTTCCTCGGCTTCATGGTCAGTAAAAGGGGAATTGATGCCAACCCCGCCAAAGTACAAGCAGCTCTGGATCTCCCCGAGCCGAAGACAAAGAGGGATGTTCAGCGCCTAACTGGCATAATGGCCGCCTTGTCCAGGTTTATCTCTAAAGCCTCGGAAAAAAGGGCTACCTTTCTTCAAAGCGCTCAAACTCCCAAAATCAAAAGAGCTCACTTGGGGAAACGAGCAAAAGCAAGCCTTTCAGCAGCTTTGTGAGCATTTGGCTCAACTCTCAACACTGGCAAGACCAGCTGAAGGAGAGACTCTATACTTATATGTGGGGGTTAGTCCGGCCACAGTAAGTGCGGTGTTGCTAAGGGAAGAAGAAAAAGTTCAACAACCGATCTATTTTGTCATCCACACTCTGGCAGATGCCGAGACACGCTACCCCTTACTCGAAAGAGTTGCATAAGCAGTAGTGGTAGCCGCTCGAAAGTTAAGGCCCTACTTCGATTCACATCAAATAGTGGTCCTAACTGATCAGCCGTTAGAAAAAGTCCTCGGCAAGGTGGAAAATCCAGTAGACTAACGAAGTGGGCTTTCGAGCTCACCAAGTTCAGTATCAGTTATCAACCGAGGGCAGCTATTAAGGCGCAAGCCTTAGCAGATTTCCTAGCCGAGTGTTCTTATCAAGAGACGCTTGACGAAGGAAAGAAAATCTGGACCGTTTTCACGGATGGATCTTCCACCGTAAATGGTTTGGGGGCAGGGGTCGTCATAGCCTCTCTCGAAGGCAAATCCTTTGAATATGCACTAAAATTCTCTTTCAAAGTTTCAAAAAACGAAGCCGAATATGAAGCAGCAATTGCTGGCTTATAATTGTGTATAGCATTGAAAGCCGGGCATGTTTGTTTAAAGACAGACTCTCAGCTCGTTGCAAATCATATCCGAGGTGAATATCAAGCCAAAGAGCCTTCAATGGTGGCTTACCTCGCAAATATCAAAACTGTTATTGCAAAGCTAAGGACTTTTGAAGTCGAGCTGATCCCAAGAGGTCAGAACGCACAAGCCGATGCACTCTCCAAACTTGCAAGTTCAACTTTAACTGAGTTGAATGTTGTATATGTGGAGGTGCACCGAGAAAGAAGTGTGGACGAAGCAATTAAGATATTCTCTTTCTTCCCCCACCACCGCCACTACTATTTTTCTCTCCTCCTTCTCACCACCACCACCACCACTATTCTCTCTCCTCCCTCCAGCCACCACCACCACCGCAATTTCTCATCTCCTCCCTTCAATTTTCTCTCTCCTTTGAATAAAAATCGATCCACCACCACCTACGATGTTGCCATCATGAAAGTTAATCTATCATGTGAACTACAAACACCACCATGAATTAAACGATGCAACACGAGAACGATGGGAACCGACCCTAATATGTATCTAAAATCTTCATTGAAATTCGACCATTATATGATCAAATAATTGAATGGAGAGCAAAGAGAAATTGCAGTGAGGCGAGGGACGATGAGACAAATGGCGACAGAAGGAGGAAAAGAGAGCAATTAAAGCGGGGTAAGGAAAGGAGAAAGGATGTATGTATGACGGTGGTGGTTAGTTTTTGTTGAAAGGAGAGAGAAAATTTAAGGGAGGAAATGATAAATTGTGGTGGTGGCGGCGGGAAGGAAGCAGAAGAGAGAATAATAGTGATGGTGGTGGTGGTGAAAAGGAGGAGGGAAAACAATAGTGGTGATAGTGGCGGAAGAGAGAATAGTGGTGGTAGTGAGGGAGGAGAGAGAAAAATATGAAGTCAATGCTGGAAAACGTGAGTCAACATTGTAAAATACGTTGAGGTTTCATTTGGCAAAAAAGTATGTTGGTGGTTTTTGTTTACCAGAAAAATTTTAAAAAGGTTTTTTTTTTTTTTTTTTTTTTTATGCAATTTTCGGACAATTAGATAAAAATAATTATTTGGTCAATACAATACTCCATGAAAAAAATTATTTTAAAAGACATTTATTTTTCTTGTGATTAGAGGCAATGGCTAATATAATGAAAACATACAAAGATGAAGACTTGAAAGGACATTCTCATGCACGGTTTCCTCTAAGATATACTCCCTTTATTTTTATTTTTTCTATTCAATTGTATTTTGTGACATATTCAATGTACATATTTGACCTATTATATACTTTTAATTGCATGTTAGTGCAAGTTATGAAAAATTGATACTTGTATAGTTGTATGTCACATATTAAACTGATAAAATCCCACATGGTAAATTTTGATTTGTATAATATTAATATAAAATGACAGTCAAAAGCTGATTCAATACAGTGTTAATCCTCGTCAATTATTCGAATATACTTCATATGTCTTTTTACTTTTTCCTTTTGAAATATATCATATCACCTAATTTGAATACTGAGATTTGGAATGCAATATATCATACTTGGAATGTAACACTCCATATAAGAGATTTAGAATGTAAAATCCCAATTATGTCATGTGACAATGAAATTTGGGATATAACATCATGCTGTCTTATATTGTAATTTATTTATTTCCTTTTTTTTTTTAGAACAAAATTCATTTATTTTCTTCTAAAATTTGTTATGTTGAGAAATAGAATGCATTATAACATACCATGCATATTTGGAATGTAATATATGTTACTTTTTCCTAAAAAAAGTGATAATGTGATAAAAAAGATTTGAAATGTAATGTGGGATTGCCTAATTTGAATATTATTATATAATAAAAACCTAATAAAGTAAAAGAAAGATCGATGTTGGTAATTCATACATTAGACACCAATTTCTCATTATCCCCCTTGTAGAATAAAGATTAGTATATCCTTAGTTTTTATTACAATGATAACTATCATCATATTATTTCTATATAAATCCACTTGCCAAAATATACATGGATCATGTATGATTTTGTTTCGGTTTCAAGAAATATGTTCCAAATTTATGTCAGTTTTACATTGTTTACTACCCAAATAATTTCCGACTAGATTTAACTTATGTAAGGTAGCAAACATATCATTTGTTTCGGCAAAAAATGAGCTAACCGGGCTTTGGAGGGGTGTCTGAGAACCTCGAATTTGGGCCTTGAATGGACCTGCAAAATGAACCCCGAGCCCCGGGGGTTGAACCCGGGGCGGAGCCTCCGACGCCCAAGTTAGTTGCCAAACAATGCATATTTTGAGAGGAGTTTAGGGGAGAGAGTGGAGGAGTATGGTCATCTTAGATGATAAGAGTGACCTCCTTTTACCTTATGCCCTTTGAGGGGTATTTATATGAGTACATAAGTGGGTTTATGAGCCCTAAAATTACATATGTGGGCCGTTGAAGGCCATATTGATGTATTTGACTTATTTGGGGTCTTTTATACCTTTTTTATGCCCTTTGGGCTTATATGGGTAGAGTTACCCAAGACTAAAATGGGTATGACCACTTTAGTACCCAAACAATTAGCCCCCGAGACCCAATTCTATTTGAAAAAAAGAGTTGGGTTTTGTTTCAATTTCCCAAATAATTCGTTCATAGAAATTGAGTCGAAGGACTTTATTTGTTCAGGTTTATGCAAGGCAACACTCTTGATCCGAGGATTGTAAGAGTTATTACTCTTGATCCGAGGACTGAAAGTGTTCATCCGAGGCAACACTCTTGATCCAAGGTTTGATCCGAGGACTGAAAGAGTTCATCCGAGGCAACACTCTTGATCCAAGGATTGAAAGAGTTAATTACTCTTGATCCGAGGACTGAAAGAGTTTATCTGAGGCAACACTCTTGATCCAAGGTTTGATCCGAGGACTGAAAGAGTTCATCCGAGGCAACACTCTTGATCCAAGGATTGAAAGAGTTAATTACTCTTGATCCGAGGACTGAAAGAGTTTATCTGAGGCAACACTCTTGATCCAAGGATTGAAAGAGCTAATTACTCTTGATCCGAGGAATGAAAGAGTTCATACGAGGCAACACTCTTGATCCGAGGATTGTAAGAGTTTATTCGTGGCAACACTCTTGATCCAAGGTTTGATCCGAGGACTGAAAGAGTTCATCCGAGGCAACACTCTTGATCCAAGGATTGTAAGAGTTAATTACTCTTGATCCAAGGATAGAAAGAGTTTATCTGAGGCAACACTCTTGATCCGAGGATTGTAAGAGTTAATTACTCTTGATCCGAGGATAGAAAGAGTTTAATACTCTTGATCCGGGGATAGAAAGAGTTTACTCTTGATCCGAGGATAAAAAGAATTTATTATTCTTGATCCGAGGATAGAAAGAGTTTACCCTTAATCCGAGGATAGAAAGAGTTTATTACTCTTGATCCGGGGATAGAAAGAGTTTACTCTTGATCCTAGGATAAAAAGAGTTTATTACTCTTGATCCGAGGATACAAGAGTTTACCCTTAATCCGAGGATAGAAAGAGTTTACTCTTAATCCGAGGATAAAAAGAGTTTATTACTCTTGATCCGGGGATAGAAAGAGTTTTACTCTTGATCCGAGGATAGAAAGAGTTTATTACTCTTGATCCGGGGATAGAAAGAGTTTACTCTTGATCCGAAGATAGAAAGAGTTTTACTCTTAATCCGAGGATAAAAAGAGTTTATTACTCTTGATCCGGGGATAGAAAGAGTTTTACTCTTGATCCGAGGATAGAAAGAGTTTACCCTTGATCCGAGGATAGAAAGAGTTGTTTTTTTTTTTTTTTTAATCATCATCATCGTGAGGAAGATTGATGATTAATTTTATCATCGTCATCGTGAGGATAGTTGATGATATTTTTTTTTTTTTGAGGAAAATATTGACTCGAAAAATTAAGAGCCATTTTTCTTTGCTGAAGCAATTTGATAGATGGGCTTTGATGAAAGTGGGCCCGAAGCCATTTACTTGATAAAAGTAGTAGCCGCAGGTAAGAAAGCTTCTGGCCATCTACCCTGACAAAGGTAGTTTTTTTTTTTATGGCTTATAGCTCTTTGAAAATGGTCAAAAGGTAAATTTTTCTTCTGACTTGTTATCATCAGATTTGATGTAGGTTGAGGTCGGGTACAATTTGAGCCAATTGCACTTGACTGCCGAAGCTAATTGCTTTGGTTGCTCTAGCATTAGCTCGTATGAGCTTCGGCTTGGATGAACCTTCTTCGGTTCAGACAAACCATCTTCGGCAGCACCCTCGGCTCATATGGTTGTGAGCTTCGGCTGGGAGCTCGAATCTCGGCGAAGGTAAACCTCGGCTGGGCTCGGCTTCGGCTATGGCTAGCCTCGGCCAGGAGATAAGAGGTGAGCTTCGGCTCGGCAATGGTTACCGACCTTAACTTGGGAGCGGTAAACTGTACCACCCTTGGTTTCTGCTGAATCACCTTCGACTCGCCCAGAACGCCTTCGGCTTGGGCTGAAACTCCTTCGGTCTCGACTGAAAAGCCTTAGGCTTGGCTGAAACACCGGTCTCGGCTCGGCTGGCTTGCCCAGAACACCTTCGGCTTGGGCTGAAACACCTTCGGATAGCCTCGGCTCGATGAGCTTTGGATTCCTTTTGCTTATCCGAGCTATTTGCTTCGGATTTTTAGATTGGTGATAGTTTGAGCTTTTTTAAGCTTCAACAATGGTAGACAACCTCGGATCTTCTTCGGCTGCTACTTTAGATGTGATGTGAAGAGATTTGGCTCACTTCACAATACTATCCTTGACCCCCATTGACCTCGGCATGTGTTGCCTAGGATGAAATGGTGAGTCGTTCTAGTGGTGGAGTTGTGAGCCTTGAAGCTTGTGATGAAGACAATGGCAATTTCCTTCGGCAAGCATTGAATTTACATAAACTTGATTGATTTTTTATGTATGTTTCATGCCACCTGCTGCCTCTTCAACTTGGTGGTGTGAATGAAAGGCTTGCTTTTGTGAGCTTTCCATTAGAGCCACGTAGATCTAGCTTTTATTCTTCTTCAAGAATAATTAAGGTTTGACCATATTCATGGAATATTTCCCAATTTTTTTGTAAAGGCACGAAGTACCTTGTTAGTAGTGGTTAGATTGGCGACAAATCAAAATGTTTATCTATCATCTCCACCATTTGCAAGAATGATTACCCCTTTTGACAGGAGTAATAATTTTGGGTTAAATTTGCTAGAAATTTTGACCCTTTTTCGTGATAAAACACAGTAGCCATGAATTAGTGGATTTTCATGGATAGTAGTACTCGTCTCCCCACAGACGTCGCCAAATTGTTTCGGCAAAAAATGAGCTAACCGGGCCTTGGAGGGGTGTCTGAGAACCTCGAATTTGGGCCTTGAATGGACCTGCAAAATGAACCCCGAGCCCCGGGGGTTGAACCCGAGGCGGAGCCTCCGACGCCCAAGTTAGTTGCCAAACAATGCATATTTTGAGAGGAGTTTAGGGGAGAGAGTGGAGGAGTATGGTCATCTTAGATGATAAGAGTGACCTCCTTTTACCTTATGCCCTTTGAGGGGTATTTATATGAGACATAAGTGGGTTTATGAGCCCTAAAATTACATATGTGGGCCGTTGAAGGCCATATTGATGTATTTGACTTATTTGGGACCTTTTATACCTTTTTTATGCCCTTTGGGTTTATATGAGTAGAGTTACCCAAGACTAAAATGGATATGACCATTTTAGTACCCAAACATCATTTAACGATGAGGATCATGTAAAGGTTTTTTTAATTTCCTTTGACGATAAATCTAAGCTTATACTATAGCACTTTAACATGGGTTGGCCAGGGCGCCTTAGGCCTCAACCAAGAGCTCTAATTGAAAAATAGCGACAAATGGGTTCATTTTGGATTTGTCTTGTGTATGATTTGAGTTTGAGTTGGTACGGATGTATTTAGTGTAAGTAGGCATTTACTTTTTAGTTAGAAGAATGGTTGACTATAAGCAAGGCAGTGAAAATGATCCGCATGATATGTTATACTAACACACGAATTTTCATGATTTTTTTTTTTTTGGTAAGGAGAAGAGTTTTATCGGGCCGGAATCTCTCATAGGTTCTCCCGATTCAGATTAGCGGGTTATGCATTTTAGGAATAGGAGGAAGGGTAAGGAAATCTCCACCCCACCTTCCCAAAGTGCCTCTAGTAGGGTTAGATAGCGTCACTTTCATGACACAAAGTAGCTTCACACGGAAAAAAAAAAATGATAATCCATGAGCATGATCCACGTGGACTATGCTTAACCCATGCGCTGAATCCATGACTGTAGTCCAAATTAACTAATCAAAACGACAAAACTTAGGGCGACCCACGGGATCACTTTATCCATCTACGATTACAATCCAAACTTGATTAATCAATAAATCTCCCATTACCCCCTATCCAACTCCACAGTAACCAATACAAGGAAAAAGCTAATGAGTGCACTCAAAATGTTAGATAAAAGAATTTAAAGTGAAAATATTAAAGTAAAATAATTATTAATTACATTAATTTACACGTAATTTTAACATGCTTTCCTAACTTAATACAGAGTACTATTTTTAGTAATATAATAATTTGTTATCTAGGAACACTCGTCAGCATTATCCATATTAATTTTTTTTTTTTTTTTGAAACCCAATATCCATATAAATTATAACTCAAACTATTTATTACTCCGTATTATTAAGAGGCCATTTAATCCTTAAGAAAAAAAAAAAAGAAAAAAAAGAGGCCATTTAATCTAATTAGTCATCTTCATACACACTCTCCCTCTTTTTTCTCATTTTTCTCTCTCCTGACCTTTCGGTTTCAGTGTTGATTGAGCATTTTAGGTGGAGTCTTTCCTTTACCTTCCTCTCTCTCTCTCTCCTCATCTTACCATTTTTTTTTCGCGATTTTCTTCACGATTCCATTGCTTTCGCCTTAATTTCCGACGATTCGATTGCAATTATGTCGATTTCTAACGATTAGGGTTTTGATCGGTGTTTTCTTTTGTATATATTGATTTTTGGGTTTTGGATCTTTCAGCTGTCAATTTAGGGTTATTTATTGTTGTTGTTGATATGCATATTGAGGATTTTGAAGCGGAAGAGGTGGTGGGATGTCAATCGGAGAAGAAGATTAACGATTTTTTCGATGATTCTAGGGTTAGGGTTTCTGAAGATGATCCAAACGTCGTCGCTTGGGATACCAAAAGGGTGTTGATTGGAGCTGGTGCTCGTGCCCTCTTTTACCCTACTTTGGTTTACAACGTTGTTAGGAACAAAGTTCAGTCTGAGTTTCGTTGGTGGGATCGGATTGATAAGGTATCTTATTTACATTTAATTTTTATTTTGATCGATTAAGCTTTGATTTTGTGCAATTTGCTTGTTTATTTATAAATTTCTTGAACAACAAGGATGATTTGATCATTTTTCGATCAATATTAGTGCTCTGATTGATTGTCACTTTTGATATTTCAATTTGTTCATTTTAATTTTTGTGTGATTTGACCCTGTTGCAGATTTTACCCAGTCGTGGATGTAATTTTTGTGGATATTGAGATTGAATAATTGAGATTAGAATTTATCTTCTAGTTTGGGAGGTTGTGATCGCTTGAAAAATGGGTCAAATGTTTTGAATCTTGTTAAGTTTTGGTTTGTTTGAGCTCCAAAGAAGCTGATGAGCACCATTTTGACTTTGTATATTTTGGATTCAACTTGATGAATTGATTTTTCTGTTCATTTTTGGGCTTTTTAATTTTGTTGGTTGTATGTTATTGCCAATTCACAATCGGTAAACAATCTAATACTTTTTTTTGGCGTGAAGTTCATGACCAAACACAATTTACATTGCCATTTTCTGTTCAAATTGACTTGGGTTTGATGTAACGTTTTTCCCCCCAAATCAATGTTTGTAAGGTAAATAATTGCGCAGTAATGCCATCATTTCCATGTAATAAACTGTTAGTTCAATAGTACGGTTTTAAGTTGTAACTACAAAACTAGGCATTAATAATAATGCCTTAGATTGTTTAATAGTGACACAATATGCATCCTAGCTAGGAGTGTGATTGGTATTGATTGGAGCAAGTGAAGATATTAGTCTTCTCTGCATTTACCAAAGTGTTACATGAATTGCCAATGACGTTTTGAGGTGTTTGACGCTGATTATAATATAGTTGTTAAGTTCCTGTATGAATTGGCTTTGTGGGTTTTACTTTTTCCTTTGTTGCTTTCAGAATAGCCTAATGTTGTGTGATCTGATGTGCTGTTAGGAGTGTCAGCTGTGTGCCAACGTTACCTGAATGGCTGCATTTATCAAACATAATGTGGAAAAAGAAAGGAAATATACTTATTTAATGTTTCTTTTGCCGCTGGCCTTTTCCTTATCTCTAACTTGAGTGCCTCCAGTTTGTGTTGCTAGGTGCTGTTCCATTCCCCAGTGACGTTTTGCGATTGAAGGAGCTTGGTGTACATGGAGTGATCACTTTAAATGAGCCTTATGAGACTTTGGTTCCTACATCTCTCTATCATGTGAGTGTGGGGCAATTTATTTGTGGCTGTGTTCATGCTTTAACTTGTATATTAAATGTTCTCAAAATACTCCTGGTCTTCTAATTGTGGAAATGTGCTTCAAATTATTTTCTTATTTTGATTTTTTTATTTTTTAATTTTTTTTTATAAATATTATCTTTTTATATATATGACCTCCCCTTGCGCAGCTATGTATGCTATCTCATCCCTCAAATTATTTTCCATCTGTGTAGTTCCCTTTTATTAACATCTTGCTCTTAATAAGATATTTCTCTTCTTCTGCCTCTTTTAAATGCAAGTACTTTTCACATGTCCTGCTCCCGCATACGCATTCTATCTCTTCGCAATTCTCTTTCTACGTCATTTCCCACTTTCCTTCTTCTAACTTCCTCTTTGTCAGCATGCCGCTTTTGCTCTCTCTAATAATTTGAAAAGAAAAATAAAGGCGTGTTATTTTTATCTTCATTTACTTTTTTAATGAGAAAGATCTAGATAGAATATGGAGTTTTTGCACGAACCTATTGTTTTACTTTTTCCAGTTGCTAATATTGGTCAGACATATTAGTTAATACCTGATTTTGCATTGAGTCAGATGCTCTATATCGTTGTTGATTCTTTCAAACCTCTGCATTTTGTTTATCATTGCCATTTCTGCTCCTTAATATTTATTACTGCTAACTCTGTTGTATTGTTGAACATGATAGGCTCATGGCATTTATCACCTTGTGCTTCCTACTAGAGACTATCTCTTTGCTCCCTCAATGAATGATATATGCCAAGCTGTGGACTTCATTCATAGTAAGTTGTTTTATTTACTTGACTTTCATATATATTATTATATATTATTCTTTGAATTGTTCTATTGGACTCATGATTCAAAGCATTGTGTGCTGAACATATGTTCTGCAACACTGATTACGGCTCATGTTGTGCGGTCTGGATGCCCAAATATATGCAGCTCTACTTCTGCTCAGTGTTGCTCTAAAAGCTGGTGTGGAGGCTACTTTAAATTTTCCCTCTTCTTTTTTTTTTTTATTTTTATTTTATATTTTTTTTAATCTTTTTTTTTTGAGGGAGACGGATTGAATAGTTGAGGCATTTTGGAGAGTGCTTGCTTTTAAGTCATGTTTGTTATCATATTGACATCCTGTGCTAGGTAGAAGTTAATACTAGTAGTAGCTGGTGCCTGACACTGATATCTGATTAATAAAGTTCTTTCTTACTCTTGTGATTTAAATTGTGCTTACTTCTTTACTTGTCATTTTCCCAAGGAAATGCGTGTCGCGGGTGGATGACTTATGTACACTGTAAAGCTGGTCGAGGCCGCAGCACCACAATTGTCCTATGTTACCTGGTCTGGGCTTTACTTCATTAAGTACCTGAGTTGATTTAATACTGCTACTGTGCCTTTGCTTCATATTTTATGTTTCATGTGCAGGTTCAGCACAAGCAAATGACTCCTGAGGATGCTTATAGCTACGTGAGATCCATCAGACCAAGGGTTCAGCTTGCTTCAATTCAGTGGCAGGTACTTTATTGTTGACATGCCTTGTTCAATTGCCCTCTATACTAGCTGACTATATACTTATTTGTTTTGGGTTATAATTTAATATTTGTGTTGCACATTGATTGATGATTGTAGGCTGTCAAGGATTATTACAATTATAAGGTGAAGAGCTGTAGCCCAAAATTGTGCAACGATTTGATAATTAGAAGCTCAGGGCTTCCACCAGTGGGCAACTTGTTTGAATTTGATGATTGCTCCGTAGTGGTGGTGACGAAATCCGATCTCGACGGTTATGATCCAAGTAAGCAGAGTGTTGAAGATAGTCAGATATTGGCAGATCTGAGTGTAATTTACAAGGCACGTGTTGCTGGCCAGGCAGCTCTAGCCAGGCTTTCTTGCTTGTGGCTACGTTGCCATACCCAGCAGAAGATTGCTGAGGAGAAGCTTCTAAGGCAGGGTAGCTGCACCTTCACGGCAGACCAGATAAGTGGTAGCCTTACTGTAGACATCCATGTGTATTAAGATGATGTTCATGTATTTGCGTCAAAATCAAAGATGTTTGATACCCTGTTTTCTAACTCCTGCCCTGGTAAATACGAGAAGGCTAATAAAAATTGTGGGTTTAGCTCGGCCTGGCCTTGCTTTCCCTTGTAAATATTATCTTTTTTTTTTTTCTTAGAATTGTCAAATGTTTAGTTAGGACTCTTTAGGAGGAGCTCTACCCTTGCTCCATTAGGCAATTACATAGCGGCGATAGTGCAAGTAAATATGAAGTATATGCTTATAATCTAAAAGCATCGATATGATTTGTTCAAGGTTAAAAGTAATTCACTAAAAAAAACTTTGTATCGTGATGGAATAATTTGCTGTGCCTGGTGATGCAAAGAAGCCTGCTTTTGGAACTGTATTGGGGTCTTGGACATCCCTACCACCTGATCTTTTATTCAATTAGTACATTGCCAGTTTGCCTTCAATATGTTTGATTTTCGGTTAGTTGTTGTCTTGTTGATCATCACATGTCAGCCAATCGTGTTATACAATCTCAAGTTTTACATCATCCGGCGAAGTTGCAAGGTGTTCTCCAGGTTTGGTACACTTGAATACTTGACCTTCCAATCTTCAACGTAAAGCTTTCTCTGCATTTCTTAAATATCAAGTAAATTAATGGTTATCCCATTTTGAAAGATATTTACATTAAAAAAAAAAAAATGGTTTTGAAGGTATCTCCTCATGGACCTCATGAAACCCGGGAGTCCGCTTGGTTTGTTTGAATTGTCCAACTATTAAGATGGTTTTGAAGGTATCTCCTCATGGACCTCATGAAACCCGGGAGTCCGCTTGGTTTGTTTGAATTGTCCAACTATTAAGATGGTTTTGAAGGTATCTCCTCATGGACCTCATGAAACCCGGGAGTCCGCTTGGTTTGTTTGAATTGTCCAACTATTAAGATGGTTTGAAGGTATCTCCTCATGGACCTCATGAAACCCGGGAGTCCGCTTGGTTTGTTTGAATTGTCCAACTATTTGTATGCCGCATGTCATTGACTCGAGGCCGACACAACCTTTTATATGACCAACTAGTGAATGTATATGGTTTCATATACTATTATATATCCTTCATTTCTTTTTAGTTGACACATTTTGACTTTGTGCACAATCCGCATAACTAACTTTGACTTCATTAATTTTGTCATTGAAACACTCGGTGACATAAAATACCGTACGAAAAACGCTCAATTTTTTAATTAATTCAACTCAATTGCAAAACCCTCCGTGCCAGTCGAGTTTTGCATATTTTTTTTTTAAAAAATGGCCTTGTATGCTGTGGTAGTTATGTAGAACTGAAGCATCACGTTACCCAAACCATGAGGTTTCTCCAGGGAATAGTTATGTAATATATGGCATGTAACTAAGTTGTTAATTAAGAGGGAACTTAATTTTCCTGTCATTTTTTTGTTGATAATTTGAATACTGCTCCAGTCTCCAAATGACGCCAACATGATGTATAAGTCCAAACTCCTGAGTAATATATTGGAATGTTGTAATCTGCACATCTATTTTATTGCTCATTCTAAGTACTGTAGGGATATCTAAGTTAATATTAAAATAAAAATCACATTTTATTTAAGTCAGTTGAGTTAAATTTTGACACCTCAAAATTACATCGTACATTAATATGAAATAAAGTTTCATCACCGAGAGTCCTACTCCTACAGTCCTACTTAAGAGTCACACAGCCTCACACTAAAATTTAAACTACTCTCACATTCGTTCAATCGCTCGCTGCTCCTGGCCTTTCATTTCTGCCGCCCGATTAGGTCAGGTGATACCCACCATTTCCATTTCACTAATTTTCAATTCTTTCGTATTTTGTCATTTTCCATGGTATTTTGTTTTCTATTGCACTATCATTTTCTGCAATTTTTATATAATTAAAGCAATAATTTGAGGTTGAATCATAATCTTGTAACCCTAATACCCTGCTCAACTTTGGTGTTTTATATTTTCTAATTAAAGTTTTATGCTTTATATCTTGTTAATTACTGATATTATTTTCTAAAGTAAATTACTTCAGTTTCTTTTACGATTTTTGAATTAAGATTGCATAATTTAGACTTTCTCCATTGTTTTTTTAGTTGTGCCCTTTGGACTTTTACACTAATGACCTCTTTGATCATCATTTGTGATTTTTGGGTATAAAATACTTCGTATAATCGTATTTGGTTACATGGAATCTTGCCGGATGTATATATATATAAGCATATACTTTCAAAATGTCAAAAATTTTAACTTTTACCTAAAAAATTTAAGACATTAATAATCAAAGTTGTGCATTGGCAAACCTGAAACTTCAAATATGTTGCAAGTGAAATAAAATAGGATAAAGTATGTAATTTAGTCCAATTAGTTGAAAATTGTGGTTAGTGTAAGGTTTGTGAAGGAATTATGGAATTGTATATCATATGTCTCTCTATTTGCGTTATGTTGATAAGAAGGGTATGGTAATAGAACAGTTTCTTGGAGTTGTGTGGGTTGATGGTTTCACTGCTGAGTCATGTAAGGATGCCATTGATTCTTTGCTTAAGGAGCATTCACTGAGTCCATGTAAGATTCGTGGGCAGAGCTACAACGGGGCTAATAATTTGGCTGGTAACTTGAATAGTGATATTAATGGCCTTAAGACTATGATAATGAAAGAATCTCAATCTGCATACTATTTTCATTGTTTTTCTCGCCATATTTATTTGACACTTGTAAATGCTGCTGGAAAGTGTGCCGATTGTATTGCAGTATTTATGAGACTTGCTGATTTGATGAGCCTGATTAGATTAGAGAATCTTGTACACGAGTAGAAATGCTTCAAGAAGCTCAGGCTCAAAAAGTTCTAGTGGCGCTGAGATCTTGTGAGCTTGAGAATAGAAAAGATGTGATTCAAGAGTTTGGCTTACTTGAGACCTTATGACAGCTGGGAATATGATCACTTTAAAACCCTTTTGCATGTTGTTACCATGTTTCCTACAATCCTGGAGGTCCTTGACCTGATTGCTGAGATCTCAAAAGTAGAATACCAAGTGAAAGCTGAAAGGCTTTTGAACTCATTTTTATCATTTGAATTTGTTTTTGTGGCACACTTGATGATGAACATATTAGGGTACACGGATGTGCTACATCGTGCTTTGCAAAGTAGGGATCGTGGTATTGCTAATATCATTATCCTTGTTTCTGTGGTTAAGGAGCAATTTCAAAGAATGAGATCAGATATTGGATGGGAGAAACTCTAGAATGAAGTCTCTTCATTTTGTGTAAAAAATGACATTGAAGTTCTTGATATGACTGCTGATTATGATCCATCTGGAAGATTTAAGCGTTTTGTCAAACCGGGCACAAATCTTGATTATTTTCGAGGAAATATTTATGTTAGTGTTATTGACAAAAGCATTCAAGAGCTTAACAATTTGTTCGATGAGACGAGTATGGAATTGCTTTCATGTATGGCTTGCTTGAACCCAGCTGATTGCTTTTCTTCTTTTGACAAGCAAAAATTGATCAAACTCGCCAAGTTTTACCCCAGTGAATTTTCCTCTGTTGATTTGATGGGCCTTGAGTATCAACTTGAAAACTTTATCTCCGACATGAGGAGTGATAATAGATTCAGGAATTTGAAGGACATCGGGGAGCTTTCAGTGAAACTTGTGGAAACAAGGAAGCACGATGTGTACTGGGCTGTCTATTTGCTTGTGAAGTTAATGTTGATTCTCGGCAACTCCAAGCATCGAGAGAACAATTTCTGGTATAAACCATGTAAAGTTTAAGCTGCTGAACAGTGTAGGTAGCCAACAGTTATATGATTCCTTGACCACTTATGTTGAGAGAGAGGTCTTTTCTGAAGTTCTCGATGATGATATCATAAGTTGCTTCAAAAATATTAAGGCTAGTCAGGATTAGCAGCGACTTTCATTTCCTTATTTGTAATTTATTTGCTTAAGAAATTAGCTTTAACTTTTAAGTTTGCATGGCAGAAGTACAAAATTCCAAGTTAGTAAGTTCATATTACTCCTGTTTCTGCTGTTTTTTTTTTTTTTTTTACCTCTATTCTTCTTCCTATATTTGCTTTTTTGGAGGTGCCAGGGATAGTAATATGACAAGGTCTTGACAAATATGGGGATCTAATTAATTCAGTATCTAATTCGTGTAAATAACTTTGTTATGCCCCAACTGTGTGACAGCTGAAACAAGTGCATGTTTTTCGTGTCTAAAATTCTTTCATGCTTGTGCTCTATAGATCATGATGCAAACTGCTGTACATTTCTATAATCCCTGGTTCTGCAGTAACATTCTGTATTAAAAAGTTGCAATTAATTTCAGTTGTTTGAGTCCCTTGCATTTACTGATTTAAGCACAACATTAGGAAATACATGTCCTGTTTATGGTTTGATGTGATGTACCTAGAGTCAATTTGTTCAGATCAAAAGTTGAATATATTTTCTATACATGCATGTGGGTTTGTGAAATGAATGAATCACAGCAGGAGATCCAAGCAGTAAAAACTTCAATGGCAACTACTCGACCCACATAAGCGGTGTAAGCTCACTAATTTATTTATGGACCATTGCAGAAACCTCAATCTTTCTTCCATTAATAGGTAAAGACACATATCTTTCACTTCACTTCTATTAGAACCATCAGTTTATTATATGCATTTTGCAAAGCAACGGACAAGAGATACCTTCACCTCCATAGGAGCTTGAACTGGAGATTGTTCTGTTGCTCAAGCTTTGAATTTCCTTACCTACCCATTATGGTTTTCAACTTGAATATCTGAAATCTTGTGGTGCAGCCATACTTATTTACCAATATTTAATACCGTCCTTATGGCCAACTGATCCAACCAAGTATCGTTCGTGACCAACCTTCATGATTTGCAACTCGGCCACAACTCAAGAATGGGGATGACCTTGGGTAGTCTAAAAATTTCTCAATGGTTCTATAAAGACCATCATTAATTTCTTATAGAGCTTCCCTTGACAAAATAAAAGTTAATAAAACAACCCCCCCTAAAAATATGAAACCTCCTGGCAAACATTAAGAGATGTAAACATGTAAGTTTTGGCACTTTAACCCAGTGATCATCATTGTTCACATAAAGCCAGAGTTGTCTTATGTCTTTCAAAATGCAAACGTAGCAAATAAAAACAAAGTATATGTAGAAGGTTGTGTAAAAGTAGAGTATATCAGTATATGTAGTTGTACCTTACACTACAATTAAGATCATTTGTTGGCCCATGTGCTTACACGGTTCAAGCACATGGCAAATTAACTTTGGGTAGATATTCACCTTGTTCATGTAAAACACTTGACTAGATTCATAGCCAATTCGAAAAAAACAATGTAGTAAAAAGGGTTAGCTAATACTGAGTATGGAATACGTTGTATACATAATTACTACTGTATATATCTTGTTGATTACTCCGTAAAAGAAGACAGTATTCAGTTTTCTCATGTATTAAGAGACTTAGCTAACAACTGATTAGGAAATTTCTGGCCTAAAGGAGTTAAATGATATGTATAGTTTCAATAGTTATACACAGAATATTGCAATCCATTGGTAAAGGAATTGAGTCATACTTATGAACCAAGGACCGTGGTCTATAATAATCACATGAATTCACTGATCCTGCAAAATCCCCACCAGCAATTTACAGAAATCAGTGATTAACAATGGCCACAGCTGTATATGGATGCATACTTCATCCTCAACTCTCATGATTGAGAGTCAGCAATCCACGCGCAATCTTGAAATTATAATTGTTTAACTTCTCGTCTTGACTCTTCAAGTAGGGAACAATGTGTTTTTTCATGTCTTCGTGTGAGATTCCAAGATGATTCCCAGCCACACTAACAAACTTAACTCTACCAGCAACATCAAGGGCTTTTAAACCAATCCAATCTTCAATGTAAAGCTTTGTCTGCAACACACACACACCCACGAAAGTAGAAGTATGTCAAACTACTGATGTATAAAAATTACATACAGCAATATGATATATAAAATCAGACTGAAGAACAGCTGGTGGAAACTCCAGTACAGGAGTTAAGACAATTTCCATCACAAAATTTATTGAAAGAGACCACAGGGTACAATAAAGAGTTGAACAGCATGTAACATAGCTAATCTGGTAATGAACCACCATAAATTTTCCATCACAAAATTTATTGATATCCAGTACATTCATGAATAGGAAAAGGGCATGCAGGTTTCTTCCAAAGATTACACTTATTATTGGCAGCCGTCACTGGTCATTATTGTAGTTGGCTCAGTGATCCTTCTAACAACTGCTGTACTTTGGCTGCACAAGGAGTTAAACCTTCTAGATAATTATTATGGTGCTGATTCAAATTCTCCTTAAATGTTATCATGTCTATGCCAGGCAAGCACAAGGTTTACATACATGCCAATATATACAACATATATCTTCCACCACTGTAAGGAGCCTAGTCAGTAAGAATTTCATTGACCAATAATTTCTATAAAATTTTTTTTATTAAGTGCATGTAATATCGCTAGATTTTCTTGGCAAGACACCTTCACAGATATGTAATTACATAAATTTCATGTTACATGACAGAAAAAAAAAAATAGTCAAAACGTACAAGACCTCAGGAGTCCAATAAGCCTGTTTTGAAGGGATGAAGCATTAGAATACAGAAATAAAGATGGTAATTAGCAAAGATTACACTATCAATGAAGCCAATTGATAGTCAGGTTTCCAATATATACAAGGCAACTCTTGATGCTTGTATGCTTATTTGAGCTAGATGACTAATTGTGTCAGAGAAACATACCTCTTGAGGTGCTAGCAAAGGGCTAAAAGCGCCATCTGGATAGTATCCAAACCAAGAGGTTTCTTTAGGTACCAAAACCGTGTCATGCTCAAACTGAAATGGCAAAAAATGTAAGTAAATTGCTGCACGTTAATTACTGCAATCAACAAAAAATACAGCAAAAATATCAAGAAATTTCAAAGTATTTTAACTTACCATAATCAGCACCAAATTTTCTAGGCTGCTG
Source organism: Chenopodium quinoa (assembly GCF_001683475.1). Lineage (NCBI taxonomy): Eukaryota > Viridiplantae > Streptophyta > Magnoliopsida > Caryophyllales > Amaranthaceae > Chenopodium > Chenopodium quinoa. The sequence continues at coordinate 1,730,215 of NW_018743175.1, forward strand.
AAACGTTCCTTGTAAGTTGAATTTCTCTCCTCGGGAATTTCATTGTTAAGTTTTGGGAGAAACCTACACTTTTCTAAGTAGCCATCCATGTTCTGGAAAAACAGAGACAGCAATGATTAGATGATGCATAAATTGGCAGCGAAGGGAACATTATGGAGAGAGAGAGAGAGAGGCATGATTCACAAGGTTCCACTAAAAAACTTCTGTAAACAAGTGCCACTGATTAAACATGACCCTTTCTTAACCTTATATAGGCCAAGTTTGGGGCATTGGGCAGCCTTAATTGGGGTGTGGCCGTGTTCCCATCCCAATTACAAATTTATCTGCATACATACACCCTTTTGTAGGCCTGATGCATTGGGTCAAATCGACCAAAAGAAGTAAGATACAACTGAAGAGATAGATATTGGAACTACACTTACATTTGGGATTTTAAGATAACCACTGGGAGCCAAATGAGCCTGAAAATCCACAAAATTTTCCAGTCAAGAATATTCAAGCTCAGTTTATGAAGACTGTAATTAGAAGCATAAATGAAAATACATAACTTTGAACAGAAATAACATGTTAATGCAATTTAATAACAGTTTTGACCTGAACATAATCCGAGTAAATCTCAGATTTGATAAGCACGTCTGCAAGCTCGCAGAAAAAACCAGCCTGCAAACAAATGCATCTTACTTTAGTAAGGGATTTATACAAATTACATAACTCATACAGTAATAAACAAGCAAGCAACTCCATAGATGCAATCCAATTCAAGGATAAAAGGAGGAAGAGACAAATAAACTTACACCACAAAGAGGAACAGAAGCAATGCCAGCATGAGGCCCCCCCAATGAGACAAAGTTCCTAACCTGTTTCAAGCATCAGCTTGGAATATTTAGTACTAATTTCAGGGGCAGAACCATACGTGAGGAAGTACATGACAATCATAGGCACCATGGTTGCATGAAATCATAGCTTAGAGAGCATAATTGAAATTTTGAACAGGTTGAAGATGAACAGAAACTTCTGATGCAAGATGTGCTAGGTAAGTAATAAACCAAAATAAAAAACCTTAGAGTTCGTTTGGCATTGCTGTGGTTTTCGGTTTTTTGTTTTACAAAATCATATGATATATGTCATATAATGAATAAAAAAGTAGTCAAACTTAATAAAATCATGATAATTTTGAAAGCTGATAGCAGAAAAGTGGAAACATTTGAAAGCTCTTAATTTATTATTTTCTAATCCTAACTCTTACCGGTGGCCCTCCTTCACAAAATTCCACAACACCTCGCCCAATCAAGTTGCCCTACAACAAAAAGTACAAGTGTCTCAGAAAGAAATATCTGAAAGCTGATGTTCAACACTGTTATACATTAGAAAAATATCATAGATCAAATTTGCATAGTCTTCCTTTTTAGGTCAAACTAGAACAGAGATACAGTATCTTAGATTCATCTTGGGAGCAATAAAAACATAATGCATGATTCCATAATTCAGCAACTTTAGCAAATCAGTACAAGAGTGGCAGCAGAATACATGAAATTACCTGGGACAGTCCAACTATGTTGTAACCATGACTCAATTCTTTCATTTTCTTCACCTATTGATCAATAACAAGTTAGTCAGAAAGTCAATTTTAAAACCTTTTAAACCTACATATGATACTGCCAAGTGCCAACAGCTTTCCCACCTTGTCACAAACAATTTGTGTCTGCAAGGCAAAAACAGATCTAATTTAGAATATGGTTGAGTCAAAGAAAAATATAATTTAAATGCTTTTAAGCTTCAGTTTCACTGTACCTGATCCTCAAGAGGATTAAACCAGGAAAACCAGGATCCATTACCAATTTCGCTGAGCAAAAGACAATAACAGGGATGGATCAGTACACACACCCACTACTTGAAAAAAATGAGGACTGCAGTGCGTGTGTCATTATTGTCAAATAGACTGACAACAAGAGGGATCAACAGAGAAAATGGCCATGAAGACAGCCATATGTATTGGCTAGACCTTTACTATACGTTACAAGTACAATTGAGCTCGACACCAAAATATGACAATGACACCAATTTCAGGAAAAAATTGAGGACTTGAAGAGAATTTAAGCATAGATAAAAAGGAAGACACAGTCACAGTATTCCTTTGACCCTCTCAGAGCCATACTCCCATTGTAAGAGCTATGTCCACACTCCACACATAGAGCTTATCAAATCAGTCCGTTTACTGCAGTAATATCTTAAAAGCATTCTCATGCTTTTCACTATCTAGTATCTACAACCAGAGTCGGGAAATACAGCTAGCTCCTGATTTTATTCCTCTTTCCCTAACCTTATTATCCAGGGATCAAATTCAGTATTTCCAATCAAATATGATAGGTGCACAGCACATATCAACTAATTAACAAAAAGTAACATTATTCCTGTATGAAATCAAAAAATGGTTGAGTTTCCAAAGAACAATCTCATTTGTTGCATAACTTCCAAAATCCTAAATGAGAAAAATTCAATGCAATTTGGTACCAGATAGAGTAGCAGACTAGCAGGCATAATTTGACATGACAGGAGAAGAAAAAAAAAATAACCATAAGTAAGATGGCAAGTAGTCAAACAGGCCAAAGTTCAGAATACAAAATAAGCCGAGAAAGAGAGAGAGCATACACACAATATCCTTCTGATTCTGACCACTCACTCAAGAGCTTAGTAAACTGCTTCATTCCACGGTTTTTGCATTGATCTCCAATTCCTACAAGATACATCATCTAAACTGAGCAAGCAACCAGAACATAAAATTCATACCACAATACCACAAATGAATCTAAAAAATAAAAAATAAAACAGATACTGTAAGAGTGTAAACTATAATGATTAGGCAAGACATGACTTGGATGACATCACCAATGGTAAAATGAAGGTACTGAAGAGTCAGCTATTCTGAGACATTAATATATTATATAAAGTAGTATATAAATGTATAAATGTATGTCTTGTTACTTAACATTTTGATGTAATTATAGAAAGTATGAGAGCTGATGATATCCATATATCCTCTAAAATTTTCCCTTCCAGACACTTTCATGCTTCGGTTGCTGACAAATTTATGTTTTGCAACCAAAGAGGGCAAAAGAATGAAACATTTTTACACACGCCAGCATTTACTACAAGAATTACATTACTCTAAACTCTCAAGAATAGAGAGATGAACACATATTAAAAGCAATTAAAGGGCCATGTAAGATCTTAAGCTTCAGTTACTATGTAAGGTCACCATGTACTTTCAAAATTAACACCAAATTTCTGAAGAAACTGAAATGGGTGCCCCAAGTATGAAATGCTCCACAATATTAATCTATTGGATGAAAAATATTACATTTCACCTAAAACTTATAATCTCTGCTCCACAACCACCACCCCCTCCCCTCGGGGTCCCATGACTACTTTCCATAGGTTGAATACAGATAAATTCAATACTCAACCAAACATTTAGGGACATTCTGCATAGTAACCTTCATGCATTATACATTGACCAAATAGGACAGAATGTATCTTACAGGAGTTACAGACCTCTTTTCCTGTTTTCTTTCTTCTACAAGTTCTTCTTTACCAAGAAGCAACTCATACACAGATATACTTTCAATCACACACCTATCAAAGCAATAAAACCCAAATGAAGCACTGACACCAATCTCATCCCCTACATTGGCTACGTACTGACAACAATATCAATATTCCAATTAAAAACCATCACAATGGAATGCCACTTCTTTTTTAATACTCCATAGGCATTCATCCCATATTGATTTTCAACTCCGTAATTCGGTTAGTCCCATACACCATTAGTTGATTAGTCTGGTCACGGACTTCAGTTCTCAAATTGCATAATAGTTCACCAAGCCGGTTGCTCCGCCGCTGCAGGGCGGAATTAACAATCCTCCCAAATCTTACCAATCACCCTGTATTATCATTCACCCAGCCACATGTAACATAAAATTTGCCCTCTCTTTCTCCCTAATCACAATTCACTCATACCCTTAATTATACACAGTATGTTGCAACCAAAAACCTAAATTCTGACATCAAACCCTGAACAAATCTTGCATATTCTTTCTAATCAACAGTACAACCAAAACCTAAAATATGACATTAAAAACTCAATTCCTCACCTCAGCTTGCATAATCAAAAGAATAAACTAAGTTCAAGCAAAAGGGTATTCAAACAATTGATAATAAAAGTCAATATTAACAATTATAACCAAAAAATGTACTGAAAATTGCATATACATATGAAAAATGAAAATCAAAATATTGTATAAACTTAGAGAGAGAGCCGTACCATGGAGTACAATAAAGGGAAGAGATTGAGACAAAGGAACAAGGATAATGACCAAGATTATGCAGAAAATGGCTGCTGTAGATTTCATGATTTCTTGCTCGAAGATTAAAGGAAATCTTTAAGAAGATGAAATCCTTTTTTGAAAATTGTTATAGTTTTTCTTTCATATTAGAGGTTGTCCAAACAGTTGGGAATTGGATAAAATGATGAAATGAAGAAGAAACCCACAAGTTACCAGCTTTAAACAAACAGTGTATGATGTTTCCAGATGACCAGATGCTGTAATTGACTGATAGAGAAGGGAAAAGAACGAAGTTTTCAAAATGGATTAACACATGAAATGAATGAATTAGAGAGGGCCCCATTATGTATTCTACACTCTTATCCCTTTTTAATCCGTATACACAAAGGTTAAACCAATATTACTCCGTATTTGTGTGTCATTAAGGTGATGTTCTATTCTACTCCTTCTATTAAGTTTTTTTTTTTTTTAGGTATCAAACTTAAGGTTTTAAAAGTCAACCCATAGGTATTTAACTTAAGGTTCTTAAAAGTCAATCTAATCCAAGTACACGAGTAAGGCTTCTTGGACGGGGAAAGAAAGAATAAGAGAATTTTCACTCCGAATTACCTCTGATAAGCCTTAGTTTCACAACTTTAAAATTGTGACTCTTGTCATTTTGTGAGATAACAATACTTATCAGTTATCACTACTAATCTACTAGACCAAGGACAAGGTATTCCTAACGCCTACCATTAGGTATTTGGCCGTGACCATTTTGTAGATAATTATGGGACATAAATATGAGGATTAACACCTTAATTATAACTTCTTTTTTTTAATTTCAATTTTATATTATCAAGTTACATTGTACTTATGTCCAATTCATAGCACAGAATAGAGTGAAAGGCTTGCCATTGTCCTATTTAATGGAGACAAAACTCCATTGTCATATTGAACTATATTAGGTTTCGTGTCATGCACGGTATTAATTTCACTATTGTTTATAATTCAACACAAAAATTTTAAAAAACAAAAATAAAATATTTTGTATAATGCATGTGAACAAAAATACAACCATAGTATTTTTTTATGTATATAATGAAATGAAACATAAAATATAATGACGACGGAGTAATTAGACAGATAGGTTAAAAATTTTAATGATAAATTGATATCGTTTTTCTTTTTATTAATTAAATAATTAAGTATCTTCAAATTGTATATTAAACACCATGGGATTGTAACATAAATAATTACTACAGTGTATTTGATACACTTTAGGATAGTGGAAAACAGACCTAATTTGTCGTGCTTTTGATATACATAAATAACTAAAAGTTAAAAATAAATCAAATAACTAAATAAGATTGATATTGTAAAAAAAATAAATTATGCTATTAGGAAGCTATTTCCTAATAAGAAATTAAAACATTTTGAAATTTCTAAATAGAGAATATATGAATAACAAAAGAAGGCTTAGAGAATACTAGTAATAGTAATAATCAATTATTTCTAAAACGCATTTTTTTTTGTTACAAAATTACTGCATATATAATATATTGAAGATTTGAAGGAATAAAATCCTGCATAAGGATTAGGAAATAATATATAATCCATATATATACAAAGTAATAGACGTTAGAATAGTATTTTATGGAAAATATTGAATCACAAATACTACGTATATATTTTGTTTAAGTGAATGATTTGGTGAATATTTTTAGTATATTTTACAATAAGTAGTTGTATCACCGTGGAAAAAAAACTTACAGGAAATAACAGTACCAAATTGTGACACGTGTTATTTCTAAAGTCAATTTCTTCCTAGTGTCTATTTTAATATTACGTTATAGATTGAATATAATAATAATAATAATAATAATAATAATAATAATAATAATAATAATAATAATAATAATAATGGAAAACATGTGAATCACAAATATATATATATATATATATATATATATATATATATATATATTGGGAAAGTGAATCACAATTAAATGATTTGATGAATATGTGTAAAGTATATTTACAATAAAAAGTAATAAAAAAATAAATAAAAAAAAGGAGAAAACGATTTTGGAGGGAAAATACAACACCAGGAAGTGACACGTGTCACTCCCGGTGTCTGTTTTAGTATTATGTTATGTTATTATTATTGATTTGGTAATCAATCAAATAATTGGAGTAGGTGTCTCTTATTTTTCCACTAAAGTATCTTATCTTTTTCACAATCTTCTACTGGACTTGTAATCTTAAAGGCCCTGGGCTGGGGCTGGGGAGCTAATTGATATAACTCATACTTCATATAAAGAGCAAATTAATCGTGTGGGGCTTACGGCATTACCATATACACCCACGTTAGGCTGTTTTGTTATGTATATCTAGGCCATAGTTAGTATTGTTGTGATCAATTTTTACCATTAATTTTTGACTCTAGTTTCAGAGAGGTTGCCTCAATCAGTTTTAACAAAACTTAAGAATGTTCTTAAACTCTTATTTTCAATTTATTGGCTAACCTATCAAAAGAAATATTTCGGCACATACAACAGTAATATAAATAGAGAATCAAAAGAGTAAATAATTTCTATGGACTTGGAAAATAGTTGGTTATGCTTTAATCCATTTGAAGTACTAAAGCAGAACGCTTTCAACTCTGAATCTTCTCCAAGATAATCACAAGATCTTATGTTCGTATGCCCAACTATGCCATGACCGCATTCAGTTGTCAGCCAACGTCTCATGAGTCATGACTTGCTTTGTATTAATTTGTATACTACGTATACCTCACTTTGCAGCGAAATTGAAGGTTATATAATCCAAGTTATTGATCTTTACGAGTTTATATGTTATTTACATGACAAGTTATATTGTTATATGACAATTCAATTCGTACGTATTGTCATGGTGTCCAACAATAAATTTAAGACTGAAAGGAATACAGGAGTATGAGAGTATCTAGTAGTTGAGTATTGCATTTGGGAATAAAACTACAGTAGGTGATTAGCAAAAGTAACAGAAAGATTAAGCACAATGAGGTTTCCAACACTGATGGTTAATCTAAAATCTAAGTTAAGCTACTAATCATTCTGATTTAGCTTATTTGCATAATTTGTTCCTTGAATTATGACTTCTTATGATCAACAACTTTACGCTTCCCTTTGCGTTACGGCAGAAAACATGTTTATTTTCTTACCCTTCTTGCTATCACAGTTAACACTCAACTATTGCAAAATTCAGAAGGCATTCTCCTTGATATATCCATGAAATTGATAATTGTTTGCAAGTTAGCGCTACAAAATTCATTTCACTTGTCTAGTCCAATATATACACAAGAAGCGACCATCCAATTACTCGAATGAGTGACAGGAAAATTTCAAAAATGAAAGAAAACTGTATCCAATCCCAAATGCACCCTTTAATCTTTCTATTAATTAAGTATTGTATTAACTAGACTGTCTAGATACTAGAGAGAATCTTAATCATCTAACATAGATATACACTTGACATTTTCTGCAAATTATACTTCTACTTTCACTATCACCAAAAATCATACTATCCTAGAACAGGACATCCCTCAACTCGAACACCTGGGGCAGTAGGACACTTAGCAAGCGGGCAGTAATCGTCTTGTTCTAAACCCCACCATTGAACACCAAATATATCCTTGGTTTGCAGACAGAAGTAAAGCAGTATTCCCATGAAAGCAATGCCTGCTTCTAAACCAGCAGACAATATATAGTTGTACCTCGCCCACCATCCTTTGTATGATTTGTAAACATAGTAGTTGAAGAAGAATCCTACAACTCCCCATGTCAAGTAATTGATAGACCGAGCAGGTGGCATCATCATCGTTGCTGATACGATGACAGGTATGTTTATGAGCTTAAAGAATTTTAAGTGAGGGTACTTGCGCGATAGAAACCATCCCGGAACAGGCAAAAGAAATCCAATGAGGAATAACCAGTTCAACTGTGGGTAGTTGCCGCGGCTTGTGAACATTTTGGCAGGACCGATGACTCCCCATATGATCGATGCATTGTAGAAAACCTCTTCGTCTGGACATGTCCAAGGACTCCCGTCAGGAAGCAATGATACATTACAAATGTTGTCGACTGTTGAAAGGAGCCACCATGTTGTCCCAAAGTAGACCAAAGATGCTACAATAGTTCCAACTAGCTGATACATTTTTATGTAAAAAATTGTCAAAATTAGGCCTAAAATTAAATGTCAAACCAGGAAAACAGGATATGATCTGAACCTCAAAAAATCAAAACTACATACTTTGTAAATCCGTAATTGAATTCGATTGAATGCATACCTGGACAATGAACATAGATCTAGGAGGGATCTTCATGTAGTGTCCTAATTTAAAGTCTTGAAGGAGCCAAAGTGCTTGTGTCATACTAATATAACCATATGTCTTGAATGCAACATTAGCAAGGGGGCGCCCCGGATATATGTATCCGATGATCAGCTCTGTTATCACATTAAGACCAGGTGTCTAAACAAACAAGAAGCAAAATAACAACAATTAGACGAGCTTTTATAAACTCACACTTCACTGAAAATTCACTAAAAAAAAATTTGTAAAATGCAGGGAGCAGTCAGATTTATACTATGTTTGTTGTAGCAGTTATGATGCCAATTGGTAAGGTGAAAAAGGCAGCAATTCCACAAGCCATTATCAACCCCCACCATGGGAGTTGGAGCTGTTTAGAGAAGCCTTCGCAAGCAAGCAAAGATAGGGCGAATGTAACGGCTAATAGTATGTGAAACCACCACTGAGGTACTTGTGTGTAGTTTCTTTTCATTATTCTGGAATGTACATCAGAAAATTCACCACTTTTCCCTGAAGTTGTTTGGCTCCACAAGTGCCAAATTGACCTGCACTCGTGTTTTTCAACAACATAAAATTGGTTTAAATGTTATCACCCGTTGTTATAGGCAAAAATCAGTTTTAATCAGTAAAATTCACTAAGCAAAAAATCTGAAGTCATCAGAAAATGACTCACTTTCCATGGAAAAGAGCGACATGTGAGATCGTAGCTGAAAGTGTAGCAAAGCTCAGTCCATAGGTAAGGGCGAAAAAGATGCTGAGGTAGAGCTTGCCATAACTATTGTAAGACTTAATATCCAAGCTGAATGTATTTTTATCCATGACTCGAGAAACATTGTACATATGGCCAGTATGATCAAAAGTACTAGAGGAAATAAATGGAAACCTCTTAGCCTCATATACATTTGAATAATAAGCAGCAGGAACAATCAGATACGCTACTAAGAAAAACCCGGCCATAGTATTTATGATGGCATGGCTTGGGGTCGATAAGGGACTTCCTAAGAAACTTATCACAGCATTCCAATCAAAAGAAAAAGCTCCTATCCCAAGTCCATGAAGTCCTGAGCCCATCTGCTGCATAAATATATTACGCTTCCATAACCAACAGAGGATCGAAAGACATCCAATCGAAGGGAAGAGGTAGCCAGGGACAACATAGTAGGCAAAGCTTGTAGCTATAACCATGAGAAAGAATTGTAGTCTAGTCAGTCCTCCCTTAGTCCTTATATCGTGTTCGTGTAAGGTCCTTTTAATTAAATAAGATCATTACATACACAATTAGCTAGCAATCCTCATCATATTATAGAATTAAGGTGTTTATGTTATGTTATAGAATTAGCATATAAACCTGAAAAGAGAGACTTGGACCAGATTTGATGGCCACCACATATACGGGGAGTTGACTAGGTATTTTCTGAATAGACCAGCCCATCCATACCCAAGCAACTACATAATACCAACCATTATAAAGCAACAATGTTAGATAAAGTCAATAACATTATTCATATACATCAAACTCCATAGAAAAAGTCAAAAATTACGTTCAATAATCAACATTAACGCGATTTTATGACCATTAGACTGACTTGTTGATTGGCTACCTAAGGAGGAGCGTACATTAGTACATATTCTAAGATCACATTACTCTTAATATGAACATAATCCTAAACATGTAAATAATTTACGCGAAAAGCCACAAATCAATCACAAACTAGCTTATAATATGGGATATGGATATATATACCTGAGTAGTAAGAGCGAGCAAAATGGCAGCAACAGGACTCATGTCTCTATGATAAAAAGCCTTGACAATGGCAATAATATGAGTAGCGTAAACACCTCCAGCACCACAACTAGCAAAAATGGTTATCAAAACATGCTCCTTCAAATTAAAAGGTCCTGGATTCAAAGAAAAGGACCATTTTGTCAAGGGTATAAAGATAGGTGTTGTAGGTAATGTGGCAGCCATTAGCCTTCCTATTGGTGTAACAGCAATTTGGGCTGCTACTGATGATACAGACAACGGGTTTTGTCTAAACCCGAAAAATTTGTTCACAAAGGCCAGCAGGATGCAGGAGACAAGGCCTAATACCCATGTTCGAAATGTTAGTGCAGGAAGTGTTGGATCGTCTGTTATGGGAACTGTTAGCCTCACTTCTTCTATTGGATTGTCGTTGATATCTTCTTTCTCTGAAAATAAAATATATAGTCAGCTTCAGCTAATAGGATTATGTACTTACATGTACTAAAATATGCATGATTCTGACTTGTCTAAAAGCTAAAGCGATGCATTTATTAAGAAACAGGGGCGTATGTACATATTTTGACCACAAAACCAAATGTAACCTATAAAAAACTTTGGGTGAATGATAATATAAAACCATGAAAAATCGTACAAGCATTTTATAATTGAAGAAGTTTATAAATATTAAGAACGAGATGTGAATACCGGTATCTATGTGAAAAGACGACGAGTGATTGCTTTCCTGAGCATTGGAGTAGGAGGTACTACCAACCTCATAAACCATATTTTCTCCTCTCCAAATTGCTCGTAACATAAATTAAATATAAGCTATATGATATGAAAGTAAAGCATAAACTATATAGAATACAATAATTTGTATGATTATAATCACATTTTTAAGGATCATAATAAACATCTAAAAATATATACTGTATGTAAGATTGTCTTGGCTAAAATTGCTCAACGTAAAATGTATATATATTCACAAATAATTCCTTTGAGCCTCTTAATTTGTAATTCACATAAATTCTATTAGAGATCATTTTGTAAGACAAATGAATACAAAAACATGTATAAAAAAATAATGGACAACATAATTTTCGAACCTCCTCTGTAGTATTTTTACTTGCTAGGAGTATCAAGTAACTTATTTATATAATTTGTCACATGTATCTACTCTAACAACATTCGATTGATAAAAACCATATAAGTCGATTAACTAGTTTTGTTGGTTAAAATATTCGGATACTTACTATCTAATTTATTGGGTTGATATATACCTAGAGTGCCAAATGATTTGATGATTATTATTGTACGTAAATCATAACTTTTTTTAAACACTAAAATTACATCGAGAAGAAAATATCAAACACATATAATCCTTAATAATATCATATGAAAAACATAAAGATATAACAAAACTAAAAATTAATGGCACGTATATTCTCTAATAATCATAACTTTTTAAACACTAAAAATTACATCAAGAAGAAAATATCAAACACTTATAATCCTTAATAATATCATATGAAAAACATAAAGATATAACATTAATGGCACGTGTAATCTCTAATAATATCATAGAAAAACATGAAGAACTAAATATTAATGGTAGAAAAATAATACCAGAAACATGATCAGAGAAGGGTTTATCATGAGAATGAGAGTGTTCTTCCCCCATATTTTCTCTATTAACTCCTGATTAATCCGTAATAAAACTATATACTACTAATTAGCTGATTTAAATATACTTAGTATTAAAAACTTTGTAACAACCTATCTATATTTACCAATTACAGCACAAGATAGAAAAATGTATATAACCCACATCAATTTATTGATGCATGTTATCTCTCACATTTGATATATTACTATTTGACAAAATGTATATAACCCATATTAGAGAATTGATACATGTTATTTATGCCATAATTTCAAAATTATCCATAACCTAATTGAGCTAGAATGCATATATATACAAAAATTTATCCGTTTTTCAAAATTTATTACTCACATAGTCCCATCTCGTATCCTAAAGTAGGAAAATGCTAAAAAAAGATTTGGAATAGATAAGCTTGATTACACCGATTGCGTGTTTTTATCATCATACATCCTTAAATTAAAACCATTTTAGGATATATTCACTATTCAGGCAGTATACATTGGTTTTAAACATTGCCCTATTAGTACTTATCAATTTTTAGTATTGATGCATCAATCAACGATTATTGAATTCTTTGAAATTATACTTTGGATCGATCATTATAATTTTTTTTATAGACTCGTAATGTTGTGCTATAGTGCCAAAATTGCCAACCACTATAGAATCATCTTTTCTCCACGTTAATAATTCAATTCCTTTGTAAACAACATGTATGGAGATTAAGATTAACTCAAAATAAGCCGAAATTAAAATTAATGATCATTTGATGATCAATGTAAATCATAACTTCATTAAACAATAATGTTGAAAATACAGGCCTAAAAAAATACACCAAAAATAAAAGTGTCACTTATTAAACTCATACAATTCCTAATAAATTAAAGTACTATGTAAGTCAGTAAGTACGTAATAATATCATCATATATAGAATAACATAGAAACAGTAAAAGAATTATTATAAATATATAGTTGAAAAACAATACCTGAAACAAGATCGGAGAAGGGTTTAACATGGAATTGAGAGTGTGAGGCAATTACATCATCTTCTTCCCCCATATATACCACTCTTTATTATAAGAAATTTTAGCTGATTGAAAGATATAATAATAATAATACTATATTATATTATTATATACAGTATTTGTAACTCTATTTATATTTTCTTAATCATTAAAAAAAAAAATTCTGGCTAATTACAACACAAATTAATAATAAAAAATGTATATAACCCTATAAGAGTATTGGTGCATGACTGCTCGTTGTTTCTCACATTTGAGAACTTATTATTATTTGACCACATTTATCATTTATTGTTGTTATCTGAAATGACAAATATCTGATAGTAAATATTTTTTTTTTTTTTTGAAGACTTTTTTTAACAACACACTAAAAATTATACTGTGAAATTTTCCTCAAAAAAATTAATATATTGTGAAAATGAATATTTACATGATTTTGTTAATTTTGTTTTCATTATCATTAGTTGTCAATTGTATTTCAACTATCTAACAAAAAAAAAAAAAAAAAACACTTTTGTTCACCTCAATTTATTTTAAGGGAAAAGTAAAGAGTATTATACTACTAATGTACTATGGATGTAGTATTGATTCAAATGCACGACACACAAAAGGAGAAAATTGCTCTTACAGATTATATATATAACACTTGCAATCTTACGGAGTACAAGTACAACCTAAATAATTCAAATTGAGGCAAAAAAATGAATATCTGACATTAATTCAATAGGAGGTAGACATTAATCTTTTCTTTATAAGAAAAAAAGGTACGGAGTAGAAATTAATCTTTGGATAAAAAGAAATTAAATAAAAAATAAAATATAAAAAAACCTTCAAATTGAATCAGAGTTCGTTTTACCGCCATCATATATATCAGTGGATAATTGGATATACTAGTACTAGTATATTTTTTCCCAGTATATGCGCATATACTTGAAAGACTTTAAAATCATTCATGTATTCATGAAAGACTTTTGATCCCATAAGTTCTAGTACAAGGATATTTTACAATGGGAGTCTTGCTAGTAAGTAACCTATTTAGAATTTTAGATGCAGATGCGGAAGGCATGAATACCTATCATCCTCGTAGCATAATAGAGCACATTATCTTACGAGGTTACACAAACAATCAAATGAGTGTATATATGTTCTATGGTACATTTGCGAGCATAGATTAATTTTACAACATATAACACCTAAGACAGATTTTGAAATCGAGGGTGAATAAAGGGGGACAAAAAAATTCTACACCATCTCTCTGGTGATTCTAACTGGTTTCGCCTGCAAAAATGCTACATCTGCTGAAGGAGTAGTCAGCAAATGATGTTCAGGATCATCCACCTCCTCTTCACTGTCAATTGATGCAGATGACGATGGAGAGCCAGATCCATTCTCTGATGATCCACAACCCAAATCAGTTTACGTAAAAAAGTCTAAACTAAACAGCAAGACAGGAAATGAGAATGTGCATCTAGAAGCATAACATCAATAGACATCAAGTATTATCACTTAACTCATTTAGAGACATCTCCACTATCTAAAAAGCCACCACAAAATTCGAACTCATTGGTAATTGGTATGTTTGTCAGCATTAATATATATGCATCAAAAATAAATAAATATCAAAGCCAAAGGTTGACTGCATGTAAGTCAATAAATCAAATTCTTCCGAACAATTATGTCATTAATTCTTGATCAATAGATCAATGTATCTTAGCTACTATAATGTTAATCAATTAGATTTCCTCTACATCAAATTTTGGTTAAATTAGTTATGTACCTAAATTCAAAAGAATATGGGCCAGAATCATAAGAATCTGAGCGCTTTACCTGAGCATGCAATGTGATCAGGATGCTGTTGAACAGCTGCTATTTGAATATTTTCTGGCAAAAGGCAATTGAAGTACGAACCTGCAGCTTAAGGAGAATTGTTTTAGACAAAGGAAAAATTACAGATTTTTTAAATGAAATTGATAATATTGCATCCATATGACTATCACTTAATTTTCAGAGCCTACGTACTTCAAGGACGGTACTTCATACTTCCTCTATTTCAAAATATTGCAACATGTTTTTACTAGCATGTTTGACAATATATATCTTTGATTAGTAAAAAAAACTAAAACATATATAAAAAGTTGATATAATGAACATAAAACGATGGAACTAATTCAACAACATTCTTAGATAACATTTGCTTTCAATAAATTAGTAAAATATGTGGACAAAATTAGAATACGAATAGTGCAAACTAAAGAGTTGCAAACTTGCAATTATTTTGAAACAGAATTCAGAGGATGTATATTCTAGAACCTTACACATATTGTATACTGCCTTTAAGGTAATGCATAGGGCAGGCAAAAGGTTACATACCTACACGAGCGAGTCGATTAATCCATCCAGGAATAGATCTCCCAGTGAGATGCAAACAGACCTCATCAGTAAAATGGTTACAGTTTTTAGCAATCAAGTGATATGCGTCCCCATGATACTTTGAGGCAAGGCCCTGCATGAACGATCGAAATTCTGTCCGTGACATGTCTGTGCTGCCGAGAGGTATAGCCTTTCTGAATATGAATCCAGGGCAGCTCCTTGGTTCCACCTCAAACACACCACTAGTAGGATACTCATGAGCTCCATAACCGTACTCCATGCCATGTACTGCATTCAAGCTTTACATTAGGATCCATGTATTAAAAAAGATAACAATTCAGCATAAGATACATGCCATCTCAGAAGAAATGATTCACAGGTCCCAAAAAAAATAGATATTTACAATTGCCAAAGACAGCAGATTCCACCTAAACCAGGCAAGACGCTATACATCTATACCTAACCACAAATAAATTTCTAGATCATTCTAAATGATGAAGTTGCAAAAAAATTTAGGCTACTCTCACCTTGTAATACAAGGATCCATACCAGATGTTAGAAAAACACAAAATAAACCACAGATCCTCTTTACGCAACTTAGCAATTAGCTATGGAAAATCCAGTTTCCTCACAATAAAACTATACTCCAAATTCCAGTTTAATTCTCTCTAAATAACCATCAAGAAGTCAACTTATGCAGGAACTGTTTTAGCATCTTGCCTGCAAGCTTTACAACTACCACAATTTGTGTTTTATCCTCACTATTTACCAGACAGGTTTTGTCCTATAAACTTGATATTAGATTGTAATTTGATGCAATTAAGTCATCACATGAAGTTTACAATCCCACTTTCGAGAGGCTGGACACTCCCACTAAAAGCTAATCAAAATAAACCAAAATTCAATCACAATTTTCTGCTTACTTTCTTGTTTAGAATCTCAATACATTCAATTTCAAGTGGCTGGACACTCCCACTAAAAGCAAATCAAACTAAACAAAATTCAGTCACACTTTTCTGCTTATTTTCCCTCTCATTGATCTCTGCATATAGGCATTTTCTAACTTCCTTCTCATTCTCACCTCTAACAAACTCACTGCCTTCTTTATTAAGCTTATCCAAACCAACTAACATAATCTTATCAATAGTACCCCTCCACCTAGGCTAATCAATTACATTATCTCACTCAGTCCTCTGACAAGTCTGAGCATAAGAAACTGCCTACATATTTACAACCTGACCTCATCAAAGGCAGGCTACTCTTCATCCATGTTTCCTATGATAAAATTCACAGTAAGCCTTGTATAAATAAAATTCATATCATTACCAAAGTTGCCTCTACGTTAAAGCATAGTGTAGAAAATGGAATGGTGCAGGCTGTGCAGCGCTCTTGCAAAAAAAAAGAGGGGGGGGGGGGGGTGGGGGGGTGATATTACATATTGTTCTACGGTTCTACCAGTATTACTTTCAGCAAGTTGTTAACAGCTTTGAGTATTAATTAAGATATACTAAAATCTAGGGAAAATAAATATAATAAAATGAATTTCTACTATTCTCTTTAAACTTTTCATAAATTAAGTAGTGTAATACATCACAGTAAACACTTTATTAATTCAGTGTTTGAAAAGGCGCACCTAGATGCTGAGGAGCAAGGCGTTAAAGGTCATGCGCTTTTTGAGGTCTAGGCGAGGCGATTTTGATGAGGTGCAGCTTAAGGCGCACCCCCTGAGGTGCACAACGATTTTTTTCAGAACTTTTTTTATTGTTTATTATATGCACCTCACTTCAATGAGGCGCACAGAGGCACGCCTTAGGCGCAGGGAACTCTGAAATGCCTTGGTGCGCCTTGAGTCCTTTTTATACACTGCATTAGTTCACCATGATAGCTTACATTTCTTAACCAGAAAAGTTCCTCAAATAATTAAACTAGCCATTGCTTCAAAAAGCTGAATTTCACTACAGTAACACAATAGACTAGAGGAAAGAAACAAATTTATGATACTTCAGTGACCAATTCATCATAGAAAGCACAGTCTGAGTTTTTCTATTCTTCATTCTTTCAAGAAAACTATTCTTATTCCTTACCCATAAATTTGATCAACTCTGCCCTTGACCAAAAAAGAGATTGTACTATCAGGTTATAAAACAGCAAGTCAGACTAGGAAATAACTTTAGAATATCTAGTGTTGTTAAAAAAAAAAAATCAGTAAGTCATCTCTTATGTGAAAAAATCTTCCATTAATAAAGGTCAATGAACACATCAGATGACATTAAACCAGCACTTTGAGACATTTGATCAGTATGTTGCTTGCTAATCTAGTCATCCACGTATTTTAACACATCAAACAAAAGATAGAAATTCTACCAAATCACACCAAGACAGCGTACTTCCTCCATTCTATTTTAGTTAACACGTTTTGACTTTGGACACTATTCACATATTCTACTTTGACTAGCTTTTGTAATATATAGGCTATGAACTTATGATAAAAACATAATCACATGGGATCTTGTTTGAATTGTCTCAGTGTACATTTTTAGAATATTAAATTTTTATAATTTTTACTTGTTGATAATTAGAGAAATAAATTATTGAATTTGTGCATTGGCATACGTGATAAAAGAAACCTGTCATCTTAAAAAGAACACAGGAAGTATATTCTTAATTCATTTTTGAACTGTGGATCTGATTAAAAGGGACTTGTTGATTGCATGCTGAACAAAATGAAATTAACAAGGTGTCAGTTACTAAGCATATCAATTAAGAAATGTGCAATGCAAAGATAAAGATATGAGCTAAGAACAGATGCAAGTGCAAGTATATAAAAGTTCATAAAAAGCATTGGACACTTAAACACTGCTTTTCCTACAAAGTTTGATCTAAGTATATTAATTCCATATCTAAGTCTCCAAATGCCAAATACACCATAGATTTGTTAAAAATAAAAAATTGAGCAACAAAAAGTACCAAAAGATAAAAACCATTTGGCAAAACAAGTTATTAGCCTGTACGACTAAATCACAGGAAACTTTATTAGCCACCATCTCAAAGACTAAGATCTAAGCTAGTAGAAGCACATGATTAGGCAGATTTCAAAAGTAGTGACTAGCAATCCAAGGTGTATGAGTGGCAGAATCAGCTGTTAATTTATTAAAGCTTGTATGCCAAACATACTTTAGCCACAGATCAAATTTCCTTTAATGGTGCATTGCAGGCTTGCAGCTAAAGCATTTTGTAATGGACTTCTATTGTATATAGGATCAATTGTTAGTTAAGTTCCCTATTTGTGATGAACTTCCTGTCAGGTACAATTAAACTAAACTTAATAATTTCTTACATGATAATCTATTTTTAAACTATGCTATTGCATAAAATATCATCAAATATCATCTATTGCATAAAATATCATCTATCTCATAAAATTTTGCTCTAAACATATCCTTGCCTGTTTTCCGAACAATTAGAAGGACAAAACATCAATTCAGATTGAAAATCATGAAAAATCCTAGACACTTTAATTCTCAATCAAAGCTTCAAGCAATCAGAGGTATTACACATATATAATCCTAGCAAATTCAGGTACAAAATAACGGAAACCACTCGCAGTAATAACTAGAAACAAATGAAGTACTCCATATATAATTTCAAGAAAATCAGAAAAAGATCCTCAAATAAAATAAAGATACATAATTGGATTTCTTAGGATATCCTTACTTACATCCAATGATGAAAACAAGGGAACAACAACCATAAAGTAAAGATATACAATTGGATTTCTTATAATATCCTTACTTAAACAAATACTATCAAGGGTCTTTCACTTAAATGATCTCATATCCTTCATCATAAGTGATTCAGAAATCCGACAGCGCGAGTATGATCACACTTCACAAAGAGACCACCAAACGACAGACGAACGCACAAAATCCAAACCATCATTAACCATTTAACTAACACCTCAAAGATATGTTACCTAGCTACAGTTCATAAGAATCATAACAAGAAAGTAAATTCAAAGGCACAATACCAATAATCACAGTCCAAACAGTAACTTAAACCCAATATACTAAAACTTTATAATATATCAAATAAAATAGCATAAGTAAGATAATATACCTTCAATTCCAGAGTGAAAAACACCAAGACCAACCCAATATAAATAATCATTAACAGGGGTTAGATCATATACATTCAAATATACAGCTGTTCGTTCTTTCTCCCCTTCATTTTGCTCCTTTCTCCCACTCCAACTCCTCAAACTAAACCCCATTTGATCCCCTCCCACCTAATCCCTCCCCAATTTTTCTTCAATCCCTAATCAAACATCTGCGCCAAAAATTCAAAAAAAAAAATTACAAAAAAAAAATACAGAAATTTGGAAGACAATTAAATACCAAAAATTCAATAAAATTACCTCAATTTCATTAAGAATTGATGAATGATGCGAAAGAAGATGAGTAGATCGGAGGATATAGGAGAGAGAAAAACCCTAGAAATTAGAGTGTATTTAAGAAGCTTAAATTATTGTTAAAGATGAAAATTGAAGAGAAAAATGCGGGGAATTTGGAGAGGAGAGGTGGCGGGAGGGTGGCTGAAGATCGGAAGAGAAGGTTGAGACTTGAGAATGTAGATAGATTTTTTTTTTTTTTTTTTTTACGAGTATTACTTTTTAACATTTTGCTTGCCAAGTTATACAAGGATTACAAGTTTAAACAATTGTCGGTAAAGGCTTATGCAACAAAGGACATTGGCACGACACACCACTATTTCAAATTTCGTTTCGACCCCGGTTCATTTCACTTGATCTATAGTCTGTTTTAAACTCAAATTACTTTTAGATTAATCAATTTTTTTGATAAATTTGATTTTTGTTTTCGAAGAACAATTGGTCCAATTTTTAATAATCATAACTAATGTTTGGGTCCAATTTAGTCCAATTGGGCCTAGGCATTAAATGATCCAATTAAAAGCCCAAGGTCAAGGTTCATCTCTCCAATTGTGCTAAAGTCAAAGATCAGTCCTCAAGGCAAGCCAATTGGGCTAAGGCCCAACTTCTCCATACATGCAAAGGTATAAAAGCCATCAATATTACATTTGTACATTCATTCAAGCAAAGCCTCAAGCAATTAATTCTCTTGCATAGTGTTCTCTTTCTACACACTGTACTGACTTTAGCATCGGAGGGGCCTTCCTCGGCAACACCCCCGAGGCTAGTTTACGTGTGTTTACTGTGCAGGAAACCTTCGGCCCAACATCACTTGGACCGAATCCAGTCTTCTCCACTTCATCGGACCTTCGACAAGGTCCCATTGTTTTCACCCGAAACAATTTGGCGCCGTCTGTGGGGAGGACTTTCAAAAATCTTTAAGCCAAATTTCTAACCAAGATCATCTTGCAATTATCTTAGTAGCAATGGCTAAGAACCGCAAGAGCAAAGGCCTCCGTCAAGGAGCAGGCGAAAAGCCTAAAACCCCTACACCATCACCCTCGCCGGACCGGAACTCTCCCAAGGGTGCCAGCTCGGGGGGAGGATCATACAGGGAGGATTCCCTTTCTCCCGTAATTCATAACTCTCATCATAGGCCGAGTCACTCTCGGTCTAGCAGGGGTGAGTCCGATCATAGGACACATTCAGTGCCCCAAAGCCAACCATCGACTGTGCGCTCTCATTCCCATACTCGGACGAGGACCCCTTTGACGGGGCCCAGCTCGGAGGAGGTGGCAAGAGCGCTGGCAGTGCTCATGGAGGCAATGAGGGCACAAAATATGCCACCACCTCGTGATCGAACTCCTCCGCATACCCGGCATCAACGGAGGAAGCTAGACCATGATGTTGGGAAGCTTCCTTCCTTCCGGGAACTGGAAGAGTGGGAAGAGGATACCTGGAAAACTGAAAAAGAGAGGAAAAAGAACCCTCGATTTTTCAAAGGATCCTCAACCTCCCGACCAGAAACGCATAAGAGCAGCAGCTCAGCTTCTCGGCCAGAATCTACTCACCGAGAACAACCTGAGACTGTTCGCCGAAACGTCCTCGACCGACTCGGCGACAAGGAACCGAGCGTGCACAGTCGCCTCTCGTTCCCTGCGGC
Organism: Chenopodium quinoa; assembly: GCF_001683475.1. Classification (NCBI taxonomy): domain Eukaryota; kingdom Viridiplantae; phylum Streptophyta; class Magnoliopsida; order Caryophyllales; family Amaranthaceae; genus Chenopodium; species Chenopodium quinoa. The sequence continues at coordinate 1,751,773 of NW_018743175.1, forward strand.
CGAGGCCCAGACTTCCCAGCCAGGGACGAAAACCACTCCTACCTCTCTAAGAGGGCGGAGCGCGGTCCCTTCGGCCAGGAACAAGGGCAAGGCCGTTATGCTACCCGCTAGTTCGCCATTCGAGCAATGGATACTGGAAGAGCACGTGCCCACGGTTAAAATACCGTCGCACATCACATATGACGGGACCTCGGATCCGAAGGACCACGTGGCCTCGTATGAGACTCATATGCATCTTTGCCCCAGATCCGAAGCGACTTGGTGCAAATATTTCCCAACCACTCTCAAGGGGGTCGCGCAAGCGTGGATCTCCAAGGGAGTAAAGCAAAGCTCCATAACAGGGTGGGATGATCTGTCCTCCAAATTTAGGAGCAAGTTTTCCACGGCAAACCGCCGAGAGAAGACTACTGCAGAACTCATGAGTCTGCAACAGGGGGAAACCGAAAGCCTCCGAGACTATCTGACCCGTTTCAGTAACGAGTCATCCAGCGTCTCTCAGCTGGACCAGGGGCTAGCCGTTTTTGCAATGCAGAATGGCCTTCAGCCCGGGAAGTTCCTAGACTTCATGGTCATGCATACCCCGCAGACCTTGGAGGAAGCTCTGAATGCCTCGGATAAGTTCATCCGAGCCGAAGAATGGAACAAAGCGAAAACTCAACCTCAATTCGGGGGAGGGAAACAAAAACAAATACCCTTGTCTGAAGGCCAAGGCCATAAGGCAAAGGGAAAGTCAAAGGCCTCGGAGCAATCTTCGGTCAGCGACCCAAAGAAGGAAAAATCTGCCTCATACACAGGCAGATACGAGTCCTACACTTCGCTCTCTCTTCCACGCGCCAAAATTTACAGCGTGGCGAAGGAGGAGCAGAGTTACCGAAAGCCGAGACCACTCCCAGAGTGGTATCAGCGAAAAAATAAAAATCAGTGGTGCGAGTTCCACGAATCTCCGGGACACAACACTGAGGAGTGTATCGAACTGAAGGACCAGATAGAGGACATGGTCCGGAAGGGATACTTGAAATAATACATCGCGGATCACCGCGAGAAAAAAGAGTCCGAGAAGTCAGCAAAGGACTCTCGGCAGGACCTCGACTTCCCCCGGAAGAACAGTAAAAAGCCAGAGGGGAAATTCTCTCCGATTAATGTTATCTCGGGAGGAATATGCTCTCGGAGGGAGCACAAGCGACACCTTAGGGCTTGGACTCACCAGGTGAACAACGCTGACATTCAGTATCCCCAATCGCCGGTGCCGAACATGACGTTCATAGCCGCCGACTGCCGGGGGTAACGTTCCCTCACGAGGATCCGTTGGTGATCATCGCCACGGTGGCCAACCACGACGTCAGTAAGGTTCTTGTTGACGGTGGCAGCGGAGCAAACATTCTGTTCCGAAAGGCCTACAATCAAATCAAGTTGAAGCCCAAGCACCTTACGCCGGTACCCTACCCGGTATCCGGGTTCAACGGGGCTTCAACTTATCCAGATGGGAAGGTGACACTTCCTATCACCATCGGCTGCGATGAGGCAGCCAGGAACGTCATGATTGAATTTTTTGTCATTGACGCTCCTTCAGTGTACAACGTGATTTTGGGGAGACCCATAATTCATGAGATCCAAGGGTTCGTCTCAACTTATCATCAGCTGATGATTTACGTCTCAGACCCTGGCTTCCCCGAATGGATACAGGGAAACCAAAAGGACGCCCGAAGGTGCAACTACCTCAAGCCATCCAGTAGTCGCCCAGATGACGACAAGGATGAGGAGGAGAAAGAAAAAGAAAGAGAGCCAAGCACAAAAAAGGCGAAAGGCCTAAGAGCTTCGGCCCAAGGATCTGTACCCAGAGATAAAGGGCCCGAAAGGGAAAAGGCTAGCTCTTCAGCTGAACAGCAAGACTCAGAGAGCCAACCGAAGAACAAAAAGACTGGGACACCTGCTGACATAGGCAGCAGGCTAGATTCTGAAGAGTCCAGTCCATCAGCAATGGACACGGACCAACAGACTGAAACAGTTGAGTTGGCCGAAGGAGACGTTGAGAAATGTGTAACAATCGGGATGGACCTTGATCCGAACACCCGTTGTGAACTTATTCATCTCCTTCGGGACAACAGAGATGTGTTTGCTTTCTCGGCAGCTGATATGCCCGGGATAAGTCCAGACCTCATCTCCCATAAGCTTAATGTTGACCCAACGTGTCGACCAATTAAGCAAAAGAAGCGGAATTACTCCGCTAATAAGAACCGAGACATCGCAGCCGAGGTCAAAAAATTGCTGGAGGCAGGCTTTATCGAGCCTTGCCAATATCCAGAATGGCTGGCAAATGTGGTGATGGTTCAGAAGGCCAATGGTACCTGGAGGATGTGCGTTGACTTCACGGACCTAAATAAGGCTTGTCCGAAGGATTTCTATCCCTTGCCGAGGATCGATCAGCTAGTCGATTTGACAAGTGGCCATGCCTTGCTTAGTTTCATGGACGCATTCTTGGGGTATCATCAGATCTTCATGCACCCCGATGATCGAGCAAAGACGACATTCGTCACGAACGCTGGGGTGTACAATTACAAAATGATGCCCTTCGGATTGAAAAATGCGGGGGCAACCTATCAAAGGCTGGTGGATCAAGTTTTCGCCGATCAAAAGGGCCGAAACATGGAAGTCTATGTCGACGATTCGATCGTCAAAAGCAAAAAATCCGAGGACCATGTTAAGGACCTGGCTGAAACTTTCGCCACCTTAAGAAAACATCAAATGAAGCTGAATCCGAAGAAGTGTGTCTTCGGCGTGAATTCAGGGAAATTCCTTGGGTTCATAGTCAGCAAGAGGGGGATTGACGCCAATCCCTCCAAAGTCAAAGCAGCGCTCGACCTTCCTGAGCCGAAAACAAAGCGGGATGTTCAGCGGCTCACCGGAAGAATGGCAGCCCTCTCGAGGTTCATTTCCAGAGCTTCGGATAAGGGGTTACCTTTCTTCAAATCCCTGAAACTCCCGAAAACAAAAGAGCTCGTTTGGGAGGAAGAGCAAAAAGACGCCTTTAAACAGCTTCAGGAGCATCTGGCTCAACTCCCAACGCTGGCTAGCCCAGCAGAAGGAGAAACTTTGTACCTGTATGTGGCCGTTAGCCCAGCCACCATCAGTGCAGTACTGCTGAAGGTAGAAAGCAAAAGTCAGCAACCGATCTACTTTGTCAGTCATACACTGACGGATGCCGAGACTCGCTACCCCTCTACTCGAGAAAGTCGCTTTCGCGGTAGTAGTAGCTGCTCGGAAGCTGAGGCCCTATTTTTATTGCCATCAGATAGTGGTCTTAACTGATCAGCCGTTGGAAAAAGTTCTCGGCAAGGTTAAAAAATCTGGTAGGCTAGCCAAGTGGGCTTTGGAGCTCACCGAATTCAGCATCAGCTACCGTCCGAGGGCTGCCATTAAGGCTCAAGCTCTAGCGGATTTCTTGGCCGAATGCTCATACCAAGAAGCGCTAGACAATGAAAAGAAAGTCTGGACCGTGTTTACGGATGGATCTTCCACCGAAAACGGTTCGGGGGCAGGAGTAGTGATAACTTCTCCCGAAGGCAAATCCTTCGAGTATGCACTAAAATTTTCTTTTAAGGCCTCGAACAACGAAGCCGAATATGAGGCAGCAATCGCCGGCCTAGAATTGTGCATCTCCCTGGAAGCCGATCATGTCTTCCTGAAAACAGACTCTCAGCTAGTTTCATATCAGATTAGCGGCAGCTACGAGGCCAAAGAGCCCTCCATGATAGCTTATCTTGCCAAGACCAAATCAGTCATTGCAAAGCTGAAAACTTTTGAGGTCCAGCTGATCCCAAGGGGTCAAAATACTCAAGCCGATGCACTCTCCAAACTTGCCAGTTCAACTCTTACCGAGCTGAACAGATCTGTATATGTAGAAGTGCGTCGAGAGAGAAGTGTCGACGAAGCACCTGAAGTGTGCTGCGCTGACCCAGAGCCTAGTTGGATGGACCCCATCCTAGCTTTCAAACTTCGGGGAGAAACTCCCGAAGATAAAGCTTTGGCCTCCAAGATGAAGAGAACCAGCTCAAGGTTCATTGTCTTCATGGGGGAACTTTTGAAAAAGTCCTTCTCAGCCCCATTGCTGAAATGCGTGGGACCAACAGATGCAGATTATATCCTACGGGAGATTCACCTCGGCATCTGTGGGAACCACATTGGGGGAAGGACCTTAGTCCACAAGGGATTGAGGGCTGGATATTACTGGCCCACCATGATCGCAGATGCTAAGGAGCTGGTCCAGAAATGCGAAAAATGTCAAAAATACGCTCCAGTTATCCACCAGCCAACAAGGGATCTTCAGCCGATCCTTAATCCACTCCCGTTTGCCCAATGGGGACTGGATATACTAGGACCATTTCCAGAGGCTGTGTACCAGAAAAAATGGCTGATAGTTGGTGTTGACTACTTCAGTAAATGGATCGAGGCCGAAGCAGCCTCGAACATTACAGAGCAAACTGTCAGAAAATTTATCTGGCAGAATATCATCACTCGTTTTGGCATCCCGAGAGTATTTGTCTTCGATCATGGGAGGCAATTGGATAACTTACCACTGAAGCGGTATACAGATCAGTTCGGCATCAAACTGGCATATTCAGCGGTATGCCACCCGCAAAGTAACGGACAAGCCGAAGCTGCAAATAAACAGATCCTAAATGCCCTCAAAAAGAGGGTGGAAGATCAAAAGTCCAAGTGGCTGGAGGAGCTCCCTGGAACCCTTTGGTCCCTTCGGACAACTGAAAAAGAGGCAACGGGCTATTCACCTTTTGAACTGGTGTATGGTGCCGAAGCCGTTCTTCCAGTGGAAATTGGCTCTGAGAGCCTACGAGTGGACCACTTCTCGGCTGAGAATGAGCGACTGATGAGGGAATCTCTCGATTTCCTCGACGAAGTAAGAGACTCAGCCCGAGACAGAATGGCTGCTTATAAGCAGAGAATCAGCAAATTTTATAACCGAAGGGTCCATGCAAGGCCTCTTAAAATTGGAGACCTTGTCCTTCGGAATGCTGCTGCAGTTCAGAATGGCCGAATCCATGGGAAACTCTCAGCTGCATGGGAAGGGCCTTATGAAATCTGTGATGAGCTTCAGCCAGGGACATACCGACTTCGGCAGTTGGATGGAACTGAGTTGAAAAATCACTGGAACGCTGATGTACTGAAAAAATATCATGTGTAAACCCTTCGGGGCAGAACAATCTTTGTAAGTACATTTTGAATTAATGAAAGGCCTTGGAGCCACCATTTATATAAATATTTGCAACTTTTTATCCTTTCAAAGTTTTCTTGGTTCTATCTACTCTTTAAGGGTTTTTTATTCAGCCTCGTCTGAAACCTTCGCCTTCGGGTAACTGGGTTTCAGATTGCTGACAAAACTCATCTTTTTAAAGAACACTGGTCTTTCAGCTGAAGTCAAACTTTAGTAAGACTTGTTCTCCAAAGACATGAGTCCATGGACAATTCTGGGATATTGCCTTAACTGAGCCTTGTATCCCAGAAAGCCATTATCCAAAACATTGCCTTCAGTTGGCCCTGTGTTTCGGATATCCATTTTTCAATGATAGACAGAAAATCAAGGATAACAGCAACTGTTGGAAATTGTTTATTCAGCCTCGTCTGAAACCTTCGCCTTCGGGTAACTGGGTTTCAGATTGCTGACAAACTCGTCTTTTTAAAGAACTCTAGTCTTTCAGCTGAAGTCGAGCTTCAGTAAGATTTGTTCTCCAAAGGCATGAGTCCATGGACAATTCTGGGATATTGCCTTAACTGAGCCTTGTATCCCAGAAAGCCATTATCCGAAGCATTGCCTTCAGTTGGCCCTGTGTTTCGAATACCCATTTTTAAGAAATAAAGAAATTGTTTATTCAGCTGAAGCCATACTTCAATTTCTGGGGGGGGGGGGGGGCAAGAAGCACTACCAGTGCAAGTTTATGTTCAGTAGAATTGAAGAAACAGTAAAGCATTCAAAAACAAAGCAGCTGAAGAAAAGAACATCAAATTAATAATTCATGCTCAGAAATTGAGCTACAAGTTCAAATAAGTTAAAAAAACTATATCGGCAGCCGCCCACAAGCGGAAAATAACAGCTGCCGAAATACGTACAGAAGCAAAAAAATAAATTGTTTTGTACGACAAGGCAAGCTGAAGCAAAAAACAAACAAGGCAAAAATTCAGAAAGCGGCAAGTCTAAAGTTGAGCGCATGATGAACCGCAAGATTCTGAAGACGACTGCCCGAGTTCCTATGCTTCAGCCCGAGGATCAGACTGGTTAGCATTATTGGGCCCCATGGTGGTCTCAGCCCCAGCAGCAGAAGAAGCAGGCTTTGCACTCTGCGAGCCTCCCTTTCCCTCTGTTCAGCCTCCAACTCCATTCTCTCAGCTTCTTCTTCGGCTTCCTCAGCCTTAAGGATTTCAGCTTCGACTGGAGTTGCATACTTCATATGAGGGTCTTCGGGATCCTGGACCCATTCAGCACATTTGGACCAGTCCAACTTCGGCTCAGCATGAAGGCAGACTCTTCGGCACACTCTGAACCCGTTTCTGAAACCCATTTCATATTCTTCCTAGGTATAGACACGGACTTTGAGTAGAGCCTCAGCATCAGCCAACTTCTTCTTTGTCTCCTCCAAGTCTTCCTTGGATTTCTTCAGCTCATTGGCGAGCTTGGAGGAGGAACCTTTCAGCTCATTCAGCTCCTGCTGAACTTGGGAAGCCTCTGTCTGAGCCTGGGCCACTTCTTCCTTTTTGGCCATCAGCTGATCCTCAGCTTCTTGGAGCTTAGCTCTCTGAGCTTCAGCAGCAGCAGCAGCCTCTGAGAGTTGGACATCCCTGGCTTGGAGCATCTCTTCAGCAGCCATTCTGCTGGCTTCAAGAGCTTCTAGCTGTTGCTGCACTTCAGCTTGTGCAGCAACTCCTTCCTGGATTCGGCTCTCAATGGTAGCCTTGAATTTGGAGATGTCCACTCCCATGTGCTCTTGGAGGAATTTTTCCCCTTCCACAGTGGGGGAAAAACTTCCTTCTCCATAGCATTGTAGAAGGTTTTGAGGGCTTCAGCAGCTTTTTTCTCATATTCTTCACCCTTCTGGTGCTTCTCTTCAGCTGCTGCTTGCTTCAGCTTAGCAAGCTTTAAATCCTCTTCGGCTACCTTTTTGTCGTGCTCGGCAGCGTCCACCCTATCTTGTAGGGTATCTATCATCTCTACAGTGAGAGTCTGATTGTGCACGAACTGAAAACAGGAGCACAAGTTAAAATAAAAAATAATAATAATAATGATAATTGAAGAGCTGAATTTTAAAGGAGATAAAGGCAAGGAAAATCACCTGCATCATCAGCAGTTGGTTAGACCTGGCTGGGTTAGGAACTGATCTGCTGGATTCGCCCATCCCAGCAGTGGCCTTCAGCGACCAGATTCTTGCCCTATCTACTTCGGACATGCCAGCAAAATCGCCGAAGTAGGCTGCAGCACCTTCTCGGTTCTGACCCCATATGAGGTCCCAGATGTGATCTGGGATTGGAATTCGGGGGGCCGAGAAACCCATTTCTCCAGATTGCAGAGTCTGGAAGGAAGGAAAGGATGACGATGGAGCTTCTTTAACTTTGGATGGCTCAGCATCCTCCTTCTTCTCAGAATAGTCAATTATTATGACTTCTTCTTCTTCAGGGGTGAGGACGAAGGCCTCAACCTCTCTTGCAATGTCTGTCGTGAAACCCTCAGCACTTGGCATCACGGCATCCTCATTCTTGTGCTCAGCAGCACTCTCTTGAACTTCTTCTTGGACCCCTCCCTTAGGTTCGGGAGTTTTCTGATCCACCTCCATCTCGGGAGGTGGCGGAGGGGTCTTTGGAGGTGATTGAGGTGGTGGCCGGGGAACCCTCGGCGATCCATTGCCTTCCTCGGGTTCCCTTATTTCGACGCTGATGGTCATCGGCCTCCGCTGAAAGTCATGGGGGTCGATGATGGCCATTCTTCGGCGCCTTTTCTGAAGCGGCTGCTCGTCCATGTCTGAGTCTGAGGACTCTTCTTGTATCTGGTCTTCGGGACGAACAGGGGTTTTCCCTTCTCTGTGTCTATTACTCTCTTCAGACTGTAAAAGACAGGGGGGGAGGAAGAATGTGAGTAAAAAAAAACAAAACAACAAACAGAAACAGACAAAATTAAGTCTGAAAGCTCACCGAGGTCTTCAGCAAAGCCTCGTCTTCTTCAGCTGCCCTAGCTGCAGCTTCTTCTTCAGCAGCCCTGGAGGACCCTTCTCCTCCTTCACAAGCTTCAATAACCCGTGCAACCTCTTCGGCCGTACGGGCAGCTTCAGCTTCTTCGTCCAGCAGCTGAAACCAAGGATCTCTCTTCTTCCACCAAGGCTTCTGCCTCTGATACAGAGCAACAACCTCAATTTGGAAGTGGGAAGAGTCTAGATGAACTTCCCTATGCCTCGGTTCAGTGATGGAGGGGGCCCGATCAGTTACAACTCGTTCTCGGTTGACGCCAAGACGAGCGTAGTTAATGCCGACGTTGGTCTCGTCCCGCTCTAAAAAAGAAAAGGGGAAAGGTCAGTTCAGTTAGGTTGGCACAGCATAAAAAAGCGAAGTGAAAGAGGAGAAAAAGAGATAATTAAAAGGCCTCGGCCCCAGCCGAAGAAGCTTACCATCCTTAAACTTTCGGCTGAGGCCGACAGTTGCTAGCATGTTCTCTTGGAAAACATAATGCGTATCGGGGAGCCAAGTCTTCGGGATATGCTGCATTCGGCCGCTGCCCCCCCGGTTCGGCAGCTTGCCGAAGATATTCTGTTGATTAAGGTTCGGATCTGGGCCGTTATCTGCGGGGGGACCTAAACTTCCCATGTCGGGATCAGGCTCAGCAAGGTACCGGGGAGCGCTGAAGACGCAAGGGTGGCCCGGGTCCGTGGGTACCCTAACCCAAATCCATTGACCTCTCCAGTCCTTGTCTGAAGAGTCGTTCGGCCACATGGTTAGGTACTGGGGCCGAGACTCAATCCGGTACCACCCAGAACCATGACTTCCGTGCCCACTTTGAATATTTGGCACTAGCCGATGAAGCTTTTTGAAGTAGTGCAGGTTCGGCACATACCTAAAGAACTTGCAGACCCATAAGTATGTCATCACCCTTCGGATGCTAATAGGAGTTAGCTGACATAGGGAAATATTGTAATGGATCAGCAAGTCTCGGACGAATACGTCCAAAGGGAACCTCAGCCCATACTGAAGTTGTCTTGTGTACACCCCCACATACCCCGGGGGTGGACGATGGATTCTATCGGATGCCACGAGCATTCGGCACCAATACCCATCAGCTTCAAGGATGCCGTAATGCAACTCAATTTGTTCGGCAAACCGATATTATTCGGCATTCTCCACCCACCATGAGTAGAGGCGGTTCTTTATCATGGCCGAAGCTACTTCGGCATCCTCCCACTCTGAAAACCCGGGAAGGATATCCCAAAGGACAGCGGGAACTTCATCGTCCCGCCCAGAAGCGCTCGGCCCCTCCGTTCTCTGAGGAGGAGCCGAAGAAATTGGAGTCGCCCTAATCCCTTCAGCAGGGTCAGACTCTGCTCTTTGTCCATTCCAGGTCCCAATCCTGTTCATGGGATCGGAAATTGGCCTTGCTCTTCTTGGAGCACGGGCTCTACCCCTAACTCCTCTCGCCATTGATAATTTCGAAGAAAAAAGTCGAAAAAAGGGGAAGGAGTTCAAATTCGAAGAAAAATAAACTAAAATCAAAGGAATTTAATTTAGTCTGAAGCGAAAGTTGCCGATTTACGAATTGGTAGTGGCGAGTCTCAGTTTCTAAGCTTAATGCTCGGGGAATTTGCGAAGTTTTGATGCGGGTTCTTGGGTTCTCTCGAGAATTCTGGGTTTGTGTTGGTGAATAAATGAGGAGAGATGACGCGCCTCTAATTATATCTCCATAAATGGGAATACGGGGAGTCCGCGTTTCAATTTCTCTTAAATACCCCACTAAGTAACCGTTAAACACACGACCTTGCGATTAAACTGCCCATTATCCGTCCAACTTCCACAATTATCCGCCTTAACTGTTGTTATCTCATTAATTACGGTTTAATTACGGTTTAAATTCAAATTTTTGGATTAATTAAATCATTCACTTCCCTCCTTTTCTGATTAAATCAAACCCGACCTGTCATCCTTCCAAATCGGGTCTGGGGGGCAAGTTGTTTGGGTCCAATTTAGTCCAATTGGGCCTAGGCATTAAATGATCCAATTAAAAGCCCAAGGTCAAGGTTCATCTCTCCAATTGTGCTAAAGTCAAAGATCAGTCCTCAAGGCAAGCCAATTGGGCTAAGGCCCAACTTCTCCATACATGCAAAGGTATAAAAGCCATCAATATTACATTTGTACATTCATTCAAGCAAAGCCTCAAGCAATTAATTCTCTTGCATAGTGTTCTCTTTCTACACACTGTACTGACTTTAGCATCGGAGGCGAGGCTAGTTTACGTGTGTTTACTGTGCAGGAAACCTTCGGCCCAACATCACTTGGATCGAATCCAGTCTTCTCCACTTCATCGGACCTTCGACAAGGTCCCATTGTTTTCACCCGAAACAACTAATATACAATTAGATTAGGTACCGTGTCATGCACGATAATTTTCCCTATTTATTATTAGTTTAACACTATATTTAATTATAATAATTATCAAATTGCAAAATAAGATAAAAAAAATTTGTAATTAAAACTATAAAATAAAATTATATAATACTAAAGAAATAGTGAGAGTATTACATGCACGACTAATAAAATAATTATGGATTACATCACAAAGTTATATGTAGGAAAATATTATTGTATAGTATTAATAAACGAATAATATTTTGTTGAATGTGTATAATTGGAAAATAATTACCAAATAATAAGAGAAATATTATTGCATAGGATTAAATATTCTCTAAGAAGCTTTGGCCAAAAAAAGAAAAAAAATTGGCACGAAATTTATTATAAAGGAGATGACATATCTCATTTCTGGTATTCACGTTTATTAAAATATATAGTTATAGTTATAGTTATAGATTTACTTTCTCCGTTCTTTTTTACTTGATCCGCTTTAACTTTTACACTATTCACCACCTCTCCTTTGACCGTCTTTTGTGAATAATATGTAAGGAAAAACGTATTCATGTGGGATCTTTTTTAATTCATCTCAATAAATACTATCATAATATACAATTTTTATAATTTTTACTTATGGAAAATCAAAGTTATTGATCGTTAAACTTTTGCACTTGCAAACGTGATAAAAAAACAGGTCAAGTAAAAAAGAATAAAGAAAATATGTGTTAATGTCAATTTGATGTAATATAACGTAAAGATTTTTTTTATTTTGTACTATTTATTAAATCCAAAGGATTGTAATATATCAGAAAAAATTGCAAATAATATTAATATTAGTAATAAGGTCTGTTCACTTCACCTTAAAAAAATAATATTAAGTAAAAATAATTTTAGTTTAGTAAAAATCAGTTTTAATCAGTAAAAATAATTTAAGTTCAGTAAAAATAAGTTCAATAAAAATAATTTCAGTTCAGCAAAAATAATTTCAGCAAAATTAATTTAAGTTCATGTACATTGATGCTTTTTATACTAGGATTTTTTAATGGAAATTATTTTTTTCCAAATATATTGCAAAATATTGTTTTTTTTTTGTTCATATGAGCCACTAGGGCGGGGATGAGAATCGATCCCAGGATCACCTGAAATCGGGAGGAAAGCTCTTACCAACTGAGCTATCCCTCACTCTCTGCAAAATATTATCGTATAAGATTTTTTTTTATACTTCACATATATTTTTTTATGCATTACTTTTGTCTACACTTTTATCACATATTGTATAGTTATAAAATATAATATCTTTTTTTTTTGTCTAGTATAAAATATTATGTCTTATTGATAATATTGTAGTCAGTTATATTTGGTAAATACAAGTACTATATTTTATAAATGGGTAACAAGTTCATCATAATAAGATACCTAATCATTTACAATAAATTCAATAAGATATTGAAATATGATATTCATATATGATTATATATACATGATCTATACAATACTACAAATATGTCATTATAATTTTTTTTGCTTAAATATCACATGTCTTGATATGATCAATCAAACTACCAATATTTGCTATACTGTAAATTCCACGCAGTTAATCAACGTATACGTAGTAAAAAATTGACTGACAATTCAAACCAAAATATTTAATTAACCAGATTTTTTTCATGCATGTCATAAATTGTGCTAAAGTCTTTGGGTTTGAGATCATGAACTCCAACTCGCTGCTTTCGAAACTATTTTAACGATCAACTATTTGTAACAAGGTCTATATATTTTAACAGTCTCATATATATACGCATGCATGTCAGAGTTGATATATTTAATTTGACAATCATATACATTATCATTATAGGCCAACCATTTTTATATACAATATTATGTAAATTTAAATGGTTGGCATAATATATTATCGTGATATATGCCAACTATATAAATTACAAAAATAGATTATTTTAAATATATTATATATATATATATATATATCACTAGAAATAATATTTAAATCAGTAAAAATAAAATCAGTTCAGTAAAAACAAGTTCAATTCAGTAAGTATAAGTTCATTTCAGTAAAAATAATTTCAGTTCAGCAAAATTAAGGTGAAGTGAACGGGGCCTAAGAATATTTAATTTCTATTATAATATATAAATTAAATATATATAGTATAATATTATTGTCTTAAATAAGTTGTCAATCAAGAAAATATAAAAAGAAAAATAAAGTTAGACTATAGTTATTTTTGGAAAATGGTTTTTGTAGGGAAAAAACGACATCATAAAGTGACATGTGTCACCACTGATATCTGTTTTAGTATTATGTTATTATTATTATTGATTGTAGTTGAAATTTACTAGTCACTAATGTATTTTGTTTTGCATATTTATACATTACGGAGTACAAAACAAATTTTATTTTCTCTGATTCATTTTAATATCTGGTTTTGAGAAATGGTCAACCGTATTAATTTGTTTAGATGATAAAGAGTAAACACATCTTTGCTTTGAGGTAAGTTTATGAGTAGGCAACTAATATTTGCCTTTAAGATTTGGAAGAGTGTTATCTATTAGGGTGAGTGATCATTGAATGTGATTGCTTTGCATAATTGCAAATAGCCGATATAGGTCATAACTATTCAAGTTAAGTCATGGTCATGTCTGATTGTCCAATGATACATCAAATATAATTTATTGTAATTTAGGTCATGTTCAAACCAAGTCAAGACTCTCTTTAAGATCAAATTGACCATGTCTATTGAATCAAACAATAATTTTTTTAGTCTGTTCAGAGCTCTTGATAATCGCGTCCGAAAACTTAACCCAAACCTGGCACAATCAGATCAAGACATGGCTGATCAGGTACCGTCTAATTCAGGTAAGTCGAAGATTAGGAATCAGATTGAACCAGTAAATTCAACATTTAAGATATATGTACATATCAAGTAAACATATCAGTTTCTCCAGTAGTTGAGTTGGGATGGTTAGTTCAACTTGTGGCAAACTGAAGTCTTAAACTACAAAATATCTGTAACAGATTCAAACAAGAACAGCTAAAAAGACCTAATGATCAACAAAAAAACAGAAAAGATCAGTTGAGTAGCAAACAAACTAGTCAATTTATATGTACAAAAGTACAAATGATAATATCTACATCCATCATAATGTATGTGTCCATCTAATAATATCCACCCTGTAAATATCAAAGTGGATATTTCCATACCCGAACAATCGATATGCTTACATACATGTCTAGCCAAACTCAACAGGTCACATGACTCACATCTATCTCATGTGTCCACCTTACTATAGTGTGGAAATTGAGACTTTTCATTATGATGATCGAGTGAACTTTATGTAATACAGTACCTTAAACTTATGCTCCAATGCAGTTGGAGTCCCGAGTGTTGACAACATTGTAGTATAAGGTGGATGATCGATCATCAAATTTGGAGATCAAATGATGCGCGAAGAGTCCACAGTATTTCTTCCCCATCCTCGCGATGAATATGTCAGTCACTTTCTTAAGCATGCTGTCTTCTTGGATCCATGGTTGCTTTACAAAATCTACCACAGGCATCCACTGCATATGTGCAGGAAAAGATAAGAAATTAGAAAGTTAATACTTGTTTGATTGTCAAAAAGGCCAAAGTCTAACGCCTTAACATATAATAACTCCAATCCAGTAATCTGCATACCTTTGCAGCTTCAATTTCGTGATCATCAACCTTGATTTCAGAAGAAAGAGGCTTTAGCATACAAATGAAGAACAAGTCTGATTTTTCAAAAGCCATGTTCTGAGCATGCCTGAAAATTAAGTTTTACATTTAGATTTTACAGACATAAACTGTAATTGTAGTCCCTCATCAATGGAGGGTTGATATAAACTGCAAGTAAATTGAATAATGCATATCTGTTGTGCTACTTGTATTAAATATTTGAAAAGTTGCTAAGGAATATATTGCAAGTTCACTACCCCTCATTAGTCTCTAAAACCAAGCTTAACTATGACATGGACCAAGTTTAGTTACCTGAAAGCAATTACTTCTACGAATTCAGTATCGATCTGCAAACATTCAACAAGACAAAATCAACATCTATGCATTGCAGACACTGGATTATGCTAACATAACATGCTCGGCATCATTTCCAATTCTCACTTTCTGATGAGATTTCATAAGTTTAGTCAGATACTAATTAGGTTAATTTTGTACACTGACAGCAATAAACAACAAAATTCATAACTTGTTAATGAATGGACTAAACAAATCATAGGCCAAAGGAAGTTTCAGTCTCACCCCAGTTTCCTCCTGGACTTCTCTAACAGCTCCAGTGTATATCTCTTCAGACTAATCAACAACACAAATCAGAAGCAACATGAGCTAATAGAAAACAAGGTATTAAGTCTACATAGACTTTGTTTGGAACGTAGGCAGAAATTGATTGAGCCACAGAAAATATCGAATACCTCATGAATGAAACCAGTAGGAATTTTCCAAAAGCCAACATACGGTGGAGCACAATACTTCTCTTGCACCACAAGCACCTATAAATGATCAATAAACGATGATCCTCAGGATAATATTCACTTATCTTGAAGTGTGAATATACTAAGAATTGCAAGGAAATTGCACCTCATTTTTGTCATTGATGACAAATCCTCCAACCCCTACTTGGTGTGAGGCATTGGCCGGTAGCATACATGGCCCTTCCGGAATCCAATAGGTTAGCATTACATAACCACTTTCTGCGTGATGATATTGGAACCCTTCCTACATAATTTATAGGTAGCAAACTAGCAATAAGTCCCTTTGCTCCAACATAATGGTAATATATGATGTTGACGTTAAAGCTTGTAATATTTGACCATTTATCACAGTATTGAGCAATACTGTGAAAATACAATCACTCCAGCTTAAAAATTTTACTTCAATTTTCAAATATGACCAATTATTTCATTATAAAAAGAGTGAATATTATCTAAAATATTTGCCTGAATGCTCAAAACTAGCAAAGACAAACCATATAGTCGGGTTGATACTAATAATGTGCGGAGTAACAATTATCTCGATTCAAAAGTAAATTATATTTCAAGGGGTTTTAAGATTCACCTTTATTGCCATAGGTACTAGCTCTGAATATTCTGATGGCAATTTAAGCCAAACTCCTTTCTTTCCCTAAAAACATCAAAACCTTGTTTAGCATCAATTTGATGATTTTCCAAGAAATCAACGGAAAATGGAAGTAATTTACCTTAGTTATCCACTGAGAAAGTGAAGATTGAAGCAGAGAAGCAAAAACATTTGGATTAGATGGTAATCTATCTGGGTTAACAATAACTCCTCCATACTCATCATCAAAATAATCCAAAGTTCTTGAAATTGCTTCATTTATCCCATTAATCTTACTTTGGAACAACAATGTTGAAGTTGCTACTTTATTACTAGTGGCTGAATTTGATACCCTTGCACAAATTACTGCATAAAACACAAAATTTAAATCAAACCCTTCATTTTTAAACTCAACATCATAAAATGAAATACCACATTTATCATACAAAAACTAAAAATTTGCGAAGTTGACTTTTATGTGATTTGTCACGCCTAGACTTATTGTATACAATACACCCGTTACGGATTATTCTCATGAATTGGACAAATTTAAAGCAGAGGATACTCTGTTTTTTGTACTCTGTTCATAAATTAAAATTGAAAAATCAAATCAAAACAACCTTTATAAAAAATGTAATGCACCTTAAATCCCAAATTAAAAATAGAAAATTAGAGAGAATAAAATAAGAAAAAAATTATACCTTTAGAAGAATTAGACTTTGGATATGAATGTATCCCAAAAAGGGAAGTGGGGTATGAAGAAGTTCTGAAACCAACATCTTTAGGAAGAGAGAGGAATTTAGCTTCAAGCATATTGAGCTCCATTAATTAAAACCCTTAATTAAGAATGAATTAGAAGATCTAATTTCCCAGGTATCATAAATAAATTATGATTGTTGGTGGGTCAATTTCAATGTGACTAAACTCAGTTGAAATTAAGAACAAAGATAATATTTTTGACAACAAATAATTTAATTTGAGACGTATTTGTTTCTGTTCTTGAGTGTTGTGCGAGGAATCAGTAGTGATGAGGAGAGAGAAAATAAAATGGGGGGAGTTGGCCCTGTGATGGAGCTCCCAAGATATCTGGATCCTTTTAATAAAGAAATTGGATTAAGTTGGGCAAACCTAAGGATATGTGGTTGTTATTATATACAAGTACAACAAACAGAAATTTTAAAACTTGAAATTTGACACATTGAAAATATTTTTTTACACCGTCCACAGGAACGCGGTAAGCCTATTAGTAGGAAAGTGTTTGATCATATGTAACATATGTAACTATGTGAGCCTATTAGTAAAATTTAAGAGTAGCTCGCTGAACTAATATAGTGATATGTTAGCCATTTATTCTCTTTTCGTTGATGTTTGACAGTTACAAGTGAGATCTTCTTCATTAAATTCTCAAATTTCATGATATAACTTTAATACTCCTTATATTTTTAGTTAAAAGTTTCATTACTCTAAAAAAACTTGTTCCTACGTTAAAACTCAACGCGATCAATCATCAATTAAGCTTTAATTCACTTTTAATCAATAAAAATTACAAATCTCTTTCTATCCAATCATAATCAATTTTGAAGATTAGATATATGTCATTATAAATTACAAATTCACTTTTAATTAAATCCCATCATGGAATTGATTAACAATATTGCAAAAGCATGTCTAAAATCATTTAAACCATAATGACCGGTGATAATCGTGAGACCATAATAAAATCTTTGATAATTCACAAAATGATGCAAATATATTGAAATGAATAATTCTAACTAATAAATCTTATATTTCAATCTAAATTGAAATTGATTATGTACATGATTATCAATTCCAAACGAAAGAAACAAGAGGAATCTCAATAATCTCATACTTTGTGACATACGATGATCTAGTCATTAGCTGAGTCACAAGTTGGTAAAAGAAAGATGGAATACACGAAACTAGATTTAAAATGGAGATTCTTGTCAGAAATTCATCACTCCAATGTTGTCAGAAAGTCACTCATGATTCTTGTCAATACCCCACTAAAATAACTGAAATTAATAAAAGAGTACCTAATGAGCTGCATAATCATACTGTGTTGGATAAACATCTCACAGTTTCACCCAACAAATGGCACCAACATGAATGATGCCACCAGCATTATTCTTATCCAAATGGAATCATGCATTTTCATATCTTTATGCATTTTTGTGAGTGTGACCTACGATATTTTCCACCTTGCCGTTATGGCTTCTTGTTATTTTAGTCACATGCACCATTCTCTTGCACGAGCATGATACATATTCCGCAAAGGCCGAAATACCTTAAAAGAGAGATGGAGTAAATAGTGTAAAAGTCAAAATTAAAAGTTTTTTGTTTGGTAGTATAAATAAATATTTTAAAGAAAAATTTAATAACAATAAACCAACTTTTGTCCCGTTCTCCCCAAAACGAACCAACCTTTAAATCTGCCCAAAATAAACACAAGTTTGTATTTTTTTCTCTCATATTAAACCCAACTGACCTATGACTAGAACAACTGGTCTTTTTATTTATTTTCCTTTAATTATTTTTTTTAAATTAACAAAATAAATTAAATTAAATAAAAAAAAAAAACTCAAATCTCCCCAAACCCCACTGCCAACCCCTCCTCCCCCACCCCACTGCTCACTCCCTCCCCCTGCAGACGGCCTGCCGGCGGGCGGCGGCCGGCTCCCAACAACCACCACCACTTCACTCGGCGGGTAGTTGTTGTTTGTTTTAAATTTAAGAAAGGGAATCACTTCAACAACCACCACCCTTCAATCTACTTATTTACCCTTCACCTTACGACCACTACTTTTTCCACCGCCCTCTTCACCACCTACCGTTGTCGTCATTCCCAACCGACCGCCATCCGCATGCTACCACCGTCACTCCTCTCTCTCTTTCTCTTTTATTTTTGAGTAAGTGTTGTTAGATCTAGTTTTTGGTTGTTTTTGTGAGTAATTATTGTTAGATCTAGTCTTGTTTGGGTGTTTATGGGTTATTTATGAGGGTGGTTAAGGGTCTTTATGGGGTGTTTGTGGGTTGTTTATGAGGGTGGTTAAGGGTCTTTATAGAGATGGTTAAGATTTTCTTTGTGGTTTTTGTGGTGGATGTGGTGGTTTTTGAGGGTGATGGGTAGTATAAGTAGTGTGGGGGGTAATTTTTAAGGGGCGTTGAGTGGTGTCATGGAAGGTGGCGGAAAGGGAGAGGGGTCGCCGGAGCTAAGGGAACGGGTTGGGCGCCGGCTACCAGCTGCCGGCAGTGGAGGGGTGGCTGGTGGGGAGGGAGGGCTGACATTGGTGGGGAATGGAAGGGTGTTTTTTTTAAAAAAAAATTATCAGAATTTTTAAAAATGTAGATAAATAATTTATTTAAATTATAGAATTTTTTTTAAAAAAACCAATGAGGACATGACACGTGGATTGCTACCTGGTATAATAGGTCAAGTTACCTGCTTAGTTTAATATGATAGAAAAATTAAAAATTTAGATTTATTTTGGGCAGATTTAAAGGTTGATTCGTTTTGGGAGAACAGGGCAAAGGTTGGTTTGTTGTTGTCAAATTTTCCTAATACATGTACGATAACAATTTTGGGTGAGTGCTTTCCCTAAATAATGTTGAAAAGAGCTGCAATTCCATAATTACATTTACTTTTTTTTTTATAGATTCTCAATTTACTTATATATATATATATATATATATATATATATATATATATATATATATATATATATATATATAGGTAAACCGCTACTTCAAGTAGCAATTTTGCCAAAAAAATCGAAAAAAAAAAATGATGTATGTATGTATGTATGTATGTATATAATAAAAAAAATAATGATGATGTATGTATGTATGTATAAAAAAAAATAAAAAATAAATAAAAACCTGACTTTCTTAGCTTTCTCTCTTCTTTTCCTTTTCCTTGGTATTGTCGTTCAAACCAAAGTCCCCTTTCTCCATTGTTAATTCACTCTAAAGCTTTAGATTTCAATCAAATTCCTCTCATTCATTCTTCTAAATTCATTATTCATTGCCCATCATCCTCAAAGAGTAAAAGTTATGGTGGGTGGATTTCTTATTCAATTTGGGGATGGATTGAGTTTGGGAATCTGATTTTTTTGATTCAAATTCTTTGGGATTATAAATTACGTCATCGTCGAGATTCCGCCATCACCATTGTAATACCCAGTATTTTTATACGTATTTTAATTTAAATTATTATTTTATGAAGCATTTAAATAATTTGAATTGAATTATTTATGGTATTTTATTAATTTAAAAAGAATTATTTTAATTAAAGGTCCATTTTTATTTATTTAATTGCTTTGAAAATATTTTATTTTATTATTTAGAAACTTTGGGGCATGTTATTTTATAAAAGGAAATTTAAAGGCAGTGATATTTAAAGAAAGTCAAATGACTCGTTTGAATAGGAGAAGGGACCATTAAGAGTAGAAAGGGAATTTAAGCTTAGGAGGGTTTTAGAGAGGAGGTATAAATAACCATCTTATGAGCAAGTTAAATCTTGCCCAAGGTGGAGAATACCCAAAGGTAAACTCTCTCTCTCTCTCTCTCTCTCCTCTTATTTTCTCTCTCCTTTAATTTTTCCCCCTCCCCTCTTCTCACATCACACGACACACACACACACACACACCGTGCACGGGTGGCCGGCTGGCACCACCATCACCGGCCAACCACCACTAGCACTCGCCGACAGCAACAACCAGTGGGAGGCGGTGGCAGTCGTCCTCCCTCCTCCTTGTGCATGTGGTTCAAAAAAAAACACCTCTTTTTTTGTTTTAAAATTATTCTAGCCTTGATTCAATTATTATTTTGGGTTGTGTGATGATTTTTATGATGTTTGATTATGATTATTATGTATATAATTTTCAGATTTATTTGAATTAAAAAGCCCCAAATTGAAAACCACAGGTTTCTAAATTAATGTATGTTGATGGAAATTGATTGTAGGTGATTGAAACTATTAAATAGATGGTTCTGAACATAATCACAGCAATTTTATGTGTTTTTACAAAGCTGAAATTTTTATATAAAGATTAGAATTGTGTTTCTTGAAAGGATTTTTAATTACCCATTAATTGGAATAAAAGTAGGGGTTTAAAATTAATTTTCAGCTTGTTTTAGAGGGTTTATAAGTGATTTAAAGAGTGTATATATTGCTGAAAATTTATATTGAATAGGTATTAATGTCTCTTTGTAATTTTGGGTTGTAGGAGATTTCCAAGTGAATGATTCCGTGTAATCGTGGCGATTTTGAGATCATATTCAAGGTACGTTCGCGTACTCGGTAATTGTTTAAGTGTATAGAAGCATGCTAGGCTTTGTTTAATTAATTCCAAGGTAGTATCATGATAGGTGTTGGTTGGAGTTGTTGATTGGATTGATGTTGGTGATTGATTTGTGAAGTATGGATTATTTGTGGTGAATTGATGATTGAAATTGATTATGTTGGCATGTTGAATATGAACCACACTTTTATTATTGGCATGATTGAGAGCATGTTTAGCTAAACTAAATATTTAATTTGGTTTGGAATATAAAAAGGGAATTTTATTATGGTTCATATAATTTTTATTGATGTTATAAGCATGGGAAAAGAGCTATCTAAGTGTCTATGTACACGAGGAAATTATATTTTGGTGCCTAAGTGCACTGAAGGTGTTTTAAACACCGAGAGATAGGATTTGTGGCGCATTATGCGTTTAAGGTGTTATTTAACACCGAAATAGTTTAAAAAGGGTTCAACATTTAAAATTTATGTGGTCACTAATAATTCAAGAATTAAATTGGTATGTTTGATTGTTTGGATGATTTATTATGATTGATTGTATGATGGTTTGAGAGTCATCACAAAGTCTAAAATATGTAAACAACGTAAAGTGAAAGAGATTACGCACCAGAACTCTTGGAACGTATATACCTCGAGTATGAACATATGGGGGGAGTTATGCGATTTTATATTTGACCATAACTTCTACTGGGAGTATAGGACACTGTATATTCCTTTTATTTATGCGCAGGAATTCAGCCACTTACGAGTGGTTCTTTCATACTAGCACGGTTAGCTCCCGTGTTAGTACCCCTTTATTGGGGCAAGTTAGGGGGAAACTAGTTCGATGTGTGATCAAGCTAAATAAATAATCTAGCGATTTGTTAGTTGGTTATGTTGTATGTTTTATGCTTGTAAACAGGTGCAACAAGGTAAGTTGTGTGTTGATATGATGAAAGCATGTTAGTGTGTACTGTTTACGCTTATGTACTCAGCATTGCCGATTGTGTGTTGTATGTTTGTTTGGCCTTGTCTTTATCTTGGCCCTACGACGACCCATTTCTAATGGCGAGTAGTGGGGATAAAGTAAAGAGAAGCTTTTCAAGTATGGAAACATATTCATGATAGGCATGCGTGAAGAGCGAATCATATTTAGTTTCCATAAGAATATGATGTGGTTTATTGCTTTGATTATTATATATATTTTGCTTGTGAGACTAACGCAAAGGTTCAAATGTTTTATCTTGGTTTTATTAAGGGCCTACAATGGTTCCAAGTTGTAGGTTGACTTTACTTTCAATTGGTTTGACTTTTTAAGTTGACTTTTTTTGAATGGTTTTAAGGAGAGTCTTCCGATGTGTGTCTTTGATAGTTGCATTGGCCGTTTTTCATGGTGGCGGTAATGTCTTAGAATTTCCTATTTCGTATTTAAAAAGAGCAAAACAGGTATTTTAAAGGAAAGGAATTTCTAGGGTGTTACAACCACCACCGCCACGACCGCCATCACCACCATCTCCGCTACCTTTTCGTCACTGGGTTAATTTAACTTTGTGTCAAATATGTAATTATGTAATTCAGATTTTTTTTTATTTTTTTTATTTTTTTTATTTTTATTTTTTTTTGAGAAAGTATGTAGTTCAGATCTGACTAAACTAAGATCTGATTTTTGTTAAATTGATTTGGACTTTGGAATATTATCAACCTTGCCTTGATCTTCTCAATTCACGGTATTCACCCTTTGATTTGTACTCCGTATAATTACTTAGATCTGAGAACTCAATTAGTTTTATTTTTTTTATCTATATAAAATAGAAAACTGCCACCTCAATTAGCGGTTTTCTCTTAATTGGAAACCGCTAGCTTAAGTGACGGTTTTGTACTGAATAGTAAAAAAAAAAAATGCGGTTTTATTGCTTAAGATGATGATGTGGACAGTAATTTGGGAAATAATTTCATGTTGGAATTTCTACATATTCTTGAATTTTTCTTACAATCAACCATAATACATTTATTACAAAAGGATTGTAGCATTAGGGTAAGGGAATACACAAATTATTCATAAAAGTGATAAAACCAAAGTGGCTAAAGAACTTATGAATTGTCAATAAGAACAAATTAGGTACTTGTATCGAAACATTTGTTTTCCTTAAAGAGAAAAGTAGCAATTTGTGAATTTAAATTACGAAACTAAAAGGAGAATATGATGTATAGTCTTAATATAAAAAGGTGATAAAACACGGGATTGATGTCAATAAACCAAATCATGGTTAATGAGCTGGCTGTCCATTGATGCTGTTGCCTGTTGGTGTGTTACGCACTTACGCATCATCCTCCAAATTACTTGATAAGTGGGCTAGTGAGCTAAGTACGGAGTAGCTAACTACTAGTGTACGGACTACGGAATGTGCGGTTATCCACATTTCTATTGTACTTCGTATTAAGAAAGTAAATTACTACGTATATAAAGTTTTTTATAATGAGTTTGAGGTGATGCCAGGATTGCTGGCTATATCCCACAACAATTGCAGCAATCTCAATGCTCATTTTCAACTTTCAAGTTCTTAATTATACTAGACTAATAAGAGTAAAAACATATGACTGTAGTTTTTCCATCATCACAACATGTAATTGAAAAGACGTCTATACATAAAAAAAAATATTGCTAATGAAGCAATATCTGAGGAACAAAGGATATAATTTTGTAATAAAAAATATACCATAGCAAGATACACCTCACCATACGCCACCTAATTTTATGGATTTGTATCGGCCATATAACCCAAGCAAAATCAATAGTAAATGTCCAATATCATCGAGTAATTAAATAAGGGATAAGATTAGATAATTATTTATATTTGACTCAAAGTTTGATTTTCAATAATTAGATATTACTAGCAAGTCATTCATCTATACCAATCTATTAAAAGACGTTTATAAAAACGTTCATGTGTCACGTAAATTCTCTTAAATTACGCCACGTCACTTCTTAAACACTTCATGATGTCACATCACCTACCCAACATCTCTTTATGCCACATCATCACTGAATTAACGTTAATCGTTACGCCACGTCACCCAATCAACCCACATTACTTCATATAAAAATATAAGGTTAAGGGAATTCGAACAACCAACCACTTACTAGTATAACAAAGTTGGCTATTTTACCATCTTAGCCCATTACCAAACATGTTATAAATATGAAAAAGAAATGTACACAAATGTAAACTACATGATTTAATTATTAAAAAAAATACTCATTCAATAATATCGATTTCAGATTTCAAAATCCTTTAAAAACATAACCCAATTGCATGATTACAAAAGTAGCAACCCGGGACAACGTCCGGGCTACTCACTAGTTCTACGATTAAATTGTAGTTTGAACCGTAAAATTGTAAATTATTTTCAAGCAATCATTTAGTAAACATTGTTTTCAAGAAATTGGTACAAATTAGATATATCATCACTTGTATCGTTGTATTATACTCAAACTGATCATGTTGACACCATTCACTTCTCAAACTAGACACATGTCATGCATCAATATTTTCCTCCATATTCACATGTGAATGTAAGCATTATTTTTCATAAATTTGCTCAACTTTTTTTTATTCATTATTGTGAGCCTCAATCCATCAATACATTACACGGACTTCAATATACCTCTTATTTTATACAATGGAATGGAGATACGGTATTGATTATGAAATAGTCATTGGATTTCAACATACTAATCTAGTTAACTAACAATTGTGAAATAAAGTTATTTCGGGTAAAAACAATAGATCCTTCGTCTGGACCTTATTTGTGGGCTGAAAATTGGACTCGACCCAAGTGATGACTGGGACGAGGGTTTCCTGCACAACAAACACACGTAAACGGGCCTCCACTACTAGAAATAGGCCAATTTATGACGGACACGTATTTCCGTCGGAAAAATCAGAAATTCCGACGGATTTTTATTTCGTTGGAAATTTCCGACAAATTTTAACTATCCATCGGAAATTTACGACGGAATATGATTTCGTCGGTATATATGGGATTTTCGACGAAATATTCCGCTGGAAATTTAAATTTCCGACGATTAAAATCTGTCGGAATCTAATAATATATATAAAAAAAACCCTAGATGACCCGGTTCCCCTACTTCATTTCATTTTCTCTTTCTCTTTCTCTAGACGCCACAAATTCTCTCTCCTCCTCCCTTCTTTCTTTTCTTTCCTCTTCTCTCTCTTGTCTTCTTCTCCTTCTCTTGCCCTCCCTCATCTTTCTCGGTCTTCTTCTCATTCACCTCTTCGTTCTCCTTCTCTCTCCTCTTCTTCTTCTCGTTCTCCTCTTCTTCTTCTCACCTGTTTTTTCTCTCCTCTCCTTTCCCAGACATGGTGTTGCCTGTTTCTTCTTCATCCTCTCCTCTCCGTCCTCTTCTATCTCCTTCTTCTCGTTCTCCTCTCCGCAACAACACCAACGCAGGCAGTGGTTAAAATCAACATCAACATCAACGACGCAATTAAACTCAAGGTTTTCAGGTCAAATTCGACCATGAAAACTCTAGATCTAGAGTTTTTAGAGTTTTCATGGTCGAATTTGACCTTGTAAACCCAATTTCGACGTTTTGTTTGGTCAAATCAAGGTATGTATCTTTTTTTTTTCTTAATTTTGATTTTAATTAAATTGTTGTTTTTTCGATTTTTTTTTTTTGAAAATTTATGGTGGTGGTGGTGGATGTTGGAGTTCGGATTGTGGTGGTTGGGTTGGCAAGGTTGTGGTCGGATTTTGTTGATGTTTTTTTGGGTTGCGGTGTCGTGGCGGTAGAGTGGGTGGGTGGGGCGGTTTTTGAAGGCCGAAGGAAGGGAGGTTTGTTGGGGTTTAAGTCGGGCTGGAGGTTTGGTGGTTCAGCGGTGGTTTGATGGTGGGGGCTGCTGGTGGTGGGGGCTTTGGGTTAGGGTTTGGTGGTTCGGTGGTGGGGGCTGCTGGCTGGTAGGGGTTAGTGTGTTTACGGGTTTGGTCGGGTTGTGGGTGGCGTTAGGCGTCTGAAGGGGTGGTGGTACGGGTTAGGTGGGCTGGTAGGGGTGGTGTGGGCGTTTTTTTTTTAATTTTTTTATAAGCAGTTTCCGATGGAATTTCAAAAACGCCGGAAATTTCCGACGAAAAAATTCCGTCAGAAGAACTGTTCCGACGGAATTTCCGTCAGAAAACCTGTTCTGACGGAATTTCCGTCGTAAAAGGTCGTTTTTTCCTACAAAAGGTTTTCCGACAATCGGTTCCGACGGAAATTCCGTCGGAAACAGGTTTTCCGACGGATTTCAGGGTGATTTCGAGGGAATTTTTCGTCGGAAATGACCTGTTTTTCTCGTAGTGCTCAGGGGTTGTGCCGTGGAAGGTCCCTCCGATGCCGAAATTAGTACAGTGTTTAGAGATAGAAAACTATGTAAGAGAGTTAATGCTTGAGGCTTGAAGTGAATGAAATGAGAGAGAGAGGTCAAGGCTTTTATACCTCACTCAAATGGATAAATTGGGCCTTGAGGTCGAATGGGCTTGCCATGTTGACCGGGCCTTTGACTGACTTTGCATGTATTGGGAGAGTTGAACCTTCTTTTGGGTTTTGTAATTGAATCATTTATGGACCGGCCCAATTAGAGTAAATTAGACCCAAACAACTTGCCCCTAAACCCGATTCGAAAGTTTGAGGAGTTGGGTTTTGACTTGCAAAATGGAGGGAAGTAAATGATTATTTGGCACTTAATTTATTGCGGTTATTGAGGCAATAACGACAGTTTGGAGTTTAATTGAGAATTTGGATGGTTTAGTGGGCGGTTAATCAGAGAAGAAGACGGAGATGTGGAGCATTGAAGTGGAGTTAGTAGGGGTGTTAGTGGCGCGACTCCAAAGATTCCCATTTCTGGAAGGTATTTAAGCCTCTCGTCCCACAATCTTTCCTCAGTTCCTTTTGCTAATTTCGAATTCCTTCTCGTTAATCACCGCTGTTAAACCTTTTTTCTTTTCTCACTCGTATTCAGCAATCCGAAGCTGAAAACTGAAATTTGTTGCTCCGAACTTACAGATCGGCAAATTCCACATCTGAGCAAGGTAATTTTCCAAAAATTTTCTTCGGTTTTCTTGATTTTTTTAAGTACCCCTCTTTTTTCCATTTTATCGCACCACCACCGTAAAAAAAATGGTTGGCGATCGTGGAAAGCGAAAGGTGGAGGCTGAGCCGAGTAATGAAGAAGAGGAGGAGGTTCCGCAGTTGACTTTGTGGCGGAACCGTCCCTTGGCGATGATGCAACCCCTCAGCGACCAGAACCCTATGGCTAAGGCTGGTGTCGTTGCCGCTTCTAGCGGCTTCGCAATTAGGGTCGTCCCTTTAACTACTTTGCCGCCCCGTGCTTCGGGACAAGCTAGCACCTCTGGCCGAAGCACGGCTTTGGCATCCTGGCCTTTGGCTCCAGAGGAAAAGGAATGGCTGGACGAAGATGAAAACGCCGACGTCATTTCGTCTCCGCCTTATAAATGGTGGATTGAAAACAACGTCGAATTATACTTCGCCGAGCAACTTGAGGTTTGCTATGGAATTAAGAAGGAAGATGGGTATTGGTGCCAAATGCCCTCTGCCGATGATAGGATTCACCGTCCTCTACCTGGCTAAATTGGGGTTTATACTCGCTAGTTGTAATACGGGCTTCGGTTCCCACTTCACTCCTTCATAACCTCGGTGCTGAACGGGTATAACATCTCATTGTGTCAACTTACTCCCGTGAGCATCCGAAGGGTGATGACTTATCTCTGGTGTGCCTGTTTTATAGATTCACGCCGAGCGTCCATTTTTTACGTTGCATGCACAAACTGGTCCCTAACACCCATGCCAACAGATTTCATGGCCCTGGTTGGTGGCAGATTGAAGATGAGAAGGGCTACCTTTCGGTCTGGCCGAACGATACCTCGGATAAAGACTGGAGGGGTCAATGGATCTGGATAAGGGCGCCCCAAGACGAAGACCATCCAAACTACTTCAGTGCGCCGAGGTATCTGAGAAAGCCTGACCCCAGTATGCCTAGCATCGGCCCTGATGAGTTTTCCGTAGCGGATTTGAAGCAGATGACACTTTTGGGCCGGACCACAGTGCGTGGGGCCACATGCCGAATGAAGGACGTGACCAATACTTGGCCACCCTGCTATCACTACATCTTCCAAGAGAAGATGCTCGCTGTTGTCGACCTCAGCTAAAAGTACCAAGGCGGTAAGGTGCTCGGCTGGGGCCGAGGACTTTATCGTTTTTCTTTTTTGTTTCCTTTGCCTTTTGATGCCTACCCTCTTTGGCAAAACTAACTATTGTTATTGTCTTTTCAGTGGTGTACGAAGAGAATTTCGGCCTCAACTACGAAGTGCTCGGAATCGATCAGGAGAGGAATCCGATCACCAACACCCCGAATATCACTGACTCGAATGATCGGCCTCTCAGCTTGCACAAAAAGAGGTTCGAGGTAGTTAGTGCAGCTGAGTATCAAGAGCAGAAATCTTGGTGGAATAAGAGCGACCTCTATTTCCTTCTTTCTACCGAAGAGCAAGCCGCTGCGGCTCGCGCTTCTTCTGCAGCTAGAATTTCCACTGCTGCTGGGACCTCTGCTCCAGCTGCCGAGAAAACTGAAACAGTTGCTCTAGGAGTTGAAGAGGAAGAATATGAAGACGAGAGACTACTCAAGACTTCGATGAGCTTCCAAACTTTACTCGTCTATTATTTTTGTTGTGTTGTTGTTTTTTTTTTGGGTACTTATACGGTTCTTTGCCCCCATGTCCATTCTTCTGCAATCTGACAAAGAAGAGGGGAATAAGGACGAGCCTGTTGATCCCATTCAGGAAGTATCCTCGGACAAAGAAATGGTCAGGACGAAGAAATGGTCAGGCCGAAGAAGAGGGCTATCATTGGACCTGGGAAATTTCAAGCTGCCCCAGTTCCTGCTAAAAAGCCTCGGCTAGAGGTGGAAGACAAAACAGAGAAGCCGGAGGAGGCTATAAGGAAACAACCTCTCCTCCTCCTGAGGCCCTTGCCAAGGAAGAGGTTCAGCAGAAAACTCCTCCTCTTGAGCCAAAGGTCAGCGTCCAAGAGTTTGAGTCTGAAGAGAAGACCTTGCCCTCGTCCCCACCTCGGGAAGGACTTTTTACCGACCACATTCAGTGTGAGGCTGATGTTCTTCTCTTGCATCTACCCGAGGAGGACGTGGAGATTTTGGGTGAGAAACCGAAGGGCTTCGATGATGGTGTGGGCCCAAGGGAGGATGTCGGAGCTAGGGCTGTGAAGGGCACCGGTGTGCCTTCAACCTTTGCATACAATTCCTTTCGAACCTTTCAATCTGCCGACACGGGGTTCGGATTAGCTCCTCTTCTCCATGTTCTTGAGGGTCTCAAGAATGCCCTCTGGTCGTACTGCGACTCTGCTATCGCCTTTTTCGGTGACCTATCCAGCTAGTGTGAACTGGAGAAGGCCAAGACTTAGTCAATTAGGGCGACTGTTGGGATAACCGAGCCCAGCATGAGGATGCCTGATCATTTTGCTGAGAACCAGAAGCTGCTGATGCAGGTATAGTCCCTTATACTTAAGTATTTTCACTTAAGTGTTTTTTTTTTTTTTTTGTAACTCTTTCATTTCGGCTGATTGGCTTTTAACTCTTTCAGGTCATTCAAAACCACACTCTGGCAGTGGAAATGAACGAGGAGCTGAAGTTCGAGCTGGATGAGGCCATATTCCGAGCTAATCTTGCTGGGCTCCGTGCCACAACTGCTGAAGAAGAGGTTGCCGCAGCCAGGTATGCCTTAGAGACTGTCTTCAAGAATCTAGAAGATCATATATTCCATGTCTTGGAGGAAGGATCCAAATTGCTGAAGAAATGGAGCTGAGGACATCCCTGGTCTCGAGTCTTAGATTTAGGGTATGCAACGACGGCAGGAGAAAACTCAGCGGATGATGGCTGAGGATTTCAGACAGAGATTTGTTGCTGCTGAGGATTTCAGGCAGAGATCTATTGCTTCTGAGGAAGAGTCGCTCAGAAGGAAAACTGATCTTCAAAATTAAGTTCAGTGACTCCAGAACAAGCTGAACGCCAAACAGGTAGAGTCCTCCCGATTTCAGAACGAGCTCAAGGAGGCTCAAGATCTGTTGAAGACCTAGAAGAAGGAGGCTGCCAAGACTCAAACTGAGCTCGAAGAGGCTCAAAAGCTCCTGCAGGTCCAGATCTATACCTTTGCCCAGTATGATGAGGGTTTTGAGAATGGATTCAATGTAGCTTGGCGTCTGACATTCCACGCCGACCCTAACATTGACTGGGATCAGGTGGAAGTCTGGGATTCTGATGGGCAGGACGCTCATCTGGCTACTGCTAGTCAGGCTGAGATTGATTTTCTGACTCGCCAGGCTGAAGCCGAGGCTCGAGAAGAGGAAGAAGCTGCTAGGAAAGAGAAAGAAGAAGCTCAGTAGAAAGAGTCCGAGAAGGCACTTGCCCAACCTGCCTCTTCCTCAGCTGGAGCTGAAACTTCTACTGGTCAAGATACAGCTACCTCTCAGTTAGATCCTGCGAATGCTGAAGCATAGGAACTCAAACAGTCGTCTACGGAATCTTGTGGATCAACTTGCTCTTAATTTCATAATATGCCGCATCTATTTTTGCCTCTAGTACCTTTTTGCTTCAGCTTGCCTTCATGTACAAACTTTTTACTCCCTTTTGAATTTTAAGTAGTTGTACTTAGTTCGGCAGCTGCTTTTATCTTTCTTGTGGACGGCTGCCAATTAGTATTTGGTTTCTTTTAGTTTATTGAACTTGATTTTATGTAGCTCGGTGTCCCGAGCATAATTTGTTCGCTTGAAATGTCTTGTTTCCTTTTCCAACTGCCTTGCTCTTTTGCTTAGTTCTTTGCTTGCTTTTTAGTGAATTTGCAAAAAATTTCTAAGTGTTGAGTTTCAGCTTAAACTTGTCTGGTCCCCAACTTGTTGGAAGAGTGGGGTTGTTGAGTGCTTCTTGCCCCCCGAAAATCTGAAGTTGCAATCTTCGAATTTCTAAGGCATTTGCTTGGTTTTACTCGCACAGACGAAGTCTTGCTTCGCCTTGCCTTGTATTGGCTAGCAAAACTTTTGAAGTTCCTGTCTTTTTCTTTTCTCTTCTTTTTTTTTGAAGAATCTATGAGTTTGCTGCTTAGAAGTCTTAGACTCCGAGAGTAGTATTCCCTCGATCCTTGAAATTTTTTCTAGGAAATGACTATCCGAAGCACAACATCAGTGTTTGGCAATGCCTCGGATATAACTCCTCTAAAGCACAATGCCAGTGATTGGCTATGTTTCAGATTTGTCCACGACCTCTTTCCCTAAGGAACTGACTTATCCGAAGCACTGTGCCTTTATATGGCTATACTTCGGTTGTGAAATCATTATTCCCTGTTGGGAAGGTTTGGCGGCAATCCTAAGTACAGTGCCACCGTTGGGCTATATTTCAGACAGTGCCGAAGGAAAACCTTTTTTCAAAAAACATAGAAGACAGAAAATAGAAACCTGAAAAATTGATAATAATGGTGGATTGGTGGTCTTTCATTAACTTTAAAAGATGTACTTACATAGATTGTTCTTCCCTGAAGAGCTTATACATGATATTTTTACAGTACATCAGCGTTCCAGTGGTTCTTCAGCTCGGTTCCATCCAACTGACGAAGTCGGTAGGTTTCAAGTTGAAGTTCATCATAAATTTCAGGGTCCCTCCCAAGTGGCTGAGAGCTTCCCATGAATGCGGCTTTTATGCACTGCTGCAGCATTCCGAAGAACCAATTCCCCAATCTTGAGTGGTCTTGCATTAACCCTTTGGTTGTAGAACTTTTTGATTCTTTGTTTGTATGCAGCAATTCTGTCTCGGGCCGAATCTCTGACCTTATCCAAAAAATCGAGGGATTCTATCATGAGTTGTTCATTTTCTTCGGCGGATAAGTGGTGCACCCGCATATTTTTTGTGCCGATTTCCACTAGAAGAACGACTTCGGACTCACACACCAACTCAAATGGCGAATGTCCCGTAGCCTTTTTTTCGGTTGTCCGAAGTGACCAAAGGGTCCCTGGGAGTTCCTCTATCCATGGTAGGCGGTCGCACACCTAAAAAAATAATAAAAACCTAACTAAACCTCCTAATATGTAGTAGGGTAAGTCAGGGTCGATCCCACATAGAAGGTTGGACTAAACAATGGTTTCTATGAATTACAATAGCCGAATCAAGATAAAATAATGAGTTGAATAATATTTACTATGAACTAACAAAATAAATCTAATAATAATAAAGACTCTAGAATTAAGTATTACCGCTAATATAATCAATATAAGATAAACTCCTACCCCAATCAATTAATTATATGCTCACAAGGAAAAGTAATCCCTAAATAATACCAAGGACCTCTCTCGAGTATCAATGGCTTCTCTAACCCACAATCAAGCCTATTCTCATGGAATCATGCAAATTAGAGACATTAAGCACATTACTCCAACTTCCTAATTATTCATTCAACTACTCTCGTGATGAATATCAAACCCTTAATTGATCTATTCAAATCCGTTAAAACCCAACTCTCGCTGCGATTAAAACAATGGAATAATAACAATACTAATTATCTCTAATCTAGTATTGGCATAAGCGCAATCAATTAAGCATGAACAATATAAATAATTAATTGAGAATTTAAAAGAATAAATTAAGTATTAACCATATTAGGGTTCAACCTAAATCTAGAACAAGAATCTACTCTAACATATTAACAAAAAAAAAAAAAAAAAAAAAAAAAACAAGAACAATAAATAATAAAGAAAACATGAATAAATAAAGAGATTAAAAGAAAATACCGAATCTTGAATTGAATTGAAGGTAGAAAGCTTGAATATTGAATTACAAAAGTAAAGGAAATAAAAATATAGAACTAGTTCTTAATAATAGGAATTGAAAAATAAAATAAACTTAATTAATTAATAAAACACCACTTAGTATATAAATAGCCCTAGAAAAGATAAGAAAGTCGGCAAAAAAGCTTGGCGCACAAGGATCCCAGGAGGCACGGACGTGCCTAGTGTGAGGCACGGACGTGCCTCTCTAAAAACAAAAACGCTGCTGAGTCTGTCTTCCAGGCACGGACGTGCCTGGTGATGGGCACGGACGTGCCTGCTCTGCTGAGCGTATCACTCATCTTAAATCAGTCATAACTTTATATCCGGAGCTCCGTTTGAGGCGTGTAATATATCGTTGGAAAGGTATTTAAGTCTACTTTCCAATGCAATTTGAATCACTCCATTATCATTTGTATATAAAAAGTTATGAGCATAATAGTAAACAGGTGTCATAATAGTGGACGAGTAAGGTCTCGTGAAGGTTCGTGGGCCTCGGCTCAGCTTCGTGACTTCGTAAAATCTCCAAATTAGCTCCGTTAATCCTGAAATACATCAAAAACAACGAAACTACCCATAAAAGCATTGAATCATTGAAACTAAACCAAATTACACCAAAATGGACTAAAACACTCGACTAAGCTAAAAAAACGACTAAAAATAAGCTAACAAATATGCACAAAACACGACTTATCAAACTCCCCCAAGATAAACTAATGCTTGTCCTCAAGAATTTAACCATGAATCACAAGGGAGGAGAACGACAACTCCTCATACAATCACAATGTGCCATCAAGTAAAAAACCACGATAAAAAAAACGAAATCAAGAGTCAACATGCACAAAAACCACCATTCATCTCATATACTTGGACTTGACAACCAATCTTACCACACATCTCCCCATACCTACTCACACAAACATGAATAGTTCTCACTGTAGTTGTGAAAAATAAAAACAATAACGCTCATGTGTTTTCGGGGTGAAAAATGAAGCCACTCAACCTAAGCATAGCATGCATATCAACTTCACACAACCGGCCTCTTTAGGCTTGCAATGCAACTTTCTCCACTTTTAGTCTGGTACTAGCTATGATGGCGCCTGCTTTGGCTGCTACGAGGCGGCAATCAAGGCGGGGCTGCGCTTCCCACTACATCCGGCTGTTCAGCGGATCTTGGA
Source organism: Chenopodium quinoa (assembly GCF_001683475.1). Classification (NCBI taxonomy): domain Eukaryota; kingdom Viridiplantae; phylum Streptophyta; class Magnoliopsida; order Caryophyllales; family Amaranthaceae; genus Chenopodium; species Chenopodium quinoa. The sequence continues at coordinate 1,785,862 of NW_018743175.1, forward strand.
TGGGTATGAGTTGGGGTTATGGCAGTTAGCCCCGAACTCCTGGGTCAACGTACTCGGCTATGTGGCCGGGTGCGAACTGCACGGGGTGGAGCCAAACTTCGAGGCTTTCGCCCACATGAATTACCTCAGCCGGACCCCTAAGGCAGGCGGTACCGGCTGGTATCAATTGACAAGCCACAGAGGCTACCTCATGACAAGGGGTAAAGCAAACAAGTGGAAGGACTGGCGAAGCACCTTCCTTATCATTGAGAGTTCAGACACAGAGCTGACAAGCGCTTCAATAGGTGGAATAAGGATCCGCCTCTTCTTGCAGGCGGACGCAGCATGCCGCCTGTTCCCCCCAAAGATAAGAAAGAGATCCTGGATAAAGGACTCTTTAAAGTAGAGTCGAGGGTTGATTCTACTTCAGGGGTACGAGAGCAAGTACCCCTGCACTGCGTCCCGAGCTTCAAATGGCTCTACGACGAGTACTTTTTGGCCGCCTGTGGCCTCAGCAGTCGGTGCTCAAGAGGTAGCCGGCCTGTCGAATACTCTGTTTTTCCATGCATTATTGTTATGACTTTTTATTAACTTTGCTATTTGTTTTTGCAGCGGACGCCATGAGCAAAATTACCGCCTCCAAGACTGCGGCGGCCATATTGCGGGCCTCCATCATGCAACAGTCCTCAACCGACTCCCCGAAAAAGGGGGCACCCTTGGTGAGCTTCGAACCTTTCACTCTCTTTTTGGAGGTGGGTTTATGCATATACTGACCGAGTGTGTTTTTTTATTTTATTTTTTTTAGACGGGCGCTCCAAGAGCTTCTTCTTCCCAACAGCCGGACTCCAAGACCCGGAGGACGACTGTTGCGAGCTCTCCTGGTTCTACCAGGAAACATGCGGCGGCTGAGAAACAGCCGGCCACTCCTTCTAAAACTCCAATTGGGCCGCTTAGAAGTATGAAGCTGTCTGTGTGAATTTAGACTTTCTCCCTTCTTTACTAGGTCTAACTCGTTTGCTTATGGTTGATGCAGCCGACCCTCAGGAGCCTGACTTGGTCGAGGTGGCCAAGTCTATGATCAAGGTCGTTCCTCCAGCTGAAAGGGAGGCGGTCAGAGGTGTCGGCACCCTTGACCTAGACGGGATTGCAGGGGTCCTTGCTGAGGTATACTTAGCATATTTTTGGTTATTTGAATTCCAGAACGCCTGTTTTTTGTTTGGAAACTGACGCATGTTCCCTTTTTACTTAGGCCCTGCTCCGAGTGAACGGCCTCCGCAAGCCGCTTGACAGGAAGAACAAAAAGGTAAAGGCTGCAAAAGCTATGGCCGCCTGTGACTGTGATAAGGCAATGTTTCAAATTGCCCAAAATGAAGTTCTGACAATTGACATTCTTTATTATCAGACGCAGGCTACTTCTGCCATCCGGGCTCAGTTAGAGGCGGCCCAGAAGAAAAATAGCGAGTTGGAGGCGACCGTCAACAATCTCAAGGCCGAGCTGAGACCTCTTCGCCAAAAAATGTCCTCATACGACACCTTGGAGAAATCCTTGGCGCATGTAAAGGAACGCCTGGTGACCCAGGAGAAGAGTCTTACTCAGGAGCTCTCGGAAAAGGCCGAGCAAGAAAAGAAAGAGCTGGTCCAGGAGATGATGGGAGACTCTGCTCAAATCCAGCGCATGACCTGGGGCCGCCTCTTCCCCAATGCCGACTATTCCTCCTGGGAAAAAACGTACCGCTAGTGTTCTGATAGATATAATCAAGAGATCCTGGCGGCTGCTGAGGACAAGGCGTTGGAGGAGGAGGAGCCGGTAGTGGCGCTTGTGCCGCTTGGGGGTAATGCATCGAAGAAGGATGCAGCTGAAGCCAAGTCCAGCAAAAAGAGTGCTGACTAGGCGGCAGCTGCTAATATGGAAGATTTACCCCCTTCTTAAGCTTTATGTCTTCTTTTCACGGCCTGCGTGCCGTTTGTTTCTATTAACCCGGCCGGGGGGCCAGGGTTCTGAATATTTGGCCGGTCTTTAATGTCCGGCTTCTTTTTATGCCAAAATATTTCATTTTTGTTTTGTTTCAAATTTGTTTAAGTATCGAATTTTCTGATATCCAATTGTACACTATACCGACTGTTTTGCATGGCCGATAGTTGCGGACAGGTACGAGATAGTTAGTCACGCCACCTATGCCCCTGGACGACTGGTTTTCTGTTTCCAGGCTAAGCGATCAGTCGGCCACTTTAAAGAATGGATTTCCTTCAACCAAGTAGGAAGGTGGTTTCCTACCTGCCTTTGTTTTTTAAGCTAGAGACTCTAGTCGGTCCAGGCCGACTGTTCCCCGCCACTTTTAATCTAGTGTGAACAGGCGCTGTGTGAACACCTTTCTATCTTCATACTAAAATTTTTTAAGGAGTGGCCATGGAAACATAATTGTTACCTAGTCGCCAAGTGACTGAGTAGTAGAGGTATCAAGCGGTGGGTACCGGTTGTTCCCCTTTATTCGCCAATGTCTGTTGGCTATTAACTCATAAGATACCAACTGTTCTTATCCCAAGTACTTCAGTCGGTTGACACGGATGGTTACTGCGAACACTTGTTTGACCTGATTAGTCAGTTAAGTGAGAGGTATCCTTGTTCGGGAAACGGCTACGTGGTTGTCTTGGTTAGACAGTCGTATAGGTGCCGTGTAATGATTTTATAGAACAATGTTCCACCCAAAAGGGAGCTGCTCTCTGCGACGAATTTCATCCGGATGGATGCCGTCGGACGCCTGCTATAATGTTGGGACAAGTCGAATTGAATTTATATTTGGATCAGTTGGCTTGGCGCCTGGTCTGATCATTTTAGCCATGAGCCTTTGATAGTTCTTGGTGAACTGTGTTCTGGGAGAGTAACCGGTTGTGTGGAACAAGCGGCGTGCCCCTCTTAAGTAAAAATTAAACATGGAAAGTAGCCGACTGTTTGTCAGTAGGCATGCCCCTCTTAGGTAAAAATGAAAATTAAACATGGAGAGTAGCCGACTGTTTGTCAGTAGGCATACCCCGCTTAGGTAAAAAATGAAAATTAAACATGGAGAGTAGCCGACTGTTTGTCAGCAGACATGCCCCTCTTAGTACAGAATTGAATGAAACATCAAACTTTTATTAAGTAGCCCTCGACTATTTACATCATTCAAAAGAAATATTTCTTAAGATTATCTACATTCCAGGTTCGAGGCAACGGTTGGCCGTCTGGTGTTTCCAGACGGTAGGTACCGTCCCTGACCTCTTCATAGATTCGGTAGGGTCCTTCCCAGTTGGGAGTTAGTTTGCCAGACTCATTAGCCCTACCAACTGCTTCCATTTTTCTAAGTACAAAGTCCCCCACTTTGAGTGGACGCCTGTGTACTTTTTTGTTGTATGATCTAGTCATTCTCAGGCGGTAAATTTCATGGCGCAAGACAGCATTGCCCCTCCTTTTTGGGAGTGAGTCTAATGTCAGGCGCATGGCTTCCCAGTTTGCCTCTTCGTCATATAGCATTACTCGTAGAGTCGGCTCGTACTGTTCTATTGGAAGAACAGCTTCCGCACCATAAGTAAGGAGGAATGGAGTTTCTCCAGTCGCCCCTTTTTCAGTCGTCCTAACGGCCCAGAGGACATGTGGCAATTCATCCGCCCATAGGCCGCCTGCTCGTTCAATTTTTTTCTTGAGACCGTCTGAGATGATTTTATTAAAAGCTTCTACCTGGCCGTTTGCTTGGGGACGGCCGACTGATGCAAAGTGGTGTGCAATTCCTTGGTTACCTAACCAGCTTTTGAGAACAGGCGTCTCAAATTGGGGACCATTATCAAAGACCATAGACATGGGAACCCCGAACCGAGTGATGACATTTTTCCAGATGAATGAAATTACATCCTTCGTCTTGATTCCCTTTACAGCCTCTGCCTCCACCCATTTAGTGAAGTAGTCGATTGCAACAAGTATGTACCTCATTCCGCCTGTAGCAGGCGTATAGGGACCCAGAATATCCATGCCCCACTTAGCAAACGGTAGTGGGCTATGAATGGTAGTGAGGTCAGTAGCCGAACGGTGAATTAGTTTTCCAAACCTTTGGCACTTGTCACATTTTTTCACCATCTCCATTGCATCTGCTTCTAAAGTAGGCCAAAAGTAGCCCTGCCGCCTTGTCCGTTGAGCAAGCGTCCTACCGCCTATATGGGAAGCGCAGTAACCAGAGTGAAGATCGCCTAGTATCTCTCGCCCCTTTTCTGGAGTAACACATTTTAAGTAGGGTTGAAGGTACCCTCTTTTGTGAAGTTCTCCCTTTATCATTTCAAAACTGGCTGCCCGTTTTTTCAGCGCTGCCGCCTGGTGATGATCATTCGGCAGGGTACCGTCTGTCAGATATGCCCTGATTGGATCCATCCAGGTTGAGCTTCTGTCTAGGATTCCAATAGGGTCTCCCTCGATGCTTCTCTTCTCCATTACTTCCCAAAAAACAGTTCGAGGAGTATCACAAGAGGCGGACGATGCTAATTTTTAAAGTGCATCCGCCTGGTTGTTTTCTGATCTCGGCACTTGAGTCAGATGAAAATCTTCAAGGGAACCGACTGCCTGTCGTACCGCCTGTAAATACTTGATCATGGCCGGATGGGTTGCTTCGTATTCGCCATTATACTGACTCACATCAATTGTGAATCGGAAAAGGCGTTTATCTTTCGTGCCCCTACCGCCTTGCACATGCGGATTCCGGCTAGTAAAGCTTCATATTCTGCCTCATTGTTTGAGGCCTGAAAACTGAAGCGTAGAGCATATTCGTACCTGTCGCCTTCTGGCGACTGACATATAACGCCTGCTCCAAAACTAGTTGAAGTAGAGCTTCCATCCACATATACCTTCCAGACTTGGTCTGGATCTCGAGAATTAGGGGGACGAGTCATCTCAACAATAAAGTCAGCAAAGGCTTGCCCCTTCACTGCTTTTCTAGGCTCGAAAGTAACTTCGAGGCTCTGTATTTCTATGGCCCATTTGATCATCCGGCCTGACGACTCCATGGTGGTCAGTGGCCGCTTGATAGGTTAATCTGTATACACGACAACTGCATGTGCCAAAAAGTAGGGCTTCAATTTTTTAACAGCCATGAAGAGTGCAAGACCAAATTTCTCCACTAAGGGATACCTCAACTCGGAATTTTTCAATACATGACTGACAAAGTAGACCGGGAGCTGACAGTCGTCTCTTTCAGCAAGAAGAACAGCGCTTAACGCATGATCAGAGACAGTCAGGTACATGTAGAGTATTTCTTTGGGCAAAGGGCTGACCAGCCTTGGCAAGGAATGCAAGTGAACTTTCAATTTCTGGAAGGCCGCCTCAGCATCCGGCCCCCATTCAAACATTGCCTTCTTCTTAATGGCCTGGAAGAAGTATAAGCATTTGTCGCCTGATCGGCTTAGAAATCTTCCCAAGGCCGCCAGACAACCTGTTAACTTCTGAACCTCTCGGACGGTACGAGGCGACTGCATATCGATGACCGCCTGCACCTTCTCAGGGTTCGCCTCTATTCCTCTCTGATTGATAAGGAATCCGAGAAATTTCCCAGACTCAACTCCAAATACACATTTCTTGGGATTGAGCATGACATGGTGCCGCCTGAGTGTGGAGAAAGTTTCTCGGAGGTCCGACAGATGATCTGTCTGAAGCTTAGACTTGACAATCATATCATCAATGTATGCCTCGACGTTTCTCCCGATTTGATCAAAGAAAACAGTGTTTATCATTCGCTGGAAGGTGGCCCGGGCATTCTTAAGACTGAACGGCATAACCGTGTAACAGTATAACCCTTGATCAGTGACGAAGGCCGTCTTCTCCTAATCTTTCTTCCATAAAGGAATTTGATGGAAACCAGAGTAGGCGTCCATAAAGCTCATTAAAGCATGGCCGGCTGTTGAGTCGACCAGGTTATCAATTTTAGGCAGAGGGTAACTGTCTTTGGGGCACGCCTTGTTTAAATCTATGTAGTCTACACACATTTGCCAGGTGCCATTCGGCTTTTTAACAAGCACCACATTTGCAACCCAATCTGGGAAGTAACATTGCCGAATGAACCCTGCATCAAGTAGTTTTTTAACTTCGGCGGCTGCCGCCTGACTTCTTTCTTCGCCATGGTTCCGCTTTTTCTGCCTTACCGGCTTCTTTTTCGGATCCACAGCCAGTTTATGTACCGCCAGGTCAGGACTAATGCCTGGAATTTCGTGGACTTCGAATGCAAAGATGTCCTTGTATTTTTTCAATAGTTTGTGCAAATCGTCACCCAGGACTTTCAGAGCAGTCGTCCCAACTTTGGCTGTTCGGTCAGGACGTGAGTCGTCTAAGATCAGGTCCGTATGCTCACCAGCCGGCTGAGGGCGGAATTCGTCCGACCGCTCCTCTGTCAATGATTGCTATTTTCTGTCTTTTCTTGCGGCCCCCGTCTGGGCTGCCTTTCTCTTCTTGCCGCCTGCTTCCTGAACATGCGCACTCTCCTTGACATTGTCAAGGTCTGTTTTTCCACCACTTGATTCAGCGGTCACAACAGTGGGCTTGATATCCGAGAGATAGCACTCTCGAGCCATCCTCTGATCTCCCCTTAGGGACCCGACTGTTCCATTATCCCTCTCAAACTTGAGCAACATAAGAGATGGGATTATAACAGCCTTGGAATTATTCAGGGTTGGTCGTCCCAGAATCATGTTGTAGGCCGAGAGTTCTTCTACTACCAGGAACCGGACTACCATGTGTCGTCCTTCCCCTTTTTCACCCAGGCGGATGGGTAAATCCACTCGTCCCACTGGGTGGATGACTCCTCCTCCAAACCCTACTAAAGGGTGGGATGCCGGATGTATGCAATCAGTCTGATATTTTAATTTTGACAGACATTTTCTACTGATAAGATCTGAGGAGCTTCCAGTATCTATAAGGATTCTTCTAACTCTCTGGTTGGCCACTTTACACTCAATAACGATAGGGTCGTCATGCGGCCCCCTTACCCCTCCTAGATCTTCTTCAGTGATGACAATCTCAGGAAATGAATATTTAGGGGGCCGTTCTTGGTGAACGGAATTTACATCTAGCCGCCTGATATTGTCTTTGTTGCCCCTAATAGTGGGACCGCCTCCTGCGAAGCCGCCTGCAATGGTGTAGACGACTGCATCATCTGTATCAGAGCTGTCGGCATGTTGACTCTTTTTGGCCGACTGCTTTTTCGAGAAGGTGTTCCTAGTAGATTTCTTGACATAAGAGTCAAGATCGCCTTGCTCAGCCAGGCGGTCCAGATACCGCATGAGACTGATGCATTCGTTGGTGTGATGACCAACATCTTCATGATAATCACAGAATTTTTCTTGGTTCCGGTTGCTTGCAGAACCCTTCATGGGGACCGGCTTCTCAATTGAGATCCGTCCCTTGATTTCCTTTAGGATAGCTTGGCTATCCTTGTTAAACGCATACTTTGGGGAGTATGGTTTGAATTATTTTTTCTTCTTCTGGGCCGGCTGTTTAGAGGAATCAGCCGCCCAGACCTCTTTTCTTTTCTTCTCATCTTTGTTCGACAACTGTTTCTGTTGTCCTTCTTTTTTGTCGAACCTTTTCCCGTTCGACTGTTTAGTAATACAAAGATCAGTCGCCTGTATATAGGCTTCCGCTTCAATCAAGGCCTCTTGAAGAGTCGCCACCCTCTTTCGGACCAAATCAAATTTGAATGTCGATCCGTCTTTGAGACCTCTGAAAAAGTCAGTATAGGCTACCTCATCCGGTAACCCTTGAATCTGTATTCTCATCAGGTTGAATCGCCTGATGTAAGAACGAAGCCCCTCCTTCTCGCCCTGCTGAATCGTTCCTAAATCAAGGGTCGTCTTCTTCGCAGGTATGTTCATGGCAAAGTTGGAGGTGAATAAGTAAGCAAGCGTCCTGAAGTTATTCACACAACCAGTCGGCAGGTTGCCGAACCATTGTTGTGCGATTCCTTTGAGAGTCGCTGGGAAACACTTGCACCAAGTGGGATCATCCAACCCTTGAAGGTACATCAGGTTGGTGAATGCCATCAAATGGTCTTCTGGGTTAGTAGTGCCGTCATAGGCGCCTACTAATACATTTTTCACTTTGGCCGGCTGAGCGGCTTCAGCAATTTCCTTGGAGAAGGCCGACGGGTGTTCCTCAAGTCTAAGCAACCGTAGTTGCCAATCCATAGGTTGGACATTCTTTGCTGCATGCCCACCAAACAAAGGTAGCTGCAAAAAATATTGTTGTTGCGGTACAAATGGTAAATTTGGTACCGCATGGTCACTATGAAAGCCGGACTGACGGGAGGTACCGCCTGACTGACTCTCATGATGCGACTGAGTATGCCTCATCGAGAAATTGCGCAGACTGTCTTGGAAGTTTGAAGTAGTGGCCGACTCTGACAATCGGTCATTCTTTTTCTGCTCTAGCAATAACTGAGCATCTGTGTATATTTTCTTCGACCCGTCCGCCTGAATATGACGAACAGGTTTCCTCTTTCCTGGAGTAGGAATGCGATACTTTGTGAAATCTAGAGCAGGCGGCTCCCACTTCCTAGAGTTAGGATGATGGGTCGCCTCTCGCCCTTGAACTGGCTTCCTCTTCCTTGAAGTGGAAGGTTTCTTAGCCGGCTGTTCCTTGGCTAGAGCAGGCTTCTTGTTGAGCCACTCTTGAATCTCTCCCTTGAAGCCCCTCATGAAGGTCATGAGTTCGTTCCTTGTAATGGGAGCAGACCCATCAGCCGGCTGCTGCTGAACAGGCGGTGCGCCGGCTGGATCACTGAGTCCAGTTTGAAGATGTTCCCGTTCCCTCCTTTCGGTATGACGGGTGCGTCGGGCCCTTAGGGTCCCGTCTGAAGTTGTGTGAGCTTCAACTTCAAATTCATTCTCAGTATCGTGGTCCGACTGAACTTGAGGGTCGTCTAGGGGACGCCTCTCTTCAGGAGTCGGTACAGACATGGATGCCATCTCAGAAGTACTCTCCCCACAGACGGCGCCAGAATGTTTCGGGGTTTTCTGATGTCCTGCGGGAGAGTTACAATTCCGAGACTGGAACCAGACGCCTGTACCTGCAAAACAAACGGATGCTCCGGATGATTGGAGATCCGCCTCCGACGGTCAAGTTAGTACTTGATTAAGAAGTAATTAATGCGGAAATAAAAGTGATTGGGTCTCTCTAGGTGAGAGTGTTTAATGTGCGTAATCTCCCTTAATGAGGTTTAAGGGAGGTATTTATAACCTTGGGAAACGTGCCAATCCTAGGTTTAGGTTAACCTTGCGCTGATTGGGCTTCCCTCGGAAGTTGGGCCTTGGTGGCCGGTTTCTCCATTAGGCATGGAGTATGCCACGTGTCATGACATAATAGGTCCAAGGTGGACGAATAAGCGTGTGCCACGTGGCAAGCCCTGACAGTTCCAACTGGGGGACACTTGGCAGGACCTGATTGGCCCACGTGGCGCATTCCGATTGGTGGGAGCAAAATCCCCTAATCAGGATCAGCCCGACTTCAAAAGTTTTTAGCTTCGCAATTATCGTTTTGATTTTTGCAAGGTAAGCGATAATCGAGGGCTCTTTCACCTTGTACTCGTCTCGGATCTGATTTGCGACGAGATGAGAGTCTGTTTTCAGGCAGAGATGCTTGACTTCTGACGATATGCACAACTCTAGTCCAGCGATCGCTGCCTCATATTCTTCTTCGTTGTTTGAATCTCGGAATAAAAATTTGAGTGCACACTCGAAGGACTTGCCTTCAGGCGAGGTAAGTACTATCCCCGCCCCTGAACCATTTACAGTGGAGAATCCATCTGTAAAAATGGTCCAGGTCTTCTTTCCTTCGTCTAGCGTTTCCTGGTACGAGCATTCGGCCAGAAAGTCTGCTAGAGCTTGACTCACTAAGCTCAAAGGCCCACTTAGCCAGCGTTTCAGATTTTTCCACTTTGACGAGGACTTTTTCCAGCAGCTGATCAGTTAAGACCACTATTTGATGACAATTAAAATAGGGCCTCAGCTTCCAAGCGGCTACCACTACTGCATAGGCAGCTTTTTCGAGCAGGGGGTAGCGGGTCTCGGCATCTGTTAGGGTGTGCCTGACAAAGTAGATCGACTTCTGGATTTTGTCTTCTTCCTTTAGCAGAAATGCGCTTATGGTGGCAGGGTTAACTGCCACATATAAGTATACAGTTTCTCCTTCGCCTGAGCGATCCAGCGTTGGGAGTTCAGTCAGGTGCTCATGGAGCTGCTTGAAGGCTTCTTTTTGCCCATCTTCCCATACGAGCTCTTTGGTTTTTAGGAGTTTCAGCGCTTTGAAGAAGGAAAACCTCTTGTCCGAGGCTCTAAAGATAAACCTAAACAGGGCCGCCATTCTCCTAGTGAGGCGCTGAACATCCCTCTTTGTTTTTGGCTCGGGAAGATCGAGCGTTTCTTGTACCTTGGCAGGATTGGCGTCAATCCCCCTTTTTCTAACCATGAAGCTTAGGAACTTGCCTGACTTCACGCTAAAGACACTTTTTCGGATTCAGGCATTCAGCTTCATTTGGTGTTTTATAAGGGTGGCGAAGGTTTCGGCTAGGTCCGCGACATGGTCCTTGTCCTCTTTGCTTTTAATGATGGAATCATCAACATAGACTTCCATATTGCAGCCTTTTTGCTCGGCGAAGACCTGATCAACCAGCCTTTGATATGTTGCCCCGACATTTTTCAATTTGAAGGGCATCATTTTGTAGTTGTACACCCCGGCGTTCGTAACGAATGTCGTTTTTGCTCGGTCGTCGGGGTGCATGAAGATCTGATGATTCCCCGAGAATGCGACCATGTAACTAAGCAAAGCATGGCCACTTGTCGAGTCAATTAGCTGATCTATCCTCGAAAAGGGATAGAAGTCCTTTGGACAAGCCCTATTTAGGTCCATGAAGTCAACGCACGTCCTCCAGGTGTCATTTGCCTTTTGAACCATCACCAAATTGGCCAGCCATTCCAAATATTGACAGGGTTTGATAAAACCTGCATCCAAAATTTTTTTTACTTCGGCTGCGATGTCTCGTTTCTTATTGGCGGAGTAATTCCCCTTCTTTTAATTGCTTAACCGGTCGACAGGTGGGGTCGACGTTCAGCTTGTGGGAGATAAGGATCGGATCAATCCCAGGCACGTCGGATGTTGTCCCGAAAGCGAACACATCTCTGTTGTCCTCGGATGTTCGGATGGAGCCCGAGCTCGATGCTGACACATTTTTTTAGGTCTCCTTCGGTCAACTCTATTGACTCAGTCTGCTGGTCCAGCTCCATTGTTTTGGAACCGGACTCTTCACAATCTGGCCTGCTGTCGATGTCGGCAAGCGTTCCAGACTTTGGCTGGCTTTCCAAAACATTTGGTTCGGATGAGGAGCCAGCCTTTCCTTTCCTCTTAGATTTTTCTTGGGCAGGGGTCCCCTGGGCCGAAGCACTTAAGCCTTTTCTGCTTCTTGGTGCTTCGGTCTTACTCTTTTTCCTCATCATCCTTGTCTTCATGACGCTCTTTGGATGACTTGAGGTAGTTGCATTTTCGAGCAGCCTCTTGGCTTCCCTGAATTCTTTCGGAGTGGCATTCGTCGGAAACATAAATCATCATTTGATGGTACGTGGAGACCACTCCTTGAATCATATGGATCATGGGTCTCCCCATGATCACATTGTAAACAGATGGAACGTCCATGACCAAAAATTCGGCCATCACGTTTCGAGCTGCTCGAGCTCTGTCGATGGTGACGGGAAGCGTAATTTTCCCATCCGGATATGTCGCAGAACCGTTAAATCTAGATACCGAGTAGGGTACTAGACTTAGGTCCTTAGACTGCAGATTCAGCTAGTCGAAAGCATCCCGAAGCAGGATGTTTGCTCCGCTACCACCTCGACGAGGGTTCGCCAGACGTTGTGGTTAGCAATCCCCGTGATGATTACCAGCGGATCATCATAGGGGTATGCCACCCCCCGGCAGTCTTCGGTTGTGAACGTAATGTTCGGCACCGGAGACTATGGACCTCAGATGGAGGCATTGTTGACTTGATGGGTCAAACCCCTCAAGTGGCGCTTTCGAGCGTTTCGGGAGCTCGTCCCCCAGGAAATGACAAGGATGTCAGGATGCTCTTTATCCTGCGGCTTGTCTTTTTCCTGGTTGAAATCCAATTGCAGCCGAGAGTCTTGCTCGGCTTTTTTCTCTTCTCGGCGATTCGCGATATATTTTTTCAGGTAACCCTTTCGGACCATATCTACGATCTGATCTCTCAGCTGAGTACAGTCCTCAGTGTGATGTCCAGGAGACTCATGGAACTCACACCATCGGTCTTTATTTTTATTTTGATTCCACGATGAAAGTGATCTCGGCTTCTCACTAGGCGAAAAATGGTAATCGGCACCGGTTCAAAACCCCCATTTAGCTTCGGTTTTGAACCGGTCCTGATTTGAGGGATGCCAAAAACCAAGAAATTTCGCACCGGTTAACCGGTGCTAAAAGTGAGTGTCGTGCTTTTTTTTTTTTTGGTTTTAATTACAATTGGTACCGGTTAACCGGTGCCAATTATGCCTTCAAAAAATAAAAAATAAAATAAAAATTGCAATTTTTTCACTTCAAAATCAGCATACAATGAAACAAAACACCAAAATTGTTTCCCTCCAAAAAAAAAAAACACCAGAATCGTAATATACATTAATCACCAATGAACAACAATGAACACCAAAATCGTAATATTCAATCCTTCTTCTATGTAAAATCACTGCAATTGTAACTTTTTTTTTTTTTTGAACGAATACTACCTGCATCAATTAAAACACCAAAAATCACAACCCAGAAACTTCAAACCCAGAAAAAACCGAAAATTTCGAACCTACAAAACCCCAAAAAAAAACTAGAAATGTCGAACCCAGAACCCAGAAACTTTGAACAAAAATAAAACAAAAAAAAACCAATAAAAAACCAACAAAAACCCAGAAACCAATAAACCCAGAAAAAACCGAGAAAAAACCAAAAAAAACCCAGGAATTTCAAACCCTAAAAATTTCGAACCCAGAACCCAAAAAACCCAGAAACTTTGAACAAAAAAAAAACCAAGAAAAACCCAAAAACCAATAAACCCAAAAAACCGAGAAAAAACCAACAAAAACCCATGACCCAAAAACCCAGAACCCAAAAACTGAAACCCTAACCTCAAAGAACTAGAAACCCTAACCTCTAATCTTGATTATCTACGGAGGGCAGCGCTGTCTGATGCTTGCATGGTTCTAATAATTGACGGCGGCGGCGATGGTTGTTATGCTTGGTGTCTTTGGTTGTTGACAAGAATAAGAAAAACGAGAGAAATAATAAAAAATAAATAAATAAATAAAAAACCAGAGATGAAAAAGAGATCAGAAGGAAGAGAAAAACAAGAGATCAAAAGTAAGAGAGATCAGAAAAGAGATGATAGAGAAGATTAAAAGATCACAGAAGAAGAACAGAGATAAGAGAGAAGAGAAGAATAGAGAGAGAAGGAGAGCATGAAAGAAATAGAGGCGGATGAGAGAGACAGGGGGGTAGGTTAAGGGTTTATAAGATTAAAGGGGCACCGGTCAACTCTTTTTTTTTTTCTTCTTTAATTCGCACCGGTTTGAACCAGTGCGAAAACTATAATTTTGCACCGGTTTGGTTGGAACGATGCGAAAACTCTATTTTACAATCCCGCCTATTTTTTTTAGCACCGGTTTTCAAAAACCGGTGCAGATTGTGCGGTGCCTATTTAATTTTTTCTACTAGTGTCTTCCACTTCTCCTCGTTCTTCGTTATGCTCTAAATTTTAGCACGTGGATGAGCGAGAGGAGTGTAGGATTCGTAATTCCTTATGAATGGGATTTTTTCTTTTTTCATCTCGGTCGCCGAGGACGGTTCTGGGGCTTTCGCCTTCCCTTTCCTCTGGCCCTGGCCCTCGGACTATTGTCCTTTTGCCTTACCAGTCCCAGTTTGAGATTGGGACTTAGTTTTGTTCCACTCTTTAGCTCGGATGTATTTATTCGAAGCATCAAGAGCTTCCTCCAGGGTCTGCATGACCATGAAGTCAAGGAACTTTCCAGCTTGTAGCCCGTTTCGCACAGCGAAAACGGCTAGGCTTTGGTCCAGATTTGTGATTTTGGATGACTCGTTGCTGAAGCGAGTCAAATAGTCTTGGAGGCTTTTGTCCTCCCCTTGCTGCAGACTCATCAGCTCCTCATTTGTTTTTTCTTGGCGGTTTGTCGTAGAAAACTTGCTCTTGAACTTGTTGGAAAGGTCATTCCAACCAGTTATTGAACCCTCCTTTACTCCTTTGGTGATCCACGCTTGTGCAACACCCTTCAAAGTGTTCGAGAAGTATTTGCACCAGGTCATTTCGGACCTGGGGTTTAGGTACGTTGCCCCTCGTAGGAGGCGATGTAGTCCTTCGGATTCGAAGTACCATCATATGTGATGTGTACTTGGATTTTCACCGTCGGCACATGTTCTTCCAGAATCCAACTCTGGAATGGGGAAATGGAGGGAACCATCACTGTCTTCCCCTTGTTCCCAGCCGTTGGGACCTCGCTTCCCCCTCTCATAGAGGTAGAAGTGGTTTTCGTCCTCGGCTGGGACGGTGCGGGGTAAGGTGCAGTGCCTTCGGGGTAGGTGAGGCGATTGTGCACGCTCACCTCCCTGGGGCCGATACGTTCGTGAACGTTTCGGCGAGCAGACTCTTGCCGCATGGATGCGGTGTTACTGCTTTTGAAGCTTCGAGGTTCGGACCCCTTGAAGAACTGTGGGTTTCTTTTCCTTTCCCATTCAGTTCTCCAAGTATCTTCGTCCTAATGCTCGAGCTCCTTGAAAGATGGAACTCGTTCTCCCTCCTCTTGCCCTGTTCTCCTCCTTAAGTACATTGGCTGCTCTATGGAGCCAGTGTGCACCGAGGGAGCAGGAGGTGGGAGATGCTAATTCACTTGAGACTTCATGAAGTCCATGAAGGTAGCGAGGGCTCTTGCCATTTCCTCTGAAGTAGGGCTTGTTTGGGGCGTTCCCATTGGGCGAGACTGGGAATTGCGACTAGGAGTTGGACTCCTAGCATTTGACCGACTCGGCTGTCAAGAGTTGGACGGCTGACCCGGGTTGTGTGGTTACCTGTCTAAGGCAGCGTTCCCCGACGAGGTGGCCTCGGATGATGATGATGAAGGTGGTCCCTTCTTCGAGGGTGAAGATGGAGTTGGGACCTTCTTCGAGGAAGAAGGACCATTCTTTTTGGTGCTCTTGGCACTCTTTCCGCTCTTAGTCATGTTGCTAAGATGGTGGACTTTTTGCTTGTTTTTGAATGTCTTCCCCACAGACGGCGCCAAATTGTTTCGGGTGAAAACAATAGATCCTCCGTTTGGACCTTACTTATGGGCTCAAGACTGGACTTAGCCCAAGTGATGACTGGGACGAGGGTTTCCTACACAGTTAACACACGTAAACTGGCCTCGGGGGTTGTGCCGAGGAAGGCCCCTCCGATGCTGAAGTCTGTACAGTGTTTAGAGAGAGAAAGCTGTGCAAGAGAGTTAATGTTTGAGGCTTGAAGTGAATAAAATGAGAGAGAGAGAGAGAGAGAGGTCAAGGCTTTTATACCTTACTCAAATGGATAAATTGGGCCTTGAGGTCTAATGGGCTTGCCATGTTGACCGAGCCTTTGACTGACTTTGCATGTATTAGGAGAGTTGAACCTTCTTTTGGGTTTTATAATTGAATCATTTGTGGACCGACCCAATTGGAGTAAATTGGACCTAAACAAAAGTTATTGAACACTTTAACTAGACATGATCAATAAGCTCGGGTAGTATGACTTGAAGCCCTACCTTACTACGGTACTACCCCAATATACTCCATTAAATCATTAATAATAAATCAAAATATTTACCCCTCTATTCTACAAATACTTTTCACTTTTTAAAGTTGTTCCTTGAAATATTTCTTAGTCATATGCCTTCTTTTTTTTTTTTTTTCCTTGTGTCAAAGAAATACTTTGAAATTTGCAAGAGTTTTCTTACGACGGTATATGGAAAGATATTTGTAAAAATCAAGGATGTAATGTGGAAACAATTTCACAAATAACAATAGTGCAATTGTTTCATACAAATTTTTGTTTTTGAAGATATAATTGATATGTTCAAATAAAATAAAATAAGTTCAAATAAAATAAATTCAATCAAAGTTTAATACTTGGTAACTAATATAAAAAAAATAAAAATAAAATGAAAAATTCGGATAGTTGGCCCAGGCCAGAGTGCCAGACACCGTGATTCACGAGTTCAGCGTTTCCATACTTATACATCATGATTAATTATGGAGAGTACTCAAATTTTTTTTTCTTATTACAATTTATTTATTTTTGTTTTGTTTTGTTTTGCTGAAAACACCTGTCCATATGACATATCCATATTTCTGGCTTCTTTTATCACGCGATTTCTGCTGATGACGTGAACATAAACGGTGGTGCATGCATGAATAAGGCATTATGGAGTATGATTTTCGGCATTTCTTTCAATTATTGTGCAATCAACATCTTTTTTGAATAAGATAACAAGTTAAAATAGCTATCTTGAATACTTTTATTATAAAAGACCAAAAAAAAAAAAAAACTTATATTCGTCATATCCATATGTTTTATTTCAAATTTGAGAGATACGAATATTCAATGCTTATTTAATTAATTTATAGCACTATTGCAATTAGAACATAAGAGTTTTCAATGTGATGAAGCAAATTGTTGAATCAGATTCTACCACAGATTAATAAATAAACCTACTTATATAACTTGAGAATAAATTAATTCAATCATGCTGATAAACAGAATGAAGCATATATGTACATTATATTATCATTCCTTGCTTCATGACTCATGCTACTTTGGCATTTTTGCAGGGGAAAAGGCATGACATAATTTGTCTTTTTCACTTTGCATTAAGCGTAATTTTAACTTCCTTTTTTTTTTTTTTTTAATCTTGTATTGTGTGCTTGTTTGAATAACCCACAAAGACATTGTAATTGGGGGAGTAAGGATCCATGAAGCCGCCATAGATCCTCAATCTTAATCAATAGACAAATACCTTATTAGTTAGGCTTAATTCTTAATATTAATTCATAAAAGAAACTCCGCACTGCGATAAGAAAATAGTAAACCTAAAGGAACATTTATTAATTAATTTCTTGACTTTTTCAATAGTTAAGTATATTGATTCTTTGAACAAATATTGAAAGATTACCATTCTAAATCTCTACCTTTTCAAAAGTATCACTCAACTCTTATGAATAGTGTTGAGACTAATACATCCCTCAAAAAGTGAATTTACATATTTAACCTTATATTATTGCTTTTACATTTTTAATAAGCATGATGTAATAGTTAAGGAAAGCCAAAAGTTTTGGTTTAATCGCTTGATAAAATTAGATTTAAATTGCTTGTGTTAATTTGTTTGCTTTTTAAAAAAAAAATTGTAATTGTAACGCTTGATTATGTAGGTTAGGGTGACCAACCCTTTTGTATACCAAGAGGTAATTTAGACGTTTGTATGTACTACATATGCGTCTTTAAATTGTTAGAATTTCTTGCAGAAAGTTTTAGTACATCCTTCCATTTGATTCACATGATCGTATTTTATAATAAAATATTAAACCATAACTATTTCTTGTTCTAGACTAAAGCCAATTAATTTGTGTAGTTAGATCTCTCAGTCAACCTTGAACATATGATAAATTGAATTATATTAGTAAAAGTAATTATATATATTTTGTTTTGTATTAGTAAAAGTAAGAGAGAATGATGTCATGGTGAAGATTTTATTTTATTTTAATTTTTTTTTTATCATTAGTGGGATAAAAATATGATCATCAAAATGCTAATGAGCAACATAAGTGAAAAAGTGAGTAGAAAGAGAACAAATAATTATTTTTTTTAATCATTGTTGGCAATGCTCTTTATTATGTGCTTAAAAGCCTACCTAACAAGCTTCCATTATTAGGGCAAACTTTTACAATTCGACCCTAACCCCTAGTTATTGTATAAATTCTTGGAATGATGTCCTGCGGTCCTCCACATTTGTTACACCCTTAATCCCTTTAATTAACAAGTAAGGTAGAGAAGATAGACCCTATAGTAACGCTCATGATCCCTTGAGTTTTAGCTTAATACAAGAGCCCGAACCACAGGGTCACAGTTATATCTTTATTAGTTGTTTTAGAGATTGGGCATTATTCGGGCTTAGTTTTAGATGATACCGATCTGATCAAAACAGCCTGACCCACAAGGTTTGGCCCAATATAGCCCAAGATTTTATGGCCCAAATCAGTGAAAATTTTAGTCATATACGTTGTATGATAAAACTTTTCATGGGCATGTTAGCTTAATAGCCCAAATGCCCCTAACTTTTTTCCCCAAATAATCTATAATTTCAAATTCAGCTCAAAACAAGGTCAATCCAACGCTATAATTAGCTATACACATCAAGCAAGACTTAGTCTAATGATAAGGTTTGGACTCGATAGCTTAATAGTCATAAGATCATATTCCACTTTCGCTCCCTCAATAAATTTGTCCTTTATTAAATTGTGACTTTGTGAGAAATGTCGATTCAATCATACTTTACAAAAATGATTAGCTATACAATAAATACCTACAGTATAAGTTTCAATTGAGTAGCAATCAAATGTCTCAGCCTTAATGTGGTTTCCAAAAACCAACAAATGCAATGGGGGCATTGGAGTCCAAGGCAATGAAAACTTACTTGCTTTTTTTGGGCCAGGCTTTTGGAGCACCAGTCTTAAGAGCCAAGGTGCCGTTGGACCATCGGCCCTTGTTAAGTGGGCTTCAACCCACTAAACTTACGTCAAATCTCTAATAGGCAAATGATAAATGCAAGTCACAATGATTTCTTCGTCACCGAATCAAATACAAAATACATGTCAATTCTCAACTCAATATGATCGACAGATCGACTTCTTAACATTTTTTGGATCAAATTCACATGGCAACTTGTTTAACGGACGACGATTGCATCATCATTATGACATTATGCAAGTTGTTGGGAAGCTTGTATGTGTTGCGTACTTGTGTTAGTGAATAAGACATAATTTTCTCATACATTATCTTGATTTTAAGAATTAATTCCTTCTATATTCTTTTATTTTACCCATTTGTTATAATATTTATAGTTTCGTATTATCAAACTACATTACAAAAAATATAAATAAAAAGGTATCGGGACGATTTTAAAATGACTCCACATGACTTTTTCCTTACATATTAGCCTATTAGTGATCATTCACGATCAAACTTTAAACTTTTCAACCAAGAGTACAATAATTGATATAGCTTTTATAAATAGAGCTAAAAATAAGTCGTTGTCAATATAACATGACATAATCTATTGATCTATCTATATCTAATTATCTACATAGTCACTTAGGAATTGTTTAAATGTTCACTTGATTATAACGGATTATCTATTCGCACAGTCACTTAGGAAATGTCTTGAATGTTCACTCACCAGTCACAACATAACTTTTCCATGCAATTCAGTAAATCACATCGATATAGTTTCATTTTGGTCACACCAATTGTTTTATAAAGTTTATTTAAACCCATAACCTAATGTTTGTTGAATAATATTCATGCAGTGCAACTTGTACAACACTACAACTAATCTATGATGCATACATTCACTTCCAATTATCGTCCTCCATTCCCATTTCCCACCCAAGAAAGGAAGAATACAGTACAATTAGACTTTGATTTCAGATCAAACAAATTAATAAAAACAAATGTACGTAATTAAGAGATCAGACTTTTATTAAACATCGTTATGTATAGTACTACCCTCATTTCACGTTGATGTTAACATTTTGAATTTTGACACTATTTACAATCACGATAAATGTCCTTAGATTCACTTCAATATTTACTTTCAAAATAATATGTACTTTCAAATTAATATTTTGACACTATTTACAATCTTGATAAAATGTCATTAGATTCACTTCAATATGTACTTTTAAAATATCAACTTTATATAATCTTTACAATTACACATACAATTATATAGCTAGATATATTACTGTTCTAACTTCTAAGTTTTATACAAGTATCAACGAGTATGAAAAAAGTAAAATGTAGTACAAGTTATACCATTTTCTTGCTTTAATTACTTATTGTAAATGGTTAGAAATTGGAAAAGCTACCCACCCAAAGTTAGAGCCACCTACCATACGACGTACATATATATAGCCCTAATTGTGACGCATTCTAGACCTATTATATGGCATTTTGTACTGTGGTTGTCACTTGTACTCAACTCTTGACAAAAGGAAGGAAATGGCTGCTAAATTTCCAATCAATGAATCTTGCAAGAAAATTATTACTAAATTTTACAGAAAATTATTCCAGAAATCATTGCAACTTGCGTTTTTGGACAAAATTGAAGCAATGTGCATGCATGTAATAATTTGACGAGAAGTATCCTATATTTTGGCTCCCAGTGTTTTTACTATTAAGTTGATTTATGTTTAAATGGTGTGTGTATAACGTTTTAATACATTAGATTCTCCACGTCAAGTTTGGGATTCCGGATGTTATTATAGTCAAATGTGGCTTATATATAGAGATTTGAGACAGAGAAAGTATATTCTCTAGAGTGTTTTATGAGTTGAGTGAAATGCTCATACATTGTTGATGTAGTTTGCTGATACTTCAAATGTTCTTATATTTTTTCCGTTCTTTTACTACTTGCCATACTTCCTTAAATTGTGGAAATGTCACAATATTTTATACTTACAACACACAATAATTGAAAGGGTTTTTTTTTTTTTTTTTCTTTTTCTTGTATATCAATATCATTCTATATTCATTCCGCCCTCTAAATGTAGATCATGTATTCATGCATGTGTGATTAAAGTTTGTCAAATATCTTCTTCACATCTTCTATATACTTTTGTACATCTTGATTAATTTTACTAACGTTGGGAGTTTTTTTTTTATCTATATAATTTAATTTCTATTGTACAACAAGAGGGGAAAAAAAACTCAATTAATTTTTGTACAGCGTATTTCCACAACCACTACAAAATAACTCCGGTGCCTCAGTATGTAAGCATGTTTATTGGTTTAACAAAACATAATAATTCTAAATTGACCGTTTCTATTTGCTATGGAGTAGCTTAGTACGAACTACGAAGTACTAGTTTTTTCTGGTACTAGTATAGTTTGGAATGTTTATGTTTTACTAATTTATAAATCTAGGATCATAGAATTCAAACCAATAATCAACTTATTTTACCTAATGTAGTTTTACAACAAGTTACAACGACACAAGTCAATCTAAGAGTAAAGAGTGTATGCACCAGTACAGATTAATGCTTACAATCAAAACATTGAAACTAAAGATGGCACTGGGCCGGGCCGGCCCAACACAAAAAAGCACGGCACAGCACGAGCACGATGTAGGCGGCTCGGCCCGGCACGTTACTGTGCGTGTGGGTCGGGCTTGGCCCGCCTTTATTTGGGAGAAGCACGATAAGGTATGGCGCGATCAGGCCCGGCACGACAAAACATGCTAAAATCAATGAAATTTTGCTATGCAAGCCCGGCACGACCCGCCGCGATGGCACGTGGGCCTGGGCCGTGCACGGGCCAACCTTTTGAAAACTTCGGCACGGCACGAAACTCGTGGGCCGAGCCATGAGCCGGGCCTAACTAACCCAAAACACGTGGGCCTGACACGGCCCAGAACCATCTTTAGTTGAAACTCGAATGTATCCATTGCTTTATTGTAATGAACGTACTTCCTAGATACATAAATAAATAGGAAAAAAAACGTAAATCATTAAGTACAAAATAGATTAAAATAAATAAATAAAATAAAAAAAAGGAGAAGAAGAGGGTAATTAATCGATGAAGTATTTACATGTTTTTTTTATTTTTTGAGGGATAATGAGGTATGTACTTACATTATTGTGAGATTAAAAGTTCTATTTTCATCACGAATTTTGCTTGAGAATATGAACTATATACCTTTTTTCTACTTTTAAACGTATCGATTTAGGGCTTGTTTGGCACTTGGCAGTTGACTCTTTTTCTTAGTTGATCTGACCAGATGTTTTGACTTTTTATGTTGGTGGTTTGATTGTTAGCTCTGAAATAAATATATTTGGTAAAATTGGTTGTAAAATAGTACAAGTATATAAGTCTTCAAATTATTATATCTAAAATATTACAACCTCTGAAGGCCTGGACTCACCCACTAATTTTTATCCCAATTAAGAATTGTGTCATAATGTCAAAACCTCGTGCTTGATCTGGTTGACTGACTTTCTGCTTGTCTTTTGATGAAAATTCTTGACTGACTTTGGCTACATTGTGATTGAGATAACTTATCAGCATGAATTAAATTATACTGACTGAAA
The DNA here is from genome assembly GCF_001683475.1 of Chenopodium quinoa. NCBI lineage: Eukaryota > Viridiplantae > Streptophyta > Magnoliopsida > Caryophyllales > Amaranthaceae > Chenopodium > Chenopodium quinoa. The sequence continues at coordinate 1,808,273 of NW_018743175.1, forward strand.
ATGACCCAAAGTTGATAATATTAGTGGATTATGCGCATATTATAACTAGTGCCGTGGCTTAGGCAGCTGAAATAGATAATTGAGGAAGTTAATTAAGATGATTACAAGGTGTGAATTAATTGGTGTAAAATGCGAACAAGTAATTGGCATCCTATCGCTGAAGATTAGCATGTCTAGGAATACGCCATATGCGGTATTTTTCTAGGACTATGCTAATATTGATCATTTACATTTTGTTTGGATAGAAGGAAAAGAAAGGAAGAGAAAGGGAAGGGGACAAAGAGGGATCCATTTTTCCTCTTTCTTTAATAAGCATAATCCTTCCATCATTGGAGAGATTTGGAGGGAAATTAAATGGAGCTCACCTCAGGCAATGCAATCTTCATCTTGTTCTTGTTAGCTAGTTGTAGCTTGTGGCTTTTATTGTAGGAAAAATTCACAAAAATAATCCCATCCTTTGCAACTCTTCTCAAAATGCATGGTTCAATTCGAACATCAAAAATTTGGGAATGATCCCACCTTTTAGGGTTATCTTCTTCTTCTTCAAATAGTCCCTTCTTATTCATCAAATGGTCCAATTGACCTACAACCTACACAACTAATACTTGTAATTTTTATACTATTATAATACAGAGTGCTATTATAATATTAATTTTTACAACTGATAAACAACCTTAAAATACTATTATAATGTTTTTTTTAAAAAAAAAAAATTTACTTATTGAGAATTGAACTTATTGATGGTTAAAGACTTAAACTTATGCATTAACAAATGTGATAAATATGACAGATCAAGTAAAAAAACGGAGAAAGGATTTATTAATTTGAATATCATTTACCTATTACGATAGGTTCTTTGCATAAGAGCATCCATAGTGTTATATTTTGAACACCCTACTTGCAAATAATGAAGGGTTGTAGCTAGATGCCCAAAACTATCTCCTACAGTAATAGTTTGTCAATGTCTGGAGATATAAAAGTCAAATAACATAAGAAAAATTTGGGGATGAGATCGATGATTGAGATCCATATTTCCATACAACGTGGTCTGACGAATGAAATTTTATTTAATTCTGCTGTTGACTTTGACAATATGGCTATATTCAACAGTTCAACCCTTCCCATTTCTCATATGTTCTGGTAATTTCGATTATTAAGTCTACGGATTTAAATTGTTTTGTAAGAAAATTTCCAAATACTTTTCACTCAATTTATTTGTTCTTCGTAAATAAAAATTTCTTATTCATACACTTCGTATAAGACTTACCTTGTAGGTGGGTGGTATGGGCGATGTGATCCTCAAGTGAGGGCATATAATATACTCTATGATTGCTACAATAGAGTTCTCTAACTCTTTTACCACTGTATATTTGCATCATCTGGCCTCATTTGGTTATGTATGGGAAGTAGATTTTCATAGACAATTAAAATTCATGGGAAGTTAAAATTCATTGAAAATGTTATAATCTTGTCTGATTGACATAAAGGAATTTGTAATTCCCATGAATTAACTTCCTATAATTTGTTTGGTTAATACTATGTGATTCTTTTATATTATAAGAACTTTTTCCAATTTTAGAGGGTGAGAATGTAATTTCTTTTCACCTTTCCCAAATTTTAGAGGGTAAGAGAGGATAAGAATGTAATTTTATGCAAAAAAAAAAATGAGAAATTTTATTGACCAAGGTATAGTCGGGTAATTAAATTCCTATGTTTTGTAGGAGTTTCCATTTCTTTAGTAATTTCAACTTCCCACATAAGTGTTAACCAAATAACAACTCATAATTAAGTATATTTCTACGTACTTTAAAGTTCAAACACTGTGTACTACAGTACTAGTATTGTTGATCATTTTATATTACTCTCTTTGTTCCTTAATATTTGCCCAATAGCTCTAATTACATTATTAATAGATTTTTTATTTTATAGAATTGTATTGAGTTGGTAGACAATTTTGCCTAATGACTAGTAGCGAAAAATATAAAGGAAAGAAAGTTTAAACTTAAGTTTATTTTATATCTAGCTAGTACATGAATGCTGTTCATAAAGGTCTCTAATGCCCTAGTTTAATATTGTAGGATTGTAATTAGCCATCATTACATGATTGGAAAGATTGAATCTACTATATACTGTAGTTGACATATGATTTTATACAATAAACATACACAGAAAATATAGACTAAACCGGGCAAGTTTAGAATCCTTATTGCCTCACTATCATTATAATTAATGATCATATACATGCATCTAACATTAAAGTAAACATATGACAAATTAAACATGTCCTAGACACTTAAACTAATCAAGAAAGCTAATTACAATAAACAATTTTTTATTATTTTTGAGGAATAATTACAATAAACAATTGCCACTATCTTGTACTCCTATTAATTATCATTAATCAATGGATTAAGATATCATATTGTTGTTCTTATCGTATTACTTTACTCAATTATTGTCTGTACTCTTTTGCTTTCATCAATTTGTTTAATCTTGCTCGCACGCAAGTTGATTACCATCTTAATCATCAAGTTGGGCGATCAGAAAAGTAGACTTATTATACAACCACTTCACACTAAAACAAGGTTTGATTAACATATTCGGACATTATTAATTTGCATTCCCTACCACCTTGAAATTATAACATGCTTTCGATTGAATAAATCAAATAAAATTTAAAAGAAATTAATAAATTTTATGAAATAATATTTACACACAGCACCCTTAAACGATTGACTATTACAAGATTGAAATTACACTAATATGAGTAGCATTTTTTTATTTTTTTTTCTTTTTCTTGTGTAGGTCTTCTATCAGACAGTTTAAATTAAACCGAAAATCTGATAATACTCTGTCCTAAACCATGATTAATGATAATTAATACTCCGTAGTAGTATCTTTTACATCACTGCCATTTGTGGATATCCCATTGACGGGTGGGGAGATAACGGAGACAACGGAGGTACGGTAAACAATCCATTTCCCGTCTTCACATCTAAATCCCAAAACGCTGTCCAACTTGACGGAGTCAACGGAAATGAGTCTTCGGTTACAGACGACGTCGTTGAGGTCTCTCCACTTTTAACCTTTTTAACTTCTACCACCTCATTATTTTTACTCTCTTCCACTTCCTTTCTTTTCCTTTCACCACTACCTCTGCCGCATGAAACAGCGGCGGTGGCAGTGGTTGTGCCAGCAGCCTCCTCAACCAACTTCCCGACTTCGAGCGGAAAGTTGAGGATCGCTTTTGAACCACGAAGCTTGAAAGCGGCCCGATCATAAGCTCGGGCTGCTTCGATAGCGGTGTCGTAAGTCCCGAGCCAAACTCGTGACCCGCGCTTGTTCGGGTCACGAATCTCGGCCGCGTACTTCCCCCACGGCCTTCTCCTCACTCCTCTGTAGTGCCTCTGAGCCTCCTCCTTCTCAAACTTTTGCTGAGCCATCACACCACTCGCCTGCTGAGTCAGCTCAGGCACAAACTCGACCACCTCAAATTTCTTCACCGGCGCCGGAACCGCGATCTTCATCGCCGGCCTCTTTTCCCTAAACTTCGACTTAGATCCGCCGGAAAAAGTCGGTGAAGGTGTCGACATCTCCTTCTCCTTAGTCTCAAATTTCGATAAATCAACGTCAAAATCGAAATCAAAACCAAAATCAGAGGCTCTCTCTTCCTTAATCAAGCTAGAATTTATCTGTTGTTGTCCAACAAAAGCTTCCGGTGAAAAAGAATTTATTGAGGAAATAGAATTTTGTGAGGAAAGAGAATTAGTTTTGGAGATTGATGATTGATCATGTTTAACACCATTAAAATCACAATTATTATTCCCAAAATTAAACTCAGAATTAGCAAAATTATTGTGATTAAAGCTGAAATTAACACCAATTGGAGAAAGTTCACTGAATAAATGACTCTTGATAAACTCTAAAGCAGCCGATGATTGATCAGATGGCGCCATTGTTGAATACTCAAAGTTTAATTTAAATAACGTTGAATTAAAACTACATAAAAAGATGATAAGATAAAATGAAAGAAAAAGGAAAAAAATAAAGAGATAATAAAATTGAGTGGAAAATTAGAGTGGAAAAATGGGGTATATATAGAGGAGAAGATAAAGGGTGAGTTTCTTGGAGAGGTCATGCGTCTAGAAGGAGAAAAGAAGCATCCTCGTGTAACGTCTTTTGAGAAAAAGAGGAGAGAGAAAATTTGGAAGTAAGATCTGAACCGTTGATTTTTTATTTGAAAAATTCTTGCATTGCGGCAGCTGATGGAAATCTGGCCGTTGATTGTATTTGTCACATTGTGTGATTTATTGGAAGTTTTAATATGCTATTTTTTTGGCAGTTGTGCAGTCATTTCTGTTTTTAGGTTTATTGTGGGCTGCTGGCTTCTAGGATGGTTCTTAGTTGAGTAGTGTGCGAAGAGTTCTTTCTGGATAAGGGAAATGAAGGTAATACAAGTAAAAGACTCTCAAGTGAAATTTTGTGTTTTATTTAATGGTGAAAGACTTAAAACCTAACTAGTATTTCGAGACGTTAGATAATAGAACTAAAATTAAAATTAAAATATTAATATTAATATTAAATTAATGAGCTAAAAGTAAAAATATTAATGTAAAATTAATATCACTATTAATTACATCGATTGACGTGCAATTTTATCATGCATTCCTAACTTAATACGAGTACTATATTAAGTAATACTTCCTCTGTTTTGTTAATACTTGCAACACTTATATTTTCACGTTTGTCAATGCACTATTTCAATCGTTAACATCTTTAATTATCAATGTGTAAAAATTATAAAAATTTGATATTATGAAAGTATAAATCGAGACGAGTATAACAAGATTCCACATGGCTATATTTTTCCTAACCTATAAATCGATCACCAAAGCTAGTCAAAGTGAGATATGTGAACAGTGTAAAATTCAAGTTGTTGCAAGTAAAAAAAATTGGAGGAAGTATATAAATTAGTAATCTAACGCCTCGGGGTGCTAGTTAGCATGATCCTTATTTAATTATCCGGTGCGTCTTGTGTGCGGTTGGCCACACCGTGTGACTCCTTGTAAAAAAATACAGTAACCCCTAAAACTCTATCCGGGTAACCCTTAACACTAACAAAGTAACTCCCATGATGACGGGCCACACCGTGTGACTCCTTGTAAAAGAACACAATAACCCCTAAAACTCTATCCGGGTAACCCCTATAACACTAACAAAGTAACTCCAATGATGACGGGCCACACCGTGTGGCCAACCATGTATAAGAATTTGTTTTAATTATATCACCTAATTTTTTAATTATCTTAATTTTTCATATTGCATCTGAAATTATTTCAATTTGAATGAATTTAATTGATTTTCCTTAAAATAAGGTAACTTAAAGAAGGCTTAAAATTGTTTACGGATCTTTTGAAAACTTTTATTATAATTAAACTCTACTGTATATTGAGGTAGTCTAGATAGATGCAATCACAGAATCACGGGTAATATCTTTTGATTATTTTGACATTTAAATTGAACAAAAATTGTCAAATAAGGTAAAAAAAAAAATATTTATAGGTGCATTTTAAAGTCATATTTAGTGACTATATGAAATTTTAAGGGCTATTTTGTTATACTTGTAAAACTAATAGGAAACCAATGAACTCGTTATATGCGGGATCAAGTCAGAAACCTTATTCCAAGAAATTTCTAAAAATTATGGGTATGTATATTATAAATTTGTATTTTATGGACGTTTTTTTCTTTTATTGGTAAAGATAACAGAATTCACTTATGAGGCAAAGTTAAGTAAAATCCCTTAAATAAGTTCTAAAAGATTAATTCCTTAATTCTTGAAGATATGATATGGAAAACAATGTCACTATTCTACCATCTCAACCTCAATCCTATGGGCGGCTTTTGTTAGTATCAATTCGATCAACTCTGACATGTATAGATCTATAATATCTGTATACGTAGTAAGTACTTCGTGTCTACTTGACCTAAGGCATCCAGCTAGCTAATTGGGACTTGGGACTGTTGGGAGTCATGTAGATGATGTACTCGTAATACATATCCATTGCCAATACATGGATCCATGATTTTGCAACACGTACGTACGGATGCATAGTGTGCATGCAATAACATCCTCATTTTTGCAGAGGGTACTTTCTACTCCGTACTATGTATTCGACTACTCGTAGCACCTTCTCCGTAATAAATTCCTCATCCATTCAATTATTCAAATATCCAATTTTAATTGAAGTTGTGATATCTTAATTTACTTTATACTTTGTGAATGATATACAATATACGAATTATAAACCTTCCTATCAAAGTAGTTACATTACGAAGGGATTTGGTAATTTTCATAAACTCTTTTTTTTTTTTTTTTTTTGTAATGGATTTTCATAAACTCTCTTTATTGAATTATTGATCAATATAATGCTATATTCTAGTTTAATTTCTTTGAAATCCAATATAAGCTTAACTACTTAAGTATTAAATCATTGTTCAAGTAAAAGTATTGACTTTATTAGTTTATTAGAGATATAGGATTATTAAGACTCGAGATGACCTACCTGATAAGACCACCCATACGAATAAATAATTACATATACTTTCGTAGCACTTTTGTTCTAAAAAGATTTTATCTCATGAGACTTGAGCTAGGATTCAATGATTCAATCTGTTATCTCTTCTTTCAAATTGATCCTTAGATACTTCATAATCTAAAATTGATACATCAGAATACTTCACATATAATATAGATCTTGAAAATTAAAGAAAGAAAATGTCTTCAATTTATTTTTTTATTTTATTTTATTTTTTTTAAAACATATTCAATTTTGTTTGATACAAGCAAATTATTAGAAACGATCAACGACCAAAATGATTTATTATTATAATTAGAAATTGGAATTCGTATGACAATGATGAATGATCTTCTTGACTTTGAAACTGAAACTTAATACGTATACATGATTTTACATTCCCATGCAAAAGCAAACAAATAAATTTTGTCTTTTGTCATAAGTTAAGAAAAATATTTAATCTCGTAAGTTTGACTAAATCGTATATAGCTAATAGCCTAATACCGGTGATTTCAATAATAGCTATTGTCTAATACTATTCCCTAAGACAATTTGCAAGTATTGTCTCATAAATGTCATAATGTTGTAGAATTTGGACTCAGGTTGAATCATTCTCTATGTGGTTACAACTAATATAATTTCGTATGGAATACGCATGAGAGATTCTCTTAAAATTTTAAATTATGTTTTACAAAACAAAGGGAGTAACTCCTATATGATACAGAGTAAAAAATATCCGTAGAATATTCTTCTCCTAGGAAGATGTATTTTGTAAATGAATATTTTTATGATATCTGAACATATCTTGTTAGTTACCTAATATAATTAGGAATCTCAATGTAACCCTAAATATTGATCAATGGAAATCAATCTGATTAAGGAGTTTTGTATTGTCTAACACTATATACTTCGTATTTTTATGAGATACGGTACATATGTATATATGATTCGTTAAGGATCTTCTATAGCTATTAAAATGATTATTGGCTGATCTGATAAGTCACATTTCCCTTAAACAAACTAACATATTATGGCAGTGGTCAATTTTTGTATAAAACAACCATAATTATGTTCTATGATTTATTTGTAATGTGAAACTAATTAATCTAACAATATACCTTTTTAGAAGACTGATTATATAAGCACATTATTATTATTTCAAAATGTATTAATTAATATGGTTCATAAAATTATAGTATAACATGCATCTCTGTCATTGAACAAAAATATAAAAGATGACTGATAATTTTTGGGTAGATTTAATGTATTAAATTTTATCATACGACATGTGTTACTTGAAAAGGCTTTAAATAGATTGGTTTAACGGTTAATGTCTATGTCCCTTAGTCAAACTTTGCACCAATTTCAAGCTCGATATTAAGATTTTCACCAAAATTGATCATGTTTATCTTCAATTATAACTAATCTTGTGCAATTTAACAACTTGAGTTGCATCAATTTCGCTTTCTATTGGACATTTCTTCGAATTGGTTTTCAATTGCGATTGAATTTGGATATCTAAAAACTAGAATCAACTAACCAATTTGTTGGTCCAAGGCACCCATGTCTTAGCTCTTTGAGTTGACCTAGACGAATGAACCACTTTCCAGCGTTATGTGATTGTTTTCTAGCAACGTTGATTTTTGAAGGGTTCTATAATTGAGTTTGGCCGGCCACATAATAATGTGAGCCACTAATTGTCATTCAAAATTCCAGCTACAATGTGCGACCAATAACATCAATTTTAATAGAATAATAGGAAGAAAATTGAAAATGAAATACTTGTAGTATTAATAATCATATAAAAGTTGGGCTGATAATTATATTTCGTAGAAAATATTTGTACAGAATATCTGACAATGACCCCCTTTTTTTTTCTTTCTATTTTGTGAATGTTTGTGATTTTCCTAAATCCTAATTGTCAAGTAATACAACTGAATTTTGGCAATATGCAATATGTATTCCGATTAGAAATTGATTAGTTAAGTTTAGCTTAGCTTGGGTCGTTGGCCGACATAGTTGTAGCCACCAGCTAGGATTATTATTTAATTAGCAAGGTGAGAAAATTTGTGAAGTTAATTTCGTCTTAAAACCAAGCCAGGCAATTAATGATGTTCAATTTCTAGTTTTTGTCAATTGAGAGTAGCATTTTGGCTTGTCATAGGTCAGGGTCAAGAAATGCAAGGCTAATAACCAGAGTTAATCTCACATACGTAAAAATCAAGTGAATAATTTTTATTTTAAAAAATAACATATCAAATCATATTTTTTACTTTGCATTTTATTATTGCTTAACATCTTTCATCCCTGATAGGAAAAGTACATTATTATGATCATAGAAAATGTACAATCATACAACCTAATGATATCTCATTTGGTAATTTTCTTAAAATTAGCAAATTAATGTTAATTATGGGTTTGGGCCACATCGTCAAGTTTATTTTACAAGTGCAAAGAGGTTCATTCTATCCTAATCACCATTTGACAATAGGAGAAGTAGCCCTATAATCTCATAAAGTGTTTAAATTAATGTGTGACACTTGTATTATTTGGAAAAACTATACTTCAATATTTAATAACATAGTTGGATGGACATAGCTTTACTCATCAAGTGACAATACTTCTATTCATATTGTTGAACACATCATATAAGAAAACAATGCAATAAACTTTTGTTAGATAGAAATTGTGGATCCTACTCATCTAAGCGACGAACATATTCTTTTTTTTTTTTTTTTTTTTTTTTTGAAACCACGAGGTAGTACTTTTATTAACCTAAAATAGACAACTTGTCCATGAGTATATAAGACGAAATAATATGAAGACAATGTCTCTCTCAAATTTGTTCGTTTCCAAAAGGTACTACCCTATAAAGATAATGAGCTACCAAATAATTACCTTCACTTCTAACATGTGACCAAGAAATAAAGTCAAAAAATGAATTAAGAGCAAGGACATCAGCAAGGATTGAGTCTAAGACTGTCAAGAATTAAGAGCGACGAATAAATGATTATTTTATTCCGCATGAATTCAAAACACGTAAGCATCCATTTTTAGAGCTTTTGAATGTCATTTCTTTCATAAATAAATAGGATTCATCCGAACCTAAATAAGAAACCCGTCGTCCTCGAAAAGGTAACTTTCTATACATATACAAAATTAAAATGTAAGCAAGATTATCCGAGATTGTTTCACGGAATACCCATGTTCGATGCCTTATTATATTTCTATGCTTCTAGAATAGTAAGATGATATGTTCAAAGATCACGGGTCAAGCGTCAACCAATTTGCAATAATCGTATTCAAATACTCATTTAATAAAGTCAGGAATATTAGTTAATTAAAATAATTTATTAAGGAAATAGTCAAGTTTAATTTGGATGAATAAATTAATTTGCTTAATCTGATCATATGTCTGGATTTTCGTGCTTCAAAGATTCTCTTTACTAATTAAATCTAACCAACAATTAAAAATTAATAAAACATAATTAAAGTTTGATAAAGTAGGAAGAACCACCTGAGAGCTTATAATTTTATTTATTTTTAATTAGAGTAGCTAAGATATTAGGTTATAAATTGGTCCAATAGGCAAAAGGTGACCCCTCGTGCATAAATTAGTAATTTAAAATCAATTTTAATGAATTTGGACTTTGAAATATTCATAGTGCTGTTTTTGGTATTCAAAAATTGTTGCTTGTGTCAATCATTTAGCTTCCCCTTGATGGCATGGCCAACCTTTTTATATGAAACTTAGTTGGTAAACAATTGAGTTAGTCTCACTAATCATTGAATATGTTCAAATTAAAGTTCTTCATTTGTTACAAGACTTATAGCACACGTGACACTTGAGATATTGAAAATTTGGGTTAGTTTCCAATAAAGGAAATTTAGGGCTCCCTTAACCTAACTAAGATACACGACAATTGATGTACAAAAGTAATGTATAGGAATAAACACCGTCAGTTACAAATACAATAATATTCAACATCAATTGATTACCCCTTTGTCTCTTAAAAATTGATTCATTACGGTTTTTTTAGTCAAGTTTCATAACTATTGTCCACGAATAACCACTAATTAGTAAAAAAAAAAATATAGAATTGGGGGATCTTATTTGATGCAATTCAATGTCTACAATTAGAATATCATTTTTTTTTCTTACAATAATTTTATAAGTATAAATTAGAGATATTGTGTTTTGAAAACTATAAATGATCAAATAGTGCAAACATTGGGGGATATAGGAAGTATATGCTACATATTATGCGGAACAATTTCTCTAAATACGTAGTATAATACAAAGTACTTTATTTGTTTGACCAACAAGAGTCGACTGAAGTTTGAGTCTCATCGAATGCAGAAAACTGTGGTTGGGAGACTCACTCACCATAAGCCAAGTGTACAACCTGAGTCGGGTCTATGTCCCTCGGCACGGATGTAGTCAAAACTATATTCTGGTGAACCGATGATTGTGGATTACAGTTGCGGGTCTGATAGCTGTAATGGGCCTGAATCTTCGAAGACGAAAGGGACGCATAATTAAGTGGGCCATTTTAAGATCCATAGATCTCATGCTAAATTGCCAGCGAACAGCTTGTCAGCTTACTAAATATTGCTGGACATCTTATTTTATGCAAATCACAACCATTTTTTTTCACTTCCTCCATTAAATATTAAACAATAAAGAAATATTAAATGTCTCATAAATAAAACCCCTTTGATGCAATTATTATTTAATGGAGGAAGAATAGTGTGTGATGTGCTTGTGCTTTGATAGAGTAGATAAAGTACAAGTGTACCACACTTTGAAGTATCGGTTCATAATCGGAGTGTTTTCCATTAATTCATATATATATATATATAGAAAGATGAAACCTAATCACCTTAGAAAATCTCAAAAGATATTTACAATGTTAACATTATTAACCTGCACTGATAATGCATATGATCATGCATGAGAAGAAAGACCTATATTTTATTTAATTTTTATTATTTTTAAGTAACTAAATTTATTGTTAAAGTTTAACACTTTCTCCAATTATGTTACTATGTTTTTTATTTATTTATCTTTTGTTGCAAACCAACTAATCAAATTCATTTTGTTGAAACAACCCTTGTCTGAAATCACTTGCTCTATTATTTGATATATTGAGGTCCAATTTTATAAACTTTGACAATATATTATCAATTGCTCTACGAGAAACGTATTTTGTATTTTATTTTTAAAATATAAAAAATTTATAATTTTAATTACTACATAATTCAAAAGATTTAATTTGTAGTCAAATATATATTATAATGATTGTAAAAAGTTAAATGATTCAAGAAATATAAACAAAGTTGGTTTTAAAAAAAAATATAAACAAAGCTGACAGAGGTATAGTATAAATGTATAATTGCCAAATTAGTTGGAGCTTAGCCGTTTGAATTAATTATGTCTTCTACCACTTGAAAACTTTATGCAAAAAGACAATTCTAGTTATAGCTTTTTGAAATTGAAATCAAATTAGACAATTGCAAGTTGGTTTAAATTACTTAATTAGCAATCTGAATTTTATCATTAGTGTAACAACTTGCATTCGGTTCATTTCACCACGTTGGTATTTTTAGAAAGAGTAATAAAATAACATTTGTAGTCAAATTGCTGCGCTGAAGCAGTGAATATTACCATATTTAGAAAGTATACTCGTATTAAATTAAAAAATGAGAAATTAGTTTAGGGTGGCGGGCACGTGTGACCCGTCTGCACGATGTAGTCATCTGAAGGATTTGGATTTTCCTTGGTTAGAGAATTTATAATCGGTCAAAGTCAAAAGATGACTCTTGCTGTCAAATGTCAAATAGTTCAAACTTTATTAATTACATGGCCAATAGAGTAAATCTGTTTAATTAAGTAAACTATAATACAATTAGGCCTGTTCTTGTAAGCTTTTGAGCAAAGTAGAGCAAATTTCAACAGGGCAAAGCAGGCGTCAGCAGAGCAGACCACAACAGCTCAAAAGAACAAGGCCTTAGAAGTGGTAAAAACTGATACAACATGAATTGGCACGGAATAAGGGTTAACATCAAAAACTTACAACCCGATTAACTAGTTGGATAATATGACATGACATATTTAATTAAACAAGTCGAATAAGTTTTGACTATTGAGGTTATCCGTAAATTCTAAAACAACAAATTATCTATAAATCTATTCTCCAAGTTAAACACTGTTTATACTACCCATCATATGGACCGAACCTTACCATGTTTCCAAGGCCAAGCCAAGTACGACTTGGGTGTTAAACTTATTAAAGCTATAGTAAATCAAGAAACTACTTCCTCCGTTCCTTATAGAGGGTTATGTTTGTCCTATTTGGCATTCCCCTTTAATAGTTACGAGTAGCTCAAATGATAATTGATACTTCATTCAATTTCTTTTTCAAATGTAAAGTTTTGAATTCTATGCTATAGTATATATATATGTATATATATACATATATATATATATATATGTGTGTGTGTGTGTGGGGTACAAGTACAATTAGACACTCGTCAATTTATATGATTAGAATATTAACTTTAATTAGGTAGCTTAAAAAGCCCAGCTCAGCTCAGATTAAAGTGTATCATTCTTAACGAAATAAATAAATAAATAGAATTAAATAAAATAACATCATATTCGCCAAAAAAAAATATATTAACATCATAAACAATACGTAATCATTTGGCATTTAGTAGGGCCAAAAATATTGCATTTAGAATATGATTATTTGAATGAATGGATTATCAACTATCCTAACCAATTACATGATGAAATTACATCCAATCTATGGTTGTCCAACTTTATGCCCACATCCAAACCCAACTTTCGAATGGGAAATGTGAGTGCTGGTTTTTAGCTTTCTTTGAGTTAAATTATTCGCTACCTTCCAATTGCTTGGCGGCTTTGAAAGCGAAAGTTTTCATCCCATGAAGGAAGCTAAGAGTTGTTTAATAATTTATATATATATTTTCAATCAAGAACAAGAATACATTTATTTATTTATCAATAGCTGTATTACATCTTTGAATTAGTGGAAATCATGATCAAGTGATCAAGCTTACACATCTAAACATGCTTGAGAATAATCTGATCATCCCCCCCCCCTCTTTTTTTTTCTTCTTTTTTTTCTTTTTTTTTTTTTTGACAAAAGCAAATTTTTTTTTCTTCAGTTTACACATACAATAAAGATTATGAAATAGTATTAACGTCTATATTTAGACAAATAATCTATCTAGCATAATTATATATTTTGCGTTATATGTGTTCTCGGCTCGTATAAATTTTAGAAGTTGGACACGAAGGCTTATGAGAATTGTATAAAGTGCGAAGTACAAATAGAGGAAACCAAAAAAAAGAAGGAATTAGTTTCATATCATTTGCCCTATTTTTTTGGATTTAGAATGTCCAAAATATTGGCTTTGTTAATACTTTGGTAAACCTTGCTTTTTGTTGCCCTTGATGTTTTGAAGATAACACAAGTCAAACTTATATTTGGAACTAATGTTTTTCATGACTGTTTAGCCTAAGTTCAAGTTACAGAGTTATTCTAGACAAAGGAACTGGAGCTCAAAAGTAAAGATTGTTTGCAGTGTTCCTTTGCAGGAACTGAATCTTCGAAGTAGAAGCTAGAGAATGAAGACTAGGAGCAGAGACTTCTTCAGAACATTAATAAAGTCTAAAGTGTTTTTATTTTAGGTTTTATGTAAGTGAGTGTTAATAGGAGTTTGATACTTTAGTAGAATGATTAAATGTTTAGTTAAAAGATAGAATTTAAAGATTGCTTAATTATAGGAAATTTAGTTATTTATGAAAAATATCTATTTCTGATTTCTTGGTTAAAAGAATATCTTTTATTTTCGGAAAAATATTTTTCAAAATATCTGCAACTAACTTCCTAAACTTGCTCTACTGGTTTTAGTCTTCTCCACAGAACGAGGAAACCTCTTCTTGTTGCTTTAACGTGCCTTGAGTTTTAGGACACGATTAAAGCACTGGAAGTGGTGGAGGATAGTGGCGTTGATGTGCAACAATAGTGGCGTAAGTGTAGCGTTTTATTTAAGCTATGTTATCCTGTAAATATAGAAGTTGTATGATGGAAAAAGTTACTTGCTCAATCATATTCTCTATCTTCTTAGTTTTCAAAGAGTCAAGAGTCGCATTCTACTTTAGTTGATAACTTTCTTGTTTTATTTCGTTAGAGTATTTCTTTCTAAGAGCAGTAAGTTGAGGGACTTATTGCTGGGAACTCCAAGTTCGTTGAGAAACTTAGAGATAGAGTCTTTAGCTTGTAATAGGTTGATTGCCCTATTTTAGTAAAGAATCTTTCCTAAAATCCCAAGTGGTCGTGGTTTTTCTTCTTGTTAGGGCCAGAAGTTTTCCACGCTAAAATCTCTCTCTGTGACTTTGAGTTCCTTTAGCTTAGTTTTTATATTTTCACAAAAAGTTTTCTTATTCCTCTATACTACAATTCACCCCCCTCTTGTAGTATTCTTCTTAAGTAACACTTTTGCTCTAACTTTTCTATAAAGTTACGGTCACACATTAATCCAGCCACTATTTTCCGTTTTTTATTTTTCTGCTTTATAAAAAAGTGCATTACAAAGTTATTTGGAGATGGAGTAAGTAATTTGAGATAGTGAATTAGTGAGTGTCATATAAAATGGTGTGTTCAATCCTTTAATTTATAAAGATTGGGAAAATAAGATTATGTGTTTGTTTCTGCTAGATGGTAATGAAATTCTAGCCTAACATTGTCTTTAAGTTACCAAAACTTGAATCTATACAGTCATACTATCCCAAACTGGTACAATATTCTTATATTTATTCATATGTTTATTAAGTGACAAAACAACTAGAAGTTATCGATAATTATTTTTACCAAACATCTTCATACAAACAATTAATACAATTAACAAAATGAGAGCATATAACGTTAGTTTTTTTTGCCAATTCGTCAAATCAGAGTTCCCAATTATCTGCTAAAACCAAACATGACCTTAAGATTGTATACTTGTATAACCCTTTTACTTAAAGCTCATTTATCCATTATTTTCAAAAAAAAAAAAAAACAAAAAAAACAAAAAAAATAAGAAGTGGGGTAAAAAAAACACAAGCTGTGAAAGCAAGGACCCCGCCTAGTATATCTTTCGGATTGTCCTGATGCTAAGACTTATCCAAAGGGAAGAGAGAAAAATCGTCTAGAAACTATGAATCCTATATAATATTGAAAGGAAAGATGTCAAACATGTCCTTTTCCTTGTGTTTCATAGTCATCTACTTGCACTTGCAATCAATTCCATGTCTCTTGCTTTCCTTCTCCTTTCCATGCACAATAATTTTACATTCCTATACTTAACTATAGCTTCTTAATTTTAGGTATGTTTGTGACATTTCTTTCTTCAATTTGCCTTCCTTACATCTACCTACCATTTGTCACCTTTTGGTTGAATTTTATTATGATCAATTGGGGTAAATTGCAATGAGACGACCGTAAATTTATGACATTAAATTTTACTATTAAGAATGCGTTTGAAGGGATCGAAATTGAATATTTTTATCTATAGATCTGATCTTATTTTAATTTTGAATTGATCTGAGATAATTTGAATGCATAACAAGGCAAAGATAACTCCATTTAGAATAGACCAACTCAAACAATCAAACCTAATTAATCAAAACGACTAAATTTCCAACTGTACTTGTACTAAATCAATAATGGTAAAGCATATGTGCCAATTAGCTATCCTATCTCAATATGAAGTTAAGAGTAAGAAGATTTTCAAAAAAAATAGATCTATTCTAATTTATTTATTTATTTTTATTTGATCTAATATGCTAGCTATTTTCTAATTTGATGTTTTGACAATAAGTTTGAACGCCGATGTGACATGTAGACCCTTTTTAATAATGCCATGTCATCTTCCCAACATCTCATGACGCCACGTCACCAAAGAAACCAACATACTCCATATAAAAACATATGGTTAAGGAGATACAAACACCCAACCTCTTGTAAGAACAATGACTATTCAACCATCTAAACCAATTATCAACCATGTTATCAATATGTAAAAAAATTATATAAGTGAAAAGCACATGGTTCAATTTTTTTTTATTTTTTTATTTTTTTATTTTTTTTTTTTTTTTTATAAAAAAGATACTCAAAGAATAAACTTAATTTGTATTCAATGTAACTATTACCTCATAGTCTCATACCTCCTGAGGACGAAAGACCTGTCAAATTTATCTACATAAGTATAATACATGAAAACTATAACACAAATATATAACGTATGACACGGGGCATCGTTCGGGCTAAATACTAATTATTACTATTATTATCATGCATATATAACTTTGGTAGAAATTACTGATCTATATCATAATAACATTAGGCACAAATAATATCACGACTTTGACGGGTGAGATAGGTTGGTAATTAAACTTTACACTGCATATTGATGGAACTTTATTACAAGCTTCATCATCTATCTCCAAAATCTTTATAGTTGATCATATACAGCTTGTCCATTTGTCACATTATAGTGTATAAAAGTCGTCACATTGTATTACTTAATTGTAATCCTATGAAAAAAAATCTGTTTGTTTGAAAAAGGTGCGGTAAGATATTATAGAATAGGACAATTCCAATGTTTATTTGCTTGACTTTTATAATTCTTAATATGGAGTATCAACAAGCCAAGTTGTTTTTTCAAATTAAACTTTGTCTATTTTTTACATGATTTTTAAAATTTTAATCATGGAGTGAAGTGACCTAATCTCCAATGCATTTATATCACTATAGTTGCCAACTAATTTAACGTAGGGCGGAAAAATGTTAGGGGTGAAAACCAAAGTTTGAGATCTAATTATTACTACAAGTTAGTGAAAATAGTGTAAATGTTTTTAAAATTTTTTTTCTAATTAAAAAACATATTTACATTTTATGATTTGTATACTTTCTTTTTTTTAGATGCATTAATTACTTTTGTAATTGCGGACTCCTCGAGAATTTTTGGAATTGAGAGAGATAGAGAAAAAAAAAGGTACATATGATAAGACTATAGGAGAGAAATAGTGATAACTAGATGGAAGCCCGTGCGATGCACAATTTTTTCATTTAAGATTTTAATTATTTGATTTATTGTATTTAATAATTTCAGACAAAATTACAAAAGTTTAATATTTATTTTTTTTTACTATAATTTATAATGAACTTATTCAATATAAATAAATTGTAAATATGATATTTTTTCGTTATATAAAATCTTTAATGTGAAATGATAAAGTTTTTAATAATTTAAATCCTAAATCATTATTCATTGTTTTACCGTATCTTTTATTTCGATAGAATCACCAACTTCGTCCACAACCAACCTATTACATCAATGGATAAATTGAACCGTGAAATGTTAGCCAAACTGAAATTGATATAAATTAAATCTTTACATTTATATAAAATAAATCAATATATTTACCAATAAATGAAAAATTGTTGCGATATAAAATCAAATCTATGCATTGGAATTTTTTCATCATCTCCAAAAATAACTAAAGGCATCCATATATTAAGTATACAACATCTAATCGTATGCCATTACAACTTTAACTTTTTTTTAACTACCATTAAAGATACACAAATCTCTCTAGAATTTGAGAGCATCTCTCACTAAAAGTGAGTTTCTCTAGTTTTTGCTAGGGTTTGCTTTTCCCTTTGAAGATCTCTTGCGTGTTCTGCTAAGTTTTAGGGTTTCCTATAGGCTTGCTAAGGGGAAGTAGCTCTTCAGCTCCTAGTTCCTGAAGGTTTATTCTCCTTTCTATTTCTTCAAAAAGATCAGTCCCTCGTTTTTTATGAATTCTCCTCGTTTACCATAAAAGGCATTAAGCTTTTAGTAGCCTTTGGTTCTTTCCAAGATTGCAGAAGCGCAACCTTTGGGTTTCGCATTTTCCTTCTGTTGGGCAGTCAATGCTCTTTGTTCTATTGGTAGAGATTTTAGATAGAGGCGGCTATCCCTCTAGGCTTATTCAGTCCCTTTAAGTTTTGGCTCCCCATGCGGGTTTCGTCTCTTCTTCCAAGAACTGGAGTTTGGCTATAAATGCCAAGAGTTAATTGTTGAGTTCATCTCCTGTCTTTCTTATTCTGTTTCTATCTTTTTCTTCTGCTAGTCCTGTCTTTTCCTCTTCTCTTATACAACTTCCAATCCTTTCTTTTGTATCTCTTTATTCTCTTCTATATTCTCTGCCTCTCTGTTCACGAATCATGAGCAATAATAGGGATAACCTTAATGCTCATAACAACCTTAATATACAAAATATGAGGGGGGGCCCCCCTTATCCAATCCCCCTCAGATTTCAGTATTGATAATGCACCAATTAGTTATAACTCAAGCGCAATTGGCTTATTCACTGGGCCTCACCCTCCTTCGGTGCACTTCGTTCAACATATAGTTAACTCTCGGTGGATAAGGAGGGGTGAGATTATGGTCCACAGATTGGGGCCTTATTTTTTGTTTGAATGTAATAATAATCATGACTTGGAAGGAATCGTTAGGGCAAGTACAACAATCATAGATGGGAGGGTGATTAACCTAAGAAGGTATCAAGTTGACTTGGTTCCTAACCAAATGAGCTTTAATCTGGCAAGTATTTGGGTGAGGGTTCATGGGCTCCCCTTGTCCTATCTTACTACAGGCTAGGCGAGACAAATCCTCAGGCATGTGGGCTATATCGAGGAAATTGATCAAGAAGGGAATGAACTCCCAGCCCATGCTGAACTTAGGGCTCGTATGCTAATTGATCTTTCTATCCCCCTCATTCCGGGATGTTTTATTCCTTTAGAAGGAAATAGAGTTATTTGGGTGCATTTGCGTTATGAAGGCATTTACAGGTTCTGCAAATCATGTGGTTGTGCAGGTCATGCGACCTCTCGTTGCCCCCTCCATGCTGCTGTTGCGAGGAGAAGGGTGAGGAGGAGGCTCAATGAAGTGGAAGCTGATGGCATAAGGGTTCTATATGGGCCTGTTAAGTACCCTTTTACTCAAACTATATTCGTGGCCTTCCAAAATCTTATAGGTTTTAGAACTCTGGCCTGGACCTGCGCCCTCAAGAAGTTCAAGAAGAACCTTCTCTGTATAGAAGAGTCCAAGGAGAAAATATGGGCTTTGATGAGTATCATCCTTATGTTGAATCTCTTTCTTCTCATGATAGTGAAGATAGTGAAGGATTCCACATTGGTGAGGAAGATTTTTCAAAAGATGATTCTGGTTTAGGTGAGGTGGAGGAAGAGCCGGGTAGGCCGGAGCTGAGGCTGTCTCCGGGTAGGCGCTTGGGCTTAGGGGATGATCCGTATGATGAGTTTACGCAAGGAAGAGGCTTAAGCCCTAATCTGGGAAACTTCAATGGAGGGAACCCTCCTCTCATGAGAGAAGAACAGCAGGGGGGAGGAGAGCGAGGGGTTATAGAGAGGAGATCAGGGGGCGTGCTACCAATCAGGCCTCTAGCTAATAGAGGATCGGCGGGCCATACTCTGTGTTCTCTCCCCTCTCAAACTCAACCTATTTTTAAGGGCTCGACTTTTGAAATGGGAGAGTCCTCGGCAACACAACAAAGAATCAGACAAGGTGGGGGGCCGGGAACTATGTTCCATGCTTTGGGTATTTTTGAGTGGGCTTCTACTCCTTCTGGTCTGGAAAGGGTTAATGGTTTTGTGCAAGATGATATTGTGGAGTAGGGAGGGAATTTGTGATCACCAATTGCTGAATTTCCATCCCAAGGAGGGGAAGGTTCACCTATCATGGCTTTGAGAAGGTTGGATGATGAAGGGCAACAGGAAGCAAATTATTATGCGAGTATTATGGAAGCAAGTACGATACTATCTTTGGGTATTCGACAGGAAAGAAGGGCAGAAATCCAAGAGCTCAACCGTGTCTCCCGGGCTACGACATCTCCTTTTCTACGCCTATCACCTGCTGATTTAGGGGGGCTTCCGAACCTCCCCTTACGGAGTTTGACCCTCCAAACAGCCCAATAACCCACATCGGTTCATTTAACTTTACGGAATTGTTCAACTACGATGAAAAAGGGTGTAACAAGAAAAGAGTACGGGAGGCAGTAGGCCATCTGTCGCATTCTTGTGATGGGGATTCTATTAGGTATAGTGAGTCGGATTACGATGGGTTCAAAGGAAAAGAACTAGGAGGCTTTACAGGTGGTCGGAGAAAGGGGGCTTTTCGATTTGGCTTAAGGATAAAGGAGGAGATAGTAAATTTGCTTCCAAGGCAATTTCAGATCCCGATATGGCTCGTGAACTTGGAGTGGAGGTTGATGGAGACCTTTGCAGGAGGGGCAAGAACAAAAGACCCCCCAGGAAATTCTTCTTCTTCAACTGAGTCCTTTAAACGGCAAAAGAGTGAGGAGGTTACTTCGGTCTTGAGGGAAGTTAGGGACCACATGGATATCGACCTTCAGTTACCTGTTATGAACTTGATGAGGTTATCGTCAGGTGGTGAGGAGGCTGCACCAAGTCAGCCCCAATGGATAGATGAAGGTAGTGGCGTGGAATTGTAGGGGTCTCAATGATCCATACTCGCCTACAATTCCCTACCTAGTATGGATTTTTCAAATGAAGTTACCTACGTTTTTATTTATTTCAGAAACTAAAATGAAATTTGCTTTTGCTTGTGCGGCAGCTAGATTAAGTGCTATTAACCCTACTACCGCTTTTGGGTGGGATTCGGATGGTAGGAGCGGGGGCCTTTTAGTTTTAAGTTGGTCTAGTGATAAAGTTGAATGCATGTACTCATCAAAAAATTTTATCTTTTGTAGAATGATCAATATGAATGGAAGTATGAAATATGTACTTTTATTTTATGGTGAGCCTCAAGTAGAAAATAGAAAAATTATTTGGGAGCAACTTCAATGGTTTTTAGAAGAGTACAAAAATGTTCTAGTCATAGGAGATTTTAATCAAGTTAAAAGTGGGAGTGATAAGCTAGGGGGCTCGGTCCGAATAAGAGGAGTCGATGCCTTCCTAGATTGGAGGTTCAGCAGCAATGTGACGGAAGTTCCTTTTTCGGGGCCACGGTTTACCTGGAGTAATAAAAGGGAGGGAGAAGACCTTATTCTAGAAAAGCTTGATCGTGCCTACATTACAAAGGAATGGTTTGCTCATTCCCCGAATGGGTGAATTTTTCATGAACCAATTGTTTGCTCCGATCATGCGGCAATCACTTATCATGATCAGCCTAGTTCTACCACTTCTAATAGACCTTATCAAATTGAGAATTGGTGTCTCAATTTTCCGGAAATCAGAGGAATAGTGGAATGTGTATGGAAGGAGGAGTATCAGGGTTCGTACATGTTCCAGCTTTCCAGGAAACTGGGTAAACTAAGGTCAAACCTTCAACATTGGTGCTTGGAAAATAAGAAGGTATGGGGGATCAACTGGAAAAAGATTACTAAGGATCTTCAAAGCACAGGGATGAACATAACCTCGCTTAAGGAAGGAGAGGGGTATGTTAAGCATATCAACATGCTTCTGCCTGAAAGCCAATTGTGTTTTCGATTTTGGAAGCAAAGAATGAAGGCGAATTGGGTGAGGCTAGGGGATTGCCCAACGCCAACAATGTATAGGAAGGTAAAACAAAGACAGTTACACAACGAGATTTTGACGCTGAAGACTGGGAATGACACGTGGGTAGAGGGGAAAAAGGAGGTGGAAGAGTTAATCTTAACCTCAATAAAGGATGTCTACAACCTAGTCTTAAATGATTCTCATGGAGAAGATATCGACCTGTTGCTTAGGTAACTTGATATTCCTGTGCTCAGGGATGAGGATAAAATCTAGCTCGATAGGGATTTTACTGAGGGGGAGATCAAACAGGCTATGTTCAAGATGCACTGTTCCAAATCTCCTGGCCCCGATGGTTTTACCGTGGATTTTTTTAAAACCTACTGGTATGAGGTAGGGCAGCTGGTGATTGATAGTGTAAAACAATTCCTAAGAACAGGAAATATGCTCAAAGAATGGAACCAGTCACTACTAGTTTTGATTCCAAAAGTTAAGACCCCATAGCTGGCAGGTCAATTTAGACCTATTAGTTTATGCAACACGATCTACAAATGCATTTCCAAATGCTTGGTTAATAGGCTCAAGCCGATTCTCCCAAGCCTTATTTCGGAAAACCGGCATGCTTTTATACCAGGAAGGTATATGGAAGATAATATTCTGTTGAGTCATGAACTTATGCACCTTATTAATTCAAGGAAGGGTTCTAATTTTACAGCAATTAAGATTGATATGTCAAAAGCTTATGATATAGTGGACTGGCTCTTTCTTCTGAAAGTTTTGCAAGCGTTAGGGTTCTCAAATCACTGGATACGGATGATATCACAGTGTATCTCAACGGTGAGTTTCAAAACAATTATAATAGGAAGGCTACTAATCCTTTTGTTCCGCATTGTGGTCTGAGACAGGGGGACCCCCTCTCCCCGTACCTATTTATTTTCTATATGGATATCTTGTCAAGAATGTTATCTTTGGTAGAAGATATCAAGCTTATTAAGGGTCTGAAAGTCTCGCGAAGATCCCCATCGATCTCTCACCTTTTCTTCGCAGATGATGCTATGCTTTTCTTCAAAGCAAATAAAGAATCATGTTTGTGTATAGCGGACATTCTTTCTAGGTTTGGGAAAGCTTCTGGTCAACAATTAAATCTCCAGAAGTCTGTTATAAAGTTTTCTCCGGCTGTTGCCCCTGTGGAAAAATTCGCTATAAAACAGGTTCTCTTTATGCCAGAAACTGAGAATATGGGGATTCACCTGGGTGCCCCTATTGATATTAGGGGGAAAAAGAGTTCCTCCTTCCAGTTCCTGGTTGACAAAGTGGCGGAAAGAATCATCTCGTGGGCCCCCTTACATCTATCCCAGTCAACAAAGTTAATCCTCATTAATACGGTTTTGGTAGGCATGTCTGCGCATGTTATGAAGTGTATGAAACTTCCCCAGAGCATCGCAAACAAAATTGACTCCCTAATTGCTCGGTTCTGGTGGGCTGGTAATGGGAATAAGGGGTTGCACTGGGTGAGTAGAAGTCTCATCCAACTTCCGAAGAGTATGGGAGGGCTGGGAATAAGGGGTATTTCGAATCTTAACGACGCTCTTCTTTTCAAGGAAGCTACGAGGATGCACCTAAACCCCCAGCTTCTGTTAGCAAGAGTACATAGAGGGTTTCAACAATGTAGTATATGCCATTTTGCTAGTCCTTATAGAAGACAAGGGAATCCTTCCGTGGGGAGGTTAAGTATACAGAAAGTGGTTTATTCCTTCAAGAAAGGTTTTGCATGGAAAGTGGGAAATGGAGAAAGCATTAGGGCTCTCAGCATGCCGTGGGTTAAAGGGGAAATCCCTCTAGTTAAGGATGGTATTATTCTAAGGGCAGCTTTGAATTGGAAAGTAAGTGATTTCATTAACGGTGATACTTTAACTTGGAATGCAGAAGGATAAGGGAGTGTTTTGAGTGGAATAGTGCAAAAGCGATCCTGGCAATGGAGCTCCCTCTTTCAACTGAAGAGGATTTCCTCTACTGGAAATCACCCCTCCGGCAAATACACCGTTAAAACTGGGTATTACTACCTATCAAAGGATGGAGGAATGGAAAGCACTTCGTCTTTGAATAGGGATCTAGAGTTTGTAAAGCTGGTTTGGAGAATGAACATTCAACCGAAGTGGAAAGTTTTCCTGTGGAAGCTGTTTCATGATGGAATAGCAGTGGAAGGTAATCTAGCTAGACGAGGGATACAAGTTGAAACTGAGTGTGACTACTGTGGGTTGGCTTTGGAAGATAGCCAACATCTGTTTAGATTTTGTAATCTGGCAAAGGAAGTTTGGGAGAATAGCTTTCTCACTATTTGCCCTGACATACCTGGGTCTTCTTCTTCTTTGAGGAGATGGATCCAGCACTATATCCTGCTCTTTAATAGCGAGGATGGGAAGAATAGTAATCATAGTGTTTTGTTCATAGCTTCACTATGGAGTATATGGAAAATGAGAAATGCAGTATGCTTTAAAGGGTCCACAGGAACAAGTAGTCTGGTAGTGGAGTCCATAAAGCTTGCAATGGAGGAGCATGAGCTCTTCGGGCAACAAGGAAGTTTATCAGACGAGAGGGAGGTTTCCAGCAAGGATAATCACATTATCCCCCCGGGTTTCAACTATGTTCAGCTAGGAAAGGAAAAACTTGGCTTTGACAATTTCATAGTGGAAGCCGATGGCTCCTGGGATAAGAACACAATGAGATCAGGGGTAGGATGGGCAGTAAAGAATTATATACATGGTGTTGCCAGGGATGAAGGGGGGAAATATGGTACTACAGCATCAGTCATCCAATGTGAGATATGGGCTTGTCTTGAAGCTATGAAGTGGGCTCGGGCTAAAGGGAAACAGGGAATTCTTCTATTATCTGACTCCATCTCTCTCCTGAATAATTTACAAGATCACCAAGGGAAGGAAAATCTCGATTTATTGGCTGCTAAAAGAGTTAAGAATAGTCGGAGCTTCGTTTCAAAGATGCACAATTTTAAAAGTTAATAGGGATCAGGTTCAACGAGCTAACGACATTGCCAGGAAATGTCGGATAGATTGCACTTCTTTGCTGTAGTTTTATGTTTTGTTTCCTTTGCTTTTGTCAAAAAAAAAATACATAAACAAATAGTCGTTAAGTATCCTAAATAAATACAATGTAACTAATAATTACAAATATAAATTTAAACATAAGATTTTAAAAATTACCCGGACATTGATGACCTAAAACTAACACAAAATTCGCTTGATGAGGTTTTGTATTTATATGAAATTTTATTTGTGTCGTATAATGTGTTAGATCTGCATGTAAAAAAACATTTAGTAAAGAAAACATAAATATATAATCGTTGAGTATCCCAAATTAATACAATGCAAGTAATAATTAGAAATACTAATTTAAACATAGGATTTAAAAAATTAAACTAAAAATAACCCAGCCATTGATGAACAAAAATTAACACAAAATTACTTACACAAAATTCGCTTGATGAGGTTTTATATTGATACGAAATTTTGTTTGTGTCGTATGATGTGTCAATTTATGATGGTGGGTATCACAAATTTTAATTTAATTATAATTAACGAATAATTTGTATTTCTTATTATAAATACTATCAAAATTTATCTTATAATAATTGGTATCTAACTTTATTATAAGCGTTTATCATTTAAATATTTCTTAGTATATTTTTTTTTGGATTTCTTATACACGTAGTATGAATTAATAAATTTATTTTTTCCTATATTTTTACTTTATTTTTACATTAGAATAATTTAATTCGTGGATTATAATCTATGTGGCATTAAAATTTTAGATATATCAAATCTAATTCGCTAATTTTATCTAGGTGGTGACATAATTTTTTAATTCAAAAATAAAATACAAATATTTCTTCTTATTGATCGAAATAAGTATATTTCTTACGTGGCGCTCCGAATATTCTCCAAAAATGCCTACTTTATTTACATATATGTATTAGATTAAAACTTCCTTTATAGAAAGTGATTCATCTAAAAAAACGGAGGAAGTAAATATTTTTGTGTTACGATTAATTAATTGAATTTAAGATGTAGTTAAGTTTGAAAAATATAACTAATATGTAATACTAGCTCCGACCGTTACGTAGGGTGATTGGTGAAGCCAATTGTCACGAATGGCACATCTAAACCAATATTTTTTACCCACATCAACACCAGTTATTTTGGTGTATTTTGTCAAAATATTACTGGTGTCTGAGCACTGTATATTATGAAAATAAAGTTACAAAACATGGCATAAAATGTACTACAATTCTATTTATTATCTTAAGAGACTTTTCATTTAAGCACATAAAGATACAAATAAAAAAAATGCCATATTAGATCAAAACTTTAATTTGCTCGCAAGTGAAATCAACACAAAATTTGAAAATTAGACTATGAATGAGACAAAGGGGAAGATAAATTCAATGTAACTAGGTAAAATCTCTACCAATTAATTAAGGCTCTATTTTTTTGAGCTGCTCTGCTCTGCTCTGTTTAGCTGAAATCCCCTTTGCTCTGTTCTGCTCTGCTGAAATCTGCTATGCTTTGCTGCCTTAATCTACCCTGTTGACACTTGCTATGCTATGCTGAAATCTCTTCTGTCTAGAAACAAAAAAGAACAGGGTCTAATTGTAAGCCTAGTATAGGTTTCGAAAAAATTAAGAAAAGTGAGCAAGCGTGCAACTAAAAATATCCAATGCACCAATTTGTAAGAGGATTGTGGTACACAGTTATATGAATGATGCCAATTTGGTTAGTCTATTTCTCTTGGAAAGTTATGTTGTGGAAAGAATAATAATAATCCCTTAAAAATTATTCTTATATAATATGATTACAAGGAAGGTGAGGTGGTAGGTGCCCTACATATGACAAAACAGTATTCAATTCATTTCTTTCGTCAATTGCAAATACTCCCTTTGACGTCACCCCATTCCTCATTTTTTCCACCCACGTGCTTTTTTCTTTATTATTAATAAAATTTAAAGTTCATTTTTCTCATCTTTTTTTCACTTCATCTAGTAAGAACTTTCAAAGAAGGTGACATTCTAATTAGATAAAAACAATTTAATTCTTATAAAAGCAAACAACATTAAAGTTGAAATATTTACAAATCACCCACTACTGATATTTTTTATCATTTATTATAAAATATAATTAATCCTAAGTTTTTGAAAAATCTAAATTTTTTGTGGACCTACAATTGTCTAGTTGATCCAGGTTCATGCACCCTTCTCATCTATATATACCTCTTATATTCTCTTCCCTCCAAAAATTAGTTTTTTCAACATTCTCTTAAAAACACCTGAACCCATAAAAATCTAGCTTAAATTTTTAATACCCAGTTCAAATTTCCAAATTTCAAGCTCAAATTTTAAATAACCAGTTCATAATTCAGAAGAAAAGATGAATAGAATCAGTCATTTGGAAACTGATTTAGCAGTTCTTGATTCGATTAGGCGACACTTACTTGAAGATTGGGACCCGAGAATTGTCGGAGCTTCGACGATTAACAATGGATCAAACCCAGTTTATCGCCGGAATTCCAGTTTTAGCAGGTTGTATCCTTGTTTAACTGAAAATTGGGGTGAATTGCCATTGAAAGAAGATGATTCTGAAGATATGGTTCTGTTTGGTGTTCTCCGGGATGCGGTACACACCGGGTGGTCGCCGGAATCCGGGTCGGATATTGATTCGGGCTCGCCGGCGCCAGTGGTAGTTAAATCGGAGCCGGTGGAGTCTCCGGTGAGTGTCACCGGCGGTGAGGTCCCGGCGGTGGCCGTGGCTATGGCGGCTCCGACAAGGGGTAAGCATTACCGGGGTGTCCGAAGACGGCCGTGGGGTAAGTACGCAGCTGAAATCCGAGACCCAGCAAAAAACGGGGCTCGGGTTTGGCTTGGAACATTCGAAACAGCCGAGGATGCGGCGTTGGCCTACGACCGGGCCGCGTTCCGAATGCGCGGCTCGAAGGCGTTGCTAAACTTCCCTCTAAGAGTGAATTCGGGTGAACCCGACCCGGTTCGGATCACCTCAAAGCGATCATCCCCAGAAAGAACAACGTCATCACTATCTACGTCGTCGAGTTCGTCATCAGAAAGTGGGTCCCCAAAGAGGAGGAAGAAAGAAAATGGGCAAGTGGGAAAAGGAGTGGAAGCTTTACAACAAGTGGGATGCCAAGTTGGTGTGAACACATTGCCACTTGGCGACCACCTATTAGTTAGTTAAATAATTTAATTATATTTTATTTATAGTATGATTAAGATGGTGTGATTCTATCATTATCTTCTTAATCATAGATTAGGATGGACAGGTTGTCAATGGTTTTGGAGGGTTTTAGGAGTTGTAGTATATAATGATGGGGCTTTTGGTGAAATGTGAATAGTGTACGTTCATTTGTTTGTTACTTGAGTTTTTATTACAAAAAGCACTTTATATATCTAAATGAACTGGTTTTGTTTTTTTTTTTTTTTTCATATATGTAGACGTTTTTTCTTGTACGATACATACAAAAGGATATCAGTACGTGGCTATAGTTATACACATGTAGTTGACCTCCATCCTTCTCTAGTATCAAACATTGACATGTGGAATTAAAATGATTTAACCTTTAAGAATTGTCGATTCAGTAGACTTTTTCATCTTACCTTAAAAAATTATACTTGTATATACATTCACATATAATTCGTATATAGTATATTCGATATATATTTTTAAAAGCTAAAAGATGGAACGTTGATTCTTATTTATGTGGAGATGCAAGAGCCAATAGCATATT
Source organism: Chenopodium quinoa (assembly GCF_001683475.1). NCBI lineage: Eukaryota > Viridiplantae > Streptophyta > Magnoliopsida > Caryophyllales > Amaranthaceae > Chenopodium > Chenopodium quinoa. Next base: position 1,837,251 of record NW_018743175.1, read on the forward strand.
GAAAAGTTTGCAATCTAGAAGACTTTAAGCCACTCATTTGATTTCCACCTTACAAACAATGTAAGCAGTTGATGGTTTGGAATGGTCGAATGGACGTATTATTTGACAAACATCTTGTACTACAGTACTATTATAGAGATAAACAAGTTGCTAATGGATTCAAGATTTTTCCCCTAAAAGCTAAACATAACGACAAGTGAATAAGATTCAAACAACTATTGAACACACATTTATGGTATGTTTCTCAATTAGATCATATGCTAATAATAGGTTTACAATTCTTGATGCTAGTTACTAATAGAAAAACTACAAACATGCAAAGTAAGACTTAATATTACTTAATCCTTAAAGCTTATAGGGTAGTATCAATACCTATTATTGACTTTCCTATACAATTTATGGTGCATCTTGTAAAAATAGCAACATATGTTCTTTGTTTTAAACTATATGTTCTTTTAGGGTTCATGTTTATTTGTGTTGAGCAATGTGCATTGCAATCGAGTGCGCAAACAAATATTGTAGTTATTTACAGGAGATTTTGAAAGATAACCTTTAATATTCAAATAATTTCAAATTAATCAAAAAATAAAACCTTTTATATATTGAATCAAAAGAAGGTATAATTTATCTACAATATACACTAATCCTTCCGTTTCTAAATTATGTTCATTCCTACTTTTGAATGTTTTATCGTAAGAAAAGTTAGTGAAGAGTGTTACTCTGAATTGTACTCTCACCGTGTCATTAAACTTATTATTGATAATCTCTTGCCATTTTGGAAAACAAATTAAATTCTCTTATACCTTATTTTATACCACCCAATAGAATAAAGCTTCAAAATTTGTACTCTGCACAAAAAAAGTGAGAAAATGAAATACTAACGCTCTCTCAATGTATGCCAAAATTTAAGTACCAACATGCTTGCAAATTTGTTTTCATTTCATGAATCATTCTCCATTTACTAAATAATACATGCAAAATTAAGCAACTTGAATACGGAATTTTGGACATATCTATGTCGGCACAAAGATGCCACAATCAATGTGTAGCTATCCTCGAATTTAAATTGTTTGCTTTTTTATTAAGTGTGGGTACATAATTTAATTTTGTTTAATTAAAAGTTATAACTATTATTAACAATTTCTAAAGCAAAGCAAGTTGGGTTCAAATCAGCTTTAACGTGCAAGTGGAATAAGTATATTGTATATATTAAAACAAAACATTGTACTATAATTTTTTTTTGTTTTCTGTCTAGTATTGTAATCCCTCCGCCCGGGATTATCTGCACCAAAGGACATGTTTGCGGACTCCTAGGCAAAACTTTTAGGGCAGTTTTAATTGAGTTTTGGTGGGTTTAATTAAGGTTGAAAATAGAGGGAAAAGGAGTGGTCCCACTTAATTTTGTTTTGAGTGGGTTTTAGTTAGTGGGTAATAGATGGTGGAGGGGACCACTAACCAAAAAAGTGGATAATTAATAGTTAAATATTACCAAAAAAGGAAAGAAATTTTTTTGTTGCAGATAATAAAGAGCACCCATTTTAGGTAAATGTTGCAGTCTTGCAGATAATTACGGGCAGAGAGAGTATAATAATAGTACATGGTTGTTTGATTCCTGATAAATTTGGACTTGTACGTGCTTCGTGGAAAACGTGATTGTAATTTTATCAAAGTGAAGTGAATTTTCATATTGAAAATTAAACATTTTTTTTGTGACTTTCTTAGAATTTTCAAGGATTTTATGAAGTTTCAAAGCTATATACTTTGTATGTATTATTTTTTTAAAAAAAATTCTTTAACAACTTCGCAATTTTATAAGTAGTAAGACAATACAAGTATTACGAGTGGTTGTGATTCTGTGTAAAAATTATGTGATGCATTAAATGTTCAAATTCTGATTTTGAGATTTTGTTAGTAAAAATATTATACACCTATACATAATGGAGTAAACTCAAATGTAGGACCTTAAAATGTCTTGTCAAAAAACTAACTCAATCAATATTAAGCTTTAGAGCAGAGTATAAATAATATGCATGGTTATATATTATAATGTTGGACGTGTTTCACCAAAAATAATAATAATAATAAAAATATAGTTTTATTAATGAGAAACTGACCCGTGAATCTAACATCACGTACTTCATATTTTTAATCAAATGAAGATAATACACCAAACGTCGATTTAACATGATAAAAATATAATCAACAATTCAATATTATACTATAAGAGTAAAAATATACCATGAATGACATGTGACATCGATGACATAAAATTTATATTCATTTTTTAATTCTTACAAATAACAATTTATTTTAGTACTACATACGATATTAGACCATTAAATCACACTATGAGGCCAGATTAATGATCAACAGGATCCAGAAACCACGTGCGGGTTATACTATTAAAGTCAATGCATAGGCTATTGTCTTTAAGACTTTCAAATACAAAGACTTGACCCATTTATAAATACTTATACTTTACCTTTAATTTGTATCTGAAACAAACTTTGACAATTCTAAAGCTAACTAGAAATATGTAACCTAGCTCACGTATTTCGTCATTACTCAAATAGGACAATCATATTAATTAATACTAATCCTACTAATATTTAATTCACTACCCTTTTCAGCTGTTACACCAACTGCCTTCCTCTTATTCAACTTCAATTTATTTTTGTTTCTGTTACGTGAAGAATTCTTCTACTACAATATTAAAATGTTTATATATACTAGTACATTATTCTTTATCTTTTAAAAACTAAAGTTTAAATGAATAATATGTCCGTAATAATGTTTTGCTTTATTCAGACTTTGTTTTGACGGAAAATAAATTTCTGAAAATGAGTTTCTTATTAACAATTGGAGAACATATTTTCTTTTTGTAAGAAATGTATTACCCTTTCTTTCCGTTTTTATTTACCTTTTTATCTATAAGGAATTAAGGATATCTATAATTGTACTTTTCTTGTAACCAAACGTCCAAATACAAGTTAGAAGTATATATTTTACTACTGTGGTTTCCCTTAATACTACCTTCGTTTTTTAGTTGACACGTTTTGATTTTAGCACTATTCACACACTCTCTTTGACCGTGTTTTGTGCTATATACATAATGAAAAATATAGTCGTGTGGGATCTTGTTAGATTCAATTCGTCACGATATATATTTTCAAAATATCAATTTTTCATAATTTTTACTCATCGATAATTTAAGATATTAATGGTTGAATTTGTGCATTGATAAACGTGACTAAAGAAACATGTAAATTAAAAAGAAACGGAGGAAGTATTTACCTTGAAAATAAACTTTCAGGAATATTGTTTTTGTTGAACCAAACAGATCGTAAATTATAAATTACTTCGTATTTAATTTTTCATTATTCATACCCCAATTATTGTTCTGTTATGTTTTTGTATCAACTTTTCTGAACATGAACGAACGTATCGTGAAAAAACAATCAAGCATTAATGTTCTTTTATGGTGCACTTGAATCAATTACAACATAGTATGTACTATATAGTATTATTAGTATATATTGAATATATTCCTAACTGTCCATCCTTCAACTTGTGTATGCATTTCTGTTATGGGGTTCAATTCGGATAATTAAGCTTCACCAGTTGGATATGACTACTTTGATTATGTCCTTGATAAGTATCTACACTTTGATTTTGACATTATTGTGGATTTTCAACTGTGGATTCCATATAATTCATTAATGTTGAATCAATTTAGTAAACAATATACGCAAGTGTTTCACTTTAAAAAAAAAAAAAAGTTGTTTATCACTTTATAAGACTAGAGGATTACTCCCTATATAATCATACATTTTTACGGCGAAATTTCTAAAACTTGTAAATTAGATTCTCTCTCAATGATGTATACGGCTCAGACCCGCATAAGAATGAGCTTAGTCCTTATTTCATCAGTAAACCAAATAACCCCAAGTCACTAGACGTGTCAAAACCTAACAACTCAAATAGAAACGAAAAAGAAAGGTAGAACACAAGCTTATGGGTGGGCCAAACATGTTGGATCTAGGACCACATGGTCTTGTATGTAATTGGGCACGGCTTGAGCTAGTCTAAAATTGACATTTTCTGAAGGGCTCAGGGCGCCTAAATTGATCAAATCTCTTGTAAGCTTGGGCTAGCCCATGGCTTAGCTTGAATTTCAGGTCTATACTCATTAATATGTCAGTCAACCAAGTCAACTGTAATTGGATTTTTCTAAACAATTTCATTTACAAGATCATAACTAGAGGTGTCAATTCGGGTATTCGGACCAGATTCGGTGAAGTCAGCTGTATTTTAAAGTTCAATCATGATAAATTATTGTGTCTATCCAAGTAAAAATCTGAATTGCAATTTTTTCAGGTTAGATTAAATCGAGTCGGTCAGGTCAGTTTATGACATCTCTAATCATAATTGTTACAAACATAATACGTTTAGATTATGTGTCGGTAATACGAGTAAAAAAAAAATGTGGAAATCGTGTTATTCGAAATTTTCATTTCTGTTAAATGTTACTCAGAAACAAAATTTACATGGCTACATGTTAAAAGTAGATTTTTCATTATTCATACCTCAATTATAGTTCGGTTATGTTTCTGTATCAACTTTTTTGAACATGAACGTAGCGTGAAAAAACAATCAAGCATAATAGTGTTCTTTTATGGTGCACTTGAATCAATTGATTTGGCTTTATTACGACATAGTCTGTACTATATAGTATTATTAGTGTATACTGAATATATTCCTAACTGTCCATCCTTCAACTTGTGTATGCATTTCAATTATGGGGTTCAATTCGGGTAATTAAACTTCACCAGTTGGATATGACTACGTTTGATTATGTCCTTGATAAGTATCTACACTTTGATTTTGACATTATTGTGTATTTTCAACTGTGGATTCCATATAATTTATTAATGTTGAATCAATTTTGTAAACAATACATACGAGTGTTTCACTTGAGAAAAAAAAACAATGTTTCACTTTATACCACTAAAGGATTACTCCCTATATAACCATACAGGTTTATGGTGAAATTTCTTAAGATTTGTGAAATAGATTCTCTCTCAATGATGTATCAGCTCGGATCGCTGAGCCATATAAGAATGAGTATTTAGTCCTATCGTAAAATCAGTAAACCAAAATACCAAATAACCCGAAGTCACTAAACGCCAAAACCTAACTACTCAAATAGAAACAAAATTTACATGGCTACATGCCTACATATTTAAAGTAGATATAAATAAAAATGTTTCCTTTCTTTCAGCACTCGATAGTAAAAATCTGCAAATTCCTAAAATAATCGACAAGGTTGCAGTAAAAGAGCTAGGAGACTAGAACTCATCTGTAAAAGTGATCGGACAAGATTTCACAGAAAATGCAAGGCTAATTGAGCAACTCAATCGCTTGTGACAGCGACATTGCTTTGGGTAAATTGCGATACAGAACTAGAATATATCGCATGAGAATTCTCTAGTAAAAACTCAAACTTGTACGAAGTATAAACAAACTCAATTTGGATATAGTTACACAGTCTTCTTTGATACAGCAATGACATTGAAGTTCATTGAGCCGGGGTTTTTCTCAATCATTCCCTTTATGACCTTTGCTGCATCCTGAAGTAAAAACAAAATAAATTCAGTAAAAGCCAACAGTGAAGAGATGGCAACATTGCAAATGCTGAACATGAAGGCCAAAGTTACATGTCAAACAGCTAAAGACAAATCTATTGCAGCTACAAATCAGGTCCCTTTTAGAGATGACTACGTAACACCAATATAACCATGCATACTTCACCAACAAATATTTGGAGCATGAAAGTCCAACTTCTCTGGAAAACAGTAAATAGGGCAAGGCAAGGCAAGAACTTCTAGAATAAAGCATGCAAGATGATTCCATGATGCACCAATGTAGTGGATACCCTTGTATATTGTCTGTACTCAAAGGAGAGTGAGATAGATATTCTTCTCTCCACAATACTATTTCACTCTCAATAGTGTCACTAGAGAGGAAATTGCCCATACAATCTACATTTCTAACCCTTCTAGGAGATCTGGGACAACTATTTACAATTGAGAACAAAACAGACTAGTGCTTTAAAAAATTAATAAAAATTTACCAGAAGTAAAGTGTTTGGTGAGGATGGTCCATGTGATATTGGTCTTTCCCTCCTTCCATCAAGTTCATAAAGTTCACCTGAAATCATTGTTACATTAGCAGAAGAGACAGTAGGAGGGGAATAAATAAGCTCCATATATCATCACAAGTCTTGTGAGTGTACAACAGGCTGATTATGGGTGTATATGCGCTCGCGCATGTGTGTGTGTGTGTGTGTGTGTGTGTGTGTGTGAGAGAGAGAGAGAGAGAGAGAGAGAGAGATGGAGGTACCATCAACACATGAGAAGCAGATAAAATGAGTGTCAACATCATCTGAAGCCTGAGGGAAAAAAAAAATGTGTCAGACTACAAGAGGCGGAGAGGAAAATGAAGTTAGACAATAGTACAAATAACTACTTGTATTTTATGGCCAGGCCTGTGGTGACCCCTTTCGTAAATATTCTGAGTATGGCATAAACATTAGAGGTGATTTTCATGAAGTTGGTGCATAATTCGGCATAAACATTCCTCTTGGAAAGCCCAAGTAAATGAATCTACATTGTTTACAGGTTTTTTCCCCCATTATGTTTATATGTTACAGGAGATGATGCCTTTAGCTGTTGCCTTGACCTAACAGGCAAACAAAGTCTTTAATTCTTTATGCTAGAAGAAAGTGAGTCAATGTAATTGCAAGGCCACAGCCAGTGAGCCAGCTCACAACTCACCAAGTAAAAAGAAAAATTTAAATCACAAAGCATAAATAAAGTACTCAAAAAATATTCACCTCAGTGTCACCAGCACTAGCTGCTACACAATGAGCAACTTCCATTTCTGTATCTTTCTCAAGAAACATAGCACGCTGAAACGGTTAAATTAAAAAAGAAAAATGTTAAGAAATTAGAAAACAAACATTAGAGCATAATTTAGAGGAAGATCAAGATATAACCTCTGCTGGATCCATGTTTGCTGTGGATTTGTAGAACCTATCCAAGAAGGAATCTTCCTCTGAACAAAGAATTAAAAAGTGCGCAAAAATCAGAATCATGTTTATAACACAGTTCAAAGTCATCATTTGCAACCAGCTTCACTACTCAAACCAGACAATGGCCTCTTGACCCACAAACATATTTCATTATAACAAAATAATTCGGACAAAACCATTAACAAATATGCGACAACAACGAGAAGCCACTAGCAGGTCAATAGGAAGCAAGCAGGTCCATTGATAAACACATTCACAAGAATTACAGCAAGAAAAGAAAATCCTTCAGTGTTCTCCCTGAACTGGGAACGCAGAAGGACAAAGAAAAAAAGCACATACAAGAGCCTGATGAACTTGTTAACTACTCATCAACTTAATGTAAATAAGGTCATCAGAATCAGGGCTATGCAAAATGATCTGAAAAGCTGAATTATAATCTGAAAAAAGCAAAGTAATTGAACTGATAACTTCAAAATATTCCATCTGAAATCTGGGGTATCAGTTTTGAGAATGGAGTTGATGGACAAACCAATCACAACATAATGTATCTGATAACAATGTAATGTACCCTGAGCATCAACCAAAGGGTACTCATGTGGTAGTCCATGCTCCATAGTTCATAATAGGTAATTTCTTCCTGCTTTCTTTTCAAAAAATGTTGTGTCACAATTTCAATTTTTTTTTAGAACAAACAAACTCTAATCTAAAAGTAAAACATGATTCTCATTTCAAAATTATATCCATAGCTAACACATTCATGCCCATCCTCTCTTCTCCCTCTACTGTCTTCGTGGCTTTGAGTATCCATTGGTAAGGAGGCAGGACAGACAGGCACCAAAGACCAAACAGACAACAAACCACCCTTTGGCTAACTCTACCATGATTTACAATTTTTTACCTATACATGTGAATTCTCAAACAGGTCTCCTTTTAATTTCACCTTTCTAAATCTTCAGGAATAGAGAAACTTTTATACTAGTATATAACACCTGAAATTACATGCTAATGCCTAATTAAATGAGATGAAATGAAAATTTGAAGATCTCAACTAATATGGAGCAAAATGGATTTATGGATGCAGGATTATACTTACATTAAAAGCTAGAAAGACAATTTGTACAAACTGAAATGAACCAATAATATACTCTGTAGTTCGTACTAAATAACAGAATCCCAGACTTTTAGGCAAGTGGTCTTCAGAAACCATATCTCATCTGAAATCAATTTCAAATTGGATACTCAACCTAAGCACAACCAGCAGCTCAGTCACAGGTGTTACATTGACGCAAGGAAAATATTACCACAAAGAATTCAGGTCAATTGTCTTCCTTACATTGAACCACAAGTTAAGAAGGAATATAAGTTAAAGAGATGCTAAAGTAATATAATAAGTGTTTTAGTACCCAAGTTGGGGTTTATGCAGTTAGGGGCATGGCTAAGAAGAACCTAACCAAAATGTGCCTTCCCTTTTTAAATACACCGTCTGAGAAACTCTAAAGGTCCATAACTAATAGGGTCTAACTTGAAGGAGTATCAGGATGGTCAACAACAATCTAGGATTCAAGGGTAATAAATTTGGAGTAAACCTAGGATGAGTAGCTATCTAGAAAATCCTGAACAGGGTTATAGATTCAGTCTCGATAAAAAAGCACTACCTCCAAGCAAGAAAGATTGATGGGGTATGATTGGTCCATTTATGCAAAACATGATACACCTTTTACATGAATTGTCACAGTTAAAGTAGCACTCTCAGCAACAACATCCTTTACAAATAGTTTTAAACTCTTACTAAATTCTGAAAATCTTGTGTAATGCTGACTGTTTCTTTAGACAATTCACTTGACACTTAAATCATACTATATTGGATCAGTGTGCCTATATGCTTATTAACCTTTTGCTCCCTGTAAGATTAACAAGATTAACTTAACATGGGGCACGAACCAGTAAATGGGGCCAATAACAATCTTCAAGATAGCCAAATAAATTAGATCCAATTTTCAAGTAGGTCTTGCTATATATTTTATTATTTGAACTTCATAACTTAATTACCAGATGGACCTTTTATCTAAACCAATACCCAATCCAAGGAGCACAAGGAATAAAAAAACTCCACCAATGCCTCATTTGGATGTATACTTGGATATCAACACATAATATAAGCGTATAACACTATACAGAAAAGAAAAGGTAGAAGAAGAAAGATGAACCTAGGGCAGAAAAAGTATAGGACAATACTTGTAAAAAAAAACAAAATTAAGGGTGAAAATGGAATAAAGAAAACAAGATAGCTTTAGTTTGTGATTACTAGTATAATTTCTCTTCATGCAAGATAGTAGCAGGCCAAAATCCACCAAGTCAATGACTGCATCTCTGAAATTCCATTCAGAAATATGCTATTTACGTTAAAAGACCACACCCTCCTCCCCTCTTACATTTAGTATTAGTAGATAACCAAATATATTTTAGCTATTTACGGTCTACAGATGAAAAGAACCAGTAGAAACATAAACAAGCTGATTTGAGCTTGACTCTACATGTTGATGAGTCAAAGAAAAAACATAAATGAATAAGGTTCAGTCCTTAATTGGACTGGTCAAGACCCAGTTCAATCAACTAGCTGCTGTTGTTAAAGCAAATATGTGATCACAGGACCCAATTTCAGGACATTATGCTCATAGGTGAGTTTTTCGGGTACCAGAAATTATATCCTTGTTTGCATATCCGAGTTAAAGATCAACCAAAAACATCTATTATCCTCTCTCAAACTTTCCATGATAATTCCAAGCAATGCTGCTTGTGTTTCAAAAGTAATAGCAATCATAAATACATAACCTTTCACATTCAATTTTCAAAGTATGCATCATAAAGGCAGCTAGATTATGGTCTAGAAAAATGAATATCACATTTTTCAGCTAGATTCGTCACCATAACATTAACACAACGAATATGAAAACTAACAGACATAGTCTTACATCACCTCCAGAAAGCATTACTCTAACAATAACTATTATTTCTCCAAGTGTATGTTCTTATGTAAATAGATACCATGATTTAGTATAGTCTAACAAAGCCAATATAGAGAACACTACATATACTTTTGTGGTAGTAGTAATTAAATTCCATGAAAAAAATAGAAGATTATGTTCTTGTGCTAAAGAATTTTTATGTAGCAATTTTATTGCAAGAAACTGGACTAAAATTTTGAGAAAAGAGACTCACGAAGCTTGATTTCCGATGTAACATTCCCAATAGCATGTAGAAGCCCAACTGTCCCACAAGCATTTCCCACAGTTTGCTTCATGAAATACACTTTTTTGTTGTAGTCCTGAAGCACAAATAAACCACATCTCTCAGTGAGGACAGAAAAATACAAGAGCTTCCCAAAGCAACTACTTCTAACTTTAAAGAATTCAGAAACTATCAACAACTAATATTGTCTTATTCTTATTTGTGTTATGAAAATTCAATTTTTATGCAAACCCATTATCATCCATCATGGATTATTAGTTCTACCGTCCATTATACCATTCGTGGCAGCTATAATAATTCTCTCCATGATAGCAAAATTTGTACAGCTGATTAGTTTTACCATTCAAATTGCAATAATTCAAAAGGTTGGGAATTGTAACCAAATGTTGTATTGATGTAAACAAAAAGTTCTCATCTAGCCAGCAATTTCAAGATAGTAATCACACCTGTAGATGTAATTGCTTGGAAAATGAAGAGCAAGGATTACCACAATATTTACATACATAGTATCTAATTTCTCCACATTTTACAAGCACAATATGGGTTCAAAGTCACAACTCACAAGTACATTGTGGTTACAAAACAAGCAACAACATCCAAAAGTCAAAACAAAGACTTGCAAGTTTCAACTTCTGTTATAGTCCCTAACATTCCATTCCGTGAAACCCAAAGCAGCATTCCATTGCAATCAGGTAATACACTGAGACATCCCATATACTCTCCCTATATATTCATGTTATCTACTTCCAAGAGTTTCAGATTTTAAACAAATCACTCTTTTTAATAGGAGTATAAAAGCAAAAACCATATCCCGAACTGTTTCAACTTTCGAGTGCAAACTAATAGTAGAACTATCAGCTACCCAAGAGGAAATTAGGTCATAAAATAACATTCATTCTCTAAATCAATCCATCAATCTTGAAACTTTTTATTCATTCCAAAAAAATTGCTACAACTCACCTTTTCAACACTATCCTCCTTCACTCTCTCCGCCTCGCTCTGCAGCAAGCAAAGGCTTGAGTGATTAATAGCATGAAACCATTGCTTTCAAATAAAATAAAGCATGGAAATGAAAACAATGCATAAATTAAAGTTCAAAGTACAAAAATGGCATATACCTGAGAAGTAAGAGGATACAGAAAAAGCACAGCTAAAACTGGCTGCGGAACCATTGCAAGCATTTCTTCATCCAACCCATAAACATCATTACATTCAGCTTCTTCTTCAGGTAATCCCAGACCCAATAGAAACTGCATTTATAACAACAGCAACAATACACAAAAAAAACCTCATGAAATCAATTCATTGTTTTTTTAATTACATAATAAATTATGATCCCACATGAATTCTTCAAGTAACAGTTTTAACAGCCAAAACTTCAACAAATTAAGCCAACCCAGAATCAAAAGCATGAAATGAAAGCATGTAAAATTTAAAAATTGAATAAAAATCAAAAAAAATTAAGCAAACCCAGATGAGAAAACAACAATATTCAACAAAATTCAACGTCAGATGAACAATAATATAATCGAATTTAGAGTTGCATGTGAAATTTCAATAAAAATAATCGCCAAAAAGGGAAGAGCATAAAAATCAAATAATAGTGAGATGAAAAAAGAGGAACCTGATTCATGACATCGGGATTAGCTTCAAGGGGAAGCCATCTTTTCTTAGCACGAGTTTCAGCCATTTTTTTTCTGAAACCTGAATCAAACGCAAATGTTCACAAAGCAAATATAGCGATGGTTTTATTGGATGAAATCTGAAGGAAGCTCTTGAGCCTGATGCTCAAACTTCGCTATTTATTCTTTTCTTTTTTACCAATCTTGGGTTTTTTTTTTTATTTTTTTTTTTATTATTTGTTTCGGCCTATCTTTAGCTATTTTCTACATTTTTTTTACTAGTAACATTTCTACAATGTAAGTCATTCACGAGAGATTGAATCTTGTTGAATTCGTATTATTACATACTAAACGGTTGAAGTAATGGATTGACAAACGTTAAAAAATAAATACATTGTAAAAAAAAAAAAGTGATTTGTACTTGCATTGATCTAGACCCACAACTTGAGTCCATAATTACAAACATATATTCATAAAAGTTACAAAATATGCAAGTATGTTGAGGTTTGATTCGTAGGTAGGTCTTTCAATTTGTGTACGAGTCTAATTGGGTAACTTACGAATCTATTATCAATTTTAACCATATTTGATTTTAAGTTTGGTTTACTTGAGTCAATTTTGCTTAAAGTGAATTCCAAGTCACTCATTTTAATGAAATAACGTAGATTTTGCCACATGTAATGAGGTAGTAGTAGATTTGTCATTCCAAACTCCTAAGATTTATGATAGTTATTCTAGTATAAACCAAATTCAAAAAATTCATGGGTTTTTTTAAAGCATGTCAACTTTTTATTCCTATACTTCATATAAAACTCAAAGTTCTTTTTGTAAATAATTTTCCATGAGAGTATGATTGTATATTTGTATGAGAAATATGATGAATTTAGTTATCTACAGTAGTGTACAATGAAAGAAAATGGGGCAGTGGCATGTACAAATATGCTTCACCTTCGGAACATGACACAGTACAGAGTTAAAAATAACCATAGAAGCAACAATCATTCGCCTTTGTATCTTGGCTTTCGCTTGTTAGCAAATTGTCACGGGTCATCTCCCTTGCCAACCATGGGCGTCATTTGGGTCACTAGGCAACAGGGCATAATCGCGACTAGGGGGCTTGCCCTTGGTGCCCAGCTGAGCACCTCCCCCTGTAGAGCTTTATTTAGCCCAAGAAGTGTAATCCTAGTGAACACCCAAGTGACAGTAACATAATAATGGGCCATTTGGGGGCCTGAATGAAGTCCAAATGGGCTCAAATTTGGGGGTCTACCGTATTTTGGGCCAAGGAAGACCATGGTGGTGTCGATTTTCCGAAATGAGGTCCCAAAGCACAAGTTTTGGCAGTAGGTAGTCCGGAAAACGCGAGATGCTTCTAGAAGGTTACGGAGCTATCTACGAGGTTCTTTGGAAGAATATTCTAGAGTGGATGACTCTAGAATAATCAAGGAAGGTCTGGTACATAGTAGGAGTCTTCTAGTTTCTTCTACATATGTACATAACTCTTGTAAAGTTCTAGAATGTTCTATGGTAGTCCTTAGCATTCAGGTAGGAAGTGTGTAGGAACCTCCTTATAAGTATGTTCCTTTGGAGGTGGGAACTCTCTAGATTGGTGTAATCTAGAACCTTTCATTTGAGGAGGTTAGGAATATTCTAGACAACCCTTGTAAGTAGGATGGAGCATTATAAATAGGCTCCAAGGCTCATTTGTACATTCAAGTTGAGAGTAATACAAAAAGCATTCCAAAACCACTTGTGTTCTCTTACAACTCAATCCCTTTCCTTCAAACACTTAGAGAGTGTGAGGAAAACCAAGGCACGAGGGTGCCAAGTGAGTGTTCGGGCATACTAGCAAGGTGATAGCTTGTGTGCTCAATTTTCTACGACACTTAGTCATAAATTCGGACTAAGGCACTAAGGGTGAGTGCTTAGTTCAACCAAGGTGATTAGGGGATTTTGCTCCCACCAATCGGAATGCGCCACATGGGCCAATCAGGTCCTGCCAAGTGTCCCCCAGTTGGAACTGTCAGGGCTTGCCACGTGGCACACGCTTATTCGTCCACCTTGGACCTATTATGTCATGACACGTGGCATACTCCATGCCTAATGGAGAAACCGGCCACCCAGGCCCAACTTCCGAGGGAAGCCCAATCAGCCCTAGGTTAACCTAAACCTAGGATTGACACGTTTCCCAAGGTTATAAATACCTCCCTTAATCCTCATTAAGGGGGATTACATGAATTACACGCTAAAAACTCACATTAAACACTCTCACCTAGAGAGACCCAATCACTTTAATTTCCGCATTAATTACTCCTTAATCAAGTACTAACTTGACCGTTGGAGGCGGAGCTCCCACCACCAGGAGTCTCCGTTGTTTTGCAGGTACAGGCGTCCGGTTCCAGTCTCGGAATTGTAACTCTCCCGCAGGACATCAGAAAACCCCGAAACATTTGGCGCCGTCTGTGGGGAGAGTACTTTTGAGATGGCATCCAAGTCTATACCGACTCCTGAAGAGAGGCGTCCCCTAGACGACCCTCAAGTTCAGTCGGACCACGATACTGAGGATGAATTTGAAGTTGAAGCTCACACAGCTTCAGACGGGACCCTAAGGGCCCGACGTACCCGTCATACCAAAAGGAGGGAACGGGAACATCTTCAAACTGGAAGTGAGCCAGCAGGCGCACCGCCTGTTCGGCAGCAGCCGACTGATGGGTCTGCTCCCATCACAAGGAACGAACTCATGACCTTCATAAGGGACTTCAAGGGAGAAATTCAAGAGTTGATCAACAAGAAGCCGCCTGCTCTGGACAAGGAGCAGTCGGCTAAGAAACCCTCCTCTTCACAGAAGAGGAAGTCAGTTCAAGGGCGAGAGGCGACTCCTCATCCTAAATCTAGGAAGCGGGAGCCACCTGCCCTTGATTTCACAAAATACCGTTTTCCTACTCCAGGAAATAGAAAACCTGTTCGTCATATTCAGGCGGACGGGTCGAGGAAATCATACACAGACGCTCGGCTACTGCTAGAGCAGAAGAAGAGTGACCGATTGTCAGAGTCGGCCTCTACTTCAAACTTCCAAGACAGTCTGCGAAATACCTCGATGAGGCATACTCAGTCGTATCATGAGAGTCAGTCAGGCGGCACCTCCCGTCAGTCCGGCTATCATAGCGACCAGGCGGTACCAAACTTACCGTTTGTACCGCAACAACAGTATTTCTTACAGCCACCTCCGTTTGGTGGACATGCAGCAAAAAATGTCCAACCTATGGACTGGTAGCTACGGTTTCTTAGACTTGGTGAACAGCCGTCGGCCTTCTCCAAGGAAATTACTGAAGCCGCTCAGCCGGCCAAAGTGAAAAATGTATTAGTAGGCGCCTATGACGGCACTACTAACCCAGAAGACCATCTGATGGCATTCACCAACCTGATGTACCTTCAAGGGTTGGATGATCCCACTTGGTGCAAGTGTTTCCCAGCGACTCTCAAAGGAATCGCACAACAATGGTTCGGCAACCTGCCGATTGGTTGTGTAAATAACTTCAGGACGCTTGCTTACTTATTCACCTCCAACTTCGCCATGAACATCCCTGCGAAGAAGACGACCCTTGATTTAGGAACAATTCAGCAGGGCGAGAAGGAGGGGCTTCGTTCTTACATCAGGCGGTTTAACCTGATGAGAATACAGATTCAAGGGTTACCGGATGAAGTAGCCTATACTGACTTTTTCAGAGGTCTCAAGGACGGGTCGACCTTCAAATTTGATTTGGTCCGAAAGAGGGTGGCGACTCTTCAAGAGGCCTTGATTGAAGCGGAAGCCTATATACAGGCGACTGATCTTTGTAGTACGGTAAAACAGTCGGACGGGAAAAGGTTCGACAAAAGAGAAGGACGACAGAAACAGTCGTCAAACAAAGACGAGAAGAGAAAAGAGGTCTGGGCGGCTGATTCCTCTAAACAGCCGGCCCAGAAAAAGAAAAAAGAATTCAAACCATACTCCCCAAAGTATGCGTTTAACAAGGATAGCCAATTTATCCTAAAGGAAATCAAGGGACGGATCTCAATTGAGAAGTCGGTCCCCATGAAGGGTTCTGCAAACAACCGGAACCAAGAAAAATTCTGTGCTTATCATGAAGATGTTGGTCATCACACCAATGATTGCATCAGTCTCATGCGGTATCTGGACCGCCTGGCTGAGCAAGGTGATCTTGACATTTATGTCAAGAAATCTACGGGGAACACTTCCTCAAAAAAGCAGTCGGCCAAAAAGAATCAACAGGCCGACAGCACCGATACAGATGATGCAGTCGTCTACACCATTGCAGGCGGCTTCTCAGGAGGCGGCCCCACTATTAGGGGCAACAAAGACAACATCAGACGGTTAGATGTAAATTCCGTTCACCAAGAACGACCCTCCAAATATTCATTTCCTGAGATTGTCATCACTGAAGAAGATCTAGGAGGGGTAAGAGGGCCGCATGACGACCCTATCGTTATTGAATGTAAAGTGGCCAACCAGAGAGTTGGCCGAATCCTCATAGATACCGGAAGCTCCTCAGATCTCATCAGTAGCAAATGTCTGTCGAAACTAAAATATCAGACTGATTGCATACATCCGGCATCCCACCCTTTAGTAGGGTTTGGAGGAGGAGTCGTCCACCCACTGGGACGAGTGGATTTACCCATCCGCCTGGGCGAAAAAGGGGAAGGACGACACATGGTAGTCCGGTTCCTGGTAGTAGAAGAACTCTCGGCCTACAACATGATTCTGGGACGACCAACCCTGAATAATTCCAAGGCTGTTATAATCCCATCTCTTATGTTGCTCAAGTTTGAGAGGGATAATGGAACAGTCGGGTCCCTAAGGGGAGATCAGAAGATGGCCCGAGAGTGCTATCTCTCGGATGTCAAGCCCACTGTTATGGCCACTAGGTCAAGTGGTGGAAAAACAGACCTTGACAATGTCAAGGAGAGTGCGCCTGTTCAAGAAGCAGGCGGCAAGAAGAGAAAGGCATCCCAGACAGGGGCCGCAAGAAAAGACAAAAAATAGCAATCATTGGCAGAGGAGCGGTCGGATGAATTCCGCCCTCAGCCGGCAGGTGAGCATACGGACTTGATCTTAGACGTCACGTCCTGAGCGAACAGTCAAAGTTGGGACGACTGCTCTGAGAGACCTTGGTGACGACTTTCACAAACTATTGAAAGAATACAAGGACATCTTTGCATTCGAAGTCCATGAAATGCCAGGCATTAGTCCTGATCTGGCGGTACATAAACTGGCCGTGGATCCAAAAAAGAAGCCGGTACGGCAGAAGAAACGGAACCATGGCGAAGAAAGAAGTCAGGCGGCAGCCGCCGAAGTTAAAAAATTACTTGATGCAGGGTTCATTCGGCAATGTTACTTCCCAGACTGGGTTGCAAATGTGGTGCTTGTTAAAAAGCCGAATGGCACCTGGCGAATGTGTGTAGACTACACAGACTTAAACAAGGCGTGCCCCAAAGACAGTTACCCTCTGCCTAAAATTGATAACCTGGTCGACTCAACAGCCGGCCATGCTTTGATGAGCTTTATGGACGCCTACTCTGGTTTCCATCAAATTCCTTTATGGAAGAAAGATCAGGAAAAGACGGCCTTCGTCACTGATCAGGGGTTATACTGTTACACGGTCATGCCGTTTGGTCTTAAGAATACCCCGGCCACTTTCCAGCGAATGATAAACACTGTGTTCTTTGATCAGATTGGGAGAAACGTCGAGGCATACATTGATGATATGATTGTCAAGACTAAGCTTCAGATAGATCATCTGTCGGACCTCCGAGAAACTTTCGCCACTCTCAGGCGGCACCATGTCATGCTCAATCCCAAGAAATGTGTCTTTGGAGTTGAGTCTGGGAAATTTCTCGGATTCCTTGTCAATCAGAGAGGAATAGAGGCGAACCTTGACAAGGTGCAGGCGGTCATTGACATGCAGTCGCCTCGTACCATCCAAGAGGTTCAGAAGTTAACAGGTTGTCTGGCGGCCTTGGGAAGATTTCTAAGTCGATCAGGCGACAAATGCCTATACTTTTTCCAGGCAATTAAGAAAAAGGCAAGGTTTGAATGGGGGCCGGATGCTGAGGCCGCCTTCCAGAAATTGAAAGTTCACTTGCATTCCTTGCCGAGGCTGGTCAGCCCTTTGCCCAAAGAAGTACTCTACATGTACCTGGCCGTCTCTGATCATGCGTTAAGCGCTGTTCTCCTTGCTGAAAGAGACGGCTGTCAGCTCCCGGTCTACTTTGTCAGTCATGTACTGAAAAATGCCGAGTTGAGGTATCCCTTAGTGGAGAAATTTGGTCTTGCACTCTTCATGGCTGTTAAAAAATTGAAGCCCTACTTTTTGGCACATGCAGTCGTCGTGTACACAGACCAACCTATCAAGCGGCCACTGACCATCATGGAGTCGTCAGGCCGAATAATCAAATGGGCCATAGAAATACAGAGCCTCGAAGTTACTTTCGAGCCTAGAAAAGCAGTGAAGGGGCAAGCCTTTGCTGACTTTATTGTTGAGATGACTCGTCCTCCTGACTCTCAAGTTCCAGACCAAGTCTGGAAGGTATATGTGGATGGAAGCTCTACTTCAAATGGTTGTGGAGCAGGCGTCATATGTCAGTCGCCAGAGGGCGACAGGTACGGGTATGCTCTACGCTTCAGTTTTCAGGCCTCAAACAATGAGGCAGAATATGAAGCTTTACTAGCCGGAATCCGCATGTGCAAGGCGGCAGGGGCAAGAAAAATAGACGCCTGTTCCGATTCACAATTGATAGTGAGTCAGTACAATGGCGAATACGAAGCAACCCATCCGGCCATGATCAAGTATTTACAGGCGGTCCGACAAGCAGCCGACTCCCTTGAGGATTTCCATCTGACCCAAGTGCCGAGATCAGAAAACAACCAGGCGGATGCACTTTCGAAATTAGCATCATCCGCCTCCTGTGATACTCCTCGAACTGTTTTTTGGGAAGTAATGGTTAGGAGAAGCATTGAGGAAGAACCTATTGCAATCCTAGACAGAAGCTCAACCTGGATGGATCCAATCAGGGCATATCTGACAAACGGTACCCTGCCGGATGATCATCAACAGGCGGCAGCACTGAAAAAACGAGCAACCAGTTTTGAAATAATAAAGGGAGAACTTCACAAAAGGGGGTACCTTCAACCCTTCTTAAAGTGTGTTACTCCAGAAAAGGGACGAGAGATACTAGACGATCTTCACTCTGGTTACTGTGCTTCCCATATAGGCGGTAGGACGCTTGCTCAACGGGCAAGGCGGCAGGGCTACTTTTGGCCTACTTTAGAAGCAGATGCAATGGAGATGGTGAAAAAATGTGACAAGTGCCAAAGGTTTGGCAAGCTAATTCACCGTCCGGCTACTGACCTCACTACCATTCATAGCCCACTACCGTTTGCTAAGTGGGGCATGGATATTCTGGGTCCATATACGCCTGCTACAGGCGGAAGGAGGTACATACTTGTTGCCGTCGACTACTTCACTAAATGGGTAGAGGCGGAGGCTGTAAAGGGAATCAAGACGAAGGATGTAATTTCATTCATTTGGAAAAATGTCATCACTCGGTTCGGGGTTCCCATGTCTATGGTTTTTGATAATGGTCCCCAATTTGAGACGTCTGTTCTCAAAAGCTGGTTGGGTGACCAAGGAATTGCACACTACTTTGCATCTGTCGGCCGTCCACAAGCAAACGACCAGGTAGAAGCCTTTAATAAAATCATCTCAGACGGTCTCAAGAAAAAGATTGAACGAGCAGGCGGCCTATGGGCGGATGAACTACCACATGTTCTCTGGGCCATTAGGACGACTGAAAAAGGGGCGACTAGAGAAACTCCATTCCTCCTAACTTATGGTGCGGAAGCTGTTCTTCCAATAGAACACTACGAGCCGACTCTTCGAGTAATGCTATATGACGAAGAGGCAAACTGGGAAGCCATGCGCCTGGCATTAGACTCACTTCCTGAAAGGAGGGGCAATGCTGTCTTGCGCCATAAAATTTACCGCCTGAGAATGACTAGATCATACAACAAAAAAGTACACAGGCGTCCACTCAAAGTGGGGGACTTTGTACTTAGAAAAATGGAAGCAGTTGGTAGGGCTAATGAGTCTGGCAAACTAACTCCCAACTGGGAAGGACCCTACCAAATCTGTGAAGAGGTCAGGGACGGTACCTACCGGCTGGAAACACCAGACGGACAACCGTTGCCTCGAACTTGGAATGTAGATAATCTTAAGAAATATTTCTTTTGAATGATGTAAATAATCAAGGGTTACTTAATAAAAGTTTGCACTTAATATTCAATTTTGTACTAAGAGGGGCACGCCTACTAACAAATAGTCGGCTACTCTCCATGTTTAATTTTTATTCTTACTTAAAAGGGGCATGCCGTCTGTACCTTTACAGTCGGCTACTCTCCATTGAGTTTTACTCTCTTCAGAGGGGCATGCCGCCTGTACCTTTACAGTCGGCTACTCTCCATTGAGTATTTTACTCTCTTCAGAGGGGCATGCCGCCTGTACCTTTACAGTCGGCTACTCTCCATTGGATATTTTACTCTATCTTCAGAGGGGCATGCCGCCTGTACCTTTACAGTCGGCTACTCTCCATCGAGTATTTTACTCTATCTTCAGAGGGGCATGCCGCCTGTACCTTTACAGTCGGCTACTCTCCATCGAGTATTTTACTCTATCTTCAGAGGGGCATGCCGCCTGTACCTTTACAGTCGGCTACTCTCCATCGAGTATTTTTACTCACCATAAGGGCATGCCGTCTGGACATATAGTCGGCTACTCTCCATAGAAGAGGGCCGACTGGTTCCAAAGACACAGCCACTTAGCTAAAAAAGATTAGGCCCTGGTCGACCCTGTGCCTAAACAGGCGGCTACCCTCCTCTTACTTAGCACCTACGTTCACCAAGAACTAACCAAGGCCACAGGCCGAATGATCAGACCAGGCGCCAAGCCAACTGATCCAATCTTCAAAACTAATACGACCTGTCCCCACATCATAGCAGGCGTCCGGCGGCATCCCTTCGGATGAAATTCGTCGCAGAGAGCAGCTCCCTTTTGGGTGGAACATTGCTCTATAAACTAATTACACGGCACCTATAAGACTGTCCCCAAGGGCAACCACGTAGCCGTTTTTGAGACAAGGATAACTCTATCACTAACCAAACCAGTGGTAGCAGTTGACATCTGAGTCAGATGACCGCCTGTATTACTTGGGATAAATGCACGGGGTACCTCTTGAGTTAATAGCCAACAACATTGGCGAATCAAAAGGATTTGCCGGCCTCCGCCGCCTGGTACCTTTACTACTCAAGCATGAGTGACGGCGACTGAGTAACACCAAAGTTAACTCATAGTCACTCTCTCAAACTTAGTATGGAGCCTAAAAGGTATGAGTCGTCCGCCTGTTTTTAGCAAACAGGGGCTCTCAACCACTACTCCTGCTAGGTTAACAACTTATGAGTTAAAAGCCAACAAACATTGGCGAATAAAGGGGAACAACCGGTACCCACCGCTTGATACCTCTACTACTCAGTTATTTGGCAACTAGGTAACAATCATGTTTACTTGGTCAGACCACTTTCCTACTTGGTTAGTTTTACAAATGACAGGACCGCCTGCCTAAAGGGGATCCAGTCTTTAAAATGGTTCGAATACCGATTGGATAAATGGCCGACTGATCGTCTAGCCTGGAAACAGACAACCAGTCGTCCAGGGGCATAGGCGGCGTGACTAACTATCCGTACCTGTCTGCAACTATCGGCCATGTAAAACAGTCGGTATAGTGTACAATTGGATATCAGAATACTTGAACAAATTTGAAGCAAAACAAAAAATTCATTAAAAAGAAGCCGGTCATCAAAGACCGGCAAAATATTCAGAGCCCCGGCCCCCTGGCCGGGTAAATACAAAACAAACGGCACGCAGGCTGTGGAAAGAAGACATAAAGCTTAAGAAGGGGGCAGATCTTCAATATTAGTAGCTGCCGCCTGGTCAGCACTCTTCTTGATGGACTCGGCTTCAGCTGCATCCTTCTTTGATGCATTACCCCCAAGCGGCACAAGCGCCACTACCGGCTCCTCCTCCTCCAACGCTTCCTCCAACGCCTCTTCCTCAGCAGCCGCCGGGATCTCTTGATTATATGTATCAGAACACTGGCGGTACGTTTTTTCCCATGAGGCAAAGTCGGCATTGGGGAAGAGGCGGCCCCAAGTCATGCGCTGGATTTGAGCAGAGTCTTCCACCATCTCCCGGACCAGCTCTTTCTTTTCTTGCTCGGCCTTTTCCGAGAGCTCCTGAGTAAGACTCTTCTCCTGGGTCACCAGGCGTTCCTTTACGTTGGCCAAGGATTTCTCCAAGGCTTCGTATGAGGACATCTTGTGGCGAAGAGGTCTCAGCTCGGCCTTGAGGTTGTTGATGGTCGCCTCCAGCTTGCCATTCCTCTTCTGGGCCGCCTCTAACTGAGCCCGGATAGCGGCGGTAGCCTGCGCCTGATAATAAAGAATATCAATGGTCAGAACTTCATTTTGGGCAATTTGAAACATTGCCTTATCACAGTCAGAGGCGGCCATAGCTTTTGCAGCCTTTACCTCTTTGTTCTTCCGGTCAAGCGGCTTGCGAAGGCCGTTCACTCGGAGCAGGGCCTAAGTAAAAAGGGGAACAGGCGTCAGTTTCCAAACAAAAAGAAAACAGGCGTCCTGGAAATCAAATACTCAAAAATATGCTAAGTATACCTCAGCAAGGACCCATGCAATCCCGTCTAGGTCAAGTGTGCCGACACCCCTGACCGCCTCCCTTTCAGCTGGAGGAACGGCCTTGATCATAGACTTGGCCACCTCGACCAAGTCAGGCTCCTGAGGGCCGGCTGCATCAAGCATAAACAAACGGATTAGACCTAGTAAAGAAGGGAGCAAGTCTAAAATTTACAAGGACAATTTCATACTTCTAGGTGGCCCAGCTGGAGTTTTAGAAGAAGTGGCCGGCTGTTTCTCAGCCGCCGCATGTTTCCTGGCAGAACCAGGAGAGCTCGCAACAGTCGTCCTCCGGGCCTTGGGGTACGGCTGTTGGGAAGAAGAAGCTCTTGGAGCGCCCGTCTAAAAAAGAAGAAAAAAGTCAGGCATAAACACAACTCCAAAAAGAGGGTGAAAGGTTCGAAGCCCACCAAGGGTGCCCCCTTGTTGGGGGAGTCGGTTGAAGCTTGTTGCATGATGGAGGCCTGCAACATGGCCGCCGCAGTCTTGGAGGCGGTAATTTTGCTCATAGCGTCCGCTGCAAAAACAAACAGCAAAGTTAATAAAAGTTATAACAAGAAATGCACGGAACAGCAGAGTATTCGACAGGCCGACTACCTCTTGAGCACCGACTGCTGAGGCCACAGGCGGCCAAAAAGTACTCGTCGTAGAGCCATTTGAAGCTCGGGACGCAGTGCAGG
Source organism: Chenopodium quinoa (assembly GCF_001683475.1). Lineage (NCBI taxonomy): Eukaryota > Viridiplantae > Streptophyta > Magnoliopsida > Caryophyllales > Amaranthaceae > Chenopodium > Chenopodium quinoa. Next base: position 1,860,696 of record NW_018743175.1, read on the forward strand.
GGTACTTGCTCTCGTACCCCTGAAGTAGAGTTCACCTTCGACTCTACTTTAAAGAGTCCTTTATCAAGGATCTTTTTCTTAGCCTTGGGGGAACAGGCGGCATGCTACGGCCGCCTGCAAGAAGGGGCGGATTCCTGTTCCACCTGTTGAAGCGCTTGTTCAGCTCTGTGTCTGAACTCTCAATGATGAAGAAGGTGCACCGCCAGTCCTTCCATTTGTTTGCTTTACCTCTCGTCATGAGGTAGCCCCTGTGGCTCGTCAATTGATACCAGCCGGTACCGCCTGCCTTAGGGGTCCGGCTGAGGTAGTTCATGTGGGCGAAAGCCTCGAAGCTCGGCTCCACCCCGTGCAGTTCGCACCCGGCCACATAGCCGAGTACGTTGACCCAGGAGTTCGGGGCTAACTGCCATAACCCCAACTCATACCCATCCAAGATCCGCTGAACAGCCGGATGTAGTGGGAAGCGCAGCCCAGCCTTGATGGCCGCCTCGTAGCAGCCAAAGCAGGCGCTATCATAACTGGTACCATCCGGCCAGACGACTGTGTCTTCTGGATCCGGCACAAACACTAAAAAGCTGGGGCCCATTGTGTGGTTTGCGATAAAGCTCTCCACTTTCTCTTGCATGGCTGTGATCCGGCCCCGAGGTACCGTGCAGTAGTAGGGGGTATTTTGCTCTCGGTAAGAGGCGGATGGCTCCGCCCAATCGTCCCCCTTCTCAACTGCGTGAGAAAGCCTCGCCTCTTGCAGGCGACTGTTTTTCTCTTCTGTGTCCAGAGAAGCATGGCCAGAAGAGCTAGACTCGGAATCGTCCTCTGACGAGTCCGAAGAGGACGACTCCTCCCCTCTCCCGGAGGGGCCCGCCTCCTCTCCTTTAAAAGGAGCAGGAGAGAATGAATAATTGTCAACTGTGAAATGGGAAGGGATCACTTTGATTCCTCCCTCAGAACAGCCGGCTTTCAAGCCGCTTTGTTTCACTTCCACATCTGGCGCCTAGTCAGATGTTTCACTAATTGGCACCTTGTGGGAGGAGTCGTCTGAGTTTGAGATCCTGGCAGTCTTTTTTGTTCTGGCCATCATACTCTGCATAGACACATATACAGTCGGACTTTGTATAAAGGGCAAAGATGGGTCCAGAAAAGGGCAGGCGGCACTCCTAGTCCTAGATTCAGCCGTCCCCGGTGACCGGCTGATCACTAACCTAGGTCGTGTCGTATGCTTCCGTGGTGTCATTTCAAAAAAAGGATAAAGTAAAAAGAAAATTAAGAGTAAGAGAACCGACAGTTACCTGAACGAGTGACGATTGATGAAGTTCTGAAAATCCTTTGCAGTCGGCTTGTCAGAGCAGGCGGTAGGCAGAAAAGTCCAAAATGTCAGAGCAAGTTCAGGGGTCCGAATGTTCTCTCAAAAAGTTCTCAAGTGTGAAAATGACTGAAGTCAACACTCCTTTATATAGGCGAAGTGAGAAGGCGAAGGGTCACTTCCAGAATTCAAAATTTGGGCGGGAGAATCTCTCGGCCTTTCGCCCAGTGACACCTGTGGCAGGCCGTCGCCTGTTACAGTGCGACACCTGTCACAGGTAACACGTGACCAGTCACGTGCCACCTGTGAGGGGCAAATGATTAAGGGATTTTGCTCCCACCAATCGGAATGCGCCACGTGGGCCAATCAGGTCCTGCCAAGTGTCCCCTGGTTGGAACTGTCAGGGCTTGCCACGTGGCACACGCTTATTCGTCCACCTTGGACCTATTATGTCATGACACGTGGCATACTCCATGCCTAATGGAGAAACCGGCCACCCAGGCCAAACTTCCGAGGGAAGCCCAATCAGCCCTAGGTTAACCTAAACCTAGGATTGGCACGTTTCCCAAGGTTATAAATACCTCCCTTAATCCTCATTAAGGGGGATTACATGAATTACACGCTAAAAACTCACATTAAACACTCTCACCTAGAGAGACCCAATCACTTTAATTTCCGCATTAATTACTCCTTAATCAAGTACTAACTTGACCGTTGGAGGCGGAGCTCCCACCACCAGGAGTCTCCGTTGTTTTGCAGGTACAGGCGTCCGGTTCCAGTCTCGGAATTGTAACTCTCCCGCAGGACATCAGAAAACCCCGAAACACAAGGGGTCTTGTTAGCACCAAGGGGACATGCTAGCAAATATATTCTAACAGCACAAAGGGTTGTGCTACGTAGGCACAAGGAGTGGTGCCAAGGGAGAAAGCCTGACTTGTCTTACGACGGACTGTAAGCAAGTGGCGCACGGTGCGTGACTAGGGCAAAGTAGTCAACACGTGTCAAAATGCTGCTAATCTTTCATAAGCACTCACATAAGAGGAAGTTTTGGGTACATTGTCTAAAACATTGTGGAACCAACCAGGGGCAGAATCTACTCTCAATGGGTAGATAGGAAAAGGGAAGTAGAAGAGGTAGCATCAAAAACATTCCATAGTGCATCATCACAACTACAAATTACGGCAACTACTAGTACTAAAAGTTTGGAATGAAATTGATCCTGTACACTTATTTGTTGCATAAAGGCCTCTAAATCACAAAGAACTAGGAGAGAACATGGTGAAAAGGCTCAAGCTACTTAACCCTCGAAGCGTTTCAAGCATTGTCTACACTGCCCGGACTGATTAGACCCATTCATAAGCACTCACATTGATACTGACTCATATTATAATGTGTCACACTCATTAGCAATTGCAGCTGCTAATGGTGTCTACATGGCTACACCTACTTGATTATAATCCGAACCAATTTGAACTTGGGTAAATCCGCTCTATTAAGAAAATTTGACAGAATAACAAATAAAGAAAAGCTTATAACATGAAAATAAAAAGAGGAACAAAATTGAGAAATAGCAGGAAGACAAGCTCAAGTAGATATTATTGTACCAAACTACAATTTATTGATATAAGGTGAATATACAATAAAATTGCCTCTGATTGATTCATCTCAATCTACTACTTACTTACAAAATGAATTGGAATACTATGCCATTCCTAAACCTGAATTTACAAAGAAAGAAACGACATACTTCTGTAGTTCTGCTATAAAAAATGAAGAACATCAACATACAGTTGAGCAAAACCAGTCTGCAATCAGCGCTCAAAAAAAGACGTGCTCAACCACCCACACAAAAGCATAATACCAGAACAAATGATAATTCGACCCATTGAATTCCGGCACTACAAATGACTCATAAAAGGCGAAAATTAAAATGAAATTTCCTCTGATTTATTCATCTCAATCTACTACTTACAAACAAAATGAATTAGAACACTAATTTACAAAGAAACTACTTCTGCTATCAATAATGAAGAAACAAATCATCATCATCAATAACAAGAGCCCAACCAGTCTACAATTAGCGCCATATATACGCATTTGTCTCAATCTACTTACTTACAGAATGAATTTGAATGAATACTCTGCCAGATACACTAGACAATCCTAAACTTGAATCGGCAAAGAAAGAAATAAACAACATACTTTAATTCTGGTAACCAAATCATCATCAACATACAGTCGAGCACAACCAACCAGTCTGTAATCAACGCCCACCAAAGTAGCGTACAACCACTGGCACAAGCCGCACAACCACTGGCACAACCACTGGCTCAAGCCGCACAACCATTGGCACAACCACTGGCTCAACCTCTTGCACAACCACTGGCACAATCATTATCAGAACCAACCCCATAAGAATATAATACCAGAGTTCTAAACCATTACCCAGATAAAAGTGTAAACCAAGAAACACAAGGATATATGCCACTAACCACGAGGCCATGTTTCTCGGATTCATTGATTTTTCTTGCGAGGGGACCGAATCCCATACAGAGCCGTTTTTGACATTTTGGAGGCCCAAGGCAAAATGATAATTAAAAAAATTATTTATTTATATAATTGTTAAATAGTTATGTAATTTGTTAATACGTAAATAATTTTATATAATTTGTTAAATACTTTTTCCCTTTCTTTAATTCCACCATTTGGACATTTTCATTCACACTTCTCTTTTGATCTTCTTTTGTGATTTATCCGTTAGAAAAAATATAATGAAATATCATATTTTTATATTTACTTAAATAAATAAATAGTAATCATCAATAAATAATAACCACTCTATAATCCATAAGTATATATTTTAATAACTATATACTTAATGACACACTAAAAAAATACGTGTTGGTTCTTGTTGAGATAATGCACCATTCTTAGTAAAAGGAAAGTCTAATATAATAAAATAATAAAAAAAATAACCACAATAAGTCGAACTTTAGGTGATCGGTCAAATAAGTCATCAATTGACTTATACTATACTATGATTAACTCTCAATTAAATAAGAATTGACTTAATTAAAAACAAAATATAGCTTAATATTAATTTTAAATATAAAAAATTATTTTTAATTTTAACTATAGTAAATAATTTTTAAAAAAAATTGGGGTGTCGAGTTTGGTGTGAAGGGCTGGGGGGTCATAGGTTTGTGCCGACTAGGGTGGGTGGGAGTTGTGTGGTTCGATCGATCGGCTAGGTGGGAGTTCGCCACATAATTGTGGTTTGAGAGTAAGGGTTGGGGTTTAGGTGGGAGTTCGCCAAATAAGTGGGGTTCGAGAGTTAGAATCAGGGTTTGGGTGGGTGTTTGTTGGACTGGTTGGGACACAAGGGTGTAAAGTCAAAATGTATCTAATAAAAGGAACAGATGGAGTATTAGAGAAACTCCAATGGTAAGCTAATTAGCAAATTAGCTTTTTTGGCCACATAAGATTTTAAAGCTAATTTTTTTTGTAGGTAGTTTGTGTCCAGGTTACTAGCTTGTGGTGTTTGCTAGAGAGAAGATTAATCTGTCATGCATGTGTTAAAATATTGCAGTTTAGCCCGAGCAATTTGGAGTAAGTGCAATTATTCTATGGTTTTGTCTCACTCTCTTTATAGTATGAGTGACTGGTGGGAGCACTGTTGTGGTAATTTTGGAGAGGATATGGTGAGGTTAATTACCATGTGTTGGGCTATGTGGGGCGCAAGGAACAAATGGATGATTGGGGGTGAAAATCCGAATGTTAGCAAATTGTTGCCTATGCTTTGAAGATTAAAGGTGGGAAATTTAAATAACATGAGGAATGGAGGGGTGGAAAGAGTGTGTCTATGGGCAGGTCTCCTCCGACATCTGGTGTGGTTAAAATTATTGTTGATGCTGGTGTTTTGGGGGAGGTGGGGACGGGGCTGGGTGCAATTTGCAGGAATAATGAGAGGGTGGTGCTTTGGGGAGCTATGGTGTAGTGGAGTGAAAAATAACTAAGATTGCAGATGTGAAAGCGGTATTTTGGGGCATGAAGATTGGGAGACACAAGGTATGAGCTGCATTGGGATCGAGAGTGATAATCTGGTGGTGATTGAGGCAATGAGGAAGTGTTTGTATGGCTCCAGTTCCTTTCATCTGATTATAAAGGATATTCTAAATTTTTTTTCTTCTAATTTTACTAGTGATTCATGGTCCTTTTGTAAAGCGAGGGGGTAATAATGTAGCACACAAATTAACTTACTTTCAACCATGGGAGTTTGGCTAATGGGTGTGGAGTGATGTAATCCCTCCTCGCATTTTGGAAATTTCTTCGGTTGATCTAGATGGGTTTTTTTTCAAAAAAAAAAAAAACAAAGTATTAAAGTTTTCACTTCCAAAGTTATTCACAAATAATTTTCGATTTTACACAGATTACTAACCAACTCATACAATTAACTAACTCATACCACTACAAGAAAACAGCTGGATAAATTCCGTCGAAAACATAGGAAATTCCGTCGGAATAGGTCTGTCGCAGCACCCTTTGTCGGAAATTCGACCTTTTTCAGCAGAAATTCCGTCGGAAGAGGTGATTCCGACGGATCTAATTCTGTCGGCGTTATTTTTTACTTTAATTGAAATTCCGTCGTAATTTTCCGACGAAAATTTTCGTCGGAGGTTGATTGGAATTCCGTCGGAAAAGTCATTAAAAAAAATTAAAAAAAAAAAAAAACAGCCCCCCACCCCACCTTGGCCAGACCACCCCCACCTATTCCCACACCCAGCGCCACCCCCCTTCCCACCCACACCCACACCACCACCAGCCCACCCCACCCCCTGCCCCCCTGACTACCCCCCTACCCACCCACGCCACCACCAGCCCACCCCACCCTGCCCCCCTAATTACCCCCATAACTAGCCCACCACCACCGACACCACCCCAGACTACCACCCACACAGACCTCACCCACACCACCCACACCCTACAAAACAGCCCCACCTACCCCTATCCACTGCCCACAACCCACACCCATCTACCCCTAACCCAACTGCCACTCCGTAACCCGCCACCTTCACCCCACCACCACCACCACCCACAAAAAACGCAAAAAAAAAAAACCGAATAACCTAAAAAAAATCCAAACAAAAACAAATTTACCCAAATGAACGCAAAAAAAACAAGCGAATTAATCGTAAAATTAAACAACGAAAATCAACCACAAAAAATTGAAGGAATTAGATAAATATACAATCATCTCATAAAATTTATAACTTAATATTACAATTACTTAAAAATTAACCATAATCAGAAATTTAATTAAAAAAAAAACTAGATCTACAATTAAAACAAGATCTACAATACTTGATGTTGTCGTTGTTGTTGTTGTGCAATTGATGTTGTTGTCGGTGTTGTTGTGGCCGCCTGAGATTTGTTGCACGGTGGTTGTTGTACGGTGGTGGTTCGATCTACTCTTCTTTGTTGTTGTCGTTATTGGTTGTGGGTGATGGTGTTGGTGATGGCGTGGTGGTTGTCATGGTAGAAGAAATAGAGGAAAGAAGGAGAAGAAAGATGCGGGTAGAGAATAGAGGAAAGAAGGAAAAGAAAATAGAGGAAGAAGGAGAGGAAAGAGGGCTGACCAGGAGGAGAGAGAAAAAGAAGAAAGGAAAGAAAGAGGAGAGGAAAATGGCGGACAAGGAGGAGAGAGAAAGAGAAGAGAGGAAAGAAAGAGAAGAGAGGGAAGAAAGAAAAGGGGCGGCTCTCAAAAAAAGGGTTAGGGTTTGGATTTCTGTTTTGTAAAGGTTTTTTTTTAATTAAGATTCCGACGGAATATTAATCCGTCGGAATATTTGGGATTTCCGAGGGAATATTTTGGCGGAAATTTTCGACGGATTTTTTCCGTCGGAAGCCTATTGTTCGGAGGGAATTAATTTCCGTCGCAAGAATTCCGATGGATTTTCCGTCGTAACGTACCTTTTCCGACGGAATTTTCTGACAGACCCTAATTCCGTCGGAATGTTCAAATTTTCCGACAGAATTTAGGTCCGTCGGAACGTTTCCGTCGAAAAACGGCCTATTTCTAGTAGTGTACAATTCTACACTTGCTAGTCTGCAACTATATTTAAAATAAAAATGTAGGTAACACTGCCTATACAATTGCATAGTTCACACTTCACATGACACAATTAATTTGCCATAATGGCCACGACAAAAGATTCATCCTAACCACATTTTTTTTTTGAGGAAAACTCATCCTAACCACATTTACGACATGATAACTTGTAATTGACTTACGTTACCATACTTTCCTTTCGTTTGTTGTAAACTCAGTTTAATTAATGTAATTTCAGCCGTTTTATTTTATTTTATTTTTTTTTAAAAAAAACTTAAAAACAAATTATACAAGTTTTGGTGTGTGAAGATAATACTTGAGAAATGGAAGTGTAAAGATAAACTACTAATCTGTAATTTTTAAAACAGATTTACTCTAAACCCTTAAAAGGATTGTCCTGCCCCTTAATTGGACGATTGTATGAAGACTCAGCCAATTTATTTATTAGACGGATCTAACCCATTAATAATTGGGCGGGTCATGGGTCATGGCTTTTAATAGGATCCAAGGCCCCATTCAACCTTCTCCATTGAAGCGCAGTTGCCGTTCCCCGTTAATCTAGTTCTTGTATCCCCCATTGAAGCAGCTTCTGAGGTAAGTTGTTTGTATTTGTTATCATCATATCAAATATCCCTAAAATTATGAGATAATTGAATCAAATTTGGTTGCTAATGTATTGCACAACACTTTAATGTTAGGATTCAACTATGAAATCAGAGCTCTTTTCCCTGGGCCTAGGGCTGCCGCCCCTCCTGCCCTTCCTCAGGGACGGGCCTGTTCCCATACATTTTCCGGCGAGTAATCTTCCCTAAAAGTAGCATAATCAAGCAAACTCCCGATGCCGTGAACTGACACGACGGAGCTTTTGAAGAGATCAGGGTGAGATCGAGATTACAACTCCATTGACGGAGAAATTACTGGTGATGAGGAGGGTCTTCCTCGGGAGAAGAGTAGGGAGGCGGGCCCCATTGGGAAGTTGCCGGAGCTCGGAGAAAGTGAGCCTCCGGGGAACAATGTGGTACGAAAACAGAAGAGGGTCGACCGGAGAAGATGAGTTTCCACCGTTTTCTAGGACGAAGAGGGTGGCAGTGAGTGGGAACATCGATGGGTCTGCATGAGAAAGAAGGCTAGCCCAGTTGCTGAAATCACCGGCGCCAACGATCGAGTCTATGATAGCGTTGAATTGCTGCTGTTGCCGGGTTTCTTGGATGTGCGCCGGCGGTGAGAGCGGTGTTTCTTGGATTTGAGGCGGCGGTGTTGATGGTGGTGATGACGGTGAAGAGGTTGGAGCTATGTTGAAGGTGGTGAAATTGATATCAATGGCGGAGGTCGTTGTGGTGGTGATGGAGAAGGTGAGAAGGAGGAAAAGTAGAGAGAAAATGAGGCGGGAAGCCATTGAAGAAGAAGCTCTTCTTGACTTTCTTGAAGAAAAAGATTCTGGGCTTTTTGGAAATTTGTTATTCACAATATTCAGTTAGGGAGAAAATGATTTGGATTAGTTTTGGTTGACAAAATGAGACGGGTCATATATTTATAGCAATAATAAGCCTATAGGCCCGTAATTTAGAGAGATTGAAGTTTTTTTTTTTTTTTTTTTTTTTTTTTTTTTTTTTTTTTTTTTTTTTTTTAAATTGTAGTTGAAGTAGGAAATAGTAAAAAAAAAATAGCGTAAAATTATATCTTTGAAATTGATTTCAAAAATAAATAAAAAAATATCTTTGCAATTTTTTTTTGGGTTAAAATATCTTTGAAATTTGAACAGATATCATGATGTTTATCTTTTTACAAGAAAAGATTTTTAAAAAAAAATTCCAATGTATATCAATATTTATGCGTAATGCGTAATACGTAGTACAATTTAATTAGGACTACACATTACAACAATATAAATATATACTCTCAACACCATAAAAAATTAGACTTTCACAAAAGACATCGAATAGTTTTGAATTTTTTCTCCCTTTCTCATTCATTCGTTAATCAAGATGAGTTCACATGAGAAGAGATCAGCGAGTATGCCCTTTTTCTCTCTCCCTTTTCAACAATATTTTCTCGTGGCCATATGTAAATCTATATTGTTTCGGTTTCTCAATCACAAGGTATAAACATAAATCTCTTTTTATCTTGATATTTGTTTCAATAACGAATTACATTAAACAACACTATTATTATAACCATGAATCATACATTGTTTTGGTTGAGTCAAACAAACACCAGTACAATAATATTGTAAATATCAAATTACGAAGTATATACTAATATGACCCGATCTTATATTTTAATTGTTTTCTTAGTTGACACATTTTGATTTTTGCACTGTTTACAAATTATACTTTGCATAGCTTTTATGATTTATAGTTCCGGTGCAATATAGTTAGGTGAAATTAGAGCTGACAATCGTGTCGTGTTCATGTCGAAAATTAAACGAGTTAACCTCCAAACTAATTCGACCCATTCAATTTGCGTGTTGACCCATTTAAATAAGCGTAGTAGAAATCTTTGACATTAACCCGCTTTTTTGTGTTGTTTTGTCGTGTTATATGAAAAATTATTAATTACACTAACTCGATTTTTTCGTATCCGGTCTGTATTGTGTTGTCATGTCGTGTCAGTTTTTGCGAAATCTTGATAATTTTATTTATATGTATCTTCCATATTTTGTAGGGTTATTAATTCCTAATATGAATTTTGATATGGTCTTGCAGAAATCCATTCGAGCGACGATTGCTGTAGTTGCGACTATAGAATTAATCAAACGACATAGTGTTATAAACCGAACTGCTGTAAATAATAAAACAGAACAATGTTACCTGAATAAGACTGAGTCGCGGACTATGTCGCTCTCTTTAGAACATTCACGGTACTGCCTTTAATTTGTGCAAGCAGCTCGTACGACAACCGGATGCTCCCCAGGATAAAACAGTCTCTCGGAAAAGAAAATTATACCGATGGATTTGCACAGAACCACCGGACAACTAAACACCAAAATTAGGAATAATGCTCGAATAATTTCTGGAAAAAGATTTCTGAAAATATAAACTGTAAGTGGTTTTTTTTTTTTTTTTTTTTTCTGTAAAACGGTATTCTGAAAATTGGTGTTCTGTTTGTTGTTGTGTGTAAATCCGTGAAGGAAAAACCATCAATTTATAGAGGGTAGCAGAATGTACGTGGACGGTTTCAGCAAGCAATTAACGGACAGATCAAAGCAAATAATGGACGTAATTAAGGGCTAAAATCACGTTAATTAACCGTTACACAACAGTAAAAAAACGGGCAAAATTGAAAACGTAACGGTTAAAAAATTAATTAGTAAATCAGTTACAAAATCAAGGAATTAATTCTTGTTCAAAAAATTTAAACCCGTTAAAGAAATCCAATCCAATCCGGTTCGGCGCGCGTGTGTGTTAGATTGGTTTGGTAGGTAAGTCCTTCCTCTCCACAAAATGTGGGTAGCCCAAGGGCCACACCCCTTTAGATGACACCCACCTATATAAGCTAAGCAAAGCTTTCATTTTCCACCAATGTGGGACTTTTACCATTTTTACAAAATTCACACTTTAAAACAACTTTGTTCCAACACATAGTTATGGTGCTTGTGTGTTTTTTCTTGCTATGGTTCTTGGAGAAATAGGTGAGTATGCTTATTTTTTATTGTGAACTTACATTTTTTTTTTTGACATGTTTCTATGTAATATAATTTATATAATCAGTGATTCATTATGAAAATTATATAATAGATGTAGTACAATACAATTAGGGTTACACATTACAACAATTAATATTAATACGTATAGTAGTATATACTCTCTTTTTTTTTCTCCCTTTCTTATTCATTCGTTGATTAAGATGAGTTCGTATGCTGAAGAGAGATTAGCGAGTATACCCTTTTTCTCTCTCCTTTTAACGATATTTTCTTTATTTTTTTGTTGAATTTCTTCTTACTTTTTTGTGTTATTGTTGAAAACTTTTTTTTATTATCAGAAAGCGACACTAATGAAGAAGGTGACACCAATAAAGTGACCAAATCTAAATCTATATTGTTACGGGTTTTCTTTCTCCAGGTATAAACATAAATCCCTCTTTTATCTTGAATTTTATTTCAACAACGAATTACATTAAACAACAATATTACTATAGCCATAGTAAGTATCATACATTGTTTTGGTTGTGTCAAACAAACACTACCCATACAATAATATTGTAAATCCTATGTATACTAATATGACACGGTCTTATAATTCATTAGTTTTCTTAGTTGTCACACTTTGATTTTTGCACTACTCTTTATCTAGCTTTTATGATTAATAGCTCCAGTGAAATATAGTTAGGTGAAATTAGAGTTGGCAATCGTGTCGTGTTCGTGTCGAAAATTAATGAGTTAACCTCAAAACTAACCCGAGTTATTCAATGTGCGTGTTGACCCGTTTGATTAAGCATGTTAGAAATCCTTGACATTAACCCGCTTTTTTCTTGTCCGGTTTGTGTTGTTTTGTCTGAAAAATTATTAATGACACTAACCCGATTTTTTCGTATCCGATTCGTATTGTGTTCTTATGTCGTGTCCGCTTGTGTCAGCTTTAGGTGGAAAACTCTTGTTTTATAATTTTATGTATGTGTCTTTATGTAGGGTTATTGTTTCCTAGTATGAATTTTGATATGGTACGGTCTTGCAGATTGGGATTCTAGCGCTGATTACTGTAGAGGCTATAAAAATGATCCAACGACATGGTTATGGTGCTGATGCGTTTTTACTTTTATTCATCAGCAATCTCGGTGTTCTTGCTGTGGTTCTTGGACATATAGGTGAGTATGCTTATTTCTTATAGTGAACTTGACCTTTTTTTTGGACATGTTTCTATGCAATATAAATTATATAACCAGTGGTTGATTATAAATAATTTGATTGATTGCTTAATTCATGTTTCTATGCAATAATATAATAAATGGTTTATTATGAATAATGTGATGTTTTGAAGGTTCTAGTCAAAATCGAACACTTTACTTGAAGATATACTTGATCTTGACGTATATATCAATGTCCATTCGTTTTGTAACGACAAACGATAAACTATCGGAGGTAAGAGTAATTTCCAAGCTTTTCTTTTATTGATCAAATGTCGAGCCATAATTGTTAGACTTGTTTGATGTTAAATCTTAATTATAATGTGAACCTTACATATGATTTGATAAAAGAGGATATGAGAATTAATTACGGGGCTGTTTGGTTGAACTTCTTGGAATGAGTTGGAATGGATTTAGAATCCATTTCATGATTTTATTTGTTTGGTTGGGCTATTTAAGTATGATATCTCATATCTGAAGGATTTTTACTCCACCTCATTCCATTGGAATCTCATACCCACCTCTCCCCTAAGGATTCATAATCCATACTACCACTCAAGCATGAGAATCCATTCCATGGTTAAACCAAACAACTTTAGATTGGTATGGGATATAAAATCCATACCACCCAAGTATGAGAATTCATACCAATCCATTCCAGCTTAGTTTGTTCAGGTTTTTTATTATGAGGATGTACCATTATACAAAATTAATAAAGCGATCTTCGGTATCTATTTTACACTATCCTTGTTACTTGTTTATACCACTTATATTATTTATATAATACTGATTATCCTTATACTTGGTTTAATGATACAGAGACAGTGATGCCATTTTTGGCTACAATAATCACATTACCTCTGATTCGCAAATTGTCGTCTTCATCAATCTGCCACTACTACAAGAATGAATGAATGATACAACAGAGGTCGAATGATACAGAAATAAGAGACCAATTTTTGCTACATTAATCTCCGCACTACTTCTATTCTTCTAATTCGCAGCTTCTTCTGAATATTGCTCTTGTTATTCTATTGATACAAGTACATATTATACTCACTTGGTTTTCTTCCTAATCCTTATCCCAATAAGATACAATATTATTATTATTATTATTATTATTATTATTATTATTATTATTATTATTAGGTGTAAGTGTAACCATCCAACACACATCTTTTTTAGACAACCTAATAATCTAAGTATGTAAGTTAGTGTGTGGCAAGTTGACCACTGACCAGACGACTGGCTACTCCCTCTGTCCCTTTATTTTTACCCCATTTGACTTTTTACGATCTCCAAAACACGTGTTAAATCGTTTATATCTCCATTTATACAAGCGAGAAAATTATAAAAAGTTGATATTAATTAAATATACAAAGAGACGAACCAAACAAGATTCCACATAACTATATTACCTATTGTAGAATAACGAAAATTTATGCAAAATTTAACTCAAATTTTAGCAATGAAGCAAAAAAATAGGGACAGAGGGAGTACATGGTATTATCATATTGTTTATACTAGTAATTATTACTCCCATTTTGTCCTATTTTTCTATCCTAAAAACTCTCTGCGTTATTAATAAGTCAAAAACAAAAACCCTTTGAGAGAGAGAATATTAAAAAATGAAAATGGGTGGACCATTGATGGGTATTCATAGGAACATATTAAAATATTGTTACAAACGAAACACGGATGTTATTAGAGTAACTTATCAGACATCAGGATAACCAAATAGGCCCAAAAAAGAAAAAAAAAAAAAAAGAGGTTGATAATAGTGGATGAAATTAGGATAACGATAAATAATTACATGTATTATACGAGTATACTCTATTTGATTTAAATCTCTATAATGAAAGTCCGTGCGATACATGATTTGTTTGTATTTTTTTACAACTTATATTTATTTTCGTATTTTTGTGATAAAATTTGTTACTTTATTTATTCGTTGTACGTAGTATATCATATTATCATTTAATATTTTTATTTTATTTATTTTAAAATAAATTGTGAATATTCACTCATTCGTTATATATTTAGATGAAATTCCTAATATCAAAAGATAATATTTTATATTTAATTAATTTAAACTTTAAAATCTTATTCGCCAATTTTACTTATGGAATTTGAAGTATTTAATTCTAAAAGAAATTACAAATATCTTATTAAATTGGAATTAATGCTTATTTATAATAATAACAAATCATAAGATGAAATCAATTCATAATAAAGTTTATTATTAGATATGATAAATTTTGTTAAAGTAAAACTTAATCATTAAAATGAATAAATGATAAATGGTGAACATTTTTTTTTAAATTTTAGAGAGCCACCTAGAATTTTAATTTTTTTAAAATTATTAGATCGCCAAGTAGGTGTAGTATTTTTAGAGCGTTACATATAGAGTTATGCCAAGTAGGATTATTATTTTAAAGCGCCAAGTAAGATTAAAATTAAAAATTTAAATTTACTATAAAAATAAAATAAATCTTTATTAAATTGGAAATTTTATCTAAGAAAAAGGAAACAATTTATTTTATTTCATATACATATATAAAAAAATATTATTTAACTTAAAAAAACAAAAAATAAAAATAATTCACGTTCAATTGATATTTAAAAAAAATGGATTAGATGAAAAAAATAATGAAAATATGACAAGTGATTAGGATAAAATATTTTATAAAAATGTACTTAAAAAAAATGAAATCAAGTTCAATTAAAAAAAATATCAGTTTTTTTTTTTAAAAAAAAGTTTTAAAATAGATACAAAAAATAAGAAAAAAAACACTGAAATTAAAAATATATCCTTTCTCTTTTTCTTTGGGAAAAAACTCTCCTTTATATAATTGAACGTGATTTTATTTTTTTATTAGTATATTTTTATAAAATATATTATTATAATCACTTGTCATATTTTCATTATTTTTTTTATCTAATCTAATTTTTTTAAAATATCAATTGAACGTGAATTTTTTTTTTAGTTTAATAGTATTTTTTTATATATACAAAATAAAATAAATTCTTTCTTTTCTTTGTTAAAATTTCCAATCTAAAAAGATAGTATTTTTTATTTTTATAATAAATTTTATTTTAATCTTACGCGGCGCTTTACAAAAACAATCCTACGTGGCATAATCCTATAGGCAATGCTCTAAACATACTAATCCTACATGGTGCTCTAATAATTTGTTAAAAATTAAAATCCTATGTGGCTCTCTAAAAACTCATGTATATATATATACACACACACACACATACACACACACACACACACACACACACACACACACACACACACACATATATATATATATATATATATATATATATATACTAGTTTTGTGCCCGGGCGATGCCTAGATTGTTTAATATGGGCGTATAATCCTTTTTGATAATGCAAGATGTTTTGACATATGATATCATATACGAAGTAATAGTGTACTTTTTGTAGTATTGAAATTATTGTTATTGAACTTAAATTTTTAACTGAACTTAAAGTATTTTTACCAAACCGAAATTATTTTTACTGATTAAAACTTATTTTTTCTGATCCTCTATTATATTTTTAACTATATTAAATATAATATAAATAATGGATCTTATTTTAAAGAACTTTTTAAAACTAATTTTATGATGGAAATGGAACCGAAATATAGGATATTTATAAAAAAAATATTAGAAGTATATCGACAATAAAACTCTATATGACAATTTTATATTAAAAAAATCTATCCAAAATTCGCTTATTTAGCATCATATGTGTTACAATAATACCTATTTGTCACCTACGCGGCGCGACACTTGGCGAAAAACTGGAATGCCAAGTGTCGCTGTCTCGGATCGTGGCCTGGCCTGCGAGACCGACTTTATTTATTAGTGATATGATATGATATTAAATTCGTGTTATAATTTTAAGTATTATTTTTCGTGATTTTTCTTATATCTTATAATTTAATGCACGGCCTTATGATATCTTATAATGCACGTGATCTTACCATTGTTGATAAATACAACATATTAAAAAAATTACTTGTATAAGATACCATGTGATATCAAATACATGTGATTTGACAGGGTTATCAAACTCTAGATAATTTTTCCTATATAAAATACATGATCAAGTGCACACATACATTATAGTTTTGTATAAATGGAATTAATAAATTTATCTTTTCCTATATTTTTTCCACTTGATTTTGTTTTCATTAATTTATAAGATAAATTTATTTCCAAAAAAAACTATAATGATAATTTTATTCGTGCTTTTTAATGTACGTGGTGTGGTATTTAATCTACGTGGCATTAAAATTTTAGATATCAAATCTAATTCGTTACTTTTACCTAGGTGGCGATATAATTTTTTAATTCAAAAAAAAATATATAGTGATAATTCTTATTTTAAAATAAATTGTGAGTTTATATTTTGATGAAATTCATAATCTTAAAAGATAATCTTTTATATTTTATTAAATTAAACTTTAAAATCTCATTCGCTAGTTTTGCTTATGTGGTATTTGAATTATTTATTTTTAAAAGAAATTATAAATCTCTCATGTGATTGACTATAATTAAAATTTATAATCCTACATGGCGCGTTATCTTGCTCTCTAAAAACTCGGGAAAAAAACTCCCCTATAAACATTTTGGTTTGAATGTTAAATACGGTTATATAATCACTTTTGATAATGCAGGATATATATTTAGACATGCGATATCACCCTTAAATTATTTTTATTAAACTGAAAGTATGTTTACCAAATAAAACTTATTTTTACTAATTCTCTATTATTTTAAATATATTATAAATGGATATTATTTTAAATAATTTTTTAAAACGAATTTTATGATGGAAATAGAACCGAGTTATTAGATTTTTATTAAAAGTTATAATTAATTTTGTATATATGAAATATTAAATGTATACCGGCAATAAAATCTATACAACAATTTTATTTTAAAAAATCTATCCAAAATTCGCTTACTTAGCATCATGTGTCACAATAATACCTAGTTTTCGCCTACGTGGCTCGACACTTGGCGAAAAACTAAAATGCCAAGAAGTCTCGCTGTCTTGTAGCTTGGCTGCGAGACCCACTTTATTTATTAGTGATATATATATATATATATATATATATATATATATATATATATATATATATATATATATATATATATATATATATATTAGATTAATTCATGCTCTTTATCAAAAGAGATTATATGTATTTTTTAGAGTACTCATATGTGATAAAATTAAACCTTTAAACCCAAAAATTTATCTTAAAATATTATCAACCCGGGCCCTACACAGAAATGTTGCAACAATGGAGGGTAGCTTTTCAAGCAATTTTGAAGAATTGAAGAGAACCTACACGCATCTATAGAATTATTTAGTTATTTACAGTAGTGTACATTGGAAATTTGGAAGTAAATAGGGCAAGGGCATGTACAAATATGCTTCATCTTCGGAAGACACCAGAACATCGGAACAGAGTTAAAAATTACAACAGAAGCGGCTCACTGAATTTACCAATAATCATTCGCCTGTGTATCTTGGCTTTCGCTTCTCAGCAAATGCTGCTAAGCCTTCTAATCGATCTTTGGTATTTAAAACTTTCTGATAACACTCTTCTTCCAATCTTAAAGCTGATGTCATATCCATATCAAGTCCTTCATTAATAGCTCGTTTTGCCATTCTCACAGCCACTGGACCCTGTCAATAGAGAATGAATGATGAACACCAAAAGTTAGAGGGAACATCATTTATGGGGCTTAATGAAACGTACGAATCAACTCTCATCTACATTCAAAACCTGGGAAGCAACAAATAAAACAACTTAACACTCCAAAGATCTCAAGTAGTATGAATCAAACATGTTATAAACTAAAGAGAAGCAACCAGTTATAGTTATATCCTTGGAGAGGATAAAAATAAGCATGATGATTCAAGACAGTGCCCAATCAAGGCAGAAGAAATCAAGTCATTTACTATAATCATGTCATGATTTACCACAATGTCTCATCAAAAGCAGAAGAAAGCAAAGAACAAATTTTTAAGGCATATATAAAGAACCTTCTGATTTATCTCCCGTGCAATTTCAAGACCCTTGGAATAAGCTGAACCAGGAGACACACAGTAATTCACGAGACCTGCATCACAACCCACTTTAAATGCTAAGATAAATCAACTGATATTATTCTATCAGACAGACAGGAGTTTAGTTAAAGTCAACATACCCATAGATAATGCCTCTGTACCAGAAATTTTACGGCCAGTAAATATAAGTTCCTTAGCTGCAGATTTTCCTACCAATCTAGCAAGCCGCTGAGTGCCACCTGCTCTGTGGGACAACCAGTTGAGGAATCAGCAACTGAAATCTTATCTTCTGTGAGCACCATGTAATGCTAATATCTAGACCTGAAGTGTCCAACTATAACATACTGTGGTATTCAACTTCTAACTCCACTATATTCATAGCCCTAGATGACAAGTAAATATCAACACGTATCCAGCACAGTTGGAAAAACAGCAAACAAATATGTAACAAGCTGCCGTAGCATCTATTGTATTTGAAAAACAGCGCAGCTGAAGGTTTCATTTTAAAGTGAAAGCTGCACATACCCAGGAATTATAGCAAGTCCAGTCTCTGGCAAGCCCATTACAGAATCTTCACCTAGCCAAACAAGTACAAACATCAATATGAAGGCTTTACAGCATCATAAGGGTTGATTCTTTTTAAACTTTTAATCACCAAAACTAGGAAGCTCACTTATTTACCACATATTCGAAGATCACACGACAAGGCCATTTCCAGTCCTCCTCCTAGAGCTGCTCCTTCCATGACAGCAATAGTGGGAATATTAAGTGCCTGAGAATGTTTAGCAATTGTCACTCCTGATTACATGATGGAATATTAATAACCAAAAGCACAGATTCTCCAAAGGATAGATTTTGATTAACACACAACTTTTAGTAAGAAGTACTGCCCAGTGCTGTTCTTGAAATGTCATATTGTCAAACAAAGAATTTGCCTTTTTCCCAGCACAAGAAGAGTCAAGTTAAAATGCAAGGAGAAATTGCAAATAGCTGCACAAATTCCTGATTAACACAATTCTCCTTGCACAAGTAATAGCACATGCCATATGCCAATAGTGAATATTGATAAAGTACAAACCTCCAACAGTGAAAATGTAGATCGAAGAGTATTTACAAAGGTTTGGACCTCAATTGGTGACATTGCTCTTCGTTCCTGCATACACATATAGAAGAACAAATCTAAGCTCAAGATAGCACCAAATGAATGTGGTGATAGAGAGGCACAGAGGCACTTAAGAAAAAAAGACCGTCATCTGGTTGTGGGATTGATGGAAGAGCATAACAACCAACATAATGTCAAGCATACCTTTAAATCAGCACCAGCACAAAAGACTTTTGGAACTGAACTGCAAATCATCATGACTTTGGAAGAGAAGTCTCTGTTTATAGTTTCGAGACTATGTTCTAAGCCAGTAAGCATATCCTTCCCAATGGCATTTTTTGATCCTGGTCTATCTAAGGTAAGCTCAACAATCCCTGAAAAACAAAGCAATCAAGCTATAATAAAAACAATAGAATTCACAAAATAATCTCCAGAGGTTTTGTTTTCCTGATAAAAAAGCAAACACAACTTTCTGTTATCATCATTGCTGTTGTTAGTCTTGTTACTACTATTATCGTCAAATAAAAATATTTGGAAATTAGCAAATTTCTACTTTCCCATATTTTTATCTCACTTGTTAAAAATAAATTATCTGAAAGTCCTTTGAAATAGTCTCTAACAGTGTTACATAATTTGCTAACTCCATGCAAATTGCGATAAGTGAAATGTGGTTAACTTTGGGCTATTTTTAACCCACTTTGGCGAATTATGAATTCAAATGGCAAATTAGATTGTGAATTAGGTAACACAGTTCTCTAAATATTCTTAGACTACATAAGAGGAATGATTTGGGACTTTGGGTACATTGTCTTAAACTTTGTGAAACCAACTAGGGGCAGAATATACTCTCAACGGGAAGATAGGAAAAGGGAAGTAGTAGAGGCAGCATCAAAAACATTCCACAGTGCATTCTCAACAACAAATTACGGCAACTACTATAAGTTCGGAATCAAATTGATCCGGTACACTTTTTTGTTGCAAAAAGGCCTCTGAATCACGAAGGAGAGGACATGGTGAAAAAGGCTCAAGCCGCTCAACCCTCAAAGCGTTTAAGTCATTGCCTACACTACCCGTTTGATTAGATCCATTCATCAGCACTCACATTGATACTGACTCATATTCCAATGTGTCAGTAGTGCAATGGTGAAAAATGGAGACAATCACTTGCAGCTGCTAATGGTGCCTACATTTCTTTGTACTCGGACAATCTTGTTCACAATAAAGGAGCAGAAGGGTGACGAGCTAGATGCTAGAAAACCTGGTTCAACCATTTGGATGCATTACTTAATTTAGTTTCTCAGTACAAATTCAAATCTTATTTCTTGTTTTCAACTCATATTATAGTTGTAAGCTATTTCGACCTTAAAACTCGAAACAAGACGATAAAATCCATGGAAAACAGTTCTATCAATAACAACTCGAAATATCAAAAAATTTACAACTAATCCAGCAAACAGTTACCAATAACAGCTAATGCAGTATCTGAAGGCCTAAGAAAAACCCAGTTAACTCAGTCTGATAACTCCTCAGTAGCAGATAGTACAATATAAACCAGAACAAAACAGCACAAAATTATGAATTACAAAACTTGTTAATACACATGCAGTCAACAAAAAAACAAGAAATTTAATTTTCCTCTCAATCAATAAACATGGAAATTTATGTCGTTGTCACACAATTACTGGTAATTAGGGTTGCAATTAAAAAATTAAATTAGGGTTTCTTTCTGAAGTTAAGGATGATAAAATTACCGGAATCGGAATCGGAGAGTCGTCGGAGCTTGACAGAATCAGAGACGGAGTCAAGTAAGAGACAACGGAAGCTCAGAAACTGCCATTGACGACATAAAATTGAGGGTTTCGAAATTCGACGACATTGTTGATTAATTGATCTTGCGAATGTTGGAAGAGCAACCATTTTTGTTTTGATTGAAATTTGAGGGTAAAATGATATCTAGCAACGAATTCTACAAGTCAATGTAAAGGACGGAATGAGTAGTTCGGAAGATGTTCCTTGGAATAACAACTCAATTGCTAAACATCGCCCGCGAATCTCCACATAAAGCCCACAAAATTAGAGTGAATTGTCACTTTTGCCCTCAAAGTAAAAAACACAATTTCTTCTCTCAATTCTCTACTTCCACTTTCTCTCTCTAAAAAACTTTCCGAGCGATGTCGAGGCGGCCCGGCAAGGAAGTGGCGGCACAGGCGGCGGGTGGACAGCGGTTTTCCGGCGAGAAGGTATTTTTTATTAATTTTGTGTTTAAAAATTAAAAAAAAAAAGGTCGGAGGCGGTGGTGGCGCCTAGGCCAGACGCCACCACCACGGCGGCGGCGTCTAGCCCAGACGCCACTACCACGGCAGCGGCGCCTAGGCCAGACGCCGTGACGGTGGCGGTGGCGTCTGGCCCAGGCGCCAGAACCACGGCACCGGCGTCTGGCCTAGGCGCCGCCGCCGTGGTAGTGGCGTCTGGGCTAGACGCCGCCGCCACCGTCACGGCGTCTGGCCTAGGCGCCGCCGCCTTTTTATTTTTTTTTTTAATTTTTTTTTGGTTTTAAATTTGAAATTTAATTTTCGAAAATAATTATTTTTTTTTTGATTTTTTTTTAAATTTGTTTTTCTTTTTTTTAATTTTAAATTTTATGTTTCTGATTTTTTTTTTTATTTTGTTTTAAATTTTGTTGGTTTTTTTTAAAAAAAATTTATGTTCCTCTTTTTTTTTTTTTAATTTTTAATTTTATGTTCTTGTTTATTGTTCTTGTTTTTTTTTTTTTTGAATTAGTTTTTTTACTTAAAAAAAATTTTATGTTCCCTTTTTTTTGTTATAAATTTTTTTTAAAATTTTGATGTTCTTCTTTTTTTAAGTTTTTATAATTTTATATTTTTCACTTTGTTTTTTCCAATTTGTTTTTTTTGGGTAATTTTTTTTTTGCTTTGTTTTTTCCAATTTTTTATTTATTTATTTATTAGGTTATTAATTTTTTTATTTTTAGGTTGTTAATATTTTGTAATGTTTTTAATTTATTTTCCATCATATGTATATTGTTTTATTTATTTATTTTAATTACTTTTTTTATGTTTATATTACATGTTTATATTGCATATTACATGTTTTGTTATTTTGTGTTAGGCATCGTATTTTCGTTCTGGGGCTGGGAAGAGTATGGACATTATGAGAAGTACGATGAACTCAATGGAGAGCTCGGGGCCCAGACACGTTAGATCCCGTGGTATTTCGGCCTCGGCTCGTAGAGAACGGGTGCACTATTCTGAGGATGATGAAGATGATGATGGTGATGAGGAGGAGGAGGAGGAGGATGCAGATGAGGATGTGGACGATCAGAGTGGACCATATGATGATTACGGTCCATTCAGTCAGAGGCTTGATGATGTGTATGAGACGCGTAGGGTAGACGTGCGTAAGGGTAGAGATGGTAGATTTGTTAGTAGATCTGGCACATCATCTGCGTCACTGCCGTGGATGCGGTACGTCTCATAAAACATTTGTAGTTGTGTTTTTTTTCATATAATACGTCTCATAATACGTCGTTATTGAATTTTATGTGTTTTGTTATGTGTAGTGGATGGGAAAGATGACGCAGTTGGGACACAGACTTTTTGAGGAGAGGGACAACATGACGACTGCAACAGGCAGAGCTGTTATTGATGAACTGGAACGGGCCCTTGAGCAGTGGCAGTGGGCGTCACAGAGAGATTATTGATATGTCGGCAGTGCATTTATAAAACATTTTCCTAGTTGTTTGTAAAAGTTAACATTATCTGTTCTTATAATTATTATTTTAAGTTCTTAGAATTTGACATTATATTTTTAGTTTTTATAACTTTTATTTTAAGTTGTAATTAGTGGGCATACGAAAACTAAATACAGGTTCACATTTAAATGGGAAAACTAAATACGAAAATTAGAATCCGAAAATTAAATAAATGGGAAAAACATAGCAATAGCAATATTAGGTCACATAGAAAAGGCAACTAGATTGTTCCACTGCTGCACCCGGTCATGATATAACGCATCCCAGCCCTCTACGCTTGCTGTACGAATGGTGTACCACGTTGGTATAATCGGTGGGACCGGAAAATCGGGTGACAGGTCCAGTCGGATGAAATGTCTGTATGACGGCCCCAGAAATCCAATAGCAACCTCTCTTACCGGTCTGGTGACGGTCTCACGCGAACACCAAGGCAGAACCGTGGTACACGGATAGTAAGCTCGACCATGCAAACCAAGGCCGAAATGCATCACTGCACACTTGTAGATGTTTGCAACGGCGAAGAGATCAAGGGGCGCGTCGAACCAATGATTTTGACCGCAACGTCCTCCTCCCCACCGGATACGCTGCAGAGACCTATCCAAGTCCTGTCCGTACACGTGGCGATAAACAGCTCGGTTTGAGGCGATTTCACTGTACATCAACTGACGCACTAAACCGTAGTTGTCTTCACCCATCTGAAACACATCAGCCACAACCCGAAATCCACAGTTACCATCTGCAACCACATCATTCCACCCGTCCAGGAACGGCATCATGATGTTAGGGATCCTGTCTTTATATGGAAAATGTTCAATGTCCATTCTGCCTGTTGCACACATCAAAAAACACAATTAACAAGTTAGCAGAAAACTAAACAAACACTCTAAAAAGTAAATTAAACTAAAGTACCGTACCGGTGCCGGGCATATTCACCGACGAAGATGTTTGACTACCACTTGATGACGATGTACGACCACGGCCACGACCACGACCACGACCACGAATGTACTCAAACGCACTCCTTTCCCGCCGTGGTTGTCGGCCCCGTGGTCGCTCGACCCCCTCAGGTTCCTCATGATCCAAGCACGACGAGTTGAACATGTCATGAAGTACGTGGGTAGCACTACGAATGACTGAAGGGTGGCTGGAGGACACTTGGTCAAACATCGAACGAAACTGCTCCAACTCCTCCTGTTCACGGTTGACTGTCTGTGGAACAGCATGCTCTCCGATAACGAGCGTCCGCCAGAATGTATGAACCTGATCAACATGTAACGACGCCCTATCTTGCGTAATTACGCGGTGAATGGTGCATGCACAAGGTAGTCCATGAGTCACCGATATAGCACATCCGCACCGAATAGCCACTTCATCACCCAACTCCCTCATCCTGGTGTGCTCGCTCAGAATCAACCCCAAGCAGTAGTGTGACACACGACCATGGAGAATCTTAAATATGAAATGGCTATACATCGTGCCATGTCGCCGTCTGGAGTCCTCGAGAGAGTTCTTGATGCCGTTCCTCTGAGTATCAATAGCCTTGTTTATTCTCTCGAACAGTGTATCCAGAGCAGAGGTGGAAGAATCAATCCAGTCCTTCAGAGCTCTATGAGCGCTCTCAACTCTACATGTAGTAGTGTTTCCAAAATGAAGAACTTGGTTTGTCCAATATTTGACAAACTTTTCCCTCTGAGGCACCCACTGCTGCATCACATAGTCTACGATTGCCGGGCACCATTGGTATGCATCCTTGAAGTTATCCAAGGCTCGGTCGTACTCTGCCTCCGTGGTAGCTTGCAGGATCTTCCGCCACTTACCATTTACCAATCTCTCTGCTGAATCTAAGTTCTTGTTGAAAAGGTTGTAGGCTTTGACTTTCACGCATTTGTTGATGTGCCATGTGCACAGTAAATGGCTCGACTCCGGAAACAGCTCCGCTATAGGGGCAAAGAGACCTCCCTCACAATCGCTGACGATGGCCGATGGCTGAACACTTGGGCCGATGTAATTTCTCAACTTCTCCAACACCCAACGGTAACTCGCAACCGTCTCATCCTTCATAACTGCATAACCAATCAAAAAGTTCTGGTTCGTTGGAGTCATCCCAACCATCTCAACCAGTGGAAACTTATACTTGTTTGTCTTGTACGTTGAATCGATCAGAATCACAGATGGCCAAGACGAAATCATATCAGCACAATCAGGATGCACAAGGAACAAATGAGTCACCTCCGATGTGTCTTCATCAGATTCAAACCAGTACAGGTAACCACGTGCTTGTGCCTGGTGTAGAAGCTGCTGTATAGGGTTCCTTCCCTCTGACCGTTCAAACCTCAATTTATGTCTGACGTTGTAGATGTGTCTTCGGTTTGGCTGGTCTTCAGGAAATTTCTCCAACACAGATGCTAATATTTTAGCAGGCTTCACTTGAGCATCACTCATTTCTTTTACAATTAGTTTCGCAGCAGGACTTAGGCCACTTAACTGTCGATGACCCACTTCATATGCGATCATCTCATGGTTGTGATACCCCCATTTACCGTAACTCTTCACTTCCCAACCGTCACCCCTTTGCTGTTGTCGAACCTTTACTCTGAACTGACACCCACAACCTTTCCGCTTTGTATCAAACCGAATCGCTTGACTAAAATCTCGTTCCTCCCTTTTGCGATAACGGTCGCATCTCAAAATGCGATCCATTCTACCATCCCGTTGAGATTTATGAGTTGCTACTACTAAACAAAAACCTGATCTAATTGCAACCTGTTTCGCCCAATCAACCGCTTGTTGAGCATCTTCGAACAGACCATCGTGTACAAAAATCCCACTATAATCATTTCCGTCTCCACCATAATCCTGCAACAATAACATATAAATATAATCACATAAGAGTAGATTAAATTAATACATTTGACACAACATTAGCACAAAAGCAAAAACAATAATAAATTATAAACAACAAACAAAGAAATAAACAAAAAGTATTCAAAAAAAAAAAAAAAAACAAAACACAAAAATAAAAAACATAAACAAAACTTTAGATTAAATAAATAAAAATAAACCAAAAAAATAAAAACAAAAAAAAAACATAAAACGAAAAAAATTGTAAAAAAAAAAATAAAAAATAAATAAATTAAAAACAAAAACAAATTAAAACAATTAAAAACAAAACAAAAAAAAAACCAAAAAAAAAAGAAAAAAATTGTAACACAAAAAAAAAAAATAAACAAATTTTAAATTAAATTAAAAAAAAAAAAAAAAAAAAATAGTGGTGGCGCCTAGCCAGGACGCCGCCACCGTGGCGGTGGCGTCTAGCCAGGACGCCGCCACCGTGGCGGTGGCGCCTGGCCAGGACGCCGCCACCGTGGCGGCGGCGTCTTGGCCAGACGCCACGGCCACGGTGGCGGCGTCCTGGCCAGGCGCCAGAGCCACGGTGGCGGCGTCCTGGCTAGGCGCCACCACTACGGTCACGGCGTCCCGGCAGGACGCCAGCCGCCAATTCGTGGTTTTAGATGGCTTCGTACCTCCTTTTCCGGCGTCAACGGCGTCTCTCCGGTGCATCTACCCGACGTTGAGGGCTCTTCGGTTTCACTCGGCGATCCAGTCCTGCTCCACATTTTTTATGAGTGAAAAATTTTATTTTCGGTAAAAATTAAAACAAGGGCAATAATGTCAACATTTTTAAAAAATGTGGGCTTTATGTAGAAAAACGCGGGCGATGTTTAACAAATCCCAACAACAAAGCTTCATTGACTACAAGAAACCAAAGGGGATACGTAAAACTAGCTACGGAGTACTACCTTCATTTTTCAAGTTTTACCTGCGATTCAATTGTAAATGTAATTAATTAATTATACTACTCCGTGCTAAAAAGTATTTGGTCTAGTGATGAGAATTGGTACAATTTGTTAGTGATGATTCTCTTACCCTTCGCCTTAAACCGAAAGGCTATTGCTCAAAGACAAGATTGCATTTAAGTTGAGTAACAAGCCGAATAAAGCCTAAAACTTTTGGAGCAAGCTGCCAAGATATGATACATTAATACCTTAGGCTCAAGCTCAGCTCATTAACACACTTTAATTCTTATAGCTTCTGCATTAGATGTAATCGTAAGCTGGGTTAGACTATCGTTCGACTAGACAGGGCCAAACCGACTAATGACCAGTTTTGATACTCAACAAGTCTAATGCAAGATTTGCAACTATTGCCTTGCTGAAAACTCCCTTTGTGCCTATTGTCTGCAGTATTGCCTAGCCAGCCTGTGACAAGATTAGGTTGTCTATATAATGCCTCATTTAGGAGCTGTGTACTTGTAATAATGTACTTCCTCGTCATTGTTACATTACTAGTTCAAATTAGCACTATCAACATGACTATTAGTCAAGGCCGAGGAAGTACTGGCTGTGAAATTTGTTGTTATGCCAAGAATAAATTTCAACATTTTACTGAAGATTCTAAACTGAGGTCCTTCTAGGCACCAACTCAAGTGCTAAGATTAGGCATTAAAGCTCAGACCTTAGAACTGTTAGAAGACTATGAATCTTGTTGATGTATTTGAGAAGTTGAGCCATCTATTCTGATGTCCTGAAAATGCAGAAAATGAAATTACATAGGGATATATAATTGGGCATACTTGCAGCCTGTCAAATAATCAAGACAACCTCGTTTTGTAAGGTTCAGACTCCTTCATTAGAAAAACTATGCTGATATATCCACACTTCTTCTGGTATAGCGTTTAGGGAATGAACACGCTTGCACCTCAAACAAACTGAAGCATTGTCTCAATAACACAAGATCAACTAATTATATACTTTGTGTTAGTATAAGTTAATCAATCACATTTTGGTCCCAGGTCTGTAAGAAACAACCTCTCTACAGTCATAAAAATCATAATTCTGCATTCTCTGGGCTATATATCCTTACCCTGATCTAGACAAGGGCCAAAACTGTAGTTCTTAGAAAAATGTATAGCCACTTTCCCTGCTTTTTTTTTTTAATCTCAGAGCAAACATTTAACGGATCATCCACCTATATAAATTGCAATAAATCAAAGCATGATGAGGCCTAGAAATTGCTAGAATGGGTACCATCACAGGCTCCCTTAATCTGTTAACCACAGTAGCATAAAACACATTGAAAGGTTAGAAAATTTGTCTCCGATTGACGATATTGCGTTACAAATCGTATATCACAAGCAAATATAATCACACAAACATACAATCAAATCCTTGAAAACCTGCTAAACAACACAAATTTGTAGAAATTTTCCACAACCAGTAAGCATATGTCCATAGATGATACAAAACTAACCATATGTCCGTATATAATACTATTACATTAGCCTATAGCCCTATATAACTCTATACATATATAATCCTACTAATGTATCAAGATCCTACACTTAGCTTATACACACAATTAATTTGGGGTATGTAATACAAAGTTTAAAAGTATAAGTCGAATACTGTATACCAATCACCATATTTTCTGCCAGCATATATCAGTCTGAAACGTACATCCCATATCTTGCTGTAAATTTCAAGCAACTTTGAACTTATACCAAGGAACAGCAGGCTGCCCAGGACACCTCTTTAGCTTAAACTCGAAAATAAAATTCTTGTAAGGTCCTATCTTCTTTTCATAGCTCACAACCTTATACAATCCATCATAGATGTAAGCAATCGGATCGTATCTCCCATCCCTAAACTTAGCTCCAACCCTAAGCCCCCTCACGACACGAACATCGTTCTTGGCGATCATGCTATTCTTCATAGCAAGATTACCACTAACAAGCCTCTGATCCTTAGGACAAACTCCCTCCTTGTTCCTAGCAATGCCGCCTTCCCCAGTATAAGTGATCACCTGAGAATCATCCATTTTATCAAAATACCCTTCTTTAGCCACTACACAAGTAACAAGAGACTTCCCTTTATACTCCATGTAATCAATCCCATGTTGAATTCTGCCGTGTAGTCCTACAATAGTCAGTTCAACCCGGTACTCGAATCGATCCCCAACCTCAACACCTGGTACGGAACCTATGACTTTGCTTGAAGAAATTTGGATTTTCCCCTGTTTTAATAACTCTTCCTTAGCTTTGAAATCAATCCTCCTTATATCCTTTATGGAAACCGAAACTCGGGATCTTGAGATTTCCTTGCATTTCGCTCTGAACATTGAAAGAGTTCTCAAAATTCTCACCCTCTCTCCTCCATCTTCCTTCCTGTTTAACGGGGTTTTCTTCAAATCCTCATCAGAAAACAGAAATGCCTTGCGTTTAAAGCTACCAGCAGCTTTTTTATGAATAATATTATTATCATCTCTGTAATTCATTGTTGAAGATTGAATGGTTTTCTTAACACTTTCTGTAGAATGTGGTTTGGTTTTGATAGCAGAGACTTTGCGCCACCATTTATATGATTCAGGAATTTCAAACGATGGCAATTTGACGAAGGGTCGGCTCTTTGAGGAACCACAACTGAGGTCAAAGTCAGATTTCATGGCAGAAAATTTCAGAGAAAAACAGAGGAGAAGATCAATATTAATTTTAGGTGACTTACTGTGGGGTGGAGTGGGAGTGATAATGATTGAAAATTAAAGAGGGAAAAATGTACTGAGAATGTACTGAACTGATGAGTTTGCTACTGGTGTGAGGTTGAGAAATGGAGCCATGAAAAATAACTATGTAAATTTTAAGAAAGTAAATAAAAGAAAATAATTGTTCTACCATGTTCATGATACAACCGATTGTACCATGTACATTCGACACAAGGAAGGTGGTGTTATCACTATGGCTGTTACTCGTCCAAATGTACATTACAAATTTGGCTATGTTATCTCCACTACAGAATGCATATGTTTGAAGCTATGTACTCTCTCACCACCCAATTACCAATGCGTACAAACATGAAACATATTATGATTTAGTGGAATAGTGGTAAATTCTAGTATGCAGAATTCTATATAAAGGTATAATGCATGATAAGTGAAAAGTTTAGCATCATCTGTCTTAGTACAATAGTACTTGTTAAGAATCAGTAATATCTTTGTCAACGAATTTGTATGCATACAATAACAGACAGCTGAAAGTTCATATCAGTGCACCCAAAACATTTATCAGTCGATACGTCTGTGTAGGCAAGAATGTGTGGAAGTGATATAGGGGATATGTAGGAAAGAATTAAAATGCACATTAATGCACAGTCCATGACAGAGGAATGATCCAGCAAATAACAGTGCAAACTACTCACAGAACGATTAGCAATGAAAGTATGAAACTACTTGAACAAATGAATAAATATGCAGTGTGCATTTTAAGGATTATAGAGATACCATGAAGGTAAATTCAAACTTAATTCTGTGGAATAGAACAGATAAGGTAATTGGCTTATTGCTCACAAACAAGAGGATGGTGTACTGTAGGTTATTCGAAAATTACCAGATACTATAAACACTCACAGTTACTGCATCAACTTTTTACAGCACAACCACTTGGCTACTTTAGTTGATAGTGCCAATATTGGCTCTCTTTAGCACTGCAAATCATGGGCTCAATCTCAAGCCTTATTAATGCTTTCACGCGAGTCATGTGCTGAAGAATAAAGGGTTAGGCTATGTTTAGATCAATCGCCTTCAGAATTACAGGTCTTAAGTAAACAACCTCTCTACAAGCACAGCAAATAAAGCTGCATCCGCATACAGTATGTAGGTGGAGCACTGAAGCATCAAACTATCAATCACACTATTTTTCATGCTTTTTCAACAGAACATTCAATAGATCATCCATCCGAACAGAATAGCAAAGAGTACCATTACATGATTATAGGTTCACATCCTCAGCAATATTGTTAACCAGAGAAGCCGAACCCTAACCATAACCGTCTATGATACATAATAACAATACCAATTAAGCCACCCTCTGAATGGTTAGTAACTGCAGCCCCAATTAGTAATCAAGCTGCAAATCACAGAACCATTCATAATAGAATCAATGTAGAACATGCACAATGCATCAAACTCGTAGAAAAAACCACTCACAACTCATAAGAATGAAAATTGTGCAAGATAACATTCAAGAACAGGATTTATTACATTTAGCCTAAAACCTCATTACAATTCAAAGTACTGCTCAAATCCCCCTATAACATGTATTATCAGCAAAATGCCTACACATTTACACATTGCATATTTGTAACCATACTCATCAGTTCTATATAGCTACTCAACTAGGAGTTAGAAAATTATATACCAATCATACTTAGCTGGTTAAAATCATCTCAAACCTCCACAAATTTCAAGCATTCTTGAACTTAAACCAAGGAACAACAGCCTGTCCAGGGCACCTCTTCAGCTTGAACTCGAAAACCATATTCTTACTCGGTCCGACCTTCTTCTCATAGCTCACAACTCTATACAACCCATCATAGATATAAGTCACTGTTTCATTCCTCCAATTCCCAAACTTAGCTGCAATCTTAAGCCCCCTTATGACACGAACCTCGGTTTTCGCAATCATACTGTTCTTCAATGCAAGATTGCCCCTAGTAAGCTTCTGATCAGTAAAGAAAACACCCTCCTTATTCTTAACAATGCCACCTTCACCCATATAAGTAATCACTTCATAATCACTCATTTTATCTGCATACCCTTCTTTAGCCACTACACAAGTAGCAAGTCACCTATTCAAATACTTCATGTAATCAATTCCATGTTGAACTCTACCATGAAGTCCAATAATATTGAGTTCAACTCGATACTCGAATTGATCTCCTACCTTAACACCAGGTACAGAACCCAGAATTTTGCTAGAACAAATTCTCAGTTTCCCTTCTTTTCTTAACGCTTCTTTAGCCCTAAAATCAATCCTATTTATCTTCTTCGAAATTGCATCTTTTGATTGTGAAATTTCCTTGCATTTTTCTCTAAACATCTTAAGAGTTGCTAAAACCCTCATTCTCTCTCCTTCATCTTCCTTCCCTAACAATGGCGATTTCTTCGATTTGTCATCACGTTTGGATTGAACATCAGAATCATCAACATTTTCCTTCACCTTCGAATTCCCAGTTTTAGTTTCCATTTTTGGAAAGTGGGTGTTCTTCGATTTCTCATCAGAAAACAGATTACATCTGGGTTTCTTTCCATCATACACATTTCCTTCAATCTTCAAATCTTCACCACTAAATTCCCTTATTAAAAATAGGGTTTTCTTAACTTTTTCAGAGAAGTTTGGCTTGCTCTTAGTTGCGGAAGCTTTGCGCCACCATGGAGAAGGAAACGACGACGTTTCAAAAAAGGTTTTCTTCACTGAGGAGGTTGCAGAGTCACAACCATCTGGAAAAACTCCATCAAATTGCATTGTTAAAAGATAAAACAGAGAGATGAAAACAGAGGAGGGAGAAAACCCAGAATAAAATGGAAGAAATTGTGTTGCGTAAAGAAAAGAGAGAGTTAAAAATGGTCAAAAGATGAAGTTTGAAGACAGAGAAAGCTTGAAGAATCAAATGAGAAAATACTCAGCAATTGACTGTGTGAGGAAGATGAAGAGAGAAAGTGAAAATGGATGAAAGCAAAAAAATTGGCATTAGTAGAAGGCGGTTCTTTTATTTTTGCTTTGTTGCGTTTTCATTTGTTCTTAGAAAATCCTTTTTAAATTTTACTTTTTTTAAAAAAAAAAAAATAAAGAATTAAACATAATTGGTTCTTGTATTAACTTACTAAGCAAGGAATATTAAATTTGTTATGAAGGTTAAGTTGGCTTGTACTAAAAACAATACACTCCGTGTAACTAGGGATGGCGGGTCAAGTAGGAGACCCGCCTCATTCCCGTTCTAATGGAGCAGGGATAGGCTTCGGTTTGGTGAGTCGTGAGGCGGGAATGGGGATAAAAACCATACCCGTCATTGGTGATGGGGCGGGGGTGGATTTTAGGTTGTACCTACCCTATCTTCGTTCCGCCCCACCTGCCCCATACCCATCTATGTATTTAAAAAAGATTATATACTTTTACGCTATTTTATATAAAAAAATAATATAAATAAAGTAGTAAATATAATATATTGTAATATACTTATATTAAAAATAAAAAAAAAATTATAATTGTAATATAAACAATGATTTTTTTTTTTATTGTAATCTAAATTATGTAGTGTCGTTGTATTTGGATGAGGGATTGTGGGTCTTGTGTGGGGATTAGGTGGGGGTGGATATTCAAGTGGGGGTAGGGCGGGGATGGTTTTAGAATTGGACCCGGTGGAGCGGAGATGGGGATGAATTTTGGACTCATTGCGGGGATGGGGATGAATTTTAGACCCGTTGCAGGGATAAAGATGGAAAAGCCAAAATCCGCCCCTCCCCACCCCGTTGACATCCTTGCGTGTAACATCTAAATTTGGGGAAATTGTAAACCTATGACAATATATAAAATTATAAAGTATTCGTATGTTACTAGTTTTTTATTAGTGCAAAAATTTAAACAATTTCAACATAAGATTAAACAAGAAGAATGCTAGTACAGATTAGTCCTAGAGGTGGTAGGAATAAGCTCGTATAAATATACATATGATAGATATTACAGAAAGATAATATTTGTCATAGATTTAGATATATTTTATATACGTTTTATACTTGTGATTCTAGGTTCTTTAATATGATAAGGGAAAAGAATAATAAGACTTGTAGCACTATATATATATATATATATATATATATATATATATATATATATATATATATATGGATCAATATTGCACACTTTGATTTAAGGAGTTTTTCTTCACATTACATTAGAGGACGACAATCACTAAATTATTTACCATTGTTTCTAATAATTCTTTCCAAGCAAAAAATCAGTAAACCATGCAAAAACTCGCAATCCTTTGTTTTTTGTTAATTTTCTTGAATAATTTCATAGTACAAGCTCAATCCCAATTTCCATATTTTCGAAGAGGACATATACCTGGAACTCAAATACCTAGATTTGAACGTCATCCACAGGGAAGACAATATCATCGTCTTCAACTCGGACTTGGTGCTACTGGAGCCGAATCTATTGCATTTGATTGTGAAGGCGATGGTCCGTATGTTGGAGTTTCGGATGGTAGAATACTCAAGTGGCAAGGTCATTCCGTTGGATGGACTGTTTTTGCAATAACCAATCCTAAGAGGTATTCTTATTTTTCGATATCATAATTTATAACTAACCAATATATCAAGTTTTGACTTTTATAATTTCACATTATATCAACTTTTCTTTCTTTGTCCACGTAGTGTCAGTTTAGGCAAAAAAATATTTTATTGAATTCGGATGTTGCTTGATTCAAGATGTATACAGGAGTATATAGTATGCTAGTATGAATCTATAATTATATTAGCACCAAACCCATAAAGAGTACCTTAAATTTATATAACGATGCCTCTGTATAGTGTCAAATTTTTAAGGGGTTTTTTTTTTTTTACAGTTAAAAAAATGTCAAAAAAGGTTTAATTTTTTTATTTATAAATAAACCGGTAACTAATACTAGTAAATTGATTTTTATTGTAGTCAATTCATATCTTAAATTTTAAAATAATGAATTTTGTATCTTGTAGATCAAATACATGTAATGGATTAAACGACTCCCCTGCCGAACAAAATTGCGGTAGACCTTTGGGATTGAAGTTCAACACAGCTACATGTGAACTATACATAACTGATTCTAGTGTTGGATTAGTTAAGCTGGATCGAAAGGGTGGTGTTGCTACCCCTATTGCAACCAGTGCTGAAGGAGTTACATTTCGGTTTCTAAATACTTTGGATATCGACTCCGAGACCGGTCATGTGTATTTTACCGATTCAAGTTTTCGTTATCATCGATGGTATATAATTGATTCGACTTATTTCAATTCACGTATATTGGAGTAACATGTTCTAGTTATCTAAGGGCTAACTCTTTTCTTTTTAATATAGGGAATTTCGGTCGATTAATAGAAGTGATCGAAGTGGAAGATTGCTAAGATATGATCCCAAGACCAAACGCGTAACTGTTCTACTACGAGGTCTTTCTTTCGCAAATGGGGTTGCATTGAGCAAGAACAAAGACTTTATTCTTGTTACAGAAACAACAACATATCAAGTGCAAAAGTATTGGCTTACCGGTCTTAAAGCTGGAACCGCCGAGCTATTTATCCAGCTTTCAGGACGACCAGATAACATCAACAGGAACACAAATGGTGATTTTTGGATTTCTCAGAACCCAACTAAACCAATCAAAGTTAACGAGTCCGGAACGATCCTAGAAAGTTTAGATACAGACATCATAGTTGATGCTAGCGACGTAACTGAGTTTCACAACAACTTGTGGATAGGTTCAGTTATTCAGAATTACATTATATACACTAGCTAAATTTTAGTCATAATTTTTCTATAATGATTTTGATGAACGTCTATTTTTTAAGGATATGAACGTTTATTTATTTGTTTAGTTTATTAAAGATGTTTGCTCCAATCATTTTTTATCTTATAAAACAGCAAAATACAAAATCAAAGCATTACAGAAAGATATACTTGATATGATTCTCAAAAACATTCCCAGAAGACATAGTGCACAAATAATATGCAGGCATTGAAATTTTCATCGATTGTAATGGAGAATATAAGAATGTCTAAAAAGTATTCTACCTGCATTTATTGGATGATCAACCGAAACAACATTGATGGTTCAGGGCCTGTAAAAATCCACCAGCAGTATCTGCAATTATGTAGACTTCACATACACCCTCTTCAGACATTTGATTGCACAACCAGCAGCTCATACATTCGAATGATTTTCAATCCTACATTCGAATGATTTTCAATCCTATTTGTCGAACTACTCTCCCCATATCTGCAGTGATGCAGGGAGAAGTTCAACAGCCAATAGGCTAATTATTGATGTGTAACAGATCAAGAACAAATAAAGCATGCTATATAAAATTAAGTCTTAAAACATTCATAGGATAAACTTTAAATGACAATCTTCTACATAAAGCATCAAAAGATTGATCTAACTGTGAGAAAAAAACCAGAAACAAAGAGTTATCAAAGGATCTAAACAGGACTAGGGTTTAAGGTCTTTAGCCAATTCGCACGCCAAACAGCATAACTGGTTCATGCAACTTGGGGATACAAGCACATCCAGTTTATCAAATAACCAGAAACAAAGATTTATCAAAGGATCTAAACAGGACTAGGGTTTAAGGTCTTTAGCCAATTCGCACGCCAAACAGCTTAACTGGTTCATGCAACTTGGGGATACAAGCACTTCCAGTTTCCTCGCTCCCAACACCACCAAGATTTTGTCTTTTGGCCAAAAACTGAGCATAATTCTGAGGATAAGTTCCATCTTTTATCATGAATATTATGGTTTCGAAAGAGTAGTTGCTTTGAAACTCACACTCATTAGTATCAAATGAAAAATTGAGTAACTTACGTCTACAAAGCTTCAGACAGGCTCTGTCATACGCAACAGCTGCATCAATTTCTCTTTCATAAGTTCCGAGCCAAGATCTCTTCCTTTGCACGCTGGTTAGAGCACCCCATTTTCCGTTGTACATTGGAACAACTCCTCTCAATCTTTTCAATTCCCCTTCCATGACTGCTGCTGATGAAAATAAAACCAAATAATTCTCGCTGAGAAACTTAATGTGATTAAAGGAAATAGGCTCCCCACTATTAAGACAAAAGGCTAAAGTAAGTTTTGGGACTTTATAGCTTACAGCAAAATATTTGCTGTTTTCTTAGGTTACATACAAAGACCCGCTCTACACGTAGTCAAGTACCACACAATTAGAGATCTTTAATTAAGGAAACAAATTATAGTGATTATACGGTTCTATCCAAGATTTTTACATGATCAAAGGTGCGCTGAAGAGTTGATAACATTGCAAAGATAAACTACTGAAAAATGAAAAATGCATTATAGGCTGTAGAAGCAGAACATTGGATTTTTATAATTTATTCTTGTTACAAATGATCTAACAACTAATGCCTAATTTGTCAGGGAAACTAATGGATAGTCAAATTAAAATTGAAATGAAGAATATTAACTAAAAGAAGTAATAAATTCATATGGACAAGGTGCTCGATTTGGAAAGGTACGCGTATGGGCCTCGAGTCAGGCCTTCTATTTTAGGAGTGAGCCCCTATCATAGAAGCCTAGGCACCTTGAGGGTTGGGGGAAGGAAATCTCACCCCTAAAATGTCCCTATTGAAACTTGCCCTATTAGTTTTGACCAAATGACCACAAGATAATAAAGCTAAACAGTTACCAAGTAGAACTTGGTTAGAGTACAAGGTGTATCTTCTTATAGACATGCCTCAGGTAAGCAACACATGCATTAAGGGTAAATTAGAAAATTAATTAATACTAGTAATAATGCTTATAATACATAAAATCACCATTACTTTCAGGTTCAGTCTTAACTCATATACAAATCCTATTATATTCCTGCAATCCTACTTCAATTTGTCTGATCAGACAAAGAAAAACTAGCAAAAAGAGGTCATCAGTCAAGTAAATAAGCTGACTAACACTATGTTACCAAATCCAATATTGCCCAATCTGAAAGTAAAGAAACAATTACAACAAAGAAGATTATCAAACAGCAACAAACAAGAAGGTTTAGTTGATGCAGTAGCAGTTGAGAAATTGCAAAAGGGATATTCCATTTCATAATAGCTAAATTCTTACCGCACTTTTCTGATCACACATCTCTAATCTTTGAGGTTTTGAACCATCTTTTCAAACCAGCTTTGAGCTCTTTGAATGTGATAGCATTACAATTACCAGTATCTATTGACATATAAACATTTCTGTTAAGCCAGCAATGTCATCCACTGACAAGCTTCCTGCCAAGGAACAAAAAATCATTTCCCCATTCTGTCTAAAAACATTCATATTATGTGATTAATAGCAGAAGAACATGAGCATGAACACAAAGAAGAATAAGTACACAATCTATTAGGTCTCGAGAAGTCCAGCTGTATGCATCCTTAACAATTCTTAATCATTCAGCCAGTATTCAGAAATAGGCTCCAGAAATTATCTTTTACATACTCATGGCACATCACATTAATTCACAAGCTAAGTCAACTCAAGCCCTCAACTGGTTTCCATAATCCACATTGTTATGTTTCGATTCTACTACAGAAAACTGAATTTATTAAGCTGTTTTCAAGCATTTAATAAGCATTTTACATAACTATCCCACATCATTAAAACTCAGCTAAAGACAGGTCACAGGGGTAAAGATAGACTATGGTGTACCATGAAGCTCATGCATAGCATTTCACACAACTAGATATAAGCAATATATTTTTCTATTGTATAGAAAGCAAAAGAATAGACCCTTCACATAGTTAAAACAAGATATACCTCATAGGCTCATACACAACAGAGGATGTGATAGACATAAACATGGATAGTTGTCAACAGAACAATTGTTTTGCTTTATTTTGTTTGTTTCAATTTTATTTTATTTTTTTATTGCTTCTTCATCATTACAGTTTAATGCAACTACTCGAGTTAATGCAGGAAGAATTGTTCTCATCATGGCTTACTTGCATATGTGGCGTTTAATAAATAAGATATCTTATTATATTCTCGTCAAATCCAAGGACTAGCATCTGCAAAATCCTCAATTCATAAATAAACCTTGAGAACCTTCTTCATGAATAGAGA
This sequence comes from Chenopodium quinoa, assembly GCF_001683475.1. NCBI lineage: Eukaryota > Viridiplantae > Streptophyta > Magnoliopsida > Caryophyllales > Amaranthaceae > Chenopodium > Chenopodium quinoa. The sequence goes on from NW_018743175.1 coordinate 1,899,619, forward strand.
TCTGACCCACTGAAAACATGATCTACGCATCTTCATGATGATTTAACCATCTAGGTACATACTAGAAATAAGAGCATTCTAATACTGCATAGGATGTTTTTGCAAAGAAATTGTCCAAAAGGAAAGTATGCACGACAAACCAGTTAAGAGATAATCAAGCCTTCTATCATGTTTAAAAAGTAGAAACACTCATCCTCTTAAATAGAGTTTGTAAGTGCAGATGAGAAAAATTAGGCTAAGTTTCTGAGGACCAGCAAAAGTTTGTATGATTCTCTTATATAAGCTTTATTAGTTCCACGTGCCTATTCAAGTGCAGATGCAACCAAATGTCCACCAGTACTAAGTTTCAACATAAACATTGATGAGACATATTCGACGGAGTAAGACATTCGAAAGAGCCAAAGTAGATGTTTTACATCACCCTATTCGAAACCATCACTCATTATCTCTCATAAAAAAAACAAAAGTAATTTTACCTTCCGTCTAGATCAGCATAAAAGATCACAGCCAGCATAATTCCTGCTAATGCACAGCTCGCATTTGGCCCTATACTTCCCAGACCTTCATTACCTGTGAATTTATACAAGCAACAGCTATCTTGCAGAACCATTTCTGCCTCCCCTTCCTTTCCCTTACCCTCCAAGAAAGATATATATATAATCGAAAGAAATCCAATAAAATGAAGTACAGAAATGGATTCAAAGGTTTTGATCTTAAAAACAGAAGACATTGAAAATGAAGACTACAATAACAAAATGAAGGAGCACCGTGTTTTTTATCACTGGATAAACCATGAAGGGTCACATTTTCAGTATCTGCATAATCTAATAGCTTTAACACAGACCTGTATAGACTCCTACAAACTATATTAGCTTTAACAAGTGTGACAATATATCAAAATAATTACATGATTCTTAATAACAAACATTCTAGGCTAAAAATTAGAGTAACTAACACCTTTCAAGATGAAGCAATACTAGTCTGAATACACAAGCAGTGCACACCTTCCATTTGCACAGTTAGAAAGGCACAACCCAAAACCTCAAAACCAATACCTCCTACAATCTTGCCATGGAACTGCAGGCTGTCCATCACACCGTGCCAACTGAAACTCAAAGATCATATTCCCTTGTGGTCCTTTCTTTTTCTCCCATTTACCCACTTCATACAAACCATCATACACATACAACTTCTGACTATTACTCTTCTCAGATACAAGCCCTCTAATCACTCTAACAGGCCTTTTCTCCTTCCAGCTAGTCCACAAGGCGCGATTCCCACCCTTAAGCTCCTGATCGGGAGGAACCCCAACTTCATGGCGCTTAAGAACACCTCCTTCCCCAATATAAGTCAAGGCATTAGGATCATTCATCTTGTCTAAATGCCTCTCATTAGCAACAATACTCGTTGCTATTCGACCCCCATGCCACTCCATACTATCAATCTCTCCTTGAGTCTGTTTATGTAATCCAACAATCAACAACTCAATCCTATAATGAAACTTATCCCCAACGTCTACCCCGGGCACATTCCCAATCATCACAGCTGACCTATTCACAATCTTCCCTTCATTTTTCAACTCATTATATGCTGTTGTATCAACCCTCTTAATCCCCCTTCCACTCATTGAAATATCTTTACACCTCTTCCTAAACAAACTCAACATTTCAACCACTTTCTCCCTCTCACTCCCCCCAGAATTGTTCATAACTACCCCCTTCCCCTTAACCTTCTCAGCTTTCTTCAAGTCAACCCCTTTTTCTCTCTCCTTTGACCTCCCCTCACTAAAACTACTCAATACAGGTTTTTTCCCCTTTCCCATCAAATTCTGGACATTTCTAGAAACTTCTTTGTCACCCATTACTTGCTTACTTCTAACAGCACCAACAACACGCCTCCAATTACTCGAATCTCCACCAAATTGAGTGATTTTAGGAGCATTTGGACCACACCCAGGTGGGAAATCTCTTGTATAATGATGAACTGATTTCTTGTCAGATAAAATCATAAAGGGTAAATTTGCATTTCCACACCCACACCCAGGTGGGAAATTACGAGAAAATGTAACCCTAGAATTAAGATTATTACTATGTTTACTTCCATAATTCACAGTTTCCATGGTTAGGTTTTCACAAATCAAAAACAGGGGAAGTATGAAATTGCCTAAATGGGTATGATTCAAAGTAAAATGTAGGAAAAATACGACAAATTTAGAGTTAGTGGAGAGAGAAATTGGCTAAAATTGAAGAATTCCGGCAAAAAAAACGACGAATTATTTGAAAATTAAACTTACCAGTACAGTGGAAATGTGAGGGTGGCATTGAAAGAATAAATTCTGAAGATTTATGGGTTTTTGGGATTTCAAATTTTGTGGGGTTTAGAGTTTGTAATAAAAATTAAGGTTGTTGCAGAAGTATTTGATGGGGTGATGGAGAAAGAGACCTCCATTGACGAGAATTTTGAAAGCAAGAAGGCAAATATGGAGAAGAAGTACAGTAGACGCTGTGAATATTTCCAATTTTGTCTTTGTATAGTTGTACTAGACTTTTAAAAAAAAAAAAAAAAAAAACTCAAACTCTCAAGAAAATACAAATTTATTTTCGTGATAAACAAAAAAAATTGTTCATTTATTGGCATTTTTGTAAATAAGTAACAACATTTATTAAATTTGAATGTTTTGTTGATTTATTTACGAAAATGTTACTAGATAAACTATTTTTGTTTATCATGGAAATAAATTGGGCTCCCTGGAAGCTCTCCATAAAAAAAGTCAGAAGTTTTGGCTTATTTTATTTTTCAAATCCTTCCAAAAAAAAATCAAGTTTAAAGCACTCCATCAAAAAAAGTGGAATTTGTTATAATTTTTTTTGTTTGAATAATTTTACTTTTAACTGAAAAAATAGTTTTGCTAAAAAAAAATAAACTCTTCCGTCCTCCGGTCCTTTGTTGATTTTTCATTTTTCATTTTTAGTAAGGGAAAATAAAATATTACGGAGTATTTACAAGCTTAATTATGTTCATCTTATACGGAGTGTTTTTTTTTTTTTTGTATTACTAGGTAATCAACAATTATAAACAAGCTAAGTCCATGAAAAAAAAAAAGTTTAGATAAGTTCAACTTAAGTATGTGCTACTACTCACTCAATTATAAACTCATTAAGTTTTAAGAAGTTCACCTAAAATTGAATAAACACAAATGAGTGGAAATCGGATAATTAGTAATAGAATGGTCGCATATAAATTATTAGAATATGCAAATAGTTTTATGCATTGCAGGATTAAAAATAATATTCCCTCTATTTTTTTAAGTGTATCACTTTAACTTTTACATTATTCTTATACTAACCTTGACTAAGCATAACTAAGAGGTTACAATGATGAACAAATGGGATCACCAGGATTGCATGACTAGATGGATGAGAGTTACTCAAATGGAAAAAACGAGGCTACCCAACAAATAAAGCTATTCTTTTACTCCGTAAGAGTTAAAACAAAAAAAGAGATATAATTTGAATGAACAATAAACTTTAATTTATTTAATTGGGGTTATTTGTATAAGGAAAAATTCATGGCAATAATCCGACCTTTAGCCCATTTTTTTTTAATAATCCGACCTTTCGATTATTATTTAATAATCTGACCTTTGGGGGTCTTTAATTTTTATTGGTCCCTACCGGTTATGTAACCTGTTATAACAAGTTACATCACACGTGGCGTCCTGTGATTGGTCAAAAAAAAAAAAAAGAACAAAAACCCACTACCTAACCCACCAGCCCCCTCCCCTCCCCCAACGGCGCAGATTAACCCCCACCCCCGGCCACCCAGCCCTCTACCCAGCACTGGATCCGGCCACCCAACCCCCAACCATATCACCAGCACCAACATCGGTGCGTGACGATCTCCTCCCTAATCAGAGGAGATCGATTTCAACTAAGGTGGAGGTACGGGTGAAGGTGGCTGAGGGTCGCGGTTCAGGTAGGGTGATGGGGTGGTGGTTTCGGTTCAGGTATGGTGATAGGGTGGTGGTTTCGGTCAGGTGGTGGTTTCGGTCAGGTAGGGTGATGGGGTGGTTCCGGTCAGGTAGGGAGGGGTGGACTGGGTTTTCGGGGAAGGGTCTGGGGTGTTGGTCGGGGGTGGTCGGTATGGGTGAAGATGGCTGGAATCGTTGGTGGTCTGGGGTGTTGGTCAGGGGTGGTCGGAATTGGACGGGGGAAGGAGGGGAGGCTGGTGGGGTGGTTTTGGGGTTCGGGTCTGGTGGGGATGGTGGTTCTAGGGTTTGGGTTTGGGATGGTGGTGGGATGTGGCTGGGTTTGGTTTTTTTTTGCCAATTATGTAATGACACGTGTATTTTAAACCAAAAAAAAAATATTTACCTCTTCAACCGGTTTCTGGTCAAATGGGACCAATAAAAATTAAAGACCCCTAAAGGTCGAATTATTATGGGATTTGTTAAACATCGCCCACAAATTACTACATAAAGCCCACAAAATTCACTTGGTTTGACAAAATTGCCCTTGACCTAAAAAAAAACACTCACACTCTCATCATTCACACTCTCATTGCTCATCTTCTTTCAACCTCTCTTAAAAAAAAAATTTCAAACAACGGCAATGTCGAGGCGGCAAGGCAAGGAATTGGCGGCGGCGGCGGAGGGAAGGATGTCCCAAGGTGGCAAGGTACAATTTCCTAAAAAAAAAAGGGGAAAAACCGTCGTGACGGCGGTGGGGCGCCCTAGCTGGACGCCCAGCCAGCGGTGGTGTTTATTCAAGGCGCCGCAGCCGTGGCTGTGGCGTCCAGCCCAGGCGCCAGCCCACTGGTGGCGGCGTCTGCAGCTGGCGCCACCACCGCTGGCTGGGCGTCCAGCCAAGGCGCCCCCCCCCCCCTTTTTTTTTTATATTTGTTTTAAAATATTGTTTTTAATTTTTTCTTTTTTTGTGTAATATATTTTTGAATTGTTTTTATATTTTGTTGTTTATTTTTATAAATTTTTTCAATTTCGTTGTATTTTTTCTATATTTATATTTTGTTTACAATTATTTGTATGTTTTTAGTTTATTTGATTTGGGAGTGGTAGCTATTTTTCGTATAAATTTTTGTATGTTTATATATTTTAAAATTTTGTGTAGAATTCATTGGGTCGTCATGGTGCGGGGAAGAATATAGAGCTTCTTAGTAGAAGCTATTCAGTGGAGAGGTCGGGGCATAGACATGTCAGATCCCGTGGTATTTCGGCCTCAGCTCGTAGAGAACGGATCCACCGTCGGGATGAGGATGACGATGACGATGATGATGCTGAGGAGGGTGACCAGGAGGAGGAGCAGGAGGAGGGCGCAGATGAGGATGAGGATGTGGACGATGGCAGTGGACCGTATGATGATTACGGTCCATTCAGTCAGAGGGTTGATGACATGTACGAGACACATATGGTGGAGGTGCGTAAGGGTAGGGGTGGTAGGTTTGTTAGTAGATCTGGCACATCATCTGCGTCCACTGTATCTGGGGCAAGCAGGAAACGATCGAGGGCCGGTAATAATTCTTGGGTTGTTAGGAGTGAGGTGCCCGGTGGGCCTGTTGACGGGAGTGTGATTCCTAGCTTTCTAGGACACATAGCTGCCCGTATTTGGGAGGACCAGGAGAGGCCTTCAGTTACGGGGTTGTTGAAATGTCATACCCGGGAAAAGACTTGTAGCTTTTTGCGTACATGGGCTGAGGCCTGGCCGGCGGAGAGCGAGATGTTCGAGCGACTGGAGGGCACTGGGGTGAATCATGTTCCTGCCACCATGCACGATAAGATTGACAGTACGCTGATCACGGCTTTCATTGAGCGATGGCAGGCGGATACAAACTCTTTCCACCTTCCGTTCGGTGAGATGACGATCATGTTACATGACGTCGAGGCCATTCTGGGGATTCGTGTTGAGGGTAAACGACTTTGTGCTGTGGCTAATGCGGATCAGGCAGATTTGCTGGCGGAGTTGTTGGCGGTGGACAAGGTTGCACTGTACACCGAGGCGCTAGGTCTTTGGGAACACGGAGGTGTGAAGATCGCATCCGTGTTGCAGCGGTGTTTGTACCCCAGTGCACGTAGGACGCACGACGCACAACTGAGTGCTTATGTTTTTCTACTCCTCGGATGTACCTTGTTTCCGGATAAGAGCGGCGGAAACAAGCTCAGGCCACGCGACATAGTAGAGGCGTGTGACCCCGACAGTGTAGGCCAGTTTTCCTGGGGATCGGCTACGTTGGCGTATTTGTATCGCCAACTAGGATTTGCGAGTCGGGCTGACGCGGCAGGTATCACTGGGTGTCTGACTCTATTGCAGACCTGGATATACGAGTACTTTCCTGCATTGCGACCACATCGTTACCCAGTTCCTATAGATGAGGGGATGCCGCGTGCTTGTGCATGGAGTCCGCGCTCGGAGAAGAAGTCCGTTGACCGCCTCCGATCGATACGGTTATTGCTGGACAGGTTGTCCCCCTTAGAGGTAACGTTTATAAATTGTTTCTACATTTTATTATTTGCACATATTATATTCATGTTATTAAATTTTATATGTTGTTATTGTACAGGTGAACTGGATGCCTTTCGGCCCGAACCCTAGTGTTAGGGTACCCAGGATCCTGTACACGGGACTCATTCAGTATCGTGAGATCGTCGAGGCGTACATGCCCCAGCGTTGTCTTCGCCAGCTTGGATTTGTCCAAGTTGTCCCTCCTCCCCCGGCATACCCGATGAAGGCGGTCCGACCTGCATCGTCGAGGGACTACGTCGTGCAATGGCCGGATATCATGACCGGGACGTGGGACCAGTTTCCGATGGTGGCCCGCTTATGGACTGCGGAGTTGCAGCGGCCGCCCTCTGGGGTTACTCCCATGTGTGACCATTACTACATGGAATGGTTCCACCGGTATTCGCACCCGAGGTTGATCGCAGATCTCGACCACAGCGATGATGATTATGTGCCACCGCCTACTGCCACGGAAGCGGTATGTCTTTTATTATATTTATCGTTGTCTTTTAATTAAGTTTTATATGTTGTTATTGTATTTCATCTTCTGTTTTTTGTTGTATGCAGTGGATGGGAAAGATCATGCAGGACGTACAGAAACTCTCTCTTGAGAAGGACAACATGAGTGCAACAGGGAGAGCTGTTATTGATAGTCTGGAACAGACCCTTGCGCAGTGGGAGTTGTCGTCGAGGAGGGATTACTGATGGTTTTGTCATTTTATTTATAGAGCATTATGTTGGACATTATGTTGTAAGATTGTAACATTTTAGATTATTCTTTTAGCTTCCAACTTAAACATATTATCAGTGCTGTTTTTAAATTTTGATATAACCGTTCGTGGATCCGCGCAACTTACCCATGCAACATATAGAATGCAGTAAGCAATACAATATAAAATATTAATGTTCTCATTAAAAGAGCAACGTACAAATAAGATTACAAATAAAGAATGTAAACATGAAAAACTAAAATGCAGCTAGGGTGTTCCATTCGTGGATCCGGTCATGATATAGCGCATCCCAACCCTCTACGCTCGCTGTGCGAATGTTGTACCACCGAGGTATAATCGGTGGCACTGGAAAATCGGTTGACATGTCTAGTCGGATGAAATGTCTGTATGACGACCCAAGAAACGCAATAGCTAGATCTCTGACCGGTGTGGTGACAATCTCACGCGACCGCCAAGGGAGAACCGTGGTACAAGGATAATAAGCTTGACTATGCACTCCCAGGCCGAAATGCATGACTGCGCATTTGTAAATGTTTGCAACGACAAACAGATCTAGGGGCGCGTCAAAATAATGATTTTGGCCGCAAGGTCCACCTCCCCACCGGATACACCGCAGAGCGCCATCCAAGTCATCCTGGTACACATGACGATAAACATTTCGGTTAGAGGCAATTTCGTTGTACATCAACTGACGCACCAAACCGTAGTTGTCTTCGCCCATTTGAAAAACATCAGCCACGACCCGGAATCCGCAGTTACCATCTCCGATTACATCATTCCACCCTTCCAAGTACGACATGATGATCGCAGGTATCCTTTCCTTGTACGGAAACTGATCAACATCGTTTCTTCCTATTCACCATATAATTATAGACAGTTAAGAAGGCAGGAGTAACACTTTAAAACTATGTGCAATAAAAACAACCAAAACGTACCAGTTCTCAGGGGCATATTCACAGACGATGAAGATTGACTACGACTAGATGACGATGTCCGACCACGAGAACGACCACGACCAAGACCACGGATATACTCAAACGCACTCCTGTTCCGCCGTTGTCGACCTCGAGGACGGTCAACTCCTTCGGGTTCCTCATAATCTAAGGTAGACGGGTGGAACATGTCATGAAGTACATGAGTAGCGTCACGAATAATAGAAGGATGGCTGGAGGACACTCGGTCGTACATCGAACGAAACTGCTCCAACTCCTCCTGTTCACGGTCGGCCGTTTGAGTGTCTGCATGCTCACCAATAACAAGCGTCCTCCAGAATGAATGGACCTGATCAACATGTAACGACGCCCTTTCTTCTGTAATAACGCGGTGAATGGTGCATGCGCAAGGTAATCCATGAGTTACTGAAATAGTACACCCACACCGAGCATACACTTCGTCAGCCAAGTCCCTCACCCTGTTCAGCTCAGTGAGAATCAACCCCAAGCAGTAGTGCGACACACGACCATGGAGAATCTTAAATATAAAATGGCTATACATCGTACCATGTCGTCGTCTGGAGTCCTCTAGAGAGTTCCTGATGTCGTTCTTCTGAGTTTCAATTGACTTGTTCAGTCTAGCGAACAGTGTATCCAAAGCAGCGGTCGATGAATCAATCCAGTCCTTGGTAGCTCTATGAGCGCTCTCAACTCTACATGTTGTAGTGTTCCCAAAATGAAGTACCTGGTTTGTCCAATATTTGACAAACTTTTCCCTGTGAGGGACCCATTGATGCATCACATAGTCCACCAGTGCCGGACACCACTGGTACGAATCCCTGAAGTTAGCCAATGCTCGCTCATACGCTTCCTCTGTGGTAGCCTGTAGGATCTTCCGCCACTTACCATTCACCAATCTCTCTGCCATTTCCAAATTCTTCTTGAAAAGGTTGTAGGCTTTCACTTTCACGCAGTTGTTGATGTGCCATGTGCACAGTAAGTGGTTCGATTCGGGAAACAGCTCTGCTATGGGGGCAAAGAGACCTCCCTCACAGTCGCTGACGATGGCTGCTGGATGAACATTAGGCCCGATGTAGTTTCTCAGCTTCTCCAACACCCAATAATAACTTGGAGCCGTCTCATCCTTGATGATTGCATGACCAATCAGAAAGTTCTGGTTCGTTGGAGCCATCCCAACCATCTCAACCAGTGGGAACTTGTACTTGTTTGTCTTGTACGTTGAGTCGATCAAAATCACAAATGGCCAAGACTTGATCATATCAGCACAATCAGGATGCACAAGGAAAAGATGAGTCACCTCCGCTGTATCTTCATCAGAATCAAACCAGAACAGGTAACCACGTGATTGTGCCTGGTGTAGCAGCTGCTGTATAGGGTTCCTTCCCTCTGACCGTTCAAACCTGAGTTGCTGTCTGACGTTGTAGATGTGTCTTCGGTTTGGATGGTCTTCTGGAAATTTCTCTAACACAGATGCTAATATTTTAGCAGGCTTCACTTAAGCATCACTCATTTCTTTCACAACTAGTTTCGCAGCAGGACTTAAGCCGCTCAGTTGTCGATGACCCTCTTCATATACTATCATCTCATGGTTGTGATACCCCCATTTAGAGTAACCAATCACTTCCCAACCGTCACGACTCCGTAGTTGTCGAACCTTTACTCTGAACTCACACCCACAACCTTTCCGCTTTGTATCAAACCGAGTGGCTGTACGAAAATCTCTTTCTTCTCTTTTGCGATAACGGTCACATCTCAAAATGCGATCCATTCTACCATCCCGTTGAGATTTATGAGTTACTACTACCAAGCAAAATCCAGCTGCAATTGCAACCTGTTTTGCCCAATCAATCGCCTGTTGAGCTTCTTCGAATGGACCATCATGTACAAATATCCCACTGTAATCATTTCCGTCTCCACCATATTCCTGCATCAATTATATATTACAATAAATACATTTAACGGATAATACATTTAATTTCTATATTTACACAGAATTAACACAAAAAAAAAGCATAATTATATATAATCAAACTTAGTTTTTATAAAAACCCAATTCGAATTTTCAAACTAAATTTAAAAATATACCATTTCGAATTTTCAAATTTAATTTTAAAAAAACCTATTTCGAATTTTCAAATTTAATTTTAAAAAAACCCATTTTGAATTTTTTTAAAAAAACAACAAAATCAAAAAAGAAAAAAAAATTAATTTATAAGGGTGGCGTCTGCCAGGGCTGCCACAGCCACTGGACTGGCGCCTGGCAGGGCCGCCTCACCCAGTGGAGTGGCGCCTGGCCAGGACGCCAGTCTGGTGGTCTGGGCGTCTGGGCTGGACGCCACTCTGGTGGTTCTGGCGTCTGGCTTGGACGTCCAGGCTACGGTTTGGGCGTCCATCCTAGGCGCCGGAGCCACTCCGACGGTAAACCGTGAATTTTAACGGTGACTTACCTCGTTTTCCGTCGACGACGACGTACCTCCGGCGTCCCCCGCATCTCCGGCCTGCCCTCCGGTCTCCCCCGGCGAGCCAGTACGGCTCCACATTTTTTACACCGAGATTATTTCAATTTTAGAAAATGGGCATAATGGTCAAATCATATCATATTTGTGGGCTTTATATGGTAAATTGCGGGCGATGTTTAGCGTTTCACATTATTAAATAATAATCGAAAGGTCGGATTATTAAAAAAGAATGGACTAAAGGTCGGATTATTGCCATGAATTATTCCTTTGTATAATGAATTGGGGTTATTCATATAAACAAAATAAGATTTTCTTTACGAATAAACATAGTTACTCATATACATGAATAAATAAATATATTAAAAGTCCCTTTTCTTATTTATTAGGTATTCTTAAATATCACAAGATAATTATTTTTAAAATTAATTTTAAAGCTCATTCATTAGTGTTGTTTAGGTGACACTTGGATTTATTTAATTTTAAATTAAATAGTAATGCTCTTCTTTCATTGGCTTGAATGTATTAACATCCCATGTGACACTCTAAAATTTCTTGAAAATGATATATATATCCAAGTCAATGGAAAATGTAGAAAGTATCTTTAATTTTGGAAAGCAAATAAGAAATAATAGGTAATAATAATATGATATCAGCATATGATAGGTTAATCATAATCATAGGAAAGAGTAGGTAATAACTATGATATCTCTATCTTAGGAAGGGAAAAAACTTACGTGGACACATTAATATTATTGTGAACCTAAAGTTTATACGCACGCAACTTATGTAATTGAACATAGTGACCCTAATTTTAACGTAGTAATCTTTATTAAAACTTGTGTGACCTTTAATATTATTGTAAACCTGAAGTACGACGTTATATTGAACATAATGACCCTAGCTTTTTTAAATATAGTGACCTTTATTATTCATATTGACCAGTGTATAAAAATTTCATTTAAAAAAATTTAACCTTTTTATAGCTTTTATAATACCAAAATGACTTTTATTTCAACAATAACCTTTTATTTTAATATAGTGACTTTTTTTATTATTAATAAAATAATCATAATGCCTATAATGTTAGAGGTCCACGATAAATTAGTATATGAACCAGGTCTATTTAAGAGTTTGAATCTTAGGAAAGCAGAGCAGAAATAATAGGTAATAATAAATATGATATCTTATTATCAAAGGAAAGTAAATCAAAATTAAAACTTTCATATGTGGTGGCCACACCGTGAGGCCAACCACAATTTTTTTTTTTTTTTTTAACTCTCTCTCTCTTCTCTCCTCTAAGATCTCTCCTTTCATTTTCTCTTTCTAACTTTCTCTTTCTAATCGTCGCTGAAAAATTCTGCTCGTACTCCGTCGCCGGAAAATTGGTCGCGGTTTCTTATAAACAAGTTAGGCCCTGTTCTTTTGAGTTGTTCAGCTCTACTGAAACCTGCTATACTCTGCTTAAAAATAATAATAATAATAATTAATATTTAATAAAAAAATTATTATTATTATTATTAATATTTTATAATAATAATTAAATAATAATAATAATAATGATAATAATAATTAATACTCCCTGCGTTCCGGAAAGTTTGACTCACTTTGCAATTGCGCGGTCTCCAGTGAACATCTTTGACCATGAATAACTCTGGCTATGTATAAGTGAAAATTATAAAAAGTAGATATTTGGATTATTTATAATAAGGGGAACCTAATAAGATTTCACATACTAACTTATTTCTATTGTATAGCTCATTAAATGTGGTCAAAGTTATTTTATTTTGACCAAATGAATAGTAAGTGAGTTGAAATTTTAGAAATGGAGGTAGTATATAATATTAATTGATAATAACAACCAATATTTAATGATAATAATTAATATTTTATATTATTTAACACATTTTCTAATGTTATAAAAAGAGTAAAAAAATCTAAAAAATCAAATAATAATAACAACAACAACAACAATAATAATAATAGTAATAATAATAATATTAAAAACAATAATAACAGTAAATAGTAGTAATAATAGTATTAGTAGTAGTAGTAGTAGTAATAATATAATAATAATAATAATAATAATGCGATGATAATAATAATAATAATAAAATAATAATAATGTGATAATAATAATAAAATAATAATAATAATAATAATAATAATAATAATAATAATGCTGAAATCTGCTCTGCTCTACTCTACTATGCTCTGCCCATAAGCTCAAAATAATTGGGTCTTACAGGTTTTTAAGACCAAATTCAAACATGAAAACTCTAGATTTAGAGTTTTCATGGCCGAATTTAACTTTTTTAGCCATATTTGAAGTGAAATTCGAAGCCATTGCTGATTTTTAAGGTATTTGTTCGATTTAATTTTTTTTTTTTGAGGTTTTTATTTTTTTTCATTTGTTTTGTGTGTGTTTTTTGATTGTGCAGCCGTGGTGGGTCTTGTTGGGTGAGGTTTAGGTGTGGTTTGGGTGGGTGAGTCTTGTTGGGTGTGGTTTGGGTGGGTGGGTCTCGTTGGGTGGGGATCTGGTGGTGGGTAGGATTTGTTGTTGTGGTGGTGGGAAAAGGGTTGGGTGGGGATCTTGTTGCTATTAATGTTTCGGCTGGATCTAGATTTGGTTGTGGGTTCGGTGAATCGTGGTGGTGGCGTAGCGTATCGAGGCTGGGGCTGGTGGCGTGGGAGCAGTGGGTACGGGAGTGAATGTGCAATAGCAGGGGTCTAGGTTGTGTGATGAGTGAGGTGCAACAGTTGGTGGTGTGGTGGAGTTTACGGCTTTGAGGTGGTGTAGAATTAGAGGTTACTAGGTTGGTTAGGGGTTACTAGGTTGGACTAGGTTGGTCAGGGGTTACTAAGTTAGTCAGGGGTTAGTTGTGTGTTAGCTTGTCACACCGTGTGGCCAGCCACACACAAAACCTACTGTATTGCTGATAGGTAATACATATGATATCTCAATTTTAGGAAAGCAGAGCAAAAATTATAGGTAATAAATATGATCTCTTATGAGTAATATGACATCTCAATCTTAGGAAAGCAGAAAAGAAATAATAGATATTAATATATATGATATCTTGATCATAGCAGGAAAGAATAGAAGCAAATAGATACCAATAAATATGATATCTCAATCTTTGGAAATAATAATACTCCCTTTCTATCAAAATAAATCCCTTAATCTAACTAAGCATATATGCTAATGTAAAACTTTTTAAAAAAGTATTATTAATAATTATCAAGAAGTATAAAATATAAAAAGTTGATATTCATAAAATATAATTTTTTATTCTTATATTTATCTCTTTTTTTAGTTGACATATTACGCTTGCCTACCTACACAGTAATGATTTATTTTTATTTTTATTTTTTTAAGGTAAGGAGAAAGACCCTGGCCGTACCTCAACTCTTACGGTTTTTTCGTTCGGTATTTGCAGGTCAGACATTTTGAAAGTGAGGGGGAAGGGTAAGAGATCCCCACCCTCGAAGTGTCCCTATTAGGGATTGAACCCCCAACCTCAAGGTTGAAAGGTGTAATCCTTATCACTACACCAAGCTATGAACTCGGAAAAAATGTGGACACAGTAATAAAATTGGACGAATTTAATTGAATATCTACACTCCATAACATAACCATTCACATTGGTTCACGATTAAATTTGACTAGATATTTGGTCATTTGTCCGCTTGAACTTGGCAAATTTTGAACAACGAAGCAAACAAAATAGCATAGGTCAATATTGATTGCAACATGTAATGACCTTCGCTTAAAAAATATTCCTAAAAATAATCATTGGTCAATGCAAGTATTCCATGAATGGATGATAATGACAAATGATACTTTGTCCTGCGGTTTTGCCTCTAAAATATTATTCCAGCGATGATAGTGAAATACTGGGTAAGGTTCAGAGTTCAACGATGATAACAAGACATGGTAAAATTGAGGAATTCTTAGCCTCTAATAATTAGAGTTATAAATGACTCTATTAACACATGTTGGTATTTTATATAATACCAACATTAAAATATATCGATACCAACAAAATATTTTTGCATTCGTTGGTATCACCGAATAAGGTTGTTGTATCATGATAATACCATATAAAGTATAATGAAAAACCAACACGTATTATGACATTTTTTTTTCTAAATGCGGTAAAAGTGAATGAACAGATATGCCCTTATTAGATTCATTTCTAACTACTAAAGTCTTAGAATTCCTCACCCACTTTATTTGAACAAGACATGAAAATGACAAAATCCTACTCAATTGCATGAAAAGTTGTTCATGAGCTGAATATTTCTTTGTTGTTCACTTGTTCCCTATCTACTAATGTAATTTTTTTGATAAAAATTAACTTGTAAGTGAGAACGAAGGGTGAAAGAAAAGAATCCTTACAAAATGTTTCAAGGGTAAAAAGAATAGTGAAGTATTTCTTTGATTAAAACAAATAAAATAATCTCAAATTATTTTGTAATACTTACTTGACACTATAATATACTCCGTATACTTGTACTGTATATTACTCCGTAGTATAAAAATGTAGTCAAAATTCAATTAAATTTCACGGGAATTAAAAAGAGAAGAGGGGAAGTAATAGAAGTACATTAAAAAAATAGATTCACATGAGAAACACAAAAAAAAATAGAAAGAGAAAGTAGAAGTATATGGAAAAATTAAATTTACATGGAAAAATTAACTTATGCACAGCTATATTTGCATAACAAGGGTAATTTAAAAAGATCCCTTAATAAAGACAAGTAAAAATAAGGGTAAAAGGGTAAGTTTGTGACCTTGAAAAAAAAATGGATATATCATTTAAAACCACATAAACTAAAATAATTAAGGGTAGTTCATTTGAAGACGGACAATATATTTTTATTTCAAACAACCTTATCTTATTTTATGTACGTCGTATAAAGAACATGGCCTTAATTAGTACGGAGTTGTTCAAATTATCATTATGTTCATATATCTTCATTATTTGATGCGACTGTGATGCTACATTGCTAAGCCAATAATATTTCATAAGTTAGAGAGAACATAGTCTTCATTATGTCCATACTCCAATACTATGGAGTATTTTGTTATCCCGAGGCAAGGAAAATATAGCATTAGTAGTTAGTAATATTAAATTCTTCCTGGTTATAGGTATAATATATAGTCAAACCATAATTATGGTAGATATTTTATTTTTAAGTGGTAAGATAAAGAACTATTAGAAAGCCCTCTCCTCGAAGTAATTACGGTAGATAATTGGCTAAAGGTACAATAACGTACAATATACTCTGTATCATAGACAATATCGTCGTCGAAATTAAAGCTCAATTCTAATTGTGCATGTCAATCCATTTTTTATGATCAACCAAGGTCAAGATTTTTGTTGATTAGATTCGTTATCAAAATCTATTGAAACTAATCATCGTTTATCAACAATACAAATGTCACATTTAATTCCTATGTATGTTATGGGAATTGAAAAT
Organism: Chenopodium quinoa; assembly: GCF_001683475.1. Lineage (NCBI taxonomy): Eukaryota > Viridiplantae > Streptophyta > Magnoliopsida > Caryophyllales > Amaranthaceae > Chenopodium > Chenopodium quinoa. Next base: position 1,915,758 of record NW_018743175.1, read on the forward strand.
TTCCATGAATTTACACTTTCTAAATTTTTACTCCGTAATTTTTTATGATCAACCAAGATAAACATATTATTCCCAAATTTACATGATTTTTCATTTTCATATATATATCGATAGTGTAATACGGTTTCGACAAGGTTTCATACAATCATACTCTTACTACTAAACTAGTATGATCCTAAAGACCATTACACAACGTTCAATTACTATATATACAACATCATTAAACATAATCATCTAGCTTAATTAGGTTCAAACCTCATTTTCCTCTTGCAACTTCCATAAGAAACAGCAGGCTGCCCAGTACACCTTATCAGCTTAAACTCAAAGATACAATTCCTTTGTAACCCTTGCTTCTTCTCACAGCTTTGCACCTCATACAAACCATCATAGACATACTCGGTCCGTTGAACCACACGACCGCGACACATCCGGTTAACCTTAAACCCCTTCACCACCCGAACAGGATTATTAGTCTTCTTGCTCTCCCATAGAGCAAGATTACCACACTTCAACTCTTGATCACTAGGCCGTTTTTCGAGCTCTTTCGCCTTCGAATTCCCACCCTCTCCAATATATGTCAATACATTAGGATCATTCATATTGTCCAAAAGCCCTTCATTAGCAACAACACAAGTAGCAATTTTTGTACCACCCCAATCCATAGTATCAATCCCACGCTCAAAATGTCTATGCAACCCAACAAGCACTAATTCAACCCGATACTGAAACTTATCACCAACAACAACCCCAGGTACATGACCGATTCTAGAAGAACACACTTTAATTATTTTACCTTCATTAATTAATTCATTCATTGCCATTAAATCAATTCTCCCCTTTTTATCACCCACATTATTTCTATTTTCGGAAATTTCCTCAAATTTTTTCCTAAACAATTTCAACATATCCTCAACCTCAACCCTGGCTCTCTCTTCATTACTATCATCCACATTGATTGATGATTTCTTCACTTTTATTCTATCACATTCACCTCTTTTTCCCGGTTTACTCTTCACGGCTCCAACCTTTCGCCACCAGTGATAACGACACCTCTCATCCAACCATTTGGTACGCGGTTGCTCACCTTGGTTGGAACCTACTAGATTTGAGTCAAATCCAGGAGGAAAACCCGTAACATACTGAATAAATTTGGTGTTATGGGTTGATGTTCCTGACCCTGATGCAACATTGTTGTTAAATTTCGACTCACTGCTCTCCATGGCTAAGAATTTTGTTGTCGGGTTTGTTTGTATGTGATCAGACTCTCCTTCGATGATACAATACAACGCGTATTGTATCACAAAAACACTAGAGTAGTAGAGAATGATGAAGTTGTGATTTTGAGTGAGTGGATTATTGGAGTAGTTGAGATTAAAGAGGTATAAATAATAATTAAGGTGAAATTAACGTGAACAATGCAAAGGAAATGATGATGTGTAGTTTAGTTGTTTAAGGGTTAAGGGTTTCTAATTAAGTTGTAAAGGAAATGGGGTTTGTATTTAAAGGAGAATTGAAGTAATTTCGCAGAAATTTCATCTAAGGTAGCTTTAATGGTGGATGAGAGAATATGAGAGGCTTTTTTTTTTTTTTTTTTTAATTTCTGTTTTCAGGTGTTGCCGTGATAAATATGTACTGCCAAACATAGAAATTTTTTGAATTTTGAACTATGGTATAAATTCCACTTCTATTTCTTCTTCTTTGACTGACTTTGACTAACCAATAATAAAAAAATCTTTTGTTTGGACCTCTGTCCAAAATAAAAATATCTCAACCGTTTTCTTTTGATTGCAAGTTTGCAACATATTTTCCAGGCACGTTATTTAAGGATTCGATTAGAGTTGGTAAATGCGTTACTTTATCAAAACAATTTCAATAATGGTAAACTAACAATAATGGCAGTTGTGCAAATTTCATTATATAAAATGTGATAATGTACCAAATTTTAAGGGTAATCACGAATTATTTATAATTAACATATAAAAACTCAAATCACAAGCGTTAAGTGCCATATTTCCTCTCCCTAAGTGTCCTTCCCTTTTTTAATTTTTTTTTAAGACTAGGGTGTCTAATACGCGCGATTTGTGCACATAGCTAGCCATGTCCTGGAAATTCTTTCAGTTTGGTTTTATGTCACAACAAATACTTGTAGTTGGTAACATTTTTGAGGGGAATATGTAAAAAAAAATTTAGGGGTAAAAATTTCCGCACACTATTCTTAAGAGTTCATTAAAAGAGTCAACTAACATTAGGTAGATAAGTACGTAGATAAACATTTTAAAGGGTATAATTGCCCAAACCACTATTTATAAGAGTTATTTCAAACTTTTTAAAAAGGTAAGAATATAATTGTATTTCTATATAGTAAATGATTTCTTTTACATTCTAATAATTTAATAATTTAATGAATATATCTCATTGCTATGATATTCAACTTTTGTCTTCCAAATTCTTCAATTTTTCAAACAAATAAGTTATACCGTTTAATTATTTAAAATACTACATTTCTACTCGTATTTTATGTCAAATTGTTGCAAATAATATGAAACAAATGTACGTAGTAAATAATTGTAACCCATTTTTACTTTATACAAGGTGTGCATTGCACAGGCCAAAGAACTAGTCAGAGATTAATATTTCCACATAATCTCTACTTCCAACTATCATACTTTATTTTTCCACCAACCCTATTTCGGGCATGAAGAACATTCCTTTATTGCAATTAATATTTAATGGAAAAAGTATTTTATTACTCCATCCTTTCTATAATTTCTCCTAAAACTTCTCACATGAATAAATGAAACAAGTACTCCTAAATAAAATAAGAAGGGCAAAAGTAAATGAGTCCCATATGTTTTTCACTTATTTTTTTTTTTTGTCAAAAATGAATTGCAGCTCGAAAAACACTTAGTAGTAAAATAAAACAAATTACCCTGACTCAATTGAAAAATCAAATTTCTCCTGTAAACAATTGAGAGATAGCTTTCTAGTAAAAGATTCAAGGAATGAAACAATTTCATTTGTATAAATTGACTGCGAATGTGTAAGCGAATGAGACCACGATCAAAGTGTATTTCTTGCATACATACCAATGTTATTTAATTAGGAGGGCATTATTGGACTACCATTCAAGTTTTGAATCTATTCACTTGGTATACCGTCTGAGTATATTTGGACATATTGCAACAAACACGGGGTTGACGAAGCTAAAACCATTAATGTCTGAAGCGCCTTTTACGATAATTATTTAATTAGGAGTACATGTCAAGTTATTTGAGGCAAAGAAATACCCACTGAAGAATGTGTGTTGATTACATATCACATGCAGAGTATATATGAGAGTAGGGATAGCTCATGTAGAGCTTTCCTCCCGATGTTATGAGATTCGGGATTGATTTTTATCACCCCGCCTTTGTAACTCTCTAAACAATATATATATATATATATATATATATATATATATATATATATATAGTCTTCTGGCCTGTGCAATGCATGAGTACAATATAAATTTTTATTTTATAATATGTTTTAATTGAAAAATAAATAGTTTATAAAGGAGAAGAAGGGGTGAAGATTGAATGTAATTGTAGAAGATATTAAGTTGGGAGAAAGTGAATCAAATAACATTCATACATGTATTGAAAAGGTGAGGTGACATATGATATTGGTGAAAAATAAAGTTTACATGTGGCATGATGGTTTGTGTTTTAACTACCAAGTATAGATATTGTAATAATCATTAATCCGTGTAACAATACTCGTATTTTTTAGTCTTTATTTTGTGTGGGGCCTGTGGGGTGTGCTTATCCATTAGCTCTCATAACTCATATTAAATATTAAGGAGTAGTAAAATGTTATGAAAGATTTTCAGAAAAGAAAATGGATTAAGTAATAAAATATGGCCGTAAAAGAGAAGTGAATCAAATAATAAAATACGAAGGGAGCATTAATTACTTATTCTATGCCTCAAATTGAGGCAGAGAATTCCTCTTTTTCAATAAACTATGTTTGACAATTTGAGGATGCATGATTTGAGATTCCTCAAAAATGTAAGTTTACGGTCTTCAATTTCCTTCTTACAAGCATAAGTCAATTTTCTTCTTCTGGGCACGAGTAATCGAGTATGAATTGATGGTGGAGGGTGCTAAAATTACATATCCTTACATTTGTGATATACTTCTTTTGTTTCTATTTAGTTGACACTTTCAATTTAGGCACACATATTAAGGAGAGGAGAGAGAATGATAAAGCAAGTGACGTACATTAGTAAATGCAAGGTAAAAAACGTACCCAAAAAAGAAACGTGTCAGCAATAAATAAACTTCTTAAAAAGAAATACGTGTCAACTAATAAAAAAACGGAGGTAAGTACTTCTTCCATTTTCCTTTAAACGTACATCTTTAACTTTTACACTATTCATATATTCCAATTTGACTAAATTTGTTAATTTATAGTTAAGGAAAAATTTAATCAAGCTGGACTTTGATAAATTCGTCTTGATCTATATATTTTTAAAAAGATATTAATGATTGAAATAACGAAATAACCAGCGTGTAATGAGAATTGTTGCTTTTATAATAAAACAAAGGAGGTATTTGTATAAATAATGTTGCTCTTTTGTAAATTATCACAACCAAATAACCTTTAATAATACATTAAGATTGAGTATAAAAGGTGATAAATGTATTCAACTTTATAAGACAAATGTAGTAATAAAAAAAATTATGTCTAGTCTACATAAATATGACAGTAATAATATACTACATCCGTTTCATATTATTTGCAACAATTTTTCATAAAGTGTGAGTAGAAAATATCTAATCATTGTAAATAATATGAAACGAAGGTATTTTTAATCTTTAGTACAACATAAATAATGAGTACTGGTATGTGTTAATTTTTTTGGATAATATGACACCTTTGCCTTTAGCCAAAAAGTAAAAAATGACCTGCCTATATAAACCTCAGACACTATTAACATTTTAGTGTCCTCTTAAACCTAATTTTTCAATCGCCGCTGTTCAATTGTCATTCTGTGAATCATCTCAAAATTCCCAAAATTTTACCAGTGAGTCATCGCCACTTGCCAAATTGCCTGTCTCTCTGTGAGCCTTCTCGGGATTCCCAACTGATTGCCACCGAAGTTTAAGGTAAAATTCGATCCGATCCCATTTTTTGCGCTTTAACTTGCTTATGAATCATAAATGAAGGTTATGGTTACCAATTCTATTAAAGATTTATGTGAGAAGCAATTTTTTTCAGTAATTATTTTTTCGTGATATATTATTCTGAAATAATTTTTCGCAGTTGAATTATATTTTTGATCTCAAAATTGATTCTCTACTTGACTAGATCTATACATTTGATGATAAAAAACTAATTTTTTTTGACTCGTTTGACCTTGTTTACAAATAGATGATCCAAATTTATGGTTTGTCACAAAGTAAGTTTCATGACAAATGTTATTTCTCATAGATTTTTGTATGCACATTTTTGTATACTCCAAATGAATTCATGTATAGAGTGTCCTATATATATTTTAATTTGGTTAATTAGATAGACATCACGTTTAGAACGAGTGGTAAATTATTGTGAATATAAAATAAAAAATCCCTTGTGTAAAAACTCGATCAAATGACACAATACTCATTCTTTTACTTTTATTTAAAATTTCAGAAATTTATATCTTAGTCACCAATATTCGATGTGAAAATTGTTTTTCACGCAAAAAGATATTTTGCATGCAAATTTTTACGTACGGTTTTAGGCGAAATAAAAATTGTTAAAAAAATCTTTTTAAATTATTCTTTGTATAATTTTTTTTTTATGAATAGCAGTCCTCTTATTAGTTATTGCGCTTTAATTGCAAAAAATTGATTTAAAATTGACCCAACATTATAATTTATATTACCAAATAGACATATAAAAAGTTTTTGAAAAAATGTTAATTTTTTTTAAAATCAGCGGAAATATAAAATTTAACTCATCTAATAAAAATATATTAGATACAAAGTATAAATTATTATTATTATTATTATTATTATTCATTTATTTCAGGCAAAATTGTCAAAAAATACTTTCTTTTTTATTTAAAATTTCTTTCTCTCTCTTTTTTTTATTTATTAAAACTTTTTGATAAACAAACATTTCATATGTATAAAACATAAAATATAATCTTCAATAAGTTTCTTAAATATATTATCAAGGCATCGTCTAGGTACAAAACTAGTCATTATATAAATTAATTTGTTAAAGTTTGGGACATTCTTTACATGACCTTAATATTTAAATTTATGAGATTAACCGTTAGGACATCAAATTTAGAAAAATAATCTTAAATTTAAAATAAAAAAATAAAAAAACGAAATATAAGTAATTTCAACTTGGTCAAGTTTACAATGACTTTGAGACTTAAAATGAGCATAATACCCTTCCTTACTACTTTAAAAAGATTTAAAAAAAAGTCTTAAACTCCCTTAAACACCAAACACCACAAGTTAAAAACTATTAACCTATTATAAATTGTAGTGTCTACTATTATAAGAGTATTACTATCTTGATAAATGCTTGAAAATTTGAAATATTTCGATTAGTGTACTATGGTTATTATATGATCTTAGGCTCCAAATCGGATGTTAGAAACAGTAGCTGGCCAATATTAACTACACATTAAAGAAATTATCAAAAATGTTAGGGGAAATAAATCAAAATAACTTAAATCCAAAATAACATGCTTGATTTCTGCTAATGATCAATATGAACACCTTTACATTATATAATTATTTTGTTCTAAACATAGAAAATTTGTGTAATTGTTTGATTTTTTTTGCGATGCAGCCTAGAAATATCGATCAATTATGGCACCACAAAGGAGATCAAAAAGAGTCCTGAAAAGGGACTATGAAAATATGAGTAATACTCCTAGTGTACCTACTAGGCAGACTTTGCCTAGGAAGTGTAAGATGGTTAAACCATTTTACGCGGTTGATATCTATGATGATGAAGAGGTTTATCAAATAGTTCCTCAAGCGAAGAAGAAGAGAGCAGGATTGGCATCTTCTATGAGCACCAAAGAACCGGCTAGTACAACAGTTGACAAACATACTATTATGGAACTGGCTAGCACAACAGTTGAAAAGCAAGAGAAACCGGCTAGTACAACAGTTGAAGAACAACCCCCTATTATAACAGAACAAGATTCTATTATAGAACCGGCTATTACAACAGTTGATAAGCATCCTATTATAACAGAACAAGATCCTATTATAGAGTCGGCTAGTGCAACAGTTAATGAAGAGCAAGAAAAGCCGATACCAGAGGAAATATTCATCATCTATACCATCCTAGCATGGATTATAGAAATGAAAGTGGTGAATGAGAATACAATGGTAAGATGTATCCATGGGACGAATAAGGAGGTCATTGGTATGGGGATGCTCACTAAAGAAGGGATTTTATGTTTGTGCTGTTGTAGCGTGTTTTCTGTCTCTCTATTCCCTAAACATAGCGGAGATAACTTGGGTACAAGACCTTATGAGAACATATTTATTGGAGAAACGAATGTTTCGTTGTTGACTTGCCAGCTTGAGGCATGGAACAGGCACTCAGTGCCTGCTCGAAGTGGCTATAATCATGTTGTGAGGCAGCCTAAGGTCCATGATAACTCTGATGATACTTGCGTGATTTGTGCTGATGGAGGTGTTCTTATATGCTGTGAGAATTTCCCTTCTACATACCATCCTGCATGTTTGGGCTTAAACGTAAGTACTTGGCTTGTCCATTCTCCTTTACTGATTTTTCGATTATAATTGATAGAACTTGACAAATGTTAATGAACTTGGTTAAATCTGCAAGCTAAGAATGAAAAATAGTTTATTTTGACATACCTTTTTAGCTAATCATCGGATTGATGCATATACTCATTTACTGTGTGATTTTCCACCTTCAACTGCAGGATGTTCCGCAAGAGGAGTGGCTATGTCCTTATTGTCATTGCAAATATTGTGATGAGAAAAACCCGAAAAATATTCTGTTAACCTGTCTTCAGTGCTTGAAAAAATGTATGTGAAGCTCTTCCCACTTTTGTTATGTTTCTAAAAATATATATATGTTCAAATACATTAGGCAGAACATCAGCTGATCTCATTGTTTTCTGTTGCTATAATGCTATATAGATCATTCGTCGTGCTCAGAATCTTTTGACAGCAAGCCCCCGAGGCCAGAGCCACATACCCTCCCCTTCTGTGGAATCACCTGCTGGAAGGTAGGTTTCTCTGATAACATAGCCTTTTGTGTTCATATCAATAAATGGTTGATAAAGTTGTTGCTTAAAATAAATGATTTTGTTCTGTTTTCTGCTTCTTTTACATTCTAGGTGTTCCATAAACTGGAGGGAATATTGGGAAGAAGCATGCCAACTGCAAAGACTGTTGACAAAAAAGAAATTACATGGAGATTAATCAGAAAGATGGATGTAGACTTGGCAGGACAAAATCATGAAGACCTGTATATGAAAGCCAACTGCAATTCAAAGCTTGTTTTAGCAAATAAGCTGATGGAAGACAGTTTCGACGGGCAAGCTCAGATGAACATGCTCCAAAATGCCCTTTATAGTTGCGGGTAAGTCCTCCTCCGTGTCTTATAAGCTTGTTCGAAGCTCAAAACCATCCAAACAAAAGGAACTAATAGGTGAAATTTTCTTGCCTATTTAGGTCCAACTATACAAGGACCAACTTCAGCAGATTTTACACTGCTATTTTGGAGTGTGAAGGGGAGGTTATTTCCGCGGCAACACTAAGGTATTAATCTCCTTTAAACAAAGTTTGTAGAATTACACTTCTGTTAAATATGATTGCTCATTTTGTTGTGTATGTGTTCATCAGATTGCCGTCGCCAGATCTAGCAGAAATACCCTTCATTGCTACTAGTGAGCAATGGATAGGAAAAGGGCTGTACAAGATCTTAATGGAAGTCATTGATGCAGTAAGTTTAAGTTGCAGCTCTTTTTATACGATTCAAAGTCTAATATTAATGTTGTTTAAGTGCATTAGACCAACTACAATTTTTACCTCTCAGGCCTTAGGCGAAATTGGGGTGGAACATATCATTATACCATCTTCAGCTGACATGGTGGAATATTGGCATTCTCTTGGGTTTGCGCCTCTGGAAGACGCGATAACAGAAAAATTAACAACCTTGAACACCCTGATGTTCCCTGCAACTGTAAGACTGAGGAAAGCTGTTAAGTTAGTAAAAAGGGCCATGATCAAACATGACCTGAACTTGGATCCAGCAGCAAATTAGTAACTGTCATCTTTTTTTAAGCTTGTTCAAAAACTTAAATGTCTGATGTAATTTTAATTTTGTGTTTGTTTCATTAATGTTGAAACTGGCTAGCACAGAGAGTTAGTGAAACTACAGGATAGAGGACAGTTTTTAGTTGATCAGTCATTCAGTCTAGTGTTATGGACAATAGAGCAATGTCTGTATACCTGTATTGGCCTCCGCGACTCTTCTTTAATCTTTCTTCAGTTTAGACTTGCAACAATGGTATTTATGTACTAAAGCTGTGTTATTGTTAAGTGCCCTTACTTGTGTTGGACTATTGAGTATTTGATACGAGTACTTGATTGAGGTGAAAGACAGATTCCTTGTTATATTGATTGACAAACATGTTGTGTAACAGAAAACAAAGTGATCATGGCATTTGTAATATCTAATATTTCCTGCAAAGATGGCAAAATTGGACAAATATATACTTCAAATGACATGGCTGCTTGACTATATTAACAGTCATGCAGCTTAAAACAATCAAAAGACTTCTTTTTGGGTGCAAACAATCAAATATGCTAACAACCTGGTGTGAAAATGGATTTCGTGAGTTGTTCCACATTGAAGAACTTGCTATACTATTATAACTTAAGGAGTTATCTTTCACATTATCAATTGATTTTAGAATGAAGTATGCTCTTAACATGACTAACATTGTCAATTGAGTTCATAATGGACCATGCTCTTAACATAAATAACACTAACGCCCAAGGAATGGGTTTGGGCAACACAAACAAGAACAACGAGAGTTTGGTCCACTTACAAGTCCAAAAGAGGTTCCATACTAAAATTAATTGGAGTTATTACGAGCAACTCTTCTACGGTATATTCTATAATGTATTTTCAATGTGAGACAAAGACAACTTACATACAAATGGACTATAATGGGGTAGTATCACATATAAATGTCCTACACATTTCTTCTTTTTTTCTTTTTTTAGGAAATGTCCTACACATTTCTATTAAAAATTAAAGAATTAAAATTAGATTAAATTTAAAAAGTCCACTATAAAAAAAAAAAAAAAAATTAAGAAGTCCATATATCAATTATTATTCCATTTTTATTTTGCAAAATTTTCAATTACATTATACAAGTATGATATACTAAAATGTTTGACTAGTCATCAACGTCATTACTCTATCCTCTTTGTCCTTGAACATTATCCACCTTGGTTCCATCCATCTCTCAAGTAAAATGAAGATATCTTAGAACATTATTGTTTTTTTTTTTTCAGGGAAGATATATTGAATATCAAATCATGATACATTTTCAATTCAGGAGATATATATTGGATATCAAATCATGATATAAAATTATGACTAATCTTTTTTTTTTTTTTTTAATAAGAAAAGATCATTATTTCCTTATAGTGTAAATTCTCAATATCATCCTCTGGTAAGCCCATTAACTTTCTAGTTAGCCCAATTCATCTCAAGCCTATCCACTCCAATAAATTAGTTACCTAGTAAAATTGTTGGTCATTTGGACTGGTTCAATCCAGCTTTTCCATTTCTTATAACTACTCTCTTTTATAATTTAAGAGTTGTTTTTTCAATATTCATCCACAACACTCCAAACCTCCAATTCCCAAAATCTAAAGGACTTTTTTTTTTTTTTTTTTTTTACATGTCTACATATAATCGTATGTATATCTCGTGCGTTAGCACAAATACACTCTAGTTTTGGATAATTACACAGATCACCAACTACCTACCCTTTCACTTGTTTAAGGGTAGGTTTAAGAGTATTTCAATATTATTGACTTACTATTTTTTATTTTTTTTTAGTTGCTCATTACCTTTTGTCTTATAACCTCAAAAGATCAAGGCTTAAGGTAGCGTTTTTCGTTAGGCCGGTATGCAAAAATTGGACTTTCGAGAATAGCGTGAGTAACTTACTAGGAATCCATTATATTGCTTTTAATACATACAAAGTAATTTTATATTCCGTCAAAGAAAAAAAAAAAAAAAAAAAAACCTTGTATTTTCCCTCACTTGATAGTATTCTTACCTTAGTTCTTGGAGATGTAAGGTTCAGATTATACTTGGTAATATTGGACCAAAAAAATCAAACTAAATCTAGCGTTAAAAAAAAGGGGTCCGGTCAACTAAATCTAAGAATGAAAATCAAACTTGTCGGTTGTGAATGTTCACATTTTGAGCAGTCAAAAGGTGATCGAATAAAATGAATGGCAAATTAAACTAAAGTGTGTTAGTGTGGCGAAGTTAAACACTACACATCAACACATGAGGAAACCATTCAAAAATTCAAATACATGATCCGAAACTCTGAATAGATATATTTTACGACAATAAAGGGGCAGTGGTACTCCAACATAAAAATTGGATGGAATTCTATTAGGAATATAGAAAAATATATCCAATATACTCGTATATACTATTATGAGTATGTTTTATACGAAGTAAGTTACAGATTAGGTTATTATGGACTTCACCGAAAATTACTACACTGGCGGATTTTATGTATCTGAATAATGAATATCCAACAATTGATACACTTTCATATATGCATGACAATTATTTTGAAATAGTGGGGAGACAGTACACTAATTATCTACAAGTTCATCATCCGACCATGAAATGTACACTGAGTTTAATATAGTTTGATTAATTTAATAAGAAGTCCATAATAATCAACTGTTTGAAGATTCGAATAAAAATCATTAGGAAAAAAAAAAGGAAATTACATGCTAGCTCGTAAATTACACGTACTACTAGTAGTAACTAGTAACTACGGAGTAGTTATTACCAATATTACGGAGTAACATTTATAATGATGTCACAAACTATTTGCATGCATGACGTAGCTTTACAAAAATATAAATTAATTGATGATAAAGTACAAAGGGTTAGTAGAAAAGTATTAATTATTTAAAATAAAATGTAATCCAAGGCATGCAGCAGCAACAGAGACTTTCATATATTTCCATCACCGTGTTGAAATTTCATTACGTTCCACGCATGTATTTTTAAGGACTTTAATATAATACAAAATTATTTAGGTCTTTCATCTTTTATTTTGTTTCTGTCTTATTAGGCGATCTAATTAAATTTACGAGTACATTAAGTCAATAAAAGCATTTGTGCACCAACAATCAATCTATTGTACTAACATAATTAAACATGCTCAATTAATAAATAAAACACCAAAACATGCATGTGTATCTAGGGGCAGGCCGGGGTATGCTAATTCAATAAATAAACTCTATTGTTTTAGAATAGTTCGAACACTTTATATCTTCATATGTTAAAATAGTCTTTGTTCTTTATTTCAATTCATTGTCCGTTTTACAATAATTTTTTCTTGATTGCTTTGTGATTGTAACTTTAATTTTGTAAGGCGTTGTCAATATGTGGTTTAATTTGTTCTTATATATACATAATTATTCGCTTCAATCATGCAAATTTTATACCCTTAAACTTTATTATTAGTTAGGAAGTGTATCAAGATTGGTATATTGTCATCCATATAGACTAATTCACACAACAAACAATGACCAACAACATCCTTCTCAATCACTGCACCCTAAATGGAGTTTCACCAACTATTCCAAAGGATGGCTAATAAAAGTCCTCATTTCATCCTTGTGTGAGTTGTAATGTGTCTTAAAATATTAGAGAAGAGTCATTTGAATTTAAAAAAACAGCATGACTTGCCTCATAGATATAAATTAAATTTGAGTAGAAAATGGTGCTAATAAACTATATCTTTAGCTTACTTTTTATGATGTCTATTAAATTATCTCAACTACTTCTTTAGACCATTTTTTCATAAAGTAGCTACCATATGGTACTATGGTAGTACATACACCAAAACATTGTTTTTTTAATTCCTTTTACGTGCATGCATGCATGCATGCATATTTCAATTCATTTTAAAACAAGTTATTGCCTAACTTCCTCCATAGCTTCGTCCCGATGTCCCATATTCACTATAATTCGTCTCAAAATAATTAGTTATTTTTTAAACTTAAATTAGTACGAAGCTAATATATCTAGTCATGTAAATCTAAAAATATGATAAACAACTGATATTTTGAAAATATATGTACAATAAGACAAATGATCTAATAATATCTTATTTACTTAATAATTAATTTATATATATGATACTCCGTAGTAGCTAGGAAAATATCATCAAAATAAAATATGTGTACAATGTGTAAACGACAAATCAACAATGGGAGTACATATTTATCAAGTTATTAACCGATCACCCATGTCTCATTTAGTCACAATATTGGGGTCAATCTCTTTTTTGGCGTGCATGAATTTGTAGATGACAATATAAGCAAGTCAATCTCTCCTTTTTTTTTTTTAAGTAGCACCAACTAATTAATGTTAAAGTTCCGATTTTCTCATAATCAAAATAGTAATTAGCTAGTTATTTTCTACTCAAGAACCAAGCTTGCAACTTCCAAAAGCGAGAAAAGCTCATTCGATTGAGTGACTAATGAAGATTGATCTGAACATAAATAAATAGTCATGACTCATGAGTTGTGACTTAGGATTTCAATAATTCTTTGAGCAGTAAAATAATATAAAGAAATTGAAAGGAATGGTGTCCTTCGAACAAATGTATTATTTTGATAGAGGGTTCGAAATTAATTAGAAAGCTAATTATTCAGTGAGGTCAAGTGATCGGAATGCCTAGCTGGAGGTCGCTTCCGATCAGTAATATTAATGAATAATTAATATTACAGCTTAATCTTGACTGAACCCTTTGGGTCACACCTAATCGTATAACTGAACCGAAACGACGAATTAATTCGAAGGATTAAATGAGTCAATAGAGTTTTACGAACAAAGACGTCGGATTACGAGCTTAGAGTGTCGAAACCGAGCGTCGAGTCGATTTAGGAATCGACAAAGACGAGAAAAATAAACAAATAATATATCCTGCTAAAATTGCGGCATGGTAGCAGGCCTAGCCAAGGGAAAAGCCGCCATTTGGGCGTGCCTCGGAGCCCAAGGGTTGAGGCCGATCTTCCTTGCGTTGGCCAAGTGTGTCATGCACATGGGGTTGGCGGGTTTATGCTTGCCCTTCAAGAATGCGTTTGTGGTCCTTACCTACTCCCTCTCTATGTAATGACACTTGTCATTTGATTATTATTTCATGACTTTTAATTTAATTTAGAATTAAATTAATTTATATTTTTCTCACTTTACCAACTATCCCACATTGAAAGATGATGAGAATTCTTGAGGAGATTTCTCTATAAATACCCATCATGGGGTATTTAGATTTTCACTTGAGTTGGTGAACTTTAAGGGATCTCCAAGAAGAGAAAACCTTTGTTCTAATAACTCAAAGTTATTTTTGGTCTAGCCCCGACTAAGCTTCGGGGCAGGGGCCGAGTCGATTTGGTAGCAAGGGTATTAGCCGTCTGAGGTTTGGGCATTTGCGGGACTCTACGCTTTCAAGTCTGAGTTCTAAGTAAGAGCGAAGCACGCTACAAGGGTACTGATTCTTTCTCTCTCTTCTTGTTAATCATGTGATTATGGTTTTAATACATGCTTAGTTACTTTAATTTGTGTGCGGATTTTGGGTGGGTTTCCTTCTGCGTGGTGTTGGACATCATGAAACCCAACAGCGGTATCGGAGTCGCGTGCATTTAATTATTGTAACTAATAATTAATTAAGGTGATTTAAATGGATTTAAATTTCTGGTTTTGCTTTCTAATTGGATTAGAAGCTCGTTGTTTTTTTTTAATTAGTTTAATCTCGTATTTATACTAATTTTGGCTAAAGAACCCAGATTTCAACCCAAAACTAGTGAATTTTGGGTGGAATCGATGTTCTAAATCGTTTTTAATATACTTTGTGGGTGCTCCATAAGCCAAAATCTACCTAAAAACATGTTTTTTGAGGGGTTTTTCGTTTTTGACGAAATTTTTTAAATCTTTAAACCTTGATTAATTATGGCATGTTAATGTTAGATTATGTGTATGGTTACACCATTAAACTACTGCAATTATAACCCTTATTAAGCATATTTATGAAGTCATATTTGGTGCTTAATTTGGTGAGCTCATTTTTCACCTTGCAATTTCACATTTTTGCAAATTAATTGCTTCAAGTGTGAATGTTTATGGTGAATTTGTATTTTTGAAGCCCCTAAAATGTTAAAGATTCAATCTTTAATTGTTTATTTGGTTGAAACTTAACTTTTTAAATTCCATGTTGAACTAATTTTTAATTTTAATCATTTTGAGTTGATTAAAGTCTTAAAAGTTCAAACTTGTGATTGAAATTTTATTACTCTTCATATTAGAAGGATGTAATTTTCAAGTATACAAAAGTTAGTGTTGGAAAAAATTTCATTGGATGATTGTGTTTATTTTTTCAACTCTTATTATTTTGTCAAATCTCATTATTAATTTATGTTTGGTTAAATTAATTATGAGAATAGCCCTCAATTTTTGTAGCATCAAGTTGAGCCAAAAATAATTTAAAGAATGATTCTTGAATTAATTTTGGTTTGTGCACTAAAAATTGAATTTATTTAAGCTGGACTTGTTTTATTTTCGTTTTTCCTTAATATTGATTCTAAAAATAATTTATAATTAATTTTATATCACACAAAAATTGGGATTTAATCTTGAGGCACAAGCACGCAAATCAAGGCACGAAGCTCAAAGCACATCTTTCGGCAAGCTGGGCTACTTGCGCAGCCCCCATGAGGCTGCCGAGGAGTGCGAGGATGGTGCATTGATGTGCGGGTGAGTGCGTGTGTGTGCGAGCATTGGTGCGCTTGCTGCGATGCGTGAGCTGCACTGTGCGGCTGCGGCCAGCACGAGCTCGCACAGCAACAAGCCTTTGAGGCCCTCACTTGCTGGCGTTGCAAGCATGCTAGTGCGGCCAGCATAACGAGTGGATGTGCGAGGGGCTGCAGCCATGAAAGGCAGCCATGGCTTGGTGCCTTGCAAACCAAGACTCGTTGCTTGGTGCTAGGCACTCAAGCATCATAGGGCTATGCAATTTTTGCCGTTTTTAATTATTTATTTAATTATTAAAACGAGGCTAGGCCTCAATTTTTCCCGGCACTTGCAAATAATTTTGGCAAAATTTGGCTAAACCGGCTTAATTAAATTAATTAGATTAATTTTAATTAAGTTAGATGCGGAATTTAGTAGGAGCTTCATTAATTATTTGAGATAATTTTATTGCTTTTAATCACATAATCGATTAACAATTTTGACTAGTTTTAATTAGGCGCGTTAATTGGATTAACCACCTAAGTTAGTTACTAGTTTGCGCGTGTTTTGCTTTATTGCTTGTTTTACTTTGTAAAATGCAAGGGCCATTCACATTAGTGAATGGATGAATGGAATAGATATTCTAATGTAGGTTTTACAAAATGGCAACTAGTGGGGCCCGACTAGGATAGTAAACACAGACTGCAATCCGTTTTGTATTTTTGTAAATCTAAAGACGGACTGCGTGTCGTTGCGTATTTTTGTACCTTAATATTTAGATTAGTCCTAGTATTATAAGTAGTTGCATAATTGGTGGTGATGTCTCGAAAACGGCGTTTCTAAGAAGACGAGCGAAGAGGATGCAATGAAAGCCCTTGAAGATTTGAAGACTCAAGTTCAAGGGGCATGCTAGTTGCCAAATGCATCTTTAATTATGCTTTATATATTTTGCTTATATAATTGCGATGTTAAATGCATGTTTAGGATTTTGAATGCTGTAATGATTAATTAAGTTCACTTAAATCAACCAACATAGAAACCCTATGTCCCAAAGAAAATTGAGTTAAATTTGCCATTCCAAAATGAGAATAGTAATGGGTTGTGCCAAGGTACATCATTACTACTTTCCTAGGGAAGTAAGGTATGTTGATGCGCTTTCCAAAGCAAGGCATCGCATACACGTTAGTTTTGGTTAGACTCAACGATATCAATAAAAAGTCCTTAGATGTCGTGGCAATGGAGATAAAACGTCAAGAAAGCATTAGATGCGACGTTTTTATCGAACCAAGAGTAGCTTAGAGCTATTAGCAATTGGATTGCTTACCTTAAAATATTAAGTGTTAAGACAAGCCAAATCATGCTTAATCACTTTTTGATTTTTGGGATCTTGAAATCGTTTTACTCTCGCCTAATTGGGACAAATTTTAAATGTGTGGATAAAACGCTTAATAAAATTGAAAATTTGCATGTATGCTTTAAATTTCAAACTTATTGGTTTTATGAATGGTTTTTCATTGCGAATTCTTTCAATTGTATAATCATGTCTGCAAATAATACCAACAACAACCAATTTTCACTCCGTTCTATTCTCGATAAAGTGAAGTTGAATGGGATAAAATTTCTTGACTGACAAAGAAACTTGCGTATAGTTCTCATGCAAGAGAAAAAGGAATATGTCCTTGATGAGAAAATGCCCGACGCTCCTGATGAGGAGGTCAGTCAGGCTGCCCTAAACCGATAGCACGCTGCCAATCGGGATGTCAAATGCATCATGTTGGCCAAATTGTCTCCGGATCTCCAAAAGACCTTCTTTGGAAAGGAAACGGATTTTGAGATTATTTCTAAACTTCAGAATATGTTCCAAGAGGAGGCCCGAACTAAGCAGTTTGAGACCCATAGGCAAATCCTTGAGAGCAAGCTCAAGAAAGGAGAGTTAGTCAGCCCATATGTACTTAAAATGATTGGATTATTTGAGAACATGGAAAGGCTCGATGCTGGGTACTCAACTGAGATGGCAATTGACATTATTATCCACTCGCTACACAAAGGCTATGATCAGTTCAAGATGAACTACAATATGCACAACATGGAAAAAACCCTCACCGAGCTTCATGGAATGTTGAAGCAAGCCGAGTAAACACTCAAGGATGAGGGGAAGCATGATATATTTATGGTCAAGAAGGGAAAGTTGTTCAAGCGCTCGGGCAAGAAGAAAGGCTTTAAGGGGAAGGGTAAGAAGACCTTTCCGCCTAAGTCAAGAGCTACCAAGGGTAACAAGGATAAGAAGGTAGCCTCTTCTCAATCCGATTTCGAATGTTTCTACTGCAAGAAGAAGGGACATTGGAAACGGGATTGCCTCAAATTCAAGGAAGATAAGAAGAACGGAAACGTTGCTTCTGAATCAGGTATATGTGTTATAGACCTTAACTTTACTAGCAAAGTTTCATGGGTATTAGATACCGGATGTGGCTCACACCTTTGTTCCAATGCTCGGGGACTAAGGAAAAGTAGAAGGCTAGTGAAGGGAGAAGTGGAACTCCGGGTCGGCAATGGAGCAAGGATTACGGTCGTATCCGTTGGGACACTTAGTTTGTCTTTTCCCTCTGGGCTTGTTTTAGAACTTGAACATTGTTATCTTATTCCAAACATTACCAAAAACATTATTTCAATTTCGGCGTTGGATGCCAAGGGATTTGAATTTCGGATAAAAGACAATAGTTGTTCATTTTATCTTGATAATGTTTTATATGGTACGGCAAGTTCAGAAAATGGTCTTTATGTGCTTTCTCTAGACATTAGGTTTATAATGTTAATGATACCACTAAAAGAGCTAAGACCATCGAGTCGAATCAAACCTACTTTTGCCATTGTCGTCTTGGCCACATTAACATCAAACACATCAAGAAACTTCTTCATGAAGGGATTCTTGATTCATTCGACTTAGAGTCATTTAAATATTGCGAAGGATGCGTACCAGGCAAGATGATAAAACAACCATTCTCCAAGTTGGGAGAAAGGGCTAGTGATTTATTGGGTCTTATACACACAAATGTATGTGGACCAATGAGTACAACCGCAAGAAATGGTTATCACTATTTTATCACTTTCACGGACGACTTTAGTAGATATGTCTATGTCTACCTTATGTCGCACAAATTTGAATCTTTTGAGAAATTCGAAGAATTTCAGAGTGAAGTGGAAAATCAGCTTGGCAAGAAAATCAAAGCACTTTGATTGAATCAAGGTGGCGAGTATTTGAGCTACGAATTCAACTATCATCCAAAAGAACATGGAATTTTCTCATAATTGACTCCTCCTAGAACTCCACAATGGAATGGAGTGTCTGAAAGGAGAAATCAAACTCTGTTATATATGGTTCGATCAATGATGGGTCTTAACAATCTTCCTATCTCCTTCTGGGGACACGCACTTCTAACTGCGGCACTCACACTGACCGAGCTCCGTCAAAAGCTGTCGAAAAGACTCCATATGAATTATGGACGAAGAAACCTCCACGGTTGTCTTTTCTTAAGATTTGGGGTAGTGAAGCATATGTCAAAGACTCATATCTGGCAAGTGTTTCTTTGTGGGCTAACCAAAAGAAACAAAGGGGGATTACTTCTACAACCAGTATGATAACAAAATATTTGTTGCTCGAGATGGTGTCTTTTTGGAAAAGGGGTATCTTTCCAAAATGACAAGTGGGAGAAAAATCGAACTTGATGAAGTTCGAGAGGATGAGCAGCAAAGTCAACCTGACAAAACTGACAATCAAAGTGCTTTAGAAGCAGTTGTTGACATTGGTCAAAGTCAAACCGACAATGTGCAAAGTCAAAATGACAAAGCAAATGCTCAACCTATTACCCTGCATAGGTCGCAAAGGCCAAGATCTCAACCAGACATATACTTCGGTGTTGTCTTAACTGAGGATCAAGACATCCTAGTTGTGGATGGAAATGAGCCATCGACATAAAAACAAGCAACGACAAGCCCCGACTCTGCAAAATGGCAAGAAGGCATGAAATCCGAGATGAACTCCATGTTTGAAAATCAAGTCTGGGACTTGGTTGATTTGCTCGAAGGTTACACACCTATCGGTTGCAAATGGATTTTCAAGTTGAAAACCGATAAAGATGGAAATGTATATGTATACAAAGCTAGATTAGTGGCAAAAGGTTACAGGCAAATCACGGCGTTGATTATGATGAAGCATTTTCGCCAGTCGCCATGCTTAAGTCTGTCTGGATTATCCTAGCAATTGCCACATATGATGATTATGAGATATGGCAAATGGATGTCAAAACCGCCTTTCTTAATGGGATTTTGGAAGAAACTGTGTACATGACACAGCCAGAAGGTTTTGTAGATCCAAATAATGCTGGGAAGGTATGCAAGCTTAAGAAATCAATTTATGGATTAAAGCAAGTAAGCAGAAGTTGAAATCTGCGATTCGATGAAACCATTAGTGAGTTTGGTTTTATCAAGAATCCAGATGAGTCTTGTGTTTACAAGAAGGTTAGTGGGAGTGACATCGCATTCCTCGTCTTATATGTCGATGACATATTGCTCATTGGAAACAGCATTTCAATGCTAGAGTCTGTAAAGGCTTGGCTTGGAAAGTGTTTTTCAATAAAGGACTTGGAGAGGCATAATATATATTGGGCATCAAGATCTATCGCGATAGATCTAAAAGGATGATTGGATTGAGCCAAAGTACTTATATCGATAAGGTACTGGCATGATTCAATATGGAGGAAGCCAAGAGAGGCCACCTACCCATGTCACATGGCATAACTCTCAGCAAGAAACAGTGTCCAAAGACACCTGATGAGCGAGAGAGGATGAATCAGATTCCATATGCTTCGCTAATTGGATCGATCATGTATGCCATGATATGTACTAGGTCGGATGTATCGTATGCCTTGAGAGCTACGAGCTGATACTAATCAGACCCAGGATAGGCGCATTGGACCGCGGCTAAGAATATCCTAATGTACCTGAAAAGGAACAAGGATAAATTCCTGGTCTATGGTGGGAGTAAGGATTTGGTTGTTGGAGGTTATACTGACGCAAGCTTCCAGAATGACAGATACGACTTCAAGTCACAATCAGGATACGTGTTTTGTCTTAACGGAGGAGCATTTAGTTAGAAGAGTGCCAAGCATAGCACGACTACAGACTCTACTACTGAAGCCGAATACTTGGCAACTTCGGAAACAGCTAAAGAGGCAATTTGGATTCGTAAGTTCGCTGGTGAAGTTGGTGTTTTCCCCTCGATAAAGGGATCAATAGACCTCTACTGTGATAATAGTGGGGCTATTGCTCAGGCCAGAGAGCCAAGGGAGCGTCAGAAAGTCAAACATGTCATGAGGCGATTTCACATGATAAGGGAATGGAACACTACAAGAAATAGGCTTATTTCCGACGGACTTCTTCCGATGGACAAGATAATCCGTCGGAAATTTCCGACAGATTTCCTCAACCGCAACAGCCACCGCCGCTCAACAACAATCGCAACAACAACAACCACCGCCGCTCAACATCACCTAGAAGGTCGGAAATATATGTAGATATAGGTTTATTTTTTAGAAATTTATGATTATAATGATTTTATGATGAAATTGTAATATAAGTTTTTAAATTTTGTAATTTAAGTTTGTAATTTTTCGAATTTTCGAACAATATAATATATAAATTGTTTATTTCGATTTTGTGGTTTTTGTTTCGATTTGGTGGTCTCGATTTTGTTTGATTGGTTTTTGTGGTTTCGATTATTTGGTTTTTTTCGGTTTTTTTTTTTAGTTTTTGGTTTCGATTTTGTGGTTTTTGTTGGTTGTGGGGGTGGAGATATGGTGGTTGTGGAGGTGGCTAGGTGGAGATAGGGTGGGTGTGGGTGGTGTAAGGTTCGTGGTGTGTGGGTGATTTGGTGGTTCTGGGTTGGGTTTGGTGGGTCAGGGTGGGTAGATCTGGGCAGGGTGGCGTGGGGTGGTCTGGGCAGGGTGGCGTGGGGTGTTCTAGGCAGGGTGGTCTGGGCAGGGTAGGGTGGCGTGGGGCGTTCTGGGCAGGGTAGGGTGGTTGGGGTGGTGGTGGGTTTTTTTTTATTGCTATTTCCGACGGAATTTCCGTCGGAAGTTTCCGGCGAATTTGTATTCCGTCGGAAATTTCCGACGAACTTTCCGGTGGCCGGAACTGTCCTTCCTACGAGAAAATTTTGTCGGAAAACACTGTTCCGACGGAAACATCCATTTTTCCGACAAAAGGTCTTCCGACAACACGTTCCGACGGAATTCACGGTGTTTCCGACGGAATTTTTCCGCTGGAAATGGCCTGTTTTCTAGTAGTGGATGTCCGAGGGTGAAATCAAAATTTGCAAGATTGGAACGGACGACAATGTAGCCGATCCACTCACTAAACCTTTGCCTCAAGTGAAACACAACAAGCACGTTGAGGCAATGGGAATCAAGCGCATTGGAGATTGATTTTGATTTCCCTGTTTATGTATTTTAATTAAGTTGTGGAGATCTTAATGTAAAACATCATGTTAAGCCACTCATTTATGGAGTAATTTAATATTTCTGTAAATTAATTATTCCATTTATATTTAATTATTGTGGTTTAGAATTAAATAATGAGTCCATTCGATTTGAACATTCAAAATAGGGTATCAAGACCATGTCTTGGATAAAGAAACACCTATTAAGTGAACGTTGAATATCATATCGAAATTATCCCTAATCGAGGTCATTTGAAAGTTGGACGATTAATGACTGCGTGAGATTAGTGTGTAGTATGATTTATAGCACTGTTTCTTGTGCTACAAGGACAAAATTTTCATAAATCATTTGCACAGGTATCAGTTTGGAACTATACCGGATCGACCTATGAAAATACTTTAAGAGATTTGACAATCGTCATAAGTGTATCGCTCATTATGGCTATCGGAACCTCTTTCCTCGACCATGAGTGTTGTTGGTTCTCTTGTTTGAGTACGAGTCCGCTTTGATGTTGTCAAACGTCTGTCGTAAAAGGGGATTATAAAGGCAACAGTTGGGCGGTTAGAGCCTCTTAGTAAGGGAAGCTAACAATGCAAGACTGGGAATGTCCCCCTATTAACAATAGGGAACATGTCTTTGTTGTTTACAAGGCCTCTCGAAGAGCGAAACTGTGAAAATGCATGGTCGTGCTCATATGGATTTTAGAAATCATCTGCTTATTGATAGTCGAACTCGGAAATCGAGAAACACTGGACGTAATAAGGATGACGAAGAATCTTACCTTATAGTTCATGAAGAGACATTAAGTGACATAGGAAATGGGCTATACACAATTAGCACACTTATCCGGAAGGACAGGTGGGAGATTGAAAGAAATGGTGTCCTTCGAACTAGTGTATTATTCCGATAGAGGGTTCGGAATTAATTAGAAAGCTAATTATTCAGTGAGGTTAAGTGAACCGAATGTCTAGCTGGAGGCTGCTTTTGATCAGTAATATAAATGAATAATTAATATTACAGCTTAATCTTGACTGAATCCTTCGGGTCACGCCCAATCGTGTAACTAAACCGAAACGACGAATTAATCTGAAGGATTAAATGAGTCAATAGAGTTTTACGAACAAAGACGTCGGATTATGAGCTTAGAGCGTCGAAACCGAGCGTCGAGCGTCGAGTCAATTTTAGGAATCGACGAAGACGAGAAAAACAATCAAATAATATATCGTGCTAAAATTGCGGCATGGTAACAGGCCAGCCAAGGAAAAGGCCGCCATTTGGGTGTGCCTTGGAGCCCAAGGGTTGAGGTCGGTCTTCCTTGCGTTTACCAAGTGTGCCATGCACATGGGGTTGGTGGGTTTATGTTTGCCCTCCAAGGATGGATTTGTGGTCCTTACCTACTCCCTCTTTATGTGATGACACTTGTCATTTGATTATTGTTTCATGACTTTTAATTTAATTGAGAATTAAATTAATTCATGTTTTTCTCACTTTACCAACTACCCCATGTTGAAAGATGATGAGAATTCTTGAGGAGATTTCTCTATAAATACCCATCATGGGGTATTGAGATTTTCACTTGAGTTGGTGAACTTTAAGGGATCTCCAAGAAGAGAAAACCTTTGTTCTAATAACTCTAAGTTATTTTTGGTCTACCTTCGACTAATCAGGCAAACGGCTATCCACAACATTAATTTTCTAATTATTTAAAAATCAAAATTTTAAAACTTCGACTAATTATATATTATTGACATACATTTTATTAAAGGTGATCAATATCGACTCGGCCCTCTAGCCCAACCCAATACGGCCCGAAAATAGGGCGGGTTTGGACAAGCCTAAAAAGACATTTTTAATTAAAAGCTTGAATTCGGCCCGAAAAAAACCCAAAAAGTCCGCTTGGCCTAAAAAGCCCGCTACTTTTTGCGGGTTCGGGCACAAGGTATCATGTTAAGGCCTGATCCGGCCCGATTTTTTGATCACCTCTACATTTTAAGAATTTATGTAGACATCATCTAACTCACCCTTTCCCTTAATTATACTTTTACAACCCTTAAAAATGGTTAAACACACTAATGTTAATTAACTGTTGAATATAAATAGTAGTTAGCTTAGGGAGGTTAGAATATCGAATCTCTTTGATGTAGCATATAAATCGTGATGAATAAATGTATTAATTTAATTCACTTAAATTTAGAGTAATTTATTTCAATGACTTCCTTGTTTATCTATCATTATGCATGATATTTTTTATTTGGACAATCAAAATGTTATAAAAATATAATTATAATTGAAAATTTTACCCATATACTTCGTATTAATTGGCTCCCTCAATCAGTATAAAGTGTAGTCAAATAAATTAAAATTCAAAAGAAAAAAAATGTTTTGATTATAACAAAACACATACTTTATTTATTGATATTATTTGTATTGTCCTTAATTATCAAAATAATTGTAAGAAAGGGAAGTTTGGGCATGTCAAGTAGATTATTTTTGTGAATTCAAAAAGGATAAAAAAGACAACTCATGTAAGTAGATACCAATTAAGTCCTTTTTCCATCCCTTTAATAATATAACTATAATAGAACTATAATGTAAAGTTTATATGCATGTTGCTAAAAAATTCCCAAAAAAAATTAAAGAAAATCAGCAAGCAATGCAAGAAAACAAAAATATGTGGTTCACTAACAAAGTAACAATGAGTTATCTATAAGCACAGATGCCCTATTATAGTTATTCGATTAGGGCTAACTATTTCAAGACATATTCTTACACATGAAATAATTATATCCTATACTTTGGTTAACTTTTACTTCCTCTATTTATATTATTTTAGTAGATTATATTAACATGTTGGATACTCCATAGTTTTATGACTATTTAGGAGTAGATATATGACTGTATGTTAATCACGTTGTTGAATTGCTGGCCAAGTAAACAATCTGGTAAGTACTCTTATATAGTCTTATGTAGTTATGGACGGAGACAGACTATAGTTGTTAAGGGTAAATTATAGTCAAGTAAAGAACAAATCGCTAATCATGCAAGCTAAAGCCACGACATTAATTAATCCAAATTACAAATTTAATTACACATTTTCACATTTTATGAATGCTTGTGGGTCATGCTTTATATTCTTTTTATTTTAATTCTTGTCTTTATGGAAGGCCCACGCAAATCTTTTACTTTTGGTTTTGTACTTTTGAAATATGGTTGACAATCTTTGAAGAGTAATTAAAAATAAGTACGGATTAATAATAGAGTATTTTTATATTTTTGAAGAAAGAGTAATAATAGAGTTTAGACAGGTGAATATGAGCTATTCATGAAGAAATTTTATTCTATTTTTTAAAAGAATACTCTAAAAAATAATTAAAAATACTTCGTAAAAAAAAAAAAAAAAAAAAAAAAAAAAAAAAAAAAAACCTTTTGTCAATTGTTTGTAATATTTTCAATCATTGGAACTCCAACCTATCAATATTTTTGTTAGATTGTAGATATAAGCTAAGAGGAATTAGATTTCCCCCTTTTTCTAATAGATAATCTGTAGTGGTTTCCGGTTAGTGCATTAGTGCATACCCTATAGCACATTAAATGAAAGAAATTAGTACTTTATTAAAAAAAAAAACATGTGCTAACTAATAATTAAGTGCGCCGTTGAGCCACAATTACTAGATCAATGTAATACAAAGTATAATTTTTTTACAATAATACGCCAAATGATTAATTAAGCATGTTCAATTTAAGTACATGATTAAACATTTGAAATTTGGCAGTTTAAATTATACTTCATATTTCTAAGCTTTGTCACTATACTTGTATAGTTTAGCAATTCCCAATCTAATTGATCGTTGACCTTTGATAATAAATTTTGTAATTTTCACGTTGTCAAAAACATTTTAAAAGTGAATTTGTACTTATTTAAAAATACAAAATAAATACGTTAATCAGCTACTCATTACGTGACCACTAAAAGTTACCTGTTTACCGTTAATTTTGTTAAATAGGGCCCAAATTATTCTAAGATCCTATTCTTATTAACCTTTTCCGCGTTATTTTGTCTCAAAACTATCAATCCCTATTAACTTGTAACTAACTAATACAACTGACTATAAATGATTAACGGTTAATAAATTAAGCAATAGACATAAACATTCACACGATAACAAGTCCAATCAACTGTATCGTTGTCCCCTCTTAGCCAAACAATATTGCTCATATTAGCATTATATAATTAAATGGAGTGCAATAGAAATATTTCACCCCAGAAAAAATATTCTTCTTTTTTTTGACAGGAAAAAAAATATTCTTCTTGACCATACTTCACATGTAGTGTTATTTTTTTTCCTTTTTCCGACCAATTATTTCGGCAAGATCGTCTACATTACCGTGTTTCAGTTCATATAGCCGTGTCTCACATGCTCAAACTTTATAAAATATTATTATAACTTTATCATTTTATCAAGCACTATATATCTTACTTCTCACATGTCACATCTTTCTTGATGATTCTTCAAATAAATAATGATAGTTCTCACACGCTATGGGTTGTATATAGTAATTAATTAATATTAACTTGTATGTAAATATATTATTTGACTAATTGCTTCATTCTCCTTGATAATAAAATAATGTTGATGTGAAGTCAACCATGTCCCACCATTCTTAATAATATTTCATGCACTACACATCGCAACACATGAAGATTCACTAATTTAGGAATCAAGGTTAGATTAAACATCTTTTTTCTTTGGAAAAATTGCAAAAAACCACCTTTTATGACAACTTTTTTGTAAAAAAACACCTTACAATTTTTTTTTTTTGTAAAAGCACACCTAAAACCGCTTTTTTTTTTGCGATGTCACACCTTACCCTGATTTTCGACCTTTGACTTGGTTTTCAGGTGTTGACCTACACGTGAGGAGCACGTGTTCCGGTCACTTTCCCCTTTTTATTACTTTTTCCCCCTTTTTTCCCTCCAATTTACCCCATTTCTCCGACTGTACTTTCTCTCTCCTCCCTTCTTCTCCATCAAATCCCCAATTACTCACCATTGACGAAGGAAACTCCATTTTTAAGCGTGAATTGCTCCAATTAAACTAATTTCGAGTAAGGTATGTTAGTTTAATTATTGAAATTTCGTGTTCATGATGTTTTATTTTCGAATTTCCCCAAATTAGGGATTAGGGTTTGAATTGGAATTTGGGGTTACTTTTATAGGACTAATGTAATTGGTCCCCCTTCCACGCGTTCTCTTCGCAGCAAGCTTGCCTTTTTTACCTTTACCCATGGCAGACACAGAGAAAAAAGTACGGAGCAAATTAGGGAATTACAAAAGTAGAAATTGACTAACAAGTAAGAGGAGAGAGAAAAATTACAACTTACTCTTTCACTTGGTCAGAATTAACCCACGAATTTGAGCATTCAATTTGCACCTGCCATGGCAAACCTACCTTGCAAAGTAGTAATGGTAATGTGAGGAAGACAAGAGTGAAGTAATGAGGGAAGAGAGGAGAGAAAGTTAAATTAGAGGGGGGTAAATAGGAGGGAAAAAGGGGAAAAAATAGTAAAAGGGGGAAGTGACCGAAACACGTGCAAGTCAATGCCTGAAAACCAAGTCAAAGGTCGGAAAGCAGGGTAAGGTGCATGTGCTATCGCACAAAAAAAAAAAAAAAAAAAAAAAAAAAAAAAAGCGGTTTTATAAGGTGTTTTTTTTACAAAAAAGTTATTATAAAAGGCGGTTTTTAAAAAAATTTCCTTTTTTTTAATTAATTGTAATTAGAGTTGGTCATAAGTCGAATTGACACTAAGGTCAGCTTAGGTCCGGCATGAAATTCATCTGATGACCTGACACAAGTCCATCCATTGTAAGTTTGACAGGGCACGAAAGACATGCAAGCAGGGGCTTGGGCCATGGGTCCTGCTTTCTAGCTCACTCACTATTATCAATATAATAAATAGAATAAAGAAATATTAATGGCCCTTGCACACATGAATCGACAAATTAATACATTTGATTTGGGTTGTGCATGAGCCATGTATATAAAGGACCGACATGAGCCTGACATGCATGATTTTTCCTTAGTTCATTTCAAGCACAACCCACCTCAAGGTCGTACATGAGCCTACAAGGCTCGCCCTAGGCCCAACTTTAATTTAGTTGTATAATGGAGTATTCTTGACCTTCTACGCTTTTATTTACACTATCCTTCAACCCCTTACTATTGCTCATCAATTTAAAAAATTTCATGCTAAGACATGTTGTACATAATATATATCGATCTCTATTTTCATAAGTTTAAAGTAATTAATTTGTAAAAAGTTGTTGAATAAAAAAAAATTGAAACAAATCCATTAATATAACACAATTATTTTTTTTATTTTTTTTTTTTTGTAAAAGTGTTGAATTAAAAAAAATATTAAAAGAAATCTAATAATACCTCACACAATTATTATATATATTTTTTTAAAAGTTGTTGGATAAAAAAAATGTTAAAACAAATCTAATAATATCTCAAACTATTATATTTATTATATATAATTTATAGATTAATGAGAAATGATTGTCAAAGTATTTTGAAGTTTGACATAAAAAATGAATAAAACAATCATTTAGAAGCAAATGAAGTATTTTAATGTAGTAAAAACTATAGTTAGGCAAGGAAGTGATGAGGAGAGACGTATATCTTTCTATTGCAAACTACATTTTCAACTAGATATAAAATCTGCGTGCTCAAGGTACAAGAAGTGTCTGGTAATTGGTTGGGTTAGTTTTTTTAATAAAGCTAAATAGATAGAGTGTAATAGGTCTTTTAATCTTTTATTACTTGACGAAAAATAAGTCAATTATGAACTACATAATTATTAAAACATTATTTCAATCGATCACTATAAAATTTTCATTTTTTGACATGTGTTTATACGTTTCACATCTTTTAGGCAGCCAACTATGATAAATAACAAATGGTATATATATATATGAAGATGACAAAAATTGAATCACCAAAAAAATTCCGAATATAATTACTATTTAATTTTTATGGAACACACTAATCCAACACAAATGCACAATCCATTATGGAGTATTCAATATGATTTAACTATTTTAGCCATAATTATAATTAAATATCGAAATTGACGTGCCATCTCCTTTCAAAATTGATGTCATAATCACTTTAGTATAATGGGCTCCCCTCTCCTTTATCTTCCTTTTTAATTGATCTGACTATTTGGCCGGTAGTAGCTTAGTTTCTCCTAGAGTGCTATCATTATATTTTGCTTGCTTTAAATTAAATGTATGTTCTTATATTAGTACTACCATATAATTGTAGTTTGTGTACTACTACCGTCCATATTATTTTTGATTATTCTCACAATTTCTCATTTCATCATTTGTATTGTTTCTCATAAATATACTGTATTATCAATGACTTTCCTTAGTTAAGTGCTGATTGAGAAAAGAATATACTCCACAAGATCGAATGGGACAAATTTTCTTAAAATTAATTATAGTACTCCGTATAATTTTATCAGTTTTCCCTCTACACTTGGGATTTGAGTTTTCTTTCAGCAGCTCTTCAGATCATTATTCATAATAATGGGACCATTTACCAACTATATGAAGAGAAGAGAAAAAAAATTGTCACATACTACTTTCATTTCTTTATAATCTTACAGACGAAAGTAATTTAAAGGTTCCAGCCATGCATTCACAACTCCAACTTTTTTTAAAAAAACGGAGGAGTATATTAAAGCCATTAAACCATTAAAGGTCCCAACCGTGGGATATAACTCTGATACTATATTAAGTTCGAGCATGGGTACGTAGCACTTATCATGAAAAGAGAGTCCACTTCATAAGTTCAAGGAGGTTCTCATGTTGCAATAGGAGGAGTCCCTTAGCTTATATAACTCTCTATTTGTGTATCAACGCAGGACACTTATTATATGTGTTATTTGAGATGGTTATACTTCAACAAAACCCTAATCAAACAAGGCTAAATATAATCTATTAGCTTAGCCAAATTACTGATTTAAATTTTAAAATTTTTGCCAACTGTATAGTTCGTTATTGAATTAATTTTTACCATCATTTCTATTATAGACAATAGATATGTAATGACCGGTCATAAATATGTATTTTAAATTGTTCCTCGATCTTGAATGTAAAAAATATACGAGGAATTCTGATGTATGCTAGAATTATGATTGACATATATGTGGAGCTTAAACATGCATGTTTTTTTATTTGTTTTGTTTTTTTTTGTTTTTTTTTTTGGTATCCCCAGCTATTCAACACATTTATTTATGTAGTATATTGCTGTATTTTGTTTAATTTTTATGTTTAATAAATTCCCTAACAATCATTTTTCTACCTTACCAGTAGACAAAACCTTTTATTTTATACTTGTACTATTTTTGTACACCTATATATCGGCTTATATGGATCATATAAAGTAATAATTTACGAAATCTATGCACTATATATTGTTCGTTGTGGATTTATCGGTTCGTTCATATAGCACTACTGTAACTACATTATTTTAGGATGATTAAGAGCTTAATAATGCTCGGGATTCGCGGTACATGTCTCTTAATTGACATTACAAAAGTAAACTATATTGATTAGTGCTCCCTAATTGGCTACTAGTGGAGACACACTTCTATCAATGTAAGTAACATTACTAACATATTTTTTAAAATTAAAATAGTATATAGTAGAATTAATCTTATATGACACGAAAAGTCATAAATAGAGGAAAATTTTATAATTGAAACATATTAGTACTTGTAATTATTAGTAGCAAAGACTGATTTTTTCTAAAAGATGCGGACTTGTAAAAAAGCAGCAAAAAACGTGTGCACATTTGCACATGTTACATGCCTAACTGCTTGTGTGTGGAAAACCAAAACAAATCAAAAAAAAAAACAAACATTAAAAAGCATTTAAATATAAAAAAAAAATGTGTAACTTAATTCAGCATGACTTTAATTTTGTGGTAGTTTTGTCCTTAGTGGTGCTAATTAGTTAATTAATTAGATTGATGATGTACGTACCTTTCAATAGTGTGTTACGTCCATACTTGTAGTATGTAGTTACTAGTTAGTACATGAGTAGGTGTCCTTTTTTTGATGCCTTGTTAGCATATGATTTTTACTTAAAGTATCATTATTCTGGCCGGTAGTCATAAGTAGAAGGAGACATGGAGAAAATGAAGTTGGAGAGAGTGGTATCAAAATTTTACACATCTACATGGCTATCGTGTTGGAGGAAGGTGCATCAGGGTGACGCGTTGTTTGGAGTGTTCAATTTATAATTGAATTTTAACTTGACTTGTGTGTGGTCAACTTTAGTTAAATCGATTAATATGACTTCTTGAATCAGACTTGAAAATATAATACTTCATAGTCTCTTTTTTTTATTATTTTTGTAAGTGAAAATTTGTTAGTGTTGACACAAAAATCTTGTCTCTAGTAATAATTAATGATTTGGCCTTGAGTTCTTCAAGGTCCTAAGCATAGATATATAGTAATTCCTCCTAATAGTAAATTAATTTAAATTCCAAGGAAGTAAATACGATAATAATTGTTTTCTAAAAAAAAAATACGATAATAATTTACGTTTTAATATGTAAGATGTAATTGATTGCATACATGGAAATGCTTGTTTTTTATCTTCACCTAAATTTTACTAAATTCATATTATTTTTAATGTTTTTTATTGACTATAACTAATTACTATTGATTTTTAAGGTATTACAATTATTGAAAAAAAATAATAATCTAATATATATAATATCTAATCTAATCTAATATATATATATATATAGTATGTATTTTTGGAGAACATTCGAAGCGTCATGTAAGAAATATGCTTATTTCGACCAATAAGAACAAAGATTTGTATTTTATTTTTGGACTAAAAAATTATGTCGCCACCTAGATAAAAGTAACGAATTAGATTAGATATATCTAAAATTTTAATGCCACGTAGATTATAATCCACGAATTAAATTATTTTAATGAAAAAAATAAAGTAAAAATATAGGAAAAGATAAATTTATTAATTCAATACTACGAGTATAAGAAATCCAAAAAAAATATACTAAGAACTATTTAAATGATAAACACTTATAATAAAGTTTGATACCTATCATTATAAGCTTTATGGCCCTGACACTCCTGGATCCCTTTCTTTGGGAAGATGGATTCAACACTATATCCTGCTCTTTAATAGCGAGGATGGTAAGCACAGTAAACGTTGCGCTCTGTTTATAGCAACATTATGGGAACTATGAAAAACTAGAAATGCAAGATGCTTTAAAGCAACCATGAGTTCAACAAATCAAGTGTTAGAGGCCATAAAGCTTGCAATGCAAGACCATGAGACCTTTCAATTTCAGGCAAGCCAAATAACTGAGGGGGAGACTACGAGCAACGAAAACCCAATTATTCCTCCTGGGTTTGACTATGTGCAGCTAGGTAAAGAAAAGTTGGGTTTTGATGAGTACATAGTAAAAGCTGATGGCTCGTGGGATAAGAAGACGAAGCGAGCAGGAATAGGTTGGGCAGGTAAGCAAAGTGTCCAAGGAGGAGCCGATGAGGAAGGAGAAAAACATGGAACGACTGGGTCAGCCATCCAATGTGAGGCTTGGGCTTGTCTTGAAGCTTTGAAATGGGCTAGAGATAAAGACAAAAATGGAATCCTCCTCTTCTCTGACTCCAGCTCCCTTCTTAATAACTTAAAGGAAATCCCGGGGAAGGAGACTTCGATAACCTGGTTGCTAAAGGAATTAAGGGAAGTTGGTGCATTATTTCAAAGATGCACGATTTTAAAGGTTCATAGAGATCAGGTTCAAAGGCCGAATGATATTGCTAGAAATTATCGGATCCAATTAACTAATTGGACGTAGTTTTCCTTTTCCTCATTGGCTATTGTCAAAAAAAAAAAAAAGATAAATTTTGATAGTATATACGATAAGAAATACAAATTGTTTATTCCAAATTTTAATTTCATTATAATTAAGGAATAAATTTTACTTTATTATCGTAAACACTATCAAATTATTACGTATAGAAAATAAAAGAAATAAAAAAAAATCTAGAAATACGTATTTTAATGGCCAATTTATAATTATTACTTTTGTAATGTAATAAGTTACATTGTATATTTAATTATTATTGAAAATATCATATTTAATTATTGATGACCAAAAATAAAAATAAAAAACCCATCAAGATTATCGAATTTAGATGAAAAAACCGTGCATGGCACGGGCTTCCATATATTGTATCAATAAATTTATTAATTCAATACTACGAGTATAAGAAAT
Source organism: Chenopodium quinoa (assembly GCF_001683475.1). Lineage (NCBI taxonomy): Eukaryota > Viridiplantae > Streptophyta > Magnoliopsida > Caryophyllales > Amaranthaceae > Chenopodium > Chenopodium quinoa. The sequence continues at coordinate 1,949,632 of NW_018743175.1, forward strand.
CCAAAAAAAATATACTAAAAAATATTTAAATGATAAACACTTATAATAAAGTTTGATACCTATCATTATAGATAAATTTTGATAGTATTTATGATAAGAAATACAAATTGTTCGTTAATTATAATTAAATTAAAATTTGTGATACCTACCATTATAAATTGACACATCATACGACACAAACAAAATTTCGAATCAATAAAAAACCCCCATCAAGCGAATTTTGTGTTAGTAGTTTTGTGTTAATATTTGGTCATCAATGGCCGGGTAATTTTTAGCTTAATTTTTAAAATCCTATGTTTAAATTAGTATTTCTAATTATTACTTACATTATATTAATTTGGGATACTCAAAGATTATATGTTTATGTTTTTTTTTTTTACATGCAGATCTAACACATTATACGACACAAATAAAATTTCGTATCAATACAAAACCCCATCAAGCGAATTTTGTATTAGTAATTTTGTGTTAGTTTTAGGTCATCAATGTCCGGGTAATATAATTTTTAAAATCTTATGTTTAAATTTATATTTGTAATTATTAGTTACATTGTATTTATTTAGGATACTTAACGATTATTTGTTTATGTAATGACATACGATTAGATGTGGTATACTTAATATATGGATGTCTTTGGTTATTTTTGGAGATGATGAAAAAATTCCAATGCATAGATTTGATTTTATATCGCAAAAATTTTTCATTTATTGGTAAATATATTGATTTAATTTATATAAATGTAAAGATTTAATTTATATTAATTTCAGTTTGGCTAACATAATTTATCCATTTATGTAGTAGGTTGGTTGTGGACGAGGTTGATGATTCTATCGAAATAAAAGATATGGTAAAATAATGAATAATGATTTAGGATTTAATTATTAAAAATTTATCATTTCACATTAAGGATTTTTATATAACGGAAAAAATATCATATTTACAATTTATTTATATATAATTAATTCATTATAAATTATAGTAAAAAAAATAAATATTAAACTTTTGTAATTTTAATTAAAAATCTTAGATGAAATTTATCAGTAGGTTGGTTGTGGACGATGTTGGTGATTCTATCGAAATAAAAGATATGGTAAAACAATGAATAATGATTTAGGATTTAAATTATTAAAAAATTATCATTTCACGCTAAAGCTTTTATATAGCGAAAAAAAATCATATTTACAATTTATTTATATTTAATAAATTTATAAATTATAGTAAAAAAAAAAATATTAAACTTTTGTAGTTTCATCTGAAATTATTAAATACAATAAATCATATAATTAAAAATCTTAGATGAAAAACTATGCATCACACGGGCTTTTATCTAGTATATAAATACATTAGGCATTTTTCAGGAGCATTCGGCGCGCCACATAAGCAAAAGCATTAATTTAACCAATGAAAAATGAGATTCATATTTTATTTTAAAATTAAAAAAATCAATCACCACACCAGCAAAATGAACGAATGAGATTAGAGATATATAAATGCACATAGATTAAAAAAAATATCCTCTTTTTTTATCTTGCAAAAATAAAAATATTCGCTAATCAAGAACAAATTTAATCATATTTAATGATAAAAATTTATAACGACTTAATATTTATCATTTTTTCAAATCCTATATAACCATCTAATGATAACCTCACATACCCACATAAAAAACATACAATTTTACGAGATTATTATCCCAAGTGCCAACAACTTTTATAGCCAAAGAAACTAAATATAAGAATTGAAGCTAGTCAATAACCAAAATTGATGAGAATACTTTGTATATAGAGAAGGGTATGGTCATCTATAAAATGTCGGACCAATTAGGATTTGGCTCTAATGTGTGTATCAAATTCCGCCTTGATTTCCATGTATTCATTAAAGGTTGATAAGACAGTGGAATTGTTTGACAGCTTAGAGAATAAGACTAGGATGTCTAGGAACGCCATGATTAGGGATGTCAATAGGGCGGGGCGGGGCGGGGCGGGGCGGATGTTGGCCTTCCCATCCCCATCTAAAATTTTCATACCTATCCTCATCCCCGCGGCGGGTCTAAAATTCATCCCCATCCCCGCCCCGACGGATACAACTCCAAACCATCATCGCCCCACCCCCACTTGGATATCCACCCCCTCAATCCCCAACTAAGACCCGCCTCCTAAATACACAATCTTTCATAATAAATAAAGATTGCCAAAAAAATTAAAAAAAATTAAAATATTGTTAATATTACACATTTTTTGTTTATAATATAAGTATATTGCAAAGTATTATATTTACTATTTTATTTTACATTTTTTTTCCTTTTTTGAGAGGAACATAATTTATTTATTTTTTAATATAAAATAGTATAAAAGTATATAATTTTGTTTTTTTTAAATATATGGATGTGGGGATAGGATGGGTACAAAGTGGGGCGAGTGGGGATGGGACGGGTACAAAGTGGGGCGGGGTGGGTACAACCTTAAATCCACCCCCGCCCCATCACTCATGGCGGATATGGTTTTTATCCCCATCCTCGCCCCATCACTCGCCAAACCAACACCCATCCCCTCCCCAATGGGGCGGGGATGAGGTGGGTCTCCTATTTGACCCGCCCCACTGACATCCCTAGCTATGATCATAGGTTTTGCACAAAAATGGGTAAATGATTATTGTATAGTTATGGATAAATTTGTGTAAATTTTATCGTTAATTTTTTTAACGTTTTTAATTTGTTTCACAATTTTCAATTTAATAATTTTTGTATAAAAAAAATTGAACATGTATTATGTTTATCCCGTAACTCTTTCTCATGCAGATAAAATTTAAATGTTAATTACATGGTTTTTAATAAATTTGTTTATATAAGTGTTAATATTTGTATATAGTTAGCTTTAATCATAAATTACTTTTTTTTTTTTTTTTTTTTAGGTAAAATATTTTTTGAATGAAAGGAGAATTAGTACCCTCATATATAGTTCACACTCATATCCCCAATATCTCAACATGTGGCACTAAAAAAACCGAGGTACTGTTTTACATTAAAATCAATTGTAGTATCACCCAAAACAGAAAAATACACTACTCTTGATTATTCATACATCGCATTAAGTTGTATCACTAATAAACTAATGTAACAAATCGGATAGAAACACACAAGTTTTATAACTTATAAAAATCAAAAAATAACTAAATCCCGTGCATTGCATAGGCGGCTTCAATTACATAAATTAATAAAAATTATCTTTTCTAATAGTCATCAATAATTTTATTAAAATATATTATTTTTAACTAATAAAATTATTCTTTAGATAATCAACCGATAAAGGCACATTATTACATAAAAATAATAAATATTATCTTTTCTAATATGATAGACAATAGTATTTTAATTAAAATATTTTATGATTTAACTAAGAATTATCTTTTCTTAGAGATTTATGTATAAAAAAATCTTGCATCGCACCGGCTTACATCTAGTTTGCCAATATAATTTGTCATCATGTGAAGTCATCAAGTATTTAGGCTCTGTTTTGTTCACCTTATTTTCACTTATTTCAAGTCTAATATGTTCAGATAAGTTCAGTTCAGGAAAAAATAAATTTTGATAAGGGTTGCCCAAGTTCAAATTACAATTAAAATAAATTTTAATAACATCTAATAAGTTCAACTAATTTCAGATAAGTTCAGGTAAGATCAGATAAATAAAATCAGGTGAATAGAACACATCTTAAGTTTATTTTACTAATATCTATAGTACTACTATATAAAGAGAAATCACTTCTTGGTTGATAAATTTTGCTTTTCCTAAAATACCCTTCTATATTTTAAAAATTACATTTTTACCCACAAATAAAAATTAAGTGTTATTTAAATTTTTTTTTTTTTAAAAAAAACCTATCCTATCACAACTACCCATAAACATAAACCATTATTAAAAATTAAAAAAAAAAAAAAAAAACTGTCATATCATAACTACATGATTACTGCTCATAAATTAAACCACGTTTAAATGGGTTAACTTTACATTTAAAATAAAAATAATAATAAAATAAAAAAAAATAAAAAACAATTACCTCCCCAACCCTCAAATTAAGCACGTTTATCACCTAATTGGCAGTTAACTTTTTTGCTTATCCTATATTGCCACCATTAAATTTTATCCCCAAAAAAAAAAAAAAAAAAAAATAATGCTTATCATCTCCAGACCCAGTTTCCACCACGTTAAATTCTAAAAAATAATAACAACGATCTTGCAAAATAATAATAAGAAATTAAGAATGAACCTGATTTTTAGTGTCATTTGTTATGTATGTCTTTGGTCAAGTAATTATATGTTTGTTTAAGCAATCATCTCTTCGTTTAAGTAGTCATCTATTTTTTGAGGTTAATTTGATTATTCTGATCATGAAATTGCTTATATGTGCAATGATATTGGTTGAATTTGTAGGTGCGAGTATAATTTATTGTTTGATCTCAGTTGACATCATCACTTCTAATACATTGGAGCTCAACAAGGACCACAAAATTCATGATAGATTGTTTTTTTTGGAAGTGCCATTATCTTTACAAAGGTAATCGTTTTTTTATTTTTTTTATTTTTTATTTTATTGTAATCCTTGGCAAATTTATTTTTTATTTTTTGGAATCAATGAAATTGGGTTTCTTATCATAAAATTAATTGCATTACTCAAAGCTAACAAACTATATTTCTATTATATAATTTGAATAACACACTGTGGGTGTTACTATTTGAATAATAATATGTGTTATAAGGTCAATGGAATTGGATTTACTTGATAACATATTGTGGTTTTATAATTATAGAGTAAATGTGTATGTGCATATTGATAACATATTGTGGTTTACTTGATAACATATTGTGCATTACTTGATAACATATTGTGCATTACTCAAAGTTATCAAACTATATTTCTATTATATAATTCGAATAACATATTGTGGTTTTTTTTTTTTTTTTTTTTTTTTTTATCAAACACATTGTGGGTGTTACTAATTCATTATTATGGTTTTAATTTTGCAGAATTAATGTTTTATAAATGCATATGGATGATCTATTCAATCTTGGATTGTGACATAATGCTTTAAAATTCCTGAATACTAGAACGTAGTCGTGCTAATTCATGATAAATTTTAAAATTGGTAGAAGTAGTGGAAGCTAGGGAGGAAGATTTTTTATTAGTGTTATATTGTTTTAAAAGAGGTGTAAGTTAATTAAAAAACAAAAAAATGCATAAAATGTCTTCAGCTAAATTTGGGAAGGGATCTAAGCTTGTTTATTTTAAGTGAAGAGACAGGGCCTTAAAATTATAGTAGTGTAAATGAAATCATCAATTAATCTAAGTTTATTTTTACTAATATATATTTAAAGTGAAGAGAAAGGGCTTTATAATTATAGAGTAAATGTGTATGTTGTGAAATATAGAAGTTAGTTCAAAAGAAACATACATGAGTAGCATAATACTCATATTTAGAGATAGAGGGAGTACATATATAATACAGTAATAGGTAAGTTCTGAACAACGACAATGATGTTTTGATGATTGAGAGCATGTATATAGGTGTAAAAAGGGTATAAATTTATTATAAAATGTTGTGAACGTTATTTTGTTTGAAGCTCCTTTTATGATAGGGTTATAAACAAACCGTACCAACAAATTATGAGTTAGGAAAAATACATTACAAAACTTTCTGATAGCAGATTTTCATATAAAAAATTTGGCAGTAGGTGTATGTATAATATGCTTATTATATAATACGCCCAAATTTATCTAGCTAGCTACTGTAGTTTTATTATTAATTATTATAATCACTAGATGGAAGCCCGTACGATGTACGGTTTTTTCATTTAAGATTTTTAATTATTTGATTTATTGTATTTAATAATTTCAGACAAAATTACAAAAGTTTATATTATTTTTTTTTTTACTATAATTTATAATGAATTTATTAAATATAAACAAATTGTAAATATGATATTTTATCCATTATATAAAATCTTTAATGTGAAATGATAAATTTTAATAATTTAAATCCTAAATCATTATTCATTGTTTTACCATATCTTTTATTTCGATAGAATCACCGACCTTGTCCACAACCAACCTACTACATCAATGGATAAATTGAACCGTGAAATGTTAGCCAAACTGAAATTGATATAAATTAAATTTTTACATTCATATAAAATAATTCAATATATTTACCAATAAATGAAAAATTGTTGCGATATAAAAAAAAAAAATCTATGCATTGGAATTTTTTCATCATCTCCAATAATAACCAAAGTCATCCATATATTAAGTATACAACATCTAATCGTATGCCATTACATAAACAAATAATCGTTAAGTATCCTAAATAAGTACAATGTACCTAATAATTACAAATATAAATTTAAACATAAGATTTTTAAAAATTATATTACCCGTACATTGATGACCTAAAACTAACACAAAATTACTAATACAAAATTCGCTTGATGGGGTTTTGTATTGATACGAAATTTTATTTGTGTCGTATGATATGTTAGATCTGCATGTAAAAAAAACATAAACATATAATCGTTGAGTATCCCAAATTAATACAATGTAAGTAATAATTAGAAATACTAATTTAAACATAAGATTTTAAATATTAAGCTAAAAATTACCCGTTCATTTATGACCAAAAATTAATACAAAATTACTAACACAAAATTCGCTTGATGGGGTTTTTTATTGATACGAAATTTTGTTGTATCGTATGATGTGTCAATTTATAATGGTTGGTGTCACAAATTTTAAGTTAATTATAATTAACGAACAACTTGTATTTCTTATCATAAATACTATCAAAATTTATCTTATAATGATAGGTATCAAACTTTATTATAAGCGTTTATCATTTAAATATTTTTAGTATATTTTTTTTGGATTTCTTATACTCGTAGTATTGAATTAATAAATTTATCCTTTCCCATATATATACTTTATTTTTTTTCATTAAAATAATTTAATTCGTGAATTATAATCTACGTGGCTTAAAATTTTAGATATATCAAATCTAATTCGTTACTTTTATCTAGGTGGCGACATAATTTTTTAATTCAAAAATAAAATACAAATCTTTCTTCTTATTGGTCGAAATAAGTATATTTTTTACGTGGCGCTCCGAATGCTCTCCAAAAATGACTACTTCATTTATTTCAAGTCATACTATTTTACGTGTTTTTTATATATAGATCGTATATATTTAAATATTCAACACTCGTTAAATTAAATTGACACTTTTTGTAAGTCTCTTTTAGTTTGGAAAAAAAAATTAAGGAATCTCCATCCTTTAGGTATCCGTTTGTGGGGTTAGATTGCATAACCTTAAAATTATGAGATAAATAAACCTTTAATACTAGACTAAGCTTTGATTTAATTTGTGGTGGTTCCTAAATTAATGATCTTTGAACCATTATAAGTTATTTTTATAAAACATATAAAGATATTATTATATAGGAATAAAAAAGAAAATAATAATACTTTCTCGTTCCGTTCTACCAATATAAAATTACATGTACAATTATATTTCAAAAATTATCTTGGTTCATAGTACATCATATGAGATTCTATGGAGTTTTATTTTTCATTGTAATTATTTTAGTTTGGTAATAAACCAAATGCTCGTAATTGTCATTAATATCATAATCAGTTGCTAATGCTGTAATTTGAATAGTCCCCCTTCATGCACATCAAATATATAAATTCTCCAAAAAGGCGGGTATACGTTAATAAAACGGGTTAAGTTATGTTAAAAGTACTTAAAGTTACCTTTTATACTGCAAAAGTTATTATTTTTCTATTAATAAATTTTATCTTACAAAAAAACTTATAATGTATTAGATTAATCATATTAGTATTTATAGTATGAAACCGCGCTTCTATAAGAAATTACACATTAAAATAAAATTCAAACCAACGATAAATTAAAAGTTACCCTTTAAGTAGTTAAAGTTGCCATAAAAATAGTTAAAGTTACGCTCAAATTGATCGTTTTACAATAAAATTAATGTACACCCGTTGTACACAAGACTTATTCACCATCAAATATTGACTTCTTCCGTCATAATTTTACTTCAAAAAAATCTTATACTATTAATTTCAAAGATACGATTTTATTTTTTCCTTTAAATTAAGGAAATCCAATGAACTTTACTGCGCAAGGCCTTTGGTGCTTACTTTTTAAGGTAGGTGGAAAATTATTCCTCAATTAGCAACTCTTCAAAAATAGAAGAAAAATAAATTTGGACAAATATTTTGTTTGACCAAATTTTGTTGATTTAATATAATTTTTTAATACAAATATTATTTGATCATTGGTTCAAGGTAACTAAATTTTGTAGGGCTTTTTGTTGAACGAAATTTCTTACTCCCTTTTTTACTGGCAAATTTTATAAGATTATAAGTAAAGAATAATTCAAACAGAAAACAAAGCTAAAAATGCATTTTTTTTTTTTTTTTTTTTTTTTTTTTATATTGTCTCATTGACATGATCAATGACGATATGATATTTTTAATCAAAGTTATCAATTTATATATGTTTCTTTTGGATCATATTTCAATAAACTTGTTCTTTGGCCATTCAACAAATTAATGTCTAACAAATGTCAGACATGCAGCTAGCTTAAAACTACTCTTAATACTTATCGAATGTATTTGACTTGAATTGATACTTAGTTGTAGACATAAACTCATTCAAAATTCAAAGTTTTAACTAATTATTTCAACAAACTAGTTCTCAAGAATTTAGAGTAAGACTTTTATGAGTTTTGCCTCTAAATTAAACAAAAAAGAAATAAAGTATTTTACGTAGAGATTGAATATGGATGCTTATTAGTTAAGTACTGATAGAGATATGAGATCAAATCATATCAGAAAATGTGCGTGTGATATATTTTTCATATTGATATATATTATCATGAGAATAATATATTTAGGTTTATTTATGTTAAAAATATTATATTTAGTTAATATATTTTTAGGATATATGATTATAATAGTATATCTTTTAGGAATATTGTTTCCTATCTTATGATTTTACTTTTGTATAAATACTCTACTTATTGATGAATAATAAATCAAACCATTCAATTCTCTTTCCTCCTAATTTGTTATGGTATCAAGAGCAAGTTAAATTTTCGTACCGTTCACGAACATTTTCCCCCTGCCGATGGGTAATTAAACCCACCGGTGGGATAAAACTTTAGACAAAAATATAATTTTTTTTTTTTATTTCCGAAAGTACGTGAATGCACTTTAAGCATTAGTTGGTGATGACTTGATGTAATTACATCAACATGCGTAGCCAATGTGAACTGCTAAACAATGCTCCCATTTTACAGTGCATTGTTCCCTTTTTGACATGGAAGGACGATATCGCCCTTTGTGTAAGTTGTAGTATATAATGTTATAATATCATTCCCGACCCCTCCACTTACTACCACGTGGTAAACAAAATCCCCGACACCACCACATCCGACCCCACCACATTTGATCCACCACCAAAAATCCGAGTTTCTTTTTAAAAAAATTATTCAGCATTAGCGACGGGTTTAGGACGATGGTTGCCGACAACGTTCGGACACCAGAGGCTTCATTGGAGGATTCTATAAGTCGTTGTACTTTTTTAAAAAAAAAAATTTGAAATAAAACACCAGCCTAAAAAATTAGGATCTACCTAGGTGGATCCTAATTTTTTGGGAGGATGTAATTTTTTTTTTTTGAATTGATTAATTTTTTTTTTGAAAGATGAATTGATTAATTAATCAAATTTATTATTGTAATCATTGCATTATTATTATTATTATTAGTTTTATGATTAATTGAGTAATTAGTATTAGTATTTTTATTGTTGTTGTGATCAATGTTGTGGCTGTTTCTTATTATTTTTTTTTTATTTTTTTTTATTTTTATTTTATGATTTTACTTAATTTTGTTTTTTTTTTAAATTTTAGAGAGATGAAATGAGAGTAAAGTTACGAGAGAGTTGTGAATTTGTGATTTTAGAAATGAGAAATGAGTGTTGTGAGTGTCGTGAGTATTTATTTACGAGGGGTAAATATGAAAGTTGTATTAAAATGCGAGCGGTGCCTTGTAAAATGGGAGCGTTGTTTAACACCCCCCTTTTGTCACGTACTTTTTGAGAATGGAGTGATTTTTTGTGAGTTTGTGTTGTTGACAAGGTGAAAACAAAGGGTAACCTTTGAGTTTTTTTTTTTTTTTTTTTTTTAAAAAACGGCTCTCTTGTGTCGTGAGACAAGATATATCGGTTCTCCTTGTGCTTTGAGACAGGGTTTATTTGTTGGTTCTCCTTGTATCGTGAGACAGGGTTTGTTATTTGATTCAAGCATGATTTTGCTCCTTTTGATATGAGTTTGGTTTTATAAGAGATTTGAGTGTGGTTTGCTCTGAACAACCAATGCAATATTTGAATGGAGCTCGGTTTTGCTCAGGAAAAACCAATGAGTGTGGTTTGCTCTGAAAAACCAATATTTGTTTGGAGCTCGGTTTTGCTCTGGGAAAAAAAACCAATGAGTGTGGTTTGCTTTGAAAAACCAATATTTGATTGGAGCTCGGTTTTGCTCAGGAAAAATCAAAATTGTTATTTTTGCAGGTTCGAAAAGAATGACGTTCCTGTTTGTTTGATGATTGATGGGTTCGAAAAGCGGAACGTTCTTATGTTTCAAAAAGAAAAAAAAATAAAATAAAAATTGAAGGCGACATCAACAAAGTAGTGCAACTAGATCGATTTCAACAAAGTGAAGAATTTCCAATCACAACGTTCGTGTTACTGCCGTTACGATTGCGGAGGGTGTTAGAGATATGAGATAAAATCATATCGGAAAATACATGTGTGTTATATTTTTCATATTTATATTATCGTGAGAATAATATATTTAGGTTTATTTATGTTAAAGATATTATTTAGTGAATATATCTTTAGGATATATGATTATAGTAGTATATCTTTTAGGAATATTGTTTCCTATCTTATGATCTTAGTTTTGTATAAATATTCTACTTATTGATGAATAATAAATCAAGTGATTCAATATCTTTAACATAAATAAACTAAATATATTATCCTCACGATAATATCAATATGGAAAATATATCACACATATATTTTACGATATGATTTGATCTCATATCTCTAACAAGTACTTAAAATGTTAAAATTAAAGCTAAGTGAAACACATTTACAGTTTTTTTTTTCTTTTTTTTTTTTTTGAATAAAAAACTCATTTACAGTTAGCTAAACATTGACAACGCTAGAATCATTTTATCAATCATTAATTTCACAATAAATTTCTTAATTGTTAATGAAATGACACATCTAATCATCCTAATTTCTTCTATTCAAAAAAATAATCATCCTAATTTCTTGAATTTCGAATCCATTAACTCATTCATTCTAAAATCATACCCATTTTTTCCAGGACCGTTGACGATAATATCTATATTAATTTGTTCCGTATAAAAGAGATGATAAGGTATAAAGTGTTAATACAAAATATATAAAATTAAATCATTTTCACAAAAATGATGAACAACGTGAAACACTCCAAGTAGGACATCATTAACTGTAGCAAATTTTCTAAAAATCATATGAACGTTAAACAAAAAGCAGAAGTTATTTAAACCAACAATTTTCTTCTCTCATCTTATTATCCCATACAGTGGGAATGGATAAGAAGTTATCTAGACAAAAACATAATACTAATACTAATAAATAATAATAATAATAATAATAATAATAATAACAATAATACTTGTTGATCAATGTAATAAATAACTAACTCTTAAAAACAGTAGTCAATAACAAAGTCATAAACTCAACAGGGGTAAATCCGTCAATTCAATAAAATCAAACAGATAATTCTGGTCAATTTATGAACCGGATTATTTTTAAATCCAGCAGACTTTCAATGCTCTTTCTTTCGTCTCCGGTTCACTTTACGCGATTACACGTCTATAGTGTTCAAATTAGCAATATGAAAGAGTCTAAATTATTCATGTACTATTTTCCTATTTTACCCTTGATTAATATTTTATTGTTTTTGCACTAAGAAAGTCTAACCCATGGCATTTTCTGTAATTTTAAACAATATCTAAGGGTATTTGGTGGAATGGTAGCAGTGGTTGGCGGTCTATATATACCCTCTCTGATTTGTTCAAATGACGCTTCAGAGTTCAACAACCCAAACTAACAACCAATTTTATAATATTCTCTCTTTCTTAAATTTTTCCATCTTTAAAGAAAAAAATGGCGCAAATTGCTCAATTTGGATCCATGCTTCCATCTCACAACCTTAAACGGGCCGGGTTTCGGTGTGCACAACAATCTACCATGTCGAGGCCGAGCCGATTATGGGCTTCGGCTCGGGCTGCTCATGTTCAAGAAAAGGGTGGTAATCAAAAGACAAAAGATCATTTATCTAACCTTGATAAGCTGCTACAAAAGGAAGCAGCTCCATTGCCGCCGCGGCCAATGAAGTCTATTGACCGCGAGCAGCAATCAGAGAGCAACCGCAATAGGGGGCTATTGCAAGAGCTCAATCTGGCCCGGATTTGGCCCGAGGGGATACCGGGCCGGGCTGTCGAGGCGGCAGCTGAAATGTCACCTCGTCGCCTGACCCGGATCCAGCAGATGCTATTGAATCAACAGCCCGAGTACTCCCCACGGAACCACCTGGGAGCGCGGTGGAGGGAGTACCACGGGAGTAGGGATTGGGTGGGGTTACTTGACCCTCTCGACGAGAATCTTCGTCGAGAGATGGTCAGATATGGAGAGTTTATCCAAGCTGCATACCAATCCTTCCACTCTGACCCCGCCACTACAGAGGAGGGGATCAAGTCGTGGAGGGAGGTGGGGTTACCTGATAAGTCATATCACGTAACCAAAAGTCTGTATGCCACATCATCCATTGGACTACCTAAATGGGTGGACGATGTGGCACCCGATCTTAGTTGGATGACGCAGCGATCTAGCTGCGTCGGTTATGTTGCTGTTTGCCAAGATGAACGTGAGATTGCTAGAATGGGAAGGAGGGACATTGTCATCTCCCTTCGAGGAACCGCCACGTGCCTCGAGTGGGCCGAGAATTTCCGAGCCTTACTCGTCCCAATGGAAAAATCCAATGATCAAGCAACTGAAGATCAACCCAAGGTCGAATGTGGGTTCCTTAGCTTATTCCGAACTCAAGGGGAACACACCCCAAGTCTAGCCGAGTCAGTGGTACAAGAAATTAAACGATTATTGGAAACATACAAAGGCGAAACATTAAGCATTACAATAACCGGACATAGTCTTGGAGCAGCCCTAGCCGTACTAGTGGCCGACGAGATTAGCACATGCGCCCCGGAGGTACCTCCGGTGGCGGTTTTCTCATTCGGAGGACCACGTGTAGGAAACCGTGCCTTCGCCGAACGTATAAAGGCCAACAACGTTAAAGTGCTAAGGATCGTAAACAACCAAGACGTGATCACAAGGGTACCTGGTGTATTTTTGAGCGAAGAGCTAGAACAAAAGCTAATGAACAATGCACAAGTAGCTGGTGTTCTTGAATTTCTAAGCAATAAAATGCCATTGGCATACTCTCATGTTGGTACGGAACTTAGAGTTGATACTAGAATGTCACCTTATTTGAGACCGGACGCTGACGTGGCATGCTGCCATGATTTGGAAGCTTACTTGCACTTGGTAGATGGTTTCATGGCATCGAATTGTCCGTTTAGACCGAATGCGAAACGAAGCTTGTTTAAATTGCTAAGTGAACAAGGGTCTAATGTGAAGAAATTGTATACAAGCAAGGCAAAGTCCTTGACTTTGAAAATTGAGAACGATGGAGTTGTGTCTATGTCTAAATGTTTACCTAGTCCGTCCTCTTCATGAAAATTAATAAAAACATTATTTTCTCCCCGAAAATTAGTGTGGGAGAGAATTTTTGTACATTTAACTTTCTTTGATCTATCCCTGCTAGTTAACTACTAACTCATTTATGATTGACGTTACATAATTACAAAAAAAAAGCAACCAATTAACTTTTCATTCAGTTTTAGGACCATCTAATCATCTATTATCCACACCAAATTTATTTGAGTGGACGAAATTAACTTAACGTTCAGGTATGGCCCTATAGCTAATTGTGCGAGAGTTATTGGAATGAAGAATTGGCTTAGAACTAAGCTAACTAATATGGCTGCATCTGCACTTAGTAATAATTAGAATTATAACCAATGTTTAATTTACTCCGTGATTAATTATGATAATGCAAGAGAGAGTATACTAAAATTCTCTTATAAATAGTTTGATTTTTAGTAGGTAAATTAAAACTTCATAAAACTACATACCAAGTATATGAAATCAGGATTATTCTTTTGTTTTTTTTTAAGTAAAAAAACATAAATTGAATTGACTTTTTAAAATGTACTGAAAATGAGCACGCTATATATTTTGTGGCAGACCAATAATGAAACAATTTTCAAGTCGATCATGATGGAATAGGCGAGTAAATTCATGTAGCCAATTACCAATTACGAGTATTTGACAAAGTGGTGCAACAATGTGACATGAAGCATGATGAATCGCGTAGAAAGGTAACGAAAAAGAACAGTGTGATATTACTTTTGCATAAATAATCAATCGCAATGTCAACTAATCGTTGTTAGCTCGTTACATTTGTTAAACCCTCAATTGTGGAAGCTAAGGTTTATATTTACCCCACATACAGTTTATTGTAACTTTTTTAATTTGTTTCTTAATTTTGATCTACATCTATTCCTTATTTATTTATTACGGTTTGAAAACTTCTTTATAATAGAAAAATGTATGGTCAAAACGTAATAAACAAAAAGGAACAGAGGGAGTACAAGTTAGGAGTGGTAATTTATTGTCTCTACTAGTTAGTTTGACTATGATTGTCAAGATTAAAACAGTTAATGTCTGTTGTTATAAAGCTTCATTTTGTAAGAGTATAGTAAACTAAGACTCCAAAATATTTATTTATTGATAATATAATTCATCACCGCAATATAATTAGTATTAAGTATATGTAATCCATTTACCTTTTTTTTTCCAAAATACTTCCTCAATTTGTAAAAGCTATCAACATCACATTCTACTCTGTATATCGCATAATCTCAATCTAGCTAAATTTTGTTATTTGACTTTAGTTTTTTAGTTTGTTCATTTGGATACAATGTATATAGGTAATATACATATGTTATTTCTTTTTGGATCGATCTCTAGTGAAGTCTTAGATTTATTGTTTACAATTGACAACTCCCACTATTCAAAATCAATAGTCTATGTCATTTTTAAGCCATAATTTTTATCAAAGACTTCCTTAATATTTTGGTCATACTTTCTACACATAATAATATTAATAAATTAAAGCATGCATGGAACATAGAAAATATGACCACTCTTTTCAGACTATAATGTCCAAGTTGAACACAACATATAGTGATCTGAAATCCTTAATTACATTGAAATATATTTTTTACTCCGTATTATTTATGCATTGATAAGCTAATTACAAGATGTTAGAATCTCAATCAATTTCTCTTCCAATCCTTGTATTTCCACACATTGTTTTGTTTTCCTTTCGAAAAGGCCAGGGTTCGAAATCTCATTGAGGATCAATTAATAGGAACTTACAAATCAATACGTATTATACTACGTATATTATAGCTAGGTTGATTGATACTCGATGAGATTCCCTGGCCTTTGGAAGCAAAACAAACCAATATAACTCAATGCGTGCAAATTAAATACAATCGGAAGACAGATTCTACCATGTTAAAAATATTTTGTTCTCTGACCTTCAGCAATAATAATACTAATCGGACAACTGTTTTTGATACAAACTGATAAATGCTGATTTATGAATACAGATACAGGATAATATAATTTTATACTACGTATTTTATATTGCAAAAAATAATGAAGGGGAAAGGTCACGTATTTTTATAGTAAACCGCTTTTTTGTTAAATTTTTTCAATATATAATAAAACACTCCGTAATACGGATTAAAACGCTAGTTTGACTAAACTTGCATGCAAAATTGTTTTACTTTTTATTTAAGCATTAAACGACGTCTAATTATAGCCGCGTCTGCAGTCACATTCCCATTACTCGCACCTAAAACTAGGATAAGTCCACTTCGGATGGTGGAATATTTTTTCAACTAGCATACGTTTGCTTGCTAATTAATTAGTTTCATTCCAAAATATATGGAGGTTTGGGACTCCTAATTTCCATGATATTTGATAGGCCGGTTCACGGATTGAATATCCGATCCGAAATGTGATTTCGGATCGGATATCCGAAATTGATATCCTAATCCGATCCAAAAATTTCGAATATCCGAAATTTATTAAGTAAAATTGATTATGATTACTTTTTAAATTTCACTAATTTTACCCTTTTTTTATCGTTGAGTTGTACAACATATTTTAATGAAATAGTAGTCTTTTTGCTATAAAAAATTATCATCAAATATATTTAGAATATTATAATAAGTTAATAATACAGGTTCTGTTTTATATGAACAATTTAAAAAATTTATATATATTTCATTATTTTAACCTTTATATTTCGGATATCGGATATCCGAAATTTTGAAAATCAATATCCAAATCCACATCTGATATCCGCTTTTTCGGATCGGATATCCAAAACTTTAGATCGCTTGCGGATCGAATTATCGTATTTTCGGATTCTCGGACAGTTTTGTACAGGCCTAATATTTGGAGATTTGGGTTTCCAAACCAACACATTAACCCATTATTTCTTGGTTGATTGTGGATTCGTATGATAAAGAATGTGGAGAGGTGGGACCGAGAGTTAGGATATATCGGAAACAACTTATTAAATTCACCCAATTAGTTAGGCCCTATACTCTTCACCTTAAAAAGTAATATTTAATAAAAAAAAAAGGAAATTTTAATTCAGTAAAAATAATTTCAGTTCAGTTAAAATCAGTAACTGTAAAGAAAAAATATAACAGAAAATCAGTAAAATTAATTTCAGTCCAATAAAATTAATTTCAATTTAGTAAAAATAAGTTTAGTTCAGCAAAAATAATTATAGTTTAATATAAATGATTTTAATTAAGAAAAAATAAGGTGAAATGAATAAGCCCTTAGGTTAGGCTTCATCCGACCCAACCTATATCAATACTAATATTTTAAAACAGGAAGTTGGAACGACACTTGTCCTCTTCCTATTTTTTCTGTTTTAAATATTTTTTTTTATTTTGGTTTTTCCTTTAAAATTTTTTTTTTCCTTTTTTTTTAAATATTTTTTTTTTTTACAAAAAATTCAATCAAACGTTGCTTCTATCCTATTTTTTTTCCATCCCAATTCTTAAGTATATTAATCATGCCTTTTCCCTAATATCAATGAAGCGTTATAATTCACTTTTTTTTTCTTTTCATTTTTACCTATTATTTCTTTTCCTATTGTTCATCTTTGGTTTCTTTAATAGTCCGTTCACCATTCCCATACGTTTTGATTTTCAATTCCCTCAAAAAAAAAAAAAAAAAAATAGATTTCCTTAGCATCTCTTGGTAAATTTCAATATAATAGTTTACCATTATGTTGAATTTTGTTTATTTTCTCTTTTCTCACCATTCTCCTCTTTGTTTCTCAATTATTCCTCTCTTTCACCCTATGTATATATATTTTTAATTTAATTCAATTTAATTTACAAAATCACTGTCAATATCTAATAAACTTAAAGAACAAAATGGTGGTGTTGATGCATTCAAAGGTAAATTTTCTCAATTTTGTTTACAATTATATGTTTAATATTTTTTTTAACAAATTGTCCTTTATATTTTTGTGTAGTTCTCTTTTGGAATAGAAGATCTGTATAATTTTGTTGAATTTTATAAAGATTTTTATTTACTTTCAATAATATACAACATTTTTAATTTTCGTAATATTTCATATTTCCTAAATATTAAGATCCTGTTTTTTATTTTTATATTGATTTTTAAAAAATTGTTTTTGAAATTTATTTACACTTTCAATAATATACAATTTTTTTTTTTGGTGAGAATAATATACAATATTTTAAAATTACTTTATACTTTATTTTTCCTATGCACTAAGATCCTGGTTTTTATTTATTTTTATTTTTTTTATTGTTTATAAATATTCGTTTTCAAATTTTTTTTTTAATGATTTTGAATTTAATCATCTTTAAAAGAAAAATTATCTTTTGGAATTTTAATTAGGTTTTTATAAAGATCTGTAATTTGTACGTATTTTAAATTTGATCGGTTTTTTTTAACGGTATTTTTTTCCCAAATTTGTTTTTGAAAATTCATTTTTTAAATTCTTATTTTTTTGTGAAATTTGTTTTTATTTATTTTTATATGAATCTACCGTTTTTCAAAGATTTTAATAATTTTTTATTTTCATTGTTACAGACTTGCTTTGTTTAATTTACATTTAGAAAATCTTTTAACTTCGACTTTGCTTGTGGTTTTAATTTAAGATTTTTTAACATTGTTTTTGTAAAATTTTGAATTAGATCTACTAAACTATGTTTTTAATTTGGATAATTTTTTAATTTATGATTTAAAATTGCTTTTGATTTTTTTTTTATTTACAGTTTATTGTAATGTTAATTTGATTTTTTTTTTATTATTATCTTAACGTTTGTTTATGAGTTGATAAAATTCATATTTGGCTTATCTTTATTTTCTGATGATGTATTATCTTTTCCGTTTTTAATTCATTGGTTTGGATTTATATTTTTTTGAAAAGATTTTTTTTTCTTTTATCTATTTTTAAATTTGACAATTCTATTGTTTAAGATATTTTACTCAACAAGATACTATTTGTCTTTGATGTACTCAACTTAATTTTTTTTTTTAATTTATGTTTTTCATTTTGATGCTTCTTCCAAGTATTGTTGAGTTATTTATTTATTTATTAATTGTGATTTTGTGTGTTTTACAGGTGAAAATCCATTATTCAACAACTAAACAATATATTGGATGGTAGCTACATCAATTTTGTGAGAATAAATTGTAATAATTTAAGATTATTTTGCTGATTAGTTATTGGTACAAATGATTATATATTCCTTTGCATTCTAAATAGTGTTAAATAATTACAATCAAAATTGAAAGTAGTAGTTTTTAATTATGCTTAATGATGTTTTTGGATGCATAAATAAAAATTTAAATTGTTCTTGGTAGTCAATAAACACGCATATTTTTTGGGTGTTTTTATTTAATTAAGAATTTCAACAACTCTATCGTTTAACTGCATTAATATATACTTTAATAATTTTCATTACATGCTTTGTTACTCTTATATTGGTAGATAGTTTGCTTTATGCAATATGTATCTCTCCACACATGATATAAGGTAATACAACTTTTTAATTAAGAAATGAAAATTATAAGTAGTATTTCTTCAATGCAATTTAGATTTACATATAATTTGATTTAAATTAAATGTAGAACAATCTAAGTATACAATAAAAAAATCTTTAATCAAATTATTAAAAAATATTTAACTAACAAGTTTAACCCGTGCATCGTACAGGCTAAATACTAGTTATTAATTACACCCAATTAGTTTTTGTCTGGGGTAATGGCCTTGTCAATTGCATGCAATTATCGAAAATAGACATGGAAAGATAGTTTGGAATGAAAAGCAGAAATGTAATTGATCAATAGTGGTTTTTATGTAAATGTGATGTGAAGTAGTTGTCAATGTTCTTACACCATTCACAGCTAGATCGATTTAGTCTTTTGCAAAAAAAAAATATCTTTTAAATACTTCCTTCATTTTCTTTTGCTTTTAAAATATGGATATTTATACCATTCATTATATTCAATTGAATAATATTTGGAAATTTGTGTGTAATGCAAACTTAAATAATGTAGTCAAGTTAGATTTTATTGGATTCGTCTTAACACTCAATGTATATTTTAAATATATAAACTTTTATTTATTTTTAGCTATGAATAATTAAATATTTTAATAGTTGGTGTTATACACGGTAGTTAAGTGTGTGAAATAAATTGGTGTAGTTAAAATAAGATAGATAAAGTGCACTAAGTATTGAACAACTAGTAATAAGTCTTGTATTTATTCGATCTTTTAATTTCATTCAGAGCGAGAGGTTGTAATTTAGAATTTTGATAGATGCGTACATTCTTTTTGATTTAAGGGAATCATATGAGATTAAGGTCTTTGCATAAAATTAAAGAGATGACACGTGGTGTTATTGCATTTTTTGACATTTGGTTAAAGGAATAACCAGACATGGATCATCTATATATCTATATATTAAAATTTAATGGGAAGATATGAGCTCGCCATGTGTCATTATGATTAGACAGATGATGTGGTGCCATGTCATACAATTACTATAATTCATTTAAAAAAATAATGAATTGTTAGCATTAACGTTCAAACCTATGAACTCATGCTTATTATACCTTAACTTCAACCACTACTCCAATAACACATCTCAATCATAAACTTGAAGTCGAACGAAGCAAATTAATAATTTTAAATACTAAATATTGGATATTATATTTTGATGTTTAATAATGATTGGAAAAATATATTTAAATAGTACGAGTAGTGAAGTAAATGTTGTTGGAATAAAGTAAGGGAATTCAATTGCCTGATCGGACGCGTGTTGGCCCGTTGGACTCCAACGGTTTGATCTTTGGATTTCCTCACTTTATTTCTTGAGTAATTCTTATAACCCCCAATTTAAGAGGTTGTTTAAGGTGATTAATCACCACAATTATACTCTTGATAAATAACTCTCATAACCCCCTATTTAAGGTGATGTTTAAGGTGATTATTCTCCTCCCTTGATGCTTGAGATTCTTCTTCTATGTTCTTTCATGTTTCTCTATAATAGAAGAAGCCTATTTTATTTTTTTTCTCTGATTTTTACACTTGAAAAATACTCCAAGCACAATAGTCTATACACATTCTCTATTGTCATAAGTTACTTGACTCAAACCTTCCACCCAAAAGTGTTTTTATGTGGAAGTGGGTGTGTTTACCTCAGGGAAGGTGCCGGCGAATACAATTGTGCACCTTGGTTGCGTCGAAAATTCGTTTTCAAGTTAGTGATTTGCATCACGACACACCGACATTGTTCCATTGTTTGTGAGATTATCTTTTTGAAGATGATTCTAATATAGTCTTATGACTTTTGACTACCACGGTTTTTCAAAATGGACGGTTGAGATTATTTGTTTTTTGATTTATTTTTAATTAAAAATTATTTTTTAAATATATTTTTATCTTCTAGAAATTATTTTTTAATATTTTTAAAATTCTAGAAATAAAAAATATATAAAATGATTAAAAAATAATTTTAATTAAAATTATTATTAAAAATTGTGGTGGTCAAAATTCATAAGACTACATTAGAATTTTCATCCTTTTGATCTTACTTATATATTTTTATACTATTTGTACTAGACTACTCCTTTATTTACAACAAATATAACTAATTTAATCTATATTTGTATTTTATTACATAATTTTTATTATAAAACCTCATTTATAATATACATATAATGACCCGGGGCATTACCGGGCCAAAAACTAGTTAAAAGTAAAATTGAAATACAATAGCTTAATTTTATCATATACCTAGTAGAAAAACGATGAATTAGAAGAAAAAATAAAGAGGTGTATATTGAGGTATACAAAATTTCCACACCCCTCAAAAAGTATAGTTGGCTATTTTCAACATGTAACATTGTAACCCAAGCTAGATTATTAATTATCTCAAGTTAACAAGGCTAAAATATGATTGATTAATCTACCCACTACGTTCACCAATATCATGATTAGTTTATATATGTGCGTACTATATATTATTAGTGTATTACTAGTCTACTATAAAGTACTTCGTATTCGTAACTCATAAGAGAATAGTTACACAATGTGAATAGTATTAATTAGTGTATTACTAGTCTACTGTAAATAATTTTTTAACTCATAAACGCAACAATGAATGACTGCAAAACTTACATTTATTTAAGTTGAATTTCTACAACTTCGAGTCCACGGACCATGGGCCACGACAACGCCATTTGGCGCAATTTCAAAATTTGAACTACTCCACAAGTTATTATGTCAAGTTAGCTGAAGTTTGAAAAAACAGTAAATGAAATTGAGGACAAGTTAGCCGAAGTTTGAAAAAACAGTAAATGAAATTGACCAATAGTTTTATTATTCTTATAGCATAAAATATTTATAAAATATGAGACTTAAAAAATGTCTCTCCATTATATAGGAGTAATAATGAAATTTCTGAGTCTCTTAAATTAAAATAAATAGGGGTACAATGCATCATAACACTAAGCAATTGCAAATAAAAGTAGTTACAAAGTATATGAATTCTTAAAATGCAAAGTGAGTGTCATAAGACCTGACCCAATTATTTAGAAACATCGGCCGATGTTGTTACTACTTATGACATTTTTAGAAAAAACCTTAAATAAATAAAGCTTTACGCCGCCTGATGGTAAAGTGGTACTAATTAATAAGCCACTATACCTCTAGTGTTTCTATACAGCTAACCTTCTATGTGTTCAAGCTTTCAACTTTGTCAAAGAAAAGTATGTTCTATAAGCTTTGAATTGTCTATTAGTAATTACGATTTGTGTCTATATTAAGAGTTACAGTGTACAATACATATTTAAGGTTTGTTTTCTCTAAATTAAGGGTCCTTTCACACTTCATTAGCTTCAAAAGCACCTTCCTCCTACCTATTAATTCGGATTAATTATATCATCTAACATTTTCAAAACTACCTTCACAATTAATTAATATGTCCATGATATACTTTAGTTAGCTTGTCTTAATCTTCACGTAATTATCAACTCTTTTTCTTTCTTACCGAGTAGAGTAAGTGAGTATACATACTATAAATAACTCTTACAAAGTATAGTTTTAGTTTACAATGTTACACGCCGTCCATGATATAATATTATTGAAGTTGACTTTAACTTAAATGAGTAGGAAATTAAGTGATCAATAGATGACATAGGAGATTAGCAACTAATAATATGCAATGAACCTTCAACTCATCTTCAAGTTAATTAGGCCTATGCATGCGTATACAGTCAATTTTTATTAATTAATGGAGTACTTAAGACGTCATTTAGAGCAAGTTCAACCGTAAGAAGTACTGTACTATAATATACTCGTAATATAATAGGGGAATTAACCTAAGATGATAAAAAGACTAATATAATTTGAAATTTTGAATTGTATAAATTTATATCAAATGTCAACTTTGTTAATATTGATATATTGAGCCATTGAGGTGTTTAACAGATATCGAGTTATGCCTAATCCTCGTAGCTAATTTAAGACTCCATTTCATGCTAATTGACACTAATTTAAATACATATTAATGGTTTATTGTCATTATCGATGGTAAATTGAATCTCAGTTTAGATTAAATAGTGTCATATCTGTTGGGCCCGGGTCACCCACCTTGACGGGTCATACGCACACTCCACTCCACATTAGTATGATATTGTCCGCTTTGGGCCTAGTCCGTACGAATTTATTTTTGGGCACCTTTCCAAAAGACCTCATACTAATTGGAGTGTGCACACTCATTTATAAGGAAGTCCTTTCTTCCTTATTCTTTCCATGTGGAACTTGGATTGCCAATCCCAACAATCCTCCCCTCAAACCAAGGACCATATAACTCATGACCTACCCTCCAACAAAACCATCTTGCACCGCCGCTATCACCACGGGACACACCGCCTGAGCCACAATATCAGGAGGACTTTCGACGCAAGGCACCACAATCGCGAGGTCACACATTTGAGAGAGCATCCCCACACACATAACGCCCGTGTTTGTCCTGTCGAACAATTAGCTCTGATACCACTTGTTGGGCCAAGGTCACCCACCTTGACAGGTCGCACGCACACTCCACTCCACATTAGTATGATATTGTCCGCTTTGAGCCTAGCCCGCATAGATTTGTTTTTGGGCACCTTCCTTAAAGGCCTTATATTAATTGGAGTGTGCACACACATTTATAAGGAAGTCCTTTCTTCCTTAATCTTTCCATGTGGGACTTGAATTGCCAATCTCAGTAATATCATCGATCAGCTTAAGATTTCATTCAAGATCACTAAAATCATTTCGATGTTCAATTTTACTTTTTTTTTTATAATTTTTTTTTATAATTTTTTTAGTTTAATAATGGATAACCAATTAATCCGTATTCTCTACATACGTCGAACTAATTGGTTTCTTGAATTCATGCAAATTCTTATTTTAATCACTAAAATCATTTCGGTGTTTAAT
Source organism: Chenopodium quinoa (assembly GCF_001683475.1). NCBI lineage: Eukaryota > Viridiplantae > Streptophyta > Magnoliopsida > Caryophyllales > Amaranthaceae > Chenopodium > Chenopodium quinoa. Next base: position 1,974,008 of record NW_018743175.1, read on the forward strand.
TTTACTTTTTTAAGTTGATGAACCACTAATAAAATCGTATTCCCTACATACGTCGAATTCATTGGTTGCTTAAAATCACTACGAGGGTCATAATTCATAGAAGTGGCTAAACGCACTATTCAAAGTTGTGGATGTGGGGGTCGATGGCACGGCCGCGTGGGAAAGTGGGAGATGTATGTAATGGCATTGGCTCCCTATATAAGTCGATGTCTTTCCAGTAATTTATTAATTGGGTCGTATACGTCATCAACTAACGTACGTAATCGTGACAAATATGTGATCTGAAATTGGAGTAATAGCAACTTGCAAAATAAAGGTTTACACTTTTTTTGCGTTGCATGCGTCAAACTTTACTTCATAAAATTCTTGGTAAAGTTGTGGAGTAGCACCATATTGAAACATTATCCCTTGACATATGACAGAGTCAAAATATTTTACGAATTGGTACTTGGCATGCAAGTTTATTTTGGTATTAGTTGAAGTCATAACTTCTGCGTAAGGTATTAAGAACAACTTAATTAATAAGTAATAGATTTGTACAAGTATAATAATTGGTTCACATTATTCTTTGATCTACTAATAAAGGTAGTATTAATCAACATCAAAGTAATATCTATCATTAATAGATTATGAGTGTTGCCCATCGGAGCTTTACAATTTGTTATTAATTGTCAAATGTTGATGATTTACCTTAATTGGTTGAGTTGGGTGTAGGATTTGGTCAATAAAAGTGGAATAATATGTTGATTATGACATTCTATGCATTTGATTATACCTAGTATAATGAATTCAACCTTATCTAACATAGGCTCAAAAAATATCCAAAATCAGATAGATCGATAACTCAAATTGACATAAACCTTGAATCGACTCAAAAGTAAAGGCTAATTAAGGGTTTTTTTTGTTTTTTTTTTTCTCCTTCCTTTTTTATTAATTTATATTTATTTAAATAGAACAATATGTGAAAAAACTAACAATGCATACTAAAATCGTCGAAAAAGGGACAAAGGTAACAATAATAATCATGAAGTCATCTAAATGGTAGTAGTTTTTTTTTTGTAGGTAATAAATGACAAAGTGTCTAGTTTGGTAAGTAATAATCTATCTAATTTTAGGATATGGAAACCTTATTTTCTATTCAACAAACTAAAATGATTGAAGTTGCTATGTTTTTCATGTTAAATCAAGTTAAGATTGACTTGTATATACTGAAACAAATTATCATCACAAGAATATGATATGTGAAAATAAGTACAAAGGGAGTGGCATTGTTATAATAAAGATACAAGATTGATGTATTTGAAAATGTAAAAAAGAATGCAATATGTAGCACAAAAGTATAGAAATAAGGTTAGATTATATAATTAAGATTGACAAGGTCCAATTAGGTGTAAACAAAGTAAAAATTTGAATTAATCTAATTTAATAAGCTAAGGGTCTGTTCCGAATTACTGAAAACAAGTGAACCGAAGTGATTGGGGTTGAACTGAACTGAATTGTTTATGAGAGTAAGAAATTGTAAATTGAACTGAACTGAAATTAAGCTGAACATAACAGACCGTAAGTTATGAAGTTTAGATAATTCAAGTGAAGAGAATGCATAGGAATGAAATGAATGATGATGATACGAGCATATAATTATAGGAGTGGATTGGTGGATGTTGTTCTCATATGGGCCTAATTCAATTATAAGCCCAACTCAAAAAGGTTATGTAGGCTATATAAAATCATGACTAATCCAAAATTCCAGCCCAAAACTACCAAACGACAAAAATATTTTAATCAAAATAAAATTTAAAATTAAAATGAGTTCTAAAGAAAGAAATATTTTAATCAATTCACTTCACTCTACTCTACTCTCTCACTTCTGTAGTACGGAGTAAGTTGTAACGTCGGTCATCACTTCCCTCGTTAACCGTCCTTGACGAGACTTCTAGAATTCGAATAATTTTCTCTTGAAGGTAAAGCCCTTTCTCTCTCCTCTCAATTCTTGATTTTTAAGTTTTTACAATTGCATGCAAACAATTTAGGGTTTAATTTCGAAATTCTGCTTTCCAATTTGGTATAATTTCTTTATTCAGCGAAATATTTACTTATTAGGGTTTTGATCATCTTTCTTATGCAATTTTCACCTAATTATATTCTGTTAGCTTTCTTGGACAATTAGAGTTTGGTTCTTGATTTTATCATGTGATTGTTTCTAATTATGGATTGTAGTTGTAGTTATTGTTCTTTGGATATAAATAATAATCTTTTCTCTTGCCTTCAAATTGATGCAAAGTAGATGATTGTTTACAGAGTATAATTATCATTTTTTGGTTGCAGAGTGTAATTAGTGTTTGTAATTACAGAGTGTAATTAGCATTTGTGATTGCAGAGTGTAATTAGTGTTCGTAATTACAGAGTGTAATTAGTGTTTTGTAGTTGTTTAGTGTAATTGCATTATGTGGTGGAAAATGTCGTACTTGTCGGGTTCAGTTGATAGATTATTAGTTTGCGTCTAATTGGACTTTAGGCTACTGATTTACCTGCAAGTGTAACCATCGGAATGTTTAGCTTTTTTGGGAAAAAAGTGATTCTAATACTACTACCTTGTAAAGGTATAAGTATCTGAAAATTTATCCTAGTTATGTCGTTGTGTATGTTTCTGCTTTGTGGATCCCTTTGAATGGTCTTCCATCATATAGGCCTATCGGGTTATGCTGTATAGGTTTTGGGGATCAATTGTTTAAGTTTTTAGGTTTGCGTGCATTCTAGTTGTGTGGCGAAATATTTAAACGCGAATTGTTACTGATATTATTTTAAAATGTGAACTGTTTTACTTTCATAAAAGTGTTTGATCATACATAAATTTTACTGATGTTATTCTATTTGCTTTTAAATACCTTCCTAGGTGATGGAATTTCACTTTATTGATGACAATTAATTAAAATTTTAATGTGGAGATACTAGCATTTTATTTTTTTTGCTGTAGTGTCCTAATGTCTTTTGTCTAAGACAGTGCTTGCCTTTTGATGCAGATCTGTGCATCATCACTCATATTATACAAATGTCTGTAAGCGATGAAGGTAAACTTGATGAAGTTGACTTCTCGTGGGGTTTAAAGAAGGGATTAGGTGGTAAGCATGGGGATGTGCAGATTTATAATTCATTTACATATGATGGTGTAGAGTACTTTCTCTATGATTCAGTATATCTGTTCAAGGACGGAGTACCAGAACCATACATTGGTAAGCTCATCCAAATTTATGAGCGTCCTAATAAAGAAAGGAAGGTCATAGTGCTATGGTTTTTCCGTCCTTCGGAAGTGTCGAATTTCTTGGGAGGTGAAAATGTGCTTGAGAATGAGCTATTTTTAGGTACTGGTTGTGGCAGAGGTTTGGCAAATATTAATCCCCTGGTAATGTTCTCTACTTTTTTGTTGTTTTTGAGTTTGGAGTATGTCATATGTACTTTGCTTCCCATCATTGGTCGTGCCTTATGAGCTTACTGTAGTTATATATTACTAATGTTTATATTGCACTTCTCTCTTTTGTTTTTCTTTTTTTGTTTTTGTTTGTGTGTGTGTGTGTGTGTGTGTGTGTCGCTTTACCTTTTATAGTTTACTAGCTTTAGTTATTATTTCTTTCACTTTTGCTGAAGTCGTGTCTCTTTGTGAATTCACCTGATTCTTTAATTTTTGGCACTTAAGTCAATCAGGGATAGAACTGTCTATGCCTTTTTACCTCTTGAAATGTACTAGTAGGTGCTTAAGGATTCTACTGATGATGGTGTTTTGGGTTTTGTTTGTAACAATATGGATTTGATGGGTGTTGAGGCGCTGCAGCAAGCCACTAATGCTATCCTATTTAATTGTCTTTAAGATCATGAGTTGGTTTGTCTTTGTGTGACCAATCAAGGGGGAAGTTTATTAATTGTTGTTGAACTGATATTGTGAGGCTATTAAAGTAGCAGGGGAGTTAATATATCAAAGATCATTATAGTATTACTGTCTCATAGAGAAGGTAGAAGTTGCTGAATGGAAGGCATAGGTAAGTGTGGGTACTTGAAGATAATTCTGATAAGATGGATGACTTGTGGTGCATGTTCCATAGCATTGGTTTGTTGAAATAGGAAATTATGTTGAGGTGGATGGGCAATGGGTTTAAAAATTTTGATATTGTTTGCTATGCTTGATTGAAGAATTAAAATATTAGAGGCATCAATAAGAGATGGCTTAAATATCGGTTTGTCTAGTACTTTAGTATCTTAGTGTAAGGTGGTCAATTAACTTAGTTGTTGCTTCTTCTTGGCGGGAGGATGAAAAGTAGTAATGTTTTTGGATTTTCAATGGCTGTGCTAATGTGCAGTATGTTTTCCTCCATTTTCCGGTTATGACACCACAATGCTTACTTAGACATCTTCAACATGGCACTAACAGTATCAACTGATCCCCCATATGTTTTCCCTTAACAAGCATCCTTCCATCCTCATCTCACCATGAAATTCTGCGCACACAGCCTTATTGCCCATTGGCCGTCGTGATTATGTGCTACACAGTTTTCCATCTTTGCTTCAACTAACAACAATTAGTTTAATACTCAAATCTTAGGAAAAAATCACTAGTGTCAGTCTAATATGACACAACCGTGGGAGTGGAAGGTGATGATGCAAAATTAATTCCAAAATCATAATAGTTTGTACTTTTGAGCAATTGACAAGGGCTGACTTTTGAAAGCTAAATACAGTCATTTATGTTCTCAATTCTATGCGTTCAAATTTGACCTCCACTAGGTTTAATCTACTCACTAAACTAAGTAGTCCAATTTTCATATTGAGGTGAAACCATGAAGGATTGTCCTTTTAGTCCTTTAGTTTCCCCACCCCACTTCACATCACCGCACTACAATGCAAAAAATAAGAGTTGTCCCTTGGCTTAAACAAGTTTTTACACACTATCACTTTCTCACTCTCAAGAGACCACAAAAGGAAATGGTGGGTTTTTTTTTTTTTTGGTTTTTGTTTTTGTTTTTTTTAATATATGCTTGCATTTCATTTGCGCTTCTCAAGCATATACGAAGTATGAACTTTAACGTTCATGAGAAGTTGCTCTTATGGAAGCTAGTTCATTGTTTGCCTTAATGATCCTTTTTGATTTCATTCTTGTTTCAACTTTATAAAAAAAGGGGAGCCGGAGGAGCTCCACTGCTCCACCTTTTAAGATTAATAAGCCAATGAAATATGGTTTGTTGGGTTTTTTCTCGGGTGATTGAAGTGAAAAAACCATATTGGCTTTGAAACAATTTCTAATATCTTACCAAAGGTGAGGGATAGTATTTGGGGTACTTAATCTTGGTCGCAGAAGATGCGACCACATAGTAAAGGTGCGTTTTGTTCACTTTAAAAAAGTTATAAAGTTTAATCAATGAAGATTAGGCGAGATATAAGGTGAAATCAGGTGTAATAAGTGAGGTGAAGAGAACACACCCTAAAGGTTGTGATGGAGGCTGTGAGCCCGTGACTGAGGTTTTGATTCCCTAAATTCAACCACATCTCATCGACGAAGAGGACATTTTTGGAGTCATAAGCTAAATTCCGTTCAATTTTTCGCCTTTAGGCCTTTTAAGTTGCAAGGGCGTTCTCAATGTTGATTTCGATATGCATAAAGATGCTGCCTCTGATTCTGCTCGTGCTAATTCAGGAAGCAATTGCCGGGAAGTGTAATGTTATGTGTATTTCCAAGGATCAGAGAAACCGGCAACCATCAACTGAAGAAGTTAGGACAGCACACTTTGTGTTTTATCGTGCATTTGATATTCAACATTTTACAATTTCTGATGTGCTGAGGGAAACAATTGCCACGGTTAAGGGTGTGTTTTGAACCAAAAAATCTTTTGGTTTAACCTTCTGTTAGAAAAAGTTTTTCTTTTGACACTATTGTTTTGTTGCTATACTGTTTCAGTTAACTACTTATTGAACAAAAGTGATTTTCCACAAACAAGTCACGATAAGTTAGATAGCGGAAATACAGTAGTGAGGATAAAAAATTCACCTAATTCTGTTGAAAATACTCTCGTGGCCGAAAATGCTGTAGAGAATGACGGCATTGTAGGCCCTCTAACATCGAATGATGATGATGATGGAGCAGAAGATATTTTGGACAAGTCAAAATCCTGTCCTCCAAAAAATCGTGGAGATGTTCAATGTGATGATACATGTCTAAAAAAGGGCCTAAAGAAAAACTTGGTATCCAACAAGCATAATGTTGGTGCAGATGAAAATGTTTTGTTTGATGCTGGTGTGTGTTCTTTCTTGGTGAAGTATGACAGAGTGTCAAACAAAAAGGGCGATGTTCCTAGATCTGATAATACAGGTTCAGCGGATTTATGTGAGACTAAAGTGGTCTTGGGTTCTGGTCAAAAATTCAGATTGAGATCACCTGATTCCATGAAAACTGAAGTGGACAAAGTTACTGAATTTGCTGCAAAGACAGGACCATCATCAAGTGGTACCTTGCTAAAATCCAAGCTTGTGAAATCTGTCCATCCATCGGATGAGAGAGCAAAGAATCATGGGCAGAAGTCAGTTGCTGATTTTGGTGCTATGGTGGAGAAGCCTTCAAAGAAACTTAATGATAATGTTGCTCCACTACCAAGCAGTAATGATAAGGTGTCACAGTCTTCTGGCGTTGCTGCTGAAACAATTGATAAAAGGAAGATGATAAAATCTGTTAAACCATCGGGTGGGAAGGCAATTAATCTTAGGTTGAAGTCAGGTGATGATTGTGGAAAATGTGATGGCTCTGCTTCAGTTCCATCCTCTTCTGTCTCTGAGAAGGGAAAGAAAGAAGTGAAAATGGGTATTCAAATAGGAACTGGTTTGGTGAGGAAATTGAAGTCTGTTAATGATTCTGGTGCTTTGGAGGAGAGGCCATCAAAGAAACTTAAGCATAATGGTATGAATCCATTACCATTGGATGATGGTGGGTTCAATGCACAAAACACTGCTTCTGTTTCTGCTGCAAATAATAATGCTTCAGAGCCTTCTGGTATTGCTGCTAAAACAACTGATAAAAGCAAGATGGGTAAACAATTGGTTGGTAGAAGCAGTGTCATTCCTAAGATGCTAAAGTCTAATAGCATAACTGAGAGTAAACCTGTGGGAAAGTTGCTTAAACTGTCTACTCGACAACCTGTTGGTGATGCTGCTGAAATTAGTGATAGCAGACAATTGGACAGGGGTATAAGTCATGGTCTGCCTAAGAAGCCTAAGTACAATAACACGATGAAGGAGAAATCTAGTGACAAAGTTAGCAAAACGGGTGCAATGCTATCAAAAGATATGCGAAAATCAACCCTGGCCTCTTGTACAAGTGATAAGGCTCCACAATGCAATAAAGTGGAGAGCGGTTGTGGTGTGGGGTTGGATGGTACAAAGGATGGCCTCACACATCTCAAATCTAAGGGCAAAGTAGAGGACAAATCTAATCTTAAGTTGAATAGAGCGTCCATCAAACAAGCTAAAGTTATGGGCGCTTATGCTTATGGGCATCTTATCGAAGTCACTCAAAGACCCCCGGTAAGTTTGTTGTTATTCAACCTTCAATTGGATGCTCCTTACCTTGTATCTATAGTATTTCACTATCTTGTACCCGTTGATTTTCTAATGGCTTAAAAAGGATAAAATATTTTCTCGTCTTTGAATTTCTCGCTTTCGGACGTGCTTTAATAAAACCACTTGCTAATAAAGCAATCCCTTGTACTTGTGAAGATTTAAATGCTACTTTGTATAATGCTTTCTTCTTTATGAAACATTTATATGTTATTAGAATGTGTGAGTGAATGTGTAAGAGACTTGTGGAGAAAATCTATTTTAGAATTTCTTGTTCTGGTGTAGGTACTCCCATTCCCAGATTAGTTATAACACTTATCAAAACGCATATTCTAGGTTTTAAGTTGTTTGGTGTCTATTGTTGTTTTATTGAAAAAGAACGAAAAGCTATAGGGAGGTATTATTTTATTGAGATGTTAGAAGTGTAAGAGATCTTGGGGTGTATTTTTGTTGGATGTGAGTGTGTGGGACCATATATTTTTGGTGGTGGAAAAAGAGGTATTAAAATAATAGCGGGGTTTTTCTTCTAACAAAGTGTAAAATTAATTGTCTACGTGAAAAGAGAGAAGGTAAAAAGTAACTTGGATAAAGAGAGAAGTAACTTATTTAGTTTGGAGGAATGACTTACTCTGACTTTATTATGGTAAAATGAATGTTCACACTTTTTAAATGGCAAGAAAAGAATATTGAAAAAGAATTTTCATTCATTTATTAGCATCATATATTATCAATTAGATGCTAACATGTAAAACAATACTCCTTCCGTCCCTTAAAGAATGTCCCAAATCTTTATTTCACTTTCTAAAGAAGCAAGTGCAAGTTTATGCACATAGATGGTTACAATCATTGATGTTGAGAGAAAGATACGCAGCAAGAAAGTTTTCAAGTGGGATGTACAGAGCAATTTTTAAGGACTTCGTTCTTTGTTAATGGGATTATGGGGTAATCTTTTGATGGAGGGAGCATTACCTCTTGTTGTAGTGGTGGTTAGTTCTTTGCTCTTCGAACTGTAAGATGCAAGGGTTCATGTTGGTTTTTTTAATTTTTTTTTTATTTTTTTTGGGCGTTAAGCTCCCAAATAAAAATCATTTTCATTGATTGTGACCTTTATTGTAATATCATGTGCCTTTTATGTTTAGACAAGGCGACGTTATGAGACTTACTTAGGTTCACTAAGACACACCAAGAGGAACATGTGCCTTTTGTGTTTAGACATGGCGACGTTAGGAGATTTACCTAGGTTCACTATGACGCCCCGAAAGGAACATATGCCTTTTGTGTTTAGTCAAGGCAATTTTAATGCCTAGGCTCACTAAGACATACCCAAGATGCATAAAACTATTTTGTCACTTGAAAAATCTCTTTTGCCTCCCTTTATATACAATTGATGTTTCCTAATGGATTGAATGTTAAAGTGATCACCCCGCTCATCTCTAATTTTGGTTTAGCCATGTAAAAATATCTTCTTGTACTAACGTGTCATCTCTTTCATTTGTTGACTTTTATCTCTCTCTATTGGTTTTATTCTCTTCCGTTTTGTAGCTTATTTTCTTATTTTTTATAAATATTTTATCTACGAAAAAACTGTTGATTATGATATGATTTTCCTGTGGTAGTAATCTTCTTGCTTTCATTCTCATATTGTACACAGGACGAGAGCAAATGGGTGGGAGCTTGCAATGTTGTGAGTATTTTTCTTTACGCGTATCTTTTTCTGTGATTAGCTATATTTGATTCTTCGGTGTGGTTGGAAGGGGTATGTGCCAAAATTTGTAAGTATAAAGTGCAATCCTATCATAGAATTTATGCATGTATGGTCCCGAGATGTGATTGCCTAAGTTGGTAATGGATGGTGCTTAGTTCTAATGAATTTTATATTTGAATATTTGATTTTTAGTATGGGTCATTCAAGGAACGTGAAAATTAGGGAGAGAAGAGGTTGATGTGGAATTTGGTGGACATTGTTTGATACTTCTGGTTGTTCTGCTTCTCCAGTTATCTTTTTTCCCTTGTGGCTGATACTTATCTGACTCCTCAAATGTAATTGGAAAATATTGAAATCAATTTGTTCATGCTATGACTCATCTTTGCCTGTGAGAATATTCTTACTGGAGTTTGGTTAGGAGGTTGCTCAATTGTCATTGAGTATAGAATTGCTGCTGATTTTTGTTCAGTGAAAAATGAAGACAACTGGCCTTTGGCCGTTTCTTTCAAATTGATGAAAAAATAGATAGAATAACTCTTCTTGGTTGTCTAGGATAAAGAGTTTTAGTAACTATCCATTCTTTCTAATTGTGCTTATTGTATTGGCTTTTGTCAGAACATAAAGAATTTGATATTTACATAATTGAATTAAGTGTTGGAGTTTATTTAAATATCTATTGTTATAACAGTAATTACAGAGGAAATTTAGTTATATATTAAAATGAAATATCTTTATAACATTACTGCTGTTTTCCTTGTTGCTAATTTTTCCTTATATTTAACATTAGTGGTGTTGATATAATTGTTATCTTATTCATGTGTAATATAGTCTTATTTTAATGAAGCAATAGAAGCACAGCTCTAAATAATTATCACATATTGACTGCTTACTAACCGCTATATCTAATGATTAAAGTTAATGGACAATGATGATGCTTAAAGGTTGACTTTTTTTATAGATAGGTGATGTAGTTGATCTATTTGATGCATTTATTTGAAGATTTGATATGTGAGTTATGTAATGCTAATCTTTTGTTTATTTTTGTTAAGCAAGTAAGAATATATTACTAATGAACAAAACCAAAAACAGGATTAGGGCAAGCCCTCAAGTACCCCAACACAGCCTAACCTAAACAAAGAGAATACAACAAAGCGAAAATAAAGTCATTTGATATTTTTTTCCTTGTAGATTAGCATACACATAAGGTCCAATTTTAGTCAAATTAGACAATTAGATTAGATCAGAAAAAATAAGTTCAGATCAGATAAGCAAATATTAGGTGAATAAACATAGCCTAAGATAGACTATGTATGCATGAATGGGATCCTTTCTTGATCTATGTGTTAAGCGTTTCTTTTGTAAAAATTTATAACATACCTGTATAAAATTTGTGGAGAAACAAATGAACTTGTAAAAATTTTAACAGACTGAAGCTGAGGACTCTTAGAGAGCATATAGGATTTAACATGTCTTTTTTTTTGTTACAGTAATAGACTTTTAGTGGAAACAAGCTCTTTACTTTTAAAACAAGAAAGCTCACTTGAACTCTTTTTTAATATTTTAGAATGATGTTATTTATTATAAATGCCTTCCAAAGAGTTTATGAAATATGTGTTTCAGCCTTGGGAAGAAAGAATGAAGGAAGCCCGTGATCGGGGATCTCTTGTTCTGCTCTTGAATTTGGATCCCACATACACCTCACACGAAGTTGAGGTAATGACCTTTTGGATTTTATTATTTATTTAATATGGAGTAATGTGTTTGTTCATGTATTTGTCTTCTGTAACAAGTTTAAGTTTGTCTTCATGTCAATGAGCTCTATGTTAAAGTCTAAGTCTGTTGTAACAACCAATATTTTCTTTAATGTCTCTAAAGGTCTGTGCTTTTTGCTATGGTAGATTTTATAAACAATGTGGTCTCTTCATTTTATTTTGCTTTTTATGTTGCTTATCCATTTTTGAATTTCTTTATATATGTGATTGGAAATTGAAACTTATCAGTAATTATTAAAGACCTTACTAAAAGAATTAAAATCACGTGCATGCTTTTCTATTCATGAGATTCGAGAAGTGATCTACTAACAGTTATGGAACCTCTTTTCTTTTTCTCCCCTGCACATACAAAAGTTGATCCTTCTTGTTGAGCTATATATGTAGTGTTGATTTATTGCTCCTGCATGCCACAATACACGCCAGCACAAATAAAGAAGAAAGAAAATTGGCTGCAGGGTAAAATTGTGCTTGAATTTGTCTGTTTCTGGAGCATACCTTTAATATTGGGAATACCTGCATTTTATGTCAGAACATAGTATGGCATGGTCTTGGATATGGTTGCACGGCGAAAATGGTGCCTCATACTGCCTTATCTAGCCCACATTCTGGCAAGTCACCCTATACTACTAAGGATTTCTTACATAACCTTAACTCTTTAGTTTGTTATCATGTTGAGTTATGTTGAATATCCTGCTTGTAGGACAAGCTTATGCTATTTTTAAAACTCCGGAAGCTGCAAAGAAGATTGTTAGGAAGCTTGATGAGGAGTGCTTAATTCTCCCTAATGGAAGGTTTGTGCAACTAAATGTGTGTGTGTGTGTGTTCTTGCTTGCTATGGTAGGTGGGGGTGGAGAGGAGAGGGGTAGAGTTGAGAAGGGAAAAAGGGTGTTTTATTAATCATTTATAACTGTGCTTGTGATTGTAACTTCTTAGATACATTGTGCAAGATGTATGATTATTATGTGCATGAATGTGATTGTAACTTCTAAGATACATCGTGCAAGATCACCTGTCATTGAACTTCATCCTCCACTTCCAATTCTAGAGTTGATATCTGTAGGAAAGCTTCTGAGCCTCTGTTTACTGCTCTTGTAAATAGGGAATGGGTGAGATAATTATTCATTAGACATGCTCAACTGTTCAACCTTAGGGGTTAATTGTCAAACTTGCTGCTATTTAACTTATTTTTATTCAAGAATTAGTGTGTTCCTTATTTGCTTTGTGTATTGTTTTTGTAGCCTGAGATTGGATCTTCTTGTGTATTATATCTTGGTTGTTTAGTTTTGCAAAAATAAATGGTGGAAATTCTTTTCAGGACATTTTTGCCTGGTAGTGAGGTCGATACCTTGTTCATAGATCTTGGAGAAGAAGCTTTTTCATCCACTTCATGGTCCTTGGCTTTTTTTTTTTAGTCTCATTTATTGTGCTTCCACCAGCAGTAATGTTGTGAAATTGAATTCTTTGGTTAAGGATTTTGTCAAAGCCTAGAATTCCCTCCTTTGGGAGGTGTAGATGGGTTATTGCCTTATTGGGGAATTACTTTTTCTGTGGATGATTTTTTGATGAATGTAGTATTTCTTGTGGTATGATATATGCGGGGTTAGAAATTAATTATCAGTGGATGTCCAAGAGATTTTTAGGGGAATTTTTTTGTTTCCAAGTGAAACCCTTTTCTGTTATTATGTAGCTTGCCAATATTTCAATGAATCTTGATGAGTTTTTAAGAGAAGCCCTTTCCATGCTATATGAATTTATAAATCTTTACTACTTGTTCAGAGCATAACTTACATATGCTTTCAGGGCTCTTGTAGGGGTATTTAAAGTTCTAAGCTTCTCTGGAAAGAAGTCTTCATATCCTGGGCATCTGGTAATTGATAAGCTTAGACACCAAATGTCAAGAGAATCGGTAATGTTTTGCTGGTTTATGTTTTTGGCTACGTCTTCTAGTACCTCTTAAAAGCATCTTGCTTTTGTTTCCTACTTTGAAGTTGCCTAGTCTTCTCTATATTGTAACATGTTTCTGACTTTTTCTTTCAGAGAGATGCAGTTTCTACTTCTCATACTTCTCAGCCAAATAACCTTGAGTATGAGATTGGCACTAGATTGGCGAATGCTACAAGAGAGATCAAACATGTGGTGGAAAACATTGTATAAGGTTTGCATGCATCTGTGAAGTGAATTTTTTTTTTTTTTTTCCCGAGAAGAATATTTGTGATCATTTCCTCTAATCTGTCTTTCCCTATTTGTAGAAACAACTAGAAGAAATTGAAAGTTTGAAGACGAGGCTGAAGTCAAAGTGATCAAATCACTGTATTGGTAATAACTTGATATTTCTACTGTTTTAGAATCAAACAAGTGATATTAAAAGCTCAAGCATTAAGTAGTTCGTTGTTGGTCAATATCTCTCTCCAGTTATGCCCTTCCTGTTTAAAATTGTTCTTTTCTTTTTTATTTTCCCCTTCATTTCCTTCTTTTCAATAAGGGTAGTCTTACCATTTCCATGTTTCCATAATCAGTGAGTACTACAGAAATTTCTGGATTAGGAGTCCATGCTAGAGGTCCTAGTGTGCTGCTTCAGCAAGGGATCTGAAAGTTCAGCGAATGCTAATCATGAAGGATGAATTTTGCTCTTCAGTGTATATGCTGATGTAATGATTTTGGGGAATATTTGGCTCAGCATCTTCCAAGAACATTCATTGGTGGTAATAGAGGGAGTTCTTCCCTTGTTTTTTTTTAGGACTGACATTTTTTGCAGGTTGCTACTGCTGTGATGCCACACGTATGTGCACATATCTTGTATACTATGCATATAAAGAACTTAGTCTTTGCAATGTTAATAACATGATTTTCTTTACCCTTTTGTGGCTGACAATGTTTTGTTGCATATTGCTTCAAGTTGCTTTCTAGCAATTTCTTTCCCCATCAGTAGCTGTACCATAAGGACGCATTGTTTGGTGGCAGGATTCGCTGTGTTCGGTTTGATGTTTAGAACACAGACGATGAAATCTTGTTGGTTTTCACTAGAGCTGAAATAGTATTTACAGGTGCTATGGTTGTAAATCAAGTAATGAACAGACGCTTTGAGACTGGTGCGTTGAGGCTGAAAAGTGCTGGTTGGCCATTGTTGCAAAAAAATAACATTTTAATCAAACAGGAGCAGATATAAACCATTGTAAATTTGTAACTGATCAGTGTCAACGTTTTCTTTTTACCCGTCTATTTTTTATTCCTTTTTATTTTAAATCAATCTGTATTTCTTTTCATTACTAGTATAATTTGTAAATGGAGGGGGAATATGTGCATACATTAACACCTGCTAGAGTTGCAGCATACATACTACGTCTGTTTCATTACATTACTTTCATATCATTCTTGCAAGAGATAGGGAAATGAGTGTATAAAGTAAAGGTGTGTAAAAAGATACTCCGTAAGTGCATTGTGAATTTTATATTTTTTTATTTTTATTTTTGAATAAAGTGCATTGTGAATTAAGTAAAAGAGATTGAGTGGAAATGTGTAAATATTGCAGATTAAGATAGTTAAAGATGTTTGCCAAAAATAAAATGAATTATATAAGTTAGAACATTATGAAATGGACCAAAGTCTAAAACGGAATATGTTAGGAACATAAAATACATTATGCAACGTATGTGGCTCTAGCTAATCAAGTGTTGTTTGGATCTTCCCAAGTTTTGTACTAAAGGTTTTCTCGTAGAAGTTTTGTACTTTGTATTATATTTGGTCCAAATTCCACTTGTAGCACTTTGGGGGTAAGGATTTCTAGATTTTCTACACCTTCCCTACCAGTCCCAAAATCGAAAGGTTGGGTTGAATGATATATCATGTGGCAGCTAGCTCGGTCTTCCTGCACATTATATAAATTGGAGCATTAATTTTGAAATTCCGATAGTTCAAATAAAACTAAGTTCAAGGAAAAAAAGTTTTGCTAAGGATTACTCAAGTTTGAAATGCAGCTAAAATAAATTTTAATAATGTTTACAAGTTCAAGTTAGTTTTGAAAAGATAAGTTCAAAAAAATGAAAATTGGGTTAATAAAACACATCTTAAGGATTTGTTTTGTTAATCTTATTTTCACTTTTTCAAGAAAATAAGTTTTGAAAAAGATGAAATAAGTTTGGGTGAATAGAACGCATCTTAAGTAAATCAAATCTATTGTATTAAATAAATGTATATAACAATTGATTTGAGTTACAATAATTAATTCTATGATTTAGTTGCTATTATGGTTACTTTTTTTTTTTTTTTTTTTTTACTAGAAGAACTATTATGGTTACTTTGAAATTAATTAGCTTAGTTAATGTTTAAAAGGAAGTGATCTGAAAACTACTCTTTATTTTAAGGGATATGCAAATAATTCAAGGAAATTCAAGAAGTATATTTTCTAACAAACAAAAGTGTTATAAAGTACCATTAAGCTACTTGATGATTGTTTTAAAACAATTGTAATTTAATTTATAGCTACCATAATGTCATCATGAGGGTTACTTTATTAGTGTTAAAGGTTACTCCATCAGTGTGTATAGGTTATTTTGTCAGTGTTATAAGAGATATTCCATCAGTATTACAAGGATTACTTGGTTAGTATAATTGGGGTTACTTTGTTTTTTTATACAAGCGGCCACATGGTGTGGTCAGTCATACACCAAACGTGTTGTATAATGTTAATTTGATCATAATTATTGTAGTTTAATGGTTGAAAAGAAAATGCAAACAATATTTTCACTAGGATAGGCTTTGCTATAGCTAGAAGAGTGGGGGCTTAGATAGTATCTCGGCTTCCCACTAATTTTTTATAGGTTTTATGACTTTGTCTGTTTTTGATTTATAATAATAATAATAATAATAATAATAATAATTTTAATTATTATTTTTAATTATAAAAAATCAAACAACCTATATATATATATATATATATATATATATATATATATATAGATAGATAGATAGATAGATAGATAGATATTGAATTACTGTTTTTTTTCCTGTCTTTTTTTTTCCATTTTAAAAAAAATACTTAACTTTTTTTTTAATAGGTGATAATAATTTACTTAAATTAAAGGGTTTTGAATTTTGATGAGGAATTTACCGAATTTTACTGTTGGTGTGTTTGAATTGAATTGTGATCTTTAAACTTGATGATCAAAAAACTTTGTCTGTTATTCCCTAAACCAACAATATATGTTTTTTTTAACCTATATTAAGGTTATTATTTTGAGTTATAATTGAAGCGATTTTACAAGGTATTTGATGAATTTGGATCTCAAATCAGCAAGATTATTTTATTGGGAAAATTTTGATTTTGATTTTTTTTCAAAAAAAAACTTTTTGAAGGTTAAAAACTGACTAATGGATTAAATCTTTTTGCCTAACTTGAACTAATTCTTTCAACTTTGAACTTTTTGAATAGTTCGAAATCAATTTTTTATTTTAACTTAGGCAAATGCTCCTCCAATTTTCAATTTTGTAGGCTTACTTTATTTTACCAATTGTCTAATTTGTTATTTTTGTGGGTTTAATATATTTGAGTTTGTATAATGTCTTGAAAAATTTACGTAATTATAGAAAATTCTCACAAATTCTTTGTGTTTATCCGTACATCTCACGGGAGCTTATCTAGTAGCACATTATAATCATATATTAAAAAAGACTAATCTAATTTTATACAACCTCTGTTTCTTATTACATGGAAAACAACCCATGAGTTAAAAATAAAATTACCAAAAAATAGTCTCGAAAAAAAAAGATTGGACATGTAGTATGATAATCAAGCTTACAGTGAGCCCAATCACAGCATAACATCCCATTCCAAAGTAGGGTTTTAAAAGATCAGGTTCAATCTTCAGCCCCCATTTTCCTGCCGCTATAGTTAGGGTTTTTCTCTCTCTACTCTCTCACTCTCTCTCTCTCTCTCTCTCTCTCTCTATCACCCACTCTCTATTACTCAATCAATTTCTCTTCTTCCCCCAAATTTCTGCTCATTTCCATGGATTCTTTATCCTTAAACTAGGGTTTCTCTTCAATTTTTCTGGGTTTTATTTAATTCTTAGAGGTTAGGGTTTTTCCGAGGGTTTTTCTCAATAATTCAAGTGAGAAAATGGCAACAACAAACCCCTTCAATTTGTTGGATGATGATGCCGAGGATCCCGCCCTCCTCATTGCTGCGCAGGAGCAGAAGGCTGTTGCCGTCGATAAGAAGGCTCCGGCTGCTGCCGCACCCGCTGCTAAGCCCGCCAAACTTCCGTCCAAGCCTCTTCCTCCTACTCAAGCTGGTGATTTTCTCTCCCCTCCATTTTTTTATTTAACTGATTAATCTAGCTTTTTAATGTGTATTTGGATAATTAATGAATGTAAAATTTGTTTTTTTTTTTTAGTTTTAATTTCATTTTGTTTATTGTAGTTTCATTGAGCTTTTCTCTTGGTCATTTTTGG
This sequence comes from Chenopodium quinoa, assembly GCF_001683475.1. Taxonomy (NCBI): domain Eukaryota; kingdom Viridiplantae; phylum Streptophyta; class Magnoliopsida; order Caryophyllales; family Amaranthaceae; genus Chenopodium; species Chenopodium quinoa. The sequence goes on from NW_018743175.1 coordinate 1,991,525, forward strand.
TAAATATTGATTGATATGATTGATTAAACTGGTTTTGATGGTAGATGAATGCTGTTATATTGGAATTTTTTGGGTATGTTTTTTTTTTTTAATTTTTTTTATAATTTTAATTTTAAGGTAGTTTTTCTAATTGGTGTCATTTTGGGTTGAAAATCACTATAGAATAATAAAAATGGCTTTTTTTGTTAATTTGCAAATCATTATGTATTGATTTTATTTTTATTTTTTATTTCTTAATTTTGTTTTGCGTTTCTTTTGTATTTGTCAACGAGAGTTGACTCTAGTATTTGTCCCTCTGGTTTCCTGCTATCGTTTCATCATTAGATGAAACATCCCAAATAAAGCTAACTAATGTAAGTTGTATATGGAGTTGTATAGGATTTAGTAATTTCGTTGTTACCTTTTTGGCCTTTTATTTTTGAGCTGATTTAGCTAGAAGTCAGTTAAATTATTGATTCGATCATAGTACGTGTTAATGGGTATATTTCAATATTTTACCGGGCCATTTTGGTAGCTCTGCCATGCATATAAGGTTTTGTATTTGCCATTGTTCCAATCAGACCCGAAAAATTAGAAATCAATCAGAAGTCAGTGGACCTGTATATAATTTTTGTTAATAATGTCCGTATCTGGCATTTAAATTTTTCTCCAATACTTTGGGTTTTTTTTCCATGCGTTGGAATTAACGAAGTGTAATTTTCCAAAACTCATTGCTAGCTAGTGGCTTTATGCTTAAGGAACAGAAATTTATTATCACTGCCCGAACCGTATTTTGCTTTCCTAATACTGTTAGATTCCATTCCAATCAGAAGATGACTAATCTGATCTTCTAGAAGTTTTATTTCCTATCTTTGGTTGTTAGTTTATTAAAAATGTTAATTATGTTATATGACGTGTAGAAATGCTTTTTTCCCCAAGATTTCCCAAGGTTTCTTATTTTTTTTTTCCAATGATTCATCATTCATTCCATCTATTCTCTATTTACAGATTGAACTTCCAGTGAAAATATTAAATGATTGGTTACGTTACGTTTTGTAAATATTGATAGCATCAGTTGTGTCTCAATCTTTCAATTTATTGAATGGTAGTTTTGACATGATTTAGTGGACGAATAGGAGGTGTTCTTAGAAACCTTTACTACTGATGGATTATTTTGCAAGTACCACAAGCTCAATAGCTTTCCTTTTGATGCATCATTTAGGTTAGCAGCATTCTAGTCTTACTGCTAAGTTGCTGCTGATTATAAGTTGAATGTTTACAGTGAGAGAAGCGAGGAATGAAGGTGGTCGTGGTGGTCGTGGTGGCGGTGGGCGTGGACGTGGTTCTGGTGGAGCTAACAGGGATTTTGCTAATAATGATGAAGCATTTGCTAATGAAAATGGAGCTTCAATGGCATACAAGGAGGAAAGAGGGCAAACTGAAAGACGTGGAGGGTATGTTGGTCCTCGTGGTGCTTACCGTGGAGGGCGCCGTGGAGGATTTGGCAATGGAGAAGTTTCTGAAGGAGAACGACCCAGGAGGACATTTGAGCGCCGTAGTGGCACTGGTCGAGGGTGAGTTTATCTACTGTTACAATAGCAATTATTGTTCGTGTGCTATGTCAATTTAAGAGTGATTGAATATCACATCAATTGATTCTCTTGAGCAGGGGCAGTGACATTAAACGTGAGGGTGCTGGTCGTGGAAACTGGGGAACTCCTGCTGATGAAATTGCTCCGTGAGTGTGAAAACTATCTATGTTTATCAATAAATTTAATACTCTTTAAGGCAAACATGCTAATATAAAACTTTATTTTAGGGAGACTGAGGAACCTGCTGTGGAAAATGAGGCAGCTGCAGCTGAGAAGCCGGCAGGAGAAGAAGTTGTTGATGCTGAGAAGGAGAATCCAGAAAAGGAGGTTGAAGAAGTTGAGCCTGAAGAAAAGGTGGGTTTTATTATATTTTTTTATTTCCTCTTTATCACTACAGATTTCTGCTGGCATAGGAATACCGGAACTATTATTTTTGTCACCATGATATTTCCTTACAATTTATGCAACTGCCAAAATAATGCTGATGTCCTTGATTTTATGCTTGGGCCTTATGAGGTCTAGAATTTTCAAGGAATTGAGTGCAACGTGTACTAGATTTGGAAGGCTATGCAAATCTTGAACTTGTTAATACTTAAAAATATATTTTCATATACACACCAACACGTGTCACAAAATTACGTTAGAACTTTAATGGTTCAATTGAATATAATGTCGGATGGTTTTAGTTTATTCTGCTTTGTAATTGCTAATCTAACGAGTCTATCAAGTTGAAGTTCTAGAAGTTAACTGTTCTGTTAATCTGTAGGATTTATTCAATACTTGCAACATCTCTTGGGTTATTGTTAAATGACTGAAAATACTATTTTACAGAAGAGTTATGGGTTGTTGATGTATTTCATGTATAGATCCATATAAGCATGCTCACCTTCCACATAAATTGAGAATTGCTGGCAGGAAAGCAGGACAAATAATTTGAAAGTTTTCCTGTATGTTAAAAGTTACAGTAAAGTTGATGTTTGACTAATTTTTTTTTATTTATTTTGTTGGTGGTTTGTATTAATGACTGCCCTTTGACAAGTAGTTTTGGCCTGATGTATAAGCTTTTGACTTTATTGTGTTGAGTAGTCCAAGTAGTTTTTATACATTTAATCTGTTGTAAAAATGTTAATTCTTCATATTTACATAAAAAACACGGGCCAATATTTTGTACTTATGTGGGTGTTTTATCATTGTCAGCAAATGACACTTGAGGAGTATGAGAAGGTCTTGGAGGAGAAGAGGAAGGCTTTGCTGGCATTGAAGGCTGAGGAAAGGAAGGTCGATGTGGACAAGGAATTTGAATCTATGCAGTTGGTTTCAAAAAAGAAAATTGATGACGAGGTCTTCATTAAATTGGTAAGGTCCCTCTTATTTTGGGTACTAATTTTTTAAGTGGAGGAATTTAGGAATATAAAGTTCTATCAGACTACCACCAATTTTCAACTGAACTCCTCATTTAAGCAGTTTTCATGTCAAAATTATTATTTTGAAGTGTGTCCTATATGCTATACCACAAGTCCATAACCAATATAATTGTTTTTTTGTCATCAGGGCTCTGACAAGGACAAGAGAAAAGACGCTGCCGAGAAAGAAGAAAGGGCTAAGAAGGTATCTGTGTCCTAACTGTTTTATTTTTTATTTTTATTTTTATAGTTTATGTTATAAGTGAATCTTACAAATATTACAATTGAACATGTTACATGTGCAGCTGATTACATTGAAGTCTAGTTTTACCCAGGATAGTTTGTTAACTTTTGCTCTATGAATGAGGAAAAAAACCCTTGGTTAAACCTTTTGACCTTAATGGAAGTTGTCTTTTCTGTTCTCTTGTGTTTATCAAAGTTGCCTTTTTAGTTTTCCATTTCTTACGTTTCTGTTGGCAATCCTCCTTTACTTCATTTCCCTGGTGTCTGTTCTCTATTTGCGACTCCCAGTTTCTGATTGATCTGTAGATTTTAGGGTGTTGCAGCGGGTAGCTATAACCTGCTGTAAAGCCATAATTGTTGGGTTATGATCTACAAATTTTGTTTGAGGCTTGGGATAGATGTTTTTTGTGGATTCTTTTGGTCCAAATTAAATTTAGTAGTAGTCTGCAAGTTGATATTTTTTACGGAGTACAAAGGAAAATGTATCAAGTTAGGTATCTAACTAAGAATTATGGCTGTTGAGTATTTGAAGAGTTATATAATTGAAGGATGAATACATCAAGTGGAGAGTGAAGGATAGCTCAAATGGTTAGAGCTTCCTTTTCGGTTCCAGAGGATACAAGGATCGATTTTCATCATCTGCCCTTGTGGCTCTCTAAACACCAAAAAAATGAATACATCAAGTTAAATTTATTACTTTCTAGTACAGTATCAGGCTTTATTGATATTTCTGTATTGAATGTGTTTTCTTTTGTTTGTTTGTTTGTTTTTATTTCAGTCTGTGAGCATAAATGAATTTCTGAAGCCTGCCGAAGGTGGTGACTCATGCTACAGGCGTGGCGGAAGAGGAAGAGGCCGTGGTGGTAGGGGTGGCAATGGAGGAGCATATGGCATGAACCATGCTTCTGCTCCTAAAATTGAAGATCCCAACCAGTTCCCATCCTTGGGTGGAAACTGAGATTTTGTCCGCCGTTGTCTTAGTTATTTTTGGCGCTCTAAAATTTGAGACTTATTTATGATGTTCAGAAGCTCAACAGTTGCAAAAAGATTTGACAGGAATAATTGTGTTTTTTCCTGTATTAAGAGTGTAAATCCCTTAGATTTGTCACCTTGCAAATTTTTCTTTGTTGTCTGTTGTGTCTTCGTCTTTTTTCAAATCAGTAGGTTCGATAGCAAGAGTGTAACTTTGTTCTTAGTTTTGAACTTTAATTTTGGAATCTATGAATGGCTGGTAGGTAGTACTGCTGGAAAGTTTCAACTATTTTTTGGGAAGATTTGTTCAGATGCTGAGGTAGATTTAGTCAAGCCAAAATCTAATGATCAAACCGTTGATTGTTCTCTTTTTCTAGGTTTTAGTACCTGAACTAAACATATGGTGTGTGAACTTTTGAAGCGTTTAAAGTTCTAATGGTAGTTTGAAAACGTGTGGCTGACCAATCAATTAATAAGAGCACTAAAGCAGGAGAAGTAGTTTGGCAAAGTTATGGTGAACTGTTTGTTTGAAGGTGATTAATTTGTCCAGTTTGAATGTGTTTCCTCTAATGGTTTTCTAGATCAGATTATGTATACTTGAATTCAACAAAATGACTTATAACTCGATCTTCAACTACCTAAATGTAATGTGAGTTAACATGGCTTGATTCATTGTACTTTGTATAATCTCCAAAACTGTCTACTACGTAATGTGAGTTAACATGGCTTAATTCATGCCAATATGCTCTCACTTATGAGAAATTGTCGAACAATCAGTTCTGGGATATGGCTGGTTTGTATTCTGGTTTTAGACTTTTTGAGAAGAAAAAAAAAAAAAAAAAAAAAAAAAAGGAAATTGCAAATGAGCTCATAGCTTTGAGATTATGATACTACTATAGATAAAAATTTGAGTCATTTTCTAGGGTAAAAGTCACTAGGATTATCTTCATACTTGTAAGCTCAATAAAAGAGGAACACTCTTATCTAGTCAACCTCAAAAGTTATAGTATTTCATACTGTAATTTAATTAAGCTTTTGGAGATCGTTCTAGACTTTGACCTGGGTTTTCAATATCTAGATAATATTGTTTACTTGTGATTGGTACTGGGAGATGTTTGTCATAGTCACCGAAGAAAGACTAATTGTCAGTTCGGCTTGGGTTAAGTTTTTATTCCGGATGAAAAAAGATACTATTACCCAGTGATGCTAGGGACATCTACAGCAAATATTACCCCCATGAACATTTTGAGTGCCGAGGGTGGGGGAGAGGGGGGTTAAGTCTCAGACCCCAAGCCGGGCTGAAACCTAAAATCCAGGCAGAGCACCGACTGAGATAGCATTGCAACCTCTCTAAAACTTCTTTGTGAGACAAAAAGTACTATAGTTTCAAATACTGTACATATGTTTGCTAAACAAGAACAATTGCAGAGTAAAGATAAAACGTTAGTGAACCAGCTGAAGCAAAATTTGTATTTTCTCAGCAAGATTGTGTTCACAGAAAGCTACGTTTACAACAATAGAACTACTTAATAGCCATTTAAAAATGAGACCATAATGATGCCGCTTCATGATGAGCAGCAGCCAGCCTTCTGATTCAATGGCTGTCCTTTAAGTTGAACAGTTGGCGCCTTAGCATTCATAGCAGGTTGGCTAGCCATCCTGCAGTTGCAAATCAAAATTCTAGTTAAGGAGTTGTAAACTTAAAACACTATACTGTAAACGAAATCACAGTTGTCTGTGCAAGGGATTAAGCTAGTGTCATCTGCAGCGACATTTCTCAATTCCTAATCTCAGAAGTAAAAGTGTATGACTACACTATAAGTTCAATGTCCAAAGATGAAGATATGATTTAATTTACCTGTTCTTGATTGAACCAGTCATAGCCATAAAAGCTTGTTCCACATTGGTGGCACTCTTTGCACTGGTTTCCATGAAGGGGATCCCAATTTCATCTGCAAACGCCTGTATAAACTCAAGCATAAGTTTAGAACTAGGCAGGGTAAGTCAAGAACCAAAAAGAAAAGAAGAATAAATAATGTGGATGAAAATCCAAGTTAAATCACTCACCTTACCCGTCTCATAGGAGACAACTTTATTCGCTGTTAAGTCGCACTTGTTCCCAACTAGAAGTTTGTTTACATTATCACTTGCATAACGATCAATCTCATTGAGCCATTGCTTCACATTGTCAAAGCTCTCTTGGTCAGTCACATCATAAACCACCTGCAAATAAGCATACAGCTATTATTCTATAACGATCATTATAAAAGATGAAGATATATTCAACACAATGACCAGTATTTATTCTACTCACAATGATCCCATGAGCCCCACGGTAGTAGCTGCTAGTGATTGTTCTGAAACGTTCTTGCCCTGCAGTATCCCACTGAACAATAACAAACCATGTAAATGGCAAGTACTTCCAAAAGATTTGCACCTCATTGACGCATAGTGTTAATTCAGACATGAAGTGTCCCACTGAGAACATAGATGAATCTACTTTTAGTGGTTTTAAATACAACTCCCAATTACAAAAGCTTATATGATATCCACAAAACAACCCCTTCTCTGAATTAAATAAATGTCTTTCCTGCTTAACTTGTATATGAGTTGAAAGGAATAACCAACATTCATCTTCTTTTATTTACATTCTCATTTTGAATTGAGAAGGATTGATTTGAAATGTTACAAACATGAAATTAAGTCCTTGATTGGCCTTTCTGGGCCCTGCTGGGGGCACTGTTTCTGCTTCAGCCTATTTTCTACCTGTGGCTTTGACATCAACTTTAAAAATCTAAACTTTGAGGTCATAATATACTTACAATCTGGAGTTTGACACTCTTCCCATCTTGTTCAACAGTGCGGATTTTCTGTCGATAAATCATGGGCATTAAATCAGATACTACATCATGTGACTAGAGATTAGACAAACCCCATTTGTTGGAGGGGAGGGATTGAAAAGTAAGTAAGAGCCATAAACTTACAAAGTCAACTCCAATGGTGCTGATGTAGCTCTCAAGATAGGCATCATCCTGATATCATAAAGCCATCTAATGTCAGTCAAATGTAATTAGGTAATGTTCAAGGAACCAACACACCACAGTACCACACACAATCAAAGCCTTAATCCCATAAGCGGGGTCAGCTACATGAACCAAAAATAATTATTCCGTATAGTCATCCACAAAAATCTTTCTCCCCATCCGTTACGATCAAATGCCTCATGCTCATGCAAATCTATATACTTCATATCCATTCTAACTCCTTCCAACCAAGTCATTTTTGGCCTCCCTCTCCCTCGTTTAACCCCTCCATGGTCCCACTCTTCGTACCGGTGCACTCTCGGGTCTCCGTCTCCGTCACACACAATGAGTAAAAAAAAAAAAAACTAGAAATTGAAGTGTTGAGAGAAGCAATAGTGATGTCTATTCCAAAATTCTGCTCATGAATTGCTTTATTAACTTGACTTAAATCATATAAGATTATTGAGAAAATCTTAGAATTCAGAATCAAATCAAACATATTCAGAATCAAATCAAACAAAAGGGAGAAGCAGACAGCTCAAAAATTACATATACATAAGCATCTACATACAGAGATGCAAAATGCTAATAGGTTACAAATAAAGCTAATAAACTCACTTACAACTGTTTCTATAAGAATCAGCGATTCAGCCCCAGCTCAGCATATATCATGTCCAATTGTCCAGTTCACCACATAACAGACTAATCTCCTTTGCAGCTATGCTATATTGCTATAGCACTCAAGCATATTGCCTAAAAGACTATACATTTAACGTTTGGGAAGGCAATCACCAACAAAAACAACTATGGAGTCATCAAGGGCACCACAATCTCAGGCCTTCCAATACTCAAATATACTATAAAATGAGGCCCATTTTTTTTTTTTTTTTTATTCCAGCTCTCTGGAAAAAGTAATTATATACTATGTACATCACTAAAATTAATGCAAAAGCTACAGCCAATCTAAATTCAGAAGTCATCCATACTAAATAAATCAGAATGTAAAAAAAATTAAGAATGAGTCTAAGAGAAAAATCTACACCAAATAAATCACCCTGCAATGGCTATTCAATAAAGAGGAACTCTGCAAATAATTTGTTGAAGCTAACTTATGGTATCATCCACACAAAGTCAGGTGAAGGAGCCACCGAGCCATACAAATGATTTAAGAACAAAGAGATAAAAATATTAAGGTTCAGAAACTCACAGCAAACCTCAACAGAAGACAGGACTTGCCAACACCAGAATCTCCAATGAGCAAAAGTTTGAACAAGTAATCACTGCATAAAATTATAAGATAAGTAAAATTTATAAGCTGAATTTATAAATTTTAAATAAAAAACTCTTCTAGTCTTAGTCTACCAAAGCATCATTTATAACAGCAATTAAGTTGCTTTAAAAGGAAATATATAAAGAAACCAGAATTACAGGAAATGTAGGTCCACACAGAAATGACAGAACAGCAAAAATCATGAAAAGGACAGTTCTTCGTCATGCAACTTTATACAACTTTGATCAGTTGTTCTAACCTTGATAGCACACCTATGATATGTACAAATATGTGTTCGCAAAATCCATTATTTCAACAACAATTTTCCTTAACGCAGCCAAAAGCTTTGGCAAGCTATTGAGCTATCAAAAGGATCACTCATGTTCATTTTCCCCCGTAGGTCACTCTTCCTAATGTTGATATAGTTCATTTAAATTACAGGTTTCATGATGATGGTAGCCAAGTTGATGCCTGCTAGCACATCCCAAATCAACATTGACAACCCAAAATGCAGCTGAAAGCAAGGGTGGTCGTATAAAAATGAAGCTTATCCCACATATTACATTATAACATCTCAACATACGCACTAATAACTACGCATCCTAATCTTCTGAAAGTAATAAATCTCATAAGAAGAATGATATTAACAATTGACAAAATAAATCAACATTCAAGATCATTGAGAAAAAATTAAAATCATTCATAACATATTACAGAAATGTATGCTTCAAAGCAGTATGCAACTGCCACAACACAAGTTGAAAATCGATAAAATTGCTCCTAAATTTGCTTCCAATTTTATTGCATTACATTGGAATGATTCAACCATTCCTCATTTTGAAAATATGATCTTTGTCTCACATCTGAATTAGCATAATATCTTAAGCATAATTACAAATGTACTTCGTATAATTCTGCTACTAACACATGAAAATAGCGAATTCTAATCCAGAAACCTAAACCTAAAAATATGAAGCATTCATCAGTTAGGTATAATTATCACATTTTGCCAATCAAAACAAATCAAAATTCATCAAAGATCAAAACTTTAATATATCGATTAATCCATAACCAAAAAAATCACTAAAAATATATAATCAGATCAAATATAACAAATGCATGTGAAAAATTTGCACTCAATTTCAAACTAGATCTGTAAATTAGATAATCAAACGAATTATTAAGTAACAACATCAAATCATCAATCAATCGAAACATAATTCAAAAATCAAATAAAATGTAAGCTAAAATTGATAAATTAAACTCACTATTCAGCATTCATGACTGAAATTAACGGAGAACAACACCTGTTTTTTTGATCAAATAATTAAAAATAATCAAAGAAAAATGGAGAGAGAAAATGAAGAAAATGAAGGTGGTTCAAAGTTTTAAATTGAACCGAAAGTGTCGGCCTTTTATATATGGGAAAGAAGGAGGGGCGTGAATTTATGACGTCGTAACTGCTGCGAGGAGCTGCCACGTGGCATAGATCGTGGTTAAAAATTGTTTGATAATGTGTGATTTTATTTATTGGGTCAATATTTTTTGGAGGGAAATTGGGATCTCCACCCAATCATGAATTTCTTATATAAGCAATTCGCCAATTCTTCTTCCTTTTTCCTTTTTTTTTTTTTTTTTGATAAAAAAATATGTAAGAAAAATTCATGAATCAATAACTATATACTAAAAGCGAAACTATGAATGACACATGTCATCTTCTGGTTAAAAATTTTCCCGCCATTTTACTTTCCATGTAATCCTCCGTAATTTTGTGAAAGTTAAAATTATATTTTAACATATTTATGTGAATATTTAATTATTGTTATTTATTTACATAATTCATTTTATTATGGTTTAAGCAAATAAATTTAATGTTTATAAAATTAATAAAATTATTTCACTACTCATATTTTAATCATAAATTATTATGCAAGTCCAACCCATTAATTAAAAAGCCTATTCTTTTATCTAAAACCCACTCACTTTAACCCCAAGTAACAATCCTAGTTTTATTAGAACTAGGAAACCCAAAACCCCACTTCTTATTATTTAAACCTATCTAAAATTTTCCACCTTTTCACTCCAAAATCTCGCGTTGAAGTGTTGTTGCTACTGCCTCCCTTCTTGTTCCTCCTATTTCACGATCAACAACAACAAAAAAAAACGTTGCTGCTACACCAGCCACTGCAGCCACCGAGCACCACAACCACCGGGGTCCGCCTGCTGCCGCGCCGCCCAGCACACCACCAGCAACCCCCTTGCGGTTCTTCTTCTTCTCTTTTTCTTTCTTCCTTCCTTCCTTCCTTTTTATTTTTGCCCTAATCCTTCATTGTTTTGATAATTATTTTTTATGATATTGTTAATTGATTTTAATGGTTTAATCATGTGATAATTTATCTTAAATTATTAGTTTTATGAATCTTATTACACACTTTAAAATTTCAAAAAATTTGTTCATAAAATAAGGGCTTAAAAATGTTAGTTTTCATGTTTTGGGGTTTTAAACTGTGTTCTACAAGTTATTTAATTAAAATGATTATATTGTAATTCTACCATGATCATGATGATGTTTAATTCAAAAACAAATTTTCAGTTTTCCGTAATCAACTTCTGATCTCCGTTCTTATTTTTTTTAATCACGTTTAGATTCTAACTCGTCCGATTTTTACAATAAAACAGTGTTTTCGTGTGTAAACGACGTTTTAATCAAAAATCACTACCTTTGGTAGTATGCACCACCCTCACGTGGTCAAATTCAGCCTCTAAATATGGTTTTCGGGCAGTTTTTGATTTTTAATGAAGGTTTAATGTTTAAAATAAATTTTCAGATTATTAAAGTTTTAATCTTGGGTTTAAATTGTATTGATTTCGTGTGTTTCAAGTCTCTAATTTCATTAAACAAAGGTTGTGGTTATTTTATAATTATAAAGTTTGGAACTTTAAAGTTTAATTGCAAGAATAAATTTTCAGATTTTTGGTTATTGTTTTTGGAGTCTTTAATTACATTGAATTGAGGAATTTTTGGGTTTTTAGTCTACTAACTTTCTATATAATGTATTTAGCGATAAAGATTTCTATAATTTCAAGATTTCATGTGTAAAATAAATTTTCAGATTTTTATAAAGTTCTAAACTAGCTGTAATTTCATGAATAAGTATGTATTTTAAGGTTTTTATGTAGGAAACTTAAAGAACTATATATAAGCTTTTAATTCTAGTAAAAGGGAAGGTTTTAAAGTGTTGTTTAATTGAATTTTTAAGGTTTTAAAGTAAGTTAGTATTACTGTAACTTATATTGCTTGGGTATTGATTGAATTATTATTGTTTGGTTTAGGAGAGGACTTTGTAGAAGGCGATTTCTAGTTCCTAAAGTGGCTAACCAACTCGTTTACTCAAGTTACGTAAAAGGATACGAAAACCTTGACTTTAGAAGCATGTTTAAGGACTTGGAAAAAAATTAGAATCATGTTAGGGAAACTTGTAGATTGGTTGAAATTGTTTGGTAGTGAGTTTGATTGATGATTAATGTGATGATTGGTTTTATTCATGTATGAGAAATGCGTATTGATTTTCTTATAAGTGTTATTTATGCAATAGCTTGCAAGATGATCGAAGTTTAGAGGCAAAGGTAAATGAATATGTGGAATGAATTATTTTAATATTCGTTCATGTTTATTGAAATGGAATGAGTAAAGGGAGAATTAAAGTCTTATAGGACGAGGTTGATGATTTAAGGTGTCTTATGCACCTAAGGTGTTTATACACCGAGGTAGTTAAGGGATTTAATAATAAATATTGTTTTTCACTAATAAATCAAGAATTGAATTGGAAATTTGAATTGCTTGAATGATTGATGTATGATTGGTTGTATCATTTTGCATTAGAGTCATCACCAAGTTTAAACTGGTAAATCACGTAACGTGCAAGAAGGATGAGCAATAAAACTCTGGATTTGTGCACATCTAGAGTAATGACAAACAGGAGTTGGGGTACACGGGGTATTAGCCGTGCACTTTTCTAGAGGATGTCTGATCTACGAGTCTCTTGTTTTCAAATACTTTTTAAAACTATAGGGAATTAGATGAGATCTCACACTAGCTAAGGCCACGAAGTCGCGCCCGTGTGGCATTGGATGTTTATTGATGTTTCCGAAATGAGGCATGGGGTTTTTCTTTTATTGATGTTTTGAAACGAAGCATGGGGAGACAACCTTGTCTATTGCTTAATCCAATCAATGAATAAAATGAAATGAATTATCGTTTGTAATTAGTAAAGTCTTAGTAATGTTAACAGTTGAGGCATGTGTTTGGGTCAATAATTAAATTGTGTGTGCTGATTGATTTTTAGTAACATGCTAGGGATCCTTTGCTATATCTCGTATGTAGCTTGTATGTACTCAGCGTTGCTGAGTGCGTGCTTTTGTGTGTCTCTTTCTTGGTCATGGCCTTCGCCTTTTCAATGACCCTGTAATGATCCAAGTTTTACACTTGTAATATTGGGGAGCAGATTAATCACAAGTTTTTACATAATCAAAACATGCATCAAGGTGGTGGGATTTTGAGTGGAGTGTTGGATATTTCCACAGCTTATTCCATTTTATAAGTTTGGATTTATTTTAACTCTGGTTTGATTTATTTACTATTTTTATTGGGTTGGTTTTGAATAAGGGCCTTGATGGTTCCAACTCGTAGACTAAATTTGGTTTTGATACTTATTGATAACTGAGTTAGTTTTTCCGCTACTAAATTCTGAACTAGCCTTAATGTTTGAACACGTGGCGGTATTACGTCAGTAATTCTCTTGCAAATTGTTAAAGGTATTTACAGATTTTTAAGAGAGAATTATTAGGGTGTTACATTCCGTTTTTACGCAGATTCTATAAGGAAATTATTTTATAATAATTCAAAATATCTTTCTTCCAATTAAAATTCTTAACATTAATAATTCTCCATATTAACCCAACTAATACACTTTTACATATACGTAGTATTTTATATTAGGTATTTTTTTTTTTGTAAAAAATAAATGTATATTAGGTAAATATTATTAAACAATACCGCTCTATATCATCTTAGTTTTCGATAATACTATCAACTCTTTTTTCTTTTTTCTTTTTCCAATTTTGTTACTTTTGCAATAATGTTTAAATTAAAAATAAAATCATTTTGTTAATACACAAATATATATACTTAATTTTCTACTCTTAAAAGTCGTATCAATAATAACGCAGCACGAGCAGGTACTATCCTTATAATTTTATTTTTTAAAATGAAAACTCATAGACCCCCCCCCCCCCTTTTTTTTTTTTTTTAAAAAAAAAAACAAGTTTAAGTGTCATTAGCCTTGACATTAGTATTCTTCCCCCCCCCAAAAAAAAAAAAAAAAACTTGACATTGGTATAGCTTGGTATAAAATTAAAGTTATATTTATTTTTTGCATTAGTATTATGAGTATAATTTTTTATAAAATTCAATACAATAACTCTTTATAAAATTTAATACAACTGTGCATTGTACGGGACTTAAACTAGTGACAGTATAAATTAATTTGTGGGCTAATAGGTTAAATTATCTATTCAAATGTAAATTAGCGGTAAGAAGTTGCTTTTTGTACAATACTATATTATGATATCAAATACCCATTCAGGTGTCACTAACAATATTTTTTAAATAAAAACATATAGGTTAAATGTGCACATTGTGCACTTATATACATCATGAAGTGTGCACCACATAAATGAATGATGCATGATACTTGTAGTTACATTAATGCCCTTTTACTCTTCATAAAACTATATCATAAAGTATTGGGTGAGTTTATTTCACCGTGAATCCATCTATTTAATACATAAAATTTCAAAATTTAAAATGTCCAATATAATAAAGTATGTTAAATTTGATAACTTAAACTAAATTAAAAATCACAATAAAATCAAGTTAATTGGTGTAATAAATTATTTAAAGGGTTAAGACTATAAGAGAACTGAAGGTTTCTTCTCATCCCTATTACCCTCCCCAAAATCTCCAACTTCATTCCCTCGCCACCCTCTTCCCTTTTTCTCTCTACTGCTTCTTCTATATAATTTCACCTATATCGAATATCATAAAGTATGTTAGTTTTTGATAATTTAAACTCATTATCAATCATATCATTGAATCAAATTAATTTTAATTTCGACCATATCATTAAATCAATAAACTCATTCTTAAGATTAGACAGATCATGGTTAAAAAAACAGTTATCACTCTAGGATCAATACACCCCCACACATCCACCTCATTCTCAAATTTTCAGTAAAATTACTCCAAAAAAGTAGATGGGATAGTTGAAATATTTAAAAAAATGTAAAAGAAAGATAGTGGGTTAATAATTTATTGAAAAGTAATGAATGTAAGAGGAAAAAAATAATAAAAAAAAAAGTATTAGTGAGTTTGGGGAGATCATAAAAGGAGAGAAATATAATATTGAAAGGCTTGTCAAAAAAAAAAATACTTCCTCTGCTCCATAAATATTGCAACAAGGATGAAATTACGCATTCCGAAACACATTTTATATGCTAAATATCTATAATTATATAAGAGTAAAAATTATAAAAAGTTGATATTGTGAAAGTATTATACGAGACGAATCTAACAAGATTTCATATGACTATATTTTACTTTACGTATAAATCATGATATGTAGCCAAACAAGCGTGATAAATAGTGTAAAAGTCCAATTGTTGCAATATTACTAGAACGTAGGAAGTATATATTAAAACACAAACTTTTCATATGTGGATAGTCACACCGTGTTACTTCGTTAGTGTTATAGGAGTTACTTGGTCAGTGTTATATGGATTACATGGCCAGTGTTACAAGGGTTACTTTGTCAGTGTTATAGGGGTTGCTTGGTCAATATTACAGGAGTTACTCAATCAGTGTTATAGGGGTTACTTTATTCTTTTACAAGCGACCATATAATGTGGTCAACCACACACAAAACACGCTGATGTTAAAATGTACCGTAACACTTAGAAAAAATGACCGTATTTGGTGTAATACTTTTAAAAAACACGGAGGCAGTACGTAAATAATGTAATACGGAGTATTAAAAAAATATAAAGGGCCAAGATACGAGAATGTAAGGTTTCCTTCCAATCCCCATTTCTCTCCCCAAAATCCCCTTCTCTCTTCTTTCCCCCGCCACCCCTCTTTGCCTTTTTCTCTCTCCTTTCATCCTTTCTACACAAAAACCTTCATCAAATTCCATAAATCTCTCAACAATAAACCAAATCAAAATCACAGACAAAATCAATCAACCAAAAAAATGCATAGATCATCGAGCAATACAAGAGTAGCAGATGAATATTACAGAAATTCATCTTCCTTCTTTTCATCTTCTCCATTACCAATCGATGGTGATGCAAATGGGAATACCAATGCAAATCTTCCAGTTTATAATCCTGGATCTCACCCCGCTAAGAAGGAGAAATCTCGCCTTAGATCCGCTGAAAATGCTATTCATCTTATCCCTCTTGTTCTTCTTCTTTGTGCTGTAATCCTTTGGTTTTTCTCTAACCCAGGTTTGAATTTTGTTTTTCTTATATCATCAATATAAATTTATGTCATTTCTTTATATCTTATAAAAATTGCCCTGTTATTTTCATCATCTGGGTTTTGTTGATATTCTTATGTTAATCATGGATTTTGATTGTTATGTTATTAGATGGAATAATTTAATTTAATTGGAATTAGAAATTTTTTGAAGGTGAGATATTTTGTGTTGTTTAGTGTTGAATCCCATTTGTTTATGAAAGTGGGTTTATGATTGTATTGTATGGTTATTGCTTATGAGCTCATGGAGATATGGGAAGGGATGTTGGCTAGTTATTAGTTGGTTTGAGGTCGAATCGAATCCCGTCCGTATCACTGTCCTTTATGGCCTGCACTAAAATTAGAAATCATGTTATAATGACACGAATAATTGGTGTTTATGAGTATATGTTTGTATGCTACGGAGCATGAATTATTAGTTCAATGATTTGTGACCCTGTTAGGAACTAAAACCAATATACCATTGTTGTTTTGGGATTTCTTACCATTGTTGTTTAATTTAGGAGTTAAAGGTAATCTCTTTTTTTCTTTTTTTTTTTTTGTGTGTGTGTGTGTGTGTGTGTGTTTGTGTAGATAGAGCGACAATGGGCAATGATGTAGGTAGGTATGATTTGATCCGAGGTTGTTTAGTTGTTTAGCTGTAGAACTATTAGTTGGACAAAGTTTTGCTTTTTTTTTTTTTTTCATTTTTATCTCTTGAAAAGAATGTTGCAATAATTATAAAATGAATCCATAAATCCTGTAAAACAATAATTGTATATTCAATCTTCTCATTAGTGTTGGGTGTGATAAACACTACAGCCGGCTAGATGTTGGTACCATGTCACTTCAATTGTTTTTGGTAATGCGTTCTTGTAAGCGACTTGATCTTCAAGGACTGAGGAATACTGGTTTATGATTCATTTCATTACTACCTGTTCCATTCATGTTGACATGATTCTTTTGGGAACAGTAATACCCTCCAATTTGAGTGTAATTGTCTCCCTCTAATCCATTCCCTTGTGCCTAATGATCACTGGTTTTCCTCTAAAATTTCAGTTGACGTTATAAGTAACAAGCCTGGTTCGATTGCTGCAAGAATTGAAGGTTTGCAGGCTGCTGGGGCTGTTGGCATTGATGGCACTCAGAACACTGTGCACTTGGAGCTTGAAGAACATGATTTGTTGCACCAGCATCGGACAATTGATAAAAATCACTCAATATGAATTCAGACGGATAAAGCTGTTGCGCTCTTTTCACTCATGGAGATCTGTAGAACCAACTGAAGCTCTGTTTGGTTGAGGCAAGCATCCATCCTTTTAAATTCTTCGACCAGAAGATAGTTAGAGAGATGCAGAGTAGAATCAAATATGTTTAGATGAGAGTTTCTGTGATCAGCTACTCTTTCTAATATTGCAGCTGAGAGTATAGGTTATATACATATGTAGGTGGAAGATTAAATGTATAAATTTATGGTAAAGAGCTTATTATAGCTCGTATAATATTTATATTATTGTTGACTTCTGAGTCTTGCACATTGAGTTATGACTATATGTCTATCTCTTTCCCCCCAAAAACCACTCCGATGTTGTTTAATATTGTCACAATTACAGAGGTTCACTAGCAAAATTTGTATGCTCCAGCAGAGGTCCTATCTGAACTACCTTGGGTATAACAATGCCATTTCTCACTGCACAAACTGCAGGATTCTCCCACTGGAGGAGGTTGCCAACAAGGTTTGCTCGGATGGTTAAGGGAAAGACACGAGCCCACCTCTCATCTCCATATGATTTCATTGCATCTTCAATAGATCCTTGTCCATGATTTATTGCTCTAGAGAGCTTCTTTGCCAAGACAATTGCATCCTCTAGGGCACAACATCCACCTTGACCAAGATTGGGAGTCATCGGATGCCAGGCATCTCCGGCTAGCACAACTCCTCCTTTCGACACTGGGGGAGTTAGAGTGGGCCATAGCCACCGGTCCTCAAGGGCTGCTCGACTGATTGTCTCTTCAGGCGTAAGATCTATGGAGGTCAGCAGCTCAGAAGGCCAGTTTCTGACTAAATCGAGTGCTTGTCTCTTCACCTCCAGTGGTTTCGAAATTTTCGGACCTGATAATTTTAAAAAACTTCGTGTTATAGGTGGCTTGATGAAAATGGATGAACGAAGATATCCCTATGAGAACTCAAATATAAGAATGTAAGATATATAGCTCTATAGAATGTAATTTTCTGGACCTGGAGAGCTTCTGTTGTAGCAGATGAACCAATAAACTTTTGTTGGCGAAACAGGAACAAATCCAGCTCTAACTCCTCTTCCATAGATGTAACTCACCCGCGGTTGATGAGGCTGCCCTTCACTGTAAACTGCCAGCCCTCGAATGGCACAATGGCCAGCATACTTAGGCTCTGGAAAACCCATCCACCGTGCTATTTGAGACCGGATTCCATCACATCCTATTACAACCTAATGAAAATGATATCAGAAGTTAGTGATATGAGCTGTTAGGCTGTTAGCCTTGATCCTTGACATATGAAGAAAACATCAGAAGATAGCTAACAACTTTGGCTGATAATTTAGCACCATTAGTTAACTCTAGCTGAGTTTCCCCTGTTCCCTGATTTGTTTCAATCTTAGCCAACTTGGACGAGAATTGCACAGAATTTGGGGGTAGTGCATCAGCAAGAGTCTGCAGAAGAACTCTCCTCTCTACTGCACGTACCTCTTGACTACAATTTGTTACGGAGTATTTCAACTTAATTAGTACTCCGTATCAAACCATATAGGCTGAAAGCTGAATCCGAAGGATAATTCAAATATGGCTCAAAATGTGAATTACTTTACCTTGGATCTACGTCTTTGAACTCAAATGACTTGAGTTCTTTCCCTTCGTCTGTTTTTATAGTCATCCTGTGCAGCTGATATCATGTAAATATTCAATGGCAAAAACAAGCGTACACATGAATCATAAGATTATACCAAGTATTGCTCAATCAATTGTCATGTCTTAGTCTTTAAATTGGTGATTTAGAAGGAAACATTCATGGATTCTATCGCGATTTTCAATATTGATCAAACTCTCATTACTGTATATATTATGCTTCAGATATTGCACTGTGAAATTAGCTTTTAAAATGCAAAAAGCTTAATATTCGAGTAAACGAAACGAAATGATCAAAGATGATTGCATAATACTTCCTCTGTTACTTAATCCTTGCAACATTTCTCTTTACACGCTTGTCAATGCACTATTTCAATCGTCAATATCTTTAATTACCAACGTGTAGAAATTATAAAAATTTGATATTAAGAAAGTATAAATCTAGACGAGTAAAACAAGATCCCACATGATTATATTTTTTCTAATCTATAAATCATTAAAGCCAGTCAAAGTGAGATATGTGAATAGTATAAAATTCAAACTGTTGTAAGGAAAAATAAAATAAAATAAAATGGAGGAAGTAATAAAGAATATGAAAGCATTACCCTTGCATTTGAAGAAATTGGGTCCTAAGCTCATTTCCAACACCAAGAATATCCAATACTTTCCACCCATTCTTAAAGAGGCTGAGTGATGTTCCCCCTTCTCTTAAGGAATCTGATTGCTCCAAAACTAATGATGGAATTCCAAGCCTTTCATAAAGCATAAGCAAAGTTTCATTATCATACTAACCAAAGTTACAAATTCAAAGAACAAAAAGTTTCAACCCCAAAATTTGAGATCTTATTATATGTAGTCTGCTCGGAATTAAATATTAAGTTGATGGTTTAATTTGAATTAGTAACGTGATAACTAAAGCCAAACAAAGGTAATATAGTATGTTCGGAATTAAATACTACAAAGTACGTTAATAATCTGATTTGAAGCGGTAACGTGACAACTAAATTCAAACAGAGGTAATACACACGGGGTGTCAAATAAAACCTGTGAAGGGCGAGAGCGGTGGCGAGACCAGCAATTCCACTATTCCAGCACCAACAATGACTACATCTTCATTCCGAGTATCAGAATTTGATTTTGCTAAACAGAAGAATTTGTTCCCATTTTGTGGTTTGTATGGAATAAATTTGTTAGTTGAGTATGTAGATTTTTGGTGATTGATTGCAGTTGAAGAATAAGGTGGGAGAAATTTGTTGGCAAGAAAAAGGGATGATAAAGTTTTTGAAGACATTTTTTTTTAGTGTTGCAAGAAAGTAAAACACAGTCAATTGCACAAAGAAGAGAGAAAAGAGGGTGTGGCAAGTAGTGGCTGAGAAATAACGGTGAAAAAATAATCTAAGGTCTTGTTCTTTCCACGTTAAATCACAATGTTGAAGAAAAATTATTCAATTAGTTTATATAAATTTTGATAAGCAATTATTGTAAATCAGTTCAAATCATTTATATAAGTAAGAAAACGTCGTGAAGTATTTATTTGGAAATGTGATTCAACTAATTTATCAACGAACAACGACCTATGGATTATTCATTTAATTTGGCGTAATTTTTTAGAATTGAAAAACTAATACTATAATATTGTTTTCCAAAAAAATAGCTAATCAACAATTATATATATGGTTAACTTAAAAGTGTAAATGCCTTTTAATATTTGACAAAAGATTGTTAGACTAACCGTATGTTACATACAAATGTTACAATGTGCCAATTTAATAAATCACGCCTTTAATAAATCGAGTTATTATAATTAATAACTTATCATCATAAATTGTATTCCATATACTACCTCCGTTAACAGTTATTTGCAACAAAGGGGGTCTGCACGGACTCCTAAGCAAAAGTTTTTAAGAATGATTATTGAAAAATAAGGTCATATGCTTAAGTATATATATTAATCCTACTAAAAAAAACAATTAAAAGAAAAAACCATAACCACGGAAACCCAGAACCACCAAAAACCACAGGAACCACCAAAGCCACCGAAACCCACAACCCAGAACCACCGGAATCCAACGACTAACCCAACAAAACCACCGACGAACCCTTCAAACCCACCCACAAACCACCAAATCCTTCGAGTACCACCAAAACCAACCCTTCAAACCCACCCACAAACCACAAAATCCAACCACGAACCACCAACGAACCCTTCAAACCCACCCACAAACCACCAAATCCAACCATGAACCACCAACAAACCCTTCAAACCCACCCACAAACCACCAAATCCAACCACGAACCACCGACAAACCCTTCAAACCCACCCACAAACCACCAAATCCAACCACGAACCACCGACGAACCCTTCAAACCCACTTACAAACCACCAAATCCAACCACAAACCACCGAAACCTTTCGACTACCACCAAAACCAACCCCCACGAACCCAGCAAACCCAACCACGAACCCAGCAAACTCACCTACAATGCACCCCCACAAACCTGCTAACCCACCCACAAACCACCAAATCCAACCACAAATACAAGCAAACCACCGACGAACAACTAACCAGATCTAGAACCCCCTTTAACAAAAGGTTTGAAATTTGATGAGAGATGAAGAAAAGGAAATGAGAGATGAAGAAGGAGAGAGAAAGATAATTGGAGAGATGCACTACAACAAAATAAAGCATAGGTAACAGTGAAAAACTATTGCCTAACATAAAAAAAAGTGTTGCCTTGTAGCTAAGGCAACACATATGAGGTGTAGTTTATGTCCCCGTTGTCTATTCCTAAGGCAACACATTTTTATCCAAAAGCAACAATTTTTAAAGCCAAGGTAAAATGATACTTAAGGCAACACTTTTACAAAGGCAACAGGTGATAATTGTTGCAACCTTAAAAAACAATTCAAAATCGTCACATTATGTTATAATATGCAACAACCTTTTCACTTGTTATATTTGTTAGTAATAGTATTAGAGTGTTGCCATATTTCTTAAAGGTAACACCTTGAAATTGTTACTTATGAATTGCACAAGCTAAAATGAATCGACTACTTTTTATTATTTATTGTAAGTAATAATTTATTGCTTACAAATAAAATATTGAAATTGAAATACATACACACTTATGCAAATAAAATATTGAAATTGAATTTATTAAATGAATCTAATGTATACATCACAACCATAACAATTAGTAGCACCTGTTTTAAAAAATAAAATAAAATAAAAAATTCACATTACAACAACAAGATAACGAGCAGTGAGCATAGCAACAAACATATATAGCAGCAACTGAAACAACGAGCAATAGCACCAGCAATGGAGGGCACTAGCAGCTGCATCAACAGAGAGAACATGTGCACATAAGGTACGGGAACATCAAAGTAAGAAGCTTTGTTTCTTAGTAGAGAGAGCATTATTAATGGATGAATGAGTGTACCAAGAAAGGACTTGGAAGCTTGATGGTTATACGGTTGTGTATTTGTGCAACTGACAGGCTAAAATCGTATCACCTAATCAAAAGTAATTCCTAAAACCACTAACTAAAATAGATAGGGAAGTAGGGTCGAATCCACAAACTAAAATAGATAGGGAAGTAGGGTCGAATCCACAGAGAAACAAGTCTTTATATTCCTAATCAATTAATATAATCTAAATAATCAAGTAACCAAATTGTTCTTTAATGAGAATTAAACTAATGGAAAATAATTAAACTAAAGGAGGAAATCAATAATAAAAGGCCCAGGGTATAGGTTCATCAATAAATAATATTTCAGGGTAAAACACAACAATCAAGTATCAATGCATCAATTAATCAGATTATAAAGGGCTTTCGCTACGTATTATAATCACAGAATTAATTCACCGGTATTAAATCGCATCTCTCGAATCTTGAATTAACCATTTATAAATTAACCTGCCTATTAAAACTAAGCCTAAACATCAATTCTCATCTCCCGAATCTCGAATCAATGTTGCATAACTCATACAATTAAACCAGGCGTAATCTAATTGTATAGCATTAATCCAATCAATAGGAAATCAACCAAAGCATTAACAATCAACAATAGTAAATTACCCCTTCATATTATTTATGGATCCCCACAACCCTAGAAATAACTACTCACATATATTTAAATCTAAACTAATCAAAGCATATAAAAAAAGCATGATAAAAAACAATAATAATAAAACTAATAAGAAAGCAAATACTAAAATAAAAGCAATAATAATAAAACTAAAGTAAAAACAATATATTAAACTAAAGTAAAAACAAAACTTATAAAAAGAAGAAAACTAAAACTAAGCTAATCCTCCCCTACGTAAAAGCCTACTACCTTCCTTATATATGAAAAGTCCAATCCCCCTAATTCCACTCAAACTAAAAGTATTATAAATCAATCCAAAAGCTGACAAAGTCTATCCTAAAAACTAATACCAGAATTGCTGCCACCATTATCCAAGAGTTTGGATAGCCCAAAACAACAAAGCCCAAATAGCTAGACACAGGCGCTGATATCCGCTCGGACTGGGCCACGCCTCGCTCGATCGGGCCCGGTCAGCTGACTGTTCTTGGTCCATTGATTTGCAATATTGGGACATTAATTATAGGACTTAATTCTCTCTTTTGTTCACTAATTCGTCCATTATAATAAATTTGGTCCGTCATAGTTGTTTGAACTCATGCTAATAACTTGGAACTTCGTAGCCTACACACTTAATCGAGCCCTTAATCACCGAACCAAATTTCTTCAACTCGATCTTGGGCTTTAAATATACGGTGATAAAATACGATCCAACTCCAATTTCTTTCTAGTGGCTCAATAAGCTCAGGAATTAACATAAATCTATAAATTCCTACAAAATAATACCAACTCTACAAAAACACTAGAAACGTATATTAGTAATAAAAATAGCTCCGTAGAGTTCAAATAAGCACAAATATGACCATGAGACGGGGAATAAAAATATATATAAAATAGACTCATCAGCAACCAAATATTTGTCTCGAGGAGCCCAAATAAGGTATTCTTGAGGTTCTCAGTTTCGGCTCGCCAAAAGCAGTTCCAAAAATGGTATCTATTGACAATGTTTAACAGGTTAATGCAACTCATGGAGTCATGAGATATCAACAGTGCTTCTTGGTCATAACACAACGCTTGGATAGCAGCAAGAGCAATAGCAAGAGCTTTAGGTTTTCCGGTTGTTTGATCTATTTTGCTGATTACACCAAGAGTTCTCAATCCTACAATTAAACAACAACAAAAAAAAAAATGAGAACCATATAACAAACAAATACCAACACAAAAGGTAAGTGTCTAATGCAACATGTTTTAATTTTCTCAACCTTAAGTTATGTAAATAATTTTTTTCCCGTATGCAAACTTTAACCAACAAGAACTAAATTAGACGGAATAGCATTATTTAATTTATTAGCAACAAAAAAGTTTCTCAACAACTTATATATTTAAACCACAACATAAAAAATGAACCAAATGATCATCAGCCAAACAACTCCCTCAATAATATAATCAAAGAAAAAGAGACAAGGTGATTAAGGGACTTAACTTTCCCTCTAATTAGAATTATATGAATTGAGATTAATCTGATTATTAGGGTGGGAAGACTTACATAATTAATTTAGATTAAAGTTATAATGATTTGTAATTATGTGTAGTATTATGTGTTAATAATTTTTGAATGAGGGTATTTTTGTCATTTTGACAGAAAAAAGTTACTAAAATTGGAAAGAAATAAGTTTGTTGCAAATAATAGTTAGCATCCTTTTTTGGTAAATGTTACAAATAACTGTTAACGGAGGTAGTATATTAATACTATCCTAATAAAGTGGTAGAATTGAATATTTAGTGATCTTAAATTAGGTTCATATCAAATGGATATCAATTAATAATAATAAAAAAAAAGTTAATATAAATTTTAAAATAACTTTCAAAAAATAAATAATACTCCGTACATTACAATTATTATTGAATCCATATTTTTGAAGGAATGATGAATTTATTAATAAGAAATCATACGACATCTACAAAAGAGATCAGAAACGATAAATACAATGAAAATTGAACCAAATAACAATTCTAATTTTGTAGAATTACGATCGCGAGTGAGATTTGAAATTGACGAATACCTTCGTCTCTTTGAATCGGTGTCCTCTACAACCTTCTTCTACAAGGGGGCCTTGCCTGATAGTTTTTGAATTGATCAAAACCTGATTCAATTAATTGTAGTCGTTGATCTGACAACTGATTCAACGCCACACGAGCCACCACCAAAAAATTAGAACTTCCGATAACAAAAGAGAAATCATCTACACCGATCAAAACATCGTAAGGATGAGATCTATTATTATAAGCGATTAAAAAGGGATTTTGGGGCTTACAACTGATCAACGAACCAGTGTTAGCCCCTACCAGTAATCACAATGGCGATCAAGGAGAGAAGGATGAAGGAGGAAAAAGGGAGAAGGGAGAAGATTGAAGGAAAACCCTAAAAAAAACTGGAAAAACCCTAGCAAAAAATTAGGAAAAAACACCCTCCCGAGAAGAAACCTAGAGGGAAAACCCTAGCAAAAAAATTAGGAAAAACCACCCTCCCGAGAAGAAACCTAGAGGGAAAACCCTAGCAAAAAACTAGGAACCATTATCATATCTTCTTATTCTATTTTATATTGTATCTTTGTATTTATAGCTAGTAAATATTTAGGCTCCTTTTTGTAATGTAAGCTTTGAAAATAGTATCAAACATTATATAGTTGATCTCCTAATTCCTAGCAACCAGTAGCTATAGTCACGCATATGAATATATGATAGCAAAATATTTGCCTAACTAATAGCTTGTATTTTGTATATATTCACAAAGTTCAATGAAAAGACCCACGTAATTACATTTTTCTTCACTTTTACGCATATGTTATTTTTATAGACGACGCTGTTAGAATAAATATTTTGAATATATTCTATTATATATAGTGTATATATCATATTTTCTCTACTCTTTTTTATTCGACCCGCTTTGACTTTTACACTATTTACTACTTTTTATTTAACCGACTTTTGTGAATTATATGCAAGGAAAAACATATTCATGTAGGATCTTTTTGAATTCGTCTCAATAAACACTATCACAAAATATAAATTGTATAAATTTTATTTATGGAGAATTAAAGTTAATGATCGTTAAAGTTTTGCATTGACAAACGTGATAAAAGAAACAGGCCAAGTAAAAAAGGACGGAGGAAGTATTTGTTAAGCTCAAAATATATACACAATATACACGAGTATAATAAGATAATTGATTAGCCTACAACTATGGAAACTATCTAGCTGACAATAAGGAGATAAATACAAACTTAACAAATATGACATATACACTATAATATAATATATTCAAAATATATTCAAATGTTACCATACAAATGTTTGACTAATTCAAGTTATAAAAAGAAAGTAATTTAACATAAAGTAACAAGATTAGAGCATGAATAAATTTGTAAATAAAAAATGACATATGGTCGTAGGCAATAATTTATAAAGATGTGCATCACAGGTAATGTCCTAGTAGTATTTAGGCGAATACCTTATACAAATACAAAAACAAGATTAAAAATTTCATATTCATTTTTTCTTTTATCAAATAGGATTTTGAAAAAATTATTATACGATTTATTCCAAGATTTTCCTCACGAACCCAGATTATCGAAAAAGTGAACATTTAAGATTTTTGAATACATAAAAAATAAATAAATAAAGTTTTTTGAATACATAGAATCGCCAATTTCGCATCCCTTGATTGAAATAGTCCAATTAATAAGAATTATTCTAAGATTAGAAAATAACCCAAATTCACACGAACCCCGATTTTCGAAAACTGAAAATTTTCACATATGCAATGTCAATCGGGGCATATGTTCAATCTTTGTCGATGCTTGAGTGTTTTTACGAGTCATAGATCATGAATTGGTGGTTAAATTCATCCATATGGATGAAGAGCCTTGAAGAACGTTGAAGTAGAATGAAGATTAATTTTTTGATTTTGATTTTTTTAATTTAATCTTATTTTTGGATTTTATTAAAAAGTGATTTTAATAAAATAATTATGAAATTAAGAAAAAAATTTCGAAAAATCAGAAATAAATTTTAGGAAAAAAAAAAGAATTAAAAAGGAAAAAATAAAAAAAGAGGTTTGACCAAGCATTTAAAATAAAGGAAAAATAAAAAAATAGAATTTAAGAATAGTAGTGGTCATTTTAAGGATTTTTTTTTTCTACAATTTTCAACAATTTTCATAATCAACTAGTGTGTAGCCCGGACGTTGTACCGGATTGCTACTTTAATTATTCCTTGTGATTATATGTATTTAATATTTATGGTGAGGCCAAATTAGAAAATAACACCTGCAAAAAGACCCGATTTTGTTTATAACACCTTAACATTTCGAAATTTTATTATAACACCTACAAAAATCCCAAAATTTTGGTTTCACCACCCACTAACGGATTTTTGGATGGAAACCGTTAGTGGGACCCACTAGGGACACGTGTCAGTTGTTTATTGGCTTAAAAATAAAAATTAATAAAAAAAAACCCCTAATTTTTATTTTTAAGCCAATAAACAACTGACACGTGTCCCTAGTGGGTCCCACTAACGGTTTCCATCCAAAAATCCGTTAGTGGGTGGTGAAACCAAAATTTTGGGATTTTTGTAGGTGTTATAATAAAATTTCGAAATGTTAAGGTGTTATAAACAAAATCGGGTCTTTTTGCAGGTGTTATTTTCTAATTAAGCCTGATTAAATCTTGAGATGATTTGCAAGTATATTTATTTATTTTCATGTTGTAACATGGTTGATAATTGAGTTAGATGGTTAAATACCCATCTTTTTTATAAAAGGTTGGGCATTCGAATTTCTTTATCCTCATGTTATTTTTTAATTCAATACCGTACAACTTTTATAAAAAATCGTCTCGTGCATTCACACGGGCACAAACTAGTGTCCAATTATTTTTGTTATATATAACTAGCTAATCAACAAAACTTAATTAGTTTTAACCATTAAAATCATTAAATCAACCCTTAATTATTTCAATCAATCAAGCGATGTTCTTAAATGAACACACTACGTACAATTTAAAGTAAAAGAGTATACATTAATTACATAATATTAGTACTCCCTCCGTATTTAAATAAATGAAACATTTACCTTGTGCAGGTATGTCAATGTAATACTTTGACTGATAATATTTTTAATTATAAATAAGTAAAAATTATAACAATTAAATATTAATAAACTATAAATTGGGAAGATTCCAACAAGAATCCACAAGACTATATTTATTTTTAATGTACAAATGACAATTGACAAACCTTAGTAAAAGTAAACTAGATAAATAGTGCAAAAAATCAAAATATTTAATTTATTTAAATAAGGAGGGAGTTGCATAAGTATATACTAGCATGTGTTGTGTCTAAATCAAGTTAATTAACGCTGAATAAATCTACTTGTATCTCTAAGGTCAGGCATACAGCAGTTTTGGTTGCTCGTTGGGTAGCTTAATCTTTAATGGAATAACATGGCGTGTTTAATGAAAATAACGTTAAAGCATTTTTTTTTTATTCATTAAGTTTAGGTCAGGCTGTTTTAATTATTTTCCAACTGCCGAAAAAAAAAAGTTTAGGTCAGCTGGTCAGGCATATAATTTAGGTTGTTAAGTGGGATTAAGTTAAATAACTGACATTTAGGTTGAGCAAAACATAGCTTTTTTTTTGGCGTGGCTGGTCATGCCGTGTGGCATGCTGATGCATCAAAACACTGATCTGATAATTCCTGATCGACCGAGTAATTTCTGATCGACCGAGTAATCCCTGATCAAGTAACCCGGCCACACATGAAAAATTAGTGTTTATTTATTTTTATTTTTTCATTAAACAAAGATTAATTGATCATAACTCTTGTTTTCAAAGGGTAATAAAATAAATAACTCTTCTAATCATAAATAAATTAAACATAAAATAAATAACTCTTCTAATCATAAATAAATTAAACTTGTAAGATCGGGCAATATTTTAGATCATCATTATACTTTGAGTTATCAATATTGTACTACTTTTTTTTTTTTTTTTTTTGGTGTTCTACTTGGTTCACCCTTTGGACTAATTTGGATTCGAGAATCAATTTTGGGTGGTTAGGTTCCAGTCCCCTCCCAATTGTTGTTGCGGGGGATTGAACACGCGGTTCTCCCTATCAAGTGTAGCCTCAATCACCACTACACCAACAATCAATTGGGTTCAATATTGTACTTTATAAGTTTATGGTTTTAAACACATAAAGTCGAGGTCACTAAATCAAATCTTGTACAAAATACGTTTAGTTTAATTGTAACATTTGTATATATATGGACGACATAGAATAAAGCAGCCAAATGGATAGTGCCACATGATCCATAGACTTGTTGAAGAACTTTTTTTTAATCCCTACCTTATATTAATTAAAAGTTTAATTAAACACTTGTGAATAGAGTGTTATGCCAATTATATTCTTAAAAATGTCTATATACATATTTACCCTCATTTATGCATGCGAATCACATGTGTAACATTGTTTTTTTTATTATTTTTTTTCCTTTTGTTTTATTTTCTCTTGTTAATATTACCAACAACTAACGGTGTAACATAAAACGAAACTGAAAAAATTTCAGGACATGGCTAACTACATGCACGCATCGGGCGCATTAGCCATCCAAAAATAAAAAAAAATGTTAAATTAGTATAGGTATATATAATGACAAATTGACAATATAATGCATGGTCATATTTAATGAAATGGCGGAGTTATTGGAAGTAGCGTATATTGTTTGAAAGCCTTAACGCTATTTAGTTGATGGTTATAATCTTTGATTGGTTCTGATAACCTTATCAATAATTTTGGTGTTTGCTTGGTTGCACTTTTTGACGTATGCAATGGAAATTCTTTTAAAAACCTAGGTTCTTTGCTGTTTAATTTAATTTATATAAAATTTGCAAAATGTAGGAATTACAACATAAGAATTTTTAGTTCATTGCCGCATATTAATATCATGGCCCAGGAAAATAATTACCTAAATCACCGAAAATTCACAATTCACATGAAATATGAAGTACACTTATATCTTATGTTAACCAAATAATTTCAGTAATTAAATTCCTAGAAAAAATGTTGGTGAATATAATCCCCAAAGCAACCAAATAAGTACTATTCACAAAAGTAATCACCTTGACTATTACACCTTGCTTCTTCAAAATTTAATCTTCCCTTTTCATGACTCCATTGTCTCCAAGCTCTAACTAATACGACTATATTAGTTCAGTGAAAGCGTTGTGTTTAACCTAAGGGAACGTATAGGTGAATATAATGATGCAACACACTCAAGTCACACCAAATATTGTTTTCAAGGCAGTGGATCTTACCACGCTAGAATATCTATATATACTTGTACTTTCTTTGTTCACTTCCTTGGAGCCTTAAACTACATATTTCCTACATATAAAGGACAGATATATAATAATACACCAAGCTATAAAAAACATTACTATTAGGTGCATAAAGATGGCAACATCCATGGACATCGAATGTGCTTACTCAACATCACCAATGAAGACAACCGAGCCACGATTATCATACAAGATATCGGTCTCAAACAACGATCATCATCAAAGAGTTTTGCAAAAATGGATGCATACCGTGCTTTGCTACAAAAAGCAAAGTGATAGTGAAGATAATGGGTTGCATGCTAAGGGATGGATCAAGGAGTCCCTAGGAAAGGCCTTGTTAGAGCACCCTATTTTGGCAGGAAGACTTCGAAAATCTGAAAATAATAATGGAGATTTAAATATTGTGTCTAATGATAGTGGAATTAGATGTATTGATGTACAAATTTCACTAAGTTTGGTACATTTTCTTGAATTGTCCAAGGAGAAGAAGAATGAAGTTGAAGGCAAATTGCTTTATTGGAAAAATGTTGATGAATCTAGGGGTGAAAGTAGTTTGGATAAAAACCGAAAACCGATCCAAACCAAACTGAACTAGAAATTCGGTTCGGTTTTTTCGGTTTTCGGTTTGGATTCGGTTCCAAAATCCTGAAACCGAATTATTTCGGTTTGGATTCGGTTCTGGTCCTAAAAAACCGAAAACCGAAATCCAAACCGAAATGTTTAAAGCCCATATAGATTCCAGCCCAATTCCCCTACATATATATAGCAAACCCTAATTTTCTCCTTCATTTTTCTGACTTTCGGCCACCTTCACTCCTCAATTCCTCTACTTCCTCACCAAAACCCTTCATTTCCTTCACTCCGACCATCGTATCTCACTCCGGCCACCGTATATTGTCTCCTTGGTCGAATATCAGTTCCTTTCTTCATATCTGGTGTTCGTAGACTTCGTACTCCCTCAATCCGCGACGCGCCACCACCTTCTATCGCCACCACCTCTCTCAGTCACTCAAAGGTAAGGATTTTTTTATTTACTCCTCTTTCATTTGTTTTTTTGAATTGGGAATTTGAATTATGTTCGAATTAGGAATTTTGAGTTATTTCTGGGAAATTAATTTATTATGTTCGAATTGTGAAATTGAGTTATTAATTTATTATGTTCAAATTGGGAATTTTGATTTATCTCTGGGTTATTATGTTCGAATTGATTCCATTCAAATTGGTGATGTTTTGTTCAATCTTTATAGTGATGTTTTGTTCTGTTATGTTCAAATTGGTGAGTACTTATGTTATTTTTGATAGATTCATTACTTTATGAGCCTTATTTTTGTAGTATAATGATTAATTATCATGTGTTTTTTTTTTCATTATGTCATATGTATTATGTAACTTGTTTATTTTTTGAATGTTAGACTTGAAGAATATGAAAATTACTGATCCAATCAACCCAAACTTGGTTGAGCTTGATTGAATGCATGAAGAGTACGCTGCCAAGAAGAAGAAGCTAATGCCAGATTTGAATGAAGCTGCTGCCAATCTGCCATACTGTCATTTTATGTTTAAGATTACTGTTGTGTTTGACTGTCTGTAATTTTTATTTTGGCTGGACAAACTTAAGTGTTGTAATTCGTGACATTAATTGTGGTGGTGGAAGCTTTGTCTAAAAATTTATGTTTTGTTCAGGAACAGGTACAAAAATTAGGTCTTTAAAAGGCCCAAAACTATTTGTCCAATAACAGCCTAGAATTCAAGGCCCAAAAAAACAAGCCCAAAGAAATTCGGTTCGGTTTGGATTCAATATCCAAAACCGAATTATTTCGGTTTGGATTGGATTGGATTGAATCCAAATTCGGTTTGGATTCGGTTTCAAAAATCCAAAACCGAAATAATTCGGTTTGGATTCGGTTTGGGGTATAATCCAAACCGAATACCGAACTTTCACCCCTAGATGAATCTAATCCTATATGTTCTCCACTCTTCTACATTCAGGTAATTTATATTACATGCACACTATTATCTACATGTTTCATCTTTACATGAAAGAATTATAGATGATCTCGAGCGAATTGACAAATGTTTTAAGATCTGATCTATGAAGTGATTAGATCTAAACATTCTATTAATACGTTATCTTTGAAATAATTTAAAAGATTCTCTTAAATTGTGAAGAATTGGGAGTACAATATAATTGTTATTAACTTATTGAGACGATATTATCATTCTATTTCATTTGTTAGAAGAGGGTAATAATGTTCAATACACGTATGATTATAATTTATAAATCAATTATAACTAATAATGTAGCTTCCATTATCATAATAATGGTACTAATGCTCGATCATCTCTATTAATACGGAGTATCTATTTTAAATTATGTACTAGATTGCTGTTTTATTTTTTATTTTTAAGGTAATAATGTAGAGATAATTCATTTACTAGTGTAGTTCAAAAAGTACAAGCTTTTTATATATTATTTGGTACTAGTACTTGAATTACAGTACGAGTATTTTTTAGGTTCTTATTTCTAATCTATTTTCTTGGTATAGATGACCAAATTCAAATGTGGTGGATAAGTTGTAGCCTTCTCTTGACTGACCCTTTGTACATGGCAAAGTTTCTCAACAAATTGGCAAAAATTCATATGAGCATGATCTATGGAAGTGAAATGTCGAAAACACTCTCGTGTATCTACTCCTCTAATTTCAAATTCGGGTGCTCTGAACACGAATATGGTACAATACATGACTCAAGCAATACTAGAAGAAAAACTTCCAAAACCATGATATTCAACATTTCAATCGAAGAAACAAAACATTTAGGAGATGAAATTTGCAAGTATTTTGTGCTACACTGCTTAGAGAAGGTAGAGAACATATTTGGTAACAAATTGGGTTCACCATTCACTCTAATTACCAAAGACCCAAATGGAAATTCCGAAGTTGAGATTTTTACAAGACAAGCCAATTTTACATCACCCAAAGACTTGAAATATGAGCTTAATTCTTCTAGTTGGGAAGATTTGAGAATTAATGATGTTGCTTTTCAAAGAGGAAATGGGCCAATTGATGCTTCACATTGGATTTCTTGTGATGCCCTTGAAGGAGTGGTCTTGGTTGTAATTTCGGGCGCAATCGAGGGCAAATCTGGCATACATGTTTACGTCAACCTTCTGTTTGGTCAATCAACTTGTTACTTTGTTTGTATCTTTTGTCGGAGTCTTTGACTCGTTCCATACTAGAAACAATAGTAGGAAATCCACTGTATTTCTTGTCACCAAATTTTTCAAAAAAAAAAAAAAAAAATGCTTTATTTAAATTAGACCTATGGACGAATATGAAAGCATGCGTTTCATGCTTGTTTGAGTGAATAAATGCTTTCTTTTTTTTCATTTTTAGTCATCGACCCGCATTTGTTTCGTTTTTGGTATCCAATCGGGATGGAATATGTAATATCATAATAATGGTAGAAATAGAACTGATATACTCATCTTCAAGAACACCGTACATTATCATTTGAAGGCTTGCACCCACATCATCAAGCTACATTATTCAACACCTGCTTGTTCAAGCACCAAATTAAACCACCTCCAGGCCCGTGATTGCATATATTAGTTTCAATTAAATACAGGTCTGGGCTGCACCCATCATCAAGAGAGAGAGTCCACTTCATAAGTTCAAACAGGTTTCATCCCAAAATCATATGACAATTGCAGGAGACCCAGGAGTAGTCCCTTAGCTTTATCTTGAGTTGTTTGACTCTCTCTTCCTTTTATCAATATGAAATACTTACATGTGTTGTTTAAAAACGCTATGCTTCCAACACTCTTCCATCTTAGCTCTCTAAGATTGTTGGTTGTCTAATATTATGTCATCTTCACATGTATGATCACATTGTAGCTCTTAATCATCTCGACGGATCTCACCATTTATTTGCCCCTCGCTTCCTACATCTTGGCATTCATCACATGCTACCCTCAACAATATAGGGTTAGAAATTAAGCAATAAAACTTCAAAATGCTTGATGCTAGAATGAGCAATAAGGCTACAAATAAGCATTTAGTATATCTCCTAACTTTATACAAAGTAGTATTAATTTATAAATGTGATAAAATCATGTGTCGATTAATGTAATTAATGTTGTATTTCACTTATTGGTTATTACTACCACTTTTAACTCCTTACACATATACTTTAAGGCTTTATAACATGACAAAAGCTAACGAACGTCCCCGGGAGCGTTGGATAAGATATGCAAAAGTAGAAAGATTAAATTAAAATGAACATTAATTACACCGATCGACGTGTGAATTTGTCATGCATTCCCAAATTAATACCACTTTTGATAATATTTTAAATGCTTATCTAACGCCTCAGGGACGTTCGTTAGCAAGAAACATTTGCTTTAATTATATAGTTCACCTATTGGCCAATATAATCCATATTTATTCAATTATTTATTATGTGATGGATAATTAACCACTTTTTGCTATTGGCCAAAGGACCCCAATAACGACTTTTCATTTTCAAATTTCCACCACGCTTTACAAAATTATTATCAATAATAGCTCTCATTCACGATATAATTTATATTTATTATCACAGACAACTAACTATTAGGCTATAAATAGAGATCATGACATGCTAAAAATTGAAGTAGAAAATCAGTCACTGAGCTATCAATAATCAAAGATCTTAATACCGACTTGATAGCTAATTATAACCACCAAAATTATTGTTAATGGAGAGAGTTTTGTTCAATTGCATCAAGCTAATCATCCTACTTATTCTTGTGATAATTGCTACAACAGGTTAATTTTCATTTCTTTAATTGTACTTCATAGTTCATATATGCATTTCACTCATCTACGTTTAACTTTTTCTTTTGGTTTCTTGTCCATAATCATAATTAACACTACATTCCGTCCAAATAACATCGATTAGAGGTCGATTAATAACCTACCGGCTATACTGCTAATTAACTTGAATTATGACATGTATACTATGAAGTATAAACTACAACCACAACCAAAAGGTAAGTATTAACAGCTTAAAGTTGAGGGTTAGCTACTTTTATTCTATAAAGCATATTTGTATCCTCATAAATGACGCAAGTTAGTATATAAGAATCTTGCTGTTCTTTTTTGACTAAATTTTGCACTACAAATGAGGGAGGCCGGGGACTCAAACGTGTAATTAATCGTACATATGTCCTTAGTCTTAATCACTAAGCTAGAATAATGTCCTCATTGCTTGTCAATTAATCTATAGACTATAACAACTAATTAACCAAAAATAATCGAGGTTTGCTATGCTAATATAGGTCCGGTATATGCAAGAATATCGGAAACAACCAGTGGGCAGAGAGTCCATAGCATGAAAGCGACAGAGCCGGCCAAAGGAAGAGATAGGGTTAACCAAGTGGTTCTAAACACAAAAGAAGGTGGCATACTACAAGATCAACTTGTAGACACTGAGATGAAGAAAGAGGCATGTATACGAAAAGGCTATCCTTGTGAACCCTACGCCAAGTGCTGTAATTCATGCGTTGTTGATCCCATCTACGGATTTTTTAAATGCTCCTGATAACTTGATGGTTCTAATTTTCCAAGTCTCATAATCTCATTAATAGACCTTTGGCCTACTTATGGTTTCCATGTTCACGCGTCTTACTTTTTTGTACTATAAGATGACGCACGAAAGGGGTTCACATTCGGGTGTACAATAAAGTCTTGAATTTATTCTGTATTAACAATAATGTAAACCCAATAAATATTGTATTAGACCAGGTTTCCAAGGTTCATATACGTCTTATCATGGAGGACACGGTCCCAATCAATCTTATCAATTTATAGCTCGTAAACATTTAATAAATAGGAAAAGCATTGGCACATAGCACCTATGTGCTTAAAAAGTGTATAGGATGACATTGGTTTTTTAGTGGTACAATTCAAAGTACAAAACTTACGTACTATTTTGATTAAATGTACCAATGTGATTTCAGTGGTACATTTTCGGAGTATTACGCTTTCAAGTAAGTACTACTTTCAAGTTTTCTAATGCCTGGTAAATTACACTTCTACTCTCCTATACACTTCATTTGTCAATAAGTGCTATGCGCTGATATGCACTCTAATAAATAGATGCAATTTGTGTAAATTCGAGCTTTATGCTATGCTACAAGTAAACTCTTGGGGTAATACCCAACACGAGTAACCAAATCTCATCACATTTTATTCATGGTGTATGAAGTAATGCAGCACCAGTTAGCTATAGGATGCCAACATGATTAGATAAGATGGAATCACAAGAATTAGAGTGAAGATATGCTATTGTTAGACTACATAACATAAAATAAATTGCAGAGTACCAAATGTAAGGCTTAGACTTAGATGTTAAAAAAAAAAAAAAAAAGGTATGCCCTTCTCTCTCATTTGGTGTACTGTGATGTTAATTTGTTTCTCTATGATCTCCAATTATAGTGTGTATATTGTACTAAATGCTGATACACGTACCAAGATCAACAGTTTCAGGAACATGAACACACAAAAAAGGTAAGGAACCTGATACAAATGAAGAACTCAAAAGGTTAATTGCTAAACCTAAGTTGAAACTGATTTTATGCATATTGATCACCTATTCACCATGAAATTTCTATCTCCTCCGTTGTTTTCTTCTACATTTGAAACAATCAGAACAGGGAGACTCGTTTCTAACAGAATGTCTAACTTGGAGTTTACTAGATGGAACTTTCAAGTCTTCAACCAATACTTGACGAAGTCTTTCATTCTCTTCCATAAGCTCCTCAATGACTTGCTGATGTTTGACAACCTGATCAAAAGAGGAAAGATTTAGTTTCTTGTAGTTGTTACCAAGCTGATATGTACTGCTTAAAAACAACCATCTTTTACTAAGTACTATATTTTTTTGTTCACATTTTTTTGGATTTGCAATTGGTTGGCTAAGTGATTATATTCATTTGCTTATATTTAGTTCATTCACCATGTATATATATATATATGTACAATTTTGAAAATGATTATTGATCGCACAAAGATTAACAACAGAACCGACCATTCGAAGCATCCTGTTTTCTGATTCCAGCTGTTCATCCTGCAGGAGCTATCCAATATGATTAGTATGAACTTCGAAAACATTGAAATATTGAATGATATTTATGTTATACAAAAAATTAAAAAAAAAAAATATAACAGATGAAACTCAAACACAGAAGCTTTAACCAGACCATAATTAAAGGTTTTCAACTGACTACATCTTACAAGACTTAACTCATCTAAGCAAGTTCATGCTAGTAGAACTCCGCAGTTCCCTAAAGAGAGGAACCTAAGTCACTGCTGCCCTAGCAGCACTTCATGTCATTCACAATTGTAACGTCATATCAACTACTAAACACATATCAGCTCAGCAGACTGGGAGAAAACAAGTTATAGCTTGATGACTTTTCTATTGGAAATCGTGGGAGCCATAATATACTATTTGTAGATGGAATACACAATCAAGAGTAACCAGCCAATGGAATTCAGCAGTGTAATGCAAAGCCAATACAGAAGTATATACACTATCGCTACCAAATATTTTTAACCTTGAACATGTTTTAATCAAACAATCAACCAGTAGAAAGGCATATTTGATTCCATTTGGAAACATAAACTTTATTACCTTGAAATTCAAAATGGAACATTTTTTTAGGGACATCATAACATAGTGATAGAGAACTCTGTATAGGGAAGTAGGTAATTATGTACTAGCATATAATCTTCCTAAACATACATACCCTGTCATGTAGCTCAGAATTCTCTCCACTCAAAAGTGGATCTTTCAGAAAGCCATTGATAAGCTTCTCAGTTCGATTTTTCAAGGGTAATTTTGAAGGCACATCTTCTGATCCAAACCTTTCAATCCCTAAATTCACTTTTCCATCTCCTGCTGGATCTTGGTTATTCACGCCTGGTATCTTCTTTCCAAATTGTGCAATACTTTCCATAGGATCTCGAGCTGAACCTTGAATGGCAGTCATACTACTTTGCACAGATGCAGGGAGAAGACCTTGCCCAATAGATAAATCAGGGGCTACTCCAAATTTCATCATCATTTTGCTCACTAATTCCTAGTAATTTCAAATATTAAACCTTTACACAGAGTCATAGAGAGCTTAAGAGATTATAGCAAAATCAATACATACTATCATGGAAAACTGGATTCGTTGGACCACTCCCGGCTTCAGAGCAAGACCTGCACAGGTGCAAGTTGATACATTAACAGGTAACACTGAAGCACCAGAAGGCAAAGCTCAAAGTTTTTTAGTTGTTTCTATTTCTTACTAGCTGATTTAACCAGTCCACTGAAACCATTAGCATACACCAAATCCCCTTTCCCAAAGTCCAGATTTCAGAAACAGAACTACAGGAGGCATATAGATATCAGCAAAAAAAATGTATGTTTTATGGGTCTTTGAAGCATAGCAGAAAGTAGATAATAACATTTTAAATAAATCTCATAAAATTACAGTTTAAATGATTGGAGTCTCACTACACTGACATAATAAACTCTCTTTTGAATCAGTTAGATCGTCCTTTTACCAATTTTACCTACAATCTCTATTGACTGACCTTGCAGCCCTGATTCCAGCTTACCAGAGATCAGTTCTACAGGCACATTGTTCCTTCAGAAAAAAGGCTAAAAGGTCCTAAACAGGGAAATTTGCTACCTTAATGCCTTGGAAACCAACAACCTTATCCCCAATTACAATTGTTAGAATGAAGACAGAATGGAAAATCACTTTACATGATGTACATAAGACATAGCGAGTGTATCAATTTCTACTTTCAAGGTCTTGTGGCTACTCCAATCGAGCCAAATTATGTCCTCAATAGACACTACTCCCCAGTTGAGAAAATGCACTAGGAAGGGATCAATCAATTTTCTAGCTATTTTCTTCAACTAGGTCAGCCTATATTGCATCTTGTTTTCATAGATATATGCCATTGTGTTAAAATTCACCTCTCTTCTTATGTATTTTCCTTCTTTTTACTTGTATTTTGCTTATGTTATGTTTCCTAGGCTTTTCTTTAAGTTTTTCTAGGCTTTAAGTAGAATTATTGTGTTACTGTCAATCTAGTGTTCACTAGATTTCCATTGTAAATTTTATTTAAAGCTCTTTAGGGAGCGAGTGATCAATGAACTCAAAAGGCTTTTACCTGCTTTGAATCTTGTTGTTGTTTAAACTCTTAATACTAGTGCTTGCAGATCTCAAAGCGCCCCCTAAAGACCCTCCAAAAGATACACTTGTCGTCGGACCCGCTTGTGAGCACTTTGACTTAATCGGTCCTCACAAGCCCCGACCGACCCTCGCTCTCACTCTTGCTTCCCAATAGACAAGAGTGAACCCCAAAGACGTCTTCTCAATCGTGTTGCTACTAGCCTCGTAACACTCAAGACTCTTGGCTTGCACCCTTGTTGCTCCTTTGACAAGTGTGCGCCGCACGGCCCCGAGCCAAACTTTTCGGACTGTAACAGTTGGTATCAGAGCTGAGGCTCGCTCTAGAGACATTGGACATGGAGATGCCTAAACATTGGGATACGTGGGAAGAACAAATTGCCTGTCTTGAAGGCAAGTCGGAATATTGGGCCATGCTTGAAGAAAGGATGCCCAAACTCATAGATATTGTGATAAAGCAAGCCGATTAGGTGGAGAAGCTTGAGACGACTGTGGAGGGATTGATGGAACACCTCAACTATGTGCAAGGGTTGGCTAACGAAGCACTTAGACAAATGTGCTACCTTGATGCGTGCCCATTGGAGGTGCTGAGATAAAACCCTTTAAGCCTCACACCTTCAATAGTGCGAGAGATTCAAAAGAAGCTGACAACTTCATCTTTGACATGGAACAATATTTCTGAATTTGTCAACTAGAAGAAGAGTTGAAGGTCGATACTGCCACAATGTACTTGGTAAACGATGCGAAACTCTGGTGGCGAACCAAGTATGCCGACATCCAAGTAGAAAGAATGTTGGTTGATACTTAGGAGGACCTAAAGAAAGAACTCATGGAACAATTCTACCCGGAGAACACTGAATTTGTGGCCTACACAAAACCGGCAACCCTTCAGCACAAGAGCCCCATTCGGGAGTACGTGAAAGAATACTCCACGTGCATGTTGGAGATCCACAACATGTCCGAGAAGAATCGCCTGTTCAACTTTGTGCGGGGATTGAAAGATAGGGCACACAGGGAGATTTGGCGCCTGAAAATCGACACTCTGTCTGGGGCAGCTGGATTACTCGTTAGAGAAAGGGAAAAATCAGAAGAAGGGGAATAGTGGCCCAACACTAAACCCTCCTAAAAACTCAACATATAGCTCCCAAGTTAGCTCCAACAACTTGAACAATAAATACAACAAGAGTGGGGGAGAAGACTCCAAGAAGAATGGGGCTTCCTCCTTCTCCAGTATAGGAAGCACCAATGGATCATCATTGGCAGCCAGACTCTTGATTTGCATCCTTTGTCGAGGACCTCATAAGTGGTTTGAGTGTCGACAGAAAGGAGAAATTGACAATCTCTATAAGAAATTGTCCTCTATGTCAGTAGAAGTGGCACAACCCGAAGAAACTGATGAAGCAGAACCTAGTGAAGAGGAACCTCCCAGGGTCTAGGGCATATGATGTATGCTATGGTGAGAGAGGCACCTTAGGGCCAACCCAGGAATACTAAACTGATGTATTTAGATGTGTTGATCGATGGAAAGAAAGCCCGAGCAATGGTAGACACGGGCGCCACCCACAACTTCATTTCAGAAGAGGAGGCAAAAAGACTGGGGTTGAAACTCTTAAGAAAAGGGGGTAGCATGAAAGCGGTGAACTCAATTTCCAAACTCATCCACGGCGTCGTCAAGAAGGTGTTGACGAAGTTAGGGGATTGAAGCGGATAATTGGACTTTACAGTAGCTACCATGGATGATTTTAGCTTGGTGCTCGGTAGACTTCCTACATGCAAGTAAGGTCATTCCGATGCCACACCTCAGATCAATATTAGTGGCTAAGCAGCAACCGTGCCTCCTCAAAGCTTGCAATAGAGAAAAGGGTCAAAGGGCCCCCTTCTTTCGGGAATGCAATTGGACAAGGGATTGAAGAGGAACGAGCCCACATTCGCAACTCTTTCCACTAAGGAAGATGAAGCAAATGGGGATCTCCCTCCAACACTTTTGAGGACCTTCTCCCGGAAGAACTACCAAAAGTGCTTCCGCCTAGGAGGGCAGTGGACCATGAGAACGAGCTCGTGCCTAGGGCGAAAGCCCCTCTCGCACGGCTCCCCCTAGAGACAACTAGAGGACCTTCTAGAAGCAAGTTTCATCCGCCCCTCCAAGGCTCCTTATGGGGCACCCGTACTCTTTAAGAAGAAACAAGATGGGAGTCTCCGATTATGCATCGATTATCGAGCATTAAACGAAGTAGCGGTGCGTAATCATTACCCCATTCTTTTGGTGGCAGATTTGTTCGACAAGTTAGGGGATGCAGTATACTTCACCAAGCTAGACTTGAAGTCCGGCTATTGCCAAGTCTGCATTGCTGATGGGGATGAACTGAAGACAACTTGTGCGACGAGGATATGGGGCATTTGAATGGCTAGTTATGCCTTTCGGGTTGACGAATGGACCCGCCACCTCCTGATGAACTAGGTGTTCCGCGAATACTTGGACAAATTTGTTGTTGTATACCTAGATGATATTGTGATCTATAGTAAGACTTTTTGAAGAACACCTCAATCACTTGAAGATGGTCTTTGAGAAATTAAGAAAACATCACTTATTCTTAAAGCCCGGGAAGAAGTCGGATTTCTTGGACATTTCGTGGGAAAGGGTTAATTGAAAATGGACCCAAAGAAGATACATGATGTTCGTGACTGCAAGACCCTAAAAACACCTCTAAATTGCGATCTTTTCTGAAATCGGCAAACTACTATCGGCGATTTATAAAGGGTTACTCAAAGATTGCAAGTCCTCTCACCGACCTATTGCGAAAAGAAAGTCACTAGGAATGGTCAGGACCACAACAAGAAGCTTTCCAAAAGCTCAAGGAGGCAGTGATGAAAGAGTCGGTCGTTGCTCTTCCTGACATCAACAAACCATTTATGGTGATGCGTCGGACTTTGCATTAGGAGGAGTACTTCTCTAAGAAGAACACCCTATTGCATTTGAAAGTAGGAAGTTAAATGATGTCGAGGAGGTATGCGGCACAAGTGAAGGAATTGCTAGTAATTGTGCACCGCCTTAGAGGATGGAGACACTACTTGTTATGATAACACCGCGGCAAGCCACTTTCTCTCTCAACCTAAACTGACGGGGAGACAAGCTTGGTGGCAAGAGGTACTTGCTGACTTTGATGTGGAGTTCACTTACAAAACAGGGTCAAGCAACCGAGTACCCGATGCCCTGCATCAATTCACAAGCTCGCTCTGATGACTGCGAGCAGCATTGCTACATCTGTGAGGGATCAAGTACGAGCTTACCTACAAGATGATCTGATGACAAAAACAATAATGAAGATGATCGAAGAAGGGAAGACCAAGAATGAAGGAGGATGTCATGAGCTACATTCCATGAACTTCATTAGTGGCTTCCCGAAAGTAAATCAGTTCTCCTCTATCATGGTGGTGATAGATAAGTTTTTCAAATATGCCATGTTCGTACCCATGCAAAAGGCCTGCGGAGCGGAAGAGACGACATCGCTTTTCTTCAAACACCTAGTGAAGTATTGGGGGTTGCCAAACCAAGTTTACGAGCATATTTTGGTCCGAGCTATTTCATATGATGGGTTCTGACCTCAGCCACCATCCACAATCCGATGGACAAACAAAGAGATTTAATGGATTGCTTGAAGAATACTTGCGGCATTATGTAAGTGCCAACCAGAAGGATTGGGTGAGGCTTCTAGATGTAGCACAACTTTGCTTCAAACGCTCAAAAGAGCTCCTCTTCCAACAAAAGCCCCTTTGAGTTGATTATGGGGCAACAACCTCTTCTTCCTCACACTGTGGCGGATTTGGAAGGAGGGAGAAGCGCTCCTCGAGATGGAAGCAAAACACTGAAATTGCTAGAGCCTACCTGAAGAAATGGGCAGATCAAAACAGAAGGCTGGTGGACTTCGCAGTTGGGGACAAGGTGATGGTGAAGGTACTACGAGAATAGCCGAAATTTCTCGGAAGAAATCGTCGATTGATACAAAAATATAAAGGCCTTATCCGCATCACTAAACGGATTGGGAAGAATGCTTACAAGCCACCTGCGTGGATGAAGATACACTCCGTCTTCCACGTTAGTCGTCTTAAACCCTACCAAAGATCCTGAAGACAACCGTAACATCAGCAACCGCGCCAACATCAGAACAAGGACAAGAGCCACGCCTGCAACAGAGGATTGAAGCTACTATTTCTTTTCTTTTCTTTTAAGTATATGATTTGTAAGTCGACGAGGACGTCGACGGCTTAAGTGGAGGAAGATGTTAGAATCCACCTCTCTTCTTATGCATTTTCCTTCTTTTTACTTGTATTTTGCTTATGTTATGTTTCCTAGGCTTTTCTATAAGTTTTTCTAGGCTTTAAGTAGAATTATTGTGTTGTTGTCAATCTAGTGTTCACTAGATTTCCATTGTAAATTCTATTTAAAACTCTTTAGAGAGCAAGTGATCAATGAACTCAACAGGCTCCTACCTGCTTTGAATCTTGTGTTTATTTAAACTCTCAAAGCGCCCCTTAGAGACCCTCCAAAAGATACACTTGTCGTCGGATCCGCTTGTCACAAGCCTTGACTGACCCTTGCTCTCAGTCTTGCTTCCCAATAGACAAAAGTGAACCCCAAAGACGTCTTCTCAATCGTGTTGCTACTAACCTCGTAACACTCAAGACTCTTGGCTTGCACCCTCGTTGCCCCTTTGACGAGTGTGCGTCGCACGGCCTCAAGCCAAACTTTTCGGACCGTGACACATTGTCACGGAGACACTGACTTCAACATTTCTTCATCCCTATTTAGCATATCATTACTTCTTAATGATATGAGTTCATGCTGCCTGTTGCCATTCTCCCAGGTCTTTCTGTTACCATATAGAAATTGAAAGCAAAAGAAAATACACCCCAAGAAAGTTAAAGAGTCTACAGGAACAGCTACGATATCACGAACAAAAAGGTACAAGTACATTGTACTTCCTCTTTTTTTTTGTTTACTTGAAACATTTTTGTTTTCACGTTTTCCAATGTATCATTAATATCTTTAATTATGCATTTGTAAAAATTATAAGATTAAAAGTTAATAAACTACACTTGAGACATATCTAACAAAATCCCATATGACTAAATTTTTCTTAATAAATCACAAAGTGTAATAAAAGTGGAGTAGTGAATAGTGTATACTATAGAATGTTGCAATAAATGAATAAAATAAAACAGAGGAAGTATATATTAAGCTAATTA
This sequence comes from Chenopodium quinoa, assembly GCF_001683475.1. NCBI lineage: Eukaryota > Viridiplantae > Streptophyta > Magnoliopsida > Caryophyllales > Amaranthaceae > Chenopodium > Chenopodium quinoa. Next base: position 2,036,433 of record NW_018743175.1, read on the forward strand.
GCGACTAAGCTAAAACTGGTTTCAATAAGGATGACTGGCCATCTTAATCACATAATAATTTTAGCTACTAAGGAACAAAATACATAATAAAATGGTTTTCAAATTTTCAATAATGTCACCAACAGCAGTCTCAGATTATTAAAAAAAAAAAAAGTATTTTGCTCCTAGATTTCTTTCGCCATTAAGTTCAACTATACACCCTACACTACATCTTATATATAGTTTCACCAAACCAAATCAGCAGCAAGCTTGTAAAGTGCTTTTTTACCTATACTTTCATAGCAAGTGACTTACCAGCTCCAAAACCATGACCAAAACCAACTCCACATCCTATGCCAGCCTCAATGTTCTTTGCACCTATCTTCTTCAACTGAAAAAAAAAGGAAATTTGTGATCAAATCGAAAATGACTTGCAAGTCACTGTAACATATCAGATGATAAATAAAAAATTAAAATTAAAAAAAGAAATCGTCAATGAAAGCTAAAAAAGAGGAGAAAAACTACATACGGAATGGTTCACATGTCTTCCAATACCAGAGAAAGCCTGTGTAGCACCACTAGCAGCACTCATAACTTGGTTCAGCATAGGGATAGCACCTAACAAAAGTGGTCAATTGATTAGCAGTCTTTATAGAAACTCATTTCACAGATCAAAAAAATGAGTTGAAAACTGCAGAATGATACGAACAATTTTTACTGCTTCAAAACAACTGAATTGTGGCTTAAGTTAATGAAAATGTAAATACACTGTAGTGGAAGAAGAAAGAAAAAAAGAGAGAAGCCAAACCTCCTAGAATACATATTTCGTATATCACTACATGTAACTACGGTAATTAAAAAAAAAAGTAAGCAGTTAAACAGATTATTGTCCAAAGTCCAAGAAAAACCTATACAACAAAGCAAAAATCTAGCCTAACCTCAATGGCTCAAATATCATAAAGCCCAAACCAATTAAAATATGATAGTGGTAGGATCAAGACCCAAGCTTTGCCTGAATGGAATAACTTGGATGAATGGTGGGATCCTTCCTAGTTTCTACCAACTGAACTAGCTATTGGGTGGAAAATCTCCTAGATCGTGCGCATTTAAAATGTGATTGCTTCATGGGTAACTTTGACTGCACTCAGACTTGTTTCTATAAAGGTAATATCTTCACCTCTAGACCACAAAACCCACCCAATTGGATCTCACAAATGGCAAGGTCATTTCAAAACCTTAATGCCATTAACCCCGGCAAATCCAGACAACAATCAAGGCAAAGAATTGAAAGATATATATCATGACCTGAAAGTCGAAAAAGTCCAACAATGTATGCATATCTCATCAAGCAAAATACAGCCATCCTTCGAAAATTGACCAACAGAAAGCACAATGCACGAAGGGACAAATAAACCCTCCGCAAAAATTGCGTTCAACCAATAAGTAGCAATTATCATGTCTGCAAACCCCAATATCTAAAAGTCATCCTGAAGCTCCATTAGCAAGATCAACAAACGTCTACATCTCTACATTGACACAACAAACAAGATATATACAGAGCATGTAAAACATATACGGAGTAGCTCCATATTCAAATTTTAAAAATTTAAGTTCCATTTCATGAATATTGAGGAACATTAAAGCTCCTGCTATCCTTTTTCCAGGACAATCATGCATAAACAACCCTGAAATTTGGGCATTCAAACACAATTATAACCAAAAAAATTCAAACAAATAACAATTTATGGGGCTAATTCATAAACTATCAAAACTAGTACAGAAAACAAAATAAATCTAGCAATCAACATAAACTAACATAGAAACTAGTACATTAACTCGCAATAAAAAATAATAAAACACAAAATTAGAAGTTTACAGGGTTTTTGAGGGGGTAATTGATGTGGGTTTTCGCCATTTTTGCGTTTGAAAAAATTACCCAAATCCATAAGTAGAATGTGAAATCAGGAATTGAGAAGAGAGAAAGTACCTAAATTGATGGGGCGACCAACGCCGATACCAAGACCACAACCAACGCCAAAGCCAGTAAAGACCTGACCCACTTTAAGCGTAAAGGGAAACTCGATTCTCATACTCTGACTTTGCCGTACTATTATGGTACTACCTTCATCACTTATGCTGCTGCTGCTACTTGTGCTTGCTGTTGAAGCTCTGCTCTCCATTTTTTCAATCCCACAAATGGGAGTTACATGAGAAGAGGGTGTGCAAAGGTTGAAGGTTTTAGGATTAATAAAGGTACCCGCTATTCTTGGATTAATAAGTTCAGTTAAAGGTATACGCACGACAAGATAATTCGATATGCACCCGACTCGAAATAAGCGGATTAAGGTCAAGAATTCTCGACCATCTTATATAATTGGGTCGACACGAAATTAAACGGATAAGGTTTGGGTTGAAATTTTCAACTCGAAACCAACACGCATAACTCGATTATGTCGTTAACCCAAACCCGACACGCTTAACCTATTAATTATGTAGTTAAAAAAAAACTGGATTTTTTATTCAAAACTTGTAATTGTGTAAATTCACTTAGCGTCATTTGTACATTTTGGTAAATTTTTGGCAGTTAATTTGACAAAGAAATTAAAAAATTTCAACTTTTGTAAATTAAAATTCGACGGTTAATTTGGGACAATTTTATGTATGGTTGTGTTGCTAAAACTACTAGCTTTGAATTCTTATGTATCTATAATGAATAATGATGTATGTCTTTTTAATTTTGTAATTGATTTTTTATTAGTTTATTTCATACTATGTGGATAAAATGTTACCCGGGTAACCCGTTTAATAAGCGGGCTAGGTTTGGATCAAAGGTTTTCAACCCGTTTAATAAATGAGTTAGGTTTGGGTCAAGAGTTTTTCAACTTGTTTAACATCGACACGAACACGAACCCAACACAACAGGACTCGTTAGCTAGCTCTAAGTATACGGAGTACAAAGCAATCATAAACTTTAACCATTCACTTAATTTAAATGAAATATTAAGCGTCAAGTATGGGTTAACCAATCTTGGTTGAAAAGAACAAGACCTTAGTATAGGTTCATTAATGTTTAATTATGTTTGAAATACACTCCAATAATTTTGTTAAGTTTACTAACCATAAATTATTCCGTAGTTGAATGGAACACTAGTTTAAGCATGGTCTGAGACTCTGAGTTTCATTGGACAGATTTTATTTTCCTTATATTGATTGGCAATTTGTAAACAAATTTGAGTCTTTTTGAGCTAAGTCGGCCTCATAACATAAAGTCAACAACATTGAGATTGACATTATGCCTTTGCTAAAGGGTTGAGTCAAAATTTCAGGTTGCGGCCCATATTAGGTAACTGATTCCTCCCTTGTTTTTTTTAAGTATGTCGTAGAAGATTTTGGCATTATTCATTAAACATATTTAGACTAATGTTTGTGAATTATACATAAGAAAAAACTATAATCTTGTGAGTACTTGTTGGAATCATCTCAATGAGTAGATTATTAATATTCAATTGTTATAATCTGTAGTTGATGATAATTAAAGATATTATTGGTTAAAGTTTTGCATCGACATATGTGAAATGTCATTATGAGACACTTAAAAAAACAGAGAGAGTATCTAATTGCGATGGCTAATTTGACTATCTAATTATATTGGTTGTTTGTATAAAAGACCTAGTATATTTGGGAGCGATTTCCCTCAATAATGTTGAAACAAAAACAAATTTTCATTATGCACCAATTGAAAAACAAATTTCCAAAGTACCATCTATGTAGATTTGGTACTTCCTCCGTGTTTAAATAAATGAAACGTTTTTCTTTTACGGCCGTGTTTAAATAAATGAAACATTTTCTTTTTTAGTAGCTTTTCTCTATTTTTTTAATAATATTCTCTCAACTTTTTAATAATATTTTACTAACTAATGGTCCCCGCAAAACCCCTTATTTTATTCTCTCTCCTCAAATTTATACCCCAGTATCTATTATTTTAATACATTCAACTAACCTTCCTAAAACTCCGTGAAAGTCAAAACGTTTCATTTATTTAAACACGGATGGAGTATTTGATTTGGCTTAAAACCGCTAATGTCGTCAATGGTTTTATTTTAATATTGCTAACAATATTAGTGATTTTGTATTTCTTTTTTCTTTTTTTTTTTAAAAAAGGCAAAGAGACCGGTTATCACTGAAATCTGGTCTCTTTGAACTTAGCAATATTAATGTTGGCGCTCTCTTTCCTGCTTTTGGCTAAGGAATCTCTGGATTGAGTTAGGAGGCAAAGAGACCTGTAAATAGCAAAAGGCGGTGTTTTTGCTGAAACCGCTAATTGCAATAGCGTTTTAAAGCTACAACCGCTATTGTCGTTAGCGGTTTTAAGCTAAACAAAATAAAAAAAAAATTGACACCCAACACCAATCCTATGTGGACGGTATTTGAGGAATTTGTTTTAAAATTGACACACAGAGAAAATTTATGTTTATTTTAACAATATTGTGGGAAATCGTTCGTGTATTTGATAATGAGTAAAGTAGTAATTGATACCTACTTCGCCGTATAAATGACAATAAAGGTATGACATAATTTGAGAGAGTGATTTTTTATTGACTTTATGATGAAAATCAAATAATAGTCAATTTTCCTCGCAATTATAGAATTGTCAAATGCAAAAAGCTTTTACAACCAACTTTTTAAAAGAAAAGGTTTTGCGTGAGACCAAATTTACTGTGAGTACAATATATTTGACAATAATATTCTAATATCTGACAATGATATTCTAATATCTGACAATAATAATCTAATACCAAACAATAAAAATGCAATACCTGACAATAATAATCTAATACCAAACAATAATAATCTAATGCCTGACATTAATATTTTTAGGGCTTATTTCCCCACACTCTCCTTTGATTTTCTCTCCCCTCAACCTTCTCCTCAATAAACGCATCTCCTCTTTCTCTCTTCTCAAGATGAAGGTGTTGCATCAATGGCGGAATTTTCGATGGCCAAAGAATCACTCACCATGCTTATGTTAATGGCGGCACCTTCATCATCATCATTTGGATCATCTTCTCCGTGGCACCTTCGTCATCATCATCTGGATCATGTTCTTCGATCTTCTTATGTCAATGGCAAAACCTTCATCATCATCATTTGAATCTTCTTCTTCGCGGCACCTTCATCATCATCATCATCTGGATCGTCTTCTTCGATCCTGCTTCTGTATGCTTCGATCTTTCTATACTCCAATTTCTGATGAGTCACGGTGATCGTATTTGGACGGGGAATTCATGGTGAGTCCGTCTCACCCAAAATTTTTCGTTTTTAAAAATTTAATTTTGGAGTCAAATCTTTTCCATTATCTCAATAAAACTCTTCTTCTAAGGTCTACTCTAGTCAAACCTCTTTTTCTTTTGCCCCGATTTTCTTATATGTTCCAAGTTTTACAACAAAACACCCCCACGGCCCCACGTGAATCTGATTTATGATCAACTTTATGTACTCTTTGAGTCTTGATCGATATAATATTAATTATTTGAGGATGCAGTTGTTTGATTGAAATCCCAACTCAAACAATTTTCATTCCAAAATTTTCTTTTAAGAGTCTTTAATCAACAAAACCATAAAAAGGCTACTATAAAAGTACCTCCAAAATAGATTCATCATAGCTCAATTGAAAGTTCACATAGATAACACCTACGTACTTAAATAATTAGAAATAATAATTATAGCTCAATATGCTGATTTTCTATTTTATTTCAATATTATTCTCCTAATTTACAAAAAGATGATAACATCTTTGATGTGAAAAATATGAAAACTTCATATTATAAAGTATTCTAATTAATCCAAACAAAAAAAATTATGAAGTACTTGTACGAATTACTACTTATATGATAAACTGTCAAAATTTTATAACTTTGACTACGTGGTAATGTTAAATGATAAGCTCTTTAAAAACGAATGAAAATCAAGAAAGCATAACAATGTTACCACACGAATTTGTATTGGACAAATTGTTGTCCTCCATACGAAAAATAACACAAACAAGTAGAAAATTGGAGCTTTAATACTCCGTATATAGTAATTCAATAAATAGCTGAAGAAAAGACATAATGACCAAAAGTCAACCCATAACATACGTACGATGAGAGTACGTAGCATGTGTTAAAAAGGTCACCGGAACGAGTATGATTCTCGAATAATTGCTACAACCACACAATTTTTTTATTTGAAGAGCATAATGTAATTTTATACTAGTAAATAAATGACAATAAAAGAGTTAAATAGAAAAATCTCATGCTTGTAATTTGGTGAATTAGGCAAAGACAGCAACTGCTCCAAGGGCAGCCATGAGAGCCAAGCTGCTTCCATGAAGAAAAGCACCATCATGGATCATGACCATCGTGATCACTGATCACCATCCGGTCCCGGGGCCGGGGCCGGGGCCAAGGAGGGGCCGTCCATGGTAACGTCAGTTGGAGGCATAGCAGCCAAGGTTGGGGTTTCGGCTATAGGGGCATCAGCAGCCTCTACTGGGGATGCCACAGGTGTGGACAATGTGGTGGGGGCTTGGCTCGGGGCCACAACAGGTCCTTGGGCAAAGGCAGACCCCACAAGGACTATGATAAGAGTAAGGGCAAGAGTGACGCGTGAAAGACCCATCCCTGGATGTCAGGGTTTTTTTTTTTTTTTTTGGTATTGTTGGTTTACCACAACACACCAACCTAAAAAAACAAAGAGGATGTGTTAAGGAAATAGGGAGAAGTTTGAATTTTTAGTTTTTTTGGTTTTTTGAAAATGAATGTGGAATTGGAGCTTGATTTATAGCAACACAAATGTAAAGGATGATCACTTATCATATAATTAAATAGTATTTCAAATATAATTATACTGTATAATAATGGGATTAGTGGGGTAATTGTCATGCACGTTAGGGGAAGAAAGGAATTGATAGGAGAATATATCTTAAGAAAATAAGAACTTATTGGGGGAGCAGTTTCTTTTATATATATATATTAAAAAAAAAAAAAAAAAAAAAAAAAAAAAAAAAAAAAAAAAAAACAATGAAACGATTGAAAACTAAAGAAGAGGAGAAAAAATTACATACCAGAGAAAGCCTGTGTAGCACCACTAGCAGCACTCATAACTTGGTTCAGCATAGGGATAGCACCTCATTCCACAGATCAATAAAATGATCTGAAAACTGCATAATGATATGAACACTATTTACTGCTTCAAAACAACTGGATTAGTGCCCAAAAAAAAATTCTAAGTTTTTTTTTAAAAAAAAAAAAAAAAAAAAAAAATTATTTTCTTTGGTTGATTTTGTTGTTGTTTGTTTGGTAAACTTTGAACCTCTTGTTAATGTTGCTGGGTTTTTGATGAAATTTGAATCTTTTTGACCATGTGAATTGTAGTCAGTGTTTATTTAGGGTGTTTATTGATGTCAATTATGTCTGTCAAATTGTCAATACACCATTGGCTTTAGTAGATTTATATGGGGTTTTGCATATGTGCTGATTTGATTGGCGATTCAGACGATTGCTTATGATATAGTCGACCCACCCTAATGATATAGTCAATTATGTCTGTCAAATTGTCAATACACCCTAATGCTTGTATAGATTTTAATCTTGTCAATTATTAGAGAGCTAAGCTTGTCATGTTGTCAAAATTTTTCTTACGTATTTGGTTAACGATTGTGACTCACCAGTCGGAAATTCCTGGGTCCGCCACTGATTATGGCTTAAGTAAATGAAAGTGTAAATACACTGTAGTGGAGAAAGAAAGAAAAAAATAGAGAAGCCAAATTCCAAGAATACATATTTCGTACATCACTACATGTAACTAGTCTAACTACGGTAAAAAAAGTAAGCAGTCAAACAGATTATCGTCGAAAGCCCAAGAGCAACCTATACAACAAAGCAAAAATCTAGCCTAACCTCAATGGCTCAAATATCATATAGCCCAAACCAATTAAAGTATGATAGTGGTAGGATCAAGACCCAAGCTTCGCCTGAATGGAATAGCTTGCATGAATGGCTGGATCCTTCCTAGCAATTGGGTGGAAAATCTCCTAGATTGTGCACACTTAAAATCTGATTCTTTCATATATGGGTAACTTTTGACTGCACTCAGACTTGCTTCTTCTTCCTATAAAGGTAACAGCTTCAACTCTAGACCCTAAAATCCACCCTTTGGATCTCACTAATGGCAAGGTCATTACACAACCTTAATGCCATTAAGCCCGGCAACTCCAGACAACAATCGAGGCAAAGAATTGAAAGAAATATATCATGACTTGAAGGTCGAAAAATTCCAACAATGTATGCATATCTCGTCAAGCAAGTTATAGCCATCCTTCGAAATTGACCAACACAAAGCACGATACATGAAGGGGCAAATGGACCCTCCGCAAAATTCCTGTTCAACCAATAAGTAGCAATGAGCATGTCTACAAACCCCAATGTCTAATAGTCATCCTGAAGCTCCATTAACAAGATCAACAAATGTCTACATCTCTACATTAACACAACAAAAAAGATACATACAGAACAAGTAAAGCATATAGCTCCAAATTCAAATTTAAAAAAATTAAGTGCCATTTCATAAATTTTGAGGAACATTAAAGCTCCTGCTATCCTTTTTCCTGGACAATCATACATAAACAGTCACCCATTTGATTTCTGAAAATAGGGCATTCATACACAATTATAACTCTATAAATAACCAAAAAAATTCAAACAAATAACAATTTATGGGGCTAATTCATAAACTATCAAAACTAGTACAGAAAACAAAATAAATCTAGCAATCAACATAAACTAACATAGAAACTAGTACATTAACTCGCAATAAAAAATAATAAAACACAAAATTAGAAGTTTACAGGGTTTTTGAGGTGGTAATTGATGTGGGTTTTCGCCATTTTTGCGTTTGAACAAATTACCCAAATCCATAAGTAGAATGTGAAATCAGGAATTGAGGAGAGAGAAAGTACCTAAATTGATGGGGCGACCAACGCCGATACCAAGACCACAACCAACGCCAAAGCCAGTAAAGACCTGACCCACTTTAAGCGTAAAGGGAAACTCGATTCTCATACTCTGACTTTGCCGTACTATTATGGTACTACCTTCATCACTCATGCTGCTGCTGCCACTTGTGCTTGCTGTTGAAAGATTGTTATATACACCCGAATGCACCGTACATGTACGAGTATTTCGCTCAATCCCACAAATGGGAGTTACATCTGAAGAAGTTGTGCAAAGTTTTAAGGTTTTAAGATTTGATGAAGGTACCCGCTATTCTTGGATTACTCCGTAATAAGTTCGGGTAAGGAGTACGTCTAAGACGATATATAAACTAATTATGGACTTAAGTCTTAAACTATCTGCAGTCTGTTTAATCTAAGTGGAATATTAAGCGTCAATCTTAATCAATTTTGGTTGAAACGAACAAGACCTTAATAATGGCATTGACTACTCTGAATAGATTTGTTAAAAGTTTACTAAGCATAAATTACTCTGTAGTTGAATTATTCACAACTTAAGCATGGTCTGAGTTTGATTGGACGAATTTTATTTTCCTTATATTGATTGGCATTTGTAAACAACTTTGAGTCTTTTTGAGCTAAGTTGGTCTAATTTCCTCATAATACAAGTATAAAGTCAACAACATTGAGGTTGACATTATGCCTTCGCTAAAGGTTGAGTCAAAATTTCAGGTTGTGGCCCATATTAGACTAAGTGTGTATCTAATTGCAATGGCTAGTTTGACTAACAAATTATATTAGTTGTCTGTATAAAAGATTAAGTATATTTTGTAACGAGTAAAGTAGATGATAACTACTAGCTTCATTGTATAAAATGACATTAAAGGTATAACATAATTTGAGGGGTGTGATTTTTGATTGACTTTATGATGAAAACCAAATAAAAAAAAATTTGAGATCTAAAACCTAAGCTGTGATACCATGTTAGATTTCGGGAAAACTCTTTACTCTGGAGTGTGTACCATTGATCAATATATATAGAGTTTTACAAGACTCGTAATCCTCATACGGTAAGGATACATAAAATATACATATATTATCATAATCTGTGACAAATATTATCATAACTATAATATCTATCAGTAGTCAACTTTTGTCTAATACCAAATACAAATATGAAAGCTTTTCATATTGGTCAAAATATATTAAAACTTAATATTATGAAATTATATATCCAAACTGATCCAAACAAATGATTTTATGAAGTACTCATATAAATGACTACTACTTGTATAAATAGGCCGTCAAAATTTTATAACTTTGACCACATGATGAATATTAAATGAAATGATAAGATCTTTAAAAACGAATGAAAATCAATTAAGAAAGGATTACAATGTTACCACACGTATTTGTATTGAATAAATTGTTGTTGTCTAATAAAATAAAACAAGAAAAGATTAGAACACTCATGTATATGTAAATTAAACAACACAAACAATTGAAAAAATTGGAGCTTTAATACGAAGTATATAGTAATTCAATAAATTGCTGAAGAAAAGATTTAATGACCAAAAGTCAACCCATAACATACGTACGATTAGAGTACGTAGCATGTGTTAAAAAGGTCACCGGAAACAAATATAGAAAAACAAGCGAATTGCCCCTCTACAAACACACATTTTTTTTTCTTTTTTTGTTTTTGAAGGGCACAATATAATTTTATAAATAAATGACAATAAAAGAGTTAAATAGAAAAATCTCATGCTTGTAATTTGATGAATTAGGCAAAGACAGCAACTGCTCCAAGGGCAGCCATGAGAGCCAAGCTGCTTCCATGAAGAAATGCACCATCATGATCATGACCATCGTGATCACCATCCGGTCCCGGGGCCGGGGCCATGGAGGGGCCGTCCATGGTAACGTCAGTTGGAGGCATAGCAGCCAAGGTTGGGGTTTCGGCTACAGGAGCATCAGCAGCCTCTACTGGGGGTGCCACGGGTGTTGCGGTTACAGCCACTGGGGCTGGGACAGGTGCAGCCACAACTACTGCTGGGGCTGGGACGGGTGCCACGGGTGTGGACAATGTGGTGGGGGCTTGGCTTGGGGCCATAACGGGTCCTTGGGCAAAGGCGGACCCTACAAAGACCACGATAAGAGTAAGGGCAAGAGTGACACGTGAAAGAGTCATTTTGGTATTATTTGTTCTACCACACACACCAACCTAAAAAAAACAAAGAGGATGTGTTAAGGAAATAGGGAGGAGTGTGTATTTTTAGTTTTTTTGGTTTTTTGAAAATGAATGTGGAACTGAGCTTGATTTATAGCAAAACAAATGAAAATGATGATCACTTATCAGATAATTAAATAAATATTTCAAATATAATTATAATCTTTAATAATGGGATTAGTGGGATAATTGTCATGCACGTTAGGGGAAGAAAGGAATTGATTGGAGAATATATCTTCAGAAAATAAGAACTTAGTGGGGGAGCAGTTTCTTTATTTTTTTTTTTTCAAGCTCTATAATAATATACTTCGAAATCGAATATGAGAAAAGTTCAATAAGTGAAGCTAATGCTAAATACAAAGTTCAGTTATAAATGAGAAATCCATTAAAATAAATTGAAGGGGGAACAACATATGACTTACTTATGAAATACCTGAGATTTAAGGCTAACGATATATAGGTAGTTTATATACTGCAAGCTGTATATTGAAGCCAAAGAAGCTAGCTAGTTGTTTGGGGTCCAAATAACTTGTATTTGAGTCCAGTCCACAAATGAAAATAAACAAAGCCCACAAGGCAAGGTTCAACCCTCATGTTCAAAAGGCCAAGTCAGGTAATGCAAGGCCCAGTTAAATGGCAGCCCATTTAACTCCTTAAACCCAATCCACTCAATTGGAGTAAGGTATAAAAGCTCATATTTTTGCACAATTACATTCATTCACACAAATTGCCTCAAGCAAATAAACTCTCTTGCACAGCTTTTCTCTCATTATCTTACACCCGTACTGACTTCGGCTTCGGAGGGGCCTTCCTCGGCGCAACCCCCGAGGCTAGTTCACGTGTGTTTAGCTGTGCAGGAAATCCTCAATTCGGTCATCACTCGAATTGGGCTTCGTCTCCACTCATCCGAAGGATCTGCCAAAGGTCCACTGTTTTCTAACCGAAACACTAGTTATAATATTTTCATGTATGCGAAAGCCAAATTGAGTAAAAGCCATTAAATTCGTACTCCCTCCGTTTTTTTTATTGGTTAGAGATGAGATTGCGTGGAGTTTTAGGATATTTAATAAAATAAGATATAAGTGGGGTAGATAAGGTTATTATTTTATGGGTAATTTGTAAATTACCACCCAAAAATAAGACCAATATTTACATAACCACCCAAAACAAAATTATTTTTATTTAACCACTCCTTAAATTAAATAAGCGCGCAGATTACCACCCATTTCTAAATTCCAGTGAAAATTCCGTTAGTGGGCCCCACTTTTTTTTATTTTTTTCCTTTTTTTTCTTCTATTTTCTAGCTTTCTCACTCTCTCTCCCCGATTTTTTCACTTTCTTCTTCCTACCTTCTTCCTTTCTTCTTCCCAACCACCACCACCATCATTGCTCCACCTTTCACACCACCTCTGGAAACCGTTAACCACAACACCACCACCGAAAACCGCCTATCCCAAACAGCCGCGGAAACCACCCTTCTCCAGCAGCCACGAAAATCACCCCGCAAATCGCCTTTTATCTCTTTTTCCAGCAACACCGAAAACCACCCCACCCCTCCCCTTCCCCCCAACCCCCTGAAAATCCATCCCTTCCGTTCGCCAGCCCCCCATAATTGTTCTCCTCCCCTTCCGTTCGCCACCGAAAAAATGGCATGAATAATCAATTAATCAAAAATTCAAGTTACCTAGAAAAATTAATCTCTCAAAATCCCAGATTTTGTCGGGTATAAATTCATCCAAACAAGGAACAAGAAAGGGGATTTGGGGATAATTTGGGAAAGAAAGAATAACCAACAAAGAGAAAAATTGAATTGGGGGTTTTCTTCAATTGAATTGGGGGTTTTCTTAAAATAGGAACCCTAATTTAAGAAAACCCCCACTTCAATTGAAGCATGAACCCTAAATCGACCCTTATTCTTTCGGTGGGGTTTGTTGAGGGCGGTGAGATGTGTGTGGAGGGCAGGGAAGTTGAAGGCGGTGGTCGGTGGGGTGTGTTAAGGGTGGTGGGGTAGATTGCAGTGGCTAGGAAGTATACAAAAATTGAGGAGAGAGAAAGTGGGGGAGATTGGGGTGAGGATTGAAGGTGGAAGAAGGTAGGAAGAAGAAGAGTGAAAAAATCGGGGAGAGAGAGTGAGAAAGCTAGAAAATAGAAGAAAAAAAAGGAAAGAAAAAAAAAAAAAAAAGTGGGGTCTACTGACGGAATTTTCACTGGAATTTAGAAATGGGTGGTAATCTGCACGCTTATTTAATGTAATGGGTGGTTAAATAAAAATAATTTTGTTTTGGGTGGTTATGTCAATATTGGTCTTATTTTTGGGTGGTAATTTACAAATTACCCTTATTTTATTGTATAAAGTAAATTGATGTGAGAGGGAGTGAGGAACATTGGAGGAGTGAGAAATGATAAGTAAGAAAGAATGGGGACATTAGTGGGTAAAGATATATTTTTAATTGTAAGAAATTTCCAAAAATGGAACTCTAGCTTATAAAAAAAACGGACGAAAATAGTAACTCTAACTTATAAAAAAAAAACCCGGAGAGAGTATGTATAGTATGTAGGTGCTATATTGCCATAATATTTCACTTGAGTTATTATGAATGGTTATGCAAAGAAAAGTTTAAAAGGAAATCATCGGTATAGTGATTAATCAATGTCTTATCCTGAAAATAATTTATATGTGAGTTAAGACTAATTGTTTCATATAGAAGATTTAGAGGAATAATGACTTAAATATAACAGATAACACTAGTAGGCTACTCCTATCAACGAATTTTCCTTTGATGTAGGCTTGTATACGGACCAGTTAAGATTTTATTATCGCCCAAATAGGAGTTGTAAGTCTTGGGGAGATTTGGAGGGAAATGGAGCGCCATCTCCTCTAGGGGTGTTCATAAATAGGACCGGACTTGAAAACCGACCTGTTGGGACCGGACCTGATCCGGACCTGTAGATTCAGGTTCGGTCCCGGTCCTTAAAATTCAAGGTTTCCGGTTTCGGTCCGGATCAGGTTCAAAATCGGGGTTTTCAGGTCCGGACCTGAAACCCGGTAAAATTGTTTTTTTTTTTTTTTTTTTTGAAAAAAAAAAATTCTAAAATCAAAGACAGGTCTATGCAACAGGTCTAAAAATAAATAAATTGTGATTGATAATTTCGGATTTTATGTAATTATTAAATTATGCAACAGGTCTAAAAATCACAAAACAGGTCCATATGCAGGTCCAACAGGTTATTTATTAAAAAAAACAAAAAAAATAACAAAACAGGTCTATTCAAGTCCAATCCCAGACCGGACATGATTTTTCAGGTCTGACCCGCAACCGGACCTATTGAATCAGGTCCGGTCTCCGGTCCTCAAAATCCCCTAATTCAGGTCCCGGTCCCAACAGGTCCGGTCCGGTTTTTAGACCGGTGAACACCCCTTAATCTCCTCCCTCCCGCCTCCTTTTCCCTTTCTTTCTCTTCCAAGATGTTATCAAAACTAGTGTTTTGCAGTAAAATCCATCATTAAAAACATGAATGATATCTAAACATGCGCATTTTGCAAGGATCCAAGACAAAAGTTGCTTCAATAACTTCTTTTATTCTTATCAAAGATAATAATTACCAGCAAGTGAAAGGAATACAATCTTCAATTTAACAAGGACCAGTTCTATCAACTTGTGACTCTAATAAGGTACAATTTATCTGCAACTTGTTGCAGAAAGCCAGAAACTGAGGCGGCAAAACCCTCTGTTAACTCAAGCACAAAAAAATCTAGTGCCCCTACTTTCGGATAATAATCCGTTTATGGTACCACCAAAGGCAAACTCATTGCCCTACAAAACAAAACAAAATCTAAGCTCTTGGCTTTGATACAATTACATACATTGGCATACGACAAAAACTTAAATAAATTGAAACAAAAGACCCTAAATTCGCTAAAACGAACCACATTGTCAAGTATCATTGCTGCAAGTTCAAAAAGGTCAATGACCGATTTATGAAATAAACTTATTGGACCACTGTTGCAGTATAGCATTGACATATGGACTCAACTTCTTGTTCTTGGATAAGGCTCCTGTGGTTGAGTGCCATATCTCACACCCATTCTTCACCTTTGGTCCCATTCTTCACCTTTGGTCACTCAGAAGAGGTTGAGATTCAGAACCTGTCATAATCAATACAGAACCCATAAATCTAAATCTTCATAAGGAGTTTATAACAGCCAACATTATATAAAACTCGAATTTTCAGATTAAAAAAACTTTTTCATCAAGTTAGATGAGTTATCAGGCACTAAAGATCAGTGATACATTTTCAACGCAGTCTCAAACACCTTACACTAAAACTGGTCAATTTCTTAATTTTGCATTTAGTTTTACTTATAGCTTAATGTTGACAGCAAACTCAGCAAGATTATAAACGGAAATCAAAATTTCTCATCAATCCCAAATTGTAGGCTCATATCTCTCCATCTTTAACAGCATATCAGGCCACGATCTCTTCCCAGATGAATAACAACAGGGCAACCTCATTTTAGTATTCAACATAATTGTCTCGTCTACCTTACCCCTGTAACCCCTGATCTCACTCCCACCTTTTTTTTTAATATTAATCCTTAGGCAGGGATACCTATTCATCTTAAACCCACCCACCCCCCCCCCACCCCCTTTTTTTCTTCCCTCGAAGGGTAACCCATCAGAACTGCATGGCATGCTAAAACCATTCTATTGCCTACTCTTCCAGAGCTGAAGTACACTTGCTCATTGGGTGAGAATAAAACTCCAATTTAAGTTTTGTATATAGTACATTACAAAAGAAGTCAGCTTTAAAACTTTATTTTCCTTTGTTTCCTTGTCAAATTAGAGAGGAAGGGAAGGGGGGATATCAAGGGGAGAAGAGGAGAACGGTAAGGTATGGGACTATGGGGTAACTAATACGGCACTTCTTCCTCGTATAAGGAAGAAGTTTTCTACCCTAGCAAAAACAATGAGTTCACCTTGATAAGATTACTGCTTCCTTTAGGACACTAACAAAAGGGATACCGGTAGACTTTCCAGTTTCCATGGAAAATTAACCCTTACCAATCTGCCAACCCAACGGTATGCTGAAATAAGTGAAATTTCTATGCAAATGCAACAACAAAACCAAAGCATCATTCCCTAAGAATCTATCTCCTATTCTCTAGTGGTCATCCACTAAGATACTTTTCCTTCATTCACTACTATTTAGTGATGCATAATCTTGAAAACCACTTTCTTCGTGTCCATTTTAACTCCTATCCAGATCATCTTAGGCCTTAGATATCTTCATTATACCAACCCTTCACACTACCACTGCAGCATCTTCCAGTTGTCGTCTCACTTGCCCAAACTAATATAGCCGATTCCCCTTTGCCTTATCCTCAACATTAGCAACTCCAAAATTCCTCCATAAATCTACATTTTTATTCTATCCCTCCCGGTGTTCCCACACTTTCATCTCAACATATGCATCTCTGATACACTCATCTTCTTAAATGCCCAGCATTCTGACCTGTATATAACAATGCCAGTCTAATCGTCGTCCTCCAAGGAATGAAAAAAAGAAGAATTGCAAAAAAGTTGCTAAGAAGGATCACAACATGCAGCTCTGATTTAACCATGGAAGAAAACAAAGCAAATCTACCCTACCAAAGTTTTAACACAGCAGAGCGTCATTGGTGTGCCTGAGTTCAGGCCAACATGACGATCCCAATTACTAAAACTTGGAGAGTAGTGAAAAACCAAGGTCGTGAGAACAGCTCATCTGGAATCAAATAGTCATATTCCCTATCTTTCTAAGCACTGCTTGATTCACTTGTCCTAAAAAAAGCTTAATATCCCAAAAGATCTAGCAAAACAAGGTCATGAGAACAGGTCAGTGAGCACAAAATGTGTTCCCTACAGACAGAACAAATGAAAGAAAAAACAAAAGAATTACACGAAAGAACCAACCATTTTGCATGCAGCTAAAAGTCAATAGCAAATGGAGACTAAAAATCCTCATCAATAATATTTACCAGTAATCTTATTCTCAAGATCCACAATCTATTATTTTAGTTTGATCCCAAAAAGAGCAGACAAAGAGGTGGAACTTTACTCAGAATATTACAGCAATTTAAAACAGCAGGAAAGTTACCTGTGGTGCTTTGTGCATTATTAGATTGATTCCTTTTAAGAAAATCACTGATTTCTGTTATTACCAGCCGTGACAGCAGAAGGCCAGCGATCAGAGCTCCAATCATCAGCATCAGGAAGACCTCATCCCATCCCTTTCTTGAAAGGAATCCAGTCAGAAGAGGACCCAATGCTGCACCTGCTGAACCTGTACCATCAATGATAGCAGTAACAGTTGCCAGTGCGCGAGAATCCCCTTTCAGCGAACTGTGAGTGCCCAAATCCGCAGAAACTGCCGTAGTTATGAGTGCATACGGTCCATTGACAAACAATCCAACAACCATCATGAGGACAATGTTCATAGTCATGGATTCACCACCATAAAAACGATATAGCAGCATTGATGGGATTGCAAGGTACATAAAAGTGGCTGCAGTAATAGCTCTAGCATTAAGTTTATCAGAGAGGTGGCCAGCAACTATGCCACCTACGATGCCCCCTACATCAAAGAGAGTGGAAAGATTTCCTGCAGACTTTACAGAAACATAAACTCCACCAATTGCTGCATAGATAGATAAAATTATAAAGAAAACGTCAGACTCCCGTGCCCACTTTTCAATTTCCTTTAAAAGTAAGAAAAGTCCATGTTCAAACTCATCACATGCAAAATAGATATCAATAAAGGCAACAAAGGGTCAAAACATTCTTAGAATGTTGGAACCTATATTTAAGTCATATAACATGAAATATAACACATGAACGATACAGAATCTTAGCTACATTTGCAAAGCTAATATCTTAGTCAAGAAACCATATCCTAAGCCATCAAGTGATCCCTTGACCTATCCCCCAATCCTAGTTCAAAACGATGAGTTAAAAAAATACTCACTCGCGCATTATGAATCTAAGTTTATCAACTGCTCACTAAGATATTGAAGGTACTTAAGGGAAACTAATTCCCAAAGTTCATAGTACTTGAAAAAATTACACAGCCATTTGTCTACGCAGTTCCTCCCCACCCCACCACCCCCTCCCCCCCCAAAAAAAAAAAAAAATTAAATAAAAAGGAGATCCGTTTCATGCAAGTCCTACGGGCAACGTGTCTGTTTATCAGTCTTATATCCTTTCTTCCCCAACTAAAAAAAAGGAGGGGGGGGGAGGGGAGAAAAATTCAATCAACCAACATCCAGATCATATCTAGGAAGTTTATTTCTTGACCTCATAAAAGAATTGTGTTTAAAAAGAAGCACAGATTGAAAAAGAAGAGAAGAATATCAAATTGAGAAGCTACAAAGAGATTAACAGCATCAGACTTCACATAATTTCCAAGTAAGAAAAACTTTGATTTAAAGTTCTAAACAAAGAGCTACATCTAAGGTGAATTCAAAATGGCATGACCAACCTGTCTGACTAAGATAGAATGGTAGCCAATATAAAAAAGTGTATGCCACAAGCTTCGAGAAGAAGAGACACAAGGCAAAAGGTATCACCCCTGGTATCAAACATGCTTCAAAGAGCCCGACACTTCTCCTGGAAGTTGAAGACGATTGAGGGGCAACATGTGGTTGACCATCATTTGATTCAAGTTTACAACTCTGTGCTTCTAGCTTACTCGGCCCTGTCTCTTCATTCTTCGAAGCATAAGGACAAGGGAAACCCACATCCTCAGGATAGGCAGCCAAGAACAAGTAAACCAAAATGCCTCCGGAAAAAATTAAAGCTCCTGGAAGAATGAAAGACCAACCCCATCCATACTCCAAAACACTAGCTGCAAGTAGAGACCCGGTAATATTCCCAACAGATGTATGAGCATTCCAGATACCCATTATCAAACCCCTCTTTCTTTTGCCAAACCAATTACCAATAACAGCAACCACAGAGGGCCAACCTGTAGCTTGAAACAATCCAGCAATCATTTGCATCAGTAGAAAGAACCAAAAAGCATGAGTATTCCAGAAGTAACCCATTCCAAAAAGTGCAACAAATATGCCACTACCAATCATGCCAGTAGTCAAGAACAGCCGCAGATCAAGACTATCCCCCAGGTGACCAGCAACATACATACCCATGGAATAGCATGCAAGAAATGCAACATCAATTTCACCCAATTTTGACGTCCCATCTTTTCCATCGAAAGGTTCCCAGCCTTTCTTCGTTAATCTGTTTACATCACTATCAAATAGTTCTTCCCTGACAAAAACATTCCCAATAGGCCAGATATTTGACAGTGTAGATTTATCTCGTTCAGGATCCAGAACACTCTTCACTATGCTACTAGGTTTTCTGGAAGCATGATAACAAGTGTAAGCAATAAAGGTAATTAACAGAACAGCATATCTGTATGACTTAAAACTCCAATCTTTGCCTCTCAATTTTCTTATAAGAGAAATCCCTGGAGGAGGAGTCCCCCTGAACACATTAGAGCTACGAGCCATCTTGATGGTCAAAAAAACCTACAAGTCACATATAACAAAATTTTCAGCATCAACGTCAACTTTGAATACTGATATTTATCCATCACAAAAAATTTATAAGGTACTTCAATCTTCTATTAATAAAGTTAACATTAATCATAAAGATTAGCTAATGATGCTTTTCGCCAAACCACCAGAGAGATTCTAAGAAGATAGCTCAGTATCGTTACTCTAAGCCTAAACCAATCAATTTAAGTTCAACGACCAGTTATAACAAACCTATAACTTCATAGCCCTATACCTCAGAAGATAAGTGACAGGTGTACAAATCAGTTCGATGCTTTACATCGTAAATAGGTTGTTTTAAGCTTAAGCCTGGTTGTTCCGCTTCCTAACTCTTGGCAGTCCTTCCTAGAAAGTTTGCATTGGTCTAGAGTTAATCAGTGAATTTTTTTTATGCGGTAATACAATTATTATGCTTACTTACCAAATGAATAAAAAAATTACTTGTATGAAAAATTCCTGAAAATTGAAAGGAAAATAACAACGTAAACAAAGAATAACAGATAACAATTTAATTGAGCAACCAAGTAACCACAATGTCAACAGATATCTACTTTCCATACATTGCATATATGATAGAATTCGTCGGTGAAATCGATCATCTTGGAAATTTAAGAACTTTACATAATAAGACGAAGAATTCGATAAGTTGCAAAGTACATGGGGTTAATTAGTGAATTAGCATCCTTCCTTCTCCAGTAGTATACAGGCTAATTAGGTGTGTTAATATGACAACAATTAAGTCAATGCTGCATCAAACACAATTAATATAAAGCATAACTTCTGTCACAAATCAATTTAATCCTAAATTTAAAATTCTTTCAGGTATTTGAGCATTAAATTGTCTGCATACAATTTATTTTATCACTTGCTTTAAATATTCCACCTAGACCTAAGTCACCAATATTTTAAACCTTCAGTTTATTACAGTTACTCTTCCAAGTCACCGGCTTACCTGTGGGTGTCAAGTAGCTAAGTTGGTAAAGTACGAGGGTAGTAATATCCAACACCTTGGATCAAATTCCGTCTACATCACTATTTTACCCTATGTTTCCTTTCTACCCCTCTATTCTTACATACACCTTACCATAAATTTTTACTGCATCCATTGTAACCAATTCCCATAATTTAAATTTTAAATGTTAGAAATGGCAACAATAATAAATCAATAATCAACAGATTAAAAAATGAGACCTATTACAATCACTAGAACAAATACGAAAAACTTCAATTATATAAACCAACAAAATTAAGGGAAAAAAATCAATAAATTGAATTATTTAAATATTAAATGACTAATTAAACAATCCCACCTCGTACGAAAAACTTCAATTAAACAGCAAACTGAAGAAAAAAAAAACTCACCGATTATTCAAAAAAACAGATGAATGAATGAATCAACAAGAATTTGAAGATGAACACATTGTAGCTATAATTTCTGACATCATAATCAAAATTTCAAAAAAAAAACAAAAAAAGTCGAAATCGGAAACCGATTTGTTCGAGATAATTCAACTGAGAATCAAAGTAAGAGGAGAGAGAAAAACGGTTAGAGAGGCTAAAACGAAGAGAGAGAAAAAAAAAAAGGGAGAGAGAAAGTGAGAGAGAGAAGAGGGTGAACGGCGATGGCGGGAGTGAAAGGAAGAGAAATAAGAGATGGGTGGAGGTTTCGAGATGGACACGTGGATTATTTGTGAGGCTATATTATTTTTACTCCGGTGCCACGCTGGCAATTTTAGGCAAAAGAAAGGCGAGTAAGTGAGTAACTTATGAAGTTACGAGTTGTTTTGTGAATGGAAACAATTCAATTCCTTCACCACTCACGTCATGTCTGCTGCTTTGCGTTAAGGGGTGTTCTTTTGTTTAAAGTAGAAGAATATTCCACTGTTTAGATTCTATATCCGAATATTTATTATGCTTTACAATAATCATTTAGAGAACTAGGATATGACTGTATGAGTTCTATGATTTAGATCCATTTAGATTTCATTGAGCTCAAATTAAATTAAATTTGAGTTGAGTTTTAACTTTTTAAGGGTGGAAACTAGGGTATGGTCCGAGCGTTGTACCGGAGTATTACTTTAAACACATAACGTTAATAAAAAAAATATAATAAATAAAATGGATTTAATGAGAATAATCCTCCAATTGACTTGGAATTGTTAAGGCTGCTCCGCTTTATTCATTTTTTGTAGGTTACATAAGTATTCTTTATCTTTTTTTGTATTTAAGAAAGATAAATTTATTTATGTGTAAACAAAGTACATTAATTATAATTGGCTAAGATGATAAGAAATGTAATCTTACATCCATGAGGTTTAGTGTTATTTATTCTCAAGTTAATAATGACATTGTTGGCTTGTTGCAATGCTAGTGGTGATGTGGCGCAAAATGATGATGTGGCACAATGCTAATGCACACGTGACACATAAACAATTTTAAGAATGCTTTTTAATATATAAGTATAAATAAATATAGATATAGATTTTTTTTTTCAAAACATCTATTCGTTGTTAATAATTTAATAAAGTGCCCCTCTATTTCAAATTATTAATCCAAACCGATTAAAAATTAAATGCAAATACGCTCGTCACTCGATTAGTCTATTTTCATAGATACTTCGTACAAGATTTTTTTTGGGATTTTTTTTTTTTTTTTTTTTTATAAAAATATGTCGATTTCCTATCACAATTATATGGTTGTTTGTATTCCCTTGGTTTTCTTTCTTCTATTCACTTTGTGTTGTTTTATCTTAGGTTTCTTCCTTTTAACGTTATATCTTTTTATCTCTACAATAATCACACTTGGTCATATACTCTGTTACAGTATTCATCTTTTTCTTACATTTACTCATTTTTTATATTCTCTGTTACTCTATTTTACATCCACTCACCTTATTAATATAATACTTTCTTAAATTGCATATTTATACTAACATAGAAGAAAAGAGATAAGGTATTGGGGGCGGACGTCCGCACACAATTTGGTGCGGGAGGCTTGGCTGATATATTTTACTTGTTGGCTGATATGTTTCATGAGTTGGCTGATATGTTTCATTTGTTGGCTGATATGGTTTTTGTATTGGCTAATATATTCATTTTGTTGACTGATATGTTTTTTTTTCCTTTTGTTGGTTGATATCAGACATCATTTGGCTTATTTGTTTCTTTAGTTGGCTGATATATTTATTTTGTTGACTGATAAGTATATTTTAATTGTTGGCTTATATGTTTCATTTTGTTGGCTTACTCGTTGCTTTTGTTTGCTGATTTCATCATTTTGTTGGCTGATATGCTTCATTTGTTGGCTGACATGTTCCTTTTGTTAACTCATTTGTACCTTTTGTTGGCTGATTTCATCCTCTTGTTGGCTGATATGTATCTTTTGTTGGCTAATATGTTCCGTCTCTTGGCTGATATGTATCTTTTGTTAGCTGATAGGTTCCTTTTGTTGGATGATACGTTTTTATTAATGTC
Organism: Chenopodium quinoa; assembly: GCF_001683475.1. Classification (NCBI taxonomy): domain Eukaryota; kingdom Viridiplantae; phylum Streptophyta; class Magnoliopsida; order Caryophyllales; family Amaranthaceae; genus Chenopodium; species Chenopodium quinoa. The sequence goes on from NW_018743175.1 coordinate 2,059,703, forward strand.
TAATATGTCCATAATATTGACTTATATCAAACATTAATTGGCTGATACATACCTAGTTTCTTATTTTAGTCATTAATGAATAGATGTTTTTTTCTTCTTAAACTGCAATAATTACTTTGTACTACTTTTTTATTTCTATTCCTATATTTGCTCAAAAATGGAACTTATTCATTTTCGATAATTAACAATAATGATAGTATTGTTTGATTTGGATATTTTTTTTTATTGGGAATAGTTTGTTCTCCTCCTATCTTTATTGGCTTGCACTAAGAGGTGGTCCTTTGTTTCTACTTCTTCTTATTTTACGAATTGTTAGTATTATATTTATTCATATATACTGTACTTAATTTCTTGTTGTTTATTAATTTGCCCCTTTATAGGTTCGATATTATGTTGTACTATTAGAAATTTATAATCTTTATATTATTTGTTACGTACGTCTATTGGCTTCGGCTAAGAGGTGGTGACTTGTTTCCATCTTATTTTTAATACCACAAAATCTGTAGAACTCATTATCTCGTGATTTACTTTGCACGTTTTTGGACATTCATTTGCTAATACAACATTGCAATTGAACGTAGATCAAATCTAATTAGTGGCAATTTGGCATAGCACGCTTCATTTTTACACAAACTAAACATCCATAAAATGGATTTTTTTTTTAATACACCGTAGCATATTCAGGATTCAACTTTGTCAACATCAAAATATCAAAATTCATATTTTATAAAAAATGGATAGCTTCATTTTAATTAATTTTGTTAACATTACCATCTATACTAATTAAATTTATTTTAGCAACAATCACTTTATTTACTAATGGATTATGTTAAGATTGAGCCCCAAAAGGTTCAAACTATAATCATGTTATTTTGGAATAATATAGGCCATGGGGAATAAATAGGTGCTCTTGATATTTTGCCTATAATCATGTTATTCATAATATCTCTGTTTGCTAGATGCTACTCACTTGCATTTTACACGGTCTCCAATGCACTACTTTTACCATGAATTTCTTTGATTGTGCATTAGTGAAATTATACAAAGCTGATTTATTGAAAATTCATAACAATACGAATCTAATAAGATCAAACTTGATAATGTTTTTTTTTTTTTCTTATATACTTCCTTCGTTTTTTTTTTAGTTGCAACACTTTTATTTTCATTGTCTCTTAGACAATTTTTGAAGAGGAAAGAGATAGAGAGAAAAATAAAAAGGACCCATGTGGGTAGGAGAGATATAGAGAGAAAGAAATGTCAAAAATGAAAAGTATTGCAAGTAATTAACAATTTCCAAAATAGGAAAGTGTAGCAACTAAAAGAAACGGAGGAAGTATATACAATTAGATAAGGCCAAAATTTTAAAACTTTGACCTTGTGAATAGTACTTGTATAAGTCGTACTTCCTCTGTTCTTTTTTACTTGACCTTTTTTCTTTTATCACGCTTGCCGATGCACAACTATAACCATCAATAACTATATTTCTCTATAAGTAAAAATTATAAAACTTATATATTATGATAGTATTTATTGAGACGATTTCAACAAGATTCCAAATGAATATGTTTCTCCTTACATATAATTCACAAAATACGGTCTGTTACCCTTGATGTTTTGATGATAACACAAGTCAAACTTATATTTGGGATTAATGTTTTTCATGACTGTGTAGTTTAAGTACAAGTTGCAGAGTCATTCGAAGCAAAGGAACTGGAGCTCAAAAGCAAAGACTGTTTGCAGTGTTCCTTTAAAGGAACAGAAGCTTCGGATTAGGAGCTGAAGAATGAAGACTCGGAGTGGAGGCTTCTTTAGAGAATTAATAAAGTCTAAAGTATTTTTATTTTAGGTTTTATGTAAGTGAGATTCAATAGGAGTTTGATACTTTAGTAGAATGCCTAAAACGTTTTTGTTAAAAGATAAAAATTGAAATTGCTTAACTATACGAATTTAGCTATTTATAAAAAATATCCTTTTCTGACTTTTAGGTTAAAAGAATAACTTTTATTTTCGGATAAAGATTTTTCAAAAAAATATCTTTAAATAATTTCCTAATCTTGCGCTACTGGTATTTGAATTGGTTTTCTCCACTAAACAAGGAAACTTCTTGTTGCTTTAACGTGTCCTGGGTTGAAGGACATGATTGAAGCACTGGAAGTGGTGGAGGATAGTGGTGTTGGTTTGCAGTAGTAGTGGCGTAAGTGTAGAGCAATATGGCGTTTTAATCAAGCTATGTTTTTCTTATAAATAGAGAAATTGTTTTCTGGAAAAACTCACCTTGCTCAAATACACTTTTTATCTTCTAAGTTATTCTAAGAGTTAAGAGTCGCATTCTACTTTAGTGTATTACTTTCTTATTTTCTTTCATTAGAGTTTTTCTTCCAAGAGTTGTAATCGGGAATTGGGGAGTTTGACTGAACTCAAGAGGAACTGTAAGAGAAAGAGAGAGAAGAGAAAGAGAAGAGGATAATAGTAAGTTGAGGGACTTATTGTTGGGAACTCTAAGTTCGTTGAGGAACTTGGAGATAGAGTCTTTAGCTTGTAATAGGTTGTTTGCCCTATTATAGTAAAGAATCTTTCCTAAAATCCCTAATGATCGTGGTTTTCCTTCTTGTTAGGGCCAAGAAGTTTTCCACGCTAAAATCTCTCCGTGTGACTTTGAGTTCCTTTAGCTTAGTTTTTATAATTCCACAAAAAGTTGTCTAGTTCCTCCTATACTACAATTCACCCACTCTTGTAGCATTCTTCTTTAGTAACACAGTAAAAAAAAGAGTGATAAATAGTATAAAAGTCAAAGCGGATCAAGTAAAAAAGAACGGCGGAAGTATTAATTTAAGAGCATTTAAATTGTGCCATATTACATGTTCTTATGATCTGAGGTTTGGATCCCCTCTTCTATTAGAAGGTCATAACTTTGATATATTGGACCTTTGATATCAAATTTCGTCCCAATCAATATACTATAACTTTGTAAGCTACCTATACAACAAAAACTTAAAAATTGTTCATAAGGGTTAAGGGCTCATCTTATTGGTTTAATGGGCCAATCTGTACAGTTTAGAACTGAGAACTCCTTACCGCAAAGCCCATCCCTTCCTTGTACAAAATTAGAAAAATGAGATTTTTTTAAAAAAAAATAAACAATTGAAACGGATAGGAAAAAAATAACGCAGAAAACTGGAATGAGAAACTAGATAAGGAGTTCCATCTTCTGATAGCTCACTTCTTCATCATCAATGGCGTCCAAGGTTCTTCCACAGGTTTTTCTTTATTTCTCTCTCTTCCTATTTTTTTCCTGGAAAATTCTTTGAAATACCTAAATTATCTTGCAATTATTTATTTACAGGCACTTTTTGCAATTCCTTCGAATCACTCACTTCAATGTCCGCCATTGAAGAAGCAGCTAGGGTTTCCATTTGAGTCTAACCGTCGATTTTCTCTCTCCTACTCCAGAGGTAATCTCACGGTTTCTAGGGATTCGTCTAACCTCTTTAGCTCCAATTTCAGCTCCATTTTCAGTTCTCCGGCGAGAAATTCGTTCGTTGTGAGGTCGGAAGCTGAGGGAAGTTCCGACGCTTCGGCTGAGAGTGAAGCCGCCGTTGCTGAGGAGGAAGCCGAAGCTGAAGCCGAAACCGAAGCTGAAGCCGAAGCGAGGTCGCCATGGAAGCCAAGGGTCAAAATGGGAGATATAATGGGGGTATAATTTACTTTGTTGCTATAATTTAGTTCTAATTTTTCTAAATTGTCAATTTAAATTGAATTGTATGCTTGTTTTCTGAGACCATGATTTGCTCTATTGGAATTTGCTTGTTTATTAATGCTCTTTTATTGTTGAAATTAAGCTTTAGGGTTCTGGAATTGTTGATGCAATGTTGTTTAGTTTGTTTCTGCTAAATTTTGGGCAAAATGTTTTCATGTATTGGCGGAACCACGGAATCTTAGGTTATTTGATTGTGATCAAATGTTAGTTACTATACCAAGAGTTGAATAAAACTATGGAAAAATATGGATATCAAAATCATAGGTTGGTGTTAGGCGTTAGCTTTCGGTGTTGTGTTATGGTGAAGAGTGGATAAATGAAGAACAATGATAATCTGGAAAGGTTAAGGCCTTAATGGAATTGATTGTTAGCAATGATAATGAGATGACAAATAGTCATAATTGTGGATTAGTTAATAATTTGAGTATGTGTTTCTTGAGCTTGAAATTTGGATTTTACAGTATGATTCTATTTTGTTAATTTAGATATTGAACAAGAGAGCGGTTGAGGCTTCAGATGAGCTGCGTCCTGTGCCAGACATCAGGACTGGAGACATTGTACAAATCAAATTGGTTAGTAGTGGCTGTAGTTCCTCTTTTTTCGTACTAAATTTTCAATTGCTTACTTATGCTCTGTTTAATTTTTTGATGGGTTTGTCTTTATAGGAAGTTCCAGAAAACAAGCGTAGGCTATCAGTGTACAAAGGTATTGTGATATCTAGGCAGAATGCTGGAATTCATACCACCATCCGGACTCGAAGGATCGTTGCTGGTATTGGTGTAGAGATTGTGTTTCCCCTGTAAGTATTAGTATTGTTCTTGTGCTTAAATTCTCTGCGTTATAAATTATGTTCTGCAATCTGCATTGGAAGAGAGAGGGGGTACTGGTTCTTTAGAATACAGAATTTTCTACTTCTTGTTTGTGAATGTTGGCAGCAGGATAGGTGCTTTCTTGAGTAATAATAGCTACCAAATCTGATTCAAAGTTTGAATGAGCAAAATCTCTGTCCATCTTTGCAATATGTCAATTAGGTTGCTTGCTTTACGACCAGAAGCTTTGGGTGCGTCATTAATTAGTACTGTCTGATAATTGCCTGTCTCGTTTAGACCATGAAGAACTGCATCATTTTCTGAAAACAGATCTTGATGCTGCTCCATTTGCTGGATATTGATAATAACATCACAATCACCCTAGATTATCTACATTTCAGTGGAGTTTGTAGCTACTAAGCTGCTTCCTGACTCTTACTACCCTGACTAGTGTTATACATCACCTTTACCCATATACTTTTACAAGTAACAAGGCCTCCTGCAGCAGTGTAAGGATGTATATAGCCTTTGATTCTAGGGAAATGCTTATAGCCTTTCTCATGCAAATAATGATTGCATGCACAGAGGATCTTTAGCATTTCTCTCATAATTTAAAAGGAAGCCATGAGCTGAAAGGTAATAAACTAATAACTTGCGACAAATTATCATTACAATTAAGAAGCAAAGCACGGCTTAGTGCAGTGAAAGACTTTTTTGTAAGGGAAGGGTGATAATGGATTGGCGTGCATGTGATTTTACATTTTTACTTTTACTAGGGCAGCTAATGCGCGCGATGCACACACCATAGATAGCCAAGCCATATCCAAAATTCTTTCGATTTAGTCTTACATCATAAATTAGTTGTTGACAGCATTAATGAGAGAAAATACGCAAACAAATACAATTTAGGGGTATAAATGTCCACACACTATTCTTAAGAGTTAAAAAAACATTAAAAAGGATAAATACGTAAATAAACATTTTAGATGGTATAATTGTCCAAACACTTTTCATTAAAAAAACTTGTACATATTAATGAGGGTATATATGTAAATACACATTTTAAAGGGTATAATTGGCTACACACTATTTATAAGAGTAAATCTTCTACTTTTTATAAGGTAGGGATTTGGCATGCAGAATGTTAATTTATTAATTTTGTATATTTGCTTGACCACTGGCTTGAGTTGGTATAACGAGATATTTGGAATTTTTAACAAATGAAGTTGATGCACATTGGGCTGAGATAATTACTTAATTAGCCTAGCTAGGCTGTGTTAATTATTGCTGCGAAATGGGCATTAGTCAAGTTTAGAAGTAACCAAGGGTATTGGACTATTGGTAAAGCCTGTTAATGTTGTAGTGATTGCTGAAGTACATTTGGATGTGCTTTGCATCCTGAAATTTATTATACTGTGCAAGTTATATTTTGCTTCTGGTTTTCATCTCTATAATCATGCTTCTATGTGATACTTGTACAGGTACTCACCAAACATCAAGGAGATAAAAGTTGTTGCTCACCGGAAAGTCAGGAAGGCAAGGCTGTACTATCTACGAGACAAACTTCCCAGGCTCTCCACTTTTAAGTGAAAACATAAAATTTGCTGAAGCAATTTCGTCTTGGAAGCCCTTCATGGTTTTGTCATCGTTTATGGTTTACATATTGTAAGAATTTTTTTTGAAGATCTAATATCTTTTAGGGAAACTGTGTACTTGTAATATTGGTGCTGGAAACCTGATTGCCTTTGTAATAGAGAGTAGATTGAAATATGCAATGTATAATATCTTCGAGAATACTAATCAGAGTAATGCCAATTGTTTGTTGATACAATCTATATTATGCATAAGATGGAAACTCTTTCAGCTGGGTTTACGAGAAGCTTGTCCGAGTAGATCTGATAAGCGCAAGCATCATAGAATATGGTTCATCGCCCTTATTAACTAGCCCATGAGCAGTGCCAATAGATCAGTCTTTCACCAGAAGGAAAACAAGTACAAGTGAAAACATCTAAAGAAGAACACGCATTATTAATAAATAATAAACCACTTTTGTGAACATTGATCTCCCATATCATTGAGCTATTTCTTAGAATATGCAAAATTCAGGTTTTTGAAAAGGACAACCATAAAATAGAACTTTAGAAAGAGCCTTTTTGGGATTTGTTTTTAATGATAAGAGATGCTTTAATGACATGAATACTAATCATAGTTATACACATTGAAACCTCCAAAATCAAAAGTATAGACATTACAGTTAATTGAGCTATAGAAACCTTCTAGGAAAGCCTTCCTTTTTTGTGGGTTTGTTTTAAATAATAAGAGTATGCTTTTTTCACTTTTAATACAAGTAGCTTTATTGCAGGACTCACCTACCCACTTAACCCTACAAAATCATGTACTATCATACGAAATACTCCTAATTTTGTTTACAAATTAATTTGTTGATGAGAATTTAAGCGATAATGCCTAGGGGGTAAGGCCGTAAAGGGAGGGGATTTGTTCACGATGAGATTCAAACCTCGCACCCCGAGGATGCGATATGACCCTTGGGCATACACCAGGACGTCTTTCTAATACGGTATAATTTGATCGATATGTATTATAGTATTGGCAATCATGATTTTTCCATATAATTTTGGGAGTGTGTGGCTATTGGCTTTTTGCCTAACTTTTGGTTTTTTAGTTTGGTTAAACAGCCAAAAAAATATGTTTGGTAATTAGTTTTTAAGCTGGTTTTTTCGCCAAAAGCTAATAGGAGTAGTTTTTTCTATTGACTTTTGGCTTGTTGGCCCACTTTATCACTAATAAACAGCAAACAATCATTAATAATTTTACCAAACACTTTTGTAAACAATCGGCTTAAACAATTAACTTAAAAAGTCAATCCATACAGCTAATACTTTTAGCTAAGCCAAGCAAACAAGCCAACAACCAATAGCCAACAACCAACCGCCGATTGCCGAAAAATCCCTTTATTTTGTTGCCCTTATGTAGGTTAATAGGTATGATGTTATCATCTTCACTTTCTACCATATAATAATCAAAATTATTTGATATTTACTCTATAATTCTTGCTAAACCTTACCTGACATTGACGTGTTATCTTGTTTTAAATTACTAAAAAACGCTTAAGTAGCACTAGCAACGCCTTGATCATGATGATTAAATTAGTAAGCAATCATTATTGAACGTTAATGATGGAACTCTAGGCTGTTACTCACCTACCATCATTAAAAATAATCAAACTAAAGTTCCTTAATTACGATTTTATGCTTTTTCGGCAACATATTAAAATAGAATAACAAAATAGACCACTTTTAGGACTACATTAAAAAGCTACAAGTAAAAATGCTAAGCCTAATTAAACATCAATTACACTAGTTACCATGTGATTTTGTAGACCAATATATCTGAAGCTACACGATGATTTGTGATTTTGTTGTAAATAATATATCCGTATCTATTCACGATAATTAACACTTACATAATTACATGCAATGTGGTTGGTAGACCATAATATATCCAAATCTTTTCACGATGATTAACTCCTACAAAATTACTCAACCTTGATACAACTTTGTATTCGTAGAGATAACTAAAGTAAAGGAATAATACTGTAAGATGGAAGACTACTATCAATGAAAGTGGACTAAACTTATTAATTAAGGGTAAATAAAGGAATTGTTACCAAAGATAAGTGAAGGACAAGGCATAAGAACAAAGGAGAAAATAGAGAACAAAACAGTAGGGCTTGTTCTATTTGACTTACTATTAGAAGATCAAATGAAATAAATTTTTTTTCCTAACCTAGTATTTACACGAATAATTTACTTCCAAACAAAATAAGTTTGAAAAAAAAATCGTATAATGTACTGTATATAGTAACGTTTCTTTTTATATAAAGGTCACCCATCTTTCCATTAGAACCAAAATAATCACAGGGTCATTATATTTATCGACTTAGCTAAGCTATTTTAATTATTTATCATTTTTTTTTTAAACATATTAAACCTCATTAAAACTAATGAAGTTATAGTATAATATTATTATATGTAAAATAACAACTCTAGCTTGTCTAAAATTTTAACCTATAAATAAGCAGAAATGACGTGAACAGAACATGACCTAAAGATGGCAAAAGTTGGCATATCACGACAAGAACCGAACACGAAAAAACTGGGTTAATATAAAGGGTTTATGACACGTTTAATTAAACAGGCTGGGTTAGTGTTGTAAATTCACACAAACCTAACACGAATCAACCTGTTTATTAAAACTAGGGCTGGCATCCCTGACCCGACCCGATAACCCATCCCGAAGTTACTGAGAGAAACCCAAACCCGACCCGACCCGAACATCCCGAATTCGATCTGATTTGACCCAAATTTCACATTTCGTAATAATATTAAGTTTTACACTATTTTTATTGTTTCTAAGCATAGCCCAAAATCGACCCGACCTGCTGTCTCGAATTGCCACCCCCTAAGTAAAACGAGTCAACACGACACAGTGACACACCAAGTTTAATAAAATAAACTAGTTTTGTGCCCGGACGATGTCCAAATGGTTGATAAAATTTTAAGATAAAATTTTAAGATAACATTTATACTTGAATGTTAAATACGGTCAAATAATTCGTTCGGATAATATAGGATATTTAGACATACGATATCATATGGCTTATATTTATATCATAATACTTTTTGTAGTTTTGTTTGTAAATAGATATCTATGTTATTATTGACTTGAAATTATTTTTTATTGAACTTAAATTATTTTTACTGAACTGAAAGTATTTTTTACCAAACTAAAATTAATTTTACTGATTAAAACTTATTTTTACTGATTCTCTAATTTTTTTTTTATATAAATTAAATAACAATGCATTTTGTATGCCGGCTAGCCACACCATCTAGCCGGACAAAGTAACCCTATAAAACTGACCGAGTAACCCCAGTAATACTAACTGAGTAACCTATAACACTTACTAAGTAACCCCTATCTATAACACTGATTGAGTAACTACTATAACACTGACCAAGTAACCCCTATAACACTAACAAAGTAACTCTTGTAATAGTTGGTGATATGGTTTGGCCAATTACGTATAAAAGTTTGTGATTAAATATATTATTAACGGATCTTATTTTAAAGAACTTTTTTAAACGAATTTGATGATGGAAATAGAATTGAGTTATAAAATGTTTATTAAAAGTTATGATTAATTTTGTATGTATGTATGAAGTATTAGAATTCTATCAATAATAAAACTTTATACAACAATTTTATCTTAAAAAATCTATCCAAAAATCGCTTACTAAGCATCATATGTGTCACAATAATACATATTTATCTCCTACGTGGCGTGACACATGGCGAAAAACTGGAATGCCAAGTGTCGCTGTCTCGTGGCCTGGCTGCGAGACCGACTTTATTTATTAGTGATATGATTGGGTTAGTGATGAGCTTTTTCAGGCCGTTTAACTTCAAACACATACACGAAAATGACACGAGTACACGACACACCACACTTGCTAGAAATATGACTAAAGGTGTCAAAACCAAACCGATCCGAAAAAAATCATCCGTTTTGAATTGTAACCTAGACCTGATCAAGTATGGCCCGACCCGTTAGCCCAACCCCATTTTGGCGGGTTTTTTGGTCTAAAATCGGGTTGGGCCCGTCCCGGCCTGATTATTTTTAGGGGCGGGTTTGCGAATGCGTTTTTATGTATATTTAGTTGATTTTTTAGGCCCGGCCCGAAAAGCCCGCACGACCCGACCATTTTGGGCGGATTTGGGCACACAAATTCCGCCCCGAGAAGTGGGCATATATTTTTAGCTCTAGTTTAGCCCGGCCCGCCCAATGATCACCTCTACTGTAATTGATTCGATTTACTTGAGAAATTCAGGACCCAAATTCAATCTGTAACCGACCTGAACTTGATCCGAATCCGAATTTAACCCGATCTGAACTTAACCCGGCATCTGTTGGACCCGACTTGAACTCAACCCGAATCCGATATGAGCCGACTTGAACTCAAACCGAACCGATTTGATCCGACTTGAATTCAACCCAATCTGAAAATGACCCGACAAATAACCGATTAATCCGATCTGTTTTAACCCGAACTGATATTAACACGACTCGATTTTAAACCGATCCAATTTTAACCCGATCCGAAAATAATCCAGCCATAATTTTAAACCTAACCTATTATTGACCTTTTCTTTTCAAGTTCTATACTACTATATATTTAAAATTTACTAATTATTAATAAGTTAGAAAGTCTAAAACTCTAACAAATATCTTATACAAATTGAATTAGTAAATAGTAATAAAGCAAACTATTAGTACTCATAGCCTCTTGAGATTAAACAATTGAAGAGTATGTAGTACCTCAAAATTAAAAGATGACATTTTGTTTTTATATCATCATATGTGACTATCTATCAATCTATCACTAGTTCATTACTAATCGTCTCACGTATGTACGCAGGTATGATAAGTCATCGATTATTATTAAAATTAAATTTTGCTTCAAGATAAAAATTACACAAGAATTGATTGAATGAGAAAACAATTTCTTCGCATTTGATAATAATTAACCACGTAATATGAGGAATGACACATGAATGACTTGATATCGACCCAATAATAAGGTAAAAATTCAATAATTACTCTAGTTTAAAAATAACCTTATTTGGATATTGAATTTGGTCAACTCGACCAATCTAGACAAACACGGAAAGAATTTGAATCGGAATTGACCAAATATTGAACCAACTTTATCCTAATCAAACCGAACTTGACTGAACCGAAATCAACCTGACCCAAATTTATCCGTCTCGAAATTAACCCGGTCAAACCCGTTTTAAACCTGATTCGAATTTATCCGAACCGAATATGAACCGATCTGGAGTTGACCCGACTCATACCTGAACTCGATAGACCATGACCCAACCTAATGAACCCGAATTAAAAGAATAATTTTGATCCAAACAAACCCGTTCTGAACAGACCTGACTCAAAATCCAATTATCCGAAGTGAAACCTCTAAATATCACCATGAGTCCATGACCAAAATCGATTTTAGAGAAATCGTACGGAGTGGTAGTAGAAAAAATTGAAGAACAAAAAAAGAGGCGGGTAACCACCAAGTAAGATGGGTCCCAAATCCAGCCAGCAAACTCCAACCCACAAACCGTAACCCAATAACATCTCTCTCTTCTCCTCTTTCTCTCTCCTCTGACATCATATAAATGCCACGCGTCACTTCATCTTCATTCTCTCTCTCCTCCAAATTTCTGCAAAAAATACCTGAATTCTCTCTCCTCCTCTTCCTCTCTCTCAACCATAGTACTACTATATATTTTTTTTTGGTTGAATTCATTTCAAAAAAAAAAAAAAAAAACTTAGGTTGAAAATTTTAGAGAGGAAAGCTATAATTAGTTTAGTTTTCGCCCTCTTTCTCATTGACGCGAGTTCGACCCGCCATTTTCGCACCTCATTCTTCTTCTCCTCCACTCGCATCTTTATGTTAGTTTTTTTTTTCCCCTTTCATTTTTACACCTTTTCGCTATTTTCTCTCTAATTTGTTCAGGAATTTTGTCGATTTTTTTGAATTTTTTTCGAATTTTTTGATGAATTTGAACAGGTTTTCTTTGGAGTGTTGTTGATAGGGTTTGAAGGAATTAATGGTGGTTACAACCATGAATGTTACCAGTAAACAGTTGATCTTTGTTCATCCTGACGAGCTTACATTTCAATGTAAATTTTCTCCTCATTTTTTCGTTGATTTTGATTTTATCTTTTGTGTTTGTTGTTGAATGCGTAATTTTGTATTAAATTTCTGTTTTATTTTGTGGTTGTTTTGTACGGAATATGATTTTGTTGCTTGATTTGTGTCTTTTATGCTGTTGTATTAATTAGTTGAGTAATTGATTAGTTAACAATGTAATTAAGTCGTCATCATAATAGGCAATATGCTGCTGTGATTAATTTTTTTTTTTTAATCTAGAGTGTTAAATGATGAGGATGTTGTTTTTTAGGTGATGAGTACTTGAATGGCCTTGATTGTGGATACGAGTTGTAATATTCTTCGAGGATATTTTCGTTTTTAGTATATGAGTTTGATCATAGGATAGTGTCATATATAGGTTGATATGAAACTGTGGAGGCAATTTTCCTATGCTAAGGAGTTGTTACTTATTGTAGGCATCCAAAATTGATAGATTTGCATCCTTTGTTTAAAAGTACAACCAATTTACGACGTTGTATGAATTCGAGTACAATAAGGTATAGGAAAATGTAGTTATTAAGTGTTGAGATGGCGACAAATTGGGGAGTTATTTGGTACAAATATTATATTTTGTTTGTGTCTCAGTTCTCTGACTATCTGCTATTAGTATTGTGTGGTTATGTAGACAGTTGACATTTGATATACATTTGAGAAGCTATTTCAGGCCTGATATTTGATTGGGATTTGTTTAAGAATTATGCTGCATTATATTTATTACAAATCAGTTTGTTATGGAGTGCTTAGTCAAAAAGATCCTTATGTGGGCTAGTAGTTCAGAAACTTGAACTGCACTACTTTGTTTATTTTTATATGTTTCTTTTTTGGACTTCTCTTTTGAAGGAGGCTCTTGAACTTTTAGATTCAAGAAATGTAGTGATTTGAATAGTAAGTTTGATAGAAATCAAATATGAAAAAGTAAAAAAATAAACTTAAATGCTGAATGCATAATTATGAGTACATAGTATTTCTCAGTTTCAGTATAGGATTAGAGCCTCTTGTTTAAGAAAAGTGCATCTACTAATTGACTATGATCAAATACATATAATCTATTGGATGACTTTGTAATCATTTATGTTGAGATTTAGTGCTGTAAAAAAAAGAAAAAGAAAAAAAAAGAATTATATTATGGACTATGAAGTATAACATAGCATTAACTTCTCACTATGTCCTTATGCCCCACCCATAGAAGTTGGCTAATCTTAGGATTGGTTAGATTTTAACCTTGTGAATTTTTCTGTTAGACCCTAGATAACACCAGACTGAACCACTTCTTTTTGCAACAAATAGAGTACAGAGTCTACAGACTACAGAATATGTCATATGTAGAAATCAATAGGTCTGTATGGATCACAATTACTCTGATATTCGCCTGGACCTTGTTTTGGGTAGATTAAGGCTGACAACTTATATAACGTAAGGGGCCAGGTTTCTAAGATGTATGGTATCCATTTAAAGGGATGATTGTCCATCTGTGTGATTGCGGCTTGTTTGGACCTTGTTTGGACGTTTGGTGGAAGAGAGTTTTGGGTCTTTCTGCTGCTGTTGGCAATTAGTGAACTGCAGTGCCATGATGATGATAATATAGACCACAACTTGAACCTTGTCTTTGAGACATGCTGCAATTTGTTGTTATTGTTGTTGTTGCTGTTGTACTCTCACTCTCTCTATTTTGGGGGGATGGAATAGTGCTTGAGCTATAAGTAGCAAAATATAAGCTGTAAGCAGAGTGGTGTTGTAGTGTTTTGCAAACAACTGAGTCATTCTTCTGCGAAATCAATTGAAATTTAGCAAATGAACCTTTTTACTATATTTTAGTTTGGAAAGAATCACATGCTTAATTTGGTTATCTTTGAAAATTTCAATTCTTGAGTCTTAATTATAAATCCCATCTTGCTCTTTTTTTTTCCTGTTTAACAGTTGAACTGGAAAGGCAAAGCTTTTGTGACCTGAAAGTTACGAACAACACAGATCAGAATGTTGCTTTTAAGGTAAAAATACTAATCCATCTGTCCAAAGCTATTTGCAACTAATTCTAATTTAAATGTCAATTTTTTTTTTACTGTCAATGATTTATTCAAAAATATGGGTATTTATAAACTCAGAACGTAAAAACTGCTACTACATTATTTTAAATTTTTAAATTTTTTTTCTTTATCTACATCATTGTAATCTTGAAATTTTATCATTGTAATAAATTATACTCTGTATATTTTCTTAAATCATTGGTATTAAATATTAATTGTCAAATTTTACCGATAAGGTTACAAAAGTCAATCATCTCTAAACAAAACAAGACAAAATAGCCCCCCCCCCCCCCCCCCCAAAATCCTTTCCCCCCGGTTTTTTCTTATGCGGGATCTGAGTGTTGATGCACTTTTGCCAGGTGAAGACCACTTCTCCCAAAAGGTACTACGTACGACCCAACACTGGTGTTTTACATCCTTGGGATTCATGTGTTATAAGAGGTAATTTTACCTTTTACTTGCAAAGATTAGTATTAGAAAGTCCAAAATTCGAAATCAAAAGTTATATTCCTGTTGTAAATATCAGTTTCTTGATTGCAATGGTCAATTGGTCAGAAAAACTACACTTAGCAAGTTACAGTTTCACTGCCAATAGTTTTTTTTTTAATGGTGACTATGATGGACTTGTTCAGTAATCAGTTGTTCAGTACTCAGACTATGGCATGGGGGTCCTTGAAATTTGTT
The DNA here is from genome assembly GCF_001683475.1 of Chenopodium quinoa. Classification (NCBI taxonomy): domain Eukaryota; kingdom Viridiplantae; phylum Streptophyta; class Magnoliopsida; order Caryophyllales; family Amaranthaceae; genus Chenopodium; species Chenopodium quinoa. The sequence goes on from NW_018743175.1 coordinate 2,074,779, forward strand.
TAATGATGGATGATAGCCTTTTCTCCATTTGAAATTATTTGCATAGCTTGTAACATTATGAAGATGCAACTAGTATTCAGCCTGTGCGATGCACGGATTATATTTATTTGTAATTTTTTTTAATGGGAGGATTGATCAAGTTGTGTATGCCGCGCCTTTAAAAGTGAAAATAGGGGAAATTTTTTAATAACGAACATATGTATGAAATATAATTCCTCAAATTTGAATTTTCCTAGCCAAAAATTGGATTGCAACTCTTGAACAACATTGAAAGTTAGGCCTACTACCATTCGTATTTTTCAAAATATCTGTCAATTAAAAAAATTTATATGGATTAAAAATTAATTAGCGACTGAACTTTTTGACTCAGATGCAAAATGAGGAAAAACACAAAGATCTACTTCATTCAATGAAATCTAGTGCTGGTAGAATGCCCAAAAATAAGTGCATTAAAAATCGATTAAAAGCAATAACGAAAATGGGAGTTTGATTAAAATATCAAACTAATGCAACACTTCATGAAAAAAATTAAATAAAAAACTAATGCAACCCTTGATGTATAAATTAATTGAAAATTGAGAAGTGAATGAAGCGTTGGTTCATTGTTTGGGGAAAAAACCGAACAAATAGAAAGATAAACATCAAAGTTTTTTTTTTTTTTTTTTTTTTTTTTTTTTTTTTTTTTTTTTAAACAAAAATTTAAAAAAAAAAAAAAAAATCATGAAAAATAAAAATGGACACGTGGACACTCTAAATTTCCTTTAAATTTTCCTGTTTTGGAATAGTAGTATAGATAAGAATGGGTTGATTTATAAAGGCGTGTTTTTTTTGTTGGTAAAAGATTGATTTTGCTATTTTTTTGTTTTAAGATACAATAAAAATCTAATAATAATCCTACAAATATATTTCGAAAAGACATGATTAATAAATTTGTAAATTCGGATGGAAGAGATGATTTATTGAATTTCTGTTTAATATATAATTTTTTTTTTGATCCAATAAATTATTTTCTTGACTAGGCATGATTAAGGGGTTGGGATGGAAGAGATGTAGAAGAATTGTTTGATTGATTTTCTGTTTTAATAATTTTTTTTTGATGAAAAAAACTATTTTCTTGAATAGGCATGATTAGAGCATTGGGATGGAAGAGATGTATGTTTTTTTGTTTTTTTTTTTTGTAATTAAAAAAAATTATTTTAAAACAGGAAAAACAGGAAGAGGACAAGTGTCCTTCCTACTTCCTTTTTTAAAATAATAGTATTGATTTGTTCTCATGCTCTCAATCCTTTCATGTCTTTTGCAGCACAGATCTTTCACATATTAGGTTTGGGTTAAAAAAAAGAGCTTCAAAAAAATGTTAAGAAGTGTCTGGGTGGGTTAAGAGCTTGGGATAGGATTTTTTTTATAATTAATCTCGGACTCTTAGTTCCCCTTAGAAGGCACTTGCTGCAAGATAATTTCGTTTCCAGAGGTTCATGAACATATTGATTTGTGGCTATGATTTGGTTAACGTTATTGCTTTCTATTTTTTAATATTGTTCTTACCTGGAATTTAGAATTTATATTGATTTTTGGAAAACAATGGAATTGCAGTCACTCTCCAGGCTCAGCAGGAATATCCTCCAGATATGCAATGCAAGGATAAGTTTCTACTTCAGAGCACAATAGTGTCTCCAAATAGTGATGAGGATGATCTTCCACAAGATACTGTAAGCACACTTAACTGGACATTACTTGCCATATTCCTAACATAAGAGGTTGATACATATCATGGCTGATTCATTTAAAATATTGATATAGTTTAACAAGGATAGTGGAAGGACAATTGAGGAATGCAAACTCAGGGTTGTGTACGTCTCTCCAAATTCAACTCAGGGTAACGCAGAAGACGACTCAGCTAGTAAGCCTGGAAGAGGCTTAAATGTGAGTTCTTATTTCTTAGCCATTAGATTGCATTGTTATATCTGTGTTCCTTTATGATTTCCTTTCAAGTGGTGGAGTTGATGTTGCTCTACAATATGTCTCCAGCTCTCAACTGCATAGTTACATTTAAGCGTTTCTTCTTAATTTTTTTTGATCCAGAAGCATTTCTTTAATGTAATATCTTTCTTCTTTCTACATCTCAGGCTCAGGGCAATCAAGGTGTCGATGATGTGAGATACCATCTTAAAGCTTCTTACTCTTCTGTTATATAGGGTTGCCATAATGAAGGATACATTGTTTGAACTAGCAAGTTTTCACTATTATCAGGTTTTTTTTTTTTTTTTTCTTACCACAGAAGCAACCAAATCACATGAATGTAATTCTTCCAAAAAATAGACAGCTTTTTTTTACAATGGGGTTAAATGGGTAGGTTACTGCATTTTTTTTTTGTGGGAGGGTGATTTCTTGGACACATCATCTCAGATAACGACCCTGATTTGACTTTCTTTATGTACCACTATCATGAATGAACTAGGGTATTAGTTACGCATTAGAATAAACTTAACTTCTTTTTAGCCTCTCTTTTTTTTGTCCCCTTTTGCTTACCTTTTTTTTTCCCCCCACTTGGGTAGAAACAGACTTTGCAGCGCATAAAAGAAGAAAGAGATGCAGCCGTTCGACAAACACAGCAACTCCAACAGGAACTGGTAAGCATACAACTAGCTTTGATTTGCTGGATCTTTTAGATTTGTCACTTTGTTTTCTTGGTATATGCTATTACTTCCATCGCAAGTGAAAAAATGGGAAGAAAATAGGCATTGTTGAGGCTATGTTAAGATGTTGCTTCCGTTTCTATCTCCCCACTGATAGAGGTGTGGAACTCTTTATTTGAGCCAGTTAAACTTAAATTTGCAAGCGAGAATGTGAAACAAAGTCTAGTTTGTTCAAGAGTGAGATACTCTGATTGGTTGCTTAACTGCCAGGTTTGCAATCAATCTGCATCAGTCATCGCTTCCCCTCTCTTCTAATAGACTAGTATGAAGTAAGGCTGCATAGATTTTGAACTCACTTATGGGGTGGGGGGGGGGGGGGGGGGAGGGGGGGGGGTGAATGCAGGGGTCTATCTTTGGTAATGATGGGGGCTTGTTGATGGTGGTCTTTGACCTGTCTTAAAAGTTCATCAATGTTACTTTTAAGCTGTGATATGACAGATGTTCTCAAAAATGATTGGGGTTATATGCAAATCTAGAATGCCCTCATCAACTATTTTCCATTGAAGTCTATTAGCATAAAAGAGTTGGTAAAAGTGTAGGATCATATTAGATGCGATAGCGGAATTTCAGGAACATTTCCTAAACATCTAAAACAGGATCTCATGCATATAAATAATACGAATCACATAAAGTAGTCAGATATACCTTTGATGCGTGTACTCCTCGTTAGCCTTAGATTGTCCTCCTTCGGAGATCCAGAACCTCAATTGTGATTCCTCTACTTGGTCCACAAAACCCGAGATGAATCCCACGTATGCTAGTACGGAAGAAGGAGGAAGAAACTTTTCACTCTTCTCACTTTAGGGATGCAGTTATTTGAGAAATATTATACGTTGTTTTTGCTCTCTCTGTAATTGTGTATCTCATACACAGTAATAGGCCTAATATATAGAAGTTATTAGGTTAAAAGATTAGCAAGCCCAACTCACTAATGACTCCTCACATAACCGCCCACTTAACCTTTATTGGGCTTGGTGTGCCTTTTTCCATCTCGTGCTTTTATGTGTGACCTTATAGGATCCGATTACATTTAGCAGCAAGCCTATTAAATAATAGGCCTGCAAATCGTAGTTGGTTTCTAGCAAAACATTACGATTCTTAAAATAACCGAATTAGTAATCTCCTTAATTAATCCTATATTAAATTTAGTAATTGCTGTACTTGATCGAGGACACTCCTTCAAAAAGCAGGCCAAAAGGATTAAGTGCAAAAGAAATTGCCTCTGTAGTGCATGTTTAAGGGGTTGACAAATCTCTTTTTGGAATGGCCCTGACCCTTTGTGTTCAGTAATTGATACTTAATATATCGCGATGCATGAACAAGATTAAAATCATTATATTGTTGAACTTCTCACACCATTGATAGTTACTTGATGTATAAACCAGAAAAATGATCTGTTTAACACTGAAAGTTAGGTTGCAAAGTTCGATAGTTTACTCCTTTCCTTTAATTTAATTAGGATCTTAATAGTTTATCTGCACACATGTTATTCTAATCATGAATGAGTATTGGAACACCTAGCTGGTTGAAATTAAAGCTATCACTTATATTGCTTTTTTAGGGCTGATTCAGGAAATGTGGAGAAGACGCAGCAGACAGCGCAAAAGTAACTCTGGCTTCTCATGCAAATTCTCTCTTTTTGTGGCAATTATAGGGATTATGCTCGGCATCCTGTTAAAACTCTCTTTGTCTCCACCTGCTACAGCATAGTTGTCTTCAACTCTTCATCAGTGCAGGAAACAGATTCTTCTCTGTATCATTAGCTATGGTTTTACATAAGTTCTCCCATCTTCTCTCAGGGTGGTCCTTGCTTTCTGTATATTGATCAAAATTTGCTCATTGCGCTCGTTTCTGTCATTTTTTCATCTCCTGTGTATCCTTGCCCTTGATATGTCAAATAGGATTTACTTGTGGTTTAAGGATCTAATGATTGCAGTGAAAAACATAGTAGCTTAGTTTTCTTGTCTATTTTTGTCTAGCACTCTAGCATTTTGACAAAAGCAAATCAGCAGACCTGGAGTTCAACTGAAATGAAATCCTGGGAGTGTTTTTTGATTCAGTTGAAATATTATCAGGCAAGTAAATTTCTGTAGTTACAGTGTCTACTTAACGAATTGAAATTTGCAACATTGTGTTCTTTGAAGGTACAGGAATAATTATTGACATAATGATGACCATACAGTCATACAGAAGTTTTCTAATTAGTATATGATACGATTTTGTCATTTTGATTCACCAACTTGAGAACTTCAGACCGGATATGTCATGGATTCATGGTTAGTGTTAAAAGTGATAGGTATCAAAATTAATCTCAAATATGTAGTTTGAGACCAAACTACAGAACTATAGCATAATGATTGTTACCGCAGAGACTTCTTTGAGTTTACATAATCTCTAAACATTTACAAGACCAATGACATCACAAGAATTTCAAAGGGATATACGGAGTAATTTTTTTTTTTATTTTTTTGACTAAATCATGTACAAAACAGCAACAGCAATGAGGTATGTATGATCTAAGCTTTAGAATGGTTTCAGGAAGGCAGTATTGAAATTTTAGAGCCGAAGCTAGGAGCCTCCTTGCTCACGTTGCAGTATTCTTATACATCATAAGCTATACGACTTTTTCAAATGCTGTCATCATAGCACAGTAGTACACTACTGCTTTGATAAGTTGTAGCAAATAAATTTGTACTTCGTATTATAAACATAGTAGATTTGCAACTCACTGTGATATAAAATTTCAAGTGTACAGCAGTATCAGTGAAAAAATCCATTCAATAGAGATATCTGAAATGTATAACTGCACATAAGATGCATGACTGTCACTACCAATATAAAGAAATCCAAGATCAAACATCATTACGAGTATGTTAACTTGTTAAGACACAAAATTCTAGTTTGTCCAAATATCTACATGTTATGTGTTTCCATCTAGCTATCTGACTCATGATTGTAAAAAAAAGATTCAAACTATTACAGATATAATGCTGAGTTCAGAAATTTGAGGCTTAAGGAAAACGCGCTGACTCCACATGATTGACAGTGGCAATAAAGCACGTGAGCTTAATCCCTTCTCTTCTTCTTCTTTTCATTCTTTTCCATTGAGTTCTTCAGCTGCAGTAAAACAAGTCATCATTAGCTCCATCCACACATTAGAATGTAGGAAACAACGAATGAAGACAACTTAATAGAGTAACTAGCAACTTATAATCAGCAATCACACTCCAAAGAACTAGGACAAAAAAGAAAGTTCATTAATTTCCCTCTTAGCTTTTTCCTTAATACTCTTTTTTTCTTTGTGTAGGATATGGGGGTGGAAGATGGAAGATGTAAGCTAGATAATTTTGACAACAAGGCAGAAATGGTAACATACCATAATGATTAAGATCCTGACAAATACAGCAATAAAGTCGGTGAAGAGAGTCAAGGCGTGTTTCACATAGTCCAGGTCACCAAAGTGAGCCTTCTCAATGATCTGCTGAGTGTCAAAAACAATGTATCCCACAAAGACCAAAAGGCCAAAGTACAGCTGCAACATCACAAATTAGAAAATCTATCAGTAAAAGCTTTTAACAGAAAAAACACCAAAGCACTGCCTACAGAAACCCTCCTTCCAACTTCACAATTACTGGTACGCCACTAGAACTAACTTAAGCACTGCCAATCTTTCCAGTCGGAAGTAAAAGCATGCGAGTATGTGACCAGTATTTATTTATTATATATAATCATCCAAATGGTATCATACCTCAAACTTGAAAATAGCTGCATAGCCTCCAAAAAGAGAGGAAGCAAAGTGTAGCCAGAAGAGGATGGAGACACCAGATGAAAGTAAAGCCCCCAAATAGAGAAACTCCCTACGCTTGGCGAACATAGCAGCTGCAGAAAAGCAGCCAAAAGCTATCGCACAACCCACAAATGCAGAAACCAGAAGACTGCATTGTCAACCAAACAGAAGTATCAGTAACTAGAAAAGGCAGCGAAGACTATTCTACTAATATACTCGTATTTGTGAACGAGCAACAATAACATAATAGAAACCTGAAATATATAATAAATGCATAAAAGCAAGCAGCAAAAGGAGCATAACCCTGCCCCACCACACCAAGTAAGAATCTGACTAGCCTCTCAAACAAGATGACTTCTATGCAAAACATTTGCTTTGAAAAATAGCAGTAAACGCACCCAACTTATAAACTGTTAAATTGGATTGTAACAAGTGTTATGTGCAAGTTTTAATACATACTTTACCCTTGAACCATCAAATACAAAGATCTAATGTCAGGCAAATACCATTTAACACTTGTATTTGACACTGAGAACAAGTGGCCTGTAACTGAATTAGACACTTCCACAAATATTAGGCAAAACAAATTATATAACTAAGATATTTTTAGAATCACCTACAAAACAGTTAAGAATATGAATGTAATGCAACCATCTCACACACAAGTAAATCAAACAGCTCATAATAAATCACAACAAACAGGATCATTAAAACTTAAGAAATCCATCACGCAATTCAAGCATCATATATTCATACCTTGGATCAACCTGGATGGCCAAGTCAACCACAGGACCAATAGATGCTCCTTCAAATGCGGCTGCGGTCATTAACAGGCCAACTCTTTTTTTCTGCATGCCAAATGAATGATCAGTTAGTTAAAACACCCTTAGAAAGGTCAAAGTTTCAAGACCTCTCTAGCAAGAACAAAGCGAAAACGAGAAGATCAAGCACATACATTACCTCCTCATATGGGTGGGTGGCATGTAACCAAGCCATGCAGCCCAAGCAAGCAAGAGTAGTCAAAAGACCACCAATATTCCACAGGATATGAAGGTACGACCCAACCGCCGATGCAACCAAAGCACAGCATAATGTCAAGTATACCTGAAATCAAAGGTTCAATACATTAGATGAAATGCAGTAAAAGGCATGAAAAATAAACCACAGACAAAGGAACTTTTGGAGTACAGCCAATTTAGGAGCGACAATTTCACTGATATAAAACGGGAATCAATTAAGCTAATCGCAAATTCCCTTGAATTTAATTAATTAAGCTAGTCAACATCATTGCATAGCTTAATGAGGATTAACATCTACATAATACTTTCATTTGCATTTAAACTACAAATTATCTTGCATAAACCAAATCTATTTTCAAAGTAGGTAATAGGTACGTAGTTCACTAATGCACAGTATGATGATTTTTTCATACAACTATCATAATTTACAGGAAGGTAAAATTAGGTGAGATATGAATAATAAATTTAACAGAATTTCACTAAAAATGCAGTAAATATGGTAATTAAGGCTTTAAATTAAAATTCTAAACTAATTCAGAACAAACAAATTGTTTCGGGTGAAGTGGAGAAGACTGGATTCGGTCCAAGTGATGTTGGGCCGAAGGTTTCCTGCACAGTAAACACACGTAAACTAGCCTCGGGGATGTTGCCGAGGAAGGCCCCTCCGATGCTAAAGTCAGTACAGTGTGTAGAAAGAGAACACTATGCAAGAGAATTAATTGCTTGAGGCTTTGCTTGAATTAATATACAAATGTAATGTTGATGGCTTTTATACCTTTGCATATATGGAGAAGTTGGGCCTTAGCCCAATTGGCTTGCCTTGAGGACTGATCTTTGACTTTAGCACAATTGGAGAGATGAACCTTGACCTTGGGCTTTTAATTGGATCATTTAATGCCTAGGCCCAATTGGACTAAATTGGACCCAAACAACTTGCCCCCAGACCCGATTTGGAAGGATGACGGGTCGGGTTTGATTTAATCAGAAAAGGAGGGAAGTGAATGATTTAATTAATCCAAAAATTTGAATTTAAATCGTAATTAAACCGTAATTAATGAGATAACAACAGTTAAGACGGATAATTGTGGAAGTTGGACGGATAATGGGTAGTTTAATCGCAAGGTCGTGTGTTTAACGGTTACTTAGTGGGGTATTTAAGAGAAATTGAAACGCGGACTCCCCGTATTCCCATTTCTGGAGAAATAATTAGAGGCGCGTCATCTCTCCTCACTTATTCACCAACACAAACCCAGAATTCTCGAGAGAACCCAAGAACCCGCATCAAAATTTCGCAAATTCCCCGAGCATTAAGCTTAGAAACTGAGACTCGCCACTACCAATTCGTAAATCGGCAACTTTCGCTTCAGATTAAGGTAAATTCCTTTGATTTTAGTTTATTTTTCTTCGAATTTGAACTCCTTCCCCTTTTTTCGACTTTTTTCTTCGAAATTATCAATGGCGAGAGGAGTTAGGGGTAGAGCCCGTGCTCCAAGAAGAGCAAGGCTAATTCCCGATCCCAGGAACAGGATTGGGACCTGGAATGGACAAAGAGCAGAGTCTGACCCTGCTGAAGGGATTAGGGCGACTCCAATTTCTTCGGCTCCTCCTCAGAGAACGGAGGGGCCGAGCGCTTCTGGGCGGGACGATGAAGTTCCCGCTGTCCTTTGGGATATCCTTCCCGGGTTTTCAGAGTGGGAGGATGCCGAAGTAGCTTCGGCCATGATAAAGAACCGCCCCTACTCATGGTGGGTGGAGAATGCCGAACAGTATTGGTTTGCCGAACAAATTGAGTTGCATTACGGCATCCTTGAAGCTGATGGGTATTGGTGCCGAATGCCCGTGACATCCGATAGAATCCATCGTCCACCCCCGGGGTATGTGGGGGTGTACACAAGACAACTTCAGTATGGGCTGAGGCTCCCTTTGGACGTATTCGTCCGAGACTTGCTGATCCATTACAATATTTCCCTATGTCAGCTAACTCCTATTAGCATCCGAAGGGTGATGACATACTTATGGGTCTGCAAGTTCTTCAGGTATGTGCCGAACCTGCACTGCTTCAAAAAGCTTCATCGGCTAGTGCCAAATATTTTAAAGTGGGCACGGAAGTCATGGTCCGGATTGAGTCTCGGCCCCAATACCTAACCATGTGGCCGAACGACTCTTTAGACAAGGACTGGAGAGGTCAATGGATTTGGGTTAGGGCACCCACGGACCCGGGCCACCCTTGCGTCTTCAGCGCTCCCCGGTACCTTGCTGAGCCTGATCCCGACATGGGAAGTTTAGGTCCCCCCGCAGATAACGGCCCAGATCCGAACCTTAATCAACAGAATATCTTCGGCAAGCTGCCGAACCGGGGGGGCAGCGGCCGAATGCAGCATATCCCGGAGACTTGGCTCCCCGATACGCATTATGTTTTCCAAGAGAACATGCTAGCAGCTGTCGGCCTCAGCCGAAAGTTTAAGGATGGTAAGCTTCTTCGGCTGGGGCCGAGGCCTTTTAATTATCTCTTTTTCTCCTCTTTCACTTCGCTTTTTTATGCTGTGCCAACCTAACTGAACTGACCTTTCCCCTTTTCTTTTTCAGAGCGAGACGAGACCAACGTCGGCATTAACTACGCTCGTCTTGGCGTCAACCGAGAACGAGTTGTAACTGATCGGGCCCCCTCTATCACTGAACCGAGGCATAGAGAAGTTAATCTAGACTCTTCCCACTTCCAAATTGAGGCTGTTGCTCTGTATCAGAGGCAGAAGCCTTGGTGGAAGAAGAGAGATCCCTGGTTTCAGCTGCTGGACGAAGAAGCTGAAGCTGCCCGTACGGCCGAAGAGGTTGCACGGGTTATTGAAGCTTGTGAAGGAGGAGAAGGGTCCTCCAGGGCTGCTGAAGAAAAAGCTACAGCTAGGGCAGCTGAAGAAGACGAGGCTTTGTTGAAGACCTCGGTGAGCTTTCAGACTTAATTTTGTCTGTTTCTGTTTGTTGTTTTGTTTTTTTTTTTTTTTTTACTCACATTCTTCCTCCCCCCTGTCTTTTACAGTCTGAAGAGAGTAATAGACACAGAGAAGGGAAAGCCCCTGTTCGTCCCGAAGACCAGATACAAGAAGAGTCCTCAGACTCAGACATGGACGAGCAGCCGCTTCAGAAAAGGCGCCGAAGAATGGCCATCATCGGCCCCCATGACTTTCAGCGGAGGCCGATGACCATCGGCGTCGAAATAAGGGAACCCGAGGAAGGCAATGGATCACCGAGGGTTCCCCGGCCACCACCTCAATAACCTCCAAAGACCCCTCCGCCACCTCCCGAGATGGAGGTGGATCAGAAAACTCCCGAACCTAAGGGAGGGGTCCAAGAAGAAGTTCAAGAGAGTGCTGCTGAGCACAAGAATGAGGATGCCGTGATGCCCAGTGCTGAGGGTTTCACAGCAGACATTGCAAGAGAGGTTGAGGCCTTCGTCCTCACCCCTGAAGAAGAAGAAGAAGTCATAATAATTGACTCTTCTGAGAAGAAGGAGGATGGAGGATGCTGAGCCATCCAAAGTTAAAGAAGCTCCATCGTCATCCTTTCCTTCCTTCCAGACTCTGCAATCTGGAGAAATGGGTTTCTCGGCCCCCCGAATTCCAATCCCAGATCACATCTGGGACCTCATATGGGGTCAGAACCGAGAAGGTGCTGCAGCCTACTTCGGCGATTTTGCTGGCATGTCCGAAGTAGATAGGGCAAGAATCTGGTCGCTGAAGGCCACTGCAGGGATGGGCGAATCCAGCAGATCAGTTCCTGACCCAGCCAGGTCTAACCAACTGCTGATGATGCAGGTGATTTTCCTTACCTTTATCTCCTTTAAAATTCAGCTCTTCAATTATCATTATTATTATTATTATTTTTTATTTTAACTTGTGCTCCTGTTTTCAGTTCGTGCACAATCAGACTCTCACTGTAGAGCTGATAGATACCCTACAAGATAGGGTGGACGCTGCCGAGCACGACAAAAAGGTAGCCGAAGAGGAGTTAAAGCTTGCTAAGCTGAAGCAAGCAGCAGAAGAGAAGCAGCAGAAGGGTGAAGAATATGAGAAAAAAGCTGCTGAAGCCCTCAAAACCTTCTGCGATGCTATGGAGAAGGAAGTTTTTCCCCCACTGATGGAAGGGGAAAAATTCCTCCAAGAGCACATGGGAGTGGACATCTCCAAATTCAAGGCTACCATTGAGAGCCGAATCCAGGAAGGAGCTGCTGCACAAGCTGAAGTGCAGCAACAGCTAGAAGCTCTTGAAGCCAGCAGAATGGCTGCTGAAGAGATGCTCCAAGCCAGGGATGTCCAACTCTCGGAGGCTGCTGCTGCTGCTGAAGCTCAGAGAGCTAAGCTTCTTGAAGCTGAGGATCAGCTGATGGCCAAAAAGGAAGAAGTGGCCAAAAAGGAAGAAGTGGCCCAGGCTCAGACAGAGGCTTCCCAAGTTCAGCAGGAGCTGAATGAGCTGAAAGGTTACTCCTCCAAGCTCGCCGATGAGCTGAAGAAATCCAAGGAAGACTTGAAGGAGACAAAGAAGAAGTTGGTTGATGCTGAGGCTCTACTCAAAGTCCGTGTCTATACCCAGGAAGAATATGAAATGGGTTTCAAAAACGGGTTCAGAGTGTGCCGAAGAGTCTGCCTTCATGCTGAGCCGAAGTTGGACTGGTCCAAATGTGCTGAATGGGTCCAGGATCCCGAAGACCCTCATATGAAGTATGCAACTCCAGTCGAAGCTGAAATCCTTAAGGCTGAGGAAGCCGAAGAAGAAGCTGAGAGAATGGAGTTGGAGGCTGAACAAAGGGAAAGGGAGGCTCGGCAGAGTGCAAAGCCTGCTTCTTCTGCTGCTGGGGCTGAGACCACCATGGGGCCCAACAATGCTGACCAGTGATTAGACTGAAGCATAAGAACTCGGGCAGTCGTCTTCAGAATCTTGCGGTTCATCATGCGCTCAACTTTAGACTTGCCGCTTTCTGAATTTTTGCCTTGTTTGTTTTTTGCTTCAGCTTGCCTTGTCGTACAAAACAGTTTATTTTTTTGCTTCTGTACGTATTTCGGCAGCTGTTATTTTACGCTTGTGGGCGGCTGCCGATATAGTTTTTTAACTTATTTGAACTTGTAGCTCAATTTCTGAGCATGAATTATTAATTTGATGTTCTTTTCTTCAGCTGCTTTGTTTTTGAATGCTTTACTGTTTCTTCAATTCTGCTGAACATAAACTTGCACTGGTAGTGCTTCTTGCCCCCCCTAGAAATTGAAGTATGGCTTCAGCTGAATAAACAATTTCTTTATGTCTTAAAAATGGGTATTCGAAACACAGGGCCAACTGAAGGCAATGCTTCGGATAATGGCTTTCTGGGATACAAGGCTCAGTTAAGGCAATATCCCAGAATTGTCCATGGACTCATGCCTTTGGAGAACAAATCTTACTGAAGCTTGACTTCAGCTGAAAGACTAGAGTTCTTTAAAAAGACGAGTTTGTCAGTAATCTGAAACCCAGTTACCCGAAGGCGAAGGTTTCAGACGAGGCTGAATAAACAATTTCCAACAATTGCTGTTATCCTTGATTTTCTGTCTATCATTGAAAAATGGATATCCGAAACACAGGGCCAACTGAAGGCAATGTTTCGGATAATGGCTTTCTAGGATACAAGGCTCAGTTAAGGCAATATCCCAGAATTGTCCATGGACTCATGTCTTTGGAGAACAAGTCTTACTAAAGTTTGACTTCAGCTGAAAGACCAGTGTTCTCTAAAAAGACGAGTTTTGTCAGCAATCTGAAACCCAGTTACCCGAAGGCGAAGGTTTCAGACGAGGTTGAATAAAAAACCCTTAAAGAGTAGATAGAACCAAGAAAACTTTGAAAGGATAAAAAGTTGCAAATATTTATATAAATGGTGGCTCCAAGGCCTTTCATTAATTCAAAATGTACTTACAAAGATTGTTCTGCCCCGAAGGGTTTACACATGATATTTTTTCAGTACATCAGCGTTCCAGTGATTTTTCAACTCAGTTCCATCCAACTGCCGAAGTCGGTATATCCCTGGCTGAAGCTCATCACAGATTTCATAAGGCCCTTCCCATGCAACTGAGAGTTTCCCATGGATTCGGCCTTTCTGAACTGCAGCAGCATTCCGAAGAAAAAAGTCTCCAATTTTAAGAGGCCTTGCATGGACCCTTCGTTTATAAAATTTGCTGATTCTCTGCTTATAAGCAGCCATTCTGTCTCGGGCTGAGTCTCTTACTTCGTCGAGGAAATCGAGAGATTCCCTCATCAGTCGCTCATTCTCAGCCGAGAAATGGTGCACTCGTAGGCTCTCAGAGCCAATTTCCACCGGAAGAACGGCTTCGGCTCCATACACCAGTTCAAAAGGTGAATAGCCCGTTGCCTCTTTTTCAGTTGTCCGAAGGGACCAAAGGGTTCCAGGGAGCTCCTCCAGCCACTTGGACTTTTAATCTTCCACCCTCTTTTTGAGGGCATTTAGGATCTGTTTATTTGCAGCTTCGGCTAGTCCGTTACTTTGCGGGTGGCATACCGCTGAATATGCTAGTTTGATGCCGAACTGATCTGTATACCGCTTCAGTGGTAAGTTATCAAATTGCCTCCCATGATCGAAGACAAATACTCTCGGGATGCCAAAACGAGTGATGATATTCTGCCAGATAAATTTTTCTAACAGTTTGCTCTGTAATGTTCGAGGCTACTTCGGCCTCGATCCATTTACTGAAGTAGTCAACACCAACTATCAGCCATTTTTTCTGGTACACAGCCTCTGTAAATGGTCCTAGTATATCCAGTCCCCATTGGGCAAACGGGAGTGGATTAAGGATCGGCTGAAGATCCCTTGCTGGCTGGTGGATAACTGGAGCGTATTTTTGACATTTTTCGCATTTCCGGACAAGCTCCTTAGCATCTGCGATCATGGTGGGCCAGTAATATCCAGCCCTCAATGCCTTGTGGGCTAAGGTCCTTCCCCCAATGTGGTTCCCACAGATGCCGAGGTGAATCTCCCGTAGGATATAATCTGCATCTGTTGGTCCCACGCATTTCAGCAATGGGGCTGAGAAGGACTTTTTCAGAAGTTCCCCCTGAAGACAATGAACCTTGAGCTGGTTCTCTTCATCTTGGAGGCCAAAGCTTTATCTTCGGGAGTTTCTCCCCGAAGTTTGAAAGCTAGGATGGGGTCCATCCAACTAGGCTCTGGGTCAGCGCAGCACACTTCAGGTGCTTCGTCGACACTTCTCTCTCGACGCACTTCTACATATACAGATCTGTTCAGCTCGGTAAGAGTTGAACTGGCAAGTTTGGAGAGTGCATCGGTTTGAGTATTCTGACCCCTTGGGATCAGCTGAACCTCAAAAGTTTTCAGCTTTGCAATGACTGATTTGGTCTTGGCAAGATAAGCTATCATGGAGGGCTCTTTGGCCTCGTAGCTGCCGCTAATCTGATATGCAACTAGCTGAGAGTCTGTTTTCAGGCAGACATGATCAGCTTCCAGGGAGATGCACAATTCTAGGCCGGCGATTGCTGCCTCATATTCGGCTTCGTTGTTCGAGGCCTTAAAAGAAAATTTTAGTGCATACTCGAAGGATTTGCCTTCGGGAGAAGTTATCACTACTCCTGCCCCCGAACCGTTTTCGGTGGAAGATCCATCCGTAAACACGGTCCAGACTTTCTTTTCATTGTCTAGCGCTTCTTGGTATGAGCATTCGGCCAAGAAATCCGCTAGAGCTTGAGCCTTAATGGCAACCCTCGGACGGTAGCTGTTGCTGAATTCGGTGAGCTCAAAAGCCCACTTGGCTAGCCTACCAGATTTTTCAACCTTGCCGAGAACTTTTTCCAACGGCTGATCAGTTAAGACCACTATCTGATGGCAATCAAAATAGGGCCTCAGCTTCCGAGCAGCTACTACTACCGCGAAAGCGACTTTCTCGAGTAGAGGGTAGCGAGTCTCGGCATCCGTCAGTGTATGACTGACGAAGTAGATCGGTTGCTGACTTTTGCTTTCTTCCTTCAGCAGTACTGCACTGATGGTGGCTGGGCTAACGGCCACATACAGGTACAAAGTTTCTCCTTCTGCTGGGCTAGCCAGCGTTGGGAGTTGAGCCAGATGCTCCCGAAGCTGTTTAAAGGCGTCTTTTTGCTCTTCCTCCCAAACGAGCTCTTTTGTTTTCGGGAGTTTCAGGGCTTTGAAGTAAGGTAACCCCTTATCCGAAGCTCTGGAAATGAACCTCGAGAGGGCTGCCATTCTTCCGGTGAGCCGCTGAACATCCCGCTTTGTTTTCGGCTCGGGAAGGTTGAGCGATGCTTTGACTTTGGAGGGATTGGCATCAATCCCCCTCTTGCTGACTATGAACCCAAGGAATTTCCCTGACTTCACGCCGAAGACACACTTCTTCGGATTCAGCTTCATTTTATGCTTTCTTAAGGTGACAAAAGTTTCAGCCAGGTCCTTAACATGGTCCTCAGATTTTTTGCTTTTGACGATCGAATCGTCGACATAGACTTCCATGTTTCGGCCTTTTTGATCGACGAAAACTTGATCCACCAGCCTTTGATAGGTTGCCCCCGCATTTTTCAATCCGAAGGGCATCATTTTGTAATTGTACACCCCAGCGTTCTTGACGAATGCCGTCTTTGCTCGATCGTCGGGGTGCGTGAAGATCTGATGATACCCCGAGAATGCGTCCATGAAACTAAGCAAGGCATGGCCACTTGTCGAATCGACTAGCTGATCGATCCTCGGCAAGGGATAGAAATCCTTCGGACAAGCCTTATTTAGGTCCGTGAAGTCAACGCACATCCTCCAGGTACCATTGGCCTTCTGAACCATCACCACATTTGCCAGCCATTCTGGATATTGGCAAGGCTCGATGAAGCCTGCCTCCAGCAATTTTTTGACCTCGGCTGCAATGTCTCGGTTCTTATTAGCGGAGTAATTCCGCTTCGTTTGCTTAATTGGTCGACACGTTGGGTCAACATTAAGCTTATGGGAGATGAGGTCTGGACTTATCCCGGGCATATCAGCTGCCGAGAAAGCAAACACATCTCTGTTGTCCCGAAGGAGCTGAATAAGTTCACAACGGGTGTTCGGATCAAGGTCCATCCCGATTGTTACACATTTCTCAACGTCTCCTTCGGCCAACTCAACTGTTTCAGTCTGTTGGTCCATGTCCATTGCTGATGGACTGGACTCTTCAGAATCTGGCCTGCTGCCTATGTCAGCAGGTGTCCCAGTCTTTTTGTTATTCGGCTGGCTCTCTGAGTCTTGCTGTTCAGCTGAAGAGCTAGCCTTTTCCCCTTCGGACCCTTTATCTCTGGGTACAAATCCTTGGGCCGAAGCACTTGGGCCTTTCGGCTTTTTTGTGTTTGGCTCTCTTTCTTTTTCTTTCTCCTCCTCATCCTTGTCGTCATCTGGGCGACTACTGGATGGCTTGAGGTAGTTGCACCTTCGGGCGTCCTTTTGGTTGCCCTGTATCCTTTCGGGGAAGCCAGCGTCTGAGACGTAAATCATCAGCTGATGATAAGTTGAAACGACCCCTTGGATCTCATGAATTATGGGTCTCCCTAAAATCACGTTGTACACTGAAGGAGCGTCAATGACCAAAAATTCAATCATGACGTTCCTGGCTGCCTCATCGCAGCCGATGGTGATAGGAAGTGTCACCTTCCCATCTGGATAAGTTGAAGCCCCGTTGAACCCGGATACCGGGTAGGGTACCGGCGTAAGGTGCTTGGGCTTCAGCTTGATTTGATTGTAGGCCTTTCGGAACAGAATGTTTGCTCCGCTGCCACCGTCAACAAGCACCTTACTGACGTCGTGGTTGGCAACCGTGGCGATGATCACCAACGGATCCTCGTGAGGGAACGTTACCCCCCGGCAGTCGGCGGCTGTGAACGTCATGTTCGGCACCGGCGATTGGGGAGACTGAATGTCAGCGTTGTTCACCTGGTGAGTCAAAGCCCTAAGGTGTCGCTTGTGCTCCCTCCGAGAGCATATTCCTCCCGAGATAACATTGATCGGAGTGAATTTCCCCTCTGGCTTTTTACTGTTCTTCCGGGGGAAGTCGAGGTCTTGCCGAGAGTCCTTTGCTGACTTCTCGGACAATTTTTCTCGCGGTGATCCGCGATGTATTTTTTCAATACTCCTCAGTGTTGTGTCCCGGAGATTCGTGGAACTCGCACAACTGAATATTATTTTTTCGCTGATACCACTCTGGGAGTGGTCTCGGCTTTCGGTAATTCTGCTCCTCCTTCGTCACGCTTTAAATTTTGGCGCGTGGAAGAGAGAGCGGAGTGTAGGACTCGTATCTGCCTGTGTTGGAGGCAGATTTTTCCTTCTTTGGGTCGCTGGCCGAAGATTGCTTCGAGGCCTTTGACTTTCCCTTTGCCTTATGGCCTTGGCCTTCAGACAAGGGTATTTGTTTTTGTTTCCCTCCCCCGAATTGAGGTTGGGTTTTCGCTTTGTTCCTCCAAGGTCTGCGGGGTATGCATGACCATGAAGTCTAGGAACTTCCCGGGCCGAAGGCCATTCTGCATTGCAAAAACGGCTAGCCCCTGGTCCAGCTGAGAGACGCTGGATGACTCGTTACTCCATGACCCCACCATCATCAATTTGAAACTTTCACAGCACGGATGCAATCAAGAACTGAAACGGGTCAGATAGTCTCGGAGGCTTTCGGTTTCCCCCTGTTGCAAACTCATGAGTTCTGCAGTAGTCTTCTCTCGGCGGTTTGCCGTGGAAAACTTGCTCCTAAATTTGGAGGACAGATCATCCCACCCTGTTATGGAGCTTTGCTTTACTCCCTTGGAGATCCACGCTTGCGCGACCCCCTTGAGAGTGGTTGGGAAATATTTACACCAAGTCGCTTCGGATCTGGGGCAAAGATGCATATGAGTCTCATACGAGGCCACGTGGTCCTTCGGATCCGAGGTCCCGTCATATGTGATGTGCGACGGTATTTTAACCGTGGGCACGTGCTCTTCCAGTATCCATTGCTCGAATGGCGAACTGGCGGGTAGCATAACAGCCTTGCCCTTGTTCCTGGCCGAAGGGACCGCGCTCCGCCCTCTTAGAGAGGTAGGAGTGGTTTTCGTCCCTGGCTGGGAAGTCTGGGCCTCGGGCGCATGGAACGAGAGGCGACTGTGCACGCTCGGTTCCTTGCCGCCGAGTCGGTCGAGGACGCTTCGGCGAACAGTCTCAGGTTGTTCTCGGTGAGTAGATTCTGGCCGAGAAGCTGAGCTGCTGCTCTTATGCGTTTCTGGTCGGGAGGTTGAGGATCCTTTGAAAAATTGAGGGTTCTTTTTCCTCTCTTTTTCAGTTTTTCAGGTATCCTCTTCCCACTCTTCCAGTTCCCGGAAGGAAGGAAGCTTCCCACCATCATGGTCTAGCTTCCTCCGGTGATACCGGGTATGCGAGAAGTTCGATCACGAGGTGGTGGGATATTTTGTGCCCTCATTGCCTCCATGAGCACTGCCAGCGCTCTTGCCACCTCCTTCGAGCTGGGCCCCGTCAAAGGGGTCCTCGGCCGAGTATGGGAATGAGAGCGCACAGTCGATGGTTGGCTTTGGGGCACTGAATGTGTCCTATGATCGGACTCACCCCTGCTAGACCGAGAGTGACTCGGCCTATGATGAGAGTTATGAATTACGGTAGAAAGGGAATCCTCCCTGTATGATCCTCCCCCCGAGCTGGCACCCTTGGGAGAGTTCCGGTCCGACGAGGGTGATGGTGTAGGGGTTTTAGGCTTTTCGCCTGCTCCTTGACGGAGGCCTTTGCTCTTGCGGTTCTTAGCCATTGCTACTAAGATAATTGCAAGATGATCTTGGTTAGAAATTTGGCTTAAAGATTTTTGAAAGTCCTCCCCACAGACAGCGCCAAATTGTTTCGGGTGAAAACAATGGGACCTTGTCGAAAGTCCGATGAAGTGGAGAAGACTGGATTCGGTCCAAGTGATGTTGGGCCGAAGGTTTCCTACATAGTAAACACACGTAAACTAGCCTCGGGGATGTTGCCGAGGAAGGCCCCTCCGATGCTAAAGTCAGTACAGTGTGTAGAAAGAGAACACTATGCAAGAGAATTAATTGCTTGAGGCTTTGCTTGAATTAATGTACAAATGTAATGTTGATGGCTTTTATACCTTTGCATATATGGATAAGTTGGGTCTTAGCCCAATTGGCTTACCTTGAGAACTGATCTTTGACTTTAGCACAATTGGAGAGATGAACCTTGACCTTGGGCTTTTAATTGGATCATTTAATGCCTAGCCCCAATTGGACTAAATTGGACCCAAACACAAATTAAACGGTTGCAGTTAAGCAAGGTATCATTAAAAGCTAATTTAATCATCATCATAACATAATCATTATACACAAAAATATGCAAATTAATCGGAAAATTTCTAATCCATAAACCCTAAATTTTCGACATGAAGACCACGAAACTTAATCCAATTAACCTCAAAATTCAAATAACCTAATCAAACACCAAAAAATTCACACAAAACGCTAACTTATTTCCAAATTAATTCACTCTATCCACCAAACACCAAAAATCCACGGAAAAAAATAATTAAAAAAAAATTAAGGTAGAAAACCTGTCTGAGATGAGATTGAACAGTGGGAGAAATCTCATGAAGATTCTTGAAAGCATCGAAATTCCAAGAACTTCCATAACCAGGTTGCGATTGCGATTGGAAGAATGACTCCATATTTTCTCTCTCTTCGCTTTGAATTTCTTTCGCAGAGCAATTAATATTCCTTTTTTTTTTCTTTGTTAAAAAACTGAAGATAATATTGTTTCCTAAAGAGATGGAAAATGGGTATTTATAGGGATTGTTTGCGGAGGAGGTGTTTGGCGTTTCCTGGAAATTTCTGGGTGTTTTTGGACGATTTTGCCCTTTTCTGGGTTCCAGGAAATTGGTTGGGTTTGAAGGGTATTCTTGGAAGATAAGAGTAGTTAAGAATTTATGATCAATTTTAAAATTCCAGAATGACCTCGAATTTTATAGAAGTCCACTTAATTTGCGTTTACTTATTCTTTTAATAATAAAAGACTTTGCAACGAAGTAATTACTTAGTTTTGTTTCAATTTCATTGATAATAAGGTTTTCTAGTGACATGGTGGAACCTATGGGAGATGGACAACTCAGCAGCGGCATTAATATGTTAATTTTTGTTGGATATCACAGTATGATAATGTATTTTTCCACAAAAAGAAAGAAGAAAAAATAAAGATCGATTCTCCTAGAAATTGCTTAAATAAAAAAAAAATCGATTTATAAAGCAATTTCCAAACTACTACTTATACTTTCATAAGATCGGATATCATATCATATCATATCACTAATAAATAAAGTCAATCTTGCAACCGGCCACGAGACAGCGACACTTGACATTCCAATTTTTCGACAAGTGTCATGCCACGTGGGCGACAAATTGGTATTTACTCTGACACACATATGATGCTAAGTAAGAGAAGTTTGATAGATTTTTTAAGATAAAAATATTGTATAGAGTTTTATTATCGATATAATTCTAATATTTCATATATAAAAAATTAATCATAACTTTTAATAAATATCTCATAACTCGGTACATCCATTTATAATATAATTAATTTATATTACAAAAATAATAGTGAATCAGTGAAAATAAGTTTTAATCAGAAAAAATAATTTTAGTTTTAGTAAAAATACCTTCAGTTAAATAAAAAAAAATTCACTTAAATAAAATATAATTTCAGTTCAGTATGTATGTCTAAATATTGTGCATTATCAAAATGGATTATATGACCGTATTAAACATTCAATCTAAAAAGTGTATCATAACCTTTTACATTGCCCGAGCACAAAACTAATTATATATATTTAATTCTAATTTAATGTAATACCACTAAAAATATGTATTCTCTTACTCAAAATATTAAGTAATTCCTAATAATTTTTTTTTAAAAAAAATAGCAATGAATTATCAATTACTCTATGGTTAACCCTATACTATATTCATTTAAGAAATCTAATCGTAGCTTGGATGTTAACTACAAGTATTTTATTTCTAATGCCATATCCTTATGAAGTTCACCACGGCTAAGCTTGGTGTAAGATTGTACCTTCCAACCTTGAGGTAGGGGGTTCAATCCCCACTAGAGACACTTTGAGAGTAGGAATCCCTTACCTTCCCCTCACTCTCAAAGTGTTTGGCCCGCAAATATCGGACTAAAAAAACTGTGAGGGTTGAAGTTCGGCTACATTTGCTTGAGAGTAAGGGGATTCTCTTACCTTTCCTTCTCTACTCTCAAGTATTGACATGCAAAGTTGGCTTGTCGATTCAATAGGTCTTTCATCTAACCCATTTATAATTGGTGCGGACCGGGCTTTTAATGGGTCTCCAACAGTCCAACCCATTGAATTACTCTAATTGCCAATAACTGAATAACTCCTCCTCCTCTCTTTCACTGTTCGTTCTCCATTGAAGCGCATTTGACGTTCATTGAAGCGCACTTGACGTTCTCCATTGAAGCCCCTTCTAGTACTTGTATCTTCCATTGAAGCAGCTTCTGAGGTAAGTTGTTATTTCTTTTTGTTATCAATCATGTCAATTTCACAATCTAGGGTTTATCTTTCATCTAATTTAATTTAATTGTCAGTGTAGTAAGTTTAGGGTTCGAAAATCTCAACTGTTGGTTCTAATGACTAAGAATTTGAAAGATTTTAACCAGCGATGATGTTGTTAGAAAAAAAAATTATGAGCTTAATTGATAATTGAATCAAATATCCCTAAAATTATGTGATTTTTCGAGCCTTATCTGATAATCGAATCAAATTTGTTTGCTAATGTATTGCAGAAACCCTTTTTAATTTTAGAATGCAACTATGAAATTGATACTGCAATCTGTAGTAATTGAGCTGTTTCAATGCCTAGCTGCAGGAAATTCAGTGATTGGTTTCGTGTAATCGGTGTTAATCGATTGAAATACGATGAATTTCGCTGCATCATTGTGCAAAAGAGTTAGTCTCCGAGATTTGGTCGCAAATGTTCCTGCTTATGCAGGTGCAACTGGTATGGCCCTTTCAGTGTAGTCAAGTAATGAGTCGCCAATTTCGTTTTCTATGTTTTGTTTGAATTCGGTGTTTTCGAATGTAGATGCATCTGGAACAGGCTTGGCTTTAGTGTTTAGGAGGTGGGCTACTAAGAAGACGGCTGGATCATCGAAAAATGGAAGAGATTCCAAGCCTAAAAACCTTGGAGTGAAGAAATTCGGAGGCGAGGTATAGCACATCTTGCCATTTTAGGAAAAAATTAGACTTGATTGGAATTGATTTGTATGGTTCAAATATTCCTGTTTTCATCAAATTTAACTGTCTCGAATAAGTTGCAATGTTTTTAGTGTAGAAGCTAGGTACAATCAATAATCTTGTGAGGGAAAACATGTATTTGACATCTTATGTTGTTCCCTTGCTGTAAACATCACTCTAAAATGTGCCGTGCTATAATTTAAATTGCTTTAATATACACAACTTCAGTTCAATATTTAGCAAGTTCGTGTTTATACAGCTTGTCTTGATCTTCAAAATTTGTTTGACTAAGGTTTATGCTAGATAATGATTTTTCTGGTGTTTCATAACCTTTCTTTGTTTGATGTGTGCAATGACATATTTCAAACTCGGCAACTTTTTGTGCTAGTATGTTTGTTGCTCCAAAGATTGTGTTTTTAAAAGTTTGTACTTTTAACATGCTCTATTTAATAAGAAGGTTTTTCACAATCAAGAACACTATTGGCAACCTTGTGGTCCTTGTCCATGTATGCATGGAATTCTTCCAATTGATTATATGTTCTGTTTAGCATAGCTTCTGCCTGAAGATGCTTTTGAACTTCCGTACCCCTCTTTTTTTCACAGGCAGTCTTCCTTCAGCACCTCCATACTCAATTTAGAAGAAAGTGTTATTGTATTAATAGCTTTCAGTTTGATGCAAAAATGAAAAAGTAGTGAAGGTTTTGGAACAAAACCAAGGGAATTATTGGCTTTCATGCAAAAGAAACAAATTTTTGGTGCTGATAGTAAATAGATTATCAGAAAGGAAGTTGAAGAAAGTTAGATTCACCTCGAAGCTGTAAAAAAAAAATATTAACTGAATTTTGGTGGTTTCCTGCAGAGAGTTATACCTGGTAACATCATTGTTCGGCAGAGAGGAACCCGTTTCCATCCTGGAAATTATGTTGGGATTGGAAAGGATCACACCCTATATGCATTGAAGGAAGGAAATATTAAATTCGAGACACATAAGCTGAGTGGTCGCAAGTGGGTGCACATTGAGCCCAAGGACGGACACACGCTCCATCCTGTTTATGGAGACATTCAGAGCCCTCAACTGGAGACTGCTGCTTAGAGCCTTAGAATGCTTAGTTCAACATTGAAGATGATGTAAACTCTGTCAAATTATGTTATCTGTATTTTAGCATTGCTTCACTCCATTCCAATCTTTCTCAGTTTAATTGCAGATAGTTTGCGTTGATGCTCACTCAAATCTGAATTCTGATTGAGTTCTAATCTCAAGTGTCATTTTGCTCCTCCCTTGCATATTTTGCTTGCCATATACAGACTTCGAATTGATTCTATTCAACTTCACTGTGTGCCGGCAAAATACATAATTGATCCTTCATTCTATGATCACAGGAACACATAACATGAGAGTGACAAACTTTAGTTTATTGGCGTCAAATTTGAAATTTCTTAGACAAATTTGGTTTTGACAAATCTTGAACAAAAACCCAGAGATCGAAATTGAGTTAGTGTGATTAATCCATATAATGTTTATTAGGGAATAGTATTTTATTATGATTTAAAATTCATTGATTGCTTGACTGCGAATGTATTTTAACTAATCATCTTACTATTATAACTATAGAAAGTTTGATGGTTATAGACAGTAGAAAGATCGTGTTATCCTAGGCACTTTGCATTCTGAAATGGTAATACTAAAAATTACTTGATTGAAGATTTGCAACGAAAGCAAATGCGGCAGGATTCAGATCTCCTAGTAACCAAACTAACCAACGTGTATTGTATGAAGGAACATCACAAGTTTTTCACTTGTAATTATATACTCCGTAATCTGTTTCGTAGGAGAAACTCTATGTTAATCTCCTTCGTTTGTATGCGGGGTATCGTAATTGAATATCATTAGATTCAATCTTTATTATACTTCAAAAAGTTACTCACTCCGTTCAATTGCACTTCGTATCTGGTTTCAAGAACAAGTCAATATAGACACTGATATATATTTATTTGAAATGAAGAGTATAATAAAATTAGCCCAAATTTCATTGTATAGGCATTATTACCAAATCTACAAGTTAAATGCCACCTTCTTAACACTTAAATATCTTGTAATTGTTTCCTGTTTCCTGTAATGGCGATAAAGCTTTGCTGCTTGTAGAGTTGTAGTGAATTCTTTTATGGACTTTCTG
This sequence comes from Chenopodium quinoa, assembly GCF_001683475.1. NCBI lineage: Eukaryota > Viridiplantae > Streptophyta > Magnoliopsida > Caryophyllales > Amaranthaceae > Chenopodium > Chenopodium quinoa. Next base: position 2,099,748 of record NW_018743175.1, read on the forward strand.
TTTATCAGTCTCTATTCCCCATACATGACTTTTGACGCACGATAATACGACTACGACAAAAAAGAAGAAGAATACAGATAGTGAACATGCAAAACACTACAAGAGCAATGTAGTACATCCTTTTGAGAAAATTTTCCATTGAGTGATATCTTAGGTAGGTTTGTACATGCAGAAACTCAACGATTCTTTATGGTACTTTCTCCAGTAGCCATTATTCAGCAAAATTGGTATAGCTCTATAGCTGTATGCTACCAAGCCTCATGTTACAAAATACAACGGGGCATTCACTCTATTACACTTCCAATGAATAACCACTTGTCGGTTTAGCAAGAAATAAATTATCAGACACGGCATGCCTGATGTATCTCTATTCTACTCATTGGTAATGTCCAACTAAAGCTGCACTATGCCTTTGTACCTCTTTATCGGGGTCATAAAACAATCTAGTGTGGTTTTGGTTTATATCCATCAACTGCAAAATTTCTGGTGGCCACAGGCAGAGCCAAGCGAATTCCATCTAGTTCAGGCTTTGCTTCAATTTGGCAACCAAGGCGAGACCTAAATAAGCAATCATTGAGGTCTAGAACCAGGAGAGACAACTTAGAGTAATTGAATAAAGTAGAGAAGATATACTTACGTTTCTGTAAGCCCAAAGGCGAGATCCAACATGTCATTTTCTTCATCAGATGGGTCTGGCAGTTTGTTGTAGTAGTCCACATCCTGATAAACAAAACGTGTTAAACATTTGAAGCCATTGGGGGGCAAAGAGGTAACAAATATTTACGCAAAAAAAAAAAAAAAAAAAGGAAAAAAGAAAAAGAGAGAGAGAGAGAGATGGACTTCCTTACCATTACTATAACGTGACATGTGGAACATGCACAGGATCCCTCGCATGCTCCTACAGAGACAAAATAATGTTAGCAGAATGCTCCCTTGGTTACGAGCAGCCATGGAAGCCTTAGAAGACAAACAAAGAAAATATTTAGGCACTGTAGAGTTTCATGATGCTGAGCCTTGTCTACAACAAAGAAATTCAAATTCAAGAACGGAGTGTAACAAGACAAGCGGAATGCCTACCTTCTAGCTCAACGTCATTCGAATGAGCAGCTTCTAGCATGCTTGTGCCTATCGGAACCTTAACCTGTTTCTCCGAACCATCTGTTTCAACAAATGTCACATTTATTCTGCAGATGAGAGTAAATGAAATCAACAGGAGAGGAAGGTAATTAAAATGATAGAAACAGAAATGTGAAAGGAAAGTAGGGGAAATTGTTCTGATGGCAGTTAAAAGTGGGGAAAAAGAAAAGGTAAGAATGCTCACTGTTGCTCCTCATTTCCATCTTTGCTGGAATCAGTGGTACAAAAATATCGATGCGTCTGAACAAAAATCCAACACGTGCATATGAGTAAATATAAAAGTAGGAACAACACAGTCCTTGTAATTCTCAAATTACACATATAGCAGTAAAATATAATCTTCTTATCTGTTCATTTTAACAAATCAGACAACTTAGTATCTTTTGCATAGAGCGAGAGGCCCGGAGAGCACACACATACAGCAAATCAACAAGTAGTAGCCAATTCAGAAAAACTTGTGTGGACCTGGTTCACAATATAAAATGAACATAGTGCCCCTGATATTAAAATGAACATAGTATTATTGTGAACCTGAGGTCTTTACGTGCGTGACCTTATAATTAACATAGTACCCCTAATATTAAATATAGTAAATTTAATTTTAACATAGTAACTTTTACTCCCTCCATCTCATAATACCATGTCTCTTTGAGATTTTACACGGGAATTAAAAAAGTTGTAAATTTCTTAAAATTAATTATTAGAAATACATATGTGCATGTGGGGTTAGAGAGAGATAAAGAGAAAGAAAAAGTATTGGGAATAATTGAAGAGATAGAGAGATAAAGTGTTGGAAATTGATGTTAAAAAAAAAAAGGAAAAAAGATGACAGCTCATTAAAAAGAGGGTAATAATGTCAAAAAGTACAATCTTTAAATAGAAAGAGGCATTGTATTTCGGTTTACCTAAAAAAGAAAAGAGGCATTGTATTATGAGACGGAGGGAGTATAAAAACTTGTGTGATTTTTAATATTATTGCAAACCTAAAGTATGACGTTATGTTGAACATAGAGACCTTAATTTTAACATATAAACCTTTATTATTCATATTGACTAAATTTAAAATTTTCATTTAAAAAAAAATAAATTAATTAATCTCTACCTTTATAGAAACACAATCATTTTTATTTAACATAATAATCTTTATTTTAACATAGTGGCCCTTTTTTCATTAATAAAACAGTCATAGTATCTCTACTATTAGTTGTTCACAATAAATTATTATAAACCAGGTCTATTTAAGAGTTTGTATAGCCAGTTTGCCACTTGCTAGCAGCCATAGGTAAATGAAATAAAGTTGACCTTGTTGTAGTGAACTAAAAGCCCAAAACCAAAACCTTAAATTATAAAACTTGAACTACCAAGAGAATCTTTCACATGATAGCTAACGAACCTTAAACCATTAAAATCTCGGCCTTATAAGGACTAAAGATTCAAGGAAAGAGGAACTTGTTATAGTGTTGGTGATCATATAACATTGAAAATTGGACAAATATTACAAACAAGCCAGTACTATTATTTATTTTAAAAGTTTTCTAAATATCGATAACAGATACCTGTGGGGGAAGCTGAAGCAAAGTCTCCATCCTGCTTGAAGATGCATATAGGTATGGTGTTCTTTGTATATGTGATAATTGCCCTAGCAAAAAAGTTCAGGTCAAAACTAGATTTTTGCAGAAACTCATTTAAGTGTAGAGCATACACAAGGTACTTTCATCCACAAGCATAACTAGTCAAGAATGCAAATATGTTTTTAGGATTCCCATGATATTTGATACTTTAAACTTCAAGTTACCAGGCCTTCTATTGTCTTTTTTCATTTTTTCTTTCCCTTGCTCTAGGAAGACAACTAACATTCAGCACTATTACAGGAAACTTGAGTTTCCACTTTTAAACATAAATAATGAAAGATAAAGGGATTCCATTAATGGAGCACACCAAAGTTTTTATGTACATAATCTTTCCTTTTTGACTTACTGTAGGGGGGGAAATTAAGCACAGAAAGTAGGCAGCTATGAAGAGTTACTAAAAGAAATCTTCTCAATGCCATCCACACTGATAGGCTACAGCCATCTAATCTTTGTTTAACTATGTCTATCCAACATTTGTTTCTCAAATCTTACTGACTCTTCTGCTGATTCCATCAAATCGAAGATGCATTTTATTGTTAATTTTGAGCCTGGTAGCCAAATATAAGTAGAATGGGTAGCAAAATCCTGGATTGAAATGCCATTCTCAGTCCATAAAACAAATAGCTGAGGTTATATTCTGCAAGGAATGGGCCTAGACCCCCTATTGTGGCTACTTACTCAAGACGTAAGAAGGCTGATGGAAGAATGTGAGGAGAGCTGACCTGTCTTAATGCTTCTAGATTCTGTTGCAATTCTGTTATTTTTGTTGAGGGCTTCATTAGTCTTTTTGTTTTAAGAATAAAATTCTGTTAGGGAAGGGGGATGAATGTAAGCTAGAATTGTGTAGAAGGAATAGTAGTTTAAATAGCAGTGCATGGATGCAAGAATGGGCATCCAGAAAATTATACAGAAAGCTTAGGCTTGGGGAGAGTTCCTTCCTCTCAAAAGAAGGCTGGCTAACTGTTACTCTATCAATACAATCAGCACTCCTTCTCACTCTCTTACTGATTCCTAGGATATTCATTTTGTCCAGCTCTTGATAATGTATTTCAGTATCTAGATGAGAGGATTTGAACAGAAAGTGGTGGGGAGCACTATAGAGGACCCATTTTCATTTGCATATAGAATGGGGGAGATGGGATTATGGGAAGGTAAATGGAAGACTCCAACTCTGTTTCCCTTTTAATAAACAAAATCATTCTGGATTTGGAATTTGGAGAGAAAAGACAAGCACAGTTCTCCCTCCCCTCCATTCCCTCTCTTTCCTTCCCTTCCTCTACCCACATACACCAGTGCTAATGCCTAAGCATCCCAATCAATCTAGACGTTCTGTAACAGCAACAACTTAGTATTAATACTCTTAATGTTTATTATCTCCAAACTGTTAAAGCAGAATTCTAATCCATGGCTAACACTTGATAACCCCAATTTTCACCTTCGAGGAAAAACTATTGGCATACAAGAATACTTCTCAATCTCTGACTGACTCTGAGTATCTAGAAGCATAACATATTCCCATTCACCATCCTACCAAAAGACTTCCTAGTGAAAAATTCTATCTTTTACACTTTGTTTGGATAGCAAGATAAAAGAGAAAGGAAGGAGAGGGGGAGGTAGAGCCATAGAGCTCCATTCTCCCTCCAAAGTATCCAAATTAGGAGGGATTGTGTTTATTATAGGATGGAAAATAGATTCCTGCCTTATCTTCCCTCAACCCCTTATCCAAACAAAAGAAATTGTTCCCCTCCCTTTCCCTTCCATCTCTTTCTCTCCATTTCCTCTTATCCAAAGTGCTAAGGTTAAGGTAGACGGAGTTCAACAATCTACAAATATCATATAAAAAAGTGTTTTGCACTCAAAAATGCATACAAGGGAATTGTCACTTCAATGAAGCACAAAAATAGCATCAACCAAATATCAGAAACTTCAACCGAACGAGCGAATTGTAAAGCATTAACCAATAGTTACTATTACTATTCAAAATTAGGAAAAAGCATGGAAATTTGAGGATTCAGAACCAAACCTTGAGTCAATTTCTTGATTGCCTGAGCTCCAAAACTTGAAATTCTAGAAACCCACATAATCTTGGAAGATTATTAAGCACTATCAATCTGAAACAGAAGAAATGAACAAAAATGATTCCAGCATTTACATATTCTCAACATTGGAGAAACTCTTCACCAATAAGTTGGGCATAAAATCAAACACTTGGCAGGCAACATTAAAGGGGCAGCTCCAGGCCAGTTTCCGAAAAGCTCCATTTTCATAATTTCAGTAATTATAACAAATACTTGAATAATTTACCTTAGAAGAACCCTAAATTGACAAATTAACGATAAACCCTAGATTGTTAAATTGATATTCGATGATTAAAGAAGAAAAAATAAAGTCAAAACATCTTGCCTGAGAAGCTGCTTCAATGGAGGAGAGAAAGCTTAGAAGCCGCTCAAATAGAAGATTCAGAGTACGCTACAATGGTAGAGAGAGGAGAGCAGCGTAAACGTGGAATGCTACAAACTACAAAGGGAAAAATGAGGAAGGAGATAGCTTTTTAGAAAGCTTTTAGCTTATTGAGCTCTATTAAACGTTTGACCAATTTAAAGGTTAATTTGGGTGTTTATAAATAGCTTAGTACAGTAGTATTAAAAGAGCTTTGGGGACTCAAAAAGTCATTATAAGAGTTTTTGAAATTAGCTTGTTGAATAATTAACATTTTGCTATTAAATACACTAAAAATAACTAATGATTAACAATTATTTTCCACACTTTTACACAATCAGCTATTTACAGTCAATTAGTATACCCACCTGGTCAAACTAGTTGATACAACAAGTTATATCAATCAGCAATCAGCTATTTACCAAACAGAGCTCAATCCGTCTCACAATAAAAATACGAGGTAAGCCCGAGCTTAAATTATATATTGACCGGTTCTTCACAAACATTAGTTCTTTGCGTGTTCACCACATGCGACATGGAAAACTGTGAGTGAGAGTTAGAAAAAGGGTCTATACGTAGTAATAAAAAATGGTTTAACAATGCATACATATTACTACGTAGAATATATCCAACGACCAAGAAGCTTTATGATTATAAGCAAAGGTCGTGGGTTCAAAAATGCCAAGCACCTTTGTTCGTACTTGGTAAACATATCATCGTCATGAATGAATAAATTGTCATATACAAATACTACTAATGATTAATTTACCATGAGCTCTCCAAAACCTATTTTTTTACGTGATATCCATTAAGAAAAATTTAAAATTAAAAACCAAATTTAACATCCAGAATTTTTCGAATCAGATCACCAATATGTCAAATGGGTCAAACAAATTAAATATTTTTTGACATCCCTTCCAGTTTCCTGGTGTATTTCACGGGAAAAGAAAAATGAAAAGACCATATCAAGGGCCATGGGGAGAGGAAAGAGGCTCACATTGACAAGATACATGCATCTCATATGAAATTGTCATACTACTCTTATTCCCTTATTTATTGGCTGTTTCTTGGGGCATTTTATACAAAGACAACATACAAGGATTGGCTAGTTTGAAAAATTTATTCAAAACATCAACCTTTTTTTGGTAAGCCTTAGTTCAGAAACGACCATTATTACAAGCTTTCTTTTGATAAGCCTTTGCTGCAGTACATCCCGAAATTTAGTGAGGGTGTTTAGATTTTGCAGAGCAATAAAAATCATGGCACTCTTTCTGCCCGGAATTAATAGTCGTTAAGATATCCGTTAAATTTTACCACATTTCTAATATTGTGGCCTGGATTGACAAAATTAATAGTCGTAGGATGTTAGATGTTTCATGACTTTATAACATCCTAATATGCCAGTACCTCAATCAAGATGAGAAGTGGCCTGGATAGAAAATGACAAAATTATGACACACGTTTTTGTACAATTTATCGAGGATAGAGAAAGTCTATGAACCAAATTTGTGTTTCATTGCTAAAAAAGGAGGAAATCTATAATGTCTGGTTCCACAGATTACAAATGTGTTAAAACTGCACATGTAACAACAATGTACCTTTAAAGAATTCTTACTTGCAAAAGAGAAAGACATCAAAATAAGTGTGAATTAGAAAAGAACACTAGATGTTATCACTCGATGTAGTTGTTTTTTGACTCTGAGTCTCGTCTTCTGAGGGAGAAAACAGGTCTCTGCATAATTCTCCATAGAACCTACATACCAAATCAATGAACACAGGGCTTTTCAGATTCCTCCAACAATAGAGAAGCTCCTCGACGTCCATCAAGTCCTTCACCTTCCCTTCTTCGACGATCATCTCCACTAAATAATTCTCAAAGTCTTTGCATACATCTTGTACATCCACAAAATCATCGGAACTGCTCTCTTTCTTGCTGCTGCTGTCATCGTCGCTTATTCTGACATGTACATACCCCGGTGTTATAGGTGATGGGAAAGGCTCTTTTGCGTGCCCTCCTCCTCCTGATGACGGACTCACACTTGTTACATCGCCCATGACCATCACCTGATCGCAGCTATCAGTGTCTAAGTCTTTAGCCTTTCTAAGGGAGAAAAGAACAGTTAGGTACTCAGCAATGCGTACCTTTTGAACAGGTTTCTTGTATGGTTTGGCATGCTTCTTTCGACGAAATGTTTTTCTAAATTTAGAGGAGAATGAAGACCGGCTTTTCTTTACACGAAGTTTCTTCTTGGGGCGACAACGAGGGAAACTTAAGGACTTCATGGAGAAGGGTTTCCTAAACCTGACAGTTTTGGTTCTGACTTTTTTGGGTTTTGTCCGTCGAGCAGCAGGCAAACGGAATGTAGGACTCCTTGAAGGCATATCATTATTTTTATGCTTGAAGATGGACAAAAGTTTACTACAGGGTTCAATCACCTTGGCTTTGAAGTGAAACAATGTTTTTAGTCCCATTTCTTAATGATTGAGCTTATGGGAGAAGTTGGCCTTCGATTAGCGACGACGTTTTGTTGGAGGATTGGTGCACTACATGGAACTTTAGGTAGAGGAAAGAAAGGATATGATGATTTTGATGTTGTTAAGAGTTGGTGGTTGAGCATTTCCAATGCTCTGGTTATTCTAAAATTTGAAGGATTGGTGCTAATAATACTGGGGCACACGTCTAGAAAAACTTGAGGAAAGTGGGATCCCATGAAGTAAAATTTGGTGTCACTGTCATATTAACAGACTACTATGAATTTTTCATATACTTTTCATATACTATATGCTTCTACCTACCTGTAACAACCACTATATTTCTTGCTACTATACAATTTTTGGAATACCACTCATCCTACTATATATCCTAGTTGACTAGTCATCAAATCTTCTGATTGACCATGGCATAAACAGAGAGCTTAATCCTAATATAAAATGATATTTTTTTTTTTTTTTTTTTTTTTTTTGAAAACAATGGAATTGCAGTGACTCTTTACACTCAACGTAACATCGTCGCATGAGCATCCTCCAGATATGCAAAACAAGGATAAATTTCTTGTTCAAAGCACAATATAATGGTGTCTCCAACTAAATTGAGTTGATTTTTCAGGACATTGATTGGCCACTATATAATTTTCATGATCCTAATTTGTTTAGCTAAGCTGAAACTTATCTGTCTGAATATCAGTATTGATCTAGTTTAACAACAGCCGTCAATGGCGCAGGCAGTGGAAGGATCATTGGGAATTGCAAAATCAATGTGGTATACGAATAATCGTATGTCTCAGCAAACTCAGATCGATCAGGGTAAAGCATCAATTAGTAAGCCTAAAAGAACCATATTTCCTCCTATCCTCCCTACTTAAGGAGCAACCTTTTTTGTAAATGGTTTGCAAAGTATGGACAAGCATATTGTACATATCAACGACATAAGACATGGAGTCATACAAAAATTTGAGAAAAAAGTAATTATGGATGTTGATGTATTACTACGTATAATTTAGCAATTGCAATGATTACTATTGAGCCTTGTGTTAGTAATTTAGCAACTGCAACGAAGGCTGTAGAATCTGGACAGCATCTTTCATCATTATACAATAACTGAATACCTATCATAAACTATCATATTCAATACAGAAATTTACAAACTGAAGTTCTGATTCAACCAGTATCCAAATCCTAATAGTCATATTCAACTGTGTCCATGACATCTCTGTTGGGTAAGATCCCTGAATATAAACACTAACTAGCTAAACCTGACAACTGCACATTTTAACACCTTTATCGGCTTGTTTCACAGAGTAAAAAATTAAGGTAATAGTTCTCCATTACCAAATTTAGAGTTTTATCCCCCATTAATTTTCATAACTTAATCAACTGTAAGTTTGAGGTGAAAATTGATGAAGAATAAACATTCAAATTATATGGTAATGAAGATGCATTACCTTGACATTTCCATGAGACATTCTACACCAAAACTCACTTCTCATCATAATTCCTTTGTGTATCCTTATGCCAAACGAGCCACTAATGTGTTGCTTCCAAAGCTCCAAGTTCTGCATATATTGAGCATCAGGGCTGGCCAAATAAATAGGGCATCCCCCGGTTTCAGTAGGTAATGTGATCAAGTCTCGTTCTTGGCAGATTGAGATCCCTTTTATATTCCTAGCCTGTAGAGGTTTCTCCATACAAAAAAAAAAAAAAAAAAAAAAAAAAAAAAAAAAAAAAAAAAAAACCTGCATGTACGATAAAAATAGTTCCCCTTGTATGGCTTTGGACATCTCCAACAGGAACACTTCCTATGATAAAGCAGTCAGCCATATAATCTTTTGGGAAAATGGATTACTATACAACCAAACATTACAACAAGAATCTTCAAACTTTTACAGAAGCATTTAAATTCTCTTGTCTTACAGCCTCACATAACAAAGGCAACGAGTTGCTTTTAGAATCCTCATTTTGACTCCGTCTAAATGTTCTTTTTTTAAGCAAGGCATCTTGAACTGGCGCAAAGAACTCATGATTAAGAGCTTCGTCTGCAGTGATTCTCAATCTCGGATTCACAGTTAAGCACTTCTCAAGTAGATCAAAAAGAGAATCAGGGATAACCTTAAGGAGGTCCTGTCTCTTCGTGTGTGTCCTATACCAGTCTCTAATAGTTATTGATTGTAAGTATCTTATATCCAAAAGTTCCTGCAACATCCAATTATAGTATAAAGCATTCATGTGCTTAGAGAAGACAACAGCCAATTTTTTTTCTTAAAGATTAGAGAGAATAAATTTTCAAAAGTATATGAAATTAATTACCACTGGAAAAGAAGATTCGCGGCTGTGTAACTTGGCCACTTCCCATAGCTCTTCATTGCCCTTCATATTTACAATGTCTTTCATGTTTCTACAATAATAAAAACGGTTTAGTTTACGGCTGTAGTACACGCTTGAATATGAGGAGTGAAAAGGCTTACTGCTCTAGGTCCCCGTTGAAGGGCATTCTTCCACTTATTAGGTAAAGTAAGGTAACACCAGCTGACCAAACATCAACCTTAGGACCTTGGTGCGCAGACCGAAGCAAGACCTGCAAAGATATGGGGGACAAAGAATGCAATCAAGTAAATGATTTTTATGCAATAATAGAAGGATGTGGACTAATGATCCTCTCACAGGTAAACCCTTTTATCCTCCCTATTCCACAAGTTTTTGACAACAGGAAAGCTACAAGCAAAAGAAACCACAGGCAGACAGGCATTTACGAAACTCACCTCCGGAGCACGAAACCCTTTTGTTCCAGCTGATGGGCCATCCTTGATAGGCTTAACTTCTCCTGAGGAAAACAAAAAAAATTACATATCACACATAAGAGCATGCAATCTAGGACAGCTCCGTTCACAATTTTTATGCAGCAAACCTCTATTCTTCAGTGACCCAGCACCCGGAATTGCAATGCCAGATGAGTGAAGTGGAGCTGGAGTAGGATGAATGAATTTTCTATCTGTGATCCCAGGTGAAGCAGCCACCCTTTTACGATTAGAAGCTGGAGCTTTTGCTGCTCCAAGATTTGGGCCTTGCACTGCTTTCTGGGCTAGGCTGATCAGCTCCTTGCGACCTTTACTAAAAAGGGGCTGGGGTTTCCTCTGTCTCTCTGCTGAAGGAGCTCGAGTGCTTGTCATGTCCCTTGCAGAAGTTATGCCAGACCCCTCTGCGCCTTGGCTTGTGAGCGAATTGCAACGACCTATATTTTCAAAAGCCCTAACCTTGTCCGAATCCTTCTTCTTTAGTGCCTTGGTCTCCAGGCTACGATTAGAGCCACTTTCTGCCCCTGCCTTGAACAGTTCAGAGGATTTACCACCCAGAATCTTCTTTCGTTTGTTGGGGGAAGTAGACTTAAAATGTGCTGATGGAATTTGTTGAATATCTGTCACATTGCAAGGTTGTGATTTCTCTGTCATAACAAAAAGATCTTTGGTCATACATTTACTCTTATGTGTTCAATGTCACACCAATTAACAAATACCAAAGAAATTGGAAATAACTACCAACAGCACTGTTAAAAGGCATGATTAAGAATTATGCTGTCAAATAAACTTGACAAAGCACCTAAAATTAACTTAAGACTTCAAGTTGGTGAAAACACTAATTTAGAAAGTCAGCTATGTTGTGCAAACTTCTCATTCAAAGGTAATCTGTTTCTTTCCCAACAATATAAAAAGAGCAAGTGCTAAAATTTTAATACAATGAATTTCATTATTATAAGCAGCTAGCTAAGAGTGGGAAATAAAACAAGAAAAATGAAACTAAATTGGTTTGAATCAAGAGCTGCTGAACCTGTAAAAAAATTAAAATAAAAAATCAAACAAAAAGAGCTGATGAAAAACTCACCTATATTCCCATGCTTTTGATTCAAATCCTGAAATTAACAAGAAAAATGGTAAACCAAATGCTTACTAGGAAAACAACAATTGACTGATAAATGGAGGGGTGCAGGCCCCATTGGGAAGCATTTATATATACTGCAGTATGTACTCACCTTAGCAAGATTGAAGTCAATCAGATACCCTTTCAGGGTTTTGCGTGAGAACAGGAAGTTTCCAGGCTTGATGTCTCTGTGAAACACTCCCTACACGCATATAACTGTACTTTATTTCTGTAAGAAACCACATCCTACCACTAGGCTAAAATAAACGTCTACAAATATACACATCTAGTTGGCAGCATTGTGTACCTGCTTATGAAGACTAACAAGTGCCTTGAACATGCAGTAACCATACAGCTGAAGCTGAAATATATTTATCTCCTTTCTCAAAACCTGCAGCAGAAACAAGATTGTACAAGGGTCAGAAAGACAAAAAAATAAAAATAAAAAAATCTAAGATACAAATATACAAAGCAATGGAAAATAATGCAAATAACTTACTTCAGGCCTATCATGCTCAACGTGCTCAAGAACAAAGCAATCAGAACTATCGCTCTTAAGGGAACATTCATATTTTATCACATAATTCTTTCCCCTGAGAAACAAGATCTCGAATATTTTTATTTCATACAGGAATTCATCTCACAACAATTAGCTTCAGAGTCTAGACAGTACGTACCCAAATCGTTCAAGCATCCTAAGCTCATTCTTCAAATGGTGTTTATGAGCATTCTCATGAGGACCTACATTGCCACAAAAAAGCTCCTTGCATCAGTTAGGATATTATTTTGAATATTTTGTGCAGCAGTGGAAACACATTAATAAAGTAATTTTACAAAAGAAGCAGCAGCAATTGGTAATACTGGCAAGTATTAACTACAATGACTATAAGCATGCCCCCTAAATACTAGCCCTGATATTAAACTTTACTTCAAGTTCTATTGTTTCATTTCTGCAATTTCAAACTTCCAGAGCCTTTGCCTTTGCAGATTATATAGAACGCCGAATTTAATATTACAGTCACTTGTATTATGTTCTTCAATAAAACAACCAGAATTTACACCGGTTTGATTAATAAATTACAAATTACAAACAGTTATACAACCTAACAACCCTACCAAAAGCTGGATACAGAAGAGATTGTTAATGTAGGAGAAAGTCTGTTGTAAACAACTTTATACTTGTAGTTAATATACTGAAAATAACTGGTGAGCTAAGATTTCCAACAACGTATTCCAAAAACTAAAATGTCCAGCCTTTCCCGATAGCTTACTTCACACAAACAATTCAGACTGTAAACTGCCGTTCTCCAAAAATTTTAGTGTTGCTAGAACACAGCATAATGAAAATATATATTGGCTGCAACATCCAGATAATCAAAAGGTACAACGGCCCGAGCAACCAGACTTAGCATAAATGTAGTGACTGGAGCCTCATGCGCATCTAGTGCAGTGTCTCTGCAACGTTCATAAACCCTATCCTGTTTAGACATATAGCAGCCGCCTCTGCCTATTGTCTTATTTTCTACTGATTGCTTGTATCAAGCAGGACGTCCGCATGAGAGTTGTACCAAGCAAGTGTTCTCCCTTCACTATCGGACCTGCTTCTTACTTGAATAAAAAAAGTTTCCTGGACTAACTCATGGAAGGAACAAACTCCACAAACTAAGAATCTTACTATGCTATGTATAAAGGAAAGGAAAGTTCAATCAGCAGAAAAGCAAGCCCTTGTTGCTGCCATCTTAATTTCTTTACCTTGTTTAAATTGAAATTAATGTACAAACATGACAAAAGGGAAAGAGAAAGTAATAAATTCCAGTAGTTTCCATATTAAAAATCCAATCTCCAAAACAGAAAGCAACAAAAAAGGACAAGAATTTTTTTTATTTCTGAAGACACAAGTTTAATAGAGAATTCAAAAACACAAAGAATAAATCGATCAGTTTTTTTTAACTTCAGCACCATCAACAAGCAGTTGTCAATCTGATTGTATAATCAAACTATCAATGTGGCATTTAAGATGAAGACAATATTTCCTAGCAAAAGCAACATAAATTTAATAATGACTTCTTCACCAAATCACAGAAATATTTTATTGCAAGATATATTGAAACAAAAGAATTCAATTTTAAATAACAATAATACAGGTATAGCATTTTATTAACAATATCAAATCGTATGTATTTTTTATGTTCCCTTACATTTTATAGCAAATGTTAATCCATCGCTATTTCTTCTTGCTCTATATACAGTGCCATAACCTCCTGTAAAGTGAAGAAAATGTGGATCAGTGAATGTATGGTACATTTAACCATACACGAGCATAGCAACTATCTTACCTGACCCTTCTTCTGCTTCTACTGTGTACGGCTTGAACTCAGGAAATTTCAACTTTTGTTGATCCTGCAACAAATCCATCAATTACTAAGATAATTGAATACTTGAAGCAGAGATAAGATTCACATTAGAAAACTTTGAAAGGCAACAAATGAACACATCAGCTGCCATATCCCACTGTCAACTAAATGTCAAACCAGAAATTCCAGAACTTTGAAAATGCAGTATTGGAAACCTATGAATATATGGAAGGTGCAATTCAATGCCTTGAATGGGGTATATAAAGCGTTAATACAAGCATAATTTGCATAAAGATGCCTACCTTGGAAAACTTATGAACATCATCACATCTTTTATGGATGGATGCATTGTTCCTAGCAATGGGCTTGGATTTGTCCATCATCGCCAATATTATCCGATGATTTTGACCTTTTTGACCTCTCTGTTCTTTATGGATAATATCAACTTTATTATGTTGCACTAACTTGGACAGAGTTTGTTGTTTCTCTGTCAGCTCAACCTGAGGAACATCTTTCAGCATTAAAGATTTTGTGGGTGACTTATGAGCACTAGATTGTGGACCAGCAGAAACCAAAGGCGGACTTGCTAATTTGATATTTGCCACCTCCTCTTTAAAATCAACAATTTCCATATCTAGCTCTCGTAATTTATCCACAGAAGAAAAAACCTCAGTGCAGGAGCCAAACGTAATATTCTCAACCCTTTCTTCAGGACCATCATCATCCATCAATGGTTGCTCATTCAAGTCCAGCATTTTTGTTTCACATTTTTTACTGTGACTAAAGTCATAAGCAGTATTAATGACAGGCATAGGCTTCATCAATGAGTTTTTATCATGCTGATTAGGCTGTACATGGAAAGGACCATCAGTGTTTATATTACACTCCATATCTGCCAAGTCATAATCAGGCCCTTTTAGAATGGCTGAAAATTCTGCCATTTTCTCTAAAAGAGCATCCGTAAATGTTTTATGATAATAACAAGGAAAATCTGATAATACCTCATTGGTATAGCAATTATACTTCTCCATTGCTACACATGTATCCATGGCATTAACCGCAGATGTATCTAGCCCTTGTACACTTTCCTGATCATCAATATTTAACTGATACTCCAACAATTGAATACTGGAATTCACTATAGATGTGGTCGCAACCATGTCACTGATGGTTACAGGATTAACTTCTTTGGGAAATCTGATAAATGATGGTGCATTAAAGGATGTACTGGGATGATAACTTTGTAGATCAATTCCCTGCAACAGATGATTAGCAGATAACATAAAAAGGTTGGAATGGAATAGATCTCTATGCACCGAAAAGAAAGGAGAAAACAAAGATGACAACTCAACATGTTCAGTGAAAGTGTTAAATGACCAAACAGGAAAAAATGGATCGGAACAGTGGTCTGACATATACTTGTCACTTCATAATATTGGTGTAGCTATTAAAGGTTCAAGTTTATATTCACCCTCATGAAAAGGTTAAAGGGGGGAAAGACGGGATCAGTGAAAGGGAATTGAAGTAATGGAAACTGTCCCCGAACAAAATTGCTTTGATTGGCTATCAAACAATTCAAAAACATTTTTAATTAAAAAATTGATAGGCTCTGAGCTTGTGAAGTATACTTGTAATTTTGTATGGATCTGATTTGAGTCCGAATTCATGTATGCTGAAAAATAATCTTACCATACCAATTCAGTCAAATCCACTTACCATAAATATACAAAGAATAACTTTATCCTCTCTAGAGAAGAATTCCGTGATTATAGTATTGAGAATTGACCTGAGGGAACCACCATAGACCTTGTATAGGTGAATAAGTGATATTCCTTCAATTGGTGAAAAAGGTCACTTGGATATTTTACACTTAAACCTCATGAGGTTCTTAGGACATCATTATTACACAGTGATTCTAGTTAGCTCATGTACAAGAAAAAGAACTAAACTGTATCTTGTCTCGTCAATTGCTAAAGTTCACACCTAGGGACCTCTCCTGGTAATTGTCAGTATTATTAAACATTCTCTATTCATTACAGCACCAAGACTTCAACAAACACTCTCCCTCTCTCTTGAACTAAGATGCTAACTTAGGAATTGGAACTTTTGGAAGTAGCACACTAAACATATCCTTAAGCTACATTTGGATTAACCATCCTATTAAACTAAGCTACTAAGCAGCCATGATTACTAGGCTAACTAATCATTGAAGAGATACGCTAAACAAATCCATAGACCAGCATTTGATTGGATCATTGTTCAAACTTAGCTCTAAGCAACCATAGTTATAGCCGAGTGTCCAAGCACCGCAAACGAAATATATAGAAATAAAAGTTCCGGACAATAACTCAGCCTATCCATAAACCAAGCTAATATGAAGCCTAGGTCTGCTTAAGCTTGCAAAACAAAATCATCAAACTTAATGCAATTAAGTTTCGCAGAATACCAATCATCGAACCTTCAATGATAAATCATCAGTCTCAATTCTCTCAAACCTTAACCTAACAGCCTAATTTAAATTAGAAACCCTAGAATTGGCCGATTAACCGAATTCTTAACATTTTAACTACAGAAAACGTAGAAACCGTCTCAAAGAACCAATAGTACCTCACAACAAGCGGTTACTAACTTCTGATTTGAACTCGAACACGCCATTTCCAGCACATTTTCTGCAATTCACCGAAATTTCAACTAAATTAAATTAAACTCGGGAAATAAAAAAACGGAAAGATAATAGAGAAGAAGCGAATTAACTACCATCAATAGACCTCAAAACCGCTCTTTTTTTCACAATCGGCATAATTTCATTCTCCGACTTCTTCCTCTTCCTGAAATACATTCTCGCCACATCACTGCGGCCGCGGAATAATCTCTCTCCTCCGAACACTCGGAGCTCAATCTTCGGCATCGAACCAGCGAGGAACTCACCAATAGCAGTAAAAACTGACATCTTAAGCCCAACGAAGTTCCTCGAAATCATATTAAGCGGCGAATTAGGGATTGAGCAAAGAAACTGGACGAACTCCGGCGTAGATCGGAACAACGAGCATCTTCCAGAAAGTTCCTGCGGAGAAGCCGGACGACCGAGTAATAAAAGAATGGAAACCAAATGCCATGCCTTCTCAGTGTAATTGTAGTTTCTGCAAATTGCGAGGTCTGAGCTTGAGCTCGAGTTTGAGCTCGAGTTTTGAGTTTTCATGGCGGATTGAGGAAGGATCTGGAATGAGGAAGTTGAAGAAATTAGGGTTTAGGAAGGAATTGAGTTGAAGATTAAGGATTTGCAGGATCCATGGAGTAGAGAGAAAGAGAAAGGGGGGAAATGGAGGAGAGAGAAAGGTCGAAGAGCGGGAAGAGTGATGAAAATTGGGAAGTTGAAGTTGTTTAGGTTTTTTGATTGAGATGTGGTAGTGTAAATGTGTGATATTCCCGCCATAGTACATTTGTGAAATTTCGAATTTTTCGGTTTGTTTTTTTTTTCTTGTTACTTCTCCTTTTCTTCTTTTTGAAGAGGAGAGAAATGAGAAATGGAGTTGGGCCTTAGAAACACGTACATACAGACCTATGTACATCACTACATCGTATGTAGTATTAGACCATTACACATTTTGAGACTGATCAGTGGTCGATGGAGATGATAAATGATCATAAATTAAATCGGATTATTTAAAAAAAATGTAGAATGGTTCACAGTGAGCTTTTAGTTTCAAATCAAAATTATACACAAAATCAAGCTAAAAATTTGTTGTGATTTTTTCCATTCATTTCTACTTGAAGTTACTCCCTCTATTCCACTAACATGCTCATATTTGTTTACTGTTGTTCCATTGAGTTTGTCTCGTACTATTTTAAACGAAAAAGATAGACATAAAAGCTTAAAACAAAGACCAAAGTAAGAACTCGTCAAGCTAAACTTCAATTGAGTTTTAGAGAGCGAACCCTCTCCTATAGACAACCTTAGTGGGATCAAAGAAATACTTTATTGCTGTGCAAATAGAGCATATTCATGATTTGGGAAGATATATGTAGTTCATATAAGTTACAATTAGTTTTGATGATTTCAGATTTAAAAGGACAAGATGCTTGCTTAATTAAGCGACAAAACCGACATATGTGTCTTAATCTAAAATCTAAGCCTAATTTATACATACATGGATAAGAGACTGAGTTATTATCAAATTTCACACTTCATTTGTTAAACATTAAGACTGCTCTTACAAATTAATAATACAATTGAACACATTATTTGAAATTGTTGTGGACATTTTTCACAATCTCAAATTCTCAATCATTGACACGAGATAACATGAAGTAAATCACAAAAATATATTCGTTGGTACAATTGTATTTGTTGTTGCATTCAAAACGGCTTGTTGACTATAACTTGACAAGTAATTTAAAATTAAATGATTGTAAAAGATGAGATGAAAGAAGTGTTTGTGATATTTTTAAACATGAACGCACTTTTTTTTTTCAATGTGGCACATAAATTAGAGATAGGTCCAAAGATATACTTGTATAATTTAAAATTTCAAGTGAATATATAAGGAATTTTAGGCATGTAATTCGATAGGGTATAATTTCATTAGTTATGAATGCTGAGCTAAAAAATAGTAAAAAGTCTAAATTTTTTGTCTTTACTAAGGTAAAGTAAAAAGAGAAAAGTAAATTGAGATAAAGTCGAATTTGATAAACTAGTTGTTTAATTTAACCTATCGAATCATCGATCATAAGATTTAAGGTGTGTACCGTGTTTGTGCAAAGTAAACTAAAGAGAAGCAGAGATTAAGGGATAAGTTTTATGATCATTACCCAAGTGGTTAATGATCGATATATAATCTTTAGCTTACAATAAAATTTCAAAAAGAATGTGAATGACCCACACACTTCACACCTACAAATAGAAACTTACTGCTACGTGAGTAGATCGAATACAAACAAAAGGAGTGTGTAACTCATACTTTGTAGTTAAATGTTCCCTCAAACAACTCGTATTTTATTGGCCTTCAATTACCAAACAAAAAGAAAGTTGCATTATCAAAATTTGGTTTTGCTTTAAAGTTTTCTTTAATCTACTTCACGATTAACTATTTATTTTTTTTGAATTAATGCATGAATAATTAGATTAGATCAAACCAAATATCATGGTATGCGTTTGATTATTATTGTCAAATGTATTTAACATCTCATATTAGTAAAAACTTTAAATAACTTTCATACCAATTTAGTGTGTTCACTCATCAAGGTACATAAATTTAAAAATAAAGTAAGTTGGGGTTTGGTTTTATCAGTGATTCTAATAAAAATGTATAGTATGCACGATATTGTTCTATTTTATTTAAAGTAAATAAAAGGAGAGATAATGTCAATTCAAGGAGAGATAATTAGACTAAATTAGATCTTTTGAAATAAAGAAATAACTCTTATGGCATACGTTACGGTGTTGTTATGTCCAATATTTAATTTGTTTATTTATTTGCTTGTATAATTTCTAGAAGCATAACCTTCTTAAACACCACATATTATGAGTGTTTCATATTGAATAAAAAGAAGATAGAGTATGGGCCTATAATTCTCTTAAAACTATATGATTTTGGGATTAAACTTCCTTTGACCTTGTAAACTAGACTTTCTCCTAACGACGATTGCGAGCCTTTGCAGCTCAAATTGTTTCAAATTTTTCATTTTTTAAAAAATAATTTAAAAAGAGACTTGTGAAAACAATATACTCCTAGCTAAGTAAACGTGTCTTATAATGGAAATTGCAGCTATTGCAACCTCAAATAATCCTCAATCCCATTAGGAAAAAAGGGCAAAAGAGGGGTGGGGGGGATCACTTATTTTGTTTGCCTTCATTCAGATCCCCGTGATGTCTTTTTAATTAGATTGGACTTTTCTCAATGCATCACTATCTTATATCCACGAAAACTTGTACGTAGTACTTGTATACGATTTAATTTGGTATATGCAAAATGAAGTCAGATTAGTCATTTCAAGATTTATGAATATCACCCCTGACACCTCACCTCATGTTGCATAAGAATCTTCTTAAATGTTTATATTTATGTAGTTTATTTTCACTTATTTAAGGTCTTGTAAGTTCATATAAGATAAAAATTAAAGACAAATATGTTATCATAAGGGTTAGTCAAGTTCAAATTACAACTAAAGTATTTAATATGTAAATATCAGGTGAATTGAACACACCCTAAAAGTCTAAAACAGTAAAACCCCAAAACAGAGAATTTGCATTTAAGTTTAGCTTGAGAGATTTTGTGAAATTTGTATCAACATCTCATACATTGATCAATGTCTTAGTGTAAAATTTGTGGCGGATTTTTTATTTATTTATTTATTATTTTTTTTTTTTTTTGTGTGTTCTTATTGACTTATTGTTCTTCTTTAATATTTTCCACGTTATATAGGCCCTTGAGTGCCCTTGATCCTAACAAAAACAAATTCAATTCAAAGCCCAAGCCTTAGAAAAAATTACTGAGTGGTTGAATATTTAGCAAGTTAATAGGGAGTAAGTAATTAACTACCACCAAATATTCCATGATGGGCTATAAAGATTAATGCCGAAAGTAAGAAATTCTGGTCGAATTTATTTGACTTGAATTGCAATATTGAGAAATCTATTTGTGCCTAATTTTTTTTCTGTGCAATTGTGTAATTTGTGTTGTACTCCTGTATATTGGTTACCTTTATACGGATATATTTTGTTGTCCTAACTTCCACAAATCGAGTTCAAATTTAATTTGCTATGATTAATTTCTCTATACTTTGAGTCTCTATTTCATATTGTTTTCAACTTTTCATCCCCCACAAATTTAATCATAATTTACGAATTAAATCAGTTATCTTAAGAATATTATAGATATCTATTAAAGTCGATACATGAATAATATGTACCTAACGAACTACACTCTCCGCTCCTCAAAATTTATATTTATGATTCCTTTGATCCTAAGGAATTTCCAATAATGCCTCATATCCCCATATATTTGATTAGTGCTTTGCCGAGGAATTTCCAACAATACATGTCTCATATTCTTCCCATAGGTGATTGGTTTAGTGCTCTCAGAGTCATATTTCGAACCTATAAAGTAGTGCTAGTAAGTAGTTATCCACCCTCTAAAAATTATCATTTCTCTTATTAGCCATATAATTTTACTTAAGCTAGAGTTTGTTGATGGTGGAGTTTTGTTACGAAAAAAATTATACAAAACTTTGAAAATTGAGTATTCATTATTGTTTTTTCAATTGATGTGAGAAAAAATGAAAACAGTCTTATGACTTGTAGACTCTTTTGCATTGTATGACAATCAATCAAAAGAAACTTTTTACAATAATGAGATTATTATACCATCTGAGTCAAATTCATTTTAAAAAATATCGAAAGTTTTGTTGTGGGACAAGCGATAAAAAGATAAGTGAAACACAAAGTACGTATTTTATGATACGAAAATAGTGTATTATTATCATTTTTTTTTTTTTTTTTGAGAAAATAGCTTTAGTAACCTCAACTTATTAATACTTTGCTTGGCCATATGCCAATGTGAATAAAATCAATAAGTAATGTTTGTTGGTTACCCCCACAACTTTCATACTCTATTAGTTTAAGCATCTTTCTAGGTCCATCCATTCTATCAAGCCATATTTTTATATAGGGTTGAGGCTTTTGTCATACCGACCAATTTCCACCTAATGGACCATTCATATATACTGTTAAACTAAATTATCCAAGAAATTAATTTATTACTTTGTAGTACAAAACTCACTTATTTGGGTAAATGACAAATCTTGTAAGTGAAATGAATCCTTTGTATCAGATATACAATGGAGAGAGCATGCAATGTTTTAATTAAAAGGGTGTACCGAATTCTTTACTGACTTCATTTGACTTTTTAAGAGTTTTCTATAATTATACCGTTTTATATTTTTTGCAACTTTTGCCAAATTTGTCCGCTATATATTTTTTGCAACTTTCCAACATAAAGTTTTTTAAAGGAAATTACTAAAACACCCTTACTAAAATTTTCATAAAGTCAACTAATTACTTGATACAAAACTTAATAAAATACTCCATCAAAACTAATCTAACTTAATTAATTTAATTATTTCCTTCAAAAAAAAAATTAATTTAATTATTTCCATCAAAACTAATTCATCCCCCCCAACCAACACCATTTCAATCCACCGAACATCAATTCAACCCTCATTCATTTTTTCCAGAATTCAAACCCTTGAAGTTCTTCTTCAATTCCCTAGTTTCTTACTTTATCCTTCAATCTGACTCTCTCTCTCTTCCCACGAAGCCAAAACACTGGGATGGCGGAGATCTTCGCGTGGAGTACAATGACGGAAAGTTCGCGTCGTATGGTGGTGGTTTAAACAGCCTTTTACGAACGAATTTAGGGCGAGGTGGGTCATTGGGTTTTTCGATGAGGGTGTGGTATGATTTTTTGGGTTGGATAGGGTAAGTGGTTTGGGTTTAATTTGTGTGGGTGTTTTACGGGGTGGCTAAGTGGTGGTTATGGGGTAGGTTTTAGGTTACGGAGTGAGTGTGTGGTGGTTGGGTGGTGCCTGTGAGGCTGGTGTTGGTGACTTGTATGTACTAGGTGATGCTGCAGGTGGTTAATTATTATTCTATCCCCATTTTCTCTCTCCTTCCTTAATCAAATGCCCCTCTCTTTTTTTAATCTCCAATTCTCATTTTTTGCCTAGGAGTCCGTGTCGACTTTAAAGTTGCAAAAAATGTGAAACGGAGGAAGTACAAAATGATATATTTTGGCCATGTTCTCCTCGTATATTTTTATTGAACTGAAATTAATTTTATAGAACCGAATTAAAATTATTTGTACTGAACTGTAAATTGTAATTAACTTGCTGATATATATGAACTTATTTTAACTGAACTAAAATTATTTTTATGGAATATATTACAAGTATTATTAAGGTGAAGACGGAAGAGAACATGGCCCTAGTGATGTATATATTTAATAAAAACCATATACAGGTTAAACAATATATTAATGTAGAACTACACTTAAAGAAAAAACATAACAAAATTTCACATAAATAATGTACTTGTATGTTTTTTCTTACACATTTCTCTCTTTATTTAGATAAAACAGTACTGCCTTTTTTTCTTACACATAACCTTAGTCATTCTTTTAGATGATAGAGCAAAACAAATCATTACATGAAATAAACCAAAAAAATCACATAGGGTTAAGGGTATGGCCAAGATTAAGCATAAAATCTACCACCTATTTTGTCTCTTGAAATCAATGATTAAAAGAGACCAAAACAAAATTCTGTACAAAAAACTCTACAATCTACACTAAAATAAAGACATCAATAACAATGCTATAAATTCACTATTATTTTTTTTTTATTTTATTTTTATTTTTTTGACAATAGCTTCACTATTATTATTGTTAACGTCTCATTTACAGTTATTCTATTTAACTAATTACTCTCTTTGTTTTTTTTTTTAATAAGTGCTCAATTTTAACTTTTACACTATTTATATACACCACTTTGATCAATGTTTATGCTTTATATTTCCTCCGTTTTTTATTTATTGCACTACTTGCATTTTAAGGAAGTTTCACAAATATCGCACTATTTCCATTTTAGGAAACAAAATATCTCTGTTTACACTACAAATACCTAATATACCCTTACTTTTGCCACTTGATTCTTTAGTTTATATTTACATTATATTAGAGGTAATCATTGGGTGGGTCGGGTCAGGTTCGGGCCGGCCCGGAGCTAAAAGGGTATGCCCATTTATCGGGCCGGATTTTTTGTGCCCAAACTCGCCCAAAATGATCGTGGTGTGCGGGCTTTTCGGGCCGGGCCTAAAAAATAAACTAAATATGCATAAAAACGGATTCCCAAACCCGCCCAAAAAAATAAAAATTTCGGGGCGGGCCGGAAAATGCTGCCCAAAGCCCACCCAAAATCGGGTCGGGCCACACTTGATCAGCTCTACATTATATGTATAACTTTGTAATTTTACCCCCCCTCCCTATCTTCCTTTTTCCCACTACAAAATTAAAAAATTGTGCCAACCTCTATGGTGCAATAATAATAAATATACTCATGTGTGTAATTATTAGATTTGTCTTTATGTATATTTTTCAAATATCAAATTTTTATAATTTAGGGTAAGTTCTATTCACCTGATTTTTACTTATTTAAATTTAACTAAACTTATTTGCATTTAATAAAATTTATTTTAGTTGTAATTTGTACTTAAGTAACCTTATTAAAACTTATTTTTCTTGAACTGAATTAATCTGAACTTTTTTTTTGACAAAAAAAAAAACAATAAAACAAAAACTCAGATAAATTCAATTCAAGAAAAATAAATTAAATAATAAGTTATTGAACTTGAAATAAGTTAAAATAAGGTGAACAGAACAGACTCATACCTATTGTTGATTAAAGATATTACTTGTTAAAATAACACGTTGGCAAGTATACTTGTCAAAGTTAGGGCTGTGCACCGGTCCAAAACCCGAAATCATCTATTATTGTGGATCGGGGACCTAACCGTAATCAACCGGTTTGGGTTCTAGTCTAGACCTGTTTATTCCGGTTCGGTCCGGCTTTGGACTGGAGTGGATCGGTTATATTCTTTTCTTTTCTTTTTTTGCATTTTAATATCTTTATATATACATCTTTTTTTTTATGTCTTGTTTTTGTTTGCGTGCTTTCCTATTTTGCACCTAGAATTTACAAATTACAAGTTTGGTACCTAATTTTTTAGAATTAAACATAAAATTTAAAATTTTCACCCACCAAAAAAAAAAAAAAAAAACATTTTTCGGTCCATTTTGGTCCGGACTGGAATATTCCGGGTGTTTATCCGAATCGGACCGAAAACTCGAAATCACCAATTTGTGAGCACCGAAGACTGATCCGGAATCCAACGGTTCAGCTCGGTTTCAGTCCTGTTTCCGGTCTTGATCCTTTTTTGCACACCCCTAGTCAAAATAGAGCACTTATAAAAAATGGAATGAGTATTAGTGATTTCTGAGTTAAATTAGGAGAACTTAAAAGTAAAAAGTAAAATTAAACCGGAGGAGTATGATTGAGCGAAAAGGCATAAATTTGGTTATATAATCGTGAAGTCATGTGTTGGCTTAAAAGAGGAGAATGAGATCAGGTTTAACGCGCGGCGCGACGCTGCGAAGCCGCCCAAAGTGGACAGCGGCAGTTTAGTCGTCGTGAATCGTGATCAGATTAAGGCATTATGATTAACCAATTACAGTGTTTCACGTGTAATTATTTTATTGGGCTTTGATTAATGGGCTTTACTTTAGACTTCAGTGCACAACTCATCTTTTTTTTCCAACTCAGTACTTCAAAGTTCAAACCCAACAACTTCTTTCCATTCGGTCCACTGTTTTTCAACTACACAAATATATCTTGATTGTCTACTTTTGGCAATTAATACAACCACTTAATTTGGGGATCCTAAAAGATACTCTATTTTATTCACATTATTTTTATTTATTTTTTGAAAAAAATTAATATTAACATAAGAAAAGTTTAAAAATTATTTTCGATAAATTTAATAATTGTTATAATACATAAGTTATACGACAGAAATTAAAGTTTAGCCCATTAGTTTAAATAATTTGAAGTAAATTTAAGATAAGTTCAAGTTAGTTCAAAATAGCGTCATTTAATTTATAAGTGAAAATGAGGTGAATAAAACGCACTCCTTACAATAATTTTTTACAATTTGTTTCACGAAAAATAAATGCAAAATTAAATGTTGCTAATTTTTACTAGGTAAAATGATTTAAATTGTATCTTCTCCTTTCGTTTTTTACTGTATTCACTTTGTTTTGTTTAATTTTGGGTATCCCCTTTATCATTTTACCCTTTGCAATTCATATATAAGGTTTTTTTTTTTTTTGGATTACATTGAAACTTGTGTAATTAAATCCACGTATTTTATTCACAATCCTAAGTTTTCATTGGTGATTTGGAGCAAGGAAAATATAATCATAATATGTCGTTGTAAATGTTGATAGAATTACCGTGGCGGCATACTAATGAAAGTCAATTAATGAGTATCCTTAGATAAAATGACAAGTTGACGACTAATAAAACTTCATGGAGAAAGGTGCTTATCGGTTGGTTGGATGGTGGAAATTATTGTATATTATTATTATTGTTGTCCCATGTACAAGTATTTTTTATTTTTCAGGGGTTGCAACTGGATAGGTAGAATTATTCTACACTTTTTTAGTTCTTTGATTTGCACCCATTGCAAGAGTTTAATGACATTAACAATAACTTCATTAGACATAGAAGGTAAATTATTATATGTAATGTAACGTTTAAAATATGTATTCTGTATGCTTACCACATTTTTGGTATATGATGCAAGCAATTGATTGATTTCGCAGTCCCGTTAAAAAAAAAAAAAAAATTTGATTTCGCACTACAGTAAGAAATGTCTCATGTCAATGTTTATGATATGCAAGTAATGCAACTCAATTTTTTGACATGTGTACCATCTATTGTTCCAATATTGGCCATACATAGTTCCGATTATTGTAAGTGCAACTGTACAAAGGCTTGAGAATTAGTGTAGCAAATGTGGTTTATTTATAAAAATAAAAGTTGAGATAGTACTATGCATGAGAGAATGATTTTGTAAATAATAGTAGGAAATAAAATGTTATTAGGGTGTAGTGATAAAATATAATGTGTGGTGCCGGTTAATAATAAATAAAAGGAACAAACACCAATGAAAAGTTTAGTTCACAAAAGAGAACGAACGAAAATGTAAAATGTAATTAATTAACGAAGACGAATAATGTATATAGGAGACGCTTTTTGCATAGAAACTTTGGGGAATTTTAGAGGGAAAAGGATGTTTACGGGTGAACAAACATTGTCTCAATTGTCTTCGTGTCATGGTCTAATGGATGGTCATTTGCATAAGACATTCTTACAAAATTAGAAACAAGTATAAAATTTATTAGCATTAAGTCATTAACTCCATTTATATGAATGAACCACTAAGGGTACGAATTTTGACAAGTTTGAGGAGTTCCTAATGCGGTGCATTAAATTATTGTCATTGCTACACCATAACAAATTATTAACAAATCTGTAAAAGCAATTGAAAATATTGATCTTGACAACTCTTAGCCAAACTTTAATTTTTAGTTCCAAAGTTCCATGTTCTTCACCCTAATGTGGAGTAATTATATCATTATGTTCTTTAGATGTATGGATCAATTGGTTCACTTTATATACGTACTTGATTTTCACTTATTATAATTATTTATTATTTTTTAAATTGAACTTATTTTTCTAACTAAATTGTACTTTTTAAAACTCTTTTTCCTTTGTATGTTAGAATAAGGTGATAAAAGCATAGCTTATTTAACCCAGTAAACTTTCTTCAATTTTTAGGAGATTTTAGTATGAAGGTCACTATGCACAAGTATGAAAGTTATGTAAGCTAAAATTAAACTTCTAACACAAATAAAACTTGTTTTATTCAACTTAAACTTTGCTAAAATCATGCCACATCAAATCACATGGAGTACAATATTAATTATTTACCTATTACTAAATTATCTAATCAAACATCACTAAAAATTATGAAAAAAACATGTATTCGAGTAGTATACATTTATACAAGCTAAGATCTCACTTGATCTAGAGTAATTTTTTTTTTTATACCGGTCAAAGCTTTGTCAAACTTATTACATCGAATCAGGCCAGAATGCCACATCATGTCCCACCAAGTTTATTTCGAGTCAAAAGAACAACTTCTCAATCCATTACTCCATACTTTTAAATTCCAAATTGAAACCTCTAAAATTCAGGCATACCAACACTTAATTTTTGGCCAAGAAGAAAAACTGATTGGTAAACATGACTTTATCTTGAAAAAAATTGAAAAATAAAAGTAGCAAAGAGAGGAATGACCCCTAGATTGGTAGAGATGCGTCACGTATTTCCCCTTCCATCACGTTTTAGGACTACTATGCTAACTACGCTTTTGTGAATCATGGATACTGTTTTTTATTTTAAATTAATAAAGTGGGTCCCAACTTATACAAGGCTAGGCAGTTTTATTTTCTATTTTCAAGATTAGTGGTGGTAAGATTATTGGCCTATTAATGTGTTACCTAATGTTGTTTTTACAGTTTCATATTTCATTGACTTTTTTTGTTTTTTTTTTGTTTTTTTTTTGGTTTATTAAAAAAGAAAAAAATTCATATAATTCAAGATTTATCGGCATTGTGACATCATAGAAGCCATGTAAACCAGAACAATTAAAGCACTTCTTTTATTAATTTTTTTAATTACAATAATTTCTTTTTAGAGATAAGAAAGGGCCAACCAAACTTTCTTAGTATCTTTGCCCATGTCTCTTCTGATAGTAATTATTTTTTTACATTATCTAGTTTTACTCAAAAAAATTTAAATTAAATCCATAATTTCTCAAAAGGTCATAATCTCTATCCCTTAAAATAATAAAGATATATTACTGGTAAAAACTATTTATTTGATTATTTCACATGACAAATTTAATAGTGGCCAAAATAACAAAATAATTAATTAATAAAAAGTTAATTGACAATTTTAAGTGCTAAATATAATTGTAATTTAATAACGTTGTGTGAGGATTATTAGATGGCAAGCTAATAAAAAAAAAAAAAAAGCAATAATTGATATGGAGCATACTCAATTACTCACTAATATGAGATTAAGTATTTTTTCAAAAAATTTTACCAACTACTCTAGTTGATACCCATATAATAGAAAGTAGTAATAAAGTGAAATTACATTTCATTTTCTAGAAAATATAAAGCAGTAATGAAAGTGAAATTACGCGTGATTTTTGAGAAATTTGAAGCTAAGTCTCAGGATGTTACTTAAAATAATTGTTGGTATGGGATTAGAGTTGTAATGCAATGAGAGATTCGAGTGACACAAATGTATTTATGAAATAGATTGGATCCATGAAGTGTGAGCTTATTAACAATGGATGCTACTGGGCAATAATCCGATGAAACGACATGGTAGGTGAAGATACAATGTGTGATTGTATATTGATTCATAGCTAAATATATATCAGGATTGCCTTTTCTAGTTTCGAGAAAGGGGGATAAAAAAATCTGCCAGGTAGTTATTATGATTGAAGTTAATTAATGATGTTTGTTGACAGTTTTTTTAACGGTCTTATAGTTAAAAATAGTTAACTACTTCTGACAACCAATTGGCGCGCTCAATAACTGATTACCGACCATTTAAACACAAAACTTGAGCGAAATGAGTTTTGTATATAGTTTATCATGCATGTAATGATTTAGATTTTTATCTTTTATGAGCACACTAGATCAATCCCAAATTCTTGTCTAAAAAATACTTATAATTAATTAAATTTTAAATAAATCAAGTCACTTTAAACTCCACCAAGATCAAATTTTAATTAGGAGTCATTGAGGAAGGATTGTGATTTTCTCTTTAATACAATACAATAATATACTTCGTATCTAGTTTAATTGAACCAACAATAATGGTAATTAATTGAGGAGGACTGTTTCGGGGTTTTCTGATGTCCTGCGGGAGAGTTACAATTCCGAGACTGAAACCGGACGCCTGTACCTGCAAAACAAACGGATGCTCCGGATGATTGGAGATCCGCCTCCGACGGTCAAGTTAGTACTTGATTAAGGAGTAATTAATGCGGAAATTAAAGTGATTGGGTCTCTCTAGGTGAGAGAGTTTAATGTGTGTAATCTGCGTCCTCTCCCTTAATGAGGATTAAGGGAGGTATTTATAACCTCGGGAAACGTGCCAATCTAGGTTTAGGTTAACCTTGGGCTGATTGGGCTTCCCACGGAAGTTGGGCCTAGGTGACCGGTTATCCCAGTTGTCATGGGAAGGACACGTGTCGTGTCGTAATTGGTCCATAGTGGACAGATCATTGCTTGACACGTGGCAGGCTCCTATTGGCCCATGTGACGGACACATGGCGGAACCTGATTGGTCCACTTGTCAGATGGTGATTGGTGGGGAAAAATCCCCTAATCAAGGACGATATTAAAAAAGCTAATCGATGAGAATACCATATCCATAAACAAGTATATGCTTCCATGATTGTTTGGTTGGATCAACGAAATATGGTATGTACAAGATAAGTAAAGAATCAAATCGAGTTATATATAGTGTCAGTATGTCTCTTAATGCTTTTGTATGAATTATATAGTTTGTATTAGATTTTTTTGACTATACAATACCCACATGACAAAAATAGAGCACGGTTGTTTCTAGAGTATATTCGAAATTATATTAGTTATCAGAATATAATTGAGTATGATATGATTAGATACATTTGTACTCATTACAATATGTGTATTGCTATAAGCGTATTTTGATTTCATTAATCAAATACTCGCAATAACAACCCAATCACAAGAGAATTTGCAACATTGTTTGATTGTGAGAATTGTTTTCAAGGGTCAAAATCAATATTATTAAAACAAATGATAAGGAAAAAACAACTGTTCTAAAATCATATAGGTATATATCAACACCATACAATCATATATTTTATAAAATGATTGCCCCAAATAAGAATATCTTATTAATTATTAGCCTTTTTATTTAATCCCATAAAATATAATCAAACTACAAATCAGAATATCTTCTTAAATTACCGCGTAAAATTTAGGAGTTTTCCATTTTATACATGTTCAAAGGATTTGGGCTTTGGTGATGATGGGTAATTGTTGCTTGCATTTCTCTCCCAATAATGGACTTTCTTGCAAACTAAATCACAGTTTTAGGTGAGGTGTGCATAGAATAGAAGAAAAGTCCATAGTCAACAGGGATATTCTTCAGCCCATTTCATCATCATCTTTATTAATTTTTAAAAAAATTACTATCACAATTTTATTAATTTTGATTTTGATTTTTACAATTTTTCACAAAATAAATAGCAAATGAAGAAAAGAAAAAGTATTTGAGATTAGTTGTAATTAAAAGTAGTAATTTACATTTTTTTTTTCAAGATATAAAAATCAGGGAAAAAAAATGGAGAAAAAGCAAATGGAAAGATGAAACATTTACTTCACATACAATACTACAACAACAACAAAACAGCAAACAAAGAAAAAAAACACATTAAAAATTAATAAAAAAAGTCTTATATACAAATACATGCCCTCCATTTTCAACCTGCCTTTCCCCTTCCCTTCTTCCTTTCTTCTCTTCTATTCTCTTTCTTCTTCAATTTACCAGATTCCATTTTTTCTCTTTAATTGAATTTCACAGATTTTAAGCTTCAAAATTAATATTTTAAAATTAGTTCATGATTTGTAATTTATGATATTTAATTCAGTCTTTTTAAGACCAAAATTGGTTCTGGGTTTCTCTGAATTTTGATTCTCCATCTGGGGTTTTGGCAAGAACACCCTCACGGACCACTTTTCAGTGTTATAGATAATAAATTCGTTTTTTTTTTTTTTGGAAAAAAAAATTAATCTTATTAATTTTAATTTGTGGGTGATTAAAAAAAAAAAAAACAGCTTTCATTTGATTTTTATTTTTTGGAATTTAAAAGTAAGGGAAAAAAAAAAAGAGGAGGAGGATATGGGCAAGCAAGGACCTTGCTATCACTGTGGTGTTTCAAGTGAGTTTTTGTTAATTGAATTGTATTATTGAATAAATTGCCCATCTTTTTCAATAATAATAATAATAAAAATAATTAGAACTGCAGATTTTGCAGTTTCACCATTTTTTTTTTTGGTTTTCTGGAATTTGACTTTTCTAGATTTAGAAGTTTGAGGGAGCTAGTACTAAGACTGGGTTATTAAAAATGATGAATGTGTTGTGGGTTTAATTGCTGTGTGTTGTGTTTGTTTGTGAATTTTAAGATTGAAGGGTAACAGAATTGCAGGTTCCCTTAATCTGGGAAAAAATTGTGGGGTACCTTAAAATGAATGGGTTTTTATTTTTCTAGTTTTAGGATTACTTGCTGGTGTTTGACTCTTTTCTGGGTAAAAAAATTGCATCTCAAAAGTTTATATATACTGGAGTTTGAGTTGGGATTTTTGCAAAATTTTGATGTTTTTCTAAAACCCATTGAACCAATTCAATTCTTATTAGCATTTTCATAATGCTTCAATCAGAAATTGAAGTTCTTCCTATTGGGGTTGGTTCAATCCTCTTTTGCCTGTGTCGCCGCGCTCATTTGATTCATAATTGAAAGTTGCAACTGGTGAATTCAATTGATGCTTTTGCTAGAGTTAGTGTTTTCCAAAGTGAATTGTCAATTGGTATCAATCAGCTATCTGCTCCTATATGTGGAGAGTGTCTTTCAGCTCGTTTACCTTTCCCATCACCATTTTCAAGTAGCCGTGTTTAACTTGTTGATTGAGTGTCAATGGAACTTTAAAACTCTGCAAAACTCTTGTTTAGTTTTTCCATTGCCTCTACTCTTCTAAGAAGTATAGGTTTTCACTGTCTTGTACACCAAAAGTCTTATCTATCTGCTACCTAGTCCTGCTCAAGGCAATGCCAAAGTTTTCTTATGACACCATGCTTCTTCTGGCTCGATCATAGACTTCACTATCTTGAGTCTAGTGTAAGAGTGAAATCAGAGCTCAGGATAGCTCAATCATCATTAGTTAAGCTGCTGTAATATTGTAATTGAAGCCTTAAGTCTGTTAGATGACTGAGAACTTCCACACTTGTTTTGGGGCAATGCATTTCATCTTTTTATTTGATTGCGAAGCTAGAACTCAACTTAGGTATGCGAAGTGGCAACACTTTTCAGGCATCTTCTATATGTCAAATTCCCTTGTGCCTAGAAGTCAGCTATAATGTGTTCTTTCATTAGTGCACCTTTAGTTGCCTGTGGCTTGCTCATGTTTGGAAGCTATGATCATTGCTTTCCAGTCACTATTAGTTAATCATGCAGTCATTTGAGCTTCCACTTCATACAGTTGTCTGATCAGACTGTTCACGAACTTTTCGTGACTTTTGAGGATGGAAGTCTCAACCCTTATGTATGGGTTGTTGTTGCAGGATTTCTGGCTTCTCACTTCTGCTTCTAGCTACTCCACTCCCCTCACCTTATCTTTTGACTCCACTAATTCTGTGTCTCCTGAGCATATCCTTGTTATTGAAACCTTGTCACGCTTCCTTTTCCCCTTTTGAGGTGTCCTGTTGTACAATTCTGCTAACTCAAAGTGCTGCATTCTGGTCTAATGCATTCAATTCTTTCTGCAAGTTATATGTTATGCCAGACAATTGTTGCTACCCTGTTTGGCCAATGCAAACCTTATGACTTGTTTTTTTTAGCTCTTGCCTTTTCAATTTGAGAGTCTCAAAGTAGATTCTTGTTTATTGGTTTACATTGCAAATCTTAAACTTATACATCATTTCTGAATATTTTTTAAAAAAAAATTATGTGCATGCTGGGTGTTGACATTTATGCAAGATCCTTTGGGTTGCATTTTCTTTGAGTTTGATATTAGAGATGTGAAGCACATTTGTTATGAAGTCTGTAGCTCTGAGATTATTGAATTTGGGAAGCACTCTGGTATATCAAGGCTGAAAGTTTATGATTTTGGAAGCCTTCACCCTCCCCCGCCCCCCCCCCCCCCCCCCCCCCCCCCAAAAAAAAAAAAATATTATTGCCTGCAAATATTTCTTACTGCTGAACATTTGAAAGTGGTAGTTATTGTTGTAGGCTTCCATAAGCTTGATGTGCAGAGTATTCTAAGGCGGCTCCTAAGCCATTCTTGTTATTAGCCATTTGTTTAAATAATTTTTTTGACATCATTCTACTAATGCAGGCACCCCACTTTGGCGTAATGGCCCCCCCGAGAAGCCTGTTCTTTGCAATGCTTGTGGATCTCGATGGAGAACAAAGGGAACTCTTGCAAATTATACCCCTTTACATTCCAGAGTTGATCCTGATGATTATGAGGATCATAGAGTCGGCAGAGTGAAGACCATGTCTCTTAAGAAAAGGGATGATAAGATAAGCAGAAGGAAATATAATTACGAAAATTCAGTTGATGGGGAATTTATCCCTGATTACAGCCAGGGATTTCAGAAGAATATTGATGAGGATACGAGTAATAGATCAAGTTCTGGCTCTGCCATATCAAATTCTGAAAGCTGTGCTCAGTTTGGCAGTGCGGAGGCTAGTGAATTGACAGGTCAGAGGCTAACCTGCACTCTAAAATTGACATGAGTGAAGGATGATGCTAGACAATAGGTGTATCCATTGAACCCTTGTGTATCTTGGTTTAGTTGGAGGGTTGCATTAGATGATACCTATTTTATTATACCAGAGAGCAATATGATTGTGAATGGAAGTCCATGAGGCTATATCCGTGATGATTGTGAGTGGAAGTCCATGAGGCTATATCTATGATTGGGGTGGGTTGGTGCTTAACATCATTCTCAAAGCTACTTGCTAAGATGAACATCTAGAAGGAAATATTGGTACTTCATTGGTGCTGTACTCTGTAGGACTGGATTGTTCATATTTAGCATGTACAGTTTGCTGAGTTATCATATGTGAATCGCATGTAAATCACCATTCATCATTATAGTATACATGAACCTGGAAGAAAAACAGCGTGATGTTCTGTTGTTGGACTATCAAGCTTTGCTGCTGATAAATTAACTGCTGGAATTGTTGTGAATAGAACACTTAACATGCTGTCCTTGTATGATTTGTATATTTTAGTCTTACTTTTGTCCTTTTCCAGGTCCAGCACAATCCATTGTGTGGGATGCGCTGGTTCCATCAAGGAAAAGAACATGTGTAACCCGTGCAAAGCAATCTTCAGTAGAGAAGCTGACAAAGGACTTGTATACCATCTTACACGAACAACAGGCTTCTCACCCTTCAGTTTCCTCTGAGGATGACTTGCTCTATGAGAGTGAGGCCCCAATGGTATCAGTTGAAATAGGTCATGGAAGTGTACTTATTAGACACCCAAGCTCCATTGCACGAGAAGAGGAATCCGAAGCTAGTTCCCTGTCAGTTGAAAATAAGCTTTGCAGAACAGATGAGGGCTACTCAAATCCTGCATCTATGCTGTTGTTTAATGACAGCAAGAAAGTGGGTAGCTCCTGCTTGGGGGTGGAAAAAGTTAAGAGGCTAAATGGCCACATTCTGCAGCTAGAGCAAGTTAAGAGGTAAACCTTATTCACATGAGTTACCTAGACATTGTCCTGAAGTACCGATATAACTGACAGGATTTTCATCCTGTATGGTGCAAATAAGGCCTGAAGTGTATTCATATGATATTACATTATTACTTAGCATGTGTTCAAGTTGTTAAGCTTTATCTATATCACGAATGAGATCAGTTATCAATTTGAAGGGTATCCTCAGAAAAACGCAGCTACAATTCACAAAGAATATTTAAAAGCGACTCACTTTAACTTTTCCACTGTTATTTGTTTTGCAGGGAAAAATACGATCATGAGAGCATCCAACTTCTGTGGAATCATGATTCTCTGCTGTGCAACATTGACTTGACTGTGAGTTTCATTCTTACATGTTACAGAATAATTACAGCTGATGCCAAATACTACTGTTAAAGCCGTAAAGGTGTTTATTCAATTTCCCCCCTGAATTTGTCTTTTAAACTTGCATCTTGGTTGAGAATTCTGCTCACAGAACAACTATTGAAATTCATCCATTTTATAGAACTCAACTCATTATCGTTGCCCATGAATGCAATCAGTTGTGCTCGAGTGTGGGTTTGTTTGTATCATGTTTTCCTTTAAAGCCTGTTATTTTCTTTCTTTTCTCCTCTCAAATAAAAAAAAAAGTTTCTTTTCTATATTCAAAACCTAGGTCCTGAAACTTTTTTGTTCTACATTACTCTGACATGGAAGTGATACAACTTTGTATACTAAATGAGGATCATCCATGTTTTTTCTGCAGGAAATTGTCAATCCTGATGTCTTTTGGGGTCACTTAACGGATAAGGAACAGCAGGATTTGCTCAAGTATCTGCCTACTGTCGATACCTCCTCTGTTTCTGATAGGTTAGTTTCGTTCTTGATGATTTATGTTTGTTGTAAGAAGATCCAACACCTCTCAAATACTTCTCAACTTAAGTTTTTTGGAGTATTTCATTCTATGAAGATTCAAAGACTTATTATTCCTTTTGTTGCTCATGCAGTCTTGGAAGCATATTTACTAGCACGCACTTCAAGGAGAATATATCTTCTTTTCAGAAGCTGCTTGCGGATGGAGTATTTGATACTTCCTTTTCAGGAATACAAACTGAAGACTGTAAGGTCCTTAAGAGACTAGCTTTGTCCAATATGACCAAGTGCAATTGGGTGGAGTATCGTAATTCACTTAAGGTTTGACCTAATTTTCTCAATTTATCAGCTTTCTCATCAAGCTTGCCACTTATTTCACACGTTGACATGAATGGCCTACTCATCTGTTTGATTGCAGGATAAGAGAACTAAAGAGAGTATAGGAGAATCTGTCCGCATATCAGAAGCTAAATCCTGCTTTTCTGGTAACATTCCCAATGCTAAGAGATCGCGGGAGAGCCAAACTCATCGCTGGCCAGGTTAGTCACTTTTCTTACCTTTTTGAGTTAAAAATTAGGTCTTAACTCCCTGGATACTTTTGGTATCTTCATTCATTTTTAGATTTTTGAACTTATTTGGTTTCTGAGATTATTATTAAGAAATAAAGAAGAAACATTGAAGTCTTAGATGTTTGGCTAACAATATAAATCAGAGATGGTATTCAAGGTGAGATTTTACAATGTACTATTGGTATCCAAGATGAGATTTTACAATGTACTATTGGAAAAATTTTCAAATACTTCATACGATTGAGATAGAAACAATGTCTATTTTTGTAAAATCTTAATTTGACTTGTGATGAAGACCTATATTTTATTAAGAATTGAAACATTCACTTGCTGCATGACTGATGATTTTTTGAGATGTCCTGATTACAATTATTTTGTCTAAAACAATACTCGTATCACATTTGTAGGTAGTAATTTATAGCTGACCTATTTTTAATCCCCACTTGCTGTTTATACTCAATTAAATCACTTAATATGAAAAGAATTGTCTTTTTCAAAAAAAAAAAAACAATATGAGAAGAATTGTCTTACTGCTGGCTAGTCTTGATGAGATTACACTAAATTACTATAAAGAAAAAGTGGATTGGTGTTTGTGACATCACGAAGAATTTACAATTTGGCACCAAGGAAAGTGTTTAATGTCTAATATTGGTTAAGAATTATGGCAGCACAATTAGCAAGTAAAATGTCACTTTTCTCCATTTTGTGCCTTTTCTATTTTGATACTAAGCTGATAGTGCTATGTTGTTTCTCTTTCTCCAGAAACAAATGGTGCAACGAAAATTCCGAAACGAGTGCTCCTGAAAGTTGATTGCAAAAGCAAGCAACCCTTACAATATGAAGGCTCGTGCTTCACTCCAGCTCCGAAGAACCTCTTCACCTTCCCAACCAATGGTAGCTCCCTCATGCTTGATTCCTACCAATTCGAAGATGAAAGCTCTGATCAGGATTTGCTGCTTGATGTTCCATCCAATGGATCATACCCGCAAGCTGAGGCTGAGCTCCTCTGCCCTTCCTCTAGTTTTGCATCCCAACAAGCCAGTAGTAGTTCTATACCCCTATCTCATTTCCGTCCTTGACAAATACCGAGCAACTGTTCCATCCATAGGCAGTGGACAATGCCATCCGAATCCATAGAACAAATTTTCTTTGGATGCTGTTTAATAGTTTTGTTATGACCCCTCATCCCCCTCCCCCAAAGTGCCTATTTTGAACTTGGATTGGTAAAGGGAATATGTGGGTTTCTCTTTTTGTATAGGTTGATGATGAAAGCTTGTAGCATATATAGCCATAATGCAGAAGAGATGGTAAAGATTTTGGGGTACTGTATGCAGTTTAGTCCCTTATAAGCTAACATATGGCATCCTTTCGGGCAAACTGTATTGTTGGGGGAAGTACATAGCCTCCCGGTTAGTGAAGAAAACCGAAGTGAGTTTTCTTAGATGCCTGTAAACAAATGTCATCCTCATCCATATATTTGGATATATGGAGAGTTACTATAGTGAAAAGGCTTTGCATTTGCTTGGCTTCTTAGATACAGGGTTTACATAGGAGGTAAGATCGTGTATACCTGACTCCTCATTTCATTTTAGTCGGGAGCCTTGACCAATCGGGTGTCAATTTCCGAGTGAAGTAGTAGATAGATTGAGTCAGTTGTAACTAGCAAAACTTGGTCAAATTTTCACTAGTTCTCACCAAATACCTTTTTTTTCTTTTTTTTTTTTTTTTTTTTAAGGTGTCTAGTGTTCAATCTTTATCATGTATGCTCCCCATATTTTTGTCTCACTTTTCTTCCCCTTCGTTGGGTTTGGCTTAGTATCAAAGTTTGGAGGCTCATTTATTGGGACATGCCCTTTCATATTATATAATCCCTAGTAGTATATTCAAATGTACGGAGTACTACTCAGACTATTTCCTTTTCCCCCAATTTACTTGTCCTATATTTATTAACATAGAAATATTACGCAAGCGTAAATAGTAGAGAGGAAAGAATATGTGGATGAGAGTGAGACTCAACTCTTGGTAAAAAAGAGATAATTTTTCCTTGAAAAGCTTCAGGACAAGTAAATTGAAACACCCAAAAGACAAAAATGTGGCAAATAGATTAGGAGCAAGGACGGGGAAATATTGAATACTCCGTATGTAAGAAAATATGACCCAAAAAATTAGAAATTTTTTACAAACACATGTATTTTACTTTTGCTATCGGAGAAAATTATATTTTTATTTTACTACCTTACAAAAACAAGTTTGTTAAAAATTGCTACCGCTTAACACTTTTAGTTACTATTTCCGTTAGTGAGATCTAACAACCCTCACTGCCACCCCTCCCTCCTCAGACACCCTCACTGCCTCCCCGTCAGCCACCTTGACCCACCATAATAAAAAAAATTAAAAAAAAATAAAATAAAAACACTCGGCCACCATCACTGCCCAGCAACCACCCCCTCCCCCTTGCCGGCGGCCGGTGCCCAAAGCGTCGCCCGGCGCCGGCGACCCCACTCCCCTTCCCTTTTTTCCACCGTCGCGACCCTAACCCACCTTTCAGCCACCATACCATCCCTTACTCCTCTCAATTACCCACGACAACTCTTCCCACCGCACCACCATAACTCACCTTCAACCTCTCGCAACACCACAAAAAGTCCAAAATGCGCCGCTACTGCTGCTGCTCCTCCCTCCGAACAAGTCGCCCCACTCCCCAGCACCAAAAGCCGGCACCTCTAACCCTAAACCACCAGCCCGAAACCACCCTAAACGGGTTTTAATTTAGGGTTTCGCTTATGGTGGTTTCGGGGTGGTGGTTTATGATTAGGGGTGGCCGAAAAGGGTAGGGGAAGGGGAGGGGGGTAGGCAGCGTAGGTGGAGGAAAGGGAGGGGGAGTGGAGTAGCTGGCGCCGGGCGATGCTTTGGGCGCCGGCAGGGCAAAGGGGAGGGTGGCTGGGTTTTTCTTTTTTTTTTAAAAAAAATTAAATTTTTTTTTCTTTTTTTTTAATTTTTTGAATAAACTTAACGGAACCCTAACAGATTCCATTAAGTGGTAGCAATTTTTAACAAACTTGTTTTTGTATGGTAGTGAAATTAATGTAAAATTTTTCCCGATAGCGAAAGTGAAATACGTGTGTTTTACTGGTAGCAAAAGTGAAAATTTTCCAAAAATTATGAAAAAGTCACATGAATGATGGAATCCCATAATTTTATCTTGTGGTAACATGGAATGACTTGTTCTTATGTGTTACTTAGTCCAAATTTAGATAATTATAACATTTATTTCACAGAAAGGGTAATTTGACCATGTAAGAGAAGTAAAGAAGCTTCTGAAAGCAACTAGTAATATGGAACACTAAATGTTGCAAAGACTGTAATTTAGATTAATTGGCTTCAATGTCTTATCTAACTAGTGGAAACAAAAGTTGAAGCAATAGTTAAGAAACATCATTTTCTCATTACAAGAAATAAGTGGACATAGATTTACATATTTATATATCAGAAAACCACTTCAATTTAAGTCGCAAAACATTTACATCTTCAAAGCCTACACTAATTCTAAATTAAGATACTAAATTTACCAACTTTATGGATCAAAAACTTCCTTGTAGTTCCTAGATAGGTATTTTCAAGATATCATCTTCAATCTTCATCACTACTTCAAACTACTCATCCTCCTCCACCTCCGGGAGGAATCTTGATCGAGGAAATGACATTCCATGTCGCTTAGCCGTCTCCAAAATATCAACCTCATCATCATCATCATTGGAACACTTCGTATTCACAAGCATTCTCAAAACATCCAAAATGCATCTCATTGCTTCTTCTTCACCACCTTTGGACTTCTCATCTCTATTTCCCTCTACACTAGCCTCTTTCGAATCCCTTTCCACATTACTATTTTCAACAACTACATTTTCATTTGCGTCCCCATTTCCCTCATCATAAACTTCTTCTTTGTCACCTTTGGACTCCTCATCCTTCTCTCCCTCTAAATTTGCTTCCTTTGTAACGCCTTTCTCATCTTCATTCCCAATTAAATCCCCATTTCCCTCACCACAAACTTCTTCTTTATCACCCTTGAACTCCCCATCTTTCTCACCCTCCAAATTTGCTTCCTTCGAACCGCCTTTCACATCTTCATTCCCAATTAACTTCCCAGTTCCCTCACCCCAAACTAACCCAAACATCGAACGAGGCAACTCCCTCTTCCCTCGCCTCGTGCCATCCTCTTCCTCCTCCTCCCACGTCTTCACACCATCTCCCTGCTTCTCACCATCCTCTACTTTCCCACTACCTTGCCCGTGATCACCGCCTTCCTTATCGACATTACCTATACCGGCAATTCTTTCCTCTTCCCCAAAATTGATCACTTCAGTTTCCATATCAAATCCCAGCTTCTTCTTTACTCCACTCCCTGCCCTCTCCTCACCCTCAACATGAACATCATCATCCTCACAACTCAATTTCTCAGTACATACCGCACTTTCCGGAACAACGGGCCGTAAAGAGCTCACCTTCTCCACCTTCAAATCACCACTAAACACAACTACTTCACCCCCATCATTTTCCCCTTCAATCACCATTTTCCCACTACAATGAACCAACGGACTAACCTTATATTTCTTCAATTGAGGCTCAATTTCACTCTCTCTTCCCTTCAATTGCGCCTCAATTACTTTCTCTCCTCCACAAACCCCCTCCAATTTCGTCCCCGATGTTTCCCCCTTTCTCTCTCCTCGAAACCCTAGATTTTTGGGCGTTCCAGGATTCGCAACACCAGCCGCTGATTCACCACCACCCTTCACCCCGGAATCATCTGCACCGTCCAATTTCCGGAGATTTACACCGGAAATCTCCACCGCCGGTGACTCATCTTCGTCGGGAAATGCCTCGTCTTCTCGAGCAAATTTGGCGTGAGAGAGAAGCTCCTCTTGGGAAGATGAATACCGACAATTTTCGGTGATAAAAGCTAATGGGTCTTGCTCTTCGTCCGCCATTGATGAAGCTCTGAGCTCTGAAGAGAGAAAATTTTCGAATTTGTGTGTTTCGGAAGATAGAGAAAATCGGTCGTTAGGGTTTCAATTATAGCGAGCTAATTTTCCCGCGCTTC
This sequence comes from Chenopodium quinoa, assembly GCF_001683475.1. NCBI lineage: Eukaryota > Viridiplantae > Streptophyta > Magnoliopsida > Caryophyllales > Amaranthaceae > Chenopodium > Chenopodium quinoa. Next base: position 2,141,470 of record NW_018743175.1, read on the forward strand.
CATAAAAGAGACGGTATGCGGGTCCCTTCAATTTTCGGTTCGTTGGATAGTTTTAAAAACTTCCGGTTTTTGTTTTGGGCCATATTATTTTATGGATCAATGAAGAAGTCACAAATGATAAGGAAAGAGAAAAGAAATGTACAAAACAATTTAGTTAAACAAGGTTATGTTTAGTGAAACAATTTTATCATTGAGAGTGAGGGATAGCTCAAGTGATTAGAGCTCCCCTTTTGGTTCTAGGTGATACAGTTTTAGGAGGGTTAATTAATATAAAATAAGATGTTAGTGGCATTGATAAGGTTATTATTTTATTGAAAAATAAAGTGGTGTGAGAGGGAGTGGGGATCATTGGAGGAGTGAAAAATAATAAATTAGAGTGGGAACATTAGTGGGTAAAGATATATTATTAAATTGTTAGAGATTTTCAAAAATGGAACTCTAGCTTATAAAAAAAAAGAAAAAAAGGAACAAAAATAGTAACTCTAGCTAATAAAAAAACAGAGGGAGTATCTTAACTCAGTTCTATTTCCATCATAAAATTCGTTTTAAAAAATTATTTAAAGTAAAATCCATTATAATATATTTAATTTATTTAAAAAAATAATATAGAATTAATAAAAACAAGTTTTAATTAGTAAAAATAATTTTAATTTGGTAAAATACTTTTAATTTAGTAAAAATGATTTACATTCAATAAAAATAATTTCAAGTCATAATAACATATATATCTATTTACAAAAATACACTATTATATAAAGAAACGATATGATATGGTATATATGTCTAAGTATCTTGCCTTCTCAAAAGGGTTTATATGACCGTATTTAACATTCAAGCCAAAAAGTTTATCCTAAAATTATATCAACAATCTGGGCATTGACCGGGCACAAAACTAGTATATATATAAAGGGGAGTTTTTTTCCCGAGTTTGTAGAGAGCCACATAAGATTAAAATTTCTTAACGCGCTATTTAAAATTAAAATTTTTAGTTATAACCAATTAAATAAGAGATTTTTAATTTCATTTAGAATCAAATAATTCAAATGCCACATAAACAAAATCGGCGAATGAGATTTTAGAGTTTAAATTAATTAAATATTATATTTTATCTTTTAATATTAAGAATTTATTTAAAAGAAAGTTATTAATACAAATTTACCATCTACTTTTTTTTCCAATGTGTTTCTTTATTAATGATTATAACATTGATAATTTAATAACTCCATAGTGCAACAAATGAGAAAACCTTTGAAAATGGATTTATTCTTACTTGAACACTTTTTGTTCTTAATTTAATAAACATCCACATTGTACTAAATCCTTTTAATTTAATAAACATCCACATTATACTAAATCCTTTTTAGTTGTCATAAATTGAATTAACGAGTAAGACTCTAATTATCCCTCTAAACTGCTTCATTGTTCATCTATAAAGCTCATTGATCTATTTTGAAAACCCCTCTAATTATCCCTCTAAACTGTTTCATTGTTCATCTATAAAGCTCATTGATCTATTTTGAAAACCTAAATAATAATTTTATTTTTTCATTTGATTTAATGTTAGAATAAATTAATTAAATTTTTTTGTTGTTAATAGTTTTACTACTTTCATTTCCTAGGGATGAGGGAAGGAAAGGGTGATATTTGATATTTTGCGTGAATAGTGACTGGTTTGGGTGTTTATCGTGGTGGATGAAAATATAATTGTGAAAGGAGATAAGGAGGGGATGCCTGTCATGTGATGACTACTTTGCCATAGCCACTCGACAAGTGCTGTTGCTAAAGATTGAGTTGAAAGACCAGAGAATTCAAGTGTTAGAAAATGCTGAAATTTAATCCTTAACTTGAATGTACAATTGATCGTTGATGCCTATTTATAGCCACCAACCTAAAGTAATCTTTCTAGAAAGGTCCCAAACCTCATCAAACGGACAGTTATAAACTACAACACCTTAGAACATTATACTGTATATATTTTACAAGAATGTACAACATGTTCCATTAGCATTCTAGAGTCAAAGATGATAAAATACTCTATCTTCCAAGATGCATCTGGAGCATTATTCTAGAACCTCTTTCGGAAATCATCCAACCACTTGCTGCACCAACTATGGTTTCGGAATCTTATCTTAGAAATTTGTCCAAGCCATCATCTTCATTAGGATGAGATATTTGGGACCCCAAGTCTCGGCTCAATCCGAACCCATTTGGACCTTTTCATATGGCCCATTATGTAACCACAATTTGGGTGTTCGCTATAAATATACCCTATTCCAACATAATGCTATATAGGGGTAAGATTGCTCCTAGTAACCCCCACAAACCCTCTAGGCCACAATGCACCCGTTGCCCAATGACCCATGCCTTTGCATCCCATGGTGTGAGAGACTACCCATGACATTAAGGGGTTGAAGAATGATAAAAATATATATATTATGTGATAACACATGTTATTGACACTTTTAAAAACGACTTTGATTTTAATTAAAGAAGCACAACCTTGTGGAGGGAGTACTTCGAGCTTCGAAAGATCGAAAGAAAACACCCAGATTGGCTGTTTGTTTACATTATTGGTAATGCATTGTAGGCTAGTGTTAAGAATGGGTTTGCTGAGATATTAGTTGATTTGATCAGTGAAGGAAGTTTAGTGCCTGAGCTTCATGACCCTTTGACATGGGAAATTTCGAAGAAATATTGAGGATTGGTGGGAGGATTATGGTTAATGTGGGGGGGGGGGGGGGGGGGGGGAGCTGTATCGAGGCCAAGGATTCGAGGAGGGATGGAAGAGTTTAGAGTTGTATGGAGGAGACTTTGAAAGCAATGTATGAGGTTTTTCACGATCAATTATGTACGTGGTTGAGTCTTGGGAATAGGCAGGATGATAGTTCCATTGCTCTTAAGCCGAATTAGATTGCTTGGAAGAACGCAATGCTAAGTCTTTGACGAGTTATGTAGTGGAGTGAGTTAGTGCGAAACTGCTGGCAAAACATGTCTTAATTTGAACTATAAGACCAAAATTGAGCAGACTCTAATACTCTTTATAGAAGCATGTAATAAGTATTCAAACCTTAGTTCAGACACAACTGACAAACATAGTATTGAAGGTAAGTTGAAAAACCTTCAATTCAGGGATATTTAAAAAGAGAGATTGTCACTATTTCTGATTAATCTGAGTAGTCTTCATACACAACACTCATTAGGACTCTTTTCATTTCTCTTCTGCTTTTTTCAGCTTTGTCATCATGATACTTCTTAGCATACTCTTTAATAAACTTATCTCCTTTCTGAAACAGAATAATAATTAGTAGGAATATACTGTATATTAAATCTGATGTGATCAACTTCGATGAATAGAAGCAGCATATCTGTTTTTCAGCATACCTTCTCCACCACCTTATAAAACTCTTCATATGCCTCATCTTCTTGCTCAGTTGATAGCTTTAATGAGAGCAGCAATCAAGAAAAATCAAAATTATCAAAAAGGTTTTTATTTTTTATTTTTTATTTTTTTAAACGCTGCAAAAATACTTGTTATAATAAAGAGAACTTACCCGTCTTATACCATTCTTCTCCTTGTACTCGCTCCTGTAATAATTAAAACGTTGACAGTAGAGAAATAATTACAAAAAAATACTACCATAACATACATAACATACATATAAACAAATTAAGATCTAACAAAAAGAACCTATCCTCGGCAGTACGAGTCGTGTTCCTTTTCTTCTTCTTAATGGTGGTGTTCTTGTTTGATGCCTCAGATGATGATCTTGTTTGCACCATGGTGAGAGTTGATTCCTGGGTTAAATTTATCGGAAATACGAAACAAAAAAAACTTTACTTAGGATTAGGAATCACCAATTGCGAACCTTATGAGTGGTTTAACAAAACAAAACTATGTATTCAACTCACCAACAAAAATCTAAAAGTATCACCAAATAAAATAAAATTGTATTCGAAATTCAAAATACCGGCAAATAAAATTTAATATATATAAATAAAGTAGGCATTTTTGGAGAGCATTCGGCGCGCCACATAAGCAAAGGTATATTTTCGACCAATTAAAAATTAGATTTCTATTTTATTTTGGAATTAAAAAAGCAAATTTTTTGTGATTTTGGTAGCTTAATTAAGTCATAAAATTAACTTAATTTTTTATATAGACAAATACTACGTATATAAGATAGGGTGATATTAAAAATTTGTATACATCCTCTCAAAAATATAATTTTGTTTTTTTTTCAATTGTATATAGACAATATATATATACTATACAAAAAACACAAACATGTGAATATTATTTATCTACACTTTTTCATGGTGTAAATTTTTTTCAGGTCTTATTCGTTGATTAACAAAAAATATTGGAATTAATGTAAGAATATCAAGGCTTTTTGATGGTAAACAAGATAAATTGATTGTTATTTATTATTTTATAAGTTGTATGTTTTGTTTTATTTTACCTAATCTAGTTATGTTACTTATCGTATTAAATTTTGTGTATTATAGTTTCTGGTAGAATATCTATATTATTATTGTAAAAACCATTGTAGTAGTGTATACATATAACTCTATTATTAAGGACATATGATAATGAAATTTCATTATAAAGATTTAATTTAATTTAATTAGATTAATTTTAGTAATGCAACACTCTTGGCAGTATATATATATATATATATATATATATATAATTCATTTAACTATTTAAAAATTTATAAAGCAAGTCATATCTTTTACTATTACTCCCATCGTCTTTATTTTAACCTTGTAGTTTTGGGTTTACTTTATTAATTTTTCATTGTATAAAGTTGATACGGAGTAAAAGAATAATGGTGGTCTAAGTTATTATTTGTGAAAGAAAAATAGTGATTTTATTACTATATATGTATAGTGGAACAACGTGCTTTCGTTATACAAACGAATCACAGGTTAAAAAAATACGAACATGATTATGATTTTATTCTAATATCTATCATACTTATAATTTTCATATACCTAATATTAGTAAATTAAGGTCGCATTATAAGTTGCATAAAAATAAAACAAATTATCCGTTTTCTAACAAGCAAAATAATAAAAAAAATTATAGGGTTAATTTAAGAAAATAATCTTTTCATGACATTTATGTATAAAAACCGTGCATCGTACGGGTTTCCATCTAGTAAAATAAAAATGTATTCGAATTCAAAATTAAAATTTGAGAACTCTTTTTTTTATTATTATTATTTTTTTTAATCAAAGCTAGCCCGATCTAATAATTCGGTTCGGCCCAACTCATTTGCAAAAGAAATTAATATATAGATGAATAAATTTAAACTAATATTTGTTATCTTAAATTTTTACCCGACTCAAAATGCCCATATTTGTTTCCCTTAAAAAATTGTAGGTTAGGCCAATAAATTTTGGCCCACAATTGACTCATTGGCTTGAATTGGGTCTTTTTATTTATTTTTTATTTTTTTATAGCCAAAACCTTTGTCCATGATTACCTTAATGACTTCGTTCTATATTTTTTTTTTCCGATTTCGAATCATATATATAATGTTAATTTTTGTATATATAAATGTCAAATTTGTATCATTAAATGTTCAATCTTATTAATACGACCTGCTATATTTAAATTATTATATTTTTGTTTTTAGACAGTTTTCATCAATTTGCTTTGCCTTATTATTTAGTTGAGTTTATGTATACATTGTGGTTACATTTAAACAACTTTGAAATTAAAGAAGTACAAACTCATGGTTAGGGTAAACAAATTCTAGCTTGACTTAATAACTCAACATAACCCAAATAAAGAGGTTTTAGTAGGAAATTTTAACATGTGTAAGTGATAGGGTAAACTCAAAACTCAAACCTAAACCCAAAATCCCAGCAATTAATTGAATCAAACACATATAACAAACCAAATGATAATGCAGAAAAACTAGCCATAGCAAAAGAGGAGAGAGATAAATGGTTGTATAAGATTAAAAATAAAAATTGGGTAAAAAATTATTGAAAATCTAACCTGCTCAATTGTTGAAAATGGAAGAGATAAAAAAAAAGGAATTAACTTGCTTAGGTAGAAGTCTATGGTGATGGAGGAGGGAGATACTGCCAGTTGGTGGTGGAAGTCGCCGGTCTTCAATCAAGACAAGTGAGGGCGGGAAATTGCAGGAGGCAGCATGGGCGAAGATGGTATACTAAGCGGCGAAGTGCGTAGGCAAAATGGAGGATGTTGGAAATAATGCTAAGGAAATATGTTATTTGTTTTGGAGGAAAACTCGGAAAGTTTTTACTTGGTTTTTATATGAGGGTTTAAGGTTTGTTGTTTGAAGTGCTTTCCCTATTGTTGTGAGCTAGAAGGGGGCATCCATATGTACGCGACGCCGTTCGGCCGGTCGTGGCACGTGCGTGGTGTGCCTACCTTTTTGGGTGGCAAACTGACGGTCCAGGTTTATGAGACTGTTCAGTTACGAAGCTTGCAACATACATTTTTACTCGTTCAAAACGTTCCCTTGATTTTCACCCTCTATCTTTATTGCTTCCCGATTTTTCTCCAGCAGTTATGAGTTTTGAAAGCTTTTAAAAACCGAGTCTGCAATCAATTTTGATACACTAAAAAATTTCTCTTCTTCCTCTTCCTCTGAAAATTAGTTTTCCTCTAAAATTAGTTCCGAGCAATTGTGAGTTCCTAATCTCTCTTTTCGAGTGCACATTAAGAGAGATCGATGTGTTAAATCTTGGGGGCAACGCCATATCCGATTGCACCATAGTCGGGGCGAATTTTGCTTCTAAAACATTGTTCCTAACACGTCACAACGTTTTACATACAATAAGAAATTCGGCCCACATTTCAATCTTTATTTTTCTGATTTTATAGTATCTTTTTCCTACAGAGGAGGCAGCGTGGAGTCAACGTGGTGGAAGGAGAATCGGTGAAGTGGGCGGCTGGTGGGGTTGGCAACCGTACGTGGTGGATGAGAATGAGAAGATTAAATCACGAGCAGGACTCTTACTTGTTTTTTTTTTTTTCAATTTTCATTATTTTTCTTTTTGAAAAAATGTCATTACTAAGTGTAACCCCCTAGAAATTCCTTTCCTTTAATACCCATTTTGCCCTTTTAAAATACAAAAAAGGAAAATCTAAGATATTACCGCCACCGTGAAAACGGCTAAGGCAAATATCAAAGACTCACACACAACGGAAGACTACCTTTAAAACCATTTAAAACAAGTCAACTTAAAAAAATCAACCCAAACGAAAGTAAAGTCAAACTAAGTCAAAAAAAGGCAACCTACAACCTGGAACATTGTAGGCCCTTAAACCAAACAATATTTAAAACCTTTGAGTTAGTCTCATGATCATAATAAAATAAATAATATTCAAAGCAAATAAAACACATCATATCCCTATGAGAACTAAGCATGATTCGCTCTTCACTCATGCCCTTCATGAAAATGCTTCATCGCCTGAAAAACTTCTCTCTACTTGTTCCCACTACTCGCCATTAGAAATTAAATGGGTCGTCGTAGGGCAAGATAAAGATAAGCTCAAACAAACATACACACACACACAATCAGCAATGCTGAGTATATAAGCGTAATAAAACACACGGGTTTCCAGGGGTACTAACACGGGAGCTAACCGTGCCAGTATACAATAAACCACTCGTAAGTGGCGGAATTCCTGCACATAATTAAAAGGAAAATACAGCATCCTGTACTCCCAGTAGAAGTTATGGTCAAATATAAAGTTGCATAACTCCCCCCATATGTTTATACTCAGGGTATATACGTTCCAAGAGTTTTGGTGCGTAATCTCTTTCACTTTACGTTATTTACATATTATTAGACTTGGTGATGACTCTCAAACCATAATATAATCAATCCTTGTAACTCATTTAAGCAATCAAATATACCAATTTAATTCTTGAATCATTAGTGACCACATAAATTTAATGTTGAATCCTTTTTAAACTACCTCGGTGTTAAATAACACCTTAAGCGCATAAAGCACCACAAATCCTATCCCTCGATGTTTAGAACACCTTAAGTGCACTTAGGCACCAAAAATATAATTTAATCCTTGTGTACATAGACACTTAAATAGCTCCCTCCTCATGCTTATAGCATCAATAACAGTTATATGAACTATAATAAAATTATTTTCAATATTCCAAACCAAATTAAACACTTAGTTTAATTAAACATGCTCTTTATCATGCCAGTAATAAATGTGTGGTTCATATCAACATGCCAACATAATTAATTCCAATCACCAATTCATCACAAATAATTCATACTTCACAAATCATTTACCAACATCAATCCAATCAACAATTTCCAACCAACACCTATCATGATACTACTTGGAATTAATTAAGCAAAACCTAGCATACTTCTACATATTCAAATAAATACTAAGTACGCGAATGTACCTTGAATATGATCTCAAATCGCCACGACTAAATAAAATCACTCACTTGGAAGTCTCCTACAAACCAAAATTACAAAGAAGTATTAATACCTCTTCCACACAAATTTTCAACAACATATACTCTCTTTAAATCACTCATAAACCCTCTAAAATAATCTGAAATTTAATTTAAAACCCTTACTTTTATTCCCAATTAATGGGTAATTAAAAATCCTTTCAAGAAACTTAATTATAGCTTATACATAAAAATTCCAGCATTATTAAAACTTATAAAATTGCTGTAATTATGTTTTAAAACACCTATTTCAATAATTAAAATCACTCACAATCAAATTCCATCAATATACATTAATTTAGGAACCTATGGTTTTCAATTTGGGACTTTTAAAATTCAAAATTAAATCTGAAAATTTATATACAAAATACTTATTATTAAACATCCTTAAATCATCACAAAACCCAAAAACAATAATTAGATTAAGGTAGAATTAATTAAAAATCAAAAAGAAAGTTTTTTTTTTTAATTTTTTAATTTTTAATTTTTAATTTTTTTATAACACACACGCACAAGGAGAGAAAAGGGGGTGGCTGGCACCACTACCCACAACAACTGCTGCTGTCGGCCTTGTGCTGGCGGCAGCGACAGTTGGCCACCGTGCGGTGGTGTGTGGTGGTGGTGATTAAAATAAAATAAAATAAATTAAAGGGGAAGGGGAAAAATTAAGGGGAAAAGAAAATAAGAGGAGAGAGAGAATTTACCTTTGGGTGCACTCCACCTTAGGCATATGATGGGTATTTATACCCCATCTCAAATCCCTCCTATTTAAAATTCCTTTACTACCTTTAATGATCCCTTTTCCAGTCAAACTAGTATTTTGACTTTCCTTAAATACTATTGACTTTAAAAATTATCTTTTTATAAAATAATATGCCCCAATATTTTTAAATCATGAAATAAAATATTTCCAAGATTATTAAATAATGAAAATACACTTTTAATTAAAATCATTCTTTTTAAATTAGTGAAAAACCCTAAATAATTCATTTTGAATTATTTAAATATTTTAAGAAATACTTATTTAAATTAAAATACGTATACAAATACGAGGTATTACACTAAGGGTCTGTTCCGATTTACTAAAAACAACTGAATTGAACTGAACTGATTGGGGCTGTACTGAGCTGAACTGAACAGAGCTGAAATGAATTGTTTATGAGAGAAGGAAATTAGGAACTGAATTGAACTGAATTGAGCTGATTGGAGCTGAACTAAACTGAATTGAATTGAATTGAAATTAAGCTGAACAGAATAGGCCCTGAAGCACGCCCTTTACTTACAAGGGTACTGATTTTTAACGCATCGGTGCCTTTGATCAGAGCACCGATGTTAGTGAGGAGATAGATGGAGAACAAGGTCTGAATACTAAAAAAGAGGGAAAGACTTGGAAAACTAAAAAAAAAAAAACATTTTACATGCCTCTAATTATGTGGTTTTAATATAGAATTACATTACATGGATTGAGGTTTTTATTAAACTAGTGCTTTCTTTAGGTGTCATCAAATTTTTTTTCTACTAGTGCCTAGTGATATGCAGTTGTAAGCATTGCGCTGAAAAAAAAAGCACATATCTATAAAGAAAATTAAAGTATGTATTAGATTTTAGAAATAGATTATATATGTAATGCAAAATTTTAAAATAAAACTATCACGCCATTTATCAAGGGGTTATAACTTATTCTATTTTAATTATAGGGTCCGAGATTTTAATTAAATCAGTGCATTCCTTTGGTATCTTTTAAATTTTTCTACAAGTAACTAGTGATATACATATGTGGGCGTATTGCACGTGAAAAAAAAAGCATATCTTTAAAGAAACTTTAAGTGTGTATTAGAAATAGATCATACATATAAATATATTCGACCTCTAATTTGCATTATATCTAATATTTTACTTTGTATCAATTAGCACTTTTCAAGTTTATAAGTACAGAAAAATGAAATGACATTGCTAATTCATCTAATTTAATCATCATGTTAATATATATTCATAGTAAAGTTATTGTATGTTATGACAGGTCTACAAACAAATCTCTTTTAATTATTTTGTTGCAAAACCCATGGCATAAGTGTATGCTTGTCACGAGAAAATTATTACCTATGGCACTTGTGTAAAGTTTGCAATGAAAAAAAACTATTTGTGGCACAAATGTAAAGTTTGCCACGAGAAAAGAGCTACTCGTGGCACAAATGTAAAGTTTTCCACGGGAAAAGCGCTATCATGGCGCAAGTGACATATTTGGCACGGGAATATAAATACCCGTGGCATAAATTATTCTTCTTTTTTAGGTTTTCTATCATAATTTATTTTTCCCGTGGCATAATTCGTGGCACAAGTGGTGATTTGTTTTAGTGAAGCTAACTAGTTTCAAGTTAGGGACTGACAGGTTGTAAACCGATTTAATTACATAGGCAGCCAACTTCAACATGACCCGACTAAACCGTAAAAAAAAGCGAAAAACCAAAATACTCCGTTTGTGGGATAGACGATGTATTCCATACCCCGTGCTCAGTAAAAAGCAGTTGCAGTAAAAAAAATAAAAAAATAAAAATATTATACCATGTAACCTTGTGAATTATGTGATTTTCTTATATAACCCCAACTTTTGCACTACTTCTCGAGGTATCCCTAAACTTTCAAAACATCATTAAATTGGATGGAAAAGCTAACACCGTTAATAGTTAAAATAGATACAAGTATGTAAAATAAAAATATTAAAAAAAAACCCCAAATTTGTATTAGGAAAAGGAGGGAAGAATTAGGAAGCTAAGATTAAAAGAGGTTACTTAATTTTTTAAAAAATGTTTTTAGGAAAAAAGAGCTATCAATTAAAGTTACTTATCTTCTTCATCTTTTCATTTGAACCATTTTAGTTTAAATGAATTAAATCTTTCTTGTTTGAAAAATAAAAACAAAATCTTTCAAAAAAAAAAAATGTTATGAATTAATTACAGGAAATATGTTTCTAAGATTTTGGTGGTCTATGGGCGAAATAAAAAATTGGGCCCGAAATTAAAAAATTAAGTACAAAAGTTAAAATTTGCATAGAATATATTTTTTTTCTTTGTAATTATACATTAATTTTATTAATACATTTACTGAATATTTAAAAATACACTTTTAAAATTTAATTTTAAGAGTCCAAATTTGCAAGACGGCAATTATAACGAGTAATACTTAAGAAATAGAGGGAATATGTGTAATCCCCAACATTACATTTCCTTTATTTGTGTAGCTATGATAAATGAGTAAAACTCATAAACGGAGGGAGTATGTCACACTAAATTATAATAAATAAATTAGAGTAACATAATTTTAAAAATTCAAAAATTAAAATTTATATAATAGACAGAAAAAATCAAACTTAAGCAAAAAAAAAAAAGAATTTTTTTTCTTTTCAGTATATCATATTAAAGACTATGCATGATATTCTAACTTTCTAATATTAGAGAAATTAGATAATATTAAAAATGGCCAACATGTTATTAGGCTGCTAAAGACTTTGGTGCCCAACACATTGTTTTGGAGAGTGATTGTTTGCAGGTTATCCAAGCATTACGGGAGAAGGCTCAAGGATCTAGTTCTTTTTATTTGATTGTTGATGATATTTTAAGTTTTTGTACTATTTTTAATTCTGTTTGTTGGACTTTTGTGAAGCGTAGGGGTAATATGCTTGCACACGATGTGGCTCATCTTCAACCATGGTTGGTTGGCCAGCGTGTGTGGCATGAAGTCTTTCCGGAACGTTTTGTTATTCATGCTTGCTCCGAGTTAATAAATTAGCCCTTTTGATGGGTTTCCTCAAAAAAAAAAAAAAAAAAAAAAAAAAAAAAAGGCTAACATGAGAGTTCAATGGACATGGAATTAAAATATTAAATTTGAAGAGAATAATTAGTGGAAGAAGTTATGCATGTGGATGTAGTAGAAAAGCTAAGAATTTTCTCCTTGAAAGGATTTTCTGGTTCCCTATAGGATTTCTCTTATTGGAGGGTTTTTCTAGCCTCCATTACTAGATTTTTTCTGTTTTTTTATATATATATATTTCTAAGATCTTCCTTCACTCTTCTCCTTTTCTTTCTTTCTATTTTCTTTTGGTCTCATTTGTAAACCTTTGTGAATATGACCATAATTCCATAAAACAAAATACCTACGTACCTCTCTCGCCTCTCCACTTTTCTTCTCTCTTCCTCTCTTCTAGGGTTTCTCCAAAATCTTGGTTGTTTAGGCCGGGAATAGTCTAATTTCTTCGGAAATTAGACTATTTTCGACCCTTTTCCCTTAATTTTTTTAGTTTTGCAATTTAGATTTCAATATATCTACACGAGTAGTGTAGATATTCGTCCGTCTCCCTATGGTGGAGTGTCTCCCTGTGGTGGAATCATTAGTTTTTGTTAGTTTAGTTGTTTGTTTATGTTTAGGGTTTGTTCGTGTGTTAGGGTTTATCAAAAAGGTAATCTGTTGCCCTATTGTCAGTTCGTTGGTAAAGATTTGTTTGGGATCGCAACGGTTGTCAAGTTTTCAAATGCGTTCAAACGAATCAAATGAAAATTATCCTTACGGCTACAACAAATCGTTAGACTGTCTCTCTGAAAAGGTTGTATATTCCAGCAATGTGTGCGAGAGATGTACCACAGGGCATGATCTTTTCAACGATTGTAGCTTTGATGAAGGAAACCCTAATTTGATTCAATTTTATGTATTTGTTAATTTAGATTTCATTTGTAGATGCCGGATGACTTTTTATTAATGAATTGCTTTGTTTCAAAAAAATTGTAAACCTTTGTAAAAACACCGGTGAAAAGCCCCAAAACATTTTAATTGCTTTCAATAAATGGATCCCATCTTTAAGATGGTGGTTATTCAATTAGGCTTAATTTTTTTTTGTTCGCCTTCCAAAGTTTGAAGATTTAGGGTTTCATAATCTCCAGAAGTATCTAGAATACCATATGAGTATTTTCACTCAAACAAATTCATCAATGGATCTCAAGCCGAATTAGTGCTAATTCACATATTGTATTGTTTCGGATGAAGTTTTTTTTATTAAGACGACCGTTAATCGAATCTAAGATGGAATTAGTTCTAAGGTGATTTGTACTTGTGTTTTGATTTCTTATGAATTGTTTGTAAGTGCTGTTTGACTATCTTTTATTAATTTTTTTTAAAAAAGCTAAGCATTTATTATTCATTTAGTTCCAAAAAAGCTGAGAATTAATTCATCAAATTTCTACAACTGAAACTGAACTAATGGGGCCTCCATCTTCGGGCCCAAAGCAGCGACATCTAATGCCCTGCCCTAGGGATGGGCCTGCCACCCCTACAGCACGAATCCCAAACGACCTATAAATTTTAAACCCCAAACTTACCTTTCAAAACTTCAATTATGTTTTTATTTGGAATGAGAGCTTTAATGGTGGTGATGAATTGAAACAAAAAAATAACGAGAATGGGCGGGGACAGGGGCAGGGGCAGGGGCGAGGGCAAGGGCGGTGCGCGTAAGGTAAGAGGCGGCTTGGGGGAAAGGTGGTGGTTGTAATCTGGAAGGAGGAGGATGAGGGAGAAGAGAGTGAGAAATTAAAGTTGGGGGTGGAATTAATATTAAAATTAAAAAGGAAAAGAAAAATAAAATGACCAGTTGTTTAGGTAACAGGGTTTGTTAAAAGAGAATACCTCTAAATGTTGGATTATTTTAGAATAATCAAAAGGTAGGATTATTGGGGAGAACCAACTAAAGGTTGAATTAAATTTTCCTAATTATTTTTCAAACTACATCATTTAAGTCAAAAGTACAAAAAAGAAGAATAAAATAAAATTGATGACAACTCATTAAAAAGAGGGAATATTGTCAAAAAGTACATTCTTTAAATAGAAATAGGCACGTAGTTTTGAAACTCCAAAAATAAAAGTAGACATGTAGATAAGGGACAAAGGGAGTACCATATTTTGCAAAATAAAAAAAAAAATTTATCAAGAAATCACAAAAAATTTATTCATTTAAAGTGGACAACAAATTAATTTATTCATGAAGCAGGGAGGGTGTTGGCTGCTACTGTGAGGCAGGAGAAGGCGGGATGGGTTGCAGACGTTGCTGAAGCTGCTGCTTGTCGCTACGGTCTTTAGTGGCCAGGAGGCTTGGCTTCTCCTCGCTTGTGTTTGAGAGTGATGCTTCCAATGTGGTGCAAGGTGTTAAGAAGAATGCTGCTAGTTTACTCTTTTTTTTTATTATTGATGATATATGTAGTTCTCTCGTTCTTTCGTTAGCTTTTCTATTTCTTATGTTAAACGTGCGGGTAATACTCTAGCGCACCATGTTGCTAGGTGGGACTATAGAGGTTGTAATGAACTCGTTTGCTTAGGTCCTTTCCCCAAAGCCTTCTAACTTTGGTGGAAATTGACCTCTATTAATGTTATTATTCTCAGGTGGTTTCAAAAAAAAAAGAAAAAAGAAAAAAAAAAGTGGACAACAGATGCTTTAGAAATTAGAATTTTTGGATGAAGTGAAACTATGAAATTATAACCATTTTTTTTTTCAAAAACAAAATGAAACTGCAACCTTTGTAACTCTACAATGACAAAAAAATCTTATAAAACACACGTTTATACGGTAATATAATTTCCCTAAGAGGCCGAACATCTCTATAGTTTTGCTCCTCCTCAACTGAGTAATGTTTCTTCCTGATATCGAGTGAGCATGAACACTTTTGAACAGATGACACTAAATTGTCATCACTTAGAATTCGAAGATTTATTTAAATTAGGGGTGGGACTTCGGTCTGGCAGTTTGGTTTGACCTCAGTTTGAAACGGTTTCGGTTTGAAACGGTTCGGGTTGAAACGGTTCGGGTTAAAACTGTTTCATTTAGACGGCGGGTCAGTTCAGTTCGGTTTTGATTAGTCACAGGTCGGTTCGGTTTCAGTTTATTTTTGTACGATTTAAATTCGGTTCGGTTTATAAACAGTTCGGGTCATAATCAGATCGGTTAGAAACGGGTCGCTTCAGGGGCGGATTTACTCGGGTCAATGTCGGTTCGGTTTTTAAACGGTTCGGTTAATAATCGGGTCGGTTTGAAACAGGTCGGTTCAGGGGCGGGTTTACTCGGGTCAATGCCCGTTCGGTTTATAAACGGTTCGGGTCATGATCTGACCGGTTTGAAACGGATCGGTTCAGGGGCGGTTTTACCGGGTCAACGTCGGTCCGGGTTCATATCGGTTCGGGTCATGAACGGATTATTTTGAAATGGGTCGGTTCAGGGGCGGGTTTACCCGGGTTAATGCTAGTTCGATTCATATCGGTTCGGTTTATACTCGGTTTGGTGCTAAAATCGTTCGGGTTAGTTTGGTAATCGGTTAAATTGGATCGGGTTGAAATCGAGTTCAAAAAATTGGTTTTGACCAGTTAGCGCGTTTTGTTTTATATCAAGTTGGGACTAGTATTTCCATTTCATCAGCGGGTCGGCATAGGTTGGTGTAAAAAATAATGGATCGAGTAGAAATTGGGTTTTAAGAGATTTTTGACCGGTTAGCTATTTTCGTTTTATATAAAGTTGGGACTTCGTCACTTTATTTTCAGACATCGGATTATATACAATTACACAAATCTTCATTTATTCAATTATTCTATATCATGTTAATATGTTATGTTTCAAGTTTGGTTATACTCTTGTTGTTGTTTATTCGATATTATCATATTAGTCTATTACAAATTTATAATGTATTAATGTATTATTGTTTCATTATTAAATATATATTATTAGGTTATCAGCTTCTTGTTGGATTGTTTTAGATATCGTGTCATGACCATGTTTTGATGAGTTGCTACTTTGAATACGATAAATCGATTCAGATATCAGATTATATAGAATTACAGAAATTCTCATTCATTCTATATCATGTTAATGTGTTATGTTTCAAATTTGGTTATAGTCTTGTTGTTGTTTATTAAATATTAGTCTATTACAAATTTATAAGGTATTAATGTATTATTGTTTCATTATAAAATATTATCAGGCTATCAGCTTCTTGTTTTAAAGATCGCGCCATAACCATGATTTGATGAATTGGTACTTTGAATACGATAAATCGATAATTGATATTGTAATAAAATAATAATTTAATGTTACGGAACTATATTTGGATGTTTAATTAAAATCACGATTATTCAATTTCCCATTAGTCTAATAAAGTAATAATTGACAATTGTTTGTAACTATTCCATAATTTTGGTGTTAAAGTTATATTGCTGAATTACTTTGTTGTCTTACCCTCTCTAATCACCTTTTAAGATTACGTGCCTACAAGGCTGCAACATATATATGTTGCAACTTGCAAGTTAAAGAAAACGGGTGGGGAAGTAGAAGTATTCAATTAGATCGATCATCAACTGTTTTAAGTTTTAATAATCAGATACATTTATCGATTATCTGTACATACCAATGATAGTATGATACCAATCGTACCATACATTATTATTTATTACATATACTGATATACATATAACTAATATACATTAAATATGTCATATTGAATCAATTCCAATTTCCAAACATTTGTGTTTCTTACAATTTATAAGTTACATAAAGTTAAGAGTACAGTAGTGTTTTTATTAGTACGTAGCTATGAATAAAAAAAAACATACTATCCAAATCCATTATCCCATGATCCGTGTCACCGTCTTATATTAAATATCAGCCATTGATTTGCATGTCATCTAACGGCCTATCATCGCACACATTCCAATTCACGATCCGTGTGTTTTCTTTTCCACCAATCAGATCACTCTTACCATCGTCTCTTTAGTACTCTTTTTGATTTCTCTCTCGTTTTCTTAATCCTCTTCTGTAATATTATCAATTTTTTGAAGCCATGGCTGCTAATATGCTCACTGCTCTCTCGTTTTCTCTCTCATCTCCTCTTCCTTCTTCCTTTCTTCTTCTTCCTTCTTCTCCCTTCTTCCGTCTATGTTCTCCTTTCTTCCATCTCGTTTCTCCGTCTCCGTCCACCGGCACCACGCACGACGGTTTTTATGGTCAAATTCGACCACGAAACTCTAGATCTAGTTGTTTCATGATCGAATTTGGCCTTTTAAAACCAAATTCGAGGCCAAATTCAGGATTAATATATAAGGTGTTTTCGTTCTTCCTTTTTTTATTTTCTGTTTTTCTTTTTAATTTTTTTTCAAGTTGTGGGCAACGGAGGGGGCCGAGTTAGGGTGGGTGCGGCGGCGGTTAGACTGGGTTCGGGTGGGTGGGGAAGGAGGATTTTTCGAGGGAGGGAGGGAGTTTTATGGTGGGTGAGCAATTAGAGCGAGTTGGGGGGTTTCGAGGATGTTGGATTTCGTGGGGGTGGGTGGGGTGGGGTTACGGTGGGTTTGGGTTTTTTTTCGATTTTTTTGTATGGGGTGGGGTGTGTTACGGTGACGGTGGTGGGTGTGGTTGGGGTTGGGTCTGGTTTTTTTTTTTTTTTTTTTTTTTTTACAGTGACGGTGGTGGGTGGGGTGGGGTGGGGTACGTTACGGTGATGGTGGTAGGTGGGGTGGGGTATGGGTCTGGGTTTTTATTATTTACGGTGACGGTGGTGGATGGGGTGGGGTAAGGTTTGGGTCTGGGTTTTTTTATTTACGGTGGGTGGTAGGGTGGGGTGGGGTGGGTTACGGTAATTATGGTGGGTGCGGGGGTGGTGTTAGGGTGGGTCTGGGTTGACGTTGGTGGGGTGGGGGTGGGTTACGGTAACGGTGGTGGGGTGGGGGTGGGTTACGGTAACGGTGGTGGGTGGGGGGTAGTGTTAGGGTGGGTCTGGGGTGACGGCGGGGGTGGTGTTAGGGTGGGTTACGGTGGTGGGTGGGTGGAGGGTGGTTGGATTGGGTGGGTGGCCAAATTTTTTCATTTTTTTATTTAATTTATAACTCCTAATTTAGTTATACAAGAATATAATTTTAATTTTATAATAGCAAAAAAATTTACAAATTTAAATCAATAATTATATGTAAAAAAAATTGTACTGTTAAATTACATTAAACATCAAATATATTTCGTGGAATTCTAACAAATTGTTAAAGGCTGTAAATAGTTCAATTTGAATGGAACGAGTTGTAAACGGTTCGGTTTAAATAGTTTGTAATCGGATCGGTTTAAACGGGTTGCGGTTTGAAAATAGTTCGGTTTAAACGGTTTAATGGGTTATAACAGTTCGGTTTAAACGGTTAGCGGGTTGTAAATGGTTTGATTTAAACGGTTTTTTCCTACGGTTTAAACGGTTTCGGTTTATAAACGGTTCGATTTAAACAGTTAGCGGGTTAACATTAATCGGTTCGAACGGTTTCGGTTTATAAACGGTTTGGTTTGTTATTGGTTTACGGTTCGTAACGGGTTAACATTAATTGGTTCCGTTCGGTTTCGGTTTGACATTATACGGTTCAGTTTGGTGTTCGGTTTAAAATTAGCGGGTTATAAACGGTTCGGTCCGTGATGGTTCGGTTCGGTAACGGACGATTTCACGGTTCGGTTTGAAAAGTCCCACCCCTAATTTAAATCCTCGAATCTTCAAGATTCTTCTCACCAATTTTAGGTTTTCTTATATCCAAAATGAAACACCCCTTTTCATCTTTTTGTCTGTAATAGGGTTTTTTTTCTTTCAATTTCCTATTAATTTATACCAAGTTTATTCAAGAATTCTATACAATCAATTTGCCTATTTTTCGATTGCTCGGTAATTTCTGCTACCCTTTTCTAATTTGGTTATCTTGCGACATGCAATTGCTTTTTAACTACATGCAATTTCGTTTTTAATTCTTGATTTCATATTTTTATTTGGAGTATAAAACATTGCAATACTATTCTTGGATTAAATTGTTGTCTTTTATATTCGTTTCATAGTTAAAATTTGCTAAAAAAAAAAAGAATCGATTGACTTTTCTTAATTGATTAATTTTCTTCTTTTTTTTCCTTCTTTTTTCATGGTAGAATAATTATCATAAATAGGTAGGAATGGCTGTTTGTTGAATCATCGAAACATTGCATTGTGTTATATTAAATTATTTAAGCTTGTTTGTCTAATCTTTTTGGTATTTTTTCCATTTTAAATATATATAGTGTGGGATAGAGTAGTTTGTGTTGCTTCTCTAATCTCCTTTTGGTGTCAATCTTTGGGGCTTTGCTAGTTTTATGTATTTTTTGTGTGTTTCGAACCTCGTAAACTTGTAATTGTTTCCTTTATAAGATGCCTAGTCCTCTACTACTTTTACTTAATAAGAATTTTCCTCGGAAAATATGTTTTTATGTTGCTTTTTTGAAGATAATCTCTTAGGCTGTGTTCATCTAGTTCCCAAAGCTTTCCCACTAATGTGATCGATATGCGGATGTTATCATTGTAATAGTGCTACTAAGAGGTCTTGTCAATTGTCATTGGCGTTTGTGTTGAATTTGTCTGTATAAATGTTTAGGAATTTTTTGACATAAATTGGATCTTTTCAATGAATTGGGTTAGTTGTATATGCTCGAACTTTTAAATAGGCTGAAAATATTTTAGCACTGAGCCACTTATGTTGGGTCTAGCTTGTGTCTTGTTGTTGTGTCGAATGAGCTCTTTAGCAAAAGTTTTGCTAAAATTTGTTCTTGCTCAGTTGTTAGTCTCCATATTCTTGTCAAAGAGGAAAGGGTTGAAGACTTTTGTTATTAAGTCCATCTATTTGATTAATTGTAAAATTTTATTGACTCAATGCATGAAATCAATCTTAACACCATTCTGTTTTCCTTGTTGGATTCATATCGTTTTTCTATTTGTAAGGTTGGCTTTTCATCTCTAGACTCTAGTGAATGGATTTTAAATTTTTTTTTGATAGATTTCAGCAAGGAGTGAAAATGAGCCCAATGATTGATGAGGACATGCTGTTGGATATCTTAGATAATTCTCTGTTGATATCCCCACCAGAGTATGGAATGCAAAAAATCCTTGGCCATTGTGATTTCCTCAATGGGTATGGGACGATTTCTGCGCAGAATAGCATGCTAAGTAATTGTGAGCAAATAGAGGGTGATGATTGGAGAAAGGGAAGAACACTTCGTGAAGTGGAAAGGCAGTCGGTTTCAGAAGAATCTCAGAGTCATGATGTACCTGTTTGCCCAAATGGAGCCGAATTGCCTGCATCCAGTTTAGTGAAACTTGAAAGGGTAGAGGATGGATATGAAGAATTGCCGGAGATGCCAGTGATGAACCCTAAACCCCCAAGTGCTGTTAAGCATGAAGTAATGGATGAAGCAGCTTTTGTTCAGCCTTGTTTACTTCCAAGTCACCCTATCTCTCCAAATCGTGGGCGCAAGGGACAGAGATGTCCATCTCGAAAGAGTGTTTCTCCTGTCTGTGATATCCGTAGGCGTAAAATGCCTAGACTTGTTGAAACTCAGGACAAACATTTAGGAGAATGTGAAACAGTATCAGACATTCATGAAGCTGTTGTGAATAATGTAAATCAAATTGGAGAACAGCCTGATGATAATGTTTTCCAGGACAAGATACAAGAAGATGCTGTTTTAGGAAATAGTGGGGATGTACTTGTAGACCCTTTTGATTCTCAAAAAGGTGCTAGTGTTCACATGAATATGCAACCACCCTTGTTTAGCAAACTATCTAAGAATAAGGGACAAGAGGATTTATGTGAGGAAAGCAATTGTGAACAAGGAAAGGGAATGAAACAGTCAGATGGTAATGGAAAACAGAATACATTTTCCATGAAGAAAAGAAATAAGAAGAAAAGCTCTGCTGGATTATCTTGTAGCAACACCAAAGTGGTAGAAGGTAGAAATACAGGTGTTGAGAATGAAAGGGGCATGAGTATGGTGCAAGGCCCAAAATCTGTGCCTAACCCTCTGAGAGAGGGGAAAGAGGGAGTTGAAACCTTCCAATCAATGGCTGGGGTAAAGATGAAAGAGGGGATGAAGCATGGCTGTGTTATGAGAAACAAAGGTAATTGTTTATCCGATACAAGTGATGCTCGCCGTAAAGTACGAGATACATTACGCTTATTTCATGGTGTTCTCAGAAAGTTAGTGCAAGCCGATGAAAATAAGGCAAAGGGCCGAGTGGATGCTAGTATTCAGATAAGTGCTGCTTTGAAAATCTTTAAGGATCATGGAAAGTATACTAGTGCTAAAAAAACATTGGGGCATGTCCCTGGAGTTGAAGTAGGTGACCTTTTCACTTATCGTGTGGAGCTTGATATTATTGGGCTTCATAAGCCACTCCAAAGTGGTATAGACTTTGTCAAGCTAGATAGCAAATTAGTTGCAATAAGTGTTGTGGCTTCTGGTCGCTATGATAATGTTGTGGACAACTCTGATGTATTGATATATGTCGGTCAAGGAGGGAACATAGCTGGCGGATGCAAGCAGCTTGAAGACCAGAAGCTTCTAGGAGGAAATTTAGCGCTTAAGAATAGTATTGATAAGAAGAATCCGGTGAGGGTTGTTCGAGGATTCAAAGAGAGGAAAACAATCCGTGGGAAACGTGTTACAATTCCGACTTATATTTATGATGGACTATACACTGCTGAAAGATGTTGGCAGGAACGTGGACCTCATGGAAAGTTGATCTATAAGTTTGAGTTGAGAAGAATTCCACATCAGCCAGAGCTCACTTGGAAGAAACTCGAGAAAGTAAAGAAATCAAAGACTTCTAAGGCACAGAAAGCTCAAGTAGAAGATATTTCTAAAGGTAAAGATGAGACCCCAATTTTTGTTGTCAATACAATAGATGATGAGAAACCCTTGCCATTTACCTATATTACATCAGTGATGTACCCTGATTGGTGTCGGCCCTTACCTCCCAAGGGTTGTGATTGTAAGGATGGTTGTTCAGATTCAGAGCATTGTGCTTGTGCCCTCAGGAATGGCGGTGAGATCCCATACAATTACAGTGGAGCACTTGTTGAAGAAAAACCCTTGGTATATGAATGTGGGCCTTCATGCAAGTGTCCTCCAACTTGTCACAATAGAGTAAGCCAACATGGTATTAAACTTCCTCTTGAGGTCTTCAAGACTGAATCCAGGGGGTGGGGTGTGAGATCATTATCTTCCATTCCATCAGGTAGCTTTGTATGTGAGTACATAGGAGAGATCCTTGATGAGAAGGAAGCTGAACAAAGAATTGACGATGATGAATATCTTTTTGATATTGGGCGAAACTACAATGATCCCACTCTTCGTGATGGGCTTTCAGCTCTTATGCCTGACATGCAATCCAAATTTAGTGCTGTAGTAGAAAATGTTGGTTTTACCATTAATGCAGCAAAATTTGGGAATATTGGGAGGTTTATTAATCATAGCTGTTCTCCGAACCTTGTTGCACAAAATGTCCTTTATGATCACGAGGACAAAAGGATTCCTCACATAGTGCTGTTTGCATCTGAGAATATACCTCCCCTCCAAGAACTTTCTTACCACTATAACTATACAATAGACCAGGTTCTTGACTCTAAAGGAAATGTCAGGAAAAAGAGTTGCCACTGTGGTTCAGCAGATTGCGCTGGTCGGATGTATTAATGAGCTTGTGCAACGTGCCTTTCATGTAAGCCCTCTTAAAGATAATGGCTAAGTTTTTTACTATCTTTTTTGGGAATATTGCTAGCTTATATAGTGAAAGTCACAAGTTTCTAGACCATTACAGTACCATCTTTATATTTTACATTTCATTCATGCATGCTGTGCCCTTGCATCAATATCGTCACTAGCATCAATTTCGTCACTAGTATTTTTATCTTCTTTTGTGTGCTGTACCCCTTTTGCTTGATTTTACTGAAGACCTTGGCTTTTGACATTGTTTCCAAGTTATTCATAAATTTCTTTTCTGTTTATATCTGGATTTGACTTTCAGTTTGATATTTTATGACCAATCTATGGAATTTAGTCAAGTGAAGCAAGTGTTATGTATTCTGACTTTTCACACTCTGTTTTCATCTGTTATTTTATGGAGGGTGTAACCACGTATCATTGCTATTGTTTAATGAATCAGGGCGGATTTGAAGGATTCATGATTTGCATTTTGAAATGATCTTTAACTTTTCACACTCTGTTTTCATCTGTTATTTTATGGAGTGGTGGAGGTCAGGAGGGAGCATCCCAGTCAATTTGCATTATGTACATCCTTAAAAGTAACAAGTCCGTAGGTATGGTATTGCCATGAGTGGCCAAGGTTTTCAGTAATTGATGCAGGGTTTGTTCATTTTTTGATGTACACCTATTTGCAGGATGTAATTATGTTCTTTTTACTTGTGATTGATATATAGGAACTGTGGCATGTATAGTTTGATCCATGCCATTTAAGTATGTTTGTTACTTTGCTTAAGGAATTAGGTTTTGGATCTCTCTGCTTTTTTGGGGGTCTGTTCAGCTATGCAGCTTTTGTTTAGGTGCATTATAGACTCAATTGAAGGATCGGATTGAGCATCTTTTTGAATTTAATAAGGCTTATGTTGGTTTATGCTTGTAGAATGGAAGGACATTGGAAATGGTTTGTTATTGTTAATGATTTCAGACTTTCTTGTAAATTGTTTTCGCTTTGGCTGGGGCAAGAAGTGGAAAGTTCTTGCATTTCAATGGAGATTGTGATTAGGAAAAGGACTTGGTCTTTGACATTGGTAAATACCTTGGATATTTAGTTTTGGATGAAAATATACAATTTTCTCATAAAGTCACCGAATTTGAATTGTAGACATGTACAGATTCTGCACTAGTACCTGCATTTTAGTAATTTAGGCTGGACAATATATAGAGGCGCATCATCAGCTGGCTTAAATTGTCCTTTGAAGTGTCAGTCGGCTTCTGGAACTGTGCTGCTGCCATTTTCTTTTTTTATCTTTTGGGCTGACACTTATATACGGCTAGTAATGTCTTTTCTTTGTGTGTGTATATGTGGGTGCACGCTTATGTTTCAATACCTAGTGAAACTTGAAGATGTCAATCCTGGGTGTTGATTTTCCAAACTGAGTAACCCTGAAATTACACTTTTTTTGTTCTGAGACTTGCCTTTTTGGATAATTTTGATAGTTGATCAGTTAGTTCTGTATAAAAATCAATTTACCTGTGTTTCTTCCATTGCAGGAATCTTCGGAGGATCGCATCACAGGATCTGTAGTATGGCGAAAGCCCAAAAGAACGGTTCTTCCTGCTTTTTACCTCGAATGATTTATGTTGTCTTTCAGGCTTGGGAGATCATTGAAATCAGTTTTGCTCACATGTTTCAGTTTAAATAAAGTTATAGAGTAGAAGCATTTTCTGTGTTGGTCGCTGTTATTGTTTTTTATTCAAGGTTAAAGTCTTAGAAGAGGCGGCTGTAATTAATTAGTTGCTATCATCATTTGTAAGTTGTAATTACTTTTCTTCCTTGCTAATGGGATCACCATAATTGCGTTCTGGAGTCTACCTCAAGGGGGGCAACTGGCAAAGGCAGCACTCAATCTTAATCCATTGTCATGTGTGTACGGCAGGGCCAAAATCGTACTTTTAATTTAAGTTGATCAGTGCATTTGCCGTGGCATTCATTAGTTGAAGTTTTGTGTTTTCTTTAATCTTAAGTCCATAATGATATCAATGTCTTAGCCCTTACTTTGAAGAAAATTATAAACCAGTTATTACGGAGGTTTATTCTAGGAAACGTGATAACTTTGTTCAGACAAACAATACCAGTAGTGTGAGTTGATAAACGCGTATTCGAATTATTACAAGTATTGAGGAGCAAATAAGCAATTGAAGCCAGAAGCAATAACCATAAATGTCAACTTGTACGAAAACATCCATTTCAGAATGCATAAGAATCACCCTTCCCAAGTCTTTGTGGGAATGAAGAGGCACACAAATTAAAGCTGATTGAACTTGAGAATTTAAGGATTGAATGCAATTTCCTAAATTATTTGTTAAAACCGCGTAAAATCCACTTGAACATAGTACCTACATAGTGAATTAGTGTACTGTGAGTTTTGAGGGATTGAAGCCAGAATGCTCTGTAAGACACTAGAAGAACACAAACACTAGGTGGTAGGACCAATTGTTGTGTGTGTTCGAACTGTTGGGTGTTAATGTTCTCAAATTTATTAGCACTTAATTGTATAGAAGGAAGTTGTTTCTACAACCAGTTGTATCTTGCAAGGTATAATCAAGATATTTAAGATTATTTTTATGTTTATTTGCTCATAACTCCACAAGGTACAAACACATAGGCAAAGAAACAACGCGTTAAACACAATTTGTGGTTACTTCTTGATATAGTCCCTTTTCGTTTTCCATCATTTTGAGAAATTGTTCTACTCTTTTGTTAACGATTACCCTCATTGTCTTTATTGTCATCTTTACTTCAAAATTTTGGTTGTTAAAAATTAATTTTTGAGAAATTAGTTTATGGAAAATTAGATACTCAGAAATTGAATTTTCATCATTATTTGTGGAAATTAAAAAAAATCAGAAATCTATATTCTTTTGTGCAAGAGTTATCATATTGTGTCATCAGTGGAGCAAATGGTAAGAACAAACACATTAATATTTATATATAGATCTAGGAACAGACACATTATTAATTTATTATGATAGTTTATATGTATATAATATAAAAAATAAAATAAATTCTATGGCAAGTGTGGAGAGTTACCGACAAATGAGTAGGCCATGGTCTCACATTCATATAGTATAGATGCTATTGCTAATCAATGAGATATACTCTTTAGTACGAGGTACGTTGTAGACATTTGAATGTTTTGGTTTTTATTTATTATCCAGGTTATTAAGGGAGATTATAGTGTCATTAAGCCTACAATTCACAATTTGATAGTGAGGCACAACTGCACAAGTGGTAATTATGTGGAACGTCTTGACCCCACCTTCGAAGGGTGTTTTGGATAAAGTCGGCATTTGAGCATGCTTAACTTTCTTTTTATACAAAGGTTTATGAATGGTTAAGAGGGTGCACTAACACGATACAAGCACTTGTTATAGACATGTCTTTGGCCTTGTTGGGCATAGACCATTGCCACCCGTAGTTGGTACCTAGCTAGGGCATGCACTTGGATCGATGTTGCTTAAATTTGTAAGAGAAGACTCATTTAGTCCTATATAACTATATTAGTACAGATCCCGTGCATGCACGAATAGTAGTAACGTAAGATTTTTATTTAGCTTATTAAGTCAAAGATCATTATAATTAAACTTTGATGCATTAAATTAAATTAATTGACACATAAGTATGTCTCACAATCTTAATATAGTACTAACATTGATTTTATAAGAAAAAGTTATTATGAATAATGTTTTTTTTTTTAAAAAAAATTGTTATTAGTTGATACATTTTCCTTATTCATTGATTCGAAATTTTATACATTCTTGATTTATTGAATATTTTTTTTCCAACTTTAGATTTGTTGTAATATAAAAAGGAAAATTTATTATTGGTATTAATAGTTAATGAAATATCGTGTACTTATCCTTGAAAATGATAATTTAAGTTATGGTAAGATTTAGAAACAATTATAATAAAAAGTAAATTTTGGAAAGAAAAATTCAGCGAGAATTTTTTTTACCATAGAATGACGCGTGTTGTTTGAGATTCGCCTTTAGTATAGGTTTATTGATGATTAATAGTTAATGAAATATCATGTACTTATCCTTGAAAATGATAATTTAAGTTATGATAAGATTTAGAAACAGTTATAATAAAAAGTAAATTTTGGAAAGAAAAATTCGGCGAGAATTTTTTTTTTTTTACCATAGAATGACACGTGTTGTTTGAGATTCGCCTTTAGTATAGGTTTATTGATGATTAATAGTTAATGAAATATCGTGTACTTATCCTTGAAAATGATAATTTAAGTTATGGTAAGATTTAGAAACAATTATAATAAAAAGTAAATTTTGGAAAGAAAAATTCGGCGGGAATTTTTTTTTACCACAGAATGACATGTGTCGTTTGAGATTCGCCTTTAGTATAGGTTTATTGATAAGTTAAGACATAATTGATTTGTTATCAAATATATGGATCGAAATGTTTAAACAAGCTTCGATCCAATGTATACATTAAACTAGATTACTTAGTTAAAGTATTGACCTGATTTGAAAATTAAGGACTTCATATCTAAAAGAAAATCAATAGACTAAAATGCGCTTAACCTAGATTACACCAAAATTAACTTATACTCAATGGATTGACTTTCCATTTAAGTATGCATGATTTGATCCAATCCTATAATGTATATGCAACTTGCTTGCCACCTATGAATTCAATCATAGATTCATAGTCATATACAAGTATGTGGTAAAAAAACAATTACGGAGTACTTATTTCAAAACTCAGGGTCAAAAGCTAGAAAAAGCAACTTAATCTTAGAAGTCTTAGATTTCAAATATAATCATTGAATTTCTTTAATAGAATTTAAGCAAAACAACATAATTAGTTCAATAGTGGGAAGGCAAAGGTGATCATTGCTTGTCCCTTCAAAAAATTCATCTTCCCTAATGAAAACACTACTAGAAAAAGCTCAACTACCTAACTCAACTATGAACCTTTTGTTATACCCAAAAAAAAAAAAAAAAAAAAAAATCCCCATTTAAATCCTTTTGTTCTATTGCCTAACGCATTATAAATATTGGTATCATATCCTAAATTACTAACTCAGAAATTCCCAAATTCAATTTTATTTTTCTAAAAAAAAAATAAGAAAAGTTCCATTATCTTCACATATTTAAGATAAAATATTTTTTCAATTTTTGTTAAATAATATATATGGGTTCCATAATTAATAATTACACGTATGATAGTGTTGTTCTTGTGCTAATACTCCTGCCTGCATTAATTTGTTGCTTAGAAGAGCCCATCTTTCGTTCCAAGGCAACCTATTATCATGCTATTGATGGTCTTGGAACCCCAAGTATGTTCATATTCATTAATTAAGGAGTATTATGCATGAATTTTTATATTATATACTCGTACAGTCGTACTTTGTTTATCATAATATAATTCGTTTCATATACGAAGTATTCGTTATTTGTCAACATAATAATCTAATTTGTATTGTACTTTATTATTAAGAATGTTTTCATTAGTTTTGTTTTAGTTTGTTTATGATACCACATTAATGGATCATTTCAACCAAAAGTTTAAACAGATGGTTGAAGCCCTAAATCAATTTATATACTTTTATCATTTTATATTTGTACGTTGTAACAGTTTATTTGTTTGAAAATTAGGGGGAGGGTGTGGATATGGTGAATATGGAAGAATTATCAACAATGGAGATGTAGCTGTGGTTACTTCTTCTAAACTCTACAAGGGTGGAGCTAGTTGTGGTGCTTGCTACAAGGTAATCTTAATTACTATTTTTTTTTTTTTTAAAAGAAACATTAACTATATTATTTCAAAGAAATAGTTTCTTATGGCTTGGATTATCAAATAAGTACCTCATGGCTTTTATCTAGCTATTTATTTTGAATAATTTTTTGAGTGAAATTACCTGATGACGTGAGATCGTTTTTATATTAAGCTAGTCCATCTTTGGAAAATAGTTGACTTAATAGGATTGCGCCCTTGGTCCAAAAATATTTGTCACGTTATTCAAATCCATCAATATGAGTATGACTAGCTATGATAATATATGACTTTTCAGATCAGATTATACATAATTTAATTTCAAGGCATATAACCTATGGAGTATTATTGTTATTTTGTTACTCTTTAGAGGTAAACTTTTTCCACACACCTTAGAATAGTACTCGTATGACTATTAATTCTTGGCAAAAGAACAGCTTGTTTCAATATTCAAGAGCATATTTAGTTTTTACATTTCACAATTTAGGCATATTAATTAATTAAAAAATTAGCTATATTAAATTACATTAAGGGCACATTTCACACTTCCCTTTAAATAAGATTGATTAATTTTTAAGGGTGATCATCATAAAATGCATTATAATTGGTTTTGGATGAAAATGTACATATATAGGTGAAGTGCAAGGAGGCAGTATGCAATGAAGACGGAGTGGTGGTGATGGTGACAGACTACGGTGTATCAGATGGCGAAACCGACTTCATATTAAGCAGTAATGCATTCAACAAAATGGCAATGCCTAATTATGAGAAGGAGTTAAGGGATGATGGTAGAGTTCCCATTGAATACCAAAGAGTTGCTTGCCAATTTCCTGGCAAATCTCTAACACTTAAGGTTGCGGAACATAGCCGTTTTCCTTCTTATTTGTCATTTCTGTTCTTGTACCAAGCTGGAGATGCTGATATCACCGCTGTTGAAATGTTTGAGGTATATATACAATGACCTTTTATTTATATTTATTTTTTTAATGTAAAGAAATATATGGAGTATATTGTTTTGTAATTTTTACCTTTAACTTCATGTCTTCATGGTTCAAGGTTAATCTTTAAATTAAACCCTAGAAATAATTATAATATCCAATAGGAAAACAATTAAATTGATGAATTTGATTATTGATTGGAGTGGAGAAGTAAACAAATAGAAACTATTTAAAAACCTTTCTCTCCAAAATTTAAAGTAACTCAATATTAAAATTAAACCATAATTTATTAGAGGATTAATATTTAGAATGGTATATGTAGTTCACATGAATATGTATTAATTTAATAATTAAGTCACCCGTGGTATTTAAACAAATATGTACAATCCACCACCATTCAATTATATAATAAATCACTAGCAATTACTCTACATACTGTTTTGTTGCAACGAAAAATATAGATGTGACCGGTTGCATATAGGCTTTCGCGTAAATATTTTGACACTTATTATCTTTAGAAATCAATTGTAAAAGCTCTTTCTACATGTATATTTGGTGATGTTGTGCTTAAAAATATGTACAGGAACAAGCCCTAGAATGGAAGAGATGCCGGAGAGTGTACGGAGCTGTTTGGGACATAGCAAATCCACCAAGAGGTCCTCTAACAGTGAGGTTCTTCTTAGATGGAAGTGCAACTAAGAGAGCAAGATGGGTTTTGGTGCCTAAAGTCATTCCTATCTATTGGCAAGCTGGTGTTGCTTATGATACTTCTATTCAACTTAATTAATTACATAATTAAGGACTGCTTTATCTATGTTGAATTATATGTTGGATTGATTCTTAATTAATTAAGATCATGCATGGATGTATGATTTTGTGGAGTAATCCTACTTAATTAAGAAACAAATTAAATGTTTTTGATTTTATTTAAATGCCACAATTGGCTTCTTTAATTTGAATTTAGTTATGAGTAAGGTGTTTGATTCTAGTTATTAGAAATTGTATTTTCCTTTAATTTTTTCCTCTAAGTTAGTTATATAAGGAGTTTTGATTTCAGCTTTTTGATATTGTTTAAGTTTGGATGTAATAATAATGTGCTATATAGTATGATATATCTTTATGTATATCTTTTGTTTTAATCATTTGATTGATTAAATGAGCATTGAAGGGGAAACACATATGTGGCAATTCTCAAGCAAAGAGAGAAAACAAGCATGTTATTATAGGGTTGCAAGGATAACAATCAATGCTCAAAGGAAATAAGAACCCTATCATATAGCGAAAGGAATCAAACTTGAATTGTACACAAATTACACGATAACTTGATTTTATCTTAAGTAAAAAAAGTTTAACTATACTAAAACTAGTGATTACTTATTTTTACATATATAATAGTCTAATTATCGAACATACTCAAATACGACGAGACCAAATTAGCATAAACTCAAACTTAACGAATGTCTCGTTATCTGAATACTTTTTGGTATGAACTAAATCGAATTGACTATAACAGCAAACCAATTAAATATTTGATAGGCCTACTTTAATTAGTGAATTTGAAGAAGATAGCTTCCTAAAGAAAACTTGCTCCTTAACTATAGGACTATTGACTATAGGGTAGTGCTTTTTCCAAGCTAAGCATGCTCAAATTTAAAGTAGTACTTTTTGCACTAAATTAAATGATGATCATGCCTTAACTTTTAAGTTTAGTTTGCTTAGCTTGGTCCTTGATCATTAAACTTGTATCTCCAAATGCAAGGCATGATAATTGAGTCTTCGTTATTCTTGGACTTTAATAATTTAATGCAGTCAGCATAATTATTATAGAAGCTAGCAAAATTCTCAAGGTTATCTCTATCAAATTATCAAGCCAATCTTAAATACATACTATTTTAACCTAAATTTAGTCGTCATATTATAATGTCATCGTGTTCACTCCGTCTCACTTGATAACTTTAATAATGATTAATTAATAAGTTTTCATTTTAATTATTGTAATCATACTTCATCGATTTTTCTGTTTTAAAATTTCTCTAACATTACTTATCGATTTAAAACATGTGGACAAGGGAGCATTAAAAAGTAATTAAACATAGTAATAGAAATATATATATTTTTTTACACGAGACAATGCATAGTAGTACATATATATAGTCCCAACTTTTATTATTGGTATTCATCTAATAAATAAGGAAATGAAATTTCCACCTAAAAAAAAGTAAATAAAGTAGTAAGTAATAAAAAGTGCTGGAAAAGTTGGGACTAATAATTAAGGTAACATATAATAATAATGCAACCTTCAATGGTTTTCATAACAATAATTTGTAAGTTTAAGAAAGTTGAATAGAAGTGTCATAAACAACACCAGCTTGCCAGGCAAGTGGGATGACATTAGCGACAACCACCCATTTTGCTTCAGCAGCAACACTTGCACTTGCAAAGAATCTAACTGTTAGCCCACCTTTTGGTGGATTTTCCATGTCCCAAACTGCACCATATGCCCTCCTACATGCCCTCCATTGTAGATTTGCCTCCTACACAAATTCAAAGGTTACATTACAATGATATATAATTAGTCTTAAAAAACATTATTTTCGATTAAGGTTATCAGTATCTCTAGAGATGGATATGGGCTGGGCTGACACAAAATTGATCCAACATGACTAGAGTCCATTGTAAGACTGACACGACATGAGTAGCTCACCAGTGGGCCATGGGCCATGCATGAACTTGGTTTACAAAATTTGGTACAAACACGAAAAATCTATCCACATGTTGCCTAGCTTATTTTTAATCGTTCGAATAAAAATAATTTAAAAAATTACAAAAGGGTCCACAAACACAACACGACCTAGTCATTAAGCTATGTGGGTTAGACTGTGCATGAGCCCTTTTATGAAAGATTGGTATAAATCAGCTGGTACAATAAACATGACTTTTTCACGGCCTTTCTCAGGTACATCTCATTGAAGCACGAGGCATGCAGAGGACATCATCTGATCCCTCTTACATTGACTTCTTGTATTTATAACTCATAAAAAGTCACATGTACGCTTGTTATGTTAGTCAATAAATTATTATGAGACCATTTCATTAATTAGATTAATTTTGTACCTCAAAGATTTCGACGGCAGTAATGTCATAAATTCCAGCCTGATAGTAGAAAATCATGGCAAGATAGTTAGGATAATGAGCATGCTCATGAACTTTAAGCATGAGATTATTGCCAGGGTATTGGCATGGAACTCGTTGGTATTCGATGTTAACGTGACCATATGCCTTGAGTTTAGCCTCCATGCCGGACTCAGCCATCTTTGCGAATGCTTGGCCGCTCAGAATGAAATCGGATTCATGACTTTCACCGTGGTCCGTCACCACAACTTCAACTCCGTCGTCATTGCATTCTGCTTCTTTGCACTTTATCTGTATTTTGCACCCATAGAAAATAAAATTAGTCATGCATCTTATATACCCCGGCCCTTACATTCTAACATGCCACGTGTGTTAGTGTGTATGATGCTTAATTCTTACATGCCTAGAAATATGTTTTATACTCTATCATCATGAAATTAAATATTTATAAAACCGAGTAACAAATCCTAACAAAAGATGGTAAAAAAAAAACCTATCGAGTAATATATCTTAGTATGTACATGCATCATGCATGCATGGTTAAACGCTTGGTTTTTATGTACCATGCTTAATATTATTAAAAGCGAGCATGAATTAAATTAATAATAATAATAATAATAATAATAATAATAATAATAATAATAATAATAAATGAATATATACCTTATAACATGCACCACATCCAACTCCATTTCTAAAGAGTCGTCTGGGAACAGCAGCTGCATCACCATCATTCACAGTTCTTCCATATTCACCGTAGCCGCATGCACCAGCTGGTCGTTCAATCAAAATATAGGATACAAGTTGTTGATAAGTATATTAGGTGACTCGTACTTCGTAGCTTTGTCCGCCCGATCGGGCGGACATTGCCCGGTCTGACCGGGCGGAAGAAGAAGAGGTGCCTGGCAAATTCGTTGAAGAAGCTGCTCTCGCGCCCGACCGGGCGAGCCTTCGCCCGATCGGGCAGACCTTGCCCGGTCTGACCGGGCGGTGGGGGTTGGATACGTTGAAGCATTCGTATGGAGTTTTCTTCTCGCGCCCGATCGGGCAGACCTTGCCCGGTCTGACCGGGCGGAGAAGGAAAAATGCGGAGACGCGGATTTTACGATTTAAAGTTATCTTTTATGTTATCTTTTTGCCCAAGTATCTTTTATTTTAGGGATTAATATAAAACCTCCCTAATATTAGTATTAGGGTTAAGAGAGAGAGAGTGAGAGCCGTTCTTGAGAAATACAAGAATCATCTTTGTAATCTTTGCAGTTTATAGTGAAATCATTCGATCTCGGTGCCCGTGGACGTAGCTATCACATCGATAGTGAACCACGTAAATTCTTGGTGTTGTTCTTATTGTTTGCATTGAATTTCTTTATTGTTTTCTTGTTTGTTTACGACCTTTGCTTCCGCTGTCGCACAACAATTGGTATCAGAGCTCAGGTTCAATCCTTGGAGAGTTTCTTGAAGATAACAATGGCAGGAGATTCAACAATAAGAATTGAGAAGTTTACCGGGAAAAATAGTTTCGGGCTATGGCAAATTAAGATGAAGGCTCTGTTAAAACAACAGCAGATATGGCGTCCGTTGGCTCCAAAGAGTACTACTTCGGAGTCAGGAGACGGACCGACTGACTCGCAGTTAGAAGTTATGGAAGAGAAGGCACACTCTACCATATTACTTAGTCTTGATGATCAAATCATCACGGAGGTTGCTGATAAGGAAACGGCGGCTGGATTGTGGCTGAAGCTGGAGTCATTGTATATGACTAAGTCGTTGACCAACAAATTATTACTGAAACAGCGGTTGTTTAGCCTCCGGATGCAGTCAGGTACTTCCTTACGGGAACATCTAGAAAAACTTAACTCTATTTTGCTTGATTTACGTAATTTAGATGTTAAAATTGATGATGAGGATGCTGCGTTGATTTTACTTGTATCTCTACCGTCTAGCTTTGAGAATTTTGTAGAGTCTTTTGTTGTTGGTAAGGATTCTATAACCTTAGAAGAAGTGAAGGCAGCACTTCATACTAGGGAACTCAGAATGAAAGCTACGAGTGATAATGGGGATAATGGTAGTGGGTTATTTGTTAAGTCCGGAAAGTCTAAAAAGAATAAGGGGTTTAACAAGGGGAACAATGCTGGGTCGGGTGCTGGAAACGGCAAGGATGGATCTAGTAAAACTACTACTAAAACATGTTATTACTGTAAAGAACCGGGTCACTTTAGGAATAATTGTCCGGTGAGGAAAAACAAGTCCCAGGCTGCTGTAGTTGAAGAGAAACCGAATGAGAGCTATAATTCAGAGGAAGATTTAGCATTAGTCAGTTCTGCTAGGTCTGATGATTTATCTGATAACTGGGTTCTAGATTCGGGGTGTTCGTTCCATATGTGTCCACGTCGAGATTGGTTTGATACATATGAACCTCGCAATGGGGGTATGGTTATAGTCGGTAACAATGCTCCATGTAAGGTCACAGGTATTGGTTCCATGAGGTTGAGGACTGTTGATGGGCGGAGGTTAACTTTGACTAATGTACGGCATGTTCCTGCTTTAGGAAAGAATCTGATTTCATTGGGTACCCTGGATGAATTGGGGTACAATGGTGTGTTTTCAGATGGGGAGTTGTGTATTTTCAGAGGTTCTGAGTTGGTACTTAAGGGTATCAAAAGGAACACCCTCTATGTTTTTGAGGGTGTTACACTGCCTAGTTCTGCGGTTTGCGCATCTGTATCTCACCAGGAGATGACTAAGATTTGGCACATGAGGCTTGGTCATATGGGGGAGAAGGGGATGCAGCTATTGTCCAAGAGGGGTCTTCTATCCGGGGTCAAGGTTGCCAACCTTGAATTTTGTGAGCATTGTGTGTTTGGTAAGAAACACAGGTCAAAGTTCAGCAAGGGTGCTCACATTACTGATGCAGTGCTCGATTACATCCATTCAGATTGCTGGGGTCCATCTAGAGTTGAAGGTATGGGAGGTTACCACTATTTTGTGTCATTTGTTGATGACAAGTCCCGATACACATGGCTTAGGTTGCTTAAGTCAAAGGATGAGGCCTTCAAAGTTTTCAAGCAATGGAAAGCTTTGGTGGAAAATCGACAAGGAAGGAAGATCAAGAAGCTACGAACGGACAATGGGCTAGAGTTTTGCAAAGACGAGTTTAATCAGTTCTGTGCAGATGAGGGTATAGGTCGGCATCATACTGTCAGGAAGACACCACAGCAGAACGGTGTAGCAGAACGGGTTAATCAGACACTGCTAGAGAGAGTTCGATGCATGCTCTCTAATGCAGGGCTTGGGAGGAGGTACTGGAGTGAAGCTGTGTTAACAGCTTGTTATGTCATTAATAGGGGTCCTCATTCTGGAATTGATTCCAAAATTCCGTTTGAGATCTGGAGTGGTAAGCTGCCTAATTTTTCGAATTTGAAGATTTTTGGTTGTGTTGCTTATTATCATGTTATTGAGGGTAAGCTGGATCCACGAGCCAAGAAGGGGTGTTTTGTTGGGTACGGGGATGGTGTGAAGGGGTTTAGAATTTTTTTCACCTTCGGAGGGTCGGGTCATTCTTAGTAGGGATGTTACTTTCGATGAAAACACCATGTATTCAATTAAAAATGCAGAGATTTCAGATTTGAGAAGGGAAGGAGACAATTTATTACAGACAGATGGGGTACTTGAGGTACATCAGTCTACCATTGCTGATTTACCTCGGGTACAATATATTGATGATGATGCTGATGTTCCAGTGCCGGGTACTCCTGAACCTGAGATTACTCCTACTCATTCTAACTCTGGGGATGAGGTGGAGCAATCTAATCAGGGGTCATCTAGTCAACCTGACACCATTCTTGAGATGCCTAAACGAGTTATCAAGAAGCCTGTTAGATTGATTGAAGAGATGGAGGGAAGAAATTGCTGTGTTGATGCGATGACAGGTTATGCATTGAGTGTAGCTGATGATGTAGAGTCATTTGAACCTGCCACATATAAACAAGCAATTAGTTGTAGTGAGTCTGCGCAATGGCTTGCCGCAATGGGTGAAGAGATGCAGTCTCTTTACAAGAACAGAGTGTGGGAACTGGTAAAGGTACCGGAAGGGAGGAAGCTTGTGGGTTGTAAATGGATTTACAAGAAGAAAGAAGGGTTGTCGGAAACTGAGCAAATACGTTTTAAGGCTAGGCTAGTTGCTAAGGGGTTCAGTCAGGTAGAAGGGGTTGACTTTGTTGAGATATTCTCACCTGTGGTTCGACATACTTCTATCCGTGTGTTATTGTCAATTGTAGCACATTTTGATCTTGAGCTGGAGCAGTTGGATGTTAAAACGGCTTTCCTTCATGGCGATTTGGAGGAGGAGATTCTGATGAAGCAGCCCGAAGGATTCGAAGTTCCTGGAAAGGAACACTATGCCTGCAGATTGCTAAAGTCATTGTATGGACTTAAGCAATCCCCCCGACAGTGGTACAAAAGGTTTGATTCTTTTATGGTTTCACAAGGTTTTGACAGGAATTCATATGATTGCTGTGTGTATCATAGTAAGCTGGATAATGGTTCCATGATTTATCTTTTGTTATATGTTGATGACATGTTGGTTGCCACAAAGAATAAATCTGATATTGCTAGATTAAAGGAGATGCTTAACTCGGAGTTTGACATGAAAGACTTGGGTGCAGCTAGGAAGATTTTGGGTATGGAGATCTACAGGGATCGGGCTAGAGGTAAGCTTTTCTTGACTCAGAAAAGCTACATTGAAAAGATTCTGTCTCGTTTTGGGATGGAAAAATCGAAGCCTATAAGTACGCCAACTACTGTTAGTTGTAAGTTGTCTTTGTCTATGTCACCTCAATCAGAGGAGGAGTTGTCTTATATGTCTAGAGTTCCATATGCAAACGCGGTTGGTTGTTTGATGTATGCTATGGTCTGTACTAGGCCGGATATTGCGCATGCTGTTAGTGTTGTAAGCAGGTTTATGGCTCGACCTGGGAGGGAACACTGGCAAGGGGTGAAAAGGATTTTTCGCTACCTGAGAGGGACAGCTGATATTGGTCTTGTGTACGGGAATGGTAAGGAATGCTTGGTCACTGGGTACAGTGATTCTGATTATGCAGCTGATGTGGATACCAGGAGGTCTGTGACTGGTTATGTGTTCACTTTGGGTGGTTCTGTGGTTAGTTGGAAGTCTACATTGCAGTCATCAGTTACGTTGTCAACTACTGAAGCTGAGTATATGGCTCTAACTTCTGCAGCTAAGGAGTCTATTTGGCTCAAAGGCCTAGTAGGTGAACTGGGTATTGCACAGGATTTTGCTACAGTGTATTGTGATAGTCTAAGTGCGATTTGCTTAGCTAAAGATCAAGTACACCATGATCGGACGAAGCACATTGATGTCAGGTATCATTTCTTGCGTACTGACAAGAGGATTAAGGTGAAGAAGATTGGGACTGCTGACAACCCGGCTGATTTCTTCACTAAGCCTGTTCCGTTTAGCAAGTTTAAACATTGCTTAGACTTGCTAAATATTGATTACTACGTGATGTAGTAGGCCCTGAGGGGCGAAGTTGGGGAGCTCCTGGTGTAGGTGTGTTGGCATTAAGGTGGAGCTTGCCCGGGGCTTGTGATGCAGGTGGAGCATTATGAGTTGTTATACTTGGAGACGAGTATGTGATGGGTCTTGGTTGAAGACTTATCGGGATGTATGGCTTATGCATGAGTCCTGCATCGGGTTTGGCTTGAGATGTTTTTTCACTATGTCTTGATGGGGTCGTTTGCTGACTACGAGTTCTCGTCAAGGTGGAGATTGTTGATAAGTATATTAGGTGACTCGTACTTCGTAGCTTTGTCCGCCCGATCGGGCGGACATTGCCCGGTCTGACCGGGCGGAAGAAGAAGAGGTGCCTGGCAAATTCGTTGAAGAAGCTGCTCTCGCGCCCGACCGGGCGAGCCTTCGCCCGACCGGGCGAGCCTTCGCCCGATCGGGCAGACCTTGCCCGGTCTGACCGGGCGGTGGGGGTTGGATACGTTGAAGCATTCGTATGGAGTTTTCTTCTCGCGCCCGATCGGGCAGACCTTGCCCGGTCTGACCGGGCGGAGAAGGAAAAATGCGGAGACGCGGATTTTACGATTTAAAGTTATCTTTTATGTTATCTTTTTGCCCAAGTATCTTTTATTTTAGGGATTAATATAAAACCTCCCTAATATTAGTATTAGGGTTAAGAGAGAGAGAGTGAGAGCCGTTCTTGAGAAATACAAGAATCATCTTTGTAATCTTTGCAGTTTATAGTGAAATCATTCGATCTCGGTGCCCGTGGACGTAGCTATCACATCGATAGTGAACCACGTAAATTCTTGGTGTTGTTCTTATTGTTTGCATTGAATTTCTTTATTGTTTTCTTGTTTGTTTACGACCTTTGCTTCCGCTGTCGCACAACACAAGTTAATTGTTACTCCGTATAATTTACCCAACTTATGTTAGCTATAATGCACACATATGCAAAAGTATTCGAGACTTTTGAATGACCCTATTGGACTTGACTCTTAACACCTAGAATCACAATTAAGCCACCAATTCAATTTAGAATATCATACGTCCATACCAGACATTTAAATCGAGGAAGAGTAATTAGGATCACATGAATCCTCAATCTCAAAAAATCTATCTAAGACCAAATACCTCAAAGTCACAAGACATAAATTAAATACAGAATTTCGTATTATTAATCAACTAAACAAAACCTTGTCATACATATAAGATGTACACAATACTATACATAGACAAGTTCAAGAAAAAAGAATAGTAAGTGTGCATACTTGGGGTCCCTTTACAATCAGGGCTGCCATAATAAGTAGCTTTTGACGATTCTTGAGAGTAGCACAATGTTGGCAAGGAGATAATAATTGTAAATACAAAAACATAACAACCATATTTAAGTGGAGAATACCCCATAATTTAAGTACTAAAATACCCTAAATACAAATATTTAAGATATAGTAAGTAATTTTTTAAAAAAGAAAGAGCCAATTTCTAAGTAATGAGATAGCTAATTAAGTCATAAGGTACAAATTCTTATTTATAGGAATAGAATTAGGTAATGGTACATTGGTAAATTTATCAAGGATTTGCCACTATTATCCTCCACTAAATTAATAAGGTGTTTAAGCTGCATTGCACTTACTAGGGAAATCTTAGGGTTTTGGACAAATGTACGTACAACAATGTAATTTTGACTTTATTTATAATTGGTACTTGGTTGTTAGATTGTGTGTCAATTATATATAGAATGGCAGGTATAAATAAACCACATAGCATTATAAACTAATTAGTGTATGTTTTTATAATTACATTGGTTAATCATACACTATGAAGCCAATGATTAATTACCAGCAGGGATTTGTACTTGGAGCTTGTGACGCGTTATTACTCCCCGATGAGAATAATTTACGTGTATTGGGTGCACAATTATAATCTATGTTATTATTTTAGGGACGACCCAAAATTAAACAATAATCATTGACTTTAACCACAAAAAAATGAGTGATTCATGAATAGTGATTCGAGTCTAGTATGCGATGACATAACAAATAGTGTTCATCAGATGTACGTGAATGATCAGAATTTGTGTTATTGATAATAGAAAATAAATCGTGAAATATGAACCCCATTATATTAATTATTTTACTCCCTATCTTTCTACATATGTGACATTATATATATTGCTGGTTGATAAGCAGGTAATGCATTAGTATATTTAGATAAAAAACAAACTCTACCAAAAGGTTAATCTGATGGATATAGTTGATCCGACTAGAATTGGTTTTATATTATGTCATTTCCCTCATAAGAAAGCTCTTTGGACTTGAAGAGTGAATGCAAGTATGCAACATAGACATTCTTAATTATAACATGCGCTAAGTATCTCACAAGGAGGGTAGAGATTTTAAATGTGACCAATTCAACGAAAAGTCTAAGTTGATGGTTAGAACGTCATGATTGGTATTACACTCTATTAATATTTATATTTTGTAAAGTAATTTAAATCAAAAGGTTTATAGATCTAACTTCATCCCTAGATATGTGTTTATGATCTTGATGATAATTACTCCGTATGTTATAATTGCAATTCATAATAATATAAATCTCACTTACAAAGTTAAATTAAAAATAATATAGCTAGGTTTACTCTACTTGTTATTATTACTAAGCTTGTATAAATTAAATTTAGTTAAAATAAGTTCAAATAAATTTAATTAAAAAGAATATATGGACTATGACAAATACGCTGTAACCGAGTAACTTTGTAAGCATACTACTATAGAAGCTAAGCCATTTATGATAAGATAATGTTATTCAATAAAAGAATTAGAAATTTGAGTTATAATTTCTAAGAGCTACGTAGAATTTATATTATGTAATTTATAAAATCTCAGTAATTTAAATTTTACAGTATAAGTTTTTATTGATAGTTGAAATGGTCAAATTTGTGCGTTTAAAGTCAAAGTTACTGCAGTTATAAAATGGTGCCTTTATTTATTTTTATTTTTTTTAATTTTTAATTTTTTTATTTTTTGTGAAACAATATAAAATGGTGCATTCTCTTTACCTTAAAAACACATTTTGAGTCTAAATAGCTCAAATAAACAAGTTCTAATAAGGTCCATATATTTCCACTTGTTTCAATTAGGCTCAACAAGTTTACTCAAGTTTATAGTTTACTTTATACTCTTGCAATCAGGTGTGTCCGTGTGTAATAACATCCAGTCAGATCCAAATATATTGCTTGCAACATTAGGAATTCTATTCCTGAGGAGGACTTTCAAATATATTGTTTTTCTTACTTTTTTTTTTTTAAAAAAAAAAAAATAAAATAAAATTTACTCATACCAAATATGATACAACACAATACGATATCTATTAAATTTTTTGATATGTAAAGTACAACAATCTCCCTCAAACTCGAGACAATAACTCAATCAATAAGTACATACTGTATATAATACAAGGTCCCAGACTTTATTCATTATGATAAACTAATCACTAATACATAATCTATAAAATAATATTGTAATACGAGGGTATAGTACTTCTAATACGAAGTACCTCGTATTATACAAGCACTCGATATAATTTGTGGATCAAATTGAAATTTATTAAGTAGTTAGGGGTTTTTAGCTGAGAAAATAATTAATTTAAGAAAGTTGAACATTAGTTTCAACGGTAAGACCAGCTTTCCAGTAAGCAGGAACAACATTAGAAGCGACGATCCATTTGCCTTCAGTAGTACCACTGCCGCAAGCGTAGAACCTCATTGTGAGCTCCCCTTTCGGAGGACTGTGCATGTCCCAAACACCGCCGTATGCCCTTCTACATGATTTCCATTCTTGTGTTGCCTCCTGCATAGATAGATGTTTATAGGTTAGCCCAATTAATTAAATACAAAAACATACATTTTTTTTTTGGCGTTTAGAGAGCCACAAAGGGCGAGTGATGAGAATCGATCCCACAATCACCTAAAATCAGGAGGAAAGCTTTAACCACTTGAGCTAGCTATCCCTCACTCTCAGTACAAAAACATACGTAGTGGTAGGAAATTATTATTATTATTATTATTATTATATGTACAAGCAAGACTATTTTTTAGCTCATTTATTCATTTGAAGAAGCTCCATAGAGTAAATGAGCAAAGATTGAACAGATGTACAATTGTTTGTACAATGATGATCATCTTAGTTAATTATATGTCTAATAGGCCAAATGTAGCGCTAAGTGCAAAAAATACAAGTATATCATTTGAATATGGTTCACTTTGGGTCATATCTAATTATCTATAGGCGATATATTGTTATAATGATAGGTATAATTAATATTATTACTTGCCCGACCTATTTTTCTAGGTTGATTGGGATGGATCAGCTCCGGCTAGGGTTAATTTTGGAATTAGATACTGTTTGAAATAAGGTCAACTAGTTAAGGTCACAACTCACAAGTACGGGTCAATGTACCAAATCGAGCACAACTCAATTATTATATACGTACGAATTATATGATAGTCGTGCATACCTCATAAATCTCAACCGCGGTGATATCATACATTCCACCTTGATTCAAGAGGACCAAGGCTAAGTAATGTGGGAAAAAGCTATGTTCATGGACCTTAACCATGACATTTTTCCCAGGATATTTGCAAGGAACTCTTTCGTATTCGATATTTACATATTCACAATCTAGCAAGTCCATTTCTTTTCCTGGCTTTGCCATTTTGGCATAAACTTTGGCACTTAGGATAAAATCTGCGTCGTAGGTGAATGCATGGTCCGTAGCTACAACCTTCACACCCTCTTCGTTGCACTCTGGTGCCTTGCATTTTACCTACATCGAATTCAAAATTAGTACAACTTCGTAAGTATATTTAATGTTTAATCATAACATAACGACATGTATGATACGCACGCTGTAACACTCGTGTTATTATGAAGTTGAATTTATGCATAATTTTGTATGGAAAACTTATGTTATTAATGTTTGTAGTAAAACTTATCAATCATGATATATATATATATATATATATATATATATATATATATATATATATATCTTTGCGAATTTAATTTAAATTATATCATTACTCGGTACCACATTTAAAGTAATAATGGATGACAATAAAAATGTCCGTTAGTTTTAGGTTTAGAGTAAATATAGAGAGGATATATATATAGGTACCTGATAACAAGCACCACAACCGGTTCCGTTTCTAAAGAGTTTAGAGACTGCTGCTACATAGCCTCCGTTAGCAGTTTTACCATAGGGTCCATATCCACATGCTCCAACTATTTGCACATAATAAAAACGTCGACATTAAATAAAAAAAAATCACAATAATACTCACTCCATTAAGATTATATTTAATTTGTCATGCAAGTAGTTCAAACTAATGTGATTATGTGACAATTAATTCTGGACAGACAAAAGAATCATATATCATAAATTAGAACAATAATGTATAACTTACCTGGAAACGATTTACAATACGAGCTACCATAGTAGGTTGCTTTACACATTTCTTGTTCTTCTGTGGAATGACATAATGTTGGTAATACTATCGCCATAATAACAATCAAAAGTGCATAATTTTGGCTAAGGGTAACGGCCATTTTTCTCATAAAATGATGAAATAAGCCAAAGAATATAACTAATAGGGTGACAATTTCTTAGTTAAACTAAGTAATTAGCTTAATGTTGAATGAGAAGTTTATAATTAAGCTTCACATATTTATAAGGAGGTTTTTTGATTTTGACATATTACCTTTTTGATCC
This sequence comes from Chenopodium quinoa, assembly GCF_001683475.1. Taxonomy (NCBI): domain Eukaryota; kingdom Viridiplantae; phylum Streptophyta; class Magnoliopsida; order Caryophyllales; family Amaranthaceae; genus Chenopodium; species Chenopodium quinoa. The sequence goes on from NW_018743175.1 coordinate 2,185,649, forward strand.
ACTAAAGATATAGGAAGGCAATGGTGTGCCACTAATTTTGAGGTTTGCTAAATGTATTAATAGAGAGGCTGACAAATATTACTTTGACTTATTAACTTAATTAATTTATTTCCTTGAGCTAGTATTCAAGAAGTCAAATTTAATTGTATATGGTTGTTAATTAATTAATGTAATCATCCACTATATAAACACATAATACACCTTGCTAATTCCATTATTAAAGTGGGGTTGGTGATTATAATGTGTACACATCTAGTTATGCAAAAAAATTAAATCCTTGAAATTTAAATAGCATACAATTCGATTATATATTATACCAAGTACACATAATGACATATAATACTACCTCCGTTTCTTATAAATTGCAACAAAAATTATTTAAGTCTCATTATTTAAATAATATTCCTTTTTTGCAATTAATAAAAAACAGAGGTAGAATAATTAATCATGAAAGAATTGTGATTGAAATAAGGTTTATCATGTTAATTGGAAGCAATAGTTTGCAATTGAAATTAAGAAAGCTGCCTTGTTTAGGGGTGTGCATGATGAAAACCATAGTTGTTAGGAGAGCCACTATTTAGCTATAGTTGTTAGAAGAGAACCAGCAGGAATGGTCTAGACAAGCGTAATTACATATTGTTCAACATTGATACAAACATATATAGCCTTCTCAATGACATTGGGCAAGACTAATACAAAGAATTAGATAATATTAATCTTTTTATACTGATATTGCAGTAGGAGATATTTCCCTAGCTTTAACACGAAGATATCTTAGAATGGTTAGTTAGTGTCGAGGGAAAAATCAAAGGACCAAACATACTCTTCACCCTGAGTTAAGATATTATGGGTTCACACAATACCACATAACTTAACTGAATTTATTGGTTGGTTTTCCATATCCCTTTACTGGAATTCACATTGAATTTTCGCCAATTTATGGGCCAAATGTATACAAGTCAAGTCAAGCAAAGCTTTAGTTTGTTTGAATTAGGCTTGATAATTGTAGAATAGTGTAATTCACCTTAAGTGGAGGCTTCTCATTCATTGAATATATATAGGTATTTACAAACCTAATCATGAGACCCCTAAATTACACAAAGTATATCTTACTAAATATTGACAAGATAATATAAACCTATTATCTATCACACCCCCGCAGTCGAAGCCGGAGGAGGTCGAACGCTGAGACTGTCTCTGAAGTTAAAAATAGTTTTTGCGGTAAACCTTTTGTGAAAATATATGCATACTGATAAGAAGAAGGAACATGTAAGACCTTGATCTCACCAAGAGCGACCTTGTCGCGTACAAAATGTATGTCCATCTCATCTCAATGTGTTTGGTACGCTGGTGTTGTAACGGATTGCAAGATAAGTTAATAGCAGAAATATTATCACAATAAACCAAAGATGCCCGTTTGATAGGGCATGTAGCTCGAGTAAAAGATTTCAGACCCAACATATTTCGCAACGACATTAGCGATACCTCTATATTTTGCTTCGGCACTGGATCGGGACAAAGTACCCAGTCGTTTTGCAGACCATGAGACAATATTATCACCAAAATAAACACAATACCCTGAAGTGGAGCATCGCGTGTCCGGGCAGCCGCCCCAATCGGCATCTGTGTAAGAAATTAGTCTCGTAGGAGCAAAACGGTATAATTGTAGGCCATGATCCAAAGTGCCTTTGATATATTTGATAATACGCTTAAGAGTGTTAAAATGAGGTTCTCTAAGAGCATGCATGAACAAACAAACTTGCTGAATAGCATAAGAAATGTCAGATCTGGTGAAAATGAGGTACTGGAGTGCACCTGCAAGGCTCTTATAAAGAGAGGGATCCTTCCTTGGCTCACCATCATGTGGCCCAAGTTTTGACTTAGTGTCGACAGGTGTAACAACCGGTTTGCAAGAGTCCATCTTTGCCCTGTGTATAATTTCCTTTGCATACTTACTCTGACTTAGAAACATAGAATGCTCTGTACGACTTACAGAAATTCCCAAAAATTAACTCAAACTTTCCCAAGTCAGACATGGAGATCATGAATTTGGACTTAAGAAGAGCAATAATATCACACTTGAGTTTTTCTGAGGAAGTTATAAGAACAATGTCATCAACATAGAGCAAGAGATATGCAACATTAGCACTATGTTGCAGAATAAAGAGGGAATTATCACTCTTGCTGCATACAAAACCAATCTGTAAGAGATAATTAGCAAACCGTTGATACCGAGCCCGAGGGGCCCATTTTAGACCATAGAGAGATTTGCGGAGCCAGCAAACATAAGTAGGAGCTTTAGGATTTACAAATCCCGGAGGTTGATGCATAAACACGGTCTCTTTGAGGTCACCATGAAGGAACGCATTTTTGACATCTAACTGATGAATAGGCCAATCTTTGCCCATAGCAATACTCAATACGATGCGAATAGTCGCCGATTTCACCACGGGACTAAAGGTCTTATCACAATCAACACCAACCTGTTGAGACTTGCCATTCACAACAAGTCTCGCCTTGTGTCTCTCCAAATCACCATTTTCCCTGAACTTGTGCTTAAACAACCACATACATCGAATAGTATTCACTTCCCTCCGGTCTTGGAACAAGATCCCAAGTATGCTATTTAGTAAGAGCATTAAATTCCTCATTCATGGCAATATTCCAATTATGGTCAAGCATGACTAATTTCGGATTCTTAGGTAAGGGAGTTATAGCTTGAACCGTAATATTATCTTGATATTTGGGGTTCGGCTTGAAAATCCCGCTCTTGGCACGAGTAGCCATAGGGTGGGAAGGTTGGATAATGGGCTGAGAGTGAGGAGAGATGATCGAACTTGGATGTGGGAGTGGCCCAAATTGAGGGAGATTGAGGTGAAGTCGCCCTCGTATCCATATACCATCCGTTGTCGGGAGGTTTCAAGCTCATGCAACTGTACGCTTGGCCCAACTCTGTTGGTGACATAAGCTGGCCATAACCGGATTACATAGGGCTAGCATAGTAGGCCTGTTGTTGAGGGTTGGGCCCAACACAGATTGTTGGGGTCGCTGCTGGGCCGGACCTGTAGGGAAAGGACAGGGCGGTAGTGGCCCAGTTGCCTTGTTGCTGTGGTGGCCAAGTGGACTGGGCTCCCCACTGAGGGGCCTGCTGTCGTTGGGCCTGTTAAGGCGACCTAGTCCCTTATGGCTGCTGCTGCTAATTATTGTTGTTGTTCCCTCGGCCCTTGCCAAGGCCTTTGGGCTTGTTATTATTCCCACGCCCACAACCCTTACCTCGGCCACCACCATCGCGCTGCTGGTCAGTCGTCGACTGGTGGTTGGTCAATGAAGAAGATGGCGAGGGTTGGGCCTGCGAGGTCTGAGCCACGAGAGCCTGCTGGCTCGACTCTTCTTGTTTCTTTTGACGAGTCTCCTCCAAGAGAAACATGGACCTTGCTTTGTTGAATCTCGGAGTGGGTTCGGATTGCGAAACAATGGTAGCCACGGTATCATATTCACCCTTGGTGAGGCCGACAATGAGTTTCATAACCATCTTTCGATCAGATATCGGGCAATCAACGTTAGCTAATTGATCTGCAAGTAGCTTAATTTGTTTACAACAATCAGACATGTTCGCATAGTATTCGAGTTTTATATGCGCAAACTGTTGCTCCAAATACACTGCCCTAGTATGCTTGTTATCATGAAACAACTCCTCAAGTCGGGTCCATAATTCTTGAGCCGTGGCACCCGGTTTCATGATGGTGTGAACGAGGTCTTTGGATATATATGGTTCCATAGATCCATTGCTTCACAATATCATCCAATCTCTTCCATGTAGCATCATCAATCTCCGTCGGTCGAGAAACAATAGCATCAGTATGATCGAGAACGTTGAAATCACATGGCATATTGCGCCTCTTATTGATCAAGGGTAACACTCATTAGATTTTTGATGTTGGAAACGGAAAAGGTCGAGTGGAAGGTGTTGGAGGGAGGAGAAAGAGGGGGCGTTTCATCGCCTGCCATGGAAGGGGAAGGAACGGCCGGTGATTGGTGATGGACGGCTGTGGTGGTTCACGGCTAGGTGGAAGGATCGTTTAGGGTTTAAATAAGAAAGAAAAGAGGAAACCCTAATTGGGATCTGATACAATGTAAAATAGTGTAATTCTCCTTGAGTGGAGGCTTCAAATAGACAAATACCTTAAAAGAAGGATTATTTCCTTAGGGTTTTATATGCATCAATTTTATTTAATTCAAGTTTTTGTCTTTCTATAGAAAATTCTTGTGGGAAAATTTTCGTGCATGCATGCATACAGTTGACAATATATTTCATACCAATCTTCAATTCATTGTTTAAGTTCAAATTTCCTATAACGATATAGGAAATGTTAAAATAATTTTTTAAATTGTTAAAAAAAATACAGTATCAAATGTGAACAAGTATATAAACTAATTTAAACAAGTTGTTAGATTAACTTATAATTACAAGTCGGTCATGATTTTTTCAAGCTTGTCTCGTTTACTTTATGAACTTAAGATATTTTTGTTCAAGCTTGCTTGTTTATTAACTTAACAAACATTTATGATTAAATTTGTTTGCAAGTAGTTTGTAAACGTATCTATTCAATTTAGTAAAAAACTAACATACATGGATTTAAACACAACTATTAAAGCATTACAATACTAGTATTAATCAACACAATTGAATTCAAGTACATGGTCCATAATCTTATTTAATCACTAATTTATGAGGTAAGTAAAGAGAAATTAAAGTGGTGATGACCAATAAAATTGGCAAATAGTTACAATAAGAGTTCAATGGCAAGCTCAAAATTAGCTCCTTTTCCCCAATTAGCAGGAATAAGAGTAGGTGATTCCACCCACGTGGCATGATTAGTGTTGCTGGCAACAAGAAAGTATCTAGTTTTATAAGCTCCTCCTTCTACTCTTGGTGGATTTTCCATGTCCCAAACTGCTCCAAATGGCTTTCTCATGGGCCTCCATTCTTTGGTTTCCTCCTGCATTTCCAATTCAATAGTATGAAGCCCAACACTTGAGCCCAATAAACAAATTACTTGTAAAAGTGTGTGGTTGTGTACCAAAAGTTGGAGCCCAATATCTTCCTATTAAGATTTTCAAAAGTGAAGTATTTATCATTATATAATTTTTTGTCAATATTTATCATTATATAATTAGGCAACCTTAATGTCACGGAATGAGCGTAGATCGCCTATACGGCGCCACGATTCAGACCCTGTCAGCATGTGACATTAGGTCGTCTAAAACAACCATGTAATTTGATTCCTTTATATACAATGTTTTCGTATTTTAATATAATTAATTAATATAATGTCAAAATTATTTCAGACACCCAATAATATTGAGAGTGATTCTTATGACATTATATATGCATGTCACACGTACACATGTACACAGGTTGATTTGAGAGCTAACATTTACTATGATCTCGAGTGTAGGATAAAAAGGGAGAAAATAAAAAACCTGCCAAACTTGAACACCAACAACGTCATAGAGACTAGGATTATATGTGATAATAATGGCCAAGTAGTGAGGGTATCTTGTGCCTTCATGAATGTTAATTATGAGGTTTAAACCACCGAAGGTGCAAGGGACTCGACGGTATTCGATATTAACGACGCCGTATGAGAGCAGCTCGGCTTCTAACCCCGGCCGGGCCATCTTAGCATAGGCCTTGGCCGGAAATAGGAAATCGGTCCAATCGCCCACCCCAAAATCTGTTGCCACCACCACCACCCCATCTTCCGTGCATTCTCCTGTCTTGCACCTTACCTATAAAATCGGGATATTATTAATAAAAAATATGCATTGAAATTTGAAAACCATAACCAGTCAAATAGATGATGAACATTATGAAACGAAGGAAGTACCTGATAGCAAGCACCACATCCGGTGCCGTTTTTGTAAGGTCTGTGGACACCAGCTACATACCCATCATTGGCAGTTCTCCCATATTCTCCATATCCACATGCTCCAGCTGATTAGATGTAATTAAGTCCATAACATTAATTATTATCAGCCACTCACGTAGTCACGTCATAATTTAGTATACAATTATAAAATGAACAGCTAAACATAAGCATAAAGTTCATATTTTATTTACTAAGGAAAAAAAAAATTAATATATTAATTAATCCTACAAAAAAACATTAGTTTGAAGATTGTTAAGTAATTGATATGTATGTACTTCAAAGAGTGATTGGTTAGATTAGCCTATAGAAGATCTTAAAAGAATTGTTAAACACAGTATATCACCCTAAGGGCTACCGGCTACATTTAAGAAGTTAATATGAAAAATAGAATATTGATTACATCGGTCCACTCGTGTTTTTAAGAAGAATTGCCAATTTTATACCATTTCAAATTATGCATTTAATGCTTATATGTAACCTTAAAATCTACCTATTTTGTTACCTTTTGATCTAGCATACATTCAAATAGTTAATCACTAATTTGTTTCCTCACATATATAGATACATAAGCAGCATATACTATAGTAGTCTAGTAGAGATCGAATATAATAATATGGTTATTTTTTTAAATACAAATGTGGTAATGTTACGGAAAACTACGTACTTAAAATTAAACTTTCCATCATTTTCACAAAAGTACTCAAATGATCAATAAATAACCTTTTTCCGTACTCGTAAAAAGTTAATAAGGACCTAATAAACAGTAAGCAAAAAACGTTCGTACATCACTCTTGTAAAAAGTTAATAAGGACCTAATAAACTGTAAGCAAAAATCGTACATCACTCTAATATGCAAGTTAAGACACCATGCATGCTACTAAAACATAGAAAAACAAAAAGGCATACTTGGGTTCCCTTGACAATTCGGACTACCAAAATAGGTTGCTCTAGAGCAGATATAATCTTGACCATATCCAAGTACAAATAACAACATCATTATCAAAGGAAGTATAATTTTTTTGTAATTAAGGCTAAACCCCATTTTTTTCAAGGATTAGTAGAAATGAAAACACAACAAGCTAAGAATGCAAGAAGCTAATATAAAAAAGATAGTTGTAGAAATGGTGAGAAATGAAGCTAGAAACCTTAGATATATATAGCATATAATTTTGAATAGAAACAAAAAAATAAAAATAAAATACTAATTTAAAAAAAAAATGATAATTCGAAAATTTGCATTCCACTATTGTGACAGAGACAGTAGAGTTATTTAGAGATTATGTACAGTTTAACAATGAACCAATGACTAATTAAGTAAGTATTCATCAAACTAAAGTTCCTTATTTATTTTAATTTAATGTATTACTTTTTAGTGCACTTAGATTTATCATTATAGTTAAGGAAGATGCTATGAATGATAGTCCTAAAAAATTAAACAAGCACAACACTTTTATTTTTTTAGCACTCAAGTATTCAATTTTGTCACAACTGAGTTAGGAGCTTAGGACACATGGGAATAAAAAATCTCTCGATATTTTCTTATGACTTTTTTTTGACAGATAATTGTGACATTAGAATTTTGTAGTTAAGTCAAGTCTTTTCAACTTTCACAATTTTTATTAAATGGTTATCACATTTCCATAAATAATATAAAAATTATAATGTACTTCGTATCATCTTATAAAAGTAATTCTTAAGTAAAACAATGCATTAGCATGAGTAAGTAATAGAGAACTTTGATCTTGCCACATTTTCCCAAGACAATCAACCACTTAAAAAAAAAGGAATTTTCTTTAAAAATCACCCCTAAATTCACCACTTTTTTAAAAAACCATCTCTTTTTTACGAAATTTAAAACTACCACCTACAAAACACAAAACCAGTAGGAATAACCACCACCTACCTCGCCCGCTCACTTTCTCTCTCCTCTCTTTTCGTTAGGGTTTTCTCTTTTGCCTACTCCACTATATTCTTCTTCTTCTTCCCCAATGTTCAATCAATTTTTTTCCTCAATTAGGGTTTTCATCAGGTTAGAGTAGCTTAAATTCTTCGTCATTCGTCGACAATGGATTTCGGTGGTCCTTATAAAAGAGGCGAAGCTTCTTAACAGCAATGGCGGCTTCAAGAAATCTCGTCCAAGTTTGTTAAATTTCTAGGTTTTTGTTTTTTTATGAAGTTTTAGTGATGATTTGGAGTTTAGACTTTTTTTCTGCGAGCAGGGGTGAGCGCTTGGTGGGGTTCGCTGGTAGGAGAAGTGGTTGAAGGTGGCTGGTTGGGGTGGGGTGGTCCGACAGGTGGCTGATTTGTGTGGGGTGGCTGCCGGGGCTGGGGGTTAGGGGATATTTCTTTTATTTATTTTTTTTTAAAAATTGGTTTTATTTTAATTTATTTATTTTAATTAATTTTGGCTAATAGGATAATGACACGTGGACTCTTTAATCGAAAAACAGGTCGGAAAAAGGGATGGGTGGTGATTCCTACTGGTATTGGGTTTTGCAAGTGGTATTTCTAAATTTTGTAAAAAAAGGGTGATATTTTAGAAAAGTGGTGAATCTGGGGGTGGTTATTTAAAAAATTTCCAAAAAAAAAAAAAGATTAGAGGAAGTAAAAATTAAATGAATTAAAATAATTTAAACACCAACAAAATGCAAATAAAATTACTAAAAGTTTTTTAACTGAGTTTCCTAAAAAAAAGAAAGGTTTTGAATTGAGTGATGAATGAAAAGATTATGTTTAACATATGTAGTTTTTTTTTTTTAATAGTTAACACATGTAGTTTATGTACATGCGCGCGCGTCATGTATGTATGTTGAGGCGGGTTGCTACTATAGTCTATACTTTAATCAACAAAATTAGCTCTTTGTCAGGCTCGACTCTCCCAATTCAATTCATTCCAAACCTTATAATTAAGAATATACTCGAAGTTTTTGCTCACCATATTGATTTATAAGCAAACTATCATTGAAAGATAAACTTTTACGTGCGAGACATTTTTTTTTTCAGATAATAGTCAAAAGGTCATTTCATTAGCAAATACTTGTAGGATTGGTCATTTCATTAGCAAATACTTGTAGGATCAAACCTTTGATACTGTTTAAAAACAAAGGTATATCATAGCGTAATTAGTTTGCTAGCCTAATTTCCTCGATATAGTAGTGACGTCTTTTTCAATCTTTCCAACTTCATTAGCTTATTGATTGACATAGCACCTGTGTCTGCAAAAATATGCACTAATTAAAAAAAAAATTAAAAAAAAATAAAAAAATAAAAAAATAAAATAAAATTAATTTTAAATCGTCGTCAACATATCTATTGTTATTGGTAATCTTGGAATGAATTTATATACTTCATCTGTTTCTAGGTTGTTAGTTTGTAATAAAATTGTTCCATTTTCTTTCCTAAAAAAAAAGTTAAGTTTCATTTCATCTCATAAAATATTAAGTTCAGCTAAATTTGAAAACGTGCTTCTACTAAACATTGAGGCAGTAATAAGAAGAGGATGGGAAAAACAAAGTTACTCATAAAAAACGAGAATGAAATGGAATTAATGTTTTTTGAATGATTGTAATTATGTGACAAATCACGTTCATATCGAGTAGCTAGGCTTTATTTTTTGGTTTAGAGAGAATTACATAAGGTGTAATGACGTAAATAAAAATTGAAAGGCCTTTGATTACCATCTTTTAAGTCTAATTTTAATCAAGTAATCTAGATAACACATATGAAAAGAGTAGTTTATGAAAGTCGAGATTTCTTTACTTGTTAGTTTAAGTTACGTTGAAAAGAAAGCAAAAGTGGGGAACAAGGCCAATAAGCCCTCCACCAATAATCTGCATGTCAAAAAACGTTTACATCAGATAGACAAGTTTCCCAAAACCCATTAACTAGTTACATGATAGCTTCCACTTATACGATGAGCGATTAGAGCCTTGTTGAAACAAATTTCTCTTTCAATTTAGTTTGAAATTTTCCTCCTTAATGCTGTAATGCAAAGGGCCTCCAACAATGTTTTGTTTGCTTATATATGAGTATCAAAATTGACCTTTATTATAATAGTCCAATTTTTACTAAATTTATATAAAGAGAGCTAAATTCCTTTATTCCAACTAGCTTGCAGGGTGTATGGTTCACACAAATAAGGTACGTAGTATATGGCAATGGTTGAAAATCGCCGAAATCCATACCTAGTGTTTATTTTAGATAAATTAAAAAATTTCTAAACTCGTCATTACCTCAAAACACACAAATTGTGGAGGTTTATAAACCCACGAAAAACTCATGTAATTCAACATTCAATCTTGATTTCAAACCCATGCTACTTAGTGATTATTCCCGTAACCTTTTTCCCTTCTTTGAAAATAGCCCAATACAATGTAAAAATACAAAGATATCACAACTTAACAGTAAAAAGATTAATATTATACTCGTAGTTTGAAATTAGGGTTGAATAATCAATTATACCAAAAATGTATTTTTTTTTCCTATCATTAATGGATCTAGGTAACATAGTTTACATTCAAAAAAAAAAAATTGTAGTGAATGGAAGACCCGTAAATACGTTGTCAAGTCAAATTTGGGTTAGGTACAAATCCATCTTGGATAGCCATGTGGATATTAAAACTAACCATATATTTTTATAGGTAATTATAGAATAATGAAAATAAAAATAACATAACTCGACCTATATACCCTCGATTGCTCAATTGTGCAATCATCATCCTTACGTATTTGTGATTAATTCGGCCTTTATGAATTTATAATCTAACTTCATAATAATCATAACCACCACACATACATATTTACCTATCCTATCATAAGACTAGACGTTTGAGAAGAATGATATGCTACAATTTCTGCCAATGAATTTTCTTCCAAAGAACATACATAGAATTTGTGAAACCTTGCTTTTCATTCTACTTTGAAGAGAAGTTATTTGATATGATAGGCAATTGGGTGGACAGAAAGAACAGTTTTCGGATGAATAGCACTAGTTGCAAAACCCCCATGACATAAATCCTCATGTACATATACCATGTTCGACTACAATTCTTGGACATGCGCACGATGTTTAGGGAACTTAGCTCATATCGGGCCATCTACGTGTTGCAATCTTACAGATTAGGGACTTACCTTTATATCAGAGTAATTGTCATGTTGATAGTGTAATTTGTATCAACAACGTGACAACTTAATCTACATCTTAATCTACATGAAGGTAGTAACCTGCATGGCTGAATGTGCAAATAACAATAATACTACGGAGTATCTGTTTTTGAATTTTACGATAATGGACAATTTACCATCTGTTTTGAATTATAGGATTATGGAAAATTGCAAGACTTTAACTTCATAAAAAATAATCAAATCCTGTGGGCATTTTCATCAACCTAATCTTGTGTAATCCTGACAACAGAAAATATACATGATCTTAACTTGGCAGCACCTTCCTTACAAACAGCCAAATATACATGTTCGCCCCTTCCCTTGTCAAACATACACCTATTATCATCAAAATATCAAGATTCTGTTTAAATGTGTAGTACATCATCAGAATAGAATGTAAGAATATAAAACGTACGGCATGTCCTCCAGGAAAAAGCGGGTACTTGATAGTCCAAACAGGCTCTCAAGGTTCCTGCACATCATTTTATGAGCTTGCATGAACAACATTCAATTGAGGAGTTCCTCAGCAAGTATGAATATACTCACCTATCTTGAGAGACGGGGAGGCAAATTCATGCAGTTCTAATCTAATTGTGCTGGTAAAAACATCAGATAATGCAATCTGGTGGACAGAAGTTGAAAAGGGAAGAACACACTTTCTGTTGCACAGCAAATTATGAAAATGAGAATTATTGCATGATCCATCCAGAAAAAGGCCCTAATCAACAGCAAAAGGTTTATGTCACAAATTTGCGACGTGTGAGCAAGACACACAGTATAGGAGCACATACATGCAGCAATACTCTTTATCTTTCTGAAATTAGTCATCAATATGATTCCATTTGGTGGAGGACAGAAGTCCAATGGGCAGCATACAGAGACACTTTCTGTTGTGAAGCAATTAAGCAAATTTTGAAAATGGGAATTATACATGATCATTCCAGAAAAGGCTCTAACCACTAGCAAAAGGTTTACATGGAAAATTCACGACGTGGGAGCAAGATACATTAAAAGCTCTTTCTGTAAACCTCAAGGCGACAGGGATTCAAATCACTTTCTCAAGGTTGCTGTGAGCCTTCCAGCAAGTTGCACAGAACGGACACGCACAGAAGAGGTGTCACTATCAAACTTAATTAAAACAAATTTTCATTATGTAGAGCATTATACTTGGATAAAACCAGGCGTCTGTTCTAAATTCATAGACCAAGGTGCATATTATAAACACAAAGTGGAAGGCAATAAAGACAATACAAAGCTGCCTTCCTTTTCGAGAACCAGCAGAAGCTGCCACTTGGCAATTAAATAAGCTAGCAGTTGTCTTAAGAAAATTCCAATGGGCTCAACTCCACAGTACCCATGAGATCAGCTCATCTTAATGGGAAGATAGATATTTCAAAAGGTAAAGATTTAAAATGGGTGGACCAGGGAAAGCATTTGACTTTTTCTCATTAGTTAGTCATTAGAACCACTTAATCATAGCATTAGCACCAAAAAATCACTTCTAATCTTCTATTCAGTAAGCTGGAAAATTCTACCAGCTGCCTTAAATAGGTCCGATGTACTTAACTAAAATTAATTACCAAATATGTGACAAAATCCAACGTCATTGGCAAGTGAAGAATAAAAAGTGCAATATTACTCGGGAAATTCGTATACAACACAATAGTGGCAATATTATGTTCTGCCATCTAAAATGTTCCCTTTTTCAGATTATTCTCTCAATCAATTTGAGGGTTTTCACACAGATTTAAGACATTAATCTCCTTTTCCAAATCAGCAACAATACTAGATAATGGAAACCCAAACTGAACCAAACCAAACATCAAACCATTGGACAAGGATCCTCCCTATGGCTGGTCATGCATGCAGTCTTCAACATCTAAGATAAAAAAATACACCATCATTACTCAATGCCTTTGAAAAGACCGCCTCCTATGGCAAGGCAAGGGAGTTGGATGTACCCAAACTGTACCCAAGCAATAACAAAAAGGCTATGCCAAGTTAATCCTTTGACCCACAATGCACCAACCATATAGTTCATAATAAGAAAAAAGTACAAATAGTTTGATAAAGGGTTCTACAGTAGCCCATAATCCAAAGCCAAATAATTATGAATCCTTGCCTCCTTTAGATTAAAGGGCTATGTCTGTCAGAAACTATGCAAACTATACTAGCTTCTAACCAGCATCTGTTGTTTTATAAGGTCACAACCTTCCAAATATTATTTAGTAGTTCAAGAAATATATTTAAAAACTAATAGAACTAACATTAATGGTATACAACACAATAAATGTCTCCTCATTATACCTGTTCCTAAAATGTATATGAACATTTCAAGATGGAGGGGTGTACATTATAAGCTTGTTGCTTAGTAAACTCTAACAATAAGAAGAACACACACACACACACATACACACAAATCACAATAAAAATAAATAAATAAGCCACATGAACTACTTAAGCCACATAAACTACTTGGCTAATGATATATCGCACATAGGTGACTGATTTAGCACTAAGAAATAAGATATATGAGTCTTCTAAAAGAACATCTACAATTTTCCATTTTTTTTTCTTCGTCTTGTCATGTGAATTTCAGCATCTATGTTACAATGTATTCTTCAACTAATTTAGTGATAATTAGGAATATACTTCGATAGATTGATCAACAAGAAAACATACACCTATAAATACAAGAAAGAAAAACCTTCAAGATGTTCAACCAAGATCTACAACTAACTAGAGATCTGGATCCTTGGAGGAACTAGTGAAAGTTTACCTGAATTATAGTTATGGCCACCAGCAAAGGTCTTTCTAATATCTAAATAAACTGGGCTTTCTTCAGGTCTGCAATGACTCCCTTGTCCTCTTTGCTTCTTTCATTGTAGATAACCTACAAAGTTGAAAAGAAAATATTTGTATGTGATGTTCGGTTTCCTTTTTAAGGACAATGGAGTAGAAATCTTTAGGATAAAAGAAACAACAGTTCCTGTACATAGGTATACCTTATCAATGATACCATATTCAACTGCTTCACTCGGGCTAAAATATTTTGGACGTCGGATGTCGGCTTCAATCACTTCAGGAGGTTTTCCAATATGTCTTGAAAACAGCTTAACCTTTAAGGCAAACAATATATGTTACCCTCAATTCTAACATCAAAATCTCAACCATCAACAGCAGATCTTAAGTTGAATACAAAGTACGAAGTATTAGAAATAATCAACACTTCAACAGCTATGGAGCATTTTGCATTGCTAATTGCTAGAAAGTACTCCAGAGTACAAGTGAAACAAATTAATACAGAAGAAACAACTAAAGTCCTGTTCAGTTCACCTAAATTTTTCTGAGCTGAAATTACTGATTTTACTGAAACCTATTTAATTTTGACTGGATAAAAGTGATTGTTACAGATGATGGCTGATTTTTAATGTATAAGATTTTAAATAGAGTGAACAGGGCCTAATTGACACTTTTTTCATATAAGCACTTGGACATACAGACACTACAGTAGTTAGCATAAAATAATTGTTAAAAGGTTTATGAAAGAACGAGGGAGTATGAGGGCCATTCATATTATTTTTTTCTTTTTTTTCCCCCTCTTTCTTTAAAAAAGAGAAGGCCATGAAGGTCACAGGATGAAATATACCCTCCTTCCGCAGCAAAACAAAAAGCAGAAAGAGCATGAGGAAACCCACTAGATTTATGAGAACCCCCACACGGCCACACCCACCCACATCCCAATACCTAGCTCAAGGAGGGGCCAGGGGAGGAGAAATTCATTGAGAAAGAAAAAGGCCAAAATTTTCTACATTCGGTATTAGAACTCAGGAGGTCCTGCTTTTTTTCTTCAAGTCAGTACCTTCTCTTACAATGTGAACTGAGCTTACCATAGTAGATTTACTTGATTATTATCACTAGATTCAGTAAAGTGAAACATCAAATTTTGCAACAAAATAGAACAATATTGCTAGAGTTGGCAGTTGTCTCGAGTGGTGTCAGATTTGAATGTATACAGGTTGAAACCCCTTAAACCCAAACACAAGCCATATATAAATTGGGTTTAAGATCCTTCATTAGGAAGAAGGCCAAAACATGCACCTAAAGCCAAATCTTTTCCCCTCTCTTAGGACACGAACTGGGAATCAGAGTGTGTGTGTGGGGGGGGGGGGGGGGGGGTTGTTATAAGCACAACATGGAAAACTAAATTCACAAAAGCAATCGATTACAAGGATCTGGACGTTTTTGAAGGTCTGTTTACTGTTGCATAATACCGTTGATCATTACAAATTTAGCTAATATGCGGCCAACAAAATGACATGGTACTTTATTTTGCTTTATGAAGGCAAGCAAATAGACCTTGGAATAAAATAAATGTGCAGTAAAGTAGTAAACTCAATGTTGGAAAAAACTCAAAAACATTATTGGAGACTTAAGTTCTTTTGAAGATGAGATTAAATTTAGCAATTAATACAAAGGATAAACATAGCATATATAAACCTTTGATAAATCAACCTTCCAATTCCATACATGGGGTAATTTAAATAATTACATTTCCTTTTCAAATAATTTGGAGATCAATGTAAGATTATAAACAACCTTATAAAACATTTAAATATTTAATATCAATCAAAAATATACATTAAAACAAGCTCATAAAATTTCTTTCACAAACATTCAACATTGTAGTACACGTGGCTAGATCTTTAATGATGCGCTTTTATACACAAACATGCTTTACGTATTAAATGATTGCATGTATAAACCAGTACCAAGTAATTGTGTAATATGATGAAGACATTCACACAGCTTAATTGCCCTTTCGTTTAATACCATCTCAATATAATGTATTATTGATATAAACAATGCCAAGATATGAATTATGTAAGTCATTACCAATTCTGTCTTCACATTCGTTACTTCTTTCCTGGCAAGTTCAACATCACTTGCTTGACCTTGGAACCTTGCAATTGGCTGCAGAAATTGCACAGAAGGGTTTTTAAAACCATCTGAAGAAAATATGCATCTTGAGAGAAATTAAGTGGGAAAAGGTACGGAGAAGAGAAATCATCAATGACAAGTTAAATAATGACCTGTTTCATCATAATGGTAGAGGATGGCAGAGCAGCACGATTTCCCTTTGCACCAGCAGCTAGAAGCAAGGCTGCCTCACCCCAGGCATTGCCAACGCATAGAGTAAAAATAGGTGGCTTGACATACCTGAAAGAGATCAAATACCAACATTAACAGATGAAGCAAAAATCGGATAGCACTTGAATAGTTAAACATATAAAATTGGAATTTCATATATTCAGCAGCAAAGATTTTAATTTAAATAAAAAAAAAGGAAAAGAATATAACCTCATAACATCGTATATAGCAAAAGCCTCTGTTTCATACCCCAGCTTCTCACCACCCTAAAGGAGAAAAGGTGAGATAACCATCAATATCAGCACCGAAGACCTAACATTAGATGACAAATTGAAAACGGATGGCACTAAAAGAATTCAAAAGACAATATAAACAAGTGATATAGGAAATCCGCAACAACTTCCACAAATTTGGTACATTTGAGTAGCTTCGAGAATATCGCTATAGGAACTAATCTTCTATAAGCACAAGCAAGATATTAAAAAACTGTTAAAGATCACCATTAGAAAAGGAACTTGTCAATGGAGAACATAAGAGGACCATTTCAGTAATGATCTTTCCACTGGAAAAAGTCTGAGCAGATTGTCATTGAATTTTTGCCCCTTTATCTCAAGTGACAAGTTTCACAACCACAGAAGTCTACAATAACATATATATGCCCTCGTCACAAAGGTATACTATCTCACAGTCATAGTATCACCACTGATCATCAATGATTTAATCATAGTGATCAACTATCATTATGATTGTCTAAAATTCTTATTGCATTTCATTTCACAAGTTTGATTCACATTATTGGCTTAGATACCTTAAAATTTCTACAAACTAAGAATAAAATCAAGACATATGGTATAAAATCTATTATCTCAACAAGGCAGACAGATAAACACCAATGTCATTTTTGGGGTAATCATGCAAAAGATGGGTGAACAGTAGATAAAACAGAGGTCCTTCTCCATTTTTAGCACAGACCTCTACAATTTGAAGAGCAATGTGAAGAAGAAATTCATAATCAATCACATAATCCAATTAACATACAAGAAGGAAGCAGCACAAAAAATCACCTTTGTTGTTCCAGTAGAATTGATGTAAAGATATATTGGCTTTTCCTCATCCTCATATTGAAGATATAAGAATTCTGCAAGTATTAGCTCAGTCACAGAGGGCACAAGAGACATGCCTAAATAAACTATGCGGTTCTTGTACAAGTAAGAAGCCAAATCTGGTGGTGGCTGCTCCCAAGCACTTCCTCTAGAGAAAGGTATGACCTGTTATTTGTCAAAATACATTATGCAACTACAGTAAACCATTCAGACAATATTCTATTGTATAACGGATATATATTAAAACCTGATTCATCTTATAACAACAACAACAACAACAACAAAGCCTTAGTGCACAGCATTCTCATGTCTTGTGCCATGCTGATTTTCAGAAATGTAGCACAGCTGCACAGGCATAGCCCACCAGGAGTCTCTCAGGCAGGACCAGGCCACATGCACAGCCCACTTCCAGCCAATTTAGAAGCAAAGGAATACTTAAAGATTGGTTTTGTACATATGTTCATTAGATCTTCACACACACACACACACACACAAAAAAAAAAAAAAAAGGGTTCTATGTACCCAGTGAAGTCCCATTAATAAATTTTGCAAAGAGAGATACCAGTTGTCACAAGCAACATGAGAAAGAAAAGAACTGCACTCAGAATTCACAATATATGCACATGCCCCTTCTTTCATCACCATAAAGCAGCCTAGTGTGTGATGTTTATTCAGAATTTTGAATCCAAGCAGAGGCTATTATACCCCCTTGCCAAATACAAAAGACCCCTTTTCAGCCTTAGCAAACTAAGCATAGAGGTATTATAATATGTTCCCATAAACAAACCCGCCTACTTCATTCTTGCATATCATGAATCAATACTTAATCTGTGTTAGCTAAGTCAACTAACAAGAAATTGTCCAAAACAAGTCAAGGGTCCTAGTATATAACCTCTAAGAAATGCTAAGGCAGTTCTCAAGATGAAATAGATAAAGAGGTTTACTAATATAAAGAAGACCCCAGGAAGAGTCTGGGTTGGTGGATCGACATTTCTTTCTTATGGTTTGGGTATTCCGAAACTATTTAGCTGGTGATTTGAATCATTTTACTATAAAGGCATCCTTTAAAAGTTCAATATCGGTTGTTCATCCACTATCACTTTACCACTCACATTTGTAAAACTATAAGTCGATTCACCAACTTATAGCTCGCTCCGTATAATT
This sequence comes from Chenopodium quinoa, assembly GCF_001683475.1. NCBI lineage: Eukaryota > Viridiplantae > Streptophyta > Magnoliopsida > Caryophyllales > Amaranthaceae > Chenopodium > Chenopodium quinoa. Next base: position 2,204,163 of record NW_018743175.1, read on the forward strand.
GCCAGTTTTCTGTTACAATTTCGACACTCATAACTGTTCCAAAAACATAGAATCAACCACCACAATTACATTGAAACCAGGATGATCAATTCAGCCAGTCCCCTTATTGCTCTAAATCAATTTCTCCAAATACACATCATCTCTTAAGTTCAAATTGCACATACATTTTACCAATACTACAGCTACACCCTAAATTTCAGCTTTCCTAATCAAAACGTTAACAATCTGGAAAATAATCAAATTACAATCACACAACCTCCCAAAATAACTAAAATAAACAACTCAAAAACGCAAAATCGAATTGAATTATATAGAAACCCTAAAATTATCAGACATGGAAATAAAGAAACGAGAAAGAAAGTAAAAAAATCATACCATGGTAACAACGCCGCGCTTAGGCCGAGAGTTCGACGACGTAAGAGAATGAGGTCGCCGGAGTTTATGGCCGGAAAAGTCACCGGAGACGCTACCTCCGACATAAGGAGAGAGAAAATTGGAGGAAAGAGAAGCTCTGAGAGAGGAAGCGCGAAATGAGGCGGTGGTGGTGGTAGTTGGTTTGGAGTGAAGTGGAGGAGAAGGTGAGCATAATCGGGAGGTGAGGAAAGAGTGGGAAGACGCCATTGATGCTGCCATTGAGCTTGAGCAGAGGAGAGAGAATTGCGAGGAAGAAGAAGAAGAAGAAGAAGAAGATAGAGATTAGAGAGAGAGAAAGAGGAGAGAGAAAGTGAAAGAGGAAGAAGCCATTGTTAAAAGATCCGACCCATTTTTGCTTAAAGCTAAACCGTTTTTTTTGTAACAGAATTGTTTTGGTTTTGTGGTTTGGGCTTATTTTATGGGTTTGATGTGAAACATGCATAACACAAGATTTAGGCTTGTATTTGGGCTTTGTACAGTTTTTACCAGATTGGACTTATTAATGGTATTATTCTTAATTAACGTTTTGTATCAAAAAGTTGTACGGAGTAATATACTTGAATTGATTTTACGGAGTATGACCATGTGAATTGTTGAAATATATTATATACATCTGGGTGTACTGAGCACCCAACTATCCCAAAGTTAGTTTTGGTATTCATTTAATGATTAAATTAAAAACAATCATTAAAACGAGAACTAAATGCTCATGGGTATACCATGCACCCGGGTGTATATAACAATTTATGCATCCCTCACTTTTACTCGAGATTTTGATATATGTCTCGAAAATCTTTGAAAATGGTTTAATTTTGTGTATTATAGCTTTTGATATAGCTTTCGAAGAATATTTTCAAATCTGAAAAGGTTATGCATCAAGGTGTTTTCCACGCTTGGCAAAGGAATCTAGGGAGATTTTGGTGGTCAAAACCATCAAATTCATGCCTTGGTTCATTGTACTCCTCATAATTATGTCTTCAATGGCCTATTTACCTTTAGGTCATACAACCCATGTCATTTTAGGCTCAGGCTCATGCTCATGCTCATGCTTTGTCTCTTCGAAATACCCTTAAAATTAAAGTCGAGTCAATATGCTACTTTGTATGACCATATACATAGGTGCTTTAAGACAAGGAGGTTTAGCGTCCATATTTTGTGCCTCAGCTCATGCCTTGTGGACGCTTAGCTTTGTACCTTGGTTGGGTAGCATTGCCTATGCCAAACTTTGGTTTTAATTTTCACTCATATTATTATAACTTCAACTTAATTTTCTATAGAATAAGTAAAATAGGATGAGAAAAATTAAACAAAGGCAATATATTATTAATAAAGAAAAGGATTATATATTAAGTCCTTTGACCTTCATAACATGCAATTTATTTTAGTTGGGGTGATTATTAATTAAGATACATAAGTTACATTTTATATGTACGTAATCGCGTGTTAGTGAGTCCACAAACATAGGTCCACTGTTTTTAAGTATACCTTGACTTTATTGATTATCATTTCTTAATTTTCACATTGTTAAAACTTTTAGTGGATGGTTGTTAAATATTATAAAAGAAGGTATTCAGTGCGGCAAACCGCACCAAATAATTCGTGCGTCAAGTATATATGATATGCAATATTTGATCAAGATATGTATTATTTGATAGAGGATATGTATAACTTGTTGGAGGATATGTGTTATTTAATAGAGGATACGTACAATTTTGTTGTAGGATATATATTGTTTGTTATAGGATATGTAGTATTTGATAGAGGATATGTACAATTTATCTTTGGTAGAGGATACTACAATTTGTTAGAGGATATCATCATATAGCTAATAGAGGATATCCAGCCTATAGATGATATCATAGACACAATTATAAATGATATCATATAGCCAATAGAGGATATCATCCAGCCTATAGATGATATTATAGACACAATAATAAATGATATCATATAGCCAATAGAGGATATCATCCAGCCAATTAAGGATATCATAAACACAATTATAAATGATATCATGTAGCCAATAGAGGATATCATCCAGTCTACTATTGATGATATCATATACACAATAGATGATATCATTTTGCTTATATCATAGAACCAGTAGAGGATATCATCCAATTTATAGAAGATATCATAAAAACAATAGAGGATATTATCAAAACAATAGAGGATATCATCCAACTCATAAAAGATACTCGTATCATAAAAACAATAGAGGATATAAAAAAAACAATAGATTAGATATCATCCATCGTATAGATAATATTATAGACACAATACATGATATCATCCAACTTATTATAGATGATATAATCTACACAATATAATTTATTTTATAAATATAATTAAAAGGTCAACAATGGCGGAACCACCATCGAAGGTCCCGTACTAAGCTCATGGGTATTACCTAACATGCTCATTTCTCAACCAAAATACATGCATTTGTTATCAAAAGCTCACAATTCAACATACAATCACTTAAGACAATCAATTTCAACAATTATACATCACACAAGAAAGCCTCAAATCGATTTTTTTTGAGCATTTTTCGAAAAATACGAGAATCTCAAACAATTATCAAGCCAATTCAAGCATAACTCATGGACAAATATAATCAACAATCTTTATTTTCGCTCTCCTCTCCATCCTCTTCAATTCAATCATAAATCATGGACAAATAAAATGGAAGAATTTAGCAGAAAGTTGAGGAGAGAGAAAATAGGGGTGGGTTAAAGTTGAGGGAGGAGAGAGAAAGTGAAGTAGGATTGAGTGGGAGTACTGTTGGTGGTGGTGAGTGGAAATGATCGAGGGTGTGAGAAGTTTGTATTGTCGTACAAATAATAGCTGGACTGACGAAATGTTTGATCAAGCTGGACTGACCTAATAGTTTGTGATATTATAAACTAAATATTGTATTGAAACCTTTACTTTACAAAGAAATTGATAGAGTACAGTACAATAATTCAACAACTTATGTTAATATGATGTATACCCATTAACATTAACACTCCATTTATGAATCTATGATAGCATAATGCTCGTCACATATTCATAAAAATTGATATAATATCAATTGGCTTAGTTCAAATGCAACCTATTTACCTATATGGTGATGCAAGTTTAAGATTAGCTCTCCTTAATACAATACTATACTTCAATTCATACAATTATATAATCCCACCAAACCAACATCTAGGTATATATGTAACACGTGTTTATGATAAAAACATCACTCATTTTGTTTTAATTTAGCTGTCACACTGTTAGTTCTATTATCAACATGATCATTTGGATAGAGAAATTAAAGTATTATTGGTTGCAATCGTGTTGGTATTTTATTTTTATGTAAGGTTGGGTAATTTTACGCTTTTGTAGGCGGAGTGGTAAAAGGGACGTCTTTAGTGCTGCTTGCTGTACGACTTAGCTCCAATCCGACGAAGAGTTTCTTCAATTTTAGCATCCCTTTGCTCCAAAGGAAATTGCAATAAAATGTCAAGGGCATTGTAGTTTTTGCCATTCAAGGTGTTTACATCTACTTGTAGAGTTCCAGCTGAATTGGTGCAAGTGTTCAACAATGCTTCAACCATCTGCAATTCAAGTTCAAATAGTCAGTAGTTTAAGAGCTTTCTGACTAAAATATTGGATCATAAAAGCTACTAGGATCATAAATAATATGGCAAGTACTCTTTATTGTCTTTAGTAAGTAGGTTTTTTTTTTTTTTTTTTTTTTTTTTTTTTTTTGAGGAAGTCTTTAGTAAGTACGTGATATAAATAATTGTTAAAAAAAAGTATGAGAGATAAATAAAGCCAAAGTGATTAGGTTGCCAAGAAAGAATCTCAAAAAAAAATTATGTAGCATTCAGTTTTTAAGTTACAACTCAATTAGAAGCAGTCAAGTCTCATGTGATTATGTGAGTTGAGTAGTATTACAATTAACTTTTGATATAGTGATCCTCATAGATTGATGTCTACGGAATACATTAAATTTCTTCGATTTTTAGAATGTTTATTATTATTATTATTATTATTATTATTATTATTATATATACACGATGATAAAGCAATTTTTAGAACGAATTTTACAAGAAATGCATTAACCTAAGCTAAAATTAATAACACTGACTGACGTGTAAATTTTAGAAAATATTTTAATGCCTATATCTAATCTTTATAGTTACACATAGCAAAGCTGGTGTCTTTCTATTGTGTAACGGTTGTCGTTACACTTGTATCATCTCAGAAGATATATTATATACCTACATTTAATTTTATGGCTACACGTATCAAAACCATTTCTTTTATATCATGTACGGTCGTTGTTTCTTCACTTCTTGTTCATACTTAATTCATAAGATGACGTTAAATTATTGTCACAAAGACTATGACAAGAATAGACTGATATAGGATGTCACTATAATTACTCGTGACAGGTATTATATGTGTTACTCAAACTCTTTATTTTACTTAAATATTCGAGTTAGACTTTCAACACTTAAAAATAGAAAGGGCACTTATTCATTTAGACACTTCATTTAGTTCAAAACTACTTCAAAAATTATGTAATGTTTTTCACAAAATAGTCGAGTTGGACACATACCCGTGTCGGATATGCGAGTAACATAGACTAGGTATATATACTTTAAACATTAATTAACCAAGTTTTTTTTTTTTTTTTTTTTTTTTTTTTTTTTTTTTTTTTTTTTTTTTTTTTACAGGAGGGTAATTAACCTAGCATTCACAAAGATAAAATTAGAAAAGTTTACCTGTTGCTGTTTCATCATGATAGCCAAATGCAATATAGTGTTGCCTTCATCATCCTTACAATTCAACAAATCACTAGTCATCTTACTCTTATCAAATGAAGAAGCATAAACTGCACCCATCATTGTTATGTTCCCTTGAGATTGATTAACCAATTTAAGCTGCTCAAGCAAGACCAAGAAAGCACCTAACTGCTTGTTCTTCACTGCAAGGTGAAGGGCGGTTTCGTTTCGTGTTGTCGTGTCCATGATGCAGCTAGGATAATACTTGACTAGAAACTTAACAACTTCAACCTTCCCTGAAATCACTGCAACATGCAGGGGAGTTCTGTTTTCTTTACCCTTACTTAGCTCTTTTTTTGTAGGGGCTAACTTTTCTAGTAAGTTTCTAACCATCTCAACTTGACCAGTTTCTGCTGCTAAGTGAATTGGACTACACCCAAAACGATCAATTTTCGTGATGAAAGACGGCCTTAAGCTCGTGATTTCCCTAGCAAAGTAAGGTTTTCGAGCTAAGACAGCTAAGTGTAAAGGAGTCCTAGTAAATAGTACATCATCTATGAAATTAAGTATGTGAGGCTCATCATCAAGTAATGCATAAAATGCCTCTATGTTTCCTGCTTGACATACTTGTACCAATCTCTTGTCCATTTTTCTTTGGTGTGAATTTTCGTAGCTCGATTTTTCGCTTAAAGTTGAGGAGGTTTGAGGTATTGGTAAGGATTTAGAGCTTGTTATATAGAACAAGCTTAGGTTGAATTTTTTTGAAGCATGATGAGTTTTTCATGCAGAAGTAATGGTTGCTTGTTTGTAGTCCTCCTTTTAAGTTCACAAGAAGTCAATGAGTAAATGTAACAAGAAAAGTGGGCGATATTACAGCCTAATAATATTCTTGCACGTCAGTTACACTTGTTCCTTGTTTCAATACTTTAACATCATAGTAGATTAGTGAATAATATAATAATATATGTAGTGATTATAAATTGTCAAGTAAACAAGTTTCTTAAGATAATTAGTATAATTGAAGTATGCATATAGCATTATCATTTAGATAAGCAATTTGATTTCTACTACAATCATATTCGACGAGAGTTTCTCAAACCTTACCTACCATAATAACTTGCTTGATTAGATTAGATTAGATTACATGGAGTAACATAATTTGGATATTGGTAGTCAATTTTCTTGAGAACAATCAAGTAAGTAATGTCATATACTTTTTGAAATAAAAATTAAAATGTACTTCTAGTTCTTATTATCAATATACTCCACAATTTGTGGTTCATACTCCTTCAGACGTCCCTTTTTTTTTTTTTTTTTTTTTTTTTTGCATCATCTGATCCAAAAAGAGGGTTTATGGTGCGAGGGTGAAGGGTACTATTTTTGCAAAATTAAAGGTACAATTAATGTCACTTGTAAGATTAAGCAACAAATCAAATCGTTTTTGCATGTTTAAATGATTGATAGATATTATTTGTAACCAATTTTTATTTAATCATTGATTTTGCAGGTTTAAATTATTGATAGATATTATTCGTAACCAATTTATATTCAAATATTTGTGATAATATTATTACAACAATTTTATTTTTTGACAATATCGATTACAGACTATGACTTTATAACCTCTTACGAGTTTGTATATCTCTTAATCTCAAATTCACGAGATCAACCTCAAAATGAACTCTTTGTACTGTAACCATTATTGATTGAACAAGCCTATCGAAAAAGATACAACCTAATTGTGTTGACCAATTTAAAAAAACGTAGTGGAGAAACTTAATGAGCAATAAATAACAAACCAATAAAAATGAATCAATAAGGCACTAACTAAGCAAGGTTATGAAATCAAATCTCACTCAGGACTCTTTAGAGATGCACATCCCCTATCTTTCCCTTTAAATCTCTATAAGTCTGACCTACAAAGTTAGACCGAGCCTTTACATTAAATCTCATGCCCAAACCCGTAAAAAAGGCCAAGCTTTTCGGGCCAGATTTGGGTTTTAAACTAAAAAAGTGTTTTCTAGCTTACCCAAATCCGCCTTATTTTTTTCCAGATCCGATCATAGCTAATACATGTATCGATTTAGTAAGGTTCTTATCTTTGTTATTAAAAAATTAAAATTAAAATTAAAATTAAAATAAAAGCCACTAGCTTTAGAAAGTACAATATGCATGTAGTAGTAGCAAGAAGACAAACAAGTTAACCAAAGGATTGAAGGTGAGCCCCTAAAACCAAAAAGTGATTTGTTTTTCTCTCAAACTCACCATGAATTCTTCTCAATGAACCCATACTCCCACCATCTTCAAACTACAACACTCTCATGTTCATCTTCTTCCTCATTAAAATCATCATTCAATCCTAAAGAATAATGAAAATGGCCTTACTATCTTCATCTTCAACTCCCACTCTCTCTCCTCTTCCTTCTTCTAAACCCCACCATAATCTCAATCTTACCCACAAACCTTATCTTCTTCCTCTTCCCAGAAAAACCCACCTCTCAATTTCTCCAATTAGAGTTTCTGCTTCTGATAATGGAGCTGGGGTTGTAGCTTCTTCTGCTGTTGTTAGTGAAGAGAATGTTCTAGAAACCCCATCTGAAGTAAAAGGAACTGGGTCTGATTCTGTAGATTCAACCCCCAAAAAAATTGAGAAAAATGCAGAGGATGTTACAGAAATTAAAGCTTCTGAAGAGGTTGTGAAGAAATTTGTGGACCACAGATGGGTTAATGGGAGTTGGGATTTGAAGCAGTTTCAGAAAGATGGAATTACTACTGATTGGGATGCTGTTATTGATGCTGGTATATGCTCTAAAATTTGAATTTTTATACCCTTTTTTTTTTTGTTTTTTTTTTTTGTGAATTTCTAATTTCAATTTTTGTTGGTTTATGGGTGATTTTATCCTTGATTTTGTCTCTAGCATTGATAAGTTTTTGCTGAATTTAAAGGATTAACTAAGTAGGTTATATAGTCTTCATTTCTTGATTGAGATTTTAAGGGGTTTAGGTGGATTTTTGTACTGTTTGTAGCATTTACATTTACAAGAAGTGTAAGTTTTTATCAATGGAGTTTAGAAATGGAGCCAAATTACTGCATTGATTCTAGTTTTGCATGTTTAGATGCATATTTTGATAGTTGTTTTTTACTGCCAGTTTGCCATTGCATTGAAATGGGTGGGTTTTCTGCTGGTGAGCTTGAAGTTTCAATTGGAGATCAGAATTAAGCTAGAGTGGCTAGATTAAAAAGGATGAAAATGCATTGTTCTCAACTTCTTATTATACTTGGTTGTTAGATGTAATTTTAGAATGAAGGTAGGATGTTAAAATTGGTTATTTGCAAGTCATTCTGAGTTCATCTAAGGTCCGATGGTAACAAGTTTTCGAAAGTGTCACCTTTTTCCATCGAGCCTTTCTAATCGGTGCTTGATGATCAGAGGTTTCGTGTGTTATGATCACATCCATAGTGAGAAATTCATGGTCTGGCTTGCCCCTTTTTGCTCTCTGTGAGCTATTTGTTTTTGGCAGTGTGCATTTTGCAATTTGTGTTCTATTTTCAATGGTGTTTGGTCATCTACTCATCTGACTCATTTCTCACAGAAAAAGTAATTTTTGTGCTAATATCCTATTTATTACTCCTATGATTTTGCTGTTGTGATCTTTGGAACTGTATTATGACATTAAATGAGACATCAACTATCTTCTTATTAGTGTTTCCTCAAAAAAAAAAAAAAAACCTATGTTCTTATTATTGACATGATTTTGTAATCAATTGGGTTCTCGATTGATGATTTGTAGAGGCAAGGAGGAGGAAGTGGCTCCAAACCTACCCAGAATCAACCACTAATGATGAACCTGTTACTTTTGACACCTCAATCATTCCATGGTGGGCATGGATCAAAAGATTCCACCTTCCTGAAGCCGAGCTTCTTAATGGTTTGTTTCCACACATAATGCACACAAATTGTGTCTTACTTTTATCGTTCAACTTCAACTAACTGATTTCTTTTTTTCTTTTGGGTTTGGCAGGCCGTGCTGCTATGATTGGTTTTTTCATGGCCTATTTTGTCGATAGCTTGACTGGTGTAGGTCTTGTCGATCAAATGGGTAACTTCTTCTGTAAAACCTTGTTATTTGTTGCTGTTCTTGGTGTGCTGTTCATTCGTAAGAACGAAGATCTAGATAACTTAAAGAAGCTACTAGAAGAGACAACTTTGTATGACAAGCAATGGCAAGCGACATGGCAAGATGAGAGCAATACTACTTCCAAAAAAGATTAGCCCATCTAGTTTATCAGATTTTTAATCTGAATATGGTTTTGTTTGTATGTTAAGGATAGGCTTCATCCAATATTGTATTCAGAAAGACTTGGTTAGCACTTTATTAATACTTGTATCATTCAGTGCTGAATTTAGGAGCATTCAGTTTATTCTGCAAGAGGAAATGACAAAATGGTTTGCCAATTGCCACTAATGATTCAAATTGATGTTAAACCCTTTATCTGTCATTTGATCTGAATACTTAAGAAACATATAACTCTAAAGTATTTTCGAGGGTCAATCCAAAGCTTGTTATCATTCTTTAAAAAACAAAAGATGATATTAATTTAAGGAAAAATTGTAAATAATCACCCTTTAAAACACCAAAATTTGATTTTACCATTTTTTTTTTTTTTGTTTATTTTAAATAAATCCCTAAAATTAAGAAAATTTATATTTCATTGCCTCTTAACTAAAAATTATCGATTTTTGTGGCGAAATTTGATATTTTAAGGTTTTGAGGGTCAATTTGACCCTTTGGATCCAATTTGAGATCAAAATACCTAAAAAAAAGGTAATGGAAATACCTCATTTTGAGAATGTCACGCAAATCGAGGTAATTTTTAACACGCAAAAATGATGCATTTTCAATAACATTTTTTTTTTTCAATTTTGACCTCAATTAAACCCAAAGGATCAGAGTGACTCCCAAATTTTTGCATGAAAATCAATGTTTTTATTTTAAAAAAAATGGAACTAAATGTTTAGATGTGGTGAAATCAAACATTTTGCATTTTAAAGGGGGGTCATTTAAAATAAACAAAAAGCAGGTGGTAAAATCAAAATTTGGTGTTTTGACGGTAGTTATTTACAATTTTTCCTTTAATTGAATAATTAAAAACATGTAAAATTGGAAATTACTTATATCAATCTTTCCCTAAAACAAAAACAAAGAGACTTCTGAATGTTGCATAATTAAAATTTTATAATAAGAATTGCAAAGACGGTAGCTGATGCACCCAAATGTAATGATTATGTAATCGTTAGATCACGTTCTTCTTGTTCAAATAGAAATATGTCATTTGCTAACTTCTTTTATCCTTTTCCAGAAATGTGTATACAAGAATTTTAAGATACAGGATCGAGCACCAAGTGGGCTTTAACCAATGATTAGCTAAAAAAAATTACTCATAAAATTTAAAGAGCAACCAAAATACCAAATCCTTGAGGCAAAATAAAATTCTCTATATGATTGAAAGAAATACTATTAGCCTAGTTTTCTTATTCTAGTTCTATGATGAGCTAATGACGAGGACTTTAAGACCCGTTACCAAGTACACTGCTTACAAGCACGGTGATTGGAACTCGAGCTAGATGGCCTTTGTCTCCTCGCAGTAACATCTCACCAAAGCTGTAGTTATTAGTTGCATCTGTTGCTTCGAGCACGATCTTCAGCTGCCGTGTAGCATTGTGACTAACAGTAAAGCTTTTTGGCGAAACCTTGACTCTCACACCCATTGGTGGCCTCACAGTGACAGTGTAGGTCTCAGATTCTTCCCCTACATTTGATACCACCCTGACTACTTTCCTTGAACCCACTAAATTTGAGATTGTTATAGTAGGGGTATTCAGGTCCGAGCACCAACCTCCTTTCTTAGGTGGGCACCCAACACCAACTGCCCGCCTCACAGACTCATCATCAACCCCGGGCACAGCACAAAGAAACTGTACGTAATTCTTAAATTTGGCAATGAATACAATCCCAGGGTCAACAGCACGAGTAGGGTTGATGGATCCAGCTCCATAATCGAAAGGAGTGCCTGGTGCTATCTGGTTGGTCTTTTGTGCCATGATGGGATTGCCAGCTTTATCTGATATATCTGTTGTTGTCATCATTGCTGAGATTATAGCAGATGGCTTCCAGTTAGGGTGTCTGTGCTTGATTAATGCAGCAATACCAGCTACATGAGGAGTGGCCATGCTTGTACCTGATACAAGTGCAAAATTTTGCCCTGGTTGCAACAAACAACCACAAATATGAGAATAGAAAATGAAAAGGTTGATAATCACATACAAACGAAAAGGTTGATAATTAACATAAGAATAGAAAGTTAACTACAAAAAAAGTACCTTTTGCATAATGATCTCCCTCACTGTCTGGACTCCAGGCAGCCCAGATAGAAGAACCTGGAGCCATTATAGTTGGTTTCAGAACATCGGCTGTTTGTAGAAGTGCGTTGTTCACATCAGGTCCTCTTGATGAGTAGGAAGCGACAATTGGTGCTTGCCCAGTGTATATTGCCTGTCTGCCATCCAAAATTCTGGCTGTTGCACCGAAAGCAAGCACTCTGCCTGTTCTACCTCTATATGTCCTTGAGTTGTAGTACTGCCAAAGGGCCTGCAATCAAATTTGAACACAAAAAGATTCACATACACTGCATACTAGGTTGCACAGTTTAACAAGTCATAAAAGCTCTCTTTCAGAAATGTGTACAAAAGATATCAATTCATCCTGAAGTCCAATGCAATCCCAAATATAGATAAGAATTTATGACAGTTAACCATACCGTAGAAGCTTGTAAGTTGTTTAGGACAATTCCAGGCACTCCTAGAGTAACTGTGGTTCCCTTGATTTCCTCAGAACCAACATCAGGGTCCATTGTCATTACAAATCCAGCAGCCCCGGCAGTACGGATTGTTTCAGCAACTCTAATTATACTTGCAGAGTCAAATTCAAAATCAAAAGTATATGTGCAAATAACAAGTTTCCCGCGAACCAGAGATGGGATAAAAACATCGGGAGTTTGGCAGCTTTCAAGGAGACCAATGCTAGCGTTGTGGCGACTGACATCAGCTGCAGAAGCAATGGGAAAAAGAGCTTCTCCTGGTGTAGGAGCTGTAAAATATATAAGCTTCTTAGAAAATTATAGTTAGAGAAATGAAGTCTAGCTAAATCAAAAGAAATATAGTAGATGACATGAATTTGCGAGTCTTATTTACGTGCAAGGCCCATTCCAGATAAGCTGTGTCCGTTGCCCAACACGATGGAGGAGTTGTATTTGCGATCAATGATGGAGGCAGCGACAGTCGTAATCCATGGGCTAAAAGATAGAATTGAACTAGAAGAAGGACCACCATTACCAGCAGCTTGAATTACAACAACACCAGCTTTTGTAGCAAACAATAGTTCCATTTCTAGAACATTAAGGAAGGCAGAAGGCCCAGGTGGAACACTAGAAGGTCCAACGGAGAGGCTTAGTACGTCGACTCCATCTTCCACAGCCTAGACAGGAAACAAGATCAACTAAACGAACACATAGACAGCAGCATACATAGCACCAAATTTAAATAAAAAAATTCCGAACCTGATCAACAGCTGCTACAACATCTGACATATAGCCTCCAAATGTATAAAGAGCCTTGTAGACAGCAATGCTAACCAAAATAAGGATAATGCATTAGCAATTAAAGCAGTGAATGTATCCTAAGATACAAGAAAATTCCTCAAGTGATAGATTTAATTATTTTCTGTAACAGATACATAGGTCAGTAAGTTATCTTATCATGTTCGAATTTCTCACCTAGCTCCTGGAGCCATGCCACTCGCATTCCCATAGTTGAAGCCATTGACAATTACCGGTGTTTCATAGTTACCAGCAGCTGTTGATGCTGTATGGCTATCAGATATAGATAGTCATCAAAATAACATAATTAAATTCAGATGGATTACTAAGTATATTATGGACCAACTGTCATTAAAGCACTTGTTATGATGCAATTTTATGTTAATCTAAGGCCCAAATTAATGCTAAATTACCACTCAAGCTCTAAAGATACTGGCATGTTCGTGTTATGTGACTTGCCTTCCATGACCATCAGCATCATAAGGGGAGGCATAATCACGTGTAGCATTAAAGTCACCAGCGGCAATGGCAGCACGCGCAAAATACTGCGCCCCAACTATCTTGCCGTTGCAAGCAGTAAAGGGAAACCTCTCACCAGAGGAACATTTCCCTTTAAACCTGGTACTATAATCATCCATAGAACCCTTAGTTCTCAACGATGGTAGATTGGAAAAACTTGGGTGGTTAGGATTAATTCCAGTGTCAATCAAGCCTATCACCATGCCTTCACCAGAACTCCTCGCACCACCTAAAGATGGCCAAACACCAGTAGGAATTCCTAGATAATCAGGTGTATGAGTGGTAAGCTTCTCCATCTTCATATCTTCATGAATAGCCCTTACTCCTGTTGCATTACGAAGAGATTCAACAGCCTGCAAGTGTAAAAAATTGACAGCTTATAGAACAATAGACAGTCAGAGACTCAGAGGTGCATAGACGAATAATTGAGCCAACATTAGCAGTTCATATCAGTATTAACCCAGGAATTCAGAACATTTTCCTAAAATGGATTTACCTTTTTGGATGTGACATGGATGGCAAATCCATTGAGCAAATGACTGTAGCTGTAGAGCTTGGTGTATGAACCGGAATCCAGCAGGGTCTCCAATAAAACATCATGCTGTTTATCTATCATTTCTTTGTGTACTTTAATGTCATCGTAATTCCTGCAAAGTGCACAAGTTCTGTGAAAAGAACACAGGGAAAACTAAGAGAATGAATAGGTATTTGCAGCATGATATGAGGGAAAAGGCGCTATAAAATCCAAAGTTTATTGTTACCTGGAGCTGCCCTGGTAACTAGTCCTTGAGACAAAGGAATCACCCTCCATGAGAACCATGAAGACTTCAGCATGCACAATGAAGTGATTCAACATGTGACTACAACTAATTAGAAAGAATACAGCTAGACTTAGCCGCATTTCCATATCTACAAGTAATGGCAAATAGCAGCGCATAATGTATGTTAAAAAGATGGTACTTTTTGTCAAAGTTCAAAGAGAGAGCATTCAACCAAACGTATTAATAGGGTGAAATCCACTAAAGGCCAATCACTGCACCAGTATTTTACAGTTGGATCAGGTGGAGAAAATGCCTTCTTGATCAGCCTCATTAATTAGGTAAGCAGGGAAGATTCACATGCTTGCATGCAACTAAATCATCTATTTCTGATGCAAGTAGTTAAATTTATTAGCACCATCCATGCATTCCTCATTACTCACCCACCTCCTCTCTTCTTCTTACTGCACTCTCCTAGACATCCAAGAGCAAGATCTTAGAAAAAGAGAGGCAAACAAATTAAGGGATGCTATGCAGCCCATCTCAAAGAGCTGTTGAAGAGCAACTGTAATATATTAAATAATCGCACCCATACCTTCCTCATTTCTTAACCACTAATCCACTATCCTCCTGCCTAAAATTTGTCATATTGTGGTACACAAAAGTGAAATAAATAGCTGATTTAAGGAACTCAGGTGCCCTCCTTACAAAAATAAGAAAAGCGCCAATGATATCATCAAGAATGCATAAATAAAGCATACTCAAATACAGTCCACACCAGAAGCAACAATCTGAGTTCAAATGACCAATCATGATGGGACGTCACTGAAAACCATCCGGTATCAGATAACTAGATAATGTGATAAGTCATAAAAAGAAGAAAAGGGGGAACAGGGATAACAAAAGAATGATTCAGTCTATACTATTTGATTGTCATAAGACTATTATCATTTGACCTGAATACTATCAATGTCGCATGACATTGGAGCAAATCTTAAGACCCTTTGTCTACTCTATGTTTATATCAAAAAGAAAGTAAAACTACCAAGGAGTGGCCTGGAGGGATATAACCTTGGTAAGACGTTCTTACAAAAAAATAACTATAATTGAAGCATTACAGAGAACACGAGTCATAAAATTTAACAGCATGAAGATTCATGCACGGATCTTGAATTAAATTTCATTAGACACAAAATGACTGATTTATCTAGATCTCTGCTGACGAGTATATTCCCAGATAGCTATGGCACCACTAACATGAACATTGAGAGACCTAACAACCCCTAACTGTGGGATTTCAATGCAAGTATCCAAAACATGGATTATATCAGCAGGTATACCCTCCTTTTCACGGCCAAGAACAAGGACCTGAAATGGATAAGAACAAGTACACATCATTTCAAAGCAACTAATGTCCGTCAAGTACACATTCTGATTAGTTGCATAAAAACCAAGAGCTGAAATCTTCACATTACTCTGGATAATATAAAGCAAATTCTTGACATATAAAACAGTAACTAACCGTTCGTTGGGGGAAGCTGTACTTGTCCAGGGGTATGCTATTTGCAGTTTGCTCCAATCCCAAAATTGCAAAACCCTCTCGCTTTTTTTTCTCCAGAAAGTTTTTGACACTATTCACTGGGACCTCTATGATGGGAACCCACTTCTCTGCCGTGACACTGGCAATGTAACATATATTAATCAAAACAATAATTAATTACATGCCATAAAGCTATCAATCATAACACGAGTACAGCTTTAAGGATAAAAAAAATAAAAATAAATAAATAGATAATTGAAGATATCTTATGCAAGATCTCTGAAACAAGTTTCAACCAAAAATAAAACAAATAAATCAATAAAAAAAACACTTATATATTAAAATTATTTCCAACGGTCACTCTCAAAATTGGGGAGCTTTTGTTCTAAGCCTTACTCCTTTCTCACGGAAGGGGTCGAATGCTCATCAATCCATGACATTTGCTCACAATTTGTTTCCCAAACAGAATTTAGTGGGTTTACTCACAGTTCCTCTCCCTAGGGCCCTGTAGCAAATCTTGCAAGGTGACGGGAAAACATGGCATATAAAATTTATCCAGACATTTACAAATATGTATTGTATATATGTTTTAACAGGGAAAATGTTATCAATCATGAAATATGAAGTTACAGGACAGACTATCAATGCACAAGAGCGCAATTCCAATTATATCACACAGCTGATATAGATGCTCCAAGGAAAGTGCCAGGAACATAAAACCAAAAGGGATACTAGGCACATAGCTCCAAAAAGAGAAGTGAGAGCTCCTTGTTTTGCAGATTGATCTCTCCATCCAATTCATCCACAATTCCACATATAGGCAGACATTCAGACATAGAACCTCCCATCCCTTACACATACCGATTTACCAAACTTATTGAAATATCTATACATAATCCAGCATTGTAGGCTCATAGCAAGGAAACCCCCAACATGACCCAAACATGGCTTTTTTCAATAGTTACCTACAATTCCCAAAAAAAAAAAAAAAAAAAAAAAAAAATAAATAAATAAAAAAAAGTGGCAGGTAGTTTCTCACCATTGGGGAATACAGAGTATAAAAGACACACATTAGGCTACAGGAATAAATTGGGTCTCTGAACTTGCAGCATATAAGTAGTACAGGGTTTCTCAAGAAGCTTTAGAAGTACCATACTCTAGAATACAAAAAGGATTAGCAAACTCATCCAGCTCCCCTCTCGCTTTTCTGTTGACATAGCTAACTCATTGTTAGCAAACCATGTTAAATATGTGTTTTTATTTATTTATTTTGTTAATCTTTACTCTTTTTTGCTAAAGCACCTATGAGAATTTCAGTTTGTAGTGATGATAAACTTAAGTCCTCTTTAAAAACCAAATAAGATATAGAAAGCAAGGGGAAATATTTCCACCGGAAATCAGGAGTTCAGGACCATGATTAACCAAAGAAATTTCCTGACCATGGAACATCCTATAACTGCTCTTCAGAAAAAAGGATTTACACAATGGCAAGAATCTCCACTATTTATTAATGTTCATAGATGATCTTCAATAAAATTTGTTTCATAAATCAACGATAACTTAAAGAAAGAAAAAATATCAAATAGATATAACATACCAAGAATGGAAAATTAAGGTAAACATGTATTGCAAAAGTTTCCAAGTACTGCCGAACTGCAGGCAAGTTGTTTCTCTGCAACAAATGTGACTATCATTAGCACTTCCAAGATCCAATAATCAGTTTTCCACTCCACTATCCCCGTCCCCCTCCTTAAAAAAAAAAAAAAGGGAGACAAAGATGAAAGGACAGACAGCAGTATATATAGATTATGCAGAAAGACCTACAAATGCATAATGTGAAAATAAAAATACTATATATACAGGAGCAAGCATATCAATCTTGGATACATGAATAATATATATACTTCTTTCTGATTTAAATCTTCAATCAGCAAGTAAAAATATGAAAATGAAAATAATAAATTCTAGTGGAAAATATTTTAGAGGTTAAGTTTTTGTATAGATGTAAAGTTCACTAGAAATTTGTGCAAGGCCAGCAAAAGGCAAAACCATTGTCAAACATACAGAAATATAATTTAGGTATTCCAGTTGGTCCAAGGGGTGGATGAAATGGCAGCAGGTGTCGATTTTTCTGTGCCAACACAATATATTCTGTGGGCATTCTAAGAAGGCGTGTGCTTTAGCTGACATTCTAGATTGCATTGGGCTTTTCAAAGCCAAGGAGATTATCTTTACACCTTGACTTGTCTGGCGCCTTATTCTCAGATAAGTTCATAGTGCAGATAAATTTATACAAATATAGTGCAGATAAGTCAAAATAAGTTAAAGAGAGCACAACCTAATCCTTCCCGAGGCCCTTATTCTCTCCAATTCACATAAAAAATACAAACCTACTTCAAAGCCTACTTCATATGATTACCAGAGTAGTCCTAAAAAAGCATTTAGGGTTCTTAGGTTGAGCTCTGCATCATATTCATACGGTCATACCATAGAACGAAAAAAAGTCAGCTGCTTCTTTCTCATTTATGGTAGACTGATTTCCAGAGTGCACATAATGTAGCATTTCATCTAACAAAGATAGTTACTTACGTACAAGGATATGGACAAGCTCTGTATTACTTGCAGAACAATATCCTGATCAATAAATCTTGATAGAATACATAGCATTTGCCAAGCCCGGACTTTT
Source organism: Chenopodium quinoa (assembly GCF_001683475.1). Lineage (NCBI taxonomy): Eukaryota > Viridiplantae > Streptophyta > Magnoliopsida > Caryophyllales > Amaranthaceae > Chenopodium > Chenopodium quinoa. The sequence continues at coordinate 2,222,503 of NW_018743175.1, forward strand.
CGACGATGAGTCTGTTCAGCAAAAAAAGAGCCACATCAGCAAATGGAGGAAAGCAACATGGACTAAACTACTCTATGGTAATTGAGTTTAATGCAAGATGACTAGAGTTACAGTTGAGTGAAAAATAAAAAGATACTAAAAGCATAGCAAGTCATCAAGCATCACAATGTTCCTCAGTAAGAATAATCAAGCCTGCAGTTCCTGAGTTGGTGCAAAAGCAACCATGGAGCATGAGGACTGATGATAAAAATTTATTTCTAGGATTCATAAGTGGATTCTATGTAAGTTTTTAACACCATCTGATTACTCCCAAGTAGTTTTTAGGAATTGCCTTTTGACTAAGAGTGACTATCTCCTACTAAACCTCAATTACGAGATTAGGTTTTAACATGTGCAGATATTCCAGGATTAAATCTTTTTAAATTAAACATTGAGTTTGAAATTCAATATTTTTAATTCAGAAATTTCAATAAATATCTTTTATAATTTCGATTTTTATAAGAACTTTGTCTTTCAATTTATGAAAACAGTCATTTTAATATTAATATAGCAAGTTTAACAAAATTTTCATCTTCATGAGTTGATTTTAGGAACATGTGTTGATGTGATGGCTATTCTTTTAACTATCACCCACGATCTCTCTAACTGCTTACAGTCATGGGGTTCATGCCTAGAATTTATGTTGCATTACTCCCTCCGTTTTGGAATAATTGACACATTTTCCTCTTTAGGCCGTTACAAAATAATTGACACACACCATAAATGGAAAGCAACCACCATTATTAATTATATTTACCATACACACCATGGCCCACTAAATCCATTAACTTTACATCACATCAAACAATTTACTTCTACACTTTCGATTCATATGAATCAACTGAGGATAACATTTTAGATAATTTTAGATACTCTTTTGTTTCCACATACTAGAGTTTATGTTATTGAGCAGCAATCTTTAGGATTTAGGGCTATAAATAAGCAAGTTCTTTTGTATATGTAGAGGCCTTGAGTGAAGCCTAGAACAAACAGAGAAGACTTCAAGTAAAACCAGTGAGTACAACAGTTAAAGGGGGCTTCTTTGGGAACTAAGTTCTTAGAGGAACCCAGAGTGGCCCTAGTTAGCTATAGGATTGTAACATAGTTGTTTTTCTTAAGTGAAATGGTTTGAGTCAGGGTAATCTTCCTGTTGGCCTGTTGGGCCCAAGATTTTTCCTCATGTAATCTCTCTTGCACTTGTTTACTCATTACAAGTTCACCTGTAATCTTTAAAGTTCCACAATTCTTAGCAACAAGTTCCACACAAAAATGCACCCACCTTTTGCTGTGTTCCATCTAACTATCATTTTCATGTCCAAATTCTACCTCTGGAAGATTACTATTGACTGAATTTATTCATACATGTAATCCAATTTAACCTGAAGAGGTGTACTACTCACCGCACTATGCTTCTTATATAGCTCTTTTGCAAGATCCTTGTCATTAACCTACAAAAATGAATGACGATCAAATAAAAAAAGTTCATATAGAGGGCTATGTAGTGATTATGGGGAAAAAATAAATAAATAAATAATTTCTGCAACAATATAAATGACAGAGAGATCAAGAGGAGCATTCAAGGAAAGATCATTAATATCCCAAAAGGAAAGAAACGGCCATGAATAGCATATACAGCAAACAGCACACAGCAAAAATAAACATACCCCTTAATGGGAATCCCAAAAAAAGTGTCATATCTGACCCCAAATTAAAGTCAAGGAAAACTAGGATAAGAACGCTAAAATTCGTAAATTTAAATAAAAAGGCTCTTTGATGTGCAGATGATCTATATTACTTTAACCCTGGGAATCAAGACTTGAAGCTGGGATACACGAATAACAGAGTTGATGCACTGAGTTTGTAGGAATGCATATAAACCATTCCACAAAGACATTCTTTATGCTACTTAACAAAATATTGTCATTGCATTGCAAAATTACAATTCCTTCTATTTCAAGTGACGAGTTAATCTGGTTTCAAAAAAAAAAAAAAAAAAAAAAAAAAAAAAAAAAAAAAAAGTGAAGAGTTAATCTTTCTTGAATCAAACAAGGAAAATAGAAAGAAATCCTCACCCTGGGAGGCTATGCAAAGGACAATGAATCCATGTGATGTGGACCTAGGTGCAGTCAAAATGCATCTTTAAACTAAAGAGATCATTTAAGAATAATTATTTACAAGTAACAAGAAACATTTCAATACGAACAAACACATTTTAGAAGCATTGAATGAAAAGCTAGTGTAATCCATTTTCCTTGCAAATGAAGATCTGGTTAAGAATTTCTTCAAAAAAAAAAAAGATCTTGTGAAGAATTGTCCCGATTGCACGATAGGATGATCAAGCGTAAAACTGTATTAGAATTTTAATTGATTCAATTCCAATCATGAGAAGAGTGAGATAATCATAATAGGGTTTAAGGAAGACAAACCTTAAAGCAATAGTAGAGGGGCCATTTGGTTTCAGGCCTTTGTGGAAAGAAAAGAGAACCTTATTATTTCATTTATCTTGTAGATGCATTTACCCTAAATCTAATTCCCATCCTTACCACAAGGATTTAAATTCTCCAGTAAATGGTTGAGGTGAACCACCAAGAATTCTACCTATGAGATTAATAGCACCACTCACCAGCCTATTCACCTCAAAAGTCAAAACCACCATCATCAAAGCCCCTGATCATGGAAGGATAATATCTTATCTGATAACAATTCTATTTCAACCAAACAAAATAATTAGTTTCCCCTTCTTGATCCTTTAGACTTACTCACATATGAAATAATGAACCAAAAAGCCTTGAATCTTTTTCAGCATCAAAGACCCTGACCACAGAACGATAATATCTGATCTGATAACAATTCTAAAAATGAACTTTTCCTCCAAATTTGATTGATTCACAATTAGAATACTACTATAATGTGGCTGCTCTAATCTAGATTAAAGAAAGTATGACAACTTATCCACTATAATTCTCTGTATAAAACCTAAGGCTACATTGGAAAACTATCCTTTGAGCTGCTGATCAGATAGATCAAATTAGCAAAAGATAAAGATAACCATACTATAATATAAATGCAAATTACAACAAATATGATATTGGCTTCAATCCTCGAAAAGCTACATTGAAACCTCACATTCGAGGCATCCAAAACACAGGATAAGCATTAAATTTCTACATCTGAATGAAAGTTATAAGGGAAATGTAAATTTGAAAGTAGAACTTGTCATCCACAGATATGCTTGTAAAAATGGACGATATCAAATGAAATTTCCAATATCCAATGCTGTGGCCCAACATAATTTGCTAAACATCACAACAAATGACAAAAATAATATTGATATTACCTAGGATATACCTATATAAATAGATAAATATAATAATCAATACCGACAAAGAAACATTACCGTGGAGTCAAGAAGCTCCAACAAAAACATTTTTCCAGATTCTATGGCAGAACAGCTCTTATCAGTTTCTCTTCCAGACCCAGCCATCTTAGCTACCTCTGCCAGCTTGTAAAAGAGCACAGCAACAGAAACTCGAGCATAGAGCTCTGTATTAATATAAGCCTGGGCACAAAGTAATCATAAATAATACATTTACAGATGCCAATCATGCCATAATATGAGATTATTTAAGAAAAAAAAAAATTGCCCAGAATGATTCCGTCTCCCTCGATCAAATTTTTAATTCCGTTTGCAACTTTGCACTTTTTTTTAAACCAGCACTCCCCTATTATATAGGGAATAATATTTTTTTAATTACTTTTTGTAAATTCAGATAAGATCACATCAGGCCACACTAGATCAGATCAGAAAAAATAGATACAGATCAGATCAGAAAACTAAGTTCGAATAATATTACGTACTACCTTCGTTTCTTATTAGTTGCAACAAAGGACTTTGTTATGTCTCACAATTTATACCCCTTTGTTGCAACTAATAAAAATAGAGGTATTACATATGTTGACACAATATCAGATTTGATAAATTCAGATAAAATCACATCAGTAGAAAAAAAAGCTAGCTAAACATAGCCTAAGATACTGGGAATAAAAAAGGTTAACATACGTTTGTGATCTCACTATCTGGAACTTTTGCCAGCAATGACACTTCAGTTCTTGCATCACCATTCTCTGTTAGTTCCCCTTCAAAATCTTCATCAAAAGCAACTAGACAAAAAGAATATCTCCCATTAGAAACTTTCAAAGGTTTTTTTTTAATAACCATCATGAGGAAAAGGATCCATGCAAAAAGGTGAATACAATAGCACCCAACTCACTAGATCCATATAGAGTCAAAAGCTTTAGCTCTTTCACGTAATACTTTATGACCCCAGGGTTTAAGAGCCATAACCCAGTCAAGTGAAGAGCTGCAAGACGAATCGTACGAGGACTTTTTATGCCTTCTTCAAAAACCTTTTCGCATAACTGCAAGAAAGGTCAAATACATCATGAATACATGTCCTCTGTTTCAGTGCATACAACAGAAATAAAAATTTGAACTTTTACTGGCCAAGGTGAGAGATTCTAAAACATACCCACTTCAAAGGGCCAGGTCCTATATCAGTCACATGCATTTCCTCTAATCTGAAAACAGATGCATGCAGGACAGCGGAGAGAAGCGCTGCAATTGGTGCAACCCTTCGTTTATTACAGCTACTGTGCAGTATCCATGAAGACCTAACCAATTGCCATATCATCTGGAGACAAGACGACCAGGGTAGTATGTCATTTACTCTTGGGAATTGTGTTGAGATCATATCCCACAACCCAGGATACCCCAATCACATACACAAGACTGAAGACATGATACCTAACTAGTCCGACAAAAATATATACAAGCAACTGAAAGACTTAAAATTTGGCAAAAAGAAGACATAAATGACACCCATACCTGTGCATCAACCCCATTACAGCCAGAGACAAATGAACTACTCGAAGTTAATAGATCCAAAACCATTCTGACTGATCTCAGCATGGACAAAGCAGAATCTTCTCCAGCAGTCTCTAGGCTGCAAATTCATTTGAGTTGAAGTTGATAAGCCAAATCCCCAAAGATCACATCACTAATAAAAATGTTAGAAGAACAAAAGCTAGTAAGGATTTGCATCTCTGCCTCACTAATAATCTCTTTGTAAACAGCATGGGGATTAATTACTTACCTCTCAACAAGGTCAGCAAAGATAAAGCTGACAGCATCATTTGAGAAGAAAGTATTATCATGTCCAAACTGGACTCCATTTTGAAAAGCATGGTATGGAATAGATAATATAGCTTCTAGGCACATCCACTAAATCATTTGGGAAAAAGAAGGGGAAAAAAAAAAAACAGAGTTAATTCTGCAAAATATTATCTATCAGTCATCAAGAAATAAATCATAACTGATGCAAACAACACAGATTGGTAACAAATACTGATAAGAAAACCATTAAAAAAGCTGCATTAAAGTGAAAGAAGGCCCTTTGACTTTCCATGAGCCTGGAATGTCTAATGCATAAAGTGGCCCCCAATAATATTCTATCCAAAGCCTCAGCTACAAGGTAGGAATAAAAGAAAAGGGGTATACCAGCCTTACCAATCTAGACAAAAATATTTCTAGACACAATCTCCTTTACATAACATCAAAGAACCATCAATATGACAAGTACCTACTGTCTTTACTTGCTGAAGTTGCCTGAAGTACAACATTCATTTCCATGACCCTATGCAGAAAAAAATATACATATATATCCTACTCTAAACTAATTCAGTTTAGCTACTCTAGGAAAAAATACATAGTTGAACTTCCTTAAAACATTAATTAACATATGGTTAGGAATATTATCCTTTTAATTCAACAATGGTCACTTGACTTCTTGACAGCAAATACTGCAATTATCGCTATAACTTTTAGGTTTTCAAACATTATTCTCATGACAATACATTTACATACAGCAGTCACAGAAGTAAAGACTTGGAAAGTAAAGTACAGCGTACAAAAGGGGAATACCTTCCAGTTCATTAATATAGCCCTCCTTGTTCGGGCTAATTGCTGAATACCAAGTAAACCATTTATGTGATTGAGAAATGTCAGGACCAGGGAATCAAGAAGTGGCCTATTCTTTGCCACTGGATCTAAGGTGCTATTCTTGTCTTGAGTATTAAAGACAGTTGAAGAAGAATTCACTGGAGCAGAAGCTTTAAGGGCAAAACTCAGAGCTTCATATGCAGCCAAGTTAATCTCCGCACTAGTCTGCTTGAAGACATTAAAGGTAGTGAGCAGAATCAAAAGCAAAAAGAATATACGATGGAACATGCAACATTTATTAAAGGACGATTTCCGCTGAAAACCCCCAATTATACACCTTATTGAATAGATCCATCCTAATGTTTCTATAATGTCAAAGGGGTATGCTCAATTATTTCAAGTAAAATAAGCTATCCCACACAGAGTTGAGGAATTCAAGTATGCCCTTACATTGTTCATTACTTTAAACTAAACCAAAATGGCATTTGCCCATGAAAACACCCAGCTCCCCCCACAGCACAAGAACGAGGCCCCCCTTAACCACTAAGGCTTTGTTAAGTTAGGGTTTATAGAATTTACGACCATGCAGCTATTGCCTTATCTCCAGCTCCCTTTCCTCCACCTCAATAACTCCCAGTTTAGCGGTAGCATTGGTTTTCAGAGAAACAGAGAGCCTTGGCAGTAGCGATTTTCTCCACATTGTTTTCCTGCAAAGCTTCCGACATGCCCTGATTGCCGAAGACGTTCAAATGGTCTTCAGTCTAGTTCTCTCTCCCTATTGCTCTCTTCCTTCTCTATCTCCTATATTCATTTCAGAGCTCCAGAATAATATCTCTATCAATCCACATCTTCCATTTGTTATTCTCTATGTTGCTTGCAGCTTAATTTTCTACAAATATACAATCATGTTGACTATCAATCAGATTTAAATCTAATAAGTCAGTGGCTTGAGACTTTGTGAGGAATTGATCCCTCAATGGCCTCAAGCAGGGCCACTAGTCCACTAGCAGTTTCAATACCGGTCAGGTAGGCTAACTACCCCTACCACCAGTGTTTAAAATGGGACAGGGTGAGAACATGAGAGTGTGAAGGACAGAATGACGAGTTGAGAGTGAAAACATGGAACAGGATGGTGGAATGTGGAAGAAAGGAGAGAGAGAGAGAGTGAGTGAATGCAAAGGTGTATCCATCATATAGGACTCTGGTAATCCATCCAACTAAATATATCCACCTAGGAAATCTGTGACTCCACTTTAATGTAAAAGATTTCTAGATGGAAATCAGTGACTCCAGGAATAGTAAGTTAAGGGGCTGCTGTTTCAGATTTTGCTCACAAACGGGAAAACAGAACATGCATCATTGAGAAAGATTGTGAATGGGTTTATTGAACAACCTAAATGTTATAGAAACTTAGGAACGGCAGCTGGAGACACTTCCAATTTTGTTCAGTCACTCACCTACTCCAAGGAGCCCAACTTTTGGATATCACAATTGAATACAAAGTATTAATTAAAACACGTTCAGAATTTTTATCATACCTCACAATCACCAAAAGCTGAAGAAACCACCAAATGCAAGAAATTCCACAAGAACGTGAAAGCAAGATTTAGTCCAGCATCATCTTTGAAATGTGTGCACCATGATGAGACAGTTGCAACAGTTCTCACAGACACAATCTGTCAACACATCAGGAAAAGGAATCAGATGCTAAGCATTTACCAAATTACAAATCTTAAAGCTTAAAATGAGTAAAGCAATGGCAACAACAACTGAACTAGAAAGAACACAGTCACGATACACTTTTGAACAGAGAATAAATAGTCATACACTACTGCATCCATGACCAAATTACAGACAGGATTTGCAATAACCAAAGTAGCACCAAGTTGAGATTTTGATTCAAAAACCTTAAGAGCATACTATAAACAAACAGCCAACAAGATCCTACTCCTAAAAAAATATGGAGATTTACTTCATTTCTAATCGAAGGTCCAATATATAAACCCCGTGAGAACAATACTTAACAAATCTTGATGGCTTGACCTCATACAATAACAAAACAAAAAAGGTTATCAGATCAAAGAATCTGAAATTTTTTCCCCAAAAATAATATTTCTCAAACAATGGCGCTTAGTCTACTCAGTACTTCTTCGTACATCATCATCATCAAAACTCACTTTCTTTGACATAAGTAAGTCACATTAATACCGTCAAATTTAGATAGAGGCTGTAATCAGTAATGAGTCTACGGAAATATAGAATGGCTCCAAATGATGGAAAATACAATAGCAACCTTACGTCCTTACTTTATTTTAGGATACAAAGTCATAGTTTACTTTCCAAAAAAGCTCCCTATCTAGCTCTAACTTTCAGAAGACTGAAACTTAATTACATTTATCCTCTATAACAAAATGACCAAGACTAATCCCTTATCACTTTTTTTTTCTGAATATTACAACTACGCCTAGCCTCTATAACAAAATGAAATCCTTCGACTTTCATTTTCAGCACTTCAATCTTAAGCCCCCCACCCCCCAACATCCCCCCGCGCCCCTGCGGTGCAGAAAGAAACCTCAATTGTATTTATGAGACTTAGCAACTTCACAACAATTACATTTCCTTTCCTTTTTTTTTAGTATATTGCATTAATCAAAGGAGAAAAACTTCTGGTTGCAAGAAGATTATAAAATGTAGAGTGATCATAATACTATGTTTAAGGTAACCAGTAACGCAGACAGGCACACATAATCAAAGATACTTGCCAAATAACCGTCAAATTGCCAAAATCCAATCGATAAAAGGTTAATAATTCTACTAAACATACTATATTGTTCGCAGCATGGGCGGCAATAGCATACGAATTTATACAGTACAAGAAAACAGAAACAAAGAAAAAATACAGCTTGCAAGACAGCAGTTGTCATAGGAGAAGATAAACGCCTCCGACTAGGGCCTCCTAGCTTTCCAGTTACAGAACCAGGTAGTCTACCGTCCACCACAACATGAGACCAGAATATTGAACAAGACGATTCAGCAAATGAGATCAAGTCCTTCTGCAAACCAAACAGAGTCATCCAATATTAGTATTGAATTAAAGTAGAACTCAAAAGCTACCAACTCATTTAGTCAGAAAATAATAAATAAATCATCTATTACCAATATGACCAGGAAAACATCAGCAAACTTTTCAGCAATAAGACAATTCTTATCAGCAGTGCCATTCAACTCGACTTTAAGTTGTGTTTTAGTGCACTCATCAGAGCCTAGCTGCATAAATTCTAACTCATGAACCAGGCTCAAGAGCAATATGAGATACTTCACAGGTATTGTCTCCCCCAAGTTGCCTTGTTGACAGGAACTGACACCCTTTTCTTCAATAAACTGCCACGTTAAATTCACACATTTAGAAAATTGGAGGAAAAGTTATATCAAATTAGAGCAGATCACTATTATCAGCATACTCAAGCTTTAAAAAGAAAGAAATAAGGAAAAGGAAATATTAATAAACTGTACAAGAAAAAACTCAATACCCTAAAAAGAGGGTCTAACTGGTGTTCATCCTCCACATAAAGAAACAGAACTCTAGCCCATCTTTCTGCTTCAGTGAACCATGCAACCAAGTCTTCATCATCATAATGAAATTCGACATCAGAAATTTTTATATGAGAGGAAAATCTTCCCAAGAAGTCCCACAGACTTCGCACAATTTGCATTTTGTCACTAGCGCAATTTGTAGCATTATTCAGCTTGTGATTCCCTATAAACCATTTCTGCACTTTGAACCTTAAAGAACCTTCAAGAAGCAACAATCGAGAATAAAATGATAGTGAGAAAAATATTATCTAACCCATACAATGAATGTTAAAGGATGCATGAAATTGCATTCTCACCCTTGCTAACTGAATTTTGTAAGGGATGACACACAAGCTACATAGCCATATTACAAACAAAGGTATATAAACAATATGACCACTAAGTACAAGGGATATACAAGAAATTAATTGTCGAATAACCTTTAAAAAAAAGTTGTATATAGAGCATAGCTATGAGACCAGTCACAATCAGAATAGCAAAACAAATCACAATCACCATCAATAACTAATGTTGGTAGAGGCTAAATCCATTCCAATGCTGATGTGCAGAGGCAAACACGAGTAACTTCTTTCTCAACAAGGGTCAATCAATCAATCAATCAAAGCCTTAATCCCATAAGTGGGGTCGGCTACATGAACCAAACTTGATTATTCCGTATAGTCATCCACAAAAATCTTCCTCCTCCATCCCTTACGATCCAATGCCTCATCCTCATGCAAATCCATATACTTCATATACTTCCTAACTCCTTCATATACTGATATTTTCTTAACAAGGGTCGAGTCCGAAAAATTTAGTCCAAGACAATTTCAAGCAAAAAAAAGTTCATATCAGCACTCAGCAATACATCTAGGCTAGAGGTTGGGATGACAAAATTTTAGATGAGAAATGCAAATAACATGCCAAGTTTTACCATAGTATATGTTATACACTTGGCTAGTAACTTCAACTATATTCTACTCATGAACAAGTCATTTTAATAACTCCCTCTGTTCAAGAAAGATTATCCCATTTGCTTTTTCACGGTTTTCAATGCATAGCTTTGAGCAAGTTCAGATTCTTTAATCAAGATTTTCCAAATGGGACAACCTACACATGGAGTATCCCAAATAGGACAATATGTAGTACCTAGCAAGCATAGTTTAAAGACCTACAAAACATTTTTAAAAAATTGATATATACAATGTTGGTTGTGTCTCTAGTTTGAGGAACCTTCTGCAGTATGGTATCTAATGTTAAACAATATTCAGTTAACAAAGCCAACTTGTATGTCTTTACAAAATCTCTAAAAGCTTTCTGCACCTTCACCAAACCAAAGGGTCGACATTTACCCAAAGTCTCTTGAGCTAAATTGCACGTCTTTACAGAGTCTTTTTAGCTAAATACTACCTACGTTCCCTTATAATGGTTACATTTAAGCATTTTACAAATCACCACCAAGAAGAAATGATTAGAGAGTAAGCGAAAGACATCGGAAAAGTGGAATGTTTTAAGATATGAACAATAAAAAATATAGGTTGAGTAGGGTGTTGTGAGAAAAGAAGAATAAATAAATAAATAAAATAAAAATAAAAAGGTTGAGTGAAATGTTGTGAGAAAAAGAAGAATGAAATATTAGGCTGTGTGGATTGTCGTATAGAAAAAACAAAGTAGATTTGTATAAAGCTTATATATATAGTGAAATATTGTACGTAAAGAGGGAGAAAGTAGAGTGTGAATGAATACAACAAGGTGGGCATATACCCTAAAAAGGAATAAAGTGAAGTGTAATCATTAATTTGAAACATCCCTTTTTAAAAAGTGTAACCAAGAAACGAGGGAGTAAGATACAAAATCAGAAGAACAAATCATAGACCAAAACAAGAAGAAAAAGGAAGAAAACGGTTGAAACTTCAACTCATAAAAAGCATATCAGAAGTAGTTTCTTACCCCCAGTATCAGTAAATTCACGTGGTAAAGCTGCTATGAAGTGCAAAATTGTCTCAAGGGAAAGCTCTTCAGGACAAACAACTGAAACAGCAGCTTCTAGTACTCTCTCGCAAACTGGAACAAAAACTTCTAGGTCAAAGGCAATAACAGCAGAAAAGAATTAACTGCATCATAGAATAATATATTGATAAGTCAGCAACGAAAAATTGCATACCTCTGAGACGGTAATTAGGATTGAAGTGCTGTTTGCAATTTTCAACAAGAAACCTCAGACTGTCAATAAAGTCAGCTTTATCGGCCCAATGTTGAGTTCTTGAAGACTCCATGCCATTTAAAGTAGGCAAGGCATTTATGCATTGTCTGGCAGCACCAGTACCCACATGCCCCTCGGCTGAGAAATTTTTTGAAGATTTGCTTGCAGAAAAGATGCATTCTGATAGGCTCATTAAACCAGCTCGGCCAAGAGACTGCTGTCTTGCTACAGATGCTAACTTGCGTAAAAATAAAATGTGTTCCCTATAAAACATTTAAAGGAGTCTTATAATATCTATAAAGCACCAAAACTTATACCAATACATTATCTTGCTAAAGTATCAAGACGGTCTATGAGTTGATCATTTTACCTTAAATTTGAGAAACATCACACTATGACACTCCATAAATAAAACAATACGCACTCCCATATACTCATGTGCACTGGAACATGAACATGACATGCTTTCAAGACCAACTAAAACATTTTACACTAAATTTAAATAGAAAGAACAAGTTACAGTGAGGAAAAACAGCACAAGGCCACAAAGATTACGGCAACAGAAAAAAGGATCTCTATTCAAGTGTTACATCAGATATGGGCAAGCTGATGAGGCTATCCCACTAGCTATTTACGATGCAAAACAAGGTGAGAAGCAGTCTCATCATTAGCAGATCACAAAATGTATATGTGAGATAAATGTCTATTGTTTAGCGGTAGCCTCTGATCATGCACTCTTTAGTATTGAGCTTTTCGAAAAAGGTAAGCTAAAAGAATAGCCAGTCATAAGAACCAATCTTGAGTTAGAAGTTCCATGAAAGAATCACTGCCAAACCGCCCAAAGCTAAAGAAAAAGGTGCTGATAGACCGAGGACAATAAACATAACATGGAAAAAAGGATGGATATGAGCATTTCTCTACTCTACTTGGAAATTGGCATTCTTCCCGAAAGCAATAAATTTCATTAAAAAACACGACCAAAGGAAAAAGTGTGAGCAAACTAGTGTTGTAAACTTCCACTGGCTTGTGTAAAATCCATGACTCCACGATTCCTGTATAATGTGCCTCATCCCGTTCTATAAAGATCGTATCTGCTACTTTACCACTCTATGCCAAATAGATCCATGTTTTTGTGGAGATTGCAAAAGCTAGGTTAATTATGAAAATGTTCTCAATACTGATTTACAGAAACACAGACATCTATCTTCAAAAGGTTACAGACCCAATTCTCGCACACTAGATAATCTACTCACCGACCAAAGGAGGTCTCATGACTTTTGACCTCTTAGCAATAGATATTGGAATCTTAAAGGACAAAGGATTACTGGAAAGATAATGATTGAACTAACATCCCTTCAAATTAAAAATTACAAGACCTCTTCCATTCATCCAAACTCTAGGAAAACTTTTCTACACTTTGGTGTCCTGATAAGACATCCTTAAATTATTCCCTAAACATCGTAGATGGACTGTATCAAATCAACAGCCTGCTAAAGAAGATAATACAAAACAATGGGATCAACATTTACCCTAGAAACACAAGATTTAAACAAATTAATTTTATGCCTGAAGCATCTCTTATATGATATCCCCAAAACATATCATCTTACGGCAGAATACCAATAAAGAAAGCATGGAAACAGAGGTGCACAGCTTATTGCTAACCAAAAATAATAACAGATACTAACACGTACCTCCCATGTAAGAATTTACAGTATTGGTACAAGAACTTAGAGGCACCTTCAATCGTTTTGGAAGAGTGGAAACCTTTCAGACCTATGCAAAGTATATAAATCATTTATAAAGAAGATTAACATTTCTAGACAATTCTTGCAACAGTTGAACCAACAATTCTGCCATGTATTCGGTATAGAAGCAACAAGAAATAAAAGCTTGGCAATGTTGATTTTTTTAAATATTCGGGAAAGGTAGGCTGCACCGCCACTTTCAGGCAAATATAACAAAAGAAGGCATCACGTAATGTCAATAATTTCAAAATTGTTGATAAAGTAGAAGTCCGTTATTCTGTGACCTAATATTTCTATTTTGAACAACCTATAACTATATAGGAAGTATATTTTATGAGAGGACAGCTATTGACAGTTATGGATGCATATGTCATATGATTATAGCATGCCCAGACCTTTACAGTATCTTATATTTGTAAAAAGAGAATTTATTTGAGGTAAAACCTGAAAATCCTACTTTTAGCCTTTTAGGGACATGGATCAACCAACAAGAGAATATACTTCTTAATTACAGCTCGAAGGCTGACTACCAATATTTGAAAGTGGTAAGAGAAATCAATATACAAGCAGTAAACTTTTTAAGATGGTAAGAAGGGTGAACTCGGAAGAAAGAATTGACTCTCAAGGGCGGCCTACATCATAAAGATCAATTTTCAGTCACCAAAGTAGAATAAAGGAACACAAAAGCTTCAAATATATTGCAGATTTAATACTACAGGTATGACTGGATAAGGCAGAATAATTGAAATATACAAACCAAAATCTTTGTGGTGAACTGGATCATTCAGCCCATGCATAAAGGCACCAATTATAAATTTCTCTGGAAACAAAGCTCTGCAGTTGTCCTGATTCTTCCATTCAATATCCAAAAAAGACTTCATAATCATGCACCTAACTAAAGCACAAAAAAAGAAATTAATAATAATAAAAATAAAAAAAAGGCCATCAATTATAGAGGGAAGATGAACTATATGAAAAGGGCAAGAATCTCAGGCAGGATACACTTCAAAGTGCAATATATTTAACTGCAGATTGAAGTAAGATAATACATCATTACCATGTGGATTATCATGAAAAAGTCCCCGTTCCCATAAAATAGCTAGCCAGCCAAAGTTGCCACCAAGCATATTAATTTGCTGATTGGATGCTTCAGGATCCATAACACTTTCATGGTAAACACAAGATTGGAGTAGCAGCATAATCTGTAAAAGTGTAAAATTGATTCTGTAACAGTTATCCATCTTCAAATGTTAAAAAAATGAATATCATATGAACACCAAGGGGTATCCCTCATGCAGGAAAAGAAGGAAGAAACTAAACCACTACACCCTAAAACTCAATAATCAGCCAAATACAAAAGACGAGATATAGACAAAGTCAGCCATGCCCTCAAGTAATATAATCCTGCAGGTATCATTTATGATTAAGATAAGCAATGCTTAATGCAGGAAAATTATTGCAAAAGGAATTTCAAATTATACTTAGGACATTAAACTTTTGGAGTTGCATGCCCTAAGCCGAAACTCATCGGAATTTTTTTACCGTAGAAACAATATTAGCTGAAGTGGTGACTGGTGGACATGACAATAAAGCATAAAGGCAGAAAGGGTGCTTCTTATCAATAATAGTCTACCCTCTTTTGGCAAAAGATTTGATTTTTAAGATGAAAAACATTCTTCTGAAATTTATCAAAGGTAAATCCACAAACAAATATGCACTTGAAAGGACCAACAAGAGGAAGACCCAAATAAGTTGAAGAAAGAAGCTTCACCAATCAGCCAAAGAAATTAGTTTAAGATTTATAATTTGATGCCTCAACAACTTGAATCAGACCATGGTTCTGAAGGTTGACCCTCAAAATACTGTTCCTTAAACCAGTGGAAGACATTCCAAATAACCCAAGTTTTTCTCACTATGTTAGTAAGTGAAGAGGTGGGAGATGATATTGTTTATGACACCCAAAAAGCCTAACTGAGTGGCGTTGGCCAAAGATAGCTTTAGCACAATCTTCAAGAACATGAATGAGTTATAGAACTGCAAAAGTGAGCCACTTCTTTCATTTGCAATGGTAAACCCCGAGTTGATATCAAAAAAAAAAAAAAAAAAAAAAAAAATCCCAAGAAACATGAGGCAAGTTGGAAATGACTCACTAATTTACTAAATACTTGACTTAACCCATCCAAGAGTGTTTGAACTGTTTTCATTGGCACTCTCTATCAATCTAATACAACAACAACAAAGCCTTAGTCCCAAAATGCACTCTCTATCAATCTAATGTGCCTTACTATTTTTTAATTGAAAACCTTTCTCATGAAAATATGAGAAAAGCCGTCCATTATTTCTCTCTTTACAATGTACCAAGAATACCAATAGTTACAGTGTTGGATAAAGTCAATGATATAGCCATGAAAGCCCGGAGATTTGACCTTTCCCAACTCGAAATAGATTTATTTGATTCCATTGCATCCTCCACAATAATAGAGTGATAAAAGAGTTAATAAGCCATTCAAAAAGGTCAGATTTCTATTTGATTTCAGTGTTAAGTTTAAAGTTTTGAGGCTAAATTAATCACATTGATATCTTTGTACACTTGATTATTAGGTAAAAAAAAATATATATATATAGGGAAGGGTAAAGTTGCTTTCCTACAATACATGGCTGATTAGACCACAAAATGAGCTGAAAGGTTTATCTTCTTTCTTACATATGTTCATGCACATTTCCAATTCCAACAATAATCCTACCAGACATATATGACCTCCAAAGCTCAAAAAGAGGGTAAATGTTTCATAGTATTCAAGGCCAAGAACTGCTAATGAAATCTTCAGGTTTGGTTTACCAAGAAGCTTGACAGGTATTAGTCAACATGGATACATGCTTACACTATACAGCATGCTCTATCCAACTATTTAGGGGGGAGGGAGAGGGTACATTGTATATGAACCTGATGATTCCATGCAGCCTCAACCAAGTGAGTGCCATATTCATCAAGCATCTCATAAAGAAGTACGAATGCCTCCCACTTCTGCTTTTCACTCAAATATACATCAGCTGAGAGGCATATTTGCCCAACACCTAATGATTTGGCTTCCTCTTCGGCCCAGACATCCCTTTTTGTCATACCATGAGGAACTGGACCTCTTTGGCGTGACTTTTTCTCTGTAACAACTGGGTTAAGCTGCCCTCCATCATTTATAAGCATTACTCTCTTCAGTATGTATAAAGATTGCTTCCTTATCAAGCCTTCGTTTTCAACCTGGACACCCCACATCAAATATATAAAATATCAATCAATAAAGAAACAAAATTATGCAGTATGATTGTATGAAATAGTCAATATTTTATTAAGATAAATAATAGTCCACTACTTCCATTCAAAAAATAAAACTAAGTCCACTAATTTAGTGGGCATCATATATTTTAGTATATACTAATGAATCAATTAGGAAAAGAGGACACAGTACCAAGCCTCTTTTAATTTCATTCCAAAATTCCTTTTCAGCTCTTACGTCAAATTCTTCAGCTCTATGATCATCCATTTCCACTTGAGACCGATCAACAGAAGAAAAATAAGACAAATACAGAGAGATTATACCATATGCATCTCTCCTTTCTGCAAGTCCCATGGCAAAAAGAACTCGGGAACACTTCCATAGATTCATGAAGAAATGTTGCCTAGAACACCAAAAAAGATACTTCTTACAAACTAAAATAATTACTTGAACTTAGAGATATAAAAAAGTATGCATTCTATAATACTGCACCTGGATATACAGCAGCTTTCACCTTGAATACAAACTTCATATGAGCACTTCAAAGAAAATGCTTTAAAAATGGATGGGAGCAGAAGACTAGTGGTGCAAGACCTATGATCAAGACTCTGTGAAAGCATTTGGATAGTCAAATTGCATAGATCCCATAACAGATTACCACAAAACGTTTCTGATTGGATGTTCCCTGATATGGAGGAGCCTTTCACAGCCTGGTAATTCTCTGCTGCAGCATCCAGTAGGCGGCTCAAAATGTAGCATGACAGAGTCAATGGAAGAACTGGAGCATTATCACATATGCTAACCGATTTCTGCAAGTCTCTTGAGCTCTGAAAGATGGAACACCTACTCCATACAATGACAGATTTATCTTCGTTTTGACACATGTCCAAGGAAAACCCAACTGATCGCAGGAGAATTGGAGCCAGTGAGGCCTCAATTAGTTCCCAGTTATTGGTTTCACTTACAACTTCAAGCACAGAGTCTACAATCGAAAACCAAATAGAAAAATACAGCCGACCCCACCTTTGGGATTAAGGATTTGATTATTGTTGTTGTTGTATCGATTGTTGTATATAAGGGTTGTACTAACAACAAAAGCCTTAATCCAATCAAATGGGGCGTGTTGCATGAGCCATGATTGTGTCTCTAGTGCTCATCAACAAAGATCCTCTTCCTCCTTTCCCTTCAATCAAGTGCTATATGCTCTTGTAAACCCAATTTTCTCAAATCATTCTCAACTCCTTCCACTTAAGTCATCTTTGGCCTCCCTTGACATCTTCTAAAATCCCCTAGATGACACAGGCTCTCCTAAGAATATGATAAAAATTGATTTTATATTCTATTATATGGCATTATGTAGAAGAGATGTCATTTGCTTTAAAGTATTTGAACTTTTCTGCAAAGATATTTCTTGGATCATGACTATAGTCACTTCTAAAATGTGTTCTATTTCTTTGAATGATCATAACATGGATTTTTCTTGGCGAGGATAGGGTTGGGGGAAGGCATGAGACAAGGGAACCTTCCGCCTTCTCTTCCCCTTGTTACTTGTGGTCTATTTGTTGGAACATAAAATTGGCAATAAACCTGAGTTCTCTTTTCATCGAGGCTTTAAACATAAAACTAGACTGTTGTAGACCTTGTAGTTAAAGATGACGAAAACTCATTGTTCACCTTTCAGAATGCATACCTCCCCTATCCCCGGCAATATAACGACAAAGCTACCACCTCTTCCGAATTATCACAAACTTATGACCTTATGTTAAAGATTTTAGCAAACAATATTTAAACAATGCAGTTTGGAATGAGCAACATATTAATCATGACCCTTATCCTTAATGCTTAGCAGATAATACACAACATAGGCAAGACACATACAGTACAGAAAATTCTAAGTAAACTACATCCTACACTTTGAAATGTATACCGCCTACAAAGATTTTCTTCAGACTGGAAAAAGTTCCACAACAAGATACGCCCCTTATAATTACTACAATTTAATTATAGCCACATTGGTAGCTAAAGGGGACATTATTCTAGTAAACTCGAATACGTGCTAAAATACATCTATACTTCTCAATAGCATCACAAAAGTGACCATACTTAAAGCATCCCAAAATCAAAGCCAGACGATTGAAATGTGACCATACTTAAGCGAAAATCAAATTCTCAAAATGTGACCATACTTAAGCGAAAGCACTACCGAAACAAACTAAAAAAAAATTGGGTATTTCCCAGTACAAAAAATTCAGTACTTACCAATTTTCTTCATAAGATGAGAGAGCCCACACAAGTAGGATACAATAAATGCACATTCCTCATAATCTAACTTCTTATTATCCTCAATAATCACCTAATCACAACAAATACACACAAAAATGGGCAAAACCCAGTGAATTACAGCTAACCGAAACAAAAATTGAAAATCACAATACCAAAAACTGAAAATTGCAAAATGAACAAGAAAATCAAACCTTAATGAGATTGGAAAAATCTGGAAGAAGCGAATCAAAGAGGGATGAATGCGATACACCAGTAGAAGTTGAAATACAGTCTAACATTGCTGGAACTGCTGCCGGAGGAACAGTGCGGAAACTCTGCGACAACGAAGAAGTGAGCAAATCCGCCATTTTTGAGGAGAGAGAAAGATAAATCACCGAATTCAGAGTTCAATCGCTGAAATTAGCGTGAACAATCGCACAGTGTAACAATTAATTTGCTGTAAGTGGTATCTAGGGTTCTACAAAAACCCCTGCTAAACCCCAGCTCAAAGGCGCGCCTATGCCTTTTATCTCAACTTTCGGCCTTTCCCTCTCTTTTCTTTACTCTCTCCAGTCTCTCTTGGTGATTTTTTTTTTATTTTTATTTTTTTTTTTGGAAATTCTCATTTTGGAAGCGATTTTTCTGAATAATGCTAAAATGCAAACTAATTCCTTATAACACTCGGTTTATAAACTATTTATGCAACACAATCGCTCGGTTCCAACTTCCAAGGTTTGGTATTTGCCAATATAAAACCACTAACATTGTTCGGTGTTGGCGGCAAAGGGACACCTTCCACCAGGCCATTTGGGACCCGCGATAACTAATTAGTTAATGAACTTAAACAACCTTATGTTAATTGTAAATTAATGGGACATAGTTATTTGTTTTGATCGAGGAGTAAAAGATTCAAATCATGAACTCTCTAGTATTTTCGGGCAAGATCCGCCACTAGTTGGTGGTTTTATATACCGCTAATGTATTATTAGAGGTTTTATGCATGGAACCTATAATACCATTAGTGGTTCTAAGATGAAGCTACCTAGTTTAAATTAGCTTTCAATTCAACCCAATTATATGGAATCGCTAATGGTATCACAGGTTTTATGCATAGAACCTCTAACAGTAATAGTAGTTATAATAGAACCTCTGTTACCATTAGCGGTTTTATATCGACAAATACTAAACCTTAAAATCAAGCCTGTGTGAATGGTATTGTGAGAAATAGTTTATAAACCAATGTATATAGAGAATTGGTCTATGTTTTAAAATTATTTAGGAAAAGCGTTTTTATTTTGGCAAAAAAAAATTGAGATTGAGCAATTTTTATACGCAATTAAAGTTAAAACAAAAACTAGTTCATATTCCTAATTGACGTCGGTTGTCAACCTCGTATATTTTCATATATATATTGACTAGTTTTTTTTTACCAGCATAATAGCACTGCCAATTAACTAGTCAATATATTTAGGCAAGTATATTTAATGGATGATTCTCAAAATCCATTTCGCCCTGTTCATTCCACCTTATTTTTGTTGAACTAAAATTAACTCTACTAAGCTGAAATTATTTTTGCCGATTTTTTTTTACTGATTTTTACTGAACTGAAATTATTTTTCGGATTTATTTTTTTAGATGAACTGAAAAAGTCTTAGTTAATATTATCCATATTTCGCAAAACTTATGTGAGTACTTTTGATTACATGTAGAATTACATGCAACTTGTTGCATATATTAATATGTTCCTGATTTGAGTACTTTTGTAACTTGAATTGCTAGTATCTTTTGTAGGTTAACTCTCAATCAAAGAAATAAGTATCTCTCACTCTCTCACCGCTCATGTATGCTGTTCTTCCCCCTTGCCTATTTTTTGAGTTGGGGCAAAAATAACGTTAACACAAGTATGGAAATGTTTATTTTAACCTGCAGTTACTTAGAAATCGAAGTTATGTCGATAAAATTCAATCCATAATTTTAAGTTATACCGTCAAAGTTCAAACAAAACGATAGTATGGGCTAAATAAAAGGCAAGTATTTAAATTTTGATCTTACAAATCAACAAGTTCTTGTACCTAGATATTTTTTTAAAAATATCATTAACTCAAAAGATAAGATTTTTGTAATTATTTTTGGAAAATTTACACTTTGGTGTCCTAACGTTTAAGTAAATTCCTTCACAACCTCTTTTATTGTGTCCAAGACACTTGCAAATGCTACGTCGAACAACGGTGGACCTTTTCATGCTAGGAGTCTCACCTTTTTCTTTGTGCCTCTGAGTTTTAGGTCTCCCAACTCTCCTAGTCAACTCGGGATGAGTAAGTCGTGGTTGATCATCTTCTGACCACATGTTTAGGTCTAGAATTGAGTGTATGAAACCTTTGTAAGTCCTTAAATAGGCTTCCTTAGAGTAACAAGGATGCACAAAATCAGTATTCTCCTTCCTTAGATACCTGATAGTAGATGCAGCATGTTTGCAAGGGATTCCCACATTTTGCCATGCCTGACACATACAAGTCCACTTATTCAAATCCACACAGAGTAAACATGCCCATCTTTGACTTCAAATACTCCATAACCGGAAACAGTTGGTTTACAAAAATACCCATCACCCCATGCCCAACCATCTTTTTTATTCTAGGGCAAAGTTGGCCATCCCATTTCAGTGCAAAGCTTCTCTTTTTTTCCAATTTCTTCATACATCGTCTTCTAAGTCCCTCAAGCATTGTCACAATAGGTTGGCTTTTCAATTCTCTAATTTTTCCATTAAGAGACTCGACAAAATTGTTAGTCACTTCTGGAACCTATATTTAATAAGAATGGGTTATGTTCATGGAATTTGGATGAAAACGATCAAAATATAGAAATTTAAATAAATAAAAACAACTTGAGTTTAATGAATTTGATACCTTGAGTTCTTGATCAAAAATATGTCTAGCCCATAATTCCAAAGGTACGTCATTCAAATAATTATAAGCATCTGTATTATTCTTTTTGATTTGTGCCATTGCCTTAAGGAATACATATGGAGAGTGTGTTTTTGTGGCTACCCAAAAGTAATTCTTCATTAAATCTCCAGGCCATTGCTGCTTAAAATTGGCGTACAAATGCCTTGCACAAATCCTCCTTGATACTTTTGTTCATCCAACGCAATGTCTAACCCCTAACATCATATGTAAGTGATGCAAAAACGTTAAGAAAAAAATTAAAGAAAAAGTATTGATAAAAATATTATAGGTCGTTACCTTTTGTCTGTCACTCATGATCACCCATGTCTTTCTAGTTCCCTCATCCGCCATTCTCTTTAAATGGTAAAAAAAGAAGGACCGATTCTCTTTAGTTTCTTTATCCACCACCGCATATGCAATGGGAAGAATCCCATTATCACCATCTAAAGATGCAGCTACCAGTAGGGTGCCCTCATATCCCTAGAATATTCAGAAGATAAGACCCAATTCAAATTCTGAAGATAAGACCCAATTCAAATTGAGTTTGTTGTTTTCTTTTCTAGAAAAATTAGGTGAATATTCTAGAAAAATGGGTTGTTTTCTTTTCTGCCAAAGTAGAAACCTTTGAAGTGTTTTTAGAGTTTTGTGCGTGGGTTTAGCAGGCTAAGAATGGAAAAGTTTGTGGCAGTGGAGTAGCTAGTGGACCATTTGTTTATTCAGTATTCTATACTTATAAATTTATGATCATAGTTGGCTTATAAATAAAATTCTTTTTATTTCTCCAAATTTAATTATCAATACAACATATTACAAGAAGTTGCTTAATTATCCACGTACTAGTGTACTACTACTACTACTACTACTACTACTACTACTACTACTACTACTATTACTAACTTCGTATCAGCTAAATGAGTCATACTGACTTGGTATTATTATTTATTATTGTAGACGGAGGCTACTAGGTAAACGATTAGGAGGTTATTTACCCTGAGGCTTGCGCAACTCAAAGTAATTTTCAATGTCCATCATCTTCAGAATCCCGTTAGGAAATTGTTTTGAAATATTGTGTGCCAACTATGTGCTTATGTAATTATATGTGATGAATGTGTTACTGTATGATATTATGGAATCATATTATATACTAGTTTTCTATATTTGTGTACTAGTATAGGTATTTTCGAAAATTTGATTGATTGGTATCGTATGAGTTTTTTTTTTTTTTTTTTACATTAAAATCTTGGGAATTGGATGATTGATTATATGTGATTGATGGTCTCCAAGGCCTATTGGGAAACGAGTTATAACTAGTATGTCATGTAGAATGACTATGTTCTAATAATACTGAAATTGAAACATTGTTACTTGGGATTAAATTGATTTGTGCAATACTTGTGTGCAATGTGATCGGACAATTTAATCTATTAAAATGTACATTAAATTAAGAAGGGAAATGAAACCCGAAAGGGTGAAGAACAGGTTGTCTGCTAGTATTTATGGTTGCTACTAGTTGGTTTAAATTTTGTTTAGTCTTCCTCCTAACCAATGGGTATTAGTGAGGGGTGTGCACAAGGGACATTCCGTTTTAATTTATGGTCATTTGAGGTTATGCGCGACCCTCTGTAAGGTGGTGACAGGGACTAGTCCCGGCTTACTGGCGTTCTCTTTCCCTTTCTTAACTAAAGTAATAAATTGTTATGTGACAATTTGATTTTGGCTTAGTATTATAATGTCGATGAAACTGTGTTGTGTAAAATGTTTTTCGAACTAAAATTATTTATTTTACGGGATGGAGTTGGAATTACTCAGTTTATCTGATTTTGGGAGTTTTCTTTCTTTTCTTGTTTCTGATTTATTTTACAGGTTGGTAAGAGGGTACTCGGTTACGTGTGAGGAGACGTTAGAATAATCACGTAGCTAAGACAATTTAGTTTAATTTCGAACTTATTTATTTTACTTTTAATTAATGTTTTTAAAATAATTTGCAGTTTTGATGTAATGACTATTTTATTTTGCCACCCCGGCCTTAGACCACTCAGTTTATTAAATTGTATTTCGTTTTGCTTTGCATTTATTTTTTACGGAAAATAAGTGTAGCAGTAACGCTCCCAGGGTTCGATGGTTGGGTTTGAAAGTTTAAAAGGTTACTCTTATTATTTTAAATAGACTCGAATTTTGGGGGTGTTACAACAACCACTAAGATTCCCATTATAAAGAGCGTCAAAACTAATGAAAATTTTCTTGAATATAGGATTTGCAAAAGGCACTTCAGGCATTCCCCATGTAATCCCACAAATTGAACAACACTCTCTATCAAGGATCATTTGTATGTAAGTGGGTAACCTAGCATAAGACTCCTGATGAGACCCATCAATCATATCCTTTAATATGCTCCTTGCTCTATATAATTGACTTTTCTTACACCTAATCCCATGTCTTTGTATAATCAATTCTTTCATCCCCTTGAACGTGATCTCAAGGTTGGCCCTAAAATCATCCTTTAGAGATTCAGCTATCCAAGGAGCTTTTATTGTAGGGTTCTTATCAAGCCTCACACAAGTGTGCTCAGATCGAAAGGTCTTGATTTGGAATGTAATGCCATCAGCCAATAAACTTGCATATACTCTCCATGGACATGAACCCGCAATCTTGTTTCCTATTCTATAATCCTCAAGATCATAATCAAAAACAATTTTCTTACAAGTGGCCCAAAATTTGACCTTAGTGCTTCTTTTTTTGTCAAGACAAAATCCCTCTTGTATTGCATAAGACTGAAGTACACTAAGAAACTTAGCCTTATTCTCAAACATTTGGCCCACTTCAAGCTTTATGGTACATATTTCAAAGAAAACCACTTTCCATTCTTCATAAAACTTAGGAATATTATCTGTTTCTCCTTCACTATCACTAACATAAGACTTCTCATCATCCCAACCATCATCACTGGTATCATCTGAATGTATATCTTCCTCATTTCCCTCATACTCGCTAGATTGGGGCTCATCCTCACACTCTGAATCCCACTCATCCCCGGAACTAACGGATGAATATCCGCCTAAATCAACACATCACTATGAGATCGTACAATTATACTTCCATCATCCTTAAACAACCTTTCTCCTCTCTTTTGTTTACTTAAAATATGATGTTTATTAGGTGTATGGGATGGTACAGGTTTTTTGATATCAATACAATGTCTTATTTTAGGGGCCATCTTATTTCTTTTTGGTAATTGGAGAGTTGGAGCTTCTAAGATGGGAACATGATCTTCAACTTCTAATGACATAGGCTCACTTTGAACCCTTGGGTCTCCATTACTCATAAACACATGATACCCACTACTATCAACCTCATTATCTTTAGCAAACCATGTAACCTCTTGTTCAGTAGGCCATAATAGCTCTATAGGAATCTCAGGAACTTCCGCCTCATGCATATAATCATTTTTAGGCCACTGCACCTCCTCAACAATCTTCTCATTATCCTGTTTTTTCTTCCATTCCTCATAAGCCCTTCTTGCTCCTACAAAATATAATGAAGATGACTCACTCTCCTCTATAATTAGATCAATTTATTCTTTATTTTCACACAAGCTAAACACCATCATCAAATTTTTATCACAATCTATTGTCACATAATTGTCATTCCCTTGTTTAAAAATAACTTTTGGAGAGTTAGGATCTTGCCCAATTTGGCTAGCTGCTTGTATCCAAACATCAATAAGCAAATCCACAACTGAATATTTATCGGGATCCACTCCTTGTATGATAAAACATTTCTCGTAATAACGACACAAAAGTTTATGCTGTTGCAATGTACAAAGCAGATTATTAAATAAACAAATTATGATCCTAGACAATATACAATCATATCCAATAATCAAGCATGTTATCATGCATAAACAAATTAAACATCAAATGATGACATTGATATTAATACTATAGATTACATTTTACTTTAATTTTGCCAATAATATCACTTCAAAACTATCAAATTTGTTTACTGTACATATAAAAATATACTTTTTAAACTCACAAATTGAAATTCCCATACAAATTCATGATATCAACACTTGTGTAATTGATAAATTATGACATATTCCACTAAAAGATACCAACCTTAAATCTACTTTATTTAATAATTTAACAAATATTACCTTCATTTTGCACCGCAATTGCCAAATTGCTTGTTTGCTTGGATTGAGTTTTACGATTGCGGCATTATCTTCACCGATGAATGAGACAAATTTTATTTGATTAGAGGAGATACTTAATTTGTGATGAATTATGAAAATGGGTAGAAGTGTAGAACCGTAGAAGCTAGGGGAAAATTATGAGAGAGATGAGGGAAATGGGTTTTGGGGGAAAATTTAGAGACCATAATATAATTATACGGCTTTAGTTTAATAAAAAATAATGATATTTTTTTTAAAAAAAATTAACAGAAAATGTAACACCATTAACTATTAGGCACTAATTATCTAATGACAGAATACTAAAGTGGAAATATTAAAACCATGGGTCACCAAAATAGAATTTAACGTTGGGTCACCAAAATAGAATTTAATGTTGGGACACCAAAGTGTAAATTTTCCATTATTTTTTCTTAATCTTGTTTTTTTCCTTCTATCCACTCTCTTATAAAGGAGCAAGTGTCAATTGATTAACGTTAAAGCGAATATAATTAAAAACTATGTATAAATATAATAACGCATAACAGACAAAATCTTCTTACTAAGAACTTCACTATATCAGTCTCATTCATTTCTTAATCTTACAGAAAAAGCTCACCCAAAATTCGAACCGCCATTATTCAATTTTCTTCAATATGCAGCGTTTTCCGCCATTAACAAACCTCTTCTTCGTCTTCTTCCTCTTCTCCATTTCTTCAAGTTGGTGACATTGATCAATATTTCCTTATTTTATCCGGTTTTATGAAGTTTTTTTTGGTTGAAACTGAAACGTTTTATGGTATTTTTGAGCAGGTTTTTTCGAAGTAGTTGTTTCCGAAAAAGGGTTTTGCTCTGCTCCAAATTCCGCCATTAATGGCGAAAATACCAAAGCTTTGTATTGGAAAGTTACTAACCCTACCCTCGCACCTGTTCATCTCGAAGGTTAGTTATATGGTACTTGATTTTGTAAGAATTATTTGGTTTTGAATTAGGGTTTTGTGTATCGATTATTTATTTGTTTTGTGACTTTTCTTATTTGATTTATTCTAGACTTATTGTTATGTTTGCGGGGATGAATTATTGAAATGAAAATTGTATAAAGGAGTAGCGTTTTGTAAATTAGTCATGATCATTGGTATTAGTGAATAGTGATTTGGATATTGTGTTCGTCATTTGTTGGCGAAAGCTGCTATTATCTGTTGATGATGTTGTTTTAATATGTTGATTTGGTAAATACATGTGTTTGATGAATTGATGAGGTGTTGGATGAGGGTGTTTATGGTTTAAACTTTAGAGCGAGTTAAATTATCGTTTGTTGTTTAAAAGGCAGAAATTTATTTGATTATTTGGATAGAACAGGTAAGTGTTTGTGAAGAACTGAGGTAACATATAATACAGAAATATGTTTGTATTTGATAATTGTAGATTTGTAGAGTTGTATTTTTGTACCTTAATTCGGTTATTTTGCTTGTTGTGGCTTCTTTGCTTGAGTAATCATGGTGTAATGCTAATAGAGTGCATGTTTTGAAATATGCCAAGTTCAACTCTTCAAGGCCTTCCTTGTGAATTGTATCCTCTTTAGCCCAATGCCCAATCCAGTCGTTAAAAATTTTATTTTATGATTGCAAATGGTTTAAAGGTAATTGGTATGATAATTTGGCTACTTGAGTTTATCAAGTTTGCACTTTGCAGTCTGTGTCTTGCCGTCAAGGTTCCACAGTTCATTATTCTCTGTAAATGATAGTATGATATCGTTAGATATGTCTCTAATTATATCCCTTTTTAAATCTTGTGCCTCATGTCTTGCATGCAGATTTACCTGGGTTTACTCGAAGTGTATACAAAAGAGATTATGCATTGATAACGCCTGAAAGCCATGTGTTGAGCCCTCTGCCTGAGTGGTTAGTTTTTTTTTAATTACAATTAGATCACCTTCAATTCTTAGTGTTGTTAATCATGTTGATTTTATTTGTTTACTGCTGCTAAAGGAAGAATACCCTGGGAATACATTTGATCACACCGGCAATGGGCTCACACTTTGTCATGTACATTGCCAAGATGCAAGGTAATGGAAAGGGTCCTTATCTAATCTTGTTCGTAGTGTGGACAAATTTATATAATGAAAAAAACTCTTTGATGCGGAAGGAGCTTTTGTATGGACTTGAGACCTGCTTTCTATATCTTGGAATTTCATTAACTTTGTGTAAAGGGCTACTCTGGTGATTAGGTAGAGATGCTTGGGTTTTGTTTTGTATAATTCTTTCGTCATCTCATTGTGTGCAGACAATTCAAGATCAGCACCCCCTCCTGTTGATGTTGAGAGGTAATGATAATGTTGTCTTTCCTGCAGAATTTGAAAGAAATGAGAATTTACCTCTGCATTTGGTTCCTTTCATCTATTTTGTGTTTTTCATGATTCTCTGTTACCATCATAGGATTCATAGGGCATTTTTGGTTTAATTTCAACTTTCTTGTCTGTGGTTATAGGTTTATTTTTGTGGTTGATGGAGCTGTCACTTTGACTAATGGCTCCGACAACAGTCATAGCCTAGTGGTAAGAGGCTTTATCCTTTCACTTCAATTTTTTTCCCCCCTGGAAATTTAGGAGAAATCCTTAAGTGTGGGAAGTATTTAAACTCTTTTAAGTGATTAGTTTATGGGGTGTGTTGGACTCGTATGTTTTCCCTGGCCCTCTTCTAAATTCCATTATAGGAGGGGTGTATCCACGGACCACGGCTTTACTTGCCTATATGTTTACAATTGCTTACTTATATCTGTTCATGCTCTGCTTATCCTTTTGGCGTCGATGTTTGGAAATTTGAGGTCTCACATCAGGTTATATAGCCTTATGCTGGCCCGTTGGTTATTACTCTGCCATCTGTACTCTGTAGTTATGGAACGAGGGCTCATTTTTTATTGCATTATTAGGTGGTTGGATATTTTTGGAACCTTAACAAATTCATTGGTATTATAGGTATAAAGTGGATTAGCTTGCCTCCTCTCTTGTTGGCATTGTGGTATATGCATGTCTTGCTTCTCATCTTCTTAACCAACCAACTGACCGGCTAAATTTTGTGTTTAGTGGTAAAGTGTGAAGTAACATGACCTTTTTTTTTTATCATGAGAGAAGCTGTATGATAAAGTAGTGTACCTTGCGTACCTTTTCGTTTCTCTGTTGGTGTTTTTGGCGGGGGGGGGGGGTCTTTAATTTTCATAATATTCTCTTATTAAATACGACGCAAACTTATTATGTATAATTTTTTGTGATGTAGGTGGATTCATTTGCTTATCTTCCTCCAAATTTCCAGCATTCAATTGACAGTGATACACCTGCTACTCTTGTTGTTTTTGAACGAAGGTTTATCCTATATTCTTTCTTTTGTTTCTATGACTTTGTTACCCCATTTGTAGTTTTCTTGACATGTGGCTGTGTTTGTTAATATACATTTTCTAGCTCAGTAAATTTAAGTAATATATTTCATCGTGGATATGTTCTTTTCAATAATTTTGTTGAAGTGAACTTGTCCTATTTAAGCTGAATTGATTTTTGATTAGGATTTATACATATTTACTCTGTAGTTTATCATGATTGTTACTTCGTATTTTTTGTTACTGGTGTTTATGTTTGTTATTCCTGAAATTATTACTACTGCCATTTTCAACTAGAAAACTCCATATTAATGCAATAGTATTAGTGGTCGTGAATCTTTTCAATTATTACTTCGTCAACAATTATTGTGATAAATTATTAATCAATATGGGGTAGAAGATTGTAATTTATTTTATTGATAAATGTGAGAAAGTGGTATGAAAGCTGAATTAACTTTTGTTTGATCGAACTCCTATTTGTGGTATTGAATTGACCTTTTTGTTGAGTTTATGTTTCTGAGATGAAATGTGGCCTTATATCTCAAGCATATGGATAAGCTTCATGTTTATAGATTATTTTTAAATAGTGGAATAGTATGATTTTGTATAGCCCCTCCTACATCATACCCAGAGATAATCTAATAAGTAATTAAGGGTGAGGAAAGCAGTTCATTTCTGTAAATCTGTTATCAAATTAATGATACAAATTTCCTGGAGAACCATCTACATTTTATATTATTGGAACCAGGTTGCAGTGACCCAATAGAAGTTCCCATCCTTTTGTGATCATAATGTTCCTTTTGAAAGAGTCGAAAGAGCTAAATTTGTTTTCTTTTTAGGCATTCTTATCTGGGCAATCATGTTCCTGAGCTTACAATTGGCTCAACAGATAAGCAGCAACTGCTTGAAACTCCTGGAGAGGTATGCTTTACTTCTGTGGTGTATAGTCTTTGTTTGTCACTGATCAATTTACTCATGCTGCTTCTGCTTCTTCTTTTTTTTTTTTTTTTTTTTTTTTTTTTTTTTTTTTTTTTGCATTTGAGTGGTAAAGGATCATCTAAATTATGGTTTACAATGTGTGATTATAAAATTTTATTCCAAAAATTCTTATAAACATTTTTCAATTTTTTTTGTTAGGATACCTTAAAACGATTTCGATTTTGGTCCCTGCGTGCCATACTAGATCCATATACCAAGAAAAATATGAATAAAGTAATGTAAGTGAATCCTTGTGATTACTTTTTGAGGAGTCAGGACTCAGGAATCAGGTCATATGCAATAAGAGATTTAATCCCACATTAAGCCAGATTGGGGCAAAATAATATTATTGTATAAGAGGGAGGAACTGCATGGAATGGATTTAAATGGAAATTGGGACAACTTTATGGAACGGTGGGAGTAGATGATTGAGTGAAATTAGTGATAACCATAGCTACCATTTAGCCTCTTTATTCGTTGTTAAAAATGGATTATTACCTACAGCTCTCTTCAAAAGTTTACATTTTTGTGGGAGTAGAGGAAAGGGACCTTGTGGAACCATAGGTTCCCTAGTCCTCACACGTTAGAACTGCTTGAGGGCCAGTCTGTTGCTTGGGCCTTAAAAGGATTGCATTACCAAAGTCATTAATTTCTTTTTATTGTGTTATGTATAGAAAGGTGGGTCACTTGTATGGTGATTAGACAAAGACAAGGTAAGATGCTCTGGCAATTCCTTCCTAAATTTCTGTTCTGTTGAATATATGTTTATCTTGTGGCCAGATTTTCCAGCTCAGGAAGCTTCTTCCGACTTCAATGGCCTATGATTTCAATATCCATGTAAGCCAACACATTCCAGAAATACAAGTTGTGTTACAGCAGTTAAAACAGTTAACTCGTTTTAAGTTTTTAAAGTATTTAGGTTAATTAATGGTTTGTCTTATCTGCATCCTTTCATCCCTTTTGTTTAATGATCGCTGTTATACTTGTTTTGTACAAAGTATAATTTAAAGTTTAGGTAGATTTATGTTTTCTTATCTCTATCCTGTTGTCCCTATTGTTTATGAACTTTGTTTAATAATTCACTAGTATTTGGGCCCGGGCGATGCCCCGGGTCATTACATGGGGTTGATCATTAATATACGTTTTAAATTATGACTCAATTTTCTTGTAATTAAATTTGTTATTATATTCATATTGTCATTCACTACATATTAATATTTTGTATTCGATAGATAACATAAAATATCCCGTAGTTTGGTGGTAAGACACTCATTTCTTGAATTAGAGGTTGCATGTTCAAATCTTATTGAGAACTTTTTTAATATAAGTACATGCAATGAGAAACAAATGGAGGCTAAGGGAGAGCCACGTGACGTAATGAGAAGTTGAGTAGGTGACGTGGCGTCATGAAGGGGTCTAAGTGGCACATGTGGCACATAGACGTTCTTAATAAGAACGTTTTTTTAATATACTAGTATAGATTTTAAATTTGGTTGTTTCTTATATAATTCACTTTCTGCAGTGGTAGGGACTAATATAACATATATTGCCTGCTTTCTTGGATCCAGATACTATACTTATCACATAATACTATTATACATTGTATGTGTATTTTTGAAGTCTATATACACTTAGGCTAACTAGTCACACATTATGCACAATAATTCTATGCAAATGTCGGTCAATATTATTAAGTTTATGGGATTAGTAATTGGATGGACAAATAGAGTAAAAAAGCTTGCTCTTTTTTGCTCCTTTGTGAAATTGGACTAGAAAGACTACTCAAGTTAAGGCTTTTTATTTATCGTCTATAAATGTTCAATATTTTGATGGCCTAACACCCCATATATAGTTTAAAGGCGGTTTTTGATTTGACATTAGTTCGTTACTATGTATGTATGCAGATAATGGATTTTCAGCCTGGTGAATTTCTCAATGTGAAGGTAACCTGTTGCTCATTTTTGGCTTTATTTATTTATCTATTTATTTTTATACTTGTGTATTATTTTGTCTCTCTAATAATAGCTTTCTTTATAAAAGAAAAAAGAAAGATTTTAATGAAAGCTTCTCTCACTTGGGGATTGGTGATGGGTGACATGGCTTTGAATCATAATTCTGAACCAGTATAAGCAACGTTAGTTTCCCTAGTACAATAAGCTGCTATTGGTTTCTTTGTTTTTGCTTTTCTTGTGCTGCTTTGTTTATCTTTTCTTGTTCACAGCTTTGTATTATCATCATAAAAGGTTTACTATCTGTTCCAATATTACTAGTCACGATGAGTTTATTTCATAGTAGCATTGTGTTTTACAAGTACTTGAACTTTTGATTTAACCCCTTCTGCAGGAGGTTCATTATAACCAACATGGTTTATTACTTCTGGAAGGTCAGGGCATTTACAGATTGGGTGACAGCTGGTAAGCATTTTGCTATTCCGTATATGATATATATGCATTTGAGCACATTTTTTAGGTTTAAGGCTTCCACTCTTCATTCTAGTTTCGATATTTGTATAGTGTATACCTTTACTTGCATCATCAGGCAAGGAAATATATTCAAAATTGCTTAAATTACTTATGGCTCGTATAATCTTTTAATATTAGGGTACTAAATCCGATTGTCTACATGTAATTACTCCTATACAATCATTTCCAAAATAAACATTTCCTGTAAAATTTACATATCCCTACTAAAGCTAAATCTAGTATGCTTTGCAAGATAAAGCTAAAGCTCTAATCTTGGAAATCATATGATAAAGAGAAAATGTTGCTCAAAATGGAGCCATTTCATAACCCTGGTCAGACCTTATAGGAACAATTACCCCCCAAAAAAAGATGATAGACTTGGCGGCTTGGCGTACAGCTTATATAAAACTTCCAGCACCAGATTAATAAAACCCAACTCAATAAACTCATGATGCATATATTTATCATGTATACTTTGAGCATTGACCCCACACAGCCCTTGATGCCCTGATGAATTTATTATTATCTCAACTTCTTCCTCTTCTTGAAAAGTGTGTGACATTATATTGGTTATCATGTAATAGGCACCCTGTTCAAGCAGGCGATGCTATATGGATGGCGCCATTTGTGCCTCAATGGTGAGCTTGAATTCTTATTATTTCAGCAGATCTTCTGATATTAATCAGTTTAAAAAACTGAAATTTCTCAATCCTTTCAGGTATGCTGCCCTTGGGAAATCCAGGACACGTTATCTTCTATACAAAGATGTAAACAGGAATCCTCTGTAATGTTGTTTGGGTGATGTGATGAAAAAACATACTGATGGATTTTTCGCATCGATGTGAAAGTCCATGTGTTTTGTCATGGTCAAGTCTGTGTACAATTACCTTATCTATTGCATAATAAAGACTTTTTTTTGGTTTTTTTTCTTGTTATTGCTTTGATAAAAATGAAGGATTGTGTTTCCAATATTTTAAGGTCAATAATAGGTATTACTGGTGATGATCTGAGAGGTAGCTGAAGCTTCATCATTGTCGGAGTCTTTGAGGGCTTGATAAATATTGACCTAGCCCTCCCAGTGTATGTTACTGATGGCTTGGCACACTGATGCGCCCTTGGTGTCTTATTCATAATATTCTTATTACCGATCAAAGAAAAGCTTCACGGGGTTGATTATCAGAGAACAGGCTGCACAACTTAATTCATAATTAATTCATGTGAATTGGTTTGGTTTCTGGAGATGGGTGAGACAAGGAAAGAAGGTTCTTTGTACTTATGCTGCCATGGGTAAGAAAGCTGATTGTTGGATTTCCTGTATTAGTGATGGAAAAATTTGCACGTCTGCTGGATGTGTTGGTCTCTCTTTCTAAAGTTAAGGGTGGATGATGTTGGCTAGAGTTTGCTAAATCCCATCATACCATTCCTGCGAACTGTTTGATCATATTTATTTTTCTCTTGCCACATATGTTATGTTGGCCTATATATTATGAGACAAATTTGATTTTGATGGGGCTCATGTAGTCATGTTACTATTTTATTACAGTTTTCTGGACATACGGTCTGTTCTTCCTCTTCCTCACCTTCTTCTCTCCATGTAACTCTTTTCGTTGATTTGGTGAACTCCATAGCTAAATTGCGGGCTATATTCTCTATCCCCAGTAGTAAGCTGACTGTCCAATGAAAGTTTTAGATATGGCACAGATGCACAAGGAGCTGATCGTTATCCTCCATTTTTACAGCATATTCTGTTTCAGGCCTATTGTCTTTCTTCTTTCAAAACTCACTGGTTGAAAGTGAATCTGGAGGAAGGAAAAGATGAATAAGTATCTCTGGTTGTACGGCTTATCCCAACCTGCTCAGAAAGGCTGCTTTGACCAACCAGAGGTATGAAGATTTTCGCATTGATTCTTTTTATTCAGAAGGGAATACGATAGTCATAAATTAACTATTTATCATGGTAGTTGAGAATTCTTCGTTATTCCTCATTGATTCTGCTTGTTAGGATAATTTAGTGTAACTCTTCTAATCCAATGGTACTAGGAACTAGAATATGAGTGAACCTTATCTTGTGTCTTTCTTTTTTTATTTATTTTTTATTTTTACCGAAAGCTGTTATCCTGTCAAATCATTATCATAAAGAAAATGTTCGTACTAGCTTCCATGTTTGATTTGAATATATGAAAGCTTTTGAAGATATGGTCTATGGTGCTTCCACTAAGCTCATAATGCGTCACCTTGGAAATGGCGAAAAATGGGGGTAAAATTGACCCCATGAATAAGTAATGCAAAGAGCAGGCGCCATGACCGAGCCTGCCTTTTTTCTTGCCTTTCATGAGATGCTTTCCTCAAGTCTTTCCAATTTGGGAAAATTTTGAATAATCTTGCTTTATTTTGCCCCCAAAAGCCCGCCTTTGTTCTCCACTTTGCACTTCTTTTTTAAATATATTTTTTTCCAATTTTTTATGATTCTTTTTATGAAGGCATCTATTCTCTCTTTCTTTTTCATAAAGTAGTAATTAGTGCTATGATCTGGTGTAAATCTTGCCAGAGTTGCCTCTCTCGCTCACAACTTGTGGTAACTGTAATTAATGTTTTGACTCTTGATCCAACCCTATTGCCGCCCTATTATGTGGCTTACATGAATTTGCTTAATTTTTATTTGGCAAAGGCTTTTAAAATAGTTATGTTCATGTTCTCCTTGGTTTTACCATTTTATGGTTCTCAAATCTTAATGCCAGTCAAAAGTAGGTTGTTATAGTATTTGTGCAACGGGACATAGGCATATAGTATATCCACTTGGCAACTTGTTATGGATGAATATCGTGGAATTTCTGTTTTCATTGATGTTATTACAATATGATATTTATATATATATATACGGGGAGGTTCCGCTAAAAACAGAGCTTATGGTGAAAACTAAAAACAAGCAATCTTAGCCATTGAATGTTCACTAGATAATCTGATGGTGTGAAACAACCCAGAGGTGACTATATACAAAAATAAGGTAATTATATCAATTTATAATAATTTTGATGACATTTACATCGAGATCACTATATATAGAAATAAGGTAATTATATCAATTTTTACAATATTTAGTTAGAGGTCACTATATACAAAAATAGGGTAATTATATCAATTTTGACCACATTTACATAAAGGTCACTATATACAAAAATAAGGTAACTATATCAATTTTGACCACATTTATACAAAGGTCACTATATATAAAAATAACGAAAGTCACTATATATAAAAATAAGGTAATTATATCAATTTTGACAACATTGACCACATTTATATGTATGCCTATCACTCAAGTAGCTCCACCTCCAGCCGCACAACCAGCTACTGTCGGACCACCCTATAACCAGCAGCTCGCCACCGTACCAAATCTCGTCCGCAGCACCGCTCACCAAACACCAATTCGAGCAGATGCAACTCCCGAACCACACCACGAGCAGCCGCCTAAGCAAACACCATCAATCGTAGCAACAAATAGCAAAAGAATATCAATTGCAAAACCAAGAAATCAAATCTGATGCATAAATAGCAAAATTATAACTATTTTAATGCAAATTAAGTGTTAGCACTACATACCAACAATGATATACAAATTTTAATGCAAGGAAAGCTATAATTTTTCAATAACTTATTTTGATGTCCTACGTAAAACAATAACTATTTTACACAACTCTACCAATTTATTTTGCCGTCTAGCAATGATCCAGCTGATCAATTTTGTAGTTTGAGCATCAATTGTATACCAAGCATCATTGAATAAAACTTTGAAAGAGTATTATGACAACATTGGACTTCAACACATTAGTTGTTCTTAGTTTCCTCATATAATCAGTAATACAATATCTAGCAACTAATCTCATCAGTAAAATTAGTCAACCCACACAAAAATAATTATAGGCTTAGTTTGTCTATTCATTACTGCCTAAAGTAACAGGGCATCATATTAGCTATGTTTTAACAGTACATAATCTACCAAACCTAGGTCTGTTAATCTCTCTCCTCCTATACTCTATGCAATATAAAGATTTCGAGGAATTTTTGGTGCTCTAATATCACTAATTAATAATACTATCCAATTTTACTCAAATCAAGCTAAAATCAAACAAAAATCAAGCTAAAATCACACATAAAAACCCAATTTACACAAATTAAGAAAAAAAATATACAAATGAATCTCAAATAATACCATACAAAAAAATTAAGTTGAATTTGAACATAATTTCCCAAACCTAGGCCTGCTAATCTCTCTCCTCCTCCTATACTCAACAGAACACAAAACCATATGCAAAATACTAGTGTTCACAAACACTTTGATACAACAGATAAATCCAATTATAAACATGATATCAATTCAAAACAAGCTAGAAACATAATCATATGAGAGAGAAAATCAGATTAACACTCGCACTTGAATTCGGAATCAGAATAAAATCGAGTAACATAAGCAGTTAACAACTAAAACCTGATAAATATTATCTTAAATCGATTAGAATTTTAAAAACCAGCAATTATCCAAGTTCTTAAATCAAAGATGCAAAATCAAGCTAAAAATCAAAACCCTAAGTGAGCGAAAATCAAAGTAACAATAATTAACTGCAGTTTACGAAAGCAAGAGAGAAAAATGCTCTAAAAACATATTTTACAAGCTCGTATCAGCGTTCTTCAACAAAATCATCAGATTCGTACAAATTCTAAGATACAAAAATATACACAAATGTAGATCAAAGAATGCCATATAAAGAAATTAAGTCAAATTTTGACATAATTACACTCTTATGAAACGCGAATAAGCATGAAAAAGCTCAAATAAAGCGTAATTACTGCTACATACAACTCACAATTGAATTCGTGACAAAAGAAAATCGACCAAAAATTACACAAAAAAACCTAATCTACTAAAATCAAGCAAAATCACACAAATGCAGCTCACAACTACACGACAAAACTGATTCAAATCAAAACTCAAGAAAATCTAATCGAAAAATCAGTTTGATTTCCAAAAAAAAAAAAACCATAGAATATACCAAATTAAACAAAATCATAAACTAAAAACTCACTTTTTTGAAGCTAACGACGAAATTGATGAAGATTGAAACAAATTCTAATGGCGATTTTGATGAAATTGAAGCAAATTCTTCTGTGTTTAGTAATTCACTTTTTTGGGAGAAGGAGAAAGAAAGAGTGAGATGGAGAACGTGAGAAGGAGGAGAGAGAAAAAAATAGAGTAAATAATAGAGGAGAGAGAAAGGATTATCAGATATCAAGAAACAAAACCCAGCTTAAGATTATCAGATATCACGCAGATATAATCTCATCCGTCGATTAAAATTCAATGGTCTAGATTATCTGTTTTTAGTTTTCACCTTTAGACTTGTTTTTACATGATCCATTCCCTATATATATATATATATATATATATATATATATATATATTTTATAGGGGTGTAGGAGCAAGAGCCAATCTAATAGCTAACAAGGTTGCCTTCAATAGTGTTATCAACTTTAAAAAGAACCTACACTTGTTGAATATTAGAAGTGGTAAGTTTTGCCGCTTTGCGCCTCAAGCTACGCCGCATTACATCTCGGTGCACCTCATTAAAATCAACTCGCCTAGACCAAATAGCCACATGGACCTATCACTTGGATAGGTTGGTGGGTTCTTTTGATAATACTTAGTACTTATTCTTATTGCTAAATCTGCTAATCATTTCTTGTCTAAAATAATCCCTTCTATTTCTTACTAGGATAGGGAATTGACTATGGCGTTTTAAATTATCCAAAAGCATTTGTAATGTTCTGGAGCATGACCTGGCCTAGGTTTCACTCTAGCTTCTTCATTGCATGTGCTAATACAAGATCGATTTTGATGGTTTGGTCTTTCGGCGAATATCTTAAGCATTCAAGTTTATGAATTATACTGTAATCATTGCTTATTGAGTTATTGATGTGATCACATGCTCACATCATGTATCATCTGCTTTCTGCTCAACATTTTTATATATGCTCTTTAGGCTGAAAATGATCATAGTATTTTTCCTGTATTATATCTTGATTGATAGGGCAATTTAAGTTTTAGAAGGTAGAAGTTTCTGGTTTTTTTCCTGTAATATATCTTGCTGAGAAGACCTGCAAGCTGAGGTTTATACTTTGATAGGGTAATCAAAGCTTTTGTTGCTCTTCATTGTGGTTAATCGAACTCAAAATCAATGATAGTTTGGAGACAATATAAGTATATAGAGGTTAGGAAATAGGGTGCTACAGATAGGACCAACCATGACATCAAGCTTAAAATTGTTTACGGCCTTCACGCTCTTATCTACCAAACTTAATACGAACAAGTAGTTTCCATTAGTGAGTTGCTCCAACTGTACAAGAACCTCAAGAAAGAAAAGTTGAACACTTCTCACACTGATTTAAAACCTTCAAGGACACCACACGTTTACAAAGGTGCCAATTTCTGTGCTTAGACATTATATTCTATTTATTCTCTAACCTTTTATCTACCTGTAGATCTTTGACATTGCTTGGTCCAACAAACCTAATATAATGATAAGTTAGTAGGTGACTAAAATCACAGAAGAACGTAAAAGTAAGGGGTTGGTCTCAGTCTCTCTTTGGATTCACTGAGCCTGTACTTGCTAGAAAAGTAATACTTCTTTTCTTCAGAACATTCTGCAGATCATCTACTTCTAACTGCCTTAGCTTGTATTAAACGATATGGCTTCTTTATGGGTTTTTTTCTTCTATGTATTCACACCATGGATATTGTGTAGAGCTATTTCAAGTAATTCATGTGCTATATAGTCTATATACAATGAGGAGGAGACCCTTTATCCTCACTTTGAGGTTGCTATTGAGTGCATTGCTGGAGTTCTTTAGTTGTCATTGCAGTAAATGGGTTTCTGAATCCTGGAATCATTCTTTTCTTTGGTTGTCAGACTAATTCTTCATTATGAAATAGGAATGGAGGGTGACTTTTATCATATAAACCCCTGTGCATACTTGAGATTAGTAGGGCAATATTAAGAGTGTTATACCAATGGCTGCATTGACTGTCCCCCCTGTAAGCATTTTTTATGATGAATTAGCTGAAATTGCGAATTAAGAATTACATATATGGTGATTTAGTCCTGAATAGTTTTCACCCGGGATATATGTGGTGCTTTATTATTGAGTGTCTGGGTGACAAAGAATTGAATCCATAACTAAAGCTGTTTGGAAAACAATACAAAAATCTAGAATATTGAAATGTAGACTTTGGCATAGTTCTAGGCAGAGAGTATAATTACTATAATATATTAATATGTGTGGATGCTTAGTAAAACTGATTTATTATAATATTACTAACCTTAATTTCAGCCATTGTTTCTCTAGTAGACTAGTACTGTAAGTTGGAAAGTGAGATAGGGGATTTACTGTCCAAAAACTTGTGCTGCCATTTCTTTGATCGTTCTGCAGTGTATTTTGTGACTAGTCCTTAGTTACAACTTACAAGGACTAGTCATTGAAGGCTTTTTTTTTTTTTTTTTTAATAACTATTTTGGGGAGCACAGTTGTGATACTACTCCTATAGTAGTAAGAAATTGGATTTTGTCAACCATATATTTGGAAAGACTATGCCTATGAAATATCTTGATTTCTTTTGGTTAAGGAAGCTCTCAAGTCCATATTTCTGTTTAGATAAATCATAAATGCCTTCGATCAATGGCAGGGTAGAGCTCGTCAAAAAAAAAAAAAAAAAAAAAAAAAAAAAAAAAAAAAAAAGGCAGGGTAGAGGCTTAAATGGGTTTAACTGTTCATAGTCATATAGTATGTAGAAACAGATATTTCTACAAGTGAATTAGACAATAGATGTAGGGACATCCCAAAAGAAGAAAGTAAGGTATTACTCTGTGAAAAGTATTATATATTGCCACAGTAGTTATACTAAATACCTTGAGCTGATTATTGATGAGTATAACTCTCGTTGGAATCATTGGGCTAACTTTACAAGGAAGAGAAAAAGGAGAAGATTGTGATTTGGATGTATGATTCTAAGAGATTTAGAATACCAACTTTTTCGTCTGCTGCCACTGATGAAAGTGTGCTTTTGCTTTATTGTGGATGAAAGGGCAATGAAGTTGTAATCATGCCATTGCAACTGTATCCCTTTATTCATTTATTTGGAGTGTTTAACGTAGGAGGCATGTGATAGGCCAGTTGTCTCACGTCACGAGCATAGCTTTTCTACTTGTCCATAGTATATGATTGACCTGTACAAATTTTATTTAGCAACGCTGATCTTTTACTAAATGAGAAATTAATACACAATACGTAGAAGGTAATTTATGCCATACACTAGATTATTATTTATTCCATATTAGGTTCCAAACTAACTAATTGGTCCTTGTATAGGAGATAATTCTAGGCTATACACTATAACTATGACCTATATGCTAGGTCGTCTGTTCCATGTTAGGCTCTAAACTTATAAGCCTGAATCTCTGTATGTGGTTAAGAATTCTGAGAAAGTAGTGGAATTGCTATAATGCACTCACTCCACTCTCACTAAGTGGGGTTACTCCAATGGTGGTGTTTCTAAGTGCTGGATTTGTGCAAAATATGAAGTCATGCTACCTTATGCTGACAGTGGGAAAGAATAAAGATTTTCTGAGCCTCTTATGTATTTTCCATTTTTCCTGTATATAGACTACGGATATTGTGGAGTGACATGTACAATTTTTTTTTCCTCTTATTGTTGACTTGACAATGATTGCATGGTTTACTTCAATTAGTTACGAATGCAAATTCCTAGGTTTTCATTTCTTTCTCTTGCTGAAACACTGAAGCTTAGGTTTTAAGACTTGATAGGTTATGACAGGTACCTGATTGTACTCAGCTGATTCTATTGACTTTGAGGAAAAGACTGCAAAGGTAACTAACTATCTACTTAATAAGTGGAATGATTCTTGATAATTTGGGTATTGACAGGTGACTTCCGAAGTTCTTTCATTTGTCTTTTTCTTTAGCATATCACCTCTTTTGGTAAAGATGAATGTACCTTATTTTGATGTTATCTAATTTAAAATGACCAAGGCTTTTAATGTTAAAAAAATAAAATTATAATGTTTACTTTTAAAGGAGATGGGGCTTAGGCAAATCTAAGACCAAGCTGCCCCGTGTTAGATAAATAACCTGAGGGAAAAGGGTCATGCTGTCTTAGCTTCTTGAGTGCTGCTTGCTAACTAATTGGAGTGCAATTTAAAGTAAAGACCTCAATAAGTTTCCACTTTTCATATTCTTTCTTGTAGTGTACTAAAATCATTGCATCAATGCACTTTGCAGTACTACAATATATTAGGGCATCGAACGATCATGGAGTCGTTCA
The DNA here is from genome assembly GCF_001683475.1 of Chenopodium quinoa. Lineage (NCBI taxonomy): Eukaryota > Viridiplantae > Streptophyta > Magnoliopsida > Caryophyllales > Amaranthaceae > Chenopodium > Chenopodium quinoa. The sequence goes on from NW_018743175.1 coordinate 2,264,914, forward strand.
TTTTCTCTAGTATTTTTTGCAACATACTCTGGTTATTTGTGGCCATGTGGTATATGTTACCCCATATTGGTAACCAGAGGAGCTTATCACAAGCTTATTAAACTTCTTGTGCTCAAAAGTTTTTTGTACTTTATGGGAAGTGCTTAAAAATTTGTATTTAGGAAATGCTTAAACTTGGATAGGACATAAAAAGGATCAATGCAATCTGATGGAACATGGTGGGACTGAGGAAACTGTTGACGATGATGTTTTTTTGGCTTCTAATGCTACATGCCGGCACCACACAATCTTTGTAGAAAATGGTAGTGCAATTTGCTAGGTTGATGGCCCATTGACTTCCCAAATTTTACGAGTAGTATGAAGAAAGTAATTATGTTATTAGCAAGTTGAGTATCTGAAATATCGTCTCTCATTGGTTGTTGGATGTGCTTGTTGGGAAATTATTGGGCGGATTGGGTAACTGTTGTTTTTGAGTGTTTTCATTTCTTTGTTGAAGCCTGACTATGAATTGTGAGTTTGTGACATCACTGCCTCACAAGTGCAAAGTGAACATATTACTGAAAATACTAATTTAATTGCCCAACTGGTATCTGATGGTTATTTTGTATTGCTGTTGTTTAGTGTAACATTATTGCTAATATTGAATAAATGTTTAGGCTTGCCATTGATGGCTGATAAGCTGTTGGTACAGAAATTTCAATAAGGAAAGTGAATGAAGAAATAGTTTTCATTTGATTTCAGTGTGTCTATGACAGGAATTCTACCTCTTGCCTCCCTAAGACATACAAGTATTTGTTTGATGGAAATAGGGTATAGGGAAGCATTGGATATTAGTTAAGGGAATAACGGGTATATGCCATTTGGTCATTATTTTGCATATTTGCTTTTCACTTCTATCTATGGCCTTGAAGGAATACCTGACTACGTAGGGTTGGATTTCATCATTTCATGACTTTTTGAGTGAATCAATATAATGATTATTAGGCTGAGAAATATGGTGACCACTCAAGTACCTTCCCTTTCTCTCATGAGGTGGTGCACCTTCTTCAGCTTGCTTATGCTCATAGTAGCAAAAATGGCGTAGAGGTTGAGATAGTCAACTTCTCGTCACCCCCCAGAATGACGTTTGAAGCTTTATATAGCCATGGACCACTTATATATGCCTATCATGCTTTGAGTTGAGGAGCAACTAACTAACCTAAAGGTCTTTTATTCTCACTCAAGTACTCGTTTATTAAATCCTCAAGCCTTAGGAGAACCTTAATCCTTTCTTCTTTCTAAGTTTGTTGGGGGGGGGGGGGGTATCACATACTCCCGCACTATCAGGCTTTATGTTCATTGTGCCTCACACACTTTCCAGCTAGGTTTAGCTTTCATATTATCACGCTCTGGTCCAGCATCTCAGAATTAGTGTTCTTTGGGCCCTGGCCTTTGGCCTCCCTCAAGTCAAAAAGGTCAAGTGATTGTTCGTGGCAAGTAAATTCTTGAACCTCGTAGAGAGGAGTTACTCTCTTTTTTTTATGTAGGAGGGTATATCACATACCATTTTGTACACTTTCTTGAAATTTCTGCTCTATAGATTTCTTGTTTTTTATTTTTATTTTTTACATGGGTGAGTGGGGTTGTTGTCAAGAAATATAGTGGAATCATATATAATGATGAAGCACAAAAACCTAAAATGGCGGGATATTGCAGATTGATTTTGAGTAAATAACTCTTCCCATTTTTAATGGCTGCGAACAATATTCGGATATGATTCTCCCGAAAGGAAGCCAATAGAAGGAATTAAGTTTGTTTATTGGTGATCATGTATAGTTAACTCCAACTTGTGTAGATGTGGACTTTTTCCTCTTGGTACAAGTAAACAGTTACTGAACTACAGTTAATGTTAATGATATCCCTTGTACAAGCTGATCAGAAACTGAAAAACATACAGTTAATTGCCTAGTTGATAGTTGGCACAATTTGTCCTTGTTGACTATACTGATGTACCCTACAAATAAAGGGTTATATTATTCAGTCTAGGTATCTTTTATACAAGGGTATATCCATCTCCTAAGGGCTATAGGCATTATACTAGAAAGACACATTTCTGACGATGGAATCACTTATGAGCAATTATTAAATGAATGTTACTTGAATCATATTTCTTTTACTTTCTTTTACAAATTGACTAGTTAAGTGACCCTTTGTAATCAGTAATCAAGAATGACCTTGATGACTTCTGAAGTATATTTTTGCGATGGTAGGAACCCAAATGTTGTTTCTTATGAATTTGTTTTTTTTTTTTTTTTTTTTTTTTCAAAAGCAATTGATCTATTAACGGTCAGATTTAAGGTAAGATATGCTGAGTGATTGGAAATTTGGAATACCTTACTGTGTCTAACGGTCTAAAATTAATCTGAACAAAAATTAGTGGTGATTTATATATTATATTGTTAGATGTATATATCTTAATAGTTGATACAGTTATTGGTTTTATATTCGTTCAGGTGTATTTACAAGGCATGGCAGATGCAGTACACTGTAAGCATAAATGACTACTGCACTATTATATATTTGGCGTACGAATCAACTCATGCTCTTTTAATTAAGTCTTTTTTTAGGTAATCTTTATTTTGCTTTAGGAAAAGGCTTTGATGCTTTTGTGATGAGAAAATTCCTAAAGATCGGGTCAAAGGCAGTTTGTGATTCCCTTAGCAAGGTCTTACTCAAAAAATTTAGATTTTATTTTCACATTTGATGCATGCTTCTCTCTTAACAAACCTCTTTCAAGCTGTTGGGGCCAGAAAAAGCTTTTTTGGGGGAAGGTTTATGAGATTCATTTTTTAACAATTCAGGACCAGTTGAAAGTGGACCACTATGCATTTCCAATAAACCAACAGTCTCTTACCTGTATTGTTTTCTTAACCTTTAAAAAAGAACCCTTCTGTCTTTTCTCTCTCTCTCTCTCTCTATATCTATATCTATATCTATATATATATGTATATATATATATATATGCTTAGAAGCATACATTATATTTATGTACACATTAGCTTGCTTCAACTTCATAGAAGCCAAAACACTAGGATTTCTTGATCAGTTTGAAACAATGGAAAACAATCTGAACCCTTCAAGCAACATTTGCTTTTGTAACTACCTGAACTCCCTTTCTCAAACACCTTACAAGCTTAGGAGGAGGTTGTTAGCTACATGGACCCCAGATCAGGAACTGAACCAAGTGAGGCTGAGGTCTGGTGCAGACATGAAAAGAAAGCTCTCTTTGTTCGATTTAGTTGCTCTTGGTCTTGGAGGAATGCTTGGAGTTGGAGTTTTTGTCACCACTGGTCATGTGGCTCGGACTATATCTGGTCCTGCTGTCTTTATATCCTACATTATTGCTGGTATATCGGCCCTCCTATCTTCCATGTGTTACACAGAGTTCTCCATCGCTGTTCCTGTTGCTGGGGGTGCTTTCAGTTATCTGAGAGTGACCTTTGGTATGAAAATTTAAAAGTCAACTTTCCTTGTGCTTTATAGGCCCTGTCATGATTTCTTTCTTTGTGGTGATAACTTCACCTTCCTATGGCCCTCAAAAGACCTTTTCTCACTTTTTTGCACCTTTTGTCCCATTGATGCATAGGGGAGTTTGTGGGTTACTTAGCTGGTGCAAATATATTGATGGAATACGTGCTATCAAATGCTGCGGTTGCTAGAAGTTTTACTGAATATTTAAGCGGCACATTTGGAGTCGAAGATCCCAACTCATGGAGGATTGAGATGCATGGGTTTGTTAAAGGTTATAACATGTTGGATTTCTCAGCTGTTGCTCTTATTCTTCTTTTGACTCTATGCTTGTGTCATAGGTATGGTTTTTTTTAACTAACTAGTTAATTTGAGTTATTGCTTCCTAGAATAACATGCTTGTGTCATAGCCTCATAGGTATTGAACCTCAAAGGCGGCAGAAGAAATTGCCATGATAAATATGATAACTGATTGACATTACTTTAAGGCTGTCTACATTAATATCATTATCTTTGATCTCATATTCTGCATAGTGCCTGATGATGTTTGTTCATTTGTTATGCAATAGAGTAGTGATCAAAAGGTTAATCTTTTAATTTCTTTTCTAATTATGATTAATTGATTACCATGCAGCACGAAGGAAAGCTCGATATTGAACCTCGCTATGACAATATTCCATCTTATCTTCTTCGGGTTTATAATAATTGCTGGTTTTCTAATTGGGGATCTGAAGAACTTGGTAAGCTCTCCAGGAGGATTAGCTCCGTTTGGTGCTAAAGGTGTTGTTGATGGAGCAGCCATTGTTTATTTCAGCTATATTGGCTATGATTCCGTTTCAACCCTTGCTGAAGAAATCAGAAGCCCTTCCAGAGACCTGCCGACGGGCATCGTGGGGTCTGTTGTCATTGTTTCATTCCTCTATTGTCTTATGGGATTGGCCTTGTGTGTTATGGTTCCATATAATGAGGTACTAATATTTTCATGTTATATGCTTTCTTTTACAATTGATAGGAGCCTCATAGATGAGAATAACAATCAACAAAGTACTCCTTCCGTCCCAGGCCAGGATTTACCCATAAATATGTCCCAACTCAGTTAATAATCTATATCCATTTTTTTCTCTACATTTACTTCGTCATTGAGATCCGCATACACCCACCCTTGCCTTTTCCCGTTCTTTATCCCTCCATAACCAGCTAACCTTGAGCTGTGACGAAGGGAGTAATATAGTTTAGTACACTGAATGATAGATGGAAAAAAAAGAGAGATTCAAACCTGTCTCAAAACCATACCTGGAAGGAATTCTACCTTAACCAATTAGTTAAGGTCTAAATACAATGATTGAATCAGATTGTGGTTAAGGTCTTCTTGTTGTCACAATTCTAATCAAAGGTATTGTTACATGGATATGAGCTCAGTATATCATATGGAGTTCCTGCATATCTTAGTGCAAGCTTTGTAGATTTAGGGTAAAAAAGGTGTACTTACTCCATGATTATGCTCATGTAGATAGCAGATAAGGCTTCATTTGCAATGGCTTTTCAAAAGTTGGGTTGGAAATGGGCAAGTCATCTTGTTGGAGTGGGTGCAAGTTTAGGAATTATGGCATCACTTTTGGTGGCCATGCTTGGCCAGGCAAGATACCTCTGTGTGATTGCAAGAGCCAGGCTCGTGCCTGCATGGTTAGCTAAGGTTCATCCTTCAACGGGAACACCCTTGAATGCTACTCTATTCTTGGGTGAGTTTATTTTTTAAATGGTCACTCGCTGATCTCTTGGTTACATTTTTTAGTCATTCATAGAAATTTCAACTACTGTAACAAGTACGAGTAATTGACATGAATTAAGCTGTTTTTTCAGTACTGAAAATGTAACATTCATATGTCAGTTAATTGACTAACCCAGAATTGCTTTCTGATAATGTGGGAATAAGTATAAGCTTGGATTATTTGTTGGAACCCTATTGCGTCATTCTATTGGTTTTGAACATTTGAAAGTTTATATTAAATGTTTAACTTCGCTTTCTGTATTCCATTATAGGGTTCTGTACTGCATCAATTGCCCTCTTCACTGAACTAGACATAGTGCTCGAGATAATATCCATTGGCACACTCCTTGTATTTTATCTGGTGGCAAATGCTCTTATATACAGGCGCTATGTTATAGTAGGCAGCAACCCACCACTACATATCCTTCTGTTTCTCTTCTTCCTCACATTACTTTCTGTTGGTTTCTCTTTATCATGGAAGTTCGAGCAACGATTATGGGGACTTCCATTGTTTGCCGGGTCCTTGATTACCATTACCGCTATCTTCCACTACATGATCCCTTCAAGCAGGCAGGACCTCGAGTGGTCTGTGCCTCTGATGCCATGGCCTGCTGCTACATCGATTTTTCTCAATGTTTTTCTCATGACAACCTTGAAGATCTTGTCATTTAAAAGGTTTGGTATTTGGACAGGTTTGATAGTTTTGTTTTACGTACTTTATGGTGTTCACTCAACTTACCGCGCTGAGGAAATGGAAATGGAGATGGTAGCCGAGAATGGGTTGAGCACGAACTTTGGACTTTCCCAGGAAAGAAAACTCGATATCCAACAACAATAACTTGGTTGCTAGTTGTTCTTCAATGCTTTTTTTTTTTTTTTTTTTTTTTTTTAACTTATGATTTATGAGTGGTGTTAATTTCGAGCAATTGTAGTAGAAATCCACTCTTTCATAAGTTAGCTAGATCCACTTATATTAAGAAGCAACTCAATAAGTTTGTTAGTGTTGCTTCAAATTATCTTCATCTTGACTTTGTAATTGTAAATGTAAGTTGGATGAATTGCATCATACTTTTCAAAGTTTTGATATCTTTTATATTTATTATTATTGTCTTCAATTCTTGAGTTCTAGTAATATGTACTTATACCAATTTTCTTTTTCTTTTTATGTATTTAATTTTGACTTTTTATGGACCCCAAATTCTTGGCTTTGACTTTGACTTTGACTTTGGAGTTGATGTCAAACATACTAGTGGGCTATGTATGAAGTGACAGTTAAAGAAGCTAAATGAAAGCCATTAGTAGTGGGTTTGTTCAATTCCCTCTGACCCTCTCATGGATCTTCTTCTTGATTCTCTTTTGATGCTCACTATCACACACACTCTTCCTTTTTTTGGTCTTTCATAGGCACAACTTTAATTTCCTTGCAATGTGCCACTTTTGCATTGACACTACGTATTGCATTCGTGGTTGAATGAAGCACCTTAAGCACCTAGTTGGGTCGATCACTAGGTCGTTTTCTTCCGGGGTCTGATTCCTAAGCTACCACGTGTAGCTCGGGAATCCTCTTCCTATCATATGTTTCTTGTAGGATGGGCACGGTCACTTGAAAAGTTTAATATGGAATGGACACAAATATCTAGTGTAGTTGTTACATATATCATGTATATAATATCACATCACCAAAAAAAAAAAAAAAAAAAAAAAAAGTAATACTTCCTCCGTTCCTAATTAGATGACACGTTTCTTTTATCACGCTTGTCAACGCACAATTTTAACGATTTATATCTCCCATTCTCAACATTGTAAAATTATAAAAAGTGAATATTAATAAAATATACATTAAGACGATTCAAACAAGATCCCACATGATTATATTTTATCGTAGCTACAAATCACAAAAGCTAGTCAAAGTGTTGTTTGTGAATAGTGCAAAAGTCAAACTGTGTCATATAAAAAGGAACGGAGGAAGTATGATTGAATAGTTAATAAGATCATATACTTCGCATTTATTTAAAGTAGACACAACTAAAAAGTTAAAAAGAGGTAATGTTGTGCCCTCACCCTTTCAAGTCTCAAAGAGCACTTGTGCTTCTCGAAGGAGAAGCATTGAAAAGAGAAAACGTTGCCATATTTATTAATTTCCTACTATTGTGGGTGCTCTAAGATTTAGAAAAAGTGCAAATACTAATATAAGAACTACAGATGTTTTTTTGCCATGTACATTGCTAAATGACTAGCTAATATAACTAATTTTCTCTAATAAACAACGTTATACAAGATGAAATTTTATTACTGAATATTTTTAAAAACAAAATAATTACTTTATATAACGGGAAAATGAAGGGAATTAAATTTCTCCTTCTATGATCCCAACAAAAAAAAGAAGCTAAATTTGGGAATTAGAAGAATGTTTTTTTTTTTTTTTTTTTTTTGAGAAAGTTAGAAGAATGTTTTTTGGTGTACAATTAGAAGAATATAATTGGAGAGGAGTTTGACTTGTAGTTGTTGGGCACATTGGGTTTTAACTTTGAAATCCTTAAGCTATGGGGCACAAATTCTTAGCTACACACTTGTGCAACTAAGCTAGGTGCAACAATTATATATATGAACATATAGTACTTCAAAAACGAACATACGTTTTCCCGCTTACTTATATTTACCTTTCTCTCTTCTTCTTCCTTACCTCCATTAATTTTCACTCTCTGTTTTCTTCTTCATTCAAAATTTTCTCTCTCCTCTTTTTTTTTTTTTTTTTTTCCTTTTCTTATAAGTAATTTTTCTTTCTTACCTCACTTTCCTTCAATCTTTAAACTTTTTTTATCCTCCTACTTTGGATATTCTCCAATTCCTCACCATTGTAGCATTCTCCATCATCTTCGCCGCAATCGTCACCATTTTCTTTTTCTTTTGTTTTCTCCATTATTAAGGATTTGGTTGTTGTTCAAAAGAGATCATCAATGTAGGTTAATTTTTGTGTTGTTGATTTTTAATTTGGGCTGAACTTGTAATTGACTTTTCAGATTTTATAATTGGTGAATTTCAATTGAGGAATTTGATGAATTTCAATTGACTTATTGATGAATCTATTGAATTAGACTATTTCAACTGAATTTTTGAATTTTTATGAATATTAATTTAATTAATGAATTTTTGTGATGAATTATTGAGTTGCTGCATCTTTAATTTGTTTGTTATTATGAATTATGATTTTTTTTTAATTGAGTTGCTAATATTTGTGTATAATTTTGGAAAAAAATGAACACGGTGTACTTTAAAATTGAACATTTAGTACATAAAAACTGAACATATTTTATCTTTATTTTCCGTTAATAATTATATACAATGAATTTGAATTTTTATGAATATAAGAAAATCATGTTCATTTTTAATATACTAAATGTTCATAATTTTTTTTCACGTGTTCATTTTTTTAATACTAAATGTTCATTTTCTTTAATATTTTCAAATATTTTTTATGAAATGTTCATTTTATTAGGTGTGGTCCAGCTATTCTACAATTGTATGATAAACGTTCAATTTTAATATACTAATGTTCATAATTATTTTTGACATGTTCATTTTTTAATTAATAAATGTTCTTTTTTATTTTTTATTTTATTTTTTTTACGTGTTCATAATTATTTTTACACTAAATATTCATTATTAAGGTCGTGCCCCAGCAATTTTATGGTTATCATGTTTATTTTTAATACTAAATTATCATTTTTTTTAACATGTTCACTTTTTAAGTACTAAATGTTCATTTTTTTTATGTGTTCATTTTTTTTATTACTGAAAGTTCATTTATTTTTACGTGTTCATATTTTTTTATTACATATTCATTTTATAGACAATGGTGCAGTTGGGCTTGTATCTCACTATTCTTTCTTATCTCAAAAATGGTATGAAAGTATGATGATGCATGTTTGGATTTTTTGGGAGTAAAAAAAAAGTTGCTATATCTGCTGATGGAATGAAACGTCTGGTACTCCGTATCATTTTATGCAAATTGAATGGAACATATTTACTTGATGCATTTATATTAAAACAATGGATAATGCATTAGTGCCTTATGAATTAAGGATTTTGTTATGATTTTAAAGGCAATGGTATTGAGCGAAATTTAATTCAAGTACTTCAATTCAGTAGAAGGAAAGGGAAAAAGATGAAATGGGCATTTTTTTTTTGGTTGGGGGTGGGGGCATGTATTTAGCAACCATGCAATTTTATGTTAAGAGTTTACCAACGAGACCTAATCCAACCATATTCATTTAATACTCCATCGGTTTTTGAATGATTGATACAGTCAAATTTGACATGTATTAAGTAAACTTTAAATATACAAGTATATAATTAAGTATTAGTAAAAACACAAACTCTTATATGTAACTGGCCACATGATGTGACCAACCATCATTATGGTTACTTCGTGGGTGTTACAAAGGTTACTCGGTTAGTGTTGCAGAGGTTACTTCATTAGTATTATAGAGGATACTTAATCAATGTTATAAGGGTTATTCAGTTAGTATCATAGGGGTTACTTTGTTCTTTTACAAGGGCCACATGGTGTGGCTAGCCATACACAAGACGCATTGTTTACTAGTTGGATTAGTTAAGTCCTAAATTCGTAGTGAAAAGTGAAATGCCCTTGTCCTTGACATTATTTTTCGACTTGACAAGTCCTGTTTCGGGGTTTTCTGATGTCCTGCGGGAGAGTTACAACACCGAGACTGGAACCGGCCGCCTGTACCTGCAAAATAACGGAGACTCCTGGGAGCTCCGCCTCCAACGGTCAAGTTAGTACCTGATTAAGGAGTAATGAGTGCGGAAATTAAAGTGGTTTAGTCTCTCTAGGTGAGAGTGTTTAATGTATAATCCGTGTGTTATTAGAGTTCTCTCTCCTTTTTTCTCTCTCCCCTCTTAATGAGGATTAAGAGGAGTATTTATAGTCTTGAGAAGCGTGCCACTCTCTAGGTTTAGGGTAAACCTAGGGCTGACCGGGCCTCTAAACAGGATTGGGCCTTGGTGGCCGGTTTTCCCATTTGGCATGGGTGGACACATGGCGTGTCTCAATTGGTCCGCAGAGGACGTATCTGTGATTGACACGTGGCAGGCTCCTATTGGCCTACGTGAAGGACACGTGGCGGAACCTGGTTGGTCCACTTGTCAGACGGTGATTGGAGGATAAAAATCCCCTAATCATTTGCCCCTCACAGGTGGCACGTGACTGGTCACGTGTCGCCTGTGACAGGTGTCGCACGGTGACAGGCGACGACCTGCTACAGGTGTCACCTTGCAAACGGCCGAGAGATTTTCCCGCCCACATTTTGAATTTGAAAGCGACCATTCGCCTTCTCACTTTGCCTATATAAGGAAGTGCTGACTTCGGTCATTTTCACATTTGAGAACTTTGCGAGAACATTCGGACCCCTGAACTTGCTCTGACATTTCGGACCTTTTCTGCCTACCGCCTGTTCTGACAAGCCGACTGACCCGGATTTCCAGAACTTCATCAACCGTCACTCGTTCAGGTAACTCAGTTCTCTTACTCTTAATTTTCTTTTTATTTTTTGAAATGGCACCACGGAAGCACACGACACGACCTAAGTTAGTGATCAGCCGGTCACCGGGGACGGCTGAATCTAGGACTAGGAGTGCCGCCTGCCCTTTTCTGGACCCATCTTTGCCCTTTATACAAAGTCCGACTGTATCTGTGTCTATGCAGAACGTGATGGCCAGAACAAAAAAGACTGCCATGATATCAAACTCAGACGGCTCCTCCCAAAGGGTGCTCCTTAGTGAAACATCTGACCAGGCGCCAGATGTAGAATTGAAACGAGGCGGCTGCCAAGCCGACAGTTCTGAGAGAGGGGCCAAGGTGGTCCCTTCCCATCTTACCGTTGATATGTCTAATTTTCCTCCTGCTCCTTCTAAGGGAGAGGAGGCGGGCCCCTCTGGGAGAGGGGAGGAGTCGTCCTCTTCGGACTCGTCAGAGGACGAGTCCGAGTCCAGCTCTTCTGGCCACAGTTCTCCAGGCTCAGAAGAAAGAAACAGTCGCCTACAAGAGGCGAGGCTTTCTCATGCAGTTGAGAAAGGGGACAATTGGGCGGAGCCGTCCGCCTCTCACAGAGAGGAGAACACCCCCTACTACTGCACGGTACCCCGGGGCCGGATCGCAACCATGCAAGACAAAGTGGAGAGCTTTATTGCTAACCACAGAATGGGCCCGGAATATTTACTGTTCGTGCCGGATCCAGAAGACACTGTCGTCTGGCCGGCTGGTACCAGCTATGATGACGGCTGCTTTGGCTGCTATGTGGCGGCCATCAAAGCTGGACTGCGCTTCCCATTACATCCGGCTGTTCAGCGGATTTTAGATGGGTATGATTTGGGGTTATGGCAGTTAGCCCCCAACTCTTGGGTAAACGTACTCGGCTATGTGGCCGGGTGCGAAATGTACGGGGTGGAGCCAAGCTTCGAGGCTTTCGCCCACATGAACTATCTCAGCCGGACCCCTAAGTCGGGCGGTACCGGCTGGTATCAATTAACAAGCCATAGGGGTTACCTCATGACGAGAGGTAAGGCGAACAAATGGAAGGATTGGCGGAACACCTTCCTTATCATCGAGGGTTCAGACACGGAGCTGAACAAACGCTTTAACAAGTGGAATAGGGATCCGCCTCTTCTCGCAGGCGGCCGCAGCATGCCACCTGTTCCCCCAAAGGCTAAAAAAGAGATCCTAGACAAAGGACTCTTCAAAGTAGAGACTAGGGTGAACTCTACTTCAGGGGTACGAGAGCAAGTACCCCTGAACTGCGTCCCGAGCTTCAAGTGGCTCTATGACGAGTACTTTTTGGCCGCCTGTGGCCTCAGCAGTCGGTGCTCTAGAGGTAGCCGGCCTGACAAATACTCTGTTTTTCACGCCTTGTTTACTTGAGATTTTTACTAACTTTGCTGTTTATTTTTTGCAGCTGACGCCATGAGTAAAATAACAGCATCCAAGACTGCGGCGGCCATGTTGCGGGCCTCTCTCATGAAACAGTCCTGTACCGACTCCCCCAACAAGGGGGCACCCTTGGTAGGCCTCGAAACTCTTCCTCTTTTAGGAGTTGTTGTCTTATGCATATACTAACTTTTTTCTTTTTTTTTTTTTTTTTTTTCAGTCGGGCACTCCAAGAGCTTCTTCCTCGCAACAGTCGGACCCTAAGGCCCGGAGGACGACTGTTGCAAGCTCTCCTGGGTCTTCCAGGAAAACAGTGGCGGCTGAAAAGCAGCCGGCCACTTCTTCTAAAACTCCGGCGGGGCCGCCTAGAAGTATGGACAATTACTTGTAAAAACCTTCACTTGCTTTCTTCTTGACTAGGTCTAACTTGCTTTTTTACGCTTGATGCAGCCGGCCCTCAGGAACCTGACTTGGTAGAGGTAGCCAAGTCCATGATCAAAGCAGTTCCTCCATCTGAAAGGGAGGCGGTCAGGGGTGTCGGCACCCTTGACCTTGATGGGATTGCAGGGGTCCTTGCTGAGGTATACTTAGCATTGTTTGTATTTGAGTTCCAGGACGCCTGTTATCTTGTTTGGAAACTGACGTCTGTTCCCTTTTTACTTAGGCCCTGCTCCGAGTGAACGGCCTTCGCAAGCCGCTTGATCGGAAAAACAAAGAGGTAAAGGCTGCAAAAGCTATGGCCGCCTCTAACTGTGACAAGGCAATGTTTCAAATTGCCCAAAATGAAGTTCTGACAATTGATATTCTTTATTATCAGGCGCAGGCTACCGCCGCTATCCGGGCCCAGTTAGAGGCGGCCCAGAAGCGGAACAGCGAGCTGGAGGCGACCGTCTCCAACCTCAAGGCCGAGCTTAAACCTCTCCGCCAAAAGATACTCTCATACGATGCCATGGAAAAATCCTTGGCTAACGTAAAAGAACGCCTGGTGACCCAGGAGAAGAGTCTAACCAAGGAGCTCTCGGAGAAGGCTGAGCAAGAGAAGAGAGAGCTCACGGAGAAGGCTGAGCAAGAGAAGAGAGAGCTTGTCCGAGAGATGATTGAAGACTCTTCCCAGATCCAGCGCATGACCTGGAGCCGCCTCTTCCCCAGTGCCGACTTTGCCTCGTGGGAAAAAACGTACCGTCAGTGTTCTGAAATATATAATCAAGAGATCCTGGCGGCTGCTGAGGACGAGGCGTTGGAGGAAGCCTTGGTTGAGGATGAGCCGGTTGTGGCGCTTGTGCCACTTGGGGGTAAGGCATCAAAAGAGGGTGCAGCTGAAGCCGAGTCCAGCAAGAAGAGTGCTGACCAGGCGGCAACTGCTAATACTGAACTGCCCCCTTCTTAAGCTTTATGTATTCTTTCCACGGCCTGCGTGCCGTTTGATTGTATTTACCCGGCCAGGGGGCCGGGGTTCTGAATATTTTTATCTTCATTAATGAAATCATTTTTTGCTTGAAATTTGTCTAAGTGTTGAATATTTGATATTGCATTGTACACTATATCGACTGTTTTGCATGGCCGATTGTAGACAGGTACGGATGGTCCGCCTATGCCCCTGGACGACTGGTTGTCTGTTTCCAAGCTGGGCGATCAGTCGGCCATTTATTCAATCGGTCCGACCGAGTAAATAGTATTACCATTTCACTGACGACTGGTTGTCTGTTTCCAAGCTTGCCCCTTCACTGCTTTTCTAGGCTCGAAAGTAACTTCGAGGCTCTGAATTTCTATGGCCCATTTGATCATTCGTCCTGACGACTCCATGACGGTAAGGGGCCGCTTGATAGGTTGGTCTGTATACACGACGACTGCATGTGCCAAAAAGTAAGGCTTCAATTTTTTAACAGCCATGAAGAGTGCAAGACCAAATTTCTCCACTAGGGGATACCTCAACTCGGCATTTTTCAGTACGTGACTGACAAAGTAGACCGGGAGCTGACAGCCGTCCCTTTCAGCAAGGAGCACAGCGCTTAATGCATGATCAGAGACGGCCAGGTACATGTAGAGATCCTCTTTGGGCAAAGGGCTGACCAGCCTCGGCAAGGAATGCAAGTGAACTTTTAATTTCTGGAAGGCGGCCTCAGCATCCGGCCCCCATTCAAACCTTGCCTTTTTCTTAATTGCCTGGAAAAAGTATAGGCATTTGTCGCCTGATCGGCTTAGGAATCTCCCCAAGGCCGCCAGACAACCTGTTAATTTCTGAACCTCTCGGACGGTACGGGGCGACTGCATGTCGATGACCGCCTGTACCTTCTCAGGGTTCGCCTCTATTCCTCTCTGATTGATAAGGAATCCGAGAAATTTCCCAGACTCAACTCCAAATACACATTTCTTGGGATTGAGCATGACATGGTGCCGCCTGAGTGTGGCGAAAGTTTCTCGGAGGTCCGACAGATGATCTGTCTGAAGTTTAGACTTGACAATCATATCATCAATATATGCCTCGACATTTCTCCCAAGTTGATCAAAGAACACAGTGTTTATCATACGTTGGAAGGTGGCCGGGGCATTCTTAAGACCAAACGGCATGACCGTGTAACAGTATAACCCCTGATCAGTGACGAAGGCCGTCTTCTCCTGATCTTTCTTCCACAAAGGAATTTGATGGAAACCAGAGTAGGCGTCCATAAAGCTCATCAAAGCATGGCCGGCTGTTGAGTCGACCAGGCTATCCATTTTAGGCAGAGGGTAACTGTCTTTGGGGCACGCCTTATTCAAGTCTGTGTAGTCTACACACATTCGCCAGGTACCATTCGGCTTTTTAACAAGAACCACATTTGCAACCCAGTCTGGAAAGTAACATTGCCGAATGAACCCTGCATCAAGTAATTTTTTAACTTCGGCGGCTGCCGCCTGACTTCTTTCTTCGCCATGGTTCCGCTTCTTTTGCCGTACCGGCTTCTTTTTCGGATCCACAGCGAGTTTATGTACTGCCAGATCAGGACTAATGCCTGGCATTTCATGGACTTCAAATGCAAAGATGTCCTTGTATTCTTTCAATAGGTTGTGAAAGTCGTCACCAAGGTTTCTCAGAGCAGTCGTCCCAACTTTGACTGTTCGGTCAGGACGTGAGTCGTCTAAGATCAGGTCCGCATGCTCACCAGCCGGCTGAGGGCGGAACTCATCCGGCCGCTCCTCTGCCAATGATTGCTATTTTCTTGCTTTTCTTGCGGACTCTGTCTGGGACGCCTTTCTCTTTTTGTCGCCTGTTTCTTGGACAGGCGCACTCTCCTTGACATTGTCAAGGTCTGTTTTTTCTCCACTTGACCCAGTGGCCATAACAGTGGGCTTGACATCCGAGAGATAACACTCTCGGGCCATCCTCTGATCTCCCCTTAGGGAGCCGACTGTTCCATTATCCCTCTCAAATTTAAGCAGCATAAGAGACGGGATTATAACAGCCTTGGAATTATTCAGGGTTGGTCGACCCAGAATCATGTTGTAGGCCGAGAGTTCCTCTACTACTAGGAACCGGACTACCATGTGTCGTCCTTCCCCTTTTTCGCCCAGGCGAATGGGTAAATCTACTCGTCCCAGTGGGTGGACGACTCCTCCTCCAAACCCTATTAAAGGGTGAGAGGCCGGATGTATGCAGTCCGTCTGATATTTCAGTTTTGACAGACATTTGCTGCTGATGAGATCTGAGGAGCTCCCGGTATCTATGAGGATTCGGCCAACTCTCTGGTTGGCCACTTTACATTCAATAACGAGAGGGTCGTCATGCGGCCCCCTTACCCCTCCTAGATCCTCTTCAGTGATGACAATCTCAGGAAATGTATATTTGGACGGCCGTTCTTGGTGAACGGAATTTACATCTAACCGCCTTATATTATCTTTGTTGCCCCTAATAGTGGGGCCGCCTCCTGAGAAGCCGCCTGCAATGGTGTAGACGACTGCATCATCTGTATCGGAGCTGTCGGCCTGTTGATTCTTTTTGGCCGACTGCTTTTTGGAGGAAGTGTTCCCCGTAGATTTCTTGACATAAGTGTCAAGATCACCTTGCTCAGCCAAGCGGTCTAGGTACCGCATGAGACTGATGCAGTCATTGGTGTGATGACCAACGTCATCATGATAAGCACAGATTTTGTCTTGGTTCCGATTGTTTGCAGAACCCTTCATGGGGACCGGCTTCTCAATTGAGAACCGTCCCTTTATTTCTTTTAGGATAAACTGGTTATCCTTGTTAAACACATACTTTGGGGAGTATGGTTTGAATTCTTTTTTCTTCTTCTGGGCCGGCTGTTTAGAGGAATCGGCCGCCCAGACCTCTTTTCTTTTCTCCTCTTTGTTAGACGACTGTTTCTGTCGTCCTTCTCTTTTGTCGAACCTTTTCCCGTCCGACTGTTTTATCGTACACAGATCAGTCGCCTGTATATAGGCTTCTGCTTCAATCAAGGCCTCTTGAAGAGTCGCCACCCTTTTTCGAACTAAGTCAAATTTGAAGGTAGACCCGTCTTTGAGACCTCTAAAAAAGTCAGTATAAGCTACCTCATCCGGTAACCCTTGAATCTGTATTCTCATCAGGTTGAACCGCCTGATGTAAGAACGAAGCCCCTCCTTCTCGCCCTGCTGAATTGTTCCCAAATCAAGGGTCGTTTTCTTTGCAGGGATGTTCATGGCGAAGTTGGAGGCAAATAAGTAAGCAAGCGTCCTGAAGCTGTTTACACAACCAGTCGGCAGGTTGCCGAACCATTGCTGTGCGATTCCCTTGAGAGTCGCTGGGAAACACTTGCACCAGGTGGGATCATCCAACCCTTGAAGGTACATCAGGTTGGTGAATGCCATCAGATGGTCTTCTGGGTTAGTAGTGCCGTCATAGGCGCCTACTAGTACATTTTTTACTTTGGCCGGCTGAGCGGCTTCAGTAATTTCCTTGGAGAAGGCCGACGGCTGTTCACCAAGTCTAAGCAACCGTAGCTGCCAGTCCATAGGTTGGACGTTTTTTGCTGCAGGTCCACCAAATGGAGGTGGCTGCATAAAATACTGTTGTTGCGGCACAAATGGTAAGTTTGGTACCGCCTGGGCACTATGAAAGCCGGACTGACGGGAGGTACCGCCTGACTGACTCTCATGGTACGACTGAGTATGCCTCATCGAGGTATTTTGTAAACTTTCTTGAAAATTTGAAGTAGAGGCCGACTCTGACAGTCGGTCACTCTTCTTCTGTTCTAACAGCAGACGAGCGTCTGTGTATGTTTTCTTCGACCCATCCGCCTGAATGTGACGAACAGGTTTCCTATTTCCCATTGGATGACGGAATTTTGTGAAATCAAGAGCAAGCGGCTCCCGCTTCTTGGATTTAGGATGAGGGGTCGCCTCTCGCCCTTGAACTGGCTTCCTCTTCAATGAAGTGGAAGGTTTTTTGGCCGACTGCTCTTTGACTGCAGCAGGCGGCTTTTTGTTGATCAATTCTTGAATCTCTCCCTTGAAGTCCCTCATGAAGGTCATGAGTTCGTTCCTTGTGATGGGAGCAGACCCATCAGTCGGCTGTTGCCGAGCAGGCGGTGCGCCTGCTGGCGCGCTTCCTGTTTGAAGATGCTCCCGTTCCCTCCTTTCGGTATGACGGGTACGTCGGGCCCTTAGGGTCCCGTCTGGAGCTGTATGAGTTTCCACTTCAAATTCACTGTCAGTGTCATGGTCCGACTGAACTTGAGGGTCGTTTAGGGGACGCCTTTCTTCAGGAGTCGGTACAGACTTGGATGCCATCTCAGAAGTACTCTCCCCACAGACGGCGCCAAATGTTTCGGGGTTTTCTGATGTCCTGCGGGAGAGTTACAACACCGAGACTGGAACCGGCCGCCTGTACCTGCAAAATAACGGAGACTCCTGGGAGCTCCGCCTCCAACGGTCAAGTTAGTACCTGATTAAGGAGTAATGAGTGCGGAAATTAAAGTGGTTTAGTCTCTCTAGGTGAGAGTGTTTAATGTATAATCCGTGTGTTATTAGAGTTCTCTCTCCTTTTTTCTCTCTCCCCTCTTAATGAGGATTAAGAGGAGTATTTATAGTCTTGAGAAGCGTGCCACTCTCTAGGTTTAGGGTAAACCTAGGGCTGACCGGGCCTCTAAACAGGATTGGGCCTTGGTGGCCGGTTTTCCCATTTGGCATGGGTGGACACATGGCGTGTCTCAATTGGTCCGCAGAGGACGTATCTGTGATTGACACGTGGCAGGCTCCTATTGGCCTACGTGAAGGACACGTGGCGGAACCTGGTTGGTCCACTTGTCAGACGGTGATTGGAGGATAAAAATCCCCTAATCAAGTCCTATGATTTTCTCTAATTTCCTAAGTTGATATGTCATGTGATAATCTAACAAACTTCACTTTATTTTACTAGTGCTTATGGTTGTTAGACCTTCATAGATATTATCACATACACTTCAACACACCAAACACTATCAGAGATTCGTGATCGATCTTGTTGGTGCTCGCCTCGACTAGCTCGGTCGTCATCGTTGCAATCCTCAATCACACACTCCATTGTCAATTCGCACAATGCATAACACCCTCACTTATAAATAAACAACTAAACAAGAGCGGGTTGTACGTTCCCGTGCCAAAACATTTTTTTTTTAACGTTCCGTCTGGTTCACTCTTTAGACTAATCTGAACTTAAAGCTCAATTATGAGTTATTAGATTCCAGTTCCCGTGCCAAAACATTAAAAGTTTAAAACTATGACAAATACAAGATGTAATTTCCCCTCGCACACCCCAAACCAAAAAAATTACTACTCATAATAACGAAGGCCCAACCCCAAAGATTAAGATTAAGATAACCCAACTCTCCCACCTCTAAAATATTATTATTAGAAGAGAGAGAAAGAAAGAGAGAGAGAATTGTATAAGAGAAAGAAGTGGTTAAGTTAAATTGGTTGTGTTTTGTCAAAAAAAAAAAAAAAAAAAAAAAAAAAAAAAAAAAAAAAGGTTGGTTGTGGGGGAGGAGAGAGAAAGAAAGAGAGAAGGTGGTAGTGGTAGGCCTAAATTAAACCAACCTCAACCCAACCCAAGTGACGGTGGCATATAACATTTATTTATTTTTATAACCGGTAACCTCCAAGTTACCCTTCACCCTTCTCTTACGTGTAACTCTCCCACCTCCTCTCCCATCACCCGCTGCGCACGTTAGCATCACCCCCCACCTTCCACCTTCCACCCTCCACCCACTCACCCGGTGGCCTCCCTTCTTCTTTCTCTCTCCTCTTTTTCTCCTCAAATGCCTCCTTCCTCTCAACCCTTCTTCTTCTCACTCCCTCTCTTTCTCTCTCCTCCTTTTTCTCTCTCTTCCCCTCAATTTCCCCATTATGCCCTCCCCTCCTTCCGCCTCCGTCGCCGACCCTTCACCGCCGCCGGGAAACCTTCCTCCTCCTCCCGTCGTTCGCAAGTTTCCTGCTCCTTGTTGGACCCAAGATGAAACCCTTGCTTTGATTCATGCTTATCAAGATAAATGGTATTCTCTTCGTCGCCGGAATCTGAGGACCGCCGACTGGGAAGCTGTTGCTGATGAGGTTAATCGGCGGTGCCCCGATCAATCGCCGCCGAAGTCGTCTGCTCAGTGCCGTCATAAGATGGAGAAGCTTCGTAAGAGGTATCGTGCTGAGAAACAGAGAATTGGGGCTCTTCCTTCGCATAATAATTTTGTGGGTAATCGATTTTTTCCTTCTTCTTCCTGGGTTTTTTTTGATTTGATGGATGCTATGGAGGTTGGATCTGGGTCTGGTCCTGGATCTACTAGTGTTGTTAATAATAATGGGGTTAATAATGGTGGTAACAATCATAATATGAATATGAATGTTTTGAACCCAGTAAATCAGAATAATGGGGGTTTTGTGAAAGAGGAAAAACTAAGGGGAAAAGATGATTTAGGGAAGTATTTTGATGAGATTTTGATGGGTATGGGTAAAAGTGGGAGTGGAAGTGGAGGTCCAATTAAATTTAGGGTTAAGAATCATGGGAATAGTAGTAGTATTAATAATAATGAGAGGTATTTTGATGAAGGGTATGATTATGATGGTGGAAATAATGGGAGTGGGTTTGATTATAAGAATGGGAGGAGTAATTTTGCATCTGGGTTTAGTAAGAGGAAATTGGGTGAGGATTCGTCTTCGTCGAAGATGTTTTTGAATGGGTGTTCATCATCGAAGAAGGGATTCGGATTGGGGGCGGGATCGAGGGCGAGAGGAGGAAGGGATGCCGCGGCTGGGGAGATGGTGGCGTCGATAAAGATGTTGGGAGAAGCGTTGGTGAGGACGGAGAAGGAGAAGATGGAGATGATGCAAGAGATGGAGATGAAGTGGATGGAGATGGAGATGAAGAGGACTCAAATGCTCCTTGAAGCTCAACACAATATTGTTAATGCTTTTGTTCAAGGGTTTAAGAAGCAAAAGAAGGTTAAAGTTATGGAGGTGGAATGAATGAATTCAATTTACTTGGTTACTGCAACTCGATTTGTGGTTTTAGCTCATGATCATGATCGATTATTCGAAGAATTCGAATTCATTTCCCAGAATGTTTGTTATTTAGAACATACTCTAGCTAGTAGTAGTAGTAAATGAGTAGATTTGTAGCTGAATTTGAGTATGAAAGTTGTGACCTTTCTTGCTAACCAAATGTTTGGTTATGTTCTAAAGGGGTTATGTTGTGTTTGATCTTCTAAGTTTTTGGTTTGTATTACTTAATAAGTTTGTGAGTATTTTTATATCTTGATTTAGTAAGTAGATATGTATATTATCTGAAGAGAAAACTATGGTCTGGTTATTCAAAATTGAGCTTCTGTTTCGGCCACCATTCTGGATATTAGATGTTCGTTTACATCTGATTTTGATCTGTCCTAAATTGAATACGAATACTTTTTTCGTTGCAATTCCCTGCCATTCGCATACAATAGCATTATAGCCCCAATCAATGCGAATATGAACCAATATAATGACAGGGGGATGTTAAGAAGGAAGGTCGGACTTTAACATCTTCTCAGAAGCCTTACAAAGTTAGACCTACTGAGACCTCTGCTATCCTCTAAACCTTAAAGACAATGGATCGATATGAGAGGGAGGCACCTCAACCGTTGTTAATTGGGGAGCTCAAGACATCTCAACATCTCAATGAAAGCGAAAATGCCCTTGCGTTATACCCTATCGAGCAGGGAAATCCCCCTGTGGCTCTTTGCCCGCGCCAATTTCCAAAATAATCGGCAAAGCTTATCTGTTGGAATTGAAGCATTAATGCCTAACAAGCTGCAGCTTAATTCCCGTGGAAAGTGATAGGTACATCTTATAAATTAATCAAACGAGTACAATTTCATGGATAGAATGGTGACTGTTTACTTTCTCCCAACCTTATCTTGTTGATTTATGAATTACTCTTATTTTATTCTGGTTTATACTACAGAACAGAGTATATGCCATATTGTTTCTCTAGACTGACTCTGTAGCTGATAGATAATTCAGAATTCTTTTGAATAATCCAACTACACATTGAACTTATTAAAATCACCTTCATTTGGCTCTTGATGAACTCGATGGGTCATGACTCATGAGTATTAATTTTGATATTCTAATGCAAGTTCTATTGAAAACTTATTCTTGTTGAAACTTATTTTTAATTTTTATATGAATTAAATATGACTAGTTAGAAGTTATTCTCGTTAAAACTTGGTTTAATAAAGGACCATAAAGTTCATTACTAATAAAACAACTTAAACGAGTTTCAACGATTATAACTTTCTACGTGAGTAACATTTTATAATTACTCAATTTATGTCTAGTTGCACCAGTTTGACTTTTACACTACGAATAAACATTTTTTTTCTTTAAATACGTAGTAATTGATAATTTGATATCATACCTTAGAAATTGCATATAGTACAAATACACAGGTAAAATAATCAATATTTTTTTAAATGGAAATATTATTTTAGCACCTAATACTTGAAATTATTATACCACGCCAAACAAGTAGCTTTCGGTCAACGTAAAAACTCTAGTTGTTTCGGGTGAAAACAATGGGACCTCGTCGAAGGTCCGATGAAGTGGAGAAGACTGGATTCGGTCCAAGTGATGTTGGGCCGAAGGTTTCCTGCACAGTAAACACACGTAAACTAGCCTCGAGGGTGTTGCCGAGGAAGGCTCCTCCGATGCTAAAGTCAATACAGTGTGTAGAAAGAGAATGCTATGCAAGAGAATTAATTGCTTGAGGCTTTTTTTTTGAATGGATGTACAAATGTAATATTGATGGCTTTTATACCTTTGCATATATGGAGAAGTTGGGCCTTAGCCCAATTGAATTGCCTTGGACTGATCTTGACTTTAGCACAATTGGGGAGTTGAACCTTGACCTTGGGCTTTTAATTGGATCATTTAATGACTAGGCCCAATTGGACTAAATTGGACCCAAACAACTTGCCCCCCAGACCCGATTTGGAGGGATGACGGGTCGGGTTTGATTTAATCAGAAAAGGAGGGAAGTGAATGATTTAATTAATCCAAGAAATTTGAATTTAAACCGTAATTAAACCATAATTAATGAGATAACAACAGTTAAGGCGAATAATTGTGGAAGTTGGACAGATAATGGGCGGTTTAATCGCAAGGTCGTGTGTTTAACGGTTACTTAGTGAGGTATTTAAGAGAAATTGAAACGCGGACTCCCAGTATTCCCATTTCTGGAGATATAATTAGAGGCGCGTCGTCTCCCCTCACTTATTCACCAACACAAACCCAGAATTCTCGAGAGAGCCCAAGAACCCGCATCAAAACTTCGCAAATTCCCCGAGCATTAAGCTTAGAAACTGAGACTCGTCACTATCAATTCGTAAATCGGCAACTTTCGCTTCAGATTAAGGTAAATTCCTTTGATTTTAATTTATTTTTCTTCGAATTTGAACTCCTTCCCCTTTTTTCGACTTTTTTCTTCGAAATTCATCAATGGTGAGAGGAGTTAGAGGTAGAGCCCGTGCTCCAAGAAGAGCAAGGCCAATTCCCGATCCCAGGAACAGGATTGGGACCTGGAATGGACAGAGAGTAGAGCCTGACCCTGCTGAAGGGATTAGGGCGACTCCCATTTCTTCGGCTCCTCCTCAGAGAACGGAGGGGTCGAGCGCTTCTGGTCGGGACGACGAAGTTCCCGCTATCCTTTGGGACATCCTTCCTGGGTTTTCAGAGTGGGAGGATGCCGAAGTAGCTTCGGCCATGATAAAGAACCGCCCCTACTCATGGTGGGTGGAGAATGCCGAACAGTATCGGTTTGCCGAACAGATTGAGTTGCACTACGGCATCCTTGAAGCTGATGGGTATTGGTGCCGAATGCCCGTGGCATCCGATAGAATCCATCGTCCACCCCCGGGGTATGTGGGGGTGTACACAAGACAACTTCAGTATGGGCTGAGGTTCCCTTTGGACGTATTCGTCCGAGACTTGCTGATCCATTATAATATTTCCCTATGTCAGCTAACTCCCGTTAGCATCCGAAGGGTGATGACATACTTATGGGTCTGCAAGTTCTTCAGGTATGTGCCGAACCTGCACTGCTTCAAAAAGCTCCATCGGCTAGTGCCAAATATTCAAAGTGGGCACGGAAGTCACGGTTCTGGGTGGTACCGGATCGAGTCTCGGCCCCAGTACCTAACCATGTGGCCGAACGACTCTTCAGACAAGGACTGGAGAGGTCAATGGATTTGGGTTAGGGCACCCACGGACCCGGGCCACCCTTGCGTCTTCAGCGCTCCCAGGTATCTTGCTGAGCCTGATCCCGACATGGGAAGTTTAGGTCCCCCCGAAGATAACGGCCCAGATCCGAACCTTAATCAACAGAACATCTTCGGCAAGCTGCCGAACCGGGGGGGCAGCGGTCGAATGCAGCATATCCCGGAGACTTGGCTCCCCGATACGCATTATGTCTTCCAAGAGAACATGTTAGCAGCTGTCGGCCTCAGCCGAAAGTTTAAGGATGGTAAGCTTCTTCGGCTGGGGCCGAGGCCTTTTATTTATCTCTTTTCCTCCGTTTTCACTTCGCTCTTTTATGTTGTGCCAACCTAACTGAACTGACCTTTTCCCTCTTCTTTTTCAGAGCGGGACGAGACCAACGTCGGCATTAACTACACTCGTCTTGGCGTCAACCGAGAACGAGTTGTAACTGATCAGGCCCCCTCTATCACTGAACCGAGGCATATGGAAGTTCATCTAGACTCTTCCCATTTCCAAATTGAGGTTGTTGCTCTGTATCAGAGGCAGAAGCCTTGGTGGAAGAAGAGAGATCCCTGGTTTCAGCTGCTAGACGAAGAAGCTGAAGCTGCCCGTACGGCCGAAGAGGTTGCACGGGTTATCGAAGCTTGTGAAGGAGGAGAAGGGTCCTCCAGAGCTGCTGAAGAAGAAGCTGCAGCTAGGGCAGCTGAAGAAGACGAGGCTTTGCTGAAGACCTCGGTGAGCTTTTAGACTTAGTTTTGTCTGTTTCTGTTTTTTTTTTTTTTTTTACTCACATTCTTCCTCCCCCTGTCTTTTACAGTCCGAAGAGAGTAATAGACATAGAGAAGGGAAAGCCCCTGTTCGTCCCGAAGACCAGATACAAGAAGAGTCTTCAGACTCAGACATGGACGAGCAGCCGCTTCAGAAAAGGCGACGAAGAATGGCCATCATCGGCCCGCATGACTTTCAGCGGAGGCCGATGACCATCGGCGTCGAAATAAGGGAACCCGAGGAAGGCAATGGATCGCCGAGGGTTCCCCGCCCACCACCTCAATCACCTCCAAAGACCCCTCCGACACCTCCCGAGATGGAGGTGGGTCAGAAAACTCCCGAACCTAAGGGAGGGGTCCAAGAGGAAGTTCAAGAGAGTGCTGCTGAGCACAGGAATGAGGATGCTGTGATGCCCAATGCTGAGGGTTTCACGGCAGGCATTGCAAGAGAGGTTGAGGCCTTCGTCCTCACACCTGAAGAAGAAGAAGTCATAATAATTGATTCTTCTGAGAAGAAGGGGGATACCGAGCCATCCAAGATTAAAGAAGCTCCATTGTCATCCTTCCCTTCTTTCCAGACGCTGCAGTCTGGGGAAATGGGTTTCTCGGCCCCTCGAATTCCAATCCCAGATCATATCTGGGACCTCATATGGGGTCAGAACCGAGAAGGTGCTGCAGCCTACTTCGGCGATTTTGCTGGCATGTCCGAAGTAGATAGGGCAAGAATCTGGTCGCTGAAGGCCACTGCTGGGATGGGCGAATCCAGCAGATCAGTTCCAGACCCAGCCAGGTCTAACCAACTGCTGATGATGCAGGTGATTCTCCTTGCCTTTATCTCTTTTTCAATTCAGCTCTTCAATTCAGTTTCAGTTATTATTATTATTTATTTTATGTTGACTTGTGCTCCTGTTTCAGTTCGTGCACAATCAGACTCTCACTGTAGAGCTGATAGATACCCTACAAGATAGGGTAGATGCTGCCGAGCACGACAAAAAGGTAGCTGAGGAGGAGCTAAAGCTTGCTAAGCTGAAGCAAGCAGCAGCTGAAGAGAAGCAGCAGAAGGGTGAAGAATATGAGAAAAGAGCTGCTGAAGCCCTTAAAACCTTCTGCGATGCTATGGAGAAGGAAGTTTTTCCCCCACTGATGGAAGGGGAAAAATTCCTTCAAGAGCACATGGGAGTGGACATCTCCAAGTTCAAGGCTACCATTGAGAGCCGAATCCAGGAAGGAGCTGCTGCACAAGCTGAAGTGCAGCAAAAGCTGGAAGCTCTTGAAGCCAGTAGAATGGCCGCTGAAGAGATGCTCCAAGCCCGGAATGTCCAACTCTCAGAGGCTGCTAATGTTGCTGAAGCTCAGAGAGCTAAGCTCCAAGAATTTAAGGATCAGCTGATGGTCAAAAAGGAAGAGCTGACCCAGGCTCAGACAGAGGCTTCCCAAGTTCAGCAGGAGCTGAATGAGCTAAAAGGTTCCTCCTCCAAGCTCGCCGATGAGCTGAAGAAATCCAAGGAAGACTTGGAGGAGACAAAGAAGAAGTTGGCTGATGTTGAGGCTCTACTCAAAGTCCGTGTCTATACCCAAGAAGAGTATGAAATGGGTTTCAGAAACGGGTTCAGAGTGTGCCGAAGAGTCTGCCTACATGCTGAGCCGAAGTTGGACTGGTCCAAATGTGCTGAATGGGTCCAGGATCCCGAAGACCCTCATATGAAATATGCAACTCCAATCGAAGCTGAAATCCTTAAGGCTGAGGAAGCCGAAGAAGAAGCTAAGAGAATGGAGTTGAAGGCTGAACAGAGGGAAAGGGAGGCTCGGCAGAGTGCGAAGCCTGCTTCTTCTGCTGCTGGGGCTGAGGCCACCATGGGGCCCCACAACGCTAATCAGTCTGATCCTCGGGCTGAAGCATAGGAACTCGGGCAGTCGTCTTCAGAATCTTGCGGTTCATCATGTGCTCAACTTTAGACTTGCCGCTTTCTGAATTTTTGCCTTGTTTGTTTTTTGCTTCAGCTTGCCTTGTCGTACAAACAGTTTATTTTTTGCTTCTGTACGTATTTCGGCAGCTGTTATTTTCCGCTTGTGGGCGGCTGCCGATACAGTTTTTTTTAATTTATTTGAACTTGTAGCTCAATTTCTGAGCATGAATTATTAATTTGACGTCCCTTTCTTCAACTGCTTTGTCTTTGAATGCTTTACTGTTTCTTTAATTCTGCTGAACATAAACTTGCACTGGTAGTGCCTCTTGTCCCCCCAGAAATTGAAGTATGACTTCAGCTGAATAAACAATTTCTCTACTTCTTAAAAATGGGTATCCGAAACACGGGGCCAACTGAAGGTAATGCTTCGGATAATAGCTTTCTGGGACACAAGGCTCAGTTAAGGCAATATCCCAGACTTGTCCATGGACTCTTGCCTTTGGAGAACAAATCTTACTGAAGTTTGACTTCAGCTAAAAGACCAGAGTTCTTTAAAAAGACGAGTCTGTCAGCAATCTGAAACCCAGTTTCCCGAAGGGGAAGGTTTCAGACGAAGCTGAATAAACAATTTCCAATAGTTAGTGTTATCCTTAATTTTCTGGCTATCTTTTAAAAAAAATGGATATCCGAAACACAGGGCCAGCTGAAGGCAATGTTTCGGATAATGGCTTTCTGGAATACAAGGCTCAGTTAAGGCAATATTCCAGAATTGTCCATGGACTCATGCCTTTGGAGAACAAGTCTTACTAAAGTTTGACTTCAGCTGAAAGACCAGTGTTATTTAAAAAGACAAGTTTTGTCAGCAATCTGAAACCCAGTTACCCGAAGGCGAAGGTTTCAGACGAGGCTGAATAAAAAACCCTTAAAGAGTAGATAGAACCAAGAAAACTTTGAAAGAATAAAAAGTTGCAAATATTTATATAAATGGTGGCTCCAAGGCCTTTCATTAATTCAAAATGTACTTACAAAGATTGTTCTGCCCCGAAGGGTTTACACATGATATTTTTTCAGTACATCAGCGTTCCAGTGATTTTTCAGCTTAGTTCCCTCCAACTGCCGAAGTCGGTATGTCCCTGGCTGAAGCTCATCACAGATTTCGTAGGGCCCTTCCCATGCAGCTGAGAGTTTTCCATGGATTCGGCTTTTCTGAACTGCAGCAGCATTTCGAAGGACAAGGTCTCCAATTTTGAGAGGCCTTGCATGGACCCTTCGGTTGTAAAATTTGCTGATTCTCTGCTTATAAGCAGCCATTCTGTCTCGGGCCGAGTCTCTTACTTCGTCGAGGAAATCGAGAGATTCCTTCATTAGTCGCTCATTCTCAGCCGAGAAGTGGTGCACTCGTAAGCTCTCAGAGCCTATTTCCACTGGAAGAACGGCTTCGGCACCATACACCAGTTCAAAAGGTGAATAGCCCGTTGCCTCTTTTTCAGTTGTCCGAAGGGACTAAAGGGTTCCAGGGAGCTCCTCCAGCCATTTGGACTTTTGATCTTCCACCCTCTTTTTGAGGGCATTTAGGATCTGTTTATTTGCAGCTTCAGCTTGTCCGTTACTTTGCGGGTGGCATACCGCTGAATATGCCATTTTGATACCGAACTGGTCTGTATACCGCTTCAGTGGTAAGTTATCAAATTGTCTCCCATGATCGAAGACAAATACTCTCGGGATGCCGAAACGAGTGATGATATTCTGCCAGATAAATTTTCTGACAGTTTGCTCTGTAATGTTCGAGGCTGCTTTGGCCTCGATCCACTTACTGAAGTAGTCAACACCAACTATCAGCCATTTTTTTTGGTACACAGCCTCTGGGAATGGTCCTAGTATATCCAGTCCCCATTGGGCAAACGGGAGTGGATTAAGGATCGGCTGAAGATCCCTTGCTGGCTGGTGGATAACTGGTGTGTATTTTTGACATTTTTCGCATTTCCGGACCAGCTCCTTAGCATCTGCGATCATGGTGGGCCAGTAATATCCGGCCCTCAATGCCTTGTGGGCTAAGGTCCTTCCCCCGACGTGGTTCCCACAAATGCCGAGGTGAATCTCCCGTAGGATATAATCTGCATCTGTTGGTCCCACGCATTTCAGCAATGGGGCTGAGAAGGACTTTTTCAGAAGCTCCCCCCTGAAGACGATGAACCTTGAGCTGGTTCTCTTCATCTTGGAGGCCAAAGCTCTATCTTCGGGAGTCTCTCCCTTATGTTTGAAAGCTAGGATGGGGTCCATCCAGCTAGGCTCTGGGTCAGCGCAGCACACTTCGGGTGCTTCATCGACACTTCTTTCTCGACGCACTTCCACAAATACAGATCTGTTCAGCTCAGTGAGAGTTGAACTGGCAAGTTTGGAGAGTGCATCGGCTTGGGTATTCTGACCCCTTGGGATCAGCTCAACCTCAAAAGTTTTCAGCTTTGCAATGACTGATTTAATCTTGGCAAGATAGGCTATCATGGAGGGCTCTTTGGCCTCGTAGCTGCCGCTGATCTGATATGCAACTAGCTGAGAGTCTATTTTCAGGCAAACATGATCGGCTTCCAAGGAGATGCACAATTCTAGGCCAGCGATTGCTGCCTCATATTTGGCTTCGTTGTTCGAAGTCTTAAAAGAAAATTTTAGTGCATACTCGAAGTATTTTCCTTCGGGAGAGGTTATCACTACTCCTGCCCTCGAACCATTTTCGGTGGAAGATCCGTCCGTAAACACGGTCCAGACTTTCTTTTCATTGTCTAGCGCTTCCTGGTATGAGCATTCGGCCAAGAAATCCGCTAGAGCTTGAGCCTTAATGGCAGCCCTCGGATGGTAGCTGATGCTGAATTCGGTGAGCTCAAAAGCCCACTTGGCCAGCCTACCAGATTTTTCAACTTTGCCGAGAACTTTTTCCAGCGGCTGATCAGTTAAGACCACTATCTGATGGAAATCAAAATAGGGCCTCAGCTTCCGAGCAGCTACTACTACCGCAAAAGCGACTTTCTCGAGTAGAGGGTAGCGAGTTTCGGCATCCGTCAGTGTATGACTGACAAAATAGATCGGTTGCTGACTTTTGCTTTCTTCCTTCAGCAGTACTGCACTGATGGTGGCTGGGCTAACGGCCACATACAGATACAAAGTATCTCCTTCCGCTGGGCTAGCCAGCGTTGGGAGTTGAGCCAGATACTCCCGAAGCTGCTTAAAGGCTTCTTTTTGCTCTCTCTCCCAAACGAGCTCTTTTGTTTTCGGGAGTTTCAGGGCTTTGAAGAAAGGTAAACCCTTATCCGAAGCTCTGGAAATGAACCTCGAGAGGGCTGCCATTCTTCCGGTGAGCCGCTGAACATCCCGCTTTGTTTTCGGCTCAGGAAGGTCGAGCGCTGCTTTGACTTTGGAGGGATTGGCATCAATCCCCCTCTTGCTGACTATGAACCCAAGGAATTTCCCTGAATTCACGCCGAAGACACACTTCTTCGGATTCAGCTTCATTTTATGCTTTCTTAAGGTGGCGAAGGTTTCAGCCAGGTCTTTAACATGGTCCTCAGACTTTTTGCTTTTAACGATCGAATCGTCGACGTAGACTTCCATGTTTCGGCCCTTTTGATCGGCGAAAACTTGATCCACTAGCCTTTGGTAGGTTGCCCCCGCATTTTTCAATCCGAAGGGCATCATTTTATAATTGTACACCCCGGCGTTCGTGACGAATGCCGTCTTTGCTCGATCGTCGGGGTGCATGAAGATCTGATGATACCCCGAGAATGCGTCCATGAAACTAAGCAAGGCATGGCCACTTGTCGAATCAACTAGCTGATCGATCCTCGGCAAGGGATAGAAATCCTTCGGACAAGCCTTATTTAGGTCCGTGAAGTCAACGCACATCCTCCAGGTACCATTGGCCTTCTGAACCATCACCACATTTGCAAGCCATTCTGGATACTGACAAGGCTCGATGAAGCCTACCTCCAGCAACTTTTTGACCTCGGCTGCGATGTCTCGGTTCTTATTAGCGGAGTAATTCCGCTTCTTTTGCTTAATTGGTCGACACGTTGGGTCAACATTAAGCTTATGGGAGATGAGGTCTGGACTTATCCCGGGCATATCAGCTGCCGAGAAAGCAAACACATCTCTGTTGTCCCGAAGGAGCTGAATAAGTTCACAACGGGTGTTCGGATCAAGGTCCATCCCGATTGTTACACATTTCTCAACGTCTCCTTCGACCAACTCAACTGTTTCAGTCTGTTGGTCCATGTCCATTGCTGATGGACTGGACTCTTCAGAATCTGGCCTGCTACCTATGTCAGCAGGTGTCCCAGTCATTTTGTTCTTCGGCTGACTCTCTGAGTCTTTCGGTTCAGCTGAAGAGCTAGCCTTTTCCCTTTCGGGCCCTTTTTCTCTGGGTACAGATCCTTGGGCCGAAGCACTTAGGCCTTTCGGCTTTTTTGTGCTTGGCTCTCTTTCTTTTTCTTTCTCTTCCTCATCCTTGTCGTCATCTGGGCGACTACTGGATGGCTTGAGGTAGTTGCATCTTCGGGCGTCCTTTTGGTTGCCCTGTATCCTTTTGGGGAAGCCAGCGTCTGAGACGTAAATCATCAGCTGATGATAAGTTGAGAAGACCCCTTGGATCTCATGAATTATAGGTCTCCCCAAAATCATGTTGTACACTGAAGGAGCCTCAATGACCAAAAATTCAATCATGACATTCCTGGCTGCCTCATCGCAGCCGATGGTGACAGGAAGTGTCACCTTCCCATCTGGATAAGTTGAAGCCCCGTTGAACCCGGATACCGGGTAGGGTACCGGCGTAAGGTGCTTGGGCTTCACCTTGATTTGATTGTAGGCCTTTACTTGGAGTGGTTTTGAGTCATTTTTGGCTCATTTCCTAAGGTTTTATTCCCTCTCCTTTAACCCATTTCAATTTGCTCCTATTAGAACCTTTCCTATGATTTGTGTTTTCCATCTTACAGGTCCTCCCGTGGCTAAGAAAGCAAGGATTGGATGCAAGGATTAGGCATGCTTTGGAGTCAAAGGGATTGGAGCATTAGAGCCCAAAATATGAAGGAAAGAAGAGTTCAGAGCGGGCGCTCTAGATATGGAGCGGGCGCTCTGTATTCCTTGCTGCAGGAAAACCAAGTACCCAACCCTCAGAGCGGGCGCTCTAATGTTGAAGCGGGCGCTCTAGCTCCCAGAATAATCAGAGCATTTTCTGCGAGACCTCAGAGCGGGCGCTCTCATGTTGAAGCGGGCGCTCTAGCTCCCAGAATAATCAGAGCATTTTCTGCGAGACTTCAGAGCGGGCGCTCTGGCCTTAGAGCGGGCGCTCCGTGTTCCCCTGACCGATTTGAACTCTGCTACACGCGTAGGCCGACGGCTCTAATTATTTTACTCTGCACGTGATGCCTAAAATTTTGGGCCTTGATTTGGGTTAGGTTTTAGAGGAGGGTATAAATACCTCTCTTCCTTGTAATTGGAGAGAGGTATGTAGAGAGAAATATTAGAAAATCAGATTTCAGCTTATTGTTTTTCTTTCTTTCTTTTGCACTTTAGATTAGTTAGGGTTTAGTTCCTCATTAGATCTAAAACACTACTTTTTGTTACTCTCTTTCATTTTCAATCCAAGATTAAATCTTTTGGTATTATTTCTATCCCTACTCTTTATTTATTGCTTTATTTATCTATTTTAATTAGTTTTAGCTTATCTTTAGTTGTTATTTCAAGTCAATAGAATAGTTTAATGTCTTAGTTGCCTCCTTGTTTAAACTTGCAATTTCTGGTTTTGATCCTTTATTTTCTTGCTATTAGTATAATATTATCCTTATTTGCTTAGATTTCATGCTATTTAGAATAGATTACAAGTAGACTTAACATATTCTCTTCAAAGTTAACTTCTTTAGTAAAGTTTAATCATCCTATTTTCTGGTTTTAGCCATGTTTCTCTCATTAAACTTAGTTTTTGCTTTTGTTAATGTTCTTGTGTGCTTTGGTATGACCCTTCCTTCTCTAGGCTAGGTTTCTAGCTAGGGGAGGGGGAAATGATGAACTAATGATGAAATGAATGATATGTGGTGCAAGATTGGGTAGATTGAGAAGTTTTGCAATTGATTCCAACCTAGGTTTTAGTTGTTAGGAATTAGAGATTGATCACCTCTAAGACCCTATTTTGTGTTGCATGCTAGTTGCGCGAGAGTGAGCTTGTATGTGATGATGACTAGGTTAGGGATGACCTCGACCACCGAGGCGGGGTTGGGTAGGCGGTGTTTAGGTGAGCCCGAGAGGGAATCCTAGATGTTGGACCATAGGCCCCAATTGTTTGGTTGACCGATTGAACCATTCTTGTTGCCTCTAATTGTTGAAATCATTGTTAGTTAGGAATTCTCCCCTATCCCCTAGTGTTTGCTATTCCTTGATTTTCGAAGTTTTATACCTCTGCTTGTTGCTTGTTAATTTAGTTCTTAGTTTATTTGTTTCCCTAGTAGCTATAGATAAATCCATCAAAAATTTATTTCTCCCTTTTCAATTGACTTATAAGTGATCTAAGCAAGAGACGTTTGACCTTCCCTGAGGATTCGACCCCTCTTCCACTATGCTACCTTTGGTTAGTTTAGGACGTGGGTTTTCTTTTTATTCTTGACTCGACCTTTAGGAACTAACGACACCTAGGGGGCCGATCAAGTTTTGGCGCCGTTGCCGGGGAAGTGGCAACATTGTTTATTGCTTAGTTATCTTGTTTTTCAATTGTTTTCTACTTCTATCCTTCTATTTTTCATTTATTTCTCCGTTGTTGTCATTCGCTAATTGTCTGCTTAGCTGTGTTGAATGCTTAGAAGATCACAGGGACCACCTACTCACGACCTCGATCTCGACATTGACCGCACTCTAAGGCGAGTGAGGAGACTATTTGTTGAACAAACGGGTGAGGAGGAGGAGTTCTTTGATTCTTCTAGTGATATTTCTTCAGACATGGGGGATGCCAATGGCGCTCTTTTTGGTGACTTTGGTAATCCGGGTAGTCATGAATTGCAATCTGGGATTCTACTTCCTACAACGGAAACAAATTTCACTATCCACCCGCACTACACTCAAATGGTGCGTGGAGATCAATTTTCTGGAGCAGCTCATGAAGATCCGATAGAGCATTTGGACAAATTTCTCGAGACATGTGCTTTAATCCAAACCAACCAAGTCACTCAAGAACACATCCGGATGCACCTTTTTCGGTATTCGCTCACGGGCAAAGCTTATAGGTGGCTCAAAAACCTAAAGCCCGGCTCGTTGGCCACATGGAGAGACACGGCCAAAGCTTTCTTGAACAAGTTCATTCCCGAAGACAAATCAACCGAATTGAGGCAGAAAATTTCATCATTTAGGCAAGAAAGGTATGAATCTTTGGGGGAAGCTTGGGACCGGTTTAAAGAGTATGTGAGAGCTTGCCCACACCATGAGTTTGACAAGCAACTTCTCATCAAGTTCTTCTATGATGGTCTTGACGACATACCCAAGCAAAATTTGAATTCCGGATGTGGTGGACATATTAGCAAGGTGCCTCAAGCTCAATTGGAGGACACCATAGAGGAAGTTGTGAGGTACTATTCTACGAGTGGTGGAAGAAGAAGAGGTGAAGAGAGAGCTTCGGGCAAATTCGAGCTTGATCAAGGTTCACTCAAGGCTCTTATGGAACAAGTCATTGACAAGAAGCTGGGAAATAGCCAAGGGTCTTCATCTTCCTCCACCAATCAAGTACACTCTTTCTCTTGTGAGAATTGTGGGGGTACCAACCATGATATATCATATTGTGGTGGTCGAGACCCCGAACATGTAGCGGCAATGGGGTACATGAACAATCAACGTGATAATTGGAGAGCCCCCAATGCCAATTATGGTAATAGATTTCAAGATGCAAGTGGCCCAAGCCACAACACGGGTCAAATGGCTCCCTTTCCAAATCCAAATGCTAGCAATCACCCTAGAGCACCATTCAAGCAAGGACCACCCAACCAATTTCAGAATTTCCAACCCAACCCTTCCATGCAAAATGATCCTAATCAACAAATGCTCATGGAAACTCTCAATAGAATCCAATCAAGCCTATCCGCCATGGATCAAAGAATAACCAATAGTGAGCGAAAAGCGGATCAAAGGCATCAAGAGGTCACCGCACATCAAAAGATGATGGATAATCAAGTGGCTCAACTCGCCGAGAGGGTGACCAATCTAGCCAATGAGAAGCTCCCGGGCCAACCTACTACCAACCCGGCTACCACCCATCATATCAAAGCTATCTCTCTTAGGTCCGGAAAGTCTTATGAGGGGCCTAGGAGTGATCAATCGGAGCACAACAAGGAGGGTGAAGAGCAAGAGGTTGAGGAGGTCCATGGAGATAACCAAGGTCAAAGAATTGAGAATAGTGTTGAAGGAGGCATTGAGAAGAAGAAGGGTGAAGGTAGTGAAAAAAGCAAGGAAGTTGGGAGAGACAAGCAACCATCATCATCTTATCAACCATCAAGGTTTGAACCACCACCGCCTTATCCCGAGAGGATTGTTGAGAGGAGATTGAATGACAAGTACAACAAGTTTATGGCTATGCTCAAGTCCCTTCACATCAACATTCCGTTCCTTGAAGCCATGACTCAAATGCCATCCTATGCAAAATTCCTCAAGGAACTCCTCTCCAACAAAAAGAAGCTAAGTGATGAGTGTATCACTCTTCCTCATCAAGTTAGTGCCCTAGTGCAAAGAACCTTGCCTACCAAGCAATGTGATCCGGGAAGCTTCACTCTTCCGGTCAAGATTGGTGATATGGAGACCACGGGTGCACTAGCCGATCTTGGGGCAAGTGTGAGCCTCATGCCACTATCCATTGCAAAGAAGCTCAAGTTCGAGATGATACCTTCAAGAAAGGTGATTCAATTAGCCGACCGGTCCACAAAATTCCCATGCGGTGAGTTAGAAGACGTTCCTATCAAGATTGGGAATTTGTTTGTGCCTTGCGATTTTGTGGTGATGGATATGGAGGAGGACCCTCATACTCCTCTTATCC
Organism: Chenopodium quinoa; assembly: GCF_001683475.1. NCBI lineage: Eukaryota > Viridiplantae > Streptophyta > Magnoliopsida > Caryophyllales > Amaranthaceae > Chenopodium > Chenopodium quinoa. Next base: position 2,300,570 of record NW_018743175.1, read on the forward strand.
TTGGAAGAGAGGCACTCAAGACCATGGGAGCGGTCGTCAATTGCAAAGATAATACCATTACATGTGAGGTGGCCAATGAGAAGTACAAGTTTGAATTCTCAAAGACTTTGAAGCAACCTATGGTAGAGAAGATTTGGCGGGTGGACTTGGTGGACTCCGAACTTGATGAAATGGTGAAGTCTCATGAGCTAATTAAGTACGAGGGTGATGAAGACCTCCCATGTGAGGAGTTGGGTGAAGGAGAATCTTTGTGTGCCTTGGAGGTTGAAAGCCTTGAAGGTGAAACTCATCCCGAGACTCAAGGAGCCGTGGATGAGCTCCCATCGATCCAAAGTGAGTCTAAGGAGGAGAGTTCCACGCCTCCTCCCAAGGTAGAACTAAAACCCCTCCCTCCTTCTCTCAAATATGCTTATTTGGATGATGATTGCTTATATCCTATTATTGTCAATGCTAACCTCGATGACACCTCATTGCAAAAATTAATTGAGATTTTAAAAAAATATAGGAGTGTTATCGGGTATAGCATTGATGATATTAAGGGGATTAGCCCTAGCTTGTGTATGCATCGCATTCATCTTGAGGATGATCATGCCTCTTCCATTGAACCTCAAAGGTGGTTGAATCCGACTTTGAAAGAAGTGGTTAAGAAGGAAATCCTCAAACTACGTGAAGCGGGGATCATTTATGCTATCTCCGATAGCAAATGGGTGAGCCCGGTTCATGTGGTTCCCAAAAAGGGAGGCATGACCATCATACAAGATGACAAGGGGAATGATATCTCCACCCGCACTGTCAAGGGGTGGAGAATGTGCATTGACTATAGGAGGCTTAATAAAGCCACTAGAAAAGATCATTTCCCCTTGCCATTTATCGATCAAATGTTGGAATTGGAAAATCATGAAGATGGGAGCCGGTTCATGGTGAATGGGCAACGGATCAAAAGATACTATGATGAAGGAGATATTGGAAAGATCGGTTGCCTAATGCTTGAGACGGTCCACACCGTTCCCCCTCCTTAACTTTATTGCTCGTGAGGTAACGTCAAGCTAGGGACGTTAAACTAGCATGCTTCGTAGTATATTGTGAATATTTGTATTTGAACTATCTCTTTAGTTACTTTTTGTTTTAAGTACTTTGCAAAAATCCGGAGGATTTTTCCCCAAAGAGGGGATGGTTTATGTTGGTTATCGTTAGCCAAAATGCTATAAACCGAAGGGCACGACCTCTTGGCTCAACCAATCAATGGTTGAGTCGGGTACTTAGGTCGCATCCTATAGAAGTACTAACGATTTTGGTTTGAGTGATATTTGAGTGTTTGCAGGTTTGGGAAATAATGCTTTTAAAGCCAAAAATCCGACAGTCTAGAGCGGGCGCTCTAAACAGAGGGCGGGCGCTCTGCATCATTGGGAATTATTCAGAATACTTGAGGCCAAAATTTCGAGAATTTAGAGCGGGCGCTCTGTGTGTAGAGCGGGCGCTTTGAAGGTCCCTCAGAAATTCTACATTTTTGGTGCTAAAATCCGAGAAGCTAGAGCGGGCGCTCTGGTCAGAGAGCGGGAGCTCTGAGTTTTGGGTGAAAAATTGACTAAGTGTGGGAAAATTGCGCAGCTTTAGAGCGGGCGCCCTGGTCTTAGAGCGGGCGCTTTGATTCTCAACCCAGAAACCTGATTTTTCAGCGAAATGTTAGAGCGGCCGCTCTACCTTAGAGCGCCCGCTCCGACCCTCATTTCAGGCTTTGCGTTTTATCCCCTTTTAATTTTGAGCACCCAAACTCTCACCTCAAACTCCCTCAACTTCTTCCTCCATAACCAAACCTTCATCTCCTCCAAATCTCCACCTTCCAACTACGAATTCCTCTAAAATTCACAAATTATTCATCCCCTATCTCCAAAAATCATACATCTCCATCAAGAATTCAGCACCTAGTCCGGATTTCATCAAGAATTGAAGCGGGTTCTACCGGGTTCGCGTCGGGCCAAGTCGGGTTCTTCTTCAATTTCAACTCTAGGCTAATTTGTCTCCAATTGTTGGTATAATCCTACTCTTACTAAGTTAATTTTCCCTATTTCTTTGGATATTTGCTTATTAAGGTTGGCTTAATTGGAGAATTGATGGTGAATGAATGGGTTTTGTGTTTTATGTGGTGAAAATTTGTTGTGAATTGTAGTGTGTTGTTTGTTGTGGTGCTTTGGCAAGGGAAAGTTATTGTGGATTTTTGCTAGGTTTTGGTTTGTAGAAAGTTTTGATTTTAGAATTGGTGGTTGTGCAAAGTTTTGGAGAGTTTTGTTTTTGTGGTCATTGTGTAGAATTGTTGGAAATTGTTGGGTTGTTGTGGTGTGTTGCTTTGGAAAATTTCTATATTGTTGTTGTAAGAAGGCAAGCGAGGCGGCAACAACAACAATTCCAGCAACAACAAGAGCAACAGCAGCAACAGTTTCAGCAGCAGCAACAAGAGCAATTTAATCAGCTTATTTCTCAAGCACAACAACATCTTCAGCAGCCCCCCCAGTTTCCGGGGGGAGGTGAGTCCTCTTCCTCTTCTGCATTTAATATTGAGCAAGCTTTCGCTAGCCTCACTCTGGAGGTTAGGAACCTTGCTCAAGCCCGGCCTAGGGAAAGAGAGGAGGCCCCTGCTCAGTCTCCTGGTCCCACTTTTGATATTTATCAAAACCATATTTATGATTACCATGTGGACCAGGGACATTTTAGCCCATGTGTCAACTACCCCTACTACCCTCCGCAGCACGGGCCTGTCCCGAATTGGGAGCCCCCTCAGGTAGATGACAATGGGAACCCCATTCCTCGTACCGGCGGCCAATACCCCTATTGGCAAGGCCCCGGTACCCTGCATGACCCTCCCCACTCCTTCCCCCCCTACAACTACCAGCGCCCAGGTGGGTGTGATTACCTCGGTGATCCCGCCTATCCTTATCAGGGCGACGGCTTTCCCCCCGGTTATTACGGTGGGTGGGAGCCATATGGGCCGCCATGCGATGTTGATTATGATTGGGCGCCCCCTGTAGTTGTAGAGGGAGAGGAAGAGGAAGACTCTGAGGAATAGATGATCATTTCTTTTGACCCCCCCCCCCCCACCCTTGACTATTACATGTTTTATCGCACCGAGACGGTGCCTGGTTTTAGTTGGGGGGGGTGCCTTAGCATTTTCATATCTAGGGGCAAATGAAAAGATCATTTTGGGGATGAGCAGCCTTTCCTATGCTTGCTTGTGCTTAATAATCTGTTGGCTTGTATCTGTTGGTTTGTATTATACATGATCACTTTTCCTTTTTCTTCTTTATTTTGTTTTCTAATCTTTTTGCTTTGGAGTTCTGGTATTTCTCACTTTTTGGCAGGTTGTATACTACTTTTGGAAGGAGCCAAGGTTGGTTGACTTGGAACCCATCATTCTTTTTATGTTTTGGATTGGCATGGCTCCGGTGAGATCTTTCCAAACTCTCTTCTATTTATTTTATCTTGCTTAGTTCCTAGGAGCGGAGTTAGGATTAAGTTGATTGATTCATGGATGTTTGCATACTTGGAATTGTGTACTGAGAATTGTGTGAATTGATGCTTTCATTCTTGAATTTCTCTTCTATCCTTCTATCCCTTCCTTTCTATTTTTGTTGAAGAGTAGCAACGGGGCGAGGTTCACACCTCGTGAGAGGCGCCCGGCTTTATGCCTAGGAGGACGTGCATTCAATTCACGTACCTTCTACCGCCCCCACTTATGGAATTTATTCCAAACGAAGTCCTACTTCTCTTGTTGCTCTTCAATGTTTTCTCTTTCTTTTTCTTTCTCTTAGTGTTATCCAAGGCAAGTGTTAAAACTTTGTTTTGTGTTTGGCTGAATTAGTAGCTACAATGTATGAACATATATGAGTTGGTTCCTTGGTTTGATAGGTTTACAAGGTCTTTAATGTTTTGGTTGAAAATCACATAGCTTCATTGCTCAAATGACTCCTATTGGACATATCTTGGGCTATTTAGGCCTTGATCCCTTTTGTCCGCGGTTTGTGGTTGTTGGGCGTAGCTCATCTTGTGAATGAAAGCTAGGTGGCTAGAAATTTGGAGACTTAGTGTTTTGCTACTTGATCTAAAACTCGCTCCATTTGACTCTTGAGACCGCGACCGAATCGACTCATAGGATGATAAAGGCATTCATTTCGGGATAAGGGCATAATTTTTCATTCTTTTTAGATCCTTTTTTTTATTTTATTTCCTAGGACACCTTTACTTTCAAATTTCGGGTTTTTGGGTTTACATTCACCTTTTGCGTACCCCCCTTGAGCCTTCCACTTTTTGGATACCCGCATTACAAGCCTTATGAACCTAATTTTATTTTCACCTTTATAGAAATGAGTGAAACTCGAGCTTGGCTTTGTATCTAAGTTCAAGGTTTGGCATAGTGGATGTCTATAATGTAAATTGCAAGGGACGTGTTTGTTTCCCCAATAAATCTTTTGGTATTAAAAAAAAAAAAAAAAAAAAAAAAAAAAAAAAAAAAAAAGAGAGAGAGAGAGAGAAAAAAAAAAAAAAGAAGTTGGAATAAGAATGCATGAGTAAGGCATTGATTTTGTATATAGTTTAGAGTTAGTTGGGGGGTGTAATACCCACCAACTAAGGTTAGTTGGCCATGGTTTTGCTCGGTTCATTAATGTTTCACTCTTAGGAGCTTACACCACTAGCCAAATTTATTCCAACCCTTACCCCAAGCCATTTCATTGCACCTTAAAAGCCCTTTGGACCTTGAGTGATTGAGTCAATGTCGGTGGAAAGAGTCATGGGTAGAGCTTTTAGATTGGATTTGCATTTACTAAGTTAGGGCAATCCTACCTTGCCCACCTCCTTGTTGTTCTCCTAATTCTCTTGTGGAATTCGAGACGACTAGCCGCCTAGTGTACATGATCGAGATGAGGAAGGTTGCCTTGGTGAGGGACAATTGGAGGATAGGATCTTTATAGTCCAAGCTTTTGAGCATGAGCTATGTGGCCTTCAACCAGGAGCATTAGCTAGCTTGTCCACCTATCTTGTCAAGAAGCTTGCGCATCCTTGTGATTGCAATGTAGTGAAAGTTCAACCATTCATGTTTGTGTTTCTTTCCCTTTTTATTTTTCTATTTTTCTATTTTTCTATTTGTCTCTAAAAACCTTGCCTTGATTTAGTGCGAAGTTGTGGGTCAATCTCTCTCGAAAACCCTCACGAGAGCATACTCGTCCTCCTAAGTGACTTGGGGGTTTAAATGGCTTGTCGTTTACGCTAAAAACGACCGTGATTCCTACGAAAGTGAGTTAGTGTATAGACTTATGCTTTTGGTTATTTTTGTTTGCTTATTTTACTTCGCTCGAGGACGAGCAAAGGACTTAGTTGGGGGGAATTTGATCAGTGGCCATTTGGCCCACTTTTCTACTTCGTTTCTTCCCCGATTGAGCCCTTTGTTTGCCCTTTTTCCTCTATTTTAGCTTAGTTTTGTTATTATTGAGCATATTTGTTACTTGGAGTGGTTTTGAGTCATTTTTGGCTCATTTCCTAAGGTTTTATTCCCTCTCCTTTAACCCATTTCAATTTGCTCCTATTAGAACCTTTCCTATGATTTGTGTTTTCCATCTTACAGGTCCTCCCGTGGCTAAGAAAGCAAGGATTGGATGCAAGGATTAGGCATGCTTTGGAGTCAAAGGGATTGGAGCATTAGAGCCCAAAATATGAAGGAAAGAAGAGTTCAGAGCGGGCGCTCTAGATATGGAGCGGGCGCTCTGTATTCCTTGCTGCAGGAAAACCAAGTACCCAACCCTCAGAGCGGGCGCTCTAATGTTGAAGCGGGCGCTCTAGCTCCCAGAATAATCAGAGCATTTTCTGCGAGACCTCAGAGCGGGCGCTCTCATGTTGAAGCGGGCGCTCTAGCTCCCAGAATAATCAGAGCATTTTCTGCGAGACTTCAGAGCGGGCGCTCTGGCCTTAGAGCGGGCGCTCCGTGTTCCCCTGACCGATTTGAACTCTGCTACACGCGTAGGCCGACGGCTCTAATTATTTTACTCTGCACGTGATGCCTAAAATTTTGGGCCTTGATTTGGGTTAGGTTTTAGAGGAGGGTATAAATACCTCTCTTCCTTGTAATTGGAGAGAGGTATGTAGAGAGAAATATTAGAAAATCAGATTTCAGCTTATTGTTTTTCTTTCTTTCTTTTGCACTTTAGATTAGTTAGGGTTTAGTTCCTCATTAGATCTAAAACACTACTTTTTGTTACTCTCTTTCATTTTCAATCCAAGATTAAATCTTTTGGTATTATTTCTATCCCTACTCTTTATTTATTGCTTTATTTATCTATTTTAATTAGTTTTAGCTTATCTTTAGTTGTTATTTCAAGTCAATAGAATAGTTTAATGTCTTAGTTGCCTCCTTGTTTAAACTTGCAATTTCTGGTTTTGATCCTTTATTTTCTTGCTATTAGTATAATATTATCCTTATTTGCTTAGATTTCATGCTATTTAGAATAGATTACAAGTAGACTTAACATATTCTCTTCAAAGTTAACTTCTTTAGTAAAGTTTAATCATCCTATTTTCTGGTTTTAGCCATGTTTCTCTCATTAAACTTAGTTTTTGCTTTTGTTAATGTTCTTGTGTGCTTTGGTATGACCCTTCCTTCTCTAGGCTAGGTTTCTAGCTAGGGGAGGGGGAAATGATGAACTAATGATGAAATGAATGATATGTGGTGCAAGATTGGGTAGATTGAGAAGTTTTGCAATTGATTCCAACCTAGGTTTTAGTTGTTAGGAATTAGAGATTGATCACCTCTAAGACCCTATTTTGTGTTGCATGCTAGTTGCGCGAGAGTGAGCTTGTATGTGATGATGACTAGGTTAGGGATGACCTCGACCACCGAGGCGGGGTTGGGTAGGCGGTGTTTAGGTGAGCCCGAGAGGGAATCCTAGATGTTGGACCATAGGCCCCAATTGTTTGGTTGACCGATTGAACCATTCTTGTTGCCTCTAATTGTTGAAATCATTGTTAGTTAGGAATTCTCCCCTATCCCCTAGTGTTTGCTATTCCTTGATTTTCGAAGTTTTATACCTCTGCTTGTTGCTTGTTAATTTAGTTCTTAGTTTATTTGTTTCCCTAGTAGCTATAGATAAATCCATCAAAAATTTATTTCTCCCTTTTCAATTGACTTATAAGTGATCTAAGCAAGAGACGTTTGACCTTCCCTGAGGATTCGACCCCTCTTCCACTATGCTACCTTTGGTTAGTTTAGGACGTGGGTTTTCTTTTTATTCTTGACTCGACCTTTAGGAACTAACGACACCTAGGGGGCCGATCAACACTGAAGGAGCCTCAATGACCAAAAATTCAATCATGACATTCCTGGCTGCCTCATCGCAGCCGATGGTGACAGGAAGTGTCACCTTCCCATCTGGATAAGTTGAAGCCCCGTTGAACCCGGATACCGGGTAGGGTACCGGCGTAAGGTGCTTGGGCTTCACCTTGATTTGATTGTAGGCCTTTCGGAACAGAATGTTTGCTCCGCTGCCACCGTCAACAAGGACCTTACTGACGTCGTGGTTGGCCACCGTGGCGATGATCACCAACGGATCCTCGTGAGGGAATGTTACCCCCCGGCAGTCGGCGGCTGTGAACGTCATGTTCGGCACCGGCGACTAGGGAGGCTGAATGTCAGCGTTGTTCACCTGGTGGGTCAGAGCCCTAAGGTGTCGCTTGTGCTCCCTCCGAGAGCATATTCCTCCCGAGATAACATTGATCGGAGAGAATTTTCCCTCTGGCTTTTTACTGTTCTTCCGGGGGAAGTCGAGGTCTTGCCCAGAGTCCTTTGCTGACTTCTCGGACTCCTTTTTCTCGCGGTGATCCGCGATGTATTTTTTCAAGTATCCCTTCCGGACCATGTCCTCTATCTGGTCCTTCAGTTGGATACACTCCTCAATGTTATGTCCCGGAGATTCGTGGAACTCGCACCACTGATTTTTATTTTTTCGCTGATACCACTACTGGAGTGGTCTCGGCTTTCGGTAACTCTGCTCCTCCTTCGTCACGCTGTAAATTTTGGCGCGTGGAAGAGAGAGCGGAGTGTAGGACTCGTATCTGCCTGTGTATGAGGCAGATTTTTCCTTCTTTGGGTCGCTGGCCGAAGACTGTTCCGAGGCCTTTGCTTTTCCCTTTATCCTCTGGCCTTGGCCTTCAGACAAGGGTGTTTGTTTTTGCTTCCCTCCCCCAGATTGAGGTTGGGTTTTTGCTTTGTTCCACTCTTCGGCTCGGATGAATTTATCCGAGGCGCTCAGAGCTTCCTCCAAGGTCTGCGGGGTATGCATGACCATGAAGTCTAGGAACTTCCCGGACTGAAGGTCATTCTGCATTGCAAAAACGGCTAGCCCCTGGTCCAACTGAGAGACGTTGGATGACTCGTTGCTGAAGCGGGTCAGATAGTCTCGGAGGCTTTCGGTCTCCCCCTGTTGCAGACCCATGAGTTCTGCAGTAGTCTTCTCTCGGCGGTTTGCCGTGGAAAACTTGCTCCTAAATTTGGAGGACAGATCATCCCACCCTGTTATAGAGCCTTGCTTTACTCCCTTGGAGATCCATGCTTGCGCGACCCCCTTGAGAGTGGTTGGGAAATATTTGCACCAAGTCGCTTCGGATCTGGGGCAAAGATGCATATGAGCCTCATACGAGGCAACGTGGTCCTTCGGATCCGAAGTCCCATCATATGTGATGTGCGACGGTATTTTAACCGTGGGCACGTGCTCTTCCAGTATCCATTGCTCGAATGAGGAACTGGCGGGTAGCATAACGGCTTTGCCCTTGTTCCTGGCCGAAGGGACCGCGCTCCGCCCTCTTAGAGAGGTAGGAGTGGTTTTCGTCCCTGGTTGGGAAGTCTGGGCCTCGTCTGCAGGGAACGAGAGGCGACTGTGCACGCTCGGTTCCTTGCCGCCGAGTCGGTCAAGGACGCTTCGGCGAACAGTCTCAGGTTGTTCTTGGCGAGCAGATTCTGGCCGAGAAGCTGAGCTGCTGCTCTTATGCGTTTCCTGTCGGGAGGTCGAGGATCCTCTGAAGAATTGAGGGTTCTTTTTCCTCTCTTTTTCAGTTTTCCAGGTATCCTCTTCCCACTCTTCCAGTTCCCGGAAGGAAGGAAGTTTCCCACCATCATGGTCTAGCTTCCTCCGCTGATGCCGGGTATGCGGAGGAGTTCGATCGCGAGGTGGCGGCATATTTTGTGCCCTCATTGCCTCCATGAGCACGGCCAGCGCTCTTGCCACCTCCTCCGAGCTGGGCCCTGTCAAAGGGGTCCTCGGCTAAGTATGGGAATGAGAGCGGACGGTCGATGGTTGGCTTTGGGGCACTGAATGTGTCCTATGATCGGACTGACCCCTGCTAGACCGAGAGTGACTCGGCCTATGATGAGAGTTATGAATTACGGGAGAAAGGGAATCCCCCCTGTATGATCCTCCCCCCGAGCTGGCACCCTTGGGAGAGTTCCGGTCCGGTGAGGGTGATGGTGTAGGGGTTTTAGGCTTTTCGCCTGCTCCTTGACGGAGGCTTTTGCTCTTGCGGTTCTTAGCCATTGCTACTAAGATAATTGCAAGATGATTTTGGTTAGAAACTTGGCTTAAAGATTTTTGAAAGTCTTCCCCACAGACGGCGCCAAATTGTTTCTGGTGAAAACAATGGGACCTCGTCGAAGGTCCGATGAAGTGGAGAAGACTGGATTCGGTCCAAGTGATGTTGGGCCGAAGGTTTCCTGCACAGTAAACACACGTAAACTAGCCTCGGGGGTGTTGCCGAGGAAGGCCCCTCCGATGCTAAAGTCAGTACAGTGTGTAGAAAGAGAATGCTATGCAAGAGAATTAATTGCTTGAGGCTTTTTTTTTTAATGGATGTACAAATGTAATATTGATGGCTTTTATACCTTTGCATATATGGAGAAGTTGGGCCTTAGCCCAATTAACTTGCCTTGGACTGATCTTGACTTTAGCACAATTGGGGAGTTGAACCTTGACCTTGGGCTTTTAATTGGATCATTTAATGACTAGGCCCAATTGGACTAAATTGGACCCAAACACTAGTTATATATAAGAGTGTTAGCAAAGGCATGAAGCAAATGAGCAAAGTTAATCAACTTCTTAATTAAGCTAATTAATTCGTACTTTGTGTGTGCTTGAGCCTTTTGAGTTGTATATGACTATAAATCAACACCACCTTCCCCTAGTCTTTACTCATGTGTGCTTGTATATTGTAATAAAATGGGGTAAAGGGGTAAATACTTTACTGTAACAATAAAATGCACAATGCAAGGATATATAGATATAATGTATGTCCTTCGATTTTAATTACATTTGTATAATTAATTTTAGGAAAATATGTCGAAAAGGTTCTTTTAAATGGTCCACTTTATGGTAAATGTCATTTTATAAAAAAAGTGGCAACAAATAAAGGTCCTTTTTTTTTAATTTTATTTTTTATCTCATTTGCGATGTGAAGAGGGTCCTTTGACCAGATTTCAGTCATTGGTCTTGTTTTCGAGCAAAAAACAATCACGTGCAAGCGTGACCTCTTTTTCTAACTACCTTGAAATTCTGATTCTTTTCGTATTATCCATTCATAACTCATAAGTTGATCTGACTTACTAATTATTATCTTAAGCTATTGTTCTTAAAACTCACAAGCTATGGAATCATATTTTAATCACTTAAAGCTAGGGCTACCTTCCATAGCTGACTAAGTTAATGAAATCTTTGAAATTTATCTAAAAAGTTACGAATGCATGCCCCTCTTTTCTTCCAATTTAAGACTAACCCGTGACAATCAACTCATTTCACTTTCAAATTAATTTATTATGTCAATTATTGGTCTGAAATGATGCTGCCACTTTCCTTTGATTGAAACTTGTCTTTAATTTGTTCCAACAATCGATCCACTGCATTAAAAGATTCTATTAAATCAACACCATACCGTCCATACCTCTTTATTAACAATCTAGTCAAACTTACACGATAAACTTGTTAGAAGTGAAGGTTAGGGAGTTATTTCCATAAAGCATCGAGACCAAATCCTTATCATTAGGTAACCAAGTTTTGCTTGCTACACACAATAAGCAATAATTTAGTACCCCGTATGAAATAATGCATGATTTGATTATTTTTTTTAAAAAAAATTATTTACTTATTTTATTAATATTATTATATACTACAATTCAGAATTTCTGCACCTGTTAGAAGACTATTTTGTCCATTACTATAAAAATGGTTGCTTGTAATCTATATAAATTAAAAATTTCAATTCAAATTATACTATTAAAACTAAATTTTGATTATTGACGGAGGTTTGTTTGAACTTTTGGATCAACTAGCCATCTACCATACGCTGATACGCGGGAATTAAAGTTTTATATTTTTCATAAGAAATTCCCACGTAGAAATTGCATGTATAATTTAATAATTATACTACAAATTTTCAGGAACATCAAATAAACACGTCAAAAATGTTGCTTTAAATACAAGAATATAGTACGTACAATCGTACACGCAAAAATAATTCCGTAGTATAAATAATGGGTCAAGGGCTCAAGATATGAAGAAATTGAACCAAAGTTTAATCCACCTCTTAATTCAAACTTCCCTCCTAAATTAGAGTAAATTAAACTCAAATTAAACATGTTGGGCCAACTTAATGCTGGCATGTTAGCATTCATCATATTAGCTGCTTCAGGTTTACCACTTGATTTCTTTCATAATATTTCAAGGTTTGATTTGTTATTAGTTGTTGTTTGTTTGGTGTTCAATTTCTACTACCTCCGTTCCTAAATAATCTTAAACACTTTCCGTTTATTTTTGTTTCTAAAAGGTTTTAACACTTTCACCTTATTCTATCTTTAGCAAACCTCTATTAAAATACCTGTCTTACATTACTAGCTAGCTAATATTAAAAAACTTTTTTTTTTCCCTTTCCAAATGAGCCACAAGGGCATTATTACAAGTATGTTGTCGTATGAATATACTGTTAATTTCCCTCACATATATAGCTGTAGGCTGTTCGTAGTAGATGGATGAAAGGTTATTATGACCTCATCACATCATACAAGCATATGCACGCATGATGAAGTTAACAAAAGAGAACTCTTGCTAGCCGAAAAAATATCAAAGGTTGAAATGAAGGAAGTTGAAAAGGTTGTTTATCCAATATATGCAAATGAAATTACTGACTCGTATTGTGCTCCATTAGCCATTAGGATGAGCCGGTTGTTCTGGTGCTTGAGTCACTCATCCTAGGCTTAGAGTATTTCTGTGTACATAAAAATTACTTTAAATTAATAGTAGCTTCTTTCATAGTTCGTATGATGTAAAATTGTAAATCAATAGACCAATGTATATGTACTTTATTCTAATTATACAAAAATTACATTTCCTTGATGTAAAAAAATATAAAAAAAAAAAGAAAAAAAACATCCATGTATGGATCGGGGGATTGAACCCGACGTGAATCGAACACGCAACCTTCTGATCTGGAGTCAGACGCGCTACCATTGCGCCACGGATCCATTTTATTAATGATTGCTGTATTTAATTTATGATAGTAATCATAAATTCAAGTTAAACAGCTTCTGATTAATATTGTATGATTGGCTAATTAGCGGCATTTACATTCTGCTAGCATTGCATTACCTAATTGGTTTGTATTGGGGCCGCTTCTCCCTCTAATTCTTCCTTCCTTCTTCATTTAAATAAGTTTTTAGTAACCCATAATTCTATAACCTGTGCAATACTTTATTTTTTTAATTGGTTAAAAGTTCAAAATTAATTTTTGTTTAATTGTCAGTTGACGTAGACTGCCCTCATTAACAATATTCTGTTAGTACAACATGAACATAATCATAATATGTATTTTGTCGAACAGCAATTTTCCATGGAGTACAATTTTGTCACCAACATATACTACGTATACAATATACACCAGCATTAGACACTAAAGAACAAGTTTGTTATTTAATGTTCTATCAAAAAAACATACCTAATAAAAGAAGGCGAACCTCTGTTGAACCAACAATGACAACAGAACAAGAACGATGGTGGTCTTTTAAAATAAGATTGTAGCTAGCACTTGCAAAACACTGAAGTAATGGCCATTGCTCGAGACTGCCTTGTAAAGTCTTGAGCGTATGTAAGGAGGTCGATAGTGTAGGTTTTTCTGGATTCTTAAGGAACTGACTCGCATATAACCCAAATATATGAATCATCATCAGTAATTTATGCTTATCGGTTCAATAAGCTGCTGATGGTACTAGATGGCTGTTGATAAGAAAAGAACAGTGGGTCAAGAATTACATTGTAACAAAAACTAAGTTGAATTATATACTTGAAGCATCGAGTAAAATGATTCAGAACTTGCTCATATTATATAATCAATCACAAGTAAGGCCGCGTGATCTTAACCGTGTTAGAGTCAAGTCAACAATCTCATATCAACAATCATCCAAGTTGATCAATAGATCAAGCTAACAAATCAGATCTAACATGTAAAATCGAAAATCCAAGAATGTTGAATCAGATCTGCATACCTTCTTTCCCATCCTTCTGTACTGATTTTCCGATTTGGGAACCACCGGGAACATTAACAAGGCTGCCTTTACATACATCAATCCAAAGACAATCTGCAATCCCATTGATTTCAACATTTTTTGTTGTTTCACCCTTAATATCATACCACAAGATCTTATGCTCAGTTTTGTTCGCTGTTCTAAGCAAAATCTGATGGTTGAGACTGTCATAAGCAATAGGTGAAACTTGCAATGATCCAAAGACACATAGATCTGAAATCTGGAACAGCTTAACCCAAGATTCTTTCACACCATACTCATTCATAACCCATATATCAACAACAGATTGTTGTGGATTCTTAGTTGATAAGTATAAACAACCATCCAAAACCCCAAAATCCAGCAATCCATCTCGTATATCATTAACAGAATGCATGTTTGAACCCATATAGTCCGGCAATGGGACATCATGAGTCCATTGTTTTTCACAAAGATTGAAACAACGGATCTGATATTTGCCTTCTTGTAAACTCCAAAACTTGTAATGAAGCAGATTGTTGTTTATAAGGGCACCATTTTCACGATTTCCCATAGAATCGTGAGGGGAAGTCCACTCAATCACTTCCCAGGAATTCGCCCTCGAGCTATAAACGTGAACTATCCTATCCATTTGATGACCGAGGAACCCCATAGAAGGATAGCGGTCAACGATTCTAACAACTTTGTAATCATCATTATTACAATCATAGCCAAACCCAAAATTCAAAGCAGAACATCTTCTAGGTGGAAGCAAAGAGGGGATTTCCCGGTAGCTGCCAGTCGAAGGATTAAGCAGGACAAGACAGTAAGGCCTATAACTTCGGATGCAAAGCAATCCATTACAAGATCCAACAACAAAGGGCTCTACCCCAAAGCTCGGCAGCTTGACAGCAGGAGTTTTCGGCAAATCCAAGTTGAATGAGTAGAGGCCACAATCATTACCAGTGAGGATGAGGAGTTGGTTTGAGTTGGAGGAGAGCATATTCAAGATGATGGAGTATGAATTCATGGCTAGAAATCAAGGCTAACCATTTTTTGGATACACACTTGAACCGCACAAGAGACTTTGCAGGCAGTCGTGGGAGTATATCGTAGTCTATTATATCCAATGGAGTAGATGCCATCACAGAAAATTACTCCCTATGCTTCTCTCTCTACCTGGGATCATATTGGTTCAATAGTTGCGAGGATTAATTAATGAATCGATAAACGATTATAATCTGCATACGTATGTGCACAAGAAACTCCAGTAATGTACAAACTTTTTACTATTAGACAGGGAAATTGACAGCTGATACCAACTCAGATAGGACAATAACATATATGTAAAGCTTAACCACAAGCAAAAATAAGTTTGTTTATGCTCTAGACTACATTCAAATAGTTTAAACAGCAGGTTTTCACTAAGATTGTACACAATTTATTATCCGAAGCATGTGTATAGAGAACATGGTACTGCATTAATTAATTTATCTCTATCTAAAGAGGCTGCAAAAATCGAATATAAAGACCACTTACTATGTAAATGTGAAGAGAAGAATACGCTAAGCATTTCACAGATATAGCAGGGTATTAGCATAACATATGTACCTCCCTAATTATACAGAACATTAAAAAAGAAAGTTGCCAACTTCAAAAAATCACTAAAAGGTGATGCTTGAGACATAACATACCTTTTGAGTTGGACTCTATAAACCAGCTTCAGATTCTAATGAGATATCTACTCTCCAATCATAGTTACCCTCTTGCCATTTCATCGTGCATATCATTATATAAAGTCACATACATACCGTGATGCTCATTTCTAACTTAAAATGGAAAATTGAACACAGTACTAGTATAAATAAAAGATTACTAACTTACTACTGCTTATCTTCTCCAGGTTTCTCTATTGTTGATGTTTCGATCACTTAACTTAATCCTTTCTGTGTTTTACTCCCGAAGTTCATGTACACTATCAACTTTCTCACCCTGAGTACAGTGTCTACGCTTTCACAATTGTTACGTTGTTAGCCTTCCCTGAAAAGTCATTTGAATCATCTTAAATATCCTTAATCAAGCAATCAAGAGCACCAAATGAGGAAAATATCTAGCACAATA
Source organism: Chenopodium quinoa (assembly GCF_001683475.1). Taxonomy (NCBI): domain Eukaryota; kingdom Viridiplantae; phylum Streptophyta; class Magnoliopsida; order Caryophyllales; family Amaranthaceae; genus Chenopodium; species Chenopodium quinoa. Next base: position 2,316,243 of record NW_018743175.1, read on the forward strand.
GATTCCAAACAAATCACAATAATGTATCGTCGTCACTTGTTCCGCAATCTTATAAGGATATTTCATCTCAATAGGCCAAGAATTGCTAGAAGACAAACTGTCAGTATAATTATTAGATAATTTCATATTGGAATTATGCACACTAAGATTTACTGAGCCCTTCATTCATATAGGCTGCACTAGTGAAAATTTTTGACAGCCAAGAAAATGCAGGACAATAAAATGAGAGAAATCCTGGATAAGGAAATCAGATAGAAGACAAATGATCACATATCAGCAATGTACAAATCAAAATGGGACGCGAATTGAGCCAACAAAATCGGGTTGCAAAACCACACTTAACACATCTATAAAAGAAGAATCATACCTGGTTTTCGTTGTCCACTAGCCCCCAGCAGTCCAAACTAGTCCATTTTCCAAAACTCACACCTAAAACACAATTTAAGACAAATTTTTTTAGCAAAACACAATTTAAGAAAAAATTTAAGGAAACAAGGAAAAAAAAAAATTCCTCAACAATCAACAGAAAATCTAACACACAAATTAAAGCTTTAAACCAGCCAGTATATTTATTACTTCTAACAATTACCAATTATTTATCCGGCAATAACCCATCTAGAGTCCATTGTTCATAGCAAAAGTCAAAACAATGAACCCCAATATTGACATTCTTGAAACCCTGAATTTTTTTATGTTGGGATATATAACCTGCTAAATTATGAGATTCCAACATACATCATATATATACAAAAAAAAAAAAAAAAAAAAAAAAAAAAAAAAAAAATGAATGATGGGAAAGCATTTAATACTTTGGTTTCCAATTGATGATATTCATGATTATGATGGCAATGTTCATGAATGACACCGGTTCATGAGTCAATATAATTGAATATTTGGAATGTTTATGAATAACACCGGTTTATGAATCAATACAATTAGAATGTTTATGAATAGCGCCGGTTCATGAATCAATACAATCGGAATGTTTAAGAATGACACCAGTTTATAAATTAAATCAATACATGAACCTAGCTCTTTTGGCAAAATATAAATATGAGGAACTTAAGAGTAATTTGGCATACACAACAATCATCGTGAAAAAAAATACGTTGGACTTATTGTAATCATCTCTAATATCAATTTGGACTACTAGTACCGCTGTCTAGCCTTTCCCTCTTTTTTGGGTTATTAGTGTAACTAAAAATTCTAGTGTTTCTCTTTTTGTTTTTTTTTTGACAAGAGTGTTTATCTTTTTGTTATTTTCATTAAATTTGCAGATTTTATATCATCAAAAATTACGCATAGCATTTTGTTATTGTTCGACCTAAACCCAAAAAGTATCAACCCGAACTGACTTGAACTCGAAATGACTCAACCCTAACCAGTTCCACTAATTCCATTTCGATATCCATATTGGGAAAATTACTACAGTACTTTCGAAAGACATCCCAAAATATACGAAAGCATGGAAAAAGTTGTTATAACAATCCTTTAAAAGAGAAAAAAAAAATTAAAGCAGCTTATATTTGCTCTTCCAAAAATTCAAACCCCACCCTCAACAAGAATCATCTTTCCGTATTGTGTATAATAACAATCCTATGGAATTTCCCCTTTCATATTGTATTAATTTGCAAAGTGGAAACAAAAAAAAAATTAACGAGATAGGAACAATAAAGACATACAGAGTATAAAAACAAAAAGAAGAATTATTAATGAATCAATCCTTGTTCAAAAAATAAAATAAAAAATTTAAAAAAAGCAATCCAATAAAGTTTAACATGTAAAAAGTTAATAATGATCAATGCTGATAATTCCTGCAGAAATAATACGGAGTAATATTATAATTAGAAAATTACCTCAAAATCAGAGTGAAGAATGTAGCTAGCAGTGTCGCAGAGGTGAAGCAAGACAGTATCAGACTGAGTTTGAAGTTTGAAAGTGAGTAGTCTTCAAATGGTATACGCAACACTAAAAAAGGAAAAAGGGTGATTGCCAATTCACGCACATGGGTCATATTACCAACTGTTCAATAGCAGATTGTTTTCGGTTTAGGTTTGGATTTTTGCCTGAATCATTTTTTTAGGCCACACAAACCCACACTTTTTCCAGGCCGGGTCAATAGTGATTATGGCTTATATAGTCATAATCAACCTCTATCAAATAGTGTTTAACTAATAATGGAATGAATTAGTCACCATAAAAATTAAGGGACATCTGGGCAGCAATAAAACAACAAATTCAACTTCCATCAGAAACACTTATTATTACCATTACAAGATTTCACAAAACCATCAGAATGATATTTAGTACCAAATGATGATTTGAAAGTACTGTCAGTACAAATTGAACCAAATTTTGTAAATACCCTTTTGATGAATGAATATTCCAATCTAACAATTTCTCCTGGTTTTTTGGAAAAATAAATAAATTTGTAATGAACACTGCAACATCTTTAAAAGATCATCTGTTGCAGCAGTTCTGATTTACCTTCTTCCGAAAACAGAAACCGGGATGCAGGATGAAGTGAGAAAATTCCATCCTCAACAGAAATCAACTCATACAGTATTTTAAAGTCTCCCTGATTCAAGAGTGAAGCCTTCCATGATTTTAATTCTTTCTCTTGGCAGCTTCCTGGCATTTGTCTTTTACCTATGGAATGCTGATGAGACAATTTCTAGGTTTACAAGGTAAGGAAAACTGGAACCGCCTTCTGTAATCCAAGCAGACAGATCTTGGTACAATATACAACTCAACAATGCAATTATCCAGTGACTTACTGGTAGAAGCATCCAATGTCATAGCATAGTTGGGTACTTGGCATCAAGAAATTCCCTGAGGGTGCGAGCAGCTTTCTGCCCGCCCATCAGATCGGCCAGATTCTCAACTGGAAGAAGAGCCAGATCAGCTAAGCTACTACATCCATCCATTATAGCCCTGTAGTTAGAATCAGTGACACCTGGAAGACGTCGCAAGAACTCCACAGCAGATGTGTTATAGTTTTCAGCTCTGCCATGAAGAGAACAAAATGCAAGTATACCAATTAGTTTCTTTTGATAAACTTTCATTGTTCGATATTAGATATCAATGATTGATCAATTTACAAATAACACCATAACTGTCTGCAACAAACAAGACTCATCTTAACATTCCAAACTATACTTCATCAGGTCTTCTAGTTTGAAAAAAATAATATGAAGTAATAAAAATTACTGATATAACAGAGATGCATATATATGTTTTTCTGAACATCATTAAGGTTTGTTGTAGCATTTATAAAAAATAATAACCCCATTATATATAGGATATAAAAAATAAAAAAATAAATAAAAAAGCACGTGGAACAAAAATCTCACCTCACATCATTCTCTACAATTCCTTCCTCTGAGGGTACACCAACTCTTGTTGCTTTGGCCTCATCAGGTTCATCTTGATTTGCTTTAAGGGAGGCAAATATTTCAGCCGTCGCATGCAAACTGCGAGACCAGACAATACGCAGGCGGGGAAAGTGCATAGCTAGCAATGTGAGCTTTGAGATTATACTATTTGGTGTAACATCATCCCCAATATCACTTGCTGACTGAGAATTCAACATAATCAAATTAGCACTAGAGTTAAAATTAGAAGTGACTGAACATTAGTTGATAAGTGTCTGATTTGGACCTGGGGTTTGAAAAAAATTGACTTAAGACTTTAATGTCTCCAATGATTGGATCTGGGAAGTGAAATAATTGTACTAAGATCTCTCTCCTTGATGAAATTATTTTACAAAAATACATTATTCCAGCTCTCATAATTCAAAACCCAAGGTCTATGGATTGACGGAAAGAAGTATTAGGTATAATGTTTAGTAAAACATTTAATGTATCTAGTAGTAAGAGTGGAGCTTACCAGAAAAGAGAAGCTTTTATCTTGTGAAAACTCAATCAACAGAACAGGTATTCTATAATATCGCACCATCATTTCGATTTGGTGATAGAGCCGTCCAGATGTAAAACTGCCAAACAGATCCTGGATACTCTTCCTTTCTACACATATCAAAGGGGAGAGGATGTAATCACCAACTTCCAAGGTCACTGGTATAATGCGCATACCCTTCTGGTGGAGGACATTTGGAAGGCTGCTCATGAACTCTCTCATGTCCACTATAACCTAAAATAATTATTTTTTTAAAAAAATATAAGTTCAAAAGGTCAGCTTATATGCATTAAGCTAATTTAGCAAGCAAAATAAATTATATTTATAGAATCTCATGCCTGCATTTCTTTATCAGTTTCTTTTCTTCCACCAGCTTTTCTGGTTATTGAATTTTGTGCCACAGATGATTGTGACTCAATGGGAAAATTTACACCCAGAAGATGGTCATCCTGACAAACAGCAAACCACAAGACATTAGAGTTACGAAATAAACATAGCAGCAATTCAGCAAACTTACTGAAATCATTTACTTAATACAAATCAAATCTCAAATTAAATAGAAAAGCTTCCATATATAACAGCTCTCTTCCAACAAACACAAACATGTGTTCAGACACACAAATACAGGTTGAGCTCTCATTTTAAATAATTAAAACAAAAGTAATAGCAGTGAGCTTCTAACCACTAATCAACAATAAAATTAAGAGGCGAGTTAGATCTGTTACTAAGATATACATGCAACCGATAAACAAGCTGAAAATATAAATGCAGTAAGGGAGAAGAAAACCCAGCTAATATCACTATTACTAATTAAAAATAATAATAATAATAATAATAATAATATAAAAAAACAGATAAAAAAAAGTAAGGAGCATACCAAATTAACTGGAATCATCATCATCGATTTTTGCCTAATCAAAGACTCGAATGCCCCATTTTCACGACGTATACTTGCCTCAAATTTCTGTACCTCAGTTGAATCTTCATAGAATAAAAAGTAAACTTTCAACTTCTTGGAAGGGTTCTCAGCATTGTAGACCTCCACTTCCCGGACAAACGTGATATCAGGGTGGTAAGCAATGATTATAGATGGCTTCAAAATGTCAAGTATAGGCTGATCGCTCTCTAGGGCATGAAAATGTACAGGGGGTAGTGGCCTCCGGCTTGTAGTAATATCAACATCAATATCTTCAGTGTGTCTCCTAAGGATACCGTTTGCAGCAGGTAGAGTTCTTTGCTTACCTTCATGAAGACCACCTTCAGCAACTTTATTATCACCAGTTCTTTCGCCTTCGTTAACAGGACTAGCTATTTGAGACGTATCACTTGTTTTAGATTTGCTACGAGTCTTACTGTGCTTTTCTAGTGGTTTCTTGCTTTTCCCTTTTCTTCTTCCTGGCTCATTTACGTCGTTACTAACATCATGCTGGCAAGTATCTTCAACGGCTGTTTCTTTCTTGGATAGATTTTTTATCGCTGATGCAGCAGCCAGTAGCGCATCATTTTCCTGCTTGTTTATGCTGCTAGGTTCTCCATCTTCTTTACCAGTTCTTGAAACAACACCATCAAGTATTCCAAAACCTTTAGGCTCTTTAGCTTTCTTCTTAGCACCTTTTTGCCGTCCTTGATAACCTTTCAATTCTACTTTGCTCAATAAGTATTTCTCCCATTCTTCCCGCATGACCTGTTCAGTAAAGGATCGCAAAAAACTGAGTTTTTGTAAGCAGATATCAGTAACATAAAACCAAAAAAAAAACTGTGCGCCATTCAGACAGCAATCTTGCCAGGAATCTGAAAATGAGTAGAAACATCTGTTTGACAACACAACAATGCTTCTGTAATACATAACAAACAGCTAGAATACATAAGGACATGAAAGTTGATACTACCTTCTTTGGGCCATTTGTAATGCAATCCTCAAGCTGCATGCATGAGTGCTCATCTTTGCATGTCACCAAAACAATTCCATTGCTATCATCTTCGTTTTCACTCATAAATTCATCACTTGATAATGCTTTTTTCTTCCTCTCTGCTTCAATCTCCTCTAAAATGTCCTGGAAAAACATTGCTAGTCTTGTCAATAAAACAAGGACCGTATATCACTAATAGATGGTATTATAACTGTACATACATGAAAACATAATAAGAACAAGTAATGACAGATACTACAAAAATAAGATACAAAACTCACTCACTCACACGTAACACCTTCCACTTTGGTGGTTCCTCTAGAATCTCTTGGAGAAAAACTCCTCCACCTGAAGCTGAAAGCAAAGCATATTCTTTAAAAACAAATACAAGTATACGATATCAACGATACAGGGGTAACAGCAATTCATCCAGCAATTAAATTGTAACTTCTCTTCACGAACTTTTGGTTACTACATATATTTCATTCTCATCCAAATTCAATTTTAACACCATCACACCAAAAACCAGACTCACCTTCTTTCTCAGTGCTACTCTCCTTCGATTTCCTCTTTTTTCCCGACACATTTGTTTTCTGCTCAGTTGGCTTGCCTGCCTCTGACCTTGCAAAATGGTAAACACGCTTCTTTGCATACTCAAATATCTTATAACTTGATTCCGCAAAAATCCAGACCGACCTAAAACTCTCCGAAACCCTCAGTGAATCCAGATACTTCAAATATGTAACCGCATCATACCTACCAACAGAAAAGAGATATCTCATTCAACAGAACATCAAACAATACAAGTTTCCCGCCATCAAAACTAATACGACTGAACAATATCAAGACAACCTAATTCTTTTCATTTTAAATAGAATTAGTATGATGACTATGATCCAATATTTATATGAATTAAAGATCAGTACCTGACAAGATAATCCAACAATTTCCTCAAGGTCTTTAAATCCGAAACGAGCTGTTTAGTCTTCTTGCCTAATGTATGCCAAATTGGGTCTAATTGTCTCTTAATAATCTCATCAAAAGACTTAAACAATCCGTTCTCAACCGTTAAATCTTCAACATCAACCTTATTAGTCCTCCTCATTTCTTTCAAACAAGCATCCATAACCTCAATTATAGCCTTTTGAATCCCCTTCATTGCCGAATTCATCGGAACTCTTATATCCACCACCTTGGAAGGGCTCTTCTCGAGTTCCTCCGAAACATACACTTGAAACCTAGGCCACAAATGCAGCTTTCTAACAAACAAACACTTCATAATCCTCTCCGCTTTCGCAAACCCGGATACCATAGCGAAAGGCTTATCAGAAAATGCCCTTATATATGCATTCTTATTCAATGACCTCATAATTCTAACGATAAACGCCTCGGTCGAGGTCTCGGAGAGTGAATGTGCATTGAGAATCAAAATTCCAGCAATTTTCGAAGTGGGGATTCTAGAGGTGAGAAGATCAACAATGAGAATACGAGAAGTAATGAAATAAGCACCCCCAGATGAGTAAAGTGCATTGCGCTGGTGAGCAGGAAGCTCAGAAGTGATTTCAACAGGTCCGCCATTGAAATTAGGGTTAGGGTTTGAAATTAAGATTGATTTTCGTTGAGAAGGATTAGCAGAAAGGATCAAGAGAGTACCTTGATCGGAAGAATGAAGAGAGAGAAGAGTTGCGATGAGTTTAGAGAGAGAAAGTCCAGAAGAAAGAACAACTAAGCCGCCATTTGGGTCTTCCAAGAGGTCGGAGATGATGTGTTCGTGAAATTGTACCATTTGTTCTTCTCAATTGTGATTTATTCGTGAAATTAGGATTCTTCGCTCTTTGAATTGATGGTGTTTTCTCCGAATTTTGCAGGAATTGAGAAATCTAGGGTTGAGCAGAGATTGAAAAGGGGGAATTTCTCCCTCTTCTGGGTTGAAGGAGGGAAGATGGCGGGAAGAAAGAGGGCGAAAGTAGGTTAAATGGTTGTTTGTTGTTTCGGTTGAAATACGAGGGTTTTTTTTTTGTGCCAATTGCCAAATACAATATAGAACTAATCAACCCGGATTAGGTAAATGATGTGAAACTGATTTACTTCATAGTATGAATGTACGGCACCACTCGGACATGACTCTCGGACATGACTCAAGATGTCGAGCCATATATTACAGGATCGAAGCCAATCTTATGGAAACGATTAATGTAGTATGTTGCCCAACCGAGTTCAACATAGCCATATAGGCCATGTTTGGTCAATATACCTCAAGCGGCAAGCATATGCTTACTTGGAGTTTCTCCAAAGATGAAAATGAGTGAAAAAAACATAGTACCTAATCTAGGTACACTCGAAAAAAACTACTCCGTAAGAATTTGTATTGTGTATAACATATGAAGCCACAAGAAAATTATATTTTAAAATTCCAAGAAAGAACTTCCTCGTAAAGAGGTCTTATATAGTGGCAACTCAAAACAAATGAGGCAAGCCAACATATTTTGTTCCAAAAAAAAAATAACTACAAATAAATTAATCGTTGGTGTACAAGTAAACAGACTGAATAGACTGCCAGGAAAACTATTTGTTGGAGGTAATCACAGAGAAGGCTGAATAGACATAAAAATTAAAGAGCTCTGACAAATTCTATAGCTTATGTGAAATATCTTCATGATTTGATTTAATTCTCTGAACCAAGATTGGAATAGGTTTTTCTAGGACAGAAACGTTAACGTTGTTCCACACATCAGGCCTCGTTGGGAGCTGAGCGATTTTCTCAGCAATTTCCATATCCTCTGGAAGGACAGAGCCAAAAATTGTATAAGAATTTTTCCACTCTACATGGCTGGCCAAGCTTATGAAGAACTCAGGACCAGAACCAACCCATGCAACTACACCTCTTCTGACAGTTCGACATACTTCAGTAGGGATTGTCTGGAAAGGCATGCCTGCTGCTTCAAGTGTTCCTTGAATCAGGGCATATGGAGGGCCAAAAGATGCCTGAAATACCACTTGAGCTACTAAGTAATAGATCAAGATGGAGTAAGTCGACTAATACGAAGTATATCTCGCAGTGTCAAGTGGCAAGAAGATATTCAAAGAACCCAAAATTCATCAAAAGGAATATAACTCACATCTTTAATATGGTTGCCCTTTAGATCCCAAGATTCCCCTCGCCCTTCTGCTCGGTAAAATTGGCAGCCAGCACAATGGCGAAGTGTCAGTAATTCAAGAATGTACTGCACTGAATATGGAGCAGAATCAGGGTAGAGCTGCACCAAACTGAGCATTGTAAGAAACATAGTACACCCCAGTAATAGACAAATGAGACAGAGGAATGAGGAATCATGAACACACCATGAAAATTATTATCAATGAAAGATTAAAATGTAATAATGACAAGTAAATTTAGAAATATGGATGCTATGCACAAACCACATGCAAAAGTTTAGAGAATTTGGCAAATTGCAAATTATGCTTGAGCAATCAAATACTAGGGAAGCCACTGTATTTGTATGATATAGTAGTAGTAGTAGTAGTAGTATTCAAATCGACTGAGTAGAGGCTCTAATTACCAACTTCAAGGATGAAGACATCAACTGGAGGGCAACTAAATATGCTCCTACAGTTTGTTGGATTTAAGTATGGTCTTGCTGAGAACCAAACAGTAAACAATTACAGATGAAGTCAGAAGTGCTTACTTTTATATGAAGGGTACCATGCTCAGTTTCCAGACCAATGATTCCCTGCAGAAAAGATAATAAGCAAGCATGAAAATCAATAAGGAGATTAAACAAAGAAACAGGAGCAACAAGTATAACAGGGGCACAAAAATACAGCAGAATCACTTCAAGGGAAAGACTGAGCAAAACTTTTGCTAGCTATACTTCTAGGACAACTCCAAGAGAAAATCATGGCAGTATTTGACAAATGAATAATGTCTGCCACCATCGACTATTTTCGGTTATTTTACTATATTTGAAAACTTGCAGCTTATCCAAGTGTCAGATATGTGTCACATACGCTAATCATTACCATCAACATTACCCCATAGCTTCTAAAGAGCCTCTCACCAATTAAGGCTCAAAGGGGAGTGTGCAGATTAATAAAGCCGCATAGAGGAATTTTTCCATAAGACTGTTGAATTGAAACACAACAGCCTCACATTAAATATAAAGCACAAAACATATATGAACCGTATGGAAACAAATTTTGATTTATATTCAAAGCCAAAAATTTAAGGATCCAACAGAGATCATTACACTAATGAGGAAAACAGGTTGGGAAGAAACAGCAGTTGCTATTGGAGTGTCTTACAGTTGATTTTAGGAAGTTCAAAATTTCGAAAGTGAAGTGCTCAGATTTCAGTGAAATATTTGGATATAATTAGTACAGATTGCAAAACAGTCTGTTACAAAAGAAATATACATCATGCTCACATTGGAGGACAATCAATAGTTTCGCAATCCAGACATTCATTAAAGATGTCATTTGTTATATTCACATAAATATATCATGCATACTCTGGCATTATAGATTTATGGAAACTAAGGGGTTGCAACATTCAAGAAGAGAAACCTACACTAACCAAGATTACACTAGAAAATTAAAGATTTCATTTTTAAACATACATCCCATAGAAAATATTTTACTTGACAAGAAAACTGAATGTTATTTGCAGGAACTATGAAAATTTAAACATAACAGAAAATAGAACTGTTCATAAACTACATCAGAGAAAGTAAACATTCAAGCATAAAGTCATATGAAGTACTACAAAGGAGAAAACATCGGCAACTATAGTGACTGCATAAGATATATAGAGCTTGTTACACACATCAACAGAATGGAAAACATTGATTTTAAGTTATTAATCAAGTAGTATGATGTTTATATATACACAGTCTCAAAGCATTTTACTATGTAATAGAAAAGATTGCACACCTCATATGGAAAGGTGAGAAAGAGTGTATTTCCAGCATATTATGTACCTCTCCTTTGCCAAATACAAGACCAGAAGTCCACATTACTCTGCTTCCTGCATCTTGACGCTGTGGTACCCAAGTATCCTTCTGCTTCTTCAACCAACACTGAAATCCCAGAAGAAGTTAATGCAATTTTCCTGGAGATTGATAATCATTGCTTCAATACAGCCTAGAAAGGTCGAATCTTCAATTACTGACGGCATATTCAGTAGGCAGCAACAAATGTCAGTAACTTTGTGTGAAACTTTGCAAGGAAATTCTAACCTGAGATAATTTTCATGCTAATGGCTAATGCAATTCTACCCCCAAGTATTTGATTGTCTCCATAAATTCTCATTAGCACTCAATCCTACCTCGAGTGGAATCGCATTACCATAGACATATTAATCAGATTATTCCTTACAAAATTATACACAAACTCATTATGGAGTACCCCCATTTATTACCACCTACCAAACCAATATTCACCTATATGGCATCCCAACATGTAATAAGCATTACATATTACTTAACTATAAGAAGTTGATAGAAGCATAGAACATCCTTCCTAACACAAACACACTTTAAGAGCAAAACTGAGATCAGAAAATCAAAATTCCTACTCTAATTTAGTAATTTCAATCACTATCATCACAATTAATAAAAAGCAACACACTTTACTAAACTCAACTACTCAAATCTACAACAATTGTCAAATCCAACCAAAACAATCACAATAAAATACCCAAATCAAGAAACAATCAAAATCAACAAATCCATTTCATGAATTCAACAAAAACCAAGAATAAGATCAAGCTAACCTCACCAAATTGCCGCCCACAAGCATTACGATCACCGCAAAACACCCAACTATCACACAAACAAGGTCCATCTTTACCACTACACATAGCCTTACATGATTTACAACACTCTTCTTCAGAGTTATACTTATGTTCGGTACCCCACTTCACGGCCGTGCCCCAAAGCTCCAATTTAGGGATTCCTCGGCAACACCCACCTCCATTTTCTCTCTCCAAACTCACTCCATCACTCTCATGACTCTCATCAATAGCCAATCCATCATAATTTGAGATTGGATTACTGGGTTTTAGCACAGTTGAGATAACAAAATAGGCTAAAGTGCAAGCCAAGAAACCCAGCAACAGAAGACCCATTGAGGTCCAACGACCCACGTTTGAGTCGATTGAACGACGACCCATTTGAGATTTTCGGGTCAATTGAAAAACCCAGAAATTAATTTGGGTTTTGTGTTCTAGATTTTTGTTGCAAAAAAGTTAAGTTGATCTGGTATGATTTACGCCAAAAACAGGGGATACCCTCTATCTCAATAGATTCTGCATTAAATTGGGAATTTAATGGGCATTTAAATTTCTTGGGAATCTCTATTACCGGATTTTAGGCGATTTAAAGGGAAAAAAAAAAAACGAAAATCGAGATAGGTTGTTTTGAATGCAGGAGGTAGAAGATCAATGCTTTAATTGCCTAATTTCTCAGTCACTGCTTCACTGAATTTGGGGTTGTTACATTTTAGGACGTCAGATAATCGTTGTTCACATTATGGGAAGCAAGAGAGGTGCCAAATGTCCAAAGGCCCAAAATCTGTTACTCGTTGTAGTCTTGTAGACTTGTAGCTCAGGGTTTGTTTGTTTTGTGCGGTTTTAGGTTATTACAAAATACGGAGTATTATTTATTGTACGAGTAATTCTTTATTTAATATATTAGTTTAATTGATTGGAAAATTTGCAATTTGCAGCCATTTAAAGTATTTATTTTGCAAATTGCAGTCTAAAAGTACTACTACCTTATCAATTGCCACCAAATTTTATTTTTTCCTCGAATTGCGTGTTAAAAAATATCCCGTCAAGGCTTTAAAGGATTATTTTAGTCCTTGGGACCCCAAATTGAGCTCGGAATCGGCAAAAAAATCAAGTAAGTGCCTCGTTTTGAGTATTAAAAAATAACATAAACGCAAAACAATCCCTAAAACGAGGCACTTAAGTTAATTTATTGACAATTTCGAGCTTAATTTGGACTCTTAATGACTAAATTAACCCCCTGAAACCTTAACGGGATATTTTTCGACACACAAATCGAGGAAAAAAAGAATTGGGTGGCAATTGACAAGTTAGTAGCGACTTTTGGGTTCCGATTTACAATTTTATTTTATTTTTAATGACTGCAATTTGCAAAATACATACTTTAAATGGCTGCAATTGACAAATTTTCCTAATTGATATAGTAAAATTAAACAAAATTTGTGCAAAATAGGAATTATTTATCATATTAGCCTTGAAAATTAGTTTTTATGGTTTATAAATTCATACGTGAAAAATAAATTGTTCAACAATATATGTAATGTATAGAACAAAATACTGACTTATATACTATGTATTCAATCGACAATTGATCATCAAGGCAATTCTATTCAATTGATATCAATGTGTTGTTGCTTAATTGTTTGGAAATCAACCACGATAACCACTTATTTTAAATTGTGTGCATAACGGTAAAATGATAGTTGGACCGTCTTTTGAGGGAAAAGGAGTATCGTTTAGGACATTAGGGTAAACTTGATTGCTATATGAGTGTATGTACATTCTACTGTCGTCGATATTTCTTAGGAAAATTTGTCAATATACGTACACTAACATGTAATTTATTTATTTTTTATTTTTTTTTAATTGACACTAACATGTACTTCGTAGTACAATATATAGTAAGTTTTGTATGATTTTATTCACTAATGTACGTTAAGTAAAGTTCACTCACTAATGCAAAGTTATATAACACCGATACATCAAATCAAATTAAATACTTGTACTAAGAATTTTAAACTACTGCAACTTTAAATGACAATGTGTTTTCATGAGGACAGCAAAACGGTCGTATCAAGTGCAGAATTGGTGTCTTGAGTTTCAAGATATTCGGGCCATTATCGAGGAGGAGTGGAGGAAGCATTTAACGGGGTCACCTATGTACTATCTAACTAGGAAGTTAGTCACTTTAAGGGGACGTCTGCGGCATTGGTGTTTGAGACACACCAAACTTTGGGGGGTCAATGGGAAGGTCTTGACTTCTGAGTTAGAACCAGACGGATTGGCTGCTACAAATATTCCCCTAGCTCGGTCATACCTTAATCATGTGGAGGGAGCCTTAACTACTGCAACTTTAAATGTGACATACTGGAAGCAAAGGATGAAGGAAACATGGGTGGCATCGGGGGCCATGCCAACATCCTTACTTTACTCTTGGGTTAAGATGCAACAACGGAGGAACCAAATTTTGACTCTAAAAGATGATTCGAGCACATGGATTGAGGGTCGACAACAGGTTAGGGATTTGGTGGTTGATTCAATGACGAAGGTCTTGTGTCCCCAACAAGGGATAGATTCTGCTGGTCGATCATACTGACTCACTATTGAGGGAGCTAGATATACCAAGTATGGGCGACAGACAGGTTACTGTTTTGACTAGGCCCTTTTCTGCGGACGAAGTCCGAAGGGAAATGTTTAGTTTATATGGGGATAAAAGCCCAGGTCCTGATGGTTTCAAAGCTTCTTTCTTCCAGAAACATTGGGATACAGTGGGAAATTCAGTTGTTCTTGCGGCGCATAGTTTCTTCAACACGAGGTTTATACTCAAGGAATACAACCATTCAATTCTGGTGATGATACCAAAGGTAGAGATTCCAGAGGTGACATCTAATCTCAGGCCGATTAGTCTTTATTTGTAATACTGTCTATAAATGCGTCTCCAAATTTTTAGTCAACTGCCTGAAGAAAGCTTTACGGATCTCATTTCATAGTCTCAACATGCTTTTATTACAGGAAGACAAATGGCAGATAACATTCTTTTGAGCCATGAGGTGATGGATAAAATAAATAGCAAGGTGTCGGGAGCGGATTATTTGGCGGTAATGAAGATTGACATGAGTAAGGCTTATGATAGGGTAAATTGGGTTTTTCTGTAAAGGGTTCTACAGCACTACGGGTTCTTAGGGACATGGATTCGGATGACCAGACAGTGCATCTCGACGGTTTCTTACAAAGTTCTTCTGAACGGGGACATAAGTGACCAGTTCCGGCCTTCCTGTGGTTTACGCCAAGTAGATCCTTTGTCACCCTATCTGTTTTTATTTTGTATGGATGTCCTCTCTAGGATGCTTCAGCAAGGTTGTGAAATGAGACTCTTCGATGGTATCAAATTAGGAAAGCGGGGCCCTTCCATCTCACATTTGTTTTTTGCGGATGACGCCCTCTTATTTTTCAAAGCGTCGGATCGAAGTTGCATGGCCATTTCTGGCATAATCAACAGGTTTTGCATGGTCTCGGGTCAGCAGCTGAACCTTGGAAAGTCACATTTCAAGGTCAGTCCGAATACCCCGGTTCAGATCCAAAATGGTTTTAGATCAAGATTGGAGATGGATTAGGTTAATTAATTTGGTGTCCATTTGGGGGTGCCTATTGATTTGATGGGCCGTAAAGGGGCGTCCTTTCAGTTCATCATTGACAACATTCGGAAAAGAATCTCTTGGTGGAATGCAGTTCTCCTCTCCCAACCTCAAAAGATCATTTTAATCAATTCTGTTCTCATCGCTATTGCCTCCCATGTGCTAAGTTGTTTTGAGATGCCTACTGGTATTTCAAACAAAGTTGACTCTCTGCTAGCAGGGTTCCTTTGGGCAAACAAAGAACAGCGAGGGATGCACTGGGTAAGCAAAGATAAAGTCAACCTTCCAAAAGGAATGGGGGGTTTAGGGGTCCGAAGCTTGGGTTATTTCAATGAGGCTTTACTTATGAAGCAGGCGTGGAGATTATTTCAAAATCCCCAATTATTACTGGCTAAAGTCTATTCAGCAAGGTTTCATTCTCCGCTCTTAAGAGGAACTCAGGTTAGAGTGACAAATAGGAATTTCTCTTGGGGCATGCGGGGTCTCGCTGAAGCCGGGAATAACCTTCTTGGGGGTTGTGGTTGGAAGGTGGGGAATGGAAAGTCCACATTGGCAGGAAAGGACAGGTGGATGACAGGTGAGGTTCCGGTTTTTAATTCCAACATCACGCTCCGTCAAGCAAAAACTTGGAGGGTGAGTCATTTTTTGGACCTTGAAACTCATGGTTGGAACCACGCACAACTAGTCGTTGCCTTCGAGCCTAAGGATGCGTCGTTAATTGCTAGCTTGGAATCACCGAATCATGGTGAGAAAGACTACATGTTCTGGAATTTTCACAAGTCGAGAAGATTCACAGTCAAAACGGGGTATGCATTCCTTAAACGTTCGTCCGTGGGCTCGAGGGATGTGGTACAAGAGGATATTTTTAAGTCCCTTTGGTCCCTCCACATTGTACCAAAGTGGAAACTTTTTATATGGAAACTTCTTTGGAATGGAATTGCTACTAAAGCTAATTTGGGGATAAGGGGACTTGAGATTTTAGTGGATTGAGACCTTTGTGGATCGCATGAGGAGGATTTACAATAACATTTGTTCAGGTTTTGCACAACTGCTCAGGATGCTTGGAGAGGTGGAATTTTACATATCCACTCAGAAGCTAACGCAAACCAGTCTTTTCATGATTGGATTCTGTATTATATCTGCCTATTTTTAGGCCAAGATGGTCATAATGGTCATAGGGCTACTTTTTAATCGCAACCATGTGGGGTTTGTGGAAAGTAAGGAATAACAGGGTTTTTAGATCCTCAACTCCGTCTGACCTATCAACGCCGACAATAATTTCTGAGTGTTTGCGCAAGCAGGGTTTGTTCTCCAAGAAACTTGAGGATAGCCTGAGATCTTTACACCCACCAGAAATGGTTGCAGACTACCCGCCAGGGTTTATGCGAGTTGTCCTTCGTGATAGTGGGATGAGTGTGTTGCCTACAGTGACTCTGGTCGATGGTTCTTGGCATAAGCACACTCATAGATCAGCGATGGGCTGGTGCATGGAGAATGGTGTTCAAGGGGATCAAGGGCTACTACTGGGGGGAGCTAGCAGCGGTTTGGCACAATCGATTCTACATGCGGAGATGAACGCCTGCCTACAAGGTCTCCAATGGGCTGCGACAAGGTCCTTGCCAACAGTAACTATATACATGAACTCTTCGTCTATCATCCTACTACTGCGGGATACACAGATGAGTGATATTGGTCTTCGTTGGACAACAGATCGAATTCGACAGTTGAGCACAGGTTTTGATTGGTGTTGTGTCCATAAGGTTCAACGGGACATGGTACAAAAAGCGCATGACCTAGCTACTATAGCCAGCAGAGTCTTTTGTCTTTTAATAATTATATGTAATCCGTTTAAGGTTATGTCAACAGAAAAAAAAAAGAAAAAAAAACTTTTGTACTTTTATAAATCATAATTCTTGTTGAACAAATTGAAATGAGACCTTTTTAAGAGAAGATATAATTTGTTGATTTATACAATATTAGAGTAAAACTTAATCCAACTTATATAAATGAATTGGGATGAAAACTGACATACCACAACGTCGTATTGTTTGAATTGAAGGAACTGAGGGAGTAATGAGTACTCATTCTGTCTTAGGATAAATGTCCGTTGGACTTTTTTTTTCTCTATTTTACATACTGTACCATCTTCGACCACAGTTTTTTAGTAACGTATTGAAAACACATTCTACCTTAAAACATGTTGTAAATTAGGCATTCATTAATTTAAAGTTTAAAAATATAAACTGTTTTTTTTTACTAATATTTAATTATATATTTAAAGTCAAACTATACTATTGTATTAGCATATATGTGTGCAAGTTTGACTGTATCAATTATTATGGGACAAAAGAAGTATATTGCGTTATTGTATGGGCCTTAAAACTTAATTACAGAGTTATTAGCTCAGGAAGTTCATGCATAGAAGGAAAACGTAATAATTTATTACATAATGGAAGAGAGTGTGAGGTTGGATACACTTTAATTTGAAAGTATATTGCTATGGAAGTTGTTGTTATAATTTAAGTACAAAATCAAGATGTAATTAAGACGTTCACACCATAAGATGGTATTTGTTCAGATTTCAATTTGATTCTAAATTGATTTTTTTAGTCTAATGTAATTTCTTAATTCACTCAACTAACTAAATTTGAATGTATTTGACTACTCCCTATATTTCAAAATAGTGTCCCAGTGTGAAAGAAAAAAAATTTAGTGAAATAATCTTAATGGAATTTGTATTAATGAGTAGGTCCACTGGACTGTACACATTACATCCTCCTCTATATATACCTACATGTTTCACTAAGAGATTTACCATTTATTTCTTAGAAAAATATACCCTTTTTTTTAGAACACTCCCAAAAATGTGTAACACTATCTCTATTGCTCTTTTGGTCTCCCTTCTCATAATCTTCTCAGGGCACATAACCGGTAAGCTTAATCAAGTTATGATGTTCTCTCATTACCTTAGGAAATACTTGGTTAAATTTATTCCCATCCAAAGTCGTTATACATAATTTTAAGTTGTAATCTTGTGTTATCATAATTATTATTGTGTGTGATTAATCAATTAATCAGTACGTACGTGTTCATCTAATCATGTATAATGTTATGTTTGTTTTGCTAGTACATGGAAGCTCTTCGAACAACAGTTGTACTTACTGTGTTTCAAATCCAAAGGCCTCAAACGAATTGATACAATCAAAGCTAGACTTTTGTTGTGGACAAATTCCAGATTCTTGTGAAAAAATACAACCAGGAGCGCAATGTTATGTAGAAAATGATCGAAAGAAAACTGCCTCTTATGTCTTCAACGATTGGTTTTTTGGGGGTGCTGAATGTGATTTTGACGGCGCTGAAATTTGGGTTACTAATGATCCAAGTAAGAAATTTTTTTCAATTATTACAATACATTTCATTATTTTTTAAGGGTATTACTACATGCAGCCCTTAAACATTAAAATAGTGTAAATTTAAAATTGTATGACAAAAACATGCGCAGATTGGTGTAAATAAATATTTATTTTTTCAAAATCTTTATTTCTTTACGTTAATACATTGATCTACGCATGTTTTTAGGAAAGATAAGCATTAATTATACTGATTTATACGTATTTTTTATCATAAATTTTGTACATTTTTAAAAGTATATTTATTAATGCCCATACAACATATAGCATTACCTTTTTAATATTAAACATAAATTACTTTCGTAAAAAAAAAATATTAAAGATAAGTTTCTCGTCAAAAAAAATTACGAGTATTAAACAAAAATTTGAATTGCAATTAGTCAATCATATGTATATTGTTCTAAAAAATGAATGTCAATTAACATGCGTAGCTAATAAAAATTTAGACTGCATGTCAAAAAAAAAAAAAAAATTGGAATGAAGAGATATACCAAAATAAAGGAGTATGGTATTTCATTATTACATCCTTACAAATTTTGTCATGCACTCTCGTACCCAAGAGGTGTTGAAAGCTAATTTTAATTTAATAGGGTATAAATGTATTAAATTTTATATAATTTGTCATTGATTAGTTAGACATAATTCAAATTTTATGAATTAGTTAAATCTTTTGTAATCTTTATGCTTTGATTATTTTTCTCTCACGAAAAGATTTCAAATATAAAGATCAAATTTGAGAGATGGAGTAAGTGATTTACGAATAATAAAGAAATGGCGATAGGTTAAATTAATCTGTTTTCATTGCACGCATGCAAACTGAATATGGCGCAAAAAAAGATTGAAAGACACATAGATTTTCTTAAAAATATTTATCAAAGTTAAATTATTATTTAGAGAAATAATTAAATTACATATGTATTGCTTGTGATTAGGTTTTGGGGATTGCAAGTTCGAGTGTAGGTGAAATAATGCGCACAACATGATGCAGATTTGGAAGGATGCGCAAGTTTTTCTTTATAGCAGTTCTCTATAGATGTATTGTACTATTTACTAGAAATCAAATTAAAGAGAATACTGCAAAATTACAATAATCAAGTTTTAATTGTGCTCTATTACATTGCCTAACAAATCTATCACACAAATCCCTAAAAAAAAAAAAAAAAAAAAAAGAAAAACCTATCATACAAATAAGGACAATTTAACCACAACCTAAAGGCATCGTGAGTTATGATAAACTAAGGACTTGTTTGGCATTATTTTTTTTATTTTACTTTTCTGATTTTCTTAAAAACAAAAAACCAAAAACAGGAAACAAGAAAAATGTGTTTTCACTTTTCTGTGGTCAGCTTTCAAAATTATCATGATTTTGACAATATTGACTAATTTTAGATTCATTATATAACATATATCATATGATTTTGAAAAACAAAAAACCACAATGATACCAAACGAACCCTAAATAATTTTCATTAATGTGTTCACACTATCGCACTCTACATTTTGTGCAAAATTGTACAAAATACATAGTAGTTTCAGAAAGTTGACGGTGGGAGGTTTTTGTAATTTTAAGTGTAAAATTTTAAAGTCATATTAACTAATATAATTTTTATAAGAAAAAAGCTAACAAACACCCCGGAGGCGTTGGATGGATAAGATAACTAAAACTAGAAATATTGAAGTAAAATGAACATTAATTACACCGATCAATGCGTGATTTTGGCATACATTCCTAAATTAATACTTATTTAGGAAATATTTTAAATTTTTATTTAATGCCCTAGAGGCATTCGTTAGCAAGATCTTTTTTATAATTACGCCTTGTTATTAAAACTTTAAATGGATGGATTACAATGGCAATATGGGTTGATTCTAGTGTATACACTAGGACTAGCCGTTAATGAGTCGAGTCGAGCTCAAAATGCTCGTGAGTTGTTTGAGCTCGGCTCGGTCAAAACTCGGCTTGGCAGGTCTCGGCTTGAGTTCGGATTCGGCTCGAGACTAAACAAGACGATACACAAGCCATGCTAAGCCCGGCTCGGCTCGAATAATTTTTTTAAAATAAATATTATATGTTTCTTTTACATTCAAATAAAGTTAATAAGCGCAAGGACAACCCTACTAGGGTAGTTGGGTAAGTTATGTGACACAAATTGTGTATTTATGGCCTTCATGAGCCTAATTTAAAAATCGAGCTTATAACAAGCCTGATTTCGAACTTGAGCCATAAGCCAAGCTCCACTATTGAGCACTCGAGCTCAAGCCAAGCTCAATTTTCAAGGCTCAACGAGCTACGAGCTCAAGCCGAGCCTCGAACCCGAATTCACGAGCTCGAGCCGAACCTACCAGTATTCGGACTCGGCTCGGCTCATTAACAGCCCTAGTATACACTATATAGTGCATTCGTAGTATGTAAATAACTGCCCTCTATCAAAAAAGAGAAACAAGACATATATATTTCTATACTTGAATATTATTTCCCTTTCAAGAAGATATTCTTCCATTCATGTATGGTAATAGTATAATTATTTACTACAAGTATCATACAGTGGATTGAGAAGTCAAACTTGTATCCTATGGTCAAGATCTCATTTGTCAAAGCATAAAGCATGTGTATGGTGCCATCTAATTTTGAAAGAAAAGGCTATTATAAAACGTGAGTGAATTTAATGTATAAAGACTATTTTTTTATTATTATTTGGGGTTTGAATGAGCCATTAGGCCCATTACAAATAACATGTAGGGGATTGAGAATTCAAACTTGTATCCTATGGTCAATATCTCATTTGTCACAGCATAAAACATGTGATATATTGATAGCTAGTTTTGAACGAAAAGGTTATCCTAAAATGTGAGTGAATATAATGTATAAATGACTATTTTTTTTTTTCTTTATATTTGAATGATTCATTAGGCCCAATACAAATAACATGTATGGGATTTACAATTCAAATTTGTATCCAATTGTCAAGATCTCATTTGTTAGAGCATAAATCATGTGATATAGTGACAACTAATTTTTTAAAAAAAGGCTACCCTAAAAAGACTACTTTTTTCTTTGGGTTTGAATGAGCCATTAGGCCCATTACAAATATCATACAGGGGAGTGAGAATTCAAACGTGTATCCCATAGTCAAGAACTAAAAACCTAATTTGTGAAGACATAAAACATGTGGCATAATATCAGCTAATTTTGAAGCAAAAGACTACCTAAAACATGTATACTCCATACTTTCGTAGTATATAGCACATAGTCAAGCATTTCATTATAATTATACCTCATTTTCAATAAATATAGAACTTCCTGAAATGTGTAACGCGTTGAGGATCATTCTTGTTACCTCCTTCCTCCTAATTTATTATTCAAGGCAAATAATAGCAGGTAATACTTTATTCAAACTATGTTGTTCTATTTATATAACTTGATTGTTTGAATGTTTGTGCTCAAATAATATACTTATATTGTTTTATTTATATAGATGGATGTGGTTCTTATTGTGTTGCGAAACCGAAGGCCTAAGATGAATTAATACAAAAAGCGCTAGATTATTGTTGTGGAAAAAAACCGGAAATATGTCACGATATACAAACAGGAAAGCCATGTTTAGTGCCCGGTGATCTAAGAGCACCATTATTGGTGAACAAAAAAAAATGGTTCATGGGTCACTATCACCATTTCTCTCTCATCCACATCAACCCAACAAACCATTTACAATATTCACTCTTAACAATAAACACTAAACAATAGTTCATCATCAATACTCCCTACCCCACCTTATTTTATTTTTGTAAATATAATCTTTTTGTTTCATAATTATAATTTATTAACCGATGTCAATGTAATTAATTGACGTATTTAATATTTTAATCGTGATTACTAATTAAGAAATTATCGCGTTTTTTTATCAGCTTTTTAAAAAATTAATTCTTGTGATTAATATTTTGTAAACAACAACGCAGCTAATTTTAATTAACATAAAAAAAAGGAGGTACAAATCGTGATTACAGTTCTACAACTATAATCTAGTACATTTTATTTAAAAAAAAAACACAACTACACATCGTTTTGTAAGATGTCCTTAGGGATAACCATTTGTTGTAAACCTAGTTGCCTAAGTTTTCGTTGTTACCAAATTTATTCCATATATGTTCGACCAAGTCGTTTTTTAGCTGCAAATGAGTCTGTTGATCCTCAATCTCTGTTCTACGAGACAAGTATAAGCCGATATCCACAATACGATCAGTACGGTACTCGGTAGTGTCCTCATTAGCGTTCCCTCCAGCATTCATAAACTCATTGGTATTAACGTTATTTTGATACGTCTCTCGTTCATCTTCAACGATCATATTATGTATTATGATGCAGGCGAGCATGATATTGTGGAGTATGTCGGTATCCCACGCCAAAGACGGCTTTTTAATAATGGCAAAACAAGCTTGAAGGACCCCAAATGCACGTTCAACGTCTTTTCTTGCAGCTTCCTGGTGTTTTGCGAATAAACGATCCTTATGAGTTTGTGGACTCGTAATGGATTTCACAAAAGAAGCCCATCTAGGGTAGATTCCATCAGTAAGATAATACCCATTCGTATAATGATGACCATTGACTACGAAGTTGACAGGAGGTGTCCGACCCTCTAAGACGTCTTCGAACACAGGGGATCGATGAAGCACATTAATATCGTTGCAGCTACCTGGCATCCCAAAAAACGAATGCCATATCCATAGATCTCTGTCCGCAACTGCCTCCAGTATGAGAGTTGCAACTCCTTCTCTTCCTTGATACTGCCCCTTCCATGCGTGTGGACAGTTCTTCCACTCCCAGTGCATACAATCAATGCTACCTATCATGCCAGGAAATCCACGTTCTTCCCCAATACGTAGCAATCTTTCCATATCTGCGATGTTTGGACGGCGTAGGTACTGATCACCGAACAGGTTGATGACACCTTCTGTAAACTTTTGGAGTGCCAATCGTGAAGTAGCCTCACTTATACGGACATACTCATCACAAGCGTCTGAAGCACACCCGTAAGCTAGTTGTCTAACGGCCGCAGTGCACTTTTGAAGTGGAGACAAACCAAGACGACCTGCCGCATCTCGCCTTTGTTGAAACCAAGGGTCATATTGGGTCACTGCGTTGAGAAGGCGCTCAAACACATGTTTACGCATTTGAAACCGGCGCCGGAACAAGGAACTTGGATAAACTGGGACTTCCGCGAAATAGTCATTGTATAACCGTGCATGACCTTCTTCGCGTCCCCTATCCTTTCGGGGCTCAATAGATTTTCGTCGGCGTTGCTGAGTGGCAGCCTGAATAATTGGTGGAATGTACTCATGCATTACGTGTTGTATCATAAGAAACACTTCATTACGTTGTTGAACTCTAAGCTCCCTTCCCTCATCATCCGAGTTAGATGAAGATGAAGGGGAATCGGTTGAGCTTTCGTTTAAACTATTTGAATTCATTTTGTAAGAAATGTAAGATAGAGTGAGGTTTGCTAATAGTAACTGCAAACGATTTATGTGTTTGTGTGTATACAAAATGAAAGAATGGTGTTTATTTATAGTGAACTAATTTGTAATTCTTCTTCAGAAATAGCTGAATATAAAGAGACAAAGATCACATGGGCTATGACAAACAATGAATTACAACCACACAGAAATTGAATGGAGAAGAAGGGTTTCACATGGGCTATGACAAACACTGGATTAGAACCACACAGAAATTGAATGGAGAAGAAGGGTTTCACATGGGCTAACAAAGGGGAAATTAAGATACTGACACAATTATATATAAAGAGACAAATTGATATAATTGAATAAACAGAATAAGATCACATGGGCTATGAAAATGGGAAAGTGGAAAAGATACATTTTATTGATTAATTGATAAAGTACAAACATAAGGAAATGAGTACAAAAGGTTGAACTGGAATTGAAAACTTATCACTACTGAAAATGAAGAACAACAAAGGAATTGAACACACTTAACTACAATAAAAATAAAGGACACTAAGCATCATTATTGAAACGTTGAATATTGTTCCGAAGTATTACTATCATTTCGTCTTCCCATTGCTCTCGGTTTACTTTCTGTTCTAGACGAGATAGTTGCTCCTAGTTGATCCTATATTGCTCTAGCTCAATTTTCCGTTGTTTCCTTGCCTCCTTGCGCTCTTGTATTTCAAGTCTCTTCATTTCTGCTTCGTTTGACACATTCATCGACTCCCCAAAAAGCTGCAATCGAGTGTTGAATGTTTCTAATTCCTTAAATGCTTGACTTGATGGAGCTTTACCCTTCAACCTCGACTTAGCCTTTTTAATACCTTCAGCACGAGCTACTCTCTCATCACCGACACCCACGCTGGTTGGTGTGGTAGGTGAGGAATTGTCACCCTCATCCCGTGTCCTCTTCCCACTACTTCCGCTCCCTACAGACTCATCCGTCAGTGGAGTTGAATGTGGACGTCCCACCGATGGCTTGAATGTTTGTTGGTCCAAGAAAGACCGGAATTTGTCCCACTTCCTTAGTTGGATCCATTCCTCGTAGAAGGTGAATCGTCCGAACGAGTTCTCATGGATTTTGTGGGCCTCTTGGATAACATCATCTTCGTTATAGCCACTTCCCTTTCGCTTCCGGGCCTTATCATAGCTTCCGCATCACTTTAACACGGCTTCAGAGATTCGCATCCACCTTCCCTTCAAACTACTAATATTTCGTAAGGATGTTTCATCTGGATTCGATTCCCTGGCAGCATCGTATGCGTCCAAGACTCTCTTCCAAAATACACCCTTCTTTTGATTTGTGCCGATAATTATGTCGGTGCTGGTGTTCATGTAGCCGGATATAAGAGCCGCAGTTTCTGATCGCGACCAACCTCTATTGTTTGAACCACCAACACGATATTCAGGAGTTGATTGGAGTGGTTGCTGTAACATTTGACTGAAGTTTTGATGGGGAGAAGGAGTTTCATTTCCCTCACCATCATCCTCACATTCTTCATTTGCCTCATCTTCTTCAGATAAGACATTGCTCGATTCCCAAATATTGGGATTCGGTTGTTGTGACGGAAAATAACCAGATGCAACACCATATTCACCGTAACCCATTGGTATCATGGATGGATGTGGGAAATTTGAACTGCTTTGAGAAAAATTAAAATTTTGAGGGAAATTTGGTGGATTATATGGGAAACTTGACTGGGGTATTTGAGGATAAACTCCAGAAAAATTATGGGGAATATTTGTGGATGTTTGTGAAAAATTTGGGTGAATTGGAGGAAAATTAGCTTGATTCGGGATCATATTTTGACCCAAATTTTTTTTTTGCTTTCTATTTGTTTTGGGGTTGGTATTAGCATCCATAATTATAATTTATATTTGGAAAAAATAAAAATTTAATAATAATAATAATAATAACAATAATAATAATAGAAATAATAATAATAACGATAATAATAACGATAATAATAATAATAATAATAATAATAATAATAATAACAACGATGATAATAATAATAATAACAACGATAATAATAATAATAACGATAATAATAATAATAATAACGATAATAATAATAATAATAATAATAATAACGATAATAATAAAAACAACAATAATAATAATAATAATAATATTAATAATAATATTAATGATAATAATTAAAAATAATAATAACAATAATAATATTAATATTGGTATAAATAATAATAATAATATTGGTAATTATAGAGGGGATTTTTGAAGAGAAAAATATAGTAGAAAAAAATGAATTTTGAAAGTTGAAAAAAATATATCAATATGGGTGTCTATTTATAGAGGGGAAAAAAATAGAGTCGTTGGTAATTTTTTTTTTTTTTTATTTGTATTTTGTAAAATATATCCGTTGCAAAATTACAACGGATATATTTAAAACAGTGCACACGTGTCAAGCAGCGGCTGGGCCAAGTGGCGCGCTCCCAGCCGCTGATTTCTATTTTTTTTTTCTGAGCTTCAACAGCAAAACGACGTCGTTTTGCACCATGAAACAGCAAAACGACGTCGTTTTGCTATAATACCAGTCCAAAATATTGGTGGGGCCCACAGCGAATTAATTCATGGAAATGCTTGCTCCTGCAATCAAACCCATGACCACTCAACATGAACCATTAAAGGTTTGCCATTAAGCCACCACTTTATTTGTTTATTCATTGTGAACAATTAAATAGTTCACCCTTAAAGATGCCCTAAGGGCAACTGCCTCTTATGTCTTTGATTCTTGGTTTAAAACGAATGTCGTATGTGATTTTGAGGGCGCTGCAACGATAGTTTCTGATAATCCGAGTATGTTCTGTTCGGCTTACTTAATGAAATTATATTTTTTTTTTCAGAATTAAGGTCTTATTCTATTTACCTTTTTTTTTATTAATTTTTTTTAATAACACTTCTCCTCAAATTAATACAAGTAATATTTTGTAAATGCGATGTATATTTTACCATATACTCCCTTTGTTTACGTTTTGTTGACTTTTGTACTTCTAAAAATCTTTGACTATTATATTATGATAAAAATCAAAAGATTCAAAACCATATCATATGCAATTTTATTACATTCTTCTTAAAATAAATTTTCAAAATATCTACTCGTATTGTTTATAATTTTTTGCTAGCTTTTTCATTGGCTTTTGATTTTTCATGATCAAATAGCCAAAGTAATTTATTGAACTAATACATTTTAATTTTTTTATACATTCTTGGATCATACTTTAAATTGTAATTAGTCCATAACAATTATACCCCTTGTGTGAATGTGAGCTAATGCAATTATTACTATAATTTTTTATTTTGTAATTAATTTGTATCTCTTGTTAACTTGTGATAGGTCATGGCGACTGCAAATACAAGTGTAAGAATGGGTGAAAAGTTGTAAAACATGATGCCAAGTTGGAAGGAAACGAAAGATGCACAATTTCTATACAATAATTTGTGTAATTTGCATCAAAAGGAAGCAATGTGAAATTATCATGTTTAGAATAATTAAAAATTTGGCAATATATTGAAATGAGTTTTTTGCAACTATGTTCAAGGTTATTAGTGCATTTTAAATATCGTTGCTTATTTAAGTGGGGCTTGACCAATTATCAACGCAACTAAGTACGGTACCTACTAAATCTATTCTAAAATAAATGTTCAATTTTGATCGGTATATTTTCCAACGCGAAACTTTGATGAATAATATCTTTTATTATAATTGATAAAATGTTGATATTAAGAAACTATACATAAAGATTATTCTAATAAATACCCACGTGGCAATGTTTAAACTTATATTAGTTTTGTGCTCCGGGCGATGCCCAGGTTGTTTATTGAATTTTAGGATAAACCTTTTGGTTTGAATGTTAAATACGATCATATAATCACTTTTGATAATGCAGGATATTTAGACATGCGATATCATACCTATTATATTTACTAAACTAAAAGTATTTTTACTAATTCTCTATTATTTTAAATATATTATAAATGGATCTTATTTTAAAAAACTTTTTAAAACGAATTTTATGATGGAAATAGAACTGAGTTATTAGATTTTTATTAAAAGTTATGATTAATTTTGTATATATAAAATATTAGTAGTGTATCGATAATAAAACTCTATACAACATTTTTATCTTAAAAAATCTATCCAAAATTCGATTATTTAGCATCATATGTGTCACAATAATACCTATTTGTCGCCTACGTGACACGACACTTGGCGAAAAACTGGAATACCAAGTGTCGTTGTCTCGTGACTTGGCTGCAAGACCAGACCAACTTTATTTATTAGTGATATGATATGATATGATGTTTCGGAGCGTTTGATATATGGGATAGGAATAAGAAGGATAAGAGGACTGTATAATGATAGAGAATATGGATAGGATAGGATAAAATAAAGTGTTATCCTTTGTTTGGTATAAATTAATTAGGGATAAGAGTAGGATATGTAATAAAGTTACGAATATACCCTTACTAACTTTACCTTTCTCCTTTATTTTTTCTTTTCAACAAGGATATATATGTTATTTCAATTATAATTCCTTCCCCTCCATCCTTATTATATTCCAGCCCTCCCTAGGTATAGAAATTGAAGGATAGGAGGGGTTTTAATTCTTATCTTATCCCCTTGTTTAATCCCTATCTTTATAAACAAACATGGAATTTTAATATTTCTTTCCCAAAATCCTTTTCTCTCTTCTTTTATCTCCCTCAACAAACAATCTTAAATATTGCTTTAAAGTGATACTCCGTATATAAGGAGAAAAAGATATAACATCGACTAGCCTCGCATAAAACATGATTACAGTTATACGAGTTACTAACTTTAAATGAGATGACTTTAAGACATAAATTAAAATGAGATGACTTTAAGACATTAATTTTTTTATTTTCTGTAATAACTTGTTACTCCGTAGTAAAGAGTTGATTGATTTACAAGATTTGGGATGTAATGTTTATTTATTATTTTTGTAAAAAAGAATGTAACATTTATTTATTATGATATGTAGACCGGCTATTTTTCTCTTGTTACGGAGTACTTCATGTATATAACTTTCCATAGCACAATGTCTTGATGATTCAACAATAACATAATATGATACAAACTTTGTTTGGCAATTGGCTATTGGATGCTGACTGTTTAACTTAACTTGTTTGACTGACTATTAGCATTGGTTGTTTATACGGCTTGTTTGACCATTAGTTGTATGTAAATATGTTTGGTAAAATCAGATGTTAGTTTTTTATTTTAACTATGCAAAGTGACCTTAAAGGACATTATTATATGTTCTTATTCATTTGTTATCAGTACTATTAATTACTAATTAATAATTTTTAATTATTAATTAATATTACCAATTACAAACTAATAATTATTAATTACTAAATATTTAGTACTAACTAATAATTATTAAGTACTAATTACTAATTATTAATTACTAATTACTAATTATTCATTGTTGATTACTAAATATTAATAATTAAGTACTAATAAATTTAAGTAGTTTTCACTGATTACTAATTACTACTCCGTAATAATTATTAACCATTAATCATTATTTTTTTGAACAATCATTAATCATTAATGATTTAATTGTTAATTATTAATTATTAATCGTCAATCATTAATTATTGATTGTTAATTATTGATTATTAATTATCAATCATTAATTATTAACTATATATTTTTAATAATTAATTGTTAATCATTAATTATTAACTATAAATTATAAATCATTAATTATTAATCATTAATTATTAATTAAATATCATTAATTATTAATCATTAATTATTAATTATTAAACATCAATTATTAATCATTAATTATTAAATATCAATTATTAATCATTAATTAATAATTTTTAATTAGATTATTAATTATTAGTTGCTAATTATTAATTATTAATCCCTCCGTCCCTTTATTAGATGTCTATTTCAAGCATTATTACTCACATAATATAGAGAAGTAGGCATCTGATTAAGGGACGAAGGGAGTATTAATTATTAATTATTTCAATGAAAAGCCAAAACTAGGGCTGCAAAAGATCCGGGCCAAGCCGAGTTTCAGTCTGTTCAGGCTAACCTTGATAAGAGTTATTCGTGTTCGAACTATCTCGAGCTTGAACGAGCTTTTAAAAATCTTGTTCGAGCTGGGCTCGTTAAGAATTTGGCTTGTTCGAGTTTTGTTCACGAACGTACTCATTTGCATTTCGAGTTTAAGTTCGAGCTTGAACGGGATTAAATCGGGCTTGAATAAATAAATGAGCCATAATTTGTTATTAAAAAAATGTTTTCTTTCAATTTTAACTCAACGGAGTTTTCATGTCTTTACAAGATGAAATAATTACTACTTTTTACAAATATGTATGAATAAAAGGTATATAAATTGTCCGAGTTTTAATCAGAAATTAAAAAAACTTATAAATGGACTTAAACGAGTTGCTCATGAACATTACTGAGTCGAACATGATGTTGTTCGAGCTTTGTTCATTTACTTGATGAGCTTAAGATTTTTATTCAAGCTTGTTTGTTAGCTCAACAAACGAGTTTTGATCAAGTTTTGACCGAGTTTGTTCGCGAGTAGTTCACGAACGTATCAACTCATTTACACCCCTAGCCAAAACCAAAAAGCTAGTCTTTTTGATTTTGGCGGAAAATCCTGCTTTTTAACTAGCTAAAAAGTCGTTTATCAAACACGTTTTTTTGGCTATTTAACCAAAATAAAAAGCTAAAAGTCAATCAAAAAGCCATTTACCAAACATAGCCATAATGATAGTAATTACAAGTGTTTTACAAAAATATATATGTAGTTATGTTACGTACGTCCATCAATTCATCAATTCCTTGTTTCGAACATTCCAAGATAGTATATACGGTTGTCAATCCTAGAAAATTTGTGACCAAAAATTAATAATGTGATCTATAAATAGATTGAAAGCTAAGATAAGCGCAAACAGCTGTTCAAAGCATAAGCTACCCAAAAGATGACATATAGTAGTGCAAGTGTCGTCAACAAGAACCGCATTATCAATTTATCATTATAACAACTCAACAATTTCTTTTAATTTCCAATATGTGTATTTCCTTTCTTTAATTTTATCATCCAAACACTTGAGTCCTCCTTGAAAACAATAATATTAAGTTCATCAAAATTGAAGTTTGTTGCATCCATTTCCAATAGAAATTAAATTTGAAGAATTTACAATAGAAAATTATTTCATGGCTCGTGTTTCAGCAATTATTATAGTTGTACTTTCTTGTCTCCTTAATTTGGTCCTACAATTGGCAGGTGAGCTTTAGATTCTCCTAGAATTTCTACATTTTTTTTTCTCTTTTCGTATGCTTCTTTTTTTTTTTTTTTTTTTTAATCATATAAATGGAATTTATATGTGTGATTTATTCTTGGGATCTTTATTTTATTATGAATAATAAATATATTGATCAATAAAATCATAGTCAAATAATGTTTCTTCCAATTTATTACACAAGTATTATTAAGGAGTACATAATTCTCATAAAGATTATGTGTTTTTTGTCATAGAGGTTTTATAAAAAATAAAAATAAAATTTTCATTATCTATACTTTAAATTCCTTTAAGCAAAAATTTTACAAATTTTATGTGAGCTAGAAGTAGAGTGAAAGGTGTTGTAGAATTGGACATAACTTTTGGAAATTGAGTTTATGTTCATTAAAATGTAATAGTAAATGACAAAGTCTAACTACCTTTATAACATTATTCTCTATACGTTCCCTTAATCTGAATAGGTAACATTAACGACAGATTATTTTAACAAACAAATAAATTCCGATACTTAGTGATTACATGGTGTGATCGATTACGTACCATAAGACGCTATTGAACAAAGTGATAATCAACTTTAATGTGCTAGTAGCATACGTAAATTTCTAATAAGATGTTCTTGGATTGTGGTCTTGTAGATGGGAGTGAGAGCAAGTTGTGTCCACCATGGTGCGTTACTAGGCTTGATGCTTCGGATGCTCGGGTCAAGATATCATTTGATTGGATCTGTGAAAATGGAGCGGATTGTGGCCCGATAAAACCAGGCGGGCCGTGTTACGTGGAAGGTGACATCAAGGCCATGGCCTCCTATGCCTTCAATGACTATTTCCAGAAGACTAGACCGTCTGGTGGTCTATGTGATTATGGTGAAGTTGCTACTTTATCTAATAAAGATCCCAGTAAGTAAACATATTACATTCATCAATCCTTTTGATTTTGAATATATTGTTGATTTCGGATTTAGTGAAGTTTGAAACAAGACGGTCTCTTAATAAGTTATTGCAAGTCTGTGACGTTTTTGTTAATGGATGGCTTGACCTATTGATTGTACAAAGTGATCATTTTTTATGTTGGATTTATCTTACAGGTCACGGTGCTTGCAATTTTATGTGTACGCCATACTAGGAACGGGTAATCATTCAGAAGTGCGCGTAAATGAACTCTGATGAGTCCGACTGTACATCCATCAATCTTATAGCTATGTATTTATGTTCATTATAGACATAGTAACTAGCAAGACACAAAAAGAATTAACATATACTGGTAGTTAAGTGAAAATTGATGTAACTCCAACTGTCAATTTGACTATAGTACCTAGTTTGATAAAGCAATACATTATATGTTTCTGAATGACAAAATAATTCAGTGGCGAATATTAGACCAACAGGGCAGGGCCCCTATGAGCCTTGGTGAAGATCCTCCCTTGCAAGTAATTAAGCATTGCGAGGACTAGTTACTAGATAGAGGTTACTCTAGGTGCCCTTTGTTAATGGTACTGCTAGAAAAAAAAAAGACTGAGAAATCTAAGGATCAGATGAGTAACTTAACAGAAGTGTCTTTATATTCCAAGACATACACAAAAAACTTTGTGCAGGACATCAAACACAACTGATGCAATAATTTGTAATGTACAGCTGAATTCAGTGCTTAGTAGCAGATAATAGGCGGTCAGATTCATGCATTATTAATAAGGGGGAGAGACAAAGTCACCACTGAGATCAGAATCCAACAGTTCAGCCTCTAAATCATCATCAGCTTCTTGTGTTTCGGATTCTGCAGCCTGTTCTCCTATGGTTGCCTCCCTTGGGTTTTGTGCTTCTTTTATGATTTGCATAATCTCCTCTTCACTTTGGACCTGCAGATCACCGCCGTTCTTTTCTCCATAGTTTGTCTTCTCCCCTTCAACAAGATCCTTTGGATAATTCTTCAGAAACCATGGGTGCTTCTTGATCTCAGGGATTGTGATCCTCTTCAGTGAACATCATACCACAGTCACAAACATGTATTGTATAGTAAGAGTGTAAGACATAGTGTTCAAAGTACAAAAACTTTGCTTGGAAAAATTTTTGTTCACTATAGAATGTCAAAGAGGGTGTTACCTTGGAGGGGTTAGCGACAAAGATTTGTGAAAGGAGGTTCTTGCAGTCTGCTGATACGCGCACATAGTCTGGAATAGAGAATTGAACACCCAATATTCTCTGTGTAGGAAAAATGATTACTAACTGTACATCTCAAAAATGACTACTCACTGCACTAAGAAGGGATAGTTTCTTATAAGTCTTAATAACTCACTGCAATTGTCTTGCGGAAATTTTTTGGATCTTCAGGATCCTCGAAAGGATATCCTCCCACCAGCATCACATATAATGTCACTCCACTGGACCAAACATCAGCGATCTGAAGCATCAGAACATTCACTTATAGTACGTACTACATATTCATAATCCATCCAGCATTTGATGTGGTTTGCAAATTGTACCTTCCCATCATATTCCTTACGTGACAGGACCTCAGGTGCGATATATGCAGGAGTACCCACCGTTGACTTAGGCTGTGAATGCAGTATCCCAGACTGAGATACAATGAAGGATTTAGTTTCAGCTGTTAGTCTCCGAAGAAAGAGGGGATTTAGCCCTCAAGACTTACAGAGAAATTAACTTGTAACACATACTTTGGAGTAACCAAAGTCGCATATCTTAAGGCGAGGTGATGGACTGCCATCAAGCAGAGTATTTTCCAGTTTTAGATCCCTGTGACAAATTTCCTGCAGCAATTGATACAAACAGAAATTCAGGTACAGCTTGATAGCAGCTGACTTCAGACATCAGCTGCAGGCCTGCAGTAGTACAAACAGAAACTCGACGTACCATGGTATGACAGTAGCTGACTCCAGATATCAGCTGCTGGAAGAAAAACCTTGCCTGTTACTTGCACAGACAGCAGAGTCGGACAGAGGGTGCGTGTTAGTAAAAACTTTATGCACGTATTAACATCTAACAGAGGTTATAAACTTTTAATCAATACGAAAACACTGAAATGCAGTAATTGATAATAGCAACCTCGTCTTCATTAAATCGGCCAGCACTGCATATTCTGTTGAAGAGCTCACCTCCAGCAGCATACTCCATGACAATCGCCAAATGTGTGGGTGTTACAAAAACCTAGCAATTTTATTTATACAAGCAAAAAATACTCATCAAAAGATTCAAATTATAATCTAACAACGAGCATTAAAACTCGTAAGGCCATGAAAAATTAACACAATTAACACAGAACAATTCGGATTAGTAAACATATATGTTACACGAATCGAATTAATAATGTTTTAACACAATTAGGAAGAAGTATGATGAAGTATATATACCTCTTTAAACTTGATGATATTTGGATGCTTTAATGATCGATGATTGATAATCTCCCTCTGAACATTCTCATCAATCTAAAACCAAAATATAAATGATTAAACATACTACATGTTATATACTCCTAATCCTTCAACAATTAGCAAAAGTATATGCAACAAACTCAAATCGTATATAACAAGAAACATTACTTAGTTACTACTGCAACAAAAAAGAAATTTTCAAACTTGACTTAGATTTGACCATCATACAACTATGTACTTTTTTTTCGCAAGACATTTACACAAAATCAGTTAGTCCACAAAGTATCTATCAGACAAATAGCGATTTAGAAAATAACATAAAACACCGTATATTTCTTCTAGACACGTAATTTAACACGAATATATCATATAAACGTTCCAACAGTAACGTACGAGCACATGATAAACTGATCATCAGATTTTACAACTTTTAACCCATAACCAAATAAATAAGCTAGCTTTCTAAAATATAAATCGTTCAGCATATAATTTTGCATAATGAAACACAAAATTCAACAAAATTAAAGTAAAAAAATAAATGGTGATACCTTTTTTCCTCTTTCAATGTATTTAACAGCAAAAAGCTCCTTAGTTTTCTTATCAATCACCAATCTAGCAACTCCAAAATTCCCAGAACCTATTTCCTTTATT
Organism: Chenopodium quinoa; assembly: GCF_001683475.1. Lineage (NCBI taxonomy): Eukaryota > Viridiplantae > Streptophyta > Magnoliopsida > Caryophyllales > Amaranthaceae > Chenopodium > Chenopodium quinoa. Next base: position 2,351,757 of record NW_018743175.1, read on the forward strand.
GGTTCATATCTCTCCATTTTTTACAATCCAAAAATATGACTTTTTTTTTATCAACCCAGAAAAACTCTAAAAAAACAACTTTTTTCTTGGGTTTACGAAGAACAAAAGAAATAATGTAGAAAAATTAAAATGTAGGAAAATTAAAATGTAGGAGTTGAGAAGTCTAATAAATAAATAATGCATAAGAAAATTGGTGTGCCGTCCATATAAATGTATACTTGTAGAATTTAGAAATTTATATTTCTGTTACTATTACTTAATTCTATTTTAAAACTATTGGTCAATGGTCATTTCTTGGAAATTAAAGTGCAAATTATTCTTCACCAAAAAAAAAAAAGTGCAAATTATTCTTTTTTTTTTTTTCTTCTTTTGATTACTGTACATTTTTTTTTAATATTCTTAATTAAAGAGGGAATTTGGAGGACACGTATGATATGGAGCAACTTGCAAGAGTCGGCTGGATAGTGACAGCTAACCTCACAAGATGACACATACTACGTACTTGTTAATTTTATTAATTAAATTATGTCCACATAATTATTATAGAGTTGTTTAATTTAATGATAGTTAATACAGTACTTATGTAAGTTTAAAAAAAAAAACTTATGTAGGTTAAAAATCAAGAGATGCTGAGAGTGAGGGATTAGCTCAAGTCATTAGAGCTTCCCTCCTGCTTTTAGGAGATTCTGAAATTGATTCTCATTATTCGTTTTTGTGGCTGTACAAACACCAAAAAAAAAAAAAAAAAAAAAAAAAATCAAGAGATGCTCCCTCGGTTACAAGTAACTAGATCTCGTAAAGAATCATTCGGAGTTTGATTTAGAAATCCTTGAGATGAGGTTGGTTTCACTCATACAGTCATACCATACTTGTATACAACTCAATCAAATGCATGGTATTAGGTGAACAAATAATTATACGTGAAAATCGTCCCCTCAATATATGTCTTTTTATATCTGAATAGTTAATATATGTATAATCATACTAAGTAATTTACCTTAGATTAACCCTCTTATCATACATCTTGATTCTTGATTGATGAATACAGGCGTCTTAGTGGTTGATAGCTTGATATTGTAAAGTTGTTCTCACAATATTAAAAACGATGGCATAAAAGTATCACCTTCCTTTATGACTCTCTAAACACCAAAAATTATAGTATCAAAACTTAGCTACGTAGTATTAAAATTGATGGCATAATAAAGGAAAAAAGTATAAAATTGGACCTACAATATTGAGCATGTTGTCAAGCCAGGCCGGCTTTCTAAAAAAGGTGGTGGTTGCTCCATTCAATCATTCATTTTATAATTTATTAACCCAAAAAAGGAATCATCAATTGGAAAGGTTCAAGTTTAAGAAAAAATACTACTTGTAGTTTTATTAGGTAGGACTTAGGAGGCAAGGAAAAGTGCTCTACTAGAGCGTAATCTCATTATAGTCAACAGTAGATCCCTTGGAAGCAAGGAAAGCATAATTCTCCATCTTCAAAGTGTATCCGGTGGAGTTTGAACCCTGATAATCATACATAATATCAATTATGAGATACAAACTTTCACCTTAGACTAATTAAAGTAGGATCTAACCGTACGTGTTGTTAAATGTTAATAGTGTAATTGGAAATATACACGATTGTTAATGGTACCTTAATCACAGGAAAATGACCAAAAGGAGCTAGGAGTTTCCTTATCGTAAGCAAGAATAAAGAACGAAAAAAACATTAAAAACAGAAACTAGTTATTAGCAGAGTTGCCTCTGTAAACTTTAAAGAGGTAAAATTAAACATGCATACAAGTGAACAAAGATGACAACTTAATTAATGTATTGTACGCGCTAATGGTCTAATATGATGTTAAACTATAATTATTGAAAGTCTCCTTCATGGCCAAGCAGCTCCTTGATATGTTTGCCATAACTATTTTCATAGATAAATAGTTGACTTTTATTACTATTTTCATGAATATCATCAAATTGCTTGTCAACTAATCTCTTGTTTCAACATGAATATTTATGATAACATTATAATATGCAGTGTGTCAATTGGCCAGGTATTATTAATACTTATTAGTTAATACCTTTTTTTTTTTTCTTTTTTTGCAATTACTTATCAGTTAATACTTTATTGTTATATATATCGTTTTAGGTATTGTTTTTTCCATTCTAAAAATTAAATTTGTGTTTTTTTGACGTCTTAGGAAGTACAATTTATATTATTCAATTCCATTCACAAATTTTAGTGTCAAAATCAATTAAAGAGTTTATGTCACTTTCATGACATTTTATACATTATTTGTCTTACAGTTTTTAAATACAAAGTATTTTTTTCCCTCTATTCAATGTACTCTCCCTATTAAATTCTTTTCAATGAAATAATGTGTATTTCTCCTCTTCTATTTTGTCTAAATAAAATTACTATATTAGTATTCAAAATTCGACCAAAACTAGTGGCGGTGGGTGTGATGTGTGAAAATGGATATAGTAATGATAGAATAACGCTATAAAATATGATAATTGTATGTATATGGCATTCATCCTTAGTCGATATCCTTGGAAGTAAGGTATAATATGTTTCTCAATATGCTATATTGCTATGCAAATAAAGTGTTTCTTGCATTGCATTGTAACGACTTATTTCTAGTATCTCGTACTTAATTACTTACCCATGATTTCCTCAGGCTCGAATACATCTTCTATATGTTCTATAATACGAAATACGAACTATAATATATAAACAACCTTTGGGCCTACCAATCTAAACATGGTCTTTCTAAATATATTTGGTGTATTGTAGTGACATATTACCAAACAAGGTTTAATTTTTGGAAAGATTTACATCTTATAATAACGAGTACATGCATCGATCTCTTAATCACGAGTTTCTAAGATCAAATCTCATTAGATGGTATATTAGGGTGGGAACTGTATGTTACTCCCTTACCGACCTTTCCCCCTATTTTCAAATAGTCTTGTCCATGAATCTAGATCGAGTTAACCTCGGAGAGGTTCTACCCTTATAAGGGTTTCTCTTTGCCTTGCCAAAAAACAAAGAAAAAAAGTTGTGGACTTGTGGCAATTTAAATCTTGTTTAAATATGAAATTTAACTCCGTCAGTGGGTTTTCCCGCTGCTAGTCCCAAGCCTGGATAAAGGAAGAGGGTTTTGGTAGGCCAGTGACAGTCAGTGTAAAACTTTGTCACATCCCATGACATGAGCCAAACTGATATTTTCGTGGGGTGTTCCCTACTTAGCGACGCGTTGCACTTCCTAGACCCAGGTTTGGTGATAAGTATGCAAGGGTTGCTAGATCGTCGCCCGGAAGCGACGCGCGCGCCACATTGCCCGAGTGTGGTGTTAAATGATTAAGGGCGTGCCATTGGGGCGTTCCCTACTGAGCGACGCGCTGCACTTCCCAGACCCGGGTGCAGTGATAAGTATGCAAGGGTTGCTAGGTCGTCGCCCGCAAGTGACGCGCCACATTGCCCAAGTGTGGTGTCAAATGATCAAGGGCTTGCAGTTGAGGACAGAAGGGAGCATGGTACGAGTGCGCGTGGTATGAGGGAGCATGGGAGAAAGGACTCTAGTTTGCGGATTGGTTCTTGGAATGTGGGGTCTCTTACGGGGAAATCTGCAAAAGTGGTAAAAGTGATGAAGAGAAGACGCGTAAACATTATGTGCCTCCAAGAGACAAGGTGGACGGGAGAAGGAGCTTGAGGCTTGGTTTTGGGGTATAAGGTGTGGTACGTTGGACAGGAAACGAGCTACAAGACCAGGAATGGAGGATCTAGGAACGGATTTGGTGTGATTCTTGATGAGAGGTTGTCAAAAGAGGTAATCGGGGTCTATCGGAAGAAGGATAGGTTGATAAGGGTGAAGTTGATATGTGGCAAGGAGATTGTGAATGTTATTAGTGCTTATGCTCCCCAAGTTGGTTTGGATGCAGAAGAGAAACGTCAATTTTGGGAGGATTTAGACGATGTGGTACAGGGTGTCCACCACACTAAAAAATTATATATTGGAGGTGATTTAAATGGGCATGTTGGGGCGAGTCGGGATGGCTACGAGAGTGTTCATGGAGGCTTTGGGTATGAGGGACGCAGGTGGTGAAGCTATTATGGATTTTGCCCAATCTTATGACTTAATTTTTGCTAATACTTGGTTTAAGAAGCGGGATTCACACTTGATAACTTTCCGGAGTAGAGCAAATGCAACACAAATAGACTTCCTGCTCACAAGGAGCACGGATAGACAAAGTTGCTTAAACTGCAAGGTCATTCCAGGAGAGAGTGTTGTCACTCAACACCGGCTTTTGGTTATGATTATTCGGTTGAAAGAGAAGGTGAAGAAAAAAGGAAGACAAGAGGAGCCAAATATAAGATGGCGGACTCTAAGGGATGCAAATGCTAAGGTGTTTACAGAAAAGGTAATCAGGGAGGCGGATTGGGATGGAGAGGTGGATCCAGACATGACTTGGTTACAACTGAAGAACTGTTTTTTGAGAGTGGCCAAAGAGGTCCTAGGGGAAGAACTTCGATGCAGAAAGATACTTCATGGTGGAATGAAGAGGTAAAAGCAGTAATTAAGCAAAAAAGGGAACATTATCAAGCCTTGGAAAAATGTAGGAGTGAAGAAACCTTTGCAGCGTATAAGGAGGCTAAGAGTAAGGCAAAAGCAACTGTGCGACAAGCAAAAGAAAAGGCTTATCAGGAGATTTATGAATAGCTTGACTTCAAGAAGGGAGAAAAGATCATTTATAAGATGGCAAAGAGAAGACAAGAGGCAAGGAAGATATTGGCATGGTAAAGTGTGTCAAAGATAAGAACCAAATTGTCCTAGTACAAGAGGAGGACATCAAGGACGGGTGGAAGGGGTACTTCGATGAATTGTTTAATGGAAGTAATGGAGTTGTGACAGGAGATATCTTCGTGAGTGATGAAGAAATCAACATGGAGTATGTGCAGAGGATTAGAAGAGTAGAGGTGGAGATTGCACTGAAGAAGATGAAGCCTAAGAAGGTGGTTGGCCCTGATGGTATACCGATAGAGGTGCGGAGGTGTCTGGGTAAGATTGGTATTGATTGGTTAACAAACCTCTTTGACAAGATATGGAGGGCTACGAGGATCCCGCAAGATTGGAGGAAGAGCACCTTGGTCCCAGTTTATAAAAACAAAGGAGACGCTCAAGATTGTTCTAACTATCGAGGGATCAAGCTAATTATGAGCCACACTATGAAGTTGTGGGAAAGAGTGATTGAACATAGGTTGAGGTCATGCACAAGCATTTCGGATAACCAATTTGGTCTTATGCCTGGGAGATCTACTATGGAAGCTGTTTTGGGTAAAAATACCCAAGGCCACGTGGCCCAATAAAATGGTGACACGTGTCACCCTAAGAGAGGTTCAAAATGGGCCTCTCCTCTGCTAACACGTGGCATCCCCAATGCTTGGGAAAAAGATGGCCTTCAAGGCCCAATTCCCAAGATACCCACCATTCCTAGGTTTCCGTAACCTAGGATAACGGCACAAATTCCAAGACCCTATAAATAGGGAGATATTCCCACATGGGAAAAGGATTCACAAACATTCACGGAAAACAGAGCAATCATTGATTGCAGATATTTACCTCACCTCAGAGAATACCTTCGATCTCGGAATCTAAGAAGATATTATACTTTCCGCATTACATCATCCGAACACGTTCTAACTTGATCGTCGGATGTGGAATTCCACCCAACCGAAGTCTCCGTTGTTTTGCAGGTACAGGCGCCCGGAATCTAGTCTTAGAATTGTAACTCTCCAGAGGGACACGGAAAACCCCGAAACAGAAGCAATCCATTTGGTAAGACTAATGATGGAGTTTTATCGGGTAAAGAAGAAGGATCTTCATATGGTCTTTATTAATTTGGAGAAGGCATATGACTAGGTGCCAAGAGAGTACTTTGGTGGGCAATGTTGAAGAAAGGTATCCCACGAAGGTACGTGGACCTAGTTAAGGATATGTATCGGGATGTGTCAACAAATGTGAGGACATGTGGAGGGTTGACAAAACATTTCCCTATCACAATTGGATTGCATCAAGGGTCTGCATTAAGCCTTTTACTTTTTGCAACGGTTCTAGATGAAGTAACAAGACCAATTCAAGATGAGGTTCCATGGTGTATGTTGTTTGCGGATGATATCGTGTTGATGGATGAAACTAAAGATGGGGTTAATACCTAGTTGGAGCAATGGAGGCAAAGGTTGGAATCTAGGGGATTTAAGCTAAGTTAGAGTAAGACATAATATTTGGTATGTTGCTTTGGTACACAGAAGGGGACATGTGATGAAGTGGTGAGTTTGGATGGAGAGGAATTGACCATGAGTGAATGTTTTAAGTATCTTAGGTCGATCATCCAGAAAAATGGTGATATTGATCAAGACGTGGCCCACAGGATTAAGTCGGGGTGGATTAAATGGAGGGCGGCCACGGGAGTGTTATGTGACCGAAGCATTCCTTTACAGTTAAAGGGAAAATTCTACAAGACTGCCATAAGACCAGTGTTGCTCTATGGTACCGAATGTTGGGCTTCTAAGAAGGAGCACATTAAAAAGATGGAGGTTACAGAAATGCGCATGTTACGGTGGATGTGCGGGAACACTCTAAGAAATAGAATTAGAAATGAGGTTATTCGCAAGAAAGTAGGTGTGGCAGGCATTGCAGACAAAGTAATGGAAAATCGCCTGCATTGGTTTGGGCATGTTAGACAGAGACCCGAGGGTGCACCGGTTCGACGAGTGGAAGAGTGGGACCATGGAGGGGTTAAATGAGGGAGAGGGAGACCAAAAATGACTTGGTTAGAAGGAGTTAAGAAGGATATGAAGTATATAGATTTGCATGAGGATGAAGCATTGGATCATAAGGGATGGAAGAGAAAGATTTTTGTGGATGACTACACGGAATAATCAAATTTGGTTATGTAACCGAACCCACTTGTGGGATTAAGACTTTGATTAATTGATTGATTGAATTGTCATTCTGCCATTGGCTTGGATGAGAACTACCTGAGCATATCTTAGGATCTTCATTTGATGGGCTTTGTGGGTCAAAATATAAATGTAGTTGGTCCGTTGGATGTAGTCAATATAAGGCCCAAAATAATTAGCTATTTTGGTATCCAAACAAGTTCCTTACATTTGATTGATTATACAATAGAAGTTTAAACAGTTGTTAAGAGTATATTTGTCCCTTGATTTCATTGTGATTAAACTGTACGCACATTACCTCTAATTACGGGTTTATGAATTTTATATTGTAGGTTCATTATCTCTGACATACAGATTAAGTTCATTATCTCTGACTTTTCTGTTCATAATATATTTTTTTTGGATTTATTATTTGTCTAATTGCTCATGTTATAGCTTTATTATCTTTTACATAATGTTGCTTTACGTTTAAACCACAGGTTCATCGCCTTTGGCCTAAAGCCCTAAACAATAGCTTCATTTAAAACAATAAATAAATAGAAAGTAGGTTTATTGCCACAACCTATCATATGCTCATTGCCTTTGACTTATTTATTTTAGGGCTGGCAAACCCTGACCCGACACGAAAACCCGATCCGAACCCGACCCGAAGTTATTGAGAGAGACCCGAACCCGACCTGAACTGAACCCGAACAACCCGAATTCGACCCGATTTGACCCAAATTTCATATTTCGTAATAATATTAAGTTTTACACTATTTTTAATAGTTTCTAAGCATAACCCGAAATCGACCGAAATCTGACCCGAACCCGACCTGCTGACCCGAATTGACACCCCTAATTTATTTTGTTTAAATGGCAGGGGTCATTACTCATTACATATGTACTATGATGTTCTCACATACGAGAACATACAATTATACGGGATATAAATCCATATTCTTAATATATATGTAAGCTTTTCACCAAAAAAAAATTATATACGTAAGCTCCCCTTGCCTTCAAAAAAACAAAAAAAAAAATTGTGTAATAGACAAAGACAAAGTACTACGAAGTGTTTTCCTCCCTTTCTTCACCAAAATAAAAAAATAAATAAAAATAAATAAATAAATAAATAAATAAAAGAAGAGTACTACTGTACGAAGTAAAATGATTAATGAAAAGATTAATACAATGGTTCAAAAATCAAAACATGTTACAAAAAGCAAATCTAGTTTTTTCTTTGAAATGGGCCATAAAGATTCAAGTATTCAACAAGTGATAAGATGATGTTGATACACTGACAACTTTCTTTATGGAAACTTCATAATAAGTTGGAAATTTCAAGCCCATCAAAACAGCAAATATTGGCTAAAGACTAGGCCCAATTTCAAAATGCTCTCTTTTTTTTTTTTTTTTTTTTTGGGACTTTTGAAACGTCGCTATAAATTTTTCACAAAACATTTATCCTTATTCTCCCTCCAAAAAATAATTTTGCCTCACCATATGTTGTCATTAGCACTGTCAAAAACCGAACCGAACCGGTAAAACTGAACTGTTTCAACCGATCCGAATGAGAACCGAACCGATTAAAAACCGATTTTATAAAACCGAAAACCGACCTGAACCGCATGTTAGTAAAACCGAAACCGAACCGATCCGAGTAAACGTTAAACCGTTTAAGAACCGAACCAAATCTAAACCGAACTGAAAGGAAACCGAACAGAAAATGAACCGAACCGTTTCTAACCCGAAACCGTTTGAACTGACATAAAAACCGTTTACACCGAACCGTTTACAAACCGCAACCCGTTTGCACCGAACCGTTTATAAACCGAACCGTTTATGAACCGAACCACTTATAAATCGAACCGTTTACAAACCGCTTATAAATTAATTACATTTCTCGAATCCCGATAAAACGATATATACCTTCATAATATCAGCTTTTATATTTTTTTTTTAACACACACATTAACTTATTAAGTTATTTAAATTATAAAATGTGAATCGGTTAGCGTGTATATGTCTAGCGTTGCGATTAATAAAAAATCGAATACCGTATAATAATATAATGACGTCATATATTAGAGAGTTAGAAGTACTACGGATTTGTTATAAGATTATATTTATATCAGTTTAGCTATGTCTGTAAGCAATACACTTGTAATTGTGTAAACTTATAAATGATAGAATTGACTGGTAGATTAGTACATAAATACAAATTACTTAATTAGATATGACTACATGAGTGATTGACTAATATGACTATATGAGCAATTGTCAATTTAGCATAGTTGCATAACAGATTAATTAACAGTGTACTAGACCATCCTACTCGGTAATATACTAATAGCATTTCAGTATTTGATCTATTAGACTCAAGTTAAAAGTTACTCTTTCTTATTAACTTGTTAGTCTAATTAAGTAATTAGTAATTACTAATTAATGACTTAAGCCTCAGGGGTAAACCAGTAAAGGATATACAAAAATATAATAATCTGATGATTCTCATCCCTTTATACTAATAAATATTTAACTATGAGAATATGAGATGGTTAGATGTTATGTATATGTATAATCGATTGAAAGAATCAATATTACCTTCTTATTCATTAATGTTTTCTTTCATTATACAAATCAAACTACTTTGTAATATCTTCATATATAACTTTATGCAAATATATAATGATAAACGAGTCTTTGATTAACAGTCTTGTTGACTAATTAAGAACCGAACCCGTTAACGAACCGAACGAGTTATAAACCGAACTAAAATAAAACTGAACCAAAAAAGAACCGAACGGTTTCTAACCCGAAACTGTTTGAACCGGGATAAAAACCGTTTACACCGAACTGTTAACAAACCCGCAACCCGTCTGCAACGAACCGTTTACTACCCAAACCGTTTACAACCCGAACCGAATTTAAACCGTGGTTCGAATAAATCGAAACCGAATCGAACCGATAATTATTTAAACCGAACTGAAACCGACCCGTAAGACTTTTGAACCGATTTCAAACCGACCCGATTTCAAACCGAACCGAAACCGAACTGTCAAACCGTTTTGACAGTACTAGTTGTCATAAGAAAAAATGTTAGGGTTGGATTTTTTTTTTTTTCGGGGTGAAGATTGATTTTTATTTCACCATATGACATTGAAAATTGATTTTGTCGCACCACATGGAAAGAAAAAATTGATTTTTTTCCAACAAGAATTTTATCAACAATATCGTGGTTGATTAATCTACCATTACTATATGATCCAACAAACTACTAAGAAGATAACCTTGTAGATGATCTTTAGTGGCAGCTAGTTGTGTGGTAGACTAATATAGGTAGTGGAAGTGATTGTTCGTTGAAAACAAAGAGAGGATAATAACGAGGTATTGAGATCTTGTCGTATTAGTCTTGAATCTCTCAACGTAAACTTTGACATTGAATTTCCTAATTTGGTTTTAGGGTTCCCTAGCTAGCAAAAATTAAAGATGTTTATGTCATACACTTTTATTTGTGGTTGAAGTGCATTAAAGTTTGTTGTTTAAGATTGTCGTCAATAAAGACTTATTGTTAATTATTATAAACGTCATAAAACTATTTAAGTATTTATTACTAATAATTTCATATTCCCCGCAAATTTGAGAGCTAATTTATTCCTTATAACAAACTCTATCTTTAACAAAAATCTACCAAACCAATTATGTAATAAAAAATGTAGATTATAAAGAAGGGCGGCATCCAACAAACAAAAAGAATAAAGTAACCATTAATCTACAAGCAAAGTGAAGAGAGTTCACATTAATTTATTAGTTATCAAATTTTATAGTTGTGTTAATGAAGTATCATTACAATCAACGGGTATTATTGTACTATTCCGTATAATTTTGTTTAACATTTCATTAAAATATTGGTTAAACAACGTTAATCACATGAACTTGTCTAATAGTGATTAGGATTTGGTCTTTCTATCGGCGTGCAAAGTTAGACCAAACAACGGCGAAAAGGATGGAAAACAGCTAAAGTAGAAGAACCTAACAATCCTCGCCCGAAAATAAAAATACTACGAAATACTTACAAATGTGAATATGCTTTACCCCCTCCCTATTAATAAAATGGCAAAATTATAATAGCTGTAAATAGAAGCTTGGCACATGTACAGACGTAGAGTTGTAGCGAGAGATTGTTATATACGTACAGGTATACATCTAAGTATTTTTATTATTTATTTTGAAATTTATTGTTTATTGTTTAATCATAAATGAGTTAAAAATAACCTAAATAACCTTAAGTACACCGTTCACCCGAATGTGTGTAAAAATTTTCACTTCGTAGCCTTTATATGTATTAAACCTAACTTACAAGATATTTTGAGCTTTGAACTTAATTTATTACTGACATTGAATTTAACTGACTTTATTCTAAGATGACAGGATAGTGGAAATTTCGCTAATTCAATATAAATTTTTGAATGAAATTACACGTCTGTAGGATACATACATATGTGTATTATGTACGTGCGGATATTGTAACAACTAATCAACCCTATGGATAATTTCTTTACAAAAATAATTAAAAAAAAAATCAATAAGGAAAATTCGAGTCCTTTTTTTTTCCCAACATCTGTCTTATCAAATAATTGAAATGGAAGTTGAAGGAAAAACAAAAAAACTATCGATATCTATGAAAAGTTGTTATCAATGAAAGTTCGCGAAGAGAAAACCATCAACTTTTTTTTTTTTTTTGAGAAATTATGCCATCAACTTAAGGATCCAATCTATGGTATAAAATTTTTTCTCGTGGTTTATGCATTAATTTACGACTAGGACTAGGCATTAGACTACGGGTCTATGAATACTTCACCTACAAAGGTTTTGAATGGTTGTGATTAAAAGTTAAAAATTAAAATGCGGTTCGTGATACACATTTACAGTACTCCTACTTTATATGTTTATTTTCTTTGAAATTAAGGTATTATTTGGTTGCACATAAAAATGAGAAAACTGAAATTTATATAAATTTGAAAATATAAGGTTTGTTTGATTGATATGAATAAAAATATAAAAAGTGCAAATTGATAGATATTTCCAATGCCCCACAAATTGTGGGAATGAATTAAATTCTCAAGCCTTCCTTAGCTTGGTTATTTAAAACTCTCATAATTTGCAAATGTCTTCCTAATAACCAAATAACTTTGGGCAATTTCTAGAAAATTTGATGTGGAATTAATTCCACTGAAATATAAATGACTAAGGAATTTAATTTTTATGTCAGACAAACAATGTCCAAGTATATTTGGTAGAAATAGTGGAGAGTTCACCAAGCTCAAGACTACTATATAAGTATATATCTACATATGTTCATTTAGAAGTAGCGGATTCCTTTAGGTAGCAAGAATCTTTCACTTTTTTAAAAGGTAAGAAGAATTGTTATACCATCGAAATTCAATTTCACATAGGTTAGTCTAGTCTGGGTTAATTAGCTAGAAAATCACTTTGAAATTGAACCCACGGTCTTAAGGCTAGTATGCACAAGTGCACCTTTTACCAATAGACTAAGTAAAGTTTGGTAGTTTGGTAGTCCATCAAGTACAAGCGAAAACATTATATGAGTCCGAACTCACGTCGAGACTAATACATATATATGTCACTGAATATTTTAAAAAGTTTTTGAACGACTCAACTTTTAGTTATAAATTTTTGGTTATTTCATACAAATTTTTTTACAATTTCATACAAGTTATTAGACACATATATCAGTTTTATAACATATAACCTCACCATAAAACGCACCCATCCAATACTTTAATTTGTGATAGTATTGAAAATCAACTATCCTTTATAATTTTATATTAACGACTTTCTACTTTTTTATTATGACTATATTCCCTTGAAACCAACAGAGTTAAGCTTAGTGAACATCAAAGTATCATGAGAAAAATATCCCATCAACCTCATATACACATTATACAAAATCTAATATAAATAAATAAATAGGGAATCAATTACAACTTTGACAATTCTTTTGATTTTATTATCCAATTTATTGAAAGATTGCTACCACGAACAGGCAGCCCTCGTGAAGTAAAGGATCTTCATATAATTATCAGAATATTCTTTACCTTTAAAGTCTAAAGTCTTTAGCTAATACTAGAAGTTAAAAGTAGACCAATTCTTATATTATATAGTTGTATATACTTTTAATTATATTTATAATACGAAGTAATTAAGACACAATAATTATTGTTCACAAAACATTGAATTTGAACTAACGCAACTGTTGTAGCCTCTCCACCCTTTTTTTTTTATCCATTTCTAGTTGTTTCAACAATTCAACCTTTTTTTTTGTTTCAAGTATTGACATACAATGTGCTCCTTCTTGTACCTAGGTCAACGGTTTAGTACGTATTCGGTATTATCATTGTATATGAAAGCTACTTGAAAGAAAATTTCAAAGAAAAAAAATAATTTGTTAACCACGTTTCTTAGAATTACATATAACATCACGATTAACGCAGTCTCTCCGTCCTAAAATATCTGACATGGTCAATATTGCATATATGTCAATGCACTATTGTTATTTTATTTTTATATAATTAAATATTATTGAAAATTATTTTAAAAATTATATTAGAAACTTTATATTAAGGAAAAAACTTGTGTGGACCTGAGGTTTATTTGAACGTAACTGGCATTATATTGAATATAATGACCCTAATTTTAACATAGTGACCTTTATCATTCATATTGACCACTATATAGAAATTTTCATTTAAAAAAAAAAAAAAAAAAAAAAACCTCTTATAGCCTTTATATAATACCACAATGACTTTTATTTCAACATAATACCTATCTAACAACATATTTTATGATAAACTATCATAAAATATGTTTTTTATTATGTTAGGTATATAGAAATTTTCATTAAAAAAAAAAAAACCTCTTATAGCCTTTATATAATACCACAATGACTTTTATTTCAACATAATACCTATCTAACAACATATTTTATGATAAACTATCATAAAATATGTTTTTTATTATGTTAGTTAAAATTTTGGTCAAAGCTAATACATGAATAGTGAAAAAAGTCCAACGTCTCATATGTTCCGGGGCGAATGGAGTATTATATTAAACAAATATTTATGGGCAATGGATGCATGATTTTGTCATAAAATTAAGGGTGTGTTCTATTTATTGGATTTTCACTTATCTTAACTTATCTTAATTTAACTGAACTTATCTGAACTTAACTTAACTTATCAGAACGTATCTGAACTTATTAAAACTTATTTTAGTTGTAATTTGAACTTGGATAACCCTTATCAGAACTTATTTTTCCCGAACTTAACTTATTTGAACTTATTTTTCCCGAACTAAACTTATCTTAACTTATATTAACTTATCTGAACTTATAAACCTGAAATAAGTGAAAATAAGGTGAGCAGAACAAACCCTAAATCCTTATTACTTTTAACACGGAGTATTTTTTTTAAAGGGGTTGGGGATTGATTTTCTGAAAATTTACATATATGTTGCAATCATGCAAAAATGCTCATTAATTACTTTTTTTAGGAAAATTCTCATTGATTAATTAATCCATTAATGTGAAAATACTTGCTCTTTTACGAAAGAAATTAGGAAAATGATAAACATAGCTCTAAGAGTTATGAATAAGGAGCTAGAAGTGATAATATTTGATAAAATTAAGTATTTATTACATTGATTTGCGCATAAATTTATCATAAATTCACAAATTATTTCCATTTTAGAAAATATAATAATGTCCTAAACATGTATAACATTACCCAAGAAATTAATACAGAATATGACTAGAATATGATTATGAATAAAGTAGCAAAAGGTGTGCAAGGTGGCCTCTACGAGCTGTAACTATACAGTGAAAATGAAGTAGTCGTTGAAAAAAAAAATGTAGGAAAATAATAAGTCAACTGTGCTTAAATAATTGGCAAGTGTTGAAGTGTTGTTGGTCGTTGGTCGTTTTTTATACATGTGGCCATCCTATATATCGACCGACTACAAAAGAAAATTAAAAATATATATATAAAAATTTAAATTTTGATACTCGTGTCCATGTGGCAGAACTATGTTACTCGACAATGTTGCAACGTGTACAGATAACATTATATAATTGGATAAGGATATTTTGTGTGTTTATTTATTACTAGTATCCGCGCGTTGCACGATGGTGATAAGCAATTTTTTCAGATTTCTTTTATATCTTTTGTTGTTGATAACTTTTTAACATGACTTACCTCGCTTTTTATATTGTAAAAATAAATTTTGTTACTCTATAAATATTAAAAAAATAAATAAATAAAAAAATGTACATCATCCCCCCTTTTTTTTGTTTTAAATGATTATAATTTAACGCTACATCATAATATTTACTATGTTATTGAAAATATACTAAAATGATGGTTAGATTAAATATATTTCGTATAAAATATTGCATTATCTAATGAGCTTACACATTTAGAGTGGGAGCACAACAATATTGATGTTAAAGTCAGGTTTGGATTTTTTAGTTTCATACTTGTTTGGTTCCAGTTTCTAGCAAATAAAATGAAAAAGCTAAAAAAATGATGACATCATATATAAATTTGGAGGAAAATTTTTTAATGAGAGCTTGACACATAAGACATTTTAGGAATTGATGACATTGGAATGTTTTGTTTTAGTAATAGTTAATAGATTATTTTTAAAATAATTTAAAATTAAAAAAAATGAATGTTTTCACCAAATCATCCTAATATTATCCATATTTAGAAATTAGAGTTCTTACATTTTATTACACCCCTTAACATCTTTGTGTTTTCAAATGCTACTAATTATTGCAGCAATAAAAATAAAAATTTACGGCTCTCTTTTCTTTTTCTCCCTTCTCTCTCCTTTCTCTTCTAGGGTTTTAATTTTCTTGGTCGTTTAAGGCGGAAATAGTCTAATTTCCGAAGAAATTAGACTATTTTCGACCCTTTTTCTTTAATTCAATTTAGTTTTTTGTTTTGTGTTTAGTTTGTTTTGATTTGCTTTGTTCTCTCCATATGTGAGAGTCTGTCCCAATTTTTTGGATTTTTCCCAACTCTCTGGGATTTTAATTCTCAACCATGGATGAGAATTTTATTTTTAGGGTTCTTAAAATAATTGGGAAAGTGATTTGGATTCTTATGGGTTTGGGGTTTGTCATCAACTTTTCGATCAAATCATCAGCGCATATTACGAAGGTCTCTCTTTAGAAAGATGCAAAGACATCGAAAATCATTGCTCGCGTTAAGCTTGAAGCGGTGGGGTATGAGTTATGCCGAATATGCAAATTAGTTATGATTTTGATTGTAAAAGTTAGGGTATTTTCTCTAAATCTGTGGTTTACAAATCTTTATTATTGTAGATGCCATATGGCTATTATTTAATGATATTATTACTTCCCTTTCAAAAAAAAAAAAAAAAAAATTAAAAAAAAAAAACAAAGGACTGCACGCCTTTTCGTGTAAATCAAAGTTATAAAAGAATGAATTATCTCTTAAATACTAGGGCCCGTTCGATATTGTTGTAGTTTTCTTAAAAAAAAAAGAAGTGAATTTAGATTGGATAATTCCTTCAAAAAAGATTTCACTTTAATATTAGTTATAGATTATGATCAATAGTATTAGGATTACAACCTAAGCCATTGGCTTGATCTTCTCGTCGTTGGTTAGGGGAAGCAATACAGATGCTAGGCATCTTGAACTCCTTACAATCCCAATTATTTGCCTCGTAATCATTTTATTCTGTACTATATTGAATTTTGGTTGAGTGGAATTGATGATAAAGAAAAATAGTGGGACCTGAGCCTTATTTGGGTAATAAGCGCATAATATAGGTGATCGTGGCCTGAAACGGACCGAAGGCAACAAAAAAACCCACTTGGACGGATCAGCGGATTGGCCCAAGGTTCGGGTTGAATATGCTTGTTTAGAATCCAAATTATGAACCACGCCTAACAAGCTTTTTCATGCTGGGTCAAAAAAAAAAAAAAAAAAAAAAACTTTTAGGTTGGGCCAAACTCTAGGCCAAATATACACATAAAAAATTATAGAGTAGTAACATTGAGTTAGATTCCAAAACCATTGGGTGTTTGGTTCACAGAGTCAGAGTGGAATAAGTTTGAAATAAAGAATGAAAATAAGGTGATATAGGATTAGAACTTGATATTTAAAAGCGTGTGTTTGGTTGTAGCTCGGGAACATATTTTTTCTTTTATTTAATTTATGAAGGTCTGGTATGAGCTTTTATACCAATTTCCTCCATTGGGCTGTTAAACCCAATACCTTAGCTTCACCTTGTGGGTTTAAGGTATGAGTTTAAAAATTAAAATCATCTTTAATAAACACTAAGTATGAGTTTTAATTATGTGAATCCCATATGTCATACCAAAAACCCGTAAATGAAACACTGAAGATATATAATATAACCCTATTAGCTTAGATAAATCAAGTTGTCCATATCCAAACTAATAAAAAAGGTTCAACTTGAACAAGGTTAGTGCAGTAATATTTAGTGACCGTGCATAAGATCGATCTTGTCATTTTCAATAAACGAAAAAGGGAACTCGATAACCTTAATTTACATTATTGTTTATTAAGCTTATTGTCATTTCAATAAGAAATTATAAATAAAATTAATGATGCAACTTCTAGCTTATCCAATCTGATCCGTATACAATATACAGGTTGTATGACAATATTACTCGCATTATTGAGAGAAAGTGGTTATGACTTATGAGGCATATGACTCTATGAGTACTTGAGTAGACAACATTATATACTTCGTATTATTATATACGTAGTATAAGATTTCTTTGATTAGGGGCGAATATGTGAATAATCAAAGCATCGATTTCTCACGATATCTATTATTTGCACAATTAATTTCTTGTAATGAAGCACCAGTAGTATTACTCATTTTGTTAAGAATAGCGGTCATTTGTATTTGATCAGTGCTAAATATATACGTATAGTAGCCAACGACAAATATACTCTATAATGAAAAGATAATACTAAATAGTGATCAGAGAAGAGAGTGAGGGATAGCTCAATTGGTAAGGGCTTTCCTCCCGGTTTCAGGTGATTCTGGGATCGATTCTCATCCCCGCCTAAGTGGCTCATATGAACCAAAAAAAAAAAAATAGAGATCAGAGAAGAAGTAACATAATCACATAAATTTACATACGTGGTACTGTCAAGTGACCTAGGGTTTGTCTAGTTCACCTTATTTTCACTTATATCAGGTGTAATAAGTTCAGATAAGTTCAGTTCAGGTTTAATAAGTTTTGATAAGGATTACCCAAGTACAAATTACAACTAAAATAAGTTTTAATAAGGTCTAATAAGTTCAGATCAGTGAAAATCAGGTGAATAAAACACACCCCTAATCCAGTGTCCGATTCATAGGTGGAATAACTAAGAGTTATTCTTAACATTTGATCGATATATATAGTGGAGAAAAAAATATGATTACGAATTGTCATTCAGATCAAAAGAATAAATTATAGTTAATCACCTAAAGGTTTCCTTTCACTACAAGGTAATAAAAAAACCTTAACTATTCACCAATATATTCACCGTTTTTTTTTTTGAGCTACGAGCCTACGACTACTATCTTGTGTAGGTTTGTTATGAATTATTTTCATTTTTTGTTAAAAAATTTAAATTTAGATAAAATAAGATAAGGAAAAAATCGCCTTAATAAATCGTGTATCCAAGTCACAATTACGTAACACATAATATTTGCTCAATATTTAGGCAAAAGTGGATCACACTAACTTTGGAGAAGAATACATTCCTTTGTCAATATATTTTTTTTGCACCATTACTACACTTATATTTTTATTAATCCAAATCTTACACATTGAAATTATATTATGCCATAAAATTACCATATAGTGAGAATAAATCACGAGTAAAATTGGTAGCACATACTATTCTATATGTTCAATGTTTAATTGGGTAGTATCACTAACTTTGGACAAGAATATAATTCTTTATCATTATTTTGTTAAATCACCATTAATAAACTTATATTTTTATCCAAATCTTACACTAAAAAATTATGCAATAACATTACCATCTAGTGAGAGAACAACGTTTAATTTAGCAACAACTACATTATTCCTAAACCCTAAACGATCTAACTTTGAAATAGAAAAAAGGAAATAAACCTTTTATAAAACGTTTTCCAAAAGTTCCATTTTCACAGAATATTCCCCCCCCCAAAAAAAATGTAATTATACCTACTCCTAATAACTCATTAACTCTAACAATAAATTTTAATTAATAGTTCCCCTAATTAACGCGAGTTTGACACGAACTCACGTGATGCTTTCTTTAATATGGGTCCCACATTTGCTTTTTTCCTATATAAACTTCCTTCACTCTCGCATTCTTTCCTTAATTTAAAAAAACCGTAATTTTCTCACATTAATTTACAACCGTCCGATCTTTTTACTTTCTCTCTCTACAATTAGTGTTAAAAACGGCATTTTTTCGTCCCATATAAATCCCCCAATTTTAGCGACGCTATCAGCTCATCTCTGCCCCTTCATACTTTCTCTCTCCTCTTTTTTACTTTGCTTTTTTCGTATCTGAAAAGGTCAATATTCCGGTGCCGTCCCTCGCCGGGGACATATATTTTAAGTAAGTCTTTAATTTGTTTAGTATATTTTGAATTTATTTTGATTAATTTGCCCATTTGGATTTTTTTTTTTGAATGTTTTAGATTTTAATTTGAGTATTATGAACTGGGTTTTTTGATTTTGTTTGATTCATGATATGCGGTTGTTTGATTGATTGATTTTGGGAGTTTTCTGGTTATCTAGCTCAAATTAAATTTGTGGTTTTTTTTTTTTTTTTTTAAATTTTAATTTTTGTTAGATTCATACTGAATTTTTTATACGAAAACAAAAATTAAAAAGCTGTAATAAAATTAATTGTATATAATTAGACTGGGAAGAATATACCTGGAAAAAAAAAAAAAGCAAAAGCTTGCTGGTATATTGGTGGTTCACTATCTTTGACAATTATTTGGTCAAAAAGTTCATGTATTGAAAGTGGTGTTCCATGTTGTGTTGAATTATTCTATTTTTATAATGTCAATTCACTTTATTGTTTAAGGAATTTGAAATTAATATGTATGTATTTATACACAATTTTGCAAATTCTTGAATCAGAAGGTCTGACATAGGTTTGGGTTTTTTTAATCAAATTTGAAGATTGGCTTTTACTAATTAGTGATTGTATTTTTGGATTTTGAATTTGAAATTGAAATTTGCAAGGTTAAAGATGGTTTTACTGGTGATGTAGTATACAAGAAAAGAGCCAGAACACTTTCTTCTAGTGGTTGTGGATCTCTTGCTCTTTAAATATGGGTTGCTTTCATTCTACTGCAAGTAGGCAATGTCCTGGACACGAAGACCCGGTTTTCCTTGCTTCTCAAACTGCTTGTAAGCTCATCCATCTATATTTACCTTAGATGTATGCTATCGATTAAAAGTTTGTGATCGTTATGAACTCGACAACTCTCTGATCTTGGATTGGATTTTCAGATAACCTGATTGTATGAGTAGAATATATGATTGGTGAGGTTTTGACTGAACTAAAATGAATTTTACTCTCTTTTCAGTTAGTGTTAGTGAAGTTGAAGCGTTGTTCGAGCTGTTTAAGAGCATAAGCAGTTCTGTGATTGATGATGGGCTTATAAGCAAGGTATACAATATTACCATGTTGGCTTTGAGTATATTCTGTTGCCTTGTTGCTTGTGTCCGCTTGTGAGGCATGTGAAACTTCTGTTTCATATGCATGTGTACGCTGAAATCCCCTGCAAGGTTGTACTACTTTATAAGATTTTTTTATTCAGCTTAAGGTGTAGTAAAGATTCACTAAGATTTTAAGGCCATTATTACAGTGTCAATTAGATGTTGACTATTAGCTTATACAAATCTTGATTCAACCCCAAATTCTGACAAACATGTCTGAATTTAGGGTCTTGAACAAGACCGTTCTACCCGAAATCGAATATGCAACATGATGTAACTGAAAGATATTGGATCCTTAATTTCAACCAGAAACTGAACGAACCCAAATTATTGGTAATGAATGTGTCCCAGTGTTTGACTTGTCTGATCTTGCGTAATTGGAGTTGGGTTTTGATTCTTGTACTGTAGCTTCTCGATTGCATCCTTAATTTCTGTATATCCTGTGCATATGAAATATTTCTGGACTATGTATGGCTTTTCCTTACCATAGTATAATAAATGTATGTTTGCAGGAGGAATTTCAGTTAGCTTTGTTCAAAAACAAGAAGAAAGAGAATCTTTTTGCTAATCGGGTATGTTGCTACTGATGTTGTACATTGAAGACACTACACCTTCAGCTGTATTCTTCTTTATCTGTTTTTAATTTGATAGTTTGTGTCTCGTAAATATTATGTTATACCCTTAACAACTGCGAATCCTTTTATACACAGATCTTTGATTTGTTCGATGTTAAAAGGAAAGGAGTAGTTGACTTCGGTGACTTCGTCAGAGTGTTGAACGTCTTCCATCCTAATGCCTCCCAAGAGGATAAGATAGACTGTATGTAACCTTGTTTTATACAAAGTCTCTCTAACATCGTCCTACATATTGTATATCTGAAACCTGGGTCATGTATATCTATTCACACTCATCCTTTTTCTATTGCAGTCACATTTAAGCTTTATGACCTGGATGGCACAGGATATATTGAGCGTGACGAGGTATGTTGGGTTTGCTATCCCCTAATCCTCAATCCTCAGCTTTCATTTACAATCTTTGATGTCTGAACAATGTCTTGTTTTATTTTGCAATACTGTGGACCCTGCTTTAAGGGATCATAAATTTGTGCAATATGGTTGTCGGCTTGTTGTTGGTGTTGTTTGGCTGTAGGCAGACAGATCTTCATTCAATGCTTATTGTCTTGTTCCTGTGTGAGGTGATTTTTGCCTCACAGTTCGCAGTTGAGGTGTGGAGAGTTATGTTGGCATGTTTGTTTGATTTGCTCTTTTAATCTTATAACATTGCTCAATGTGATTTTCCTTCTCTTGGCCGGTCATATAACCTTGTATGATCATTGTGCACTACACTATAGTGATTGTGGAATTAAATTAAACTAGTGATTAAACAGGTGCTTCAATACCAACGTTTTTTCAATCCGCAAGTGCTATTTGGTGTGATGCTTCGCTGAGTGATCCTTTAGGTTGCATAGTAGTGCCTTTATTGTCTTAGTTGTTCTAGTATGCACTTGATCATAATTCTACATGCTTTGTAAAAGTACACTTGTATACCTTGCATGTTAGCAAGTTTGTTATAATAATACTCATATGAGCTGATATTCATATTTTTGCAGGTGAGGCAAATGTTGATTGCAATTCTATGTGAATCTGAACTGAAGTTGGCAGATGAAACAATCGAACAAATACTTGATAAGGTAAGGTTAACACATTTCCTCATGTGCTGTATTCTTGAAGCTAATTAGTTGTCATAGAAACAAGAGATTATGCTTTGTTCTGCAACCTAATTAATCATATATATGGTTGTTTGAACAGACATTCAAAGAAGCTGATGTAAATCTAGATGGAAAGATTGATAAATCCGAGTGGCATCAGTTTGTAACGAAAAATCCTTCATTGTTAAAAATAATGACACTCCAATATCTCAGGTATTATGCGGTCATTTTCTCTCGTACTCTAGCTGTATACCATTATGTGCACGCATATCTTTGAGGGTGACTCATCCTGATATGGTTTTGTTTACCTGGAAAACTCATACAGGGATATCACGACGACATTTCCTAGTTTTGTTTTCCATTCAGAAGTTGATGAAATGGCCACTTAAGGAGCTGATTAAAGCTGCTTGCAGTCCCCGTTAAATTTGATCCCTGGGGCAGATTCTGCACATATAGCTAGACCCCACCTTAATTTTTTGCCCTCTTGAACTATTGTTATCCCAACCATTAAGAAGAGTTGAGGTGTGCTTAAGGTAGCCTGTGCATATTGTTTGTGTGTCGAAAAGTTGAGGTGTGCAGTATCAGTTGTGCTCTGGCTTTCTAGTCTTAGTTTGTTAGAATTAGAGAAAGAACATCTATCTTAAAAGGGAAAAGAGAACATTATATTAATACATTCAAAAGCAGTTTACCTGTTGTCCCATTCTCGGCTTTTCTACCCTATGTACATTATATTTGTGGTTCTACTGAAGCTGTGAATCCTTGATGGTGGCAACAAACATGCCATCTGCTTTTTGAGGCTTTGAGAGAAATATTGCTGTCGACTATTGACTGTAAAGGATAATTGTTGGCAAAATTGTATAATTTGACCCAATAAGTGACAACTAAATCTGGATGGAAATTTTGTATTATGTTTGTTTTCAGACGCGCAAGAACACGTGTCGAACAAACATTATGTCGGAACGTTTGTAAAGCAATAGGATAGTAGCAAATTGCAATAATGGAAGCGTGAAGTAGTTGAGTTAGTTAGAATCTCTTACGTCGGTATAATTGGTGGTTATGCGTCATTCTAGTCAACGTTTGGTTATGTTGGTATAATTGGTGGTTATGTATCGTACCAGTCAATGTTAGGTGCAGTTGGCCTAATAGAGTTGAGGCATGCATGATAACAAGATTAACAACTTGTTTGATGCCGCATCGCAATTGAAACCCTCAAGAGCTGCAAAGAGTAAATATAGAGTTGTAAATGGGATGTGATCACAAGTCTTTTTGATACTGAGTAATTTCTAATGTTGATTTGACGATAGCTGGAAGAAGCTATATATGTATAATTGTATCAAGTGTTTATAATAAATTATTGGTATATGTTCAATGATTTTCCAAAAAACATTGAACGTGAATTCATTGTAGAGAGATTCTTCATTGTCAACGTACTCCATAGCTCAGTTATGACTTTTGATTAAGAGCTATGGAGTGTATAACTAACAAATTTGATGAATACTCTCATTGATCTCCTTGCATCTTGTAAATCATTTGATCTACTACTAGTGATTTTTTGTGGACATGGTGCAAACCTCACCGACTAGTCTATGATTACATGTATGTAAAATTGTAAATCTTTAAGGGGTTCGCAAAATCCTTTTTGTACCAGTCTTTTCTTAGGTTTTTCTCCTCTTCTAAACTCATGGGAGGGGGTGGGTGGCAGGGTGGAAGAGTCAAAGAGAAAATTAGTGAATCTTAATTATAGATTATATATATATATTCCAAATTATACCGTTATTACCCTTAATGAATATTACTTACCTCAAAACCGTGCTAGGAGTGCAACAGGCACTCGTGCGTAAAGACTTTAAACACGGTGTTTGGTTGAGCCGAGCTCCCTCTTAAGGCTTCATTTTTTTTTTTGACATACTTTTTTTTTTTTTTTTTTTTTTTTTTTTTTTTTTTTTGTTCTACCCGCTTTACCCTTTAAGCTAATTTGGATTCGGGGTTCAATTATGAGTGGTTAGGTTCCAATTCCCTCTCAATTATTGTTGCGAGGAATCGAACACGCAGTCGTCCCTATCAAATGTAGTCTGGCATTTGGAATTAGTAATTTTTTTTTTATTTTTTTATTTTTTGACTTAGATTTAGTAATTTACCATTCCTCAACTCTTCTTCATGGTTGGGATAACAATAGTTCAAGGGGCAAAAAAAATCCTAATGGCAATTTTAGTACTCCATCTGTCCCTATTTTTTTTACCTCATTTGATTGTGTGCGATCTTCAAAACGCGTTTTAAAACATCTATGTCTTTATTTCCATATACGTAAAAATTATAAAAACACGATATTAATAAATTATACAATTAGACGAATTTAACATGACTACTCATAACTATATTATCTTTTATAGATTAACGGTAAATTATAGTTAAAATTTTCAAAGTTTGACCTACAAATGGTAATGGGGCAAAAATAAAGGGGAGGGAGTATTTTAGAATTTCATCAAAATCCATTCCAACAAATAATAAAAATGCCGGAAAATTTGCAGAATCTAAGAAGAAGAAAATCGATGGGCACCGCATTTTCTTCGACATTTTCCGCATTCTGCTCAGAATTATCTCGGCTATCCTTTTGCGACAGTGTAGTTTCATCGGAATTTGTTGTTGAAACTTGAAATGCTGAGAATTTCAAAGATATAATTCAGGTTATGTTACAAAAATCTGGCCTACTTATTTAAATTTTCGTATACCTGTAATTTTTTTCTTCTTTAGGTTTAATTTGCATCAATTATAGTATGAAATTCGATCCTGATAATATTTAGTTCAAATGTGCTTTATAAAATGAAAATTGCGTCTGATAATTAGTGATTTATTATTGTAATTTTATGATTTCCCCCCTAATTTTTTCATGGTTTTTGAAATTTTATCATATTTGATTGATTTTGATTACATATTTTAGGCATATTACAATAGTTAATGTTTTATTTTTAAAGAATAAATCATCTTCTCAATTGTGCATTTTTAGATATTCAGCTATAATTAAATGTTTCTTCATGCAGGCTATGTATTCAATGAATAATGCTGCTACCTGCATTGCTTGAGCTCTGATCTCCAATGCTTCACATTCGAGCATAGCTCGCCTCTCGTTGTCTTTTTGGGTATGACATCTTTCTGCATAATCCATTGCATATAGACCTTGAATAATGATGAATGAAAACAGCATAACATTATCACTTGATATGATTTGGACATTTATTGTTTAGAATAATTACATTGGCCTTCTATGCTTAATTCCGAGAATTAAACCTTTTTTTCCTGCAATAATGGATGGAGTGCTTCGAGAAAACTAAGTGTTGCAATAGTAGAATCAGAGACAAACTAGGCATGTTAGATTCAGCAGTAGGAGCTTGTATTCATGTTGTTGGATTGACTAATATTAGTTTGTTGCTGACAATAAGTTCTTGAACATTTCACGTCTCCTCCCCAAAGGAATACTTTTGGTTGGCTCAATCTTAGTTGGAAGCTCTCCTAATTTTCCAATCTTTTAATACTGTGCGAGGTATTTTGGGATGATTAGCTCTTCGAGAATCAGTGGTAGATACCCCGGTCAATACATGGGCCGGTGTAACATCTTTGATAGCCATGAACTTTCATATATGAGTACAGATAAAATTGAATTTCTTTTCGTTTGACTTGCAGCAGAACTTCATAGGGACATTTACTCATTGTCTGCCTTGCCCTAAAGTCAACAGTTACCACTGAGAATAAATCCTGTGAAAGGAGCGTCTAGGCAGAATTATAAACGCGCAGCCTTACATCAAAGACCCCCAAATTTAATTTTCCTTAATTTTGTTAGCTCAGTAATTTTGATCGACAGTAGGAGAACAAAGAAGTTACCATGTTGATGACAATGCTGAAATTTTTATGTGGCCTTTGAAATGACTATTGTCCATTTAAGAATTAAGATACATAGACTAGTCTATTCCTTCTCCCAATTATGAAATAATAAGGGTAACTTAGAGTGAAGGTGCTTAACTTACACTTCAATGTCTAGGAGATATAGTAACATATTCAGCAGAGTTGAAAGTGAAAGATCCACTCTATCCTTTGATATGCATGGAAAATGGGAAGGTACTGAACCAAGTCACTTGGTAAAGTTGTCTCATATAGTAAACTGTTTTTTGCCTTTCTGATTTCATTTGGAGGTTAATTAAATAAGACATAAATACAGGCACCAAGAATTGTGGAGTCAAAATCCTGCAATTAAAATGCTATTCGTATATCTTATGCTTGCAGCACTGCTGTAAAGAGTTTTTTTTATAGCAAATTGCTTGTTTTATTGTATTACATAATGGATTCAGATATCATGACTGGTCTGCTGGTTACATATTTTAACACAACAAAAGATAGGTCTGCTTGTAAATATATTTACTGATGCCTGGCTGCATTTCTCAGAAATTCAACAAGCCCACTTATATATTGTTCGTCGTGCAGCTTATGATTGCCAAAGATTGCTGCAGCTTGTCTAGTTTGAGCTTTAATCTTCTGTGCCTCATCTCCAAGCATGGCCCGTCTTAGTGCATAAGCTATGTCATCTCCAGAGTATGATCCATCTTCCCTTCTTTTTACTTCAATGCCCAAACCCTTATCTACCATCACCCTCGCATTTAGCCCTTGATCAATAATGAATGGCAGCAGTATAAGACTATGCTCATGTTCTAGTGTCTCAATAATTGAACCCCACCCAGAGTGGAACAAAGAGCCCCCAATTGACTGATGAGCCAAAATTTTTAGCTGTGGTGCCCACCCAAGGCACACAATCCCTTTTCTTGATGTTCGTTTCAGAAAGCCTTCTGGTAATGCCTCAGAATCATCAACTGCCCAAGTGGGTTTTCTGAGAGCCCAGATGAATGGCAACTGCGCAAGCTCTAGGCCATTGGCTATCCCATAAACTTCTTCTTTTGTGAGTTTATACTCACTGCCAAATCCTACGTAGATAACTGACTGGGGGCTCTGTTGATCAAGCCATTTGAAGTTTTCAATCCATGTTTCTTCTGTGATTTTTTCTTCTACTTTGGGTGGTGGGAGCAGGCCTACTGGCACCACAGGCTTGTTAATGAGCTTCTGAAAAAGATCCATGTACTCTCCTTCGAATTCCCTGCAACTGCGTACGCCTACTGCATCACATCCCTGGATTATCTTAGCCAGTCTCTCACCATCTGATATCCCGGATCCATTCTTGCTGTAAACTCCTGCGTGGAATCCTGCAGCCTCGTAACCACGGAAAGCAACTGATCGTGGGAAGATTCCACCCCAGGGAGGTGGGGTTGTTAAACTGTCTGGTGTTGGTCTCACTTCCTTCTGACCTTCCCCTGAAAGGTACTCTGGTGGACCCACAAAAGACAATGTGGTGGCTGTGTAGACAGAGAAGAACATGAACTTTACATTACATTCCCGAGCAACCTCAGACATCCGATAACCTATGATGTCAGAGATTAGCCAATCAGGTGAATTACTTGAAACAAACTTCTTGACAGGCTCATACAGGAGATCATAAGCTACCTTTAGGTATGGGATCTCATCAAACTGTATGTCAACAGTAGCCTCGGCTCCTTTGAGCAGGACACTATCAGAAACTGTTGGTAACGGGATGCTTACATATTCTATAAGGGAGCCTAATTTGGAAGGGATACTAGGAAGCCTCTCAATGTTCCTTGGGGTTGATATGTATGACACTCGTACACCTTTGTTGGCCAAGGCTACGCCGAGCTCGTAGAAAGGGATCATATGGCCGAACGCTGACCATGGAAGCATAACTACATGAAGATTACTAGAGTCTGTCATCATTGAAGTATGAGAATTCAGTAAGCTTTCAGACTTTCAGTGTAATTTTACAGTGGAATTTCTACAATGTTTCTTATTTTTCTTCTATTTGGGATGAAAGGTTCATATAAAGGCTTGGTTTTATATATTATTTCGAACATGTAATATTAACTATAATTAATTTAAATTTGTATTTAATTAATGAATACTGTCTCGATCGGTCAGTAGATTCCGTAAATGGTTATAAGGATTATAAAAAGCATGGAAAGGCAGGTTGCTACTATTCTAGTCGTAGTGGGTGTGCGGATGCATTATGCAAATGCATAGTACCGAGTCAATTATTGCATTTAAATATTTCTAAGTGCGTATTATGAAAACCTGGCAAGTCCAAGAAAGATTGTGAGATCTTTTTGGCCTTTAATTTAGCTTAAGTAAAAAGTAAAAACAAAATTTGGATTGAGGAATTCTCTACCTCTAATAATTTGAGTCATGAATTACTCTAATAACACGACGGTATTTCATCGTGTTTAGATGGTATTATCTAAATACCAACAAGGAATTATATCGATACCAACAAAACATTTTTAACGAATATGTATTTTGGTATTATGATAATATCATCTAAAATATAATTTAATACCAACGCTTGTTATTAGAGTCATTCATGACTCAAATTATTATAGGTTGAGAATTCTTTATTTGGATAGACAATGTGGTTGGTATTCAATTTTTTTTTGTACTATGTAGACAGTTTTCCAAAAGGGATATAATATAATAAAGTAGTACAACGTACTCCGTACAAAGCAGACACATAGGATGGTTTTTTTTAGGCACACAGATTGATTCACATTTAGAAATCTTTTCCCTTCATTATAGGAAAAAACATCTACTGAGTAATTTTTCGGATTCGAGCTAGGTTGGCTTTCAAATGAGGAGAGAGTTCGCTCAACTAATATTTTCTATTTCAGGGGTCAGTTTGTGATTTATGGTTAAGTTGAAACAAATTTCTAACCAACTTGCTCAAACATTTTGGTAATTAGTCAAGATAATTAAAACTCGTATTAGTTAAAGAAATGTGATCAAAACGAATAATGTTAATTGTGCCAAAAGTCAGTATAGTAGAACTAACAATATAGAAGATAATGCATATTATTGAGTAGTTAATGGCCTTGTTTGGTAAATAGCTTTTTAAAGAGAGCTTCTAGTTTATTTTGCCCAATTAGATTAACCAATTAAAAAAAGCTAATTTGGGTGTTTGGTAAATAGCTTATTAAAAAAAGTTAATGGCCTTGTTTGGTAAATAGCTTTTTAAAATTAGTTTATTGAACAATTAGCTTTTTGGCTCTTACATACACTAAGGCCTTGTTTGGCAATTAGCTATTGGCTACTGGCTGTTTAACTTGGCTTATTTGACTGGCTGTTAGTATTGGCTGTTTGTAGTGGTTGTTTGACCATTTGTTGTATGTAAATATGTTTGGAAAAATCAGTTGTTAGCTGTTGGCTGTAACTATGCAAAATTACCTTAAAGGATATTATTATGTGTTCTTATTCATTTATTATCAGTACTATTAATTACTAATTATTAGTTACTAATTTTTAATTATTAATTACTATTACAAAATACTAACTATTAATTATTAATTATTAGCTAACTACTAGTTATATATTAAGTACTAATTACTAGATATTAATTATATATTACTAATTACTATTTTGTAATTACTAACTACTAATTATTAAGTACTAATAATTACTAATTAATATTTATTCATTATTAAGTACTATTTATTATTAATTATTAAGTACTAATTATAGATTAGTAATTATAAATTATAAATTATTGATTATTAGTTAGTAATTATTATTATTATTATTACTATTATTATTATTAATAATTATTATTATTACTATTATTATTATTATTTATTAATTATTAACTACTATTTATTATTAATTTTTATTAATTATTAATTAACTAGTTATTAATTATTAATTATTTTTTTTACTAATTATTAATTAATAATTAAATAATTACTAATTAACTAATTAATAATTCTTTATTAACTAATAACTAATTATTAATTATTAAGTAAGGAAAAAGAAGTAATTTGCTTAATGAAAAGCCAAAACCAAAAAGCTAGTAAGACTAGCTTTTTGTTTTTGGCGGAAAATTTACCAAACATGTAATTTGGTTGTTTGACCAAAAGAAAAAGCCAAAAGCCATTTACCAAATAAGGCCTAAAACAACTAACAATTATTTACCAAACACTTTTACACGATCAACTAATTATAACCAACTAGTCAAATCAGCTAATATAACCAACTAATAAAATCAGCTATATCAATTGAGCAAGCCTCAATTTATAACCTAGATAAACAAATTATGTTTATCAAATGGCATTTTCGTAAATAAGTTACATTGAAAGTTGTGTTTTTTGATTAAAAAATACATATTTTTACTGCTTGTGGGCCACTATAATAAGTTGGACAGATTTTCAAAGTTAACACCATTAACTCTTCGTTTGTTGTATTCATCATCTTCTTCCTCCCACCTTCTTCTTCTTCATGTTCATCTTCTTCCTCTTGTTCATATTTTTTCTTCCCACCCACCTTAATCTTCTCCCTCCAATCTTTGCCCACTTCCACCTTCTCTTTCAAGTCCTTTCGACTCCATTTTCGCCGGTTTTGCCGGCGAAATTAAACGAAAACCCTAATAACAAAAGGAGAAATTAATGGCATGATTAACCCTAATGGGTAGCTGAGTTTTCCTTCCTCCATTAAATTAGACTTCGCTCCACCATTTTTGGCGGCGAAACGAAAACCCAAATAACAAAGTGAGAAAAACGGGCGTGGTTAACCCTAAAGGGTAGATAAGCTTTTCTCCCTCCATTGATTTTGACTTGTTCAACGTCATATAGTGAAAAAGTGTACTTTTCACCATTGAAATTGAAGGGTGAAGGAGGAGAGAGAAAACAACAAAAGGTTGAAAAGGAGGAGAGAGAAAATAAGAAAATACCAAAAGGTTGAAAGAGGAGAGAGAAAACAATAGTTAACCAAAGTTAGATATAATTTACATATACACCTCTTGATAAACAATTCTTGTTTATTAAATTTGTAAACTTGTATTTTCTCATATCAATCAACTACCAACTAATTACCAAACACGGCCTATATCTTATGGATGTGTATGAAGTACGGATTACTGTTTTGTCTATGATTGATTTTCTGTTTGTGATTTTCAATGGATTCGGATCAGTTGTCGTTACATGCTTTAAAAAATTAATGGCCTCAGTGTTGCGTAATCACCGAAGCGTTATACGTCGACTCTGTTAATTGTTTAAGACCAGATCCACTGTTAGAAAAATCTATTTTAATAGACGTACCATTAGAAAAAATCTAACACGCTGAATATCTAACATCATTAAATAGATTTGGTGCATGAATTATCTCCCTATATTAAGCCCTTTTTTAAAATACATGGTATTGTGCTACCAGTGCACTGCAAGCTGCGTTATCCTTTTACACACTGCATCTACTTTTCCAGTTATTCTTTCCGTCATTGCCTTGTTTAATTTGTTTGGCTTTTTACGGTTTTCATTACGCTTACCTTTTCAGCTATTCTCTTTGTCATTGCTCAATTTGACTTTTCATAGTCTCTGTAACAAATATTTGTAAATTCTGTATGCTGTATGCTGTATGCATCTTTGTTGTCTTTGGTTGACCACGGAAGAAGTATAGTTCTACGTTTCACTAGGACCTACCTAATATCCTAGAGCTAAGTCTAACATTCCAAATTCTTGATTTTTCATTATAGACAGTTTCACATATCTAGAAAAATGGAAATCCTTACGAACAAAACTTTCATTTTCTATGTCAACCAAATGACCCATCATTGTTTGTAGTTAATATTCTGCCGTTGTTCCTCCCCATTTACGGACTCTGCTTTCCGCTTCATCTACCTACGAATCAAACACATTCATGCAAGTAAGACAAGATCCTACTTCATAGATTATGAATGGAAAGTGATAAAATTATGATGATAGGAATACATATAACTTACTTCTTTCTTCCAATTAGTGAGGCTTGTAACTATGATCAGCGCAATAGTTTGTAAACAAACACCACTAAGCATCCCTCCCCAAACACCCTGCATTCAAAAATTGATATAGCAAACAAATAAATCAAAGGTTACTAAATTTGAGCTAAATTTGCTACTACAATGTTTTTTTAATGCATGATTACCATAACTCCAAAGCCAAATTTGAATCCAAGAATAAGGTCTGCTGGTAGCCCAAACACATAATAACACGCGATATTAATGTACACGAAAAGTGCTTGCCATCCGGCTCCAATAGCAACCCCTTAACAAAGATGGAAGAAAAATCAGGATCAACCAACATCACAAGGCTAGTAGACTTGCTAAAAAGAAAAAAGTTTCATGAACTTGCCTGATAAAACTGGTTGAAGGCTATTGAGCAGGAAATTTATTGCCAAGAATAGCGCGAGGCTAGTTGTTTCCTTAGCTACTGGTAGACTTGCTGTGAAAAGGAATGGGAACCATTCCTTAGTAGCAAGCACGAGTACAATGGCCACCAATCCTACATTCACTGAAGTTACGGATACCACCCACACCGATATCTTGGCTCGTCTATGATTACTAGCTCCGAGTTCATTTGACACCCTTACACTATATATATAGAAACAAGATAGATATTGATCACATAAAAATCTCTAAGGTTTGTTGACTCATCATTAAGTAGTACATACTAGTATTTTGTAGTATTTTTAGTGTAAGGAGTTACCTAATAGCTGCATTGAAACCAATTGCTATCATTGTATCCCAGCCGTCTAAGTTCATGCTGTACATATGGTGAAACATTGCAAAGAAAAAACATTATTCGACACGATTATAAAGAGAACAACAAAATTTAACCGATAAAAATAAGTGACATAGTATCATTTTGATAAATTCTAAATGAGTTATGTTAGTGTGTGGTCGTCTAATAGAGAATCTAATAAGAGTTGAGTGTTACCATATCGCGAGGGCATCAATCGGTACCAAAGGATTGGGAAGACGACCAGTGATCACGACGATTAGCATTAAGTACCAAAATTCCAAGCTGCAAAACCATGTACAATGTACCTCATGATTTAGAATCAACATCATATTTCATATATACCAGAACTTCTAGCTTGTAAGTTGTAAGAGAAGTCCTATGCTAACTTCAATATTGAGAAATGAGAAAATTAGAAGATGAAAAGGTATGAGATAATGTACCATAACATAACAGCAGAAGCGAAGGAGAGCTTAACAAACTCCCACAAGTCCTCGAATGCTAGCCATGAAAATCCACCCCAAGCACCATCTGATTTAGTTACAAAGATATAGATGATCTGCGCGATGACAATAAGCCACCATGAGGTGTTGAGCATGATTGCAGCTCCAACCAAGCCCCACTCAAGTTTGAGTATGAACAGCCAGCTCAATACGCCGTGTATCAGGAGAACAACGACGGATATCCAAGCCATTACACCCACTTTACCCTGTGCTTGCAAGAACTTTTGTATGGGGAAATTCATGGCATAGGCAAATAGTTGAGGAATCATCCACAATGCAAATTTTCCTGCTCTAGGAAATTTAATAATTAGTGCAACCTTCATTTCAAGTACAAATTCAAACACTATGTTGTAGTCGCAATACTACTGTGTTTTAGAAACATAATTAGATCACCAAGGCCACACCTTCGCGGCTTTACCTTAAAGGCTTAAATGAAACCTTTTTGGAAAGAAGGGAAGGGGATGGAATTTTGTACTAACCAGCAGCAAGAGATCGAAATTTCTTCAGTCTCTCCAAAAAGTTGAAGAATCGATGGACTATAAACATAAAGTGGTATAAGAAAAATCGCGGGGATTAGCAAGATAATCCATGATCTTTTGCATTATATCCCTAGCATCGTCAACCTCCCTGCACCAAGTGCTTGTCCACAAAGTGTCTCTAATGCACTCCCCATTCCAAGCTGCATTTCAACATGATGATTACGGCATTAACATCATGGTCTCAAAATCAAATATATTCAAAGTAATAACCCGAGGCATTGCTTGGAACACACAACACTAGTTGCAACAATTACACTTGTACATTTTATTGACAAGAGTTAACAATAGCTAGATAAAAAGGTGAGGTTAGTAACAATACCATAACACCATAACCAAGACCAGCAATAACAGAGTTCTCCACGGCAACAGCGGCTAGCTCGAGGTCACCTACACGGCCACTAAAGGTCTGAGTAAGAGCACCAAGTGAGTACTAACAAATGCAAGTGAAGATGGCAGGACCAGCAATATGCCATAGCTTCTTTGACTCCCAACAAAACTCCTTTGTTAAGCATAACACCTTTTGCAAATCTTTCTCTTTTGGCGTAAGAAGTGGAATCCTTTCTCCCTTCTCCATTATTCCTCCCTTTTTCAGATATTATCTAGCATGTAATAAATTACATTAAAATCGCCAAGCATGATACTAACAGAATATATAGCTTAGATAATCTTACATGGAAGCCAATAGTGTTATGTCTTCAGAGGAGTGAACAGGGGAGGAAAGGAAAATTAGTGTTAGATTCTTCAATTATTGAAAGGAAAAATGGAAATAAATAATCCCACCTTTGCGTAATCTGACAATAACAATCCCACCTTTTGATAATTACGAGACATTTCCACCTTGGTATACTTTTAATGAACCTTGACTTGTTGGTGACCTATTTTTGTAGGTTGTATGCCACGTGTCAAATTTTAATAGGTTCATTTTATTTTTTATAATAATAAAAAAAGCAAAAAAAAAAGAAAAATACAAAAAAAAAAAAAAAAAAACCCAGCCGCCAACCCCCATCATGAAACCCTAGCCCCTACCCCAGCCACCACCAAAAAACCGGCCGGCCGCCCTCCTTAACCTCCGAAAACGGCCGGCCGACACCAGGGTTGTGTTTTTAGGGTGTTTAAGAGGGGTTTTAGGGGCTGAGATGGGGATTTTTGGGGTAGTTAAAGAGGTTTGATGGAGTTTTTAGCGTGATGGTTGTGGTGGTTATGGAGGTTTTCGATGTGGGTTATCGGCGGCTGAGTGGGGTTTTTAGGGTGATGTTTGTGGTGGTTATAGAGGTTTCGGGGTGGAATTTGGTTTAAGGGGTGATTTCGGTGGTGGTTATGGTGGTTTCGGGGTGAGATTTGGGTCGGGGGTGATTTCGGAGGTGGCTATGGTAGTTTCGGGGGTGAGATCTGGGTAGGGGGTTCCAGCCGGCCGTTTTCGGGGGTTTAGGGTGGCGGTCGGCCGGTTTTTGG
Source organism: Chenopodium quinoa (assembly GCF_001683475.1). Lineage (NCBI taxonomy): Eukaryota > Viridiplantae > Streptophyta > Magnoliopsida > Caryophyllales > Amaranthaceae > Chenopodium > Chenopodium quinoa. The sequence goes on from NW_018743175.1 coordinate 2,387,337, forward strand.
TGGGGCTAGGATTAGGGTTAAGGTTTCACGGTGGTTGGGGTGGCTGGTAGGTGGTGTGTTTTTTTCTTTTTGATTTTTTTTCCTTCTTTTTGTTTTTAACTTTTTTTATTTTGACCAATTATTGAGCGACATGTGGCTTTAAATATTTTTTTTTAATCTGTTTAACAGGTTATAGGTAAAAAGGTTTGATAAAAGAAGATGACATGCAAAGGTGGGATTGCCTCGTAATAATCAAAAGGTGGGATTGTTATTGTCAGACCACGCAAAAGTGAGATTATCTATTTTCATTTTTTCTTACTGAAATTAGTTAATAAAGTTTGCTTAGTTGATTCTTTAACTAGCATCAAAAAATACTTTAGTCTTACTGTTTAATTAGGGACTGACATTGGAGAAATTTGCGGAATTGTCCTGAGATTGCTAGCTAATCACATGAGTTTTGACTTCTTGATAAACATGAAATATTCAATTCTAAGTTGCTTGCTTAGTAGAATAGAGTCAGATAAAAGTCATTAGAGAAATGACACTCAAGATTTGGGATCGAATCATCATACAATATAACAATACAGCAATACTTCATTCAGTTTTTTCATTAATTCCTAAACAAGAAAGTTCCTAGTTGAAATTTTGTGTTATTTTTCTTCTTTACTTGGAATTGAACACTTGATGTAAATTTTGTCACGTTTTTAAAGTATTTATTTTAGTTTTATTGTCTAAATTTTGGGTGAGAATGTTTCATTAATTACTTTCTCCGTTTAAAAGTTTTACGAGTTAGGCCTTGTTTAGTTCACCTTATTTTTACTTATTTCAGAAAAAATAAGTTCAGATCAAATCAGATCAGAAAAAATAAGTTCAGATCACATCAGACCAGAAAAAATAAGTTCAGATATCAAAAAAGTTCAGATTATATACAAATTATTATTATTATTATTATTATTATTATTATTATTATTATAATAATAATAATAATAATAATAATAATAAATAGCACAAACAATAAACAGTAATAATTAAAATTTCATTATAAGCTCCAATCATAAACGTTTACAAATATAATTTTCATTACAAGAAGTTCCAAATTTCCTTCGCTATGTTAAGTTGTACTTCGTTCATTACAGCTTTACGATTCTCGTTAAACAAATCATAATCTGCTCTTGGTTCGATTTCTATACCACTATCAATGGGTATATCCAACTCATGTAATCGAATAAAATTGTGACGTGTGAATGTAGCAACCATAATTGCCAATTGATGTTTAGTGTCCATATTTGCCATCATTGTCAATATTTTCCATCGAGATTTTAATTGTCCAAAACATCTCCTGATCGTTGTTCGAAGTGAAGAGTGAAGATAATTAAAAAGTTCAAGTATGCCTTGAGGTGGAAAACATAATACTTGCTTTTTCCTATAAACACCCTTTTCAGATCAAAACAATAATACTTGATCAAGTGGTTTTAACAAAAATATTTGAATATCTTCTTACAAAATATTACTTTTTTTCCTGCAAAAAAAAAAAAAGAAAAAAAAAAGCAATAATAAACGAGTCTAACGTTTCCTATACAAAAAAATTAATATCTTCGTACAACATATTATGTGTATTTTCATTTTTTTTTTAATTTCATATTTTTGGTAACAAGCCTAACGTTTCCCATAAATAAATTTTTTAAAATTTCATATTTTCTTTCCTCCTATTCTATCAAATACTTTTGCTTTATACAATTTTTTATTCTTCCACTTACCCCACAAGCTCCATATATTATTACGTTTACCAATTTTTCCTAAAACTCTCCACATGTAGAAATGGAGAAGGTATTTAAAATCGAAGGGAGTATACGTATAAGGTTTTCAATAATAATAGCTATGCATTACTTTAATTAAAATTAGTACAAAATAACATAGAAAATGTTGCTAGTTCAAACAAACGATAAAATCAAATCCGATACATCATAAATCCATATTATTATTTAAGAATGAAGGTATTTGAAAACAAGTCAAATCTCTTTTTCCTATATAAAAAAGTTATGATAAATTTAATCTGTAATTTAGTTTTTTTAGGATCCCCATTTTAATACTTTCTTATAAAAAAAATTCATTTATAAAGTGGGATATTGTAAATAATAAAATTATCAAATATTCCAATTTTATTACCTTATACTATCTAGTAAATTTAATACTTATAGGTTTCTTTAAAAAATTTGTAGGTCTATAATACTACTACTACTAATAATAATAATAATAAAAATAATAATAATAATAATAAAAATAATAATAATAATAATAATAGTAATAGTAATAATAATAATAATAATAATAATAATAGTAATAGTAATAATAATCATAACAATAATAATTAAACATTAATATTGATTAACATTAAAAGTAGAATATTGAAATAACTAAAATAAGTTCAAATCAGAAAAAATAAGTTTAAATCAGATCAGATCAGAAAAAATAAGTTCAGATCAGATCAGATCAGAAAAAATAAGTTCAGATCAGATCAGATCAGAAAATATAAGTTCAGATCTGATCAGATCAGAAAATATAAGTTCAGATCAGATCAGATCAGCTTAAATCAGGTGAACTAAACAAGGCCTTACTCACACATTGGTTATGTTTGGTAAAAATGATGGTTATCCTTAGTACAAAGTAGTACTCCCTCCATTTCGTAATAATTATAATAATAGAGTGAGCACAAAGTTTTAGGAAAATCATTAGATAGGACGGTGGGGTCCCAAAAAGGAATTTTATAATATAAAATATATTTAGTAGGGATATATTTAATTGTAAATAGGAAAGAGGAATAATAAATAATTAGTGTAAGTAGGATTGGTAGGAGAGAGAAATAATAAAATATTAGTGGGTACTTAGTCCTTACCAAATAAGAAAGTGTTGCAATTATTATGTAACGGATAAAAAAGGAAAGTGTTACGATTATTACGAAATTGAGGGAGTAGTTTTTATGCAAGCATATTTGGTGACCTATGCTATGCGTTCTCATGTCTCAAATATGAAACCTTGATTAAGTTAGAACAATTTTCTGATTAGTCCAAGCCCTTGTTAGTACCTGCTATATTATTACTCCATTTAAATTTTTCGAACGTTGGGTGTTAGTACATCGTCCATTACTTTGTAGAGAGTCTGGACCGAACATATGTTTGTTTTTGGAATGTATGGCATTTATGTAATCATGATAATTCTTGATTAATGTGCTGCAAATTTGTAACACTCATAATTATTCTACGTTTATCTTTAACTCTTTTGACATTGATTGAATTTGTGTGGTTGCCAACTTGCTATCTATTCCACCACACTAAATTGCGGCCGAACCATTGCACCAAACTGAATGACATACATCCATCTGTGGTTAACTTTAGAGTAAGCATAATTAACAACATTAAGACCTTCATCAAGTTGTAACATTTTGAGCACTTTTGATAAAGGAAACACATCCTCCTCTTCAATCGCGGTGTTAATCTCAATCTCTAACTCATCCACGGATGTCTTAATCTTCACGTAATTTTCGTTAATGGAAGGATTAGTATTACTAGTGATGGATGACGAGGATGATCCAACATCATTTGGCATTTCAGATAAAGAATTCTTAAGCTTTTCTCTCTTATCTTGAAGCTCCTTGACATTCTTCTCCAAATCTTTTATGTAATTTGCTGCCTCTTCTATATGATCACATGGAGAATCTCCCTAATAATCACACGTTAATTAATAAATCAAATTATAAATATATAATTAACAAAATAAAAACATCAATTAAATGATGATAATAAGGAGATTGCATGCAACATATAAAGAGTCAACTAAATTGAAAGAAATAAATTAAATTATAAAAAAAGAAAGATAAGAAATTTACTTTGACATAATTTTGGGGGAGGAGAGAGAAAAGTGAGGAGTAAAGTTGGTCAGGCATATTTTTATTCTTTGCCTGAACTACTCTTGGTCTACACTTTTCCTTTGAGGTTTCATCCATTTTATAGCACAGGATCACTACTGACAACAATTTTTTTTTTTTTTTTCAATTCATATGTAGCTGTCATAATAATTTTTGTTATAAAAGAGTAATTAAAAGTATTCTTAATGGCTGCTACTTGTATCTTTAAATAAATAATAAGCTACTCCATACTCTAATGGTTTGGGTTGATTTTTTTTTTTTTTTTTTTTTAAATAAGGTGGATTTTTGAAGTTAAAGTTAGTCATATGACTCATATATATATATATATATATATATATATATATATATATATATATATATATATATATATATATATATATATATATATATATTTGTTTTTTTTTTTTTTTGACAATGAGATGTCTATAACTAACATGAAGATTCTGAAAATTATTGACAGTTTTTTTTTTTTTGTTGTTTTAATGTTTTTGTTTTTAGTTTTTAGATATATTGAAAACTAAAGACAAAATTAAAATATTACTGTAAAAATCTTTTATTGATTAATTATACTGTATTGTTATACTCCGTACCCTTTACTAAAATTGAGGGTCCCTTTGATTTTTGGTTTATCTATGAGACTATGATACAACCGATTATTCCCTCATTTTTACCCCTTAGTACTCATTCAAAGTTTCGCAAAAGCAAACAAATAAATTTTCATGTACTTATATACTCCGTATATATAAAAGTAGTTGTACGTGTACAAATGTACAATAGAAATTTGCCTCTCTCAGTCTCTTGTATAATTGCAACATTAGCTGAGTGTTGAATAGGATATTAATAAAGTTGTACTGTAATTCCTACTAAAGTGCATAGAAAAACATTAAAAAATAGAATGCCATACTATAGTTTAACAGAAACAAACATAAAGGAGTGACTATACTTATCTATTAAAGAACAACGACAACCAAGTATAACTTGTCAGGATATATCTGCTACTACTCAAATGGCATCAAATTCATTTGTCCTTTTTTTTGGCAAATGAAAATGACATTGAAACAATTCTTTGATAGCCGCTCTAGCTGCACGAAAAACGTGGGAGCTAGACATGTTGTGTTCCACGTTATTTAGCTTAAATATCAATTATTTTTCCCTTCTCTTCTTTTTATTGTTGAGTGATGATCGACTGATTTGACTCCACCTTATGACTTAAAGTTAATAAATAAAGGAAAGACAGTGGTGTATGTCATACAAAATCAAGCATTGATCAGTATAATTAATAGTCTATAATTTATTAAGCTTAATATATACTGTATAGTATTTATTTGCTAGAAGGAATATTTGGTGGCTAATTGGCAAATTCTCTACGAAATTATTAGTGTTAAATTAGTTTAATTTGTGGTATACTTATGTTGTTCTTTTCTGTTTGCCCCAAAGCAAATACGTAGTATTTTACTTTTTTCCAGAGATATTCAAAGAATTTGCTTGTGGAATAATGCTTTTATTTTTTATACACTGTGCGATAGAGAGGCACAGAGACTACATACCAAAATTGGTGTGGAACTAACTTAAGATCAAGACAAACATTCACAAATAAAATTAAACTTCGGTAAACATAAAGAGACACGGGGAGTAATGATGTAGGTCATGTTTTCTTCACCTAATAATATTTGTTGAATTTAAAGTAATTTTATTAAAATTATATTTTTTGCTGCACATTATTTTTTTTATTTGCTAATTAAAACTTAATTTTACTAAACATTATTTATCTAAGGTGGAGTAAACATGAGCTAATATTGAGAATTATACATGTGATACAAAAAGTTGTTTTACTTTAGAGTTTAGAAAATATAGATTGACCAATGATTTAAAGTACATTTTACTCGCACCTTATCAAACTTATAGTCGTACACTCGTACCGATGTACCATATATATTTAGCTCTTACGAAAGTTTGGGATCAAATTGTCTATCTTTCCTAAACAGCCAGACACAAGTAAATGGTGTAGAGAAAAAGTTAAGGGCCAGTGATAGAGAATAAAAATCGATCTTGGGTTTCAACCATTAGTTTAAGATTTTGGTTAAATTAGTCTATAAATCAATATAAGCTGATGCTTGAAGTCCAGGATCGATTTATATACTCTATGAGTCTGGAATAACAATTATTAATTATTTTTTTTTTAAGAAAATTTGTGATTAAATCAAGGACGACATTCTCTAATTACGAGAGTTGACAAGTTGTGACAATTAATTTCAAAAGAAGGGAGTATTTGAACCTCATTTTCAATTGGCTTCTTTGTGGTCTTGCCTAAATCAAGGTAGGGTGATGAAGATTTATGTGGATGCTAATCTTATCCATTGTAGAGGACTGGGGTTAGAGTTGTCTTAATGAATCTCCTTACATATTTCAGACTTTACAGTACATATTGCGTAGTTTTTCAGCCCATGTAATATGTACTAGTCTACTACGTGTTTGGGTCCAATTTACTTCAATTGGGCTGATCCATAAATGATTTAACTATAAAGCCCAGATCAAGGTTCAACTCTTCAAATAATTGCCAAGTCGGTCAAGGCCCAGTCAACGTGGCAAACCCACTTGATTTAAAGTCCATTTATCTATTGAGTAAAGGTATAAAAGCCTTCAATCTTCTCTCTCTACATTAATTCAATTCAAGCCTCAAACAATTGATACTCTTGCATAGCTTTCTCTCTCTTCGGCATCGGAGGGACCTTCCTCGGCACAACCCCCAAGGCCAGTTTACATGTGTTTGTTGTGCAGGAAACCCTCGACCCAGTCATCACTTGAACTGAGATCAATCATCTCTCTCTTCGGCATCGGAGGGACCTTCCTCGGCACAACCCCCAAGGCCAGTTTACATGTGTTTGCTGTGCAGAAAACCCTCGACCCAGTCATCACTTGAACTGAGATCAGTTTTCAACCCAAAGTAAAGGACCTCGCCGAAAGTCCAAACACTACGTATATAAATATATAATAATATATTGTTTAAAAATATTAATGATTAGAGTTGAGTAAATATTCATCTTATTTATCAAATCATATACATTGTATGCAAATATGCAACAGACACACTAGAGAATTGATCATCTTATATTGTGATTATATGCCAAGATTGTCAACCAAGAGTTGTAATTTTTGTATCAAAGCGGTTCTCGATCTATAACTGTAATATAGAGCTGATCAAATTTAGCCCGGCCCATTAGCCTTGGCTGAAATTTCTTGTTCGACCTGAAAGTTACTTATTTTATAGTGACCCTAGGATATGCATCTCTAAACATATTAGTTAAATTTTTTGGCCCAACCCAAAAAGCTCGCTAGGCTTGATCTATTTTTGCGGGTTTTGGGCAAGCATGGCACACCCTGCCCTTTCTACTATAATATGTTTACATATGATATTCTTAATACATTATATTCCATATCATATAATAGTGTATGGACTTAGGTTATGTTTAAGACCAACTTATTTTACTTGATATTTATTAATTTATGAAATAATCATACCAGATCTTATCTTTTATATTTGTTCATATCATATTAGAAAAAATAAGTTCAGATCATATTAGAAATAATAAGTTCAGATTCAGTCATGTCAGAAAAAATAAGTTTAGATCATATTAGAAATAATAAGTTCAGATCCGATCCGATCCGATCATATCATAAAAAATAAATTCATATCAATCAGATTAAATCAAATAAGAAAAAAATAAATTATGACTCAATCGTTTAATGTGTGGTTTTTTTATCGTTAAATATCTATAATTTCGTAATTATAAAAATTACATATTAATAAAATACACATTATGACATTTATATTTTCTCTATAGATTATTGTATATATAAGGTCAAAATTTGGTCAAATCGGACAATTAAATCAGATCAGATCAAATCAAATCAAATAAGCAAAAAAAAAAAAAAAAAAAGGTGAACTAAACAAGCCCTTACTTTCTGTCAAATGGATCGATTTTAAATATAACAAGCCTAGTCCTTTTGTGCGGGCATGAGAAGTTAATTATTTATGCCACCCTATTAAATGAGCCTAGAAATTATTTTATATAACTAGTATCATGAATGAGTTCTCATAATCTTTACTTAGTAATTTAGAACTCAATTATTATTATTACTGCATTATTTTTATATATTGTCCTCAATAATTACGTACATTATTATATTACTTTCAATTAATAACAGAATCAATAATTTTTTATTATCTTTATTATTATACAGTATAATATTAGGTGATTATTCTTACATTAGTTACTTCGTTATAATACTTGAATTAGACTTTACATAAAATGATAATTCTGTTCTTATAACTTGAATATATATGGACCGATAATTAATAATTAAAAAATATATACTTCGTATAACATATATTGCACATACAGAGTACAACATGTTTCAATATAATTACACTTTATACAATAGGTATCGATCACACTTAATTAATAATATAATAGTATTTTTCAAAAAATAATGAGTGCGTTTCGTGTGTGGCTGACCAGACCATATGGCCGCTTGTAAAAGAACAAAATAACCCCTTATAACAACCTAACCTAATTACTTTTATAACACCGACGCAGTAACCTCTATAACACTAGTGAGGTAACCCCTATAACACACTATGTGGCCAGGTACATATAAAAGTATGGTAAAAAATAATAGAGTATTAGATTAATATCATAAAATATCTTGTAAAATATTAATTAATGTACTTAATCGATAATTGTGCACACGCTTGTTAGCACATTGCATATACACACTTTATATATCCTCTCACGCAGTCACACGTGTTATTACACAATATCTCAATAGATTAACTTAATGTGTAATTCGAATTTTTAGATATCAATTTTTGAGTGATATATCTTTTGAATGTACGCTTTTTTTAGATCGTTTCGAATCTACACTTAGTTAAAAGAAATAGTCTTTATTAGTCTTGTACTCGTCTAGTCACCCCTCCTATCCAATTTATATACTTGATATGTTTTTAGTTCCGAAGTAAATAACATTTGAATTTAATATTGTCACTTAAAAGCGCGGCAACTTTATCTACAAATACAATTATCAAAAAAGATATTGTCGAACACACCCTAGAGCGAGTGTTGATATAAATAATGTTAGGTCAACCTTCACTCAAACTCACTACATTTGTCTTTCTCCCATTCTCTTGCAGTACTGCATTTTCTTATTTTTCCAGAAATTCTCAGACACCCTTTTTCTTTTAATTTTTATTTTTAAATTTTACTAGATCAAACAATTGATTGAAAATGGCAAACCTTGAACAAGTTTTTAAGGATTGGCAAGGTCGACGTGCTGGTTTGATTAAGGCTCTTACTACTGGTTTGTCTATTTTTTACAAGAAATGGTATTTTGTTTTTTGATTTATTTTTACAAGAAATGATACGAAGAATTTGTTAGTGATGTTGTTTACATTTTTTTTCTTTTCATTACTTAGGTAGATGTTTAGATTAGGCTGCTGATGATAAATTGTGCTTCTATTATCACATGTCTTATATATTGATTGATTAGTTTGCTTTAAACTCATAGGACTTATTACTGAAATGTTGAATTGGTGTTTTCTTTTGCTACTTTGAGGTGGAGGTGTCAAATTTATTTGCCTATCTGCCTTGTCTATGTTGTTAATCATCGATTGATCTAAACTTTTGTGTACTGTATCGTGTACTAAGCTTATACTTATACGTTGGCATGGCGCAACTAGTGCCTTAATTATATTTATTGATCTATTATAACGTTTGGTTGCTAACCTCGTACACACTATATATCCTTCAGTTGTTTAGTTATCAATCTAAATGTGTATATATGTTCATTGTTGAACAGAGGAACTGAACCTTTGCTTATATGGGAAACCAAATGAGCAGTGGGAAGTTAGTCTTCCATCACCGTGTTTACCTCCTGAGATTCCGGATCCGATTATGGGCATAAATTTCTCAAGGGATGGGATGAAGAAGAAAGACTGGCTGAAGCTGGTTGCTATTCACAGTGATGCTTGGTTGCTTTCGGTTGCATTTTATGATGGCGCTTCTTTCCGGTTTGATAAAGCTGAAAGGTATTATAACCCTCTTCTGACTTGTAAATACTATCCTTCTTTTTTCCTGCGAACTACTTGTTGTATAATTTTGCTACATTGAGCACTATTTATATATATGCCTACTTTCCTATGAACACCTCTGCATCATATTCTACGCGCTTTAGATCTGTGCTTATGTGTGTGCCAAACTTAGAAGGCCGGAGTACTAGCTAACGGCGAGTTTATGGTTGAGAGTTGAGAATGACTCTGATAATATAGCTTAGTTGTACACTTGTAAGGTCTGCACTAAGGATTGTACCCTGAAAAGTTATTGCACTCGAAGTAGTACATATGCACATACCATTGTTAAATATGGCCATCTCATGAGCTATGTAATTAATGATGTTTTATTGCATTAGTGCATCATAACTATTATGAATTCTTTTAGTATGTTATATGTATCTTATTTGGTAAATTATGTCGAGAGTTTGTGCCATTATTTATATGTTTGATCTTATTGCATACTTGTAGTTTTTATTGAATTTTAGTTGACATAAATTACATATATGTATGTGATGTAGGGCTCTGTTGTTTGATATGGTGAATGAACTCCCTTCTTTATTTGAGGAAGTTGTGGCTGGCCAGGTAAAACCCCTCACCCTATGCTTATAATTTGGGAGGATTAATTGACATCGAAAATGTTTTGGTAGATTCGATTCCTTTGCTTAGACACTAACCTAATCAATTTTTGATTTGTACTCGAAGGCCACTTCCTCAGACGAAGAGGAGGAGGAAGAGGAAGGCTCAGAAGATGAAGATGAGGAAGAGGAAGAAAATGAGGATAAAGAATGTGGGATCGAATGAGCTTTGGGTCTGCCGTGACATGTGTGAAACATGGTTCCATGCCAAGTGCGTGAAGATGACACCCGCCATAGCTGACCACATCAAGCAGTACACATGTCCATCTTGCAGCGATCAACCATGGCATCAATGCACAATGTCTTGCTGGAAATTATTTGGAAAGTGTTTGGTGTTTGATTGAAATGATATAGCATACAGATCAACTAGAGAATCAATGATTTTTAAAGAATTATTCCGCTACTAATCTTAGCAAAAGATTAGTTGCGGATTGGATTTGATTCAATGTAGTTTGGATTTTTAATTTTCAAATTTTATGTAGACCATATATAAAAAAAACATATTTTAGTTCTTGTGCTCGATCATAATGCTTACAACTATAGTTTCCCTTTCGAGGGTTGGGGAAGGGAGAGGGTCGGAGGGGGAAAGGAAGGGGGCGGTGTCATGGTTTGGGGTGGGGAGGAGCTATCTCTGGCCAGTTTCGAGGGTTGGGGTGGTTGGGTGGCCTGGGAGGTGGGGCACTTTCTGGAGGTTAGGGTGGGAGGGTTGGTGTTTTCCATCTGGTTTGGGGGGTTGGCTTGAGTTTGACTAAACTTAACCAAATACTAGCAGAGCTGACTATAGTTCTGCCTTGGCTCGCCAATTAGCACCCTAGTTGAGAACTAAGAAGTATATAATTTATTTATTTTTGACAAGGAGAAGTATATAATACCATTGAATGTTTACTAAACTCACGATTTACAAATCACATGTGATTAGCGATTATATTATTCTATTATTCTATGTATCATCATCATAGATAAAAATACAGGAGTACATAAGGCAATTTAACAATCATATGATATTATTATTTCCTATTATAGTTTCAATTAATAAAATTTGCATATTTCATATTTTTTAAATTTAAAAATATTTAGAGGGTTTCTTCATACACAACGTTAAGTTTCATATGTGGTTGGTCACATCATGTGACCACAATTAATTGGTTAGGGGTTATTTTGTCAGGGGTCAGTGTTTTAGTGTGTGTTAGCTGACCACACACAAAACGTGCTATTCTTTTTAATCGTCCGTTAATGCTCCCCTCTCATTGATTTTAGATGTGAAATTATTGTGATACACTGATACATACCAATATGAGATATATGCTGATATATATAATCCGATTGAAACTTAGAATAAAAACATGAGACTAATTTGACATGATATTAGAGCCAAATAATTTTATTTTCCATAAACAAGAAATGCACTTTAAAAATATTTTGAGGGTTTCGTTTTAAGCATCCGTTGATCCTCCCCTCTTATTGATCCTACTTCTAAATTACAATATAGATTATAATATAGTTTGTTTTTTTTTTTTTTTTTTTTTTTTTTTTTTTTTTTTTTTTTTTGGTTTTAACGATATAGATGTGAAACTATTTTGATACATAACAATATGAGATATATGCTGATATATATAATCCTAGTTTGTGATAGATTAAACTTTATATATCATTTATCATAACATAGTTAATTGAAACTTAAAATAAAAATCAAAAATTAATTTGACATGATATTAGAGCCAAACAATTTTATTTCCATAAACAAGAAATGTACCACAGAAGTCGTTGAAGAACCAAGACTGTGATATTGTATAAATACTTGATTATTAATGAGAAAAATGAAACCACTATTTATAGAAGTGATTTATGTGAATTTACTAAAACATAATTACTTGACAGCAAAACATAAAATGGCCAATAGTTTTTTAGTGATATCTTTTGGTTTATTGTTATTTCCGTACTATGATAATTATATTTAACTAATTAAGTTAAGATTATATGACAATTTGTATATATACAAATACACAATATATTCTTATGAGATATATACACTACATTAATAATTGTTACAAGACTTGCAACATTTTCATCGAAGCTCACGTTTTTGTAGCAAAAATTTGAGCTAAGCTGTTACCACCAAGTGAATATTCAACATGATTGCTGGAAAATACGATAGAATAAGCTCTCTTCCTGATGCAATCCTCGTCGATATACTCTCTTTAATCGCCCTGAATGATGCTGTCACCATGAGCTTTGTATCGCGGCGATGGCTGCATCTATGGGCTGAAGTCACAACTATATATATTGTGATTAAGCAGTCCAAAGGACCCTTTAAGTATTGGACTACCTCCGCCAAAAAAATACTGCCAAAGCTCACTTCGCCGCTCATTCGAAGATTTTGTCTAGACATAGAGTGCGGTGTTAACAAGTATGGGTTGGAACAAATTGATTTGTGGTTTAATCGTGTTTCAGATCGATGGAAGATCGAGGAGATCAAGGTATCAACAAATGGTTACGAGGGTTTAATCTCTTTTCCCGTGATATTCCAAATACACTCGTTGTTAGTGCTTGAATTGTATGGTGATATATCTTTGAATTTGCCTCTTAATGTGGTTAAGATCCCGAATTTAAAGAAGCTTGCTATACAAATCAATTTTACTCAAACAAAACAGTGCATGTTTTTCGAAACATTAATGAAGTCTTGTCCATTACTCGAAGACTTGAGTTTACATTTTTGTGCTATAATATGTAGGACAGGATATTTGGTTCCAAATAAAATTTCATTATTAGGTCCAAATTTGAAGAAATTGAATATTTCGTTTTCAGGCCAAAATCTTATGAAAACTATTGTAATTGATGCTCCTAATTTGGAGTGCTTAAAATTGGGTTCTTCTAATTATGGTTTGCCAAATTTTAGCTTTGTCAATACCCCTACTATGTTAGTTGAAGCTTATATAAGTGGCAATCTTAGTAAAGGAGAGGTGACAACAAAATTTTTTAACGCGATTTCTAGAGTAAGATCTCTTGGTGTATGGAGACCTATGATAGGAGGTGCAATGACAACAATGTTTGTTAATTTGACTCGTCTTATATGTACCATGCCTTGTTCCGGGAAGGACTCAAAGGCGCTCTTAGGATTACTCGAAAGATGTCCTCTACTAGAGACTCTTACCGCTAACTTCACAAGTTCCGGTACATGGGAATACATGTGGCTCCTTTGTTATCTTGAGGCTCCAAACGTATTAATCCGTACCAAGAAGGTAGAGATGCACTTTATGTCTTCACTAATGCTCAACAATGATGCTTTGAATCTAATAAAGTACTTGCTAACTCGTGCACGCGTATTGGACCGGTTTATTATCAAGATTACTACTGATCCAAGTGGTGAGATCTTAGAAGAAGAAAAAGTGCAGGAAGTTGAAGCTTGTAAGGAGATATTTGATTGGCTAAGATTTTTATCAACGGGCTACCAAGTTGAATTTTGGGGAAGATATCTCAGAATTATACAATCTGGTGAAGAATGCAAGTTTATAAAGGGACCTAATGGCTACATAATCTGTAAGTGAAGCATAAATTAAATCATCTTGCAGCTGATTAATAAAAAATTTCTGATTTCTCAACAACAACTCTTCCTATGAGCAACTTCATAGATCTATTACAAATTGTCCATAGATTTTTTATTTTGATTTTATGGTGTCTACACGCTATGCACACAAAATGGATTGTTATTTTTTTTTTATCATAATAAAAGTCTAGCAAAGGAGATCCTAAGCTGTTGAGAAGTACAGGCATCTGCAAAGAGAGGCACACCTAGAGTACTACCAACTCTACTCAAGGAATCCTCAGTCCAGCAATGAAGAGGAAGGTTAGGCAATCTAAAGAGAGCTTGCTTGCAATACAATGCAAGGTTTGAAGAGCGCCATATAGTATATGCTATGTTGATTTAGTTATGGAAGAACTTTTGTTTGTTATTGACTCTTTTGATTTGATTGATTACATTTGTGGCAATACACGGACGTATCAATTTGCAAAAGGAAACAATATTGAAATTTCTTTTATTTTCTTTATTGTAATCCTTTGAAGATACATTGTTGCTTAATTGATATTAATTGATGATAATTTCTTTTTTAATTGTGGCACTATGAGAAGGGGATATTTTGGGGTTTGCTCTCCTCTCATTAATAAATAATAACCTATACTTCTAATTTTCCCCTGGTCACCTGCAACTAAAAAAATCCAACAAATTTAAAAATGGTTTTTGGTGACGAGGTGGTGGCTGGTTGTTGGTGGGTATTTGGTGGGAGGAGAGAATGTACATGAGTGAGTTAGAGAGGTGAAATGCATGAAGTATTGAAGTATACATAAGAGTAAGTTTGTTTATTAAAATTAATATACGGACGTGACCTAGTAAAACACAGGCGTGATTTAGTAACCCTTATGCTAGGGCTTTTTTGTTGCCAAGTTATTTGGGATTTTGTTCAAACAATTAGACTGATAACAAAAATTAAACTTTTAATTAAAAAGTTAGGGAGCCAAGGATCGTGTCGTCTCTTTAATTGTCGAGCACAAATTTGAGTTTTTATGAAAATATGATACATTGTTGCTTAATTGATATTAATTGATGATAATTTCTTTTTTAATTGTGGCACTATGAGAAGGGGATATTTTGGGGTTTGCTCTCCTCTCATTAATAAATAATAACCTATACTTCTAATTTTCCCCTGGTCACCTGCAACTAAAAAAATCCAACAAATTTAAAAATGGTTTTTGGTGACGAGGTGGTGGCTGGTTGTTGGTGGGTATTTGGTGGGAGGAGAGAATGTACATGAGTGAGTTAGAGAGGTGAAATGCATGAAGTATTGAAGTATACATAAGAGTAAGTTTGTTTATTAAAATTAATATACGGACGTGACCTAGTAAAACACAGGCGTGATTTAGTAACCCTTATGCTAGGGCTTTTTTGTTGCCAAGTTATTTGGGATTTTGTTCAAACAATTAGACTGATAACAAAAATTAAACTTTTAATTAAAAAGTTAGGGAGCCAAGGATCGTGTCGTCTCTTTAATTGTCGAGCACAAATTTGAGTTTTTATGAAAATATGCTACTCTTAAGTATTAATATCTGTAAGCGTGTACAAATTGATGGAAGTTTTTATATGATTTTATTTTTAATTTTAAAAACACCCAAAATTAATTAGCAAACTCTATCTCTCTCTATATATATATCTTATAAGAAGAAGCACTAAGATCAAACTCAAAAACCCTATACAATTTGAACAATGGTTACCAAGAGAACGAGATAAAAGAAGATGCACCGTAGTGGTGGCCTGGAGGAGACAGATTGAGCTCTCTTCGTAATTGCATCCTCATCGATATTCTATTTTGTCTTCCTATCAACTCCGCGGTTGCCACCGCTGTTTTATCGTCTCGATGACCTAATTTATGGACTCAAATCACTTCTCTCAATATCAGGAGCATACTTTTCAAAGGTGATAAACACAATAATTTTGAATATATTGATGCTGTCAACAAGGTCTTCAACAAGTTCACCTCTCCAATTATTCGTAGTTTAACTCTCCATTTTCATGACCCGGGTTTTGGTCGTTTTGTCCTCGATTCATGGTTACAACAGATCCGTCATCGAAAATTCGAAGACATCTGTTTAAGACTTGTTAATGATGATGAAGTTGCACCGATGAAGTTCCAAGTCTTCTCGTATATATTACAAACTCCTTCATCGGTAACACTTGAAATATGTTAGAAAATATTATAGCTATATATTAATTAGGCGGTAGTCTTTAGTAGTTTACAATTTATTACTCTGGTAGTTGTTAATTTATTGTACTAAAGCCCTTCCTATAAATGTGGTTGTAAATTGGTCAATAAAAAATACACAAGAATTAAAAACCCCAAATAAACTGTTCTTTAACTTTTCACTTGGTATCAGAGCCAGGTTCCGATCTCCGGCGATTGGCAACCGTCGGCCTCATCATATACCATGGAACCCGAGAAACAAGCCATTGTGTCAAAACCAGTCACTATGGACGACCTATTGCAACTGTTTACACAGTTAAACACCAACAAATCAGCCATAGAAACGTCAAACCAAGCCATCCAAATTTCCGAAAAATTAAACCACATTAATTATACTAAGTGGTCAAAACCGATGCAACTAGCAATTGGTGGACGGGGGAGGCTCAGCCACATCACAGCCCCTCCACCGCCTCCAACCGACCCAGAACATACCAAATGGACTCAAAGTGATTCTATTGTCATATCATGGATATTTTGACAATATTGAACCAGAATTACAAAACCAATTTCTCGATTACCCAACGGCAAACGAGTTATGGAAAGGCATCGAAACAATGTACGGAAGCGGCAGGGACGATTTACAGATCTTTGATCTCATGACCAAAGCAAATAAAATCCAGCAAGGATCAGACGCAATTGAGGTATATTACAGTAAACTCACCTCAATTTGGAAAGAGATAGATCAAAGATTACCGAACCCAATGCAATGCTCAGAAGACAAAACGATATATAACCAGTTAGTACAGCAAAACTGTCTTTATCAGTTCTTAGCGGGACTCGATGAGACTCTAGATCAAGATCGAAGGGACTTGGTTAACTCAGAGCCTCTTCCAACAGTTGAAGCAGCATATGCGACAATCAGGAGAGAAATCTCTCGAAGGGGAATCATGAAAAACAAAGAGACAACCCCAACAGAAGATTTCGGAATTGGAAGTGGTCTCGCGGCTAAGGGAAGAATGGAGAAGCCGAAATTCCGGCGGAACGATGATAAATTGTTATTTGGCATGATTTTAGGGTACTTTTGAACCTTGTTTTCGTTATTAATCGACATCAAAGTTCATTTTTTATCCTATTTTTATGCAAATTTTGTACCATCCATGCTTCACCGGTTGTTTGTGTTTTTGATGTAATGTAGCTATTTTTAGCACTATGGACATGATCAAGCATGAGTGAGAAAGGATAAGGGCAAGCTTGGTTGATAGAGCCATGGAGGAAGAAGGAGGAATGCCTTAAAGGGAAATGAAAAGCTTTTGGAGAACCTTGAAAGGTCGTTTGCGTAAGCGTCAACTTCAACCAACCATAAATTTTTATCTTATCAACCTTTTGAAGCGATTAAAATTGGAGATTAAAGTTCGTCTCAAGAGCTATCCAACGGCTGCTTACATGCCTTATTCCAATGAGTAATGAAGAAGTTATGACCTTCCGAAATGAAGCTGTTTCGCCAGAAAAAGCTGCACGTTCGTGCCAATTGATGCACGTCCGTGCCAATTGATGCACGTCCGTGCAAGGTCAGGCAGTAGCTATTGTTCTCATTTTAACTGGTCTGCACGTCCGTGCAACCTTTGGCACGTTCGTGCCGACCTGTAGACGGGCCGATTCTTGGTTTCTCCGTCCTTTTACTTGGGGGTTATATAATATCCCTTTAGCTTCATTTGTAAAAAGGGGGATCTTCTTAGTTTATTTTTAGCTGAGGTTAGGGTTTTTAGAGAGAGAAACTCTCATTTTCTAGAGAGAGAAAGTGAGAAAATCTTGTTGAAAGCTTGGAATATGAAGAATTGAACGAAGGAGACTTGAAGATTTGGATACTCCTTGCAATATCAATGAGAATTTCTTACTCTCTCTCCTATTTTGTTATTCTATTTACTTATTTTTGTATATTTTCATCCTTAATTACTTGTTTATGTTAGATTAGTGTTTGTTTCATGTTCTTAGTTGTTAATTCCTTTAGTTTTGCAATTTATTATGATTTGTGAGTAGTTCTTTTACTTGAGATTGTTGAAATCATTGATGAATTCACAAATACTTGTTTGTATGTGTTGATTTAGCTAATGTGGGATGTTAATTAGTTGAGCTTAAGTGGTTTCATTGTTAGTTCTTGTAAGTGGCCATTGCTAGAACTATTTATCTAAGCTTTCTCAACGAAGGATCGAGAGATGAACTTGAGTTAGCTCCCTTATGCTTGATTGACCCGAAATGCCATGAGAATAGGAATTTCCGATCAAGGGAATGTTTATGTCATCGTGATTATGCTTTAACACTTGTTTTATGCTTTGTAACCACGAGAGTAGGTTGTATTCATGATTCAAGTAATCCCTCTAGCTTGAGAGAGTAGTTGGGTGCCTTAGATGACTTTCCCTAATTTTATCCCCAAATTTCTATGACTTGTATGTTAAATTGTAGTTTGTGAACGACTTAATTGGTGGATACCTTCCCGAGATCCTCTTTATTATTGTTTGTAGTTTTTCTTCATAACTCATAACCCAAAAAGACTTGACTTAGCTTATCACAAATCGATATTTGTTAGTGCTCCCCTTAGTCCTTGTGGGATCGACCCTTACTTACCCTTTCTACCCATTAGAGAGACCAAGTTAGGTTTTTATCTTTGGTAGGCTCGACGACGGCCTATCAAACGACGACCGAGCACACCTTCGATGTACCCATTGTGGAGGAACCCGACATACAAAAGAGGGTTGTTTCAAGATTATAGGGTACCCGGAGTGGTGGGCTGATCGGAAGATAAAAATGGAAAGCCAGAAATCGGGAAAAACAGCCTACGCCGGTGAGACCTCGCCGATCAGAGAGAAAGAGGAAGGAATAGCGGCTACCATTAATTCAGGTTTGGAAAATTATAATCCTAAAAAGGAAGGTAATGAAAACAGAACCCTAACTTATTTTACTCATGAGCCGAATAATGTTTCTAAACCCATTCCTCAACAAAAAACAGTTGGACCAGATTCCTCGTGCATGACCCAATTTATGTGTGTTAATCAAACCAAAAAACAACATGGTTCTAGTACGAGTCAGGTGTTTGGGTTTCTTGGTAAATGTGGAAATAATAAAAAATGGATTTTAGATTGTGGTGCAACTGATACTATGACTTATGATATCTCTGATTTGGAAAATTTGATTAAACCTACAAAAAATCATGTTCAAACCGCCAACGAAGAAAAAGTCAAAGTAGAAGGGTCGGGATTGATCAAACTATCGGGTGATATTGAATTACCAAATTGTCTCTTTATTCCACATTTATCTCACAAACTTTTGTTTGTTAGTCAATTAACTAAGGAGTTAAATTGTACTGTTCTAATAACTCCTAGTGATTGTGTTATACAGGACTCTCAAACGAGGAAGATCATTGGGCATGGTACTGAAGAAGATGGATGGTATTATGTTGATTAGATGTCTCAACAGGGTAGCGCAACGCTTGTTCAAGGAACGGTGGAACATCAACTTTGGATGTGGCATCGACGGTTAGGCCATCCATCTGTAGGGTATTTAAAAAAAACTTTTCCCTTCCCTTGCTAGTTCAAATATTTCTTTTGATTGTGAGTCTTGTATACTGGCCAAGAGCCATAAACGTGCTTATCCTAGAAGTAGTAGCAAGACTAAAACTCCATTTGTGCTGATTCATTCTGATGTTTGGGGACCAGCCCCTGAATTTAGTAATCATGGTTTCTCGTATTATATCACTTTTATTGATGATTGCACTATAATGAGTTGGGTGTATTTTCTAAAAAATAAATCTGATGTGCGTGATGTATTTGTATCCTTTTATAATATGGCCCAAACACAATTCCAAACGCAAATACACATCCTTAGATCTGACAATGGGGGAGAATACAAAAATCTAGACTTAGCCTCCTTCATAAAAACCCATGGTCTCATACATCAAACTACCTGTCCCGATACTCCACAACAAAATGGAGTAGCAGAACAGAAAAATCGAACCCTCTTGGAGATGACTCGAGTCATGATGTTTGACTCATGCGTTCCCGCTCATTTTTGGCCAGAAGCAATTGCTGCAGCAATTTACCTAACCAACCGCCTTCCCACAAAAAGCCTGAACTTTGCTACTCCACTAGACACCCTTAACAACCATACAAGTGTGCCCATTTCCCATTCTCTGCCTCCCTGGGTCTTTGGGTGTGTTGTCTATGTTCATTTGCCTAAGCGTAGCAGAATTAAATTAGAACCTCGAGCAGTCAAATGTGTTTTTGTGGGATATGGAGTAAACCAAAAGGGATATCGATGTTTCGATCCAGTCAAAAAACGGCTATATGTAACCATGGATTGTGACTTTGTTGAAACTGAATACTATTACTCCCACCATAGATCTCAGGGGGAGAGTTTGAGTGATGATCTAAGTTGGTTAGTATATCCTGAGTTGACTGATCTTGATCCAAAAGAACAAGTAGGCAAAATCACATAAACGACTGATAACATAATACAATTCAACAACAACAACAACGATACTATGCCTAGTGATTCTGTCACCTTGTCTGAGAATCCTGAAAGAGAGGTATGTACTCCATCTAGTATTTCCTTTCATAACACTTCTAATATTTATCCTGAGTCTAATAATTCCCCTGAAAGAAGTATGATATCAGGAGTTTCTCCTGAAAACATGGTTGAACAGTCAGGAATTTTCCCTGAAAGCATGGTTGAACGGTCAAATGAAGAGCAGACTGGGAAGTATAGCTTTCCTTCCCGAAGCACAAGGGGTATTCCGCCCAGGAGATATGATCCTGAATTTGAAGCACAACGATCCAAGTATCCTGTCAACAAAATAAGTGAAGGAAATCTATCTCAGATAACCAAGGCATATAATGCAACCATCTACTCTGAGACTATTCCCACTACAACTGAAGAAGCTCTCAGAAGTAAGCACTGGAAGAAAGCGATGGAAGATGAGATCAACGCTCTTATCCAAAATAAAACCTGGGAAAGGTGTGTCTTACCAAAAGGGAAGAAACCAGTGGGATGTAGATGGATTTTCACAATCAAGTACAAAGCAAATGGCAGTATTGAAAGGTACAAAGCAAGACTGGTTGCAAAAGGGTACACTCAGACATATGGTATTGATTATGAAGAAACTTTCTCACCAGTAGCAAATTTTAACACCATTAGAGTGTTATTCTCAATTGCTGCAAACAAAAAGTGGCCACACTACCAGTTCGATGTAAAAAATGCCTTCTTACATGGAGATCTAGCTGAGGAAGTCTATATGCAAACACCACCCGGTTTTTTCCAGAATTTTTCAGCTGGAGAAGGTTGCAGGTTGCGAAAGGCTTTGTATGGCCTGAAACAATCTCCTATAGCATGGTTTGGGCGATTTACTACAGCAATGAAGAGATTTGGCTATAAACAGAGCAACTCAGATCATACTCTGTTCTTCAAGAAAAGAGGGAAATTGATCACATGCCTGATTATCTATGTTGATGATATGATTATTACAGGTAATGATAAAGAAGAAATAGCCCAGCAAAAGACTATTCCAGGAGTTTGAAATGAAAGATCTTGGAAATCTCAAATATTTTCTTGGAATAGAGGTACTTAGATCAAAAAGGGGTATCTTTATTTCCCAAAGAAAGTATATTCTTGATTTTTTGACAGAAACAGGGATGATAGTCTGCAAACCTATTGAAACTCCACTGATAATGAATCATGGACTTCAGATAATTGAAGGAGCAGAGTTAGTTGATCAGACATTATATCAGAGATTAGTTGGAAAATTGCTCTAATTATCTCATACTCGTCCAGATCTAGCTTATGCAGTGGGTGTAGTCAGCAGGTTTATGCATAAACCGCAAAAACAACATCTTGAGGCGGTATACCGTATTCTGAGGTATTTAAAAGGAACACCTGGGCGTGGAGTTGTCTATGAAAAACATGATCATCTGGACCTTCATGCCTTTACAGATGCAGAATGGGGGGGGGGGTGACCGAGATAGCAGGAAATACACGTCTGGCTATTTTACATTGGTTGGAGGAAATTTAGGCACGTGGAAAAGCAAACGGCAAAAAGTAGTGGCTATGTCAAGTGCAGAAGCTGAGTTTCGGGGAATTGCAAAAGGAATTACTGAGGTTCTGTGGCTTCGAAAACTTTTTTCAGAACTTGGAATGGCTCTTGAGAAAAGCTGCAAACTGTATTGTGATAATAAAGCAGCAATCCGTATTTCTGAAAATCCAGTACAACATGATCGTACTAAGCACATTGAGATTGACAGACACTTCATCAAGGATCACTTAGAGGCGAAGGTGATAAGTCTTCCGTTTGTCAAATCAGAAGACCAGTTAGCAGATACTCTAACCAAGGCAGTTACGACGCAAGCATTTGAAGAAGCTTTGTCCAAGTTGGGTGTCGGAGATCCTACGACCCAACTTGAGGGGGAGTGTTAGAAAATATTATAGCTATATATTAATTAGGCGGTAGTCTTTGGTAGTTCACAATTTATTACTCTGGTAGTTGTTAATTTATTGTACTAAAGCCCTTTCTATAAATGTGGTTGTAAATTGGTTAATAAAAAATACACAAGAATTAAAAACCCCAAATAAACTGTTCTATAACTTTTCACTAAATAAACATTGGTATAATTTGCATTTTTCCTAGGCATATTTTCAATGTTGATATTAAATCAAAATTCAATCTACCTAATTTGAAGAAACTGAGTATTCAAGTGATGCCTTTCGAGTGTGAATTTTGGGGAAAACTAATCGCGTCTTGTCCTTCACTCGAAGATTTAAGTTTTATGGTTACTTCATCGCCTTATTTTAATGCTAATGTTATATTTACCGAAATGACATCAATATCAATATTAGGTCAAAATTTGTTGCGGTTGAATATAACTGTACTTCATGACCATTGGGCAAAAGTTGTAATCGATGCCCCTCGATTGGAATACTTGATGCTCAATATTGAATCTCTATCAGAATTTCGCTTTGCCAAGAATCCGAATGCATTGTGCGAAGCAGTGATAAGTGTTGTTAGGAAACCGAGAATTGCACCCAATGGCCTGGGAAGGATGTGATCACGAAGTTTCTTGGACTAATCTCTAATGTCAAGTCCCTCACGTTCGATGTTCGTGCATACTCCTTAGAGACGTCGTTGTTGTTTCCAAACTTGACTCATTTACGATTCATGGGTTGTTATGGCCACAAGTTTAAGGTATTGTGGCCTTTGCTCAAGCCATGTAGGAAATTGGAGAATCTTTACATTAGCATAAGTAGCGAAGTCTCTCACCGCGATTTTTTGATTTCCCCAAAGGCTTCTCCACCAGTGTGTTTATTGCATTATATCAAGAAAATAGAGATAAAGTAGAGGTGATCATTGGGCGGGTCGGGCAGAGATAAAAAGTTATGCCCATTTCTCGGGCCGGGCCAAACATCGGGCCGAATTTTTTGTGCCCAAATCCGCCCAAAATGGTCGGGCCGGGCCAAAAAAATCAACTAAATATGCATAAATACGCATTCCCAAACCCGCCCAAAAATAAATAAATTTTCGAGCCAGGCCGGAAAATTCTGCCCAAAACCCGCCCAAAATCGACCCGACGGTGCGGGCCAACTTTGATCACCTCTGATAAAGGTAGCTATGATTTTTTACGATGAAGAGAATTTGTTGAAGGTGTTAGAGTATTTTCTACTTAAAGGCCTAGTTTTGGAGCAGCTCATATGTACCTTCGCCAAAAAATTTGAATCCTCCGAAAGTAGTGATTTAAGCAGGGAGTTATTGTTTTGGAAAAAATTATCCTAGTGCAAAATAGGTTCACCTCGCCGGTGCCAAATCGTATTTTAAGGGATACGTATTAAGTCGTCAAGAATTAAGCGAGACAATTCATAAAGCAAAGAACTAATGACGCATGCTTCATATCTCTATTGTTGCAAAAACATGGTTGTTCAGTAATTAATGGCTGTAATTAGCTTAATTATATACAAGTACTAGCTTAAGGCTCATACCATGCACGAGAAGTCTAATTTTTAAGAAAAATTAATTATATCCAACAAATAAAATTTTATTAAACATACACATCAAATATATAGAAATTATATCATAATCTATATTTATAGACAAAGCAAAAACTTAAACAAAAATGGATTTTTTTGGGATGCCCAAACTCGAGAATATTTTTAGGTGGGTTTTGGTTTGATCAGACGTAGTGGCCATATTAGTAAATACTTATTTAAAAATGTCTTTTTAGCCAAAGTGCACAATACACACACACATATATTATCTCGTTTTATATCTTAAAAATCATTTCAATGGAAATAAATACTACTTTGATCATTAAAGGCAAGAACAATCAATAATTGGGCAACGAACACTAATCTATATTATTACATTTTCAGTTTATGGATTGATGCTTTACATATACGATATCGTCAATCTTTGTTGTTATAAAAAAATGCGTGTTTGAAGCTATCCAATAATTGTAGTTTTATTATTTTTGTTTATTGTGTTAAAAGTTTAATTGTATATATAATGAGATGTCAATTGTCACTATGTCTGACGTGTCTTTTAGTATGCAGATTATTTATGAATGTCGAATGTAATAAATTTATCATTTCAATCAAGTGTCCTGGCAAAAGATAATATTTTCTTTTTTTGCTTTTACTAAGAGATTGATTTTTTTTTTAATTACGTAATTTACAAAAAAATTGATGATATTTTACCTTTCACTAGAATTAGACATATGATATAATTGTCAAATACAACATTTATTTTATAGTTATACTATACTTTATAAATCCTTAATTAATTTGTGATGATATATACGTAGTAGTAAAATTTTAGAAACAAAATTGTAATTAATTTGAATATATGGTTATATTGAAATTGAAATAAATTATTAGCTAGAGGTATTTGAAAAAAAAAATGATGTTTTAAAGTAATTTCTTTAACATTTATAATATGGATCAATGTATTATTACTTTTTGGCAAAATTTAATAATAATCCATTTAAAAGATAATTAAAAAGTAGTGGGAATAGTTATTTAGGTAAATGTATATAGAAAAATTATGAACACCAAGTAAAAAGAATATGTATTTGTCATAAAAATAATATAAAAGATATGGAAAGATATTATTATAGAATCAAATATTAACCAAAAAAAAAAAAAAAAAAGGTTAAAAAGGGAAGGAGAGTTTTGGAGGGAAAAAACAACACCAGGATGTGACACATGTTACTCCCGATGTCTGTTTTAGTATTAAGTTATTATTAATTTATTTTATAGTTATACTATGATTTGGGTTCACGTGAGAAGGGTTCTAAGCGTGAGAAGCATTGTAAGCCATTAGATTAAAAATCAACGGACAAGATTAAATTGAGTATCACGAGCTTTTCTTTCTTCACGAGAGAGTATCAACTTCTCAAGGTAATCAATCATCCTAGTATTCCGTGATTTCTATCTCACTAATTCACGATCTCAATATAATCGCTCGATTCGCTTCTCGCAGATTTTCTCTCTCCTCATGCAATACCTTGTTTGTGATTTCTCTATTGTTCACATTGATTTCATCACTGAGGTGCTTTGTTTGCTTTACATGCACTTCGATTTCCATAGCCATGGTGGTATCAGAGCTCTGATTATACTTTAGTGAATTAAATAATTTTCCAATGGTTTATAGAAGTTGATTGGTAATATTTTGACCATGCACCATATTTTTAAAATGGCTAATTGAATCTTGATTCCAAAATGAATAGTACGTAATAAAGTATGGTCACCTTAATTATGTGTTGTTCACCAAATGAGCTCACAAAGGTTTTTGTATCCTTTTACGTACCTTGAGTAAACGAGTTGGTTGACCACTTTAGAAACTAAAAAATCGCCTTCTACAAGGTTCTCTCCTAAATCAAACAATAATAATTCAATCAATACCCAAGCAATATAATTTACAGCAATACTAACTTACTTTAAAACCTTTAATATTCAATTAAACAACACTTTAAAACCTTCCCTTTTACTAGAATTAAAAGCTTATATATAGTTATTTGAGATTCCTACATAAAAACCTTAAAATACATACTTATTCATGAAATTACAGCTAGTTTAGAGCTTTATAAAAATCTGAAAATTTATTTTACACATGAAATCTTGAAATTATTGAAATCTTTTATCACTACATACATTATATATGAAATTTCTCAATTCAATGTAATTAAAGACTCCAAAAACAATAACAAAAAATCTGAAAATATATTCTTGCAATTAAACTTTAAAGTTCCAAACTTTATAATCATAAAATAACCACAACCTTTGTTTAATGAAATTCGAGACTTGAAACACATGAAATCAATACAATTTAAACCCAAGATTAAAACTTTAATAATTTGAAAATTTATTTTAAACATTAAACCTTCGTTAAAAATCAAAAATTGCCCGAAAATCATATTAGTTTGTCTTTATGTTGATGACATGATATATATGGGCTCTTGTGAATCACTTGTTGCTGAATTTAAGTCCTCTATGATGAAAACTTTTGAAATGTCGGACTTGGGGTTATTATTTTCTGGGGATAAAAGTAAAACAGTGTGCTGATGGGATTTTCAATTCTCAACAAAAGTATGCACACGACCTGCTTAAAAGGTTTAATATGGTAGATTGCATTTTAGCTCCGACCCCTAGGAATCCAAATGAGTCTCTCATAGCAAATGATGGTACTGGCTTGGCAAATGCATCACATTTTAGACGCATAGTTGGCGGATTGAATTACTTGTCTCATACAAGACCGGATATAACATATTCTATAAGTGTTATTTCCAGGTTTATGCACAATCCAACGTACTATGCATCATCTCGGAGCAGCAAAAAGGATTGTCCGCTATGTGGCAGGGACTCTTGATTATGGAATTTGGTACTCAAAAGTATCAAACTGTAGGCTGGTTGGCTTCACAGATAGTGACTGGGCAGGAGAACTTGATAATAGAAAAAACACATCTGGTAATGTTTTCAGTTTGGGGTCTGGTGCTATTACTTGGAGTTCGAAGAAGCAGGAAACAGTGGCCTTGTCTTCATCAGAGGCTGGGTATAGTGCAGCAACTGTAGCAACATGTCAGGCTATAAGTTACTTATAGATTTTCAGCAAGAGCAACTTGGTTCAACAGAGATCTATTGTGATAACAAAGCTGCAATTGCTATGGAAAAAAATCCGGCATTCCATAGTAGAACAAAGCATATCGATATACGTTGTCACTTCATACGAGATCTAGTTGCTGATGCATTGTGGAACTAAGAAACAAGTGGCTGATGCATGAGTACTTCAGGTCTAAGATGGGAGTAACTAATTTTGAGGGCAAGGGGGGGGGGGGGTGTTTGTTAATGCCCCAAAATTAGTGGACTAAGTTGTTAGTTTTTATTAGTTAGTGCCTTAGTAGAAAGTTATTTTTTCCTAAATAAAAGCAGTATCATAGGGCTAAGAAGTTAGAAGCAGTAGTATTGAGTCAATTTTAGTGGAGTAAAACGTGGGCCATGATTATCCACTTTTCCTAGTTTGTATTTGAAGTTTGTTATTGTAAGCCTATTTAATTGAAAATTATGAAGAAAAGTATAACAATCTTGGTATCAGAGAAATAAGGAAAAGAGGACTTTAGGGGAGGTTTGTTGGGGTAGTTCATCCCAAGTCTCACATGGAAGAAATGAGGAAGAGAGGACTTCCTTATAACTGAGTGCATACTCCTAATAATATGAGGCTTTTTGGAAAGGTTCCCAAAAACAAATCCGTGCGAGCTAGTCCCAAAGCGGACAATATCATACTAATGTGGAGTGGAGTGTGCGTGCGACCCGTCAAGGTGGGTGGCCCGCGCCCAACATCATCTACATATCCCTTACCCACAAGATGTGAGAATAATGAATTTGAAGTTTGTTCTGCTTTTTTGGAATCCTGGATTCATCGTGTTTGTGCCTGAAAAGTTGTTAAGATCAAGGTAAGTTGCGACTTTTCTTTCTATATTGGACCTCATGTTCCTTTGCTGTCTTGTGTAACACATTGACTAAAGTGTACCACCATTGCTCGAACACATTGATATTCGCGATTTTCTTGGTGAGTATAGAATTGTTAAGTATCCAATCAGATTACTCAGGGCAGATCTTGACATTTCGAATTTTAGCTATAGTAGGACTGATTATCTTAGACATATACCAGAACTTTTTCAAGGGATTTCTAGTGTTGAGTCTCTTAACCTGTTAAATGGTCTTGCTGTGTTCAATGTGCTTGATAGCTTGGATTTTGATGTTGGGTCAGTCTTTCGTAATCCTGTCCATCTCACCTTGGATTTGTCTACGAATGAAAAGGATTGGGGTGATCGAATTCCAATACCAATATGCTTGCTAAGTCTGCTTAACAAGATAAAACTATTGAATACTCAGGGTAATGCCAATGATGTGAAGTTGCTCAAGTACATAATAAGTAATGCAACTGTTATGGAGCGGCTTTATATTTCCTCCGTTTATGATGGTTATGGCGATGATGATGATGAAAGAGGTCAACTATGGAAGGAATATAAGTAGTCTAGAACATTGTTATTGGTTCCAAAGAATACCAAAATAACCGTAAATGTTGAGGATCCTCTGTATGGTGAGACACCTGGCAGTCCAAAATCTGCAAGGCAGGTATGATTTTGGCATGTAAGAAGTGACTCCTGTTTCAGAACTCACCACGTATGTTTTTGCTTTACGAAAGACAGGTTATACCACATATGCCTCAGGACTGCTTGTTGAGAAGCTTGAAATTAGTACTGCAGAATATGATTACATATACCACTTATGACCTTATCATCTAAGCAAATCTAGTCTTCAGGTTCTCAGATATGGAGCAACCTGAGTTTCTATTGATTCACTATGAATTGTTGGAGTGCGGCACATTTAATGTACTACCCTCCGTTAATTATTATGTGTAACAAAGGAATAATATTTTATGTCTCATAAATAATACCCCTTTGTTGCACATAATAATTAACGGATGTATTAGCTTTAATTTACTTTCTGTAAAGAGACAAATTACATGTTTACTATTTATGGAGCATGCTTTTACACTTCTAGATCTTTAAGTTCTGCATAGAACGTAGGAATCAAATTTCATCTGAAGTTCTGCAGGGAACATAGAAGTCGAATTTTTGAAAATTTTGAGACTTGTCATCCTGAAATTGCTTTACTTCAGCATAAATCTCTATAAAATGTATTTTACAGTCCTAAATGTCAAATGACATCAGTTCTAGGATTTAATTGAAAAACAGATGATTTTCCATCTTCGTTTTGATTGCTTGTTTATAATGTCCTATTCTTAAAATAATTGCTTATTAATTGACAGAAGACAAATTCTCTATGCCACCCTGAGTAATGCAAGTAATAATATCGCGTTTGATTTTTCTGTTCTGGATGTGTAGTATAGCTGTGTATAGTACTGTTAGTATATAAAATTAGTTGGCTAAACATGGATTTTGATTTGATATTGAAATTTTTGAACCATATGCTAATTAAATTGAATAAGAAATATCTGTTTTTCTCCAAACAATTAGGAATCTGTTACAGAATTCTAATTCAGACACAAGCTACTCAGTTCAACAAAAGACTACAAATCAATAATGAAAGGTAAAAGCACAATAATTAGATTAACCCCTGCCTAATAAGAATAGTGTTAGTCTTCTTAGTGTAGATGGATGTTACTGCCTGCATCTTCATAAACCTCATCTGATGCAGGACACCATTGGAACATTTCCTGTCTCGGTCGAATATCCTCCCACAACTTCTCTGCCTCATCAATCTCAGTAATCTCATAAAAGATCTGAGAGTTTGGTATTCCCAGGCAATGCATTCCATGTTCATGACGCTCTTCACGGAAGTGCCTCTCAAAAGCAATCTGCCCCTTGTAGGTGTAATTCCCACATATCTGACACTCGAATTCTTGGTCAAGTCCATTCCAACCCAGCACCAAGTTATCAACAACCTTTTCGACACCCTCTTCTCCATCGATCTTTAAGCCAAGCGAATGATCAGCCTCGCAGTCATAAGTTATTTCATTAGCAGTCATCATTAGCCTGTTCTCAACATCTTGTCGAATTTGCTCAATAGTCTCTTCAAGAATCCCACAGAACTTCTTCACTTTAGCCTCGACGAGTCCTGTGACTTTATAATCATACTGTTGTACATCTTCTCTTCCCGTCTTTAAGTACTTTCGATTCAGCCTGTCTTCAGGGGTGTTCTTGATCAGTAACAGCCTCGCCGCTTTCTGTAAGACAGTACCCTCAGAATTGAGTCCCAAGACATCCAAACCCTCTTTAAGATTCACAGGTCCCAACTCAATCAAACTCTCCGATGTATTACACTCATTAACTTCGTTGATTGTCATCATCCTAGACCGCTTCTTACCCCTACTACCCTTCCATTGTTCCTCGAACACCCTGTCAAAGAACTTCACGGGTTGCGTTCGCTCCAAGAATGACTCATCAACAACAGAAAATGTATCAATTTCGTACTGCTCACCATCTCGAACAAAATCCGAAGCCGCCCTCGGGTTTAGGCGCTTGTACTCGTGCATCTCCTCGTTCGAGATGTCATCGAACTCCTTAAACACCTTACTAATAATCTCACGTACTTTACGGACTTCCATGGCTAAACTTTAAAATTAAACTAACCAACCATTTTAGAAGACTTCCTTAGATTTTTTGTGTAAGCACTTTTATTTGCAATAAACACTAAATATTGAGGGATATTTATTATTGATGAATGAAATTATGTCGGTTGATTTGATGATTATTAGGCGGTGTAATCTTTTTATGCTTGAGGGTCAAGTTCACGGTTTGTAAATTGATTTTTTCTTGCACCCCAATCTTTATTTATTTTTATTTTTTTTAAGGAAAACACCCCAATGTTTTTTTTTGAAAAGAAAACACCCCAATTTTGTTTAATTAGCCTTTGTTTTTTAGGAAAGTTTAACTAAACATTTATTTGGTTCTAAAAAAAAAAAAAAACTTAACGTTTATTTTAGAAAAGTTTTACTAAACCTTTTATTCAGGAAAGTTTAACATTAAACCTTTTTTAAGGAAAGTTTTATTAAACCTAAGAGTAAGGTTTAACTTGTGTCTAGAAAAAAAAAATGTTTAAAAAATAAATTGTAAAATAGAGTTTATAAATTTAATCAAAATTTAAGACGTTTGTATAATTATTATAAGATTATTACTTGTATAATGAGTTGAGTATTAAGTAGTTAGTTTTTACAGAATTAGATTCGTATCGAAAAATACATTATACATAGACCTGCATATGAATATATGATATTGTTTGATTAGATTCATCTAATAAAAGTCGTCCCAAAATCAATACAAAATAAAACACCCAAAAAAATTTGAAAAAATGGTATGAATAATTGAATGTACTTCGGAAAAGGTAACATAGTTATACCAAAAATAAAAACTCTCAAGGTTATGAATTTTATTATTGTTAAAATAAGACCGTAAAATTAAAAAGAAAAAAAATCAGCATAAAGCCTTAGAAACATATAAACATTCAAAAAATCTTAAGGTTTTTCATCTACTGAAAATTGTAGGGGTAGAGGACATCTTATACATCAAAAGCAATATATACTGTAATTCTGAGTTATTAAAAAAGTAACACCTAAACCTCGTTAAATTTTTTTACATAATCCTTTGTTAGCTTCTTCACTTATTGATCTTTCACCCCGGCAACACTACCCAAACTCGGACACCGGTCAACAAATTGTCGCTCAAAAATCAGTAAGTCTTAGTGTTAGAATCCAACCTCTTTGTTATGTATTCTTCTTTATTTTCCTTATATTTTCCTTATGTAATGTCTCTTTAGTCTTTCTTTTTATTTTTCTAGACCCTAGGGAGAATTATTGTGTTACTGTCATTTCAACGTTCACTTGTAATTCTCTACTAATGCAATATAAAGCTCTTTAGGGAGCGAATGGTTATTCAATCAAAGCTCTCTACCCCGTTGTTATTGCTTTAAGACTTGTGTGTTGTTTAAGCCTTTATAGATATTGTGCTTGCCTTGTTTTAAAGCATCCCCCACCAAACCAAGAGACCCTAGAGACGTCCTCATTTTCGTCGGTTCCGCTTGTGCCCGCTTCGAAGTATCGGCCGTCACAAGCCCCGACTCCGCACTCGTTGTTCTCGTGCGCCCTCTTGAGACACCGTAGGTCCGTGTTGCTGTGTGCTCACGAACCTCCTTGCTTTAGGCTTGCGCCCTTGTCGCCAAAAGACGAGAGCGCGCCGCACGATCTGGTGTTGAATCACTCGGACCGTGACACTTAGGCAAGGCAGAAAAAACAGAAAGCGTAATCTACTTAGTAGCACGAGCAATTAGTAGCAATGACAATTACAATGGCAACATCACAAAGCTGAGAGTAAATCCAATAGACATGCCAACATAAGTATTACACATCCCTGCATCACTATTGTAGCAGCAGACTGCCTATACAACAATTGCCTCTAGCAATAGTGACTTGTCCGAGGATGACAATGGAACGAACTTTTGTCTGGCAGCTAATATCATAGACATCGACGACCACAGTGCACAAATATAGTGTACCGAAGGCACTTAAGGCAGGGTATAATAATAAACTTTTAAGGATATATAGTCATCTTAAATATCATCAAATTCATAATTTATATAATTCTGAAAACATAATACTACATACTAAATTTGTAGATACAATTCTGACAGCAATTGCATCTATAACAGTCTGAAAATACTCAGGAAGATGCGGAGATGATTCTGAAAAATTGGATGTTCAGAGTGACTGGGAGCAAATACATTCTTATCGTCGATAACCATACCGCTTGAAGTTAAAATACAAACGTAATATGCCTTGTTCAAAGGTACATTTGAAACCCCTTTTGCAGGAAAGCTCCCACTCATTAAGCACAATTCGGAATGTTAGGTCTTCATAAGGAGGCCCGGCTTGAAATCTAATAATACAAGTCTCAGTGGAGTCCCCATCTTTCTCAACAAGTGGCTTGGGAACCTTAGAACTGTCGATAAGATGTGGGTATAATACGTTAAACTTGTAGCCTTGAACAAACTTGGGAGGAGGGTTATCACGGCTGTAATGTGTCCGGTTATACTTGTTCCATTCATAACTTGTATGAACATAATTGAAATACTTGGGCTTTCTTGGGCGGTACATGTCATGCCAATCATACACCTGTGAATCCAGATTCACTACAGCATCGGAACCTACAACCACGTCACCTTCCTCCATGGCTCCCATACTTCCTTTCTTTGCCATGACCTCAAAGTCACCCTCCTCTGGCTTTGAACGCGGTTCTAAAGCCATTCCTGCTTCTTTCAACCACCTTTTATGTTCAACCAAAACACCCAAGCGCTTCTCCAAAACTACCCTATCCTCATCAGGATCAATTGCTTCCTCATTATCTTCACCATGTAAGAGCCGAGGAGAATATGGACCATCCCGAGCATCTTCAACTTCTTCCTCGATTCCCTCCACAGGTTGAATGTTTTTCTCTTGGAGAGCCTGCTGTACTTCAAGGCGGCGCAAATTTCTACTCGTATGAATTTCATTAAGACAAGCCTTAGCCTTGTAAAAGTGAAGCTGTTTAAGGACAGCTTCCCAATACTCAACCACCATCGCTCTTCCAGTAAGCATCAATGACTCAATTTGTGTTAAAAGTGCTACCAAATCTTTGTAACTCTTGCCTTCCAAGTAGTTTATGACGTCTTTTTCAACATTCGTATGCATACCACTGAGTCCAACTCGATGATCAATTGCCTCTTTTTTCCTAATTTCAGCCAACTCCCACTCGCAAACCACCAACAATGCCTCCCAATATTCCGCATGAGCCGACGATGTAGACGCCCTGTCAAGATCAAGATGCAGTTTAATATCATCAATTAACTCCTGAAATTCTTTAACAGTACTTAAGCCCTTGAAAACCATGTAAGGCGGCTCATCCAACTCCCTGACATCAAATTTATCAAATTTATCAGACTCATCAAGATACACAATAAGAATATCAATTGGCTTCGGTCTCCCTTCGCGCAGCCGGACCCTAGACCTTATTTTATACTGTTCAAAAAGAAACTCTCTTTCTTTCATCTCCAAGTTACAAAATTCAGCCCTATCTCTTTCTCTCTGCAACATCACAATTTCCTCGTCTCTCCGCGCCTTCTCCTGCGCTCTCTCTTCTCTCCTCTTCTGCATCTTCTGAACCTCAGCCATCAGTTCTTTCTGCCTCTTCTTCTCAGCCATCAGCTTTCTACCCCGTTGTTATTGCTTTAAGACTTGTGTGTTGTTTAAGCCTTTATAGATATTGTGCTTGCCTTGTTTTAAAGCATCCCCCACCAAACCAAGAGACCCTAGAGACGTCCTCATTTTCGTCGGTTCCGCTTGTGCCCGCTTCAAAGTATCGGCCGTCACAAGCCCCGACTCCGCACTCGTTGTTCTCGTGCGCCCTCTTGAGACACCGTAGGTCCGTGTTGCTGTGTGCTCACGAACCTCCTTGCTTTAGGCTTGCGCCCTTGTCGCCAAAAGACGAGAGCGCGCCGCACGATCTGGTGTTGAATCACTCGGACCGTGACAGTTTGGTATCAGAGCAAAGTTTGCCGTAGAGATGGCAGAAGAAGGAGAGATGCATGAATACACATTCGAGGAAAGACTTGCTTGGCTTGAAGGCAAGTCCGAACAGTGGGCTATGCTTGAAGAAAGGCTGCCCAAACTCGAGGATATTGTAATAAAACAAGCCGACCAAATAGA
The DNA here is from genome assembly GCF_001683475.1 of Chenopodium quinoa. Taxonomy (NCBI): domain Eukaryota; kingdom Viridiplantae; phylum Streptophyta; class Magnoliopsida; order Caryophyllales; family Amaranthaceae; genus Chenopodium; species Chenopodium quinoa. The sequence continues at coordinate 2,422,501 of NW_018743175.1, forward strand.
GAGGCTTGTCGCTACTGTGGATGGGTTAACGGAGCAACTTAACTTCGCGCAAGGCGTCGCTGATGAAGCACATGATAAATGTGCAACCTTAATGCGTGCCCAGAGAGGGCTCGGGGGAAGTGGAGGTGCCAAGATAAAACCTCCCAAGCCCCGGACCTTCAATGGCACGAGAGATTCAAAAGAAGTCGATAATTTCATTTTCGACATGGAGCAATACTTTCGGGTCTGTCAGTTGGAGAATGAGTTAAAAGTTGATACCGCCACTATGTATTTGGTGGATGATGCAAAGCTTTAGTGGCGCACCAAGTACACCGACATCCAAGCTAAAAGGACGTCAGTGGATACTTGGGAGGATCTGAAGAAAGAGCTGATGGCCCAATTTTATCCCGAGAATACCGAGTTTGTTGCTCGCACCAAGCTCGCTGCTTTGCAGCATAAGGGTTCCATCCGGGAGTATGTCAAAGAGTTTTCAGCGTGCATGTTGGAGATCCACAATATGTCCGAGGAAGATCGCCTATTCAACTTTGTGCGTGGTCTTAAGGAATGGGCCCAAAGAGAAATTTGGCGCCAAAAGATTGATACTTTATCGGGAGCCATCGCTGCAGCCGAAAGGTTGATGGACTACTCCTCAGAGAAAGGACAAGGTTTGAAGAAAGGGAATAGCGGGCCGACACCGAACCCTCCTAGGAACTCCGGACATGGCTCGCAAGTGAGCTCCAACAACTCGAACAATAGATACAATAGGAGTGGGGGAGAAGACTCTCGAAAAAGTGGAGCTTCTTCCTTCTCTAGTAGAGGAAGCACCCCTAGTTCATCTTCGACAGCCAGGCCATTGACGTGTATCCTTTGCAGAGGACCGCACAAGTGGTTTGAATGTCGACACAAGGGAGAAATTGACAATCTCCAAAAGAAACTGTCCTCCATGTCCTTAGAAAACCCCGAGGGTGAAGAAGCCGATGAGGTAGTACCTAGTGAAGGAGAACATTCCAGACTGGGGGCCATTCGCATGATGTGCGCTATGGGAAGAGAAGGCTCTGAGGGCCAACCCAAAAACTCTGGATTGATGTATGTGAATGCGTTGGTAAACGGAAAGGAAACTCGTGCCATGGTGGATACCGGTGCTACCCACAACTTCATTTCAGAAAAGGAGGCAAAAAGACTTGGGTTGAAGCTCCTACCAGAAGGAGGCAGTATGAAAGCGGTGAATTCAGTTGCCAAACCGATCCACGGCGTTGCCAAGAAAGTAACAATGAAGCTGGGAGATTGGAGCGGACAGGTGGACTTTACCGTTGCTCCAATGGACGACTTCAGCTTGGTGCTCGGCATGGACTTCTTACACTTTAGTAAGGCAGTCCCGATGCCGCATCTTAGATCTATTCTGGTGCCCGGGCAGCAACCATGTCTCCTCCGAACCTGCGATTCGGGAAAAGGGCCGAAAGGGCCCCTCCTTTCAGCAATGCAATTGGAGAAGGGGTTGAAGAGGAACGAGCCCACGTTCCTAGCAACACTTTCCACGAAGGAAGATGAAGCAAGTGGAGACTTTCCGCCTGCAGTTGCCGAGCTACTATCAGAGTTCCACGATCTCCTCCCGAAAGACCTACCAAAAGTTCTCCCACCTAGAAGGACAGTGGACCATGAGATTGAGCTGGTTCCAGGGGCGAAACCCCCAGCACGAAGCCCTTATCGCATGGCCCCCCCAGAATTGGCTGAACTCCGGAAACAGTTGGAGGACTTGCTTGAGGCAGGCTTCATCCGCCCATCAAAGGCTCCTTATGGGGCTCCTGTGCCTTTTCAGAAAAAACATGATGGAAGTCTTCGATTGTGTATCGACTACCGAGCATTAAATAAGGTTACGGTGCGCAATCACTACCCTATCCCTTTGGTGGCGGATTTGTTCGATCAGTTAGGGGATGCAGTGTACTTTACAAAGCTAGACTTGAAGTCTGGCTATCACCAAGTTCGTATCGCCGAAGGAGATGAACCAAAAACTGCTTGTGTGACGAGATACGGGGCATACGAATGGCTAGTCATGCCCTTCGGCTTGACGAATGCACCTGCTACGTTCTGTACTCTGATGAACCAAGTATTTCGAGAGTACTTAGACAAGTTTGTGGTCGTGTACCTCGATGACATCGTTGTCTACAGCAAGACTTTGGAGGAGCACCTCGAGCACCTAAGATTGGTCTTCGAGAAGCTGAGAGAACATCACCTTTTTGTGAAACGAGAAAAGTGTGCCTTTGCGCAGGAAGAAGTCAGATTTCTTGGACACTTTGTGGGGAAGGGTCGATTGAGGATGGACCCAAAGAAGATATGTGTTGTTCGCGATTGGCGGGATCCCAAGAACCCCTCTGAGCTGCGATCCTTTCTAGGACTGGTGAACTATTATAGAAGATTCATTAAGGGATACTCAGAGATCGCAAGCCCCCTCACCGACCTATTGAGGAAAGATTGTCGTTGGGAATGGTCAGGGCCCCAGAAGGAAGCTTTCCAGAAGTTGAAAGAAGCAATGGTGAAGGAGTCGGTCCTTGCCCTTCCAGACATCACCAAACCATTCGTGGTCGAGACGGATGCTTCTGATTTTGCTTTAGGAGGAGTGCTCCTCCAAGAAGGACATCCTATTGCATTCGAAAGTAGGAAGCTGAATAATGCGGAGAGAAGGTATGCGGCACAAGAAAAGGAGCTACTAGCCATTGTGCACTGCCTAAGAGGATGGAGGCACTACTTGTTGGGGTCAAAGTTTACCGTCTGCACAGACAACACCGCGGCGAGTCACTTTCTCACCCAACCCAAGCTGACAAGAAAACAAGCTCGGTGGCAGGAGGACTTAGCCGAGTTCGACGTGGAGTTCACCTATAGAACGGGATCCAGCAATAGAGTTGTCGATGCCCTGAGTAGGCGGGCCGATCTTGCTGCGATGTACAAGTTAGCGCCAATGACGGCAAGCAGCATTGCCACATCCGTTAGAGATCAAGTTCGTGCTTATCTCCCAGATGATCCGATGACAAAAACCATAACAAGGATGATTGAAGAAGGGAAGACTAGACGCTTTTGGTTGGAAGATGGCCTCATCTTCACCAAAGGTACAAAGTTGTTCATCCCCAAAGCAGGGGGATTGAGGAAAATGTTGTTGAAGGAATGCCATGATACGCTGTGGGCGGGACATCCAGGTTGGCAGAGAACCCTCAGTCTACTCGCGATGGGGTACTACTGGCCAGGAATGAAGGAAGATGTGATGAGCTACACCAAAACCTGCCTTGTGTGCCAGCAAGACAAGGTTGACAGACAGAAGCCCGGGGGCCTCCTTGAACCTCTTCCTGTACCAACTCGACCGTGGGAGAGTGTGTCGATGGACTTCATTAGTGGCCTCCCGAAGGTTGGCCAGTTCTCTTTCATCATGGTGGTGATAGACAGGTTCTCAAAATACGCAACGTTTGTACCCTTGCAGAAGGCTTGCGGAGCAGAAGAAACGACATCTCTCTTCTTTAAGCATATTGTGAAGTACTGGGGATTGCCAAAGAGCATAGTAAGCGACAGGGATACCAGATTCACGAGCATATTCTGGTCTGAGCTATTCCAAATGATGGGGTCTGACCTCAACATGTCGTCAAGCCACCACCCTCAATCTGATGGGCAGACAGAGAGATTCAATGGGCTTCTCGAGGAATACTTACGTCACTTTGTGAGCGCCAACCAGAAAGATTGGGTGAGACTCTTGGACATCGCACAACTTTGCTTCAACGCTCAAAGGAGTTCTTCTTCCAACAAAAGCCCCTTTGAGTTGGTCATGGGTCAACAACCTCTCCTCCCGCACACAGTGGCTGTCTGGGAGGGCGGTAGGAGTGCTCAGGCTCGAGATTTTACAAGAGAGTGGAAGCAAAACACCGACATTGCAAAAGCCTACCTAGAGCGAGCATCGCGCCGGATGAAGAAATGGGCTGATCAAAACAGAAGGCCAGTTGATTTTGCTATTGGGGACATGGTGATGGTGAAGGTCTTACCAGAACAGCTGAAGTTTCTCAGAGGGAGAGATCGTCGCCTCATTCAGAAATATGAAGGCCCCATCCGCATCACTAAACGGATTGGGAAGAACGCATACAAGGTAGAACCGCCTGCGTGGATGAGGATTCACCCCGTCTTCCACGTTAGTCGTCTAAAACCCTACCATCCAGATCCCGACGACAGCAACCGCAACGTCAGATACCGCGCCAACATCAGAACCAGGACAAGAGCCACCCCTACAACAGAAGACTGAAGCTGCTAAGATCTTAGTGTAGATTTTGTAAGTCGACGAGGACGTCGACGACTTAAGTGGGGGAGGATGTTAGAATCCAACCTCTTTGTTATGTATTCTTCTTTATTTTCCTTATATTTTCCTTATGTAATGTCTCTTTAGTCTTTCTTTTTATTTTTCTAGACCCTAGGGAGAATTATTGTGTTACTGTCATTTCAACGTTCACTTGTAATTCTCTACTAATGCAATATAAAGCTCTTTAGGGAGCGAATGGTTATTCAATCAAAGCTCTCTACCCCGTTGTTATTGCTTTAAGACTTGTGTGTTGTTTAAGCCTTTATAGATATTGTGCTTGCCTTGTTTTAAAGCATCCCCCACCAAACCAAGAGACCCTAGAGACGTCCTCATTTTCGTCGGTTCCGCTTGTGCCCGCTTCGAAGTATCGGCCGTCACAAGCCCCGACTCCGCACTCGTTGTTCTCGTGCGCCCTCTTGAGACACCGTAGGTCCGTGTTGCTGTGTGCTCACGAACCTCCTTGCTTTAGGCTTGCGCCCTTGTCGCCAAAAGACGAGAGCGCGCCGCACGATCTGGTGTTGAATCACTCGGACCGTGACACTTAGGCAAGGCTGAAAAAACAGAAAGCGTAATCTACTTAGTAGCACGAGCAATTAGTAGCAATGACAATTACAATGGCAACATCACAAAGCTGAGAGTAAATCCAATAGACATGCCAACATAAGTATTACACATCCCTGCATCACTATTGTAGCAGCAGACTGCCTATACAACAATTGCCTCTAGCAATAGTGACTTGTCCGAGGATGACAATGGAACGAACTTTTGTCTGGCAGCTAATATCATAGACATCGACGACCACAGTGCACAAATATAGTGTACCGAAGGCACTTAAGGCAGGGTATAATAATAAACTTTTAAGGATATATAGTCATCTTAAATATCATCAAATTCATAATTTATATAATTCTGAAAACATAATACTACATACTAAATTTGTAGATACAATTCTGACAGCAATTGCATCTATAACAGTCTGAAAATACTCAGGAAGATGCGGAGATGATTCTGAAAAATTGGATGTTCAGAGTGACTGGGAGCAAATACATTCTTATCGTCGATAACCATACCGCTTGAAGTTAAAATACAAACGTAATATGCCTTGTTCAAAGGTACATTTGAAACCCCTTTTGCAGGAAAGCTCCCACTCATTAAGCACAATTCGGAATGTTAGGTCTTCATAAGGAGGCCCGGCTTGAAATCTAATAATACAAGTCTCAGTGGAGTCCCCATCTTTCTCAACAAGTGGCTTGGGAACCTTAGAACTGTCGATAAGATGTGGGTAGAATACGTTAAACTTGTAGCCTTGAACAAACTTGGGAGGAGGGTTATCACGGCTGTAATGTGTCCGGTTAAACTTGTTCCATTCATAACTTGTATGAACATAATTGAAATACTTGGGCTTTCTTGGGCGGTACATGTCATGCCAATCATACACCTGTGAATCCAGATTCACTACAGCATCGGAACCTACAACCACGTCACCTTCCTCCATGGCTCCCATACTTCCTTTCTTTGCCATGACCTCAAAGTCACCCTCCTCTGGCTTTGAACGCGGTTCTAAAGCCATTCCTGCTTCTTTCAACCACCTTTTATGTTCAACCAAAACACCCAAGCGCTTCTCCAAAACTACCCTATCCTCATCAGGATCAATTGCTTCCTCATTATCTTCACCATGTAAGAGCCGAGGAGAATATGGACCATCCCGAGCATCTTCAACTTCTTCCTCGATTCCCTCCACAGGTTGAATGTTTTTCTCTTGGAGAGCCTGCTGTACTTCAAGGCGGCGCAAATTTCTACTCGTATGAATTTCATTAAGACAAGCCTTAGCCTTGTAAAAGTGAAGCTGTTTAAGGACAGCTTCCCAATACTCAACCACCATCGCTCTTCCAGTAAGCATCAATGACTCAATTTGTGTTAAAAGTGCTACCAAATCTTTGTAACTCTTGCCTTCCAAGTAGTTTATGACGTCTTTTTCAACATTCGTATGCATACCACTGAGTCCAACTCGATGATCAATTGCCTCTTTTTTCCTAATTTCAGCCAACTCCCACTCGCAAACCACCAACAATGCCTCCCAATATTCCGCATGAGCCGACGATGTAGACGCCCTGTCAAGATCAAGATGCAGTTTAATATCATCAATTAACTCCTGAAATTCTTTAACAGTACTTAAGCCCTTGAAAACCATGTAAGGCGGCTCATCCAACTCCCTGACATCAAATTTATCAGACTCATCAAGATACACAATAAGAATATCAATTGGCTTCGGTCTCCTTTCGCGCAGCCGGACCCTAGACCTTATTTTATACTGTTCAAAAAGAAACTCTCTTTCTTTCATCTCCAAGTTACAAAATTCAGCCCTATCTCTTTCTCTCTGCAACATCACAATTTCCTCGTCTCTCCGCGCCTTCTCCTGCGCTCTCTCTTCTCTCCTCTTCTGCATCTTCTGAACCTCAGCCATCAATTCTTTCTGCCTCTTCTTCTCGGCTTTAACGGTGAGATCATCTATTATCGTCTTAAAACCTCGCACCATCACATCTCTCTCGATCTTCTTCTTCCACACAAACTGCTCATTGATTGTCTGACTCTTGAACTTCTTCGCCACACTCACAGCCTTTCTCTGCACCTTCTTCGTGAGGTACTCCTTAAACTCTTCCTCCGAAATATTCCTCTTTCTTTTCCTGCTGTAACCAGCCTCTTCAAAGGATTCTGACGTATCATAGTCAGAGTTTGCTGAGTCAGAATTGTCCTTGAATTGCCGGCGTCCTCTTCTACGACTGCTCCTGCTGCTCTCGTGCTTCGCCATATTTTCGGTTGGTCAAGGATTTGGGTAAGGGAAGAGAATTGATCGTGGAGGAGGTACTAACTTCTATTTGGTGAAATATATTAAGCAGCGGAGTAACGGATTATTTATATACTTGAAGGGCAAGTAATGGATTATCCCTTTACCAAAAAAAAAAAGAAAAAAAAAGAAAGAATTATCCATATACTTGATGGCCAAGTAAATCTACCAGGTCATTGACAAAATTGTTGTCTTTCCTAGAATAAAATTAAAATCTGTGTAAGAAAGTAATCATGTTATCCTTATAAACTTATTTCATGATTTCCTAAAAAAAAAAAAAAAAAAAAAAAAAAAAAAAAAAAAAAAAAAAAAAAAAAAAAAAAAAAACTTATTTCATGAACTAGTTACTTATAACCACATTATATTTATAGTTACCCCAAACTGGTCAAAAGTTACCATAAGATAATTTGATCTCCTAATATTATTGTATATCTAGTGTGCAAAAAATGTACCAGAAATATCTTGAGTGAAGTTAATTGTGAGCATAAATTTGAAATTCATCTTCTAGTTAAGCTGTAAGCATAATATATGAATAATAATACAGTCAAAACAACTCAATATCTTGCAAATTAGCACAGCGCAGATTCCGCATCTCAAAATTGAAATTGAACTACTCCTAAGAGATGTATAATAGATTTGTTCAGCTAAAAACTAAGTCATTCTAATAATACAGAATACTGACTAACCAGACAAGGCAATCTGTCTGAGGCTCGAAAAATCTGTCTTAAATTCCTGGTGACCTGCTTTCCTTCCTTAGCACCAAGAGTTTAGAAGCCAGTCCAATGTTACAGACTAACCAGACAAAGCAACACGTCTGAAAACTGCTTGAAAAGTCTGTCCCCCATTTCTGGCGACCTTCTGCCCTTCCTCGGTAGCAGATACCAGGAGCTTAACGACAGGATCTGCTTCAAGCTCTTCATCTGTAATACACTCAAACATGGGATGATTCTCAAGACATGTTCTCATCCAGACTCCCAGCTCCTCAACATCTGTGATCGTGTAGATGATCCCTCCTTCCTTGAGTACATAAGCATATTCATCTAGCAAGAATGGGCTGATTACTCTACGACGGTGATTCTTCTCTTTAAAGTGTGGGTCAGGAAACAAGAAAAACATTTTTGATAGTTGACCCTTCTCAAAATAGTTTGGAATGTATTTCATGGAGTTGGTCCTTACCACAGAGACATTCTGGTATTGACCAGGGTTTGTTGTCCTCAAGCCCAAAATCCGTTCCTTAACATACTCTGTCACCTTATCCCTAATCTCCATTCCAATCATTAGCTTTTCAGGGAACAGAGTTGAAAGGCTAATACAAAGCCCTCCAAAACCACAACCTACATCAGCAAATTCAATCCTCCTTGCATCTCCAGATCGGTCAGGGGAAGGAAAAATTTGAGGAAAATGAAGTGAATAGTCAACATGTTGAGGTGAAAGTGGAACAGGAAAGTGAGAATCACTTAACGGATTACTATGGGCTCGGGCCCGGTAAAATCGCTTCCGAGGCAAACCTGTTGACTTGTTAAAGGTTGAGTTTCCCTTGCTCTCCAACATGCTTCTTGCCTTCTTACCCAGGATGATTGGCTGGTGCAAACTTGAAGCTTCAATAGGTCTGCTCAAAGTAACACCCAAAAAAAAGAGTTAAAGGGAAAGCAGACAGAGAACCCATGATATCATTCACCTGCTTTTCAGAAAGAACATGACAGAAGAAGGCGGCTACACAGGAAATGGTCCGGATGAAAACTCTAAAACAAGATATATGCAGAGATTTCACTCATCAAGAGAAATAACAATGAGAACAAGAGACAACAACTATGAACAAATGAAACCATGGCTTTCAAAATTATGTTTGTAAGCTTGCAAATAGCAATATCAGTAGATGTAGAGGTCTAGAAAACAGTTTGGTGTATAATGACTATTAAACATGAGCCAAGGTCAACACTGTTTCATCAATTTCTTTCCAAAACTAGAAAAATATATCCTTCTTATTAAGCTCCAGGTATTAAAAGCAAAATGACAACAACATGCTTTTAACTTCAGTTCACTTTGCAAGTGAAGCATTATTTGTCATCCAAACATATTACACCTTATGCTTTTTTCAGGGGAAAGTAACTACATGCTCTAGGGAATTTTTTTTTTTTTTTTTTTTTTTTTTTTTTTTTTTTTTTTTTTTTGTGTGGACGGGATACATATTCTGTTGAAATTTGAAAACATAGACCATGTAACCACATCACAAGGGAAACAGAAGCGTAATCATGGCTTCATCAAGAACCAGAGGCATATCCATAAAATTAGACTTAATTACCATAAATCCACCCCCACCCCTCAATTGCTTAGAAAAGGTATACAAAAAACATGTCTACAAATTGATGAAATTGTAGGCCTTTCTGCCTAGACTTGTGTATGTGAGTGATTTCATCATAGCCAGAACAATTTAAAGCTACCCTATACCTCAGAAAAAAGCTTTCCACTCCACTTGATTCACATGATATGTATAAGGATGCTTTGATATTTCCTTAACATTACAGTAAATTCTTGTCCACAAGGTACCTTCCTCTATGGAATATCATATTAAGCTCACACCAGATATTGGGACTCCACCCCCTCCACCCAAACAGCCTGACTGCTATCAAAGCCTAGCTGGAAACTCATTCACATTACACTGACCTAGCCTAACATAGCCTATATTGTGTCCTCACTTCATGGCCTTCGTGCACAAGCCTACAATCATGCACTTACAGGCCCGCAAAGAGTCTTACTAAGGTGCTCTCTACTAGTACTCAGCAACAAGCCAAGACACCCAAGATAGTTTTCAATCTGGGAGCATGTTCAGTCACTCACCTCCATCAAAGTTTGAGGGAAAGTATTGAGGAATAAAGGCCTCTTTGGCCAACTTTACACTATGATTGGATGGGAAGATATGGAGGGAATGGGAAGGAAAGGAGAGGATATCTTTCTCCCATGTTTGGATACAACGTTAGGGATGGAAGAGGAAAAGAATAGGAGAGATATATATTCCCCATTAAACCAATCCCTCCAAGCTCCAAATAAGAAAATTTTGAATGGGAATTGAAATGTTAACCAAACAAAGTGTTAGTGTTATTCCTTTGTGCAATTTTGTTTTATTTCCCACTATAATCTCTGTTATAGTTTTATGATATTTAGTCATTTCTAAGCAAGATTGTTAGAGTTTATGTAAGCCATGATATAATTAGGGCTATAAAAGCTATGCTCTATGAGCTCACAAAAGGGAGTTATCACCTTTGTATAAATCAAGCTTATTGAATGAAATCTAACAGAATTTCCTTAATTAGTTGTCACGTCATTTCTAACTACCCAAGTCATAATATTTTGCTTCAATTACATTCCTTAGAAACAGAAAGAAAAATTTCTATATAATCTATCAAGTGGCTTTTTTTGTGGATGATGATTTTGTAAATGAAGACGGCTGGAAATTATGCAGACCTTATCTTTAAGCTTTAACCTAACCCCATTTAACAGATCCCATAAGTAGAACTTTCAAAACCCCACAAATCGTTCTTTATAATGTATAAAGAGAAAATAAGCAATTATCTGTTCAAATTTATTCACTACAATAAGTTGCACATAACTAAATTAAGCACAAATGCACAATATAACTCTCAAGCAAACCATACCCTGCAGGGTGCGGCCGCCCTGGACCAGGCCCATTTTCATGGCTTTCCATCCCAACATGAAAAGTTACAAACAAAAGCCTATGAAATTAGGCAATATAGTTGAAGGAGTTCAATGGTATTGCAACCCTGTTAATCATCAAGCTTCTTAAAGGGGTTCATTAGGGGTGCTAAACATTGCAAAGCCGGAATAGGAACAGGCTTGGCTCGAGCTCAATAGGAATAAGGCAGGTTCAAACCAGGCCCGTCCCTGAGGCAGGGCAGGAGGGGCGGCCGCCCTAGGCCCAGGGAAAAGAGATTTGATTTCATATTGAATTATCTCGAAAAATACATAATTTTAGGGATACTTGATTCAATAATCAAATTAGGCTCATAATTTTCTTTTCTTTTGGATGACGTTTCATAATCTATGAATTTGCGAACTCTAAACTTAAAGCACTGATAATTAAATTAGATTAGATCAAATATAAACCCTAGATTGTGAAATTGATGTAATGATAACAACAACAAACAACTTACCTTAGAAGCTGCTTCAATGGGGGATACAAGAATTAGATTCAACGGAGAACGCTTCGATGGAGAAAGTTGAGTGCGCTTCAATGGAGAAAGTTGAGTGCGCTTCAATGAAATAACTCAGAGACTTGGGACATAGGAATGGAGGCCTTTAAAAGCCAAAATCAAAATTGAATTAGTGGTCCCTTAATGTAACACATACTAATTTTGAGTTGTTTCCGTCATTTCACCAACATTCATAGACTTTTAATTGTATGTTTGAAAATATCTTGCACAACACGAAACATCATCACTAACTTTCCTCGTTCTATCAATAGTCTCATCGCATGTTTAAATGTATATTGGTAAGTCTTATATGCATTGTCCTTACTCGTTGTAATAGCTAAATAGTAAATGTCGTTAATGACCTTAATTGATATTGCGTAAGAGCTTCTTATGCCAATAGTAATTTATGTTACTTACTGTCATTTTATTTGTTGTAAACTCACTTTAATTAATGTAATTTCAGCTGTTTTTTTAAAAAAACTCTTAAAAACTTTCAAAGAATTGATACAAGCTTTGACATATGGAAATATCAAAAAATATTTTAAACATATTTACATAAAACCTTTATATAGTCCATCTGTCTCGTAATTAGACGATCATATAAAAACCCGTCTCATTTATTTATCAGACGGGTCTAACCCATATTATAACTATGGCGGGTCATGGCTTTTAAATGCCTCCATTCCTATGTCCTAAGTCTCTGAGTTATTTCATTGCAGCGCACTCAAGTTCTCCATTGAAGCGCACTCAACGTTCTCCATCGAAGCGTTCTCCGTTGAATCTAATTCTTGTATCCCCCATTGAAGCAGCTTCTAAGGTAAGTTGTTTGTTGTTGTTATCATCACATCAATTTCACAATCTAGGGTTTATATTTGATCTAATCTAATTTAATTATCAGTGCTTTAAGTTTAGGGTTCGCAAATTCTTAGATTATGAAACATCATATCCAAAAGAAAAGAAAATTATGAGCGTAATTTGATTGTTGAATCAAGTATCCCTAGAATTATGTATTTTTCGAGATGATTCAATATGAAATCAAATCTCTTTTCCCTGGGCCTAGGGCGGCCGCCCCTCCTGCCCTGCCTCAGGGACGGGCCTGCTGATTGCTATAATAACATTGTTGTGAAATGTATGAAACAGGCATTTGTGAATTATAATATGGAATGAGCTATATGATGCCGATTTCATCACATTTATTCAAGATTCTGAGGCATGCGTTATCACCATGTTTGTAGGTGATTGCAAATGTTCTGTATGGATACTTCATATACGTGTCTACAAGGCATTATAGTTGGTACATATGATGAAAGTGTATCATCGGTTGATTTTACTTGCTGCTTCAAACATTACGAAGTCTGCAGCAGTAGTCCACAATGTACATATCTGTAAATCTTCCTACAGAACTTATTGGGAAACCAATGTGTGCGGTAGACAATTTAATGTTGCGTGTCTCAGTCATTTTTGTACTAGAACTGAGCAAGATGAGCTGTGTTGGGAAGGTCCTAACCATGATATTATGCTGAAAAGGCTTGAAAGTGCACTGTTGGATTGCAAAGATTATGAGGCATGGCCAATCTTTAGCAAGTTTACGAGTTTGTATGGTTTTCCTCCACCTGCTATTTTGAGTAAGCTGATCTCTGGACTTTCCTACTCATCTGATCACAGCTCACTTCCTAAAGCGTGCAATTTAATATTTAAAGTTGCAAAAGAAAATTCTGAATTACTTGAGCATGATAGCTTGTCTAGGCTTTGCCTTTCTCTTGTCAGAGCGCAGATGCCTGTACTTGCATCGAAAGTACTCAGACTCATGGTGCAGAGAAATTGTGTTCCCCCAGTGGATGTGCTGTGTTCTGTGTTTATGCATATGGTGAAGACTGAGGCTGGCACATGTCTGGCATCTAATATCCTTCTTGAAATTTGTGACCATTTCCATTATCTTACAGAAAAGAGATCTGAATGTGCCATGTCTATGAAACCTAGTACTACAATCTTCAACCTTATTCTGGAGGCTTGTGTGAGATCTGGATCATCGCTGAAAGGGCAACAGATAATAGAAGCAATGGCACGAATAAGAGCAGTAGCTGATGTACACTCTGTTCTTCTATTCACTTACACTTATGAAATGAATGGTCTGAGGGACGAGTTGAAGAAGCTCAAAGAGTATGTAGATCAAGTTTCATTGCCACTTGCTCGGCATTATGTTCACTTCTATGACAAGCTTTTGAGCTTGCATTATGATTTTGATGATATTGATGCTGCTGCCAGCCTGGTAACTGATATTTATCTTCTCTGGGGGTCACGTCCTCTGCATCCAAACGAGGAACTGATGAAGCCATGTAAAGTGCCTATTGGCTCCCCATATTTGAAAGAAGGTTTGAAAGTTCAAGTTATGTTTGAGCTGCTGCAGAAAGATTTTGTCGTACATGTGAAAGGCCAAGAGGAGTATGTAGCATTAAAGAATGGAAAACTTATTCTTACTAGTAAAGGCTTGGCACGACTAATTGTTAAATACAAGAGAAGAGGGAGAATTACTGAATTTTCTAAACTTTTAGTTGCAATGCAAAAAAATATGGGTACAGCTCAAGAAGAAAATCTTTGCTGTGATGTAATTCATGCATGCATTGATTCTGGTTGCCTTGAGACTGCTCATGATATATTGGATGATATGGATATGGCCAACATGGCTGTTCCCACCTCAACATATATGTTACTGTTGAATGCCTATCGCGAAGAAAATATGTCCAAGGAAGCGGAAGCTCTTGTGAAACAAATTAAAAGGACTGGTTTGCTCATTGATGCATCTGATGAAATAATGGTATCTAAATGTATTTCAGGAGTAGTACATGGAAGTGTGGTTGAACCAAATACCAGTAGGCAATCAGAATTAACTGAATTTCTGATTGTAGAAATGAAATGGGGTTATAATAAAGCTCCATCTAAAGTTTATGAGCTTAATTCTTCTATGTATTTCTTTTGCAAGGCCAAAATGATGGAGGATGCTCAGACGACATACAGAAAAATGCAAGAGTTAAAGATCCAGCCCACAGTGCAAACTTTTGCTCACTTGGTACAAGGCTACTTATCTTTGGAAATGTATCGGGAAATCACCATCTTGTGGGGTGACATCAAAAGGTTTATGGATCATGGATGTTCACTCGCAAACAGGGATTTGTATGAGTTACTGCTGTTAAATTTTCTTCGGGGAGGCTACTTTGAAAGAGTAATGGAAATTCTTCACCATATGAAGGAGCACAGTATGTATGCTGATAGATGGATGTATAATCAGGAGTTCATTAGGCTTCATAAGAATCTTTACAGAAAATTGAAGGCCATGGATGTTAGAACTGAAGCACAGAGATTGAGGCTTGAGCATGTTAAGGCCTTCAGGAAGTGGGTTCGCAATAACTGAACCAGTGTTGGAGCTATCAAATTGGTTGATAGAAAGGGAGGCACCCTAACTCTTGGTGTGTAATTAATCAAGCCAACAGGTAGAAAGAGATTCAAAGTGAATGCCAGAGACTTCACTGAATGGTGAGTAATTTTTTGATCCATTTCTTTTTCTAATTGCAAGTTATAAAAAGCAACAATAGTTTTGTATGTTTTCAGCTTTGGTTGACCAATTCAAACTTTGTTGTGTTTAAAAGGATTCCTTTTTATTTTAAAGTTTGTGTGTCAAGTTAATTGGCCTCATGTAAGAAAATTTCCAGATTCTGGCCAACAGACTGTTTCTAATCCCTTTAAGCTTTAACATTTAATTGTTGGTTCCTGTGTGGTTTTCACAAGTGAAATTTTTATGATTAATTTATCATATTTATTGATTTATATCTATTAGTTTTGTCTCTTTGTGCAGAACTGAAGCTAGCCACTTTGGCCATTGACTAAATGCTGAAAGCAATAATTAGGCAAATGGCAAAAAAAAAAAAATATCAGCAGGATCTGTATAGAGGTGGGTGATAGCCTTTTGAGCTTCTAGCTATCCTGGTACTCTGTCAAACTTTGTAGAGAAGGCGTTAGTTACATGTTGATCGATAATAGTTGTGACTAGGACATGCATATCGAAATTTTGTTAAGTTTAAATCCGACTAATATGGCCAGAGATATGAAAACAGTTGAGTAAAAACATTAAGAAAAGTAGAATTCAGCTATTACTTGTGTACAAGTAAAACATCACCTTCTCTTGTCCTTCTCTCACATGGATTTGTTCTTTAAGATTGCATAATTTACATCACAGGATAAAATTATCAACTGTTAAGTTGAATATTCTTTTCAAGTTTTCAACATTATGCCCATGAGGAAAACATATGAACCTGAACCAATTTTAACTATATTTTGCGGTCAAACCTAAGACTATGAATTATATTATGGTTAAAAAAACACAATTTTTATCTAATTTTATATATTTTGATAATTTTGACTAAAGTGAAAGCTAATTAGGTTTGACTACAAAAAGTCAGGTACTTCCAATCATCTTGAGATGGAGGTATTCTAATTTCCCTTATTTGAAAGTTGGTTATTCTGAAAAAGAATATTGTAGTTTGAAAGAGGTGCTACACTACATTATATTGGTTGTTTGAAAAAATCTATTCTGTCTTTATATGGAAGTAGCCATCGTCTTTTTTTGCCCTTCCAAATTGTTTTCTTGAAAAGGTATCCTTGTAGATAGGATTTGGTAGGCTGGTAGCATTATCTTAATATTGGTTTTACGGGCAACCAATTGTGGAATAGATAGTTGGTCATACATGATTTATTTAGGACGTCTCTTTACTGAAATGGACAAATTAATTTCATATTCAATGTTTGGATAGATGACTTGGGTTGATCTCATTTCAAATGCTGATGTATATTGTTGTTGCTTGTGCGTTTCAGCTCGTTGAATAAGTGGAAATACATGCAGGCACACTCAGAAGCAAGAACAGTACCACAGAACCTGTTTGATTCAGTACAAGCTCGCTCTCGGATACTTGGCTTAAATAATACGAAGTACAACATAATGGATAAACTGAAGACGTTGAGGTTGAGGTTGAGCTTGACATGATTTGGTTGGTGAACTTGAATTAGTCAATATTCAAATCAAACTCTAAGTTGAGATCACAATGGCATCAAAATCTGCTAGTTTGACTTTGGAATTTTACCTGAGGTTTATGAGCCAATGTAGCTTGTATTTTCATCCATTTAATCTACAAGGAAGTCCAACAGCTTACGTAAGCGATTGAGCTATGAGCAAAACTTAGCACATGTAGAATTGTGTATGATTTTGAGTAGTTAGATTATCTCATTAGCAGTTGAGTTGAAAAAAGTAAATTTTTCTTTTTAAAGAAATCATTAGTTGCATATCAAATATTTGTAGCTCTTTTTCTCCTACCATGTACTGTAAGAGTTTGTAACAAGAAAGGAGTCAATTTTGGAAGTAGCATGCCCTTTTATTCTTATTTGATCATTAAACTATTTCTGCAAACCAAAGTGTTGGGTTAAATTTCAGCTTTTGAGTCCTGTAAATTCTCCCTCTTTGCAATAGAAATGATAATAATCCAACTTGTTTATACATTAAGGAGTACTTGCTAGACCCAATATTTTAAAGGGCCGTTTGGTTCGCACAAGGGAATCGGAATGGAATGTAGAAAGGGAATGGAGGAGAATGGAATGAAACCCTTAGAATTTTAGGGTGTTGTTTGGTGAGAATGTAGGAGAATGGAATGAAACCACCATAGAACCACCACAGCACAACCATTGCACCCCTTCCTTCATTAGTTTCCACCTTTTCCAGCCACCACACCGCCCAACCAACACCACATTGGAACCGGTCATCCCTCCTCCGACCTTCGCCACCCCTCCCCCAACTTGGTGAGGTCCGTCGAACAGCAATCCACAACGGAACCCTTCTCGTCCTCGACCTCACCAATCCCAATCAAATCCCGACTAAAACGCAGCTATCGAACTTCCCCAGCAACACCGAGGGTTGGGCCGTAATTCCGACAGTTGTTCGTCGCTCCTCCTCTGACCTGCGAGGTGCAACCGGTTGTTCCGGTGGAGGGGAGGGTTTTTAAGGGTTACACGAGGGTCGGGAGAAGGATTTTCGGGTGGGAGGAGGGGTGGCGAGGGTCGGAGGAAGGCCGACGAGCATCCGACGAGGTACAACAAGTTCCGGCGAGGTGCATCTAGCTGATGGGGCATGGTGGTGGTTGGGGAAAGGGAATGGGAAAGGTAGGGGGTGGGGAATGAGATTAGGAGGATTTTGGGTAAACCCAAAAATAAAAAGGGGAAATGGAAATGACAAAAAAGGGAAAACAAATACTAACAAAGGTAATCATTCTCATTCCCTTTCCCCCATTACAGCGAACCAAACGACCTCTAATAGTTTGAAACCTTAATATCTACTTACGTGGAGCATAGTCATGCAATTGAATACAAACTACGGAATCGGGTTAAAAAAATCTCTAACCCACCTCATAAAATCAAATACACACGACGTAATTAGATTATTACATACAAAATAAATACGGAGTATTATTTATAGCATATTCCAAATATCGAGGAAATTATAAACAACTTATATATGAATCGTCGAGCACCACGTCACTCAATCCAACCACACACAAACAAACAATAAAACAATCAATTTGCCAAATGCCCTGCACACTCCCTCACTCAATAAGGTTTAAACCCCACTTTCTCATCAACAAATTCTAGAACTCAAACAAATTATTACGGATTACCCACTTTGAAATGTTCTTCAAGAACACTTCAATCAATTTCGATTAATTCATTGACCCATTCCACTCAAATCCAGAGAAAACTTACACGATAACCCAGAAAATATAAATATAAATTTACCCAGAAAAAATAATCAATTAAACAATGCTGAAAACCATAACATCTTCATCTCCTTCACTTCCACTTCTCTTCAAATTCAACAAATCTTCATCATCTTCATCTTCTTCTTCTTCCTTTTCTGGGTGTCTTTCTCTTCCTTTCTCGAAACATCCAAATTCGAACCCTCTTTCACCATCACCTCGCTCACTCTCTCTCCTCAATTCCTTAAAAAACCCCATGAATAATCTCCTTGGGAAACTGGGTTTTGCTTCTAGAACCCCTGAAACTATGGATTCTTCGTCTATTGCGCAAGGCCCAGATGATGATTTGCCTGCTCCTGGTCAGCAATTTGCTCAATTTGGAGCAGGGTGTTTTTGGGGGGTAGAATTGGCATTTCAAAGGGTACCTGGTGTGACCCGAACTGAAGTAGGTTACAGTCAAGGGTTTACTGATAATCCGACTTATGAAGATATTTGTACTGGGATGACTAATCATTCTGAAGTTGTTAGGGTTCAGTATGATCCTAAATTGTGTGCTTTTGATAATCTTCTTGATGTTTTTTGGGCTAGACATGATCCTACTACCCTTAATCGTCAAGTAAGTTCCTTTATAATTAATGGCTATTAAATTTTGTTTGAATTTTTTGTGGGGTTCATTTGTTAATTTTTGTATTTAATTGTAAAGTTTTTCTGGGGTTTATGTATTTGATTGATTGAGACAGGGCTGTTTATGGGGTTTTTATATTGTTGTAGATTAGTGATTCTTATGTTTTCAGTTCAAAATTGGGGTTTGAGTTTGATGTAATTAGCTAAAGTTTGTGGCCTTTGTCCGAAATTAACAGTCACATACTATCTTTGGTTGTTCGGAAAATCTGTAGCCTTTATGTGATAGGGATGTTGCTATTGTTAAAGAAGTGACATGCTTGAGATTTAAACTTTGAGGCCTTTGTGTAATGAAGCTCACAGTGTATTTCTGAAGGTTTGATTTTGTGGAAGTCATTAGTTTTCAAGCTATTATATCTGAAAAAGGTTGCTGAGAGTATGGAGTATATGAAAGTGTAAAAGTGTGCTAAAAGAAGCATATGGCACAGATAATTAGAGAGTGATACTTAAGTGCCATTCACTACTTTTGTTCTTTATAATTGTAACGTTTGCATGAGGATGCTTTTGCTTTGAGAAAAGATGCGTGCAAAATTTTGGATAAGAGGAACAGTTTACTTGAAAGGGGGAAATTTTGGGAGTTTGTGGGAAATGTTGTCTTTGGGTGTCAGACGTTTTCTCTTATATGTATATTGTATCTTCTGGAGCTACTTTAATGTGTAGGCCCTTCATACTACTGACTACTGAATTTTGTTTGAATTAAAGTATCTTTTGGGAGTATAGCATTATCTTGTTGAATTGTTTGATAATGTAAGTGTATGTGTTTCCAAGACTTGTCTTTTGCTATGTGACTTTATCTGGGTGTAGTTGAAGCTGCTAAGAATGTTTCATATGTGGACTGAGAAATTTTGGGCAAAGTTGTGTGTTAAGAAAGGTTAATGTCATATGTGATGGTAGATGTAGGTCTATCAAAGATGGGTTTGGAGTATTTCAGAATTTTGATAAGAATATGGCTATTATCAATGAAAGACATTTGAATTTCCTGTTGACACTTACCAGCTAGCTCATCTGGTTGTTGGAAAGTGCATAGGTGTTTTAAGTCTTGTCATCTATGTATTCCTATTGGTTTGGAGCATATATTGGTGGAGGTGAGCCGGTTCTTCAGCTCTGTTTGTTGAGATTTGGTCTTAGCTTGGATAATTGACGGGGTTGACACCCTGGGATATTGGTGCAGTGGTGCCTGCATTTTTTTCATTGGATCCATTCCATTTCCATTTCCATTTTCAGAAGTTTGTCACTTTTGCATTCTTGAGATACTGTGTGCTTGGCATGCAGATCACTTGTATAATATGTCACCTCCATGAACCAGATTCTTCGGATTTAATTCTGGCCTTTTAACTTTTTTCACGCCTTTTCTGATGTCCTTTCTCTGATTTCTTTCTCTGTCTGCCTTTAAAAGAGTTGAGCATCAGTTTGAAAATTTTAATTGTTAAACTTGTGAAGTATTGATGCCTTTATTCTTCATTTATATAATTATTCTTTGTATTTCCTCTGGGGTTGAGGAGGTGAATATGGGGTATTGATCTCCAATCTTTTTCTATTTGCTACAAAGAGATTGCATGAATTCGAGGTCTTTTTTTTTTTTTTTTTTTTTTTTATATACTAGTACAATTGGTGGAGGGAGGAATCACAGATGAGTTGGTTCTAACTGCTTGACCTTTTTGTTGGTTTCAGGGGAATGATGTAGGGTCGCAGTACAGATCAGGAATATACTTCTATACACCTGAGCAAGAGCAAGCTGCAATTGAATCAAGGGACCGTCAGCAAAAGATTCTGAACAGGAAGATCGTGACTGAGATTTTGCCAGCAAAAAAGTTCTACAGAGCTGAGGAGTACCACCAGCAATACCTTGCCAAGGGAGGACGATTTGGATTTAAGCAATCCACTGAGAAAGGATGCAATGACCCTATTAGATGTTATGGCTGAGTTCTGTCAAACCTTGGGTACTCAAACTCTACTTGGTTTGGTTCCTTTTTCTTGGTTAGAATATGCCTAAAATCATGTGTATAGTGAATCTAGTACTCTTATTTTGCTGGTGTGAGATTCCTGTTAGCTCACAGGTCACAGTCTTCTTGTAACTATTCGCATGACTTTTGAGGGACTGATTATCCTGTGCATATCATTTTATCTATTTCAGGAACTTAATATCTGTACTGCCTTGTATTAGATGCTTATTCTCTCTCATAATCTAATATAACCTCAGGGAAAGAAGTATTAGCTGTGGTGTTTAGGGATGTAATGATGTATCATTCCCTCATGTTTAAAATAGGGTAAGCTTTAGTGCCAAAATCAGAACCTATCAATGGATATCTCACTGCTGTTTCATTTAAGACCTATGATAGTTGCTCACTTGTTCTTAAAACTTTTTCTGCTGTCACAACGTCGCATACTTGAAAGGTGTTGGTAGTGCACTAGTGGTGATATGAAAAGGGTTGTTTGTCTGGGTAACTTTAAATCACGTTATGTTATCAATGTTAGTCAATTAAAATTTTGGATTGATTCAATCTTCAGTCAAAAGATGAATCATAAAATTTCAATACATTTTGGTGTGAATCGGGTATTTTGGATTTGGACAATCATGTACTAGTCGTTTTTGCCCTGTCTACCGGTAGATGGAAATCATGGAATACTAACGAGATGAACAATAATGGTGTTTTTTCCTCACTCAAAGTAAATTTAATTGTATACTATGATGATTCATTGTCTATCCGTAGATCTTCCTAACGAATTTCCTTGCCTTACAGAATCCAAGAAAAAATAAGAAAATAAAATAAATAAAATAAAAATCAATTACTAAAACATTCACATGCAGACATTAGGTCACAGATTTCCGACCACAACCTGTAATTGTTATGTTAATTATCTCTCACTCAACTTTCAAACAAAGAATGAGAGTTGTTGCACTGGAAATAAGCTTCTTTGCGCACCAAAACCATGTACAGGCTGGCTTTTGTATGTGGAGAAGAAACGTACACAAAATCCATGTACAGGCTTGCTTTTGTATGTGGAGAAGAAACGTACACAAAATTGGATACAAAGTTTCATACACGACTGCCTTTATTAATTTTTGCGGTCTTCCTAAAACTTACTCATTCCTAACTGCTTTAATCCAATCAATTTCCACTCTGAAGTCACCTGGCCCAGACTTAGCACCGGGTACACCACCTTCAGCATTTACTGATAGTGACATGCCGAGAACACGAGCTGGATTCATTTCCATACTTGCATCAATAACATTGCCCCTCCAGGTTGGTAGATATCGAGCTAGAGGAATCTGAGAAAGACAAAAATTCCATTTAAAATCTGTGAAGGCTACTTCCTTTATGCTAGATGAACTGATAAAACTTTGAATCATGCAAGTGACCTCCATCTGGAGTTCTGGACAATGTTTGCATTTGATAAGAGAAACATTAAACAAGAAATATGTTTGACATCTAGCTCCTAGAATATAGACAATATTGTCCTTAAACTCTGTTAAAAGAAGATTGACATGAGATCACAGGAGATAGAACAAACTCACACTTTTTGGTTGTTTATAGGTGTTAAACAACAAACTTGCTACTATGTTGGCTATTGCCTTATTCATTCGACATCATTCAGAAGCATAAATTCTGTGGATCAAAGTGTTCATGAACTCTCTACTAAGCTCAGCTACCTGCTACCCTAATGTCCTAAATGCCTTTTCTTTTTAATGCATGCAACAACCACCATCAGTCCATCACCACTCAGTATAGATCCTTCCACAAGCTTCTTATCGATGCATGAACTAGATAGAAATAAGTGGCAATAAAGTTTCAATGTGTATGAAAACATATCCGAAGAATACCAACTGCCAATAATATGCTAGACTAGAGAACGACAAAGTTGATGTAACATAATCAAGACAAATTTTTAATATTCAAATGAAATGTATCAATGACGTAAGTTCCAGAGTATTCAAAACTTGCCTTAGCAATATACCAATTGCCAGCAGGAACGTAAACAAAAGCCTGCCAAGAATTGTCTTCCTGCTGTCCAGGGGAATTTACCCAATTTTCTGTATAGATCTGGCAAGAAATTTTCAAGAATTTAAGTGGGACCTTATACTTTAACTCCTTTTTCTAACGTGAGCACAGGAAAACTCACCGTAGATATGTAGCATCGTCCATCTCCTTTGAGTTTTAAGGCTATTGTGTCATATGAATCCAAATCAATGAAACCATTAAACTGAAATGAAAACAAAATACAGGTGTGAGATATGTGGTGCCATTGGATTTCGTCCAAATATCAAAGATAAAATAATGTCATTCCCTTCCTCTAATATGTAACTCAGTTTATTTGTTTCTTTAGCAATTAGCATGTTAATCCCATCATATCTTTTTCTTTACTAAGGGAACCAGTTTGTACAGGACATGACAGGAGTTTCAATAAACATTTGTATGCTTGAATAGATTTCTAGAGGGTTTGAGCTATGCATTTATTTTTATTTTTTTTATCGCAGGATCAAGGTCAACAGCTAAGAGGGTGGCTAAGTTGCCCAGAGAAGGTCACAAAAGGACTCAAAACTGTTCAAGCCCTCCCCGCCCCGCCCCCCCCCCCCCCCCCCCCCCCCGGACACAAATAATAACAGAGTACAAAAACAGATATATTGTACAAATAATACATTCAATAATTATGAATTCCAGTTCTCAAGCACCTCTGAGACTGGAGACATGTCAAGTATGAATGTTATAAATGTTTATTCGTGCAGTAGTCAGATTATCTAAGCTTCACTAAAGTATCCAAATAAAATTAAAATACTTCAGAACATATTGTGCTGACTTGAAGATTAAGAATGTCCAACCATAGGTGAAAAGAGGGGAAAGGAATGGGGAACAACACTGTAATATTGTATTATTATACTGGCTTATATGTAGGCAAATGAAAAGCTAGAGAATTCAAAGCAATGATCTCCTTCTTGAAATGTATTTCACAAAACAGAACATAATAGACAAGAAGTTTGTCATGTTTTGAATGCCATCAGAGATTACCATTTTCTATAAAATTAATTATTGACAAGGATCTAACTTCTTTACAGTCATTTGCAACAGTAAAATAATTTTAAAATTTTGTAGCAATGATCACCTTCTTGGAACGCATCCCACAAAAGCCACTTCTACTTATGTTCCATTTAGATCCCTCCATTACATCCAAAGAGAGTGTACCAGAGAATAATCCTGTAAAACAAAAATGTTTCAGTAACAAACTTCAGCAAAAGAAAATATAATTTTTCTGTTATGTTCTCTTCTACCTTTTCTTTTCTTTTGTTTTATCTAACATGCAATGATATGATAACATACGAAGTACTAATTAAAGGAGACAGTTTTCGCAAAAAATATCTCCTAAGCAGCATCACCATTTCAAGAGAGGCAGGGTGCACAATAATTTAAAGGTTTATTTAAAATACCTTTGAAACTATCTCCTTCATCAGTGACCTCCAACGACGCTGAAGACAAACCTAGAGAAAAGAAAAAATAAAACTTTCATTCAGCTTACGAAAGCAGTTAAATGCTTGTGAAGTAACAACACAGCCTGATATTACAAGTCACAAACCATATGAGCTTAATCTACAGAATGATTAAGTCAATTCTGCTACATATATAAATTAATCACAGTAAAATCCAAGTTCTGTTTTTACAAGTTTGGTTTGCCAGTTTGTCCTTAAAATCTTATCATGAAAATGAGTGCATTAACTTTTTGTACCCACCATAAGACTTCATCAGTGTTTACTTAGCAAAGCTGATGATGGTAATGCATAGGACAGTTGCCTCAAGCATTTGGCATAGACCAATGAAAAAATAGAAGGATCGTAATTGAGTATTATGTCTAAAATCAATCAATCCCTTTTCTCCCTCTCTGGAAGAAAGCAAAATTTCACCAAAAATAATGCCTTTCAGATTGAAGTATTTTGTACCTATTATATAGTCCACTGCAGAGAATATGACATAATCAAAGTGACAGTTACCTGAATATGCACATACCTCCATATTCCGAATCTGAGTAAAGATGCCATTTCTTGATCTCTTCTTTACAATTGAAACTGAAAATATACTTTTCACTAGGGGGCATCAAATCATCAACATTCCATGTGAGAGCTGCAACATGACCAGCAAAAGATGACAAGGGTGTAAAGTCGATTATACAATATAGACAAATGAGAAAATCAACCCTGAAATATAATGCAGCATAGCAATCTGCCAGATAACTTGGTATACATAACCAACACCAAAATTGCCCTAATGCTCTTACAGAAGCTCTCACCTTGGTAGGTGTAAGGGGATTGGATATACACAGCCTCACCCCTGTGATTTTAGAAAGGAAACTTCAATTAAGTCATTGGCCCTTGATCCGAGAGGAACAAGACATAGGAATTGTCTACACTATACAGCTTCACAATGTTTAAGAAGCGCAAAGGGAGCCATTATATTTTATGTCATTATAATACAAAAGCCAAAGACTAGTAAAGCTTTAGCTCCAAAGGAAAGAGAAACTATTTTATCAACGTGCAATATTAAGACTTAAACCCCTGATAAGCACTCAAAAGGCAGCCAGATAATTTTGAGGAGGCAGGGAAGAAGAAATCAACTAATCAATGGCTAAGATAACTATAGAAAAGATGCAAGCATGACCACAGATACAACAATATAATGTTGCAAGCAATATGGCAACTGCATTCTATTACAAGCGTAATGGCAATCTAATTCTATCATCATGCACAAGATGCCAGAGGCTGTAGCAGCATCAATCACTTCAGAGATGTTCTGAAGCATTTGAGTAGGAGCAGGCACTACTGAAAACAATTGGCACTACGAGTTTCAGAAAGTTGCTCCAATTTGATGGTTGACATAATGCCATCCAAAAATTGATTACACAAGCATGCTAGTTGATTAGATTTTTCATTGATGCTTTCACAAAATATCATGGTGTAAGGTGGTAATTTTTCCCAAATGATGGCCAACATCGAGGAGCCAAACCTTTCCATCACTAGCAGTGGAATTTCATATTTACTAGCAGTGGGAATGAGTTACCTTGGGATAACCTCTTTCCCCTAGCACCCTTGCACCAACCTCCCCAAATCCTTAAACAACATTGTCTTCCACCCTTATTCACTATATCAATGATTTCAATCACTACATTGTTTGAAGTTTCATTAAACGTAGCAGGCAAAAACCCGGCTTGAGTTTTCGCAATCTATCACCCTCAGCAATATTCAATGCTCTACAGCTTCTAACACTAACATACAGTTTTCAGCAATTAACTCATCAAAACCACTATAATTTATCTCATCAATAACCCCAAAAACAACAACAATAAATTGCATCAATGTTAATCAAGCCATTTCATAATCTTTCAGGCAATTCCCACATCACAAAATCTAAGACACACCCATAAAAACAAAGAGCAACAACAACAAATTAATCAAAAATAATAACAAGAAGAAAATGGGATTGAAACTTAAAAGCAAGAACATCAAATTGGTAAAAAATAATAGAAGAAAAAAGATAAATTGGAAATGGGTGTAATATACCTTTCTTGGTAGCATTCAAAGAAGCTTGTATGAGTGATCGAAACCTCGACATTTTTACTTCTTTCTAAACAATAATCAAATCTTTTCAAAAAGTCTATGAATTTCTTCTAAAATGGTTGAGACGCCATTGTTAGCTCAGCTCAATAATTTCTTCATCGGTTTTGTGCCGCCGATCTCCTTTGAAGCTCAGCTGTAATAACCAAGGAAAAGAAAGAAAGAGAGAATGGCGAAGACAGAGCAACGAGGTTAATACGACGTCGTTTACAGTTCACCAACAAGGTTTTGGACTTTTGGGTCTTGCTTTATCTGGGTTTTTGAGTTTGGGGCTGAGGGTAGTGGGTTCGAGTATAAACCTACCTCTCTCGATTTTTTTTTTTTTTTTTTTTTTTCACCTTGTAATTTTAGAGAACTTTTTTTAAAAAAAATTTAAAGACTATTTTAGACTTCGTACTTCATATGATGTTTATAATCTACTGCGTTGTATCAAGTACAAACAACGTAATGTGCGGAGTCGAACAAATAGCATATGTGAGTTATAATATGGGAATAAGTATGAGACAGTTGGCCAACCTTTTAAATTTTAGATCTGAAGTTCAAATTCAAATCTAATCTAGCTCATTCTTAAAAATCTCTTGAGAAACTATCATTACCATCATTCATTATTGTTTACATGTTCCATCAATTATAATTGGAGGAATTTACAATTTTGTAGGGAGTGAATGATTTGATATAAAAGGTATGTTAGATTACACTATTTTACTCATCTAAAAAGAGATTTGAGGAGTGTTAATCAAATACGAGTACATTCTAAACGGTCTTCTTCTAGATTACACACTTCTGCACTTATATGTTATTCTTAGGAGATAATTGCAGTATTTTTATCCGTAGGATATCAATAATATAATATTTTACAGAACTCAAATACTAGGAATATACTATTTGAACATCCATGATTGACAAAGAATAAAAGTTTACAAGTCTTCTCCTTGTCATTTTGTTGTACATATTAATTATAAAAATTAATAAATAAATAAACCCTCTTCTGCATTAAAATAATCATGCTAAGAAGTAAGAACCCCCATTAATTGTACACCCAAAAATGTTTCCAAAAAAAAAATAAAAATTTATACACCCAAAATCTAAGTGCAAATATATGTGCAACACATAAATTTTCAGGTGTGAAAAAAAATGGGTAAGGGCCCCACTTGGATGAAGAAGTGTAGGATGTCCAATCATTCTCACTAAGGATAGATAAGAGTCTAGCAATATCACATCCACAACCCTCCAAAATCAAGCAAAACCAACTATTCAGTTGTCCACAAAATTGCCACACTTCATCACATACTACCCTTCACTTAACTAAATATCCTTGTTACTTCCTTTTTTCCTACACAAACATTAGCCTCATTATCACACACACATCTTTACTCCCATAACATTCACTAGTCTAGTACCACCATGGCTACCGCTGCCCCGGCTACCGCCTCGTACATCTTCGGAACCCGCATTACCGGCCCAAACCCCGGCCGTGGAAAGTTCCAAGCCTTGTTTGGGCTCGGCAAGAAGGCCGCCCCACAAAAGAAAGCAGCCCCAAAGAAGCCCATAATAGAGGAGGACCGGCCCGTGTGGTTCCCGGGTGCTGAACCACCCGAATGGCTAGACGGAACCATGGTCGGGGACCGTGGATTCGATCCATTTGGGCTCGCCAAGCCCGCGGAATACTTGCAATTTGACTATGATGGGCTGGATCAGAACCTTGCTAAGAATTTAGCTGGTGATATTATAGGAACTAGGATTGAAAATGCTGACATTCAGCCCACACCATTTCAGCCTTACACTGAAGTGTTTGGGATCCAAAGATTTAGGGAGTGTGAAGTCATCCATGGTAGGTGGGCCATGTTAGCTACTCTTGGTGCTCTTTCTGTTGAGGCTCTTACTGGTGTTTCTTGGCAAGATGCTGGAAAGGTAAAACCTACAACATTATGTTATACATGAATAAATGATTTGAGATTGATAATATATAGTTTATGGATCAACAAATAGAGTATTGTATATTTGTATATAACTATATAACTATATAAGTACATAAATAACTCTGCATTGCTTCATAATCAATAGCAAGGTTATCACAGTTTAGAATCATCTGTTTGTGCTATACTGGTATATTAAGTAAGCTTGTCAGAATTCAGAAAGTCCATTATAAATTTCCTGTGTCAATTTGATTATAGAGTCTCCATTTGAATTCAGAAAGTCCATTATAAATTTTCTGTGTCAATTTGATTATGGACTCCATTTGAGCTGGATCTATTGGAAATTCGAGTAATCCCAAGTATTGTTTACATATGTCATGAATTGTTGTACTACTTTATATTCCCTCCGTCCACAAATAATAGTCATACATGATTTATTATTTATGTGACACGATGTGGACTTAGTCTTAGGGAGTACTTATTCTACAAAGAATTGAAATATATTATGTTCTTCTAAACTACACAACACACTTATCTACCAAAACTCTTGATAAGTTCACAATGCTGAAGTTGTACAATTTAGAAATTATAACAACATGAAAAACTATAAGTAAATAATATCTAAACATATACTAATAATAAAAATAAGCAACTTTGTGCAGGTAGAGTTGATTGAAGGAGCATCCTACCTAGGCCAAAAACTGCCATTCTCCCTAACAACATTGATTTGGATAGAAGTGCTATTAGTTGGATACATTGAGTTCCAGAGGAATGCAGAGCTTGACCCAGAGAAGCGTCTATACCCCGGCGGCCAGTACTTTGACCCCCTTGGCTTAGCCGCGGACCCTGAGAAGAAGGAGAGACTTCAGCTAGCAGAGATCAAGCACTCTCGCCTCGCTATGGTTGCCTTCCTTGGCTTTGCCATCCAAGCTGCTGCCACTGGAAAAGGCCCTCTTAGCAATGTTGCTGAATTCTTAAGTGACCCTTCTAACAACATCTTCAAAACCTTTTCATCTTAAACTATTGTTTACTCCTATTATTAAGAGTTACAATATTGTATACCAAGTACTGAGTATGTATTATTGATATATTTTCCTATATTCCTAATATTCTCGTCTTTTTTTTTTAGTCCTCGCTCTCTTTTTTGTTCTACCCCAACATAAATGAGGATGTTATTAGCTGTGCTTGTGCATTTCAGTTGTAATATGTACATTTGTTACACTTTTAAAGAACAGTGTAATGTACTTGTATTATCATATTATATATCCTCTGCATTCAGATCAATTTTAATGAACAAATAACAGCATGTACATGCTGTAGGCACGTAAAATTTATACATGTGCCACATCGAATTTGATACGGGTCAAAAGTCAAATTATTGACTTGGTGTTATTTGACTATTTATTTAAAATTAATTATTTTGGGTGAAAAAATTAAATTAGACCATTTTAATTGTTTTAAGGAAATTGTTCATTTAATAGTTTTTTTTTTTATTGGTCGAGGAGAGGGGCAAAGCCCCTAGAAAAGCAAAGAAAACACTAGCAAACTAAAAGAAAAACAGCAGAAGAAAAACACACAACCGAAAAAGAAGACTAAAACAAGTATATAAGCCGTCATAGCCAGAACCATCCTTGCAATAGTCACTCCCCCAAGCCCTCCAATAAAATAGCACGAAGATCCAAGGGACCGCCTCAAAAAGCTTGAATCGAGACTCGAGCTCCACTCCCGCGTTAGCAAGCCAATCCGCAGCTCGGTTGGCCTCACGATAACAATGTTGTATAGTTACCTGACAACCCTCTCTACGAATCATATACTCGAATGATGTGATAAAAAGGAGAAAGAGGAATAGAAGGCTTCGTTAATATCTTGACAACTATCTCGGAATCCAAAGTTAATTGGACCTGCTTATGGGCAGCATTCCACGCCACAGCTCAGCCTTCGTAGAAGAGCACAGCCCACACCTCAAATAGCTCACCCCTATGCCCTCTTATCAGACCACCACAACCAACTGCCCCTGGGTTGCCTCGAGACGCTCCATCAGTGTTAAGTCTCACCCACTCCATTCTACGAGCCAACCACCTGACATAAATCTTCTCTCTGCCTCTCTTTCTTTTACCCAAAACATAAGGTCTTCCTGCTTCATAGCTCTATTAATAAAGTCAACTCTAGCCATAATAAAACTTACAGGGTCAAACGGTATATACCAAAGCATTTGTTGTTGATTTTATGGTAAAGCCCCCCGAGGCCTCACCGTTCCAAAAGATTTGATCAACAGCCTCTTCATCTTCCTGTAACTCAAAAGACTCGATCAATCAAAGGCTTTCGAGTAGCCCAAGGGTGGTGCCAAATTCCCAACCGCCTTGCTAACACCCTTCTTCAACATATCTAAATTCGAAGCATCATTCTTCCTCTTAAACTTGTCAATATCTCACCTCCCTTCACAATACTTTTTTTTAAGCACTCTCGACCATAGCGCTTCCGGCTCCGCAAGTAACCATTGATACAATCCACCAAAAATTGATACTCCTTTTTTGAAGTTCTACCATTAGTAGTAGGCACTCCCAAGTATGTACCAAGGTCATCAGTTTCTTCAATTCCTAAATTCCCACAAATACTCTGCCTTTCACTCATATCTGTGATCTTGGTGAAAAAGACTGGAGATTTGGAGCAGTTAACCTTACTGCCAGACTTTTCAAAAAACTGATCCAATGATTTGGGCCTGATCAGAAGAAGCCTTCGCAAACAATATCAGATCATCAGCGAATGCGAGATTAGAAATCTCCGGCCCAGCCCTACAAGCTTTAACTGGCTTCCACGCTCGCAGTTGATTATGCGCAAGTCGCTCCATGCATATCACATATAAATAAGGAGATAGCAAGGGGATCTCCTTGCCGAATTCCCCTAGTGGGCTTGAAACTTTCAGTTGGCTCACCATTCCACAAAATTTGTACAATTCATAATCAAGTCAATGATATGGTTGGAATTAGTTAAATGAACTAATTCAATTAATAACTCATAGTTATGTAATAATTGGAAATTTGTTAGATATTTGTTGCAAGTTGTTAGTAAGTGGGAAGTAGTGGAGTAGTTAGTTATTTCCTTTAAGTGGAATTATAACGTGTAACCCACTACAGTAAATATGAATAGCTGTACTGTAGCTGGTAATCAATTTTTTTACAGAATTAATTCATTTCTTCTTCTCTCTTCAGTTCCCCTCTGTTTCTCTATCTCTCTTTCTCTCTCTTCTTTTCCCAATTACCCATATTTCCGCCATTGGAGAAGTTTCAAGCTACCTCCATTATCATTGGTATCAGAGCACTCTTATTGTACCTCTACACTGAGCGATTCTGGCGCCTCCTCCTGTGACTCGACGAGTTGCTGCAATGGAAGACCAAATCAAGAATCTGGAAAAACGAATTGATGATCAAATTTCAAGATTCGATCAGAAAATTGATGAGATGTTGAAGATGATGCAGGCGATGCAAGCTGAGAAGGTTTCAACCCCTTCGAGCTCCGAACCCTCTTCTCCAACATACTCTAATGGCAGTTTGAGCAGGTCCAATTCCACCAGGACCTTAGGTATGAACCCTAAGCTTGAATTTCCTAAGTTTAATGGTGTCAATCCTCGGATTTGGGTTAAAAAATGTTGCAAATACTTCAATCTTTGCAAAATTGCTGATGATCAAAAGGTGGATTTGGCCTCATTGAATATGACTGATAAGGCTGAACATTGGGTGATGAATTATGTGTCTATTAGAAGGTCAGTTGCTGTTGATTGGAATGACTTTGTTGTGGATTTGTATGCACGATTTAGGGATAATTCTGCTTTAGATGTTGTTGAGCAGTTCAATAGATTGCAACAATTAGGGTCTATTGAGGACTATATTGATGAATTTGAGAAACTTAGATCTGTAATGCTGATGAATAATCATATACTACCTGATGCTTATATTTTGGAGAGTTTTGTGGGAGGGCTTAAACCAGCTGTGAAACCCTTTGTTAAGGCGTTTAAACCAGCGACTATTGCCCAGGCAGTGGATTTTGCTAGGCTATAGGAGGAATCGCTGAGTTCCATTCATACATACAACCGTTCTAAGCCATTCTCTTATACATCAAAAACACAAACAACAAACACAAATAGCCCAAACACATTACCCCCATTGTTACCTACCCCTTCTTCTAAGCCTACCCTACCAGCTTTGACACAATTTCCACACAAGAACAAAAACTATAAACATATACCAGCTGATGTTAGACAGGAGAAGATTGCTAAAGGACTGTGTTACTACTGTGACCAGCCTTATACAAGAGAACATCAGTGCCAATTTAAGAAACCTCAGTTGTTTACAGTTGAAATTCCTGGATCTATTGATTCTGACAGTGATGAGGATTTGGGATCTTTTCCTAATTCCATTGATGAACCTCAAATCTCTATGCATGCTCTTGCTGGAAATCAGTCTTTTCAAACTATGAGAGTGATAGGCAGAATTCAGGGAAAGGATTTACACATTCTTATTGATTCTGGAAGTACACACAACTTTGTGGATGCTTCTGTAGCTTCTAAGTTGGGTTGTTCTTTGGAGCAGATTCCTTTCCAGGCTATCTCTGTAGCAGATGGGAATCATATTCCTTGTCAGCAAGCTTGCAAGGGGTTTGCTTGGAGTATGCATGGCCATAGTTTTGAAGCAGATGTGTTGGTCATTCCCTTAGGGAGTTGTGATATGGTGTTGGGAATACAATGGTTAAGACTGTTGGGTTCTATTCATTGGGATTTTCAGAAGCTTAGAATGGAGTTTACTTTTCAGGGAAAACAAATTGTTCTTAAAGGTATACCACCTAAAAAGTTGTCTGTGGTAGAAGGAGATCCTAGAGCCTCAATCATGGATTCTTCAATCCAGTTATGTTTGTTGCATGTTCAAGATTCTAATTGCTTTGTTGGGCAGATGGAACAGGACACTAATACAGTTTTGAGTAATTCTGAATTTTTGGCCATCAAACAGCAGTATGCTAAGGTTTTTGAGGAACCTTCAGCTTTACCACCTGTCAGGGGTGTATTTGATCACTCTATACCTTTGATACCAGGCAGCACACCTGTTAATATCAGACCCTACAGGTATCCCCTTAAACAAAGTGATATAATTGAACAATTGGTGCAGGAGATGCTAGATAGGGGCATCATCCAAAACAGTTCAAGTCCTTTTGCTTCCCCTGTTGTGTTAGGGGGTAAGAAAGATGGAACTTGGAGGCTATGTGTATATTATAGGGAATTGAATAACAGAACTGTGAAAAATAAGTTTCCTATCCCTGTAATTGATGAATTGATAGATGAACTTGCTGGGGCTTCTGTGTTTACTAAGCTTGATCTTAGGGCAGGTTACCATCAAATGAGAGTAAGCTCAGCTGATGTGTTCAACACAGCCTTTAAGACCTACACTGGCCATTATGAGTTTTTAGTTATGCCTTTTGGCTTAACTAATGCTCCAGCTTCTTTTCAAGGTTAGATGAATCATGTCTTTAGGCCTTTACTTAGGAAGTGTGTTTTGGTGTTTTTTGATGACATCTTGGTCTATAGCAAGTCCTTAGAAGATCATTGGAAGCATTTAGCTGAGGTATTTGAATTGATGCAGCAGAATAATATGTTTGCTAAAGAGAGCAAATGTATATTTGCTTCGTCAAGAGTTGAGTATTTGGGACATTATATTACTCAGAATGGTGTTGAGACAGATCCCAAGAAAGTAGCAGCAGTGAGCAGTTGGCCTGTTCCTTCAAATGTCAAAGAATTGAGAAGTTTTCAAGGTCTAACAGGCTATTATAGGAAATTTGTGAAGGGATATGCTGTTATTAGCAAGCCTTTGACTGATCAGCTTAAAAAGTCTGGTTTTTCTTGGAATGAGCATGCTCAGGAAGCTTTTGAGAAGCTTAAATCTGCTCTAGTTTCAGCCCCTGTGTTGGCCATTCCTAATTTTGACTTGCAGTTTGTTTTGGAGACTGATGCTTTTAAGTATGGTATTGGTGCTGTTCTGATGCAGGAAGGTCATCCATTAGCCTATATTAGTAGGTCACTGGGAACAAAGTGGCAAAAACTATCAGTTTATGACAAAGAGTTGCTAGCTATTGTGTTTGCAGTTCAAAAATGGGAGCAGTATTTGGTTGGTGCACATTTCATCATAAAAACAGACCAAAAGAGTTTGAAATGGTTACTTCAACAGAAGATCTCCACACCCTTTCAACAATTTTGGCTTTCAAAATTAATGGGGTTTGATTATGAAATTCAATATAAGTGTGGAAAGGAGAATGTAGCTGCAGATGCATTGTCAAGGGTTCAAGGCTCAGAGATCTTGTTTATGGCTGTTTCTCAGGTTGACTCTAATTTGGGTTCTATGATTACTGCCAGTTATAACTTGGATGACAATTATACTGCTATGATTCAACAGTTACAGAACCAGGTGGGAATTACTGATTTTAAATGGGAAGGCAATTTGCTTAAAAGGAAGGGTAGAATTGTTGTGGGACCTGATCTTCAGCTTAGAAACAAAATTTTGGCATGGCATCATGACTCTCCTGATAGTGGACATGGTGGCAGGGAATTGACCTTAAAAAGGGTAAAGAAATTGCTTTACTGGAAGGGTCTTACAAAGGATGTTAATGCTTTTGTGAGGAAGTGTGTAATTTGTCAGGCTACTAAATATGACACAGCTGCATACCCTGGTCATCTTTAGCCTCTACCTGTTCCAGAAGAAGTTTGGATTGATATTTCTATGGATTTCATTGCTGGGCTCCCTAAATCTGCTGGAAAAGATGTTATTTTTGTTGTAGTGGATATATTCAGCAAATATGCCCATTTTATGGCATTGTCTCATCCATTTACAGCAATTCAAGTGACACAGTGCTATTTAGATAGTGTGTTCAAGCTCCATGGGTGGCCTAGATCAATTGTGAGTGATAGAGACTCAATTTTTGTTAGTCAGTTTTGGAGGGGTTTGTTTTCTTTGTATGGAACAGACTTGAAGTTATCCACAGCTTACCATCCTCAAACTGATGGACAAACTGAGGTTGTTAATAGGTGCTTGGAAGCCTATTTGAGGTGTATGACCGGAGATGAGCCTCAGGAATGGCATAAATGGCTACCCTTAGCTGAATGGTGGTATAACACACATTTCCATTCTGCTTTACAACTAACTCCTTATGAGGTGGTCTATAATCAGCCTCCACCTTTACATCTTCCTTATCTTGCTGGTGAAGTCAAGAATGATGAACTTGACAGGAGTTTACAGAGAAGAGAAAGGATGATTTCTGAGCTTAGATTTCACCTGAAAAAGGCTCAGCAGATAATGAAGTCTCAGGCAGATAAACACAGATCAAAAAGAGTTTTTAAAGTTGGCGATTGGGTTTGGCTCAAATTACAGGCTTATAGGCAGTTCACTGTTCAACGGAGATGTAATTACAAACTTTCACATCAGTTTTATGGTCCTTTTCAAGTGGCTGCAGTTGTAGGGAAGGTTGCTTATAAATTGAAGTTGCCTTCTGAAGCAAAGATACATGATACATTCCATGTGTCTCAGCTTAAGAGTTTCAAGGGGCAGTTGCCTTTGGCTGCTCACATTCCTTCTGTATTTCAAGGCCAAATTGTGGGATCAGAAGATATTCGTCCTGCTGCTATTTTGGATAGGAAGATTGTCAGATTTCAGAATAGAGCACAGGTTCAGTATTTGGTGCATTGGGAGGGATTTCCTGATTATGAAGCTACTTGGGAGTCTGCTGAGTATTTGGAGCGACAATTTCCTGATTTTATTCCAGCTTCGACTTGAGGTCAAGTCTGTTAAAAGGGGAAGGCTATGATATGGTTGGAATTAGTTAAATGAACTAATTCAATTAATAACTCATAGTTATGTAATAATTGGAAATTTGTTAGATATTTGTTGCAAGTTGTTAGTAAGTGGGAAGTAGTGGAGTAGTTAGTTATTTCCTTTAAGTGGAATTATAACGTGTAACCCACTACAATAAATATGAATAGCTGTACTGTAGCTGGTAATCAATTTTTTTACAGAATTAATTCATTTCTTCTTCTCTCTTCAGTTCCCCTCTGTTTCTCTATCTCTCTTTCTCTCTCTTCTTTTCCCAATTACCCATATTTCCGCCATTGGAGAAGTTTCAAGCTACCTCCATTATCAGTCAACCATGCCTTGCGGCAACCTAAGCTCCATCAGAGGATGTCTTATAAAACTCGATCGTACGCCTTCTCAAAGTCGATCTTGATTGCCATGTAACCCACTTTCCCCTGTCTCTTTCTCATCGTATGAAGCATCTCTTGGACGATGATAATGTTGTCTGTAATTTGCCTCCTAGGTACGAAACTACACTGAGTCGGGGATATAACTGTTGGGAGCATATTCTTTAGGCGATTGACCACTACTTTCGTGACTAACTTGTAGACAATATTGCAGAGTCCTATGGGCCGAAACTGAGGATTCGACTCTTTAGGGATACGAACCAGAAAAGCCTTCATGTTAAAATTTGTATTTACACATGTACATATGTTCATACTCCTAAATATCAATAACCCTATTTTGTATTGACGTACTCTTTTATTGATTTGTCACATGTCTATTAGTTAAAGCCTAGGATTGATTTATATACTCTATCACTAGGGTGGATGAAATTCGAACCCGTGACTTTTGTTTCACATTGATTAATACCATGTTAAAGGATAAATTCAACTAAAAACTTAAAATGATGGTTGAAGCCTAAGATTTAGCTGTATTAAGTCAAATCTAGCTCATCCCTCATCTACATTGATTTTTTTTTTTTTTTTTTAATAACATCTACATTGAATTTGGCTATAATAATTTAAATTACCAAAAATCTTACACTTGAATTCACCCAAAATAGAAGAATATCAACAATTATCATACATAGATCATTTACAATTACTGTCATGTCAAAAAAAAAAAAAAAAAAAAAAAAAAAAAAAAAAAAAACATTTACAATTACTGATAATGAAAACATAATCAATTAAAATCTTTTTGGATACTTTGGATAGCCCATAATTAATGAGATCGAGCTATCCAATAAAATCTTATCCATCATCTTACATTGAATTGGCTAAAATAATTTAAATTACCAAAATATATAATTTCAACTAAATCATACAAAAAAATAAAAGGTAAATATCAACATATATCATTTACAATTAATGCAAAATGGAAACAAAATCAATAAAATCTTTATGAATAATTTAGATAATATATGCCAGCCTAGCTTGCATTAATACATTGTTTTAATTTAATCACGTACAATGTACACTTTTTCTGTTCCTATTTAACAAATTAAAGTTAAATGAATGAAATTTTTTTTTAAGATATTAACCTTGTTACTGTTCATCTTTAC
Organism: Chenopodium quinoa; assembly: GCF_001683475.1. Lineage (NCBI taxonomy): Eukaryota > Viridiplantae > Streptophyta > Magnoliopsida > Caryophyllales > Amaranthaceae > Chenopodium > Chenopodium quinoa. Next base: position 2,460,232 of record NW_018743175.1, read on the forward strand.
ATCTCAAAAAAAAACTTAAAAAAAATAATATAAAAAAACAAACATATGCGTGGACGGCAGGATTCGAACCTGCGCGGGCAAAGCCCACATGATTTCTAGTCATGCCCGATAACCACTCCGGCACGTCCACAGCCTTTACACTAGAGCTGTTTATGATTATCTAAATAATACGCAGCACTGTCATTTTATTTATTTGATTAATTTTTACCTTGTTGCCTTAAAATGTACGAAAATTTGCTTTTTAGTATTACATTAGAAATTTTGATTAGCCTAAAATTTTTTGACCTTTGTATCACACAATATCTAACCCTATTTTTTTATTTGGTTTGTCACAATTATATTTCTCAATTCTTCATTTAAATATTGCACTTTCATTTTGCATAAATTTTAATAAAATTGCACCTATATATATATTCTGCTAAAATTGTTTGTCCAAAAGATATAGGTAAGCTTTTTAAGATTGTGGGAGTATAACAGAGCACTTTTAGTACACACATGGCGAATTAACTCTAGTCAAATCACCTAATCTACATATAGCCATATAGGTGTCGTTTGGTTGACAAATATATATATATATATATATATATATATATATATATATATATATATATATATATATATATATATATATATATATATATATATATATATATATATATATATATATATATATATATATATATATATATATATATATATATATATATATATATATATATATATATATCAAGGCTAAAATGAGAACTGGGAACTAATCTAGGCCCTTAGATCATGTTAATCAAATGGTCCACACGCTTCCCGTATCATTAATGGCATTTTCGTAATATTTAAACTTTAAAAAGTAGTTTCCAGTTTCATATCTTAAAAGTAAATGAAAAGTTAGTAAAAGTAAATGAAATCAGTCATAAAGTAAATAAAATTGCCTTAAAAGTTTAAATACTAGAAAAAATTAAAAAGATGTGAAATTACAAAAATGCCATTAATGAATGCGAGTGAAATGTGAGCCGTCAGATTGAGCGCGATTAAAGGCTGAGATTGGTTCCTAGTTCTCATTATTCACCTTGGTTCTCACATGATCTCAACTTTCTCTCTCTCTCTCTGTAACACCCACAAATCTCCCTCTACGGAATATGTAGAAAATACGTATAAATACCGTAGAGATAGACTGGGGCGTATTACCGCCGCGTGATAACGCAAGGCTTATACTTTAAAATACTTTTGCAGCGGAAATTCTTTATTCTTTATTAATAAAATAAGAATAAACTTATTCATAATTTGTGAAACAAAAACGACTCCAACTTTTCCTAAGCTAGGTGAAATTCTCGTGGACTCCCGTATGCATCAATCAACTTCCACCTGAAATATTCACCTGCTTACCATAAATGGTAAACAGGGCAAAGCCAAAACAAAAGCATGTATTAGCAAATTATGCTAAGTAGATTATGTGTAAGATGAGTAAAACATAATTTAAATCATTTAAGTTTAATTCATAAGAATTCCAATGCCATACTCATGTAAGAGCTTTTCCAATTTAATTCTTTCAAGGCAAGTTTAAAACTCAATCGATTACGTTCCAAAACCAATTCCTCACTAAGTGTGCACACCCCCCAAGTGGTTTACTTTATGAACAAAGGCCAATCTTGAGGAAAGACTAGGTCATGCAAAGTCCATAGTCTTCTCTAATCCATTCCCTAAGTGGGATTCATAACCATATCGATTGATTTGCTTAAAAACACCTTTTAAAATTCATCATTCTTGAATATCGAGAAACCTGTAAATCATTTTTAATCCAATCATTTTTAATACTTTCAATCACGATTCAAAGTCTCCTTTATTGTAAATCAAAATCATCGATTTCAATTCATCATACAACATAATTTTATAAAACATAATTGCATACGGAACATAATATCATAACATACGGAGCATAAAGTATAATTTCATACGGAACGTAATAAATTATAATTTCATACGGAACATAATAAATCATAATTTCATACGGAACATAAAATATAGTTTCATACGAAACGTAATAAGATATAATTTCATACGGAACATAATAACTTATAATTTCATATGGAACATAATAAATTATAGTTTCATAGTCAACTTTCGAAGGTATCAAACCACATAACGTACCTTAATTCCAAATATCAATCAACACTTCGCACTCTCAAAGTTCAATCACGAATACACCTTGCAATTAATATAACCATACGGTTATCACAACATCTTTAGACATAAACCCAAATCTAATGTGCATGTACTACAAAAATCTTTTAAAAAATAATACTTTAATATAAAATTATAACTGTGAAATAGGTAATTATATTTTAGAAAACTAACCATGAAGAAAATAAAGGAATAGGATTAAAGGAAATTGAATTTGCGTTGGAAAGGATAGGCAGAACTTGCAGAGGTCATAACTCCTTTGATATAACTCCGAATTCGGATATTATTGAACCTAAACTCAAGTATTTTTCAAGAGGAATAATTTTTTATGAAATAGAAAAATCCAAAAACTGACCAGAAGTGCCCGAAAATTGGCTCCAAAGATATACGGGCAGATTTTCTTTTAAAAAAGAAGAAAAGAAAAATAGGAAAAGTTTGAGGGAAAAGAAGAGTAAAAGAAAAGAAGGGAATTGAGTTTTTGGTGTGAAGAATATGAGAGGTATGAGGGGGTATTTATAGGTGTTTAGGTGATGAGTTTATAGCAATTTAGGGTAGTATAATTTATGAAAATTTAAAGAATAGAAATTAGGGTTTTAAATGTATGGAAGGATATTAGATTTTATTTGATCATGAAATTTTGTTTGGTAGGTTTTGAGCTTGGAGTGCAAGTATAGAATAGGATCAAATAATTTTTAGATTTAAGAATAGAAATAAGGAAATTTAAAGGATTTTATTTTTAATAAAATAAATTAAAAATCCTTTAGAAAATTCATGAGTGGCCGAAAATATTGAGCTAAATATTGTTCAATATTTTCGGTCCTCTTATGTTAGTTTAGGGATTTTGTAAAATAATTTATTTGCCTAAAATTAATAATCCAATAAAATTTATTTTGTGAAAATTAATACTTGAAAGAATAAAATCAGATTTTTATTAAATAATTGGGGTGGCCGAAAATTTGACTTATAATAATTAATTAAATCAGATTTTTATTATATAAAATCTGAAAATTAATTCTTAAAAATATATTTCATGAAAATAATTAATTTGGAAAGATATTAAAACAATTTAGATTTTTATTCTATGAAAAACCGAAAATACAATTTAATTAATCTACCGAATTAATATAATTTCGGTTTAGCTATTTAATTTTGAGAAATCAAAAATACTATTTATAACATAAGTATAAAATAGTTTCATTTATTGGATTATCCAATTTAATTATTTTTGTATAATGATGATTTAGGCGCCAAAATTTAAATATCATTTTGGCTCCAAAACTAAAATACTCTTTAGGAAAATAATTAATTTAGATAATACGTCAAAAATACGAGACTAAAATACTCTTTAATTTAGAAAATACCTTTAAAAAATACGGGGTATTACAAAAATACCTTTCAAAAATACGGGGTATTACACACACACACACACACACTCTCTCTCTCTCTCTCTCTCTATATATATATATATATATATATATAAGTTAAATTCCTAAAAATTGAAATTCTTTTGTATTGTTTGGTTAACAAATTCATTGAAAATAGAAATTCTACTTCTCACAAGATGGAGGAACTTAAATACTCAGGGAGACCTAGGTAAGTGGAACCTCCCATGGGAATTCCCACTTTCCATGATTAACGAAACACTATAGTTACATTTCCTAGGAATTTCAATTATATGGGAATATAAATTTTTAAGGAATTTGCAATTTCTACATTCTGTCCAACGAACCCATAGTTTAATCCATATTTGAACCATACTAAAAAAAAAAAAAAAAAGAATTTAGTAATCTAATTTTGCATTGCTTTAAAATTAACTAATCCAACTTAATCAGAAAGTAAATAAGAGTTAAAATAATTGAATCTTAAAATAATGTTTCATATGGAACTTAGTTTGAATGACTTACACCTCTAAGCATAACTATATGATTAATTGATTATTAAGACTCTTAAAAAATGATACTCTTTTAGGTTAATACTATTCACAAACCCTTATTTGTAACTAAAATTTCAATAAAAAAAATAAAACTAAAATTAACTTTAATAAATCAAGTCATACGACATTTACAATAAGATTTTCAATCTAACAATGGTGTATCAAATTGAATCAAATAGAATTTTTTTGCAACTAAACTAGGATTATTGTGTTGTATAAGAGACTTAACCATTTTTTGTACTTTCCAAATAAAGTAATTAAACTAGCCGAATTTATGAAGAAATTGCCAATGTAGACCTAAAAATCGAAACAAGAGAAGAAACGCCATAAAGTAAGTAACTTGTAAAATGTTGTTGAGCCTCATCACTCATTTATTAATTAACCTTGGATTGTGAGGAACATCTACCCAAAACATACACAAACAGAAAATGACTGGAAAACAGTAGTGGCTTTAGAGTGATTACTGGATTAGCCGATGTTTTATAACAATTTTCAAAACCTCGTTTTCCTCGACCCAATTGAATTCAACACATCAGAGAGAGAGAGAAAATCAGAAAGTAGATATGTAAATGAATTGGGTAATTCATGTTGTTGATGATGATAGTTTTCATTTGAAAATGGCCCAGAAATCACCATAATTCTAAGGTTTAAAGCTGATTTATTTATTTATTTCATTCAGGTACATTTCTGTCTCCTTCATTTTTAATTTTTGGGCATGAAAAGATTGAAGCTTTGATTTTTATTGGATTTCTTTAATTTTCAAAAACCCATGATTTTAAATTATTGCTTTTATTGGTCCTTTGCTTAAATTATTAAGTTTTTAGTCTGATTTTTGTTGCAACAAACCCATTTAAGATTATTTTGTTCTCACTTAATTGCTACTACGTAGTATGTATTGCTTGGAATTACTGGTAAATTTGATGTGATTAGAGTTAACCGCTAGTTTACCATGTATTAATTGATTGTTTATACTATGAATTTAGGGTTGTAATTGTTTGATAATATGAAATTGATCTTATTTTGGGTCATTTGTGAATGTTGATGTCATTGGCCAGAGTCATAAATGGCCCCAATTGATCCCACCACTGAACCATCCAAAGAAGCATACAATCATGGGATGGCACTCGATGTTGATAATAAGAGAGTCCAATGTTGTTACTGTGGCAAAATTGTTCCGGGGTTTAACCGCCTTCAGCATCATTTGGGAGGGATAAGGGGGAATATAACCGAGTGTCCGGATGTTCCGGTTGAGGTGAAGGACTTTTTTAGGCATAGCTTGGTGTCTGTGAAAGTAGATCACTTAGTGAAGGAGATTGGTGAGTTAGACCACCCTAGTCCTCCTCTGAAGAGGACTCGTACCTCGAATGTGAAAGCGAATGGGGTGAAGTCACAACAGGCTGTAAGCCCTCAGAATGGTGCCACCATTGCTAGAAGTAGTTTGAGTAAACCAACTTGTTACTACAAAAGAAGGTTGACTTCTCCAAATGGTAATGCTGGCAAAAACGGGCTAGATTTGGACTCTATTAAGGGTAAACGAAGCATTGGTAGGTTTTTCCTAGAAAACGGGATTGACTTCTGTGCTGTCTCGTCTCCTAGTTTTAATAGCATGATGGGAAATTTTCTACAAAGTTGTGAGAGTAAGCGGTTTATCCCTAGCATTGCTGAGCTCCGGGGTTGGATTTTTGATGATGAGTTACACGAGATAGAAAATTATGTAAAGAAGGTCCGGCTTACTTGGCCTCTTACTGGGTGTAGCATTCTGCTTGATGGGTGGACTGATCATTTGGGTAGGAGCCTGATCAATGTTGTAGTTGATTGTCCAGAGGGGCCTATTTACCTTCGATCAGAGGATGTTTCACCCTCAACAAAGGGTGCTAATGCATTGCAAGTGTTGCTTGAAGCTGTTCTGGAGGAAGTGGGCATTCAAAATGTTGTTCAGATTGTTGCTCACACTTCCTCGGACTGTTTAGAGGAAATTAGTAAGCAGCTGATAGAAAAGCATAGGTCGCTTTTTTGGACAGTTAGTGCAACGCATTGCTTGTCACTTATCTTAGACAAGATTACGATGATTGATTCAATAAAGCTGACACTGGATAATGCGAAAACCATTACTAAATTCATTTATAGCCGTGCTGCAGTACTGATGCTGTTGAGGAAATATGTTAGTAGTCATGATCTAGTTAGACCCTCTAGCATTAAATCTGCTACGCCTTTTTTGACATTAGAGAATATTTTGTCTGAAAAGAGTAATTTGGAGCTCATGTTCACTTCCTCTGAGTGGTTGCGCTCGTCTTGGGCATCAAGTGTTGAAGGTCAATTGGTTACTACTTTGATCAATGATAGCTCCTTCTGGGCGGGGGTTAACTTAGCTGTGAAAGCATCCATTCCATTAGTGAGAGCTATATCCTTGATTAATGAGGATGGTACACCCAATATGGGAGTCATATATGAAACGATGGATCAAGTTAAAGAGACAATCTGTGAGGAGTTTGGAAATAAGATATCTAAGTATACCCCAATATGGAAAATAATTGATGAAATATGGAACACAATTCTGCATAGTCCCCTTCATGCTGCTGGATACTTCCTTAACCCAAGGCTCCATTATACTGAAGACTTTTTCTCTGATACTGAAGTTGCAGGTGGCCTTCTTATCACCATCGTTCGGATGGCTGCTAATCAGTCTACCCAGGATTTGATATCTCGGCAGCTTCATGAGTATGCAGACTGTGAAGGTGATTTCAAAGTCGGAACTGATAATAACAGTAAAGAGAGATTCTCTCCAGGTTTGTAAGTAAGGCTTTGCTTGTTTTGACTTAATTTAGTTAGATAACTTCAAGCTCCATGGAAGAAAGAGTCTTTAGTTGACTAATGACTTTTCATTTTCGCCGAACTTTAAGTTCACTAATTTCTATTACCAAGCTTATGGTGGGGGTGGACTGATGGAAATATGGGGTGTGACTTTGGTAACATTGAATTTTTGCGCTACATATACATTGGAAGTTAGTTTATGGACAAAATAGACAGCAATGAACTACATATTGTCAGTTAGTTATGTCTGTTTAAATTAAAAAGTACAATGGACTGAGTCAAATGTCGCACTATGCTATACGTTTTCTTTCATACTTACTTTCTATTGGCTGGGAATCACAGCCTAATGAAGTGACTTTTACTAAGGGTTTAATGAAAAATGGCCTCATAGAGTCTTAGCTATTGTATGGCTTAGGCTGCAGACATCGAAACCCTTACCATGTCTCAGGCAGAGGGTCAGAAAGTTAGAAACATTGTAATATTGATGTAGTTGTATAGTAATAACTCATACTTCCCATAAGTTTTACTTTCCTGAATTTACTACCTATTGAAGTTGAACTGTAAAGATACCATTTTGGTCACTTGTTTTTTATTCTGCCATTCTATTCTAATTCAAGTAATTTTTAGCTTGTACGATACTTATAACAAATTTTGAACTGGCTGCAGCAACTTGGTGGATTCATTTTGGGCGCCACTGTCCTGATCTGCAAAAGCTTGCTGTCAGAATCCTTAGCCAGACCTGCAACGGGGCTGAAGTTTATGGTCTAAGAAGAGATATAGCTGAGAAACTGCTATCAAGCAAACGAGAGATCATGGAATACAACCGACTGCATAACCTGGCATACCTTCATTACAATCTCAAGTTAAAGCAATTCAAGATGAGGGCAAAATTTGACATTGTTAATGATGTAGTAGTTGACCCATCAGAGGACTGGATTGTAGATGAATCATATCAGGCTGGGGGAGATGGCTCTGAGAGAACATTTCATACAATCCTCGGCATAGGTTCTGGCAGCACAAGCCTGATAAATACTCTCAAGGAAGGAGGCTCTTCTGGTGTTCCGCCAAAGGCAGAACCAACATCTGAAGTCTAATTTATGAAGCCTCAGAAGATCGAAGACAAGAGGGAGCCTTTGTATTGGTGAAATGTGCTCTTGTACACTATTGTACACACACATACTGATGTACAAAATGGTTCTGGCTCTTAAGTTAGAAGATGAGTTTTGGCATATAATGTCTGTCCATTGTCTCCCTAAGTTTTATTTTCCGCCCTTTTTATAATAGAATCAGAAGACTAATTAGAGTGAAAAGCTGCTGTTGTAGAAAATTAGTTTCTTTAGTGTACTGTTCTGATTTGCTACCAGAAATTGCTGTTAGTAGTTATAGGACTGTAGACAGACTATATTAGGAACTCTGAGATAATCAAAGATTGTACAGTTTTATTTACCTGTATAATACTTGTATGAAATCTTTTTCTTTTTCTTTTTCAAACTTAAGCCATTTTTAACAAAAACTTATGCTTCTTCTGTTATTCTTTATCAAATTACACAAGGATTTAGGAATGTTTTGGCTCAATTAATATTTGCCCTTATTCTTTATCGATCAAATTAAAAATGTTGTTCCTCAATTTAGAAATTTAGGGCTCAAATGAATTTGCCCTTTTGCAATCCCAATAGACAATGTCGCAAAAATAAATAAAAAATAAAAAAATCTTCCCATTCTGAAAATCTCTCAGCACAATAATTAAATACTGAAAAAAACCTAGATTTGCAAATAATTCTAAAATTTTGAAAATTTTAAACTACACACTGAGCTAATCAAACAAAACATACATGATTATATATGTTAATTCTTATACTACAGTATATATTAAACGAGAGATTATTTTATTCAATTTGCATTAAAATATATAAAGATTATCAATGTGAAAAATGCAGCTACAATGTTGTTCGCAAAAATGCATTAAGTATATAAAGATAAAATCGTTAATTTATTTATCATGCAAAATGTCATGTGATAAACAAAAATTGTTTATCTCAGTAATAACCTAGGCATCCTCTTTGGGAGGAGTTTGGTGTTTTTTTGGCTGAAATTGGGATATTTTAGAATTGTATATACTTCGTATAATATACTCAATTGGTCTTACATGCATCCTTATACAGCTAGAATGGCTGCAACACCGGCCTATTAGAGAAGCCCAATTGTATACGCAACCCAAACAACAACGCAGTCCACCAACTCCACCCACACAAATTTTCTTGTGTTCATAATTAAATACCTTATGTACAAATGTTCATTCCGTAGGAGGAATTTGAAAAGAAATTGAAGGATTCTTCAAATCCTTCTATCTTGAGTCAAGATGAAGAAATTAAACAAAATACAATAACAATTGAAGCTAACCTAAAAAAACCTAATTACAAATCAAAAAAAATAAAACACTAACCTGCATTATATTGACGATCTCTTCATGGATAACAACTAATTCCATAATTCAGTCGAAAAAGTGAAACAAAAGTGAAAAAATTAAAAAAACAGAGGAGAGAGAAAATGAAGAACAAAGGAGAAAAAACAGAGGAGAAGAAAATTATGATGAAAATTTTGATCGAAACTATGATGAAAATTTGGATCGAAACTATTACAGGAAAGAAAAGTGAAGAGAGAATATTTGAAAAAAGAAAAGTGGAGAGGAATATTTGAAAAAAGAAAACAAAAAATCTAAAAAAGGAAAGCAGAAACGCGGGAAGAACGTTATAGCTGAGTTTAACGGGTTGTGTTTGGACTGCATTTCATGTAGTAGAAGCTAATTTTCATGCTGTTGCAGCTAAAATAGCTGCACAAGGATGCATGTAAGAATATGCGTAATATACAAAACCTCCGTTTTTATTTAGTTGACTCCTTTTTTTTAATCAAGCTTGCCAACGCACTATTTTAAAGATTAATATCTCTAATTCTCGACATTGTAAAATTATAAAAAGTGGATATTAATAAAATAACATTGAGACGATTCAATTCAAACAAGATCTCACTTGACTATGTTTTATCGTAGCTATAAATCACAAAAAGCTAGTCAAAGTGTAGTTTGTAAATAGTAAAAAAGTCAATGGTGTCAACTAAAAAAACGAAGGAAGTATAAAAAAAAAAAAAAAAAAAAAAAAGAAAAAAAAAAACCATTAAAACCCAGATTTGTTTTTCTCTAAAGAGTCATTCGACCCGAATCCGTCGGGTCCAAAATTTGAAGACTTATATTCATGAAAATAGATTTTGGATCCACAATTTCAGGTCGGGTCTAGGATCCGATCCATTGCTATCCCTAGTTCCGATAATTATGAACTTAATTACTCAGTAAAATCAAGTGATTAGAATGCTTAGCTGAAGGCCGATTCCAATCCGTGAGAGATATAATTTTTTTGTAAGACAGTGAAATTTAATTAGTCTCATAGTAGTCACAACTTATTCTTGAATGTGCCTATCAGGTCAAACCCAAAAGCGGGAAATCAAATCAATAAACGAATTGGGCAAAAGGCCCAAAGACGTTCATTAAGTAAAGTTTAGTTGGATCATAATGTAAAGTTTAGTTAGATCATAATGTTGGGCGTTGGTATTAGCCATGCGAAGTCCAACACGCATCGTCAATGATAGTTGAAAGATCATAGGACGTGATGAGGATAGCACGCGCTACAAGCGAGGGCCTAAGGCCTAACATTGCAATGCTGCACTAATGCAAGGCCTTAGAGGCCGACTCAGCCGAGGTACAACAAGCCAATGCAAGCCTTAGGCCTACTTGGCTGCCGCATCATCCGCAAGCCTACGATGATGGGTAGCAACCACGCTGACACGTGGCACAAGGCCCAACAAGGCAACAACAAGTGCGAGCGCACGGGGCTACGAAGCTCCGAGGCTTGCCAGCCTCACGTACAGCTTGGCTGGGACATGGGCACTACATGGATCCCTCGGTTTACATGCGTGAAGTAAGTTGTCCTGCATGGACAACTTTTTTAGTACTAGTAGGTTTAAATGTAGGTGTACTTTATAATAAAAACAACTCTTGTGAATTAGATCGACACACAACATTTAACATTAATTTGCAATCCTTCATTAAAGCAAGAACATAAATCTAAACGCTAAACCTTAGCTTAAGAAAATTGTCCGATGTTCTAAGCTAGCACACTCTAGGCAGATTTTATCGTCCGGGTGGACTTTAATTTGATAATGAGATTACACGTGCAATCCTTGGATCCAATCGTACTATGCTAACAAGCACAGTTCACTACACGAAAAGAGCAAATTGGCAACGGTTCAAACCCCCCCAAAAGCAACGGTTTTGAACCGTTGCGTATTTGAGGGTTGCCAAATCCCAAAATAATTGGCAACGGTTTGGTTGCCAAATCCCAAAATAATTGGCAACGGTTCAAAACCGTTGCCAACTCAAGCAATTGGCAACGGTTAACCGTTGCCAAATACAATGGCGCCCTTTTTTCTTGTTTTTAAAAATAATTGGCAACGGTTAACCGTTGCCAATTGCTTGAGTTGGCAACGGTTAACCGTTGCCAAATACAATGGCGCCCTTTTTTTTTAAAATATTGGCAACGGTTAACCGTTGCCATTAACCTGAATTTTTTTTTTTTTGGCTGCAATATTATTAATATTATAATATTAATATTAATAATAATAATTAATATTATTATAATATTAATATTAATAATTATTATTATTATTATTATAATATTAATATTAATATTAATATTAATAAAGATAATTATTAATATTATAATAGTTAAAACATGTCATAATCACTTAGTTATAAGTGACTAATGCTTGAGATTACAAGAAAAGAGCAAGTAAGTGGTTTTGGAACGCAATTTCAACCAAAATGGCTCAAGTAAGGCCATTTTGGCTACTAGGATGCCTATTTTCTATATTTCTTGTCTATTGACCTCATAACTAGTTAAAACATGTCATAATCACATAGTTATAGGTGACTAATGCTTGAGATTACAAGAAAAGAGCAAGTAAGTGGTCTTGGAACGCAATTTCAACCAAAATGGCATACCTCTTCAAGCTGACGTGTGTCTGTACAATGACTCGTCACTATGTCATACATGAATCTCATCACGTATAGGCCACAGTCAACTCCGTTTTCCTGTTGTGCGCACTAGTATGAGGAACAAAGCACATGAATCAAAATGCATAGCAAATAAGCAACATCTTAAGCATTGTAAAGTAAGAAAATCACAACATCATGGGTGAATTACCTTGGGTGCTTTCCATGTAGGACCTCGAGGAGATCGAGGATTCATCTTCTTCATGGTACTACAAAAAATCAAAGTAATAAGTTCAAATTTTACTAGTATAATCAATACATATGAGTTAAGATATGAAAATGAATAACAAGAAGTGAAACAAACTAGATACTTACTTTTGCAGTATGGACCTCACGAGGCGCTTTCTTACTTGAGGTAACCGAGCAGAATCAAAGTAGAAGATTGTGTTACTGGAAACACAAATCACAAGTAGGGTCCCATGATAACTACACACGAGACAAACAAATCAATAGTTAGCCTATTACAACAAATAAACTGGGAAAACAAATGAACTTGACTAGCATAATCAGACGTACTCCTCATAATATGGGACGAATATAAACTTGTCTCCCGCACTCACTGATTGCCTGATACCCCGTTCAGCATAGTACAACACGTCAGCAGAGTTGCCTAAGATTCTAGCACTGGACATCTTCTCAGGGCACAACCATCCAACTTGACAAGGAGATTCAAGCTCCCATATTGCTCCTGGAGTGCTCTGCATGCATGATAACAAAATGTTAATCGAAAACCAAACGACAAACACCACTAAACTGAATAACATAAATTGAGTACCAGTTGAATTACCTCATGGATATTTGAATGAGGGAAATGTTAAGCATTGCACCACTTAGAAATTCCTTCACATCTTCTTTGAATAGCCATGCCGTTGCATCATCATCGTAGTGGAACATTTCCTTAGGAAGTTGAATTTAGATGGGGCTGTCATTAGGCAACACGCAAACACGGTTGTGCAAATAAGCTAACTCCTGAGATAGCGATAGAAGCACCGTGTCTTCAACTAATGGAGTAGCTTGCGTAGCTGAACCTCGTGAAGGGCTCTTCATCGACGCTTTTCCACTTACCGATCCATATTCACTCCTCTGCTTTGGCCCCTCCACCCTCTTCTTTGGAGTTTGGCTTTTCCTCGATGGCTAATAAGACAAATCACACAAATGGTTAGAAAAGATTTCCATCCAACTCTTGGGAAGAAAAGATTAAAGCGTGAAATCTAAATCTTAATTACCTGGTTCATCAACCGTATACAAGCAGATGACCATTGCATAAAACTACCTTTTACTGCCCAGAGGGTAGTGAACTCATTCTCCTCCACGGGCACAGGTATTAAGATGTCCTCCAACCCGGGAACCACAGAATGGATCCCGACAGAATAATGCTCAGGCAGAAGAGGTCGAATATGGACCGTACCTTGTTCGGCCGATTGTGCACTACCATAGGCAACAACATTCAAAGGTCCATCATATGATTCGCCCGGGTGAAGAAGTTCACAACGGGTCTCTTCCTGCACCAATTAGGAAGATACTTGTAAGAACCAATTATAGTAGAACCAAAAAACACGTGAAACACAAAAACAAGTAAGGCAACACATCAATAGAAGAAAATCAAAAATAAAATTAAAACCAATAAAAAAAAGGAAAAAGTGGGCAAGTTAGAAGTCATTTTGCCCATTTTGAACCATAAATACTCTAAATGAACCTAAAACTTGTAAATTTGCTTTTTTTTTATATTGTTTCAAGCCATAAATATTCATAAATAAGTTTCTTAGGTGTAATATAGGAGTTAATTCAAGCATTGAGCTAAAATCATGAAAAATGGGCAAGTTAGAAGTCATTTTGCCCATTTTGAACCATTAACACTTTAAATGAACCTAAAACTTGTAAAATTGCTTTTTTTTATGTTGTTTCAAGCCATAAATATTCATAACTAAGTATCTTAGGTGCAAAAAAAAAAAAAGAAAAAAAAACAAAACGAGTTCCAAAAAAAAAAAAAAACGGGCTGGAAGGGCAGCAGCTGCAGCCTCATTTTTGGCTTCCCAATGAGAAAGAGAAGGAGAAGGAGAAAGAGAAGGAGAAGAAAGAGAAGGAGGAGGAGGAGAAGGAGAAGGAGGAGGAGAATGAGGAGAAGGAGAAGGAGAAAGAGAAGGAGAAGGAGAAGAAAGAGAAGGAGGAGGAGGAGGAGAAGGAGAAGGAGAAGGAGAAAGAGAAGGAGGAGGAGAAGGAGGAGGAGGAAGAGCAAACAGCAACAACACATCACATCAACAAAGCAACACCAATAACACAACACAGCGAATTTGACCATTTCACAGCCAACTTAACCATTTCACAACACAATCCAAAAACCAATATCATTATCCAAACAAGTAAGTAAAAAATCACCTGTAAAATAGGAAAGTCATGAGGTGTCAGAGTATCAAGCCCCCTTGAGTTCGCATGTGAAGGAGTACCAATCTGCAATAGTGTATTGATAGTGAAACATGAATTAGAACCGTACCCACGTAACTCAACATATCAAAACTTATAGAGTTGAATTCTAATCATGTACCTCCTCGCATGCATTTATCTCCTGTTCTCCTTCTCTTCGTGGGTGGCTACTTGAGTCGACCAGTGTTGTCGAGGAAAAGGGCATGGTCGGCAAATTCATTTGCTTCGCCCATGCATTGAACTCTTCGCGCATCTCATTGCGCACTTGTTCTTTAATTGATGCCACTGTGGCATCGAAGTTCTGTGGCGAGTTCACACTTGCTCGGGATCTTCCAAATTTGGTATATTCGGGACCCATTACCTTCTCCCATCCTAGCAAGCTCCCCCCAGCACCTAATACCCGTCCCGGATGGTAGGGCTTTCCCATAGCCAAGGTGAAGGGGTCCTTCTCTACCATCGGGACGAGCTTGCCTTCAACAAGCTCTCCAGTGTACTCAAGCTGTAGCAAAAACAAAATGGCAACATGAAGTAAGTGTTTATATAAAGTGATATACATGCAAATGAATAATTTAGTTCACTAGTTCATAGTTGCTTACTAGCTTATCTGTCATTTCTTTGGTTTCCAGAGCCTTGATGGACCATTTTCCGGTTTTCTTGTCCCGTGAATGCATAGAGCAAAAGAAATCCCCAGCACGACTCACCAAAGTACTGGTCGTGGAGTCAGATGGCGTTGTGGAGGACCCTAGAAGCGCAGTGGGGTATACTCCTTCACTCACCCACGTATCCCTCCATTCATCATACGTCATTGCTCCCATATGATGGTGGTATTGCTTTTGCAATGAATTCTTGGAATTCTGCTCTCTCATTTCCTACATAAAAAGATATGTTAGTTTCATTACTAATAAAAAAGACGATAAATTACAACACAATTTTCATCAGAGTTCTTTAAACTTACAATTTCTTCTTTTTTACATTTTTGAAGAACGAAAGCTTCCCAATCATCCTTCGATATGCTAGGCCATATTTTCCATGGGAGTTTCTATTCATCGATGAAATCATCATCACTGCCACCTCATTTCTTGTTCTTTGGTTTCCTCACAAGTTTCTTTGTGATAAACCGACGAACTAAGTTACACTTGAAGCTTCTGAATCTTGCCGCAAGTAAGGATTCAAACACCCTTTGCTTGGCGTACTCATTTGGAATGTTAAATAGACTCTGTAAGCACAAATAACAAACATTATTAGTTTGCCCATAACATAACAATAAATAGAAATTGTTTATAAATAATGTGGAATAAAAAAAACTTACCCTGGTATCATTCCAAAACTTGTCAATCAAGCCTGTAGGTACGTCGCTCATACAAAGCGTAATGGGGATTTTGCGCGCACAAATCCCAACTTGACCAGCATACTGACGGCGCCATTTACCTGAGGGTTGCCCTACCCTGTCATACTCCAAGACCATAGGACCGACAGGTTTCTTGAAAGCTTTCGTCGGACCCCTCAGCTTTTTCTTCGCTGGTGCCTGCACCCCCCTTCCACTTTGATCCTCACGAAACGGCTCCATAATGTCATTATCGATTGGAGGCGCTTGCTCAGCTGCAATTTCAAACTCATCTATCATTCTCTCCAATACATCTTGCGCCTGATCTTCTGGCTCACCCAAATCAGGTTCCTTGTTCACATCATACAGTTGGTCCCCATCATTAGATGAATCATCATCATTAGATTCAACATCCTCAACTCGAACACGGTATTGATCGTCCGCCATTAGATGTTAAAACCTGTCATCACAAACATAACACGTTATTAGCTGCTGAATTGTAAGGTAAACTTGTAATCATATATAAATTGCTGAATTATAATACAAATAAACATAGAAAATGGTGAAGCAAGTTACTTTATTCATTTAAAAGAATATAAGAAAAATGGGCAAGTAATTCAACAATTTCATTCATTTTCACCTAAAATGTGATTTTTTAATTCTTTCTACGCCTGCAATTCAAACTAACAGAAAATATACAGTACCTCAATCTAATATTCCTTCATCGTGGTCTGATCTCATGTAATTAGCTTGGTCATCTATCTCATTTGGCACAGCAGGTCTAGGAATAGTGAAAGGTGCCGAGTCATCAAAGGCATCATATTCCTCATCCTCGACATCTCCAACGCCAAGGATTCTTCTTTTGCTGGCTAGCACAATAGACCATTTTGAGTCGGCAGGGTCAGATACGTAAAACACCTGCTTAGCTTGAGATGCAAGGATGAATGGTTCCGCACTATCATTCAGGTTGCCAAGATTTACAAGAGTAAAGTCATCAAATTTGACGTTACGCCTGATATTATCAACCCACTTACACCGGAAAAGAGCAATCGTGAAGTCAAAATAATCAAGATCCCATATTTCTTGAATTCGACCGTAGTATGACAACTCTACATCAACGGGTGATTTATCCTTAACACTTGCAAACTCCCTTGACGATGCCACAACCGTTACACCACTGTTTTGGGTCGAGGATGATTTCAAATCTTGACGCTCAGTCCAAAATGTGTACCCATTTATGTCATATCCCTCAAATGAGCGAACATCATCCCTAGGACCATAAGCAAGCCACCTTACTGTAGCTGTGACACTCTCGTCCATTCCACCCATCACTCGATCATGAAACCAACTCACAAACTTCTTACTGTGCAACTGCATTAGTGCCCTTTCACCTGTCAACGGAAACTCATCACGCAAACTAGCCATGTGCTCGTCTAAATATGGGTGAACATCTGCAACATGGTGCAACACATATAGGTGTTCTTGTAAGAACTTCTCTCGATCAGGTGACATTCGTTTCGACCCGATTGTGCCATGACCATCAAGTCTCCCTTCATGTCGAGAAGTAGGAATGCCAATAGGTTCAGCAACGGATATATAGTCGGCCACAAAATTACCAATCTCCTCGGCCACGGTCCCTTGAATCATACTTCCTTCCGGGTGAGCCCGATTCCTAACTTTATCTTGCAATGTACCCATGTGTCTTTCAAAAGGATAGCACCACCTCATGAACACTGGACCGCATAACTTAATCTCACGCACCAAATGAAGAATCAAATGCACCATTATGTCGAAAAACGAGGGTGGGAAGTACATCTCAAATTTGCACAAAGTCACAACCACATCCGCCTGTAAAGCATCAAGTGTACAAGGATCAAGCACTTTGCTACATATTGTATTAAAAAACAAACAGAGGCTTGTAATAGCTTCCCTCACGTGCTTTGGTAAAATACCACGTATTGCAATTGGTAGAAAAACTTGCATCAGAACATGACAATCATGGGATTTCATACTTGTCAGCTTCAATTCTCCATTTAAGGATACAAAGCTTTTCATCTTAGATGTGTACCCTGATGGAACCTTAATGCCATACAGACATGCACAAAACATCCGTTTTTCTACCCTTGACAATGTGTATCAAGCCGGAGGTAAGTAGGCCTTCCCCTCCTTGGCTTTTCCCTCATTTTTCTTCTTCGACGCATCCGCAACCTTTCCTTTTCCCTTGCTCTTCCCCTTTCCCTTTTTCGAACCCATTTCTTTTTCCTTTTCCTGTTCCTTTCCCTTACTAACCCTTTGTTGAACCCACAATTCTGGACGCACCCCTATCTTTTCCAAATCTAAACGTGCACCCTTTCCGTCCTTTGTCTTGTTTTGAATATTCATCAGCGTTCCCACAAGAGCGTCACACACATTCTTCTCTATATGCATTACATCAAGACAGTGCCTAACGTCATGTTCTTTCCAGTATGGGAGCAACCAAAATATTGATTCTTTTTTAAAGAGAGCAACCGATTCCGCCGCTTTTTCAGATTTCCCAAATACTGTTCGTACACCCTTAACCCGAGCGTAAACCTCCTCACCAGTTATTGGCCTAGCAGTAGTCCCCTTTTCCACTGTCCCATCGAAAGCCTTTTTCTGCCGACGGTACGGGTGATCGCGCCTGAGCAACCTTCTTGTCCTCAAATACACCTCTTTGAAAAAATGATCAAGGCGTCTGCTTGGCGTATCATCAATACAAATGGGACATGCCTTTTTCCCTTTATTCTTATACCCAGACAAATTGCCATATGCAGGAAAATCATAAACGGTCCACATAAGAGCTGCACGCAATGTGAACATCTCATTCTTATGAGCATCAAACACGGAAACCCCTTCGTCCCACATCTTTCTCAAATCATCAATCAGTGGCCCAAGATACACATCTATGTCGTTTCCAGGTTGCCTTGGCCCCGATATCAAAAGTGAAAGCATTACATATTTCTATTTCATGCACAACCAAGGAGGCAAATTGTAGATCACTAAAAGTACCGGCCATGTGTTGTGCTGGGTACTAAGAGTGCCAAATGGATTCATCCCGTCCGTGCACAAACCAAGCCTTAAATTTCTGACTTCATCACCAAATTCCCCAAACTTCATATCAAGGTTCTTCCATTGCGGGGAGTCGGCTAGGTGCTTCAGCATTCTGTTTTTCTTTCTTCCCTCTGCATGCCACCTCAAGTTTTTAGCGTCTTTTGGTAAAGAGAACAGACGCTTAAACCTTGGAATTATGGGAAGATACCACAACACCTTAGCAGGAGGTCCCTTCGTACCAGCATTGCAACTCTTGCGCTTGTAGCGCGACTTCTTGCATCGTGGACACTCCTCCAATTATTCATATTCATTTCGGTAAAGAATACAATCATTAGGACATGCATGTATCTTCTTATACTCCAAACCAAATGGACACATGAGCTTCTTAGAGTAATAATAAGACTTAGGAATTTCATTCCCATCAGGCAACATCTCACTCAACACGCTCAACAAGGAAGTAAAACTATTGTCCATCCACCCATGCTTCGACTTAATGTTAAAAAGCGTTAGCACGGCACTTAGTTTGGAGTATTTTTGGCACCCAGGATACAAAGGCTTTTTAGAAGCCTCCGATAATGACTCAAACACGTCACCTTTAAAACCACGCATCATCTCATCCACACCTTCATCCTCAACCTCATCCACATGATCATCCTCAAATCCCTCCCCAGCACCATCATCAACAATATGTTCATCATCATTATTCTTGTATTCCTCGTCCACACGAATGTCATTGCTTCTATCATCATGCACATCATTCCCAATAACATCCCCATTGTACTCTCCTTCTTCACCGTACCAAATCCACACATGGTATTTAAGCCTAAACCCACGAAAAACTACATGATCTCTAATGATATCAACACTATTGACGACCTTCACATTATTACAATCAACACAAGGACAATAGAGGCACTCGAAACCCATTCTACGCTGATAAGCTAAAGCCCTCTCGCAAAACTCTTGAACCCCATCAAAGAATTCCAATGTATCACGTCTACCATACATCCAGCCACGATCCTTCTCCATTAAGCAAATTTTCTCTAAACATGGCAACATATTACGAACAATAATGTATAATTGCTACATCTACTATATATAAAAATCAAATTCAAACACACACCATGCATATAACTTTCATATACATACACAAATGAATATATGCTTCCAAAGGGTCCTTATCACTCCAACCTAACCCATCCTTGAACGTTTACTCTCACTAGTGAATGTATGTCAACTTTCCAATTTTAAGGAAAATCCGGCAGCATTTCCCCCCAGTTCTCCAAGTACACGACGTAGGTAATTACTTACCCACATATGTACCCAGAGAACATGGTGATCGAGGAAATGGTAAGCCAAGATGTTCCTTAAAATCGAAAAAAGGACATACATTCACCACCTAAGTGAGAGTAAACGTTTAAGAACAGTCCCAACCGAGGACTATTCAAGACTTTCTCCTAATGAGAAATCCTTGAACGGGTATCTAGGCATATGATGATGCAATGCAAACATTTCATATATTTATTGTTGTATTTAGTTTGTCATGAAAAAACTTTTATTAAGACAATAAAGATATATATATATATATATATATATATATATATATATATATATATATATATATATATATATATATATATATATATATATAGCTTATTAGAGAAGTTTATAATTCATACCAATACAATGGATAATGTATTCTTTTTAACTTCGCACTTGAGGTATATATGTAGTCTTCAAGCTTAAACTTGAACTTCAAATCACATATGAATCTATAAAAACGCAAAAAGAAAAAACAAAACAAAAAACAAAAGTTAGTAAGTATGAGAAATGGATAATAAGAAAAGATAGGGCCATATATATAATTAAGGAATAAGAGAGAAAATGGGGCAACAAACCACACCAACCACAAAAGGTAAAACACAAAAAGGACAAATATAAGCTACTTCAAACAATTTCTATATTAATTAGGGCAACAAATAACCAAAACTTGGGACATATTCCCCATAGGAACATCATCAATGGAGAATTTCAATACTCCTCAACACATGGCTACATATTGTCTTTTTTTTTTTTTGGAAAATAAGAAAAATTTTATTACCAAAGAATGAACAAATAAAACTTACAAACAAGAAAATAGCAAAAACACGAGACAAAACTAGCCCGAGGGCACACAACCACAACTACCACCCAACAATGTTCAAAGCCACCTTCTAGGAAGGGTGCCACGAACATTGAGGGGCACTACCTAGCCTCAAACTAGAAGGGACCTTCTAGGAAGGGTACTTCAAGCAAGGACTAGGACAAAGAAAACACCCAAAACAAGAATAAAACAAAACCAAACACCAGCCAAACAGCCCACAACCAAGACAACAGCTGGACCAAAACAATAGCTAAAGAAAACAGCAGGTTTAGCATAAAGGCAGAATCGAGCCATCAGAAAAACAGCACAGCTCAAACCAGAGAAGCAGGCATAACAGCTCAAAACCAAACAGACTACTGCAGACAGTAGCAACCCTGAAGTCAGCTAACAAGCTAACAGAAACTAGCACAACACTACCAGCAGCCTGCAGCAACCTCAGCCCACCCACAACCAAACCAGCCAAAACCTCTCCATAATAATACTATGAATTATTCAATCAAATAAAACTTTCCATCAAACCTTTTTACATTGAACAAAACATGCTATAAGCTTTTTACCTAAGCTTCATTCACAAATACCACACACGCCAGCATTCTAAACTAATCATGCACTTTCGAGTATTGTCTGCCAGCATTTTCTACCAATCATGCACTTCTGAGTATTATTAATCACTGGTCAAGCAAATTTAGGCAAGCTTTGAAGAACGAAATTCAAATTACTTGAAATAAGAACTTACATTTCCTATACCCAAGTATATATGTGGATGGAGGGTCGTTGTGGAGGGGGGTCGTACGTGCGCTTGTAGTTGAGAAACCCTATATTTCAAGATACTAATTACAATTACTAAAATGCAAAACAAATCCTCAAAAAAAGGCATGAATGTGAAGGAATTCAATGGAGTAATTGAAACCTAGGTATACAAGGTAGCTTACCTCGAAGATGCTTCAATGGAAGGGTGGCAACTGCATATGGAATTGAAGATACTAGGTAGTGCGTATGGTGGCAACTGCGTCGGGTGCTCAAATGGAATAGCAGGAAGAGGGAAGCAATGAAGAGGGACGAAGAGAAGAGGGACGAAACAGAGAAGAGAAGAGGGAAGAAATTTTTTTTTGGAATAGCAAGAGACGTTGGAATTGAATGAAGCAGCTATACGCGGTTTTTTTTTTTAAATTGGCAATGGTTAACCGTTGCCAACTCTGAAATTTAAAATGGCGCTCATTTAAGTTGGCAATGGTTTTCATGAACCTTTGCCATAGGGGGTTGCCTATTTCTTTTTTTCTACTAGTGGTTCAAAGGTATAGTCTTTAGATTAATTATACTTTGAATAATCTTTAGAATTATACATGGATCCGAGGCTTAGGGTTTGTTTCCGCTGTCTAATTAGATTATGGTAAAACCAAACAAGTGTGTCTCCGCTTTATAATTTTGGATATGGATAGAACTAAAGGGTGGTAGGTAAAAAGATACGCTGATAAATATTTGCTTACTCTACTATAATTGCTTGATTTGTTTGATGATTTGCCTCCATTCAAAGATATTTTATTACCATCGCCGATTAGATATTTGGCATAAAAGAAAAATTCGCTGTAGAATTATTGCTGTTTGTTACATTATTTCATAAAATTTTCTCTTTTTGACCATATTTATATTATTCTTGTCACATTGAAAACACATTATTTCTTCTTTTCCTTGTTAGTCACATCTTAATTTTTTTTTTCAGCTCTCATTGCTCTCAAGTTCTTATTTTCTCTATTAACTATTTTAGGGTTTTTGCTCTATCTCTTTCAAGACAAGTTCTCCATACAACTTTGTTGCTTGAAGTAAAGGTAAAAAAAATACTTTAATTTCATGTGTTGTCTCTTTAATTTTTATGTTCTCTTCTATCTATGTGCTTTAATTTATTGTCTTCAATTTGAAATGTGAGATATGTAGTATTTAAAATGATTTTACCGTAATTTATGTTTGATTTGTGTATCCGATAGAATCTTTTGTACCCCCTTAGAAGCGAATTGAATTAATTTCTCACTTACCAAGGAGTCATGCAAACTATTTCTCATTTTCTTTTGTTTGGCTTATTTAACTGTCAATTATATCTGATCTGATTCGTAATCAGGTGGATCCGATGCAAATTTTAGGATAACCAATTTGTTTTTTTTTTTAATTTTATTTTATGTTTTGGATGTATCGTATTGGATTTGAGAACTTTTGTTTTGAAATATTCGATTTTATTTTTTTTTCCAAATTTTTTTTTGAAAAAATGTAAAAACATTGCAAGCACTAAAACCCAATGAAATTCTAACACACTAGACATTCAATTTTTATGAATTTTGAAATTATATTCTTATTATTAATTGATTTTCATGTAAAAGTAATTTTTGTATGATTTTGGCTTTCATTGAAGTTGAAAACGTAAGAAAAATTTCAAATATATGAAATTTTGGATCAGATTGGTTTGAGTAAGGATTGTATAAAGATAAGTCCTGGCTAGTTTTAGATCTAACCATATTAGTCCGGACCAAACCAAAGACCCGAAAAAGACCCACACCAAACCATATCCAGCTACACTTCAAAAACAAAGACGCTGAATTTCGATGGATAGCTTTGACGAACAAGTAAATCCGTCGGAAATCATAAAATTTCATACGGATTTATTTATGTTATATATATTAATGTGAAAGACCTAAGATTCAGTCCCGAATTCAGTATCCCAAAAAATCTGATCAGATTTCGTAAATTTTAGATCAATAAATTACAACGCGTATAAATATGTTGAAGCTACCAATGGTAGGAGTACAAGTGGGGAGGATCTTCATTGGGGCACATAGGGGTCCGACCCCTATAAGTTTTGTAAGAGTTACTAGACGTGCGTGATAAATATATTGCCTCAGTTAAAATATTATGTCAAGTGATAGATCCAACAACTTTTTCAAGTAGGTTCAAATAAATAAAAAAATTTCTTCAAAAAAAAAAAAATTAAAATTTAATCTTTTTTTTTTGACAATAAATTTAATCTAACATAGATACTTTTACTACATAATTAAGTAAAGTTAATATTCAAATTTATTTTTATTGATGCCTTAAATTTTTATGCTCGAATCATACATTACAAATTTATTTTATAACTCACAATTTATCAACTACAAATCCAAAATGGTACTTAATTATATAATTTTTGTACATATATTGTACATGTATCGTAATATGTTGTTTGCATCTAATGGTCCATATAAGTTTGTGTAAATTGAATTTGTAGATCAAACTCGCATATTGTTCTTTATGGCGATTAATTATTTAATTACCATATTTTAATTGTATGTAACAAGCTTTTACAAGAGTTAAGTGGGATCGATTGATTTCATTGTTTTAAATTTGACTTCGGTTAGATTATGTTATTTGTTAATAGCTAGATATCTATAATTTTAATTAGAAGTTATTAAAGTTCAAAACTTGGCCCTCTATACCTTTACTTTAAGATCCGCCGTACAACTTTTTTTAATCTAAGTTTAGTGGTTGGGTTCGTTATGCCTAGCATTCTTTTTGCGTGTTTTTCCTTCATTTTTTTACTTTTTATTGACTTTTAAATTACCTAAGGGCTAAGGGCCCAATCACCCATTGGCCATTACCCAAAATGCCAACAAAACCTAACCATAAAAGTTTGATCACATTGAGCAAGATTCTTTTTTTTTTCCTTCTTCTTCTTCTTTTTAAGATATTGAATTTGATGATATACCTTGAAGACTCGTCAAATTCAATTGTAACTTTTTTTTTTTTTTAACAAGTTCACACGAAAATTATTAGTTGTAATTTGTATTTTGGATTGTGTTATTTGATTTCATTGTTATCAAATACTTTGTATGTTTTATGATATTTATTACAAGTTAAAGGGTCTGTATTGATATTATAGTTACATCCAAGTAATAACAAGTAAAACATGTTTGTAGTACGAAGTATTTCTTACACTACTAGAAAACAAGTATTGTATCCTATATATATATATAAACACATCATAATTTCATAAAAGGTAATTATTCTTACCAATCTGACAATCTGTATGTTGTATTTTTGACATAATTTGAGCTTTTACTTGCATACTCTAAGTTGCCTCTTACCAAATATATACTTGTAATAAATTGCTGCTTTATTCTATGAACTTTCAATATACACACTCTTAACTAATTGTTATGTATTGCCTTAGGTACCAAAACAACTAAATATGGACTGTAGGGATGATCATGGCAAAGCCAAACAGTTGTCGGAAGAGCCTTCTCGGAAGAGAGCCTATTCGTCTACTGAAAAAGGCAAAGGGAAAATGCTGGATACCAACGGCAACAACTATAAACAGGCGAAACAACAGCAAAATCCTGCTGTAAGCGGTGTTCAGTGCCAGGGTAATTCGGAACCTTTGATCATATCTTCCTCATCATCTATGCTGCAGCAGCAGCAGACTCAAAGACCATTACCTGCTGTCAATTCTAGTATCAGCTCCTGCAGGATGGCACCGCCTGAACGTCAATGCACGCAACAACTCTCCGAAAACAACCTTAATCCTAATGTTGTAAGAGAAAGTTATCAAGAGTTGGCTAATACTGGTAGCAGAGGACCTCTGCATCAGTCTGATGTAGCTACTGTCAGAGGCAGGGGTGAAATCCTGTGTGAAGAGTACTTGTCGTTACGAGCATGGGTGCAAAGAACAAGTTACTACTGGGATATTGTAAAATGCAGTTTAATCCTAGATGGGTGGACTGAGGAGATGACGGGGCGGACATATCTGAATGTGATTATCGATTGTCCACTAGGGGCGGTTTATCTGAAATCAATTGATGTGACATTTGCTGTTAATGATGTTGAGGCGATGATGTCGGTTATTGAGCGTCTTTTTCATGAATCAGAGTTTGGTTTGAGGCCGGAGTGTGTGCTCCAAGTTATACCCTTCTCTGCATCACCATGGCTAGACGCGGTTGGAGAAAGACTTAAGGAAAAATATCCTTGGATGTTCTGGTCTGTCAGCGCCACATATTGCCTGAGTCTGATGCTAGAGAGGGTGGCCTCGACAATAACCTGGGTGAGACAAACCATTACGCAAGCCAAGATGGTTACAAGGCTTATTTACAGTGATCCTCGTATATTGGACCTACTAAGAAAGGCTAGTAATGGAGAAATTGATCAGAACTCTAACCTTGTGAAACCGGCTAAAATTAAGGAAGCTACACCCTTTCTAACACTTGAGAATATGCTGCTTTGGAGAAAACAACTTGAGAACATGCTAATGTCACGAGAATGGAATGATTCGAGCTTTGGATCATCGTTGGGAGGTATTAGAGTCGCGGAGCTAGTGCTAAGGGACAGAACATTCTGGACTAGAATTAGTCTTTCTGTCAAAGGAACCATGCCAATAGTTAACCTCTTAGGCTTAATCAATGATGGAAACATTGATGTTGATAAGCCTCAAATGGGTAATCTATATGAAAGAATGGATAAAATGAAGGAAAAAATTAGGGGTGATATTGGTATTAAGAATTCTAACAAATTTATGCCTTTTTGGGTTATAATAGACCAGATTTGGAACGATATGTTGCACTCCCCACTTCATGCAGCAGGTTACTATCTAAATCCAAAGCTTTTTTACAGTAATAATTTTTTTGCTGATGAAGAAGTAAAGGATGGGATTAGGGACACTATACAAAAAATTGTGGCTGATGCACAAGCCCAAACAGCTATTATGAGCCAGCTCGATACATATTATGACGCCGAAGGAGATTTCAAAATAGGTTTGTTTGAAAGACACAATGTCTCTCCAGGTATGCACTACTTCATGTTTCACATATGTTAATTTCTATATATATTCTTTATACAATTTTTGTCGAATCACATTACGTGTTCAAATTTCACTCTTAACGTGACTTAATTAATATCGATTGAAGGTAGTATATTTATAAGCTTCATTATTGAACTTTGATTTATTAAAAGTTGTTACTCTACGACGACATGCATTACATGATGTGGTTTACATTGATGCAGTTGAGTGGTGGAGGCGGTATGGGAATCAATGCAAAGAGTTGCAAGATTTTGCTATAATAGTCTTAGGGATATCATGTAATGGTGCTCCTACACCCCATAAATTTGGAAGAGAAGATGTAGGGAGGCTGTTATCAACAAGTGAAACCGATCCATCACATCTATGGTTAGTCCAAAAGTGTTTTGTATCTTACAATCGTCATCTGAGGGAGCTCACAACTTCTGGTTTCAAGTTTAACATTGAGGCTGATGAGCCTCATCCCGTCGATGATTGGATAGTTGGTTACTACTAAGTATGAAGAAAATTTGAGGGGATTATGCAAGGAGATGGTTTTAGATGGCCGTTAGGAGTAGCTTGATGTGTTGTTTTGTCAGTTCTCTTCTCGTAATAATGTATGTACTATTCTCTTTTTTTTATTTTGGATGGTGTTTTAAGATGGCCACTAGTAATAGCTTAATGTTGTTATCTTTTCGTTACCAAAAGATTTTTATAATGCAATTGAGATTGTTGTACTAGACTAGCTACTAGTATAGCTAAGTGAAGAGCTTAGCGCTAATGAGAACTGTTGGATATTAATGAGCTCAACACTTGAGCTAGAAAATTTATGAGCATCTTTTGGTGCACATTTTAAATTATAACTTTACTCTGTAGAAGTTATTTAGCTTATTTCATTATCCTTTTAGTAATCTGTTGTGAGAATGATTACTTTGCATACCATTATATCGAACAAGTTCTTCCTCTAGCTCATGTTGTGGGTCTTTCTATGCTACGAGTTAGTTCAAATTAAAGAAGTGGCTGTGGATGTTATACATAAATTAGGTACTTTTCAAAAATGCTCCCCCATTTTAAATTATATGCTAATTGCATGTTATACATTAATTAGGTACTTTTCAAAAATGCTCCCTCATTTCTTTCAAGGTTGGTCTTCCGTTCCTTGCTAAAAAAATAGTTATACAAAAATAAGATATTTGTCAAATTATTCAATGTATTTGTTGTAATTATGAGTTATTTGTAAAAATCAATCTCAAACCGATATGGATTAAGTTGTTTACAAATCTATTTATTACACAATTAACTTAAGAAACCCATATTAAGAAATTGTGAGAGAGCTACACAAATGTACTTTATAAAAAAAATGAAAGATCATTTTGAGGAAGTAGCCAATGCAATTTTGCAAGCAAGAAGGAACATGCATATAGCGAAAACAATTACAACCAACCTTTTTCGGGTGCAACAATTGCTACCAATTTTCTATTACGTATTAGCTCCAAAAGAATTAACTATCTCAATTTAAATAGTTTGATCTATAAATATCTAACCAATTATTAAATTCAACACGATTTTAAAAATTAAAACAAGAGGTTTTAATTTTTTAAGTAGCGCCGAAACGCAAAGTAACCTACTCATAATGATTTACGCTACGCCGTAAATCCGTAATTGATTATACTTCATCTTTATCTTCCTATTAACAAAAGGTTGAGATAAACACATGCGTGCTATATTGCCTATATATATGTACTTGTAGTCTTGTACACTTTGTAGTTTGTACTTCGTATAATTTTTTACTGTTGAGTTATTCTTTATCAAATTAGGAATGTTGTTCTTCAATTAAGAAATCTAGGGCTCAAATATAATCTGCCCTTATTCTTTAACAAATTAGGAATGTTGTTTCTTCACTTCAGAAATTTAGGGCTCAAATAATATCTGCCCTTTTGCAATCGCATTAGACAATTTCAAACAAAATCCCTTTATTCAAACCCAAAAATCTCTCACACAAAAACTCCGGAACGAAAAAAACCCAGATTTGCAAACCTTCATATTCACCTTTCAATGGAATTTCCACCAGACTTAGACTTATTTGGAGATGATGATGAAGAAGATTACGCCCAAGACAATGACGAAGAACAACCAAAGCAAGAGGAATATGGCGGCGATGGCGGTGGTGGGGGTGTTCGTCCTTCATCATCTTCCGACTCGTCTCGCTCTTCTTCGCCGTCAAATTCATCTTCTTCATCGTCTTCGAGATCAAGATCTTCTTCCAGTGGTAGTGGTAGCGTCAGTGGGAGTAGCAGCGCGAGTGAGGGGAGAGAGAATGGTGGTGGGGAAGAAGTAGTGTCCAATAGTAGGATTATTGCTAGGGATATATTTGGGGATGAACCTGATGATGATGATGAAATTGATGAAGTAGATGATGAACGAGATCTTTTTGGGCCTGATAATGAAGATTACTGCAAAACTTTGGCTAAAAGCCCTCACCCTGTTCCTGGTATTTTGAGTTTTTCCCCAATTTTGAATTAATTTAAGGGTTTTTTGTTGGTGGGAGTTGCTAATTTTGTTTAATTTTAGGTTCTTAATGCTTGCTCATTATAGTTAGTGAGGTTTTTTTTTATGTGGGTAATCTCTCTTTTGTTTGTTTGTGGTTTCATTTTGGAGAAAATTGTTGGTTTATTTGCTGGTGAGTGTTGCTGTTTATTCTTTAAATTTAAGGTTTTGATGCTTGCAGTTTATAGTTCAGTGAGCTTTAATACATGGGTAAACCCCTTTTGTTGTGTAACTGTGTTGTCTGTGTATGTAGTTTCAATTTGAGGAAATGTAGTGTTTTTGTAGGTGGGTGTTGCTGATAGTAGTTCAATTGTGGGTCTTAATGTTTGCCCACTGTCGTTTTATGAATGTTGAGAGGTGGGTATATCGATCATTTGTGTCTGTTTTCATTTAGCATTTGCAATTAAGCTGAAATAGTGGCTCTTTTTTTTTATGGACATCTCCAATCAAGCTGCAATGGGGCTTGTATCGCAGAATGTGATTCTTTCCAGCTTACTTTGTGCCCATTGTTATTGATTAGATTTAATGTAGTAGACTTCTTATTAAATAATATCAATTCAGGGAAATGAAGGTGTATCATATATGTTCTTGTTGAGTGTTTACTTTGTCTAAGCATGTTGAGTAGTATCAGGTGAATAATAATTAAGTCTCTTTGCTGCCATGTTATATATCTTGGCTATATAGTTTCAAAGTTGCTGCACAGCTTTGAGTCTTGATTCCTGTAACTGCTTGATATTAGGTATTTGATAATTATCTTTTTCGTTTCTCTCTTCATTTCTGTACTTTACTTCCTGGTTTGTTGAAGGCTTTGTATTCTGCAGTTTTGCCTCCAATTCGAAATAACCATCACCAAGATGGAGGTGGAGGTGGTCGTGGTCGTGGCCGTGGACGATGGCAAAATGATAGAGGTGCTGGTATCCTACCTCGGCCTGGATATCCTCCCAGACAAAATTATGGGTTCAACCCCAGATTTCCTCCTGCTATACGTGATGAACGCTTTGTTTCTGAGCTCCTGTTTACAAGTAGTGAGGAAACACTTTCAAGAAAACCTGTACAGTTCCAAGAGGTAAATTGGTGCTTGTTTTAAGATGCATGAATTTCTGTATAATTATGAGTTATTGTAGTGTTTTGGCTTGGTAAGTTTAGATTATGTTGTTGGCTGGTACACCATATCTAGATTACTAGTCATTAGGTTTCAGCTTGAGTTTTAGACTTTGAGAAGATTGCGCTGTGTTCGGTATGTTATTATCTGGAAACCAAGTATTTGTTTGTTCATTGGGGGTGTGGTACAATTTAGTGGATATATAGCTATTAAATTCAAATTATCTATCAGTTACTGGCTTTGGTGATTGCTTGATGATTGTCATGTGAATGATCATTTGCCTTTAATTACTGTTTGCTAATACAGCTTAGTGGCAATTTGATTAAATAGCCTTCTGAATTTGCCTGCTATAGTCGTCTGGAAACTGGTGAGGTCTTCTTTGATGATCGCAGCCTGGTAAGCCATCTAGATTAATTATGTGATTATGTTCCAACCACTATGCCTCTTTAGCACTTTAGGTCGTGAACTCTTGTCCTATTGTTTGCATGTATGTTATTAGAGGCTTTTTAAGCGACTGATCAGTGAAGATGTTGGAGCAGATCTGAATGAAGGCTTTGATACATTCATCGAGAAAAAAGGTATCCTAGATATGCATTTAAGGAAATTTCAGAATGCTTAATTTATTTATAGATTATTAAGAGAAAGGCTGGGAGGTGTGGAGGAAGGGAGGTGAGGGATGAGAATAGCAGTGGTAATGTGGGAGATTGGCCATTGGGGTATTGTGTCTCAATACTGTTTTATGCTCATCATGCTCTGAAATTAACCAACTGTTCTTAAACCAGATTTGGGCTCTCAGGGTTTTGGTGATCTTCTTGCTTGCATAAGACATAAAAGAATTCCTCTAGAGAATATGCATTTTGTGGTAAGTACAACTATCTTGTTCTGAAGGATTCCATGGTAGTGAAAATATTCCATAAACCATTTGCCTTTGTGATTTTGTTGAAATTCTTTTGTTTGTCTTGTGCAGACGTATCGGAACAATCTAAATAAGGTAAAATGTGATTTCTTCAATATTTGTAAGATAATGTGCTGCTTTATTTAACACTATAATTAAGCTTGTGATTTCTTATCTTCCTTGAGAAAGTTGGTAAAGGTACAGTGCTTTGCATAAGTTTTTCTTATAACTTTAGCTGGGACTTGGGAGATCACTGGATATAAATTCATACATGTTTCATCTTAGAGTCTAGCTGATTAATTCTTGGTTTCATTTTGAAGCTTAACGTTTCTCTTCTTCCACCAATTATGCAGATTCTGGCCACTGCTTATATTAGGAATGAACCTTGGGAAATGGGAGTACATAAAAGAAAGGGGGTTATTTATCTTGGTGTCCATAAACTACCAGAAAGGCCAAAGACAGAATTGGATCGCAGAAGGTAAAATAATGTTTTTTTCCCTCTTACCTTGCCCTCTTGCTGTTTTTCTTTTTATAAGTTTTATTTGAATTGTATTCTATTAAAATAAGTGTTTTCTATTGATGCTGTTCA
Organism: Chenopodium quinoa; assembly: GCF_001683475.1. Taxonomy (NCBI): domain Eukaryota; kingdom Viridiplantae; phylum Streptophyta; class Magnoliopsida; order Caryophyllales; family Amaranthaceae; genus Chenopodium; species Chenopodium quinoa. The sequence continues at coordinate 2,492,130 of NW_018743175.1, forward strand.
TAGATGTACAAACCATGAAGGCAGTTGAAATGATATGCCAAGTATTTAAGATAAATTTCAATTCTCTATTGATATTTAACTGGAAAACTTGGATTCTGATATTTAGTGGTGATCGTGACTTGTGAGTGGATTTTGAGCTATTAAAGAGAGAAAGAGAGAGTGAGTTCTTGCTGCTCTTGTGGTTAATCTATTACTTCCTCTGGTCTTTTAATACTTTCTCTGTTTTTTTAAATTTCACCATTGGGTGTGGACTCAAATATAATAAAAAGAATATAAGGTAGGGAACCAAAATTACCCATGTGATACAAACAAAAGGGAGAGAGAAAAGGTGGGGTAACAATGGTTATTATCAAATGTTTACTAGGATAGAATTGGTATCTGGTGTGAACACATGCAAAAAGTGAATAAAGGCTTGTCAATTTTAGAAATGGTGCAATTAACATGCAACTTCTCAAAAACGCAAATGGTCCAATTTAAAAAACAGAGGAAGTATGTTTATTTATATGCAACATGTTGTGGCATGCATTTTAAGGGTATGTTGCAAGTAAAATAAAACAGATGAAGTATATTTTAATTTGTTGGCTGTGATAGTTGGTATGAAGTTACTGACATGATAACATCTCTTGCCAAGTTGTTGATATTTTAGAACTTGCTGGTCAATAAGATGTTTTAGGGTTTAAATACCCATTGATGCCCAGATGTTACGGGAAGCGATTCAAATGAGGTGAAGTTGTGAACATGAGACTGCTAAAGTGATAAGAGCAACTTTAATTATTTAATTGTGATAGAATGTTAGAGCTACAGCAATGTTAAAGCTACCTTGTTGATATTCAAGGCCTTAGAGAATTTCTTGTTACTGGGAGGGTGGGAGTCTTTAGTCTTGGACATTAATGATGTGCTATAAGGAGGATGAGAATTTCTTGTTACTGTCTTTAGTCTTAGACATTAATGACATGAATGAGGATGAGGAAAAAGATGCTTTCTCTTATTTTTTAGAAAGTCAAAAAAAGAATGTGTATAAGCATTTCTACTAATTGTATATATTTTAAAGTGGTTCCTTCTACATCTCATGAGCATGCTCTTGCCGTTCCTTGTATTAAATAGGCTAATTATGATATTGTTTCATGCATAACAACGACAATTTTGATGACTTTGTGATAATTCTGATTCTTGTGTATTGTGAATTTCGTTTCTTCTCATCTGTCAATCAAGAGAAAGAAGACTATATTGTGCTTCATATAGGTCAACCAAAATAACAGGAAAAAAAATGGTTTCTGTTTACTCTTGAGTTATATGTTATGTTTCAGTTGTTCCTTTTGGTTTAGGTGCTATTGGGGTTATTGCTTTGAGACCCTTGCAACTGAAGATCCTACAAGGGATGATGGAGAGGGTATACATCATATTGATGCCAACGTTGAGTATTGTGCTGTCATCAAAACAAAACTTGGTGCTCATCGAATATTAATGGGTGCTGAAATGGATTGCTATGACTCCCCTGATGATGGGAGGAAGTTTTATGTTGAGTTGAAGACATCCCGAGAGGTTTGCTGTTTTTATATTTAATATTTTAGATGTGAATGTAGTTTATTTTCACAAAGCCTTTCTCTATGTTTATATATTCTTATGTAGAAATCACTTGACCATTGATTGCAGTTGGATTATCGAACAGAGGAAAGATATGAAAGAGAGAAATTACTTAAATTCTGGGTTTGTGGAACCTTTCATCTTAGCTTTATCTATTTGTTGCATATATCCTTTCAACTTGTAGTATATTGTGTGATATTAATTTTCCTTCTGATTGCAGATCCAATCATTTCTAGCTGGTGTTCCCTATATCGTTGTTGGCTTCAGGTATATGGCTCTTGCAACCATCTCTTTTATGCCTTTTGGTGAGTTGAATTGATTGCTCTGATTTCCTTGGAAATTTTCAGCTGCTTTTTGCAGTGAAGAGACTTGGGATTTTTTGTTATGCTTGGCAATTCTTATTTACATCTTTGATTGCACATGATTTTTCAAATGTATAGATAAACTTTAAGAATATTCACTCCTGATCCTGTAGTGAACTAGTGATTGTCAACAATAACTTGCCAAAACTATGCTTCCTATATCTATTGTGAAGTCTGCTATACAAATTTGTCTTTTGTGTCTTTAAAATTTCTTTGCCTCCTTTAAGGCTTGGAGGAGGCCTTGCACTGACCAATTCAGAGTAGACACTCGTATTACTTAACCTGTTTCATACATTTTTTTTCTTGTAGCTGACTAGCTGTAATAACTGACGAATTACCTTTGGTTTACCTACCAATTAGAAGATTTCACTTCATGGTGTAACTCCTTACTGATGTAATTATAAAAACAAGCATATCTTGTCTCAGGAAGGGTTTAATACATAAATTGCAGAGATTTTGTAGACAAGTGAAAATATTGTTATGAACTAACAGAGTTTTTTTCTGTAAAATTGGTGATCTGACTTTGGATTCTGCACTACACAGTGTATTCACTTCAATGGTCCTTGTGCAGGGATGACTCCGGCCGACTTGTTCGCACAGAGAGAATGAGAACCAAAGAAATAAATCAGAGAGTGAAGATGAAGAATTATTGGCAGGTAAAAATAGCCCTTTGTGCCGATAGCCTGTTATTGATTCTGGCTTTGTTTTGTCCCATTTGACCTTCTAAGTTGTTAACTGCGCTGCATTTTCCTGGAAATTTATATCTAGTATGTGTTTTAATTTCATTGCTATTCATGTCATTTGTTGCCTAACAGGGTGGGGTTTGCTTAGCATTTGCTGATGAGGTATTGTGCTGGCTGTATGGAACTGTGAAAGAGGGTATGTTTTGTATTTCATGCCAGTATGTCGACTACGAAGAATTATCTGTCTTTAGATTTTTTACGAGACTTTTATCTTGGGGTGACTTGTGAGGAAGTTGCAAATGAGCTCAAATTTTAAAATTAGGCATTCTTCCTCCTCTCTTCACAGCATGAATTCAATACGGGATTCACTCTGTCTCAAATAGTAGTATTACTAGACCTGGCAATCCCGACCCGACCCGAATGAACCGAAAATGACCCGAAACCCGAAATTGATCCTACTCGACCCATACCCGACCCGAAAATGGAGTTGACCCGAACCTGACCCGGCCCGAAGTTGACCCGAAGTGTTTGACCCGAACAGACCCGATACCCAAAATTGACCCGAACAGACCCAATACCCGATATGTCCCGAACTAAAATTACCTTATAATTGAATTTAAAATGTCTTGTACCAAAAGTAACTCTAATTGTTCATCTTCAACCGTAGCTAAGCTCATAAACTGAATTGATAGTTTTTATTATAACAATAACAAAATATATAATCCGTATAAAATTATTCATTTGAGCTTGATTCACATACAAAATAACCCGAACATGACCCGACCAGATTTTGACCTGACCCGAACATACTTGACCCGAAATTGACCTGACCCGAAACCCGAATCGACCCGACCCGAATGTTAGCCGACCTGAAATTGACCCGACCCGAATGACCCATTTGCCAGGTCTAAGTATTACCCTTTTAAATTGTTTTTCATGAAAACAACATTGATTACATTGGTATGGTGGGGATGTGAAAAATCTAATTATTATGTTATTAAATTTTTTTATTTTTTTATTTTTTTTGGGGTGGGGAGGGGGGATATTATTAGTTTTTTCTTGCCTTTGGATTATAGTTGTGACTCGACATTATGCTTGTGTATCTCTGCCATTACAGGTGAAGACTACATATTGCAGTTTGCTCCACCCTTCACCCGTTTGGAGCTCCTACTGGCAAACTCCTGTCCAGACGAGATTACTCACCATCTAGAGCTGTATCAGCAAATGCAGTCTGATATGCGATGACAAGGAGAATGGAGTTTCAAAACTCCAAAAATATACAGGACATACGGCACTTTGTTAAGTCAATTTGATTATATGACACATTTTTAGACTGAAGTTAGATAGCTTTCTTAGGTAAATGCCCATCTTAGATTGGTTTTTTCCCCTTCTTTTTTCATCTTGATGCGTACATCCGAATGGTATATCAGCAATGCAATTTATGTCAGTTGTAACTAAGCTGATGACAATTTTGGCTTACCACAGTTACCACAGTTCATCAGCCTGCCAATTTGGCTAATGTAAAGTTGGTCGAGCTTGTTATGTAACCAAAAAATTACATTATTAACGATTTACTGAAAACCTTTGGAGATAAATTTACATTTTGGTAACAATACTTTTATTTTTTGTCCTCTACTCCAACATTTCTAATTTTCTTCTTCCTCTGTTTTTAAATGTTTATAACACAACCTTGTGGCACGCACTTTGAGTTTAAGATTATATGATGTAAACGACCTAATTTATCAAAATAATTTTTACACATGGTGTCTAAATCCTAATTCCTAGACCCTAACCCTAAACCCTAACTTTAACCCTTACCATCTTTAACCCTTATCCGAAACCCTCATCCATAACCCTATTTTAATGTTAGTAAAAATAAGGTTGTTAATATCAGACAATATTATTGCTCCCACCAATAATTTTTGTAAAATTATATGACCAACGTAACGATATTAATTACTACAATGTTGTTGTAAGAAATGCAAAATTTAAAAGTATTAATAAGCTCTCTACCAGTGTCATCGTTATCCTAATTCTTATCGAAGTGAAATTCTATCGAAATACTTTAGCTTTGATTGGATATATACATGTTATAATAAGATTTCTTTTTGGAATAATCAATTAGCTCTGATTTTGATTCTTGACATAACAATGATCAAGAATCAATTAATTTTATCCTCTAATTCTTTTTTACTTGCAACTTACTTTATGTCATGCATGGACACACAGTTTAAGTTTAAGGGGAGATTTGAGAGGGCAATTTTGATCTATTCCTCAAATTGCGTGTCTATGGGGTGAGTTGCAAGTAAAAAGAATATAGGAATCATGAATAATTGTGAAATAAAGTCCACCACCAAGTAAGCACATATGTCAATACATACATACAATATATATATATATATATATATATATATATATATATATATATATATATATATATATATATATATATATATATATATATATATATATATATATATATATTACCTAACCTCTAAATAGTTGATAGCATCGATTTAACTACTATGCCATGTGCCTATTTATATTTACTTGTCTTTTCATCACCTCCAATAATCCCACTCTACATACGTAGTAATTATACTTGTAGGTGAGAGACAAGGTAAGTTTAAATGACATGTATTTGTAAATTAGTGTACGTGAGAGTATACGTGCTGGATAAATGATTAAATTTCACTTGAAAGTATATTTCAAAAATGTTTTTTTTAAAAGTGGAAAGTGAATTAGCTGTTGTTTTGGGTAGTAGGGGTTGAAAAAGGAAAAAGTAAATTTTGTAAACACTTTCATATGAAAATTAAAAACCACCAATATTTATGTGATCCCATGATCACCTGAAACCGGAAAAGGGAGCTCTAACCACTTGAGATATCGCTCTTTCATAATTAAACACAGTTTTTGGTATTTAGAGAGCCACAAAGGCAAGCAATAAGGATCGATCCCAAAATCTCTTGGAATCGAGAGAGCAGATCTAACAACTTAAGCTATTCCTCACTCTTAACTAGTTGCATTACTTGCGTGACTTAAACTCATTGTCTAAACACGACTCAAATACGGTCCAATGATATCTGTAAGTAATTACCCACTTACCCGTAAGTGACGTGTGGGTACGGTTATACAAACCGACACGGAATAACCGAGAAGAACGAACTCAAAATAAAAAGAATAAAAAATAAAAAACACAAACACAAAATAAACTCAACAGCAATTGCAGAAGGTAGAGAAAGCAGAGGAGAGAGAAAGATGGAAGAAGAGAAAGGAAGAAGAGAGGTGAAGAAAGAAGCAATGGAGAAGATAACTGACAGATTATCTGCTTTCGAAAATCTCTATTTTCCGCAAGCTCTTCTTTCTAAAGCTGCAACCCCTTCACTCCGCAAATCCCTCCTTCTCGACCTCCTCCACCGCGATGTTCCCGTTTTCTTAGGTATTTTCTCTCTAATTTCTATTACTCTGATTTCTTCAAATTGTTGTTTGCTTGAATTTTAATGTTGTTGTTTAATCTTGAGTTAATAATAATAATTAAAAAAAAAAAAAAAATCTGGGGTGTTGGGTTGAATTTGTTCTTAGTGGTATTTCAATTAATTGAGAGTTTGAGGCGCGTTTCTTCTTAATTACTGAAATGGGTGATTGATATTCAGTAATATTGTGCCGCATTCAAGTTATTGATTTGATCACTACATTTTGTATTTATTGAGATAAATATAGAATTTGTGAGTTTGTGTGTAATTCAAATTCAATGTATTGTTTTAGGTTAATTTAACCAACGCTGATCGCAAAAGTTGAATATCACCTATGTTTTGAAGAGAATGTAGTAGAAAAAAGAGGCAAATTTTTCTACATTGTGAAGATTTGTAACTATCTTGGTGGATTAGTTTTGCTTACTACTACCTAAGTACCTAGCTTTTTGGTATGCCTGGTAGTTGACGTGGGACCATGAACGCAATTCATTACCTAGTTTTGTTAAAATAGTCTAAAAGTGATCCATTATACCAATTTGTACGTTTCGTGTTGTTTGTTGGGGAGGCGGGTGGGTTGGGGGGGTGTAAGTGAGCTAGATAAAAATGGTTCGACTTGTGCAATTGTTGCAAACGTTTTGTTTGCCATATCGTTGCCAAGCTGATTACAGTATGATTTTATGAACTTAAAACCTATGTTTTTGTGAAGAAACAAAATTTGATGTGGAAATGAATGACTTTATGTAGTGATCTTGCAACTAGCTTATAATCCTACTTTTCTGTAATACAATTGCTGGGTTGTGAGAGGGATGCTGCTTTTCCCTTTTTAGGAATGATTGAAAGTGCAGTGCCAGTGTGCCACATTAACTTTTCTTTCTACTTTTAAAAAATAAGGCCTCGGATTGAGGTATAAAAATTATATCATTGTACTCGTGTCAAATATAATAGTCACATACAGATTATGTTATTGTGTTGTATAACTTGTATTGTGTGACTAGAATGAGGCAGTATTCTTTTAAATGCGTCATTGGGTTTGCCTCCTATCCCTAGATACTAAATAATTGAATAAATAATCCTTTACATGTTCCCTTGTGGATCTAATAATTTTGTTTCCTGTTTTCATCATTTCTCTTCCTTGTTGAAAGTCATATGATCATTCTCTTGAATATGAGTTTATTCCTCTCAGTTTAACCATTTTAGTAAGTAAGCAAATACTTCGTATATTATTGTAATCATTGATTGCAAGTTCCAATAATCCCTGAGAAATGATATGTGACCCTTGTAATGCAGCACTAAACCTTTTTCTCGTTTTTTTGTAGAACGGTATGGGCCACGATTGACATCTGAAGAACTTCAAGAGTTTGATGTCCTAAAAGATGACTATGAAATTAATTGGCACTTAAAGCATCTAAGAAGCAAGATTAGCCCAACTTCAGAGCAACGACGTGTTCAGTTATTAACTAAAAAGAACAGAAGAAGCGCATACATGGATAAGCTCATGAGTGAAGGTAATTACTTTTCCGAGGATGCCATGAGAGAGAGGGAACCATATTTGCACCATGAGTATGTGGGTAAGTTTCAAGATCCTTACGGGAGAAGCATGCCCAGGCCTGGTGAGCGGTGGTCAGAAACTTTAATGAGACGAGCAGAGGAAGCTATTTTGCTAACAAAGATCAGAGGTGAGCAGCAGAGGTTAGGTGTTCATGAGAGTGAATGGGTTGGTAATGAAGGAGCAAACAGAATGGAAGAGGAGGAGGAAGAAGAGGAGGAGGAAGAAGAGGAGGAGGAGGAGGAAGATGAAGAGGAGGAGGAAGAAGAAGAAGAGGAGGAGGAGGAGGAGGAAGATGAAGATAAGGATGAGAAAATTAATGGTCATGCGAATGGTGCACCTACTTCTTCAGAGGTAATTCACTCCTTGAACTGCTTATTCTGTTCTTTTCAAACCTTAGATGAATTCAGTATGAGTTGACAGAAGCTCTTATGAAATTATGGAAGGAAAGGTGGATTTAAAGGGTAATAGAAACAGGAACTATAAGGATAAGACTCGTAAGAATTAACAGTAGCTCTTATGAATAATGAAAGGAAAGGTTGATTTAAAGGGTACTCGAAACAGGAACTATAAGGATAGAACTCGTAAGAGTCAACCGACAATAACAAATAACCAACAATGGAAAATTATAAAATGATTATAATTTACTGCTGGTCTGTGTCTCTGTACTTTTTAAAATTTGCTGCTACATAATACATGTAAGCTTCTAACAAGTCAGTATGCACATCACATGGGTTGAACCCTTATTACTTCTATATGACCAGACATAAGCAATATATTGGGAATTAGGTTTAGACTTTGGTCTAGAGTAGTCAGGTTAAGGTGTCATACATGGGTATTCCGTATGTAGCTGATCTCTTGTAATAGTAAGGCTATTTATGTTTGAGCTATGTGATGATATTCTTCAACACTTCTACTACCTTTATATAATAATCTCTTGTAGTAGTGAAGGCTATATATATTCCTGTACTTTACAGATTAATTAAAGGTATTTGCCTACAACACTTATATTACCTTTGTATTAGCAAATTTTCAGTTCAATTTTATTGCCTCTGGTCTGAAATAGCAAAAGAAATGGCATAGGTTCATTAAAAGCATCAGTATTCAGTAGATTAACCTCAGAATTAAAGGATTTATGTTCTCTGGTATTCTGGAGCCATGTCTTTTTTGATTAAAGATTTGACTTTCTGTGATTCCTAACTTTCAACAGCTGCTTGCCTGTCCTCTTATCTCTAGCACAATCAAATTATCACTTACATGTTTTTGTTTCTAATTATTTCCATCTTGCCTTTATTGATAGTTAAATGCATATTTGCTAAAAAATACAATTTGTACCAAAATTTGGATATGTAAAGATAGAGTAACATAGGCTTGAGATTAACGTTATTTCTGTCTTTACTTGATTGAAGTATATTTCCTTCGAATTTTTCCTAATAAGTAGAACTCTTCAAGTATCCACAGTATTGATGTTTATCTTAGTATGGAAATTTGTATGGTGCAATATTAGTGTTGGCTTTTTTGCATTTTATTTTTTTTTTAATTATTTCATAGGCTTTCGTGTATTCGGAGATTGCATATGATCTTTGAATTTTCTTTGAGTGTATTCATGTGATCTTGTAATAGATAAAACGATGATAGTAGTTTTAAACATAATTTTTGTGGTATATATTATCCGTATAAATAGAAAGAAACTAGTTGTCAAAGCTAAATATTGAAAAGCATGGGTGCCTTGTATGTTGAAACATAGTAGGTTATAGCAATTATATTCCTTACTCTTTTCATGTATCTGAGTATACAAAGTTGTAGGTAACACTAGATATTAAGATTGTCAAGGCAGGAAATAGTAGCAAGACATGGTTGTCCATACGTCTAGGTTGATAGGTATGTGTGGTCAGGGAACACCAAATTTGGTTACAAAAGCTACAAAATGAACATTATTTATGAATTTTCTTTAAGAATGAGAGCATGGGATACATGATTTTGATGATGCTGTATGTGTATTTTGGGGCTTCCTTTTGATGATGATGTATGTGTATATTGGGGTTTCCTTGTAAAAACACCTTTGTTGGAACGTAATAAATAATCAGTACCGACATTTACTTATGCCAAATTGAATACCTACAGAACTAGTGCAGCGAAACTTGTTGCACAATAAGTTACTGTTGGATTCAATGACTTGCTAACATAGTACTTTTTTTCAATTATTCTCACTCATGTTATACAATTTAAATAACTTGAAGGGATAAAGCTGACAAAGGCACTTGGGACAAAAAAAATGGATGTTAATAATTCATATTTCAAATACAAATTGTAGACATGAAGACAAACACACCAGAAAAAAAAAACAAAAAAAAAACCACATGCTTATAGAGTATAGATCTTAGGTGGAGGTAATGGAACAGTAAAAGGTAGCATGAAACTCACTAGTCAACCAGGGTCGATTATTGTCGTGGAGAAGAAGCGATTATTTTCATGATGGCTGCTAGGTAGCTACTTAATTAGTGATGATCCAGTATTAGGTCAGTGACGGTATCGTCAGTACGGCATGGCGGTATGTTATTACCAGAGTGAAGATTGCTGAGAGGGTAGAAGAGAAAGCTGTTAATATTTTGCTGATATTCCTCCTGAAAATGCCGTTTCTTGATCCTCTCTCCTGCTCTGTGCTTCTGTTGAACCCTAAAATTGTTTGAAATTTAAGTTTTTTAATTTGAGGAAGTATTCACTGAAATGGTGGTCATATTTCTATGTCATCCTTGGCTTCTACACAGTTATTGCCCAGAGAAGGTTGTATTTCTGGCATGATAGATGTTTACTTTTTATTTATGTGTGGCATCAAAGTCATTATATATCTTGTGGGCTTCAAGAAGCTTTTAATATTGACATGCATAGAACAAATCATGGCCTTTTCCTGACACTTCACTGTTGTTTTCTCTTAAAACTTATGCAGGTGCAGCCTGTGCATGATCAAAATGGAATAACCGATGGCACTGCTACCGCCAGTTCCATGAATGTTGAGAGACCAGTGTTATCTCCTGCAGAATTGCAGGAGCAGTTGGATCAATTCACTTACATTATGCAGCAGAAATTCTTATCTGGTCAAGATCATGAACATGTTAATTATTTCAAGATAGATGAAGATGAGACCTTGGATGATCACTGGTCAAAAGAAGCCAATTGCGATGCTGAGGAAAAGTACTTCGAAGAAGACTGATCAGAGTGATTCCTGCTGTTGTCGAAGTTGGCCTGTATTGAATGTTATATTACTATGAGAGCTCTTCTTACAGAAGAGTAAAGCTTGCCTAGGCCACCCAAGGCGCAGAGATGCGTGGGCTGTTGACAACTCAGTCGCATGGGACTGTTTGTACATTGTTGTAGGAAAGTGTTTAAGCTTTGTAGTTTTATGTTTACAGTTTTGTCCCCCCTAACTTGGTTAGTTCAAACACTAGTCGTATAGTTTGTCTTCTGGCCAACTGTTTTGCCTTTCGTTGAGCTTGGAAACTCTCTTATTGTCACTATCTGGATAACATTATGACAAAGTACCTTAGCACATCAAGTAAATAAAAATTAATCACTTCAGTTGTATAATACTCGGTACTTAATTTTTTATTTACATATTTCTTGGGAATAATAAACAAGTTACTATATGACTATTTCAGCTTGTATGTTGTCTGAATTTGCCTTGTTTGTTTAATGAACTCAAAGTAGATTTTTTAATCATCATCATTAAATTATAGCAATTTACATTTTATGCAGTTATTTTTCCCGGTGAGTAAGTAGAATTGCCTAGTCGACTTGAAACCTATTAATGGTTGACTTGGATTGAGAAAGCAAGCTAGACACTTTAAAAGAGGGGAAAAAGGGTAAGGAAATCTTACTATGTAGTATCAAAGTATTCCTAATTCAAAGATTTTTCCCTTAAAACTAAGTCAACACTTGGTTAGTTCCATACATATTGTGTTAAACGTGCTGTATCCATATCAACAAAATAACTCTTCGATTTTTCTTTTCTTAATTAATATTTCTATTTCACCATTCTATGTATCTACCGTAAATTCTATGTTAGCCAAACAAGTATTGAAGAATTTGTCCACTAAAAAAGGAAATATTGAATGAATAGATCGCAAATTATGAGATTTTACTATTTCTTTTTGTTCTTTTTCCCCGCAGGCAGATATTAATAACGGGGAAAATGGAGTATTTCACCATTCTATACATCTATTGTAAATTTTATGTTAGCCAAATTAACATTAACAATATTTCCAATCTATAAAACGAGGTTGTGGGTCCATACTTTTCAAATATGTGCTCATTAGGCATTGGGCAAAACAAACGGTTAGAACTTAGAACCACGATTCCAGGCCACTATGAGGAGTTTCTAGCATCCCCCGTTTCATATTTGAATCCACCCAAAAGAAACCATCTAACAAACGCCCAAACGAAACAAGCAAATCAAAGCATTAGAACGAAAATAAAATATCTTCTCCCCACCTTTTTCCCCCAAAAAAAAAAAAAAAAAATAGAACACGAGAGAAGCGAAACAGAGGAGAGAGAGATGGCTAAGCTCTCCATTCTCCTTTCTCTCTCCTAAACCCTAATTTCTCCCCCCTTTCTCTCTCCTCTTCTTCTCGCCGATTCACTCTCTTTCGATTCGTTTCGCATTTCACCAACAACCCTAATTTCAAATCCCACAATTTCTCAATTCTAGGGTTCCAATTTCTATGTTTATTCCACCATTTTCTGTGTGTATCACTAGCTTTTTTTTTTTAATTTAACGTTTATTTAGGGTTAAGCTTGAAGAATTGCTGCTTGTAGATACCCGATTCTTCAAATAAACTGTGATTGATTGAGTAAGTGATTGAGTGAGTGAGTGAGTGATTGATTGTTTGTTTGATTGAACTTTGTGTGAAAAAGTTTTGGGGGGAGAGAGAGAGATGTATAAGGATCGAGGATCAAAGGCGGAGATGGGTGCGGTGGATCGGAAAAGGATCAATGATGCGTTGGATAAACACTTGGAGAGATCGTCGCCTTCGACTTCAAAAGGATTGAATGGTAAAGATAAGGATAGATTGTCGGCACAGTCTATTATCAGTGCTACTGGTGGTGGTGGTAAACAGCCGTCTGATCAGAGAGATTCTCGCGCTGTTCCTCTCTCCAAGAATCGTTGCTCCGATGGTATGTTCAGCTTTCTCTCTCCTGGATTTCTAAATTTTTCTATTTTTGGAATGTTGTGTTTTCTGATTATTTTCAGCTGATTTTGTTGTTTTAGTGTGGTTTTTATAGGAAGAAATGGTACATTTTGATGTGTTTTGAAAATTTTGATTAATGATGTATTGACGTTTGGTGTTTTTGGTATATGGTTGTGTATTTTGAGTTGAATGAATCTACTTTGATCTGATTTGCTTAGATGGTCGTGTATTTCGGGTCACTTTTTTGTTTGGAAAGGATTCATTAAGATTATTTTGAGTGACATGTTTCTATATTGATTCTCCTGCATCATGTATATGCTCATGGATTTTTTTATTATTATTTTTTTTTATTTTTCTACATGTAATTGGGGAAAGTGTTATTTTTTCCTTGTTTGATTATCGAATGACAGATATTTAATCGAAGGGATAAAGTTGACTATTATGTGCCTTGTCAAAGGGGTTTGAATAAAATGAGTTATGTGAGGTATTAGACTGAGGGTGCTTCAAATTTGGTACAAGAAGGTGTTAATGTGAACTCCTCCATAGTATTCAATGAAATAAAGGAGAGGACACAAAAATTATTAGGTTCTTTGAAAATATTTTAGATGATAAAAATATATAACATCTCTAGCTTCTTCTTCAATGGTGAATTTTCGAGCCACATGAGAAGGAAAGGTTTTTATGTGACGCATGGGAACTGGGAAGGGAGGAATAAGCACTAAGAAGCTGCATGAGGCAAGGGAAATAGAGTTTCGTGAGGAAGAGAATGAGGATGGATAATTCGCCTTTGAACAAGAAATTCCCTATATTGTATTCGTAAAATTTTGGGCTGCCTTTGATATTGATTTTAGTCTTTTGACCTTTTTCCTAGACTATTTCATCTCCAAAATAAGGACTTGATAGATATGGTCTTGTAAAGCTTTCCTAGACTATTTAGCGTAATAAGCAGTAACATGTATGTATGGGAGTGAATGACTGATTTTGTAAGTACATGTTCCAGATAAATCTGTTATTTTATGAACCATTTTCAATTTTAATGTATTGATAGTAGTAAATGGTAATCAATCTCGGAAAAGGATTGAAAGCTGGGATATACCTATGTTAGGGTTTAATCACTAACTAGACTGTTTCACATGAGAGTTTGGACTAATGTTTGAGGTGGAAGGAATGAGCACTTCAATGCACTAATTTGAGTTATCTTGTTTCTAGTAAAACTTTTCTGAACAAAACACTAATATTTATCGATGACGAGGGTCTGGTTTAGCTGATTCTGGTTTAGCTGATTCATACAGGTGAATTGTTTTGTCATTTGTAGTTGCAAAACTAATTGCTTATTTTGATAAAGTGGTGTTAGTGATTTTTCCTTTTCACTTTTGGGAATGTTCCCTTATTTCAAAAATTAATATTCACATAGTGCATGGTTAAGATGTTCAGAACCAATCTTAAACCTTTCTTAATATAGCTAAGGTTTGCTTAAATTGGTGTGGGGTGATGATAGTGTAGATTCAACTATTATAAAAGACTCCGTAAAAGAATGTCATGTTAGTTTTGAAGGGTAGAAACTACGTGACTACTATTTCCTGAGGGGAGAATCTTAACAATATTGGAAGGTCTTTATATTTGCATAGTTTGATTTTGAATCAGGCTTCTCAACCTTTATATTTTCTCTATTTTCTGCGTCTCCTCCACCGACACATGTTAATTTGACTATGGTAGAAACGCTAAATGCACAATTAACATTTTTTTTGGCTGTTTTTTACCTTCTCTTTGTTTTCTGACTTTCCCCTTAATTTTTTGGGTTTGCCCTCTTGATGTTTTTACCTCTTGACTTGCAGACGAATCTGAAACAGATAGTGAAGAGTCTGATGTTAGTGGGTCTGATGGCGATGACACTTCTTGGATCTCATGGTTTTGCAACTTGCGAGGCAATGAGTTTTTCTGTGAAGTTGATGATGATTACATCCAAGATGATTTTAACTTGTGTGGGTTAAGCAGTCAAGTTCCTTACTATGACTATGCTCTAGATCTGATACTTGATGTGGAATCTTCACACGGTTAGCTCAAAGCTTTACGCCTACTTACCCCCCCCCCACCCCACCCCCCCCCCCCCCCTTTCCCTTGAGATGGTCAAGCTTATAATGTGTTTTCTGAATATTTCCTGTATGTTTGCGTGGCATTTTCTTTCCCTAGGAATTTAAAATTCTAAGCCTGTTTTGTAAATGCTTCCCCATCACACTGTGCATTGGTTACTTGTTAGAGATAATAAATATTTTTCTTTAGTAATACTGAGCGCCGAGTTATTTTAAGGACTTGTGGCTTATGCTGAGTCTACATGCTTAGCCAGCAACAAATTAGTATTGCTTGTGGTTTATTAGGGCTTGAACCAAAATTTTGCAAGTAGATGGGTATCTTTGTCTTTTTCACTTTTTGAGTATGCCAATGGGGTAAATGGTAGGCACTTGTTACTATATTAGGAAATGGGCAAACAAGTAGAGACAGAGGGAGTACATAACTACATATTTGCTATCTGCAAGCACTTATTTCTGTCTTTGGACAACTTGTAACTGGGTTATCCGGTTCTGTTAGTGGATCAATTTAAAAATACGAATTACTGCTTTAATTGTTATGTATTGTGTACAGGTTGCAAATATAGTAATGGTGCTTTCTGAGTTTAATGTTTGGTCTTACAAGGAATATATGTTTTTGTTGTACAGGTGATATGTTTACTGAAGAACAGAATGAATTGGTTGAATCTGCAGCAGAAATGCTATATGGTTTAATCCATGCTCGATACATATTGACAAGCAAAGGGATTACTGCAATGGTGAGAATTGTTTCCCAGTTACATCATGTCATACCTAGGATGCTATAATACTAACAGGGTTTTCTGTGGGCATACAGCTTGAGAAATACAAAAATTATGACTTTGGGAGATGTCCAAGGGTTTATTGCTGTGGACAACCTTGCCTTCCAGTTGGACAATCAGATCTTGCTCGATCAAGCACCGTAAAAATCTACTGTCCTAAATGTGAAGATATTTACTACCCTCGATCCAAGTATCAAGGCAGTATCCTTTACTTTATTGGGCATTCTTTACTCTTGCTTGTTTGCTTTCATTTAGTAACTCTTATGTGCATTGCCTGCCCTGTTTTTGACTTTACCGTTGTTGGGTGTGGATGTGCATCTATAAATGCTGTTTTTGCGTGTAGAATTTAATCAGCTACTTTGTCTCATCCTTCCCTTCACTGATTCCAAGTAATTGGTTCTTATTATTGCTCACTAGATTAAGCTGTTTAATCCTTTTGGCATTGAAGTGGCATAAGGATAAATATGTTTTAGGTGTTAATGTGATTGTCTATGTAAATGAGATTGAATTGACTGTTGCATTATTTTTATCCTTTGCCATGGAAAATTGTAGATCATTCAGCATTCCTTTCCAGATGTGGTTTAGCTCATTGCTTCAGTTTATTTTCCGTTTTTTTTTTTTTTTTTTTTTTTTTTTTTTTTTTTGCGTGGTTCAAATGTGCCTCTTAGTGGTTTAAGTGATCTACAAATTATTTGCACATGAGTTCATCCTTCTATATGTTTTCTTTAACGGGTTGTAGATGTTGATGGAGCGTATTTTGGAACAACCTTTCCTCACCTCTTTTTGATGACATACCCACATCTTAAGCCTCAAAAACCTAGTCAGAGCTATACTCAAAGGGTGTTCGGTTTTAAGCTTCACAAGCCATGACAGTGGGAAGATTCTGCAGGCTAAAGCAAATTTGCAGCTCATGACCTCTGTATACCACGGGAGGAATGCTGCTGGATGTTGAATTTCAAGGAGATGCGAGATCAAAAACCTTTGAAGCTACTAGGAAATTGTTACTTCTGGGTTAAATGCTATATTTGCCGTAAATGTATCATCCCCCAAAAAAATAGCAGTTTAAATACTGCACTTAACCTGTCATTACTATTTACAATTTTAGCTGCCTATTGAAGAGCGTTTGTAAGCTTTGTACTGTTCTCCTGAAGTCTTGAATTTATATTGTAGTGTTTTTTTTACCCTTGATCTTCGTAGTATGAAAGTCTGGCTCCCTCCAAGTTTCTCTTCCTGATAGTAAAATTTTTTGTGTATTTTATAATCTGTACTCTGGGTTCATCCTAAGTCTTGATTTTTCTGAGTAAAAGAATGTACGATGTTTGGCTGAAATACAAGAATTTTAAACACAGTTTACTGTAGATTAGGCATCTGGACCGCTCAAGTATATGATTTTTCAGTGTGCTTCTATTCAACTTTTCTGGGCTAGCTTTTTTCATGTTTGATGCAGCTGAGAACCCCCTATGCTAGTTGATACAGCTTCTTGCAATCGAGGATGGAAGATATAGAATTTGAAGAAAAAAACGGAGGATGGGAGTCTTACAGAAACTATTGCCACAACGTAGTTCCTGCAATTCATGAAACTTCCCTTGCAAATAACGGAGTGATGAAGTGAGTTTTATGAATGTGTTCAAAGCTCAATGACAACCAACCAATCAGTGTAATTGAAGAAGAGAATCCAGATTAATCACCATAGTTTTCGATACACCCTATAACGTGCCTAATAAACCGATTAGAGGTTGTACCCTGTTTGATCAATCATATAAGGCAGTAAGACCTACTCGGCCACTGTCGTCGTGTCACAGTCCGGATGTTTTGACACCAGATCATGTGACGTGCTCTTGTCATTTGGCGATAAGAACGCAAGCCTAGGGCGGAAAGGGTACGTGAGCACACAGCAACACAGGCCAATTGTATCTCAAGGAAGCACGCGTCTACGACGAGTGCAAAGTCGGGGCTTGTAACAGCCGATATTTCGAAGCGGGCACAAGCGGGACCGACGACAACAAGGGTGTCTTTTGAAGTTTTCTTGGTTTGGAAGGGATGCTTTAAAACAAGGCAAGCACAATATCTATTAAGGCTTAAATCAACACACGTCTTAAAACAATATGCAACATTGCAACCAGGTAGGGAGCTTGGATTTATTCAATCATTCGCTCCTTAAAAAGCTTTATATTGATTACATAGAGAATTACTAGTAAACACTGAAACTACAGTAACACAATAATTTTACCTAGAGCTTAGAAAGCATAAAGAAAGACTTAAAAGACAATACATAAGGAAAATATAAGGGAAAAGGAAGGGGATACATAGAGAAAGAGGCGGATTCTAACACGTCGCCACTAGCTATGCCTCCTCCGTTCTTCTCAATCTCGCAAGTAAAGTTTACCACCACTTCATGATGATTTTCTTTCTACCTTGGGTTACCAAAGGTTAATTGTCGTCTACATTGCATGTTAACATCCCCCTGTGACCATAAACCTGAATTGTCAACTTTGTCCATTCATTTATATTGTGAAATTACACAGACACCCCTAGATAAACATATCAACAAAATATTATGTTGTTAAACTTGAATTCTCTCCTTAACTAAGCTTTTTATTCCAACTGTGTCACTTAATATTTCGATGACTAGTATTTGGTAGTTTAACTGTAAAATATCAACAAATTATTACTCCATGTTGTTAGTTTTACATCATCATTAAGAATTTAACAAAGTAGAGGTAATCCAGTGGTTTGAGGAAATGAGGGTTATTTGTAGGTAAAATAGCGATCAACTACACTACATATGATAGTACTCCGTGTCAAACTACAGAGTATCAACAAATCTTTTCCTAAATTAGAATTACTCTTTAGTAATTTAAATTATTTGTTAAATTAGATTGGAGCCAGATTATACCAAATAATGTGTAATAATATAATGTGTTTAATACTCATTTTTATAAAAGTTAATCCTTATACCTAACAGGTAAATACAAGTTCATCTCTGAGATACACAATTATTGTTTATCACATGGCATTTTGGTAAATAAACCAATAAGTTTTTCCATAAAAGCGGGTCCCACAATGATGATGACCAGATAAAGTTGTTGATTTATTTACCGAAATGTCATGTGATAAACAAATTTTGTTTATTCCAGTGATTAACCTGGGCCTCTTCCTATTTAACCTTAACATGCATAATCGTTAATTACTCTATTTAATACAAAGTACTCGATATACCTTTCGGGAAATGACCTATCTATAAGGACCAACACAATCATTTACTTGCCTCACGTCACAATTTATTGACTAAAATAGTCCTTGGAAAATTTCAAACAAGTTCCAATTGCAAAATCTCAAACATATGGCTCAAATCATACGTTCATGCATACGGAGATATAAAACATGCGAAGCATGGCGTAGGGGCCAACAAGGCAAAAAGATAAGAGCAAAATCAAAACATTAAAATTCGCTTAATCCTATCCTATCCACTACCCTTTTTCCTATTATATTATGAAATATGGAGGCTTTGCCTTTTTGCTTTCAATGTTCTTTTGAATTGACTAATTTTACATTTTTTATTTTTGAAATTTGGAGAAAATGACAGGGACATATTCCCATTAATCTGTATTGTAATACTCGTTGAGTCTCTTTTTATTTGTCCTATATTTGTATTACGTCTTATTAAGGTATTTTGTAATTTGATTACGTAAATTTTTTCATTCTAATCTTATACGTTTATACATAATTTGTCTTTTTTTTTTAAAAAAAAATGAATTTTATAATAATGAAACAATTAAAAAAGGGACAGAAAGAGTTTAATAATTGGCCACCAACT
Organism: Chenopodium quinoa; assembly: GCF_001683475.1. NCBI lineage: Eukaryota > Viridiplantae > Streptophyta > Magnoliopsida > Caryophyllales > Amaranthaceae > Chenopodium > Chenopodium quinoa. The sequence goes on from NW_018743175.1 coordinate 2,511,647, forward strand.
TGCCATTTTTAATACACCGTATCATAATTTGCATCCTCATTAGTCATATCACAATGTGATTTTTTTTTTTTTTTTTGACAGCACAAATTGAATAATATTGACGTAACTTTGTCAACTAATTATGGTTATCACCTTGGTACTAAATTGACTAAATCAGTTGTACCAGATCAATGTGAACCAAAGTTCAATCCATCAATGTTGTTTGGGTTGGAGGGATTAGTTAAATGAATTATTCTTCTTCAAGCTTCTTTATGCATATCATATTTGTTACTCCAAAATTGTTTTAATAATATTTGTTACTCCAAAATTGTTTTAATAAAAAAAATAGTACTACGTATTTTGTTTGGCTATGATTACAGGATAAAATATTTGATATATTTCCATATAATATACTGTATATGTCAATTATTACACCCTTAAAATATACTATCAACACTCTATTTGAGATTCTTCAAGCATATAATACACTTATACACATCATACGTTTAAATACCAATAATTGAACATATCCTAATCACATCATTTCTATTTGCCAACACATACAATCTCATAAAGACATCGACCCTTTCACTCCATATAATTTATTAATTTTGTTTATTTGTTTACAGCAACTCCAATGGTTATAGATAGGGACTTGCTTGTAATTTTCAAATGTCTCTAGCTATTAGCTCGACCATTGGAGCTAAAAAATACAATTAGTTAGGCCACCAAGCTAATTTGCTTGAGAAAAAAGTTCCTAAAATTTTAGATATTAATATACTAATATAATTAAACTTTTACGGTGTGTTTGGATTGAAGGAAATGGAGGGGAAGGAAGGGAAGAGAAATTGAGAGATGTGATATCTTTCATTTGGATAACAAATGAGGAAGGAAGGAAATTGGAGGGGAGAGAAATGGAGGGATTAAATTGTAGAAAAATTATCCTTCCAACAATTGAGATATTTGGAAGGAAATCTTACCATTCTTTCCTCCCATCCTCTTATCCTCCCTCCCCTTCTTTACCTTCCTCTTTTTTTTTTATCCAAACACACTTTTAAAGATAATTAAGAAAGTTAAGCTCGTTTAAATAGTAAGCCATTAGCTAACCATTGAGGCACAAAATAGCTACACAAAAAAATAGTTTAAAATTCTATGTGGTATAGCAAGCTTATTTGAGAAGTAGCTTACCATTGAAGATGTTATTATACCAATACAAAATACGTAGTAGTACAATATTAAAATACAGAATAAGATTATGATTATAATAACCAAGATAAAATAAATTAAGATTATAATTTTGAGGATTAAAATATAGATATGATGTCTCCTTCAAATTAAGGACCCACTTGCATACCCATAAGCTCAACCATCCCATTCCCATCACCTTTTCATATAAGAGAGTTGAGCCACTTAACTTTGCTTTGCAAAACCACCAACAGATAACTAAATCCATCAACTAACCTAAAATCCAACAATTTCCAAAAAAAAATCATTAATAATACCCTTTATCTTTCATTTTCCTCCAAATCCAACATATCAAATTCCCATAAAATGAGCCAAAAAAATCTCAAATTTGTGACTTAGATGATGAGCAAAACTTCCACTATTTTACAATCAACCAATCAAAGAACACTAAAGAGTTCTTCAATGGATTCAATAACATTCCCAAAAGATTTGGCCTTTCATCTTTATCAAAGATTAAGCCATACAACCAGCAAGATCCAAAGAACCCTTATTTTGTATCTTCTTATAATCCTACTTTCTCTCTCTTCTCTCTACATTCTCATCTCAAACTCAATCGATTTCATCTGGGTATTTGCTTTTTTTGCTGTTCTTGTTCTAGCTTTAGCTCTACCCCACATCCCACAACCCAGAATTTTTACCCCCCAATTTCAACTTTCTGTAAAAAATCAAACCCTAAATTCCTCAAATCCTGTTGTTTGGACAATTGGGTCAAACCCCAAATGGGAGAAAACCCTAAATTCAGGATTTAGTGTAAAGGGTTTTAGCAATGGAGATGTTTATGAGGGTGAATTTCATAAGGGTAAGTGTTCAGGAAGTGGGGTCTACCACTATTATTTGTGTGGGAAATTTGAGGGTGATTGGGTAGATGGGAAGTATGATGGTTATGGAGTTGAAACATGGGCAAAAGGGAGTAGATATAGGGGTCAATATAGGAATGGATTAAGGCATGGAATTGGGATTTATAGGTTTTTTACTGGGGATGTTTATCAAGGTGAATGGTCTAATGGTCAATCTCATGGTTGTGGGATTTACTCTTCTCAAGATGGTAGTAAGTATGTTGGTGAATTCAAGTGGGGTGTTAAGCATGGATTTGGTTATCATCAATATAGGTAATTTTTTGGTTGAATTAGTTTTATTAATATTTTGATTGGTTTTAGAATTGTTATTATGTTGCTTAATGTTTTGTGGTATTTTTTGTGTAGTTTGAAGTTTCATGTGTTACATTGTTGTTTGTTGGTGTTTATGTACATTATTAGTTTACTATTATTTGGGTTTGGATTGGACTATAATAGAGTAAATCAATTAGCTTATCATAGGCTTGCTTATTGTAAAGGAGCATATATGCATTGTGTTTTGGAACTCGGATCAATGTAGGAAATTATCGGTTATTATACAAGTGAGGTCAAGCATAACCGTGTATCCAATGCATCCTACCTTGCCATGGTTAGTGGTAGGAGACTAGGAGCCTCTTTGAGGTGTTGAGGCTTGAGTGTTTTGATGAGGTTTATTCACCTTTTTTTTTTCCTTTTCTTTTTGGAAAAGGAAGTGTTTGATGTTAATGTGCATTGTGTCGGGTGTTGTAACATTGGGGCTGAGTATTTTAGGTTGAAATGAAGAATCAATATAAAAACAAGTTTGTCTGATTTATGTTTTAACTACTTTCATTGTCTGGATGATTTGGTTGGTGAAGCAGATTTATAAAATTTAAGGGTAGTTGTTAGCAACTTCTCTGTTGCTTTTTTTTTTTCCTTGAGTAAGCTACTAAATTCATAATCTATAATTGTAAAGACAAGCTAGTTGTTGTATGAGCCTTCTAAGAAAAGTGTTTCTTCTTTAGTAATCCTTTAACTACATTTCTTTATTGGTCTTTAGCTAACTAGCAAGTGAGGGAGTATTTCCTTGGTTTGGCTGTATATGTGGAGTTGACACTTGACAGTAGAACATATCATGGTGTTGTTTGTGTCATGTTTAACCATGCATTAATTTTTTTGCTGTGGTTATAGAGTTATTTTAGTAAACAACATTGAAACTTATACGTTATGCTGATACTCGCTAAATGACTTCTATTTGTACTACCTGTTTGTTAATAAGAGTCACTGGATAAATGATACGCTCTTCACTGTTGTTCTATAAAATTAGTTGTGTAGCATGGCAATGTCTTTGGAATTTGGCCTTCAAAAAAAAAAAAAAAGTCTCTTTTGGAATTTGGTAGATTGTAATCTGTCAGAAAAGATATCATTGAACAGACCTCAGATGCTGTGAACTTCAATGATTTACTGTGGCTTTTTAATCCCAGCAAAAGGCTAAGCGCATGATATTCGTACTCATTTTGCAGAAACGGAGATTTGTATGCTGGTGAATACTTTGCTGATAAGATGCATGGTTTTGGAGTTTACAAATTTGGCAATGGACACCAATATGAGGGTTCCTGGCATGAGGGCAGAAGGCATGGGCTAGGTGTTTACACTTTCAGAAAATGGGAAGCTCAATCTGGTTACTGGCAAAATGGGCTTCTTGTCAAGGCTAGCTGTCAAACTCAACTGCCTGACTCCCCTTTTTCAGCTTACCCTTGCAAAGTTTCTATTGCTATCCAGGTAAAGAACGCTCTACTTCTCTATTATATGAAAATATTGTTGATTTTTTTAGTCTTGGTGTCTATTGTTGAGCACAGACAAGTGCTACTGCAGTCTAATTATACTCCCTTCGTCTAGGTATAGTAGTCACATATACTTCATTAATATGTCCGAGATTAATGAATGGTATGTGATTGACTTTCCCACTAATAAAGATTGATTAAATAGAAGAGAACTACAAAAATAACTATAATATAAGGTTGTTAGTAATTGGGCCATATTCTTAATATGAGGAGATGAAACTTGGGAAAATGTAGCCATCAGTCTCTGAATTTTCTGCACTTATTCTGTATGCAGAAAGCAAGGCAAGCATCTGAAAGAGCATATAAGGTGAAATCAGTAGATAACAGGGTGAACAAAGTTGTAGCGGCTGCTAATAGAGCAGCTAATGCAGCGCGAGTGGCTGCTGTGAAAGCTGTTCAAACAAGGATGCATAAAGGAATTGACAGTAAAACATCGCTTCAATGTGTCTGATTAAACTCCTCATTAAACACAACAGGCCAGCACTTGAATTTTCTGGAGGATCAGAATTCAATTCCCAAATTGATATCCTTGCTTCTCAAATGCTGTTTGATTTTCATACTTCGCCTCCATACTAGAAAAGAGAATGAGAACTGCTTTTTACTACAATCAGTAAAAGCAGATGTAGATGATCAAAAAGGTCAAATCTCAATCTTTGTAGCTTGTAAACCAAAATGTACATAGCTGAATATTAGTGATGTTCTGGAAATGGCACCGAAGGTGCTGAAGGCTAGGCCATCATTTTTGTAGTAGTTGTAGCTTTTACTTGAATAGTTGGTGTATGATCATTGTTCAGGAACAGCAGCTATATATCATTTATCCATATAGCCTGCTTCAACTTGTAAAAAATTTGCCTGTCTATTCAATCTATTCCAGCATCAAGTCTTGTTTACGTCTGATTCAGCATTAAAAAAATACTTCGTAGCATATAAGCTTTACTTGTATATTCATTCTCTAGTTTATTACAGGAAAAATCAAGGCTTTCAATCAAATTATCAACCTTTAGCTGGTAAATAATGTATTATCATTAAGACAGACTACTGTTGAGGAATGATCCTTGACAATATGCCTTTTGTTGACCTGAGCCTTAAAGGATCATAAAAAAAAATAAAAAATAAAAAAAAAAATAAAAAAAAAAAGCCTCATCATGAAGCAATCGACTCCTCATGGTCAAACACTCAAACAGAGAATAGATTATAGCAAATCTGCTATAAAATTCAAACAGAAACTTGAGATCCTCAGAATTGACTCTGGACTGAGAATTCAGCAAGTGCTGTAGGATTAAATTAATTACACATAGGGTACCCAAAAGTCCCACAGAAGGTTAATGACAAATATTAGTATAAACCACTGTTGTGCAAATTTAACCCAAAATATTCAGATATGGGATAAATCCTGAACAAGAGCCTTAAGCTGATACAGTGTTACCCCAACACATCCTTTTTATCCCTTAAATGTGGTTAAATGATTAGTCATCCCGAGAGGGAAAATCTTCGCATAGGTGCTTCTATGTGAAGCAGAAACAAGATTACCTCTCTTCAAAATTCACGGCCTGCTTAGTAGAATTATGTATGTAACAGGTATCTAATAACAGTTGCAATTTTGTGGATTTGCAGAGAAGTGCTGTTAGAAAGTCCAGATTACATAATTTGGAGCCAAAAAATTGCACTTACAGTTGTTCAGGCTCCATTTTGGAAACCCAGGCATTTGACAAAATACAATCAAAACACCAAAGTACCTGGAAGGCAGGAAAGTCAGAATCCTATATCTAACTGATCTAAGTGACTAACTACCACCTGAACCATGCTACAAGGTCAGGAGTCCATACTAAAGCTTTCGATCAGATTATCAGCTTTGGGCTGGTATATAACTTTCACAAACATGGGCTTCGTCTTTTCATGAAGGATCATTTCTTCCAGCACACGGTCTTCTGAAATCCTTGACCTTGTATTCATTTTCTCCACGCTTTCCTCTGAAGAAAACATTAGCTCTGATAAACGCTCCTTTGTAGCCTGCCGCTGATACTTCTCTTCTTCCCGAGTCTCTGAGGTGATCAAGTGATAAACAAATACATCTTTTTCTTGGCCAAGCCTATAAGCTCTGCTTATTGCTTGCCTTTCCACAGAGGGATTCCAGACAACATCAAGTAAAACTACCCTCGAGGCACCCACAAGATGTATCCCTTCACCACATGCCTTTATTGAAGCCAGAAGAACCCGAGCTTCACTTTTAGGATCATTAAAAAGCCGTATCATGGATTGTCTCTCCTTCATGTCTTGCTTCCCATGCATATAAAGCAATTCACTACCCATGTTCCAACCAAAAGCAGCTTTGAGCAAATCTGCTATGAAGATCAGGGGAGGTATATACTGGCCAAACACAAGCACTCTCTCTCCCTTGCTCAGCTTGATGAGCTCAACAAGGAACCTGGTTTTTATCCCAGCATTAAGGTCTGTTTTGTGCTTCTTTAAAAGATCCATGAGTGCATCATTGACAAAATTAGGTGTCTTGACATTCTCATCACAAAAGATTGAAGGGTGAACAGAAGTTATTGAGACCAAATTATCATATAAAAATCTGTTTAATCTCTTCCCGGCCAAGTGTTGAAAACACCTCTTCTGAAGATTAGAGGGTTTTAGCATGATCAGTGAATGGAATAGCCCCTTGAGTCTCTCTCTTAAAATCTCCCCCTTGTGGACATGCACAAAGGGTTTAATCCTTTTCTTCAACTCTTCGATTCTTCTATCATCTTGTTCATAATATGCTGATAGAATCGGAGTTCCAATTTCTTCTCTGACCAAGGCAATTGTGTTATGAAGTTCCTCAAAGTTGTTCTGAAACGGGGTTCCAGACAAGATCACCCGTCTCTTTGTGGATATCTGAGACAGTACTTTCCATATGTTACTTTTCTCATTCCTAGGAATATGCCCTTCATCCAGCACTAGAATACCAGGTTTTGTAAGAAGAATTTCCCTAACCTTCTTATTAGTGCCCTCCTCACCAGCAAGTTTTGCAAAGAGACAGTAGCTAACACCCAAAACACCCTTCCCTAAGGCCCAAGTCAACAACTTAATATATCGAATTGTCTTGTCGTTTTTGGTATCCCTGGCGTAAGTTTGGATTTCAGGGTCCTCTTTCCCATACAACTCGTTCTCATTTAAGTTGAAAAAGGGAATATCAAATTTCCATTTTGCAAACTCTTCTTCCCAAGCTCGGAGCATGACACTAGGCGCAATGATAAGAGGGTTTGCCATTTGGTATTGCTTCATGAAAGATTGAACAAAAACGACAGCTAAACGGGTCTTTCCAGTCCCAGGAGCATGGCATATGATACAACCACCCAAACCAGATGCAGTAGGCTCGAGAAGTTCATCAATCTTTATTCCTCCAGCAATGTTCTTCCAGATGAACTCAAACCCATCACGCTGGTGAGGGTACAAATTCCTCTTAACCCCAGGGACGAGGTCCCACACTGTGCCTTGAATATCATCAGAGGGGCTAAAATGATCACCTTGACGATCATAGCTAGAGTCATGAAACTGAAACCCATCACAGGCCATGCTATTATTATACAGGAACCGTCCATAGTCTCTTCTGTTCCCCATTCCAAATGGATCCTTGTTCTTCACATACAAAATCAAAATGTTCGACATCATAAACATAATTGAATGGAAATGTAAGAGAAAACTGATTGATTATACAACACTGTACGTTATCAACAGCAATCTAATTATAAGAGCTTGAATATATGCCAAACTTACAAAATCTGGCATAACATGCTTTATCTCCAAGTGTACATACGAGCAGAATTTGCAAATCACTCCAATTTCATCATCATGAATGAGATAATGCTTCCCTTTAGCGCAAAGCTCCTCTTGCGAAATGGCATCATCAGAAGGAACATCTTCACTGTCACCATCATTGTTATACTGCGGGACAGGTTGCGGACTTTGTGTTTAAGACATGAAAAAATACACTTATATGCAGTGTTAATGGAAGCAGTTATTGCCAAATTGGCCAAAAGCTTGATAATAATTGAAAGCAGAAAAATTTAGCACACAAGATGCTTAACCAATTTTGTATGAACAGAAAGTTCTGATATAATTCAAGCTTAGACAAATTTAAATCTCATTCACAACATGAAAACCGCCTCAATTCCCTTTCCACTTGGATCCCTCGAGACAATGGCCAAACTTTTGGACACGGTAAGCTCACCTAATGCAAAAATGAGGAAGGCAAAAGGGAAAAGGAAAAGACTCTAGCTTCCTTAAGCATACAACAGCAACAAGTATACAGCAGTGATAGTAAAGCTAAAAGTTTACCTTCTGCAATCCAAATACAAACAACCCTTGCGTGAATCTGATACAACATATAGCAATACAGCAGAACAGAATGCTCAACCGCTTTACCACAGCACTAAGAGCTCTTGAAATTCACAGAAAAACTATAAGCATGAAAAAACAAGTGCTCCAGTACACCTTTGCTAAAACACCAAATTTGAGCAACAAAGCTATATTCCCATCAAACACAATCCTTTGCAACACTAAATCATATTTCCACAACCAATAGAAAATCACATTTTAAAAAAATCCAGATATCCTCGTTCATCAAATCAACAAACCCACCACTGTTCAAAATCCTACAGCAGCCAAAACATGTTAACAATAAGAAAATTCAAGCACACAAGATAAACAACCAATTTTATGCTAAATCTGTGTCCAAGCAAGAAGATCAGACTCTAATCCTGATCTGATTAAAAAATCGGGTGCAAACCCCGGACCTCCAGTGAGGTCTATTCAAGGTGGAATGAACCCGAACCCGCCCACTAGCTAGCACAATCAACCAGATTAAATAGTGTTCATCTCATAAAATGCAGTTTTAATGAATATGATCATTTCTGAACAATAAAAATGGCTAAATATGAAATTCAGACATAAAAATAAAAAAATTAAAATTAAAATAAAATAAAAGACCTTACCACTGTAGGTTTATCAGCACCAATATTGCAAGCTCGAAGAGCATAATCAAGATCATTGAACAAACTTTCAACTTCTAACTCATCTTCTGATTTTTCATGCACAACCAACTTCTCAACACCAAATTTGAACTTCAATGGAAGATAAAAATCACTTGTATCAGGCAAATTCTCACCTATTCCTTTATCTCCCCCCTCTAAAATTGTATTTAAGATACTAATCTGAAGCTCAGTATCTTTAGTAGACTTCTTAACTCTATTCTTAATAGATGGAGATTCCAACTCGGCCGTGTTCTTGACATTCTTGTTCATTGGTTGATATTCAACCTCGGCCGTGTTCTTGTTCTTCCGGGGCCTCCCTCTTTTCCTCTTTTCACCACTCAATTGACCCTTCATCTTCCCAACTTCTTCTTCCTCCTTTACAATTGACACACTCTTTTTTAACCCACTATCACAATTTCTATCTCCTCTTTTGTCATCATCATCATCATCATCAAATTCATCATCATAATAATGAAGAAGTACATCATCATTTTCATCAACTTCTATAACAGAACACTCTGAGCTTGAATACACATCAGAAGAACTAGAAGATTCATCTTCCTTCCCCACAAAATCCTTGTCCAATTCAACATCATCTTCTTCACTTGATAAACCCTCAAAATCATAAACTACGTCATCAACATCACCACCATCATCAACTTTTTCCTCACAATTTCCACCTTCCTTAACTTCATCTCCCTTCATTTCACCATCACCATTACCATCATCATTAACATCATCATCATCATCAGAGTTGATTTCTATAGTCAAAGGATGACATCCATCATCATGCACATCCTCACCATCATCATCATCCAACCCAAGAGGATTCCATCTTTCTCCCAAAATTTGCAAAGAATCATCACTTTCACCATCATTTACATCATCCATCATCATAACCCCCTTTCCATGATCAACATCATCATCAAAAACTTCTTTTTTAACAAAACCCAAATCCTGAATTTGTGAATTCTTCTCAGATTCTTTTAATTTTTGAAACCCTTTTAAAAATTCTTCTTCATCAATCACCATAGCTTCACTACCCTCCATCAAATTTTCATCTTTAATTCCAATTTTACCCTCAAAAATTCCATCTTTTTTCTTCTTCCACTCCCTTTTAGCAGCCAAGCGCGCCCTTTTGTTTTGCTCCATTAACATTTTTGCTCTTTGACTCCTTGTTCTCTTCCCTACTGGTAAAGTTTCCATATTTTAAATTTTCTTGGAAAAAAGGAAAATTTCTAGAAACAGAGGAATAAATTGTACTTATAAGAATAGTAAGAACCAAAAAAAAAGGTGACTGAATTGAGGAGAGAGAGAGAAATAAATGTAGGTAGGTGAGTTCAGAGAGAAGGATGTGAATATGTGATGTTGCAATGGGATGATAGTTTCTTGCCAGAAGTAAATTCGCGCCAATATGCATGCAAAAGTCCGCCATATTTCAAGGAAGGTTCTTTTTTTTTTTTTTTACTTGTATTAATTTATTATTTTTTACTTGATGCGGAGTACATGACTTTTAAGTAACACAATTCTCAAAATTGTGTAAACATGTTTTATGTGTGTGTGGCTGTTCATAATATGTGGTGGTTATTTCTGATTGAGTAAATTTTTATAGCAATGATGAAGTAGCTCTATAATATTGACAAAATAATTATTGTAAATATTGATTGAGTAAACTATATAATATTGACAAAAAAAAAACCTTTTAACACTAATAATGTAACCCTCAATATAGTTAGCCACATATAAAAGTTGGTCGTAAGAAAATTGTTTGTACTCTAAAGCCAAATGAGTTATACTCTATTGAAAAATATATTTTCTTTGGTTTTTTTAATTTTTTTTACTTACAATACTTGAAAAATATAAACCATCAAAGTTATGGAGTAATCAAAGTGAATTAAATAATTATATATAAAATTATGTAAAAGTTAAAAGTATTGCATGTATAAGGAATGCAAGAAATATACAAAGTAAATCTTTTTTTTTTTTTTTTTTTTTTTTTTTTTTTTGACACAGAAGTAAATCAAAACATATCAAATGCGATACAAAGTACCTCTCAATTTGTAGTTTTCAAAGATAATGTCCATATTGATCTGAATTATTGATTGATGAATTAAAAAAAAAAACAAATAGATGTTGGATAATATCAAAATTTTCTGTAAATTCTTCTGTGGAATTTCAATTTACTGCAGTATGGGGAAGAAAGTGAATGATTACTGGTTAGCAATAATTTACCTAGAGCTAGGTGATAGATACTCCCTTCCCAAAACACACACACACACAAAAAAAAAAAAAAAAATTACTGATAAGATGGTGGGGAATTGACTAATTTCAAGGGTATATATATAATTTTTTTGAGGATAATTTCAAGGGTATATTGGCAAGGTATTGTAATTAATTAAAGAAGGTTGGGAATTGGGGTTGAAATCAATATTATTGGACTATTGTACCCTTTTTTTATACAAGAAGAAAGAACTATTGGACCTTTTAAAAGAAGGGGAAAAATCTCCAAACTTTTAATGGAAATTAAACCCCAACTTTAATTGTAAGATAAGAAGGTACTTGTACTATTATTCTTATCAGAGCTTTAGCTTCATCTATTTAGTCATTTTCATAGGTATATATTGGATTTGTCTCTCAATTAACCAAAGTACTTGTATGATATAGGGTACTTTGGTTAAATAAACTCCTTAAAATTATTGTATCTAGCCTACACTGATGAAAAAAAAAAAAATTCTCTTACTCCGTATGTTAGTCGTCATGCAGCTTAATAAATAAATACCAAGTTTTCAAAAAAAAAATTTAAAAAAAAAAAAAAAAAATTACGAAGGAAAATGATAAAATACCAAAAATTTATGGAAGCATAATTTATTTCATGTTTTCCACTCTTTATGCTATAGAGTACTTCGTAATTTTGATCAATAGTTAGTAAAGTCTACATCATGCTTCGTAATTTCATGTTTTGTATTAGCTCTGTCAAGAGAGTTAATCTCTCCCCTAGTCCTTCTCTTTACGCATTTAGTAATCTCGAGTCTGTTGGAAGCTATACTCCTTTTTTACCCGTTGTAGAAAAAAAAAATGGTATATAAAGTACGGAGTATTATCTTATATCATACAAATCTTGACATATTACAAAGTATTACAGGTATTTATCATTATTATATACTTCGTAATAATCTTCATCTTCAGTCTTCACGTAGTTGGAGTATGAACTATAAAGTCGCACGTTATTTATACAAACTATTTTTTCATAAATGCCATACTACATTGTAAAATCATATCAATTGTCTTTTTGTGATCATTTAGGTCTGATACTTGTACTCTCTCCATCTCATAATATTGTTCATGTTTTTCTATTTTGAAAATCCAAAATATTGTTCATGTTTCTATTTTTGGATAGTATCTAAAGATTATTATACCCTCACTTTTTTAACTTTATTCATTGTACTTTCTAAATTACCCTTGAATTTTGCACATACTTTGTACTTTTTTTTCTCACTTTCTCTCTAATTTTTGTCTATAATTATACTTTTCACTTTTATTAATGTATTTCATCTACTTTTTCCTCCTATTTCTTAAATACCGTGAAAAAATACAAACAAAAACTATATTTGAGACGAAGGGAGTATATAAATAGTCTTTGTAGTGTTGTTTATATTAACACATGCACTACTTTTTCAAATTATAATTGACGGAGTAGCTCTTGGCTTTTTGTTGTGATATGTACATCAAAATAGTGGACTTATAGACTTATATAGTACGACCAACCACCTAGAGCTTTACACTATGGAGTATTACAGTACTAGTTTACTACTACGGAGTATTAGCATTCTATAGCTGCATTATTGAAACTGGAAAAAGAGAGTTGGAACATTGATGATTTTTGTAGTCTACCATTTATTGAAATTTACTCCGTATATAATTTCTTAAGGAGGAAGCTGGAGGAAGTTTCAGGTGATGCCTTTCACATTCTATGGCTGTTTATGTTTGTTTATAAATTACAGAGTACTTTGTAACAATTAACAAAAATTATAATGGGGTTACAGTGTAGAAAGTCATATAAGTTGGGACACAACGTAGAAAAGTGAAATTAATAGGATTACTATATAGAAAAACTCATATAAAGGATGGACTTAATATAGCCCGCCAATAAAGCTGGGCACCGTGTCGTGTTGTGCTGTGCCGACCATGCCTAGCCACACGGTATGTCGTGCTGTGCCGTGCCGTCATGCTGGCACGGTCGTGCCGTGCCGTGCCGTGCCGACCATTTCCACAAGTCGGCCCACGACACGGCATGGCCCACGTGCCTAGCGTGTCGTGTCGTGCCGGCCTCCCGTGCCGCCTATTTTTTTTTTTTAATATTTGCTTTATTATTTTGCTAAAAAATATTAACTTTATTATAAAAGTATCGTGCCTGGTGGGCCGTGTCGACGGGCCGGTGTTCGTGCCGCCCGCCGTGCTCGTGCCAAATTTCAATTTCCTTGTTCAAGGCACGGCCCATCGGCCATCTACGTGTCGTGTCGCCGAGCCGGGCAGCCCGCGTGCTAGCCCGACCCATGCCCAACTTTACCCGCCAACAATGAAAATTAAATACCCCTTCACATCGAAAGGAATATTATTGTACCTGTGAACTAAATTAAGCATTACTTAGTACGGAGTAAATATCACTTTGCTATATCAATTCATGTAATATTTTACTACGGAGTATATAAGTACAAAATTATATGGCAAAGCAAATTTATACAAGTATCACCTAAGTTTAATAATTATAAATATGTGAAAATTTCTTCAATTCTTATTTTTTCATCATTAGAAACATATGTACTATTTAGCCATTCCAAAATATGGTTTAACCTTGTTTGGAAATCATGCTTAAATATACAGTAAGTAGGTCAATTGTTAATTTTAGTAGACAAAACAATAAATACTATGAGTGATTGTCTACGACCCTTTTTCTATTTTCAGTATTGTTGATTTTAAGCTTGTTGTTTGAGTAATACGGAGTAACTTTTAAAAAGAATCTTTGTCAAATAAATACTCTTTTTTTTTTCTTTTTTTTGTAGTTGTTGTTGTTACATAGAATAAAAACTTTAAAAAGGAAAGAAAAAAAGAGGGTGATTGAATTAGCTTGTAGATTTACTACTGGCCTTTGCACTTGGCTGAACTACTAGTAAAGTTATTTCTCTTGGTTGAATTTTGATTTTTCATATTTGCACTTCATTTTTTTAATTTTTTTTTTTGGGTGATTAATTTTGTACACCAAAACATAAATACTTGTATAAAAATATATACTCCGTAACAAGTAAAAAAAAAATGATCATACACCAACACAAGAGATGCCCCAAGCAACACTAAAAACACTGAGCTAACGTACTGTAAGTCAGTAATTTGCTTGAAGTTGTGCATGACGGTAAAATAAGATCGAATATCATAGTATACCATACTAATAAGGACAATAATCCTATACATAAGCTATAATGACAAGATTGTAAGAAAAATGTGATTCAAGTTTCTTGTACAAGGCGCGAACAAAGTCTGTTTGTGATCTTCAAGCAATGACAAAGATTGTGATAAGAAAAATGTGATGCATACAAGTTTATTGCGGAAGGCACGAAATTGTCTGCTTGCAAAAGACTGAAACTAGCAGCTGTGTTCATAATAACACTGGTGTCCTGTAACTGGTTGGCTTAGATGCCGCGCTCTGAACATTGAAAGAAATTATAGGTGGTAAGAAGTTATGGTTTGTTAAAGTAGTCTTCATAATAGGTTTTGTGAATGATGGAAAATTAGTCCCACATTGGTAGAGTAGAAGAAGTTAGCTTGTTCAACTTTATTTAACTTGTTGGAAAAAAAGTTTCACATTGGTTAAATAGAAAAGTTTAGCTTGAAGCTAGTCTATAAGTTACTCTATTCTATTTAACTTGATGTTGGGAAGAACCTCTCACATTGGTTTAATAGAGAAGTTTAAACTTGGAGCTAGTCTATAAGTTTAATATTTGGAGCATAACAAAAGTTTTAACGTGTGTCATGGTTTATGACCATGGGCTCGGTTGGGGGGGCTTTGCCCGATCGGGCGCGAGCATATACTTAGAAAAATAATATTTGCTCGCCCGGTCAGGCGCGAGCCTAGTTAACAGATTTGTCCGTTTATTTGCCTGACCGGACGGGCTTGGTCGATCGAGTGAGTGTAAGCGGTTACTTTTCTACGGTTAAAGTACTAGGATAATAGTGACTATTAACAGTCAGACTATCTTAATTAATTATATTTTGAAAATAGTGACTCTTGAATTAAAAAGGTTGTTCATTATATATTTAACGGCTCCAAATTATAACCTACTTTTTTACTTTTATCTTCCTCTTCCTTTTCTATTCTAATCGTTCTTAAAGTGTTCTTAGGGAGTTCAATTACATTGTTTTAATTGATCTGGAATTTAGGAAAATCCTAAAGCATATAAACCGGTAACCCATAGCAATCATAGTAGGGATTAAAATTGCTTTAAGGATAGTGTAAACACGTCACTAATTCTTCGTCCCCATAATTATTTTCTAACAGTTTACATTAAGAAGGGAAAATTACAAGTAGTGATTCGTGAACAAAATTTAAGATCGTTGAGAATTTCCTGGCAGTATAATGTATCTGAGAATTGAAAGATGTGAGCAATATACTTTTAGCAAGATATATTAACACAGTTTAGTCATAAAATTACTTGATGGAATACATCCTTGCATTAAAAAAGGCTATGTGCTGTAGTTGCTTAAAAATGCTAACCTTTTCACTGATAAAGCTCCTTAGCTTGAGATTCTATGACTCGAGACAGCAAACAAAGGTTCTGATTTTTGCACCACAGTATCTCATATCTCAGAGAAATCGACCACCACTGTGTCATTCAGTAACTTCCATTCAAAAGAATGCAGAAGTGAAGCCTACAGAAGCATTGGCATAACTGGACAACTTTCCATAGACCCAAATGATACAGCATATCCTCCTATACCAGAAGCCTTGCTCGGACAATGGAGAATGAGCAGGGGTAGAGATGGGTGCAAACGAAGTCTCTCCTTCACAACTGCATTTGGATACCTCAACTTAGGCAAATAAGCCAGCACTGAGTCTGACTAATTTATCTGTTAAGAGTCGGTTTCTGCTTGTGTCAATTGCTATACTAATATAAATTTGAAAAGGTGCATGAGTGCATCAATCAGCAGTAACAACAAATAACTACAAATCTATCAACACAGTTTTAATTACATGACTATAGAACCAGTGCAACTCATTCTAATAATATTAGCTGTTTGAGTTAGTTTGTCCAATCTTAACAAATTCCTAACCAACAAGGCTACAAATTTCTGTCCAACAGTAGAAAGACAAATATTCTAGACATATGTACATTGCTAGAGATTTAGGGGACCAAAGCTTTCAATCAAATTATTATCAACTTTAGGCTGGTAGATGATCTTCTCAAACATGCACTTCAGTTTCTCGTGTTCGACCATCTCTTCTAGGATCAGATCCTCTGAAATCATCGACAATGTTCCTGTATTATGCACTCCTTCAGCCTCAGAAGAAATAAAAACTTTCTCAGACACACGTTCTTTTGCCACTTGCCTCTCATACTTGTCTCGTTCCAGTGTGCCTGAGGTGATGAGGTGATAAACATAGACATCCTTCTTCTGACCTAGCCTGTAAGCCCTGCTTATGGCTTGCCTTTCAACAGAAGGGTTCCAGACAACGTCGAGCAAGACCACCCTTGAGGCACCAACAAGGTGAATCCCTTCACAACATGCTTTGGTAGAGGCTAGAAGAACCGTTGCTGCACTTCCGGGATCATTGAATTGCCCAATCAACGATTGCCTTATCTTTGGGCGTTGCTTCCCTTCCATAAACAAAAATTCATTTCCCTCGGTCCAATTGAAGTGCAGTTTCAGCAGATCTCCAATTAAGGTTAAAGGGTTCAGATATTGGCTAAACACCAGAACTTTCTCCCCTTTGCTGAGCTTGATGAACTCAAAGAGAAACTTGATCTTTACCCCCAACATCCAAGTCTGCTTCGTGCTTTTTCAACATTTCCTTGTCAACGAAAGCAGGAACTTGCTCACATTTGTACAAAAGAGAAGGGTGTACTGAGACAATAGAAACCAAGTAGTCTAATGATAAGCCGCTCTTGAACACATCCAATTTCCGGATATAAGTCTTCTGCAACTCAGAGGG
This sequence comes from Chenopodium quinoa, assembly GCF_001683475.1. Lineage (NCBI taxonomy): Eukaryota > Viridiplantae > Streptophyta > Magnoliopsida > Caryophyllales > Amaranthaceae > Chenopodium > Chenopodium quinoa. The sequence continues at coordinate 2,528,745 of NW_018743175.1, forward strand.
CTTTAGTAGAAGCACTGAATGAAACAGCCCGCGAAGAGTCTTTCTCAAGATCTCCCCTTTGTGAACATGTACAAAGGGCTTCAGACGGTTCCTTAAGTCCTCAATTCTTCTATCTTCATTCACCTTGCTAGTATCAGTATAAAACCCCTTTTTGTTTGCCTTATTTTTCCTTCCACTCTGCAAATGATTCCCACGCAAAAAAGGATCCCCAAACTCTTCTCTTATAAGAGAAAGTGTGTTGTTTAGCTCCACAAAGTTGTTCTGAAAAGGGGTCCCGGAAAGTATGATTCTTTTCTTTGTTTTCACTTCAGAGAAGACCTTCCAAATGTAGCTATCCTCATTTTTAGGTGTGTGGCCTTCATCAAGAACTAATATACCAGACTGCTCAAGAAGGGCTTTCTTGATTATCTCATCTGCGCCCTTCCTCTCACCGGCAAGTTTCTCAAACATCCGGTAGCTAATCCCCAGTACACCCTTTCCCATGGCCCATATACAAAGCTTTGCCTTCCTAATAGCCTTGCTATGTTTCAGCTTATTTACATAATTAAGAGCTTCAATCTCCTTGCTTGATAGTTCAGCGCTGTTGAGGTTAACAAATGGGACATCAACATGCCATCGCGCAAACTCCTCTTCCCAGGTGAGAAGCATGCTACTGGGAGCAATGATCACTGGTTTTGACATGGGGTATTGCTTTAGGTAGGACTGAAGGAAAACAATAGCCAAACGAGTTTTTCCTGTTCCGGGGGCATGGCATATGATGCATCCTCCTAGGCTAGACTCTGAAGGCTTACCAAGTTCATCAATTTGTATTCCTCCCGCTATGTTCCTCCAGATGAACTCAAAACCCTTTTGTTGATGTTCATATAAAGTCCTCTTTATCCCCGGGATAAGGTTCCATACTGTGCCCCGAGTTTCATCTCCATGAGCATCTCCAGAATCATGGATTAAATCAGGAAATTCAGACCCATCAGACTCGTTGTTATGGTCAGATGGTAACCTTCCATAATTTCTGGAATTCCCAAATGGATTGTCATTCTTCATATGCAAAGCAGAAACAATAATCATATGTTATTGAACATTGACTGGTTTTACAAGCAACATTATAAAATCATTTGCATCGAATTATAAAATACTATTTACGAAGTATTAATTACTATAAATGAAATAGTGAATCTTCATGTTACAGCTACAAGACATAAAGAAGGAAAAGGTCTGATCTTTTATCATACAACTCTGCTAACCATAGTGGCATGTTTCACCAAATGAATTTATGTATCTTTAGGTTACATCTGTAGGATTAATGTATAACTATTGCTGAAAAAGAAAGCCATGTAAAAGAAATGTCAGGTTTAGTGACTTACAAAAGCTGGTGTTACATCTCTAATCTCATGCACCACAATAGAGCAAAACTTGCATTTGACTCCAATTTCATCATCAAGAATTAGATAGTGCTTCCCTTCGCGACAAAGCTTTTCTTGCGAAATTGCACTATCACAAAGAATGGCATCTTCCTCTTCATTGTCATGCTGCAAACCAACATGAAACAACAGTTAGAATATAGATCAAGTTATAAAATTATTATGAAGGTATTGTCATGTAATACTCTTAGTCTAGCATTTACTACGGACAAGGTTTATATTATGAATACACATAGAGCTAAAAAACAGAAGGATAACATTTACTTTATTGATGAAGCAAGAGAGTGAGAAACCTTACCAAACAAGAAGTTTGTGCACCAATATCACAAACTCCAACCCCGAAATCCAATTCCTTGAAGAGGTCGTCTATTTCTAGTTCGCTTTCTGTTTTTTCAGGCACTGGATCCTTCTCATCTTCAAACGTAAACTTTCTAGGAAGATCATCTTGATCTATTGTAGGCAATACAGTATCTATTGTAGGGGATACGATGTCCTCTAAAGCAGATGCACTCCCATTCTCCAAAATCGTATTTAGCAAAACATACTCAACATCCTTTGCCTTTAGCTTCTTCACTCGTTTCTTCTTAAGAGGAACAAGATCTAAGTCATTTAACACTACATTAGGCTCCCATTCCTCAAGCATAGGGTCTAAAACTCCATTATGCTCCTTTTTCTTAAGGTTAGAACCCAACACTACATTTTTCTTCTTCGATGGCCTTACTCCTTCCCTCTTTCCGCCATCCTCGGGAATCCTCACACTCAAAGGCACTTGCAAGTCATCATGTGAGTCAGAAGAAAACGATGATGCACCTTCAACATCATCAGTCCGAGGGCTAACTAATGCTCCTTCTTTCGATTTCTTCCTGGGGTAATCTGTTTTTTTATTATACTTCTTTCTTTTTCCTTTCAAACTTTTCTCCACATCATAATTCTTCCCCTGGGATGTTGAACACACCAACCCTTCATCAACTCTCTTTCGAAACTCAAACATCGAAATTTTCTTATGTTTCTTTTTTTTCTTCCTATCATGTTTATCTTTGATGATCGACCTACCATCACCATCACCATGCTTATCCAAGCCATTTCTACTACATACCTATTGAACAATATTAACAAGTAAAACATTATTAGAGATAATTAACAGCTTGCATATTTCATTGAATTGAGGAACTTAACCACATCTAACAACCTCTAATACCCAAATTATATAACCTACTAAAAAATTCAATTTTCAAAAATAGTAAAATTCAAATCGATCATACTGTTTTTGTAACTCTTTTGATGATGAAAGGCTTATCTAAAAAAAAAAAAAATTTAAAATGTACTTCTCATAATATCAGAAAATATCATCCAGCAAACCAAGATATACAATGAAACTTTGAGTTATTAATGTAATTAAAATGTTAAAATTTTGAGGTTAAATTTTACCAGAAAGGAAAAAAAAAAAAAAAAAAAAAAAAAAAAAAAAAAAACTACCTCTTCCTCTTCGGATGTACTGTCATCCGAGCTAGAGCTAGAGCTAGAACTAGAAACCTCAGAACTGGAAGAACCTTCCAGATTTCCAACAGAAAAATCATGATCACTAAGAGCATCACTTTCACTCGAAGACGACTCGATATCAGATGAGTGTACTCCACAATTAACCCCTGTATTATCCCCCTCCCTCGCCTCGGCTAATGAATTACCATTATCATAATCAGAAGACTCATTATCATAAACCCAAATTGGGTTCCATTTCTCCCCAATTATCTGAACCGAATCGTCACTTTCATAATTAATCATTACCCCTTTATCCCTTTCACCTACATGATTGCTAGAGTCGCCGTTGTAACAGATTCTATTCCCGCATCCGAGTAGCCGAATTCCTTTCAAGAACTCGGATTCATCAATGGCCACTACTTCTTCAACTGTTCAACACCACCATTTTCATCATCATTGTTACTGTCATTAGAATCATAATTTAAACCGGATTGTTTTGCTTTCGCTTCTTGGAATCTTCTTCTAGCAGCTATTCGTCTTTGTTTGTTATCTTTCCTCATTTTTTCCATGTTGATTGACTTCTGAAGCCTTGTTCTTCGTCCTACAGGCTCAACAGGCTTCATGATTTTAGAATTGAAGTTCAAAAGATTGAAAACAGGGGAGGTCAAACTTTTTTCTTCTTTTTTTTTTTTTGATTAAGGAGGGAGAAATGGAGAATTTGTGGATCTCTCTTTAACCAATTCTCTCTCTGCGGCGGAAGAGAAGAGAATGAGAAAAGCCTTGTTTGTTCAATGAAGTTCAAAACAATGAAGTCAAAACTAGGGAAGAAAATAAAGCTAAATTAAGTTGAATTAAGTTTTTTTTAGTATAATGGAAAATGTAACGTTTGAAGATAAATACTGTACAAATAAATATTGGAATTAATTTTTATTTTTTTTTTATTTTTTTTTTGTTTTTAAAGGTAGATACTTCATGGAAGGAGGAGGAGAGAGAAAGTAAAAATTTGTTTTGTTTGTTGCAAGAAAATGGAAAAAAGGCGCCAAAGAACGTTCAAGAAAAGAAAGAATATTTGTTCATTTAAGGAAGTAGAAATTTGCTGTTTCTTGATTTAGGACTGCTTCTTGATTTTATTCTGGAAACTCTTTTGATCTTTGCTACTTGGAGATGTTGGAGTAGTGAACTAGTGACACTGTGTCTTTATGGCACGATATAGAGTACGACTACTATTGAGAATTGATTTTTGTTGTTGTTTGGTGGAATATAATTAATCTTTTAATACGGAGTAACATATGTGTCTAATGCTATAATCACATATTACGAGTAAAAATAAAAGTAGTAGTACTTCTTTGGTTTTTTTAAGTGTCATATTTACCAAATGCGATCGTTTTTTCAAGTGTTACCCACAAATCTATTTTTGGCAGATAACTACATGTAAGTATGGAGTATTATACTATGTATTCGTCATTCTCTCTCCTCTCGTTGTCCCATTCAAATCCACTACTATTTTATTATTACGAAGTATTATTTATATTTTTTTCTTACATCACTTACTTTTTAATAAAATATTAACGGCTTGATTTTATTATTCTGTAATTTTTTAATGCTCCAGTTACTTACTTCTTTACATTTTTGCAATTCTACATACAAACATCTATATCTCATGATTTTCAAGTCACCAAAGCTTTATAATTAATCACTCTAAATTTTACTACATAATTTACTGTAGCAAAACTTTATAATTAATCACTCTACATTTACTCCTTATTTTATTGTTGTTATAAGCATCATTTAGACATTAGGTCACATTACATATTTCATTAATTGGTAACTTACCAGTTTAGATATTCAAGGGATAGTTAGAAGGCTATGTAATAATGTTTTTAATTAGGGGAACATTTAAAGTGTAAAAAAATAGAGTTATTACAAGGAATGATATTCGTGTCATTCTCACTAAGGGCATGTAAGATTGTGACCTTGCTACCTAGTTGACGATGTTTGATGCTTTTTCTCCCATTTACTCGATCATATTGTCCCAATTTAGAAATTCAATAGGTGAAATAGGAGACTATTAAAAGTTTTTGAATAGGAGAACATTTAAAGCGTTAAAAGAATAGAGTTATTACACGAAATGCTATCCGTGTCATTCCGACTAAGGACATGCAAGATACTTGATGGAAACTTTTCCCCATCTACTCGTATATACTGCCAATGTTGCATTGCTCTTTTTTTGGTTTTTGGCAAATTTACAATATTTGATATGGAGATTAATTCAAAGCTTCAACAATTATGGAAACTTTTCACATGAAGAAATACAATTCATCAATGCTTCCATACACGGATACAATAAATCATTATATGTCCATGTCATTTGTAACTTAGAAATGTTAAGTCACTCTTTAAAAATTAAACTAGTTATATGCTTGTAACTTGAAAGTTTTATGATGCTTATAAGACATTCGTAATAACTTAGGTATTGCATTTAGGAAGAGTGTTTGCTTTTAATGTTTTATTGAAAGAATATTGCCTAAGAACCTTTTTTTAATATCCTTTTACTGGACAACTTTTATTATTACTCCGTACTTCACAAAGAGAGAACTAAAAAGATAGCGGAAGACTTCAATATGCTTTAAACTTTTGATTGTTTGTTAACTTTATGATTACTAGCTAAGTGTGATATTCATACTTATATTGTTTTATGTATCTAAGACTCGTGTAGAGAGCTATGATGTGGACTATAAACACTTTTTTTTTTCTCTTTGTTGAACACACAACTACACAAGTAGTTGATTTGTATTTGGAACAATGTACTCCGTAATAGACTAATGATACATACTTTTTAAGGAGTTTTACAATAGTCCCAAACTTCCAACTATACACATGTTCGAAGGATAGGTAACACAATAGTCCACCATGTGACGGGTTGCCCGCGTACCACTCCTGCGGTAATAGAATCAACCATATGGGATACTCGTGGGTGCTCGGGGCTTGTCTGTATAGATCCGTTCCCACATAATCTTGTAATTTTAGCGGATTCTGATTTATAAAATACCTACGAGCCTACCTAACATTTCCTAAAAAACACATAAAAAAAAAACTCCGAACTATACACAAACTTTTTCATGTAATGAATAAATTTTTCTTAATCTGAAAAAATGTCGTCGGTAGGCTCCTAGCATTGACCATTGTTTAAATTCATCTGTATAGCCAATTAATATACTCATATTAGTACATGTATACGTAGTTTTTAGTTTCTTTATAAAGTAGTAGTGATATATAAAACTCAATTATATATAGAAAATGATCATTATAATAATTGAGAAATTAAATTTCAATAAGAAATTAAGAAGGCATGTAGAAAGTTGTCAAGTCCAAGAATAAGGACCAGTACGTGAATTATTCAGCTCGTTATTGATTTATTTATATACTTGCTTTTTACAGTATTTGTAAAAATGTTTAAAAAGTTTTAACTGGTGAGTCAAACTTCCTTTGATATTATTTTCATGTTTATGATGATCAAAAGTTATGTCATTAATACTCCTTCATTTATCCATAATTCCCCTAACATATTATCTAGTATGGAATGTGTGGTGTGTCCGTAGTACATACATATTACTTCGTAACATACAATAAGATCAAGAAATTAGACAAGACCGTAAACTAATACGTACTTGTATTATTGTATGTCTTATTTTAAACGAAAAGAAAAGGTAAAATTCATTAGAAGAACTTGACACGAATAAATATGAACTAGGCCATTAGAGTAAAATAGTTACATGAAGAGTACGGAGTACATCTTAGACATGGAGGATAAAGAGAATATGACACGATAGCTTTAGAATTCCATAGGTTTAAATGTTGTTGTTTTATTGTGTAATTTGACTAATTTCTACTACTGTGATTCTGATTGACCTCATAAATAAGTACTCATATGCCCCTTGCTCTGATTTTGCAACTCTGGTGCTATGCTATACTACTGTAGCACGTAGCCATTCTATGTCAGTTAATGGCTTTTAATGATTACTACTTTGATATGACATTTGACCACTTATGCCATCTTAGATTAATTTCACCGATTGTTATTGTGTGCACTACTATGTTGCACCTATAAATAGGTGTACCACGACTATAATATGAACATTTAGTAAAAAAAATCTGAACATTTTACAAAAAATGAATATTTTGTAAAAAAATATGAACACGTCACTAAAAATGAACATGAACATTCAATTTTATATTTTCATATTTTATAATATAATGTTCAATTTATATGCAATAAATGTTCAGTTATATTACAAAACTATTGAATTATCCTAAACCAGTAAACTTCTTTCAAAAAATTGTTGTTCATTATAAAATAGTGTTATGTTCATATTTAAATTTCAATATTCATTTTCAAATAATAAATGTTCAAATACAAGTAGTGTTATATTCATATATATTGATGCTCATTATAAAATAGTGTAATGATTATATTTGAAAATTTCAATGTTTATTTTCAAAAATTATATATTCAAATTCTAACAGTGTCACATTCATATTTTATATGTTTTTTTTTCTGAGAACTATAGTTTTAAACTTTATTTATATATAATTGTTAACAAAAAATAGATTATATTAATTCAATATAAATTCTTTTATGTTCATTATAATGTACTAAATGTTCATTTGAAATATACTAAATGTTCATTTTATATAATAAATCCCAATTGAGGTTCATAATTCCTTAACCCAAATTAATTAATGTTCATATATCGATCTAACTCAAATGTTCATAAAAACATATACATGTTCAGTTATCTAACATAATATGTTCATAATTACAAAATTTAAAAAGGTTTTTAAAATACATAAATCGAAAACAAAATAAATTTTCATATGCAAAAAATCAAATGTTCATATATATAAATTATAAAGTACAAAATGCCAAATTAAAAATGATTAAAAATACATAGATCTAAAACAAACAAAAAATTTCATAAGTAATGTATCACAAGTTCAGAATTATAATTAAGATGTTCATAATTCCAAAAATATATGTCGGTAAAAATAAATAATTATTGAAAACGTATCATACATTCATACTTTTAACTTAAAATGTTCAAAATACCAAAATATAACCAAATACAGAACCGTTCATAATAAAATACACAAATATGACTAACAAAAAAAATCAAAATAATACGAAAGATACATATTCCGATCCGAAACTCAAACCTAGCCATGGAGATTTAGATAATGGAATCTCTTCGGAAAATAATCATCTCCGCCATCTTAACCGCCTTCTCCTCGTTGAAGCTGCCATTTTCAGCTTCACTTTATGCAGAAACTCCATTAACAAAGTTTCAAATCGAAAGTTGAAGAAAACTAAATTTGAATGTAATCTATGGTGATCAACAATGGTGATGAAGGAATTCAATATATGGTGATCAACAATGGTGATGAATGATTTCAATCAAAAATAAAATGATGAACAAATTAAAGAGAGAAAAAAATAGAGAGAAAAATAGAGGAGAGAGAAATAAGAGATTAGAAAAGTGTGAGAGGGGGAAAAGAGAAGTGAGAGAATATATTTTTACTTGATGTTTCACTTAGTTAAAAATTTGCGATTGTTCAGATATTTAAACTAAATGTTCAAATTATTGACGTACGGTGCACCTTAAAATTTGCGTAATTTCACTTCCAATACAACTAAGGCTTTCTGTTCCTTTGAAAGAACATGTTTTGGAATAAATTTTCTAAAGCCTTATGATTTGGTCTAAATTTTTATCATCCGAGACTAAGATCATTTGATTTGAGTAAATTCTGATCTTAATTATATGTCATTGTATAAAACTAAGCTTTTAGCTTCAGAAATTAAAAGACAACTTTAGATGGCAATGGCTTTGGGAGTCACGTGTAACACCCAAGAAATTTCTTTCCTTTAAAATACCTGTTTTACTCTTTTTAAAATACGAAATAGGAAATTCTAAGACATTACTGCCACCGTGTAAACGGCTAAGGCAATTATCAACTCACAGTGGAAGACTCACTTCAAAATCATTCAAAACAAATTTACTTAAAAGTCAAACCAAACGAAAGTAAAGTCAAACAAAGTCAACCTACAACTTAGAAGCATTGTAGGCCCTTATCAACCCAAAACGAATTTTAAAAACCTTTTGTGTTAGTCTCACAAGCAAAATATATGATAATCAAAACAATAAACCACATCATATCCTTATAAAAACTAAGCATGATTCGCTCTTCACTCATGTCCATCATGAATATGCTTCATTACTTGAAAAGCTTCTCTTTACTTTGTGCCCACTACTCGCCATTAGAAATGGGTCGTCGTAGGGCCAAGATAAAGACAAGGCCAAACAAACATACAAACACACAATCAGCAAAGCTGAGTACATAAACGTAAACAGTACACACTAACATGCTTTTATCCTATCAACACACAATTTACCTTATTGCACCTGTTACAAGCATACAAATACCCTACAACCAACCAATAAATAAATGAATTGTTTATTTAATTTGATTGCGCATCGAACAAGTTTCCCACAAATTTCATGCCCTAAATAAATTGAGGTAAACTACACTGGGAGCTAACCGGGTAGACAAATGCCACATGAAAGTGACTGGACGTCCTGCGCATAAAATAAATAAAGGAAAATATAGCGTCATGTACTCCCAGTAGAAGTTATGGTCAAATATAAAGTCGCATAACTCCCCCCCTATGTTCATACTCAAGGTATATACGTCCCAAGAGTTTTGGTGCGTAATCTCTTTCACTTTACGTGATTTACATAGTTTCAGACTTGGTAATGACTCTCAAACCATAATACAATCAATCATAATAAATCATTCAAGCAATCAAATACAATAATTTAATTCTTGAATAATTAGTGACCACATAAATTTATTGTTGAATCCTTTTTTAATTACCTCGGCGTTAAATAACACCTTAAGCGCATAAAATACCGCAAATCCTATCCCTCGATGTTTAGAACACCTTAAGTGCTAGAATAGGTTTGAGGGAAAAGAAAGCTTCTTGGAGCTAGTATCTCTCACGGCAATCTGGGTGCGTGGGATTGGGCATTTATAAACTTAGTATTATGAAGGTGGATTTATCCAGAAGGTCTACAAGATAAGAATTGATTTTCAAATAGAGTTTGTTTTTTTATTTTAATCCGATAAAACCAATTCTAGGAAATCAGTTTCTCTTCTTTTTTTTTTCTTTTTTTTTTTACAAAAAAATCCGAAAATAGAAAATAATAATTATAAAATTTATTACTATAACATATAAATTTGAAAATAATAATTAATTTAAAAGCTTATATTAGAAAAATCGCTAACTAAATATATTAAAAATTTTGGGGTATTACATCTACTCCCCCTAAAATGAAAGTTCGTCCTCGAACTTTAAAGTTATTTAGCTCTTAGAACAAGGCTCACACGATGACAAAATATAAGTTAGTATTACATAGGCTGCTGGCATATCAGGGATCTCGGATGCATAAGCTTCGAAGGTTGCAGCTGGAGGGTAGTTATAATGAACCCTCTCACCAACCTTGATCTTGGTCCTGCCAATGGTTGCTAATATGTCAGCAACAAAATTACAAGACCTGTTAGCATGGAAGATCAAAACTGTCCAGTTCCTTTCAAGCAAGGAGGCAACATCCCTGATCACATTTACAAGGTCATGATCTTCCATTCATATGATTTAGGGTCTTTGAGCATCTTAGAAAGAGCCTCGACATCTGTTTCTAACTCCAGTTGTTTGATTTCTTTGCTCCAAGAAGTTATCAAGCCCTCCCTAATGACAAGAAGCTCAGCAGTTGCTGTAGACATGGCATTGAACCTTATTGCAAATCCAACAACCCTCATCCCTTTATCACCCCTGATGACACCTCCTCCACCTGGATTATCAATGTCCATCCATGAACCATCGGTGTTAAGCTTGTAAAAGCCTTTCTGAGGTGGAGCCCAGGTCCTTGGGACTGAGTTGACTGAAGAAGATGAAGGTCTATCCATCCTTTCCTGAGTTAAAGGCAAGGTATAATTGTAATCCACAAAGAACTTATTATAGGTAGATTGAAGAAAGACCATTTTTTTGTTTAAAAATTGCAACATTTCTGGTATTCCAAATATGCCATATAGCCACAGCAAATAAAGTTTTCCAAGTGTAAGTATTAGTCAAGTTAAAATGCAACCAATCAGAGAGATTAGTGTTATTAAACTGTTGAAGATTAATGTTAAGATGGCTGAAATTTTTGAAAATCAAAGACCAAAAGGCACAAGGGTTAGGGCAATCTCTAAAAATATGACTAGAGTCTTCTATAGAGGCCTCACATCTCATACATATAGGGTCAAAAAAATTCATTTTTTCTTTTAAGCACAGCACCACAAGGCAAGATATCTCTGATCAAATTCCATAGAAGCATTTTATACTTGTATGGAACTTTTATTTTCCACATATTTTTCCAATAGAAACTAGAGAGGAAGGAAGTGCTCATAATGAAGTGAAGAATGGTGGAATTGTAAGCTGATTTAATAGTGAACTTACCACTTTTGTCTAGGGTCCATTTTAAACAATCAGAAATTTGAACAAGCTTGGGGAGGGGTAAAGCTAAGATTAAAGAACATATAGAAGGAGGGATGATATGTATTACACTGTCTAAATACCCATCATTATTTCGAATTATATTAGAAACCCTCTAATGCCCTTTTGAGTCTGGAATTTTAATAAGATATAATTAAGGGGGATTCACCAATCCAATGATGGTACCAAAGGGAAGTATCCTTTCCATCCCCTATATTAATTATAATACCCACCACTCCCTTTCTGATTCTGAAGATTTTTTCTAGGTCTTGCTCGCTATTTTCCAAAGAGAGAGTGATTATTTGGGGGTTGAAAGGTGGAGGGGTAAAGGGATGGTTCTAGTAATTCTGCCATGCAACTTGTTGCTGGTACCGTGGTCGAAGGGTTGGTTGTGGAGTTGATGGTGGAGGAGGCGGAGATTGAGTCGACAGGGCATGAGGTGGAGTTGGGTGTTGATTTTGTGACGACGGAGAACCCCAGCGAGAAATCCTCACCGATCGTCGCAGTGGTCGAATTGGGGTTAATTTCTCTCTTGTTTTTTTCCATGGGTAAGAGGTTTCAAGGTTAAATTTTCTGTGTTTGGTTTTTGTTGTGAGTTTAAATTCTGAGATTTGGGGTTTAAATGGACGGAATTGGTAAAGGGTTTGGCTTCCGCCATTGTTGAAGGTGAGTTGCTATTTGCAAGGTGGCAAGAAAGGTCTGAGGAGAAGGTAATGGAAGGGGAAGATGAAGCGTGTGGGAAAATAGGGGAAGATGAAATTGGGGGATTTTTTTTTGTAATTTTCAAGAAAGATCTCATTATTGCTTTTGATTATTTTATTAGAGGATATTGTTTCATTGGCTGGTACGGTAAATCTTCAGTGGAGTCCAATATAGCAAAAGCATTAGAAGAGGAAGATGAGTTATTTGCTTTTGGAAGAGTAGAAGTTTTTTTTTAGTTTTTGTTTTTGGATTGGGTTTAGAAGTGGTAGAGGTGTGGGCTGGGCCTTGTTTGGGCTTTGGTAGAAGGCCACTATTTTTTTTTTTTTTTGCAAGTTATTCTGGTTATGCTTTTTCTTGTTCGAGACTATAGTCCACGACCCATATTGAGAATCTGTATGGGAACCAAGACCCCCAAATTGTGGTTAGTGGAGGATGATGGAGTATCTAACAAACCTTTATCCACTTTAGAAAGTGAAGAATTTTCCACAATGCTTTTTCCATTGTCAACAACAACTTTCTTTTGGTTACATTTTTCTTTTGTGTGACCAATTTTTCCACATAAAAAACAAAGACATTGAATGTTTTCATACTCAATAGATTGCCAACTATTTCCCACCCAAACACTTGTGATCAAAGGGATTGTTAGATCAATATCTAAGCAAACCCTAGCATATCGTGCCCTAGTTAAGTGATCAGTAGCATAATTAACCCGTAATGGTCTCCTAGCCATTTTAGCAATGTCAAACAGAGCTTCCTTGTCATAATATTCCATAGGTAATTCAGGAAACCGTATCCAAACGGTCATGCTATCAAAGGGATTGCTAGAGGGCCTAAAGTTAGGCTTCCATTTTGTTATCATTAGATTATGATCAAGAACAAACCATGGACCTCCAAGGAGAGCTCTTTCATAATCATCGGGGATAGAAAACCTGAAAAGGTAAACATCTTTTCCAAGGTCAATCACCTCCAAGGAACCCTTCGGCCTCCACATTACTCAAACACGTTGGATAATGAAAGAGGGTCGCACTGAAATTCCTAGACATTTTCCCATTAGCGTTAACTTCCAAGGCTGCCTTTATTTATATAAAGTTTCTTTAGCAAAGGTGGTAGCCGTAGAGGGATCTGGAGCAGAAAAAACCTCATCTTCCCATTCAGTTGAAGTGATAACTATCTTGCGTGCCTCAGCAAATGTAACACCCCAATAATTATCTCTTAAAAACCTGTAAATACCTTTATCAATTTGAAAGAGAATTACTGACGTGCTACCGCCACGTGTTCAAATGTTAAGGCTAGTTCAGAGTTTAGCAGCGAAAAAACTAACTCAGTTATAAATAAGTTTCAAAACCAAAAATCAAAACCAAATTTAGTCTTACAAGTCGAAACCATTAAGACCCTTATTCAAAACCCAATAAAAGTAGTAAATAAATCAAAACAGAGTTAAAATAAATCCAAACTTATGAAATGAAATATACTGTGGAAACATTCAACACTCCACTCAAAATCCCACCACTTTGATGCAAGTTCTGATTATGTAAAAACCTGTGATTTATTTGTTCCCCAATATTACAAGTGTAAAAATTGGATCATTATAGGGTCATTGAAGGGCGAAAGCCATGACCAGGAAAGAGGCACACAAAAGCACGCAATCAGCAACACTGAGTAAATACAAGCTACGAATTATAACAAAGAATCTCTAACATGTTACTAAAAATCAATCAGCACACACAATCTAATTATTGACTCAAACACACGCCTCAACTGTTAACATTACTAAGACTTCACTTATTACTAACAATAATTCATTTCATTCCATTTGTTGATTGGATTAAGCAATAGACAAAGTTGTCTCCCCATGCTCCATTCCGGAACATCAATAAAAGAAAAACCCCATGCCTCCTTTTGGAAACATCAATAAACATCCAATGATAGACGGACGCGACTACGTGGCCATAGCTAGTATGAGATCTCATTTAACTCTTTATAGTTTTAAAAAGCATTTGTAAACAAGAGACTCGAAGATCAGACGGCCTCTAGAAAGTATACGGCTAATACCCCGTGAACCCCAACCCCTGATTATCAATTGTAATACCCCAAATTTTTGATTATTTTTAATCAAGGATTTTTCTAGTATACAGTTAAGTTAATAATTATTTTCAAATTTAAAAAAAAAATTTAATAATTATTATTTTGTTCCCATTTTCGGATTTTTTATAAATAAATAAATAAATAAATAAATAAATAAAAACTGATTTCGGAGCTTCACAGAAGCTGATTTTGAAAACAAAAAAAAAAATTAGCTTATCTTTTCAAAGCTAGTAACAAACTCAAATTGAAATTGGATCTTATCTTTTGAGTATTCTAGAGCAATTAAACCTAAGATTTCTAAGTTATATATACTCTAAACCCCAAATTGATATGCCGTATACAAACACTATCAAATAATACTCATCTCTTTGATATGTCCTTCTTCACCTCCTTCCTTCTTAATAACAATTGTCAGCCAACCCATTACGAATTACACTTTCGTTCATTGAACCTTCTCTTGATTTCTTGTTTTACCTACTCAATTTCTTTAATCTTTTTGCTTCTTGGTGAACACCTTGTAATTGACGAACCAAAAAGTTTCTTTTTAAGAAAATTGGCTTGTTTCTCCAAGTAGAAATCTTGAAGTATTTTTTTTCTTTTTTGGAGTTGGTGCGTGAGTTTACAGAAGAAGGATGGAAAGCTTGTGGTAGTGGAGGAGCTTAGGAATCTTGAAGTTTTTTTTTTCTTTTTGAGTTGGTACGTGGGTTTGCAGAAGAAGAATGGAAAAGTGTGGTAGTGGAGGAGTTAGTATAGTGGACCATTTATTTATTTAGTATACAATTCCTTACAATTCTAACACTGTTGACTCATAAGTTTTATTTCCGTCTCGTACTACTCCTAACTTCGTATTAGATTATTAGCTATACGAGTAGGACTGAATTAGTTTATTTTATTGTTTGTTGTAGACGGAGGCTACTAGGTGAACGTTTTCGAGGTTATTTACCTTGAGATTTTACGCGCAATTCAAGGTAATTTTCAATGTCCATCATCTTTAGAATCCCGTTAGGAAATTGTTTTAAATTATTGTGTGCCAACTATGTGCTTACGTAATTATACGTGGTGGATGTGTTATTGTATGATATTATGGAATTATATTATATACTAGTTTTTCTATAATTGTGTACTAGTATGGTATTTCAAAAATTTGATTATTTGGAATCGTATGAGTTTTTTTTTTTATATAATTAAAATCGTGGGAATTGGATGATTGATTATATGTGATTGATGGTCTCCAAGGCCTATTGGAAATACGAGTTGTAACTAGCATGTCTTGACTATGTTTTAAAAATACTGAAGTTAAAATATTGTTACTTGGGATTAAATTGATTTTGTGCAATACTCGTGTGCAATGCGATCGGACAATTTAATCTATTAATATATACATTAAATTAAGAAGGGAAATGAAACCCGAAAGGGTGAAGAACAGGTTGCCCACTAGTGGTTATGGTTGCTACTAGTTGGTTTAAATTGACGTATATTGCTGTATAGTCTTCCTCCTAATCAATGGGTATTAGTGAGGGGTGTGTACACTAGGGACATTCTATTTAATTTATGGCCATTTAGAGTTACGCGCGACCCTCTGTAAAGTAGGTGGTGACAGGGACTAGTCCCGGCTTACTGGCGTTCTCTTTCCCTTTCTTAACTAAAGTAATAATGTTTACGTGACAACTTGATTTTAACTTATTATAATGTCGATAAAATTGTCTTGTATAAATATTTTTCAAACTAAAATTATTATTTTACGGGATGGAGTTGGAATTACTCAGTTTATCTAATTTTGGGAGTTTCCTCTCTTTTCTTGTTTCTGATTCATTTTGCAGGTTGATAAAAAGGGCACTCGGTTACGTGTGAGGAGACGTTAGAATAATCACGTAGCTAATACAATTTAGTTAATTATGAACTTAGTTATTTTTCTTTTATTTAATGTTTTAAAATGTTTTACAGTTTGGATGTAACGACTATTTTATTCTTGTCGCCACTTAGATTACTTAGTTATAAATGGTATTTCGTTTTGCTTTGCATTTATTTTCTATGAAAAATAAGTGTAGCAGTAACACTCCCAAGGTTCGATGGTAGGTTTTGAAAGAAAAGGGTTACTCTTATTGTTTACAATGACCCGAATTTTGGGGGTGTTACATCAATACTCTAGATGTGCACAAATCCAGAGTTTTATTGTTCATCCATATTGCACTTTACGTGATTTACAAGTTTAAACTAGGTGATGACTCAATGCAAAACAATACAACCAATCATACATCAATCATTCAAACAATTCAAATTTCCAATTCAATTTTTGATTTATTAGTGACAAACAATATTTAGTTTTGAATCATTTAATTACCTCGGTGTATAAACACCTTAAGTGCATAAGGCACCTCAATCCCCAACCTCGTCTTATAAGACTTTAATTCTCCCTTTACTCGTTCCACTTCAATAATCATGAACGAGTAATAAAATAATTCATTCCACATATTCACGTACCTTTGCCTCTAAGCTCATCTTGCAAGTTAATGCATAAATAATACTTACAAGATAAATTAATACGCATTTCTCATACATGAAACAAAACCAATCATCACATTATTCACCAATCAAACTTACTACCATACAATTCCAACCAATCTACAAGTTTCCTAACATGATTCTAAGTCTTCCAAGCCCTTAAACATGCTTCTAGAGTCAAAGTTTTCGTATCCTTGTACGTACATTGAGTAAACGAGTTGGTTGACCACTTTAGGAACTAAAAATCGCCTTCTACAAAGTCCTCTGCTAAACCAAACAATAATAATTCAATCAATGCCCAAGCAATATAATTTACAACAATACTAACTTACTTTAAAACCCCTTAAACCATTGGAATAATGCTTTTAAATTACTCACAGTAGTCAAAGTTAATAATTAAATAGTTCAACTATAAGTCTATATGTTGAAATCATGAAAATATAACTTATAACATAAAATTCCAGCAACTTTAAAGTAAGAATTATAATCTGGAAATTTAGTTTAAGAATATAAAACAACCTCATAATCATCTCTACTTTAAATAATCATTATATAGTAGGTTAGTATTTTAAAAACCTAAAAATCCATCATGGAAACATGATTTAAAACCTTTAAAACCAAGATTAAAAATCTGAAAATTTACTTTAATAGTAGAATGTATGAATGCAACAATCTATACTTGAAATATATAATTAGAATTCAATTAGTTTCATAAAAACTCAATCAAACCTTCAAAATTCAATTAAACAACACTTTAAAACCTTCCTTTTTGCTAGAATTAAAAGCTTATATATTATTCTTAAAATTTCCTACATAAAAACATTAAAATACATACTTATTCATAAAATTATAGCAAGCTTAGAGCTTTATAAAAATCTGAAAATTTATTTCAAACATTAAACCTTCGTTAAAAATCAAAAACTGCCCGAAAACCATATTTAGAAGCTGAATTAAAACGTCGTTTACACACGAAAAACACTATTTTTTTTGTAAAAATCGGACGAGTTAGAATCTAAACATGATTAAAAAAATTAAGAACGGAGATCAAAGTTGATTATGGAAAACTGAAAATTTGCTTTTAAATTTAACGTCATCAATTATCATAGTAGACTTACACTATAATCATGCTTTAATTAAATAACTTAAGCAACACGTTTAAAACCCTAAAACATGAAAACTAACCGTTTTAAGCCCTAATTTTCTTAACTAAATAAATCTGAAATTTTATTTTATAGTTTAAACATAATAAAACTCATAAATTTATAATCTTTTATAATTCATATACATAATCAAACTATAATAATAACAATTAAATAAAAAAATTGATAAAGGTTTAAACTTGGGTTGAATTAACAAAAGAAGAGAAAACAAGAGGGAGAAAGGAGAGAGGGGCGAACTGCTGTCGAGGAGGGGGCCGCGGTGGACGCCGGAGCAGCAATGGTGGCGTGGTGGTGGCTGGTGTCGCCGGGCAGCAAGCAGATTTATTTATTTATTTATTTATTTTTGTGGGTTTGATCGTGAATGGGAAGAAGAAGAAGGCAGTAGTAGCAGCAAGTTGAATGAAGTTTTTGGAGTAAAAAGGTGGAAAATTTTAGGTGGGTTTAAATAATAAAAAGTGGGGTTTTGGGTTTCCTAGTTCTAATAAAACTAGAATTGTTACTTGAGCTTAAATTGAGTGGGTTTTAGATAAAAGAATAGGCTTAGTAATTAATGAGTTGACTTGCATAATAATTCATGATTAAAAGATATGGGTAGTGAAATAATTTAATGAAATAATTTTATTAACTTTTTAAACATTAAATTTATTTGCTTAAATCATAGTAAAATAAATTATGTAAATAAATAATCATAATTAAATATTCACATAAATATGTTAAAATATAACTTTAAATTTCACAAAATTACGGGGGATTACAGCAAACCATTGAGACGAAGCTTTAACAACCTCTCAAAATGTAGGCTTTGTAAGATCGATAGATCCTTGAGGGTTAGAAACCTCATCCATAAAGACATCAGTAGAGATGAGCTCAGAATTAGTGATAGCAACATCACCATTTCCTACAGAAGTATCACCTATACCTAACGCTAACGTAGCATCAGACATGGTAGAATCATTGACTTGGTGTACCTTAGCACCCGCAGCATCATCATTTGTAGAGTGCATGACAATTGCATTGACATCCATCAAAACAGAAAAACCGAAAGAAAAAGAAAATAAAAGCCAGAAAAGGAACAGGACAGGACAAAGCAGAGAACGTGACGACCAAACACTTGTAAAAACAAAAAAATTGAGACAGAAGGCAGAGGGAGATCCTTGATGCTCTCGAGAGAGAAAAAGAAAGCTAGAGAGAGGATGCATTTTTGCTGACTGCTATGTTAGTTTTATATTACGACTTTACTAGTCTTTTCCTTGTTTGGTTCTACTCGTATTTTTTATTTGTTGCATAATGCCAAACAATAATGCCTGGTTTGATCTAATAAGTGTAACAACTTACATATAAAAGTTACCAAGTACATATGAGCCTGATTTACCTAACGTAGAAGTAATGCCAAAAGATTCTTAAGAAGTACAAGTACATCATAGTTGATTAAGTTGAATTTATTCCCTGAAAAAACAGTTGATTTTTTTTTTATTTGCTATTATTTTTTTGTTTAAGAAAAAAAAAAAAGATGTTGATTTTGGTTTAAATGTTTAATAACGATATAGTGTAAAGTAGATACTCTTTCCCTTTTACAAAAAAAAAAATATTTTCAATATAAAATTATTTAAGATATAACCTCTAATTTTTATACCTCGTATATTTTTATTTAATATGCTTATTCAAATGCCTAACTAACGTTTCTATATACGGAGTATATATATCCATATAAAGATTGTAAATAAATATGACTTAATCTGTATTGTTAAAGGACCAACTCAACAAAAGTGACTAAGTACTACCTATGTCCTCTCTTCTCCATCACTAATGTCGGTTTATTTTAACCATTAATCTTGTGACTAGCATTAAATTAAATTACCTGCCTTAATTCTCAAATATTTTATCTTACGATCTTGCATATTAATTTTATCATCACTCTTCCTAATTTTCTACACAATAATAAGTTAATAACTCCAAATTAAGAATTTAAGATGTCCAAGCTTAATGAGTATAATGACATATAACTTCATTTTGTGTGGTTTCCTAATGCGTATGTTTAACCAACTATATCTTTAATTACATACTACAATAAATAAATTATGAAAAAATTGATATTTAGAAATTACACAGTGAAACAATTCTAATAAGATTACATGTGATAACTTTTGATTTATACATAAGTAGCAATAGACAGTCAAAATTTTTGTTTTTTGACCCAATGAATAGTAATAACAAAAAAGAAGGGAGGTAGAACACATTTTGCACAATTGATTACTCAATGCACAAGATGAGATGCAACATCATTAAAACGAGTCATTAATTATACAATTCAGTTCGTAAAAAAAAAAAAAAAAAAACCCCAATTTAGATCGTTTCAGTTCGCTGTAGCTCGGAAAGAATAGGACTTAAGGAGTGGTGCATGTTTAAGTTGGGTAATGGCCTAATGGACTAATGGTGTAGACAATAGTCACTAGTTCACTACAGTTGCTGCAGCACTCTACAGCGGATTAATCGGCCCAATTCTCGCTCCAACAAAATAATTTAAAAAATATTACGGAGTAAATAACAAATTACAGAAAATAGCTTGAAAATCAATGGAAATTAGACCAGCACAAAACAACATAGGAAAACAGGAGAGAGAAAAACACCTTCTCCATTTTCAAATTCTCTGTCCTTAAATTATTATTACAACGCAACGATTAGATCTTCAAAACCCTAGATTTCGATCTTTCAAATCCTACATTGTTTTCATCCTAAATTTCCCCCAATTTTTGGTCCACCAAAACAAAAATTCAATTTTACCTGAACAATCAGATTCAATTAGATTACAATTGCCGCTTCAAATTTTTGAAAATTTGACATTCATCATTGCTCGATTTTTATTTTGATCAACAATGGCGAGATAATCTGCATTTTTGTTGAACATTTGTTTGTCATTTGATTCGACAAACAACGGAGTAAGAGAGAGAAAGAGGAGAAACGAGTTGACATTTTGAGGAATTTGACAATGTCGTCGTTGTCGGCGATTAGCGAGGAGCTCGGCGAGATTGATGGACAAATCAATGATATTTTTCGTGCATTATCGTAAGATTTATGTTTTTTTTTTTTTTTTTTTTTCCAATGTTGCGAAGTTTGATTATGTTGTGTTCTAAATAATCTAAGTTGATGAATTTTTGCATTGTGAATTGTTCTTAGCAGTCTTTTGTTTCATCTAATATAAGCGTCGGTTATTTAATCAGCGCTTCGTTTTCGTTGCTTACAAGGTGCAGTTGCCTGATATTTTGATGTGTAATTTATATACTGTAATAAGTTTATGCAGAGAGATTTGTAAAGTGTTAGTTAGGTTCTTGAAGAATGTATTGCTTATAATGGCGAATAGGGATGATTTTTCGCCATTTTTCGATTGGAGTTAATTGCTTTACCTTATAACTAGCTTTGATGGGGCATTTGGTTGTCATCTGTTTAGGGGAAATTACTTAGCTTTCCAAGGATGAAAGCTTTCCGATATCTAAGAGTCGAATATTTCTGAAAACTTGATGAATTGAGCCTTACCAGCTTTTGCTTTTTATTGGGTGAGAGGGAGAAGGGAGAGTGGTAGTGATGATTTTTACTAGGAAAGGGATTTCAAATGAAGTGAATTGCTTTTCCAAGTAACTAAATCTAGTATCTGTTTGTTTTCTTTACTGCTCGTAAGACATCCGTGCATTTGCTTTAATCATTCAAGTAGAATTAAGGTAATATGGAATTAACGAATAATTGAAAATCTTGGATCAATTGCAGTAATGATGATGCACAGCTAAAGCATATTTAGTTCTAGTGTTGCATTAAGTATTGTGGTTAATGTGGCATGATTCGTGTATTAATCATATTGGGCTTATCAGCCTGCATGTGTCTCTTTTCGTCTTGACCGTAATAACTGATGTGTTTTGGTCATGTGCAACTTGGGGATGGTTAGTGTTGCAAGCTGCAAATCAAGATGTTTCTGCTGATATGTTGCATAGGGGCTGGTATACAACTTTTGGACTGATACACTTTTAGCTCTTCCTTTCCTGAGAATTCTACTATCAGCGACTTTTCAACTGCATATTAGGGAATGTTCTTGCTTATACTATGCACTTGGTATGACTGCATTGAAATTTTAGAAATCAATTAACTGGCTGCATATTCTTTTGCTGATCTATTTACGCATGTCCTATGTTTGTGGTTGTCTTTCATCTATTCAGTTTTGTGTTAATTTTATAGAGTTATAGATGTAGTTAGCAATGAACAGTTGTGTCAACTTTTTGTTTGATTATATCTTTGAAACAGAAATGGGTTTCAGAAGTTGGAGAAGATCAAGGATTCCAGTAGACAGAGCAGACAACTGGAAGAGCTCACGGATAAGATGCGAGAGTGTAAAAGGTAGTTGTCTGAACTTTCTTTTCCATATGGGCAATCTATATTTGTTTCATCTAGTAAGAATAGCATGCATACCACGAACTACTCTAACAATGTAACCTTCTTCTCACCATTGGTTTGTCGAACCTAATAGTGTTGTTGGCTCAAACAAAAAACTTACAGTTTATCATCAACAGATGGCATTAGCAGTTTGGTTTTATGGAATTTTTATGCATGATGAGCACAAATACGTATATTTGCTTTCACAACTCTCCAGCAGCTAGCATCTAGATCATTAGTGTTGTGGATAAAGTTGATTATTCAAATTCAGGGTGAATTGTGAGGAGGATATCTGCTTAATGAGCCTGATGGTGAACTTGGCTAAATCTTGCATTCATTGATAATAAATGTGCATTCTGTGTTAGTCTGTAACCTGTCTTTCTTAAAGGAAGTTTATCTGATGTTAATGATGTGCCAATGCTTAAGAATGAGTCTTATGGGCTCTGCCTCCTCTTAGTCCTTCTTGCTCAACTGAAGCTGATTTATTTCTCAGGCTTATTAAAGAGTTTGATCGAGAGGTGAAGAATTTGGAAAGCAGGAATGATCCAAACACAAGCAAGACATTGAATGAGAGAAAACAGTCTATGGTTAGACCATAGACATCTTTACTTATGTTTCTTTAATGTTAAAGCATAGGTGTTTTGGTCTTAGATAATTAGATGTTCTAAAATAAAGTAGTTTCAAGCATTGATGTTTATATTTGGTTAGATAACAGGTGAAGGTATAATTGGTTTGTGCCACACTACTTTTGGGTATTGTTTAATAAGTGAAATTCACTACTAAGTTGTGAATGGGGAAGGGGTATAAATGTACATTGTTGTGGTGAAGTACTGACCCTAAACATTGTTTTGATGCATAAGGTTTGTTTTTTCTTTTCCTCCCTATCTGGTGATCTTTATTACGAAGTATTTTTTTTCGGTGGGGGTCTTCTTAGCTTCACTCCTTAAGCACTGATTATGTTTTTGATGGTTTTTTGCAGATCAAGGAGCTGAATTCATATGTTGCTTTGAAAAAGCAGTAAGTCAAATTATTTTACGTTATTATGACCGTTCTTCACATAACTATCAGAAATATAAATTTAAATATTAAATGGAAAATTTGTGAGAAACAACCTTTTAAATTTTTTTTTGTAACTTCGGACCACATTATAAATTTTTTTTGTCAAAGACAACCTAATGTTACTTTTCGGCGTTGACTCTATTTTTTCCGATGTTGACCACGAGTGTGCAAGGCACGTGACCTCTTATATTGCTTAATACACCCCTTTTTCCTCCAATTAACTCTAATAAAAACCTCTACTTCTCTCTCATTCAATTTTGGAGACAAAAATCACAGTTCACCATCAATACCCTCTGCAATTCTTCTCTACTGCTGCTACTTCCATTAATGAAGAGTTCATTCCCAAATACAATAAGAATTCATTTATGCAATTTAGTTTAAAGGTTCAAACTTTCTCCTATTTTCGCCTCTTCACTTTTTTTTTTTTTTTTTTTTTTTTTTGTTGTTTTACATTTGCTACCTTGGTTAAAGATAAAGGAAAGAAGAAAGCTGTGTCATCTTCTAGGAAATTGAGGGTCAATTATTGAATAATACAAATACAAAAGTCCAGGTAACTCGCTTTACGTGTTGCATCCCCTTTGACCATTTCCATGGTTGTAAAACTTACAAGCGTAGAATTTTATCATGAGTCCACGAGGTCCTCTTAGCAACAGGGATACCACAAGCGCATTTGCTTAATTGACAAATCCTTAATCAATTAATTCGATTTCAAAAATTTGGGGGAAAGATACCCTAATTTTCAAAAACACCAATTACACAAAAAGAAACAAACAATTAAACAACAGCAACCACGATACCTGGTTCGAGATTGATGAATTGCTTGGTTGAAAACTTGAAATCCCAGATTCTGATAACTTTAGAGAAAAGCAGGGGTTTAAATAAGAGTTAATTGGAGGGAAAAAGGGGTGTATTAAGCAATATAAGAGGTCATGTGCCTCACACACTCGTGGCCAACACCGGAAAAAATAGAGTCAACGCCGGAAAGTAGCATTAGGTTGTCTTTGACAAAAAAAAATTATAATGTGGTTTGAAGTTAAAAAAAAAAATTTAAAAGGTTGTTATAAATAAAGTGGACACTTTAAAAGGTTGTTTCGACAAAATTTCCATATTAAATACCTTAATGTATGTCCTTTCCCACACTCATTTTTATATGCTTGTTTTAGATGATAGCAGCTAGCAGCATTGCATTAACATGTGAAAAGAGAGCTGATTTTACTAATGATGTGATCATAGGATACCTTAATAAAATATGAATCGTGTTGCCATCTTGAATTTTTGAACCAGTCCCCCTACTTTCTCATCCTGAGTTATTGTCACCTGACATTCTTTATCCTAATTACATTATTACATGAAGAAGTATGAACAATAACATGATATTTTTTTTTACAAGCCACTTCATTAAGAACATGTTCTTAAAGATATACAAGTATTTATTTTGTTGTATGACCAGAATTATTATTTTCTATTAAACAAACTTTGCATTCCCTTTTTTCCCCCCTTATACTCCGTAAATATATTAAATTAAATTTTGTTCATACTCCCTTTGTTTTCTTAAGTGTTACACTTCCTTTTTTTTGGCAATCCTCTACATTTTATTATTATATATCTTTCATTCATAATCTCTATAAATATTTCCTTTTTTTTTTTCCTTCTCCGTAAATAAATAAAATCAACTTTTGTTCATACTCCCTTTGTTTTTTTTTTTTTTTTGTGTTACACTTCTTTTTTTTTTTTTGGCAAACCTCTACGTTTTATTATTATATCTCTCATTTTTCATGGTCTCCACAAATATTCACTACTATTTCTCTCCTCGGTCCTCACATTTCTTACTTTTCAATAAACAATTACCTCCACTATTTTTTAGACATGGGAAAATTGCCTAAATACAGTGTCATCTTTGTCAAAAACAAAATAAACATAAACCATCTCAAGAATTTTTTTTAATAATGAGATTGATAAATGGCAAATTTTTTTCCTTACAAATAAATAAGGCTAAAGAAGTTACAAAAATGAGCATATATATAGTGAAATTACCAAACTAAAGGGCACCATAGTGAAATTAACTTCAAAGGCTTAGGGAATCAAAGTGGAATTACTGAAAGCACAAAGCAATAAAGTGGAATTATATCAAACCCTAGGGCACCAAAGTGGGAATTCTCTGATAAGTTATCTTTTCTTTTGAAAATATGCTCTGTAATGCTAGAATTTATTGCTTTGTGGACTAATTTAATGAAGGGAACATTTTTATTTTTATTTCTTTGATTTTTTTGTGTGTAGGTTGTTAATTTAATTGATTAATTATTTACAGACATGATGCCCATAATCCTTATGTTTTTGTTTGGAGTTTGAATTTCCGCTTTTCTTGTATTGAAAAGCATGAGTGAAAAAATAAAAATAAAAAATTCTTGGGTGTAGCTTTGTGCAGCAATGCTCATTAATTAGGCCATGACTAAAAGTTCATTATAAAATGAGCAACATGCTTGGTATTTCTATTAAATTTATTTGCATTTGTAACATTCCATATCTTTTCTGTTTCCCTTTTTGTGAGGGTTATTGAAATCTCATATACCTGTTCTTGGCAAACACCTTGCCTTCAATTCTGTTTTTCTTATTATTCTTTTTTGAATTCATAATTTAGGATTCTTACAATGTCATGGTGTTTCCTGCACTTTTGTACTTGTTCAGATGCTGTTAAATCTCTGTGCATTCAGCCTTTCAATAACTGACTTGGATTTAATTTGTGAACAGATATGCTTCCAATCTTGAAAATAAACGAGTTGAACTATTTGATGGGCCTAGCGAAGGGGTAGGAGAAGAAAATGTTTTGTTAGCATCCAGTAAGCAAATGCTGTAATCTTTAACTACTGTTATTGGCATGTGGCTTCCGGTGGGCTGTGCCGCTGTGGCTTCTTTTGTTATTCTCAACCTTTCAAGTCTCATCATTGTTCTACTATTAAGAGTTATAAGTTAGAGCTTAATGAATGCAACAGGCATTGGACTACGTCCTTTTCATGTATTTATATCTTGTATGCGAAATTATATCAACTTTTAAGTCTAATAACTATGAGTTTGTATTTAGCTTGTGCAAAACAGTATCCTCCACTTTTTCATTAATTTGATGTCAGTAGGAAATTTGTCAATCATTTTGATTAAAAACATTCCACACGTGCATATTTTCACACATAATAACTGATCATGGACAAAGTAAACCTTTACTCCATAGTTTTTAGTTCTTCTCTTTCGAGGCAATTTCTTCTTTGTGTTTACCTTTCTCTTGATTGTTCATCCTTTTAATTTTTTGTAAGTACATGTATCATTTATACATTTGTAACCTTGGTTGTACATTATGCAGCTATGACGAATGAGCAGCTGATGGATCGTGGAAACACAATGATGGATGAAACTGATCAAGCCATTGATAGAGGAAAAAAGGTTTGGTGATTAACTTTTTGCATTTTAATCTCAGATTTAGAACCAAACTGTTTTGTCTTATCACACTCTTATGCGCATATCCATGAGGAATTTAAAAAACTTCTACCTGATCTGAATAAGAATGCAGCTCAAAATGTGAATTGTTACAGTTTGCTTTTAAAGGAATTGGAGAAACTTTGTGTGTTCTGAAAATGATACTAAAACTTTATGAAATTAACATGTATAATGTACTGTACATGGCTATATGCAGTTCATCCAGAAGGTCCTGTCAATAACTTTAATATAGTTGAGTTAAATGTGCAAATAATGCTCGTCTATCATCACATCTTTCATCTGTCACTCTGCATTGTCAGTGCAATAAACATATCATACATGGGATTCCATACTCTTAAAATTCTCAACTTTTCTGATTAATCATATGCAATAATTAATACTTTCATTTCTTTGAGGCAGATTGTTCACGAGACAATTAATGTAGGAACGGAAACTGCAGAAGCTCTTAAAGCCCAGGTGTGTAACATAGTAGAAGTTTCTATTGGGGTTGAAATGGAGCTT
The DNA here is from genome assembly GCF_001683475.1 of Chenopodium quinoa. Lineage (NCBI taxonomy): Eukaryota > Viridiplantae > Streptophyta > Magnoliopsida > Caryophyllales > Amaranthaceae > Chenopodium > Chenopodium quinoa. Next base: position 2,556,140 of record NW_018743175.1, read on the forward strand.
CAATTTCTATCCATTTCTTTTGAGACTCTTTATGAGAAATTTTACATGCATGAAATATAATGCAATAACCTCTGGGAGTGTGCAGACTGATCAAATGAGTAGGATTGTTAATGAACTGGACTCCATAAATTTCTCGATCAAGAAAGCTTCGAAGCTAGTCAAGGAAATCGGTCGACAGGTCTCTTCAACTCTCACCTTATATCTTTGACTGATTATGTTGGATGCGTTATGGCTACTTACCCTTCCAACTTTCTACAGGTTGCTACTGATAAATGTATCATGGCCTTGCTTTTCCTCATAGTGCTTGGAGTCATAGCCATCATCATTGCGAAGGTTGGCTACTAATATCCTATATAATGTTAATCATGGTGATGATTTCGTCTTTATTCCAAAAAGATGATTTAGAGTGAAGTTGTTACTTGGATTGAAGTTCTTTAGAAAGAAAACTAAAATTACAACTTGATTTTTAGATCTTTAACTACGTAGCATAGGATCTTAACTGCAAATTTTCTTTCCTGTCGTTTTCCCATGTTTCAATGTGTAAACCAGAAACAGTTTCTGGTTTTTACTTGTCAGATTTCAAAATTATCATATTCGGAAGTATTTCAAAATAGAGATATGCAAGGAATAGGCCGTAACAGTTTTTGAAAAGAAGAATATAATAATCTTCAGTCTTCCCAGAACCCCAGTTCAAATTCTGAGGATGTGCCGATGTGGCCGACCAATAATGAGAAAATTAATTGAATTACCCCACCCACTTCTGGGGTTTAATTAGCACTCCAATAGACTTTTAATTTATATATATGTGTGTGCGTGTGTGTGTGTGTGTGTGCGCGCGCGCGCGCGATGAAAACCCTACTTAGCATTGGCCTTATCATGATCCCGTACTATATAGTGACAAAAGCAGTCTGTCCCTTGCTGGTCTATCCAAGCAATGTAGGTTATCGTGCTCCTTTACCTCTTCCTCAGCACAAATCTTTACATGCTATACCCCCTCTGATTTTGATCTGAATGAAAGAAACCTTAAATTGCTTTCCCTGTTATCTGGATCTTTATTAGTGTTTACAAACTTTGCTCTTTGCTTTTGTTAGTTTGCTTTTAGCTATCATCAATTTGACTTTGAGCTTTATTATGGCTGAAGTTTGGGGACAAAAATGTCTTTGTTACAGTTGTTACCTTCCCCATATTGAATTTATTATGTGATTGTTGAGGTTTGATGATTCCTTTAACTGAATTAAATTGGCAATCAACTTGTATATAGTACTAGCTCTGATTTATTTAATGTATTTGTGCATAAGAATGGATCATGTTGCGTAGGGGCTGTTACTAAGTGCTTTTGGTTACTTCACCCTTTTAAAATAATAGTTTCCTCAAATTACCGAGCTTAGAGTCAGAGAGAGAGTTTAGGACTTAGTAGGGGATAATGGTAGTTTGGAAAAAAATATGGTGGCAGCAGTTTGCAATCTTGTGGTTGCACATACCAGAACCGGGGTAGTAGCTTTCATGTGAACTCTTGTGTTAGTCTGGGAGCACCGGAGCATAGATGACCCCCCCCCCAACACGCAGTCACGCACTCACATTCAATAGCCTTATTAAAAAAAATCTTTCTATTATCCATTCTAAGGTTATGTACATTTTAAATCTTACTGGTTTTCTATCTGCTTCCTTGCCTTCTGTATAGGGATATCTTTGTATCATGTTCATACATATTTCCAACTTAAGACATTTTACGTGTGAACTTACATTGGTTACATAAATTGTTTTCAGATTATAAACCCACACAACAAAGACATCCGAGATATTCCTGGATTAGCGCCACCGGCTCAATCACGAAGACTGCTTTCATTTCCAAACTGAAGTTCCTACCAAAGAAGATGCTTCCTAGGATTCTTACTTTGGTCTTTTGCTATCTTGTGAGCCGTGTGAAAGACTTTGACTGCACCAATGTCTTTTCGGAACCCGAGTAATTTAGTCAAGAATATGTTCATATTGGCGGTACTTTGGCCTTTGTAATATATTTGATTTGGAGCCTTACATCACAACTTGCCAAGAATATATTCCAGCATACAAGTGATACAACTTCTTTTGTAGGGTTCAGTGTAGTGATGCTGTCAAAATATTAATTATTCCTGTAATCCTATGTTCGAATCAGCGTAAAAGTTTGTCATTTCCAAATGACTAAACTGCACGTTCACACATGACTCGCAACCTTTGTATAATCAAACCTAAATTCTTTCTTCCCCACAACTTTTTTTTTTATACTTTCACCTTTCTGTTGTTTGGACTTTTGTCGGATTTTATGTACCCATGAGAGACTACAATTAATTTAATGAGTTTTTGTTTTAAAACTATTTGTTTAAATCTAAATTATTACTAGTACTTCTTCCGATCCTAAAAGATGGCTTTATATACCATTTTGAAGTTTTTCTTTGAATTTGTCCCGTACTTTCTTTGTTGGTATGCATACCCATTTGCTCTCTCTTTCTCTTCCCGTGTGTACTACTTCTGCCAAATTTTAGTAGTGTAAACTGGACTATAGGACTACGGGTAATCATTAAGGGATGGCGGGGATACATAAGTAAGTATTAGAAATTTTGGGCTCTTTAATGTGGTGAATTATATGAGTATTATATTAACTTGTTAACGCCTCACATGGTCTTGGACTCTTGGTCTATGTTCCTTTTATCTTTTTAGCTGTTTAAGGAGATAAAGAAATGCACAACTTGAACTAAGTAACATGATTAACAATAATTAAAATGATTAACAACGTTGTTTAACTATACAATAATTGGTGTGATGCGGTGAAAGGTGTTGGTGATGTCATAATGGATCATGTGATTAGGTCATGCCGATCTAGAAAAAGAGTAATTTGCTTACTGTAGTTGTTAACAAGTAGAAAGTTGTGCTTTAGGGCTTTAGGTCATGGGTAATAGCCTTATAGGTAGAGTCCCATCTGTAAAACAATTACTAGTAATTTATTTTGGTGCAAATTATACATATAAATATACTTTATCCATTTTATATTAGTGGTAATGTATGACCTTTTAGACTAGTAAGAAAGTTCATACACGAAGTAGTTTATTTTCTCATAAAAAAACTCATTTGTTGTATTTTCCTTTTTTTTTTTAAAAAAAAAACAAAAAAAAAAAACCATATATAAGTTAGTGTTGAACTGTTAATTAACATGTACTTGTAAAACATAAATAAGAAAAAATGTTGTAATTGTTATAAAATAAGGGAAAAATATGAGAGATGGAGAGAGAATCGATCAGCTTGTTATTCCATAGAGTACGGATATATATATATATATATACAATATAACTAGGGTTTGCTTAGATAACAATAAACCCTAGATCTAGAATATTCCGGAATGATACAAGGAGGATAATGGATATCCACAAATATTTCATAACGCTCCCCCTTGGATGTCCATTATCGAAGAGTGTGCCTCGTTAAAACCTTATTAGGAAAACCCTGTGGGATAAAAACCTAATGAAGGAAAAAGAGTACAACATTCTTCGTAATACGCTCGAGATGCCGCCTCATTAAAAACCTTACCAGGAAAACCCAATGTGGGATAAAACCATGGTCAAGGGAAAAAGAGTGCAGCGCGTATTTCTCCCCCTGATGAATACATAACCTAAGATCTTCTAGTGCCGCAACAATGAATCCAATATAGTTGGATATCTTCTAATATGTAGTAAAATATCATTCATTGGTCTTCGATCCTCCTCAACTTAAATTGCATATTCAAGTCTTCAAGTGAACGTGTGAAGTGTCTTCATTTCACCATACATGTATTTATCTCTACATCATTCCAAACTCAGTTTGAATAAAATTACTTTAAAAGTTAAACTTATGCGGTTAGGCCTTCTTCTAGAGGTCGTGAATAATAGAAATTGATGATCATTATTTGATCAAACATTCATTAATAATAATTTGATAACAAAACTTGATATTATTAATGTCGTTCTTCAATTTCATCTGAATTATAATATAACACATGTATTTAGATACGCTAATCATGGTTCTTCTGGACCATAAGAAAAAAATTCTCACGCATAAGTATTCCATTAATATCCCTAAATGTTTCATAATTGACACGATAGCTCTCTTGCAAATAGAAAAGCAAATCTCACTAACTTTCATATGCTCAAATTTCAAGTTGAGAAGTCAATGATGTAGTCACATAGAATTTTCAAGAGTTTGATAATAATTGCAATATTCAAGATATAAAATTTGTAGGGCTATAAATACGTTGCATATACGTTCTTCGGGAACTTCTCTTACATGATTCATAAATAATATTAGAACAAAGTCATAGATAATTTCATCATAATTATAAGCCCGTTGGAATATAAATATGTTTTTCTAATTTTCCATCAAAGTTGTAAATATGCTTTACTATACTTTGAATGAACAAGCACATACACCACAAATATTGTATAGAAACTAATGCATGGAATATGAGATATATAAAACATGATAACATATTAAGCAAAATATACAATAAGTAATGCATCTAACAACTACTGACATATGTAATGAACAATTCGTTAATCTATGACTCATACATGCATATGAACATACATAGTACTCAAAATAATGCAAGACACTGTACAGTGTGGATTTAAAATCCATATTTCATTGGACTTCTGATCCATAATAAACTTTTGATCATTATCATTATGTCGACATCAAAATGGACATATATATTTCAGATCCCTTATTCACTAGTCCATTCTATCATACATATGCATATTATTTATCGGTTCCCTTGTGTACCAGTATCATAATATTCCTTTAACGTACATTTCGCATGTTGTTTTACTATGATATCTGAATACATTTCTTATTGGTACCATCATAACTTTCTTACATCATAGGCCATCTATTGTAACAATTCAGATATCTATACCACCTTTTGGTATTTATACACTATGGTATTTATATACTATTACACTATTAAAAGTGTTAACTGCACTATCTTGCCACATATCATATCTTCATTTTGGAACCGATCATACAACCCACACTTCAGGTGTAGTAATTCAAGTATAATTGGCAAGATTTTATCTCAATGTATACACATATATGACCAAAATGTATTTTCAACGCTATGCAACATGAGTCATAACTAAATACAAATCAAATCATAAATGTGCAACATATCTTGATAATATATAGACAAAAGTTGGCATATAACTTTTCAAACTACCTTTATAGGGATCATCAATTATATTTTCCGATTTTTCCAACTTTTGCTATTTCTTCTCCCCCTAAGTTGGTAAAATATCTTATTTATAGGGGCGTCTAATTTTATACCAACTTAGTATATAAATTAAAATTCTTTTCATCGGGAGGATCACAATCAAAATAATTATCTTAGAAGATTTGTATTAAACAAGTTTTATCTCTTCTAGAGAACAATTTCAATGAAGAATCATTTCTTCATTAACTTTACATTGCATGTGTATTTATTGTTACACATTTCATAATATGTTCTCTTCTGGAGATCAATGTCAATGGGGAGACATGTGTCGTGCAGTTGTACGTTTTTCTTTCTTTTCCAATTTCTTATGTGCTGACATATAATAGCCTCAATCAAAAGAATTATTATACAAGCATAAATCACTTGCTTGGAATTCTACTAGGTAGTCATCTTCGAGATCTTTAAAGATTTAAATAGAGTATTTGGTGAGATTCTGGTGAACTTCTGGTCACCCATTACTCTTGACATTTTCATTAATACAAATTATTATAAATCACTATTCAATAATAGCTTAATCTCAATGTTATGACTTGACATTTAACTCATTTCATATATGCAACATTGAGAGAGCGTCAGCACATTATTAAATGAAACTTCAAGTTTCTATAACGGGTAATTATTAAACCCGGATGGCCTAATTTAATTATCACATCCAGTCACTTCTCTAAATTTGAACTCTAGTCAGTATTCCAACACTAGTGACCACTTTGCTTAAATTACTTTATGCATGACCATGAGTATGATGTGATATTAGAACACCAAAATGTGTTTCTTTATATAATTGGCAAGACAATCAACTAATACTTGATCAAAAAAATTTATACTCTGCTGGAGCTTTGACTATAACCTTGATACATGCTAAGCTTGTTGGATAATTCTATACTCTTCTAGAGTACTCTATATAATCATGGTACATATCCATTTTACTAAATATAATCTCTTATAAAGGTTTATCAAAATGTATCACTTCCTCAAATTTGCTATTGTCAATAATTGTTCTTTTCCTGTTTGAATATTCTTATCTTTGTAATCTATTAGGCTCGGCTACGGCTACCACGCTTCAGGCGTGCTTTAGGTTCATTAGCAACTAATGTTGTTCTTTTGGGACATCAATTTTAATTAGGGAAAAATATGAGAGATGGAGAGAGAATCGATCAACTTGTTATTCCATAGAGTACGGATATATATATATACAATATAACTAGGGTTTGCTTAGATAACAATAAACCCTAGATCTAGAATATTCCGGAATGATACAAGGAGGATAATGGATATCCACAAATATTTCATAACAGTAATTTGATATTTTAGAATTTTAATTAATTGACATATGTTATGTGCTAATTAATAAAAATAATATTTTCCTCAAAAATAAAAAAAAAAACACTCCGTATATTACAGTAATTGGATTTTAATTTTTTTAAAGCCTAATAAAAGGGATAGCTTTATAAAATACTAATAGCATGTAACAAAATTATACTCTTTTATTAATAGCAACATAACAAAATTATTACAACTAACTTAATTAAAGTTAGCAAATGAATATTTAAAAAAGTTAAAGTGTGTCAATAGAGGGAATAAGTTAATTCTAGTTGATTTAAATCCTTTGAAACATATTCCGAATCTACCATTGTTGGGACATTCTAATCGGGTGAATTTTTTTTTTTTTTTTTTCCGGTGTTTAGAGAGCCACAAGGATAGATGATGAGAATCGATCCTATGATCTCTTAAGATTGGAAATGAAACTCTAACCATTTAATCTATCCATCACTCTCAAATATGTGTCTATTTTCAATTAGCATGTTAAGAAATCGTAGACGATTTTAATTTTATCGAGTAAGACAGCCTTAAATCAGATTAGAATATATATTTTCGAGTAAAACTTGACTTTGAGTATTTCAGTCAAGTAATTGAAAACAAATGAGTTTTGTGATGCAGCGAAGACTATTTTCCCTAGTGAAGTAGTGATGTTGGATTGATGGACTATTTGATGAGCGACTGAAAACAAGTGCGAAAATAACATCAAATACACCTACAAAATAAATAAATACTGTAATTAATAACGGACACAAAAAATAAAAATAAAAAAAAATGATCCATCTTGGCGATCTTGCTCTTGATAAAGACCATTAGTAGAATTATGACTTAGACAACGACAATCAACATAAAAACTTTTGGGTCCACACGTGAAATATTGGTGAAGAAGATCCCAATTACCACGGTTTACTTTTCAAAACCTACTCATACTACTACAGTACGGAGTACTTAGCTCATAGCCGGGAATTTGAGGTAATCCTTCCGTTTCGTATTAATCGCAACGGTTGGGTGTGCATATAGTTTAAGAAAATATAGAGTAGGCAATTAGGCATGTAGGCTTTAATAAAAAAGTGTAGTTAGTTTGAGAGAGAAATGATAAAAAAAAATGGAGTTAGTGGGGTTGGTAGGAGAGAGAAAAAATTAATATTTATGAGAGTGGGGTTAGTAAGAGAGATAATAAATAAAATAAGATCCTTGTCAAATTAGGAAGTATTGCAATTATTATGAAACGGACATTAAAAGAAAGTGTTGCAATTATTACGAAACGGAAGGAGTAGTAATTAATTATAGTACATTGAGTGTGTTATCTTTATCTAAAAAAAAAAGTTGTCTTTGAGAAGAAAAAAAAAAGTTTCAGTTTAATAAAATAAAATGTTTTATTAAGTTTAAATATCCTCTTTTTTTTTTTTTTTTTTTTTTTTTTTTTTGTATTTTGCTTTGTTGCAAATGAAGAGAAAAATGATCAAAGAAAAAACAAAAGAGAACTTAAATGTAACAAGACATGGTCTAGCGGTCGAATTATTTCAAGTCAATTTTCATGTAGAACGCGGTTCAATTGAATACTCCGTAAATTCTAAACCGTTACTGATTTTATTACCTTTTCAAAATGTATGTGTTTGATAATTGATCAGATAGTAAAAACTAAAAAGGCTACCTAAAACCTTAAAAAGTTGTCTAAAAAAAAAAAACTTAAAAGTTGAATGAATTTGATTGATCTCAGAAACAGTTGTGAAATAGACCCAAAAAAACACAAATAAAATTGTTTATATCTTGGTATTTTCTTCCTCTTTATTCAACAAATCGTCATCAACGGTTTTACTTTCTTCTATCCTCTCTCTTTCCCCTGTTTCCTTCCTTCTTCATCGTGGAATTTTTCAGCTGCTTTCACATTTGGTAATCTTATTAAATTATATGTAATTTCATTTAATTGGATATCATTTTTGTTACATTAAGATTAGGACCAACATCACTAAAAATAAAAAATAAAAATAAAGGTGTGACAGTTTTCTTAGACAAAAAAATTCTCTCCTTTCATATTTTTTCAGAGCTTTCCACCTTGTTTTCTTTTGAACTCCCAGAAATTTCTTCTTGTAGAACTTTAAATATAGTTTATTACACAATTTTTTTTTTCCTTTTACTTGTTTAATTTCATGTGGGTTATGTTTTTCCCACATTTTTTTTGACCAATTTCTTACTTGGGGCTTCCTCAATCTCCTCAAAATTTTGTACTTTGGTTGTATCATACTAAAATTAAGCTAAATTTATTGGATTTTTTCATTTCTTTGGCTTCAACTTATATTTTTTTAGTGCCAGAAATTGCTTCTATTTACTTTGATCTGGGTTTTGTTATTTTCTCATAAATTTTGGACAAAATTTCAACTGGTTTTTATTCAATTTTCATTATTTCTGAACTGGTTTTCTAAATTTTTTTTTCTCAATATTTAATTTTTCTCAACAATTTTTTTTTAAAACATGGGCGTGATGTAAAAAAGTTCAATCAACAATTATATGAAAATTGTGTTAATTGAGAGGTTATTTCTAAAATTTTCAAAGATGAATTGTTTCACCTCATTCAAGAGGAAGGGTAAAGAAAAGAAGCAATCAAATTCAGCTCCTAATCAAAATCCTTCAAATGCATCAAATAATCGAGTATCAAAATCGGCGAATTCAGCCTCATCATCAAGAAGTATACCAGAATTGTATAGGGAGAAGCAACATAATTTGAGGGTTTTTACTTATAATGAGCTTAGAGAAGCTACAAATGATTTCAACAGGTTGTTAAAAGTTGGTGAGGGTGGTTTTGGGAGTGTTTATAAAGGAACAATTAAGCCTTTAAATGGCAAGGGTGATCCTATTGTGGTTGCTATTAAGAAGCTTAACAGATATGGCATGCAGGTATTCACTGAATACAACCTTTTTTTGTTGTCGTCGCATTGTTAGTGAACCACGTAAATCTGTGTGTCGATTTCTTTGTTGTTTTGTTCTATCTTTGAATGCCCTCTATCTGATTTTGTATGCTTTATTTGCTTGCTAGACTTATATTAAAATCATGTTGGATTTGTTTCGAGGCAGAATTTCGATCTTGTGATCGTTTGACAATGCTCATAGAATGGTAGCTCTTTTTCTGGTCTTGAATTTTGTTGGTGATCCAATGTAGGGCCACAAAGAATTTCTTGCGGAAGTTCAATTCCTCGGCGTTGTTGATCATCCTAAGCTGGTAAAGCTTTTGGGATATTGTTCTGTAGATGGAGAAAGAGGAATTCAGAGGCTATTAGTGTATGAATATATGCAGAATAAAAGTTTGGAACACCATTTGTTTGGGAAAAACTTTCCTGCTCTGCCATGGATAAGAAGGTTAAAGATAATGTTGGATGCGGCCAAAGGATTGAGTTATCTGCACGATGGAATCGAAGTTCAGGTGAGATATCCTTCTGCTGGTGCAATACTGCAGTGTTACATTGTTATGTGTCTTAGAGTAGCAGCATTTAACTGATCATGTTTCCTGAATGGCCGAGTCAAATCAATAGATTTTATTAGTGCTGTCTGTAAATTTATCAGTCTCAATCAGCATACAACTTTGAGAAAGCCTAATGAGCCGCTTGTTCTAGTGCATAATGTGATATTACTTAAGACATCTGAATAATTAAACCTTTTGAACTTACTGATTGATGATCAAGATTATACAAGTAATTTGTATGAATGAATTGTTGTGGTATAAGCTAAGATATATGTACTCATTCAGCTTGAAAACACAATATCATGGAGGTTGATGCGCGGTCTTTCATTTTTAATACCTTTTACTGAAAATCACTAGGAACCCATACAATGTGGTGTTCTACTGTCATGTTATCCGCAGTATGGGCACACTCAGCTGAAAAAGCCATGTGTTACTGGTCAATTATTGATGGACTAAATCACTAACTTTTTTTTTTGTTGTTGTTCAGGTGATATTCAGAGACTTTAAGTCTTCGAATGTGCTTTTGGATCAGCATATGAACGCAAAGTTATCTGACTTCGGGATGGCTAGAGAAGGGCCGAGTGGGGATGCTACTCATGTGTCAACAGCGGTGAGTTCTATTATTGATATGCCTAAACATTCGTATTATTCTATTTAATCTAATTGTCAAACAGAAGAAGTCTTGTGTGCTGCAGCCCCAACCTTTAAAGTAAATATTGTCTAGTTTTTTTGCTACAATGTTAATTTAGTACATTGGTGTAGATTTATCCACTGAGTTCTACATTATTAGCCAACTTTCCTTGGTAATTAGAGCGGATCAAACTTGCTGGCCTGTATTATGGGCGAATTCAGGAAGATTACATGGAAACCTTGAGAATATTGAAACTTGAAAGTGTTTACTTCAAATATATGATGAAATTAAAAATTTTGGGCTTAATTGAACTGAAGATATGTCTTGCTTATTAACTTTCAGCCAGTGGGAACATTTGGATATGCAGCCCCGGAATATGTTGACACGGGCCATCTAAAGCAAAAGAGTGACATTTACAGCTTTGGGGTGGTACTTTACGAGATCTTAACTGGTAGACGAGCCATAGAGAGGAATCGTCCAGTCTCAGAGCAGAAACTGTTAGACTGGGTGAAACAGTTTCCAGCTGACAGTAAGATGTTTAGCATGATGATGGACTTCCGCCTTCGAAATCAGTATCCCTTAAGCACCGCACGAAAAATAGCTAAGTTAGCAGATAGATGTTTGGTCAAGACAGCAGAAGAACGACCCGATATGAGTGAAATTATAGAGGTGTTGAAAGGGGCTGTCTTAGAATCAGAGGAAAGCTCTTCTAGAGTAAACACCCCACAAGCAAGTAAAGCTAAATAGAGGAATTATCAACAAATTACGATTCAATTTAGTAGAGAAGTAAAGCATGATCATGCTGTAAGTCTTACAATATGATGCAAATACCATATATTATGTATTTATCAGTCATTTGTAGTAGAAAATAAAAATCTAGGTTGAATGATTAAGTGAGTACATTTGATTTTGATTCGATTTTGATTCATTTAAGCTTATTTTGCGGAGAGTTTGTAATGAATCAGATCATTTCCCTTGATTTTCTGCTTCATTGCAGCATTTGTGTCTGTATATAATCAAATTTATTATGTTGTTAGCATTTGTTTATCGTCCATGAGATATTGCTTCTTACAATAAGCACAACTTAGAAATTTTGTTCCACTCACCTTATTCTTATTATTTATTAATTATAGTTACCGAGTCATTGCTAAGCATATTAGCTACCTAATCAATAACTATATACTAAATGACACACCAACAATGACACATGTTATCTCCTAGCGTGTCTTTAGTTTTCTTTAATTTTTTTTTTTTTACGAAATTAGTGATACAAATGTTATAGAAATATCATGATTAGTTTTTCATAAAATATACTTCCTATTCCTTAAAAATGATATGACATCTTTTTTTTGTCAAGTTTTCTGAGAATATATTCTTGTATATACAATATAATACTTCGTGATCTATGTATATACAGTATTATACTTTGTAATAACTTATAAGTAATCCCCCACAATGTATGGGAGCTAAACTAATAATTAGCTAAATGACGGATTTATCCTTTTTTTGGAGCAAGATGAGCAAGAAAAAATGGAAAATGCAAACTTTTTTTTATTTTACCCTTGTTAGGTAGCTAGTCGTTAGTTGAATAGAGTTATTACAAAATTGTCAAACAATTATGTGTCACTATGATTATACTATTATTAAAATATCAAAGTAATTATGCTATTATTGTAAGACTGCTTTTATTAAAAGGAAAAAAAATCTCAAAGAACTTTTGGTTAATAATAATAATAGATTTTCATTTCACATTTGAAGCATTTTGATGATTGCACCACTGCTTGGAAGACCAACTATTTTTGTCAAAAGTTGTATAACTAGTACAAAAGTCATTTTAGTATGATTCAAATCATTCATTTTAAGATTACACTTTATTTTATGTGATTTAAAATAGTTGAGTCTATCAAATAATATAATGCTTTCTTTGCCAAAACGCCTCCCATTATCGTAATATGTATAAACCATATTTTTTATTTTTTATTTTTTTTAGAATTTAACAATGACTAACACATCATGAGTTCTCTCTTATATTTTTGAGTTCGATAGAGATGAGAAGTTGTTCGACTTATAAAAGGAGTTAAAGGGAGTATAATCAGCTCAAAATATAAATTAACATTTCCAAATATTTTAAGATTTATACAATGTAACTAAATTGTACCAAGCAGTATTTGGTGTAGTTAGTAGGTGTTTTACCTCATTACCACCTTGTTGCGGTTCTTAAAGAGTGAGTATTCAGTTACCTTTCTTCCAAGAGTCTAACACGTGCAACTCTAATTTTGAGTTTCATGTCATGACCTAGCTACGGTTCTCGAGGGATGGAGATTCCCTTATTATAGCCATGTAGCCCATGTCCTTCTTCCCATTACCCCACGAGCCTAAACCTATGTAACTCTAAATTGCAAATTTGAGGTAGAAAGAGTAAATACAAAGTCAAAGTGGTTGAATTCGTAGTTATTATTGATTAGGAAGAGATTAGGCGCAAATAACACAATCCTCTAATTACCCACAAATTCAAAGCTAATCTACTATGTTTACCAAGTACTCAATCTACAATGGTGGTACAGTAGTATATGGTCAAAATGAATGTGCTGTTGACCTTGTATGGTGTGACTGTAGTCGGCAGCAGTCATAAAGAATGCATTATCTTCCGCCTTCTGGCTTACATCATGGTCCATTACTGCCACACCATCACATACGTCACCTAATTCCCCTCCATCTATATCCTTCAGAATTTTAGATTACAAGTCAAACAACATGGTAGCATACACGTATAGGAATAGGCCATCTCCTCAATTATTTTGCTCCATTGTAACTTTGTAACTTTAAGTCGAATTTTAAGGACTTTGATCTCTAAGTTCAGAAGTTATCATCAAATTTAATGTCTAATTTTTAAAGGGTAAATACAAGTTTCTCACATGACATTTTTGAAAATAAATTAACAATTTTTTCATTAATGTGGGCTCCTCAATTAATAGATTCTGCAATAACAAGCTTGTTAGATAGAAAATTGAGATATGATCTGACCACTTTTCAACTCAATTTTACTTCATAAAACGATCCTACAACCTAAGTCGCGAGAACAAATCCTTTCGCTAAGACAAGACAAGCCTTATGAATTACTTCCTTCGTTCTTTTTTACTTGATCCGCTTTGACTTTTACGTTATTCACCATTTCTCCTTTGACCATCTTTTGTGAATAATATGTAAGGAAAAACATATTCATGAGCTCTTTTTAAATTCGTCTCAATAAGTATTATCATAATATATAACTTTTATAATTTTTACTTAAGAAGAATTAAAGTTATTGATCGTTAAAATTTTACATTGGTAAGCGTGATAAAAGAAACAGGTCAAGTACAAAAGAACAAAGAACAAAGGAAGTATGATTATGGCTGAGTTAAGCATAAATACGGGACCTCACATTTGGTATTTTTCACCTTTGAGAACCTCCCACTTTTTTTCCACCTTTAAGGACTTGGACTTAAATCTCAGGCCACTTAACTGACCTAAGTTCAGCCAAAATGTTAAGTCCTGTCAAACAAAAACTTAAGTCCTTCATTACATTAAATATATCAAAAACTTAGGTCCTTGCTATTTAATTGGTACATGAAAATCGTTTTGAATAATTCAAAAAAACTACCCGTTACTTGATTGTTCTTTACAAAAAAAGTTCTTCAGCATAGCCATCCTATACCTCCAATTCTTTCACCTGCACTTGTTATCTGAAAAAAAAAAAAAAAAAAAAAATTGCAGAAGAAATGTATCAGTTAATTATATTATATGGGTGCAACTAGGCTGTGGTGAAAAGGGTTTCCTAAACAACTAAAATCCTTTTAGAACACTTGCTACACACTCACTGTCCCTTGGGTCTCTAAGTCGAGGGAAAACATGAAATTACAAAATCTAAGTCATGGAGAGGACTGGGTGAAGTTCATCAAGGGAAGCCATTATTTTCCTTCGAAAAAAAATACCAACAGTCGGCATCAAACCATGTTGGGCCCAGGTCATCCACCTTGACGGGTCGCACGCACACTCCACTCTACATTAGTATGATATTTTCCGCTTTGGGCCTAGCCCGCATGGATTTGTTTTTGGGCACCTTCCCAAAAAGTCTCATACTATTAGGAGTATGCATTCACTTATAAGGAAATCCTCTCTTTCTTATTTCTTCCGTGTAGGACTTGGGATGAACTACCCTCAACAAACCTCCCCTCAGACTAAGGACCACATAACTCATGGTCTCCCCTCCAGCAAAACTATCTTGCACCGCCGCTATCACCATAGGACACGCTGCCTGAGCCACAATATCAAGAGGACTTTCGACGCAAGGTACTACAATCGCGAGGTCACATATTTCAGGGAACCGTTCCACACATAATGCTTGGGTCGTCGGCTCTGATACCACTTGTTGGGCCCAAGTCATCCATCTTGATGGGTCGCACGCACAGTCCACTCTACATTAGTATGATATTGTTCACTTTGGGCCTAGTCCGCACGGATTTGTTTTTGGACACCTTCCCATAAGGCCTCATACTATTAGGAGTATGCACTCACTTATAAGGAAGTTCTCTCTTCCTTATTTCTTCCATGTGGGACTTGGGATGAAATACCCCAACAAACCATTTACAAACCACCACTATATTGCCTCCCTGTTTTACTCTTATTTAATCAAATTTCCAGGGTTTAAATTCATCAATTCACAACAAATTTAAACAAAATTTAATAATCTAAAGACGATACGCACATTAACAACTTGTTTCCTAACAAAAAACAAACAATTTGACAAAAAATTTCACATGATCATCACAAAACCCTAAACTTGAACATTAACCTAGAAAAAATTTCTCATAAAAACAAAAAAAAAAAACAATCGAAATTAGGGGATTATGTATGTACCTTGCTAAATTCTGAAAATCAACTAAAAATCGCTTGAAGTTGTGAGTAATCGCCTTGCTTTTACCTCCAACGACGGTGCGTTTTTGTAATACTCTTAATATATATACTCTATCTATATATTTTATAAAGAAAGTTTAGTTTAGTTTTTATTTTCTCTCAAATTTACAAGTTATTTTTCTATTTTAAGTTTCGGGGACGAAACTTGTTTTAAGGAGGATAGATTGTAAAATAAATTGTTTTAAGGAGGATAGATTGTTTTAAGGAGGATAGATTGTTTTAAGGGGACGAAACTTGTTTTAAGGAGGATAGATTGTAATATCCTGAATTTTTATTTTAACTTTAAGTTTCGAGGATGAAACTTGTTTTAAGGAGGATAGATTGTAATACCCTAAATTTTTTCTATTTTAAGTTTCGAAGTTGAAACTTGTTTTAAAGAGGGTAAATTATAATACCCGAATATTTTATGGTTTATAAATAAATTTTCATAGATAAAATAAGTAATTTTTAATTATTAATTAACTTTCCTAATCTACATAGTTTTATTTTTATACTTTGAAAAGTTTTAAACCTTAATTTATATCTTATAAGACTCTGGTAGTTTACGAAACTATAAATACTCCTTATTCCCTAATTAATTTCAGCTTTGCCTCCACTCCAATTAATCTTTTATAGCTAAACCAATTTCCCCAAATTTCTTTCAGTGAGTTTATTGTACTTTTGCACCAATTTCTTTACAATGCAAATCAACAATTGGATTTAATACAATCCAAGTCAACCCATCACTATAATCAAATCATGCGAGTAGCAAACATACCCCCATATATAATTTCATTACCACCATCATTGCATGCTGCTGACCAATTACTACGGCTAGGACTTTGCGATTCACTTTTGTCGAGGTTGTAGACTGTGGAATTATTTTATCGGGAAGGTAATCACACGGATGTACTTTAGAGTTGTTTGTATAATTGTTTTATATTATAATTTGCTATTCATATGTTTGAGTTTATATGTATGATAAATGTATAAAAATATAATGATTTGATTAGATTTAATTGTCTTGCTATTATTGTTGCATATGATTGATCGTGTTATTATTATTTTTTAGGGTTTTTATTGTTGTTGCTATAGAGAGTATTGTCTTATTGAGGTTTTAGGGTTATTAATGCAGAGTATTATTTTTGGGTTGCGAGCTATTTATACAACTTTACAAACTTGTTATAACAAATTAATCGAAACAGTTGAACTCCTTTAGCTACGATCACTTGATCAACCTGTTTAGACAAACTTGATTGCTCACCATTAAGGACAAATTCCAAAATAGATCGTCGCAGGGCCACCATAAGAAAAAGACATGACCACAAACACAAGTAGCACAACAAAACAACACATATCAGCTAAAAGATGAGTAATCACCACTGATCAAAATTCAAAGAACAGTAGAATAATTAATATAATTAACTCAGTTAAACAATGTAGTTCGAAACTACATTACACAACCTGGTTCTGATACCATTTTGTAACACCCCCGATTTATTAACTAATAATAAATAAGAATTAAAGGAAAATAAACAACCTTTAAATAAATTGCGGAAGCATATACAATTAAATCAAAGGTATCACCGCCACACTTTACAACTTGTCAAGTGTTAAGGCTTACAAAATCCCAATTATTACAACTCAATAAACTAAGTGAGTTATTTATACAACTTTACAAACTCGTTATAATAGACTAATTGAAACACTTGAGCTCCTTTAGCTACAATCACTTGATCAACCTGTTTAGAAAAACTTGACTGCTCACCATTAAGAACAAATTCCTAAATAGATCGTCGCAGGGCCACCATAAGAAAAAGACATGACCACAAACACAAGCAGCACAACAAAACGGCACACACGGCAGCAAAAAGTTGAGTAATCACCACTGATCAAAATACAAAGAACGATAGAATAATTAATATAATTAACTCACTTAAATAATGTAGTTCGAAACTATAAAAGGGTTATATAAACAATTTTGTTATAGAATAGGGGAGAAAAAATAAAAGGGTGTCAAGGTATAGTGTGGAAATGAATAAAATATTGGGGGTTTGACTTCCTCTGAACATTTGGCGCGCTTCCCCATGCCACGTCAGCTCCGTCTTAATTACCTAATGTCAGTTAACCAAAGCTAAACTATACTTGGGTTAATTTTAATTAATTATGGCCTGAAATTAAATGTTAGGTCGTTAAAGGTGAAAAAAAAGTAGAAGGTTCTTAAAGGTGAAAGATACGAAATGTCAAGTCGCGTATTTATGCTTAACTCGATTATGGCTCAACTAATATACCTAAATGGTGTTTACAAATAGGCAAAATTGCATCAATAATCCTAATTGTTGACCCAAAACCCGCCATTTCTAAACCCTCACAAATCACAAAACCCCAACTTTCTCCATTTCAGTCTACTTGAAGCAATCAATGATGGAGAGAAAATTCACTCTTCTCCACACCGTCGCAACCGCCGGCCTCTTCTCCGCCGTATCCTTCTGGTAATTTCTACTTTCTCTCTCCTCCAATTTCTTCATCAATGGCTGCCAATTCAATTTTCGATCAATTCTTGCTGAAAATTTGATGGAATTAACTAGGTATGGCTTCATGTTTGGAAGAGAATCAGCTCGGAAAGAGCTTGGTAGTCTCATTGATGATCTTCGCCTCTCTAATTCCAATTCCGCCTCTTCGCCTACTCCTCCTCAATCTTGATTGTGTATTTTCTCTCTCCTCTTTGTAGTTGTTGTTTTTGTAAAACTAATGCTTTGATGAATTAATTCACTAGTTGCTGATTTTAATTTCAAGTTATCAGCTCCTTATTTGTTGGTGCTGAGTTAATTTTTGATTGTTTCTCCTCATTATATGTGTGATTGTGTTTGTTATTGTTATCATTGGCTTTGATGTTTCTTCGGATACATGGAGTACTTAGAACTTAATTATGGAATCGATAAAAAGTTTTCGTTTCTGCTCGATTGATCGAGTTAATAAGTATATTTTTTTCAGTAGTTTTATGGATTATTTTGATGTGGTTTGACATGTTTCAATCAGTTGCTTAGTGTACAATATGGCATACTAGTCATGAGATCCATCTTTGGTTTGGAAAAATAATGTCCTAGTAAAGGTTGTTGGTCTGTTGGAACATCGCTCAAGGCTGCTGCCGTTGGCAATCAGTTGGTGCACATAGAAAACCAGGACCATGCATGGTTTTGTTTGACAGTTTTTTCTTTGGGATTTATGTAGTTGGGCAAGGTTTTAAGCGATGAAGTTTTTTCTTTTCTTGTTTTTGTCAATCATGGAATGGTCCTAACTCATGGTTGAATATAGTTGATACCGTGTTAACTTGTTTGTAACTTCCAATTTTGGGGGAAGCCTGAACTATGGGGGCATGATAAGTGTTGTATGATCTTAGACTAGTCCTTTAAATGCTTTAGCTGTTTGTTTAATTGAAAAGCATTTACATTTCGCTAGTTGTAGATTGGCTCAACAAATACATCTGTTTGATTCCCAAAATGCTTGGCATTTTCAAGAGGCTGATTCAAATTAAGCTCTGCAGATTCTAGTATTTAAGGGAAGTATAAAGGATAGGCAGTCTCCCTGGTACAACTTATTCAGGGGGAGTGTCAAGTTACTTTAGGCTAAAAGTTGATGATTGGTGTCAAGTCTCTTGGAAAAGATGGGTCTGAAGTTAGTTTTATTTGATCTCTGAGTGCATAATTTAACTGGGTTGCTTTTGATAGCCGGGATGGCCATGGCAATGGAAGACTCTTAGGTCGTTTTTATTTTGAGGACATCTCAGTTCATTGTGTTTCTATTGTCTTCTGCTATCTAAGAAAGCTAGGATGTATAAGGCTTTACTCTTATTTATCTCTTGAAATTGCCTTGAAATTGACATGCATACATTGTAAAAATCGTGCTCTATACTACTTGAAGCTAGGATGTATAAGGCCTCACTCTTATTTATCTTACGAAATAGCCTTGTAATTGACATGCATATCTTGTATAATTCATGCTCTATATACTATTTGATCAGTATGTACCCTTCCATCGTATAAGAGTATGCTAGTTTGCACCAATAATTATTGCAGTGCTTGTAAAATTTATACTAAAGCTTGCTCATTTTTCTGAATGCTCTTCTCTTTCAAAAATCCTACATAAAGGCCTGTCCTGCTTAAGTCTTTTGCTGAGTGTCTCTCGTTTTGACCACCTTCAGACATGCTCTTCACAAACTCTACCAAATGCCTCCAATTATCTCCTTCAAATAATCTTTTATTCATCCTTAAATATGTAAAAGCACTCAATCCACTTCCCGTTTGAGACTTGCTGGTTGCTAAAACTTGCCCAAATGCACTTGTATCATATCTCTCCAGTGCATTTTCACCAGCAAGGTCAGCTCCAGCTGTTTGAGTTGCCAATTTTACTTGCTGCACTAGACCTTCAGGAGAACAGTTTGCATGATCTGGTTGCTCCCCATCCTTCATTTCCATGCATGTAAAGTTGAGTACGACTTCATACTTCGCAAACATTCTAGCTATTGGTAGGTAGCCATTTCGATCTCTTGTATTATAATATCCAGCTGTTAATTCAGCGGCATGTGATCTGGTTTTGTAATGCCAATGGATTCCTGCTACTTTCCCGGACAGTTTTGCCCCAGTATCCTTAAATATTCCATGAGCAGCTCCTAGAATGCTCTCACCATGCTCAATTAGTTTTGCACTGTACCACTCTAGGAAGAACTGTCCATATGGTGTTTTCCATGTTCCTTCTCTACGAAAGAATCCTGTGTCTTCAGGATACTGGTGGTACTGGCCTGAATCATGCGGCCCATTTCTTCCCCATTCTTGCTGTCCAAATGCCTCAGCTGCTGCTTGCAATGATGCTTTCATATACTGTTTGAATATAAGAAAAACGAAGTTGAGTCCATTGTCCGAAAGATTCTATTGGCACGTTAATCATTGTCCGAAACATTACAGTAGGTTTAGGGCTCGGTCTAAGATTTTACCTTGTCATAACACTGAAACTCTCCAATCCCTGGAAATCTCCAAGTGCCATTGCTTTCTGGGTAAGATGGATATCTTAGCTCTCCACATGGTCCCATCCCTACTTGAATTTCCTGCAATAAGCATGGAAGTTGTATTAGTAAAGCTAGCAGAAGATATTTCTGGTTATTATCAAGAATTCAAGATATGGTTTTTCTGACCCAATTATTTTTGGATTTCAAACGCTTCTTGCAATCCTCCAATCTCTCTGCCACTGTCTCTTTTTGATTACATATATTGGCATATTTGGCATGTATTGCATTGTTTATATTATACAAAATAATTATCTTTATTTGATATTTTAATGATTTAGTATAATACTTATTCTTCTGTTACCTATCTGTCCAATTGGATCATCCTTTTATCTGAATATATTTACATATTAAGATAGATAAAAACAGAACAGAAATATTGTTTTCCTAACTGATAGCCTGATAGATGGGATCTGTACCCATTTTGTTTCCAGAATATGTTAATTGGTGGTTTTAGGTCATATAAAGCCAATTAGTGATTTGAATTATTTATAGATTTGGGGGAAAGTGCTAGGTAGCTTTGAGTCTTACCACAATAACTTTGCCCAGATAATCTTTGAATTTCTCACGGAAGCTCCTCATGTAGTCAGAGTAGACCTGAATGGGTGTTCTTCCTTTGAGCACTGGCAGCGAATCGCAGCCTAAGGAGATATACTCTGGATTCCTCCTGCCTGATTTGTCTGTGTAGACAAGGTCAGGGTTATTGTCGATTTCTTCTAGTACCCATGGGGGTAAAGGAATACTGCAAGTTGAAATTTGCAAAAATTTTAGTCTAAGACGATTTAGTTCTGTAATCTACTATGATCCTAAAAGAACAGCTAATGAAACACAATAATTATTAGTATTTCCATACCTGCAGGAGTCGCCCACATTTCCTCCGCATTGATGGAAAGACATAACTACTTGTAGCTTTAGACCATGCCTTTGGACCATCTGCACTAGCTCAACATACCCATCCCAATTATACTTCATAGGTCCGTCCTTTTCGACCAACCCCCACCATGCGTCTACCATTACTCCTTCAACACCAGCAGTTTTTAGCGCCATCAGACTGGCATTCATTGCCCGTGGCTTGTTTAAGCTTCCACCAGTAGATATAGTGTCTAAAGGAAGCATCACAAACACCGGCACCTTCGAATCATTCGTGTGAAGATGACCTGTCAATTCATGTAGTTTTTCCCATTTATCACTACACCTGCCTTCTAACACCATCTTCTCAGGCGTAAAATGCTCTGCCTGTAAGGAACTGATTGCCCGAACACGATACGACGGTCTGATTCTTGCAATACATACGAGATTCGGGAATTCTTCAGAAGCTTTAAAGCTTCTGAGACCCTTAAGGAAAGAATTTGTAGAACGTAGAGTTAAAGTCATTTTTGATGGTTGTGAAAAATGAGTTCTGAGGATGAAGAAAGAAAGATGAAGGAAAAATGATGATTTAAGCGCACTATTTATAAGGTGAATCCTACCTTTATTTGCCAAGTTGGGGCCCATCGTATAAACTATTTAGAAAAAAGCGCTTAAAATCGAGATTAGTCAGCTTAGCTTTTCCAAGTCAGCTTCTACGCATCTACTTTCAACCTTATCATAAAATATGGGGATCCGAAATTATTATAGAAGTACATGTTTTAATTAGTGAGTTTTTAAAAATTATTTTTAGTGGCCATTTTTATGTGTAAATCTTAACCACTCGTTTTATCACTAAAGTTATCCGGGATTGGAATTTTAATACTTCATATATTAAGTGCACTTTATTACCAATATTAGGTTATTTTTATAGTACTTTTATAGTGTAACTATTTTCCATTTCATGCTGACTGGGAAGATTTGGTAATTATTAGAAGCCAGTCTGGGAATGATTGCCTTATTATCCAGACACCCAGTAACTATTAATGCATTTTTTTTGGATAGGGTTACTAATACGGAGTAATACTTTAGTTACTGTTGAATTCACTTACCCGTTCAATAACTCAAAAAATAAGCTGTACTTGTATCTTAATTTATGATCAGACCGGACTATTTAAGCTAAATATATTAGATTTCGCCATAAAAATTATGAAAATTTCTTATTTAAAAAATACACATTGATACAAATATAACACCTTTATGTTTTTTTATAAATTGAGATGAAGTTTAGTTGAATTAGAAAATTAGATCATACAGAGTATCAGCCAACAGTTGATATGGTGAATTGAGCACAATCATAACCTATACCCTGTATTCCATAGTAAATGTCAACTGTCATGTGCGTTGTGAATTACTCATTAACAAAATCACACGTATGTCCGACGTGTATATTGCCATTATTTGTGGATCATGTGAATTCAATTTATTGTTTTATCATTAGAGTTTGGAATAGTGGAAGGTATTGTGAAGATTCTCTAAAGTATTAAGTACTTCATATTTCCTCTGTTTTTTTTTTGTTTTTTTTTTCCCTAAAAAATTTACACCGTATAATTTTGTTCTGTTCTCCTGTAATGTTCAAGATTTTAATTGGCTTTGATTTACTTTTGTTAATTTCTCTTGATATTGGATGTGAAGCTGTATACTTTCTCCTTTACAAATTCTGCCATTTATAAGTTATGTGATGAAGATACCCCAATGTTTTTCATTTACTCTAGCCTTTCCTATCGTAACTGTATAACAAATACATGTTGTTTCGGGTGAAAACAATGGGACCTTGTCGAAGGTCCGATGAAGTGGAGAAGACTGAATTCGGTCCAAGTGATGTTGGGCCGAAGGTTTCCTGCACAGTAAACACACGTAAACTAGCCTCGGGGGTGTTGCCGAGGAAGGCCCCTCCGATGCTAAAGTCAGTACAGTGTGTAGAAAGAGAACACTATGCAAGAGAATTAATTGCTTGAGGCTTTGCTTGAATGAATGTACAAATGTAATATTGATGGCTTTTATACCTTTGCATATATGGAGAAGTTGGGCCTTAGCCCAATTGGCTTGCCTTGAGGACTGATCTTTGACTTTAGCACAATTGGAGAGATGAACCTTGACCTTGGGCTTTTAATTGGATCATTTAATGCCTAGGCCCAATTGGACTAAATTGGACCCAAACAACTTGCCCCCCAGACCCGATTTGGAAGGATGACGGGTCGGGTTTGATTTAATCAGAAAAGGAGGGAAGTGAATGATTTAATTAATCCAAAAATTTGAATTTAAACCGTAATTAAACCGTAATTAATGAGATAACAACAGTTAAGGCGGATAATTGTGAAAGTTGGACGGATAATGGGCAGTTTAATCGCAAGGTCGTGTGTTTAACGGTTACTTAGTGGGGTATTTAAGAGAAATTGAAACGCGGACTCCCCGTATTCCCATTTCTGGAGATATACTTAGAGGCGCGTCATCTCTCCTCACTTATTCACCAACACAAACCCAGAATTCTCGAGAGAACCCAAGAACCCGCATCAAAACTTCGCAAATTCCCCGAGCATTAAGCTTAGAAACTGAGACTCGCTACTACCAATTCGTAAATCGGCAACTTTCGCTTCAGATTAAGGTAAATTCCTTTGGTTTTAGTTTATTTTTCTTCGAATTCGAACTCCTTCCCCTTTTTTCGACTTTTTTCTTCGAACCTTAATCAACAGAATATCTTCGGCAAGCTGCCGAACCGGGGGGGCAGCGGCCGAATGCAGCATATCCCGGAGACTTGGCTCCCCGATACGCATTATGTTTTCCAAGAGAACATGCTAGCAGCTGTCGGCCTCAGCCGAAAGTTTAAGGATGGTAAGCTTCTTCGGCTGGGGCCGAGGCCTTTTAATTATCTCTTTTTCTCCTCTTTCACTTCGCTTTTTATGCTGTGCCAACCTAACTGAACTGACCTTTCCCCTTTTCTTTTTCAGAGCGGGACGAGACCAACGTTAGCATTAACTACGCTCGTCTTGGCGTCAACCGAGAACGAGTTGTAACTGATCGGGCCCCGTCTATCACTGAACCGAGGCATAGAGAAGTTCATCTAGACTCTTCCCACTTCCAAATTGAGGCTGTTGCTCTGTATCAGAGGCAGAAGCCTTGGTGGAAGAAGAGAGATCCCTGGTTTCAGCTGCTGGACGAAGAAGCTGAAGCTGCCCGTACGGCCGAAGAGGTTGCACGGGTTATTGAAACTTGTGAAGGAGGAGAAGGGTCCTCCAGGGCTGCTGAAGAAGAAGCTGCAGCTAGGGCAGCTGAAGAAGACGAGGCTTTGCTGAAGACCTCGGTGAGCTTTCAGACTTAATTTTGTCTGTTTCTGTTTGTTTTTTTTTTTTTTTTTTTTTACTCACATTCTTCCTCCCCCCCTGTCTTTTACAGTCTGAAGAGAGTAATAGACACAGAGAAGGGAAAGCCCCTGTTCATCCCGAAGACCAGATACAAGAAGAGTCCTCATACTCAGACATGGACGAGCAGCCGCTTCAGAAAAGGCGCCGAAGAATGGCCATCATCGGCCCCCATGACTTTCAGCGGAGGCCGATGACCATCGGCGTCGAAATAAGGGAACCCGAGGAAGGTAATGGATCGCCGAGGGTTCCCCGGCCACCACCTCAATCACCTCCAAAGACCCCTCCGCCACCTCCCGGGATGGAGGTGGATCAGAAAACTCCCGAACCTAAGGGAGGGGTCCAAGAAGAAGTTCAAGAGAGTGCTGCTGAGCACAAGAATGAGGATGCCGTGATGCCCAGTGCTGAGGGTTTCACGGCAGACATTGCAAGAGAGGTTGAGGCCTTCATCCTCACCCCTGAAGAAGAAGAAGTCATAATAATTGACTCTTCTGAGAAGAAGGAGGATGCTGAGCCATCCAAAGTTAAAGAAGCTCCATCGTCATCCTTTCCTTCCTTCCAGACTCTGCAATCTGGAGAAATGGGTTTCTCGGCCCCCCGAATTCCAATCCCAGATCACATCTGGGACCTCATATGGGGTCAGAACCGAGAAGGTGCTGCAGCCTACTTCGGCGATTTTGCTGGCATGTCCGAAGTAGATAGGGCAAGAATCTGGTCGCTGAAGGCCACTGCTGGGATGGGCGAATCCAGCAGATCAGTTCCTGACCCAGCCAGGTCTAACCAACTGCTGATGATGCAGGTGATTTTCCTTGCCTTTATCTCCTTTAAAATTCAGCTCTTCAATTATCATTATTATTATTATTTTTTATTTTAACTTGTGCTCCTGTTTTCAGTTCGTGCACAATCAGACTCTCACTGTAGAGCTGATAGATACCCTACAAGATAGGGTGGACGCTGCCGAGCACGACAAAAAGGTAGCCGAAGAGGAGTTAAAGCTTGCTAAGCTGAAGCAAGCAGCAGCTGAAGAGAAGCAGCAGAAGGGTGAAGAATATGAGAAAAAAGCTGCTGAAGCCCTCAAAACCTTCTGCGACGCTATGGAGAAGGAAGTTTTTCCCCCACTGATGGAAGGGGAAAAATTCCTCCAAGAGCACATGGGAGAGGACGTCTCCAAATTCAAGGCTGCCATTGAGAGCCGAATTCAGGAAGGAGCTGCTGCACAAGCTGAAGTGCAGCAACGGCTAGAAGCTCTTGAAGCCAGCAGAATGGCTGCTGAAGAGCTGCTCCAAGCCGGGGATGTCCAACTCTCAGAGGCTGCTGCTGCTGCTGAAACTCAGAGAGCTAAGCTCCAAGAGGCTGAGGATAAGCTGATGGCTAAAAAGGAAGAAGTGGCCCAGGCTCAGACAGAGGCTTCCCAAGTTCAGCAGGAGCTGAATGAGCTGAAAGGTTCCTCCTCCAAGCTCGCCGATGAGCTGAAGAAATCCAAGGAAGACTTGGAGGAGACAAAGAAGAAGTTGGCTGATGCTGAGGCTCTACTCAAAGTCCGTGTCTATACCCAGGAAGAATATGAAATGGGTTTCAGAAACGGGTTCAGAGTGTGCCGAAGAGTCTGCCTTCATGCTGAGCCGAAGTTGGACTAGTCCAAATGTGCTGAATGGGTCCAGGATCTCGAAGACCCTCATATGAAGTATGCAACTCCTGTCGAAGCTGAAATCCTTAAGGCTGAGGAAGCCGAAGAAGAAGCTGGGAGAATGGAGTTGGAGGCTGAACAGAGGGAAAGGGAGGCTCGGCAGAGTGCAAAGCCTGCTTCTTCTGCTGCTGGGGATGAGACCACCATGGGGCCCAACAATGCTGATCAGTCTGATCCTCAGGCTGAAGCATAGGAACTCGGGCAGTCGTCTTCAGAATCTTGCGGTTCATCATGCGCTCAACTTTAGACTTGCCGCTTTC
This sequence comes from Chenopodium quinoa, assembly GCF_001683475.1. Lineage (NCBI taxonomy): Eukaryota > Viridiplantae > Streptophyta > Magnoliopsida > Caryophyllales > Amaranthaceae > Chenopodium > Chenopodium quinoa. The sequence goes on from NW_018743175.1 coordinate 2,583,020, forward strand.
TGAATTTTTGCCTTGTTTGTTTTTTGCTTCAGCTTGCCTTGTCGTACAAAACAGTTTATTTTTTTGCTTCTGTACGTATTTCGGCAGCTGTTATTTTCCGCTTGTGGGCGGCTGCCGATATAGTTTTTTAACTTATTTGAACTTGTAGCTCAATTTCTGAGCATGAATTATTAATTTGATGTTCTTTTCTTCAGCTGCTTTGTTTTTGAATGCTTTACTGTTTCTTCAATTCTGCTGAACATAAACTTGCACCGGTAGTGCTTCTTGCCCCCCCTCCAGAAATTGAAGTATGGCTTCAGCTGAATAAACAATTTCTTTATTTCTTAAAAATGGGTATTCGAAACACATGGCCAACTGAAGGCAATGCTTCGGATAATGGCTTTCTGGGATACAAGGCTCAGTTAAGGCAATATCCCAGAATTGTCCATGGACTCATGCCTTTGGAGAACAAATCTTACTGAAGCTTGACCTCAGCTGAAAGACTAGAGTTCTTTAAAAAGACGAGTTTGTCAGCAATCTGAAACCCAGTTACCCGAAGGCGAAGGTTTCAGACGAGGCTGAATAAACAATTTCCAACAGTTGCTGTTATCCTTGATTTTCTGTCTATCATTGAAAAATGGATATCCGAAACACAAGGCCAACAGAAGGCAATGTTTCGGATAATGGCTTTCTGGGATACAAGGCTCAGTTAAGGCAATATCCCAGAATTGTCCTTGGACTCATGTCTTTGGAGAACAAGTCTTACTAAAGTTTGACTTCAGCTGAAAGACCAGTGTTCTTTAAAAAGACGAGTTTTGTCAGCAATCTGAAACCCAGTTACCCGAAGGCGAAGGTTTCAGACGAGGCTGAATAAAAAACCCTTAAAGAGTAGATAGAACCAAGAAAACTTTGAAAGGATAAAAAGTTGCAAATATTTATATAAATGGTGGCTCCAAGGCCTTTCATTAATTCAAAATGTACTTACAAAGATTGTTCTGCCCCGAAGGGTTTACACATGATATTTTTTCAGTACATCAGCGTTCCAGTGATTTTTCAACTCAGTTCCATCCAACTGCCGAAGTCGGTATGTCCCTGGCTGAAGCTCATCACAGATTTCATAAGGCCCTTCCCATGCAGCTGAGAGTTTCCCATGGATTCGGCCTTTCTGAACTGCACCAGCATTCCGAAGGACAAGGTCTCCAATTTTAAGAGGCCTTGCATGGACCCTTCGGTTATAAAATTTGCTGATTCTCTGCTTATAAGCAGTCATTCTGTCTCGGGCTGAGTCTCTTACTTCGTCGAGGAAATCGAGAGATTCCTTCATCAGTCGCTCATTCTCAGCCGAGAAGTGGTGCACTCGTAGGCTCTCAGAGCCAATTTCCACTGGAAGAACGGCTTCGGCACCATACACCAGTTCAAAAGGTGAATAGCCCGTTCCCTCTTTTCCAGTTGTCCGAAGGGACCAAAGGGTTCCAGGGAGCTCCTCCAGCCACTTGGACTTTTGATCTTCCACCCTCTTTTTGAGGGCATTTAGGATCTGTTTATTTGCAGCTTCGGCTTGTCCGTTACTTTGCGGGTGGCATACCGCTGAATATGCCAGTTTGATGCCGAACTGATCTGTATACCGCTTCAGTGGTAAGTTATCAAATTGCCTCCCATGATCGAAGACAAATACTCTCGGGATGCCAAAACGAGTGATGATATTCTGCCAGATAAATTTTCTGACAGTTTGCTCTGTAATGTTCGAGGCTGCTTCGGCCTCGATCCATTTACTGAAGTAGTCAACACCAACTATCAGCCATTTTTTCTGGTACACAGCCTCTGGAAATGGTCCTAGTATATCCAGTCCCCATTGGGCAAACGGGAGTGGATTAAGGATCGGCTGAAGATCCCTTGCTGGCTGGTGGATAACTGGAGCGTATTTTTGACATTTTTTGCATTTCCGGACCAGCTCCTTAGCATCTGCGATCATGGTGGGCCAGTAATATCCAGCCCTCAATGCCTTGTGGGCTAAGGTCCTTCCCCCAATGTGGTTCCCACAGATGCCGAGGTGAATCTCCCGTAGGATATAATCTGCATCTGTTGGTCCCACGCATTTCAGCAATGGGGCTGAGAAGGACTTTTTCAGAAGTTCCCCCCTGAAGACAATGAACCTTGAGCTGGTTCTCTTCATCTTGGAGGCCAAAGCTTTATCTTCGGGAGTTTCTCCCCGAAGTTTGAAAGCTAGGATGGGGTCCATCCAACTAGGCTCTGGGTCAGCGCAGCACACTTCAGGTGCTTCGTCGACACTTCTCTCTCGACGCACTTCTACATATACAGATCTGTTCAGCTCGGTAAGAGTTGAACTGACAAGTTTGGAGAGTGCATCGGCTTGAGTATTCTGACCCCTTGGGATCAGCTGAACCTCAAAAGTTTTCAGCTTTGCAATGACTGATTTGGTCTTGGCAAGATAAGCTATCATGGAGGGCTCTTTGGCCTCGTAGCTGCCGCTAATCTGATATGCAACTAGCTGAGAGTCTGTTTTCAGGCAGACAAGATCGGCTTCCAGGGAGATGCACAATTCCAGGCCGGCGATTGCTGCCTCATATTCGGCTTCGTTGTTCGAGGCCTTAAAAGAAAATTTTAGTGCATACTCGAAGGATTTGCCTTCGGGAGAAGTTATCACTACTCCTGCCCCCGAACCGTTTTCGGTGGAAGATCCATCCGTAAACACGGTCCAGACTTTCTTTTCATTGTCTAGCGCTTCTTGGTATGAGCATTCGGCCAAGAAATCCGCTAGAGCTTGAGCCTTAATGGCAGCCCTCGGACGGTAGCTGATGCTGAATTCGGTGAGCTCAAAAGCCCACTTGGCTAGCCTACCAGATTTTTCAACCTTGCCGAGAACTTTTTCCAACGGCTGATCAGTTAAGACCACTATCTGATGGCAATCAAAATAGGGCCTCAGCTTCCGAGCAGCTACTACTACCGCGAAAGCGACTTTCTCGAGTAGAGGGTAGCGAGTCTCGGCATCCGTCAGTGTATGACTGACAAAGTAGATCGGTTGCTGACTTTTGCTTTCTTCCTTCAGCAGTACTGCACTGATGGTGGCTGGGCTAACGGTCACATACAGGTACAAAGTTTCTCCTTCTGCTGGGCTAGCCAACGTTGGGAGTTGAGCCACATGCTCCCGAAGCTGTTTAAAGGCGTCTTTTTGCTCTTCCTCCCAAACGAGCTCTTTTGTTTTCGGGAGTTTCAGGGATTTGAAGAAAGGTAACCCCTTATCCGAAGCTCTGGAAATGAACCTCGAGAGGGCTGCCATTCTTCCGGTGAGTCGCTGAACATCCCGCTTTGTTTTCGGCTCAGGAAGGTCGAGCGCTGCTTTGACTTTGGAGGGATTGGCATCAATCCCCCTCTTGCTGACTATGAACCCAAGGAATTTCCCTGACTTCACGCCGAAGACACACTTCTTCGGATTCAACTTCATTTGATGCTTTCTTAAGGTGGCGAAAGTTTCAGCCAGGTCCTTAACATGGTCCTCAGATTTTTTGCTTTTGACGATCGAATCGTCGACATAGACTTCCATGTTTCGGCCCTTTTGATCGGCGAAAACTTGATCCACCAGCCTTTGATAGGTTGCCCCCGCATTTTTCAATCCGAAGGGCATCATTTTGTAATTGTACACCCCAGCGTTCTTGACGAATGCCGTCTTTGCTCGATCGTCGGGGTGCATGAAGATCTGATGATACCCCGAGAATGCGTCCATGAAACTAAGCAAGGCATGGCCACTTGTCGAATCGACTAGCTGAACGATCCTCGGCAAGGGATAGAAATCCTTCGGACAAGCCTTATTTAGGTCCGTGAAGTCAACGCACATCCTCCAGGTACCATTGGCCTTCTGAACCATCACCACATTTGCCTGCCATTCTGGATATTGACAAGGCTCGATGAAGCCTGCCTCCAGCAATTTTTTGACCTCGGCTGCGATGTCTCGGTTCTTATTAGCGGAGTAATTCCGCTTCTTTTGCTTAATTGGTCGACACGTTGGGTCAACATTAAGCTTATGGGAGATGAGGTCTGGACTTATCCCGGGCATATCAGCTGCCGAGAAAGCAAACACATCTCTGTTGTCCCGAAGGAGCTGAATAAGTTCACAACGGGTGTTCGGATCAAGGTCCATCCCGATTGTTACACATTTCTCAACGTCTCCTTCGGCCAACTCAACTGTTTCAGTCTGTTGGTCCATGTCCATTGCTGATGGACTGGACTCTTCAGAATCTGGCCTGCTGCCTATGTCAGTAGGTGTCCCAGTCTTTTTGTTCTTCGGCTGGCTCTCTGAGTCTTGCTGTTCAGCTGAAGAGCTAGCCTTTTCCCTTTCGGGCCCTTTATCTTTGGGTACAGATCCTTGGGCCGAAGCACTTAGGCCTTTCGGCTTTTTTGTGCTTGGCTCTCTTTCTTTTTCTTTCTCCTCCTCATCCTTGTCGTCATCTGGGCGACTACTGGATGGCTTGAGGTAGTTGCACCTTCGGGCGTCGTGAGGGAACGTTACCCCCCGGCAGTCGGCGGCTGTGAACGTCATGTTCGGCACCGGCGATTGGGGAGACTGAATGTCAGCGTTGTTCACCTGGTGAGTCAAAGCCCTAAGGTGTCGCTTGTGCTCCCTCCGAGAGCATATTCCTCCCGAGATAACATTGATCGGAGAGAATTTCCCCTCTGGCTTTTTACTGTTCTTCCGGGGGAAGTCGAGGTCTTGCCGAGAGTCCTTTGCTGACTTCTCGGACACTTTTTTCTCGCGGTGATCCGCGATGTATTTTTTCAAGTATCCCTTCCGGACCATGTCCTCTATCTGGTCCTTCAGTTGGATACACTCCTCAGTGTTGTGTCCCGGAGATTCGTGGAACTCGCACCACTGATTTTTATTTTTTCGCTGATACCACTCTGGGAGTGGTCTCGGCTTTCGGTAACTCTGCTCCTCCTTCGTCACGCTGTAAATTTTGGCGCGTGGAAGAGAGAGCGGAGTGTAGGACTCGTATCTGCCTGTGCATGAGGCAGATTTTTCCTTCTTTGGGTCGCTGGCCGAAGATTGCTCCAAGGCCTTTGACTTTCCCTTTGCCTTATGGCCTTGGCCTTCAGACAAGGGTATTTGTTTTTGTTTCCCTCCCCCGAATTGAGGTTGGGTTTTCGCTTTGTTCCATTCTTCTGCTCGGATGAACTTATCCGAGGCATTCAGAGCTTCCTCCAAGGTCTGCGGGGTATGCATGACCATGAAGTCTAGGGACTTCCCGGGCTGAAGGCCATTCTGCATTGCAAAAACGGCTAGCCCCTGGTCCAGCTGAGAGACGCTGGATGACTCGTTACTGAAACGGGTCAGATAGTCTCGGAGGCTTTCGGTTTCCCCCTGTTGCAGACTCATGAGTTCTGCAGTAGTCTTCTCTCGGCGGTTTGCCGTGGAAAACTTGCTCCTAAATTTGGAGGACAGATCATCCCACCCTGTTATGGAGCCTTGCTTTACTCCCTTGGAGATCCACGCTTGCGCGACCCCCTTGAGAGTGGTTGGGAAATATTTGCACCAAGTCGCTTCGGATCTGGGGCAAAGATGCATATGAGTCTCATACGAGGCCACGTGGTCCTTCGGATCCGAGGTCCCGTCATATGTGATGTGCGACGGTATTTTAACCGTGGGCACGTGCTCTTCCAGTATCCATTGCTCGAATGGCGAACTGGCGGGTAGCATAACGGCCTTGCCCTTGTTCCTGGCCGAAGGGACCGCGCTCCGCCCTCTTAGAGAGGTAGGAGTGGTTTTCGTCCCTGGATGGGAAGTCTGGGCCTCGGCCGCAGGGAACGAGAGGCGACTGTGCACGCTCGGTTCCTTGCCGCCGAGTCGGTCGAGGACGCTTCGGCGAACAGTCTCAGGTTGTTCTCGGTGAGTAGATTCTGGCCGAGAAGCTGAGCTGCTGCTCTTATGCGTTTCTGGTCGGGAGGTTGAGGATCATTTGAAAAATTGAGGGTTCTTTTTCCTCTCTTTTTCAGTTTTCCAGGTATCCTCTTCCCACTCTTCCAGTTCCCGGAAGGAAGGAAGCTTCCCACCATCATGGTCTAGCTTCCTCCGTTGATGCCGGGTATGCAGAGGAGTTCGATCACGAGGTGGTGGCATATTTTGTGCCCTCATTGCCTCCATGAGCACTGCCAGCGCTCTTGCCACCTCCTCCGAGCTGGGCCCCGTCAAAGGGGTCCTCGGCCGAGTATGGGAATGAGAGCGCACAGTCGATGGTTGGCTTTGGGGCACTGAATGTGTCCTATGATCACCCCTGCTAGACCGAGAGTGACTCGGCCCTGATGAGAGTTATGAATTACGGGAGAAAGGGAATCCTCCCTGTATGATCCTCCCCTCGAGCTGGCACCCTTGGGAGAGTTCCGGTCCGGCGAGGGTGATGGTGTAGGGGTTTTAGGCTTTTCGCCTGCTCCTTGACGGAGGCCTTTGCTCTTGCGGTTCTTAGCCATGCTACTAAGATAATTGCAAGATGGTTAGAAATTTGGCTTAAAGATTTTTGAAAGTCCTCCCCACAGACGGCGCCAAATTATTTCGGGTGAAAACAATGGGACCTTGTCGAAGGTCCGATGAAGTGGAGAAGACTGAATTCGGTCCAAGTGATGTTGGGCCGAAGGTTTCCTGCACAGTAAACACACGTAAACTAGCCTCGGGGGTGTTGTCGAGGAAGGCCCCTCCGATGCTAAAGTCAGTACAGTGTGTAGAAAGAGAACACTATGCAAGAGAATTAATTGCTTGAGGCTTTGCTTGAATGAATGTACAAATGTAATATTGATGGCTTTTATACCTTTGCATATATGGAGAAGTTGGGCCTTAGCCCAATTGGCTTGCCTTGAGGACTGATCTTTGACTTTAGCACAATTGGAGAGATGAACCTTGACCTTGGGCTTTTAATTGGATCATTTAATGCCTAGGCCCAATTGGACTAAATTGGACCCAAACACATGTTTTTGTTACACTTAGGGTTAAATATAGAAAGATTATCCATTCAAGTCAAATATGACTTGTTAAATGCTCCGTGTTATCTTAAAATTTTTGATATTGTTTTCAAATACTCCGTATTCAGAAGTAAACATATTTATGTATAAATGTTTTCTTTCTATCTGTCCTATATATTCCTTTTAGTGATAATAATTGGGTGGCATTGTTTTGCCACAAGCATTACTTCTAACATTCCTGTCCCACAAAAAAGTGCAGTGGACACTTTTGCTTCTGGTGTGTTATTGTTTTTCGTCACATGTATTTATGTGGAGGCTAAATGTGTTGCAAACTTCTATTATCTTTGGTCATTGCTAACTATGGATAAGGGGATTGAGGGTTTCAGTTGTAATGGTAAAAGGCATGTGGGGTTGTTTTGGCTCCATTAGAGATGCTAAGTTGATTGGTGTTGCGAATTATTCGTTGCGTGACTTGCGTCGGTTTGAAGTCTTTTCTGTTCACATGGTGTTGATAGGCACAATAGAGGAGGGATACTTTGAACTTTTCTTGTTAGAAAATGACATAAAATTTTACCCAATTCAAGTCTAAAATATCAAGGTTGTGCCTCTTTTGACTCATTTATTTACTCCCACTGTCCCATAATTTCGTACCTATTTCTCAAAAAACACGGTAATTAAGGAAAATGGTGGAATTAGGGGAATATTCTATTGGAAAGATAAAAAGTAGAGAATATTGTATGAGAATAATAAAAAGTAGAGAATATTATATGAAAAAGATTAAAAGTAAGTAATGATTTTTTGGGTATATGTGTATTTTGTATGGAAAAGATAAAAGGTAAGTAATAATTATATGCTATTTTTAGAAGCATGTACAACATTTTAGGACACTCAAAAAGAAATACAGGCACGAAATTATAAGAGGGAGGGAGTAGATATTTGTGTAGTTTATGCTAGTAGTAACAATTGTCATTGTTGTTACCATAGCTGCTACATTCGTTTTTCTCTTCTGTTGAGGACTTGAGGGCCTTGCCCTTGTGGCACAAGGTAGTTCAGCTGATAATTTACCTCCATGAGCCAACATATGCCCTCGGACTGAATCTCATTGCCTGGAGGCGGGGAATTCATAGTTTATGCTAAGCTAGTAAAAAAATGAGCATAATTGGCTTTTAGACTTGTTAACCTTCCTGAATATCTGAAATGTAGCTTGGTCAGATAAGGTTGATATGCTTTGTTATGTAGCGTGAAATTTGGGTCAGATGGGTTTAGACTTTTCGAACAATTTAAATTAAGGCTGGTAACCTCGGAAATTAAGAGCAAATTGGCTATGTTTTTGAATCCTATTCTGAGCATTATTTCAAGTTGGTCCTTTTGGCGCGCTGTATGATTCTGATGCTTGTTGATGCAGATTTTAGTGGAGGTAATTGAACCTTATCTTTTTGGTGACTCACTTCCTTATTAGCCTCGCCCCACCTTAAGGAGAAATGGAAACCTGTTTTTGTTTTCCTCTGAGAGGACATAGATGTAACAACTATATTCTGCCAAATTTCATAAAGAGCCCGTAGCAAACAAGCTGTCATCTTGGACCCATTTTTTTTTTTTTTTTTTTTTGTTGTCTGGCTAGGTTTATTTTACTCTTATTAATTTTACTCTTCCTTACGCTCCTTCCTTATGAGGAAGGGGGGGGGGGGGGGTGTTGGCCGTGTTGCTGCAAGGCAGGGTTTTGTTCGCGGTAAAAAGAATAGGCAAAAGTGATACTGATGGTAAAACTAAATGTGATTTAGATTAGGTTATACAAAGTATGTAACTAGATTATCTTCAGATTCCATTTTTGAAATACTTGGTGAGTACGCATGTCATATTGTTATGGTTAAACAATTTATGAATGAATGAGTCTATGCAATGCATGGCTCTTGGGTTTGAGTGTGTTTTACAATGCCTACCGTTGTATATGGAGGACTTGATCTAGTTGATTCCCCTTGTTCTGTAACTATAATGAAATAATCGATTGATCTAATGATTTGTTTTAGAATGATTTCTTACACCGCGTTTGTTGCAGTACTGAACGCATATGTGTTATTTGTGTAATGTAGTTGGATACTTTTAATGTGTTTATTAACATTAGTGTTATCCTCCGTTACATACTATGCAATGGGAGGTGGAGTTTAAACTTATTTCTGCCTTTCACTTGTTGGGTTTTTGCTCTCCTTAGCACTCGTGTTGAAGGGGGTTCTTACTTCTGAGTACTCTTTTTGATGCGGAAGGTGACATTTGATACGAAGTAATACTCTCTTAATTTGTTTCCTTATAATGAATCAATTTCTACGTCCACTTTCGACCTCAGCAAGCCAATCTTTCACTCTCTACTAGTTTACTGGTCTATGTCAACAATTTCTGTAAATGAATGCTTTTTTTGATGCAAAATTAACTTTTTTGAATGAATGTGAAATTTTTAGTGTGTGCTTTATAATCTCTTTGAATGCAAACTTTATCTTATGAAAATTAAAATAAATCAAATTATCAAGTACAGTAGTACTTTATACTCTCTCTATCCCTATTTGTTTATTCTATATTCCATTTTGAGATATCCTTTAAAGATTGCCCCTTTTCCTAATATAGTAATATGCCTCCATCACTAAATCCACTTTTATACACTCATAAAAGTGAAAAAGACAAATACACCCTCATCCACTAGCAATCTTTTGGTTCAGTTCTTATTAAAGCACATTTTACCTATGGAGCAAACAAATAGGCACAGACGGAGTATATGGTTTGCATATGCATGAATATTTGGAGGGATCTTGCTAACAAGCGTCCCAGGGCGTTAGATAAAAGATTAATATATTATTTAAAATAGTATTAAGTTCGGAATGCATAACAAAATCACGCGTCGATCGGTGTAATTAATGTTAATTTTACTATAATATTTTCATATTTAGCTCTCTTATCTAATGTTCCGTGGACGCTCGTTAACTTTTGCCTATTTGGAGTTCCTACTTCCTAGACATTTTTTTGAAATTAAAACAAATAAATTATTGTAATAGGAGATTGTCTCTTTTGAAATAATAAGGGTGCTGAGTCACATGAACTACTTCTATATAATAATATGCACATGACTTGCCTATTTTTCCATTTTTTGAATCATGCTGATTGCCGAATTATCCGATACAAAATACTTTATAATTGGTACAAACAGTTCATGTGCTTGAGAATTGTTTTTGAATTTTTTTTGTCTTTAAAGGGACAGAAGAAAATGTGGATATAATCCATTAATTTATTGAGGTATTGATAATGTTTCTAGTCAATCTTTTCATGACAATGGTTTGGATTTAATTATAGTGTACTAAGATGCTTAAAGGAAGCCACATTCAAGTTGTGCATAAATAAAGTGTCAGTCATGTAAAATGAGAGTCGTCAATGCATGTACATTATGTTACAAACCTATTGCGCAGTTTTGCACACCCGATTAACTCAAGTGTACTAAATTAGATGGGCAAGTGTGGCAATGTATGACATCCACATTAGTGAAGGGGTTATCATACTACAAGTATCAAAAGAGTTGGTCTGTATTTGTTGGTATATAATAAGGGTATAATGATTAATTAGTATAATAATAAAAGGTGATGGGACTACATTTTGTCACTTTATTTTTCAAATTATAGTGTACCACTGTGATAATGTAGTCATTTTACAATCATTTATAATATCATTACACCATCAATATCACGATTTTCTAATCTAATACTCATAGTACATTTATTAGCTTCAAAAGTATACCATTGTAACAATCTTTAGTACTATCATAACCATTTACAGTACTATTCCACTATAAGTAACTTTCTCATTTTACTCGTTCTCTAATTTTACATTTTAATTCATTACTACTATCACAAGTATTACAGATGTTTGGACGAAGTTTGTTGCTTCCAAGATTCAAACATATAGTAAGTGAGGTGGAAGACTCATTTAATTGTCAAATCTCAAATCTCAAATACAATACAACCACTCTTGTTGTCTTGTGGCTTTTAATTTATTTATGAGCTTTTTGAAGGCCCTCTCTTGAGAATGATGATGGTAAGACGTTATTGTAAAAGTAAGGTTGTTGAGGAAATATCTTCCCAGATGGCAGTATAACAGAAATATTTATGTTTTTATTGGTCAGTTGACATAGAGATATTTATAGAGCAACTAGTAACGGTTGAACTGATTATTTTTCTTTATACTAATATATTTTGATGTCAATCATAAAATCTTTTTCAATTGTATTCGTAGTAGTTAATACCGACTATTATAGAGTATGCCAAGATACTTTGTGTTTGCATTCAAATGTCCTTTTCGAGATTGTTTTAGATAGAAAGATCACAATGTAACATGTCGATCGGCTATTATTGCTTGCCAAATCAACAATTGAGTAAAAAAGTAACACGTAACTCTAACTATACCTGCAAAATGGGAAGACACGAGGAGTACACAAAGAGATGGACCAATTATGTATGACAATATGACCCCGTATATTTGTTCATTGTGTTTTTATTTGTGCATTATTTGTTGATTTTTGAGCTAAACGTTTCTCTTGTACACGATGTTAATGTAAAATTTTGTCTAATAATATATTTAATTATTAATAAGTAAAAGCTATAATAATTTATTAATAAACAATTGAATTAGACAATTTCAACGAATATCCACAAGACTAATTTTATTTACATGTATACTAACGTTACTCAAAGTGGATTAGGTGAATAATGTAAAAATTAAAAATGTTTTACTTGCAAAATTACGTAGGGAGTAAATCCAATCAACTCACATTTTTATTTTATTATGCTTCTTTGTTAGGATAATTTTTGGACAAATAAAAAGGGAATTATGCTTTGTCGCAACAGTCTCTAATGCCATCTAATAAATTGTATTTTGAGAGAAAATATCCTACTTCGTATTTTTAAGGTGCCTTAAGTATATGGACCCAAAGTGCCATTAGATATTTTGGGAAAGACTTCAAACAAAAATAAAAAGTCTAATGGAATGTCGGTTGTGATATATTCCTTAATTCATTGAATTTTGGTCTTCTTAATAGTGCAAATTTGTGTCTTTATGAATAATGATTACTTGAAATTTCTTTTCTCAAAAGCCAAAAACAGAAATAGAAAAATATTGTTATTTAGGCTTTGTTTTTCTCACCTTATGTGTACTATGGAGTATTTATTTACTTTTCGTTTGATTATAACACAAGAATAAATTCATTATTCAATTAGCATATACTTGGTACTCCGTAGTAAATTCTTCACAATAATAATGATACTCAGTAATATATTCTTCAATTAGCATTTTAGCATTCTCTTGCATAAATTGTGAAGAACTATAAAATCAAACCTTGAGAAAAACACTCGACTCATATTATGAAAGTGGTGCATCAAAGGTCAATTCATATTTTTAAGCTTACTCTCTAAGAGCTGATAAATTAAAGAGATCAAAGTCTTTGGGGGTTGGTTTTTGTAGAGCTGATAAGTAGTACCCTAATTAGTTACAATAATTTGAAGACGAAAGGAGTAGCAAATAAGCAGTGGACAATAATTGTTTGATATATATCATTTAATGTTGATTAATTTGAACTGTGATGCATGCTAAGGAAAATTCTTAATACAAATGGAGTAATACACTTGAATAGCATAGTATAAGAGTAATAATTTACTTAGGGAGGCACATGCTTTCCTTCCTGTGAAACTGCTGCCATCAATACTTTGTAGCAGAATAATAGTGTATCAAATAGGGATTTCAAAATACAAGGGAGTTTTTAGCTTCTTAAGTACATTCAGAGTTTACGACTAAGTGCAGCGTTACACCCCTTCAGGCCTCAGCGATAGGAAATGCAGAACCAATTTTGTTTCCTAGACGATAACACTTGATATTAACTGGGTATGGACCGACCTCTATGTGGTTGTCCTCTCCTCCTGCAAAGAAACATAGTGTGTAGAGGGCAAGTTCAAACTCAGGGCTTACTCCTATGAACATGCTTGAGAGAGATTTGAGGACTCCATTCCATTCAAACTGAACAGTAAGCAACTGTGTCTCGGCATCTGGCTGCAGAGAGACATAAATAATTAGATATAGACAAATCACTATAAGTAAAGGAAACAAGAAAAAATGAAATACAATTCAGTATGTATCCAATAGTGAAGTTTGTGACATAATTAGCTAATCAAATTTGAGTATATTATCAGTCTAGGCACAATAAACTTAATATATATGAAAATTGAAGCCTTAAATCTTGAATGTATTAGAGCTTTGGACATTGTACTGTATTGAAATAATCAAAGACTTATGAAATAGAAATAGGAAGCAGTTTTCTTATATATGTAGGCACTTTTTAAAGCCATAAAGTGTAAAGTGTATATGACCTATACTGTTTCTTCTCCAATCAAGATTTACTAAGCTACATATTAACAAATACACATAAATATCACAAAAGATGAGCTCCACTTCTTACATTCACCCCTTAAGTGTCCTAAACACATGATTTTACTTATGCACATAAGCAAATCCGACCTATTGAATATATACTACTCTTTAGCACCCAGTAATATTGTGGTACTGAAGGTGGAAGAAAGTCCAGTCACACATGAATGATGGTCTTCTCGTAGGGAAATTTGTATGACAGTTTGTCACAAATATAATGAATTACGAGCAGAAAGTTCCCAAAAAAGTGATCAACAGACAACAGCATAGTGATTATATTGACTGAGAAATGTCATTTCTATTTCTTATATAAACCATATTTACTGCATCTTTGCTCCAAATGAAATCAAAGGACACCACAGTGTTAGTTACTTACAAACTGCCTATTTCTGCGAGGCAAGATATAGCCTTGATAGTCTGCCTTCCCCTTCGCCTCCTCAAGGTAAAACTGCAGAAGGAAAAAACAAAGTTTAATATTTAGTCAATACTGAAGTACAGACACCATTGGAAACAGAAAAATCGGTAGTTAATGGACCAAAACTAGTTAAGAAAGAAGGGGATACAGAAAGGCAACATATGATTGCATGTTAAAACACAATGCATATGACAAAAGAAAGTGCTTAACTAACATAAACATAAATGGAAATGCAACTTTATAAGAACTACTTCTGAACTCCTAGTTATGACTAGTGATTGCAGTACAGGCATGTACCTGAAGCCAGTTGTGGAAGCCTGAGACCTGTTGTTCTCCACGTGACTTGATTTGTCCAACAAAGACATGTTCAAAAGAAGATGAGCATCCAGAAGTACCACCTCGACCATAAAGCGTGAACCAGAGATCTTTTAGCATATTCTTAAATTCCTGGTAATTCTCAGTGAAGAGACCTGTGCTTGAAAGATACTTGTAAAGATACTTGATAGGCGCAGTCCTACTAATCTCTTCAATAAATGCAGCTTGTTCCCGTCTTTCTTCCTCTGATACTTTTTCCTTACATCCTTCATATGGGTTGTAGTTGTCAAGCAGGGCACAGAACCGAGAAAAAGTAGGTTTTCTGAAAACATTTTCATCAACCCATGTAAAGAGACTGGCTTCTGCCATGTCTTCCCTCTCATGGACCCTCTTCCCCTCACCAATATCAAGTTCATAGTCCTTTCCAGGATTCAAGCGGTTAAAATCGAGTTCCCAAAGCTTTGCGCAAGCACTTATGTAGTCAGAAAGCTCATTTTCAGATGGCTCCATTTCAGCAGCATAGTTGACTTCCTCAGAATATTGCTGCTCACTTGGAGAACTTTTATATGAATTCCAATGGTCCATATGAACCTGTTAATCGAGCTATAAAGTTAGACAAGAATTGAAGTGATCTATCTATAAGCAGATTTTTGGGACTAAGGCTTTGTTCTTGTTTGTTTAATTGTAATCATAATTGGGTATATCAATCAACGTTGTAAGGGAAACAGCAAACTGAGACAAGTAGCAGTCTAAGGTCATCAACTAAAGGAGGGAGTCTGGAGCCATCATCTTAAGTCTCTATCCACAGCAAACATTGGCACATTGCGATACACAAGGTATAAGAGGGGAAAGAGCAGTGGTGAGGTAAACGGTAAAGACAAGAACAGAAGGTCTCATCTTTGCTTCAAACTCCACCAATGCTAAGCATACAGTGAAAAATATCCATTTAAACTTAAAAGACCCCTTAACAATTTCCTTTTCCATTTCCTTACTGCCGTTCACAGTTCATTCCTACAAAAATAATGACTTCAAAAAGTATACTATTTTGTCTATTATTCTTGATCAATGTACGACACAGATCCCTCTTGCATCAAGTACCACCAGAATAGACTGCGATTGGTTATCTAAATCAATTCCCCTGAAAACTACTTTAGTGATCACCAAACTGATGAAAAGAGAATGTCTTTGCCACTAGCAAATCAAAATATGAAGTAGGGTAACATTAAGATAAATATTGGAGGTGTCATACCCTCTGAGGCCGCTTGTGATGCTTCTTGTGGGCAGTTTGCCAACCATCAGTGTTTTCCTCTTGTTCATTCTACACAGATCAAAACAGAACAGTTTACAACCACAAGATTGACTTCTTAAAATGAATGACACAATGAAGCTGCATACAAAACTAACCTCTTCATTTCGATTATTACTAGGCCTCTCATAATCATCATTTTGTTTATAATTCTCATGCGTAGCCTAGATGCCATCAAAGCAACACATTAGTACAAATGCATCCCCAAAATGACAGATTTTCGCGATTAGGAGTTATGGACTACACTCAACGCCGCAGACAGGCTGTGAAATATTGAAGGCTGAACATGTATTACTCAGTTTTTGTTTCTTCTAGCATACTCACATTATTAAAGTAAGATTCTGATCTCTAGACAACCTATATAAGTTGAACAAACATGCTGATATCCATAGCCAATAACAATGTACTGAAAACTCGATATCACTAGCATACTCGGGTTAACAAACTTAAAAGTACCATATCAGTACAACAAACAACACCAATAATAAGTGAAATCACACCGAAGAATAATAAGTTGAACTCTGTTTACACAATGATGTACATTTGGCAATGTTTGATACAATTGACGGTTAGAAATCACTAATTTACAAGTAAATTCATTCGACAACTATATCAACATTCGTACAGCATTTGACCATTCTGATCAACCCTAAAAATTAATAATACTTGTATGCAATAGAATTTATATGCCAGTACTTGAAATTAATGGTTCAATTTCAAAATTCTATAGCATGGATCATTCTGTATTCTGTTAAATCCATATTTTCAAAATCTAATATAGCAACAATTTCATCCATACTTTAATCAATATAATATCCCATATAGCAAGGATCATTGTCTTCCATCCATAATTTCAAAACCCCACATAACATAGATCATTATATTAAATCCACATAATTCAGATTATACTATACTCCCTAAAATTAAAATTCCCCATTATTCGGATAAAAACTTTATCAAATCAAAATCAAATAGATAAATAAAAAACATACATGCTTAACGTATTGAGATTGAGTTTGATAACTATGATCAACAGTAGCAGCAGCGGCATAAGAACTGTGTTGACCAGTTTGATAAATCCTGCTCCCCTGACACCACCTGCGCATTTTAGCCAATTCCCATCATCAGATCATAATTCATACATTACAAATTCCATTATAATTTTAAAGCAGTAAAGAAGGAAGAGGGTAATTCTGCTAACCTGCGCCCAACTGGATCTAGAACGTTCTTCTATTTCTTCAGAGTTGTTGTTGTTGTTGTTGTCGTCGTTGTTATCGTCGTCGTCGATGTTGCGACGATTGTGGCCGATCGCGACGTCGACGAGACCCTTGATCAAACCCTCCATTATTGATTTTTCTTTTTCTTATAAATGAAACCCTTTTTTTTTTTCCCTTCTGGGAATTATCTTCTTTTGATTGTACGACAAATGGAGAAAGTGACTATAATTAAAAGGGTGATCTTTATTTTCTTTTATTTGAAGATATAGAAAGAGAAAGAGAAAGAGAAAGAGAGGGAGTGACAGTTGAAAAGTAGGGATTTAAATAATGGATAAGAAGTAACGAAGAACGGAAGGTAATGTTAGTTGTAATAATTAATTAATTTATTGTCTATGCCGGGAAACGGACTCATCTCTATGCTTTATGCCGATACACCCGGATCCGAAAACATCATATCAAGGTGTCCACTACATAATCGAATTATTATTTGAAATCAAGTATGATATACTAAAAACTATTTGTATTTTTCATGATATATGATATATGTTAAATCGTTACCCATATACTAAATGAAGTGTATATAGTTGTCGTAGCAAATAATTGATTTATTGGTATATGCCGGGAAACGGACTCATCCCTATGCTTTATGCCGATGCACCCGAATCCGAAGACTTTATATCAAGGTGTTTATTATATAATCGGATTATTGGATTATTAATGTATAATTAAGTGTGATATACTAATATCTACTTGTATTTTACTTCCTCCTTTCTAATAATATTGCAATAAGGATAAAATTACGCATCCAAAATACATTTTATATGTTAAATATTTATAATTATGTAAGAGTAAAAATTATACAAAGTTGATATTGTGAAAGTATTTTATCAGACAAATCTAACAAAATTAATGTATAAATCATATTATATGGTCAAATAAGAATAATGAATAGTGTTCTTCAAAAAAATAATAATAATAATGAATAGTGCAGAAGTTCAATTGTTGCAATATTATTGGAATGGATGAAGTATACGATATAGTAGTATGTGAAATCGTTACCCATTTATAAAAGGAAGTGTAACGAAAAATGCTAATTTTGATTGGATAGTTTAAAGAGCAAGTGGACTGTTCCAAGTCTTTCAACAACCTTAATGGACTCTGGTGTCTTGGGGTATATCGAAATCTTATCAACCTATTTTCTTTTTGGTCCAAAAATGTCAAAAATTGTTCAAAACTAAATATTATATAATCAACGCTACTGGCCCAATATTGGAAATTTTTTCCAAAATTAAAGTGAATGTATGGGGGTGTTTCTTATGATCTTATAAGTTGATTTAGAACCATAAAAGACCTATACATAGATGATAGATCTATAAAGTCCAAAGAACGTGCTTAATACATTTACGTGTGTTGCAATCCAAGGTTGGTCATATAAACTTTTTTGGATTTCATATTATTACTCTCTCCATTCGTAATAAATAATAATCGCAAAATTTTCCTTTTATTTTTATTTTACAATACTTGCAACATTTTCCTTTTATGTTCGTTTCATAATAATTGCAACACTTTTCTTTTATATTCGTTTTGTAATAATTGCAACACTTCATTATTTCTCTCTGCTACCAACCCACTTATATTTTTTTTTTTATTTATCATTTTCTCTCCTACTAACAATTAAATATATCACCACTAATACTTTATATTATATTTCCATTTTAATTCCCACCCTATAATTATCTCAAAACTATGTGCAATAGTTAGTGTTGCGATTATTATAAAACGGAGGGAATTGTAGAGTGTAGTGGGAAAATGAAAGATAATGGCATGAGTATTAAGTATTGACTATTTGGCCGGATTTCGTGATTAACATGCTATTTTTACAAGAAATTTTAATTCAAGGTATTTTCACAAATTGACTTAAAACTTAGGTATTTTCTATAACTTTGCCTAATTAATTCAATAAAATTACATTACAATATTAATAAATATGGTAAATGCACAAGGTATTACATCACAATTACTATGAAATTTAGAAAGCTGAATCATATAGTTGCCACATGATATACAAATACGAAATATCAAATATACAGTGTATATGTAGCACTTTGGATTGACCAAAGTGTGTTCCATACATTTATTGATGTATGTATGTATTGTTTTATACTCATAAAATTGATTTACAAAAGCAACCCCTCACGTATTTATAAAAGTTTATCACACATTTTTTTTGCAGCTTTAAACATTACTCCATAATTTCTACGTGGACAAAATTTGCTATGGACAATGACTCCGGCCAATATATCACATGTACAATAAAAGAATCAATAGAGGGGTAAAACTGAAAAATTATTTTCAGATCAACATTTCAAATAGAATTACGTCAACTCCTTAAGTCTCAGATGAGTGTGATGAAGAAGCCGTATCCTCGCGCACCTTTTTTGGTATCCATCCAGACTCTTCCCTAGGCTGTCTTAAAGCTACAAACTGAAGAGCAGCACTCTGCACCTGATACAAGTGACATGCCCATGGATATGAATCCGGTGCAGACCAAATCTTTTCCCCTTCAAATTCTGCATCTTCAACTAATGATTCTGCCACACAATAAACTACATTGGTCTCAGGCTCATTAAACCCTGGCATAGCCACGCATCCTAGAGATACAAATCCTTCTGGAGCCCGTGGAAGCCATATAGATACTGGAGTTACATAATCGTCTGCACAGTTCCTCCATACCTACACCAACCCCAAAAGAGTATAGATAAAATATCAAATACTAGCAGGTGCTAATTCTGTAAATGATGAAATTCTAATATGGCCTAAAGGAAATGCATAAAAAGCCACAAATATGTGCCAATCTACTACTTTGGACCAAGAAGTTCGGTGATTTCACATTCTAAGGAACTAGATGTCAAAAGCCGTTGAAAGAAGTTGGTTCTGAGGTGTTGCTATGTACGGAGTATAGATGAAAAAAGTAGCAACTGCATACAAGGCTACAGCCAAAGTGATATGCTGAAAAAGATGTCATATACACCCCTACACCCAAAACTTTGCTGCATAAGATATTTCTAAAAGTTACGGATGTTTTCTACAATATGAGTCATTTAAACAAGAAGAGATACTGCAGTGTGATATGTAAATCATTCATACCAGGTCAAATCCCAGAGGAAGTGCAAACAATTGGTCATCATAAAGATAGACAGTGGCAACACTGGGTGGGTGACCACCAACATGAGCTATGTCACCAATGGACAAGTACCTGAAGAATAGAAGGATACATGAGAAATACATACAAAACATTGTAAAACTATAAGCAAGACGATTCAGATTGGCAGAAAATGAACTAGGCTTAAGAGCACAACTATGGATCCAACATACACTACCAAACAGAAATCCAGTCAGCATGAAATGAAACTAGAGTTCAATTTATTTCATCACTTCTCCATTGAAAGGGGCTTTGAGCAGGGATTAGATGGGTGGGTTGGGGAAGGTGTGTGCTAAGTGCTTATTGTACATAATTCTAGAGAATTTAGGGGGCGTTTATTTCAGCTATTTTTGAGAGTCCGCTATGACTTGGAGCCTATGAGATTGCAATCATTCCAGACTTCAAACGCACATGACGTTTGTTTTAGTCTATTCACCAAAAGATGGAATCTTGGAGAGTCATCCTTCAAACTCCCAAGGTATTGGGTTCCCAAATGCGTGGAGAAAAACCTCACTCTAGGAATCAGCGGAAATATAAAAGAGAGTACCATTTCAATTCATGCCTTTGCTTAACCATTGCCCCAATCTCTATCACCCACCTTAACCAACACCAACTGCAACACCCTCCACCAACCCCATTAAAACAATCATCTAGATCACGATAATCATCACCAAGCTGCCCAAATTGCCCCATTGCTGTCACCACCACCACCATCACAAGATTCAAAACCCATACTTTACGGAAGATGTGAGAAAGATCAATGTTTAAGAATACAAAAATTTATGCGATTCACTAGCACTGTTTGAGCTACATCCACAAGAAAGCGAGAGGAAAAATACAGAGTTTATATACCAAATGAAATAGGCCCAAACATTCCTTTTTTCTCTGTGTGTGTGTGTTTGGGGGGGAGGGGGGAGGCATGTTCTAACACCTAAAGCCAAATTCCTTTTTTATTTTTCCGAACATCCGCATATCCTTAATCACCCAACCACCATCGTAGCAACACAAAAACAAATGAAAAAACAAACCCAAAAAAAAGCTTCCATTCATGCATGATTTCCATCTTATTTCCATATTACTCCACTGTTTATTTTTTTTTTCAAATTTGTTTTTTTTTTCGCGTCTATGTATTGATTTAGGTAAATTTTAGATATTCAGAAATTAGTTGATGCAAGCATGGAAAATCTGGTGTAGTAAAGATCAAAGAAGTAAAGAGCTAGAACAAGAGAGCAGATGAATTTGTGTCAAAGAAGCACTACTTGTCTGTGTCCTAAAGCTTCAGTTTCTGCCCCAGCCCCCAGCAAGATCAGCTTGACACGTTCATGTCAGCATATCACATCTGGAAATTTTCAGATATCAGCAAAATCAACTTGACACATCCACATCCAAGAAAGGTGACATGAAGTGGCAGTTGAGTCTTCTTAGTAATCTTAATCTTAGGATTTTTTTTTTTTTTTATTCTGGCTGTCTTGACATGTCCGTGGTACTCTGAGGAGACATGGATGTGTTTGTGGGTCTTAAGGTGACTAGATTATATTTACTTAAATTTTCAATTGTAATAGTTTCACTAAAATCTTCAAGAAAGCTTAAAGTAAGAGAAAGAAAGTAAAGGAAATCCTAACAAGATGAAGACTATTAGGGGCCATTTGGTTCAAAGAGGGTAAAGGGAATGGAACCAGGAAAAGGGTTAGGGAGGGAAAAGAATTTGATATGCTATGTTGTTTGGTTTGAGTAGCTACAAAAATTCAGTAAATACATTCTCTTTGCCTACCATTTATACACCAAGTACCGATACCCACCATGGCCACCAACCTCTCTCCTCTCTCATCATTTCTCAATTAGCTTCTTTATTCCTAGCACATCCACCATATACCCTCGCTAGTGGTGTCGCAAAGCCACCATCGCTTCTGCCCCTATGTGTCTCTCTCATCTTTTAAAGTTTTTGATAGTTAACATAGGTTTTAATAGTCAAATTCGCCCATTAAAACTCCAAGAATTTTAGCAATTTTCTTATAAAGCTTGTTGAGGATATAAATCGTGACGAATCTAATAAGATTCCACAAGATTGATAAGCATTAAAGATATTAATCACCCATAAAAAATCTTTAATAATACCGCAAAATTCGCCCATTAAAGAAACGTGTTTTTATAATTTTGTTTTTTGAGTGGAAAAGGCAAAATGGGAAATGATGGTAAAAGATGAAGGCCCTACTCTTTAAGAGCACCAACACCCTATTGGATAGTTGACAAATACACAGTATTGCTAACAATCTAACTTTTCCTTGCAATTTTAGGTTTTTTGTTAGATATGAAATTTAACTCAAGGTGAAGTAACAATAAGAATCCCAATGAATGGTTTAATTGTTTTCTCGAAATTATCATGTGTCTAGTCAAAATTTTCATGTAATTATTGAATCACTTCGTACTTAAAAAATAATTCAGAGCAAAAATGATGCATATAGGATATAGCTAATACTTGACACTTATTACATTGATTTTGAGTTTTATAGTTTTTTGGCTGATTAAACTGCATTAGATTTTTGGGTATATTTTTCTTCTCCTCCTTTTTATTAGGATACTTGCAGTATTATTAAAGATTTTAGCAATTTTCTTATAAAGCTTGTTAAGAATTTTACTTTCTCAATGTTCTCATTGCTATCAGTAATTATGCTATGACTAAAATATTTCTGAAATTGCTTCCTTAATCATGCATGCTATTAGAGTTTCTCTTGTTATTTTCAATGAGATATTTAGTGAGAAATTTTCTTCCTAGGGCTTGTAAAAACCCCGAATATAGTTATGGTCCTTATAAATTACTCCTTCAGTCCCTTTTTGTTTGCACCATGGGCCCACTTTTTGTGAGAGCTTTTTGGGTCAAATGGTGCAAACAATAAAGGATGGAGGGAGTAGTAAATTAAATTGGGTTTTTCTTTTGAATAGTCATTGAATACTTTAGGATAGAATGGGGCCAGGGCCAGAGTAGGGAGTTCCTGATTTACCCAGAAGGACAAGCTGGTCTCCAGATGCTGCATATGCCATGATCCTCAATAGCCTGCATAAACAATAAATTACAAATAAATTCTCAATTAAGAAAAAAAAGGCACAGTAGAAGTAGCCTATTATCCTGTTCTCACCTTCTTTCTACACAGTGTGCATCTGCTTTTAGATTCTTGTTCACTACTCCAAATCTTATCAAAGTTGACGCTGTGTTCCACAAACCTCCTTTCATGGGATACACAACTAGATGATGATGCTTCCCTAGACATAACAATAGCTTTAGTCTGGCTCTGCATATCTCTCTTATCAGCTTCAGCCCAAGAGAAGTACACACGTTTCTGGCTTGAAGGTACCTGCTAATGTACAAATTCGTAAGGACAGATTGTAACCCAGAATGAAGGACCAGTGAAATAAAATCACTTTTTAACCTTTAAAGCTAAACTTTTCAAATCAGATTGATAGGCTTTCCACATCGTCCTCACTGTCGAGCAAATTTTAACTGCCAGAGGTTCTCCGCCTTCTGATTCTTCCTCGGGCTTGCATTTTATAACCCGAACAAATGGCTCAGATCTCTTGAAAGTTTTAAGATGAAAAATCAAATGAGAAGGTTGAAGTCTTCCAGGTTTGGCCAACTCAAGAGACAATAGCTCTTCCCATGGCACATCCCACATAATCTTGCTAGGTCTTTTGTCCATATTTTCTGAAGCTTTAAACTAGATCCAAAACACAAACACAGACACAGACACACACACACACACACATCCATTAGTCCTTTATATTGATAAGATAGTGCTAGAAGCCTAGAAGGGCCACTTTTCTCTTATATACCTGAAGAAGCATAACCCTTCTGTTTGAAACCAACAAAATCCTTTGCGGAGGCAACATGAAATGAGCTTCATAGTAATCAGACAAGGCGAATTTGGAGGGTTCTTTGAAGATTTTCGTGCATCCCAAATTATGACTTGCTTCTGCAAGCCATAGAATCATCTGAATCAAAACAAGAAAAGAACTTTAAATTAATTTAACTCCTTTTAAACTGAAACAGGAATCATCTAGATGATATCATATACTTTATAACTCCTTTGATTTTTTGCCAAATTAGAAAACTGTATGGAAGAGAAATAAGCCATAACACATGATGAGGAAATTTAGTTTTTAAGGGGAGAGCTTGGGCGGTAATTCTTTTCGGAACCTGAGTTACAAAAGATTTCTGAGGGGTTTTCTGTAAATGATTTAGAACCCTCATTTAGTCTAACAATATGATTAATGGCACAAAGATGTAAGATTCATTATAACATTTTAACAAAATCAAAGTTGAAACATTTGCTTTTACAATACAGCTATCAACAATCGAATAAACATAGATTTCTAATCCCCCTATCCCGGAATAAACGCCCCACTTCTCCAGAAATTCTAGCCCAAAAATAAAAGCCCCATTTCTAATTTGGGTAGGGTCCTTCGTCCATTAACTTCTTTAATTTATGCATAATAAATCTACAAAACCCCTTTAACCCCACAATATCTTTCACTTCCCCTAAAATAATAAATAATTTCCACCACCTTCCTTATTCAACATTATCAAAGTACCCCACTATAACTTCTCTCATAAAAACGTATTCCCAGGAAAATTGGGGTTTTATGAAAAGGGAGCAGATTAAATGTTTAGTGATAGCTTAGGGCCATAAATATATTTGTCTTAAGCCCTTTTTTTAAATAAGGGTGAAACCCCCTTGGTGTTTTTCGAATATAATTCTTGCACTAAACAAAATAATCAATTACAAATACCAAGGCTTGCTGATATCAGGTACAATATCAGATATTTTTGTACCTGTCCAAGAGCTTCTCTTTCATTGTATTCTCGAAGAATACCATCTGCATGTATAGCTCGTGGATTACGGACCCTTTGGAGGGAGGTTCTATTGTTTAAAACTTCAAAGCATCTGGCACAACTTGCACCAATTCCATCAACAGTCAATGAAAGGAAATCTAATGCACCACTCATTGGTTGGACTATAAATCCCACGAAAGCTCGCCCGAGCCCATGAGCAAGTCCTAGAACGCCATTCTGCCTAGCACTCTCAACAGGTTTCCTGACTACTCCTGACACACCAAATGCAAAACCTTGCGCCAGAGCTTCAGTTCCTTGGATAATTCCATCACCTACGCCTGTTATTTTTCTAGACCAAACCTGAAGAATTTTTCAATTAAGTTCAAGATATCCATATTAAAACCATAACCTTCATATGGATTAAAGAGAAATAAGGGAAGAACCTGCTTGGAACGTAACTGCAGGAACTGTCCATCTGTAGAAAGCTCAGCAAAACCTTTGCTTAGGGAGGCTAATGTAGATCTTGTCATGCCAAGTACATCCACTGAGAGGATTAAATGCAGAGGATTGTGTATTAAGTCCCTCCAGATCCGATTCGTAATGGCAGGAACCACAGCACTTTTTCGCATGAATCTGTCCCTGTGCATAACCTTCCGTAAGTGAATCTGCAAAATATACATATTACAAAGTTATGGCCATGAAATCATGTTAGGATGATTTATATAGTGTAAAGATCCAATTTCCAAGAATCCAGTAGTATCATGTTGCTTAAGCCTCCAGATCCAATGTGTTAAAGATTGGAATGACACACACATAAATTGTAGTATAATTTCAGAGTCCTCAAATTAAAGGAGGGCAATGCATTTCATGAGAAGCGTTCAAGTAGAATAAAACCCGCATGACTCTTGAATAAAGTAGTAATTTAACATCAACATGAATCTTATTATATGGTCTTGCTATAACATGCAAGACTTGGATGGTTAAGGGATGTTAGGAGTAAAAATCTAGATGGGACTCAGAAGGTATGCAAAGAACTGATTGGAGTGCAAGTAATTGCGAGGTAGGCCTAAAAGGAAAGGTGGAAACTTAGTTCTAAAACCTAATAATATGTATTATGTGACTAAAAATATTGATGAATATATACATGTGTTCTTTGCTTTGGTCAGCTGTGCAGTTTCGCCAATTGTGTTAGGTGACATATAATCTCCCACGTTGGGAGACATAAGCAATAGCGCTTATTGAAGTGCAAGAAATCACCAATCTAGGTCATGGGTTTCTTCATCCAAAATTAACCACGTCAAAGTAATTAATAAAGGCCTCAAACTATGAGACGCAACTGCTCCACCATATATTTAATCCATGGGCAAGACACTTAATAGCAAACCCTGGTCTTTCCCTTACCTGCCCTAGGAAGTAGCCTTACCAGGATTTATGGGTAATGCTGTAATGATATGGTAAAGATGCTAGATGCAGAGCTCCTACCTCCTCCATTCTCACTGTCTCTCCATTAATCAAGTTACTCAGAATTATAAAAAATCTGATCAAGCACTTTAAATCAGCTTGATTTTATAATGATGATAACTTTCACTAAGTGAATCAAATTTCAACTCACTAAGGCAATTTTACAAAAAAAAATAAAAAATAATAAATAATCCCTCAGTCCCAAGTACGTTGGGGTGGACACGTAGTTTAAGAAAACTACAAGTGGGTCCATTTAAAACATTTGTTTATTGTATAAAAGATTCTCTTTTTGTATTTTTATATTGCAAGAAAACAAGAGGGGTGGTAATGGGGTAGGTGAGGAGAGAGAAAATGTGGGAATTTTTTTTTTTTTTTATTAGTGGTCCCATTCCATATTT
This sequence comes from Chenopodium quinoa, assembly GCF_001683475.1. Lineage (NCBI taxonomy): Eukaryota > Viridiplantae > Streptophyta > Magnoliopsida > Caryophyllales > Amaranthaceae > Chenopodium > Chenopodium quinoa. The sequence continues at coordinate 2,609,551 of NW_018743175.1, forward strand.
AGTAACGTGTCAAGTATTGTGGGACGGACGAAAATGGGAATTGTGTCAAGTATTCTGAGACGGAGGGAGTAATAATTATGAATTGTAAATTTTTTTCTTGGGAAGCTCTGAAGTGGTTGAAACCTGAAAGTAATAATCATACAAAAGATGCATTCACAACGAGAAAGCTTTAATCTGCAAGTTACTAATTCCAGTCAAGCAAGCTCACCTGAATTTTAAATGCACTGCCAATGGCTGACAATAAGGGGCTCCATACTCCCAGCACACCATGTGGTCTTTGAGCTGGTGCTGTTTCCAGTGCGACTTTCAATCTTACTTCTGAAACATCTATGAGGCTGCACCGATTTTATAAATGTCAGCATCTCTTAGTTGAGAATATGTAACAAGTCCAAAACTATAACAAAGTGTGCTAATGGAAGTAATAAGTTAAATCATCATGCAACTAAAAGTCACCATAGTAACGTCAGACGCAAGTTCCAAAGTTGATCAGCTCAATACTTTAAGCGACCATAGATAGGGTTTAAACAAGGCAACCAGACACATAAGTGATGCCAAAAATTTGAATTCTTACTCAATACGTATCTCTGGATCAACTTGTGTGACATTTGGATTTTCCGGAAGACGATCAAGCCGTAGCTTATTGTAGAAATCCATTGCAGCCCAAATAATTGGTTCATGAATATTTAGCCTCCACCAGTTCTCGGTTACCTGCCGAGTCATCAAATTCATCAGAAATGGATACAGACTTCTTATGAAAAGGGAGGGGTATTTTTTTTAAAAACTAAAAAAAATAAAATTAAAAAATTACCCTTATGTACACTTCTGGATATACTTGGATGCCATCAGTATTCTCATTTAAGACGGTCAGGGTTATTTTGAATACTGGTTGCTGACCAATATGCTCAGGTGCCAATAATACAGGCATCGATGTCAAGGGAAGCTGATTGTCAAGCTGCAAATGACCCAAGCTCATCTTGAACCTGGATTACATGAAGGTTATCCAATCAGCTCATGAGATACACTAAACTAAGCTGTCAATTCTAAAGAATTTGGAGATCGGAAATTAAAAGATTAATTTGTATCAACCCTGCAGTTACAATAAGTATTTATCATATAGTTAATGATACTTTTTCAAGCCTCTTTAAGTCTTGATTGAAATGTGAATAAAAAAATATATTGTTATTACCACTCCTGCACCCCCAATCTCTGGAAACCAAATATAGGAATGCAGTACATAATTTGTAAAACTATCAGGACACTTTCTTCAAACAGTCCCATCAGAGACTGAATAATTTCTTTTGCATAATAGTTCAGTTTTTATTCCATCTATGGAGCACTGATTGTGCCAGAGTGGCTTCTTATAAGATAAAAGATCTCACTAATTTGAGCTAATTTAAGACCAAGTGATCATCTTATGTCTTAATTGCATTATATAAGACAAACATAAAGATACAGACAAATGCGATTGCAAAGCCTCACTTGTTTGTAGTCCCATCATCACAGCCAGTGGAATATGCTACATAAACCCTCTCCAAGAATAAATAGGAAAGTTCTTTAGGTCTGTGATCGATAACAGAAAGACCAAGGACCCCAAGCTCAACAGTGAGTTCAAATGGTGGAACACTATTTCGCATTTTTTTCTGCATCTGAACACTCTCCTCATCATCAATCATTGCCTGGTCATCTCCTTGTGCATTCAACCTGGATGGCTGCTCCTCTGTGAATCGAGCGACTGTGATATTACCAGTGTCCATCAGTTGAAACTGCACTCCTGCTCCTTCTAGTGAGCACATGGAAGCACTTTCCAAGTTGAGTGTTAAGGTGCTCACACTATTGTCACTATAAATACTAGCATCAAAACATTTATGACCATATGGATCATCCCAAGCGAAATTTGTTGTAGACAGAGGTGTCAAATGGATCAAATGATCATCACCAAATCCACTCTGGCAAATGCTAATTTTCTTCCTTGTTCTATTTTCAATCCTGTATAAAAAAAAGTTATACTTGTCAAAGTTCAAGGGGAATACTCCTCAAAACTGGGAGTAAAGAAGTTGATATCACAAAAATTATAACAGGTTCACAGCCACAAGCATTAATAGACATGCTACCACAATAGTAAGCCAAGATTTACGGACACCTGTGCAGAAATAATGTAATTTATGTACACACAGGCCCAAGTACAAGGTACAATTCCTGATGGATTATTTGACATGCATTATAAAATAGGTTAAAGAATAATACCTGATGGGAGTTCTTGAGCATAGACGAAAAACAACAATGAACCGTGATCCTTCCTCATTGCCGCGAATTTCCATCCTTACAAATATCCGTTCACCGCATTCCTTTCGTAAAACAAGGGAGAGTGTGTCTTCCTTAAGGATTTCAATAGGAAATGACCATTTGGTATTTCCTAGGCGTACCTACAATATTGACCATTTTACAAAAATTAACATGGTTCTCTTACCAAAGAGGCAAAGACCCAATCTTAAAACAAGGTCTATCATTAGAAGAGAAAGCTTAATATCCTTATTCAATATACACTTAATTAAAACATGTTAAGCTATGTTTACTGTACCACTCATTGAGAAAATGTAAAAAAAAACTATCGAGTTATATGAAAAAAGCACTCAAAAACAACTTTTTTTTTAAAAAAATAAATAAATAACATCAAGCAATGCTATATCAACACAATACACATCTAGAAAACATGTCAACATCATTGAGGACATATCCAATAACATTTTGACTTGAAATTAGTAGGGCATAGTAAAATAATTCAAAAACCTGATCCACTATATCATCTAAAAAGTAGGGTACTTGATCTAACCATAACCATAACGGTTCGGGTACCCGATTTGATAAAGTGATAGTTATAAGGTATGGTTAACCTAACGAGTATCCGATAATGATCCAATAAGCATTTTTTTTATCAACTAAATATATTAATCCCAAACCTAAACTCCGACATAGTTTCATAATCACTTAATAATTTGAATAAATAATAATATTATTAGTAATTTAGTAAAGACCATGCGGTAACATTGTTAATTAGTGTTAAATATTGAAATGTCAAACTTTTCATTCATGGATATCAAATCAAGTATCCAATATCCGATCCAAAAATACAGATCTCCGAAGTTATCTTATTGGTTCGGTTCATGGACATCATTTTTAGTGTTATGGGTTATTAGATACCTGATCCAATAACGATAATAGCTTGGGTACCCGATCCATGCTCACCCTTAGAAATTAGGTAGCTCAAAATAAGTTAAATTTTGGCGCTTAAATGTTAATTGTACAACTAAAAAATACATTAATTTCTCCAACCCTTGAAGCACTCAAATTACCATGCTCTACTTTACAAAGAAGTTAAATACGAGCACTAACAAAGCCCAATGCTAAAAAGAAGGGTAATACCCCTTGCCAACATTGATCATTGTATAAAGTCCAAATACCTGGAGTTTGTTACTATCACTTGTTTCTCGATAAAGGAAGCTCACTCTTGAATCCGATGCCCTTAAGATCTTTGCCTCATCATGGCTGCTCAATTTTATAAATACATCCTGACCTGTTCTGTTAGTGAATGTCATGTATGGTCTAATGGAGACTACCTGGAAAAAAAAAGGAATAAAAGAAAAGAACATCATCATTTATAGTGTCCCCACAAATATCAAAGAGTTTGGCTTTTAAAAATACCTTCGTGGGAATGGTTTGGTAAGGGCACGGTTTAGTGGTGATGAACAATCGAATACAATTACCATCAGAATCAATAGCTGACAGATCCAGTGATCCATCCTACAAATCGAACAAAGGCATTTAGCAATATTACCCTCTTTTAGAGACTAACAGACCAAGCAATCGGTTACAAATGCAATTTACCATATCACTGAGTGGAGAAAGATCTTTAACAGGTCCAAATGAATTTTCTCCAGTAGGGGCAATAGATGCTTGTAATCCCACTGATTTGAAGTTCAGCGATGAAGTAATAGTGAAACCCTCCTGGAGTTCTTCTTCTATTATATGCCCACTTGTTTCTGGATTGTTATTTCTTGACTTCAATGGTGAAGATGCTTTTTCTACCTTTCTGTCAACTAGCCTAAAAGTCAGAGGAGGACACCTGGAAACAGCAAACCAAAATGGGGCATATATTCGGACAGCCTTTGGCATTGCCGGCTGTTCCTTGTCATGAAATTGCTCCAGAACAACTTGGACCATCCTGCACCAATAATATTATTATTTTTTTTTTTTTTGAGGTTTGGACACTAGAGAGGGGCATTAAAAAAATAATACAAGGTGTAAAGCAAGTAATAATGTGTATGAGGCGACCTTCCGGAAATTAGATTTTTTAAGTTCAACGTTGTAGATGACACTCCACTAGGCTGAGATATGGGAACAGCTTCCTGCAGAAAACAGAGAAGGCTTAGAACTATGATTGAGATATAATACCAGAGTTAAAACCTTTAAAGAGAAAAGGAACATTATATATTTTTGAAGCTCACATGCATTGGCAGCCACCCTTTTTGTGGAAACAGTGATAAGAATAAGCCTTTTGTAACATCAGCAGCATAAACATTTACAGCTTTTCCAGGAGAAAAAATGCCTCTAGAACGATTCACAAAGTGACCACTCGATTGCATTTCAAAAACTGAATACTCGACCCTCAAGGGAAGATAATTAGCAATAGTTAAAGGAGATTTAACCACAAGAGTCCAATCCTGGATGGGATCAGAACGGATATCTTTTGCAATATCAGTAGCCAGCACACTCAAGCAAAACCAAATTCCACTGGAGCCAACGGTGCTACTGGAGGAGGTTGGAGAATTATGTTCACAGTGCAACAATTTTTCAGATTCCTCTAGGTCAGATACACAAATCTCAGGTTCTTCTTGTGATTTGCTAGAACCTTGTAATTGAGCAGGGTATTCAACGACTTTACTCCAAGCATATCTATCTGGAATACCAAAATTTAAAGGTCGTAGAAGCAAAGAAAAAGATCCAGCATGCGTTAAGCATGCAAGTGGAAGGGGCGCAGAGTCACCAGGCTTAAGTAGACCAATGGATACATGTTGTTGTGCATCACTTGCGATCAGTTTCCTGTTTCGTATCCATTTTCGTTGCCGAGCATGATTCACGTAACTTCCAGCATCATAAGACTCTGGCCACTTAAGACTTTCTTCATCTGGAGCATAAACCCATCCACCAGCAGTGCACACTGACGCTTTATCAAGATGCCAATCATCAGCCCATACCCAGTCAAATGACGGCTCTTCCCCAGAAACTATCTGCATATTAAAGGTCTTAGTAGCATTAAGGTTAGGAAGAAAGTACAGATTAAATATGTATTATAATATAAAAGCAAACATCCCTTAGAAAACTCAGTCCAAAATCAAGCAGAATTCTAAAGTTCTGCAAACAGAATCACCCCCCAGCCTCTCGCTTTCAGTGTTATAGAATACTTTTATACAACTAACTTCCACAATAACTATTGACTTAAAAATAACTAGAATGTTATAATTGATACCATAAGTATATAAAAAAAAAATTAAAATAAATAATAGATCTAAAAATGAAAGATAAGAAAATAACTGCAGCAGGTAGCTAATTACTACTCCGCAGAAGATAGAGGGAGTATGATATCCTAACAGCTACACCCAAGGGGTGCTATATGTTTTACCTACATTCATTTTTCCTAACTTCACCCTTTGAGCTTAAGGACACCCATAATTCTTTCTAGGATATTGTACTAACTTACCAAATACTGTGACATTAGAAGTGGAATTTTCTCAGTACTAGCTCATCTTTAGCTTGCACAGTCATTATTGCAAAAGAAATAACAATAAAATAAGTATGACAATGATACGCATACTATGAAAACCAACGAATCAAATTTCTTTTAAAGGTTGCAGATACAAGACAGCTGATGATTCCAATCAAATCAGAACAAGCTGCTCTTGATGACATCAGGACAAGCTACTTATAGTGTCGATTTATCATCTGTATGACAGTATTCGCATATGATGAATGGCACTCAATATATAAAAAAACATCACCGTCAAAAGAAGTGACTTAAGAAGAGAATTAAAACACTTGACCAAATTATCCATTCAAGCAAAAAACACAATGTTAGGGTAACTCACCTTGTCAGGCCCTCCACTAGCTGATAGACTATTATCAGGTTTTCCAGAGCAACAAACCCAACCAACATCAGGTATGTATCTTTCTATTTCAAAAAATTCCACTGTTTCAATCTTTTCATCATTCAATTTTGACTTGTTAGCTGTCCATGGATTATTCAATGGTCTCTTGGACTCAAATGGGGCCTTGGCTTTCAGGCACAAATCAAGTGTGAAATCAGTATCATTACGTACTGACGCTAGGGATCTAATATTTACGTATCTATTGCCATTCCGAACACTAACTTCACTTGCAACAACATCATTGCCTAATCTCCAACAAGCAGCAGGAGCCGCATAATTCAACCTCACAGTAGTCCAAGGTCCTTCCCTGGTAGGACTAATCTGGATTAACCCAGGCTTCCTGCCATCAGCAAATGACTGCTTGTTTTCAACTTCCAATTTTGATGCAAAATGAACAGAAACTCTTAATCTTCCTTGTGTTCCCTTTGAAGTATCTCCCTTAGACAGCATCTGCCAGAAATAATCATGGTTCAGGTTTACACTAGTACCGCCAACTTCAGGATCAGAAAACTTAGGCTAAGATAAAAGTGACAAATCAACGAAAGGAACCTTTGATTCTGGAGGAAATAGATCAATCCATTTCCATTCATTGCCATCATCATGAGAATCAGCAGTTTTCATTGTTGCTATCTGCTTCAATGGAGCTGAGTAAAATCCAACCAAATCACCTGCCGGAACAAAGATGGTAAATTCATAGAGCATGGAATATTACATAAAGTATTAGCAATGAACTTTTACATACAAGGAATTATAAGATTAATAAATTCTCTTGTGTGAAATTTGATAGTGTCCACTTCACAAATTTTCTAGTTCATGTACGGAATTGGTGCTAGAAAAGTAGAATGGCAGTGCACACAACTACTGACTTCAAAAGTAGATTACCAGAGTGTTTAGAACATGCTCAATTCATAAACATTATTTGCTCAATCACAAGGTGACACCAAGAGATGATACAACTGCCTGATTCCGAATCGTAAATTGTAATACCCGAGTATTATATAATTTTATAATATATTTATAGATAAAAATAGGTATTGTAAATTATTAAGTAACTTTCCTAATCTAATTAGAATTTATTTATAGTTTGAAATGTTTTAAAACCTATTTTAATTTTACTTGGTCTCTACGTTTTTAGATCCTATATACTATATAGATTGTTTTAAATCCTACAAGTATTATATATAAATTACAAAGTACTAAATAGTGCAGCCTTGGTTTATCTTAAAACTTTGAGCTTTGCAATTTGCAATTTCAAATCAATTAAAAATAATAAAATATATACCTTTTCCAATGTCAGTCATAATAAGCTCCAACTGGTAGTTTTCCTGCTCAAAAAAATGTGTAAATTTCAGAAAGATAAAAAAAATAGACACAAACCATGAGTAGTATTGTAGCACATGGTTTGGCCAAAGTAACAACTCTTTAGGTTTCCCCGTTCAAAACATAGGCACATGTACTTGTACCATTTCAATAAATAGATAAAAGTCAAAGAACCAAGAATAATCAACAGTCCATACTCATGAGGCTATCCATAGGTGCAATTTTTTATGAAATAATGCAGATCTTTAAGCAATAAAAATACTACAAGATTGTTTCACCTGAGTAATCAGGCAGGGGTCATAACCCTTCCAAAATCTTCTCTTGGGGTGGGGCGGGGATGGGGAAAGGGAGGGTTGAGGATTTGCAGCTTGTTTTAAAATCATCGACCCCACCAACATTCATGATAAAAATCCACATAAGCTATACTATTATTAAACTTAAAATGTTTCTTTTCCTGAACTTAAATAGATATGTAGTCTGAGACAGAAAAAGTTAATAAGACAGAGAGAGTGCAGGGGGAGGAGGTAGGGGAGCTGTGAAAGAGGGAAGGAAAAGATACATAGTAGTGAAACTCAGATAAAGTGAAACACTTCTGACATACCGGAGAATCAACTTTAAAGAAGAAAACTTCTCTCCATTTAACACATTCGAGCTTCAAAGAACTGCTAGACTCAGAGCAACGCCCACATGTACGAACACTTTGCAGCTGATTTAATGCTGTAGCATCTGACAGAATAGGTTCTGGACTAAGGCGTATTGATACAGCATACTGACGAGAAGATAGACCATCCAACTTTTTAAACTGTAATTGAAAAAATGAATTAAATAAATGAGAAGCCATACTACCAACAAACAAACATTAAATTCTAGAAATAAATTTCCATACGTTGCTATAGACATGAAACTTTCATCTAATGTAATTGCAATAAACTTGGATGCATGAAAAGAATTAGATTTCCAATTTCCAGATCACTTAATCACTTGGTCCAGTCAGATATTTAGAAAAAAAGAGAATTGCAAAGGAGCAATATCACTTCTTTCACCTGATATGATGCAAATAACCATCAGGATTATTAATTGCTTTGCCATTGGTAATAATAGTGAGAAATTTTCCAGATGTTTACCGAGAGAACAAAAGTCTTCAAACATGGAGATTATCAAGTCCAACTGTCCAACTCCTAAATATGCTTCTTATAGCAAATCACTATTCCATATACAATCAGATAAATTGATATTGCTCGTGAGTAAGCAGCAAAAAAAAAAAAAAAGAGAGAGAGAGATAGGATACAATGATACATGATAAACAAATCCACCTGCTTTTGCGCTACGGGCACTATTACTGCTTGACAAATGAAATTTGTTACATTTTCTTGTCTATAACAACACTAGTAAACCTATAATCAAGTGAAAATATGTCAAGATCAAAGTCCGACAAAAAAGAGGAAACATGATGGCTGTTAAATTATGTCCATTTATTGTCCAGCCTAGCTACTAAGACATGATGGCTGTAAAACGTTCACAGCATCAACCCTTCAACTATGGAATGACAAAAAACAATTACACACATCATATTTTAACAGCCTGATCCAAGTGAGGCTGCAGCATTCACGAACCAATAATACAAAGAGTAAGATGTAAATTTATACAAACTATACACTTGTACAAAACTATGCTACATATCAAGTAGAACTCTGAAATTAAATCAGGACAATTTTCTTTTCTTAATTAAACTTTTTCTGATCATTTTCTAAAGAAGAATGAATGATCATACCTGTGCTTCTGCAATCATCAACGTCACCATTGTACGGATATTCTGGCCAATATTCCCTCGGAAGTGAGAATCCAGCATATTTTTCAGCACGGGAACTTTAAGAGGCTTCAGATCCACTGACGGCATCATGAATACACTTGAAAGCTCATTAATGTCAGTAACTCGGATGAAAATGTCCTGGCCGAGCTTGTTTTGTGGAATGATGAAATAATTTCTTTTATGATGCACACTATCAATTGATGTATCCTTATGAGTTAGAGAAACAATTTCCTGAAGAATAGGGTATCACCAAATAAATTTACAACACAACAAAATATCATCAAGAAATGGTCCATAATATTGAAAATAAGTGGCAAATATAACATATATGCATGAAGTAGCTTACAATAATTATCATACACTAATAACTGGGAGAAGTAAAGAGCATACTCTAGTAACGCAGGACTCTTGGATTTCACTGAGGCTATTCCAGCTTGCATAAGCTTGGAGAATCATATTTATGTTAGAACTAGAAACATTCACATTAAGATCTTTGGTTGAAGTGAGTCGTAACTGTGAAGCAGCAACAGGAGAAGACATATCATACTGATACCTGCATATTTTAACCATGAGACAGCAACCAAAATCATGCAACATAAATAAAAACAACCATTTTTATTAGAGAAGCCTTCAAACGAGTTAAGAAATTACATCTGACAGTCTAACAATTGTCAACCACTAGGTGAGATTAGTTCAGTGTGTACTTTTGAAAAAACCCAAAGACTAAGAGCTAGCCACCACATACAATGATACAATTCAATCACACAAAAAAAAAAAGAACTAAAGACACTCAAACACCAATTAGCACAAAAGAGCTAAAATATCCACTCTTAGACATGTTAATCAAGAATTGAGAAAACTTAACACATTATGTAGCACGTAAAAGAGCAAAGGTGGGGAAAGTGAAGCTCAACAAAAGTAAGGAAGGCTAATAAAGGGTGAGTTCCATGGGTCTTTTGGAAAACTGATGAGAGAAATCTAAGGTGAGTTTAGATTTTATCTTACATGCAATAAGAGTGGATTATGGCCAATATTTTCTGCAATGTTACTTTTAAGACTGCCATTTAAATTTTTAGCCTTTGCCCTCGCTGCAAAACTAATATTCTGTGGAAGGAGTTAGTGTGATATAATATTTTGGTGAGATAGGTGTGTGAAACATTTAATTCCACTGCAAGATGTCAATCCTCACGTGTGCAATACCTTTTTTTTCATTAGCAGTTTCTTCAGATATGGCAACCATGCCAAAATTGAGATCAAGCCTAAACATTCGTTAATCACAAAGAACAACTGTAACAGATAATCTGCGACATTAAAATCAATACTTACCTCAAAAACCCATCAGCTGCCTCTACCACAGGCTCCCAAGACTCGTATTTGTCATTGTATGACCTCACCGAAAGAGAGAAATTTACATTGGAGATTAGGTAGTCAGGCCTTCCTTGTAATTTGAACCCAATACCACTCAAGGACACATTAAACAACGGAACCATCTGCAAATATAAAATAAATAAGCAAGAACAACATCAAATGATTATGCAAGGGAAAGGACGCTGCATATTTCAACAACAAAGTGACATCAAGAAGAGAAAAACAACAGAAACTTTCAACATCATATTTCTCATTCTTGTGCAGATAAATGCCCCAACCATTAGCATTAGGCAAGTATCTCTAACAGGTGTATGTGTAAGTGTCCCGAGATATATCAACCATATAACCAAAAAGTAATCCTTTAGTCTTAATTATCAGTACACTTTTAGACAGATGTTAGAGATTACAACTTGGAAGATTAGATGTCATTCATAAAAAATGTTTACCATGAAAATCAGCAAAAACACCTCAGGTAGCCCATTGGCTGCATGACACATTTCAGATAAATTATAGATTGTTTACTTCCCCCGTTTTTAAATAAATGCTCCATCTGGAGTTTTATGCTTCCCTACTACATACAACTATGACCATTAATATCTTTAATTCCCTATAAATAAACGCTATAAAAGGTTGATATTTTGAAAGTATATACATAGAGGCAAATCCAACAATAGCCCACGTGACTATATATTTACTTACATATAAATCACAAAAGATAGTTAGAAGAATGTAAGTGAGTAGTGTAAAATGAGGAATGGAGCAATTAATTCAGAACTGAGGAAGTATCGGATACTTAATGATCTCAAATAAGGCATCACTTACCAAGCCACCATAGTCATCAAAGCATGCAACAGAAAACGTTCTAATTTCTGCATCGATGACTGTATCTTCCTTGCCATCTGTTACATATTTATGAGCAAGCTTCACTGCATATCTTTTGGAAGGCCTCTTGTTTCCACTCCGCACCTGAAAAGTTCCAAAGTCGCCACCAACTGCCCATATGCTAAATGGTTCTGCTCTAAGACCAGCATCATATGTATCCCACAAGCTTTCTTCCGAATATTGATCCCCAACAACCATGTCACTCCGTATGCATCGCAATGAGCCACTAAAATCATAATCCTTGGGCGAGCCTTTACAGGAAATACATCCCAGAGGAACATAACCAGGCGGAGCTTGAGGCAACCAAAATAACATAGGATCTACTCCCCGTTGCTTCTTAATTCTACCAACCATTTGGTATCCTATAGGTAATTTGAAAATTTCATCACCAATGTCTTCAGCAACAACACAAGCATTTGGACGTTCAAACCTATGGCCAATACATTCTCTCAGTCAATAACAATAAAAGCAACAAACATAAAGATTAAAGTCTATTACAAATCTGAAATACCCTTTAACTGCAATATCGCCAAAGAATACCATCCCTTGTGGGACCACTGGACGCCATATTGATAGTTTTTTCTTTGAACTGGAACCTTGATTGCTCCACACCAGATCAAAGAGCGTCACAGTCTCAAAACGCCGACCAGAATTTCCAATTGACGGCTCCACAGGGAGGGGTCCATCACGCGGTGAGGCATGATGAGGCTTACTCTTAGGAACATCTTGTGAGAACTCTGATATCCCAAAGAAAATATGTCGCAAGTCATATGCTCCACCAACCAGCTTCAATGAATTAGGATCTGTTGGTAAGAATGTGCCAACAGAATTATCCACACGCCAGAAGGGCAAAGCCATTGAGGACCTGCATTACTCCAAAGATTACATAAACCAGATAAGTTTCAACAAAATAAAGTTACAGATTTACTCCAAATTTCTAATTAATTGATAATTAATCAAAAAAATTAAGAGTGAAAAACAAATTGCAGAATTTCCAAGATCCCAGACCCATCTTAGTAACATACAAAAACATAAAATGCCAAAAATAAATGCTATATACTGCTTGACAATACTGATTTAATTCATTTCCCCGCAATTCTTAAGTAAAATAGTGCCAGAAAGGGTTCTTATAGTCACGTACTCATTGCTTGCTCCAATCACAACACAATCCCTTAATGGACAAGAAGAAACCAAAGAAGCCAAGATACAATACGAAGACGACAACGGAGGAGGTGCTGTTCCAGAAGAAACCACACAGCCCAGAGCAATATAACCTTCTGGGGCCACAGGATACCAAATTGAACAGCTTACGTTGCCCTCCTGAAGAATAGATGGCAGTCTGTTGATGCCTTCGGAGTCAGAGACATCAGTTTGTGGCCATATCAACTTGAACGACTCAGGTCTCTTGAGTCTTACAAGGTTCTTATTTACTGCAAGAACCGCTTTGGTAGGTGGCTTGTCTCTGACACAAAAATTTGAGTTACAACAGTCAAAAGCAATATAAAATTACACTGGCAGAGAAATAGATGAGACAGCACTAACAGTGGAGTCATATAGTCACCGAGGACAACAAATCCAGGGGGTGCACGAGGCCTCCAAAAGGCAAAAATGAGGTCATTCTTCGGGTCTGAGGAATCAAAGGAATTATTAAGATGATAGAGCAGATAACAATACCATGCAACAACAAATGTCCAAAAGTGAGAAACTCACATTCCATAACTGCTACTTTGTCAAACTCAGAACAACTGACAGTCATCTTCCTTGACGTCATTCTTAAGAAGGACAAAATATCTTCTTCAACAGCCAAAAAAAGACGCAAGATGCTGAAGGAAAAATTCATGAATATATCAGAAGATGAGAGATGTATGTTTGTCTCTCCAGCAACTTTTGAAAACTTGACAGATGTATCAAATGGCTCCAAAATTCTGACTCCATTGCTTTCCATTGTCAATCCAAGTGCATTTGCAGTCATTTCCATGGTTTCACCCTTTAACACAATCCTAAAACCAAATATTTACTGCATTACATAACATCGAAGCATTAAAGCTTCCCTTCCTTAAAATAGGAGGGAAATATTACAACAAAATCCACAACAATTCTGAATTTTAAAATTAGACAGACAGTAGAGACTAGTAGATTTTAATAATAGCATAAACTTTTTAGAACCAAAGGTTAATTTTCCAGTGCATATACCTTGAGCATACAGAAGGATGAAATCATCTCTTTGTTCTTAATAAGATAACTACTCTCTGGAAATAAATTGTTTTCTACATTGGGTTAGCGACTATACAGAATAATCACTTTTGGTTCATGTAACCGACCCCACTTATGGGATTAAGGCTTTGATTGATTGATTGATTAAATTAAATGGTGTTCAAAGGTTTACTTGACTTCTGCCCACCATTGACTAATAATTTATATGAGATTGGGGAGACATAATAGGAGACAGGCTCTAAGAAGATGGACTCATTTAACTATTCTTTGGTTTCAGAGTGAGAAAGAAACGATGCAACAACTGCAGGAAATTATCAGGCGTTCAAAAGTTTAATTGACTTCTGCCCACGAGGCTCTCGTGAAAGCAATACATTTCACAAGTTTTCTTTTAACTTCAAAAGCAAGGACTTGACCTATAGTGGCTTATTTACTATGAGAAATCTAACCTGGAGAATGCATCCAGCTCCGCATACAACAATTTGTTGGATAAACTTGCCGAATTTCCCACATCTTTCGATGAGCTATAAAAAGTGAGCTCTGGACTAATTGCCTGAATATAAACACATATCAGAATAATATTTAAAAGCATATAATACCTCTTTTTCTTACCTAAAACTGATATTGGAAGATAAAAACTCAGTGTAATTTTTGGAAAGAAATTTGAACAGCCCTACCCTACCCACCAAAATAAGTTAGACAAAAATAAAGAAAAAAAATCCAAGTATAAATTATTCAGATTTTCATTAAATCTACAACTTGCAAATACGTTAGCTTGTAAATAGGAGAGATTCATCCCCTGGTAATACGTTACCCTGGTAATAATTGATCGGTTCTTCCCCTCTTTATTAACATTAAAAAGATTTGCAACAACAACAAAAACAACAATAACAAAGCCTTAGTCCCAAAATAATTTGGGGTCGCCTAACATGAATCGTCATAAGGAACCGTACGATATAAAGAAAGGGACATAACAAGATAGTCATTTTAAGAGTTTGATATATATATATATATATATATGGTGAGTAAAATGAGCAAAAGAAAGAGCATCCAAGAAAATTAAGGGAGTTTTAAAAGAGAACCAAGAATGAAATTAAAATTCCATGTAGAAAAATAAGGGAAAATTGAACAGAGCATAACCTGCAACTCAATTATGTATTCTGGAGGTTCGCCATTATCAGTATTTTGGTTCTCTGTAACTTGAAAAGTCCCAGAAGAATCCTTTAAAGGTTCATCTTCATACTCCAAAGCAACGTGATCATCCTCAGACACCGAATAACTACTATTATCTCCTAATACAATGCAAGAGTCCAAATAACGTCCATCCTGCAACAGTATACACTAATTAGATTAGTGTTTCTTCCTTACCTTACACAAGCTAATATATAGTAAACAAAAATTGAAAGAAATTAATATAATAAGGCTGGCCACCTTAACGACAACATTTTTGAATTGCAGTCTTTTCCCATTTCCCACATATATTAATGCTTCTGTACTGGAAGATGAAATAACAGAACCTTGTCTATCTTTCAGCAATAGTGTCCCACCATTGCCATCATAGATAAAATGATCAAATCTTTCATTATCAATAATAAGGGGTGTCTTTGGAGAGATAGAAGATTCATATGAAGGTTGGGTGTAGGTAGAATCATTCAAAATGATTGCATCAACTAAACTCATGGGCATGTCATCCTCTTCATTTGACAAAATGCCACGAACTGTTGGGACAAAAAACTCAATAACGGCCAACAGGAAATCAAGTGCAACGAGCAATTGAGGCCTTTGCAAACACAAACATATAGATGATGATTTTTCACTCAGTGTCGCATCAACAACAAGCATCGTAGCATCTATCTGCCTGATTTCATTCTCTAAAGAACTATACTCAATGCTTTTTGGCTGCCCAATTGCTAGTCTAAACTGTTCCTGAGTACTCTCACGATCATCCAGTACATTAAAACTTTGGAGCGTGACAGATAGAAAATCTTCTCCGCCTGTGGTAGACTTGTAAAGAAGCCATGCAGTGTTGATCTGTCATAGCAAAGAATATTAATGATCCCAGATTATAAATGAAGCAAATACAAAAAGCCAAAGAAACAAATAACAAGTGATAAGAAATTAAAAGGGATTGTATACAAAAAGACGCACTATAAACATATTGTGTGTATAACTAATAAACAATAATGGCCAGATTAGCTTAAGAGCAGTGACATATAACCTT
Source organism: Chenopodium quinoa (assembly GCF_001683475.1). Taxonomy (NCBI): domain Eukaryota; kingdom Viridiplantae; phylum Streptophyta; class Magnoliopsida; order Caryophyllales; family Amaranthaceae; genus Chenopodium; species Chenopodium quinoa. The sequence goes on from NW_018743175.1 coordinate 2,625,563, forward strand.
TATTTAAAGGGGAGCAACAGTTTTAACCACAATAACTATCTCATCCTAGTAAGATGGGAAACAACCACCGAACATGAAAATTTGAATTCTGTATTCTGAATTCTGAATCATGTAGATGAGACTATTTATCATAATCATGTTCAGCAATTACTGATTGCACATATATCATACACAATGTTTTCGGAACAAAAAATTTACATTTCAGAATCATTTCCATTTGGTTCAATTAGGCATTGCCATAAACTACATCTAAGTTCTATCATCTGCCACTAAATCAATCATCTTTAAATATCAAATTATTCAATACAACAACAACAAAACCTTGGGGTAAAAAAGGAGACAATGTATTCGTTGAAAGTAAATACAAGAACAGATACCTGAACGGTTCCCAATGGTGCATCTCTTGCAACACCTGAATGTAAGCTCAATTCCACTAAATTAATAGCAACAATGACTTTCAAGCTGATCCAGACCTCCCTAGTATGAGAATCAACTTCAGTAGATCCTAATTTGAAAGTCGCAGCAGACTCAATCATGTCAATGGAGGGCATCTTTTTCTTCCACTGCAAGGGAGGCACAATATTTGGAGGCTCGGATAAATTAGACTGTGCACATTCTGTAATGATCTGGTATTCTTTGTTAGATAAAGAAGCTTTCAGTACATCCATCTACAAACACAAATTAAGAAAAAAAAGTTAATAAGAAAAGCACAATGAAGTTGTAACCAATGAAATAAGATAGGGACTGCAAAGATTTGACTTTGCTGTAGAGCAAAGTGTGTAAGAACGTAGATGAAATGACCTCTATTGTTGCTTCGGTGCTTGGAATTTGATGTAACAAATCTCGAAGTGATCGCCGAAGAACAATGGACAATCCATTGACATCCTGAATAATGCTATCACCCACTTCTTTTCCAGTTCCAACATTCAAATTGATGTCTTCAACCTACACAGACAAAATGGACTTGAAAGCATTGCTAACAACAACCCATACTGACTATTCAAAAAAAAAAAAAAAAAACCACCCATACTGGTGCCCCAATTCCTCTAACAAGGCTCCTGTCTTAAGATGTTATAGGAGATAGGCCCTAAGAAGATGTAATAGGACGGCTGCTTTACAAAATAAAAGTAAAAAACAAAAAATCTAGCGAGACAGATTTAGTCCGCTGAATTAGGTCGAACAGCAGATTCATCAGAGAGGTTCAGCTTTAATGCTTGCATAGTTACATGATTAATTTCTGAAAATTGGCACGGGAACTGCCTCAAATGGTTTCATATTGTTCTTTGAGCAGTTCGCTTTGCGTCCTTTCATAAAAATCTTTTATCTTATAATTTGTAGAAGGATAAAAGTTATTTTAAAGTGTTGTTCCAAAGTAAATCAGCTGGGGCTCAAATTATAACTTGGTTAGTCAAACTATGTTAATCTGCTATTTTGTCATTGGAGGACACCTTGTCCTATATACCCTCCTCAGCTGAGAACACAGTCTATTTTTCTTACCAAAAAAACCTGGCAACCCCAAGAAACTTCAGCAAATCAATTCAGTCATTTTCATAGGGAAGAAAAGACATAGCAAAAACATTATATGTATCCATCAACAGAAGACTTAAACTTATACACTATTTAAACTTTACAGCCATAGAAAGGAAACTAGAGGACCAAACGACAATGGATCCAGTTCCAACATTTGGAATTTGAAACAATCACTGAAAAAGGAGAGTGAAAGAGAGAGATATCAAATGTTTGATATGGACATAACTTACCATCACAGTCAATATTTCCATATGAACAGCATTCATCTCATGTTTACTGCCATTGAACCACTGGAAGGTGTTCTGGACAGTTATATGTACAACATCAAGCTTCAGGAAACTGCAGAATAGAACCCATTACATCCAATATTGACAGGGTCCTCAACATCAAGGACGGGATACTCTATCTTGATATGAGAATAAATAAATAATTAAATAAGATAAAAATATACTCGAGACTGTCCGTTCTCCGAGGCATTATTATAATTGGCTTTGTAAGTGATAAATTGAGCTTCATAGCAGGTGAGCCCTCAATTTCACTGGTAGTAAACCACTTCTCAGAATCAGTAACCTGATCCCTCAATTTGACAACGCCAGCAGAAGCGTTGGGAGCAAGACCCACAAAATAACTAACTACCTACATACAATTTCCAACCATTAGAGCAAGATACAAAAGAAAGCTAAGCAATCGAGATAAACATAAAATTGATTACCTCTTGAATAAAGCGATTCAAGAACACAATCCTTACTTCAGAAAGTTGACCAGAGAGACTATAATCATACCCCTCATAATCATCATCATCAGAATCATACGAAGAGAAATCTATCTGCATGCAAAGAGTCAAACTGTAAAACAATGATAAAAATAAATAAAAAAATAAAAAAATAAAAAAAAAAAGAGGGTAAATGGGCAGTAAATAATAAGTGACCACATAAAATTGTGCTAAATGTATCTAAGTTCATGTAGCAATTTATGATTATGAATGAGACAAGATTAGACAACCCATTAGATTAAAACAAAATTTTAGTGTTTCATTGATTTTAAAGGGGGGAAAAACATTACAGAACATCATTTACACTAGTATCTACCAAAAAAATTGTTAGTAGATAGCTAAATACAGCAAATCTATGCATGTAATGGAGAAAAACTTCAGTTTCCAAGAGAGATGAAAAAAGAAAAAAAAAAAACACAAAAAAAGGGTTACAAGTATGATAACCATTGTTCCTTCTGTTTCATTCTTTTCCACGTCTAATTAAGAATAATTACTTCTCAAAAAGAACACACGCACGCACGCAAACAAACAAACAAACAAACAAACAAACAAAAGAGTATTGACATAAAACCAAAATGACAAGTAATGACACCCAACCAACAAAAGAATCATGCTAGCACAAAAATTCAAAATTGTGTAATACCTCCACAAATGAACTTCCCCCTGGGTTCCTCATGTCACAGGCCCAAAAATAAAAGTGCTCCAGGGAAAGACTGTCATCACTTATTCTCAGATTACCTATGGAAGCTTTGATACTGAATGATGATGGAAATACCTAAACCAAAGGAAGGCAAGTTAGTTTAAATCAATTTCACAAAAATAAAAGTATGTCATATAGCATAATACAAGAATAAGATAAGACTCGTAAGAGGGGGGAAAGCTCAAGTAAACCTTAATATAAGTAAGGAAATTATCCTGAGACAAAGTAGCGAGCTTAGTTTCATCCTCCTTCAAAAGAACTATCTGGGCACGAGCCATATTCAAGACTAAATAAAAAATAATTCTGGATTTTCCCTTTCCTAAGAGACCTACAGCAACAGACTGCGCAGCTACAGTTGTATTTTGTGGATCATCACCTTCAACAGGAATTTCATGCTGTTGAGTGGCAGCTGGTGAACTGTCACTGAGAGATACAGAGCTTGCATCTTCAAAATTAATACCACTCACAAAATCCATAACAGCAGCAAGTGTAGGCCTACGGCAGAAAAACGATAAGGTGGCAAGGGTCACCACAACCTGCAGTCACCACAGAAAAAATCATTTTGACATCAACAAACCTATCAGACTTCACTGCCCAGAATAGAGACAGCAACTCACCATATTATCGGTTTTACTATAGAAAGGAGAGTTCTGATCATATATAACTATTTGAGCTTTAACAAAACTTCCCAACTCATCATTTTGCCCAGATTTCTCTGCTATAGATTGAAAGGAGCTATCAGGTAGAAGACCAGGCACCCTGCTAAAGCTGGGAGGTATAAATGCTGATACTTCAGGGATGGTGAAGCCATTATCCGGCAGATTCTCTGGAGCCTCGTAGAATTTATCATCACCTTCAGCAGACGAATCACCATTACTGCTCTGCCTAGTTTCTTCAGAAATCATACTAATTTCAGGGCCCTGTATGAATGATCTGGCTAAATATTGACGTTGAGAAGTTCCTCCACATACTAAATCTTCTATCTCCAAGGATTGCAAGAGAGTTCCTATGAACATATCATTATCCTTAATCGCAATTTCCACCTGTTAAAACCAATATATATAACTATGATGATAAAGTAGTATATAGAGCGCAAAAGTACAAGGATAACAGACATACCTGACCACCAACAGCTCGAAATTCAAACAAATGCTTCTCTTCGGATAGTAACATCTTCATAAAACTCTCGTCATACTAAGTTTCAAGGCAGCACAAAGACAAGTAAGACATCTGGCAGCAAAAGATCTAGATTACAACATAATGAAATGTAGTTTTACCTCCTGGTTATAGTTGAAGCAGATTTTTAATTCATCTAACACACCAGTAACAAATATTTTCTCCATGTTTATAACATTATCAACACCGTTGTGTTCAACAGCCTCAGATTCCGAGCTTTCAGCATCCGATGAAGATTCAGAAAATGTACTGATTTGAGCTGAATTCTAGATTTAACATAAAACCAGAAAAATATGCAGCATTAAACAGATATTGAAATGCAAAGAGCAACGAGGGGGAAATGGAGTGGATATAGGACTCAACCTTCAACAATAATAGATTTATACTGTTTTGAAAATAGAATCAAATTGGATAATCACATTTACTGTCCCCCAGCCACATATTAAGAGGGAAATCTTACAGCCAAAGGATGATTTAATAAATTTAAAAAAAAAAAAAAATGAATCAGCAAAGCAAAGATAGCTTAGCCAACAATAGAGGCCCAGGAATAATAAAATTGACAAGAAAAGTGTACTTAAAAAAGAACAAATTGATATTTAACAAAAATAGAAAGCTCCTACCCCCCTCGGCACTTTTAATCATAATAGATAGCCGGTGAACCAAAATAAAAGATACAAAGAGACAATTTCTACATACTGATGCACGATATATAGCATTCCGTAGTTGGGTATACCAAATGCTTTCAGATTCATCAGACTCGAATCGCAAGATCAATGCATTTGCTTGCTCAACAACCTGCAAATGCAAAAATGGGGATAGAATGAACTGCAACAGCAGTGGAATCAATGATATAAATGACAATCACATAAATCAACACTTCAAATAATTAACTTCGAAAAAAAAAAAAATTGCTATTTTGCAATTAATATATAAACAAAAAGCGAGTATAAGGACCTTGCCAAGAGCATGGACACGTGTAGCATCAAGGATAGCAAGTATATGTTCCTCATTACCAACATTCTCTGCAGGCACCTTATGCAGATGTTTCCCTCTCAAACTGCAAAAGGCCAGTGAGTTGACCAAATCACCATTACAAATTAATCTATCAAAGTTGCCCAACAAGTCCAATGCATTACTATTCAAAGCTGATTAGTAATATATTATAGGTAAATCAAAATTGTAAATGATACTGTATTGGGTTTTATAAGTGATAAATAATACAGAGACAAAACTATGAATTTAGCTAAGCAGCCGGACACTTAAAAGAGGAGTGAATATGATTTCAACAATTAGTAGCAGAACGATTGATATATTTATTTAGAAATTTTGATTTTATTAATCCCAACTTTGGCCGATTCACTTTTATTAATCCCAACTATGAGTTAGTTTTTAATTATCCGAACTTTGGGGGATTAGCTTTATTTGGTCCATCAGGTTACCGGTTTTCTTGGCACGTGTCAACACATAATTGGTTAAATAAATAATTTTTTTTTTTCAAAAGCCTAACTCCTCTCCTACCCTACCGACATCCCCTGCAAAACCACCCCTTTTCCCTCCACCACCGTCCAGCCCCCCTCCACCGAAAACCACCCTTCTCCTCCTCCTGAATATAACCGCCTCCATTCCCCCCACCACCAAAGCCATCTATTTTCCCTCCCCACCACAATAATTCACCTCCTTGCCTTTCCACCACTAAAACCCGCCTATTTTCCTTCCCTCACCATCGAAAGTCACCCCCTCCCATCTCCACCATAAAAAAAAATACCTCCTTCCTCCCCCACAATCAAAAACAACCCTTAGTGGTGGTCTCAATGGTGTTGGCTGTCAAAGGCTAGTGTACTAGTGTTGATGGTCAAAAGGGGAAAAAAAAAAGAAAATGAAAATATTCATCAAATCACCGGTCATCGAAGACCAAAAAAAAAAAAAAATGAAACCCCCCAACCCCAAATCTATATTATTAAAAAGGAAAATTTGTTCAGAAAAACCTTTTAAAGTATTTTTGGCTGTTTATAAAATTTTTTATTCAGGACAACCAAGTGGCACTTTCCGGCGTTGACCCCCTTTTTCCCACATGTGCGTGTCACGTGCCTCCTATTTTTCTAATCACACCCTCTTTTCCTAATTCCACTCTATTTTCCCTCCAATTAAACACTCTCTCTCCTCTCCCTCTCTCCTCTATGTGAACAAGCATCGATACAACACAAACACAAACCAAATGCCTATACTTAATCGAATCACCCTTTTGCAGCCCAGATTCATTGTTCCTTGCCCTAATAATGCTAAGATCAGTAGTAAGGCTGTGCTTCTCTGCTATCAGGACATCAGTGTCAAGAATACCCTCGTCAACCCACTCAAATTTGTCACAGCCCCTCTGCCAGTTTCATGGTTATAAAATTTGAAGGCAATGAATTTCCTCCCAGGAATATCATGGGTCCATGAAGTCCTCTTCGCCACATGAAAGCCACACCCACACCTCAAATCACCACCTCGAACCATAATTGTTGCATAATTGAGAAATTTTAAAAGGGGAAAAAAAAACCCTAATTTTTTATCAACTATCGAAAACATGAAAAATTGATAAATTAAGCACTTAACTGTGGTCGAAACTTGTTGGGAAAGCCTTCAATTGCTTTGAATTGACTGAACTCCAACAATGGCTGGTTCCCAAGAAGAGAGAGAGAGAGGAAAGGGGAGAAGTATAATTGGAGGTAAAATAGAGTGAAATTAGGAAAAGGGGGTGTGATTAGAAAAATAGAAGGCACGTGACACGCACATATGGGAAAAGGGGGGTCCACGCTGGAAAAAGGCGAGTCAACGCAGGAAAGTGCCACTTGGTTTTCCTGAACAAAAAAAATTTATAAAACAGGTTTCTCCTAGCCAAAAAATTTTTAAAAGGTTTTTCTGAACAAATTTTCCTATCAAAAACTAACTGATAGCAGGAATTAATAAAGACGAACCAGCCACAGTTAGGATTCATAAAAGAACCAAGTGTCTCACATATACTATATAAATTTACCAACTATATATATATACCAACCCCCATTTTTTTACACTAGTCAAATTTATATTTGCTATAAGTTTATTAATGTCTACATTCAATGTTACTATTTAAACTAAAATTAGAAAAACATTACCTAAATTAGACCTTCATTTTCGGTAGGGGTCTTCCGCTTTCTCAGTCAGATTATTCAGTAAGATATGCTTTGACCATTTTGCCTTTTTTTAGTCTTGAATTTCAGGTTTAAAACAAAGCTGGGTTGCGTTTTTTCCCAAAGCTAGTTCATCACCACTTACAGCGTACGGCAGGCATAGAATTGAGTGAGTCATAGTCGAACGATTCATTCAGACTACTGGATTGCTCCCATGGATTTTTCCCTTTGTCCCTCTTTTATGGGCACTCAAAACCCCACGGACCTTTCTTCTTGCAAGATCAACACTCTTTTCAGGCCCTTTGTGCTTATTCTTCTTTAGAAACATTCTTTGGCGCAACATTAATCTTTTCATTGTAATGCACACTTATTCCCGAATCTCGCTAAATCAGAATGTGGAGAAGAATATGGAGAAGAAGCAAAGCAGAATTATGGTTCTTACATGGCTGTTGCTAGGGGCGACAAAATCGGATGGTTCTTTTATTGCATTGATAGAAGTCACAAGAAAAATATCTCTCTAGTACTCTGACAAAAAAATGATTGACTGGTGAACTACGTGAGAAAAATGGTTCAAATAATCTCGATAGTGGTTCGGCGTCATCTCAGTCATTTTCCGTTCCACTTGACCTTTACCAAGAGGTAGGATTCTTACCTAGTGTTGAACCAAATAGCAGTGTCCTAAATCATAAAAGTATGTACATTGGTGTGAGCTCTTACCTTCTCTCTCTACCTTTTCTCTCAATACGATACACCAAAAAAAGTAAAAATCTATATTCAAAAAGCCCTGACAATGATGAACTCTTTCGATGAGCTCTCTTGTGGTCCCAAAAAAACATACAAGATTTAGTACACTTTTCAAGCATATAGCTACTCCATAAGTATTTAAGTGGCTCTTGGGGAAGAGCCATTCTCATGTGGCTCTCCATGGAGCTCCATCCAAGAGCTAATTAGAAACCCCATAGTTGGGGAAGATTAAATTCTTAATTTCTCTCTCCTCCAAAAGCACATTAGAGAATCAGTTCAAGAACCCTAATGTACATGCTCTCTAAGTGTTTCCTCCAGGTCCATTACACTAGCCTATCATTAAATTCCATTGCATCCACTAATCCAACAAAACCCAACTATCCAAGATGTCACTCTTAGACAACCTCTAAAAGAAAATTGTCCCAAAGGGAGAGGACAATACTAGAAGTTACAGACGTATAAACTCAAAATTCAGCATAAAGCAAATATTGAAAGAAGAATCACAAAACAGAACAGAGTGGTAAGAGCCCCAACCTCAGATATTGTTTGTAGGTTTTGGAGTCTGGATTTTCAAGTATGTAAAGGAATGGACCAACTAAACAAAAGTATCTTCGCTGCCAAACAGCCTCCCTGTTTGCTACTCCCTATAGTTTAAAAGCAAAAACCAGGTGCAGTAAAAGGTTAGCACTGGAAGTGAAGAAACAGCCAGTAAAGATTAGTTTCCGTTATTAATTCTTTTTAACAAAATAATCAAAGAACCAAATTCCAAAATTTCAAAGCGATTAATATTCAAGTAGAAACCTTCCAAGTCAAAAGATACAGCCAACCCGAATAATCAGCTTGTGTCCACGGAAGCAAACGGTTAGCATTATCGTCATCCTCCACAAAAGATTTCACTACTTTCATCAAACGATGGTAGCGAGCTGGGGAAAAATAAAATCCCAATGACGGCACCCGAACAGCCAACCTCGTTGATGGATATGATGGGTTTTCCACCCTTATCTGTATGTATCAAGGCATCAGCAAGATGATGGAAAGCGTGAATATTCCACAGAATGAAGATTGCTGACCCTGAATACTACAATAAAGAAGATATGCAATCTGCCAAAGCACAATAGAAAAGATCTTCCACAAGGTCTAACAACACATGGCAGGTGAGCTTAAATCATATTTGCATCTTCTGTATTTTTGAAGATCTATAAGCCAAAAAACAAACTTTACCTGTTGAAGCCTAAGAACCACACCACATTTGTCCAAAACAGGCAATAAAACATCACCGGGTAACTTGGAAGAGCCAAGATGCCCACCCAATGAGGCTTCACCCCAGCAGTAATCACCATCCACAAGGAAAGCAGATACATCACTCAGCACCATATCAAATTGCAGGTACAAATTCATGATCTCAGCTGACTCTGATCCATGGTCATTCTAAATTTGCAGTAGGCATATTAGAAAACTACATAACATGCATATCATGTACTATTAAAAGTTAAAGTGAAACTACCTTCGTTCGTATTATCAGATTCCCCAAGTCAAGCATGAGTTTTGTTGAATGATCACCATCTGGACAAAACTCAGTAGGAAGAGTAATCTTGGGAGCAGCAATATCCAGGTCGAGCATAAACCTAAAAGCAAATATTTAAGCCAACACTTCACAGTTTCAGAAAAAAGTGAACAAGAATAATCTAGGGGCTGATGTGGAAGAAAGGAATTATTTACATAGATTTAATCTGTAGTCCATGGGTTTTGGTGTCTATCAATAACTAACTTTCTATAGCTAAGGATGATCAAGAGTAAGTTCAGTCTTTACACAAATCGCTGCGATGCGCTGGCTTGTTCAGGCTTTTTAATCTAAGCAAATGCAATTCGTTTGAAGGCATCTTTCCTTTCTCCCTTGGTGAAATTCCAATTGGTTAACGGGCAAATGTGAGGATTTCAGAAAATTCTTGGGCAGGATAATTTGGGACTCTTCAAAGGGTATCTACACTTTATTATGTTCACTATCACAAAATTATAACAAATGCTAAAAAGATAATTTGAATCTCTTCAAACGGTTTCTTCAGTTCATTTTCATAGAAATGATAGTAGTACAAACTGTAATAACCTGAATATTAAACAAGGCTTATTAGATGTTAGTGATATTTTATAAGCTATACAACATCTCAAATAATTTGAAACTGTTTTGAGAAATATTTGTTTCTTACTAAAACTATATTCATGATTACTGATTATAGAATAGAACGATTGAAATAAGTTCGAAATATTATAATGTCATTGTGCCAAAATAATAATTTTCTACTAAACATTTTAATTTTAATTATTGTCCATCATATTTTACAGCCCAGAAGACCAAATCTGAATTTGATCACAATTTCTGAAATGATGATTTTACCCTTATCACTCCAAAAAGAGAACAAACCAATTTTTTCCATGTTCCATGTGTACAGTGTGTAGAACCTCAATGGCAGCCATTATTGGCATACTATCTCCTCAGAAATGATCTCCTGATCTATGCTACCCTACTGAATTCTTAAGATCCAATACAACTATCCCATTTGCCTAAAAATTTTCAGAAATTTGTCATTTGTAATTGCCAAGATTTACATAGTCCAGCAAGAATCTAAATTCAACTTGTTTATCCAGTTTAGGTTTGTAAAATGTCTACAAATAGCACTTTAATATCCAATAAAATTCCAAGCCCATAACTCATTTCAAACTCTGTTTATTCATTAGTGAAGCTAAATTTTCTCATCATTCTTCATCTATCTTACATAAGCCATGGCTGCCATTGCCAAGCTTTCAACACCACTCTTACATAAACCCAAAACCACCAAGTTAAACCTTGAATTTACAAGCCCAAATTCTCCCTCTTCTTCTCACTCTTTTTCTCTCTCCTCTGTTGGGATTCTGTGCAGCCACCTTACTCGTTATCTACCTCTATGGCTCTACCTAAGCTCAGCCACAAGAAGTGCAGTGTGGTGCTGCAACCTCACCGGAACTGCAGGCTACCACTGTGAAGCTGTGGTCCAATAGGCTGCTGCTCGCTGTTCTGTTTCTAATCTTCTCAACTTCTCTCTCCCTATTGTCTTTCAATCAAAGACCGAAGTCCAAGTAGAATTAGAAGAAAACTGACATTCACAGCAGGCCCAAATTTTAGGAGTTCATTTAATGTAAATTTTCTAAAAAAGAAAATTGCATAATTAATAATTTAATATAAATGCTTAAAAGTAGTATTTAATTAGTTTAATTTTCTTAAAATGAGTTTGCAAATATCAAACTACCAACAATGCCAAAATTTGAGCAAGTGAAAGTGAAGTCAATTCAAAAAATAGCAAAATAACTCACCCTAATTAAACATTAGGGCACAATAATACTCCTTTCATCCTAATTTGACTGTCACGCTTTCATTTTACTTCTGTCCCAGTTTAATATGTACTCAATAACATTCTATTACCAAAAGTTAAGGTCTCACACAGTCACCCCCTCTCTCATTCAATTATATATTCCTCCACCATTTCCCATCACATCTACTTTTCAATTAATATATGCACCCAATGTCATAGATGACACACTTTTCTAATTAACTCATCCCAAATTACTTCAAACACTTATATAAATGGTAAGGATACACCATTTTTTTAAAAAATTCCATCACTTCACTATGAACCCACTACCTATCATAAAGAGAAACAAAAAAAAAAAGAAAAAATGCCCTACTACCTAATAAATATAGTAAAATCACCCTACTGCCCACTTAGTTTAAAAAAAAAAAAAAAACCCACAAACTACAATTTTAAAAAAAAATATCCCATTATCAACTACCCCCAGTAATGTACATAGTAATAACTTTATTGATTTACCTAAATATTGTGCCGGTTAAAGAGGTGCGACTAATCCGGAACATAGGAAGTAATAGATAAACCAACCACTTATCGCATAAAACTACTTGAAAAGGTTGGCATGACAATTAAATTGGGGCAGTAAGGTCAAGTCAGGTTTCACCAACTTGGTGCGACTAATCCAGAACATAGGAAATAATAGATAAACCAACCACTTATCGCATAAAACTACTTGAAAAGGTTGGCATGACAATTAAATTGGGGCAGTATGGTCAAGTCAGGTTTCACCAACTTATATTTAGTTTTTTAAGTTCAGTCTTTTTTGAGTTTAGGATTCTAATGTCGTCTCAAGACCCAATATTATCAAGTTGGGTCAAATTTTGCCAAGTCTAATCTAAAGCTAGATATAAAAGCAACCCAGCAATGTGATATTAAGTTTACAGTCAAAGCATACCTGCTTTGATTTCTCAAAGCCCTGGACATTTGCTCTTGTGCAGTCTTTTTCATTTCATCAATAGTCATCTGAAATTAACAGAAAGAGATTCAGCAATCAGTAACATATAGAAGAAAATAACAGGAGATCACAAAAACAATAACAATAACTTGCATTGGAATTTATAAATAAAGTTACACAGACCAAAAATATGACCTAGCCAGATTTAAAAGCCACTTCTGATGAACTGGAACAAAATTTGCATGAAAAATTCAAACTTTTAACCATCTACTTAAATTAATCCCACCTACATAAGAACTTAGATCACACTCAGCTTCTGTAATTGTATCCTCAAATTATATCAATAAATCTAATACTTAGATTTTAGGACATTATCTAACACTATCTGAAAACTAAAATAGCAATTGGCATTATTAAGAGAATACAACCCCAAAAGTTGGGATTATTTAGAGTTAATTACAATTTTAGATCATCCATGTCACTCAATTCATTAATTAAAAAACGTTGTGTAGTTTGTACTCTGTACAACATGCACATTTAAATAAGAAAAGAGGAATAACATTAGAAAAGGAATATCTATGTTTGACCCCGACTTCCCACTGAGTTGTGCAAAGAACTACAGGAATACCTGTACAGCGGCTGCGGTCTCTACAGCTAGTGTCTGACTGACAGTGGTGCTCTCAAAAAACTTCACAATCTGATCGACGGAGTCTTTAAGATACTGTAATGAAAATTACTGATATAACTGAACGCTGCACATTTATAGTAAAAAAAATTGATTTTAACATTTTACTTGGGAAAGCATTCTCACAGTCACATAACAGGGAGAAGCTTTAGCGATGAAACTCCAATCAACCTCCACATCAAAAGGCTTGTAAACAAATGTGCCGGCTAGAGAATCATGAGCTGTAGCACTCTGGTAACAAAATAATGCATCCAGTCATCAGCATGAAAATAAAAAATAAATAAATAAATAAATGTCACATGAATCAGAGGAGTCAGGATCAGACCTCAGCAAGAATTCCTTGTGGTGATGTCAGACGATATGAGCCTAACTTCAGATCAAAATTTTTTGCTTCTGCATACAGACTACCAGAGCACTTTAGGCTCTCACACGACAATTCAGCGACACATCCATCGGCATCAATCAACTTTGATGCATTACGTCTCATGTAGAGTTCAAATGCAGTATGTATAACATCCTTTTTCACATCAAAAACTTGTCCAACATCGCTTTCCTTGTATCTTATGATTTTATTCAAGCGCTCCCAATCTTCATCAGTGAACTGTAAGGTTTCAGTCTCAGCTTGAGATGACTCACCACCACCCCTAAAAGAAAAGAGTTAACTGCTACTTCAACCACTCTGAGGTTCATTCGACACAGTACAAGAGCTTAGCTTCGACAAAAGTAAGAAAAAGAAAGCAAGATTTTACCACCCAAATGACCACCATGATTTTTTTTCTCGTTGTTTCCTCAGGTCTGACTCTATGGACTGCTCCACAAACCTGTGAGCAACCATCCTGGACAACAGAAATATCAAGTTGATCACAATATTAGAAATCAATAGAACAAACCAGATATATATTTTCAAAAGCATAAGTAGGTCCTGCTTTTAGACCAAATATAGGGTGTGTTATGCACCACCCTTCTAAGTAATACAATCGTAATAATTTACAATGATGTAGTGAATTAATTAGTGATTAGAGGTTAATTGATAGGTTGAAGTAACATTTCATAAAAAATCTGGTTGTAGACCACTAAAATAACAAAAAGACAGTTTTGCATAAAACACTTATTTGCTGTGATTGCTATTTGCTACAAAAACACTAACCACTATCACAATCGCTACTCTACTAGCAAAAAATAGAAAATCATTTCATATTCAGAAGCTTTAGAAGGCAAATGACCATTAACCAGCATACCCAATTGTGGATATACATGCCAGTCACAAGCCATAACACAACTAGAAGTCCAGGGGAAAAAAAAAAGGGGGGAAAATAGATAGACAAGTTCCACAGCTACTAAAAGTTGTTTAGATGTTGCATGAAAGCATGAGCGCATGAGAATTTTTTTACATCAGCCCTTCTTTTGCTTATGAGTAAGTGGATAAAGCCCCCTTGGTGCCTTTTAAAGTTTTAAAACGTGTCACAAATACATAATAACTTATCCACAGACAAAAAATATCGTGAAGAAAATACAAGTTATACTTTAGCTTAAATAATCACCAGACAAGTTATATCAAAAAAAATAGACTTTAACCTTCAAATCTCACCTCCACTGCACAATGAGATCAATATCAAGTTCAAGATCTAGTTTTTCAATTTCTTTACTGTCATCAATCACCGCCTGACTTGGATTGGATTTCAGTAAAGAAGCATACAAAGATATATACTTCTTCCTTAACCTCGCAAACCTCAGCACTCGATCCCAAGATAGTTTCCCACTGCAATAGAAAATCAAAGGATGCAAAGCACATCACATACATATCCAAAAAGCATGCATATATATACATTAACTCACCTGCCTCTCGAAGGATCCGACAATAGTAGTAAAACGTTCAAACAGCAAACAAACACAAAAAATAGCAATATAGTTGGAAATAAACCGACTATAGATCACTGCAGTAGCAACTCACATGACTGTTCAACTCTACATCATAATACAGTAGTGAATCTAGCACGGCATTCTTCGGCACGTTAAAGATTGACGGATAGTAATAATGTCAGGTAATTGAAATAGATCTAATAGAAACACTATCAAGAAAGGACAAGCTGTCACTAAAAAGAGAAAAAGGTGGGGAGAAAGGCAACAATTCCTGGCAAGAAAACTTTGAAAAAGGTTTAAAACAAATAAATAAGTTAGATACAGCATTAAAAGATAAAGTGTTCAGAAGTAGACAAATCCAACCATGTCATTTCCCTTTCAATAAATAACATATTGTGTATGTTATAAACATATTAAGCACTTAAGGGACCAGGGAAGGGAGGGGGGGGGGGTGGAATCTAATCCGCCATTTTGAGGTTAAATTAAATTAAATAATAAAAAATCAATGCTTATTATTAGGCTACGATATAGCAAGCTGCAATACCTCAAAAACTATGAAAAAATTGACTTGTGGAAAGTAAAAATTTAAAACTTACCACAATAGTCCTCAAAATCTATGAAGAAAATCCTTACTTAGATTTTTGTGCGCACACACACACACACACACACACAAAAGCCAGATAAAAGATACAAGACAGGAAAGAGAAGCATGTTTAGAACGTGCCCAAAGAGAAATTGCTCCTATAATTAAGAGCAAGAAGCCCAAAAGAAAAAAAATGTAAGAAGATTTTCCAAACCTAGCCATCTTCAATTGATCTGATACAACATTGTATGCATAGTTCCACCAGGACCTGGGATCAGATTTCACTGGGACAACTGGGCGATAGTGCGCATACTTCAGACGCTGATTAAAAGCAGTGAAATTGTCGGCTAACTTCAGCATATCTCTGTAACCATCCTGTAGTATGGCATCATAAGGTCCTTGGCACCATTCACATCAACCCAAAACAAAATAATTTGTTAATCAAAAATATCTACCTTCGATAAACAGATTGTCACATCATCCAAATTTACTGCTGCCTTCTGCAAAGGTTGACCGGTAACAGGAGAATCATACGACCGCAGTTTTAAGTACTTGGCATTTCCAGATATTGGTTCCAAAATGTAACTATGTTTATCTACAGGAACAGCAGCCACTTTTCCATCCTTTGTTCCAAACTTAAAAACCTGATACTCATCATTGTGTTAGTAAATTACAATTCTTAGTAATAAGAGAAAA
This sequence comes from Chenopodium quinoa, assembly GCF_001683475.1. Lineage (NCBI taxonomy): Eukaryota > Viridiplantae > Streptophyta > Magnoliopsida > Caryophyllales > Amaranthaceae > Chenopodium > Chenopodium quinoa. Next base: position 2,641,751 of record NW_018743175.1, read on the forward strand.
TAACACGTACGGGACAAGTACTGCAGTACACACCTGAGACCACTCAGAAGGAAGTAAATCCTCCCATGGTTTGTCAAGACGCCATGGAGACATATCAGAATTGAAATAAAAAGCTAAACGCTCCAGTTCCACAGACTAACAATATTCAAAAAGAAAAGCAATAATGGAATTTAGAAACATGAGTAATAATTTAAGGACAAAAACAAGTGCACAATCATCTTAAGATATCATGAGGCTAAAAGTGACTAGCTCAGCCAATCGGCTTTGCATTCTGCTACTGAAAATATACAAACCTTCTGGATATTATCCAATGCACCCCCAGTGACAAAAGTTTCATTCCCATTGTTATCAACAGTGAAAGCTGAAAGTTTGTCCAAGGTAACACCAGCTGCAAACGGGTGACCAGCATTGCTGAAGAAAAACAACATATTAAGAAATGTATAGTTGACAAGAAATTTCAGGTATTGTAAGTTGTTGCAGATACCTTTCACCATCTTCATATCTAATGTGGATATTTGAAATTGAAAGCTTCAGGTTTCCGATTATAGTGCTAATCAGTGACCCCAACCAAGATTTATTCTGATACAAGGAATGGAGTCATTGAATGTCATCAGCTATATATATATATATATATATATATATATATATATATATATATATATATATATATATATATATATACCTCATCCCTTGTGTCTATTTATGAAAGAGACTGAGGCAGGGAGAGAGTAGGGGGATCCCAAGTTCCAAACCCCTAATTGACCGAGCTTTCATGTGGTCATCAATGTATTTACATGCTCAAAAAAAACAATAAAAAGATCATCACATACCACTTCATCAGTCTTTAAGCGTTGTGCTCTTTCCAACAACTTCATTTCCATCTCCTATTGCAACAATTACCAAAAACAATTTTAAAATTCCTAACTCAGCATTCAAAAACATGAGCTCAAAAGGAAGATCAATGAAGTCGTACACGTATTCGATTTCTTTTGGCCTCCTGTAAAGCATCTTCACTGTCTCCATCAACATGTGTGGCAGGTTCAGCTAACAAAAAAATTTCATCTAATTCAACTATCACTGGATCTTGGCCAAGCTTACTCCAAGGAACCTGAAATTAAGATCCATCATAAGAAAATTCAAAATAACTAAAAACTGAACCAGCATCCTAACACAACCATTCCATCTATATAAAAGCTATCAGACCAGACTGTGTAAACAACAACTCTTGCATAAAAATAAACAAAGCACCAGATTATATCAGGAGAAATATCTATCACTGCGAAACTGTAAGGCATGGCAAATTAAAGGACCAGGAATCCTCAAAATCAAGTGAGGTTGAGAAAAATTAGTGTACTTCCAGAAATATGCCATGGATCATGAAGATGCCAACATTAACACCCAGAAACCCAATTGCCATCTTCTGCTCTCTCTTAATTCTCTTCCTATCTTCATATTGATCATGACTCCCTGTCATCCCCCTATCTATACGTGAAAAGATCCTGCTCCCAAGTCAGTCTGATATGGGAGTGAATAATCAATTCAAAAAGATTACCTTGGTTATTTTAATTAATATGTTAGCTTGGATTATGACGCAATTTAGAGTAGAATTTGCAGACATAGGCATATTATTATACGATTAAATGGGCCTCAATCCATGGATGTCGAAACACGCAATTGAGGAATTGAGACCTTGTGAGCATCAACTAGAAGTTGTGCATACAAGAAAACAATTGTAATTTGGTGTCATGCTTTTTTCTTAGGATAGCATTGTTTAAAAAAAAGTCAGTTACGACATTATAGTCATTATTCGGTGTTTTATTTTACACAAAGCAACTAATGAGGCAGTGTTTATGTGGTTCTAATATATGTTATTCACATAAATTAGGAGTTCACTTTAATTACTACCTCCGATCTTTTCAATAAATTAATATCGATACATAGTTTAAGAATGCATTAAAAAGGAAAAATTGATTTTAACTGTCCCAACTTACTTTAACCTGTACGCTAAATAGTCCCACTATTAAATAATCCTACAATGGGCCAACCTTGAAGGGTTCTTCCCAACATGATCCCTAACCCGTTGTAACCAGTTTAAATGGTTACAATGTCGCGTTTTAATTTAGCGTATTTCTCCACCCATCTCTTCCTTTTTCACCACCCTCATGTCACCTGCCCCAACCACCCCCTAACCATCGACCCCTCTAGCCACCATCCCCGATCACCCTAGCCTCACCAAACCACCACCCTACGTTAATCTGACACCCTATTGTACGCCTGAGTGTCCGGTGTCGAATCCTCCGACACTTCAACACGAAACAACACTCAAATATATAGTGGCCTTATACGAAATTTTATAAAAACTGGAGTGTCGAAGGATCCGACACCGTGTCAGACACGACACCCAAATTCGAGCCTATGCAACATAGCCACCACCTTCTCTCTTTGTCTCTCTAAACCACAAGAACCACCTTCTTTCTTACATATACACTTGTCAGAAGAAGAAAAAAAATATATATATACATTTTCAACGAGAACAAAATTATTAAAATGTATTCCACTAAACCTTACCATCTATTCCTCAAAAAAATAAAAAAATAAAATAAATAAATAAATAAATAAATAAATAAATAAAAAAAAAAACTTACCATCTAAAATTTATTATAATTTTCATTTTTCCCGGTCCTAGACTCCTAGCATACAGCTTTAAAGGCCAGTTTCAAATTTACATGGAGAATGTGAAGAGCAATTCCCTCTAAAATTATGGCATAGAAATATAACCAACCTTGAGTGTGACAGATCCAAGGAATCCTGCTTTAACTTTGATGGGCAGTTTTAATGCATTTAATGCCTCGGGCTTTAGTTGCATGTTAGTTAGCACCACATTACCTGTTCAAAAGTACCAAATTACTATCAGAAACTGACATAAATTCATGTAGCATAACTAAATAAAATCCATGCAAATAAACAGTTTATATCTAAGCATTCGCCAAAGACAAAACAAATACTGAGCTTATGAAATCTAGCACAAACCAATCACAAAATAAAAAGCAACCTCAATAACATAGGAAAAGAAAGAACCTAAAGTAGGGTCATCAGTGATTAACACCAAGTGAATCAGATAGTCTGAAACAAACCCACTAGGGCAAGAAGAGAGCAAGAAAAGGATATGGTGATCTTGAGAGTCAAACTCCCAAGTTTCAAGCCTTGATGTATCATACAAGACAGTTATCTCTATCGTGAATACACATGCATAAAGCGGCAGCCTATTGCCTTATAGGCTAAAAAATCCTAATTATATGAATTATATCAGATCTAAAACCTTGAAAAAAAAATAAAGGCTCAGATCACATTAAGGTGTCACCAAAAGGAGAAGCTACAGGTATAAGTTCATGGATGTGTAGCAGAGCATGCTGCTGGAAGAATGAGATAAAGAGAGAGTAAAATTAAGTTAAATCATTATTGATGGAGAATTTTCTAAAAGAGAAATGAGAATTGGTTTCAAAAGGCTAAGAATTCATAGAGATATAATTAACAAAAAGAAGATACTTTTGGCTCTTTGAATAACATTAGAAACAAAGAAGTAGTTCTATTGAAGTGAAATTTCAATTAAGAGTAGTTATTCATAATCTCTTACAGCTAAATAGTTATCATTTTGCATAATAAGGTCGATTATGAATAATTTCTTTTAGAATAAGCTAATAAGAATCATAAATAATAATTATTTGGGTGAAAAACATGATGTTCAAACTTTTTCGATGAAAGAGTAACAAATACTGTTTCAAAGTACATAGTATAAAAAGAAAGTTATTTGGAGATCTATTTGCAAGTACCTATTCCAATCCTGACTAAGCAAAACATTATAAGTTCCCTTCCAAAAAAATTACTTCGCACTAGTTTTAATTGGGTTATTTCCTTAAGTTATGTAGCAGAAAAATTTTAATATGATGCGGAAGCCCTAATATGCTGCAGCACAACTCAACTTCAAATGACCATAGCTCATTAGCTCCATCACTAAAATTGAGCATAAGGCCCCTTGCTAACTCTCTAAGACTTCCAATTTCAAACGTAGATAATTTCTATGTACAATGCAAAGAGAGTGTATTATTGTTCAAGTTTGACCTTGATGAATCAGCCAATTCCAATACAATGTATCCATTGGACCAACCATTTCCATTTTTGCCTTAGAACACTGACAGAAAATTCATAACAGACCATAATCTCATGCTAGTGCCCGATTGATTTCTACCCTTAAGTCCTTCAAAATCAAGTAATATCCCCCAGCAGAAGGAGCAAAGACTCATTCATGTTTACATGATACTAAGTATAACATAAATTTTGTAAAATGGCTGACTTCAGTATATACTAAAAGTTCAAATATATGGCTCATGCATTTGCTTAGTCTCACAATCATAATTTCTATGGCTATTATCGTAGGTAAGCAATACACTCCATATGAGTATGGCTAAGGTTTATTTAACCGCACTTCGAACACTGCATTGAAAATCCTAAATCCATCACTGGTCTAAAATCTAAACTGGCAGACAGGCTAAACCACTACCTCCACACTGAAAGCTGATTATAATCAGAATACTGTTCTCCGTGTAATAACAGCTTAAACAATTTACAGCCGCAATCACAAGAAAAAACTTAAAAATGATTTAAGGTTTATCTAACCACAATTCAGACACAATGTTTTACAATTCCTGAATCCGCCACTAGTCTATACGGAACTTCCAGCCGAATATGCGACTACCACCACTAACCAGTCCCCCACACTGTAATCTAATTATAAATTTATAATCCTCCTTACACTAATAACTGTGTTATACAATGTCCGGCATCGCATAAACTAATAAGTTCAATTTAACAGTCAAACACAAATAAATTTATTCTATACCACAAAATTCAATGAACATTCATCGTATATACTAATTTTAAGCAACAAGTAATGCAAATTTGATCAAAAATTCACAAAAAAAAAAAAAAAACAAAAAAAAAAGGGAATTAATTGATGATTACCTTGCCAGACGCTGATTTTGAGAGCGTCTTTGTTAAGACCTCTAACATAATTGCCTAAATACCTCTGCAGCAAATAAGCTACTTGATCCTCTAACATCTTCTTCTTCGATCAAACTGCAATCAAAATCTCATCCAAAAAACAAACAAAAAAAAAAAAAAAAAAAAAAAATCGTAGAAATAAAAATTGTATTAGTTTCATTGAAGCAATTCGTCGAACACCTAGAGTGCAGAAATGATGAAACCGCCAAAAATCTAACAGGATGAAAGAGAAAATGGAGAGAGATTCGAGGATTAGAGGACAAGTCTGACAGTTTCTAGAGATAGAGAGAGAAAAAATAAAGATGATTTGCTTTTTTCTTTTTTAAAGAAGAGATATTTCAGTGAGAAGAAGAGGAATATAGAAAGAGTTTCACCTGCAAGGCAGTTGACACGTGGCGCATTTTTTGGAGATAAAGACGGGGAAATTCTGCTAAGTGTACTTTGCATTTAAGAATGGCACGTGTTTATCATAAAAATTTATGAATGGCACGTGCTTCTGGGTAGTGAAGTTGCGGGGTGATGGGCTGGGCCGACTTGCCTTTTAGCTGTTTGAATGGATCAATCCACAATCCCACGTATGAGTAATATTGAACAATCGATCATATTAGAGAAATTAACGCGTTTTCTGTGTGGTTGGCTGACATACACCCAATCTCTGACCGAATAATCTCTAATTGAGTAATATTTGATCAAGTAATCTTAGCCACACGGTGTGATCAGTCACATATGAAACTTTGTTTAGAGAAATTGGTTAAGACATGAGAAAAAAAATATATTTGTCACGATCTTATACTTCCTCCGTTTTTTTAATTATAGCACCACTTGTTCTTTAAGAAAGTTTCACAAATATTGCACCATATCCATTTAAGGAAACAAAATGTTTCTTTTCACACTACAAATACCCAATATACCCTTACTTTTAACACTTTTCTCTTTAGTTTATACTTACATCACATGGTTAATTTGTACTTCTACCCCTCTCTCCCTCTTCCTTTTTTTCCACTACCAAAAAAATTGTGTCCAACCCATATGGTATGATAATAAGATAACAAAGGAAGTATGACAGATGACGTGTACAAAAATGGACGATGAGATGGCAAGTTGTGTGCAACTACACTAAATGCAAATAAATATACCATTATGCATCCCCAATAATGTGCTAATTATCGTATTAGTTTGCTATGCTACATAGGATTTCAAGTTATCTTTCTTTGTACCTAATTTATACCCCAATAGATAGCAAGTAGCATGTTATTTAAATGAGTTTAACTTTCTTTAATGGCTTTTTAAATTTCATTTTATTAATATATTAATTTCCCATATTTTAAAAACTTTTTCTCCAGCAAATTAGCTTAGCCAAGCTCGTGGCAAAAGCCTCCCATGGTCATGCACAAGACACTCACTTTGTCAATGAGGCAATAGGGCTAGCTTGGAGGCTTGGAGCCTTCACATGGTGTGCTTGTGGATAACTTTGACACGTAGGAGCTCGTGGGCTGCTTTGACCCAAACATCTTTGATGTAATCCAAAAACTTCGAGTTCGTTTGGCATTGTTGTGGTTTTCTATTTTTTGGTTTTTTTATTTTCAAAATCATATGATATATGTCATATAATGAATAAAAAATTAGTCAAACTTACTAAAATCCTGACAAATTAGAAAACTAACAACAAAAATAGTGAAAACACCTGTTTCTTGTTTCCTGTTTTTCGGTTTTGGTTTTCAAAAAAACAAAAAACAATGTGAAACAAGCCCTTAATTCTTCTAGCAAGTTATTCACAAATGAAAAGATATTGAAAGAAACGTATTATACTTGTATGAAGAACATATAATTCCTTACATAAAGAGTAAAGTAACAACATACTTAGTACTTAGTTGGATAAAATGCTAGTTAGAAATTTAGAATGACTTATGAATCATTATATACTGATATACCTCTCTATCTAAAGAGAACTAGTCTTAAACTCGTGTGAGCACGGCTGTATAATGTTTTATAATAATTGTATTTGTATTTGTATTTTTGCTTAGTATTTCAATTTCGTATAAGAATAGTAATACGTAAAAAAATATTTTAATAGTAGTGTTAAATAAGGACTCCATATTTTAAAAGCACTAATAAAAAAAAGTATTTTAAAAGTAAAACATAGTTAAAAGTCGATCTATCAAAATTTTTACAAAAAAAAATAATTTAAAAAAAAAAAAACGTATGTCATATTGTGAAAAACAGCATCTTATAGCCGTTTAGTCGAACTTGCAAATTTTATTTTTCAATATTAATATTCTTTAACTTTCTCTAATTATTAGTATTCTATAATATGCATTGCATATATGTAAGGTTTCTTTAACTTTTGTTTTCTTCTGCCATATGCAATATTGTGACTTATAAGGGCAGATAAGTTTTTGAGCCTCTAACTATACCATTCTTCTGCCATATATATGTAGAATCAACCATGCATGCAAAAAAAAAAAAAAAAATATCATGTATTCCCCAATACAATATATATAAGAGGGCTACAAATTAAAATTTTCCAAGTTATTAAAATTGCATTAGACACCAAATTGAAGAAATAGGCTCACCTAAACATAATTTGCAGCCCTCTGTAATCTTCACTTTCACTGTTGACCCACAAACACCTTTATGCAAATTAAAAATAACAATTTTATTAAATTTGAAAAACAAATTGATCATACATAATAACATAAATGAAACTTAAAATATGAATACATAAATAGTGGAATGAAAAATAGAAAGGATCTTACTATTTTCAATAGGGTGATGGGTCTATGAACAATTAACTTCCCTTTATAAAAACACTAATCTTTCATTAAAAATAAAAAATAAAAAAAACTAATTTTGGGTTTAGCATCTTGTATTTACATTTTAAAAATGTGTTGAAGTGACACTTTTGTAAGTTAGAGAACACTTTTTTCACACAAATTTTTTAAAATAATAGTTAAACTTAAATCTACACTTAGTTTGAAAAAGTTTTTTTTTTTTTTTTTTTTTTGGGTAAAGGCATGATCAATTTTCATGTATAAAGTTAGTTTCAAAATTAAGGTATTTGTAAAGGCATGATCAATTTTTATGTATAAAGTTAGTTCGAAAATTAAGGTGTATATGCATGAAATTATTTTTTTTTTGTTAAATATTTTTTTAATCAAAAAAAATAGGAAGTGGATACGTCATACGTGTCCTTCCAACTTCCTATTTTAAAATAATAAAAATAAAAATGGACACGTATCCTTTCAACCTCCTATTTTAAAATAATAGTATAAATAAGGACATAGGAAGTTTGTATAGAGCAAATGCCAAGGACCACTAAAATCGACTTTCAGTAATGAACTTAACAGTCCATCTAATTTTCAAAAAGTAGGCCCAACTTTATTTCTTGAAATGGGGCCGGTCAATTATTTAGATGGCTTCAGCTTCAATCCTCCGTATATTGGTCCATTGTACAATGTACACAGTTTTACGGTCCTTTCAAAATTACGGAGTATAAAATGTACACAGTTTTTCGAATTATACTATATGACCCAAGATTGTGATACAAGTACATCAATTCAAAATTATGTTTTCGCTTTTCGCCATTTGAGTATGACTTTGATGATCAATTGTTATACGAAGTACTAATAAAAAGGTACTCTTCTTTAACGTAGTTAGTTTTCATCAACTTTGCTACTCATACATTTGAACATTTGAAATGAATGTCATAGTGACTTTGCTCAAATTTTTTTGGTAATATACTTTTTCTTTAATAGCTCGTAAAGTATACGAAGTATGTCAATATAGAAAGACAAATAGGCAAACATATTTTTAAGTGAACAAACTCTTTTAAAATGATTCGAAATAGTATTAGACAATTTTAGTGAGACAAAGAAAGTATGTTTCAGCCTTCAAAAAAACAAAAAAGAAAGTATGTTTCAAGAAAAAATGTGGTAAAATTCGTAAGTTACTTAATTTCTTTCATTCTTATCCTCCTAAACAAACACTAGTAAAATTTAAGTGCAAACACAATCCTCTTTAAAATTAAAAAGAAAAAAAAAGACTTCTAGCAATACTACTCTATTCAAATGTGCTAGAGTAGACAAACTTAATACGTTCATCACTAGATGCATGTAAAAAGTTATTTTGAGTATGGGGGGAACTTGCAGGAAATTTTTTCTCTTTCTTGAAGAATGTCGAGTAAAGTTATTATTTAGATAGATAGACGAACATTACCCTCCATTAACATATATATCAATGACTTTTAAATCCAAGTATAATTTTTTCAAGGTTCGTTAATTAGTGCTTCATCCAATAATTAGTATTTTATACTTGTTTATATTTTAACTCAAGCGATCTCACATAAAGTGGTTGTAAGCCTTCTAACTAGTGAGCTCATCTCAACCATTTTTTTTTTCCAACATATTTATGAACAATATTTCTCCAATTTATAACTCTAATGTGAAACACTGGTTATCTTATTGAACGTAGCCTATTAGTTACTCATGTGTGCCTTAGCGTGTTTACGTGAAACAATCCGAACCTCTCCATCCCTCAGTCCCTCTCTTGAAATCCTCTCCCACGTCCATTGTATCGTGCACAACAAAACAATTGAATAACACGACCACTATTTCAATTGAATAACACTGGTCATTGATCGTAGAAACACCTCATGATATAGACATAAGTCCCACATGACCACATATAATTGACATCCCTCTTATTGTAGACAACCATTAACGTAAAGTGGCCCCCACAGCTGAGCTTGTTCCAGCTCAATCCCCACACTTATTAATACTTCATAGTATTAAAATGGCCAATCTATGTTTTTCCTAAAGAAAAAGGTTTCCTCCTTTTCTTTTGCTTTCATTTCACCTTTCATTTAACCAACTTTTTAAGTGTATAATGATCTAGGAGTATTGAACTTGTTGCTAATTTTATATTTCGTGGCTAGATTTTAATCTTAGTTTTCTTTAGATGATTGTATTGAAAAGCCTATGTGTAAAATTGAAGATCGGAGGTAACAGTAAAAAGATTTATTATTAATTAAATATAAATAATTCGGATTGACAAATAATTACTCAGGACTACTCACTCTCCAAATTTTATAACAAATTTGAATTTTATGTTGTCAACCCACAACTTTTATTATGAAAATATACATTAAGTCTAATGAAGAGTATTACAATATTAACCTTTATTTTTTGCAATTTTTAAAGATTGTAATGATCATTTGAACTCGTAGCTATTTTTTATTATTACATGACCGAATTTTATCATTTTTTTTTTACATGACCAATATATTTTCAATGTGGTTTAAAATACTCATGTGTGCTTGTAATAACGTAATGTATCTTATCAAAATCAAAATCAAAATCTTTTAGAACCCCTTAAATAAAATAAAAAATTAATTAAAAACTTGAATGAAACATTGCTATTCTCTAACGAGATTGTGCATCACACTTGTCTTGTACTCTAGTAGTGGACAATTTAAAAGGATTCTCCTCGAGACTCTCTCCTTGGAACTTTCATGACAACTACTTTAATTATAGTAAAGCTTGATGAGCACTTGTATGATGGCTTTAATGGGTTTTAATTACTTTTGAGGCTTTTAATAAAGTGGCAAAGGGGTTTGAGAGATTTTCTCTGAAAAAAGTGAAACTTTGAGGGAATTAGGACTGACACTATGATTCTAAAACAAGAAAATCATTCACATCAAGACACCGTAAATACGGAGTAATCATATGTACAGTACCCCGTATTTGAGTGTATTCCATATTTAATTAAAGATGATATGTGGACGGTGTATGTTAATGTAAGATTAACACTCGAACTATGTTCAATTAATCCTATCAAACTATCATTGCATTACAGAACTCTAAGAGAAGTTTTAATACATATGGAATACGATAATTGAACCCTTAATATTATTATTTTATGTTATAAACTTTGTAATTAATACACTATATTAAAAAGAGTCATGCAACTCTACATATAATTTCAAAGCATAGACATCAATTAATAATACTATAATTTTCAATACAACTATACAAGCATGCGTTAGACTAACATCATTGATTTTCATTTAGAAGCCTTAATAAGAACCATAATATTGTCAAGGTGTAGCATCAAATAAAATTTCAAATATATAGTTTTACTCCGTAATTGTTATCAATAAATGGTTGTAATCAATGACAATAAACCCCTAATTTCATATAGAGTAATAAACAAAATGTCACTCACGTGCCACTAATACACTAGATCATCTAGTACTCCGTACTCTATTTCAGGCTTTTCATTGACCAAGCGTTATTACATTTTAAAAAGAAAAATAAAAAAAATATATATTTTTTACAAATTAATTTTTCATTTTCATCAATTAATTTTATACGAAGTAAATCCTCTTCTAGACATGGATGGTTAACTACTAGAAACACGCCACAAAAGTGGTCCAAAATTGTAATGGTAATTGTGGTCCACTATAAGGATGACCAAGAAAGTGGCCAATATTTGAACCAATTGCATAAATTAATCGCTACCAACTATAAATAAATTTGTCATAAAACTACTATTTTGGAAAAACGCCCAAATAAAGAGATCTCCTTTAATATCAAACTTTGCAGTAAATTGTACTCCGTAGTACCTAGATCTTTGAATCTCGCAGCTTCTACTTGCTACATCTTACTTTGCATTTTTCTGCCTTAATTGTTCTACTGCTAGCTGCTAGTACTTCATTCATTGACCACCTAATACCTCTTTCAACCTAAGGCTACCTTCATTTCATACTCGAGTACAAAGTACTTGTATAATTTGATGGAAACTTACTTTGAATACTACAGAGTGCTTCGTGATACTTTCAAAATACCTTGAAACTTATCGATATACTTCCTCCGGTTTTTTTAGTTGACACCGTTTGACTTTCTTAATATTCACAAATTATGCATTAACTACCTTTTATGATTTATAGCTATGGTAAATTATAGTCAAGTGAGATCTTGTTTGAATCATCTCAATATATATTTTATTAATATCTACTATTTATAATTTTTTAATGTCGCGAATTAGAGATATTAATCGTTAAAATAGTGCGTTAGCAAGTGTGATAAAAAAAAAAGTGTCAACAAAATAATAATGGAGGTAATATTAAACTTGTGGGTTGAATAACGCAAAAGTAAAAATAAAGCGGATGTTAGAATTGCCTTGCACCGGCCAAACCCCTCCCCCCTTCCCGGAGATGGAGGGACCTTCGCTTGGTCCACTAAGTCTTTGGTCGAATCAGACCAAGGTGATAGAAGGACCATATAGCCCAGCTGCCTAGCTAAGGTTAATTAAAGATGTGAGAGATCTACTATTCTTTTTGTTGGCAGTCTCAATAGTTTGCTTTCTGTGTCTGAACTTGTCATCTCTTTTACTTTGAAACCTTCTTTTATGGCCATTATTATCATAAAGAACTAACAGTGACAATACATCTAAGAAAAAATAAATAATACGGAGATAATCATAGTCCATTTCTACTTTACTTTATGCAAAAGACACTCAAACTTAAAGTCTAATATTGACTTTAAATAAATATCTAGCTAAATTTATATAAAGTCACTATAGTTGAAATTACGGGGTATTATTTATGCCGTTTACAAAAATTAGATTTTTAATTAAATTCATAATCATAATAATACAAATCAAAATTTCAATTAACAAATCAAGGTGCCGAAATACAGTACAGCATTTTTAGAAATATCTGTAGTGTGGTAAAATTTCAACTTTATAAAGTCCCGAATCTTTTCTAAAAATTGACAGTAGAATCTCTTTTATTTTTTTATTTTTGAGAATCAAAATTTCAGTGAACTAACCAAATTTTATTTAAAAACATGAAGAAAAAAAAAAATTCATGATTTGTTCATACAAGTTCAAGAATAATCTGTCAATTTTCTCAATTAACGGACCTTACCTTGTCATGTAACATAGACTCAAAGTAATAACAAATTAACAACAAAGATCAAGACAAAAATAAATTAAAAAAATTCAAAAAACAAGAACAAATTTTGATTATTTTTTGTCATAGTAATATGCATCTAAGTTTCATAGATTAGTAAGTATTATATCAAAAAAACTAAAGAAAAATTACAACCAAAGTAGCCAAAAATTATTTTTCTTTTTTCCAACCCCTTTTTTGGGATTATAATTCAACCAAAAAAAAAAAAAAAAAAAAAGAGCCATTCATAGAGTAATTTTTCATCTAAAAAAACCCATCCATAATTCCATATGCACATCACTCTGATTTCATCTTCTTGTTATACTCCTTGCATAACACTCTCATGAGCTCTGTTTTCTCTCCTTTCCCTCTGATTCCTCACTTTCTCTCTCCTTTGACTGTAAACCAACAAGGTCAATTTACATACTTCTCCCCAAAATAGATCTTTCTTCAAGATCACCCTTTAAGAAAACCCAAAAAAAAAAACCTATTTTCTTTAGATTTACTATGTAACAAGTTCTTATATTTTTCCTTTTTCCCTAATTAAGAACATTGATGAAGGAAATTAAGTGAAAATTAGGCTGCCGCAACAGTACCGGTGCGAAAAGGGTAGTTTGGGTTTTTACTAGGGGTAGAAGAAGTTGTTGAAGTTGATTTAGCCGATTCTTTCTTGTTTCTCAACGCCTTCACTTTTCTGTTCTTCTCTTTTGCTTCGTCTATATCCATTTGTTCTTGTCTACACTCTTCGCTACAAAATGGCGTATCCCCTCTGTAATAACAACAAATTACAAACACAAATCAATAATCATACCCAAAACAAATTCAATATATACAAGTTTATAATAATTCATATGCCGTCTTAAGGACTAACTATCACCCGTTCGTCTACCGGTGTTATTAATAATGTTTCGTACAGATAGTTAGTCCTTAAGACGGGTATGTATTAATAACACCGATAGACAGGAGAAACAAGGTAGATCCGGGGAGGTTAGACTGACCTGTACATGAAGATGTCGCGGTTGCCGCCGAGGGGTTTTTTACAGAAGAAGCAAGATTCGAGGAAATGAGGGGAGTGAAGCTCTTCAAATCTCGCATCAAAAAGACGACCGGATCTAGGAGAAGAAACAGGGGAAGAAGAAAGAGAAGTAATGTTTCTAAGACTATTTCGTCTTCTCATCATAATACCAGCACCATTTCCGCCATTGTAGAATAAAAAAGCTTGATTCTGATTCAGATTCTGATGATTATTGTTGTTGTTAAAAGGAAACCCATTATTATTTATGATATGATTTTGAGTGCCGGAGAATCCAGCAATAGAAGCTAAACCATCGTCTTCTGCTCTGAAACAAGGCCTTCTCATAGTTGATGATGATGATTCCATTTTAATGGAGAACTTTGGATTTTTTTGGTTTGAGAGGAGAGAGAAAGTGAGAGAGAGTTGGGTGATGGGGTAAGGGAGAGAATGGGGGGTGAAATAAGGGAGTTTATAAAGAGGGGTTTGGTGGAAAGAGAAACTAATCAAATTTTTCTTTAAAAATTAATTAATTAAACTAAATTTAAATTAATTAAATTGAAATGAAAATGAAGAAGAAGGAGGAGAGAGAAAATATAAACCACGAGCGGGTGTATGGAATCCCGTGCTACTGAATCCATTGGCTGTTTGTTGTGATGTGGGGTGAGAAATGACTGATTTGCCCTTAGATGTCTTTGAGAATAGGGGGTTTGAGTGAGGGTGTTTTGGGGAATTCGAAGGGGGGGTGGGTGTGTAATTTTGGTGGGTATATGCTAAGTTTTCTGTTTGCTTTCAATTAGGGAGGGTGGGGAGCCACAGTGGGACCTACTCACGACTCTTATAGCTTTTCTTAACGTCACTTGAGCGGACGGAGAAAACGACAACTACTTTGTTTTTCCCCTTTCTCTTTTTCTGCCTCGTGTATTTCACGCGATTTTTCATTTTTCTTTTACATTTTCACTTGTACGGAATACCCCTTACTATTTGTATTTTCTGCTTCTGTACGGAGATATTGGTGAAAAAATTTACCTGTAATCTCGAGGTAACATAATCGAATCTTCCGAATCTTCCTAAGTAGTGGCGGATTCAGGATTTCCAATTAAGGGCAGCGTCAATAAAGAAAATGGGAATTAAGAGGGTCGAACCCCTGATGTGCCGCACAACACCTAAAACTTAGGTAAAAGCCCATTTACCATTGCAACAAGCATTGAAATTAGTTCATGCTGAGCAGTTTTAAATTTTATACCAAATTTGCTACCCTTAGTTACTTCGTAGATCCGCCAGTGCTCTTAAGTACGATACTATGATGAATTGTATAAATACAGGTTGCACCTCTTATGTACCATCAACAAAAAAAACTAATTACTCGTACAAATTTATCCATCTATTAAGTTTTGCTCAAGGTATATTGGTTAGATTGAGTTTTGTTCGAGTTGAAAATCATTTTGGGCAAATCATAATTAGTTATAATTTTGCAGTCAAACGCAAATTAGCTGGCTAACGTAAGCTAGTTTTGGATCGAGTTATAATTATATGAAGTGATATTGGTCAAATTATTTTTTCCTTCTAAATTAATTTTGCTTGATATAGACTTGAATTTAACCTCAAATCAATTCTTCAAGACATAGGATTGTCACCACTTGACTACTCCTTCCTAAATTTAAAGCAAATCCATTGGATGTTGGATTATACCCAAAGTATGATTAGATTCTAATTTTATCCAAAGAATTAGAGTAACTTGCAATCAAGCAAGGTTTCGTATTTAGAAATGTAATTCTCTTAAAAATTTGTTCATCTTCTTAGATAATCCATTTTATGACTATATATAGTATCCCTTTCGAACTTAGTCAAATGTCAGCTCTTGTATTATTTTTATGGATATTTATAAAATCCATACACTTCATTTCTCGTGAATCTAAAAGTTGGAAAAAATTTATAATCATATCCATGCACAACTGATGGCTCATCATCGTGCCAAGATTATAGCACACTCCTTCCGTTGTAGGCCATTTACATCTTGTGCCCCCAACCCATGTCCAATTCTACACCCATCCGAGTGTATCGTATAATTTACGCATTAAAAATTACAGCAAAGACATAAAACATACGAAAGCGCGTGATCATACGTCACACACTTACACGTACACCTAAAACCAACCCAATCAGGCACCCAAAAAATACGTGTAACTCTCACAATGACCCAGATTCTTCGATCATAAATAACAGGAGAAAATAAATATTTTTCCTCAAACTCCGTTAACCTTTTTCTTTTCATACTTTGTTCACTCACTTTACTAGGCACAGTACAAAACACAGGTTACGTCATAAGCCCCCCCGGCCCCCTCACTTTTTGCCATATTCTTTTGTCGTTTTCCCTCCACTGGTGTGGGACCCTGAGATTCTATTGGGCCCCACCCTTTTCCCTTCATCATAACGTGGGCCTTACTTTTTCACCCTTCTATATTTGTTTAGTGTTTACCCCCGGTCAATACTTCTAGTAGAAAAATCACAAATCAACATCCTTTTTTCTTCTTATTGGCTTTTTTCGTATTTTGTACTTGTCAGATTATCAATTTTTAAACTTTGCTCCATAATTAGTACTCGTAGCTACCGTGTACATTATTTACTGCGTAAGTTTTATATACTATTACTCCCTCCATTTTTAAATACTTACTCCATTTTTTTATGTGCGAAATTTTAGAACAAATTAGATTAAGTAATAAAATATGGAGGTAGTAGGGTAGGTGGAAAAATAAAAAATTATAAGAAGTAAAAGTAGTAGAGAGAAATAGAGAAGAGATATTATGAAATTAATAAATTATGATTTATGTTGGGTCCACTAGCTAAGAGAAACTGAATTAAATATTACAAAAGCTTTCAAAATAAGAAAACTGAGCAAGTATTTAAAAACAACCAAAAATAAAAAGTGGAGCAAGTATTTAAAAATGGAGGAAATAATATAACGTTAGACCTTGAGTTACGAAGACTGCTTATTAGAAAGGTCTTTCAACTCGTGTAGAAAAGGGCGATCTTTTAACCACAAAATCATAAGGGTTATGGAGAATATTACTTCGTACAATGTCAAAAGCGAATATTTATTTACCTAAATTACCTTGATGTGTATATCTTATAAATATGCAACTTACTGTTATAGACATTGAATCATCATAAGACCCTATTCTTTTGAACTGTTGTGGTCTGCCGTGATCTGCTAAAATCTGATCTGCTCTAACCCTGCTTTACTGAGTATTAACAATCTGTTATGTTCTGCTGATACTTGCTCTGCTCTACTGAAATCTGCTCAGTTTAGAAAATAAAAAGAACATAGCTTAATTGTTAAATTGCTTAAGATGACACGTTAAATAGTCGTTGACTCGTGGTGGTACATTTGACTTATATTAGCTCATTTGACAGTTCACATTTATTTATGCGTGTCCTTAAGAAGTTATTCATGTTAATAATAGATTACTTAAGTAACACTATGTATGGCTTTAAACACATTAAATTGGCAATGTAAAGAAACACCCTAGTTATTGAATTATGAATTTCACCTTTCTTTGATTTGTAGAGTACATATATGATTATTTTCTACTTCGTATTTAAGAATGTCATATTTTATACTATATGTCACTTACTCCATATTTAAGAATGTCATGATCCTCCTCCTTTGCCACCCACCTTAGCAATTTTGTTACTTTTGGTCCAATTTCATTAGTGAAAACATACAAATTTCCATTTAAAATAAATATTTTTGAAATTTCATTAGTTCACTATGGTTTTGAAATTCCATTGGACAAAATAAATTAGCTGAACACTACACCGTACAATATTTATAAAATTGTTATTCAATTTGTACAACGTAACTCAAACAAAAAATTCTTGTAATAGTGGTTATATAATTAAGAGATTTTCCAAAGGTCTTATTTTGTGAAGCGTATTAAGCCGCATAACCACTACTGATACATTATTGTATTCAAAAAATAATAAAATAATTAATAATACTAAAAATAACATAATATATGAAAAATAGAAAAAGAGAAAAGGAAGGCAATAATATAGTGTAGCGCAAAATGATTTGCCCAAAGAGGCAAAGAGGAAGGAAAGAGAGTGGGCAGTAAGGCACGAGAAGCGAGGCAATTGTTTGGTAACGCGGAGGCTCTGCCTGCCCTAGAATCACGGGCAGGGCAGGTATCTGCCCATAAGTCATAAACTCTGATTCATCACCAAACCACGTGTACCGTAAAATGCTGTACCAGCGTAGCACTGAATAACTGCTTACAACTGCCACGTTGCTTATTTTGGTTCATTTTTTATCGGAGTAAGTTAAGTGTAAAGTACTACGCTGTGACTCACTGACAGAAGAAATCAATGGAAGAAAATGAAAAACTAAATAAAGGTCTTTAATTTTTTATCATGGGAAATTAACGGGTGGTGATGTAATTCATGATTTTCTGTCACTTGATTCACCGACTTGATATTTATTTTTTCTCCACCGTTCATTAATTTTGTGGTTGGTTAAATTTAATTACGACTATATTTATTGTTTTATGAAGTCAATTGACTATTTTTTTCACTTAATATTTTTAGTTGTATCATTTTCTCAATTATGGTGCACAATTTCCTACCTTCTATAACACGTCCCTTCTTGTAGTCTACAGTCTCAAGTAAAGCTTTGATCGTTGTCTCTGGCCTCTCCTCTCCTCTTCTCTCCTCTCTCATTAGGGTCTCTCCAAATTCTTATGTGTTAGAGATCGAAAATAGTCTAATTTCTTCGAAAATTAGATTATTTCCGACCTTTTCCCCTTAATTTTATTTAGTTTTCATATTAAGCGATGTGTGCGAGAGATGTACTTTCAACGATCGTAGCTTTGATGAAAGAAACTCTAATTTGATTAAATTTTATGTATTTGTTAATTTAGATTTCCTTTATAGATGTCGTATGGCTTTTTATTAATGAATTGATTAGTTTAAAAATAAAAAAATAAAAAAAAAATAAAAAAGAAAAATTAAGGTAATGATATACGTAAGAGGCAATCATTTCTAATGGTAAGCTACAATACTATATAGCTTGCTTTGCCACATCAATTTTTAAGCTATAACATTTTTTGGCTTGTAAGTGTTCCAAATTTTCAATGGTAAGCTTGTAGCTTGTTTGAGCTGCACTAGCCTGCATGTTGCCCAATTTTTTGTTTTCCAATAGTAAGCATGTAGCTAGATATTTTATTTATATTTGCAAGTAAGTCCTTACAATTAAACCATTGAAAATGCTCTAACCTCATGACTAAGAATACTCATTCAATGAATATTATTCTTAATTTGGTAATATTAATTTAGAAATGTTTAATATAATCACGTGTTAATCGGTGTAATTAATGTTATATTTTCTTTTTTTCCCTCTTATTTATAGTTTCTTATATGTAGCTCTAAGGAGTATATATATCTTTTATTTTTCTAATAGTATTAGGAGTATCTATGAAATGCAACAAATGAATTGAATTTTATATTCTTTTAGAAAACAAAAATAAATTATAAAGTGGCACTTTTTTAAACAAAATAGTAAAAGAAAAAACTACTGTATTAACCTAATAATATTACTTATTTGAGACAATTTACTCACTATGATTATTGGACAATAATAAATTGTTGCATAAATTTATGATTAAGGTGAACTTTCATTAAGTTATTGTGTAAGACGGGTTATAGTTACCCTAAAAGTATTTAAAGTTATCTTATAAACTACAATTCTACAAAAGTCATTATTTTTTAACATCAATTTTACCTTTTAAAAACACTTATAATGTATTAAATTAATTATATTAGTCTTTATTGCATGTATCTATTAGAAATTACACATTGAAATATAATCAAACTCATTATAAATTAAAAATTACCATTAAAGAGATTAAAGTTACCCTTAAATTGACCATGTATAATAAAATTAACGTACTCCCGCCTTATACAAGACTTATTAAAATTGTTGAAACTAAAATTAAAGTGGAATTAATAAATTCAAAACAGAATAGACAGAAACTATGGGGGAATAAATAACGAAAAAGGTTGGAAAGTACAAATCAATAATAATTTCATTCATGCACAAAAAAAATTAATAATTTGATTCAACCTCCAC
This sequence comes from Chenopodium quinoa, assembly GCF_001683475.1. Taxonomy (NCBI): domain Eukaryota; kingdom Viridiplantae; phylum Streptophyta; class Magnoliopsida; order Caryophyllales; family Amaranthaceae; genus Chenopodium; species Chenopodium quinoa. The sequence continues at coordinate 2,661,899 of NW_018743175.1, forward strand.
TTTTCTCCTTGGCATTATTTTGTTTCTTAAAGTGGGAAACTAACCATGTGATGGTTGAGTAGAGAATTAGAAATCAGTATGCCGGAATTATTAATTGCTCATTTTCGTTCATTAGCTATAAGCTTTATGTAATTATTTTTTGTTTGGCTTCTTTGATTAGCTCGAGATTTTGCTTCATTTCTTTGTATTTAAATATCTTAATGAATTTTTTTATTATGTGTCATATACTTGTTCACCAATTTTTTTAATATAGTTGAGAATTAATGAATTATTCTTTACATTATTACTTCGTATATTAAAGTATAAACACGAGGTTGGAATTTTATGCAGAATAATTTTATTAGTTGTGCAACAGGCCAACGGCTATACGCCTATACAAATGACAAACGCATAATTAATTCTATAAATATAACTTAAAACATACTATCATACAGTTTGATCGTGTAAATGCGGCGCTTGCAAATTCTAGCTAATCATCATTACAGATCTGTATATAACTCTCATTTGATACGGAGTATATAATTAGGGGTGTTAACAAGTCAAACCGAGACTGAGCTTAGGACTAGTAGCCTTAAAAATTGAGTTCATCAGCTCAAAATGGGGACTTCTAAAGATGAGATTGGCTCAGCTTGGGGCTCAGCTTGAAGCTCGATAGCTGATTTAATGCTCAATGATTCTGAACTACTGGGTTTACGAAATAGTTCAATAAGCTACGAAGTAGCTAGTTTATTTTAGTCCCAAAGATTCAACTAGTATATAAATAGGTCGAAAAATCATTAATCTATGAAAATCTCTAGTTTATTTATCATAAGAAGGATAGCTTAGGCTTAACTCATTTAGATATCAAATCGAGCTTTCTTGTGTTCGCCTGATTCGAGTTTGACCAAGCCAAGCCCTACTCAGTTCACTAATAGGTTTGACTATAGCTATCTGATTTTCTACATATATATGTAGAAATTCAGATCAGCTATAGTTTACTTTTCACATTAAGATTTACGCGTAGCACTGTACCTCTCAAAGGAAATCGATAAATGAAATTAGAAATTAATACACTAACATAAAAACTACGGAGTCCAAAATAAAAGATGAAAGAATTCTACGTATCAACGTAGCAGTAGAATCTAAGTTGCACTAAAACTTAAAAATGTTTGTTAGCATCATAGCATCTTGTTTTATCCTTTAGCCAGCTAACAGTATAACTTAATAGATATATGCAGCAAAGATATTTGGTCGCGTTAATGGCTACTATATTAAAAATGAAATCATGCACTTGGAATTTATAATGCAATGATCGATGCAAGGTTTAGCGTAATCTTTAGCTTTGCCTCATTAATATATAATGTGCTATGGGATCAATCGTTCCAACACAGATAGAGATACAAACAAGCAACTAAAGTGATATTATTCCCCCTGGGATCCACCACTAGAGTGATCATTACACATAATTAAATAAAAGTAGTTGTTTCGTTTCTTTTTACTTGTCTCATTTAACTTTAATTTAAACATTTGAATTAAACTACTATTGAAAGTTACTCTGTATTATTTTGTAACTACGGACAAGCGAAATAAAACCTAAATGAGTATTATTTATTTACATATTATTAATAATTATAATTATTATATAATATGTAAAACTCTTGTCAAAGTTTTTATCTTCAAATTAAAATGAATAGAGAAAGTATATATCATATCTTTTTTAATCTATTATTAACATTTTAAAAAGAATAGTACTTCAAATAAATTCTTGTGTATAGTGTGTGATGAAAATGACAATGTCATACTTTCTTTTCATTTTTCTTAGTGCAAGTCGTTGTCTTGAAACATACAAGAGGTATTAAATTAAAGTTTTGAACTATTATGCATTTATATGATTGTCGTCAACAGGTCTTCAACTTATGACTTTTTGGGCATGGAAATTACTAATCAAGCATTAGTAATTGTCAAATGTAGACATCACTTAACGACTTTAAAGTCGCTAAAACAAGGACCCAGCCATGAAATATAGACATTACATACACATACATTATTGGAATTTCTGAGAAAAATATTATGCCTATGTGTTTCTGGAAAAAAAGTGCTGGTGTAGAGGTATTTTGGAATAAATTCTCTACATAGGAGTCCTGCTTTAGGTATAAGGAACCGAGGACTATCCAGCCTCCGAGGTGTCAAATCAAGGCCTTTCAAAGTAGCCGCATCCAGCCTCCCATTCCGCAATTTATTAAAGGAGCTGACTTTTATTTTACACCCGAGTATACCTGACAATATATACAAACATAAATATAATAGTGCAACATTCTAGCACATCTGTACTTAGGACTTGTACTTATATACTTCGTATTGTAATTTGTAATCAATCTAATCAAGGGTATATTGTACTAATGAATAATACTAGCTTTGTTAGAGTACATGAATTATTATGTGACATTTAGATTTTTACGAGGACATATTGGGTCCGATAATTGACTAGATCCAAATAGTTTACTATGTACATTGGCACCTTTTATAATCACCTGGCCTCTAAATGGTCCAAAAAGATTTAAATAATTTCCTAACTAAATAATTAATCTTCTGTTTTTAATGAGTAGTTTATTTATTTACTACTTCGTATTTTTTCTAAAAAAAAATCACTTTTTTTTTTACTACTATGGGCCTGAAGTAAGGCCACCATTTGAAAAATTTATATTCCCTCCATTTTTTTAAGTATCTTATTGGGACTTTTTGCACTATTTACTTAACCCATTTAAATCAATGTTTGTGAATTATATATAAGAAAAAATATAGTCTTGTGAAAATTTGTTGAAATCGTCTCAATAAATAGATTATTAATATTTAATTGTTGTAATTTATACTTAATTTAAAATATTATTGGTCAAAGTTTGCATTAACATGTGTAATAAGCTCCAATGAAGCACTTCAAAGAAGTAGAGGGAGCAAAATTTGCTCTAAGTCAATATACGTTAATACTCTTCTTATATTGGGTAAATAATCTATATATGTTATTGCATTTTTTTTGAATGAAGTTAATATATGTCAAATGGATCAAGTATTGCTCCTATAACGATCTCAATTTCAATTTAGATGACAATTTTGCTTTCAGTTTGTCTTTTTAGGTGGTGGCCATGTATAAAGAGACAACAATATTGTTGTTCATCATCTTGTTAAGCTAGTTTCTTTTGATACTGAATAAATCTAGAAAAATCACTGTTTTCATTCCTATATGTATTTATGGATAAATGGTCTTCTGATTGATGAACAAGCTTGGTTTCGTATGGGAAAAATAACTGCAATGAGGTGTCTTTCCACGTACTATAAATCATAGATAAATATGTGATGTTTTATAAAATGTGTGTATGTTGAGTAATCGCAGAGTTGTAGTTATTACAAGAATTTAAAGATGTTATACATTGCATCAAAAAAAAAAAAGTTACACTACCTCTACTTCATATTATTTACAATGATTAGACATTTTTTACTCATACTTTATGTCAAATAGTTGCAAATAATATTAAACGCATGTAATATACTATAATGTCCAAAAATACATGTAATGGTATAATAAGTACTGTAGCTAAATATAAAAATAACAATTACTTGTATAATAAAAAATTAATTACACTAATTGAAGTGTTATTTTATCATTTTCCTAAAAAAAAAAAAATTGTAATTTTATCATACTTTTTTCCAATATGATAAGTAAGAAGTACGGAGTAAAAAGAAATTACTAGTAGTACAAGAAACAAAATGAAGGATTAAGGAGCTGAGTAAATTGCACTGCTCGTATAGTGAGTGACCGGTAATAGAAGTTATTGTGCTGTAGCGGCAAGGGATTTGATTCTGAGCATCGACGCCAATGATCAACACAAGTTTTTGGGTGGTGACACGTGGAATAGTTATCTTGTCTCCAATTGGCCGGCATGTTACTGAAATCTCAAACTTCTTCATATTCTCCCCGTATCTTTTATTTTTTATTTTTTAAATTTAAGGAGAGCTTTTCTTTTACTCCGTATGTTTTTCTGTTGGTGTTTATTTTTCTTGTATAGTTGTATGTTTATACACACTCTTATTTTTTTCCTTAGTCGATATTCATATGGATTAGAGCAGATATGGCCATATTCTTTTGAGTTTCTAGGTAAATAGAGCAGATTTCAGTAAAGCAGGTGTCAACGAAGTAGAACAGAGCAAAGCAACTCATTTATATTCAGCAGAGCAGAGCATGGCTCAGCAGAGCAGTTCAAAAGAACAGAGCCGTAATCATATCATATCCTATCTTTTAGAGCTAAGTAAATAATACGAGTAATAATAAAAGTAATATGATCAAATAAGATTATAAAATTTCATATAGAGTGATAGTTTAAGTAACTTGAACATAGTCAGTTTAAACATCAATTGTGATTTTTCATTATTCTCCTAAATTGCAAATAAACTTTTTTTTAAGAAGATAATGATAAATGCATTTCCCTAAGCATTAACAAGACTTTATAAAATGAAATTAAGTTAAAAATTTATGACAAAATCATGTGTAAATCAGTGTAAGTGTATAACTAGTGTTTATCATATATACAATATTTTATTTTTAATTTAGGGATATTTTATTTTTAATTTAGGGTTATGTTTATCAATTTTTTTTTAAATTTTTTTAATAGGAAAAATAGTTGTTTCAAAGGTGTATTTAGATTCCATCAATCATGAAATTCTGTGTCTCAACCAATGGACATTGGTGGCACACGTGTTGACAATGTGCTGCCCAAGAAAGAACTAGCCATAGAATACCGAGTTAGATTATTAGATTGGCATACAAATATTGTTCTAGTGGTACCTCGATTTGTCTACACATTCCGTAGTTTACAAATAAATGACAGATTAATTAAGTATAATTAAGCTAAGCTTTTTTATTAGGGTTGGCAGGAGTTGGATGAAACTAGCTATAGCTTATAGGCAGTTGTGGACCTAGAATTTTTGAGGTGGTGAGTCACCATCAATTATTGATCATTTGTAAAAGTACATTTTTATTTTTCCAAATCTTATTTATAATTAATTTCAATTCTAAGATTATATATATATATATATATATATATATATATATATATATATATATATTTCACCAAATTGATTTCAATACAAAAATAGGACGCAAAAATCCATATTACAACAAAATAGTACTTAAAAATTCAATCTTACAAATCAAAAGTATTACAAATAACATGTTACAAACAAATTATACTATAAAATTATTACATTAACTTTATGTTTTTTTACTTAATTGATAAGCTTTGGGGGATATAAATAGAAGCAAAAATTATTAAAACTAATAATAATGATAATAATAATAATAATAATAATAATAATAATAAGTGAGATAACTTAAGAACCGATCTCTTTAATTATTAAAGAAAGCAGCACGATACGCAGCAACACCAAAGAGATCCGTTATCTTAATAACTGGTCTCTTTGATATTTAACAAAAAAAACACGTTGAGAGAGTGATAGGTGACAGAGTCAAAGTTCTTTTGATATTTTTACATCAAAGAGACCTGTTATTTATATTAACGGGTCTCTTTGATTCAACATTATTTTTTTTTTTAACTGGTGAGTCACGTGCACCACCAGACACATGAATAGGTCCGCCCCTGCTTATAGGGAAGGCATGTGCTTCCTCTTACATATTTCACATAGAATTATTCCACAAAATATACAATTAATGAAACAATTGCTTTACAAATCTTTTTAGTTAGTGAAATTTATGATGACTTTCCATCAAATTTTAATACTGTATTAGATTTATACTTTGGATATTCATTATTAGTGACTTTCTTCAAGTTATAATATTAGAGTTGATTGATGTTTTTGATATGAAATTATTATTTAGTGCTTTTGGTTGTTAGGTGCAGTGAGCTGACATTACTACGTACGGCATTTTTTTTTCATTTTTAATATCGATTAAACTTATTTTTACTGAATCATTGTTTATACACTTCCTTCACGTTTCTTTATAGTTACAACACATATTTTATCGTAATATTTAAGAAAAGTGGACATCACATGATTTAATATACTTAAAATAGGGTTAAGAGGTTGTTAGGAGTATAATCAAGTGGGCCATGAGTTTTATATAAAGGTAATAATACAATTTTCACCATAAAAACCTTCCTTTTATAGTGTGTTGCAACTATTGTAACATTTTCATTTTAGAGAAATGTTGCAAATATAAAGAAACGGAGGAAATATATTTTTTGTGGAAATAACATCACAAATACCCCACATATTGCACCTTATTATTTGTTGTCGTTTTATCGTGTTTCTTCTTCGATGGTCTACCTACCATGACTAACAAGTCTTACAACAAACTATAACAACAAAAACCAATATTGAGTTAATGTTTATACTAGTTCGATCACCCCCTTTAAGTTTATGAAACTAGTTGTGTCTATTTTTTATTTTTTGGGTGTTTAGAGAGCCAGAAGGGCGGGAGGTGAGAATCGATTCCAGGATCTCTTAGAACCGGGAGAGAAGTTATAATTGTGTATAACTACGTAGTATGAAGTAGTGTAGGTTGAAACGTTTTTTTAGTGGAGTGGGAATAGACATTCTATAAAATTACGAAGGTATAGCCGTATAGCGCAGTCAAAACACTAATAAATGATTAAAATTTGATAGGTAACAACTAACAAGAAATGAAGTGCCCTTTAATCAAGAGACGAGAGCATATGAAATTCAAGGTCATTAGTGATTCATTAAGTCAGCTTCGTCATCTAAGTCTAGTAAAATAACTACATCTATGATACTATGACGACCCTTTTCACTATAGGTGCCCAGGTGGGTTACTTGTAATGACCGTTGAATTTAATGGTATTTATGCAACAAAATCATGGCCGCAATCGTGTCGACAACAAGCTACTCATTTTATATTTGAGAAATATTTTAGGGTAAATCGACTTAACTTTCGTGGGGTTGGTGTTCATGCAATCATGCATATATAGAATAACCTCTGTATATTATAACCTACTTCGCATAATTCACATTATATATCGACCTTGACCTTATATCAATATGCAGCTAGCTAAGTGTTCCTATAGGGCGAGGTTTGGTCACTAAATCTTGCCAGGTTCATCTGCACAAGATAAGATTTCGATTTAATTTGACTTTTTTTTTTCTATAAGAATATAGTTTTCTAGTTTTATAATTTCATATATATATATATATGTCGATGGCACTTAATCAAGCTAGAATTTCAATGACATATGTAAATCTACGAGTTTTGGGTTGATTAAACTATAAGGGGGCTACTCAAAATTTAAAATCAAATTCCGATTCATATATAAATTTTGTTCAATGCAACTATCTCTACACCAAAAGGAGAAGGAAAAGTAAAATAAATACATACTCCAATCCGTATAATATATTAACGTCAAGGCCAGGAGTGATATAATAATATAACTTACGAACTATTATTTAACTGTCCATTAAGAAAGAAAATAAAGGAAATCTTGTTAAGATGTTGGCGTCTCACTCCCCCAAGCGAGACATTAAGACTCTTTGTACTCAGGTTTTATATATCTTAATATAAAATTAAGGAATAACATGTATTATAATTAATACCTAAATTATCGATGAATGTGAGTGAACGGCAAGACTAAGCCACTTGGTGATCTAGAAGGAACCATTCATATCATGGATGACGACGAATATTAATACATTATTATGTATAATTTGCAACTTACAATTAATTAACGAATAATACACGTATGAACCAGTCATTGTCTCACATATTACGATTGATGACTGATGGGGATATCTATATGTTTTTTACTCATATTAGTCGTAATATATATTATTAATTAATCTAGAGATGAATTTTTTTGTTGCATTTTTTCCGGTATGATTGATGGGGATATATATTTATATTACTCTATATCTTATTATTATTATTATTATTATTATTATTATTATTATTTATTATTATTATTATTATTATTATTATTATTATTATTATTATTATTATTATTATTATATTTTGAGATGAGATTTTTGAGCTTATTCTAGTATAAAAACTTGGCATATATACATACTTATTATTCAAATATAATTTTAGAAGTATTTTTTAAAATTTTATAGTAGTGTATAATATATTTGATGTGACTTGTAGGTAATATACAAGTTAGAAATTCTTAAATACAAAACGTCTAAGGAAGGATGATCTTATTGAAATGTATGAGGAATGATGTTAATATGTGGATATGAATATACTACTTCGTATTAAAAAAAGCCAAATTATTGACACAAATTTAATTGATAAATAATATGACAAAATATAAACAAAGTTGGCTACTCGCCTACTCTCTTGACTCAAAAGCACAGTATGGTGCAATAAAAGTACAACTATTGGCATAGTTAAAATGAAAGGTTGGTAAAATCCACTGCACATGTCATAGTTAAAATGAAAGGTTGGTTAAATCATTTTCCTTGAGCGTTATTGGTTATTAGTGCAGACGTAAATCCAAGGACTTAATTAAATATCATGATAAGCGTACTCAATTCTTATTGCACAACCATCATAATCATAAATGCAATTGAACAATCAAGTTGTAGTAAATATTGTAACGAGAATTACAAAATCTTGTTAACTTGAATCGTAAAAGAGTTGTAACTAAGAATTGTAGTGTCTCTTCTAGATAAGTTCGTCAAATTGCATGCTGGGTTCAAATCGATACTAGTTGGATAAGTCAATTTTGATCTGAGTCATCATACAAGTTGAATTTTAGTTTTAGTCACTTATCTAGCTCAGTCGTTCCTTACTTGAGGCACTATGAATAGGGTAACAAAATTCAACTAAAATTTTTGGGTCAACGTTTTAGTAGGGCTTTTAGCAGTCAAATTATGATTGGCCTTTTAGCAGGGCTTCCATTGCAACATACGATCATAGATCCATAGCAGGGCTTCCACGTTGACCCAAAAAAAAAAAAAAAAAAAAAAAAAAAAAAAAAAAAAAACTTTGGCATGGACCGGTCATAGATTCATAGGACATGTTCGATCGTATGTTGCAATGGAAGCCCTGCTAAAAGCCCAATCATAATTTGCAAAAAGATGTCGAAAGACAATGTTAGGTTGAGCCCAAACTTGAGGGTTTATAAATTATAATAGTGGGGCTTTTATTTACGGACGATATAAGTAAAATAGTAATTGTATTATTTTTATTTTCCTCCATTTCTTTTTAGTTGCATTCTCTAAAAACGAAAGTTTTAAATTAGACGTGTCATCTAAAATGGAAGTTTTAAATTAGTTGCATCACTTTTTTTTTTTGTTAATAAACTCTCTCTATCTCTATCCTTATTTTTTTTCTCTCTCATCTCCAAAAATTACCTAAGAGTCCGCAATTTACAAAGTAATGCAATTAAAAAAATATAGAGGAAGTATAAAAATACATATTGTTTGAGTATGATTTTGATTAAGTTATGTTAGTATAAATTTGTGAATCGGTATTTAAGCAGAGTTCATAATGTTCAGGATTATTTTGTCAAAGTAAGTGGCTAATCTCAGGCAAATGGGTCTAGGCTGGGCTCTAAGCTTTAGGCATATAAACCTAAATTTAGGATAGCCCACCATTTAATTCAAGTTGGGCCCAAACACTACCTGGTTTGAAAAAGTTGAATAATTCTACTTCGAGTACGATGTTGAAGAGGTAACGTGGATAGTGTAGACATGTAGTGCAAGTTATCAATCTTCTTGGTTTTGAAATGGAACCGTATGAGGAGGAAGAATGAGTTGTTTGAGTGTTAAATTGTTGCAAAACTTATCCGATTAGGATTTACATTGTTAACGGAGAAGACAACATGGGATTCTTAAGAATAAAAATTCCGTATTATACATACATGCTTAACTTATCTTGACTAACTCTTATTTACCGTATTTGACAACCAATTCTAAACCGAACTATACTTAAACTAAATATCCAAATTTAAACATCTGATTTTAAAGTCACAAAGTTATTTTCCACTATCTGCATCCAACATATTTGATTGTCTAGCGGCGAAGACAAGGGGAGGACGGGTGGAGGCCCGACCTCCCCCAGCCTAGTTCCACAACCTTTAATTTCTATAATTGGCCAATATTTAAAAAAAAAAAAAATATAAATCAACTATTTTACCTAAATGTTACTCCGTATAATATAGCAGTTGCCATAATGGCAAATGAGCTATGTGATTTTTTTTTGATTCCCCAACGATTTAAAATTTTGACTTATGTGATTATAGATAATGATTATGCTAATCAAAACCCTTCGATGATTATCAATAATGATTATGCTAATCAAAACTCTCAAGTGATTATCATTAATGATTATGCTAATCAAAATCCTTATTCGAATGTCTTGTTTACTCACGACAAGAGAATAATTGTATTGAGAATAGTTGTATTTAGAAAAATAACAAAAGTAAGAGTCAATTGAGTGGAATAGTGATAACACATCGTGTGATATAATGGTATTGCTAGCATACCACTACCACCACCCTACCGCTATGTTATGAGTCTACTCCCACCTGTTTGACAATTTAAAATTCCTGAAAAGAAGGGAATTCAACCTCCATTTTTGGTCATTCATTATCTTCCCAATAACCTCTTTTTTCAACCTTCATTTCTTCTTACGTGCTCCTCATTTTCTCCCCTTTCCACTTTTCTTTTTCTCTCTCCTCAATTCTATCCTTAAACTTCCATTTTTTTCTTGCGATCACATATATATAATTTATGAAGGTATGCTCTATTTTAATCTTGCTAATTTTTTTTTCATTTCTGGGTTGATTTTAGCATTCATTTTTCGTTTGATTAGATAGAAAACAGAACTTTCGATTGTTTGAATTATTTATTACAATGACTGTCGATTGTTTTAAGTTTTGGTTTTGTGTTTGTATTATTGTTGAGTGTTGACATTCATGCATAGTTTGATTGTTGAAATGATTTATTGCAATTGCGATTATGTTCAAGTCATTAAATTGGTTGATCTTTATATATTATGAATTGAGCTGAATTTGTGGAATTTAGAATATTCAACATTGGTGATGTATGATTTTTGTTGAATTTTACTTCGTATGATCTTAGAGATCACTCTTTTTTTTTTTGTTTTTTTTTTTTTTTTTTTTTTTTTTCAATAAGCCAATGTTAATGTCTATTACTCTATTAAAATTGATTTACCTTCTCAAACAAAATAACTGTCACTTCTTGAACAATAAGGTTAAAGAGGTGAGCAATTAGCGTGCTCGAAAATCTGAATGATCAGTGATGAGTTCGGATGAAGGGATTTGGAGGGAAGGGAATGAAGGCAAAGGAGCAATTAGTGATTAGTTAGAATGAGGGAAGGGAAAGATTATCATTAATTCACTTCCTCGTTTCGAAAACAATGACTTATATTACATTAATATATCTTTTCAGGAGAAAGATTTAAGCAAATAATTTGTGTACTTAAATTGATTAGTGAAGATTATAGTGTGTTTGAAGGAAGGGGTTTGGAGGGAAAAGGATGTGAAGAAGAGCAAGAGATAAGAAAATCTATTTATCCTTCCCTTTATAGCAAGTAAACTTCTCCAAAAGTTGAATATGTTCGGAAGGAATAGCACCTTCCTCTCATCTTTTGTGTTATTTAAATGCGTGAATCTTTGATCAAGGTTCTTTCTCATGTGTTAAGGTATATTGGATTTATGACGGGGGATCATACCAAAGGGGCCAATGGCAATCTCAATATGATTGTATATTTGTATGTAGGGTTGATATGGTTTTGAAATGATTATCTAGATTATCAGAGCATTTGAACCCTGAAAAATGTATTTCGGTCATAAGATAAATGGTTGAATGGAAGGAAACCATGTGCTAAAGTGCACATCAATTATAAACGTGCCATAAGAATGCCAAGATGGATGTGAATTTTATATAATTATTATTGAGGTTGTTTTTACATGTATAATAGCTTCATAAAATTATGGTAATTGTTACAAGTTAAAGCAAATATGGATTACACTAGGTGGCCTAAAATTGTACGGAGTATGGTAAAACTAGATGATGTTTCTCATGGATTTTATTGCCTATGTTTGAGTGACTTTCTATTTTCTTTTGTTATCGAGTGCTCTGTAGTAGGCTATAGTCACGTGTGTCATGATTATTTAATAATCCAATGTGTAGTTTAAAGAAAGAAAGATAGAAGGAATCAGCTAATGTGGTATAGTTTGCTGTCATCATTCGAATGCTTTGTGTTTGGTGACCACTTTCTCAATGTTTATGTTTCACTAAAACTCTAGTTTACAGAAGTTATTGCCATATATGCTGAGCACAATGTTCGGTTTGTTTTTCATTCTTCAATTGTACTTGAATAATGAATGGAACTTTAAACATATAGTTAAGAAATCGTTGCCACAGTGTCTCTTTTAATCTGTTTTTAACGTAGCAATCTTACTGTTTCAGAAACATATTGGGGTTCTATACACAAAAGTATTCAGAATAAGAGAAAATAGATGGCAGTTGGCTCTCTGAGACATCAGTATCCAAAGGGAAAATCCAAGATGACATCTTTCCGGAGAGTTTGTAGATCAATATTAGATCATCCATTTATTATTGTTATGCTATTATTTTTTATATGTTTACATCGATATTTCCCTTTCCTATTCTTTCTCCTGGTGTCTGCTTCCCCAGTCATTATTAGCGCTGCTGTTTTGCTGGGAACCTTATTAATCTATGGGCAACCAAATGACAGCAATGTAAACTCTCATGAAGAAAGGAGTAATACATGTGTGACAACTGAAGTTAATGATCATACTTATTCTGCTGATAGAGAAGGAATCTTAACTAAAGATAGATTTTCTGAGGTCAGAAACGACATAGTAGAGAAGGGCATGAGAGCGTCTGGGATGTTGAGTTCTGGTATTAGTGTTACTGGAGACTTGGCTTACGTAGTTGACCAGGAATACTGCAATGCAGAGCGCAGTAAAGGTAGCACAATTTACAAGGAAAAAAGCAATAATAATTTTGGGTTTGCTAACTTCGAAAAGGCAGATGCTCAAATACCCTGGGATCGAGAGTATGGTGATTCTATCAAGTTGCACCATGATGCTGGTATGCAGAAAAAACATACAGATGATACTGTTAATCATGAATATTCCGATTGTGAGTCTAATGGGGCGGAGAAGTCCTCTTTTGATGCTTTAGTTGCAGATGTTATTCCAAGTGCTCAGGAGACTCACCCACTTCTAGACTCCGAGGATCCATTACATCCTGATGCTTCTCATGGTGCCTCCCTTAAGTTTGGTTTGCAATCCCTTGTTACTGATCACAGTAGTGAGGATTCAGGCGATGATGGTAATGATGATGACATTGATAAAAATGAAGCTCTCAAAGCTAGAGATGATGAAAATAAGGTGGCAGGTTCATGGATGGAAATGGAGAAGAGCCAACATTTGGAAAGCCTGTTTACTAGAACAATTGAGGAAAGAGATGAAGAGGAAGAAGCAGAAGACGATGAAAGTAATGATGACGAAGTTGATGATGAATATGACGATGATGAGGAAGAGGAGAACACAAATGTGGAAAAGGATGAAAGCAAACAAGTCACTATGTGGACAGAAGAGGATGAGAAAAATCTCCGGCTTGTAGGAAATTCTGAGTTGGAAAGAGATTTACGTTTGGAAAATCTTTTAGCAAGGAGAAGGGTGAAAAGGAATTTTTCAATGATTTCGGAGAGGAATTTGATAGACTTGGACCGCCCTGAAATTCCTTTCCAAATTCCACCCATTTCTACAACAAGAGTAAATCCTTTTGATACTCCTGTCAGTACATATCAGCAGCAGTTTGGCATTCCACCTATTCCTGGATCTGCTCCATCTGTTAGTGTACCAAGGAAAAATCCATTCGAATCTCCGTGTACTTCTCCAAAAGGTATTCAGAATCTTGCAGAAGAACATATAGAGGAGACCACGGAAATGAATTTGAATGATGCAATATTTCACGAAAATGGAAGTTCAAGCACAGGATATGATCCCTTGGGGGACATTTTGAAACTGGACTTTGTGGAAGTAAACCGCAAGGACGCTGTGTTCCGCCGGTATGAAAGTTTTAGCACCGGATATAATTTCATGGGTGATACTTCCAGACAGGACTTCATGGAAACAGACCGAAGAGAGGCAGTACTCCGTAGGCACGAAACCTTTAACACCAGATCAACATTTCGAAACATGGTTACTACACCAGAGAAGCTTGCCTATCTTAAAATGAAACCTGTGTTTGTTCCAGAACAAGTGGGAGATCATGAAATGAGACCTCCTTCTTCAGGGAGAGAATCAAGCCATGACAGCGAGTCCACCGTGAGCTCCTCTAATTCCGATCATACTGAATCCCCAACCACTCTTTCAATGCATGAGGACGTGGAATCCAATAAAGACTTGATTGCTGAAAGTGATCATGCTTCTATCCGCTCTGAAGACTCGAGAAGTGAGTCTTCTGACTCGGTAGATTCTCTACACGAAGATCCTGAAGAATTTGTGGGAAGTTTGGAAGCAAATGCAGAAGTACATGCTGATCATATTCATCAGAAAGCAGATGCTGCTCATGAGAACAAAGATGATACTTCGAGCAGTACTTCAACTACATCAGAAGTGGATCAGAGCTCTGAAAAATTAGGCCAAGGTGAAGATGAAGCCGTCAATGATAATTTTGTGCACTCACCTAAAGCTTCTTCGACCATGTCAGACGTCAACCCCGTTAACATGGAGGAAGACCATGGGATTATAGAGCCTCCAGTCTATGATTCAAGCCCTTCAGGTACTGATAAAATCACGCCATTTTCTATCATGCTCAAGAGTAATGGAGAAATTTGATTACAACTGGCGGTTTCCAACATGTAATTAGGAGGATAACTTTAACATTGTTCTGTAAAAAAGGATCATGCTGTACATGAAACTCACGACAATATAGTCACATACGGAGTAATGTAGAGATAGTAGAATAGATCATTGTTCTTATGAGCCTTCATAAGTTGTAGAAGTTTTTTCGTCGTGATTTTACCAGACATAAAATCATATCATTTTGACTTTTTGAAATGCTTTGGAGTGAAAATATAAATCTTCTGTTAGTATTAGCTTTACATATACACGGCTTATACGCGATTCTTATTGTCCTTGTGGCCTTTCAATCAAGTAGGCTTGCATTTCTTCTTCCATGTGTTGGAGGGGCATCCAATATATTCAAGAGAAGGAAGCTTCACTATACTAATGCTTCCTGAATATTTTGAAATTGAATTTTCCATGCCTTTATTGTCCAAGAATTCATTCATAATGCTATTTATAACTTGGGCCTAGTTTCTCTCTCATTCGCTCCTTTCAGCTGGATTGGCCCAATCTTTCTAGTGTCAGACATGGCCCATGGGCTTCAATGGTTATCGTTAAATTTTAGGGCCCATTATGTTGTGGGTTTCGAAATCAACAAATGAGTTCATCAAATGGCCAGAGGGCTAACTTTTGGGAATTTGATTGTAACACTCATTAAGTTATATTTTGTTGGAAAAAAAAAAAAAAAAAGTTATACTTCGTATTTACTATAGAAGTATAGAGTACTTATGTTGATTAATATAGCCAACTAATTAATGTTCATGATAAATTTTCTATTCAATATAATCCTATTCTTATCTTTTTTTATACTTATCATACAATACTTGACCCCAAACTTTAAGTACCACCCCAACTATTTTAAAAATAAAATTAGGCGGCATCTAATCAATCCATCGATTGAGTTTCTTCTCGAAAAATCTCTTTATATCTCGCATGTCCTCACTTGAGTACAAAGGATCAACTGTAGAAATCCTTCCAAGCAAAGGCTTAAAGTCTGAGCTTCAATGAGTGGTCCATTTATAATTTTTTTTTTTTTTTTTTGCCTTACACCTTCATTTCATTAGGTGTGGGAAAATTAAGCCAATTATGAAATCTTTGTTTGGAATTGAAAAATGGGTCCATTTTTAAATAATGGTCCCAACTTCCCATTTTTTTCTTACAATATAGTTCCATGTCCGAATAATAATAAATGGATTATACATACAATCACCCACTCACCCACCCATTATGACCCATGCATCTTAACCTTATCAACCAAATAATCCCCTTTGCTTTCACCTAATCTAATCTTTGTCACACCTTTTTATTATTTTTATTTTCTTTTTTGTTTTGACCCAATGATGTTACTTCTAAATTTTTATCGTCTCACTTTATGTTTTCTAATGTCATCAATTTATCTTGGATGTATTCTATTTTGGTAGTTGATAATGAAATCCATCTAATTCTCTCCTTTTGAGGCTATTAGTGCACCATTTAATTATGGTGCATATTTTTGGGTTTAGGGGTAGCACCAAATTAAATTTAGAGGCTTGAAAATGCTAGGGTGAAAAAGAACGGCCGGTCTTGAATGAGATATTCTCAAATTAATCTATTGTAAGATCATGACAACTTTAGTGAAAATTTATTTTTAAGTGATATGTAGAGATATTTATAAGCGTCTCATATAAGATAATTGTACACAAAACTTTCTCAATAGTTCCAATCTACTACGAAGTACATTTGAAAGATTATTTCTATAATGTGAATTGTTAGAACTAATCCACGTTTTCATTCTGATACTTATTTATTTCATTATCGTGGTTTGAAAATTAAATCTAATGATATGGTCCATCATCTAAGCCAAACATATTAGCATTATTATAAAATATGGCATATATATATTATCCGATTGCATTGCTGTAGAAGAATAGTCACATCTCAACGTATTATGTTACTTATTATCATTGTTTTTGCCGTTTCTTTTCCAAGAGAGAACATGGTTTGGAAGTTGGATACTTGAGTGTATGTCAATCATATATTCATATAATATACATACGATTATATTATAATAAAGTTATTGTTATATAACATCTACACATTTTTTTTATGAAAAAAAACAGGAAGAAGAAAGTGATTGGTATGTAGGACTTGTTTGGCATGGCTTTAACAAGTAGAGGTAACATGGAAAGCTAAACTTATGAATCCAACACCTAACAAGAAAACTAAAAACTGAACAAAAACAGCTTTACCTAGCTATCCCTTAACTTTGATCATAGCAAAAAAAACAAAGCAAGGTACTATATTAGATAGAAATCTTATACTATACATTGTTTTATTTTATTTGTAACTTTCATGTCTTGTATCATTGTCTAACTTGACGTATCATATGGCATCATCTCTAGCTTTGCTTTCAAGGGCCCTTTGCTAGCATTCATTTTAGTTGGTGATCCTTGTGTGTGTAAATTAAAATATACACATGTATGTACAATAATACACATGCATCATGGCCGGCCTTCCTGTTTGCTTATCGTTTTTTCTTCACAAATGATATGACATGTAGTGTTATTTTCGTCCCTAACTAAATATATGTTCAATCATATAAAAATAATACTTAATAATCCTATATTACTTTGTAAATGTACTAAATTAGAATTTGAATATAAAATAGTTTAGCTTTAGGGCGAATGTCGTTGGATCAAATCTCATCCTAATCAAATTAAGAGGATTTCACTAGGGTAAAAAAAAAAAAAAAAAAAAAAAAAAAAAAAAAAAAACCCTAATTTAAAGGAAAAATTACTAAGTTTGGAGTAGCAAGACCCTCAACATGCTTTCACACACACACACACACACACGTTATTTATGTAACTTAAATCACCAAACAAAAATCTACCCAATTATTCTGTCAAGAAATTAGTGTTTTCCTTCACATCGATGATCAAATATCCTAGAAGCAACTAATGTAAGTACTATCTTTGTTGATACGATTCTTCCTAATGTACCATCAAAATGTAATGCCCCATTGTACAATTTGCATCATGCAATTGACACAATTTCCTCCAATTTACCAACTACCACGAGTCTCATAAATTAGAAACGCAACTTGGTACTAGAGAGGTAGAGATGAGTATAGACAACATTGACATTAAGAGGGACATAACATTATGGCTACCTATTTTTGCTATTCAATCACATTTAAAAGGAAACTATGATGTGGTATTGTTTTGCCGATTTCAATAATATTGTTGAAATATCGTTGCCTTAAGAAAATCAATCAACGGAAAATTTCCATTTTGTTGTCGTCATTGTTTATGTCAATTCTTTTCTACACGGCTTTTAGGGAAATACAACTAAGAAGTAATGTTGTATGTTAGATGACAGTATGACTTAACTATAAAATATTCATAATTTTTTATTATTTAATTTTTTGTATCTCAAATACTTTGTATTAGATTAGAGAGTACGTAATAATTTGGATACTAACCACCAAAAATATCCCTAAAGAAAAAACCAAAAAAAATCATCAAAAATTCGCAATGATGACTGATGAGTTATGACTACCTTTCTACTTATTCTGTTGCAAAAGCAGCATGTATTTTTACTGGCAATGTAATTTTTCTGTGTGGTCTCAACCAAAAAGAGTCTATATCCCGATCACTAATTATTTTTTTTTAGGAAGAAAAATGCATGAGAAAATTTTCCAACGACAAATAAAACATTTACCATGAAAAAATTTCATTATTATTAACAAGTTTCATTTTACTCTTAGTTAAAAGATACAGTGTCAATCACTTCATCAATTCTTTGAATCAATCGACCCTTTTTTTCGTGGGCTATTAGATACGGCCCAATAAAACATTGCCGACGATTCCTCGTGCAATATGGCCCAATCACCAACTCTTTATATTGAATAAATAATGTATGTTTTGTTTTGTTGTGCTTTTTCACCCCTTTCCTTTTGAGAAAGCACATAGTTGTATAAGTGACTAAGACCATCCAACATGGATCCAAGGATGAACAAGAAAGCAAATAAATTGAAGTTATATCCTTTAATCTTTGCTATTAAAAATGAAGATCTTCTCAAGAATCTCAACTTTAGACCAAAATCATTAAAATTCCTTTTAGCCACTTGAATGAAGTTTAGTTCTAAAATCTAGATTCCACACTCATCGCTCTGATTTTGGAAATAGTACGACATTACACAATAGAAAGACATACATACATGTATAACAATGAACATTGATTAGAACGATTATAACTTAACGATAACAGTAACATACAAATAACTAATTGGGTTCGACGAAATTTTCTCTAATTTAGACCTTGCTCAGATTAGTGAAAATCAAATGAATTGAATACACCCTTGAAGTATGAGATTAAAGTGATGCTTTCGTACCTTACAAGTTTGAGAGTGACCACCTATAAGCTAGTAAAATGTTAAGTCTCACTCAATATCTTACTTCACCCGAAAAAAGAAGGTATAATGAGTTACGAGTGTTATACATAAGTAGTCGTATAAGTAATAAATAGTGTGTGTGATGGGTGAAATTTCAGTTATTGAAACGGTCATCCATTAATAGGTCAAAGTTACCGTCCACTACATATCACATCACGTCGGGGCCAAATGCATGCGAATAGCATTGCATTGTGGTACTTTGGTACTATTCTTTTTGGTACGTAACATAATTACAATTTACTATTATTCTTGGTTTAGTATTATTATTTTTTTATTATTATTATTATTAATATGTATTTTGTTAAGGAAAATAAGTTCGCTGAAATATCGCCGTGATTGTTTGAAATTAGAAGTCATTAGCAAAGCTATAACTATGGCTATAAAGTTAAGTCAGACTTTGTTTAATTAGCTGCTAAGTATCATTAAATTACAAATCAATTTGTCAAAACTCTTCAAAGTTTGAAATCTACTCTCTTTTGAACTTTGTCCTATAAATTAAATATACTCTCTGTATATATATTTTTTATTTTAGAGAAAAAACAATTTGTTACATGTCAAATAATTAATTATCAAGTGTTATTTAATTTACTCGTATTATTTTTAGTTCAGCTAAAATGTTTAAATCAACACGCATTGAAAATATAAAATGCTTGATATTTTAGGTGGGGGACTTAGGTGACATGAAATCTTAGAATTATTCTCCGTTGGTACTTCAACTCTATATCAAGCACGTACATAAGATGTAGAGAAAATACGCGAGACAACACACACCAACAAGGTCAAGACATATACCGCGAGTGCAGTGTGCTTGAAACGTGTCCGCATCAACGTAAACACCATCATTCTCAATGCTCATAGAGTCATAGAGATACAAGTAATGGTATATTGGTATGCATGGGTAATTTGCAGTTTACAAGACTAGTAAATTCAACTGTTTTTTCATCCTAACGTTGGGTAATTATGATCATACGGCAATCTATATAGATTAGCAGGGCGATTGGACACCTTTAACAGGTTATAATGTTATATAGGGACTATCTAAGGTAGATCACAATGATCCACAAACACATAATAATAACAATAATAATGTAAATAAACTATTTGAATATATTTCTTATTTGTAGCTTTATTGCAAAAGGCCAAAATAATAGTATAAAAGAGAAAGAGAGAGCATAGCACTATAATAATTGTAATCTGAATTAGGCAAACCATGCAAATGGCAGTACCCTAAGCTCAGAAAAGTCATGTGACCACCCTGAGAACATGGTACCATGTCATGCAATTCATATTGTTAAAAGTGGTTGCACCCCAAAAATTCCTATTTATTTTAAATTATACAATCTCTAGATTTGATGCATTTTTCTTTTATTTCTGACTAGGTCAACTATTCAGATTGTCCATCACTTAACTGTAATTATTTGTTCCTGAATACCGGCAACAATTTGATTTTTATATAATTTATATAATACGTTAATTTTATTGACTAGATAGATTATTTTCTTAAATATAAGTAATAATACAATTGCATATACTTGTGATTAATATGTATATATTGGCAAATATGTGTAGTCAAACTATTGCAAGTATAACTTATACAAGTAGAATTCATGGCACGATTTATGTAGTAGTATTATATGTTTATTTGTTGTAATTGGAATTAAAAGATTGGGAATACCAAATACATATATATATATATGTGTGTGAATCAATTGATTAGTTAAACTCATAATGTGATCTGATTATTAGAATCTTTACAGACTAAAAACAGACAATAATGTTTCCTTCAAACTATAGATTTAAATTAATTTGTACTTAATTGAATATGAACAAGGAGTTTTCAAGGGGAATCATCATATCATCAGCCACAACCAAAAGTCACTTGAATTGATGCATTGGGGAATGTGGTATACACACCTTCAAGTGGCCTACACATAATATAAATCTTAGATTCCTGCTTATATCCAACTAATTCAATGATATTAATTTTTCAAAAAAAAAAGACATTTTTTCTTCGACGATTTCTATTTAATTCAGGTGATAATTACACACCCTAATAAGATACATACACTCATTGTAAAGCTTAATTGGGCTTTAAGGTCACTTGAGAGTATTTGTCTAATACAAAGTATATTTTCATTTTATTTTTTTAATCAACTAAGATTTGAGTCCATTATTTTCTCGTCACCATCAACTTTGATACTATGATGTCAAATAATGATCAACTCAATCAAAAAATATTAAGGTTACGATTAGAAGATCGGGATTGGTTAGTTTTATATTGTCTACAGAAGCTAATTTCCCTTGCAACATTCACCTAGGTACTAGCAAGGAGTATTGCAATTTAGCATTCATTTAGGCATCCTATTTTAGTTTCTTGCAAGCAAATGAGAATAATTTATTAAATCTTAATTAGACAAGTAATTATTGACTTGAGTGAATGAGTGATGACCCTACTTAATCGTACTTGTACATTATCATTTTTTCATGAGGGGTGTATACATTAGCTATGAGACCCTCATACTAATAATGTAAAAACATAATCAACATGTTATACTCGGTAATATGTAGGCTAGGTAGGTTTTTTTTTAACAATGTGAGATAGTATGACCAACTAATCGTATATTCAACTTCACACAAAAACATGAAGCCATCATATTAATCATGTATAACCATTCCAACTAATTAAATACCGTCGATAACTAACACCGACCTACAAAATATTATCTTAAATTCTTAATCATAATAATTACCCTTAATTTTTAAATTATTATATTACTACGTGTAGTATAGATGCATTCATCTAATTTGTAACATATTCAACCCCAATTCTCATATAAGAAAGCTTCCTTAAAAAGAAAGTAATTTATCCGTTAAAACAATGTGAAATTAAAGTTTATACCAAAGAAAAAAGTTGACAAAAAAAGCTACGTAGATAATCCCACTTTTTTGCAAGCATAATGGAGTTACTTTCTCTTCAAAATCAATACTTATATATACACTGATCTCAGTTCCTTTTTATTTAAATTATTTTTATTAATTCATTTATTTATATTAAATTTGTGGTTGATCAATTATAGTAGTGGTACTAAATTCAATTAGCACTGTACTTATTGGGGGATAAAAGTCATCACCTTCCCACTCTTGTTGGTTGTGGGAAGAAATCTCGTAGCAATGTACTAGTTGGGCACTTATAATGGTCATTTGATTTATTTGCATCATTTAATTTATTTTAATTTTCTATATTTTAGGTGAAGCTGAAACGGGTTGAAAGACTTGAAACTAACCTATTTAAGACACCGCATCCCTTGAAAACCGTTTTTATCTAGAAATAATTAATTTTAATAATCTCACCTTTCTTCGGTTCGCTGTTAATAATCACACGTTTAGATTATTATTTAATAATCCCATTTTTATAGGGGATTTTCATCTATTGGTCCTTTATAACCGGTAATCTGTACATTGGGTAAACTTTTTTTTTTTTTTTTTTAATTTACGTGGCACTAGATAATTGGTCAAAAAAATAAAAAAAAACTAAAAAAAAATTTGGTCAAAAAAAAAAAAAACCTAATTTTTTTTATCCCCAACGACCACCTAACCCCCCAACCGGCAGCCCCTCCTTGGCTCCTCCCCATCCCCACCGCTGGAACCCCCATCCCCACCACCGGAACTCCCATTTCTACCACTGGAACACCCATTTCCACCCCCTCCCAGCAGCAACCGACCCAGCTCCCCCTAAAACCACCCCGATTTTCAATAAAAAGTAAAAATAAATAAATCAATAAATAAATAAATAAACTTCAAGAGCAGTTAGAGGGGGTTTTCGGTGGAGTTTCAAGGGTGTATGGGGTTTTTCGGTGGAGTTTCGGGGTTTAATGGAGGTTTTCGGTGGAGTTTCGGGGGTTTATGGCGATTTTCGACGGAGTTTCGGGGGTATTTAGTTGTGGTGGTTTCGAGTGTGGGTTTGGGTCAGGGGTTGATTTCGGTGGTGGATTTGATCGGTGGGGTGGTTTTTTATTCTGGACGGCCGTTTTCTGGGGTTTATGGTGGAGGCCGGCTGGTTTTCGGTGGGGCTAGGGTAAGGATTAGGTTTTAACGGTGGGTGGAGGGGTGGGTGATGGGGTTTTGTTGGTTTTTTTTTTTTTTTTTTTTTTAGTTTTTAATTTTTTAAATTTTCTTATTTTTCGACCAATTACAAAATGACATATGGCATTTTAACGTATTAAAACCGGTTACCAACAAGTTAGGAACCAATAGAAGAAGTTCCCCTATAAAGGTGGTATTATTAAATAATAATCCAAAGGTGGGATTATTAACAACAAACCAGCTAAAGGTGGGATTATTATAATCAATTTTTCCTTTTATCTAGTAGTAACTTATATTTTATGGATTGTGAATTTTGTTGAACTTTTACTCCCTTCATGTTTAAATAAATGAAATATTTCCCTTGTGCACATATGTCAATGCTACATTTTGACTGATAATATTTTTAATTACCAGTAAATTAAAAATACAACAATGAATGTTAATAAAGTATTCACTGAGACAATTCCAGCCAATACCAACAAGACTATATTTATTCTTACGTAAAAATCATAAACTTTAATCAAAGCGAATTAGATGAATAGTGCAAAAAGTCAAAACGTTTCATTTATTTAAACGCGAATTGAGTTTTTTTTGTTTTTTTTTTTTTTTGGATGGACATGAAAGGAGTATTTATTTTAAGGTTATTTTGATTTTTACCACCTTCAAATAACGACTTTATTGAATTTACCACCTCCAAAAAAAAAAGATTTACTTTACCACCTTATAAAAAAATTAAACATCAGTTTTCCCACCTAAGCCTAACTCTGGTGACGGAAACCACCAGTGGGGCCCGCCATAACAGCTAGTTTTTGAAATTATCCCCAAATTCTCTCGATTTTCCTCCTATTTAAACAACCTTCTTCATCTCCACATCAAATTGTTGAAGATTGAAGTTTTTTTTTTTGCAATTTTCTTTACAAATCCTTAATTTAGGTAGTAAATGAGCCAAAGTTCATCTTATAATTTGCTTATAGCTTGGTTTTTGGTCTGATTTGTATCCTTAATGGCTTAAGGATTGCAAACAAAAACGTGTTTGATCTTATAAATACCGAATCCGTGGATGAGCAACAACAATTACTCGTACCTGAGCTGCTTCAATTTCTATTTCCTGAACCTGATTGTTATATGACAGAGGTTTCAGAAAACAAACGGCGACGAAGAATAGATTCGACTTCTGGAAAAAAATTGTTCTCGTAATTCGGAGGTAGTGTGACCATTTCTACTGCCAAATTTTCATTGAAGTTAATTGTATTTGAACACAATTACCATAATCTAACCCTAATTTTACTGCCTAATTGAAATATCAAAAACCCCCAAATTAATTTACACTTACATGAACCCTAATTATTTACAATATGAAATTGGGGTTGAATTAATAACAGAAAACATGCAATTTCAATTATACTTAGCAGTTGTAACATAATCACGCAAACAATTGCAAAAAATTACAACAGAATTCATGAAAATTGCTTACCTTTTCGCTGTTTGTCGTCGAACAGTTCAATTGATTCAGGGCCGAGTACAATCTTCAATAATTTGATAATTTGAGGATGTGGGATTGTTAAGGATCACCCAAAATCCGAATTTGTGAAGAAAATGGCAAAAAAAACTTCAATCTTCACGAAATAGATGTAGAAATGAAGAAGTTAGGTTTAAATCAATGGGAAATCGGGAGAATTTGGGGATAATTTCAAAAACTAGCTGTTATGGCGGGCCCCTCTGGCGGTTTCCGTCATCGGAGTTAGGCTTAGGTGGGAAAACTGATGTTTAATTTTTTTATGAGGTGGTAAAGTAAATCTTTTTTTTTTGGAGGTGGTAAATTCAATAAAGTCGTTATTTGAAGGTGGTAAAAATCAAAATAACCTTATTTTAATTTAGCTTTACTTATATATATATAATTTTTTTTACTGTCGATTTATTATTTGATAGTACTCCGTTTAAGATTTTACTTATTTCACAAAATCCCTCGATTTTATGATGAATTATTATAGTTTACCTCAGCCAAAACTTTAACAATCTTTTAAGTTCATCCTTATCGTTGAAAAGTAAAACAACTAAAGTTGAAACTTTCCTAAAATCCGCGTGATCAGCATCAACAAATTGGTGCATGCATCGTTCAACTTAAGTTTGTGAAGATTTTAATCAATAAGACACGTGAAGTAGTGAGTGAAAGTGAATCTAAACACATCATGTGATATTCAATTTTTAATTATTGCAGTATTGTTATTTGATGCCACGTACGTATCAAGATGAATATGGGGTACGTTTGAAATTTTTAGTACTCCTAGTAGGTTGATTAATTATTTTTATTTTTAACCCAAAGTGAAGTACTACGAGTATGTAGTTGATTGTGATTAATTTAGATAATTCTCATATGAACAACCTATTATGCTTTTGTCGACTAATTGAACAACACAAAATTGTTGGCTAGTGAAAGTCATATAGCACGAGAGAGACATTTGCATATGGTGATCCAATTTCTCTAATTGTGTCATCACATTATAAGTTGAATAGTAGACGAAATCCATTTTAATTGATGGCATGAAATCAATCAATATGATGTGGTTTTAGCTAATATAGCTATGTATTTGTGTTGGTAGTGTAGTGGCGGGGTTTGAGTTCCAACTAGCAATTGCATATTTAGAAATTATGAATAGGATAGATAATTAATTAAAGCGTATAATAATTCATGTATGTTCATTAACATAATATCTTTTTTCTTAATGAGTTACATTGTTACCTATATGCACAAGTTAAAACATAACAATAGTTTATTTACAATTAATATTAGAAAATTAAAGACTATGTATGATTATACGGAAAATTCAAGACAAGTTGATTGATACCTAAGCATGGACATAGAACTCAGTAACCCATGACCAATACAACAGCATCATTCATACTAAAACATGTGTGTAATGCAAAAGTAAATGTCACCAAATTGCAACCTACTTCTTGCCTTTTTCACAGCAAAGTAATTTTACAGTCGAGAGAGTAGACAAGTGTCTACCCTTATTCCTTTGTAATTCTACGTGACCATACAAAGTAGAGATAAATTTTTTTCCTTATCCAAAAAAGTATCTCTTATTTAATTTTGTGGAGTTGACAATGATACAATAAAAGGTAACAAACAATCAACTATACGTACACTACGATATTATTATTAGACTAGGTAAGAATTTATGTTCAAATAGAGTTTGTATACAAAAACAATTTGTTATTAAGCATGCATAGCTGTATGTAGATGATAATCTAGAAATTGGAATAAAAATTCAAGGTGGAAATAAGTTGATGACAAAAAAAGTTTGAATGATATATATTGATTTATGGGTCAGTATTCATCAATATCGCAAATAATGTTTTGTAACTACCTATGATATGAGAAGAGACAGGCAATGCCAGTAAACTTACGTCAACTTCTAGTTTGTTGTCAGTGCTGTTTTAATGTATGCATAGATATATTGGATCATTTTCACGATTTCCACTATATATGGCCTAGCTATGGGAACCATATGCAACTGACCTGTTTTTATAGCTTAATAAGAAAAATACTTGTAAAAATTATCACAAATTCAAATTTACAATAATTTGAAGTTGTCATCTCCCTTTTGTGGTGTAATAGAATTGGTGGCAAATTAAGTTAATACTCGTAGTTGACAATATAATGTATTCCTATGTAGATTTTAACATCAAACTTCAATTCCTTACAAAATCAGAGAGAATCCAATACATCGTGGACCCTCTATATTTTCTTTAGAACAACTATTCAACCTTCAATGACCTAGATAGAAAAAACTACAAGGGTATTCTAGTCATCAAGTCATTCTTAAAGATGTTACATACACAATCATCTAGGCCATTCTAATTAAGCATGAATTTTCTAGCAAGGCACACAACTAAACAATTCATTTCTAGATTATTAGAGATATACTAAAATTCCTCTGAGCATAAATGATTCTTCACTTGGAAAACTGAAGAAATTTAACTAAAAATTGCTTTAGTAACGACAAATAAACAATGTAGAAGTTTATTTAGTTATTGAACCAATCACCAACATGATCAATTATCATAATATACTTTGTTATTAATTAAATTATTTTTCATTTATTAATGAGGCAATTGGCAAATCAAGAGAGGAGTTTAATGCCTCGTAAAGATGTATAATTGTCCCTTGAATAGCAATTTATGAATATTAAAATTCAAGTAAGTCTAAGAGAGATTGGATCGTCATGATAAAAGGATTCTTGTTGTCTATATATGCCACCCATATCATACAGCTCCAATTTGCTTTTTTGATAGTGCTAGCTTTTATTCATTATCAAAAAAACACCCACACAACTCAATATGACATATATCTGGCCCTTTTGCATTTTGTGATTATTGTTGTTGTTGAATTATATGGATGCTAGACACTATGTTAGTTGATTGTTTCTTTTAAAATTGCAAGGGACTATGTATTCAAACTGAGTAGGTTTAAACTTTAAAGTATTGAACCTAAAAAGTTAGTATCGAATAAAAATCATCCTAGATTTTTTAACATAAGAAATTTACATGCAAAATGAAGAAATTAAGGTTTTCATTCATTGAGGAGTCACTTTTGGGAATTCGAGTAAAGGATATAGTCATAACTCATTAGTGCATTCACATTCCTATAGAAAAGTTTCAATATCTAAAGATTGAGATTTTGATTATGAAACTAGGAAATGTTTCTCTAAGTCTCTAACCACGAACATGAAATAATTGATAAGCATTGAGCCTCAAATCTTATACTCGTTAGGTGATAGTTCAATTTATAATCCATTAAAAATAATTGTGTATGGTAAATTTTTAACTTGATATCTAAATTTAATAATTTCATTTATGGACGTTAATATTTTGCTTAGCCACACACAAAATTTACCAATAATTTGATTTTTCATATCGTGGCTTTAATTTTTTGGTGTAATTTATTTTGAATTATCAAGCACAGCAATATTTTGTGGCCAATATAAAAGTGATTTTACCTATAAGAAAGAAAAAAAATAGAAACCGGTAGAAAACAGCAAAATCAATGATATGTACTAACTTGCTGCTCCTTCGAAGGGTAACCGACCCCTATCATGCATGTGCAATGAATAGACCTCCGACATTGGAGAGGCCAACACAAATATGATATCCTTGCCCATTTCAAGTCATATATAACACCTTCCAATTCTATCCAATGTATTAAAATAATAGAGGACCTTATAAATAGTAGAAGATTGAGCAAACTAAATTGAGACGGATGGAGGATTAAAATGTTACAATTTTATCCAATGTATTTGTCAAAAACTAAATCGGATTCGGAGATCGAAATTTTACATTTCAGTAGACCTATGGAATTTGTTATATACACCAGTATGCACCGTACACTCAATTAACCCAAGGTTAGTTTTAGCTCTTCATTTGATGATTAAATGAAAAACAATCATCAAAATGAGAGCAAAATACTCATGGTATACAATGCATCTGGGTGTATATAACAATCTCTCATATGACCTATAGGAGTAGTTATTGGTAGGCATTTACTCGAACCTACAGTGTCTATCAAGCTTTCAAGTTCGATTCGAATTTAATTTTTATCTTAGTTGTGATTTTGCTGTTTATAAAATATTTTTTGCGATATTTTTTACATTCAAAATACTACCTGTCATTCAAAATACTACAGTAGTTATTGCTGTTTATAAAGGTTTGACTACGCGATTATTATTCATTTGGTCTAATTCAAATTACGTAATTTTTTAGGATGTATTCGTATTTTATTCTCCTTATTTTCACTAAACTTATTAAAACTTATTTTAGTTGTAAATTGTATTTGGATAACCCTTATCAAAACTTTTTTTTGAAATGAACTAGTCTTAAACCCGTGCGATGCACGGATGGCTAATGTATTATAATAATTTTTTTTTTGTATTTGAACGTATGGTGATTTATTGATCTAAAAACTCTCATAAATGTTTAAAAAATTCAACAATATCATTTAAACATTTATCCCTAAAAATATTAATATATGAAACCGAAGTTCTTTAAATTAGAAAAGATGTAAATTTTTACCCAAAAATATTAATATATCTAAGCGAATTTCATAAAACCAGAAAAGATGTACATTATTACCATATAAGCATTGCAAAGAAAAGGATAATCAGACGATCATAACAATTCTGCCTAATACTCACAATTTTACGGAATTTATGACAATTGGATACGAAACTTGTGACAATTGGAGATGGAAAATAAAATAACTTCTTCTCAACGTCTCACAAACAGATTAGTCGTCAGATACCATAAACCCAAATTTTTTCATGCAAATAAACTAAAATCTGACCAAATAAAACAATCTCACAAACTTGACGACCCACAAGTTCTTAAAACACAGTAAAAAGAAGCATTAATGAACAATGATAGACAATGAGAGTGAGAAAATATAAATTCTGAAAAAATAAAAGAAATAATTCATAGTATCACAAATCTTTACAAATAAACTCACCACTGCAACCCGATTTCAGATCTGAAACCAAAAATTTAAACTAATAAAAATACAAACCTTGTTGTAACATATCTGATGAAATCGATCACGAAAACCCAATTTCTTTAAAGCAAAAACTCAAAATTTGGTTAAAAAGATCAATTGCATGTGTATTGTGATATAAATAGGAGAGTGGAATATGGAACTGACTATTAAAGAAACAAATTCTAGAAACAGATGAAGAACAATGATAAGAGGAAAAGAAATAACAGGTTTAAAAGGAAGAAAAAATTGAAACGCTTCACTCTGATATTTATTTTTTTTGTTTTTTTTTTGGAAAGGAAAAAAAAAAGGCAGAAAATGACACAACTCTGAGATTAAATTTTTTTTTTTTAATCAGGAAAAAACAGGATGTGGAGACATGTCCTTCTAGCTTCCTATTTTAAAACAATAGTATAGATTTATTTGAATAATTAGACTTCAAATAATTGAAAATAAGGTGAACAAAATCAACCCCTGATTTATACATATTCAAAATACAATCTCAACTTTTTATGAGCCCTTTCCCTAAATAATGCTGTCAAAAGATCTAATTCCACAATGTTGTCATTTTTTCCCACTTTACCGTCCATGTCACCGGTTTAATCTATTTTTTTATTTTTTTTTTACGGTTTTTATGAAAACCGCTACTTGAAGTGACGGTTTTAGGTATTTACAAAATAAAAAAAGTAATAAGAAAAAAAAACTTTCATACTCTTTTATTCTCTCTCACCTCACTAAACGGCTTCCCCAAAAACAAAAACAAAAACAAAAAAAATCTTCTTGTTCTCAATTCTCATATTGCTCAAACACACATGATGAAAAAACGTTCAAGTCCCCCACCCACCTGGTTCCGTTGCCGCTCGGAGCCACGCTTGACGCCGGAGAACTGCTACCTTCACCGTTTATGTAGTAAATTAGGGATGGAGGGTTACTATTTTTTACCTAATTTCAATTCAATTGAATTGTTAATTTAAGCCCTAATTTCGTTGTTATTTTTTCAATTCACTTGTTAATTTTCAAAATCCGTAATTATGAAATCTAGATCTAACAAATTAAGTTTTAAATATTTTTTTTTAAGTTTTGTTTGGTTTTATTGGAGTAATATCAATCTTAAATGGCCCTTTGTTTTCGTCTACTCCGTAAGTATTATCAATCTTGAAGTAGTATAGTTATGTGAAATTTGTTTTTGTTTTTTTGATTATTTGTTTGCTGAAAGAATCATATTGCTAGATCTATATTTTTTTTTTAAGAAAAAAAATTACGGCAGAAACCGCTACTTGAAGTAGCTGTTTTCAATTCTAAAAACCGCTACTTTAAGTAGCAGTCTTCAATTTTTGAAAACCGCCACTTTAAGTAGCGGTTTCTCACTGAACCGATAAAAAAAAAAAAAAAAAAAAAAAAAAAACCCCGATTTTTTTTCCACTTGCTCACGTGGTCTGTATTTAGGAAATTTATGAAAAAATGGTTGTAATTTGAGAATTGAGGCTTTTGACAACATTATTTAGAGAAAGGGCTCACTTTTTATAAATAAATTTAACTATTATCACTTAGTATTAAGGTCCAATATATAAATGGTCAATTTACACATGGTAAAAGTCATAATGTGTTTGAAAAAAGCACGGGGTAATACAAATTGCATTCTCTAACCGACAATCTTTACGTTTATGTTTGTTTTCTTGTGTTTCATTAGGTAAAACAATGCATTGTTCATTTACCAAGTAGAATTTGCATTCATTCTTGATGTGCATATATTGCCACACATTTGTACCAATCTAAAAAACCAACCATAATAAAACTTAGTCAAAAACCTATATAATCAAAATTTCGTGCACATATAAATTATCAAATAAAAGAATTTTATGTATCAATTGAATTTCAATAAAGCAAAAAAAAAAAAAAAAAAAAAAAAAAAAAAAAAAAAAAAAAAAAAAAAAAAAAGAGGAAAATTGCCATTATTTGGCCATGTACATCATCACCATTCACCACCCAAAGTAAAACGAACCAAAATAAAAGTTGCAAAAGTCCATTTTTGTTGTCATTTTGAGGTTTTTTTTTTCAAATATTGTCAAAAGACAAAATAAATTTTTTTAAATAAATTTTTATTTCTACCATGACTAATTATCTTTTTTCTTTTTTTTGTTTGGTCCTTTTTTTTCTTTTGTTTGGGTCAGATATTATGGGCCTGAAATTCGGTAATGGGCCAGGTGGGCCAATCTTAAGTGAGGTAGACCTCAACACTGGCACTTCGAAGAGACAAACAAAGTGGGCAAGCTTGAACGACGTCGTCACACTCCTTACACACACACAAATGCCGACACGGCAATAGCACCACCGTCGCGACACGTGTCCGACACATCTTACAACTCGGTGACGTCACTCTCCGGTCACTCACTGGGTCAACATACGCTGACTCAGCATCCTCCGCGTCTCCTCCACACCCTACCCCACTCCCTTCCTGTAATACGCCGCTACCATTTGCTGGGCCTGGGCCCACCATTGCTTGTTGTAATTGGGCCTGAAGAGTCGCTGCTTGGACTCCTTGGGCCCGAGCTTTGGCCTGCCATGCTTGGGCCTCTGCGCTTAATTGGCCCGCTCGGGCTTCCAACTCGGCGTTTCGTCTTGCTGCTTTTTCTACCTCCGCTTCTTTCTCTCTCATCCGTCGTGAAACGGCTTCTTCCGCTGCGCCTAGTAGCGCACGATAGTGCCTCTGCCTTTTGTCTGCTAACGTGCGCCTCAATTGGTCCCCCTGAATTTTTAATTGTAAAATATTAAAATAAATAAATAAGCAAATAAAATCAGTCCAAACCGTTTCCCAGTTGGTAAAAATTGAAAATAAAAAATAAAAAATCAAAATATAGGAAAATGTTTTTTTTAAAGGGAGAATTACCTGGGAATGGAGAAAGTAGGAGATTTCATCACTCTGTTGTTTAAATTGAAGGGCAAATTCTTCAGAAAGAAGAGACATAATTGTATTATTAGATTGTTGTTGTTGCTGCTGTTGTTGAATTTGTTGTTGCTGGTGTTGTTGAAGTTGATGATTTTGATCTCCAAATGATAATCTAAGACCAGTTGATACCACATTAGGTTGCTGTTGCTGTTGATGATTTTGTAGTTGACAAAGATCGATCAACTGATGATTCTGATTTTGTTGTTGTTGCTGCTGATTTTGGAGAGAGAAATTGAATGAATTAATTGTCGTCGTTGTTGTTGTTGCTGTTGTTGCTCCTGCAACCTCTCTGCTTCTTTTCCTTTGATTAACCCCCACTAAATAATCATCAAATCAAAAAAATTTAATTCACCCATTGATAAAAATACCAGGAACTTGATATTTTTGGGAAAAAAAAAAAAAACCAACCTCCATTATTATTAGTAAAAAGCATATGATTTTGATCAATGAATCCGCCTCCGCCGCCACCACCACCAGGTTGCTGTTGTAAAGAATAATCGTTGGTTCCTTGAACGTTTCTGCATTCATATATTCCGAAATCAATCATTTCATCAAATACTTGTAATTTTACTTTCATTCATAAATATCTAATAACAAGCAAAACAGAGAAAAAAGAAGAAGAAAAAACCTGTTTAAGAGGAGAATATTAGAATGGTATTGAGCTTGAACAGCCATAATAATAAAATAAAAAGAGGTATAAAAAGAGAAAGAAGAAAGAAACAATATGAATTTATGGGAGTTGATGAATGAAGATATAAAAAGAAAGAGAGAAGAGTATGGAGCAATGTGAGGGGATGAGGAGGAGAAGGGTGGTAAAACAAACACACAAATAAAGAGATGATAGAGAAAGTTAAGAGAGAGAAAGTTGTGGGAAATTAAGGCATACACAGAAGATGCATGAGATAGATGAGAGATGTAATGGATCAAATCAATAGACAAAAAAAAAAAAAAAAAAAAAAAAGAGAGAGAGAAATTTATTTTTATTATCAAAATAAATCAGGAGAACTAAGGCGGACTCTTCAATGCCTTTATTTATTTATTTATTTATTTATTTTTAAAGGGGCTGTAAATATTGGAAGGTAAAATTAAACGGGTTGATACGATGACATTTTGATGATGGACAAGGAGGAAAGAGATAGAGAGAATCATGGACATATGAGGTTGGGTTGGGTTTAAAAAGCAAAGAGATTGAATTTGTGGGTTTGTTTTCACCGACTTTAAATTGGGTGGGAAGTGTAAGTATTTCCTTATAATTATGATGCTGAAAGAGAGAAAGAGGGGTTGAAACGAATCAGTCCTTTTTAGAGAAGTTTGTAAAAAAAAGATGAGAGAGAAAATGAATTTAAAATAAAATTATGTTCTCGTGGGGGGGAAGATGGGTGGAACTGGAGATAGAAATGGCTTATCTTGAGGAGGGAGTCTCGTGTTTGGTTACCATTATTAAAGGGAAATTTTGATTAATGCGATTAACTTCTTACTTACTTTAAGTAGTAATCTATTTTTAAAATAATTATTTATTGTTGGTTTTTTTGAAAAAAAATTAGTCAATTGGTCTAATTTGGTAGGAGCGTGGGAACTGGGAAGGTAGACTGAGTTGCAGTCCTCCTCTGTTTGCATTTTCTCTATTTTCTAATTTGGTCCATCAATTATAAATTTAGGCCTTATTTGATTTACATAGAAATTAAATTCTCATAAAAAAAATTACATTTTATGGAAAGTTATTTTCCTAATAAAATTCCTAGGAATTTTCAAAATTTGTTTGGTTGGCAAGGTGAGAATTTAGAAATCTCATGAATTTTGATTGATTTAGAAGGGGCTAGGTAATTTACTTTCTTTGTTTTGTGGAAAGTTGAAATTCCCCTCATTTTTGTTTTTTTTTTTTGTCAACCAAACAACTCATCAATTTATCAAATCCCATGAATTTCCACTTCCCCCATTTTATATTGTCAACCAAACAAGACCTTAGATTACTTATTTATTTCATTAGATTACTTTGTGTACTGAAAATTTGAAATAGGTATATTATATTGTATACAACAAGGTTAATCATACTGTATAGCATAGAACTCACCATTTTACGAATATAGTTTTTGTTATGTTATTAAGGATTTAAGAGTAAAGCATAAATACAGTCCCTGAAGTTTCGTATAAAAGCCGTTTTAGTCCCTCTTTAACTTTTTTCATCAATTTAGTCCCTCAACCACCCACTTTAGTGTTTGTCAGCCAAAAGTTTAGGGACTTTGCTGACTAAGCAAAAGTTGAGGGACCTTGACTCATCAAAAAAAGTTTAGGGATGTTGATTCATCTAAATTTGCTTTTTTTTTTTTTTTATTTATTGTACCATAACTTATTATAGTTTGTTTTTTCTAAATTAAATGTCAAATTAAAACAAACACAAACTATCTGAATATGAGACCGTTAATTTTACGGAAAATCCAAAAGAATTCTCAACATCAAATTAACTTAATTTGTGACGTTTTTACCCTGGGATTTACTCCTGTCAAAAAAAAAAAAAAAAAAAAAAAAAAAAAAAAAAAAAAAACAAACAACTTTGGGATTTACAAATATAATCTAATTTGCCTTATATAAATGATGAGATTTTCGGATAAATCTCCTTCACATTCAATCAATTTTATAAATAAAGATGAATTCAATAAATCATAATACAAATTTGACAAAGAAGATTTAGTTGTTTCAAAAAAAAAAAAAAAAAAAAAAAAAAAAAGAAGATTTAGTAACAATGAAAATGAACTTCATACTCGTAAAGAGTAGGATCAAGTGTTGGATACTTGGATTATACGAGTATATATTTCATTAGATCATCCTCATCAAACACTAAGCAATGCAATTAAAGTAAAAAATTAATTAAAATTCGATTATGGTCACCTTTCACCTCGCCGCAACCGCAGCTCCCACCACTGCGCCACCTTCCCGCATCTCCATTCTCCACCACAACAGCCTCCACCTTCGCACACCCTAATTTGCGTAGTCGCATTCTCCACCGGTCCACATTTCCAACACAAGATAAATCAAAGGCTTGAATTAAAAGATCATTATTCCTGATGAATGTTGATGAGGTGCAAAGTAGGGGATTGTTTCCCCAAGTACAACATTTTTTTAATTTTTTTGGTGCTTTTATAAATACTATTGGATAATCTCACCAAAAAAAAAAAAAAAATACTATTGGATAAAATGCTTTTATAAATACTATTGGATAAAATGATTGTTGATGAAGTGATTCGATGAACGTATAAATGCATTTGATGCGTATAAATGCATTTTATAAATAGTATAGTGGTAGAACATTGGATAAAAGCATTTATTTGAACATTGGATTAAAGCATTTATTTCCAATGTTCAAAATCATCTCATTAAAATAATAAAGCTTGGAGAAGAAGATTACAAATTTTATCCTGAGATTTACTCCTGTCAAAAAAAAAAAAAAAAGAAAAAAAAGTTAAATTACAAATTCTGACATCAAGTCCCTAAATTTTTTGATGACTCAACATCCCTCAACTTTTTTTGATGAGTCAAGGTCCCTCAACTTTTGCTTAGTCAGCAAAGTCCCTAAACTTTTGGCTGACAAACACTAAAGTAGGTGGTTGAGGGACTAAATTGGTGAAAAAAGTTAAAGAGGGACTAAAACGGCTTTTATACGAAACTTCAGGGACTGTATTTATGCTTTACTCAAGGATTTAAGGGTAAACAAGTCTTTTAAATCCGATGTACGATGTACATATCAGTTTCTTTTTTATTTTTTTTAAACTGTAATTAGATAAGAGGAGTTATAAAGATAATAATTTTTTTTTATTATTATTATTTTTAATAGTTGGCGTTTCTGTTTCTTGACTTTGAACAAAAGTGTGCCACAAGAAAAATCAAGATAATTGAGAAGAAATAGGTGGTGTAGTGTATAATATGTATATCCATTGATAAATTAGTTATATGAAAATTTGGACTTTCAAATCTTGATGCACCTAATAATTTGCTCAAAGGTCACCAGGAAAAGGAGGAGTTAGTTTTAGGTGTATCCATATGAGATGTAAAGATAATAATTCAAAGAATGAATAATAAGTGGTAAACTTCCTCCATATTTGGGTGATTCTAGTTAGACAAATGAATAAGAGGTTATAGTAACTCGATGAATCCATAAACGATTTACCTCATAGTCCCTTTTTTGGGATTAATTGTCACTATTGTCAAATTGTAATGCCAAAAATTATAAATTATATTTTATTCACGGTAAACCTATTTAATATTTGAATGAGACAACTTTTAAAAATATGTTGTTTTATCATTTTGTTTAAAAATAATTTTCCTTTTTTAGCATATTGACATATAATAATGATTTTACAATCACAACTAACACTAGCATAATTCACACATGTACAGATTAATTCCTAATAGATTAATTGCATAAAATTATAATAATAGTAATTAATACAACACTTGAGATCAAATCTCGTCAATAAAAGGTTAGGAATGAAGAGGATAGTTGAGGAGCCCCTTAAGTTAGCCCCTTGCCAATAGCCTAAATTTAGTGGGGGAATTCGAATTTTTTGACCGTTGATAACTAGTCCTCTTCTTGTGGGGCCACACGGACGTGGAAGATCTGCGTGGCTGCGTAGGTGGCAATTCTATGAATGGCTAGATTGGCTACCTTATGCTTTGATTTTTGACATTTTTTTTTCTTCCTTATATATACAAGTAATTTAAAGTTTTAGTGTCAAAATCATTTGATTAGCCGCCCATAATTCTTGCTAATCTAGTGTGACGTAAAGCAAGTGATTGCCTTTGGTTCTAAAAAAGAGAGGAAACTGCTGGAAATTTGATTACAATCTAATAATTTTAATTAACCGTAATTAATTAATTAACTGTGATTAGAATCATATTATTACTTCTTATGACATTTCCAATCAAAAAGCAGAAAGAAATTGATGGATCTAGCCTCTAGGAAGATTAGATGGTGGAGGAGATGAATGAAAAATTAGGTCTGAAATTAAACACCCAACTTAATTTTTTAAAAATTAAATTTTTTTGGAGCTAAAAAGTCTAATGTCTTAGTCATGTATAGTATGATTTCGATCTCATTACGCGGTAAATTTGCATAAAGAAGGCTCAACAAACAAAGGATGATAAAGAAAGAAGATTGGTATTTGGTAATCGTATGAAGAAGAAGAAAATGTAGGGTGGGAATAAGACACAAAATCTTTTTTATGAGTTGGAAGTCAATACATGCTTTGGAAGATTGATTGCATGAGATTTTGATAACTTGTTACTTAAGTTGATTCAAGAATCATATGGGAAAAATAATCTATTGTATGAATTCTATGTTGTATGTTATGTTTAAGAACCTGTCAAGCTTAATTTCAATCTAAAATCAAATTGACTATACAACTATCAAGTGATCAAATTGTAACCTTTAAAACTTTATTTATTTTAATTAATACGGAATAATAATTTAAGTACGTAGTAAAATACAATACGATTAAGTTTCAAAGCAAGCTCTATACAAATTAAGTTTGTAATTAATAATATTTATAACAATAAAATTGCAATTATTATATGTATACTTTGTATTCTATAAACAATTTGTGATTATAAAGAACTAATGTCATATTACTGAAGAAAAAAAAAATTCTTATTAAGATATCAAGTGCTTTGAGTGAACAGTAATAAAACATAGAAGGGTTTCAGTTATATTGTTATAAATTGCAGGCATATTCTCCATGTGTCTATAGCCTTCTATATCTTTTATGTATCTAATTTAATCACGCCGACGAAAGACAACAAACTTCACATTAACTCATCTAATTTTTTTTATTTTCTAATTTAATTTTTCTAGTCATAATAAATTACCTTACGTATATAAGAATATATACTCACACATATATTGAGTAATTAGGTCATTTTGAAAGAAATTTTTTATGGAGGTAGTACCTACAATATCATGTGAGTAATTAAAAGAATCTTTTGTGACTAGAGTCTAGGAGAATTAATTGAAATATGTGACACATATAAAAAGATTAGCTTATAATTTGCGCTACCAATTACTGTTATGAATTAGTCATCTGGATTAGAAGAAAATAAAATATGAAGGGCAAAATCAGATTCACCAAATCCTTGTGAAATGGAGTGGTGCATCACACCATTAATTACGCTTCATGAAAATGAAAAGAGCGCTCCCACCCCACTCCCCACCAAAAAAATAAATTAAATTTAATATAAAAATATATTTGAATTAAATAAAAATAAATCAATGAAAGTTTAGTTGAGAAAGAAAGAAGGGATTGAATCTCTCAAGAAAAGTTAAGTTTGGTACTGGTGATCTTCCCAGAAATCAAGATGTATGTATTGGTAACTTTAATTAATGAAACTGACATACAAAGAAAACAAACCCACCAAACAGAACACAAGAAATCGATTTTTATACAGTACTATACTAACCAACAAAATTGATTAAAAATACATATACATTATGGATTTTTTATACGTAATCATAAATTCCATGTATAAGCATTGATTTAGGAACCCTATAATATGTAATAAACCGGAAATTATAACTAAATCGAGCTTAATTCATTTTTATCATTGGAGTATAGTTTTTGCAATACGTAATCTTAAAAACGGTTTATGATTGTATATATCAACATTGATTTAGATTTCTTTAAATGATGATCAAACGGGTAGGATTTAAAAATTATGACAAAATCACGATTTATTTAAATGTTTTTCTTAGTGTGAAAAGAGTCAAAGGGAAAATTATGTATACGAGATTTGATCCCAGTCTTGAGTATCTGTCACTTCTACCCCTCTAGACTTTAATCAATTAAGATACTCGTATATAACTGTTTTTCATGCATGCGCTACGTTTAATTGTATCTATGCTTGCAGTCGGTGTATAATAGCAATAATAATGCATGACTTATGATTTGTAAAAATAATGTAAGAGTAATGTGAGGGAAATAAAGATGATGATAAAAAATAGGTAAAAGGGGAGGAGGCAAAGGCTAGAAAATTGGCATGGTATCATCTATCATGCAAAATGTCTTGAAGGATGACCCACCATTACGGCAGCTGCTTCAGCCCTTCTTACCTCCCTATTTTAACCTAAATAAAGCCCTGCACGGCATCACTACTCGTTTGTTTTTGATGGGTCACCATGCATATAATTTTTATATTTATTTATTTATTTATATCATTTTCATATTAATTTTGATATTACATACTTCCTCCGTTATTTTTTTATTACATCATAGGAATTTTGGAGGCAAAATTTGATACTGGAAAAAAGTAAGAGAGAGAGACGTAAAAATACAAAATTGTCCATGTAATGTAAAGATAAAATAAAAAGTAAGTGTGAAAAAGTAAGGGTATGTTGGGTATTTGCAGTGTGAACATAGATATTTTTTGTCCTAAAATGGAAGTGATGCAATATTTGTGAAACTTCCCTAAAAGACAAGTGATGCGATATTAAAAGAACGGAGAAAATATACAACCTAAGTTTGTTTTCACCACTATGGTATAACTTATCATAAGGGTGATAATTTGATAAACGTGTATTATATTATGTATGCATTGAATTAGAAGATCGATTTTATGGTCATTTTGGTAATTTTAGGTAGTTTATCAAGACATGGACTTG
Source organism: Chenopodium quinoa (assembly GCF_001683475.1). NCBI lineage: Eukaryota > Viridiplantae > Streptophyta > Magnoliopsida > Caryophyllales > Amaranthaceae > Chenopodium > Chenopodium quinoa. Next base: position 2,702,387 of record NW_018743175.1, read on the forward strand.
ACTTATGATAGAGGGAGGTTTGGTATCTATGGAATCATAACAATTTTTTGTAAGGTAAGAAAAAATTTACGAAGAGAATTGGAACTCGCATAGATTTACTTGATTCGAATCAATGTGCTAGATAATTTGAGGAGGGGAAGGGGGGGGGGGGGTGTGTTCAGGAAGGGACAAATGCCTACCCTCAAAATGTTCCTAAAGGATATTGAACCTCTAGCTCTAGGGTGAAAGATACAGTCCTTACCACATGCAAAATCTTGGTTTGATGTAAAATCTTAACAATGTCCGGATAGTGGACTATAATTGAAAGAAATGCTATATCCAAACAAAATTTCATGTCTAAATTATGTGGCTATCTATATACAAAGTATTTGTTATTCTATTGGTATATCACACGAGTAGCTTGTTTTATTATCACTTGGAGTACGTACAAGTTTTAATTTTATAAATGTTTCCAAAGAAAATAGTTTAATAAAAAAAATTATACTATGCATGTAACAAAAGATTGAAATTTGTTATGAATTCGTGTACATCTAGTTCAACCACATGTTTAACCTAATGAAACTATTTGACACCATAACACATTGAATCTATCTCATGTTCAATTCACTCTTCTTCAACGAGTGTATTTGAAAAAGATATATCATATGATTCATATCAATATATATCATGCCCTCGACTTTATTTCTTATGTGGTAATCAACAAAATTAATTAAATTCTTTGATCATCAACAAACTTGCTTTGAAAAATATAAGAATAAAATGTATAAACTATTATGCAAGACCTAGAAGTTTTCTCAATCTTTAAATTAGTTGTCTTTCTTGATTGTCTATGCATCTACAGACTACACAGAATGTTGGGATTGTCAAAAGATGACTCCTCTCTAATTTAATCAATACAAGTATTATTTGTAGTATTATTTTATTCTTTACTTGGTCTCATAATACATGTTGCACACTGATCCAATATATCATGCTTTATTTAAATTAAACTTTATGTTAATTGCATTGAAATGTAGCTTATTGATCACGATCATGTCAAATTCAATGGTAAGAATCAATTGATTATACTAATTATAATTATAATAATTACTTTTAACATAATTAATTAAAAGTGGAATTCATTGGCTGGTGTGATGTGAGTTGGCCCATCTATTGAATGTGTTGTGGTTGGGTTGAGCCAGCTTTTAACCTCTTTTCGTGACAATTGGTTTTGCATATTTTTAGCATATTATATAAACATTAATTATGCAACTAAACTTAAGGGTAAATTTTAAAATAATTTCAATTATATCAAATATTTGGAGGGTAATTATGTGGAGTCAATACATAAGAAGGGCAGGTCAACCCAACAGTGTTTTCATAGGAATATAAAATAATAATAATAATAATAATAATAATAATAATAATAATAATAATAATAATAATTAAATAAATCAATAAATCCTTAATTTTAGTATCAGGCTATCAAGCACATCTGCCATGCACAAACTTTGAAAATTTTCCTATGCTATATTTCATTACCAGTCAAAAATGGAATATCTATTTTTTTTTTGGTTTGATCTTGCTCATCAATGTTATACTTGGAAATTACATGTGTAGCTCACACATTGAGGAAAATTAAGGTCTTTGGCTAGTTTGATAATGAATACAAAATTGAAAACTCATGTTTGTGTAGGAGTATGGCGTTTCCTAACTTTTTTTGTTTCAAAATATATGTGTAATGTCATGTTAAAAGATGATAAATTGATACTACTAATAAACCGAGCCACATCGTTGACACGATTTGACTTAACACGAAATAAATTTAGTACGATAAGTCATACCGATGGTATATATCTCAAAATGTGACCACATTTTCCTTTGAAAAAATATAACAAGACACAACATAATAGCACGTGGACTCTGGTTGTTCTTTTGAAAATTTTGACACGTCAAGAACAAGTAGGCTCAACATGATGAGCTAGGTTTAACTAAGTCATAAGGGATTGTCATGACTATGGTTGTTAATGAGCCAAGCCTGTTCGTGAACTATTCGAGCTTGGCTCAGTTAAATCTCGGTCAAAGCTTGGCTTGGTAGGGCTCGGCTCAAATTCGAATTCGGCTCATGACTAAACGAGACGATAAATAAGCCATGCTATGCTCAGCTCGAAAAGCTCGCGAGCGGCTCAAAATATTCTATTTTTTACATTTATATTTAAATTAATAAGCACAATAACAGAAGTCCACTATTATACTTAGGTAGTTTGAGTACGTTATGTGACATAGATTATGTGTTTATGGGCCTAAATGAGTCAAATTTCAAAATCGAGCTTATAACGAGCTTGATTTTGAACCCGAGCCAATAACGAGCTCAAGTCGAGTCACGAGCCGAACTCCACTTTTGAGCACTCAAGCTCGAGCCGAGCTCAATTTTCAAGCCTCGACAAGCCACGAACTCAAGCCTAGCCTCAAATCCAAACTCATAAGCTCGAGCTGAGCCAACCTGTATTCGGGCTCGGCTCGACTTAACTCATTAACAACCCTAGTCACGACCCACAACGCTTTTTAAATATGTTACCAAAAAGAACAAATGAATTTGATAAAAATCAGGTGAATAGGCTAAGTGTAACTCTAAACTTTTTATTGATAATTATGCCAGTTATATTAAACATTTAATACTTAAATTGAATTTGTTTGAACCTTAAAAGGGGATTAAAACATCCAATAGAAAGAATCAAAGAAAACATACTATCACCATATATATGTGTGTGTGTTGGTGGATAAGTGGTTTAATTGCTACTATATATACATGATAAGCATATAAGGTGGCAATGAGAGGTTGCCTAATTCTCAACTTAATTAACAAATAATGAGTTGATCAATTGTTAGTTTGTTTGTTTTATACGTGAAATCAACTCATGCTTTCTTTTTCATTCATATGTAAACTTGTATTTTTCTATATTAGCTAAAGTATGACCAATCTTAAATTACAACCACTTTATGTTAATTAGTGGATGTATTTAATCTATTTAAATGTTGTCAATCAATTCAATAATGTTAGCAATATATATCTAGTGTAAGAGGGAACGAAATAGACGGGTGAAGTAAGGGTAGTGTTGAATTAATGTTGATGTTGTATATAATGAGGTACATAGTCACATAGATGGTGCCGTGGAGGTTGAGTTTGATCGAGGTGGCGGGTTGGCTTTTGCCACATGGAGTCTATAAATATCTGGACGTATTCCTTAATTTAAGATAACTACTGGCGGCTCTTGTTTTTTTATTCCTAAATTATACTTGATGATAAATCGATATTCCCTCTATCTTTTAAAGACTGGTCCGTAAAAAAAAAATTGCATTATAAATTTTTGGTTGGGTAGATTTGAATAGGCGACAAATTTGGTAAACCTAAAAGTATTACTTTGTATATATGAGATTAATAATATAGTAATTACTCATGATGATCGTTTATAGCATAAGGCAAGCTTAAAGAGACATAATAACAATTTTTAAAGGTCTAGGCCCGGGACAAATATGTACGGACTAGTACAAAGTACAATATATAATGCGAAATACATTTCAGCAATAGTAGTTAAATGAAGGGAGGGAGTAATGAGTACGATAAGTCACATGTTCAAATTACACAAACGTCAAACTCATTTATTGTTTTTTAGGTGCAAATTATTGCTTTGAAACAATCGTAATAGAGCTAATAACTTGGTGGTTAGCCTGTCACACAACCACAACCTCGAACCTAAGCTAGCTCCCCTACCACATTATTAGCCTCTTTAAGAGGCCATTGAATTGATAACCTACATACTTAACCTTGCATAGAATCTTCATTGATTTTGTTTTTACAAGTATGAATGAATTCTTTGTCAAAGAAAAAAAAAAAAAAAAAAAAAAAAAAAGGCATGATTGAATTATTACTCCATTTGATAGAGTTTTCTGGCTTAGCCATGCACTAACACTATTATTTACGAGTATATATATTTCTACTGTTTTACATATGAGAGACTTTTGATGGTTAAGATATTCGAATTAAGAGTTTATGCATTTTCATCAATTACTCAAATCATTCAATATCAAACTCGACTTTTATCAACTAAAACTAGCTCACCAGAGTTTATACATTTTTCAAAAAACGCTCGTTCTTTTCACCTTATAAAAATAAGTTTCTGGTTTAATAAGTTCAGATAAGTTATAATAAGGTCTAACAAGTGTAATAAAGTCTAATAAGTTCCAATAAGTAAAATAAGGTATAATAAGTTCCAATAAGGTCTAATAAGGTCCAATAAATTTCAATAAGATCTAATAAATTCTAATAAGTTCAATCAAGTCTAATAAGTTCCAATAAGTTAAATAAGGTCTAATAAGTTTAATAAGTTCAGATAAGTTTAATAAGTTCAGGTGCAATAAGGTGAAGAGAACACAAAGTCAATCATTCAATATGAAACTAACTTTAATTAAATTAAAACTAGCTCACTGATACTAATTAATGTTTATGCTTGTTTAAAAATTTATATAATAATTAGCAATGATTTATAAAAAGTCATATGGTTTTAAACTCTTAATTAATATTTTATAGTAATTTGTTTTCTTGGTGAAAATATTTTTTAGTAATGTATATACAATATATTTATATTTCGTATAATGATTGGACTTAGCTTGTTATATAATAGGAAAGTTGTTACAATTTTTTTACAACAATTTTAATATGAAGAGAATATGAGATACAAAATCAAATCTATAAATTTAATCGTTTTTACTAGCTTTCAAGTTTTGATAATATTTATATTGTTAAATTTTTGTAAGTTAGTCAATTAATTAATTGTAAATAATTGTTGCATCTTCACAATAAGACCCTTTTCACTTCACCTTAAAAAAATAATATTAAGTAAAAATAATTTAAGTTAAGTAAAAATAAGTTCAGGTCAACAAAATTCAGTAACTATAAAGAAGAAATAAAATAGAAAATCGGTAAAAATAATTTCAGTTCAGCAAAAATAATTTCAGTTCAGTAAAATTAATTTCAGTTCAGTAAAAATAATTTAAGTTCAGCAAAAATAATTTAAGTTCAGTAAAAATAATTTTACTTCAGCAAAAATAAGGTGAAGTAAACGGAGAAGTATTACAAATTATTGAAATTTTTCAATTGCCTAAATTTCTTTTCAAGTTATTTAAAAAAGGAAAATAAATGAAAGGGGTTAAGCATTCCACAATTTAAACTCTATTCTACTCCTTCGCCCTTTTTCATTCACTTATATTATATAAATTTATTTACTCCCTCTATCTCTATTTTTTTGCTCCATTTGACTGACTTTTCACGATAAAAATTATAAAAACTTAATATTAATAAACTATACCAATAAAATATATAAAGAGACGAATCTAACAATACCCCACATGACTATATTATCTTTTATTGATTAATGGGATTTATGGTCAAAATTTTTAAAATTTTGACCCATTTATTTGCATTGGTGCAAAAAAATGAGGACAAAGTGAGTATTTAGTTATGGGTAATGTTATATGTAACCCTTGGGCTATATATAAGCATTAAATACACTCTTAAAAATTGTATAAAATTAGAAATTCATGACAAAAATACGCGTAAATCAGTGTAATTAGTGTTTATATTTTTATGATTTCCTAAATTTTTACAATTTTCTAGTGTGTATTATTGCATTTTCCTTTATTTATTTTATCTTTCATGTACGGTGTATGCAGGTTTGGAATGGACGGATCAATCCTTTGACACAAAAGCTTGGAATTTAGAAACAATAAGTAATTAATTTGTGTGAATTTTGATGCTCTCTTTATGTGGTAAAAGTAGAATAATTTTGACATTTAAAGAGTGAGCCATCATTTCCAAGAGATGTCACTAATTTAGGCACAAAGTCCTTGGTTTTGAGACAACTCATCAAATCAGTTGCGTCTTTTTTTTTTTTTTTTTTTTTTTGGGGTGCAATGCTTTTTCTTTCTTTGTGGATCTTACTCGATACTCTAGTACAGTATATTTCTTTAATTTTAATCCATCCAAGTTAAATAAATGCCAATCCCACTCCATTAAGCCACAAAGTCCTATAACATCAAATCCAATTTCTAGGGCATCATCCTAGATCATCTGATCTATTACCTCCTATTTTCCCATCAAAGAGTATTTTACTATTTTTACCTTCATTGTTCGAAATTCGAATTTAGCTGTTATAAGATGTAATTTAAACTAGTATAAGTGATCAGAAAATTTTATCCAAAAATTCAAAATTAATTGCCACACACAATAAATTTAAACTAATAGTATGACCATAATATTTTTTAAAGATAGTACAGATGCGGTAACTATTTTCTATTTTCTTTGGTTGTTGTATACTTGTATATGAGCCTTTGTCTTGCTTTCTGATAGTACATTGCACCATCCTCCTTCCATATCTCCACCATCACCTTCTTTGCACATATATACCCACTACCTTCAAACTTTTCTAGCAACCTTTAATTTACTCACACTAGAAAGCAAGTTAAGCGAACGTTACTCCACTATTTATATATTTAATTTTTACCTATCTTTTATTTTCCCTTCTTTTTTGGTCGGTTAATTTGTCACTTTTATAGGCCCCTCCACAAAATAGTGCACTACTATACTCAACCAATGCTTATATTTTTCACAGTAGAAAAAGAAGGGAATTACTTGATGCTTTATTAGGTTTTGACTTCTTCATGGGACCTTATTTCTTTTTTTCTATCCAAAGGAAAGGAATAAAGAACCAAAGTTTGGGACACGTTTAATTTATTTATTTATATTTATAATTCAAAATTAAAAATAAATTAAAGTAGGGTTGGCAATTATAAGCAAGGCAACTAATCTTGTGTTGATGTCATTTAATTAGTAAAGTTTAAGCTAATTGAATAATTAAATAATATATACTATCATATCATATCTTATCTTAGCATATACACAATGGAGAATCAAGGATGTGCTTAGGAAATTGTCAACAAAACAAAATTAGTGAGCTATTACCTTCACAAAAAACATTGATTAAGCCGTTTATTAGTCTTCTCCATGATATATTCATTATTGGGTTGTTCATCCAAAACATTATCTAACTAGCTAGAATAAACTTTATTTTCCATTATAAAGTGCCGGCCTAATAAAAAAAGAAGGATTGAAAATTGGATTTAAACTAATAAGTATATGGTGAACTTGCAATATACATCACCACTTATTATATAGTTCTAAAAAGATGTCTCTATTTTAAAAGTAGATGATGCATGTATTGATGTCCATTCAAGTTGCATACAACTTGACTTTAGGAAGTGTCTATATGAAATAATTTGTTCATCGAAATGGGAACTAAATTGAATTGAAGTGTTTTATGTGTTTCCTTGATAAAGCTTTACATTTACAATTTGCACGAAGTAATAAGAATAGTGGATATATATAAAGGCGGAAAAAAAAGAAGTGGTGACAATGGATAGAGAAAGACAAGACGGGTAGAAAGGGAATGCATACATAAATGATGGAAATTTTCTTATTACACTGAAATAGAAGAAATATACTCTGGTTTTTAGACTTTCCAAAAAGAAAAATAAATTAGAAGTTACAAAGGCCTTAGGCTGAGTTTAGAAATACAATCGATCTCTTACTCTAATAACTTTGATTTTGATAATTGGACCATCCAATTACTAAAAAATATTTTCAACGTACTTTAAGAACCGCCCTTTAATTAAACTCTCTAAAGATATACAACACATAAGGTATATGACACAGAATAGTATATTATAGCTTATTTTTCTACGTCGATATAAGTTGCATTGCACTCATATACTACTAAAAAAAATAATTCTTTTTTTGACCGGTCGAAAAATAGTTCTCATCTTTAATTTATTTCTAGTGTAAAAATGTGATACCATCTTCTTATCATAGATATAGTATTGACCATCTAACCTATTCTTGGGTTGCCTTTATGCGAAGTAAGCAACATGTTTTTCCAAACTATACATCATCTTTGAAGGGAGGGATCTTATTATATGAGCTGGCGGTAGAGACGTAAGTAATAATTCTAATAAGTATATTACTATATGTATTAACCCAATAATTAATCCCCTTTCAATAAGGTAATTGTCAGAAATAGTTGAAAGTTTTAATTAGTTTGGACTATGATAATACCACTTTAATAGCATATATCATACTTCGGCATATAATATGATATCTTTAGCTTAATTATTCGAGTTATTCTTTTAATCTTTTCTTGAGTCACGGCAAGACTAAGTTTAAAAAGAAGTGAAAAGTTTCATGTAAATCTAGAGAAAAAAAATTGTCATATTCAATTACTCAAAAAAGTCTTTGCTTAATAAGTGTACATTGTAATCTTGAATACCATGTTAGTTTGCCCTTCTTTTGTGCTCAGTTGCTCACACATGCGCGAAAAGAAAGATACTTATACGAGTTAATTATTCACATTGTAACAGAAACATTAAATCTTCCAACATACTACATTCACAATAATACAATATATATTACTCCTATTTTGTATTATATTAAAAGTAGATATTAGGAATTCTATTGCATGATGAAACCAAATTTCAATTTCCAACGTGTAGATTGAAATAAATTTTAGTGTTTGTTAGCTTATATGATGATGCAAATACATGCATGATAATCACTCTTTCGACATATAAGATAAATCATTATCATGAGAAATCTTTACAATTCATCTTGATGTATGATTTCAAACTATATTCTTCGTAATTTTAAATTACTAATACATAACTAAATATATTTTTACTAAAAAATAAAATAAAATAGAGCATTGAAAAACATAAATAAACAATTGAGATCATCAATTTGGATTCGGATTTCTACCACTAAGTTCAAGTCGAGTTATCGGTTGGGATATAGGTTGCCAGCTCTACTTGTAAGTTATATTTACATACTCTCAAGCATACTCCTTCCATCTCACTTAATTGCCTCATTTGATAGACAACGCGTCTTGTATGCGGCTAGTCACACCGTGTGGTTGCTTGTAAAAGAACAAAATCCCTAAAAAACTGATCGAGTAACCCTTGTAACACTGATTGAGTAACCCCTATAATACTGACAAAGTAACCCCTATAATACCAACAAAGTAACCCTTGAACACTGATTGGGTAACCCCTTTAACACTAATGAAATAACTCCTCATTTGATAGACAACGCGTCTTGTATGCGGCTAGCCACACCGTATGGTTGCTTGTAAAAGAACAAAATAATCCCTAAAAAACTGATTGAGTAACCCTTGTAATACTGATTGAGTAACCCCTATAATACTGACAAAGTAACCCCTATAATACCAACAAAGTAACCCCTGAACACTGATTGGGTAACCCCTTTAACACTAATGAAGTAACTCCTATGATTGTTGGCGGCCATATGGTGTGGCCAGCCACATATAAGAATTTGTGTTTGACCGATTAATTCTTGTAAGTTTTTTTTTTCTTCTTCTTCAAAATATGACAAGCAAAATGAGACGAATGAATGAAGTAATCTCTTCATCACTAGAATTCATTTATCTTATATTTTCTTATTATCTTACTACTTCCGTTTCTTATTATTTGCAACAAAGGGTATTATTTGTGAGATATAAAATATTCCTTTATTGTAAATAATAAGAAACAGAGATAGTATCAGTTTTGAACTTATCTTATCTAAACTTATCACTTGGTTTTACTATTAGTTTTTTTTTAAACCCTAGCTATTGGTTATATTTCTAAGCTAGAACAGAATTTGGATGTTATGGTCATTGAATTAAATTCCAACAGCTCGAATATTTCCAAGAAAAACAAAAAAGAAAGAAATGGACCCCCAAAATAATTAAAAATGATGAGAAAAAATAGTAAGGTTGAAAGAATTATATATGGTGTGTTTGGGTGTCAGCATATGGAAGCAAGAAAAGGTGGGGAAGGTAATTATAATTTAATATAAGGTCTGAAATAAGCATCATACATGTTATTGTTGTTACACTACACTTGATTTTGGGCTCATTTATGTCATATGTTCCAACCTTTTCAAAAAACATGTCGATTAAATTAACCTTAGTGTGTATAAGATACGAGTATGTCGTATATTATATATTGTATTTCGTATGTATGTATGTTATTAATGGATGTCAATTATGTTAGATGATAATATATATATATATATATATATATATATATAAAAGTAGGTGATTATAGATTATGTTTAGTTTCAATGCTAGTGTGATACGGTATCATGTACTCAAATTTATTAAGTGTCAACATATATACAACATGCATGCTCATATCAACTAGGCCAATTAGGCAAAATATGTTATGATCGTAACTAGTTATAACAAATTATGGCACAAACAAACTGAATGATGATCGATAAGAGGATACTCATATTGAGATTCAATTAGAAAAATAATAAGATCAATTAATATAAATTTTTGGTGAAATGTGTGTTACTGTTGCAGGAATGTGTAGGGTTAAGCCCTTGGACTAAAAAGAAAATAAATACGAGTACTTTATAATTTGCATATCACCCTTGTTGAATTTCTGTGGCAATACATTTCTCTCAATTTTAAGATTGTTAATTAACTAACTAAACATAAAACACAAAATGATGAATTTCTCATTTTAAACATGATTCTAAACTATTTTAATGTCAATTCCTTTTGAAAATTCATCAGATATACTATGCTATGTATATAATAAAATTACTCAATAATATTCACGCATCAAACAATTTGAATCAATGATTATCTTTTCCTTCAATAAGTATCAAAAGTACTGTAATATTAACTGTGACAAATTTACAATGATAACAGTCCTAATATGATCGAGTTGCAGACTGTTTAGTACTACTAGAATTGAATGTACGTATCAATAGTTGCAATAAATACATAGGTACGTAAATTAAATAATGTTGATTGGCATTATTGTTTATTTGTTTTGAGCAATATAATTGCCAATTTTCTTAGTCATATATATAAATGCATGAAAATTATATACTTCTAGATCAGTGTGAACGTGTGGGTCAGTTGTTGCCTGTGGATGACCATGACCAACCGTACAACAAACTGCAAACAACAATATATGCATGAATCTGAAAGCGTTAGTTCGTTGTTGAGTGTTGATGAGCTACGGTGTATGTGTATTATTAGTCGGCCAATCTATCGCGCTTATGTGAGTAATCACCCTTATGCATGCTCTTGTATGTTGATAGTGTTGTTAGTATTTTACTGACAATCATTTTTCCAATCCATAATTTTAAGATTATCTACTGACATACAAGTGGACGATATCTGATATACGTTATCTAAAAACACGTTTTTTTGAGAATGAGGAATAGCTTAAGTGTTTAGAGCTTCCCTCTCGATTTTAAGAAATCCTGAAATATTATTCTCATCATCTTCTTTTGTGACTCTCTAAACAAAAAAAAAATGTAAGTGGATGTTATTCCTTTAACAAAATCTAAGTGCAGGAGCTGTAATTTTTAGGAAAATGGGTTGTTGGCAGTTAAAACAAAGACACAAAATCTAACCCACCATGGTGCTAGATAGATAAGCATTGACAAAAAATAATAACATGCATTATATATAAATTTTCTCGATCAAAATCTCAAAGTTCATGATATACGTAGTACATGATGATATGCATGCTATTAGCCTATTATAGTTGGGCAACAAACAACACCGTCTATCTTAATTAGTTGCATCTATGTGAAATTATTGCTTTAATTTAGATGTGGATCCACCAATCTAATTGCATCTAATAATCATCCGGTCAACATAATAAATGAATTGACTAAATGCATCTATTCTTTATTTGTGTTGTCTATTTTAATTAATTACTATTTTAATAACACCGCACTTAAATTTCTATTAAAAAAAAAAGTAAAAAATAAGACAAAGGTATTTAAAACATTGTAAGCTAGCTAGAGAAATCCATTTAGTATAGGGGACCCAAATTAATAAGTGAAGATTGAAAAAAAGCCCTAAACCTAGTAACATATATAGGAGAATTAAAGCTTTTTTCTTTATTTTTTTGATAAAGGAAAAAGGTGACAAATATCAATCGGGTACATTCTTAAGGGAATTACTCTCAAAACAAATAATAATGCATGCGAGCTCATATACATCTCAAGATATATTATACTTTGCAGAATAAAATGATCGATTTATCCATTTTTTTTTTATAATAATTTTCAATCTAATAATGGATAATTTATGGAAAAGTTACATGATTTTAAATAATATCACTCCATTAAAATCTAACAAAATCTCCATCAAAGAAATTACATTAATTAGTGACTACGCACCGCCCAAGTAGAGTTGTTTATCGATCTAAGACTGGACCAATCCGGTCCGGACCGAAGACCGAAAAATTGAATTTCAATAACCGAAATCCGGACCGATTAAGCTAGGACCGAACCCGGACTAGACCGAAAAATCGGTCCAAAACCCGAACTGGACCGGTTCGGACCGATTTAAAAATTTTATTAAAAAATTTATGGAAATTTTCGAAAAAAAAGGAAAAACATTATTTTTAACGTCTGTTTTTTAAATCTTTAGTGCAAAAAGGCTCATACAACTAAAGTTTTTCGAAACTTTTTAAGGATAATCTTAATCATTATTAAAGGTTTTATGTATAATATAAAGCAAAAATCCAATCCGCTCCAAGACCGATTTTTATAGGGTTTTACACCGAACCGGACCGAAGATCGAAAAAATAAATTTCTCGACCTGGAGACCAGACCGATTAATTCGGTCCGGTTCGGGTCAGTCCGGACTTCTCCGGTCCATTTTTTCGGTCCACAACAATTTTTGAACACCCCTAAATACAAGGGTCTTGTTTGACGATTTAATTGTTAGTTTGATATTTTTAATTTGAGGGGAGATTAATTTTTAGTTGCTCATTCACTAATTAATCTAGCTTGTTTAATTTGATGATCAAATGACAATATGATATTGGTATTATTTGCAGATTGACTAATTCCTGAATTTACAAAGATATTTGTTAATACAGTTATCCATTGATACTGCAAATAGATCTTGCACCAAATTAGTTAAGTCAATTTAGAAAATAATTTTTTTTAATAAGACTGTCTTATATTACCACTGTAAGACCAATTTGTAGGTAAAAGATATGAGTCATTTTTGCATTTTTAATTGTTTTATCACATAATATGACCAAAAGATTTACGAAAAACAGTTTACAAAAATGGTAAGATTAATGGTACATTCACGTCATAATTAGGGTTGCCTTAGAAGACAACCCCAATGACTATAATAAAGTTCATAAACAATTAAAGCATTAAACCCTAAAGAAAACAAACTCCACTGGAAAAATCTGTATGTATCAGAAGAGCAAATTGAAGGAGGAGCCACAAAAAAGGTTGTGTTTGTATTATGAAACAAGCTCAATAAATACAATATAAAATTAATAAATAAATAAATAAATAAAATCAATGCATCATTATCAATATATTCAATACGTACAATCAATGAGTGGTCCCCTAATAACGGATCATGGGCTCAGGTAACACGAATTAAACTGCACCTACATGTACCCATCACAATCGACTATCATCATATATTATACCCAAACAAATCTCAATCCTCATTTTTCCTTTCTCCAATTAAAACTATACTATATATGTTCCTTATTTCAATTACTTGCCATAAAATAAAGTTAACCAAAAAAAAAAAAAAAACCGTAGAATTTTTACGTGTGTGTCTATATATATATATATATATATATATATATATGGGATCCGGTGAGAACCACCCTTTATGTGAGAACATATTATTTATGTGAGGACAAATCTCAGCCATTGGATTGTAATAAATCCAATAGCTGAGATTAATGATATAAACATTCTTTAACAAACCTTCTCTAACAACCATGCTTAACTGTTTCTAAGCTTCTGCTCTGCTCTCTCTCTCCATCACGAAACTCCAATCTCTGCTCTGCTCTCTCTCCACCACGAAGCTTCAAGAATTTATCAATGGTGTCTTTTCAAACTCGACAATTTCTCTCTCCTCTTCTTGTTCACGGGTATCAATTTCCATAAATTATTGAGGTTTGTAATTCTTTTAGTTTTGTAAATTTTGTAAATTCAATGATCTTAGTTTAATCTTAGCATCAAAATTTACAAAAAGTTTTTCAATTGCATGTTAATCTTAGTGTTTGAGAATTTCAAATTGTTCGTTAAATTTCTTGATAATTTTCGTTAAAAAATTCGATTATATTCGTTAAAATTCAATGAGAAATTTTCGATTTGAGTATTTAAGAACTAATAAATTGCCTGTTAATGTTATTATGTCCAGTTGAATGAGCTTAATTTTCTCTCTCCTCTTGTTCACTGCTGCATAATTTCAATTAGTACTTTTCAGATTTTTCTTAATTTAATTTTAATTTTGATAATTTCAATTGAATTCCCAATCTTCTTGTTCTGATTTTTGTAATTTTATTAATTTCAAATCATCTCGTTCGAATTTTGATGAATTCAAATCAACTTGTTCGAATTTTGATGCATTTTTATGATACTTATGAATATCCTGATAGTGCATACAAGGTGTTTGATAAAATGCTTGTTAGAAATCTTGTGACTTGATACTCTATTATCCATGAGTTTGTTTTGAATATCCTGATAGTGCATACAAGGTGTTTGATAAAATGCTTGTTTGAAATCTTGTGACTTGGTACTCTATTATCAATGAGTTTGTTTTGAATGAGTTCGTAGGTAATACTTCAGACACTTTTGATGCGGAAAATGAACTGCCCTTTGTTATTAAGGGTAGTCAGATTGGTGTGGCAGTCGGGGGTAGTTGGGTTAATGTCTTAGTTGGCGATATTCGAACAGATGATAATCTTGGTATTTATCATTGAGCAAACAATTATTTGCTCATTTTTCAAATGAGCAAATTATTCTTTGCTCATTTTGTCAAATGAGCAAATTATTCTTTGCTCATTTGTCAAATGAGCAAATTATTGTTTGCTCATTTGTCAAATGAGCAAGCAATTATTTTCTCATTTATCATGATATCAACATATGCAAGATTTAACTCATCTTGCAGCACCTGCCACCTGTGTACAATTTCTTGGGGTATAACATGAAGTCTTATATGGTCGTTAATATTCTGATCACCGTTGCATTATTTGTTAGGTTTTCAAGTAATTCTAAAAACAAGAACTACTATAACAATGGTGGGAACAAAACCTAACTATGTATAATTGATAATGAATTATACAAAAATCCAAATACAATTCAATGTATTACAACCAAACACCAATTTATCAAAGTAATACAGAAAAACACAATGAAAACACTAGTTGTGAAAGATATTTTACTTGCCTCTACTCCAAGCTATTACATCCAACATGAACATGAGAAAACCGGTGACCACTTGAGTCTCAATCCTTGACACACTGACTTAGGCGTATGAATACATTCCTAAAGAGTATAATTTCCCCCACAATGGTGCTTGGGTTTGATCCGGAAATACTCTTTGAGATACAAAAGTCAGCCCAATTGTTCTTTGCACTAAGAAACAAATTGATGATGAATAATTCACAAGAAAGACTAAAATCAAGAAGATTTCTCACAAAAGATTGCAAGTTTTTTGAGAGAAAAATGGAGAATTACTTAGGGAGAATCACAGAGAAAAGTTCTATCTTTTCCTATATAGGAAAAACTAGTCTTTAATAGAGACTTAACCGTCAAAAAATCGCGAAAAAACAGATGGCGCGGGCACTCCACAAGGAGGAGCGGGCGCTCCTCAATGTGGCGCGGGCGCTCCTATAGTAGGAGCGGGCGCTCCTCTTCTGGAATCCCAACTTTCTGATTTTCCAGAAAGTTGACGCGATTTTGTCGCGATTTAGGCGCGGGCCGCGCCTAATAGTGGCGCAGGCGCGCCACCTGGAGGAGCGGGCGCTCCTCCAAAGACTTGCCAGATTTCCAGAAACTCATCGCGGTTTTGGCGCGGTTTCATCGCGGGTCACGCCTAGCTAGCGCGAGCGCGATCAGACAGTAGAACACGCTCCACTCCGACACTCTAAATATTCCAACATTATTCTGTTTAAATTTGTTGTAAGACCACTATTTATGTGCTATGTGTCATTTGTGACTACTTTATATTAAAAGTATGCTCTTGAAATCTGAAAGATTTAAGTAGATTTTTACCAAATACACACACGTGCAAGATTTAACTCATTTTGTTGCAATATCGACAAGTTTCGCGAGTTATGAATCTTATGATGTTAAATTGATATGATACAATTCTCAAATTTGAGCTAAACATTGTCTTTATGCAGGTTTATACTTGAATCATATACTTGTGATCAACATGGCAGGAAGAGTTGCTGCAAGATATGTATCTAAGAGGTTTTCAAGTGGTGGCAAGATTCTAGGTGAGGAGGAAAAGGCTGCAGAGAATGTCTACGTCAAGGTGATGCATTTACTTTTAACTTATAAGTTATATCTATGTAGTTAAGTTGATGGTCATGCTTATTATTTATAAGAATAATGGAAATTAGGACTTTTAGGAGAGAGAACTTGTTATCATCTATCAGTGTTTCTCTTAATTCTCCATGTATCTTCATCTGATGTGTAGATTGAATGTGCTATGACGTGCATTTTTTTTCTATTGCATAAACATGGTATGTTGTCATTTATAACCAATCTCATATTTGACCTTTATGAACTGTCCTAGTGGTTGTTTATTTGAGATCAGAGCTCTAGAATGAATGTGGTTGTTTAATTTATGAGTTTATTTTTTTTCTTGCCCTTATTTACCTAGCGAGCTGATATGCTAGATTCTAATACCTATTTATCGTTCTCTGCAGAAAATGGAAAAGGAAAAGCTGGAAAAGGTTGCTCGTCAAGTTTGCAGATTGCGCCCTTTATCTGTTTAAATTCATTTCTAATGTGGGTATTATGAATGCCCAGTCTAAGTAATTGGGATTGAGACAGCAGGGTTGGTGACAGTGTCTCTTTTTTATGTGATAACCTGCTTTTACTTCTGGTCCCTCCTCTCTCTGTATGATTCCCCCATTATAATTCTTAAATGGAACTAAAATAAACTGTGGTTATGTTGGGCCTATAGTATTTCTTTTAATATGAGCAATCTGCACAAGATTTATTTTGTTTCTTGCTACTGTTATGTTCATATGCCATCCTAATATCAGTAAAGTTGATGACTTTTGCAATATACACAGTTCTCTCTGCTAACACACTAAGTAAGACTGAGATGATGTACATAAACTACATTACTCTTGATATATAATCTATTAATCTATTGTGGTGGCTGAAAGCTCTAATAATGTAGGTGGCCTTGGGTTTCGTGCTCAGTCATTATTCTCCCCCTTTTTTCAGGTTTTGGCAATCTCTTTCAGCTGTCACATGCTGCAGATCCTTGGTCATTGTCTATGAGGAGAGTTGTATCTGTCAAATTGGTGTGGCTGCTGAATCATTGATCAGTGGTGAAGCAGAAAATGTGGATTGGTGTTTTGATTGTGTTTCCTACCATTTCTATTCTGATAGAATTCAATAACTTCTCTGGTTAGATTGATTATAAAACCTATTAGCTCAATTGGTAGAGCACTATGCAAATGCATAAGGGATGTAGTTCAATTCCTACATAGGTTATCTTTATAAACAAAATTAATTAAAAAAAAAATCAAATTCCTACTAATTATATGATCAAAAAAGTGGTTTGAAATGATTTATAACTATATAAACTTTGTTACAATTAAACTCTCATACAAACTTGTGTCTCCACATTACATAAATGAACCTACGTGGGATTCGAACCCACATCTTTTGTGCATTTGCACAATGCTCTACCCTTGAGCTAGTAGGCTAACATATTTAAAACATTCAAACACACTCACAAATGAGAATTAATTTGAGAAAATGAGCAAGAATCATTTGCTCATTTGACAAAGCATTGAATTTTTTTGCTCATTTGACAAATGAGCAAAAATAATTGCTCATTTGAAAAATGAGCAAAAAATAATTGCTCATTTGACAAATTAACAAAAAAATTAATTGCTCATTTGGCAAATGAGCAAATAATTAATTGCTCATTTGACAAATGAACATTAAATAGTTTGCTCATTTGACAAAGGAGCATTGAATTTTTTTTGCTCATTTGACAAAGGAGCATTGAATTTTTTTTGCTCATTTGACAAATGAGCAAAAAAATAATTGCTCATTTGACAAATGAGCAATTAACAAATGAGCAAATTATTAGTTGCTCATTTGTCAAATAAACAAATACTTAGTTGCTAATTTAAAATTTGAGCAAAAACTTAGTTGCTCATTTGTCAAATGCCTTAAGAAAAAAGCGTGACTTAAGAAAAAAGAAGAGCATAACCCCAAAAAGAAAGGACACCAAAGATCCATTCCCAAACGACACATATATCATCCACCATACAATTCAGTCCTAAAATATACTAAACACTATCAGACAACTCCTATCTGAATGCACTTGCACTTTTGCAACAAAACAAAACCCAAACTCGAACAAACCGCAAATAAGTAAGATGTTCACACGATGCTAGCAGGATTAACTGTGAACATTGACCTTATATACAACAGTGATTTATCGTATTGTATCAACTATCAGCATTGACCTAATATCCTGCTAGCATTCAGTATTGACCCACATAAACAGAAACACTAATGAGAGAACAATGTAGCAGATAAAACAAAGTATGCAGAAAAGTGCAAACAACAATAAGAACAAAGGGTAAATCTATTACTGAAATTTAGCAACGGTTAAAAAAAAGCATGAGGTAGATATCTCTTTGAAGACTAACAGAGCATTGTAGACAAAAGCCATACCTTTTAAAGGCTCAGCAAACAGCAAACAGCAAACAGTCACAAAGGAAGATTAGCAACAACATAGTAGCCTGAAAAAAACCAAGCACAATTAATAACACGAAAAGAAACCAAGAGCATGTATAAGGTAACCAAATCAACTCAATTGTTGTTCATGGTACTACAACCACAACCCTGATCAGAACTGAGCATAGCCAAAGCTGGTAAGGCCAGAACACCTCACAAATAGAACTAACAAAGAACAACTTGTTTTCACCTCCCTAACTTAAAGCAAAGAAGAAGCTATGACACACGTACAGAACCACTAAAAAGACCTCCATTATTGATGGTAGTTTGACATCCACCACATAATCTAGTAAAAAATTTCCCTGGAATCTTTTCTGCCACACAACGATGTTAAAAGTTTAGTTTCCAAGGAACAACATATAATTTATTTATTTTTTCACACAAGAACAACAAACAAATGAGCTACAATATTGACACTATTCGAAAGAAGTAAATTATCATTTCAGCCATTTCTATCACTAATGAAACACAAATATGCATAGAGCAGCATTACCAAATCATGCTAGAGAACTCAACATACAACTCCACACCTATACTTAGCATTACTAAATGATATGTATTTAGTTAATTAGAACTCAAACATATGTAACATCATATCAGAGACTTTTATCAAACACTTGGTGTGCACATTACATTCCCTAAATTAGAACTAAATTAGTATTACCTTAATACACAAAACATTTACACTGTATTATTTAACAAGTAACTAGCAAACATCAAAACATTACATGTCCAAAAAATAAACACATTTACATGAAATAATTGAGCAAAAACGGACTTAAATGTCCATAAAAACACAAAATCAGAAAAATATCATCAAAATTATCGACACAAACACAAAATTCGTAAAATTTGATGATGGAATTGAAAAAAATCGAACACAAAGTGATAAAATTAAGCCAAAAAAATCGAACACAAATTGAACAAATTAAGCCAAAAAAAACCGAACACAAATTGAAAAAATTAATCCAAGAAAATCAAACACATTAGAACATAAGCGAAACTCACCTTGACGAAAAATTGATGAAGTTTGAAGAAGAATTGATGAAGAATCATAGTAAATAGCAAAGAGAAATAGAGTAGAGAGAACTAAGAACTGAGAAATTGAAGGAGGAGAGAGAAAATAACTTGCAAAATGGAGGAGAGAGAAAACACTGATTTTTTTTTTCTTTTTTTCTGAAATTATGTTTGATTGGGATAAATGGTAGCCATTGGATGCAATTGATCCAACGGTTGTAATATGTCCTCACATATACCAGGTTCTCACATAAGGGATGTGGTCTCATATGATCCCATTTGTATATATATATATATATATGTATATATATGTATGTATATATATGTATATATATATATATATATGTATGTATATATATATATATATATATATGTATGTATATATATATATATATATATATATATATATATATATGTATGTATATATATATATATGTGTGTGTGTATATATATATATATATGTATATATGTATGTATATATATATATTAGGCTTGTGCGATGCACGGATTAAAAAAATTATTGGAATGAAATAACTTATTTCTGTTATTTATTACTTCGGACATACTTATAAATTAGATCATAAAAACATATCTGTCATCATAAATTACACAAGTAACAAAATGTAAAACTGAAAGCCGGCCAGTCTGATCTAATCAAACCATATGCATACGAAGTTATATGTCATCTAAGAGTTCGAAATACAAATTAAAAAAACTTGTAATTGAAATAAATAGAAGCACCTTGGAAATACAAAACAATGAAACATTTACCGACAACATTAGTTCATTTTTGTATAACAAACATCCATATTATTAGTACATGACTTCATAGTTAGGTTGCTTGCACAATCCTTATTAAAAAAATAAAAAATAAAAATAATAATAAAATAAAATAAAATAACATCAAAACCTTAAAAAGAAAAAAAATAAAAAAAATATATATATTCGTAGTTACCAAAATATAATCATTATTTATTTATTGATATAGTCAAAAGATTGAAATGAAAATGATTAAAAAAAAATAACAAAAAGAAAATATATATATGACATCATAAGTGCATTAGGCGGAATTTTTTTTTATGAGAAAGCGACACGTATACAGTTTGGGGAGATAATGATGTCAGCAATTTCCTGTTTTATTAATAGTTAATATATTAGGAATTGCTAAAATGAGAAATGAGAAAATGAGAAAGTCACTAATATCCTAACACATCATCTTGGTTAAAAATTCAAATTCCAAATGCAGCAAACAACAAAGGATGATCATAAACTTTCCCAAAGAATTTCTTCTACGAAATGAAATAAAGTAACAGCGAGCGAGAAGAAATCCAAGGTTTCTTTGAAACGGAAAGTGGGATAATTTTTAAGTTAGGACGAAGAATGGTACATGCATTATTATTTACTTCACATATTTGAATGTTTCTAAATTAGCTAATTAACGGAAAGTATTATAACTCATTTAAACTGTAAATCTTAATCATCCTTATCAAAATAAAGTTCACAACTTATCAAGACTTATTTTTTTAATTTTTTCTGAACTTAAAACTTCATTTTCCTTCCTAAAATAAGTAAAAAAAAAATTAAAAAAAATCATAATTTAATAAACAAAGCAAATCTAAGATTTTTTTTGAAACAAAAATAAATTATAAACCATATATATATATATATATATATATATATATATATATATATATATATATATATATATATATATATATATATATTATTTTTTTTTCAATCCAACAATAAATCTTTAATATCTAGGGCATGGACCCTAGCTACGTGGGTTATGCCTATACATATTGATGGTCCCGTCACCCGTGTATAGATATAGGGGACTACATAATATAAATACATGTAACAAGCTATTAGTGGCCTTATTTCAGGTGATTGTATGGGCGAAATTTTTCGGTTGGCCCTTTTTCTGTCTTCCCTTTCCATCATTTTTCGTCAAGTTAGCCACTATAAAGCATGCACATTTCTATCTTTCTTGAGCTTATCACTTTTCATACAATATCCTTCTTTATTTAATGTTTACTAATCAATAGGTAAGAGTAATTGACCTATATATGCTAAATACTTTGTATCTCATATTCTCATGTTCTTGCTTTCTGGATTGATGCCGCACTTCCCATATATATAAGCCACCACCAATCTCCATTATAAAATTTCATTAAATCTACGGTGTGGGAACATTGTAGGTCTACGTTTGAACGAAGAATTTGACTACACATAAATTTAACAAAAGCTTTTACTTAATTCAGTTGCAATATATGTGAAGTATCTTATCGATCTTATGTAGTATTAATCATACATTATTGCATGATTTATATCTTCTATATTCTTTTTTCAGTATGAGACAATATGTATGTTATTTTATACGAGTAAAACGAAATGTATGTAAACCAATAGTGCCACATTATGTGAACAAGAAAAACACAACCCACTGAATGAAGCTAGCTTTCGTAGTGAATTGATAGTCTTGCAATAAAAATTTACAAACATTTTTTAACGTTTCTTCCTTAAACTAATCAATTCCTACCATTACGCAAACCTATCTTAAAAACCGAACCATATACGTAGACACGTAGTAATTAGATCAAAGTGCATAAGTCATTAAACTAATAATCAAATGGATAGGATTAAGGTTTCAAAAACATTATTATTATATCTTACAAATTAAACCAAAAAAGAAAAGTACACTAATTGAGCAATTTACTTTTACATGTATATTGAATTTGAAAGATAAGAAAACATGATATCTAATTAACCAATTTGATAATCAATAGTTGGGTAAGATGTGATAGCTAGCTATAAAGGCAATTTCAATTTTTCCTTTGCATGTATGTCTTGATTACAATCTCTCATAATTCTTTCTTACCATTTTTCTCAAAGGCAATATGCCCACCATGTTGGCTTTGGCTCAAAGATGGCATGAACAAACAAATTACACTCAATATACATGACACATCGACATTGACTGCCCTATCCAATTTTTCAATCATATAATATAATTTTACAATACAATATAATAGTTGATTAGAATAGCTAAAATCAAAAGTTGGCAAATGTTATTGGACTTTTCAATCAAATATCGAAACAACAAGATTTGATGCATGACTCTACAACCCTCCGCAAATGGTTAAAAGTTAGCCAAATTTTCTAGCTCCCCTACAAATTAATTTTTGTAAAGAATCTTTCTAACCTTTTTTTTTTTTTTTCATAGCAATCATTTTCGATCATAGTAATATTTAGATATTTAAAAGCCATAAAAAAACAATAATATAAACGAGATTCAATCTAAATTCTTAATATCACCATAAAAAAACTCATAATATAATTATGTACGTACTTAAGCTGGCTGATATTCATATAATAAAAATAAATACTCCCTATTATTAAATTTTTAATATTCATATAATACAAACAAATACTCCCTAGTAAATTTTTAACCAAGGAAGTGGGAAAAAAAAAAATAAAGGAGTTGAATGTTGAGATAAAGAGGTTGGCATCAATAGGATTATGCCACCCAAATAAACACAAAAAAAAAAAAAAAAAAAAAGGAAAGAAAAAAAATTTAATATGTCTCTAATATTAACTGATATCGGACATTTATTAGCTGATATGTTGATTTTTTTAGCTTATATGCATCATTAGTTTAATTTTACTCCATTTTCTCCTCACGCAACTCCCCTGTTGCCCCAAAGAAAAACTCCACTCACGCAACTCCCCTGTTGCCCAGAACCCACAAACCGAACCACCAACCCAGCAGGGCACCACCGCTGCACCGTCCAGCCACCACCTCTCCCCTAAACACCAAGCCAGACCTACTACGAGCACCCTACCAGCCACACCGCAGATCCTGCCGCAGCCAAGGCCAGCCGCGCAGCCAGGCGGAGTGCCCAGCCACGGCAACCATACCTCTACTTCTCTTTCTCTCCCATCAAACTCCATGAAAATCGACATTGAAGCTTCATTCTAGATCCTTCACTTTCTCGTTTAATCAGCATGCATTTCGCAGAATTAAACTATATTCTTCGCCTTCTAGAATTTGCAGTTCTCGAAACCCTAAATTTCGGCGAATTCGAGCTGTGAGGGAGAATACGGTTCCGTCGACGGAGGAGAGAGAAATTCCGGTGATTAATGGAGTAGATAGCTTGAAATTGAACGGAAATGGTAATAGAAATGGAAATGAAGTACCGCTACCGATACCTTATCGCCGCATGAACTATTGGGTGCGAAATCCCAATAAATTGTGTTAAGTGAATACTATACAATTTTTTTTTTTTAAAAAAAAAAAAAGAAAAGAAAAAAGTGAATATTATAATATGATCATTATTTCAAATCAATCAGGCCGGAAGAAAGGGAATACAATATGGATTTCCACTTTGAATGGATGAGATGGGATTGAAAACATCATACTTAATTATTAGATTAGATAGAATACAATTTTTTGTTAGTAAAAAAAGATATAATTAGAAGATTCATATTACTTCAAACCAAGAAAAATGTGCCTTTTTTTTTATTCCTTTCACACCCTTAAATTAAATCAATAACATTTGAGAGCTTAAGTCACAATCAATTACATAACACCACCTCCAAAATCCCTCCATATGTACTTCGTATAACAATATGAGGTTCCACCTACCTTATGTTAAGAAAATAATGCAAATTTTCTATTTAATCAAATTTGAGGGAGAAATAAATTACATAAACAAAATGTCTATTTATACCAAAGTGCAAAAAAACACAACCCCTCTTTTCTCTGAGTTATTTTTCTTCTCTCAGATTTTCTCTTGAAATTATTACATACAAATGAAGGAAATGCTCAATTTATAGTTTTCCTAAAACAACCTAAGCCATTTAAAATTTAGCCTGCAATATTTATTACCATTAGTTATTTTTCCCTATATTTGGAAACACCTTTAATTTTCAATGTAATGCATGGTTATTTAATAACAATTTATTTATTTTTTCTTTATGTTTCTTAATTATCTGCCAACAATCTCCCACTTGAAGACTGATTTCAATCTGTCTTCACACCAAGGAGTAGAACCTCAACTAGTCTTCTGTCATTTTAAGACCAATTGATGTTGAGCACAATTTCAACTTGTCAATCGTCACTGTTTTCGTTAACATGTCTGCTAGATTCTTACTGCCAAGAATCTTTTTAAGAGTTAACAATTCATCTTCTAGAAGAGACCTGATAAAGTGATAACGAATACCGATGTGCTTTGTTCTTGAGTGAAACGCCGAATTCTTTGCTAAATGTATAGCACACTGACTATCGCTATACAAAATATTATTCACTTGTTTGAACCCCAGCTCATCTAACAAACCTTGAAGCCATATCATCTCTTTACTAGCTTCGGTCACTGCCACATACTCAGCTTCTGTAGTGGATAAAGCAACAATCTTTTGTAGTTGGGACATCCAACTTACGGCTGTATTTCCAACTGTAAATACATAACCCGTTGTGCTCTTTCTATTATCGACTTCACCGCCAAAGTCTGCATCAACGTAACCTTGTATTTTCAATTCACCTTTACCAAAGTACAAACACTTATTAATTGTACCTCGTAAATACCTCAAAATCCATTTAACAGCTTCCCAATGGACTTTTCCTGGATTGGACATAAACCTGCTTACAACTCCCACTGCATGTCCAATATCTGGTCTTGTACAAACCATTGCATACATCAAACTTCCAATAGCCGAGGCATAAGGAACCTTGGCCATATATTCTTTATCTTCATTTGTCTGAGGGGACTGATCCTTTGATAGACGAAAATGACTCGCCAACGGTGTACTAACAGGCTTAGCAGCATCCATATTAAATCTCTGAAGAACACGTTTGATGTACTCTGATTGTGATAACTGCAAAGTGCCTCTCTGCTTATCTCTTGTGATTTGCATTCCTAAAATCTTCTTTGCTGGACCCAAGTCCTTCATGTCAAATTCCTTTGACAATTGATGCTTCAACTTTATAATATCATTCATATCAGAACCTGCTATTAACATATCATCAACATAAAGTAATAGGACGATATAACTGGATTGATATCTCTTGAAGTAGCAACAGTGGTCAGCGTTGCACTTCTGGAAATCTTCCTTGTGCATGAAGTTATCAAACTTTTTGTACCATTGTCTTGGGGCTTGTTTTAGCCCATATAAACTTTTCTTAAGTTTGCATACCATCTGCTCTTTCCCACTTTTTATAAAACCTTCTGGCTGGTGCATGTATATTTCTTCATCAAGATCTCCATGAAGAAATGCAGTCTTCACATCTAACTGCTCGAGATAAAGATCTTCAATTGCAACAATACTCAACACTGTTCTAATGGAATTGAGTTTCACAACAGGAGCGAATATCTCATTATAATCAACTCCTTCTTTCTGTTGAAAACCTTTAACAACTAGTCGAGCCTTATACCTCTTGGAATCATCGTGCTCCTTTTTTGCTCGATATATCCATTTGTTATGAAGGGCCTTCTTACCTATGGGTAACTCAGTTAGTTCCCATGTCTGGTTTGAAATCAGGGATTGCATTTCATCTTTCATTGCAAGCCCCCACTTGCTAGCATCTCTGGTCTGGGATGCTTCATAATAATCTTCTGGTTCCCCATCATCAGTTAATAACAAATAATTCATATATTTTCTATTAGGCATATGTGGTCGAGTACTCCTTCTTAGTGTAGGAGTTAGACAAGAAGGTTGTTGTATGTCATTTGATTGCGATGCACTGCCCTGTACAGTCCGTTCTTCTTGTTGCGGAGTACTTATGATAGTGTACTCTTGCATCGTACTGTCTGGGACATAATCTTCATCAATGAATGTAGATTCTTTTTGATTTGTTTCATAACTCTCAATTTTATGCCTATCTTTGTACATGACTCTCTCATTGAAAATTACATCTCTTGAACGAATAATCTTTTTGCTTTCATCATCCCAAATGCGGTATCCGAACTCATCTTCGCCATAACCGATAAAAGTGCAAACTTTTGATTTAGGATCAAGCTTATTTCTGCCTTGATCACTAATGTGCACATAAGCTACGCAACCAAATACCTTTAAGTGTGACAATTTGATCTCTTTGCCGCTCCATACCTCCTCTGGTAATTTGTACTCCAATGGGGTTGATGGTCCTCGATTGATCAAGTAAGCTGCTGTATTGACTGCTTCTGCCCAGAATTGTTTTGGTAGACCTGACTGTATACGAATGCTTCTGGCTCTTTCTGTCAATGTTCGGTTCATCCGCTCAGCTATGCCATTATGCTGAGGCGTACCTGGCACAGTTCTTTCCATCTTAATACCATGCTCGTAGCAAAACTTCTTGAATTTGGTGTCCTCATATTCTCCGCCATTGTCGGACCTGAATCTTTTGATCTTCAGACCTGTTTCATTTTCAACCCTAGCTTTCCATATCCTGAAAACTTCAAACACTTCGGAACTTGTATTTTAGAAAGTAAACTCATACTTTCCTAGAGTGATCATCAATAAAAGTCACAAAGTACTGTTTTCCACCTATAGACTGGGTGGTTGTTGGTCCCCACACATCAGAATGAACAAGCTCCAATTTTTCTTTCATTGGAGTTCTTCCATATGTCTGAAAGCTTACCCTCTTCTGCTTTCCAAGTATGCATTCTTCACACATGTCTAAATTCACAGATTTTAGACTAGGGAGTTTTCCAATTGAATGCATGATCTTCATTCCTTTCTCACTCATGTGACCAAGTCTTTGGTGCATAACTTGGAATTTTCATTCTCTGTTGCAACTGCAATCGAATAACACGCTCCAGCTGTCAAATAGAGAGTACCATTCTTTTTACCATGAGCAACTATCATTGCTCCCTTTGAAATCTTCCAATTATCACCTTGAAAGATTATAGTGTAACCTTCACGAGCCAACTGCCCAACTGAGATCAAGTTCTTTCTTAGGTCGGGAACATGTTTGACATCCTTCAGCTCCCAAGCTGACCCATTTAACTTAATTTTGACATTACCTTGACCAACAATATCACAAGGTTGGTCATCACCAAGGTATACCTGTCCAAGGTTTCTATGGACATACTTCTCAAAAAAGTTTTTATTAGAAGTAGCATGGAACGATGCTCCAGAGTCTAATACCCAAGACTCTTCTTTGCTCTCCAATGAGCATATCAACGCATCATCACCTTCTCCGGTAGAAGTGACATTTGCCTCTGCCTTCACTTCTTTGCCTTTTGGTGTTCCCTTGCACTGATTTTTATAGTGCCCAATCTTTCCACAATTCCAACACTCCACAGTCTTTGAGTTTTGGAAATTATTTGGTTTCCTGGATTTTAACCTCCTATCTCTGGATTGTCCTTGATAGTTTGATCTTCTGCGTTCATTCCTTCTGATTAAATTTCTTCCTCTTGACTCTGTATGCAATACTGAAGAGGATGAAGATTCACCTGATTCTCTTCGTCGAATCTCCTCACTAAGAACCAGATCACGAACGTCATCAAACTTCAACTTGTTATTTCCCGATGAGCTACTCACAGCTGTGACTGTAGCATTCCAACTATCTGGCAGGGAAGATAAAAGTATTAACGCTAATACTTCATCATCAAATTTGATTTCAACAGAACTCAATTGGGTTGTGACAGAATTGAGTTCATTAAGGTGTTGAGCTACCGATCCACCTTCCGACATCCTCAAACTAAACAACCGCCTCATCAAATGAACTTTATTGGAGGCTGATGGCTTCTCATACATATTAGAGAGAGCTTTCATGAGACCTGCCGTTGTGGTTTACTTTGCAATGTTAAACGCCATATTGCGTGATAACGTCAATCGAATAACTCCGAGTGCTTGTCTATCTAAAAGCTTCCATTCTGCTTCTTGCATGCCATCTGGCCTTTTCTCTTCCAGAGGTTGATAGAGTTTTTTCTGGTATAAATAATCTTCAATCTGCATTTTCCAAAATCCGAAATCTTTACCATCGAATTTTTCAAGTTTAACTTCTCCTTTGTCTGCAGCCATTTCTCCCACTCAAATTTGACTTTTTCTTTTAGGATCGTTTTTATTTTTATCGTAATGTGGACTAATTGTCAACCAAGCTCTTGATACCAATTGTTAAGAAAATAATGCAAATTTTCTATTTAATCAAATTTGAGGGAGAAATAAATTACATAAACAAAATGTCTATTTATACCAAAGTGCAAAAAAACACAACCCCTCTTTTCTCTGAGTTATTTTTCTTCTCTCAGATTTTCTCTTGAAATTATTACATACAAATGAAGGAAATGCTCAATTTATAGTTTTCCTAAAACAACCTAAGCCATTTAAAATTTAGCCTGCAATATTTATTACCATTAGTTATTTTTCCCTATATTTGGAAACACCTTTAATTTTCAATGGTAATGCATGGTTATTTAATAACAATTTTTTTTTTTCTTTATGTTTCTTAATTATCTGCCAACACCTTCAAAAGTCGAATACAACCTCATCTAATAAACTCGTATGCCACTACTCTACTAGGACTACTACTATAAATTTGCGTATAACTTTCACTTTCATTTTTCATAATGTCAATTTTTAATCATTAATAAATACATAAAATAAAATAAAAAAATCTATAATTTACATTATAAGCTATACACTCTATTTTTTTTTGTCACACTTTAACTTTATACATGTATGTAACTATGTAAGTGACACTTATCAACATATAGATGGAATAATATACAACTATACAAGTAGATTTTATTTTCTAGTAAGAATAAATTAACGACTTTACTTGCACTAGCTATTTAGGGTGATTCTTGAAAATGAGAAGAGGGAAAATAATACCGAAGAGTCTCCTATCACCATTTCGTTGGAACTAATAGGATTAAATTTTTTATTTTAAGATTTAAAGGTGAATTCCTTCCAATTATTTCAAATACTTTTATATATCCATGTACGAGTACTAGTTAGCCATTTCAAGAAAATGTAAAGAATCTTAGATTATATCAATTTTATCCAAATCCGAAATCTATGTGATTAATGTAATCATAGACATTCATACCTTACACCCTACCAGCACAACCACTTAATCTATACTTGTGGTCTTGTGGAGTAGGTTTAACAACATTATCATCTTAATTAGACTATTGTAGGTAGATTTAATATAAGTTTTCCTAAGGAACTTCCACTAATTTAATTTTATAAACTGCTTATTGGTGAAAGAAAAGCCTCGATTGACAGCACAAGCAAGGGGATAATGTGCATATATCAAATAATGGAAATGTATATGTAACGAAAGTGATATTCTTTGAGGATCGAGATGCACAAATTCTTTATTGGTTTATATTTTTTTAGTGAATAGTTTGCATATTTTTTACAACCTACCTAGCAATTTGTATGATATGAAGTCACTACAATATTAAGTTTATTTGATTGTTTCCTTACTTTTGTCATCACTTTATCAGTATTCATTCTTTTCACATTATAAATTTTAGAATTTATAAGAATTCACCCAAATTCATCCAAATTATTAAAACTAGCTGGTTCTTGCTGTGAATTGAATTTGGTAACCTTATCAATTTATTAGCTATACAAATTTAATATTTTAAACTTGTTACTCCTAATAAAACTTAATTTATAAGTTGAATGTTAAGAAGGTCAATAACCTTGGTTAATTTTAGTACATCATGGCTAAGGAATATCTTGGGATGAAAATAATTACTAAATCAAAAAAGACGAATACCATTATATCAACCATAATTCTGATCAAATTATGTATATGATTATCACATATTCATTAATGGGGTTACTTCCTTAGTGTAATAGGGGTTACTTGGTCAGTGTTAAAGGGGTTACTTGGTCAGTGTTATAGGGTTACTTGGTCAGTGTTATAAGGGTTATTCGGTCAGTAGTACAGGGGTTACTTGGTCAGTGTTATAGAGTTTATTTTGTTCATTCTGTTATAAGTGGCCACACACAAGATGGGTTGTTTCTAATCACCTGGCCTCCAATAAAATCCATGCTATAATTAGCCATTGTTGCTAAATATAATAGAGGAATGCTAAAATAATAAATGATTATATAAATAGAAAAGAAAAAAAAAAAGAGAGAGAGAGAGAGAGAGAGAGAGAGAGAGAGATGAATGACGAGTCTAAGCTAGGAAACAATGAGTATGATGTAAAGCCAACCTTATAATGAAATAAGGAACTTTACGTTCTAACCACTAGCACACATAGCATGAGGAGCACGACAGATTTATTTGCTGATCAAAGCTACATTATTATTATTATGCATTCTAACTTAGAAGCCAACTATTATTCCAACTCTCTCACTCATGCATGGGACCATCAAATAATGCCTTAGCTAGGTTAGCAAAAAGGACTTGCTATACTTTGCGAATCAGTAAGCCATCATCATGGACATCATCTATATATACTTCGTAATTGATACGTTTATAGGTTAGGGAGGCGAGGTCTTCTCTCAAGAATAAACACGGTCTACTATTTTATTCAATTTTGTCTGTGTGAAATGGATTGATTCTATAAAGGGTTTTTATAAATTTTTTTTTTCTTTTTTTTTTTTTTTTTTTGGTTGGCTTTCCTATGCTTTTTAATGATTTTTGAATAGTCTAAGTCTAAGTGTACCTTTTATTCTTTTCTTGGACGGCATCAATTGAGATTTTGGATTATAATGTGACATGAAGTATGGTAGCTAGATTTTGATTCTTGAGATGCCTCTATCAAGAGGACCATTGGATGTTAGTAGAAATTAGGCGTGTCTTTTTGGTAATTCTTTTCTGATCTTTTTCCATTAATTAGACTCAATTAAATATATGTAATCTTAATTGTAACTTAATTTTATCGTTAAATTCTTATTTCGTGTAAAGAGAGAGGCAGAGAGCATGTCGTAACCTAGCTTCAAGTTCCTTTATTCTAAAAGTTATTTTAGTCAATACATTTTTCCAAAAAAAAATAAAAATAAAATAAAAAAAATGTCATACATACATATTCTATGTTGCATGGAGGAAATACAACTATACAAATGCAAGTGGTGAAATGATGATATAATAAACATCAAACAAAGCTTGACCTACTAGCAAAAGTTTGGGCTCATGACTTGGTTGAAGGTTATGAAATAAAATCTTACTAGAAACTTTTGGTGTGGTGATGTCAAGATCTCTTATTGACTTCTCCTCATCCTCAATGAAGCTAACTTCTCCATACCCAATAAAAAAATGTACAATGATACATACAGGATTCGATCTCAACCAAACTAGTTGTCATCTACTCGTATAACTAACTATAATGTGTTTCGGTGAATAAAGTAATGTGGTCTTTGTAACCCAATAATAAGTATCCATGTTCCTAGATATATAGGCCATAACTTAGCTAGATATTGGACATATGATCGATTGATTGGGCCAGAGTAACGGATAGTACATATGAGTATATGTCCAACTGTATTCCTTGGCATCATTAGGTGGGCTTGGCAACAGTGGCCTGAGAGATTGACAATCACTGATTTAAAAAAATACTACTTAGCAAATTCCTCCATTTCTTTATGCTGTTTTGGATTGAGATCTTAAGATTTAAGATCTTTATATTACAATACAAATAATATTTAATACACCTTTAACGAATATATAGTAGTACTAAATAACATATTAGTGTGTGAACTTGTTAAATTCGTTTTCTTGTCAAAAAAAAATAAAATTCGTTCTGGTCTATGATTCCAATATGTGATTTATTCTTTTAAAAATAATTATGATTATCTTTATAGATATTTATTTATGTTTGATTGTTTACATTGAAAATAGTGCAAAAAGTAAAATCAGAAACGTAAAGAAACGTAGGGAGTGTGGCTAGCGGTGTAAAATTTTTTGTGCCAATGATATTGACTTTTTTTTATTTTGTGAGACCAACTTTTTATTTCATGTTAACAAACTGAAAATTTAGCATATCATACACATCTATAACAATTATTATTTCTAAGTAAAAGATAATCTAAAACATCAACATGAACCTCTTCACCCAATTTACTAATCCGTAGTATTGAAATATTTTATACACATCCGGGTGTACCGTGCATCCAATTAACCCAAATTTAGTTTTCGCTATTCATTTGATGATTAAATGAAAAATAGTCATCAAAATGAAAACAAAATGCTCATAGATGTACCGTGCACCGGCCGAGTGTATATAACTATCTCTCATATGTATTGCTTCTTTGATATGTAAATGTTCCAACCATAAACAAATCTCGATGACTCAACATCATTAATGCCTAATGTTATTGAGAATTAGAATCTGACCTTCGTTTTGATGTTCAGGTTAATCAGCCTACCGTACTAATATACAAAGTATGTGATTGTTTTATGCTAGTATTGTGTATCATTTTAACAATTTCACAAGATGAATTTGTACTGTCCAAGTTTGCTGAAGTTGAGATATACATACAATAATATATGTGACATAACTCGATTATTGAGAGCATATATTGCATAATAAGTATCATAACAATAAGATAATAATCTTAACAACTTTAGAAATGAATTTGTAACAACTTTGATGAAAGTTGTGACGTATGAAGTACCATAACTTATGAGACATAATTAAGTCGATGATTGAAAGCATATTGCATAAATTAATGGCGATGAAAATTGAAAACCACTACTATTTGTTTGTCAAAATTAAATGAAATCATTGAAGTACTACATAGTAGGACATTAATAATATGAGGTCAAGTCACTAGCTCACTAGCATTCATATATATAAACGTGACAACACAAACAAAATGGTTGGTTCAAGTCATTTTCTTGTAAATAAGAGCTCGTTCATAAATTTAAAAGGCCAACATTTTTAACTACTAAATATAGGTTCCCTTTCTTTTTAGGGCTTTTACTTAACAGGAAGAGACAGAAAAGATTGAGGGATAAAAATTATTCAAAAATTTTAGAATTAAAAAATAATAATTAATAAAAAAGTTTATGGTATGGTATTTTATTTGGCAAAGTGGAATAAATCCAGGAGTTATAATTTGTTATTTTGGTACCATCTATCTATCCTTATTAAGCATCTAGTATTCCTCCCACTAAGGGTTGATATTTTTTTATCCTACCCAAATTTTCTCATAGGAAAATGAAATATTTGTCGTGCTCAAGCTTAAATTTACGTTTTTCATTGTGTTATATCTATAGTTTACTAAAATAGGTGATTAAACAATATTAAATGTTATATTGGTTCTTTTTGTTAATAATAAAGCGGACATATAATTATTCAATTAACATAAAATTATAAAAAAAAAATAAAAAAAAAATAAGTGACTAAATAAACAAATTATAATAACTATTTAAACTTTTTATGTGGACAAATCTAAACGGACTAGTAATAATCTATGTGTTATGGTGGGAGAATAAGGTCTAGCTAAAAAAAAAAAAAAACTAATTTGACAACTTTTTTTTTTCATCTGCATTAAGTAGTTATAAAAGCAAATCGAACTATTTTATTTACTATACCTTTATCGAGTCATGAATTAAAATCATTCTATTCTGAATTTACATTCATTATAGACCTTGCAAACATGATTTTTGCTCAATTCATGTATCAACTAAAAATAACTCTCTTCACAACAAATTGAATTACCAACAAAAAAGCTAACAATTTTAACCATGCAAAGAACATTCTCATTACAAAATAAGCTTTCCCACTTAATAATTCCTAGACGACATATCCTGAGTTACTCAATAAACGTCAACCTTCACTCACCTAATTTAGAGCTATCATCAAAGAGATAAGAACAATTTAAAGCACATTTTTCATGTACTAATTAGTAAATCAAATCAGACTATATTGCAATAAATAACTTTCAATAATTAGTAAATTAATTATTTGAGAGTACTATTGTAATAACTTTAGAAGTCAAAAAAGAACTACTAAAATGAGAGGCTAAAAATGAGTTGTATAGGATAAAGACGAGTCAATGCGCTATATATAGTGGTGGATTCATGAATTTGGATATAGGGGTACAAAATTAGACTTAGCTTAAACTTATAAAATACAAAACTTGGCAAACTAAAATTTTAATTAATTATTGTTTTCATTATCTTATTAGTCATTGCATGTATTTCATCCTCATTAAAAGTTGTCCATAGTGAACAAAACAAATAAACCAATACTGTAATATAAATTAAAGGCTACACTCTTATATTTATATATAGAAACTTTTAGCCAAATTTTATTTTTAAGTTAACGACGATATGTATACACACTAAAATATATTTGCAATACATAATTTAATTTAGTATAACTAATCACACTTACTTTAATACATTGCATAAACTTGTATATATGCATGTGTTGGTTGTGTGAGACAACTGAGCAATTTGTATTAGCTATCTACAACAATGTGATGTTTGATGAAATCAACTCTTGGTTGTTAATTAGGTGTTCATTTGCATGCAACAAACAGCCAACTAGCTAGTCATTAACTGAAATGACTTTCAACAAACAAGTTTTTCTTTAAGTGCTTAACTACATTTTGTCAAAAAATACGAGTATTAAAAAAATTTTAAGAAAAATGTGTAAAAAAAAGAAGGAAAAAAAAAAGGGTGCTTAACTACTTGAATAAGCTAAAAGTTAAAATTCAATCACAAATAACACCTGCTAACAGTCATTTACCAATTAAGCAGCGAAGAAAAGAACTATTAACAAACTAAAAAAAAAAAGTAAGATATTGTCATCAATAAAGTAAATCTTTTAACTTAAAGAGTTTAAAAAAGAAAACCTACTTGGTAGTTGATCAATTAGAATTCTAGACCATGATAAATAATATGAGGTTGTTGCACTTAGCTTTTCGATGGTGTTGACAATTAGAGTTATGCAATGCGTTGCAATAATTCGAAATGTTCCAAACCAAAGCAAGAAAATGTATAGTGCAAATAAAGCTAAATAAAGACATATCAATGCATGGCATGCAATTAATAAAATGTCAACTAGTGGATCATGTTCTATGGAAATTTCATTTTGTGGTTAAAATTGAAAAGAGATTACCTAAACTAGACAAGCTTAAGTGGAACAAGCCATTATGAGGGGAAAAACACTATTTCCATCCTTAATTATTTGTCCGCAAGTCATTTTTTTTATGCGAGAGTATGACTCTACAAGAGTAAAGTTCTTTATATACAATTATAGTATAGTTTTAATAGCATGCATAATAAATTAATAAGTTATTCCTAGTGTCAAATAGTTATCAACCCCACACTTCTCATTGTGGATGTTATCTTGCTTATTATGCCAATTAACCTTTTGAAGCTTGCTAGCTAGGCTGTCAACATATTCACTTCATAGCCTTCCCATTGTCTCAAATCATCTTTTCAATTCCTTCAAATTATGTGAAATGGCTCTTTGTAAAAATAAAAAAATAATTAAAAAACTAAATGTGAAATGGAATACATGGAGATAAAGGTAGCTTTCATATCAATAGACAACACTAAGTTTCAACGTTTTGAGGCGCCCATAAATGATAAGCACACAAAATATTTATAGGTTAGCACATAGGTCACAGGTAATATACAATTTTTATTTACTTTTACCCAACCCATTGTCAATATAAGACTTCAATTTGCATAACACGAGACTAATTGTTACTCACAACTAGCTTATACAAGTATCAACTATTAACATAAGATTCAGCTTATAAAAATCAGTACTAATTGTTTGAAGTTCTGATGTCATATAACTCTCTAAGGGGTCGTTTGGTTGGATCACTTGGAATGGGTTGGAATGGAGTTAGAAACTGATTGACTAATTGGCTGGTAGTAATCCGAAACCAGACTAGAACTCAGACAATATTCGAAGTGTAAAATAAACACCAGTTTCTACAGCTCTTCATTTTTAAGCTAGTGGGTCGATCTACTATCCGAGAAAGAATGCTTCATGTCACCAAAACAGGCACATTACAAGGTCCCAAAGCCTTTTACTCTCAGGCCATAATTTTTACAGATCTGTCAAAAAGACTGTCTACAACCTTAGTAACATTAGAGATGGATTCTAGTGTTGTTTCATAGATAGCATCAGTTTGGGATCATTAAAGATAATGAGGCATCCAACACCTTGATCAAGAGTCCCTGCAAATCTTTTGTCCAAAATCACTTGAGACAGTTTACTCTCCACATGATTAACGTGAAGCTCAATCAATTCTGCAATGTGGGCGATCTCAACTTATACAAATGGTTCAATCAATCTGCAAAGGTTCTGCTATAATAGAGTACCATAAAGAGACGATGAGTGCCTGTGAATAATAGGATCTTCTCCTAGTTGAGCCTTGAAGTTCTCCAATGAAGCCTCAAAGAGTTTCAAAGAATGCTTTGAATAGGCATCAGCAATAGCTTTCATCGCATCAAGATCTGGGCCCAAGTATTGCAGGCCTGCTTTGGAAGATATTATTCCAGCAACATCATCAGCTTGATTCACCATCACGTTGCACAAGAGCATGTATTTTAGACTGTAGACTTCTCTGGGATCCTCAAGAGCATTAAAGGCCTCAAAAGCTTCATAAAAGTAGCCATAAGCAGTTTTATAATCTTTCTCAGCATGGAGTATTCCACTCTGGAGGTCTATAGTCACCCTTGTTGAGCCGGAGGCACATATATGGCATTGGCTGCTGTTCTAGCTGCTGCCTTAGCTTTGGGGAGGTTTCTCAAAGAAAAATGAAGCTTGCTCTCAAGCAACTCAATATCTACTAAGAGAAGTTTGTCATCTGGTCTTCTGACCTCCTTTTATCAAATTTGAGAGGAGAGACAATGCTTCAGTATACTCCTTGGTCTCCATCAACAAAGCAGCAAGTCTGGCCTCAACCCGCTGGCGAAGGAAAGTTCGTTTCTCAACATGGGTCCACTGTACCATTTCTCTGCAAAGAGAGATCTGGAGTTCAGTTGTACCAGGTACTTTAGCCACTACATCAATAATTCCCCGTACAATTTTTGCAGTTTTAGCTTTGGGGATCAAAGTGAAGTAGGGCCTCAATTGGGTCAGAAGGTTCTCAGCCTTGTTTTCTTGCGTCAGAAATTCAGTGAGCTTTGTAATTGCCTGTTCCTTTATGCTCAAGTTATCAGGCGAAGAAGAAAGATCCCCAAGCACTCTCTGTAGGATTGAAATAGACTCTTCTACGCTCTTTGCTTTCAAAGCCAGCGCAAGGGAGTTAGCAATAGCAGGTAGATGAGTGGTCATTGTAGTTTAGCACAACCAAAATAATCCTGTGACACTAATAAAGAAGCAATTAATATGACCTTGTTTCACATTCCTTCATACTTCGTATACTATGAAGCTAAGGAATATAATGGCAGAAGGGTGCTTGAGCTAAAAAGCTCAGTACATAGTGGAGCTTCTGTTGGGCAAATAAGTTAAGTTATATTATTATCCGCCATAAAATTAAAGCCCCTCCAAGAAATATACAGAACCAAAGCATGAAGCTAAGCAGCACAACAATGGCTAACCTAATGTACTTTTTCATGCCTTGATAGATAAATAATAATAACGGCACAGAAATGAAAATTTCCAAAAACTATGTAGCAGGCAGAACAATGTCATTCAAATAACATAATGCCAATTTATCTACAAAAAATTGTTGGACTTGTCAGAAAGTATATAATAATAATAAAAATAAATAAATAAAGTATGAACTGGAAATTAAATCAACCAAAAAAAACAGGACCAGACTAACAACACAATTTAATGTTTGATTTGCAGATAGGTCAAAGCAGCAACAAACGATTTATTTGGAGAGCTGAAAGAGTAGATTTAGTTATATACTAAGGCAGTGACGAATCCAAGATTTTGAAATTAGCATACCCAAATACATAACATATTAATATTCAATAAAAATTAAACTAGCGACCAAAAAGTTTTCATTTGCAAAGAAACAACACATCATCACCAAAAACCAGTAGAAAGAAGAAGTTCTTACTGTAAGTGAGGTCAATTCAATTGATACCCCATACCACTCCTATTTTGCAAGCGCATTTTTGACACAGCTCGTACTGATAAGTAATAAAGCATTTCCACACTTCCACAGCAAATTCTCAATCGAATCACCCCACCACAACATTCATAACTCCAATGCGCGCAACAATCATGATACCAGTTCTACAACAAATCCTCAATTGAATCAACGAACCACAACATTCATAACTACAACACGCACAACAATCACGATACTAGTTCTACAACTATCTCTCAATTGAATCACCCTACCAAAACAATCACAACTCCAATTCGCACAACAATCATGATACCAGTTCTACAACAAATCCTCAATTGAATCAACGAACCACAACATTCATAACTACAACACGCACAACAATCACGATACTAGTTCTACAACTATCTCTCAATTGAATCACCCTACCAAAACAATCACAACTCCGATTCGCACAACAATCATGATACCAGTTCTACAACAAATCCTCAATTGAATCAACGAACCACAACATTCATAACTACAACACGCACAACAATCACGATACTAGTTCTACAACTATCTCTCAATTGAATCACCCTACCAAAACAATCACAACTCCAATTCGCACAACAATCATGATACCAGTTCTACAACTAATCCTCAATTGAATCAACCAACCACAACATTCATAACTACAACACGCACAACAATCACGATACTAGTTCTACAACTATCTCTCAATTGAATCACCCTACCAAAACAATCACAACTCCAATTCGCACAACAATCATGTTACTAGTTCTACAACTAATCTTCAATTGAATCAACCAGCAACAACATTCATAACTCCAATTTGCACAACAATCATAATACTAGTTCCACAACAAATCATCAATCAACATAACATATGCACAAATAATTCAAGAAAAATTTTACCAAATTCACCCACATACAACCAATCAAGTTACTAACAAACTAATTGAACAATTACAAAGATCAAACCAAATTTAAAATACTTTATTCAAACAATAACTCCTTAAAATAAAAACTCCATGACATAAATAAGAGGGAAAAAAAGCCCTAGAGCATCATTAACAAGAAATTACACCGAATTCGCCCTTAAATTACAACGAATTCTTTATTAAATTTTACGAAAATGTGAGGGGGATAGGTTAGCGTATTTACTCGGTGGCTGCAGAGAACGCTGGAAAGCCGTCGTCCGGGAGGAGTAAATGTACCGGCGTAAGTAAGGAGGAGAGAACCAATTTCTGTATGGAAAATGCTTAGGCGTCTATGAGAAGCTAAAACCAAACAAAGCTTGTCGTAGCAGGAAAGTTTACATCTCACAAAGGTTGTTGATCAAACCTCACTAAAGACACCTTAAGGTCAGGATTTTCTTATCTTTCCCCCCCACTCCCAAAGTACCTAACTCGCTAATCAGGATTGGGAGGACATATGAGAGGTTTTTGCGGCCTTCTCCACAACTACAAAAATGGGTTTTACAATTAGCCACCTACATCATTGTTGTTGCTATCTAGGATGCACAGACACTTAGTCCAACGACCTTGTCCGTATCCGACACCGTGTCGGACACCGACACTCGTTCGACACACGACGGACACACATAAAAACTGCTCCAGTTTTTAAATATATTTAGACACTTTGAGACGAATCGTATCCTACTATGATACGATCCGGTTTGCATTTTGATATGTCACCTCATTTTTTCGTGCTATTTTTAATTAGAAAGTTAAGGTAAATTATGAGAGAAAAAGATAAGACTTATAATACGAGCGCCTTCAAAACACATTTCATACCACATTATTGTATGTGAATTAGGAGAATATTATTAGCTACGGTAAATGACTTGTTTTAAGGTTAAATATTTAGTGTTTTGTTGAATAGGTTGTCAAAATTTCGTTTTTTATATATTATTTGTCTTGTTATTTGTCGTACCCGTGTCCCCCATTTTAGGATAGCCGTTTTGCCGTGTCCGTATCGTACCCGTGTCCGTGTCCGTATCGGTGCAACCTAGGTTGCTATGAGGTGAGAGAATTTCAGCTATTATATCAAGTGGTACAACGGTCCTCTTACAAAAAGGGAAAAATAGAGGGATATTTTGGAATTTGTTTTTAAAAAATGAAAATCAATTTGCAATTTTAATTAGTTGAAAGGGAGGGTGTTGTATCATATGGGGCATATGGCATACAACGGTTGTAGGTAATTTTGTTCGTTGTCTCGAATTGAGGTTTCATGTAAAATACCTAAAATACTTTTAATCTTTACTTGTTTCTTAAAATAATTGGTGCATATATATCTAGATAATTTAAAGCATATATCACGTGTATATAAAAAATCAAAAAGACGTGTCAAATATAATAAAATGAAGGAAGCACGTTCTATTGTTCTATATATGCTATTTTACAAAGCATCTTTACATTAACACACAATGACTTGTTGCATATTCCAGAGTATGGGAGCTCTACATGAATGAACCTTATGACAATAACTACACATTTAATTAGCCCAAAACCTCCTTGTAGAGCCTTTTTCGAAGAGATTATTATAACCATGAGCCCACGACCCATTTTAAAACTATTGTTACTCGTTGCTGGACTTAACAATTTAATAAAATGAGTATTTTAATTCAAATAAATAAATAAAAATGGATCGAAATAATTGGATTTTACAGTGTAATTAAATGAGTTTAATTTAAAATAAATAAAATGGATCAGAATAATTTATAAACCCAATTAATTATTTAATCAATCATGCATGAAGTCAACAATATGACCTTAACCTAAACAATAAGTGACATGGCATTCAATAAAATTCCCATGCCCACACAACCTTATCAAACCAGTCGCAGATATCCCAACTCCTTAGCAGCTTTATCAGTAAAGCTGAATTATAACAATTTATACTCTTGAAGATCATAACAAGATTACATCAACTGTTAGATAATCCACAACCCTCTAATGAGATAAGGAGAGTTCAAAAATTATAAATCTTCTATTTCCTCTAGGGATGAAAAACGAGAATCCATGCGATTCAAAGCATCCTGATCAATTTCAGTAGTTCTCACCAGTTTTAAAGAAACATCAGATTCTTGTGCTGAAGGCAAATTGTTCTGGATGGTCTGCTCCTCCAATACCTCAAAATTCTTGGTTTTCTTTCCCGAGCTTAATTTTTGTTGACCTGTAATTTTGGACTTCATCTTGATACAGTGCTTCAAATCCTCCTCATTTCGAGCTTTATCCAACTTATAGTTCAATTCAGTCAAGGGCGAGGTCTTTTCAGACCACCAATTTTTAGCTACTTTTGGGGCTGGATCATCTTCATTGTCTAAGTTGCTAGGAACATCAATTGAATTACACTTCTGTAGCTTTTCTAATCCCTGATCTATTGTCTGCCGAATCCTCTTCCTGAACGCATCAATTCTTACAGGATTGGATCTAAGCATTACCTTGGTCTCTGAAATAATCTCCATTCTCTCACCAGAAGTCGTGGGAGGATTTGACACCATGGAGCCATTCTCATCTGGCCTCTCAGAATTAACATTGAATACCTCTTTTAGTAAACTGATATTCTGCATGTATCTATTAAAAGCTACATTTTCTGCTTCAATGTTTCCCTCCTTATATTCTTTTAACTTGGCAAATCTCCATTCATTTGTAATCAACGCCTCCTGAAGTTTGCACATCAAAGCTCAGAATACACACATGTATAATACAATCACATTAACATGGATTAATATAAGACCTGCACCTTTCTAGTTGGTGGTTTCCTTGACCGGACTGGAATATGCACATTGTTGAATTGTGAGAAAGTGCTAGAAAGCTGTCGAAGTGAAGTTGCTTTCGACTGAGGCCTGAAACCAACCAAATGCAGATAAGATAAATGCAAAAGAATAGAAGACAGTCCCCTCCAAATTTAGATTCCTTTCAAAAAAACAAAGTTGATGAGATCATTGAAAAAATTGGGAAATAATTGTAGGAAATTCAAAGATCAAGAAAAGTATTTGGGATGGTGCTGGTGCATGCAATTGCATCATATTTCATAAGCTACAACTAGGTCCCAGATCATATGTCAACAGTTCCATCTCAAGCTACACCAGAAATTTTGATCCATTTTGCAAAAACATCCTATAAGCAAAAAAAAAAGGCAATACCCGGGAGCTGCTGCTTCATTAGGCTGCTGCTCAGGTATAGTGGAGTTTGGAGAAGCTCCTCCCCTATCCGCTAGAGTTGAATTTGGCTTCAAAACTGCAGAAAGAGCCCAGAATTAATGATAAAATCCACAATTTTCTGAGCATAAAGGTTTAAGAGGAATCTATAATCAAGCTACTTGTTCTTCAAACTCATTCGTTACGAATCTGAAAAGCAACAAACTGAGCTCTGATCATGGAGCCCATTGAAATAAATCATTTGAGCAAACAGTAATCATATTCCAGTTTCACAACTTTCTTTTCCAGGAACACCTTCACGTTGAAATAAGAATTGTAACTAAAGAGAAGAAATTAGAAAATTACCATGTATATGACAAGGATTCTGGGCTTTAGAACAGCAACTTTTACAAGACTGGTAAGGACACCTGTATTAAATAATAATAACAATAAATTAATTCTACAGAAGACACGAATTCACAAAGCCATCCAAGCACATAGATAACAATCAAAAACTGGTAAGGACCGAATTTTACTAACAATATATATATCAGAAATTCAGAAAACCCTGTAAACACAAGGTGTCTTCTAGCATAAAACAAGATGCACTTGCACAAGTATAATAAGTATTAAACTATGAAAAACTATGTGAAGGTCATGCAACTTCAAATTTTCAAAATATGCCGGGAACCCTAAGAGTGAAAGAACAATACCTGTATAATTCATTTATTGAGTTTCCTTAGCCCGTGATACACACTGGAAAAAGTATTTCTTACCCAAATAAATCAGTAGATTTTGGATGGGGCGTTTGGTTCACTGATTTAGATATCAGAGAAGAATTTGGAGCCTCATCCAAACCCGTGTCTCATATATGGTTCAGATTTCAACTAAAATCAAATCTGAAGGATTCATCCTCCAAACCCTCAATGTAGCTCTCCTTCTCTCCTCATCCACCATCATCATCATATTTACCAGCACTGCCCCTTACACCATCCACACTTATGAAACGACCTCAGCCATTACCAAAATCATCATCACTTGCTCCATGTATCCCTTCCCTGACCATCGCCACCCTTACCGTTGCCACTGCTAGAACTGCCGCTAATATATTCAATCTACCCCTTAGACAGTCATTTTTAGATTTTACCGCTAAACTTCCAATTTCACAAGATCAGGGAGCAGGAAGGAAAGTGAGAATTCATGTAGAAATGTGGTAGAGGGGAGCTAATTACATTGCAAGAACTTTGCACCAATTACATTCCAGATTTGGTATTTTGAATTCAGGACATGGTGGAGACATGAGGCGGTAGGAATGAGGCAATAGATGGAGAGAGAAAGTTGAAGGTGAAGAGAGGACGAGGACGAGGAAGAGAAGAGAAGTGGAAGGGAGGGATTTGGAGAGGAAATCGAGGGTGGAGAGGAGGCAGAGAAAAATAATGCAGTGAGAGTTGGAATGTCGGGTTATTCCAACCAAACGTTTGGCTTTAAGTAATGGTTTTCAATCATTCAGGTATACTTTAGGTTTAAACCCATAGGCTATTCCTATCCTCATAGGGCCGGAAAGTGAAACAAATGTCCCCTTAGGATGTTGATATCCAATTTTCAACCCCCCCCCCCCTAACAAATAGAAAGAAAGTAATTAGCTCTTACGAAGATTTCTTATGCTCCAGCACAAGTTACGTTCTTCGCCTCCTACAGGAGCATTTGGAGTTACCCCCATCACTGATATCACAGTAATCTTGAGTAACTGGTAATTAGTCATTAATATATTCAATTGGGTTATCCTCTTAAGATTGCACACTCAATCC
Organism: Chenopodium quinoa; assembly: GCF_001683475.1. NCBI lineage: Eukaryota > Viridiplantae > Streptophyta > Magnoliopsida > Caryophyllales > Amaranthaceae > Chenopodium > Chenopodium quinoa. Next base: position 2,747,196 of record NW_018743175.1, read on the forward strand.
CTAGTAAAAAAAAAAAAAAAAAAAAAAAAAATCTGAAATGGAGAAAGTAGGAAATCTAATCGCCTACAGAAACTTGCAATCGCCATTGGCCTTACCAATCAATCAAACCTAAGCCTAGAAGCAGATTATCACAGATGAGGATGCAGAGTTGGATGTGCAATCACATCGATAATGAATGGTGTAAATAAGGATTGAGGTTAGAGTACCAGTTTATTGATGGCAAGATGAAAGAAACAAGATATAAATGTTTATGTTAGAAGGTGGCATCTCGATGCATCACTGAGGATATGAGAGGTCTTAATAAGGGCTGGCAGAAAAGATGACATAGACCCGGGGATACCTAGGAAAAAGTTACAAGGCTCAAGATTTCAGCGCACTAGAACATAGATCTTTGAAGGAAATAATTTTGTGCCAAGATTTAGGTAGCTAACACCAGGCAAGATCTTCTCCAATATGCATCAAACCTCTACCCCATGCATGCAACTATGCAAGGCCTGTTGGGAAGCTATGACATGCTTGTTAATTTAGCCCAAAGCTAAGTAGCAAGAACACTTACCTTCACCACCCCCCCACCCCCCCCCCCCCCTCTTTTAGTTGCCCCGTTTTCACATTGAGAAAAAATCACCCCAATCGGACAAATCGAAAACATTTCCAAGAACCATCTATCCAAATAACAACCAAACCACTTGCAAATTGAAGTTGTATAATAAAAAATACAACCAATTATCCAACAAACGACAACTACACGTCATGTAAATGATGTAATACATCTAAATGATCTAATGTATCCAACATACAATTCACAATATCATCGCGATATTTAATACGAATATAACATCAAAAGACACTTGTATAATTGTAAAGTTATAATTCATTTTACACCATCTACTCCGTATACATTATACAACATTATCACTTTACAATACTTTGTGCAAATTTAAATAAATCTAACTAATTTTTAATGTGTAAAATTTTGCTTAAAATTGCTTCTTATTTCAATAATTCAACATCAAACGATAAATTGGTTTAATTTCATCAAAAACAAGAGCAATGCTACAAATAAAACTCTTAAAAAAAACAAACAAACAAACAAATTCAGCAATTCCAAAGTAAACATCTTAAAGAGAGAGAAACTCACCTAGACCTAGCGACATTACCACACTTAATACACTTAGGTTTGTTGAGACCCCGAAGATTCTTGGGCGGGTCGGGTCTTTGCAACGTAATCGTCGGAAGTCCGGGACTTTTCACGGCGGCTGGCGGTGTCGCTGACGGCGGCGGCGGAGTAGAGATGCCGTTATTACCACTCGTTTCAGACCCATTATTGCTGAGAACTGGCGATGAAGTTGCTGCCGCCATTGTTGCTGCTGAGATTTCCAAAGTAGATGGAATAATTTTTAAAAAAATCGAAAAAATTAAGGGAAAAATTGCAGAAAATTGAGAGGAAGAGAGAGAATTAGAAACCCTAACGAATTGAAGGCATGAAATCTGAAGAAATTGGGGATGATTGATAGTCGTTGAGTGTTGAAAGTTTGGAGGGAAATTGATTGAAATTTGCTTCTCCCTCTGATTTTTTTTTTACACAAGTTCAAATTCTCAGCGCCTCTTCTTCCTCTTTCGTCTTCTCTTTTTTTTTTCCTTTTTTTCTGAGTTAGTAATATTTCCATTCACTGGTACTAGTATTGAGGTATTAACGTACTATACATATTTGAAAAGGACGATAATACCCTCGTGTTGGGTACTAAATCACGCCCGGTATTTACCGGGTAACGCCATATCTTTATATGAACATTCCTTATTAACCTTTTCTTAAATAACTCTTCAATCTTTCTCTCTTTTCACCTTAGCAATTTCATCCACAACCACCACCAATCAAACCACCACCACCAAGCAAACCACCACAACTCCGTCACGACCAAGCAAAGCCACCACAATTCTGTCACCACCAAGGGTTGCAACCGGCTACAAGGAACGATGTCGGCAAATCGGAAAGGTAAGGGGGTTGCGACTGGCGATCAGGTACTTGTTTTACTTTTTTTTATTTTACTTCAGTCGTTCCAGGCAAACGTCTGCTTCTTTTTAATGTCCCATGGAAGGAACACCTGAAATTTTAGAATCTTTCTTAGAACATTCTAAAATTTTAGGTGTTTCCCCCGAGAACATTCTAAAATTTCAAACATTTCCCCCCTAAACACCTGAAATTTTAGAATGTTCCAAAGGTGATTCTAAAATTTCACGCGTTCCTTTGGTGATTACGAGGAAAAAAACAACAAAATTTCAGAGCACTCACTGACTCCGTATGCTCCGACAACCTCTCCGGTAGCATCGTTGCTTCTTTAAACTCGTCCATTCACCGCTTGTGCTAATTGGTGAAGAGTAAAGCAATTTTAAAAAATAAATAAATAAATTATGACGTGGAGTGGTGGTTGTGCGAAGGTGATAGCTGTTTGGTGGGTGGTGGGGTAACAAGTTAGAGAGTGGTTAAAGGAAGGGAAAGTGAAATAGGGTACATGTTATATGGGGGGCATGTTTATAAAGTCATGTTAAAATACGGGCGTTATTTGGTAAATACCGAGCGTGGTTTAGCGATTTAGCGATTCACAATTTTTATGCACAATGGTCAAAATTGCACATTTTTTGTTGGTTCGTACTTTCGTAATATCACTAGCATGTGTCTATCAGTTTACGTGAGGAAATTCTTTATATTTTGTACTCTACATACTACTGCATTTTAATACCAATCTAATTCTGACTTATATGACAATAATATTTTAATACATGACATTAAAAATTAATTATTATAATTTTATTGTCAAATATTAGGAACTCACTGTGTGCACCCAATTTTTTTCGATGACACGTGTATTTCATGAAGCGTTCGTATAGTATATTGAAATCTCCAACTCTTAGACCCTTCGTGAGCAATTGAACTAAGTATAATAGTTGTTTTGAATTCAAGTACAACTGTGAATCTTTTTGTTTCATAACTAAAGTGCTATTAGCCTATTAGGAAATAAATCATGTTGTGGCCTGGATTGGTAAGCCAATAAGGCAGTGGATTGACATTATCATTTTATGTAAGTATTTTTTTTAGCCTATAAATCACAAATGATGATTAAAATATACTTGTGTGAATAATATAAAAGTCCAAATGATGCAACTTAAATACCGTGTATAAAAGAAAAGTTTGTTAAACAAGTACCAATTACTATTTCATATAATAATATTATTAGGAAAACGATGAGGACACCCTTATCACGAGAAAGTGAACGTTGTCATAAATTATCAAACTCGTTATACACCTTTCATCCCCAACTTTCAAAATAAACGTGTCAATTTGACTATAACTCTTTTCACATACACCACTTTAACCATGCTATGTTTTATGTTTCGTACATAAGAGTAAACACAATCATGCACATACTTATTTGAAAACATCTCACCGTATATCTTCTGAATATCAATCTAATTAACCGCTTATACTCATCGATACTCCGTAATTAAAAGTATACCAATTAAAACGGATATTTATTTTAAAACAGTAAACATATCATTTTAAAAAATGTATTTAATTTTGGTACACAATTCCCATACATATATATATATATCATCGACAACATTACTATTACTCCATTACTCGTATGATTTTGTTGGATAACATTCAGGATATGATTTGATATTGGATAAAGATATTCATCCAAAGAAAAAAAAACATGATAGGTGCAAAGATAGCAAACCCATAATAATAACATTCAAGAAGTAAAAACTCAATAATCATAATAATTCAATAAATTCGAAACAATAAAAAATTCACCATCAATATTCATTCAATAAATTAATGAACCGACTTAATACTGCCAAATGGCCCAAATTATTGAGCAAAATTTTCAACAGACAATGCAAAATTGAGTGCCAATTAATATTAATAAAAATAATTATAATAAAAAAAAATCATGAAAAGGATAGACCGATAAAAAAGACAAAATACACGAGTTCGGTTGTTGTTCTTCTTCATCATCTTCTTCTTCTCTCCCCTAAAACTGGAGACGAATACACATCACACCTCTTCCTCTGATCTCTCTCTCTTTCTCTCTCCTCACTTTCTCTCTCCTCCTCCATTATTTTGACCATCAAAACCTTTAATGGCGGAACCAGTTGAGTTGCCAACTCGTTTAGGAATCCTCGCTTTCAGAAACAAAGTTTTGTTACCTGGTGCTATTATTCGTATTCGCTGCACTTCTCCTAGCAGGTATTTTTATTAATTTTTGTGAAATTTGAGATTATTAATTTGATTTTGTTTGATTGTGTTCTTAATTATGAAGTAATTTGTAGGTTTTTGTAATTTTTTTTTTTGGAAATTGGGGATTCTTGAATTTTCACTGTGTTTAGTTGTTGACTGTTGGAATGAGCTGGAATTTTAGCTGCTCAAGAATTATGGCGAGTAGAATACTAGAATTTTTAGTGTAGTTATTGATGATGTATGAATATGTTTTGTGTCGGCGATCAATCGATCATTTGGTTGGAGGAGAATGCTTGAATTTGGAGGTCTTGTTGTTTGGATTACGATGATCATGAGTTTTATAGTGAAAGATACAATAGTTGGATTTTGGTGGCTTTTGAAAGGACTTTTTTTTGTTTTGAGAATGGAATTCGGGTTTATAGGAATGATAGGTATATGTAATGAGAATTTCATTATCAAATTATGAAATTATAGAAAATCTAATATGGTATACAGGTTTGCAGTATGTTGTTAACCTTAATCCTTGCGAAATATGAAAACGATATGGAGGGATGAAGAGATAAGTATGATCAAAGGTTAATTGGGAGCGCGGATATGAAGAGATGTTTCGGGGAAAATAAATGCAGGGAGCATATGAAAGGACAGAAAATTTAGATGGTATTGTTAAGGTTTTGGCATATAAGTCAGAATTAGATTGGAGCTTGTGATGACATTATTCACAAGTAGACCAACATAGTAGATTAATCCAAACTTTTTTCTTAATCCCCAATGTTATTGGAAGTGGTTGATTTAGAAAAGACTTTCTGGGCATTGGAACTTAAATTTTCTCCTTTACGCTTTGTTTGGATACCAAAGAAGGAAGGAAAGGAAGGGGAAGGAAAAAGGAGGAAGGGAAGGGAAAAGAAAGGGAGGGGGAGGGGGAGGTGAGCTCCATTTTCCCTCCAAATATCTCCAATTTTGGAGGGATTATGCTTATTAAAGAGAGAGGGGAAATGGATCCCTCCCTCTCCTTCCCCTTCCTTCCCCCAATCCTTTACCCAAACAAGAGAATTTGTCCCCCTTCCTTTCTCTTCTCTTCTTTTCCTTCCATTTCTTTCTATCCAAACAAAGTGTTAATAAGATAAACCTCGAAGCTTAGCCAAATAGATTTTATAATAGATTTTACCAATATGGAGCATGTGCCATGCTGTGTGAGCGTACTATGTCAGCTTAATTTTTTATTTTTTATTTTTATTTTAAATTGTTAGTAGCCAAGTGGAGGGACATACTGATGTGATGCTTATTGTTACAGTGTAAAATTGGTGGAGCAAGAGTTATGGCAAAGGGAAGAGAAAGGGCTAATTGGCATTGTTCCTGTCCGTGATGCAGCGGAATCTGCATCAGTAGGACCTGTGTTGTATCCAGGTACTTATTGTGAAATATGTTCTAAATTCTTTGGTAGTTTCTCCATTGTGTAATTATGTATGTTATATGATCTTTTTTATTAAGGTGGAGGGACAGACTCTGGGGAACGCAATGTAAAAAGTCACTCTGGTTTGTCAGATTCTCGAAAGGCAGATGGGAAAAGTCAACAAGAGGCTGTTCATTGGCACAGCAGGTATCCCTCACATCATGCTTTTATCCCTATATAGCACCATGTTTGAATGATTCTGCTTGCTTGGTATTCGGACCCTGGTGGCAAATGTGTTAAAATATTTAACATTATCAATTATGTGAGTATTTAACATTAGCAAATATGTGATATCACTAGGGGAGTGGCTGCTCGAGCCTTACACCTTTCAAGAGGGGTGGAGAAACCAAGTGGGAGGGTTACTTACACTGTAGTATTGGAAGGCTTGTGCCGCTTCAGTGTGCTGGAACTTAATAGCAGAGGGAATTATTATACTGCAAGAATTTCTCCACTTGACATCACAAAAGCAGGTAAATCATCTGCATGTATATCGCCTAAAGCAAGTTTACGTATTTGTCATGTCTTGGAAACTTTTTTAGTCTTATTGTAAGTGACCTTTGGAGCGATCTTTGGGAAATTTAAGGTTGATATCCAACCTTTGAGCTCCCTTTGTTCCTCACGCTGATATATGACCTTTAAAGCTTTTTTTTCTCTAGAGAAATAGTCTGCAGTATGTGGCCTAACTTGTGCTAACTTAAATGGGAGGGATGAACATCAAAAGTTCTTTATGTTAATCGACAAGGAATTATACAATTTGTTTTGTATAGCAGCATGCCTAGCAAAGATGATGGCTGTCAAACTGCAGTTTAACTAATATCTGTGTGCGTTGAAGACAGAGTATACACTATTGTATTCTGTAGGCCAACAGGTAGGACTTCATTTAATGATCAAGTGAAAGAGGGGGATTTCAATTATCTCATTTGGAACTGAAGAAATCACATTGTTGGGCTTTCGATTAGATTATAGGGTTGCAGTTAAGTGCTATGTTACATGGACTCTGGAACGGGTCGGACACTGACACATGTCCAAGTGTCCAAAATTTCAATTATCTCATTTGGAACTGAAGAAATCACATTGTTGGGCTTTCGATTAAATTATAGGGTTGCAGTTAAGTGCTATGTTACATGGACTCTGGAACGGGTCGGACACGGACACATGTCCAAGTGTCCAAAATTTTAGACACGGGGACTCTTTCCGTTATTCGGACACGGGTATGGGGACACGTCAATACATAATATATTACAAAAGCTTTAAATTTTTCATTATGTCCACCCCTTTTTTTTATTTTTTATTTTTTATTAAATTTTAATTCTTTCCTCGGTAAGCTCTCCCAATAAATGGCAGTCTTCTTCTCTCCATCTTCTTTATATCAATGGTGGACTTTGAACAAGATGTGTTTTTCTTTCATGCTTCTCCTCGTTTTTCCTCTCCACTCTTAATGGAAGTGTCCGAGTGCATAGTGAAGGGTCGGACACGGATCCCGTGTCCTTGTCGTGTCACACAGACACTCCGCAATTTTAGCCGTATCATTAACATAGGTTAGGTGATTAAGGTTTTGCATCATCACTATGATCTGTTTGTTGTTGCTTGTGGGTTGGTTAATGGCAGTTTCTTTTATTTTATATATTGGGGGGCTTTGAACAGATTTTACCTAATCTAATTCATATATTATGATCAGCCTGTGTTTATTTCCCTTCCTTCATCCCAACTGCTAGATACACTTCTCTAGTTCTCTGTTACAAAGTGTTTGGTAAGGTTTCTTTAAGGCAAAATTTTTTAGGTACTGCAATTGTGGTTGAGATTATTTTTTTATTGTTTAGTTTTTCTTTGCTACTTCTTTCTCAGAGGATAATCTGGATCAAAAAATTGTGAAGAAAAGCAGTTGTATCTGTGCTTGAAATATTTATATCAAAATATGTGTAGGGTAGATTTAAGAGGATATTGTTTTGTACGGGAGCGTTCTCATATGGAGTAGTACTTCTTTCTTGACTTATATTACGAGATTACTATTTTTCTTATAATATTTTATTAACTTAATTATGTGTGTCTCGTCTTTGTCAACTTTTGCATTGCTTCTTAGAACTCATAAGTTCTATACTTATCCAGTATTTAGAATTGCATATTGTTTTGGTAGTGTATTAGGATAAATAACTTGTATTGATGTAAGACACCAAGAAACAAATCGAAGAACAAAAAAACCAAAAGAGTAGTTGTGATGTCTCCATATTAGCTGTTACTGACTTCGTAACATGATATTACACTTGCTTTTTTTTTTCTTCCCTACATAACATATGCGTTTGTATGAGTCTAATTCAATTTTATATGTAGAGGTATAGCTTTCGATCTTTTCATATCTTGTCTATGATGGATGTTGAATTATATGTTTTCAATCTGGTTCAGATATGGACCAAGCAGAGCAGGACCCTGATTTTGTCTCATTAGCTCGACAGTTCAAAGTGACTGCCATGGAGCTCATCTCAGTTCTTGAGCAGGTGAAGTATATGGTTAATTGGCTATGGTATATTTTGGTCGTTCAAATTTAGAATATAAAGCATCATAATATTATCTGAAAGTTTAGATAGATTGGTCCTTGGCTCTTCGATTTTCATATTATATGGGATGAATGAGATCATGGAGAGCTTTGCTGTCTTATTATCTTTATTTTTCTTTTTTTTTTTTTTTTAAATCTAAACTTACACTTTCATGATGACAGAAACAAAAGACTGGTGGGAGGACAAAAGTTCTTTTGGAGACTGTCCCTGTACACAAACTGGCAGATATATTTGTTGCAAGCTTTGAAATAAGCTTCGAGGAGCAGCTATGTATGTTGGATTCCATTGATCTAAAAGTTAGGCTATCAAAAGCCACTGAATTGGTTGACAGGCATTTGCAGGTATGTCCTATGGTGGTCTGTATAATCAAGTCATATATGTCTTTTAATATTTCATGTGCTTATTACCTTATTCTTTGAATGGCATTGTCTTACTAGTCAATTCGTGTAGCTGAGAAGATCACGCAAAAAGTTGAGGGACAATTGTCAAAATCACAGAGAGAATTCCTTCTGAGGCAACAGGTATATTCCATTCCTCTACTGAAGATTTAGTTGTGAGAATCAGATCTCAGGTGAATGCAACACATTTTTATTATCCATTTCATAAAGGGTAAAATCCCCTGCTCATTGGATCCCAAAAGTTGAAATGAAATATTTTCTGTAGCAAGAGCAAACTAAATTTATCTTGGCATTTTGCTCCCCTTTTGTTGTTGGATAAGGGTTTTGACAGGAGCATTACACCTTTTTGCTTCAATTAAAAGGGAAAAAGCGTATTGGGACTCAATTGACCACAGACATGTTTACGTTTATCTTCCCTGTATTTGTAAAAGATAGATTTCTATCCTTTGTGTTCCACCTTCTAAATTTAATAGTAAGGTATTTGTGCACCTCTCCCTTTCTAAAGCTTACGTGAGGCAGGATCCATAATAAACTGCGCACCTGTAGCCTTTTGTTTTTCTTTGACCCTAGATTATGAGCTCACTGTTGCTAAACTCAAGTATTTCTGTCTGATTATCATTAATATGGTATCTGAAATTACATCTGGGCGCCTGACTATAATTTTTCTGCCACTTTTTATGTGCTGAAATTTATGTATGTTGCTTTCTATGTTCTTGCGTAAATTGTACTTAGATGAGAGCTATAAAAGAAGAGCTTGGAGACAATGATGATGATGAGGATGATGTTGCCGTTCTTGAACGGAAAATGCAAAGTGCGGGAATGCCAGCAAATATTTGGAAACATGCACAGAGGGAGTTGAGGTATGATCTGATGTGCATTGAGTTGTGTGTAACTCTCTGAATTTTTTTATTTACCCTTTTTTTGCTTAATTTTTAAATGCAAGTCCCTAAATCTTGTTCTCTTTTCATCAGCAGTAGTCAATTATCCCTATTGAAATTTTGTAATATCTCCGTTTACCTTAGTTCTACTCAATTACTTAGCAACAGAAACCAAGGATAACTCAAAAAGGGAGATCACTCATGTGGTACTTTTGCTTTTAGGAAGAGAGAGAGAATTATTAAATATAATTGGGTCACAAAAAGGGGGATGGGTGATGATAAAATATGAATAAAAGGTTGACATAAGTAACAGCAACTAGAACTTAGTAAAGCGGATGAAAACAGAAAGTAAGTAGAACTTAAGTAAACGGAGGGAGTAGCTCTGTAGCTGTTCTAAGAAATTTATTAAATTTGATCACCTTGTATTTCTTAAATCAAGTTTTTTTTATGCATGATTTGTATTCTTATTACTATGTTGCAGCTTCCTTATAGTTAAATTTAATTTCTTAATTCAGGAGACTTAAAAAGATGCAGCCTCAGCAGCCTGGATATAACAGTTCTCGTGTCTACTTGGAGCTTCTTGCTGATCTCCCTTGGCAGAAGGCTACTGAAGAGCAGAAACTAGATCTTAGAGCTGCAAAAGAGCGTTTGGATAGTGACCATTATGGATTGGCCAAGATCAAGCAACGTATCATCGAATATTTGGCTGTTCGTAAGGTAGATTATCTTCCTTTTCTTTCTCTCATTGGTGGTAATAGCAGTATAATAATAGGATTTGTATGCATTGCAGCTTAAACCAGATGCAAAAGGTCCTGTTTTGTGCTTTGTTGGCCCACCTGGTGTTGGGAAAACATCCTTGGCCGCTTCTATTGCTGCTGCTCTAGGCAGAAAATTCATACGAATATCTCTTGGAGGTGTAAAGGATGAAGCTGATATTAGAGGGCATAGGAGGACATACATTGGGAGTATGCCAGGTCGTCTTATTGATGGAATCAAGGTAGATACGTCTTATCTATTTTATTTGTTTATTTTGACTTTGTAGAATACTCATGGCTATATTATTTTCATTGGCAATAGCTGTTTTATTATCCCCTTACAAGTGTTTCAGGTGTATTCATCCTATTTTGTGTATTTATATTGATATATGATGGCTTTCTATACTAACTGGAACCATATCTGACGCTGTTAGACAATAATCGAGTAAAGTATACCTCTAATAGATTAATTATAAAATACTTCCTCCGTTTCTCAATTTTTGCATCCTTTGTAAATGGCACCCAAAGTCACAAACTAATAAATGGGGAAGAGTGGAGTCAATCAATCAAAGCCTTAATCCCATAAGTGGGGTCGACTACATGAACCAAAAATGATTATTCCGTGTAGTCATTCACAAAAATCTTCCTCCTCCATCCCTTACGATTAAATACCTCATGCAAATCCATATGCTTCATATCCTTCCTAACTCCTTCCAACCAAGTCATTTTCGGTCTCTCTCTACCTTGTTTAACCACTCCATGATCCCACTCTTCCACTCTTCGTACCGGTGCACCCTGTGGTCTTCGTCTTACATGCCTGAACCAACGTAGGTGATTTTCCCTTAGTTTATTTGCAATGCCTGCCACACCCGCTTTCTTGCGGATAAGTAGGGAGAGTGGAGTAATTGACAAAAAAGCCCACGTGCTAACCTTTAAGGGCTTTAAGCACAAATGGTGGAGTTTGTTCCCCACCTAAAGTTGAGGGTAAGTTAGTAATTATGCACATAATCAGTTGAGAATTGGAGGAAATACTTCTTTGCTATATAGAGAGGGTGTTCCTTTGCTGCGTTTCTTATGCATATTTTCTTATCTTGTCTAGAATATAACTACTTGTATAATTGTATCGTTGAACAATTTGTATGAGTAATACAAAATCAAATGCTTTCTGTTCCCTTGATGTTACTTTCATTTGGAAATAGTGGTTGCTTCTCTTGGAATCACATTTTCCATCGTTGAAAGTCACATCTGCATGCTGATTTCAATTGTTTATTGTTTTTGCTTGCTATCTAATGTCGTTATCACGTTCTTTTGTGGGTATCCAGAGAGTGGGTGTCTCCAATCCTGTTATGCTGTTGGATGAGATTGACAAAACTGGCTCTGATGTCCGTGGAGATCCTGCTTCAGCATTGCTAGAAGTCCTTGATCCTGAACAGAACAAGAGTTTCAATGACCAGTATCCTTTATGACTTATAATATCCCCAGAAGTTTTGTCTCTTTAAACAGTAACTTCTTGTGGTCGTTCCCGATCTTCTAATATGGTACATTTATATGGTTTATCTCATCGTATTGCCCATTGTTCATTCCTCGCAACCTCTTTGAAAGAAGGGAAACAAGAGGGGTTTAATGCTCCTTTTTAGTTTTTTTTTTTCTTTGTGTAACTTTATTGTTTGGGGGTAGGGGGCTTTGGTTTCTCAGTGTCTCCAAATGTCATTGTTTAATTATAGTAATTTTTTATTTGGGAATATTTGATCCAATTAAATTTTATTATAAGTTTTGTTAGGGGCCTAGGGGGTTGATGAAGAGTGGATAGGTCAATGATGGAGGGGGTAAAGTGACAGATTGACTTTTTTTCTTTTTATTCCTATCTCCTATATAAGCTATATCCACCCTTGCTCTTCTCCTTTTCATTCTATTGAACAGGAGCAAGACTTTATTCTTTCTTTCAAAATATATCTCCAAGTCTTATCCCAGTAAATTTTTCAATCAAAAGTGACAAAGTGGAGGGACAGGCTTTGATTAGGGTTGGGAAGCTTTTGACCACAGGCTACCGCATCCTCTTGGATTACAAATGCTATGCTAGTATGAAGCAGCATTTGAAGTTAGATTTTTTGTATACATTAGCAAGTCACTCTAATCTCATGACTATAGATTTGAATTTGATGTCATCCCTAACCAAAGTTATACAGCTATTTGAATGTTCCATATGATCTATCCGAAGTTATTTTTGTGGCAACTGCGAATAAGTTGCAGCCTATCCCTCCTCCACTTTTGGATAGGATGGAAGTCATTGAGCTGCCTGGGTATACACCTGAAGAGAAGGCCAAAATTGCTATGCAGTATCTTATACCCAGAGTCATGGACCAACATGGATTGAGTTCTGAGTTCCTTCAGATTCCGGAGGTAGTTAGTTAACCTTACTGTTCTGATACTTCATTCTATATATAGGCGCATGCATGCATGAAAGAATTTAAACTAATCGTTTAACTGCTAAAATGAATCAGTAGCTGACAATTAAGTTTAAAGTGTATTTTGGAGACATTATATCTTAACTACCAACTGCCTATGAACATATGGGATTTGGGGTGACCTAGGCTCGGTTCCACCATATAGGCATGCTTGGATAAAAGATAATTCAAGAGGGCAATGGAATGAAAAATAAAGAAAATGGAGGTGGATGAAGGTGGTTGTAGAAGAAATGAGTTAGTGATTGTATGAGGAGAGAGGAACGAGGAAATTATTACCATCATTTTGAAGGCAATAGTTACCCATCACCACACAAGGGTAATGGTTAATCAATATTTCTCCTCCCTTCTCATTCGATTAACTACATAATTACTTATATCACCACCTAATCTATCACAACCTAATCTACTCATCTTTCTTTATATATTACCCCTAATCCAAGTGTCCCCTAAAAAATAAGTTTCAGTTCAGTTCTGGGTTTTTGAAAATAAAATAATTTCTTTTCTGCTTCTGTGTTATGGTCATGTTTACCTGGGACTTAAGTCGATCATATTATGAATTTTACATACATGAGCTTTTATGATATGAGGGGTCTAAATTCTGGCAGGGTATGGTGAAACTCATCATCCAAAGATATACTAGAGAAGCTGGTGTACGAAGTTTGGAAAGGAATTTGTCTGCCTTAGCTCGTGCAGCAGCTGTAAAAGTTGCTGAGCAAGATAATTTTTCAGCTGTTAGTAAAGATTTCCATCAGTTTTCTTCGCCAGTAGAGGAAAGCAGACTTGCTGAAGGTGCTGAAGTTGAAATGGAGGTTATTCCAATGGGCGTTAACAATCGAGAAATTTCAAATGCATTGCAGGTTATATCGCCTCTGATTGTGGATGAAACTATGCTTGAAAATGTTCTGGGAGTAAGTATCTAGGGTGCCTTTTGTCTTTCATTGCTACCTTTGATTTGACAATGTTGATGAGCTTCTTCTGATGTACAGTCTCTTAGCTTCTGCTTAGTCAATTGGTTTCATCATGTGTTCACAGCAATGTATTTCTGTGATTTTTTTAAACAACTACTTCGTATTAGATTTTTAGAGGAAAATGCCAGTATTTTTTAAAATTGATTTCTCTTGCCAGGACTAGATTAAGAGAATTAAAAGATTGGGTTAAGGAAATCTGGAGTTTTCAGATGAGGTGGAACTGGTCTTCAGCTTCCTAGTGAATGTCACCATAATTTCTTGGTTGATTTTGTCACGGCAGCATGTCATCCTAGTGGGAAAGAGATTGTGGTGTTTTTAGGTTTTTTTTTTTTAATCAGTTTTGGTTTTGGTTTTGGCTGAATTTATAAAGCATGAACGCCATTTCTATCTTCAAGAGTGTTGTGTTTTACATCAAGAATTAGTTTTAGATACTAAAAGCATCTTGCTTTGGTAGTAACACATGATTTACTTCGAATCACACTAATCTTTCGAAGGTTCTCAGAAAGGGTTCCTTGTGATTGCAGCCACCAAAGTATGATGATAGAGAAACTGCAGAACGGGTTTCAAATCCTGGGGTCTCTGTTGGTCTGGTGTGGACAGCTTTTGGTGGTGAGGTTCAGTTTGTTGAGGCTACTACAATGGCGGGAAAAGGTGAACTGCGTTTGACAGGACAGCTTGGCGATGTTATTAAGGAGTCTGCACAAATAGCTCTTACTTGGGTAAATTTTCTCATTGTATAGCTAGCTGCTACTGTTAGATATGTGTAGTACTATAGATTATAGAATGTTGAGAGTACTATATTTCAATTTTGTTGACTTCCAGGTTTTGTAAATTTATATAGAGGGTAAGAATGTTTTTTTCTCTACGAGTTCAAGATCTTTGAATCAATAATGGCACTTGACATAATTTTTACAATCTAAATGTAAATAGGTGAGAGCGAGGGCCATGGAGCTGAGCTTAGTTGCTACTGGTGAAATCAGCTTAATGGAGGGAAGGGACATTCATATACACTTTCCTGCTGGGGCTGTTCCCAAGGATGGTCCGTCAGCTGGCGTAACATTGGTGACAGCACTCGTCTCCCTGTTAAGTCAAAAGAGAATGAGAGCAGATACGGCTATGACTGGGGAGATGACTTTGAGGGGCCTTGTGTTGCCTGTTGGTGGTATTAAGGATAAGGTTGGCTTGCAATGTTCCCCACCCCTCACCCCCCCAATTTTCATACCACTTCCTTTCAGCAGTTTTTATATTGGTCCTTATATTTGAATCATTGGGACTTGTTTGATCATTACATGTCTTCATCACGGGTCTTGGTTACTGAGTGCCTAAACTGCCAACTGTCATTATGTGAGAATCTGAGAGACCAATCCACGTATGTGCCCTTGCTTTTGTATCACATGTGTTGGATTCTTCAATTTTAAACTTGATATGTGTTCCCTTTATTTGTATCAGCTCTTCACTTTGTTTATGGGAGCTGCATTAGTCTAAATTTGTGAAACTCTAATCATGAACAGTAGAATAACCAGAGTACTGCTAATCCACCAGTGCATATGTTCTAATGTAGATAATTAGATTGTATTAGTGGAATTTAAGTCTATGACTTAATTTCTGCTCAAAAACCGAACTTCTATCTGTCTGTCAAGTGAATCTGTTACATGACTATATTGAAGTGACACTCATTAAAAATTTTAGCATATTGTTTGGCATAAGGTCTTTGGTGTAGGAGTTGGGTTATCTTAATTGTTAGTTTTCTTTGTCTGCTATGTAACAGGTATTGGCGGCACATCGATATGGTATAAAGAGAATCATATTGCCTCAGAGGAATTCAAAAGATTTGGTTGAAGTGCCTTCAGCAGTTCTTTCTAATCTTGAAGTAATGTCTTTTTTTTGAAGTTCTAAATCTATTGCCTTACACAATTAGAATAACTTGAAGTAAAATGTGGGTGTCTGATGTAAAGGAGCCCATTGATTTTGTTCTCTAATGGTTTCACTTCTCTCAACCAACAGATAATTTATGCCAAGCGAATGGAAGACGTATTAGAACAGGCTTTTGAAGGTGGATGCCCATGGAGACAACGCTCAAGGTTATGACAGAACCAAAAGATTTATTTATCTTGCAAACTGTGACCGGTCAGGCATTCCAGTCTAGCAGAGGGGTTGCAAGGCTTAAGTGTATTCATCTGTGGTTTTTGTCTATGAAGACGAGAACTTCGTGACAAAGACCAGTGAGTGCTACATGTAGTAGAGATGATGAGTTAGATCATTCCTTTTGCTCTATTTACCTTTGAAAGCTATAATTATTAGTCTTGTAAATTGTACAGAAGCCCTGTACCGTCTCA
This sequence comes from Chenopodium quinoa, assembly GCF_001683475.1. Lineage (NCBI taxonomy): Eukaryota > Viridiplantae > Streptophyta > Magnoliopsida > Caryophyllales > Amaranthaceae > Chenopodium > Chenopodium quinoa. The sequence goes on from NW_018743175.1 coordinate 2,763,238, forward strand.
TAATTACAGCTCTAAAGCTTTACCTTGTAAATTTTAGTATAAGCTATACTTGGCAGCTTTTGATTAATGAAGTTTATACGAAGTATGTCTTTGATTTATGCTTTTTCGCACAAGTTTGCTACTGAAAATCATTTAAGTGGACATGTCTGAGAACCTTTAAAGAAGCCTCCAACAGAATATAAAACTGCAACAATAATAATTTCCTTAAATTTCTTCTCGGACTAATTTGCTTTGAAACTAAACATCATGAAATCAAAATTTTCAAAGTATCCTTTAAAGTTGATGAAGAAGGATAAGGAAATTATATGTTTTACAAAAAACGGAAAAAAAAAAAAAAAAAAAAAAAAAAAAAACAATTCTTGGAACAATAAAATGAATTGAACAAAAACATTCTTGGCGTTTGACAGGACAGCTTGGTGATGTTATTTGTTACAATAGAAAGATACTTTAGCATTCAAAGCTAATAACTCCAACAATTTAGGATACATGTCAAATGATGCAACTTTTCTATTGACCTTAAGATTGGCCATACAAACAAAAAAAATAGTCGGAGCATAAAAAACAACGCTTCTGTGAGTTTGCAACAAGAAAGGCAGGAGGGCTCTTGTTTCACATAAAATTTATTAAGCTTTCCAGGCCAACACAGCAACATCCATAGAGAGCTGCACAGTATAATGATCCTAAACATTCAACATGCCTTTATAAGAGTAAATCAAAATGGAAGAAAAATCACATTCAGCTTAAATATCAGCCAGTGAGGGCAGCATTAAGAGCACTGTGGACATCAACTCCAACTTGGGCTTCAGCTTTTTCCAAATCAGTGGATGCAGAATTGAGCTTTTGAGTGAATTCTGCAAGGCCCTTCTGAACAGCAGCAGGGTCAATTTGATCAACAGGTACAGCCTCAACAGCAATAATATCAGCATATGAATTTGCATGGATGAATGCAAACCCACTGCTTATAAAGTATTTTGACACATCATTCCCTTCATGAACTGACATGACCCCGGGCTTCAACTCAGCGATTGTTGCAACATGACCAGGAAGCACACCCATTTGACCAGTGGTTGCAGGTACTATGATCATATCAACCTGAAAGCAGACCAAATACAAACTAGTTCAAGTGTAGGATGAGGATAGGGGGGGGGGGGGGAGGGTGTTAATAAATAGAAGCGTTGAGCAGTGTGATTTGTGTTTCTTGTCTTTCTACTTTCACACTTTTCATAAGAAAGTTCTCCAATACAGGGAAAAGACAGATCAATTTTCCCACCTCAACCCCAAAGGAGAAAATAAATGTCAAAAGTGCAAAAACACACTCCCACACAGTCACATTGGAGCCTCAACATAAATTAATTAAGTGATAATGTCAGGGCATAAACTACCAAGGAGGGGAAAATGTCCAGCAGATTTCAGAAATTAGAAATTGTCTATATATGTATAAGGCTAATGAAACCAAACACAAAATTTGATAAATTCTAACATGAAGGTTTGAAAGATCAAAGAGAGTTAGCCAACTACCCATGTTTTTGCACTTTCGAATTCTGTTGGAACCATTCAAAAATTATATGATTCACATCATCTGTATCTCAGTAAGTAATCAGTATAAAGAATTTCATAAGGGTGCTTCTATGATATCATTGATATGTGATGTCCATTCAAAAGAAAAATCCACCACTATCAACATTACTTCCAATTTCTTAAAAAAAAGATTCCACCCTGGGTAGGGTTAAGGTGCCTGAAGCCACACTCCTGTAATAACACTAAGGTTGTTTCCAATTGAGCCTTCATCCAATATGCAACAACCGTCAATTACTTCAGCATAATTAATTATAAGTACAGACACTTTAATGGGCCATTTTTATTTAGTTCATCATGAATAAATAATCCAAAGGTTCAAGTACAGTGAATCTTCGGACATGATTACAATATCTGGTGAGTTCCTTTTGACAGCATTCATCAACATGCAAACTCTAGCTTGTGAATCCATGTAAAAAAAAACAATAAAGATACAACGATTTTTAATGGATCTTTTTATAGGGAGTAGTAAAATAGGTGTTGAATCACGAAATGGGCACAATCCAAAGTATATATTTCGTATTACCCTAAAATCCAAAATCAACCAAAATTAACCAAAATCCACAAAAACCCCTTTCTCTATTTCCCCATCATTACTTAACTTTAATAAGCATTTGGCGATTTAGGACTCTATCTGATTGAAATATAATCAGTTCATCTATAGTGTACATTAGCACGAACTCACCCATTGCACCCTAAGAAAAAAGCAGTTTAATTATTTTTTTCAGCACCGGCAACTATCTCTCATTTGCGACCCTCCTCAAGAGTCTGTCACACTATCTTCTCTACCAAGTACTGCTATAAGATCACCACACACTAACCCTCTCGGCAACGGACCTATTTCCTCCAAACAAGCAGAATCCCCTATAAATAACCATTAGAGAGAAGGCAGGAAAGCTGACCAATAATTGATAGGCACAGGCAACAAGTTCTTGCAGCAATAAGTGAGCTAAAGCTTATGGAAATTCATGTCAACTTCTCAATGTACGCAAAAATTAAGGAAAATTATACCATTAGCATTAAGAATATTAGGCCAGTTACCCATATCCTAATTAGAAGAATCCACTCAAATTGAATGTCAACTATCTCCTTCCACACAAAGATAATTTTGATAAAGTTCACAATCCATTCCATATTAATTCATCAAAAATACAAATGCAACTAACATCTACCAACAATTAGCAAACAAATCAACACAAACCCTAATTACATTGACCATAAAAAAAATCACAAATCCACCAAAAACAAAATCATCCCAGAAAAATTAACGTCAAATCCAAAAAAACCCAGATCCCAATAATCCCAATTTCATCAAAACACCATCAAATTAAACCACAATCAAATCCAAAAAACAGAGAAAACCAAAAAAAGCGAACCTCTTTAGTAGAAAGCGAGGTGGAGTAAGGAAGAGCGAGATTAATAGTGAGCTTAGAAGGGATAGTAGAAGGAGTAGGAGGACGAAGCTTCATGTAAGAAGAAGGGGTACTGGGAGGATCCATGTTTGGAACATTTTTCTTCCATTTTTCCAGAAATGTTGTCACACCTGCTGGTGTTTCCGCCGGAACTTCCGCCGACGTTGAAAAAGCCTTTGATTTGGCGGATCGGAGGAGGCGGGCGGTGGCTTGACGATACATTATTCTTCTGAAAAAGGTTGAAATTTGGAAATGGCGACTATCTCTGAAATTTGTGTTTTCTGAGTGATGTAATTTTCTCTCTCTTCAGGAGGAGGTGAGATGAGAAAGAGTAGTGTATGAGAAAAGTGGGCTTTTTGTGTTCAACAAATTTGTGTGTGGGCAATTAAAATTAGGTTTTTTTCTTGTTATGCTAATGTCTTACACTAGGCCCAATTATAAATTGTCACATAGGGGTTGAAAAAAATATTGGAGTGTTAAAAATATTTTACTGATGGTAAGATATTTATCAGTGAAGGGATGAAGATAGGAAGTAAGTAGTAGAATGGTAGGAAAACTCTTTTCTTGTTTTTCAACTTAAGTTCACAATACGTGAACTTTCATTTATATAGCCAAAATAATTGAATACAATAATATACATTATTGTACTTTATACAAATTATTGTACTTAGTCACATGTGAAGTTCAATTCAATCATGTTTCTCAACACTCCCCCTTTGAACGTTCACATGGAATGGGGTACAAGTTGTCTCATTAAAAACCTTGCTAGGTAAAACCCTTGTGGGGTAAATACCATAGCTAGGGAAAAAGAGTACAACGATATAGTATTATATGCTTTGGTATACTGCCTCGTTAAAAACCTTGTCAGGAAAAACCCGGTGGGATAAAAACCTGATCGAAGGGAAAAAGAGTGCAGTACATATAATACTCCCCCTGATCTCAGCATAGTTCACGAAGATGTCGCATTCCGATTTTGTGAACTAACTGTTCAAATTTCTTCGAAGGAAGTGATTTGGTGAAAAGGTCGGCAAGATTTTCACAAGACTGAATTTGCTGGATATTTATTTCCTTGTCCTTTTGCAGATCATGTGTGAAGAACAGTTTTGGGGCAATATGTTTCGTTTTATCTCCCTTAATATATCCTTCAGTTACTTGAGCGATACATTCTGTATTGTCTTCAAAGATGATGGTTGGGTCTTCTGTTATTGTGTTCATTCCACACTCCTTTTGGATATTACTGGTCATCGACCTCAGCCACACACATTCCCGTCCTGCTTCATAGAGGGCTATCAACTCTGCATGATTTGATGATGTCGCGGTCAATGTCTGCTTTGTTGATTTCCATGATATTGCAGTGCTGCCATAAGTGAACACATATCCATTTTGTGACTTGGCATTTTGAGGATCTGATAAGTATCTGATAACTTGCTATTTGATACGATTTTAGGGTGTTTTGAACCTAGATTACTTGATATAAATTGCGTTTTGGTTCATTTTTACTCTATTATTATGCAATTTTTGTGTATCCTTTGCTTCACGGGTTGTTGGTGTTTTTGTTGAGATTTTAGGTTCAAAAGAACGACCAAATGGAGCCCATGGATACAAAGCCGAGGTTAGAAGCAAGAAGATGGATGAAAGAAGCCAAGGAAAGGAGCATTATAGAAGAAAAGATGAAAAAGAGGGGCTTAGAAGACCCTGCACGGCCGTGCCAGCCCTTGCACGTCCGTGCAGGAGGTTCCAGAAAGCTTCAGCAAGCTGCCAAGGCCTGCACGCCCGTGCAGAAGAGGGTGCACGGCCGTGCCAGACTTTGCACGTCCGTGCAGGGTGCTCCAGAAACTCAGAACATTCTGCCAAGGCCTGCACGGACGTGCCAAATTAAGCACGTCCGTGCAGATGTAGCTGCACGTCCGTGCCAATATCTGCACGTCCGTGCAGAACTGCTCAATTCTTAGCAGTACGTTCTGCCTCAATTCTGCCCCCTCTGCACGTCCGTGCCGAACTTGGCACGGCCGTGCTTAGCCTTGCACGTCCGTGCCAAATCTGGCACGTCCGTGCAGACCTGCAGTCGAGCTTCTTCCTTGTTTTCTCCGTCCTTTTTATTTGGGGGTCATATAAATACCCCTTTAGAGCTCATTTGAAGGAGAGGCAGTTTTTCAGAGCTTTTCTCTTAGTTTGTAGTCTTAGAACATTAATTTCTCAAATCATTAGTTAGCTCTCAATTATTAGCTTGGAATTATTCAAATTCAATCATTGTAGAAGACAAAATCCACCATTGTTGCTCACCTTGAAGCTTCATAGTAACCATTTCTTACCCATCTTTTCTACTTCTCTTTACTTTGTTGTTGATTATTTGCTAGTTCTTGCATGTTTTGGATTGTTAATTAGCTTAATCCTTAGTTTGAATTTGTTCATGAATTGCTTGAAATCTTTAATTGCTTTAACCCCATGGATTGTGAGTAGTCTAAATTCTAGGGTTTGGGCAAAACCCTCAATGTAGTCACTAATTACTTGTTGCATGTGCTAATTTGGTTGTTGTGGGATGTTAATTAGTTGAGCTTAAGTGGTTTAATTGCTTAGTTCTTGTATATGGCCATTGCTAGAACTATTTATCCAAGCTTTCTCAACGAAGGATCGAGAGATGAACTTGAGTTAGCTCCCTTATGCTTGATTGACCCGAAATGCCATGAGAATAGGGATTACCGGTCAAGGGAATGTTTATGTCATCGTGATTATGCTTTAACACTTGTTTTATGCTATGTAACCACGAGAGTAGGTTGTATTCATGATTCAAGTAATCCCTCTAGCTTGAGAGAGTAGTTGGGTGCTTTAGATGACTTCCCCTAATTTATCCCATTAATTTACCTTGATTGTTGCATGCTAATTGTGATTTGTGATGAAGTTGAGTGGTATAACCCAAGCCCTAGATTCCTCTAAATATTGTTAACCTCCTCTTAGCTTAGTTGAATTGTGTTAGAAGAAGTTACTCAAAACCAACCCAATTTAGAATTCGTTTAGCTTATTTAAACGGTAGTACTCGGTGGTTGATTCAACGCCTCTCTTGGGTTCGACCCTTTCTTACCCTTACTATTGTTAGTGAGACCAAGATAGGAATCTTTATCTTTGGTAGGCTCGACGACGGCCTATCAAAATTTGGCGCCGTTGCCGGGGAGGCAAAGTCACATTGAATGTATTATTGTTGAATGAGACTAGATGTGTGTATATGTATAGTAGTTTTCTTACCTTAATTTTTGTTTATGTGTGTTTAACTTGTGATAGTCATTGCTAACGTTTTTCTTAGCTTTATTTGTCTTTGCATGACACGAAAGAGTAAGCAATCACCGCTTATTCCCGTTGATCCAGAGCTAAATAGGACTTTGAGAAACGTGAGGAGACTCTTGCAAGGCACACCCGAGTTTTCCATTGTATATTCGGATTCCGATCCGGAAGAGGTTTTTGGAACTAACGAAGAAGATAACATGGAAGAGAATCCTCCTCAACCATTGTTAAGAGACTATGACCACCCCAACGCATTCCAACTTCGGAGTGGCATACGTCTTCCTACCACAAATGCAAACAACTTTGAACTTTCACCTCAACTCATCCGTATGATTCAAAGCGATCAATTCGGAGGTAGCCCTCATGAGTGTCCTTTCGCTCATTTGGACAACTTTCTTGAGTTGTGTACAACCATCAAGCAAAACAACATTTCGGAAGAGTTCATCCGTATGCACATGTTTCAATTCTCCCTCCGTGATAAAGCAAAACATTGGTTGAGAACGGTTGAAGAGGGATCATTGAGTACATGGGACGAAGTCACTAGAGCCTTTCTTGGAAAGTATTGTCCTCCGGAAAAGACCGCCGAATTAAGAATAAAGATCACCAATTTCAATCAAGACATTGATGAAACATTGAGTGAAGCTTGGGAACGTTTCAAAGATTACACAAGGAAATGCCCCCACCATGGTTTTACATCATGGATCATTGTACAAAGCTTCTATGACGGTCTTACTCCTATTTCAAGGGCCAACCTTGATTCCGGGGCCGGTGGTAGCCTCAAAAAGCTATCGGTGGACGATGCATACAAGATGATTGAAGAAGTGGCCAAGCATTATGCATATGGAGGTGATAGAAGGCAACCCCAAACAAAGAAGGGCGGAATTCATGATCTTAGTGCAATAGATCTTATTGCATCAAAGTTTGATATGCTAGCTCACAAGCTAGATCAAGCCACCCTCACACCCTCAAGCTCTTCCTCGCAAGTCATGTCTTGTGAGACTTGTGGAGGAAATGATCACTTGTCCTCTTATTGCAACTCAACGAATCAAGAGCAAGCGGCGGCAATTGGGCAAAGGAATGAACAATACTCCCAATCCCACAATCAAAGTTGGAAGCCCCAACATAACACGGGATGGAAGCAATACAACCAAGGCCCCCCACAAAATAACTACAACCAAAATCAACCCCAACCTCAAAACCACTACAACCAACCTCAATCACAAAACCAACAAGCTCCATACCGCCATCCCAACCAAAGGGATCAAAACCACCAAAGATCACAATATAACCAACCCGCTCCTCCTCCTCCACCTCCTCAAAAGACTAGCCTTGAGTCCGTTCTTGAAACTTTCATGACTCAACAAATAAGGAACAATGCGGAGATGAATGCAAACATCCAACAACTCCAAGCACATAATAAGATAATGGAGGGCCAATTGGCTCAAATTGCACAACAAGTTAGAAGTTCATCCTCTAATCCTAGTGGTCACTTTCCAAGCTCAACGGTAGTGAACCCAAAGGAGCAAGCTAAGGCTATCACTTTGAGATCGGGAAGGGGTTATGAGGGCCCGGTTATGAGTGAAGAGGATCCACAAAAGAGAGATGAGGGAGTTGTGGTGAGAAGTGAGGATGATTTTGAAAATGAAGTAGTTGAAGTTGAGAGAAAAGAGCAAAAGAGTAATGAGGGAGCCACAAAGAAAGAAGAGGGAGATGAAGAAAGAATAGAAAAGCCCCCTATGAGAGTATATAAGCCCCCCATTCCGTTTCCTCAAAGAATTGTAGAGAAGAAGTTGAATGAGAAGTTTTCAAAATTTCTTGAAGTCATGAGAGGACTTCAAGTGAACATCCTCTTTCTTCATGCTATGTCACAAATTCCTACCTATGCAAAATTTTTGAAGGATCTTCTATCCAACAAGAGTAGGCTTGAAGAGAGTGCAACCATCTCCCTTCCTAAGGAGGTGAGTGCAATCATTCAAAACAAGCTTCCCCAAAAGCTTGGTGACCCCGGTAGCTATGCAATACCGGTGAAGATTGGAGATTTGGAAGCTATGGATGCTTTATGTGATATTGGGGCGAGTGTGAGCTTGATGCCCTATTCTATTGCAAAGACCTTGAAAGTTGGAGACTTGAAACCAACAAGAATGTCCTTACAACTAGCCGACCGCACGGTTAGGATACCTTTGGGGATTCTTGAAGATGTGACGGTTCAAGTTGGAAGAGTATTTGTGCCATGTGATTTTGTAGTAATGGAGATGGAAGAAGATTCAAGAGTACCCCTCATTTTGGGGAGACCATTTTTGAACACCGCGGGAGTGGTGATTGATATGAAGGAAGGAAGATTGACTTTGAATGTGGGAGATGAGAAAATTTCATTTTCATTCTCACAAACTTTAAAAAAGCCATTGATTGATGAAGTTCATAGAATTGACACATTGAAGAGGGACTTAGAAGAGTTCCGAGAAAGATTGTATGAAAGAGATCCTTTACAAGCTACCTTAACGGGAAGCTTAGTTGAGGAGGGTGAAGAAGCAAAGGGGTACGATCTCTTGCTCAACCAACCTTTGGCCCACGAGGTGATAAAATTTGAAGTGCTTAACGTGGAGGCAAAAGAGGAGAGGACTACGCCTCCTCCTAAGGTTGAACTTAAACCCCTTCCCCCTCTACTTAAATATGCTTTTCTTGATGATAGTGAGAATTATCCCGTTATTGTCAATGCTAAGCTCGATGACACCTCTCTTGAGAAACTCCTAGTTGTTTTAAGGAAGTATAGAGATGTCATTGGGTACAAAATTGATGACATTAAGGGGATAAGTCCCACCATATGCATGCATAAAATTCTACTTGATGATGATCATGCTTCCTCGATTGAGCACCAAAGAAGGCTCAATCCCAATATGAAGGAAGTGGTAAAAAAAGAAGTTTTAAAACTTCTTGAGGCGGGCATAATCTACCCTATCTCCGATAGTAAGTGGGTTAGCCCGGTTCAAGTTGTGCCTAAAAAGGGAGGCATGACCATCATCAAAAATGATAAGGGTGAGACCATTTCTACGAGGTCGGTCACCGGGTGGAGGATGTGCATTGACTATCGAAAATTGAATAAATCCACCCGGAAAGACCACTTCCCACTCCCCTTCATTGATCAAATATTGGAAAGACTAGCATCACATAGTCATTATTGCTTCTTGGATGGATACTCGGGATTCTTTCAAATTCCAATCCACCCCGAGGACCAAGAAAAGACTACATTCACATGTCCTTTTGGCACCTTCGCATATCAAAGAATGCCATTTGGGCTTTGTAATGCACCTTCCACATTTCAAAGGTGTATGATGTCTATTTTTTCCGACATGCTTGAATCATCAATTGAGGTATTCATGGATGACTTTTCTGTTTTTGGTTCAATTTTTGACACTTGTCTTTCAAACTTGATTAAAGTGTTAAAAAGATGTCAAGAGGTGAACTTAGTTTTGAATTGGGAGAAATGTCATTTCATGGTATAGGAGGGAATTGTTCTTGGTCATGTGATTTCTAGTAGGGGCATTGATGTAGATCGTGCCAAGATTGAAGTAATTGAGCGCCTTCCACCCCCTACAAATGTGAAGGGGATAAGGAGCTTTCTTGGACATGCGGGTTTTTACCGCCGGTTCATAAAGGATTTTTCAAAAATCGCAAAGCCGCTCACTCAATTATTGGTAAAAGATGCCCCTTTTGTGTTTACTAATGATTGTTTGCTAGCATTTGATAGGTTGAAGGAGGCCTTGATTTCGGCTCCTATAATTCAACCCCCTAATTGGGAACTTCCTTTCGAGCTTATGTGTGATGCTTCGGATTTCGCCGTTGGGTCTGTTCTTGGACAAAGGAAGGACAAGAAGCTCCATGCTATCTATTATACTAGCAAAACATTGGATGAGGCGCAAAGGAATTACACAACCACGGAAAAGGAGTTTCTAGCCATTGTTCATGCAATTGAGAAGTTTAGGTCCTACTTGTTGGGCTCTAAGGTCATAGTTTTCACCGACCATGCGGCCTTGAAGTACCTCTTGTCTAAGAAGGAACCTAAGCCAAGATTGATACGGTGGGTCTTGCTCTTGCAAGATTATGATATTGAGATTAGAGACAAGAAGGGTGCCGAAAATGTTGTGGCCGATCATCTTTCACGGTTGCCTATCTTTGTAGGTGATCTTGATAACTTGCCAATTGATGATTCATTTCCGGATGATCGACTATTTGCTATCCTTCAAGTACCGGCACCATGGTTTGCGGACATTGCAAACTACTTGTCTTGCTCTATTCTTCCTCCCGACCTCACCTATCAACAAAAAAGGAAGTTTCTTCATGATATTCGCCAATACTTTTGGGACGACCCCTTGCTCTTTAAACAAGGTGTTGATGGCCTTTTTAGAAGGTGTGTCCCGGATGATGAAATTGAAAGTGTTATCACAATGTGTCACTCATCACCTTGTGGAGGACATATGAGTGCTAACAAAACTTTGGCAAAGATTTTACAATGTGGTTTCTATTGGCCTTCCATGTTCAAAGATGTGTGGGGTGTAGTGAAAGCTTGTGACCGGTGTCAAAGAACCGGCAATATTTCAAGAAGAAGTGAAATGCCATTGAACAACATTCTTGAGTTGGAGATTTTTGATGTATGGGGCATAGATTTTATGGGGCCTTTCCCAACCTCTTTTGGGAATAAATTCATTCTTGTGGCCGTCGATTACGTGTCAAAGTGGGTAGAAGCGGTTGCATCTCCTACTAATGATGCTAAGGTGGTGGTCAAACTCTTCAAGAAGGTCATTTTCCGAGGTTTGGGGTGCCACGTGCCGTCATTAGTGATGGAGGTTCGCATTTTGCAAAGCGGTCCTTCAAGATCTTCTTTAGAAGTACGGTGTGAGGCACAAGGTGTCATTGGCTTACCACCCTCAAACAAGTGGTCAAGCCGAAATTTCAAACCGGGAGATAAAGGTTATCTTAGAGAAGACGGTGGATAGGTCTAGAAAGGATTGGTCTACGAAGCTAGATGATGCTCTATGGGCCTACCGCACCGCATTCAAGACTCCCATTGGCACCACCCCTTACAAGCTAGTATATGGGAAATCATGCCATTTAGCGGTAGAACTTGAGCATCGTGCTCATTGGGCTATTAAAACGTTGAACTTTGACCTTCAAAGTGCCGGTGAAAAGAGGTTACTTGACCTCCATGCCTTGGAAGAGCTAAGATTGGATGCATATGAGAATGTACGGATCTACAAGGAAAAGACCAAGGCTTGGCATGACAAGCATATCAACAAAAGAGAGTTCAAGGAAGGTGACAAGGTCCTACTATTCAATTCCCGGTTGAAGTTGTTTCCGGGTAAGCTAAAATCAAGATGGAGTGGACCTTTTTCCGTCAAGAAGGTGTTCCCATATGGTGCAATCGAAATTGCCAAAGAGAATGGTGAACCGTTCAAAGTAAATGGCCAAAGGCTAAAAGCGTACTTTGATGGTTTTGTGAATGAAGAGGCAAAAGTTGTTCACCTTGATGAGTTCGATATTCCTCACTAACATTTGATCCCGCAATGTCGTCAAGCTAGTGACGTTAAAGAAGCGCTACCGGGAGGCAACCCGAGTTTTCATAAATAAAAAAAAAAAAGAAGAAATCGTGCACCATTAGGTCTGCACGGACGTGCAGAACATCGCACGTCCGTGCAGACGAAGGCAGAACCTGACTAGTGAAATCTGAAGGTTCGCACGTCCGTGCCAAACTCTGCACGTCCGTGCAGTCGAAGACAGAACAGATTACCATTCTGCCAAAATCTGCACGTCCGTGCAGATTCAGCCTGCAGCATTATGAGGGTTTCTTACTAAAAAAATAAAAATAAAAATAAAATAAAAAAATTTATAATAGAAAAGACCCCCCCCCATACTCACAATTCTCACTCCTCTTTCATACTCAAACTATCCTTCATCCTCCATACTTCATACTACTCCTTCAAACGCCATACTTCCTATTTCTCACCCTTCAAACTCCATTTTTCACTTAAATCCCAACTCTAAACTACAAATTTTGCTCCTCTTTCAACATTCTTCACAAATTACTACCCCTTTTCACCATCAAAACCCCAAAGTACCAAAATTTTCTCAAACCCTAACTTTCAAAATTGATTTGGGGGTTTCTTGAATTTTGTTTCTTTAAGCAAATTGGGTGAACAAGGGCCATCAATCAACAACAAGGAGTGCTAGAAAGGTTCATTTGCGGGTTCTACACCCACGATATTCTTGGTATAATCTTTCTAATCTCAAGTTCTTCCTTTATAGTTTAAATGCTTGTTGGTTGATTTTATGAGTAGTAATAGTTGAAATTGTTGACATTTTGTTAAGTAATTGTGATTGTTGATAGTTTAGTAGTATAAAAAAAAATTGCGTGAATTGAGAGCATTGAAATTTTTGTTGGTGATAGGTTTGTGTGAGTATGGATGCTTTTGGTGTTGGATTGTTGATTTGTTGTTGGTAAATTGTGCACATTGACAATTTTGGTGTTTGATTGTTTGAATTGATAAGATCATTGTTGGTAATTTTCAATTTTCGGGCTTGTTCTTGTTGTGTGTTGGTTAGGTGGAAGAATTAGAGCCTTGTGTGTTCAAATACTTGTTCAATAGGTGTTGTGCTTGCTTGAAGTGTTCTAAAAATTTTTTTTTTGATCATGTCAAGAAGAAACCAACCAAGAAACACCTCATCCGCTAGGCTTAGAAACCCTCCACCACCATCAACCGTCGAACCACCACAAGTGGACACCCTAGGTATTGTCTTTAATAATTCGGATTTCATGGACAACTACCTAAGAATTAGTAGGAGAAGAATCCGGCCAACGAAATTTTACAACCATGAGGTAGCCGAAGCCTTAGGTGTAGAGAATGATGTGAGGCAACTTTTTTTTCAAACCGGTGTCCCAAATTGGTTAGAAATGCATGCTAACACCTATAAACGGCTTACCTTAGAATTCCTCTCCTCACTATATGTCCACCGAGATAACCGCAACAACCCCGTTACCTGACCTTCCAATTGATGAACACCCATCACAAGATGACCATAGAACAAGTGAACCAAGCATTTGGGTGGCCAACGGATGGCAAATTCGGACCTAAGGATAAGCCTTCCCGAAAGCATAACTCGGGATCTTTTTGGAGAAAAATCACCGGCCTATTTACTAGAGATCCTAGGACCGACAAGGCCACGACCATAGTACACCCCGCCTTTAGACTATCCCAGCGCCTAATAACTAATACTATTTTTTGCTAGGGGAGATAGTTCGGGTGTAGTTTCTAACCGTGAGTTGCTTTTTCTTTGGCACTTGAGTGAGGGTGACGAGAGGTTGAACTTAGGGGCTTGGCTTGTAGACCACCTAGATGATGTATCCTCGGGGAGTGGAGTGATAACAATTGGGGGGATGATCACTATTATTGCTGCTTTTCTCGATCTTAATTTTGCAGATTTGGAAATCATTCCCGGGCCAACGACACTTGACATCCGCTCCCTCAAGGCTATGCATTGGTTGGAGGAAGATGAAGAGGGTAGGACCTACACGTGGATGGTAAGTAGGCGCCCCTATGCAACTTTGCCAAATCCGGAAGCCACGGTTATTTACAACCCCGAGAATTGGGTCTTTGAGCCGGATTTTGAGTGGATTCCGGGTGGAGAAGATGACCAACCCCAAGGCGGTGAGGAACAATTCCATCAACAACAACAACAACAACATCAACATCATTAACAATTTCAGCAACAACAATTTCATCAACAACACGAGTTCCAACAAAGGGACCAAGAGGGTTACCAAGATCAAGGTGTGGGTGAAAATAACCCATACATCTCTTTTGAGCAGCAGGTAGCCAACATGAATACGAATTTTGCCCGCATGACCACCGAATTCGAGACCTTAAGGAGATCAAACGAAGATATGAGGACTTCTTTTGACAACATGAGAACAAGTTTCGAAGGTCTTAGATCGGAGTTGGGCGATTTCCGCACTATGTACCGGCATCTCTACCCAGGGGGCTCAAGCTCCCAAGGGGGCCCGAACCAATGAGTTAGTTTCTTCCTCCTCTTCTTTTTGTGCTTGCATTGCTTTAACATTGGGGACAATGTTTATGATAGCTTGGGGGGGAGTGTTCTCTCATGTGTCATTGGTTCGTGTTGTGTTTTCGTGTTTCCATGATTGAGTTTGCATGTTGGTTTTTTTCCCATTCTCTTCTTCCCTAACATCCAAATCCTTTAAATCCAAATTTGCTCCCTTTGAAATCCAATACCCTAAATCCAAATTTCTTATCTTGTGAATACCTCTCTTATCTTTTCATTTAGATGTATAGTTTTTTTTTTTTATGCTTAGTTTAGCTAGCCTAATGCTGTAATTTTTCATTTATTTTCTAAAAAAAAAAAAAAAAAAATCGAAAAACGAAAAAAAAATATTGAAAAATGAAAAAATTGCCCAAGGATGAAACTCAAATGACGACGCTAATATGTTTTGCTTGCTTGACTCTTGAGTGATGAGTAAAAGTTCTTTTAGAAGGGTGCATGCAAGAGTTGGGGTCATTTAGAGGTCTATTAATCCTGGTTGCATTAGTGTATATGAAATGAAAGTCGATGAATGCTCAATTGCACGTCTAGCATAGGATATTGTTAAATTTGTCCAAAGTAGGATATGTTTGAGTCAAATTGCGGTCCCTTGTGCCCTTAATGTGCCTCCTTTCCTCCCCGAAATGAAACTCTATTAGGGAATTGGTTATACTTGTATTATGTGTAATAAGTGGCATAATAAGCCACACGTTTCGAATAAAGAAAGAGCCGCTCACAGTTAAAAGAGGCGAGGGCAATAATGTAAAAAAAAATGAAAAAAAAAATTAAAAAAAAAATAAATAGAAAAGAAGGGAGAACAAAAAAAAAACTCCCCCAAAAATTCCCAAAATTTTGATTTTCTTTTCTTTAGAGGTCAACTTGTGGATGCCTCCCACACATTGTCGAATTTGTTGCTTATTGTTTCTTGTGAAATTCCCGAGTTAGAGTGTAATTAAGGGGCCTTGGGTGTGCATTTTGGGAGGTGGACTAGCATTTTGAGATTTTATAACCGAAAGAGGGCTCATTACAACTTTGGAATATCTAGGTGTGCTCTAATGAACTAGTAAAAGGCCAAAGGAAGTATCCTAGTGCAACCTTGTTTAGTTCTCCTCTCTACCCCCAACTCATGTGTACATCTGTATGATCGGTAATTCTTGAAAGTCGTTCACTTGTCTTGCTTGTGTCTCATATCCCGATGAGTTGACTTGGGCGAAAAATTGAACTTGTGCGATTTTTGGCGATGTGTTGTGGACTGCGTGAGTTGTGGGGCAAACTCATTGGAAACCCTCACGAGATAAAAACTCGTACTCTAAGGCGACTTAGAGGTTTAAATTGCTTCTCACTTGTGCTAAAAGTGATGATGGTTGTCACCATGCGGATTTGTTTATGTATGCTTCCCCCTTGTTGCCTCTCCTTGGATTGATGATTAGCAATTTGTTTTCCTCCTTTGGTTTGACATTTTTGTTTTGCTCGAGGACGAGCAAAAGCTTAGCTTGGGGGGATTTGATAACTTGCTATTTGATACGATTTTAGGGTGTTTTGAACCTAGTTTACTTGATATAAATTGCGTTTTGGTTCATTTTTACTCTATTATTATGCAATTTTTGTGTATCCTTTGCTTCACGGGTTGTTGGTGTTTTTGTTGAGATTTTAGGTTCAAAAGAACGACCAAATGGAGCCCATGGATACAAAGCCGAGGTTAGAAGCAAGAAGATGGATGAAAGAAGCCAAGGAAAGGAGCATTATAGAAGAAAAGATGAAAAAGAGGGGCTTAGAAGACCCTGCACGGCCGTGCCAGACCTTGCACGTCCGTGCAGGAGGTTCCAGAAAGCTTCAGCAAGCTGCCAAGGCCTGCACGGCCGTGCTTAATCTGGCACGCCCGTGCAGAAGAGGGTGCACGGCCGTGCCAGACTTTGCACGTCCGTGGAGGGTGCTCCAGAAACTCAGAACATTCTGCCAAGGCCTGCACGGACGTGCCAAATTAAGCACGTCCGTGCAGATGTAGCTGCACGTCCGTGCCAATATCTGCACGTCCGTGCGGAACTGCTCAATTCTTAGCAGTACGTTCTGCCTCAATTGTTCCCCCTCTGCACGTCCGTGCCGAACTTGGCACGGCCGTGCTTAGCCTTGCACGTCCGTGCCAAATCTGGCACGTCCGTGCTGACCTGCAGTCGAGCTTCTTCCTTGTTTTCTCCGTCCTTTTTATTTGGGGATCATAAATACCCCTTTAGAGCTCATTTGAAGGAGAGGCAGTTTTTCAGAGCTTTTCTCTTAGTTTGTAGTCTTAGAACATTAATTTCTCAAATCATTAGTTAGTTCTCAATTATTAGCTTGGAATTATTCAAATTCAATCATTGTAGAAGACAAAATCCACCATTGTTGCTCACCTTGAAGCTTCATAGTAACCATTTCTTACTCATCTTTTCTACTTCTCTTTACTTTGTTGTTGATTATTTGCTAGTTCTTGCATGTTTTGGATTGTTAATTAGCTTAATCCTTAGTTTGAATTTGTTCATGAATTGCTTGAAATCTTTAATTGCTTTAACCCCCATGGATTGTGAGTAGTCTAAATTCTAGGGTTTGGGCAAAACCCTCAATGTAGTCTCTAATTACTTGTTGCATGTACTAATTTGGTTGTTGTGGGATGTTAATTAGTTGAGCTTAAGTGGTTTAATTTCTTAGTTCTTGTATATGGCCATTGCTAGAACTATTTACTCAAGCTTTCTCAACGAAGGATCGAGAGATGAACTTGAGTTAGCTCCCTTATGCTTGATTGACCCGAAATGCCATGAGAATAGGGATTACCGGTCAAGGGAATGTTTATGTCATCGTGATTATGCTTTAACACTTGTTTTATGCTATGTAACCACGAGAGTAGGTTGTATTCATGATTCAAGTAATCCCTCTAGCTTGAGAGAGTAGTTGGGTGCTTTAGATGACTTCCCCTAATTTATCCCATTAATTTACCTTGATTGTTGCATGCTAATTGTGATTTGTGATGAAGTTGAGTGGTATAACCCAAGCCCTAGATTCCTCTAAATATTGTTAACCTCCTCTTAGCTTAGTTGAATTGTGTTAGAAGAAGTTACTCAAAACCAACCCAATTTAGAATTCGTTTAGCTTATTTAAACGGTAGTACTCGGTGGTTGATTCAACGCCTCTCTTGGGTTCGACCCTTTCTTACCCTTACTATTGTTAGTGATACCAAGATAGGAATCTTTATCTTTGGTAGGCTCGACGACGGCCTATCAGTATCCAGCGTCTGCATACCCAATGAGAGCAGCATCTTGTTTTGGTTGGTAATATAAACCAAGGTCTTGTGTCCCTCGTAGGTACCGGAGTAAGTGTCGAACTCCCTTCCAATGCCTATATGTTGGTGCATTGCTGTGCCTGGCTAACAAATTCACAGAGAAAGCTATGTCGGGTCTAGTATTGTTAGTTAAGTACATTAAGGCTCCAATTGCACTTAAGTATGGTACTTCTGGACCCAAAATCTCTTCATTTTCTTCTCGGGGTCTAAATGGATCATTTTTCATATTCAAAGAACGAACAACCATTGGGAAGTTGGTTGGGGTTGCTTTGTCCATGAAGAAACGTTTCAAAACTCTTTCTGTATAGTTTGATTGATGGACAAAAATGCCATGACTCAAGTGCTCAATTTGTAGTCCAAGGCAAAATTTAGTTTTCCCAAGGTCTTTCATCTCAAATTCTTTCATCAAGTATTTTGCAGTTTTCTCGAGTTCATTTGGGGTTCCGATGATATTTAAATCATCAACATAAACTGCAATGATAGCGAATCCTGATTGTGATCGCTTTATGAAAACACAGGGACTAACTTGGTTGTTTTTGAATCCTTCTCTCATAAGGTATTCACTCAGACGGTTGTACCACATCCTTCCAGATTGTTTCAATCCATAAAGTGACCTTTTTAGTTTTATGGAAAGCAGTTGTCTAGGCTTGTGGTTTTCTGGTAGTTTTAGTCCTTCGGGGACTTTCATGTAAATGTCCGTATCGAGTGACCCATACAAATACGCAGTCACTACATCCATTAATCGCATTTGCAGTCCTTTTGTGACTGTCAAACTTACCAGAAATCTTAATGTAGTTGCATCAACCACTGGAGAATATGTTTCTTCATAATCAATCCCTGGAATTTGAGAAAATCCTTGGGCTACAAGTCTTGCTTTGTATCTAACTATTTCATTTTTCTCATTACGTTTTCTCACAAATACCCATTTGTATCCAACGGGTTTTACACCTGCTGGTGTAAGGGTTATTTTCCCAAAAACTTCTCGTTTTTCAAGTGACTTTAACTCAGCCAGCATTGCCTCCTTCCACTTTGGCCAATCACTCCTACGTCGACATTCTTCTACAGTTCTTGGTTCAACATCATTTTCATCAGACACGATGTCGATTGCGATGGAATTTGCAAATGTTTCATTAACGATAACATCTTTCCTATTCCACTGAGTCTTTGTAGAGACGTAATTCATTGAAATTTCATTGTTATCGATGTTTTGAACATCTTGTTCATTCCCCGTAGGGTTGTCTTCTTGTTCGTCCCCTTTTGGATTATCATCATTTTCTTTACTTTCATCCACATTTGGTTTTTCTTGACCTTCTGACGGGGGAACATCATTAGTCTCATTTTCTATTCCATCCAATCTTTTCAATTTTCTTGGCTTAGAATCTTTTGAACCAAGTGGTCTTCCACGCTTTCTGCGTGCCTGAGATTCATTTTCTATGGCCTTATTACCAGTTGGGATTTCAATACGTGCAGGGGCATTTTCTGCTGGTATATGTGATTTTGTCACCTTCTTTGTGTCTACAAATGCATCAGGCAATTGATTTGCAACACTTTGTAAATGAACAATTTTCTTAACTTCTTGTTCACACATATTTGTTCGTGGGTCTAACATCAACAGTTGTGTTGCATTCCAAATGAGTTCAATTTCTTTCTTACGTGGGTCCACTTTCTCTCCCCCTAAGGCTGGGAATACTGTTTCATTAAAGTGACAGTCCGCAAATCTAGCCGTAAATAAGTCACTAGTCAATGGTTCAAGATATTTAATTATAGAGGGGGATTCAAACCCGACATAAATTCCAGCCTTCTTTGTGGACCCATTTTTGTTCGTTGGGGTTGAGCAATGGGAACATATACAGCACAACCAAAGATTTTTAGATGTGAGATACTTGGTTCTCGACCACAAACAAGTTGTAGTGGTGAGAATTTATGATAAGTTGTAGGTCTCAATCTAATTAGCGCTGCTGCATGTATTATAGCATGTCCCCAAGCAGATGATGGCAATCTTGACCTCATTAATAATGGTCTTGCAATCAATTGTAATCTCTTAATTAGTGATTCAGCTAGACCATTTTGTGTATGGACATGAGCTACTGGATGTTCAACATCAATTCCAATTTACATACAATAATCATTAAATGTTTGGGATGTAAATTCCCCAGCATTGTCAAGTCTTATTCTCTTTATTGTATGATATGGGAATTGTGCTCTTAATTTGATGATTTGGGCAAGTAATTTTGCAAAGGCAACATTTCTACTTGAAAGTAGACTAACATGTGACCATCGTGTAGAAACATCAATTAAAACCATGAAATATCGAAATGGTCCACATGCTGGATTAATCGGCCCACATATATCTCCCTGAATTCTTTCCAAGAATTTTGGAGATTCAGTAGCAATTTTGTTCATGGATGGCCTTATTATTAATTTGCCAAGTGAACATGCAGAGCATGTTAATTCATCTGATTTGGGAATTTTGACATTTCTTATTGAATGTCCAACTGAATGTGCTATTATTCTTTGCATAATCCCAGTTGTTGGATGTCCCAAACGATCATGCCATAAAATAGTCAAATGTTTGTCATCTAACTTCTGGTTGATACCATATTGATTTCCACGGGTCGTATGTTTATACGATATAACCCCGAAGAGTATGCTGGCAATTTCTCATATATATATTTCTTGCTATGTTTTTCTGCCGTGAGGCATATATACTCTTTTTGATCTGTCGTCATTGTTTCTAGATGATAGCCATTTTGGCGTACATCTTTAAAGCTTATGAGATTTCTTCGAGATTTACTCGAATATAAAGCATTATTGATTATTAATTTTGTTCCATTTGGAAGCATTATACAAGCCTTTCCAGATCCTTCAATTAATTTAGCTGACCCGAAAATGGTGTTTACATTTGCTTGAAACAACTTTAGTTGTGAAAAATAATTTCTATCTTTTAAGATAATGTGCGTTGTTCCACTGTCCAAAAGGCATTGATATTCGGAACTAACTTCAGGTAGATCCATATCTTCATAAAATAAATTTGAGATTAGTTTAGAATAATATCATACAAACTTTTATTGATGATAGAGATTAAAAGTACATTAAAATACAGGGAACTAAGAAAATACATTAAAACATAGCATATGTTACATTAGTAGATGAGAAACCTAAGTATTGTTGTTTTCTCCAAGAATGAAATCATTTCCAATTTCAGCATTATCCATGAAATAATCAGACACATCAAGGCTGGGACAAGGAGCATTTTCCTCATTAACATAATTTGCTTCTGCATTTTTCTCTTTGCCTTTTACAGAAGCCTGGTAAAGGTCTACCAAATGTTTGGCCGTTCGACAAGTACGTCCCCAATGTCCTGTCATGCCACATCTGTAACATGTGTCTTTTCCTTTCGAAGGAGTTTGTTTGTGGCTTCCAGATAACTGTCCCTTCTGTTTTTCAAAATTTTTGAAATTTTTGTTTCTTTGAAAATTATTTCTACCACGACCACGGCCGCGTCCGCGATAATTTCCACGGCCTCTTCCACGGCCATTGTAATTTCCACGTCCACCTCTTCTTGTAGCATTTGACTCGGGTGGATAGGAATTTGTTGCATTTGCCTCATGATGAGTGGCCAAAGACCCAGTTGGTCTGAGATTATGATTTTTCAACAAAAGATCGCTATTTTGTTCCGCAACAAGCAATACACTCATTAATTCATTAAACTTCTTAAAACCTCTTTCACGATATTGTTCTTGCAACAGTATGTTGCTTGCATGAAAGGTAGTGAGTGTTTTTTCAATCATTTGTTCATCGGTGACTGGATGATCACAGTATCTCAATATAGACACTATCTCATGTATGGTTGAATTATAATCAATTACAGATTTGAAATCCTGGAACCGTAAAATTGTCCAGTCAAATAATGCCTTAGGAAGGAGCACCCTTTTGTGGTGTCCAAATCTTTCATTAAGGCAATCCCATAATTCTTTGGGATCTTCAACCATCATGTACTCAGTTTTAAGGCCTTCATGTAAATGATGCCTTAGTAACACTAAGGCTTTTGCCTTTTCTTGTTCGGTAATGGGTTTTTCAACCGTCATTGCAGAAGTGGTAGTATCAGTTGTTTGACCAGAGGGACTTTTATTTTCTTTAACAGTGTGCTCCAAGCCTTGAGCTTTCAAATTCATCATTGCATCCACTTTCCATTCCAGAAATTTCTTTCCAGATAAATCTAAGATGCTGAACTGTCTTTTCATAAGGTCTCCCATTTTAGCTACAACAAATTACGTGATAATTAGTTTATAATAACAAATTATATGTACAACTCACATGTTTAGTTCTTCCATATTTATAATTAAGTTAATAAGACACGTGATAATTAAATTTAATAATAATAAACCATAAGTAATATAGTCTTTTCTCCCCCTTGGTTTATTATTGTGAGTAATTATATGATTAGACAAAAATTAATCATGTTAGTTGCAAAAAAAACAGCAAAACGACAACAATGACAGTAGTAACAATAATTATAATGATAACGGTAATATTATACAATGATGATTAATAACAACAAACAAACATAATAAAACAAAAACAAGCTTTTAATATACTAAAACGACAAAATAAGTGAGTTTTACTTATACATAATGACAAAAACTAATATTGCTACTAATAGAACTACAAGCGTCGTAATTAGAAGGAAATATTGTTTTATCTTCCTTAAATCTTCTTCAAAGGTGAATTTGTGGGTGTTTTGGGTGTTCTGGTTGCCGTCATCGGGGAACATATCAGAGAAGAAGGGGGTGATAAAATTTTTGGGTGATTTTTGGATAAAAAGTGGGAAGGGATAAGGGATTTGTGGTGAAATTGGGGGAAAATCCGCCTTTTGTAGAGATAGGTTTATCCGTTACTGTTCTGTACAACTGTAAATATATCATATAATAGTCTAATGTACTGGCATAAAATTATGGTCCGTATATATATATATATATATATATTTATAACTGTAAAAGGTTATCACACTGGGAATGCAAGCCATAGTGATCCGAGAGCCCTAATATCTATAAAAGATCATGGGTTCGAAAACGGAAAGAAACACAAAAAGTATGTAAAAGTAAGAAAAATAATAAGTATAAAAGGCTGCATCTTTTTGTTAATCTAGTTAATAATATGCATGCAAAGTTACTACTTAGCAATTATAATAACTAAGATCAAAATTTACGTAAAATGAGTATGTAATATCAACATGAATCAAACAAAGAAACATCAACATGAATAAAGCAAAAGATGATAGTTGTTTCGGGGTTTTCTGATGTCCTGCGGGAGAGTTACAATTCCGAGACTGGAACCGGACGCCTGTACCTGCAAAATAACGGAGACTCCTGAGAGCTCCGCCTCCAACGGTCAAGTTAGTACCTGATTAGGGAGTAATTAATACAGAAATTAAAGTAATGAGATCTCTCTAGGTGAGAGTGCTTAGTGTTGGTAATCTGCGTCGTAAGCGAGATTAGCCGGTTGTTAATAACTCTGTTCTTCTCTGCTTAATCTCTTGATTATTCCCTCCCTTGATTAATGAGGATTAATCGAGTATTTATAGCCTTGGGAAGCGTGCAACTCTCTAGGTTTAAGGTAAACCTAGGGCTGACCGGGCCTCTAGACTGGACTGGGCCTTGATGGCCGGTTTTCCCATTTGGCATGGGCGGACACGTGGCGTGTCTTAAGTGGTCCGTGGAGGACGTATCTGTGATTGACACGTGGCAGGTTCCTGTTGGCCTTCGTGAAGAACACGTGGCGGAACCTGGTTGGTCCACTTGTCAGTCGGTGATTGGTGGATAAAAATCCCCTAATCATTTGCCCCTCACAGGTGGCACGCGACTGGTCACGTGTCGCCTGTGACAGGTGTCGCACGGTGACAGGCGACGGCCTGTTACAGGTGTCACCTTGCAGACGGCCGAGAGATTTTCCCGCCCAAATTTTGAATTTGGAAGCGACCCTTCGCCTTCTCACTTTGCCTATAAAAGGAAGTGCTGACTTCGGTCATTTTCACATTTGAGAACTTTGCGAGAACATTCGGACCCCTGAACTTGCTCTGACATTTCGGACTTTTTCTGCCTACCGCCTGTTCTGACAAGCCGACTGACCCGAACTTTCAGGACTTCATCAACCGTCACTCGTTCAGGTAACTCAGTTCTCTTACTCTTAATTTTCTTTTTATTTTTTGAAATGGCACCATGGAAGCACACTACACGCCCTAAGTTAGTGATCAGCCGGTCACCGGGGACGGCTGAATCTAGGACTAGGAGTGCCGCCTGCCCTTTTCTGGACCCATCTTTGCCCTTTATACAAAGTCCGACTGTATCTGTGTCTATGCAGAACGTGATGGCCAGAACAAAAAAGACTGCTATGATATCAAACTCAGACGGCTCCTCCCAAAGGGTGCTCCTTAGTGAAACATCTGACCAGGCGCCAGATGTAGAACGAGACGACTGTCAAGCTGACAGTTCTGAGAGAGGGGCCAAGGTGTTCCCTTCCCATCTTACCGTGGACATGTCTAATTTTCCTTCTGCTCCTTCTAAGGGAGAGGAGGCGGGCCCCTCTAGGAAAGGGGAGGAGTCGTCCTCTTCGGACTCGTCAGGGGACGAGTCCGAATCCAGCTCTTCTGGCCACAGTTCTCCTGGCTCAGAAGAAAAACATAGCCGCCTACAAGAGGCGAGACGTTCTCATGCAGTTGAGAAGGGGGATAATTGGGCAGAGCCGTCCGCCTCTTACAGAGAGGAAAACGCCCCCTACTACTGCAGGGTACCCCGGGGCCGGATTGCAACCATGCGAGACAACGTGGCGAGCTTTATTGCTAACCACAAAATGGGCCCGGAATTTTTACTGTTCGTGCCGGATCCAGAAGACACTGTCGTTTGGCCGTCTGGTACCAGCTATGGTGACGGCTGCTTTGGCTGCTATGTGGCGGCCATCAAAGCTGGACTGCGCTTCCCATTACATCCGGCTGTTCAGCGGATTTTAGATGGGTATGATCTGGGGTTATGGCAGTTAGCCCCCAACTCTTGGGTAAACGTACTCGGCTATGTGGCCGGGTGCGAAATGTACGGGGTGGAGCCAAGCTTTGAGGCTTTCGCCCATATGAACTATCTCAGCCGGACCCCTAAGTCGGGAGGTACCGGCTGGTACCAACTAACAAGCCATAGGGGTTACCTTATGACAAAAGGTAAGGCGAACAAATGGAAGGATTGGCGGAACACCTTCCTTATTATCGAGGGTTCAGACACGGAGCTGAACAAACGTTTTAACAAGTGGAATAGGGATCCGCCTCTTCTCGCAGGCGGCCGCAGCATGCCGCCTGTTCCCCCAAAGGCTAAAAAAGAGATCCTAGACAAAGGACTCTTCAAAGTAGAGACTAGGGTGAACTCTACTTCAGGGGTACGAGAGCAAGTACCCCTAAACTGCGTCCCGAGCTTCAAGTGGCTCTATGACGAGTACTTCTTGGCCGCCTGTGGCCTCAGCAGTCGGTGCTCTAGAGGTAGCCGGCCTGACGAATACTCTGTTTTTTCACGCCTTGTTTACTTGGGATTTTTACTAACTTTGCTGTTTATTTCTTGCAGCTGACGCCATGAGTAAAATAACAGCATCCAAGACTGCAGCGGCCATATTGCGGGCCTCGCTCATGAAACAGACGTATGCCGAGTCCCACAACAAGGAGGCACCCTTGGTAAGCTTTGAAAACTCTTCCTCTTTTAGTTGTCTTATGCATATACTAACTCTTTTTGTTTTCAGTCTGGCACTCCAAGGGCTTCTTCCTCGCAACAGCCGGACCCCAAGGCCCGGAGGACGACTGTTGCAAGCTCTCCTGGGTCTTCCAGGAAAACAGTGGCGGCTGAGAAGCAGCCGGCCACTTCTTCAAAAACCCAGGCGGGGCCGCCTAGATGTATGGACACTCACTTGTAAAAACTCACCCTTGCTTCCTTCTTGATTAGGTCTAACTTGTTTTTTTTTTTTTTTTTTTTTTTTCTTCGCTTAATGCAGCCGGCCCCCAGGGACTAGACTTGGTTGAGGTAGCCAAGTCTATGGTTAAAGTAGTTCCTCCATCTGACAGGGAGGCGGTCAAGGGTGCCGGCACCCTTGACCTTGATGGAATTTCAGGGGTCCTAGCTGAGGTATACTTAGCACCTTTTTGAGCTTTTGAGTTCCAGGACGCCTGTTAACTCTTTTGATTGGAAACTGACGCCTGTTTTTCTTTGTACTTAGGCCCTGCTCCGAGTCAACAGCCTTCGCAAGCCGATTGATCGGAAAAACAAAGAGGTAAAGGCCGCAAAGGCTATGGCCGCCTCCAGCTGTGATAAGGCAATGTTTCAAATTGCCCAAAATGAAGTACTGACCATTGATCTTCTTTATTATCAGGCGCAGGCGACCGCCGCTGTTCGGGCTCAGCTAGAGGCGGCCCAAAAGAAGGTTGACGAGCTGGAGGGGACCGTCACCAACCTTAAAGCCGAGCTGAAACCCCTTCGCCAAAAAATGCACTCTTACGAAGCCATGGAGAAATCTTTGGCTAACGTAAAAGAACGCCTGGTGAACCAGGAGAAGAGTCTTACCCAAGAGCTCTCGGATAAGGCCGAGCAAGAGAAACAAGAGCTCGTCCGGGAGATGGTGGAAGACTCCGCTCAAATCCAACGCATGACCTGGGAACGACTGTTCCCCAGTGCCGACTTTGCCTCATGGGAAAGAACGTACCGCCAGTGTTCGGAAATATATAATCAACGGATCCTGGCGGCTGCTGAAGAAGAGGCGTTGGACGGTGCGTTGGAGGAGGAAGAGCCGGTTGTGGCGCTTGTGCCACTTGGGGGTAAGGCATCAAAAGATGGTGCAGCTAAGGCCGAGTCCAGCAAGAAGAGTGCTGACCAGGCGGCTGCTGCTGATACTGAACTGCCCCCTTCTTAAGCTTTAAGTATTTTTTCTTTTCACGGCCTGCGTGCCGTTTGCTTTGTAATTACCCGGCCAGGGGCCGGGGTTTTGAATATTCTGCTGGTCTTTTATGGCCGGCTCATTTTTAATCAAATTTTTTGTTTTGGTTCAAATTTGTCTAAGTATTTGAAATTTGCTCACTAGACCGACTGTTGTGTATGGCCGAACGTTAAGACAGGTACAAATAGTAAGTATGCCGCCTATGCTCCTGGACGACTGGTTGTCTGTGTCCAGGATAGATGATCAGTCGGCCATTTAATCAATTGGTGTTCGAACTCTTTATTCAATTTGACCAAGTAAATAGAATTACCTAGTAGCCAGGGAATTAAGTAGGAAAACAAGCGGCGGGTACCGGTTGTTTCCCTTTATCGCCAATGTTGGCTTTTAACTCGTTATTTGTTAACCTAGCAAGAGTATTGGTTGAGAGCCTTTGTTTATTAAAAACAAGTGGACGACTCATACCTATTAGGCTCCATACTAAGTTTGAGTGACTATTAAGTTAACATAGGAGTTACTTAGTCTTTGTCACAATCTTGATTGAGTAGTAGAGGTATCAGGCGGCGTAGGCCGGCTAGACCCCTTGATTCACCAATGTTTGTTGGCTATTAACTCAATAGGTTATCCAGTAGGAATAGGGGTTCGAGTGCCCTTGTTTGTTTAAAACAGGCGGACGACTCAAACTTTTTGGATTCCATACCAAATTTGAAGGAGTGACTATGAGTTAACTTTGGAGTTACTCAGTCGCCGTCACTTTTGTTTGAGAAGTAGAGGTACCAGGCGGCGTAGGCCGGCTAGACCCCTTGATTCGCCAATGTTTGTTGGCTATTAATTCAATAGGTACCCCCTGCATTTATCCCAAGTAATACAGGCGGTTATCTGACTCAGATGTCAACTGCTACCACTGGTTTGGTTAGTGATAGAGTTATCCTTGTCTCAAAAACGGCTACGTGGTTGCCCTTGGGGACAGTCGTATAGGTGCCGTGTAATTAGTTTATAGAACAATGTTCCACCCAAAAAAGGAGCTGCTCTCTGCGACGAATTTCATCCGGAGGGATGCCGTCGGACGCCTGCTATGATGTTGGGACAGGTCGAATTAGTTTTGTAGATTTGATCAGGTGGCTTGGCGCCTGGTCTGATCATTCGGCCGGTGGCCTTGGTAAGTTCTTGGTGAACGTAGGTGCTAAGTAAAAGAAGGGTAGCCGCCTGTTAGTTACAGGATCGGCCAGGCCCTAATCTTTTTAGCTAAGTATTGTGAGTAAAATACTCGATGGAGAGTAGCCGACTGTAAAGGAACAGACGGCATGCCCCTCTAAAGATAAAGAGTGAAACTCAATGGAGAGTAGCCGACTGTAAAGGTACAGACGGCATGCCCCTCTGGAGATAGAGTAAAAATACTCAATGGAGAGTAGCCGACTGTAAAGGTACAGACGGCATGCCCCTCGTAATGCAAAATTGAATAGTAAGTGCAAACTTTATTAAGTAGCTCTTTACTTTACATCATTCAGAAAAAATATTTTTTAAGGTTATCTACATTCCAGGTTCGAGGCAACGGTTGTCCGTCTGGTGTTTCCAGACGGTAGGTACCGTCCCTGACTTCCGTATAGATTCGGTAGGGTCCTTCCCAGTTTGGAGTTAGTTTGCCAGACTCATTAGCCCTACCAACTGCTTCCATTTTTCTAAGTACAAAGTCCCCTACTTTGAGTGGACGCCTGTGTACTTTTTTGTTGTATGATCTAGTCATTCTCAGGCGATAGATCTCATGGCGCAAAACAGCATTGCCCCTCTTTTCAGGAAGTGAGTCTAATGCCAGGCGCATAGCTTCCCAGTTTGCCTCTTCGTCATATAGCATTACTCGAAGAGTCGGCTCGTAGTGTTCTATTGGAAGAACAGCTTCTGCACCATAAGTTAGGAGGAATGGAGTTTCTCCAGTCGCCCCTTTTTCAGTCGTCCTAATGGCCCAGAGAACATGTGGTAGTTCATCTGCCCATAGGCCGCCTGCTCGTTCAATCTTTTTCTTGAGACCGTCTGAGATAATTTTATTAAAGGCTTCTACCTGGTCGTTTGCTTGTGGACGGCCGACAGATGCAAAGTAATGTGCAATTCCTTGGTCTCCCAACCAGCTTTTGAGAACAGGCGTCTCAAATTGGGGACCATTATCAAAAACCATAGACATGGGAACCCCGAACCGAGTGATGACGTTTTTCCAAATGAATGAAATTACATCTTTCGTCTTGATTCCCTTTACAGCCTCCGCCTCTACCCATTTAGTGAAGTAGTCAACGGCAACAAGTATATACCTTCTGCCGCCTGTAGCAGGCGTATATGGACCCAGAATGTCCATGCCCCACTTAGCAAACGGTAGTGGGCTGTGAATGGTAGTGAGGTCAGTAGCCGGACGGTGAATTAATTTGCCAAACCTTTGGCACTTGTCACATTTTTTCACCATCTCCATTGCATCTGCTTCCAAAGTAGGCCAAAAGTAGCCCTGCCGCCTTGCCCTTTGAGCAAGCATCCTACCACCTATATGGGAAGCACAGAAACCAGAGTGAAGATCATCTAGTATCTCTCGTCCCTTTTCAGGAGTAACACACTTTAAGAAGGGTTGAAGGTGCCCCCTCTTGTGAAGTTCTCCCTGTATCATTTCAAAACAGGAGGCTCGTTTTTTCAGCGCTGCCGCCTGTTGAGGATCATCCGGCAGTGTACCGTTTGTCAGATATGCCCTGACTGAATCCATCCAGGTTGAGCTTCTGTCTAGGATTCCAATAGGATTTTCCTCGATGCTTCTCTTCTCCATTACTTCCCAAAACACAGTTCGAGGAGTATCGGAGGAGGCGGATGATGCTAATTTCGAAAGTGCATCTGCCTGGTTGTTTTCCGATCTCGGCACTTGGATCAGATGGAAATCCTCAAGGGAGCCGACTGCTTGTCGGACCGCCTGTAAATACTTGATCATGGCCGGATGTGTTGCTTCGTATTCGCCATTGTACTGACTCACTATCAGTTGTGAATCAGAACAGGCGTCTATTTTCCTTGCACCTGCCGCCTTACACATGCGGATCCCGGCTAGTAAAGCTTCATATTCTGCCTCATTGTTTGAAGCCTGGAAACTGAAGCGTAGAGCATACTCGAACCTGTCGCCCTCTGGAGATTGACATACGACGCCTGCTCCACAACCGTTTGAAGTAGAGCTTCCGTCCACATATACCTTCCAGACTTGGTCTGGAACTTGAGAGTCAGGAGGACGAGTCATCTCTACAATAAAGTCAGCAAAGGCTTGCCCCTTCACTGCTTTTCTAGGCTCGAAAGTAACTTCGAGACTCTGCATTTCTATGGCCCATTTGATCATTCGTCCGGAGGACTCCATGGTGGTAAGGGGCCGCTTGATCGGTTGGTCGGTATACACGACGACTGCATGTGCCAGAAAGTAGGGCTTCAATTTTTTAACAGCCATGAAGAGTGCAAGACCAAATTTCTCCACTAGGGGATACCTCAACTCGGCATTTTTCAGTACGTGACTGACAAAGTAGACCGGAAGTTGACAGCCGTCCCTTTCAGCAAGGAGCACCGCGCTTAACGCATGATCAGAGACGGCCAGGTACATGTAGAGATTTTCTTTGGGCAAAGGGCTGACCAGCCTCGGCAAGGAATGCAAGTGAACCTTTAATTTCTGGAAGGCGGCCTCAGCATCCGGCCCCCATTCAAACCTTGCCTTTTTCTTAATTGCCTGGAAAAAGTATAGGCATTTGTCGCCTGATCGGCTTAGGAATCTCCCCAAGGCCGCCAGACAACCTGTTAACTTCTGAACCTCTCGGACGGTACGAGGCGACTGCATGTCAATGACCGCCTGTACCTTCTCAGGGTTCGCCTCTATTCCTCTCTGGTTGATAAGGAATCCGAGAAATTTCCCAGACTCAACTCCAAATACACATTTCTTGGGATTGAGCATGACATGGTGCCGCCTGAGTGTGGCGAAAGTTTCTCGGAGGTCCGTCAGATGATCTTCCTGAAGTTTAGTCTTGACAATCATATCATCAATGTATGCCTCGACGTTTCTCCCAATCTGATCAAAGAACACTGTGTTTATCATTCGCTGGAAGGTAGCCGGGGCATTCTTAAGACCAAACGGCATGACCGTGTAACAGTATAATCCCTGATCAGTGACGAAAGCCGTCTTCTCCTGATCTTTCTTCCATAAAGGAATTTGATGAAAACCAGAATAGGCGTCCATAAAACTCATCAAGGCATGGCCGGCTGTTGAGTCGACCAGGTTATCAATTTTAGGCAGAGGGTAACTGTCTTTGGGGCACGCCTTGTTCAAGTCTGTGTAGTCTACACACATTCGCCAGGTGCCATTCGGCTTTTTAACAAGCACCACATTTGCAACCCAATCTGGGAAGTAACATTGCCGAATGAACCCTACATCAAGTAATTTTTTGACTTCGGCGGCTGCCGCCTGACCTCTTTCTTCACCATGGTTCCGCTTCTTTTGTCGTACCGGCTTCTTTTTCGGATCCACAGCGAGTTTGTGTACTGCCAGATCAGGACTAATGCCTGGCATTTCATGGACTTCAAATGCAAAGATGTCCTTGTATTCTTTCAACAGGTTGTGAAAGTCGTCACCAAGGTTTCTCAGAGCAGTCGTCCCTACTTTGACTGTTCGGTCAGGATGGGAGTCGTCTAATATCAGGTCCGTATGCTCACCAGCCGGCTGAGGGCGGAACTCATCCGGCCGGTCCTCTGCCAATGATTGCTATTTTCTTGCTTTTCTTGCGGACTCAGTCTGGGACGCCTTTCTTTTTCTGCCGCCTGTTTCTTGAACAGGCGCACTCTCCTTGACATTGTCAAGGTCTGTTTTTTCTCCACTTGACCCAGTGGCCATAACAGTGGGCTTGACATCCGAGAGATAGCACTCTCGGGCCATCCTTTGATCTCCCCTTAGGGAGCCGACTGTTCCATTATCCCTTTCAAACTTAAGCAGCATAAGTGACGGGATTATAACAGCCTTGGAATTATTCAGGGTTGGTCGACCCAGAATCATGTTGTAGGCCGAGAGTTCCTCTACCACAAGGAACCGGACTACCATGTGTCGTCCTTCCCCTTTTTCGCCCAGGCGAATGGGTAGATCCACTCGTCCCAGTGGGTGGACGACTCCTCCTCCAAAACCTATTAAAGGGTGGGAGGCCGGATGTATGCAGTCCGTCTGATATTTCAGTTTTGACAGACATTTGCTGCTGATGAGATCTGAAGAGCTCCCGGTATCTATGAGGATTCGGCCAACTCTCTGGTTGGCCACTTTACATTCAATAACGAGAGGGTCGTCATGCGGCCCCCTTATTCCTCCTAGATCCTCTTCAGTGATGACAATCTCAGGAAATGTATATTTGGACGGCCGTTCTTGGTGAACGGAATTTACATCTAACCGCCTTATATTATCTTTGTTGCCCCTAATAGTGGGGCCGCCTCCTGAGAAGCCGCCTGCAATGGTGTAGACGACTGCATCATCTGTATCAGAACTGTCGGCCTGTTGATTCTTTTTGGCCGACTGCTTTTTTGAGGAAGTATTCCCCGTAGATTTCTTGACATAAGTGTCAAGATCACCTTGATCAGCCAAGCGGTCTAGGTACCGCATGAGACTGATGCAGTCATTGGTGTGATGACCAATGTCATCATGATAAGCACAGATTTTGTCTTGGTTCCGGTTGCTCGCAGAACCCTTCATGGGGAGCGGCTTCTCAATTGAGAGCCGTCCCTTTATTTCTTTTAGGATAAACTGGTTATCCTTGTTAAACACATACTTTGGGGAGTATGGTTTGAATTCTTTTTTCTTTTTCTGGGCCGGCTGTTTAGAGGAATCAGCCGCCCAGACCTCTTTTCTTTTTTCATCTTTGTTGGACGACTGTTTCTGTCGTCCCTCTCTTTTGTCGAACCTCTTCCCGTCCGACTGTTTCATCGTACACAGATCAGTCGCCTGTATATAGGCTTCTGCTTCAATCAAGGCCTCTTGAAGAGTCGCCACCCTTTTTCGAACTAAATCAAATTTGAAGGTAGACCCGTCTTTGAGACCTCTAAAAAAGTCAGTATAAGCTACCTCATCCGGTAACCCCTGAATCTGTATTCTCATCAGGTTGAACCGCCTGATGTAGGAACGAAGCCCCTCTTTCTCGCCCTGCTGAATTGTTCCCAAATCAAGGGTCGTTTTCTTCGCAGGGATGTTCATTGCGAAGTTGGAGGCAAATAAGTAAGCAAGCGTCCTGAAGCTGTTTACACAACCAGTCGGCAGGTTGCCGAACCATTGCTGTGCAATTCCCTTGAGAGTCGCTGGGAAACATTTGCACCAAGTGGGATCATCCAACCCTTGAAGGTACATCAGGTTGGTGAATGCCATCAGATGGTCTTCTGGGTTAGTAGTGCCGTCATAGGCGCCTACTAGAACATTTTTTACTTTGGCCGGCTGAGCGGCTTCAGTAATTTCCTTGGAGAAGGCCGACGGCTGTTCACCAAGTCTAAGCAGCCGTAGCTGCCAGTCCATAGGTTGGACGTTTTTTGCTGCAGGTCCACCAAATGGAGGTGGCTGCATAAAATACTGTTGTTGCGGCACAAATGGTAAGTTTGGTACCGCCTGGGCACTATGAAAGCCGGACTGACGGGAGGTGCCGCCTGACTGACTCTCATGGTACGACTGAGTATGCCTCATCGAGGCATTTCGCAAACTGTCCTGAAGATTTGAAGTAGAAGCCGACTCTGATAATCGGTCACTCTTCTTTCGCTCTAGCAGGTGCCGAGCATCTGTGAACGTTTGCTTTGACCCGTCCGCCTGAATATGACGAATCGGTTTCCTATTTCCCGTAGGATAACGGAGTTTTGTGAAATCAAGAGCAGACGGCTCCCGCTTCTTGGATTTAGGATGGGGAGTCGCCTCTCGCCCTTGAACTGGCTTCCTCTTCAGTGAAGTGGAAGGTTTCTTGGCCGACTGCTCTTTGACTGAAGCAGGCGGTTTTTTGTTGATCAACTCTTGGATCTCTCCCTTGAAGTCCCTCATGAAGGTCATGAGTTCGTTCCTTGTGATGGGAGCAGACCCATCAGTCGGCTGTTGCCGAGCAAGCGATGCGCCTGCTGGCTCGCTTCCTGTTTGAGGATACTCCCGTTCCCTCATTTCGGTATGACGGGTACGTCGGGCCCTTAGGGTCCCGTCTGGAGCTGTATGAGTTTCAACTTCAAATTCACTTTCGGTATCATGGTCCGACTGAACTTGAGGGTCGTCTAGGGGACGCCTCTCTTCTGGAGTCGGTACAGACTTGGATGCCATCTCTGAAGTACTCTCCCCACAGACGGCGCCAAATGTTTCGGGGTTTTCTGATGTCCTGCGGGAGAGTTACAATTCCGAGACTGGAACCGGACGCCTGTACCTGCAAAATAACGGAGACTCCTGAGAGCTCCGCCTCCAACGGTCAAGTTAGTACCTGATTAGGGAGTAATTAATACAGAAATTAAAGTAATGAGATCTCTCTAGGTGAGAGTGCTTAGTGTTGGTAATCTGCGTCGTAAGCGAGATTAGCCGGTTGTTAATAACTCTGTTCTTCTCTGCTTAATCTCTTGATTATTCCCTCCCTTGATTAATGAGGATTAATCGAGTATTTATAGCCTTGGGAAGCGTGCAACTCTCTAGGTTTAAGGTAAACCTAGGGCTGACCGGGCCTCTAGACTGGACTGGGCCTTGATGGCCGGTTTTCCCATTTGGCATGGGCGGACACGTGGCGTGTCTTAAGTGGTCCGTGGAGGACGTATCTGTGATTGACACGTGGCAGGTTCCTGTTGGCCTTCGTGAAGAACACGTGGCGGAACCTGGTTGGTCCACTTGTCAGTCGGTGATTGGTGGATAAAAATCCCCTAATCAATAGTAATGAATTCACAAGTAAGAGAACTTTCACCGTTGTTTTGAGGTATATATAATACAGTAAATGTTTGAGTTTCTGGTATAGAGGATCCCAAATATGGGCAACTATAGAGCATATTCCTCGAAACATTTAGAAGTAGATAGTATTATTTGTTATAAATTTTTAGAAGTAGGTATAAATATACCTGACTGAAAACTGGTGCTGATAACGTGTTAAAAATATTTTACTGATGGTAAGATATTTATCAGTGAAGGGATGAAGATAGGAAGTAAGTAGTAGAATGGTAGGAAAACTCTTTTCTTGTTTTTCAACTTAAGTTCACAATACGTGAACTTTCATTTATATAGCCAAAATAATTGAATACAATAATATACATTATTGTACTTTATACAAATTATTGTACTTAGTCACATGTGAAGTTCAATTCAATCATGTTTCTCAACATGGAGGACATTATTGCGTCGATTTTATCACTTTTATGTATAACAGGTGTATTGTATATGAGTATATATCCGAACAAAAGACCAAAAAGTTTTTAGTGATAGGTTCAGTATTAGGCTATGTTTAACAATCATATCTGAAAAGGAGATGTAATTGATAAGTTAACTGAAATGAATAAGGTACTCGTAGTAACTGAAACTGATAAGGTATTGAACTTATAATTAATAATATAGTTAATTACATTAGAGCCCGAAGTTTCTGAAATCGTAAAGGATATTTGAGATACTTTAATGGTTTAACCACCTTATGTGGATTAATAATACGAAGTACATGTATTTACTAACAAGCAAGAGTACAAATAATAATAGAGTGAATTTGGTTCATAATCATATGAAGCACCCTATGAGAAGTGTTTTCAAATGCAATTTTCATGTCTTAGTAAAAGTGTTAAGTTATCAAATGCTTAGAAGCATGCACAAATATGAATTATGAACATAGATGGTATATATACTATATAAATAGTTCATTCAATTTTACCATCTTTCATCCATTATCTAAATTCAATCCATTCTTATCAAATATTTCATATAATCATATCAACAATAATTTCCAAGAAAAGAATCATCTAAAATGGCTTTGGGCTCCACAAATGACTTCGACTTCCCTCAGTTCTCACCGCCCTTTACATCCACACCCTAATCCTCCCCCGCCGCCCACCCCAATCATCCCACCACCACCTCTCCGGACCCCCACCACCCAACAGTCATCATATTCGTCGTGATTATCTCATGTAGTTGTCTCTTCCTACTAGGAGCCCTATTCGTAAGCATTTGGTGCTTCATCAAAAAGCGAAGGAATAGAAGGAAATGTGTTCATGAGAGGAAGGATATTGAAGTGGATGAGCATTTGAAAGTGCAGGAAATGATCGTGCCTGGCTGTTGCGGGCCGAAGAAGGTGTTGGTATCGGTGGAGGACGATGTACGTGTGCATGAGGATGTTCACATCAAGAGTGAGGTTAATATGACGGGTAAAGGTGGCTTACGAGAGGGTGGTGGTGAGGGAAGTAGTGTGCATCAGCTTACCCAACCTGAGCGCCAAGTTTGATAAAATCTACACTATTGTTGTTGTAGATTATTGCATGTGCGTTATATTTAAATGCAAAATATCTAATGCAACCGTTGTAAATTTAATATGGTCTTACTAAACCAATATCCATGAATAATAAAATATTACTTGTATTTTAAACTAAACAGGTTAAGTATGCGCGTACCCTCTCTTAAATTAATTTATTTTGATAAAACTATATAGTGCTTGTAGTACATAGTGGGTAAATACGCTAGCTATTATTCATAAAATTATATACTTCTTATATGTGCAAGTGCATGGTTATTAATTAATATATTCAATGTAAATATTAACAGTAAAAATACCCTGGCCCAATCCACTTTTATAAGGTAAAGCCGAACCCTATTTTGTCATAAGAAGATGGAAATTAAAGATAGTTAAAAATTTAAATAATACAAATTTAAATAAAGTAGCTCTTTAACCTTAATTTATTCATGATATCTTATAAGTAAGAGGAACTACTTAATAATCAACATTATTCTCCAATGAAATAAGTATAATACATAAAAAACAAAAAAAAAAAAAAAAAAAAAAAACATAAAAATATTCATAGAGAAAACCAGCTTTAAATTAATTAGTGATCCATAATACATTTTTTAATGAAAATTTTACACTAGTCATTTGTAATTAATGAATTACTGATTACTGAATATAAAGTGTAAACATATATATATATATATATATATATATATATATATATATATATATATATATATATATATATATATATATATATATATATTTTAAAGTAAGTGAATATAACCTAAGTCTATTATGGACCACGACAACAATCAAAGTCTTAATAATCTCAAAGATATAAAATTAGAGAATGAGGGATAACTCAAGTAGTTAGAGCTTCCTTCCCAGCTCCAGAGAATTCTGAGATCGATCCGCCCTTTTGGCTCTCAAAACACCAAAAATAAAGATATATAATTAGGCACCAGTGGCATCACTAGCCACTTATTGTGATATTATTCATCAATACTTGATTTGAATACAACATTAAAACTTAAAATGTAAATTGGTACATCAATCCATTAATTGGTTCGAATTTTTTTTTTTTTTTTAAGAAACATAGAGGTCTATTAATCAACCTTTAATTATGAAAGACTTTTAAGGTTTCATCAGAGCTAGGTTTTAATGTATCGATTGTGAGCTGCAAGTAGCTCGTGATACTGAAGATCCCTGTAAATTGGTGGGTTCTCATCATTAGTAAGACCTTTAGCAGGTCCAAATAGGTGATCATCCGCCGGACTTAGGAAAACAGCTGCACTTTCTCGAGCTACGTTTTCATTTGTGACTACCTGATGTTCACCGGGTTTAAGCTTTCCGTTGCTAACAACCTGAGAACAAAAAAGGAACAGACGTTGTGTTATACCATCCCTCCAAAAGTGAAGGTCTTCTTCAAAATAATTATAATTGCTTATATACAAATTGAATATATCCTTCCCATCGTAAGAAATATATTTCTCTTTATAAAACCACCCTTCTTTCTTCTTTCTCTCTCTTCCCCCATCACCAGATTCACCACCATCCTTCTTTCTCTCTCATTTCCCTTCCATGGCCTTCCTCCATTACCACCATCTTCCTCAATTACCATCTCACCTTCCCTCCTTACCAACCAACAAAAACACCAACATCACCATCACCACAACCTGGAAACCAACCCCAAAATCTAAAAATCAATCCAATCGCCACCTGAACTTCAGCCACCACCACCTCCGCCACTCCCACCCAAACCTAGACCCAAAACCTTTCTCCCACTGCTACCTAGACTCGAACCGCCGAAACCACCAGCCCCATGTAGGAGACGGTTTTATTATGTGGCCTGAATTATCATTTATCTAATTAATTGCTTATAAATACACTACGTATTTAATTGATAATTATTCGATGGATGTAATTATCCTTACGACCTAATTAGGGTTTCCCCTTGGGTGTATATATATAGAGGTCATTAGGCAGAGGTGAATACACCAATCTTACGCCTCCCCTCTCCCTCTCTATTCTCGTGAGTCTCATCCTCACCTTAGCCATCATAACAATACACCCTAAACGGGAACTCGATCTGCATCAGAATCATGGTCTCATCACTCACTACGTTTACAGGATTATCAGGTGCACATGATTTAATCTCTAATTTATATCTTATGTTAAAGAATTGATCAACACCCCACCCTACCCATATCCCAAAACCATCCAACCCCACATACCCAAACCCCAACCTCACCTCCCTGAACCTTCCCGCCACCCCTTCCCCTCCCTCATCAAACTCCACTTACATAATGTTGGGCGAAATTTGATTACTTTGATTATTCAATTGCTACATCAGAGGGAGTAGCATATTGAAATATATATTGTTTATCCAAATTCTAGTTGTAAACTTTTGAGTTTGTATAAGTTTTATAATTAGATGTGAAGGGCCCAAATTTTATTTTAGACAGGGCCCCAAAATCTTCCAAGACGGTCCTGCAACTAGCCCCTCAAGAGGTGGTATGAGGTAACTCATGCCAGCTCTTGTTGGTCACCACGCACCTCTTGAGCGAGGCTATTAGGAGCGGGGTGATAGCTCATACAACTAGCTCTTCAAGAGGTGGTATGAGGTAACTCATGCTAACTCTTTTGAGTGTGTAACTTTATCGGTAATCACTCATCAGGTCGTCTGACTGAGATTCCTCCCCTACATAACCTTTTTTTATTTTTTATTTTTTTTTTTAACTATTGTATCCCTCCCGGTCCTCCGACCTTCCTTCCTAAGTATAAAAGTGAATATTGCGTATAAGTTAGAGTTGTCTTTCATATATACATGGAAGAGAAAAATGAACTAAGAGATAGGAGTACAAAACCTGAAAAGGTAGCCAAGAGAAAGGCATGCAATGAAAACCAACTTGAAGTTGTACATGATCCATCAGCTTTAAGTTCTATGATATATGGAAGTAACTAGATCAATTACATCTTTCAATTTATAGACATTGTACCTAGGGGTGTTAACGAGCCGAGCCAGAGACCAAGCCTAGGTAGGCTTGGCTGAAGCTCAAAACTCGTGATCTCAGGCTGCTCGAGCTCAAAGCTCGTCGAGCCTGGGAAAGTTGGGCTCGAGCTCAATATATTGAGCTCGATATTGGCTCAGGCTCGAGCTCGATACTGGCTCAGCTCGGCTAAAGGTTTGACACCTGATCTAGAAGGCTTGTCAAGCCCAAATTAAATCAACAAGGCCAAAATAGTGCCCATAGGCCATAGTCATTGTTTCAAAGACAATCAAATTTAATTTTTATAACTCTTACATTCTATAACTTGCTTCTATATTTCAATGTGGAACTATTTTCTTTTTCTTTCTTTTGTTGGTTCTTCTTCTACATAAACAACAACAAAAAAACCATGAACAAAAGCTCCAACACTAAGTGAGAACGTAAACTAGTGCCTTGAAAACTATATTTAGTTCCTAAGTTCTAAATATGAAACAAACTTTATATATATATATTATATATATATATATATATATATATATATATATATATATATATATATATATATATATATATATATATATATATATATATATATATATATATATATATATATATATATATATATATATATATATATAATCTACAAAAAAAAAAAAAAAAAAAAAAAAAAACACTCAAGTTTGTTCGTGAGCTTTCAAGCCGAGCCAATTGTACCATGTACATAAGTAAACAATAATTACAAAATTGTTAATTGTGGGATTAGAACACCTAACACCCACAATACTAAAATAGAAACTATAAGGTTAGAAAACCAACTCAGCCAAGTATATTCTATGTAACAAGTAACAAGAATTTATTATATAAATTGAATTTATCCAGCATAGGGTGGGCCGTGGCCTGGGTAGGCCCGCCCCTGAATCCGTCATTGATCATGATTTGTAATAAAATGCCTTATTAATGTTTTCCGAAAAAAAAAGTCCACCAAATTCACCTACATTGAGTAAAATAATTACGAGTAATGCTTAATGAACATGCTAATTATGCAATCCAGAATCAAATTAAAATGAACATGCTGTGTCGCTGACTCGCTGTGATGCTAGGTTCACATGATATTTTTCAAGTTGGTCCTTTTTTTTTTTTTTTTAAACAAGTAGGTGTTGGTAATACGAAGTAATTTGCTTTTTAGACTAACAGAAACTACGGAGTAAATTGAAATCCGTATAACACAAATCCTCCAAAAAGGTGGTTTTAATTAATTTATTGTAAAACATGTTAAAATTAAGTTAAAAGTACTAAAAGTTATCTTTTATACTGTAAAAGTTATTATTTTTCTATTAATAATTTTATTTTATAAAAACTTATAATGTATTAAATTAATCATATTAGTCTTTATAGTATGTAATCACGTATCTATAATAAATTACACATTAAAATAAAATTCAAACCAACGACAAATTGAAAGTTACTCTTAAAGTGGTTAAAGTTACTATAAAAATAGTTAAAGTTACGCTTAAACGGACCGTTTCCCTAATAGTGAAATGACTTTTTTACCCCTATAAATGTTTATTTACTCATATATCCATTTATGTCATGCTAACTTGTTAAGTGTGTTTATGCTTCTCGTATTTGTTTCTCTTCTTTAGTCTTCCTTCCCTTCCAACTAACAACCTTTTCCCCTCTTTTAAACCCCCCTTTCTTTCTCCTTCCTCCTTTACTTCCGTACTCTCTTTCTCTCCTCCATTGAAGCGAAGGAGTCCTCCATTAAAGCGCCTACCAAGCTAAGCCACATGAAGAAGAAGAGGAGGAGATTGTTGAATTTGATGTCGAGTTAGAAGGCAAAATTGTTTAACATGATAATAATCCTCCTCAAGGGGTGGGGGAAAAGGCCAGATATAATCCACTTTGTTACCATTTCCTTAAACCAAAACAAAAAAAAAAAAAAAAACACACACACACACACAAACCCACCGAAATCACTCCCTCTATGTTTTACTTACCTATCACCTAATTAGACATTCTTCTTTTGAAAATTTCTCCGTTAACTTTTAGTTGCAGTATTTTAACTTTCACGTTTGTCAATATATCTCTGATTATAGACATGTGAAAAAATCTAAAGATTAAATATTTAAAACATATATATAATAAATCGAGATGAATCTAATTAATAAGATCCTACTTGACTATTTTGCCCAACAAAAAAAGTCAATAAAAATAAAGATTAGTTATAAAAATGTGAATAGTATATATATATTTTCAAGTGTTGCAACTAATATTGACAGAGGATATATATATATAACTCACAACAAAACCATATTGCAACACAAAAAAGCTTACAAGGTCGTTTAAAATGAGATGACATTTCCATATCTACGCAAGGGTATGATTGTCAAGAATTTATTTCTTAGTTTGCGTTCAAAAGCCTAGCCAATAAGTTTTGGGTGTCGTGACAAGCTATTACAACTCGACCATAAAAACTAATTATGTCGCGCGCGTAGGCTTCTCTAGTTACAATAAAATTAATATACTCCCGTTATACACAAGACTACAGTAGTAACTGCTCCAATAACTAGTAGAGTAACTTTTTTTTTGGTGGTATTTACACAGAATTATTTTCAATATCTAATGCTCTGTCAAATTATGTCATGTTTGCTGCAGTATTAAACAACGGAGTATTAATTAATTTATAACCAAATAATTTAAAAAAAAAAAAAAAAAAAAGGTTCAAACAAATATTCAAGACAATATATTTTGGTGCGAATATTCAAGAGTCAAGACAATGTGCATACCCATAAAGCTTAAGTTTTTTCCATAAAGCACCTACTTACATGAGCAGAAGTGCACAAGAGCAAAAGACAAGTACCAATGAATAAATAATCAACTAGCTCCAGCTAGTACAAAAAATTCAACCAAGTCATTGTGCGTTGCCACTTAAATGAACCAAATTTCGCTACAAAATTTCTGCCTATCAAAGATAGGATGCGGTGCTAGCAGCCACTCTTCCACATTAACAACATTTTACTGAGAAAGCAAGGCAAGACGGCAATCCTGTATACTGGAGGAGAAATAAGAAGCTTAACGCGCTAATTCCCCTTGAAAAATAATTCTCAATCTATCAGTCATGTATTACTTTCACTCTAGCTGCAGATGAAAAACTGCACAACTCTGCAGATCTACTGTACAGCTTGGGCATATTTACAAGTCAAAGGCGGGATATATCATGCATGAAAGCCTCGGTCTGAATTGGGGTACATTAAAAACTATGATTCATGGGACCAAAAGCTGTCTGGGTCTGGGGTAAATAGAGAAGAATCAGGAGTTTCCAAGTTTGCCAAGTGCCAATCTACAAAACGAGCCTGAATACTCTTTAAAAGCAGCAGAATTGAAGGCAAAAGCCACCATGCAACATCGTCCCTGTTAGCATGTGTAAAGAAATTTAGAATGCAAATTTAAGTTACTAACTACTAAAAGTGGGAAAAAGAGGAAATAAAATGAAGAAGAAAAACTATTAGTAAGTCAACTGGTTAAAATGTTACAAGGACAGATGAGAGTAGGAAAAGTTGGCTAACTCGACCTTTTAGCAATCCCAGCACTTTTCTCTTTCGATGCCTGGACAGAAAGAATAGTGTAGTAAGATATGCCCGATAGAAAAGCCACAGCCTGCAAATAGTGAAGATAGTTTAAGTGTCAACAAGGGTAGTCAAACCCATAGAATCTAGATCCAAGAGTTGGTAAGCTTATATTCGACCAGATCTATCTCACTTATGGATTATCATGCAGACACAGATTTCATTTCTAGTTGTAGAGACCTGGTCAAGATTAACAGCAACTTGAAAGGAAAAAAATCAATTCTCAACAGTTACATTATAAGGTAGGCTTAAGCATACATTCGAGCCGTCATGAGAATATACTAATGTCTGAAGAACATCAATCATAAACCTAATTCAATAAATAGGAAAAAACAACTTACTTTAGAGACTCGTCAACATTGATGTTAAGTGAAACAGGATAAGGCATGTTGTGGATTGTACAATCATCAACCACTACCCAAATTCCCAGTTGATTATAACCAGAAGCAGTGGCATGAAACCAACCAAGATCAATCCTCACTCGATGAAACTCTAATTGCGAATTTGCATGGCTATTAATCCAACAAATGACAGGAGCAAGTGTTGAGCGCATGAATCCATGCCGGACTGTCCTCAACTGAGCATTTAGACCAGCCACCAAATGACTCCAGACAGAAGTTGGGACATGCTGAAACAAATATGGCTCATGGTTATACAATGCATCACATGTCACTGATGAATTGGGGAAGGGGAAGATGACACACCTGAGCCATCAGATTAGTCAACAGTGCATCACTATGAAGACTATAAGGAGACATATAACAGCCATCACCACCAAAAATTATGCACAAGGGAAACCTCTTTTGTATGATTGACACAATGTCTACA
Source organism: Chenopodium quinoa (assembly GCF_001683475.1). Lineage (NCBI taxonomy): Eukaryota > Viridiplantae > Streptophyta > Magnoliopsida > Caryophyllales > Amaranthaceae > Chenopodium > Chenopodium quinoa. Next base: position 2,806,741 of record NW_018743175.1, read on the forward strand.
CGCTTTTCGTCACCACCAAGAAAGAAATCAATATATGCAACCATTAAATCAGGTGTTCCTCCAACCTACAATGACACCATTATAATCGCATCATAGATAAACTTGAGGAGAAGAGAGCAGAGAGAGAGCCAATTCAAATTTTGTTAATTAACGCCTTTCCCTGTTTACCTTCTCACACATATACTGAAATGCATGTAATTAGAAACTTCAAGATGAAACAAAAATTGGCATAGGAGTTCGAGTAATTGCTACAGAGGAACACTTTTTTTTTTTTTTTTTTTTTTTTTGAAAAATACACAATATGATTACCTTCATCCCTTTGTACAATGCCCTTGCTCGGCAAGAGCGTAGACACGAGTGATCATATTCAGACTTGACATAATTCTGGAGACGTTGGATTTTAATTCTACGACGCCATTGCTTCCATGACCAAGCACAAGGATAAGCAAGCACTAAAAGCATACTGTAAACAGAGCCTTCCCACCAATCATATGCAGCAATAGAATTGATTTCATCAATGAATCTATTAAAGGCATCTTCATACCTGGACGAAAAGTAGAAAAAGCTCATCAGGTAATGTAAATGCTGAGACATGGATCATATGATTATGTGAATCAGGTTGAGCAGCATAAAACCACCAAATTCCTATTCCATCAAATTTCAGCTAATAGAAGGATCATCAAATCATACATCAACATTCCTACTCTTCTACGTCTTAAGGCTACGTTCTCTTCAACTTATTTAAGGTGCTCTGGATTGAATTTAGAGATCTAGCTCGTCTGGTCTAAATCTTTCTGGTATGAAACTGTCTGGTTTGGTCCAGTCAAAAGTTATTATCTTGTTTGAATGGTTATCTTTATACTTTTGTCTGCTCTGGTCTTCATTTCTCTGGTCTGGTCTCATTTTATGAAGAATAAGTAATAATACACCAAAGTCTCCCCTTATAGTGCCTCCAATCTCCAATAAAACCAATCTTCCTGTTAAGTCACTAATTAAAGACACAGCAAGTCCCAAACAACTTGAAGATAAGCATAAAAGAGCTATGATCAACTTCACCACAGATATCTGATCTACATAGTTAGTATTCCTTGTTTATATTCTGGTTCCATCTATTTTTACCTTCTCTGTGTATTCAAACTATACAAAATATCAAGGTTGGGCCATCTTCAATTTATTTATTTATTTTTACAGTGATAAATTAACAACCAGGTAAGATCTAGGGATAACATGATATTAGCAGCCTAGCTTTTCCCACAGCAAAGAAATTCATTCTGAAATCCCTCAACACACCTTTTTTTCAAATATAACAAGCAAATATAAACCCTGCCACGAACAAAGACTAGTGCCTTTGAAACAATATAGGATAATTATATTTACAGAAAACAAGGAATCAATACATGTCAAAAGAAGTGATGAGGGTTAGTAGATAAACATGATTTGGTAGTGGAATCAATTAACCATTTAGCGTAATTCTAAAAGAAGTGATGAGGATTAGTAGATAAACATTTGGTAGTGGAATCAGTTAACCATTTAGCGTAATCAATACAGTACATTTGGCTAGAAAATAGTACAACTCAGGATGAAGGACAGAATGACAAGGGCCCCAAAGTGGAAATGAATTTGCTAAATGAGCATGCAAACAATTTTTTTTTATTGATCCTTACGATCTCCCCCCCACCCTCTGTTTTAATGGCCATGGCACTTCTAATCTAAACATTAAATTGTTATAAAATGTGGATCTCGATCACATTGTTCCCTAATCAAGCACTCATATATACAGGCTTCGTCTGGTTAAAAAGACACCACACAGACAATGTTGTCAACTCCCTATTCTAGAATCTTTTCCACCTGACTCCAGGACATTCAGTTTTGGTTCAGTGTCAATACTCTGTTTGAGACTACAATAAAGAGAGCAGCCTTTAATGAAGAGAAGCCAATTCAAACTGTCAACAGCAATCACTGCAATAATAATTTCACAAAAGGGAGAATGAATAAATATCTTACACAATCTCCACAATTTCATCAGGAGGAGAATATGAAAGGTGCCAGGGCTCCCTGAAGGTGTTTGGACCCGCAAAGTACATCCTGTAGACATGGCTCTGAGTTTCCTCAGCTCTATTGGGTCCCTTAACCTGGGATAATGAGATTATTACATGCACATATTAATACAAGCAATCCATCCTCTGGTAAAGAAAACTAGTTTGACATCAAGACCATACCTCTGATAAAGAGAGAAGATGGGGATACTGGTAATCAAAACTACGCTGCTCAAATGAGTACGTACTATGACACACAGAGCTTGATCCAACCAATTTGATACGCAGCAAATTTAACAATAGACCTAGGATCACCAAACAACATAGGAGGAGAAGGGAAAATGTCCAAGGCCCGCCAAATGGATACATCAGCTCCTCGAGGGGTGTAAAGCAGTGGGGCATTCTGTATTTGTCAGAATACATTTGTATGGACATGATGGTTGACTTGCCCCACCTGCATTATTGCTTCAACATAAATCAAAAGCCAAAAAGGAAAAGAACAAAAAAAAAAAAAAAAAAAAACAGAGATGGATTTATATATCTGTAAGAAAATTGCAATGTATATATTTACCTCGTACATAAATAAATTCTGCACGGTGGGGAAGTGTTTCTTGAGGGCAAGGACTACAAAGCTGTTCATCAGAGCCATCAATATCCTTAAAAGTTCCGATAGGGCACTCCTATAATATCAGGGAAATAAAAGCTATTCAACAAAATGTCTCTAGCATAATTCAAGAACACGTTAATTTATAGCCCATCATGAAAAATCACATCAGTGCAACCCTCATGATCTAGTATGATTGATAATTTTATACTTGTCCTACTCCCTCCATACTTCCATAGATATAAGTTAGTTCAACTTATTGTAGACATACAAATTTAGGAGGGAAGGAGAGAGAGTGCGGCAATTGGGGTATATGTAAGAAAAGTTGGAGAGAGAGTGTATCGGGATCAATGTATAGGATATAGTGTTGTATGTGGGGGTTTGTGTTGTACAAAAATGTAGGAAACGAAGTATTATATCAGGGAAAAGTTGGTAAATAAAAGGTTCCAAAATAGAAAAAAAATAATAATAATAAGTGTAAGCAACAGAAAGGAATGGATGAAAAATGAAAAGTCAAACTAACAATTAGGAACGGGGGAATAATTTTAAGGGAATTGTCGAAAATTCTCCCTTCATTGACTGCTAACTGCTAAGAATTGTGAAATGTTATGGATTCTCAGCTTGAACCACATCCCTTAACTAAGAAGTCATTACAAAATTTACAATACACTATATGAAAGTGCTGCAAGGAATTTAGAAATTGCTACTATCCAAATCAGCTAGGAAAGAGCCTTCATATTTGTCAAATAGTGGTTTCTCTGGCACGACCCTACAAAATTGAACACTATCAAGGGATAAGACGGAGGACTTCACAAACTGTAGCTGCATAAATGAAGGGTAAAATCATCCCCGTACGAAAAACAAAAGTTTAAGGTTCACTGTGACATCATCCAGCAACCACTTTCACTAAGGCTTTGAAGGAAACCCAAGATACATGCACTAACTGGCCAGACACACTAAATAATAAAGAATCTTCCTTTCATTGCAAAAAAAACCTTGTTTTAACAATTAAAATCTAAGTAGTAAGTTTTAAAGGCAGCAAACTCTTACATTGCAAAATGTACCATAAAGTCCCTTAGGGCACTCTTTCCCGGTGATTGTGCCCTCTTCTCCATAGAAACCTAAGCTATCCCCTGCTCCTCCTCTGTTAACAATAAGTAAAGTTGTTATTCAACCAACCTAAGGTATCCAATTTAAACTAGCATAAAGCTTGAAATTACTTTTATAACAACAATATGATAGTAAAATTGCAATTTTAACGAGACAAAACAAACAAAATCGAGGATTCCACAAAGAAATGTTCTTTCACCTAAACGGAAAAACTTATGCTGCCATTCTAAATAAATAATTCCTCTGTACTTTTTTACTTGACATGTTTCTTTTATCACGCTTGCCAATGCAAAACTTTAACGATTAATGACTTTAATTCTCCATACGTAAAAATTATAAAAGTTATATATTATGATAGTACTTATTGAGATGAATTCAAAAAGATCTCACATGAATATGTTTTTCCTTACCTATTATTCACAAAAGACAGTCAAAAGAGGGGTGGTGAATAGTACAAAAGTCAAAGCAAGTCAAGTAAAAAAGAACGGAGGAAGTACAACATATATTGTGGGCCTTATGGCTCCAGGAGAAAAGAGTGATTCACAGTTGCAGTTTAAGATTTATTCATGGAAAAAAAACTCGACATGGCATCTCTACAATAACTGAAAGATAATCGGAGATTAATCAAGAAACCAGAATTTTCAGACAGTCGGACACCTGCACTTGATAATGATCCATATTCTCCTATATGTCTCACAGATCAACCATTAATGATTCAGAGACAGGGGAGTGAATTTTACAAGTTGCTAAAGTTTAATTGGTGACAACTAATATATCACATGTACAATCTGTAAGCTCCATGCCGGTTAGAAACACGAAAAAACACTGCGTGAGAGGTGTTGAGCACAAATCTGAAGACTATCAGATTTTTTTGATGATGACTGATTATCAAACTAAGCTGAGAAATACTTTTCCAAATGCATGATGATACATGTACATACGGCCAAAATGATTGCTATTTAAGTGTTTTGAGAAATCTAGTTGTTTTCCCAGTATTGTCAGATTAGCTAATTCTAATACATTCTTTCATTGTAATCAAATCTGATCAAATTACAGTCAACAATATCAAAGACTACTAAAAGAGAGGTTTTCAATGGTTTCTTCTTGGAAAAACAAAAATCCAATTGTAACTTGACTAAAAGTACGAGGCATGTAAATTTAATGAGTCATCGTGATTTAGTCCATTTTAATCAGTAACAATAACTTCAAAACAATTTTAAAGCTTTCTTTTGACTAAAATTCTGGGTCAGTCTCTTCACAAAAACTAAAATTCAGTTCATCAATACATGAAGTTCCAGCACCGACTATCCTAAATCCTACCGGCTTTATATATATATATATATATATATATATATATATATATATATATATATATATATATATATATATATATATATATATAAACTGGTTTAGCATCCTAAGATTAAAATGTCAGAAGCAGTACTAACAAAATAAAAATAAGAAAAACACCACCAGTATGACAGCATGCCTGGGAGACCCATGACCTTAAATTCATTGTCAGTTAGAATCACGTGTAGATAGTATCAAGAGATGCTCCAGGTGTTAGGAATGGTTCCCTTTGAGTAAGAAGTTGACAGATCAATTATTAATGTATCTTGTTCTTTGTTCTTCCCTTCAACATAGATAAATAAATTTCTAATAACAATTTTAGTAGTATTGATAATGAAACTTATACATACCCACTGTAGATGGTGCCATTTACTACGGCAAAGGGAACATATTCATCTCCAGTAATAATGTCTGACCAATGAAAATGAATTCTTCCACCACCGCCGCCGCCGCCACCAAAAGGACCACCTTTTCCTCCAGCAGCTGATAAGCTAGATTTTTCAGCAAGTACGAGTTCTTGCAGAAAAAGAAGAATTGTACCACCAGAGCCCCCACCAAGACTACCAATTAAAGCTCCACTGCTATTATTTATCTCTTGATTATAACTTTGACCATCAGTTCTTAACGATCCGTACATATCAAGTCTGAGTAATGGCCATTGTATTGCCCCAATCACTGAATATTTAGAAATTCAAAGGGAAACACGGAAATGAGCTTTTATTCTTGTAGATATATTTTTAGGAAAATCACTGGTAAGCTCTCAACGAGTAACAGGAACTATGCTTACCTATCATTCCACCCCCAGCCACATGTCCATACGACTCGTTTGGACCCTCAGATCCACTTCCTAGCTCACAAGGAAGATTAGCATTGCCATATATACTCCCACCTTCACTTATTGTTCCATTGAACATCCCTGAACCTCCCTTGCCTCCATGCCCAGCACCGCTGCCAGCACCATCTAAGAATCTTCCCTTACCATTACCTTTTCGACAACCTGGAAAACAATAATATAATCATGAGGCCAGGAAATTAATTTTGAAAGCTTTTACAAGATGTTAAAAGGAAACTCCTTTAATGTGAAGAAATTCGCAATGTATTCAGAAGCATGATCTATTGTTTCGCAAGAGAAGCTAGAAGCAACAATTTCCTGATTTTACCACCTCATAATAAAAGGCATGTATAAGTAGGGGTGGCAATTCGGGTCCGCAAGTCGGGTTCGGGTTAGGTTTCGGGTTAATTTCGGGTTATGCTTAAAAACTATTAAAATTAGTGTAAAACTTAATACTATTACAAAATATGAAATTTGGGTCAAATCGGGTCGAATTCGGGTTGTTCAGGTTCAGTTCGGGTCGGGTTCGGGTGTCTCTTAGTAACTTCGGGTCGGGTTATCATGTCGGGTCAGAGATTGCCAGCCCTATGTATAAGAGTATAAAGCAACAAAACAAGTAAACATCAAATGACAACAAAAAGATATATGAAATTACCAAACTAATGAATGCTCCATCCAAGAGCAATAAAGCAAATAAGATAAAGTAGTATCAGCATATATAAGGCCCAATTTATACAACAGTTCATGCAATAACACTAATTTATAGCTGTATCACTGTATAAAAGCCCAATTTATACAAGAGTTCATGCAATAATACTAATTATCAGTTATAAGATATCTTAAAGATGTTTATAAGAAATTTCATGTAGAAAATTACAGAAATAGCAGCAGTAACAAGTTTAAAAAGAAAAATTAACTGAAAATGATGGAAGTACTTTATTACCTAGTTCCGATGCAGTTATCATCCCATCAGCACTCACAACAATTGTCCTCGCCCTATGAAAGTGGATTATACTTCCTTTTACAAGACCATCAACAAGAATGTCTTCGACACGGCATATCTGCCACATAGAAATATGTAGTAGATAAATGTTGCCTGCCCATATCACCAGCTCCAAGAGACTGTGGAAGTCAATTGTACTGAATTATTATGTAACATATTTAAGATATGATTCTGTCGAGAAGGACCACCGTAGTAGTGGCAATTCTCTAAGTGGTATAGAATTAGCACAAATCTAGGTTAGAGAGAGAGAGAGAGAGAGAAAAGAAGTACCGGAAAAGAGAGCTTGAGGCAATATTTTGACCATCAAATTGTTAAATGTCACTTATTATATGATAATATTTTACCATCAAATTGTTCAATGTCACTTGTTATATGATAATATGATATTAAGATAACATGCTAAACCCTGGTAAGAGTAATAGCAAAAGGTATAGCAACAAACAAGGTGATTTACAGAACTATCCATAGTTACTTGAAATTGGGAATACCGGGGGTAAAAAAACAAAGTGTGGGAGAAAATTGTAAAAGTAAACTTTACTACTTTCTTTACATTATTAGAAAGAGGATAAAGCAGTCAGTAGAAGGAGATGAAGATTTAGGAAGCACTTCCTAGTGACAAAAATTGAAAAAGGGTTCATACTGATTTTCTCATACAACTAGGAAACAGATGTACAATTTCTCTTACTTGTAGTGAGAAGGATGTGGTACTGTTAATATGACAATCATCTGGTGGATTTATTAAATCCATTGGGCATATCTGATTCTCACAAAGAGAATTTGTTACCCTGCATTAGATATTCAAAATTGGCAGTAAGAACTATATCATTAAGGAAGGTCAACTGTCAGTCTGTAGTCATTTATCAGAGACAAGTAAAGAATAAGGCAATCACATGGTTTTACTAGCATCATCGTCCAATGGTGCCTGAAGTAATGAACCGCGTCCAAGCTGCAAATGCCCACAAGAAATCAGTGAGTATGCAAGTAAACAAATCCCACAGCTAGTAACAAGTACAAGGTGGTGTTGGTGAAGCGATGCAGCCACACAAAGACAAAAGACTAGAAAATGCAGTAATGATAGTTAAATCTCCAAGTAGCAGTAGCAATCAGCATAAACATTCACCAGCATTAGAATACGGAAACTTTAACAATAGGTACTAACATATTCTCTAATTGGATGGAAGAAGCTAAAATTGATATGAGAAAATCGGGTTTACAAAAGAGCATATAGCACTTGATAGAAGGAAATGGAAGGAGAGGGTTTTGTTCATGACAACCGAAGATAAATTCTTGGTTCATGCAACAATCCCCATCAAATTCTCTTCAATTGAATAAGATCGACACTTTTTGAACTGCACTAAACCAAAATGATATACAAACAATAGCATCAGAATGTGACGAGGCTGGAAGGAAGATAGCTCATGCTTAAAATAACGTTAACAGAGGCTGCTCGCTTTAAAATTCTGGCACTTCCTCAGACCAAATACATAAAAATTGCAATAATGGTACAATGCCAGAGAGGCATACACACTCTAATTAGTAAAGAGAAACCCTTGTCCTATTAGACAAGGAGACTAAACAATATGTTCCTTTAAAATTCAACAGTGAGCACATAAAACAAAGGACATGGTACACTCCAACAAATATAAAATTAATAGAAAGTGAGAAGTTTTTGCAATGTCTGCTACAAAGCTGAACTTTATAGAAGAATCACTGGCCTCATTAGCCGCCAAAAAAAAAATATCTATTAAAGCTAAGCGTTATTTCAAGTTAATATCCAACTTAAAATTCCTCCTCAGTCCTCACTTTGTTGCCAAAACCGTGCATAGTAATTCAAGATATTTTCAGAAATCGTTGTAAAACAGAGTAATTCTTATCGCACTGCTAATATAGTAAATGTACAAAAATCATGACAACAGAAGTATCCATGGTTGCAGACATCTTGATACCATGTATATATGTATGTGCATATATATGCATACATATATATATGGATGTAAGTTTTCTTCAACAAGGCCAAATCAAGCTTGTGCATACAAGGAACATTCCAGAGGACATTAATATTATTTTTTTCCTAAAGTATAGATTAAATCATCAACTACTACTTTTAATTTCCAAAAGCTTATAATATTAGCATTTGATAAAAGCTACCTCTACCACAACAACAACAACAATTAGTCTCAAAATGATTTGGGGTCGGCTAACAAAATAGAGAGTGAAATCCTAAACTTATTTGCAAAAAAGGCAGTTCCAAAAGCATCCCATTAGGCCGTCACATGTGTCGTATAAGAATACTAGAAGAGCTTGAGGCAACAGAGTAAAAGAATTAATTAAGCACCTGAAAGAATAAATAGAATGATGGGGGCAAAAACGAAATTGGAGATGAAGGGCTCAATTATCCTTTTAGTCCAACAGTCCAACTTTGACTACGTGTACTGAAATCAGGAAGACAAACGTGGAGTTGAGGAAAACAGAATGATTAAAGGTGGGAGATGAATGTAACAGAGGAAGGTTCCTAAAATTTCCGTAATCAAAGCTTTTGCTAAGGACATCCACAAACAATAAACTAAGCAAGCCATGAAAAACATGTTAACATATCCACATAAGATCAATCATCAGCGTGAGGTAAGTTAAGGAGAAAGCACCACAAAATACTACAATAAAATAGTTGCTCACTGAAACACAAAAGAAACCTTGTGGGAACCTATGCTGAAAAAATAACTCCTTACAGTGATGTTATAAAACTGTGACAGAAACAGCCGCTGACTTTTGATTAAGTCACCATGACCAGTCAGCTTCAACAACCCTTGACCAAATAGTGCCAAATTTGTGTTTGAACTTATAACAGAATGTTCCTGCATGGAACAATGGGTAATTAGCCTGAGTGCCTGACTAGTGATGAAAAACAAAAGTCATAGGGTAAGAAAATAGAAAGATTGATACCCTTAAGACAGCAAGATTTCTAACTTCAAGGACAGAGGTTGTGACAACAGCTTTGCCGCCATCAATTTGGATCTCAGAGTTCCACATAAGTAACATTTTGACAATAACTCGCAGAGAACCATGGACCTTCACTCACATGACAGAAAATTCCGAATCAGCCAAAATGAAGATGGCAATGTAAGTCTTGATTCTTAGCACAAGAAAGTCATAAATAATAATTATTTAAAGACTGATTTGATCATGCAAAAAACATAATGAAAGGAGAAACAATTTACCATACAACTAAGCACTAGATCTATTAGACTATTATTGATGTCCATTGTGAGTCATTACATATTGAAGTTTTAATGGAAGACATTAGTGGGATATAATAAAATTTGAAGGAACTAGACTTTGGCAAATGGAGCACATGTAGAAAAGAAAATGGAAGAAAAGCGAAAAAAAAAAATTCATAACTAAATTGAAATTTTAATGAATGCAACCCCAGAAAATCCCAATAGCATAAAGACTGACGATAATCAGGAGAAGATGGACCACAAACAAAGGTAAACTGCCATTCAACCCCTTCTGTATAAAAGCCTCGAATGAAGGCAGGACAACCAGTCCTTACACCTAAACTTTAAAAACAATTGAGAATGAAAACTATCAAAAAATGCAAGCTTAAAAAAAGAGAAAAAAGAAAAATGCACACTTTAAGCAAGCACTATTTCAACTGGCGTATAGGTTTTCAGCTTGCTAAATTAAAAAATCAAAGCCTATAGTATTATCCTAATATTCTAGAACATTTTCTTCAAGAGAACAAAAGCACCTAACAAAGATTTTTCCAAAATCAAACTTTGCTGCTCAGCATCTTGGACAAGCATCCTTCCGCCGTTAAATCACTAAGGCCGACTTTCATCCCTGCTCGACAGATTTCTTTATGATAACCCATCTTATTAAACCCAAAAACTGTAAGCAACAACCCTTGAATGCAGACATATTGACTTAAATGAAGTAACATGTGATATCCATAATCTCCAAGTCTCCAGTACCCAATTAGAATGATTATATTGCCTCTAATACTTTAAATCCTTCATCGTAGGTATAATAAAATAATAACAAAAGCAAACCAAGGGGACGCATAACTGGAGTCAAGTTTAGGTTCTAGGCAATACTTGACATCTTTATATTGCAGATAAATTGCTGCCTGATAACGTGAGTGCCTGAGTTTATTTATCTTTGATATCTTTTTATTATACTCATATACCTCATTTATAATTAACAACGACAACAACAGCAGCAGCAGCAAAAACAAGGGAGTGTTGACTTCACAAACAGGAAGGCTGGGATAAATATAATTATGCCCCCCATATCACTTGTAAAATATTTGAAGTTCCAAAATCTATAAGAAAAATTACACACAAATATAGGACCCTAATAGTAGGATATTTGGATGGCTTGTTAAAAGAAAGCCTAATACATATTCATAAAAAATAGCAAACCCTTGTTGTCAAGCAACATTAACAACAAAATTTGTAGTTGCTGAAGATTAGAATGTGGACTATGTGATCCAATGAGGTACAGCTTATAATACGAACATCAATTAGCCACCACACAATCAATCAAATATGAGATAGATTTTTTATAAACAGTGTCACCACTAACCCCAAATAATCAAGAAGAAAAACAAAGTACTATCAGTACTACTCAGAGTAAAAAGACAGTAATATTGCAACCAGCGCATATAAAAAGTACTCAGAAAATTCTATTGAGCAAACCTTCAAGAAACAATACACTTAGGCAACAAGAATTATCTAATATAACATGGTGAGAATAAATGTGCAATCTAGCCTCCATACCTGTATTTGGGAGTCACTCATGAGTAGTTCTTCAGCAACAATCTCAAACTCTGAGACAGGACGATCCATCAACCCAAAGTTGATACTACTCTTGCTAAGCACACTTAATTGCCCGCTCAGCTAAACGATGAAGATCAAATAGCCTTCAGTAATTACACAAGTAGACAGCAGTGTATTGGAACTTACTAATGATCAATGCTTTGGAGATATAAGGTCCAATGAAATTTATTTTTTTTTTCAATTACAACCAACAAAAACACCTTATAGTAAAAATAACAAGACCAAACTCTAGTTAATTACAAAGTTATTGCCCAACTTTCTCTCATAGGAGAAAAGATGAAGCCAGATAGTCACATGGGAATTTTGGGGGACATTGCATACAATCATCATAGGCAATCTAGTCAAGTTGAAATGTAAATTTAGCAAACAGCAATCTCAAGATGGAGCTCAATCTTGAAGAAGCTTAGAGAGCTGTAATGTCTACATCAGTGACCCTAAGTAATCTACACTAATAAAGACGCTATTGAAAGAGCAAATCAAAAAAGAAAAAAGGGTGAGGTAATAAGGAATTTAGAATTGAGATTGGAAATACTTAGATATTTTCTACAAGATATTAGAATTTTTTTTTTTTTATTGGAAATACTTAGATATCATTTTTGGTTCATGTAGCCGACCCTACTTAAGGGATTAAGGCTTTGACTGATTGATTAATTGATTGGAAAGGAACAAGTGATACCCCCTCCGTTTTTTAAAGCGTTACATTTTCCTGATGCGGCCGGGTTTTTTTGGAATGTTCCTTCCCATGAAAATACTAAACACAGTATAGGAATTTGGAATGGCTACTCAGGGAGAGTGAGAGAACTTAATTTTAGGGCTGAGCAAATATATTTGCTAATCCGAAATTCCGATCCGCATCCAATCTGAAAATTTAGGATAACCGATCCGAAAACAGTTTCGGATCGGATATCCGATCCGAAAATTTAGGATAACCGATCGGATATCGGATATCGAAAATTTCGATTTCGGATATCCGAATATCCGAAAAAAAGTCGGATATCGGATATGATATCCGATCCGAAATCCGAAAAAAACACTTTTTTTTACCATTTTAAAATATTTTTATATTATAACCCTAGATTTGCTCACTATGCTCAGCCCGCCTCTTTCTCCTCTATTTTCTGATTTTCTCCCTCCTCTCTCTGTCTCTCATCTCAGATCTAGCTCCCTCCTCTCTCTTAGATCGCTCCTCGGTCCTCAAAACTCCTCTCAATCAATCCTATTTTCAATCAATCCTCTTCTCCCTCCTCTCTCTAAGATCGCTCGTCAAATAATAATTTAGGGTTTCGATTTCTTGAAGATCTTCGCACTCTCACTTCAATTTAGGGCGAATCTGGGTTCGTTGGAACCCATGTATCCATGGCACTGCGGCAGCGAAATCCAACGACGACAAAGATGTAATTGTTGTTTGCAAGGTATTTTTCTCTCTACTATGATTCAATATGGAGCTGATGATTTCTTTGGTTTGCTTTTTCATTGATTTTGAATGATTGTTAAACCATAGATTTCAAAGAATCGGAGCGTTTCTATGAGGAGTTGACAGGGGAAAGTTATGGTTGATATTCGCGAGTTCTACGTTAAGGATGGCAAGCAAATGCCTGGCCGCAAAGGTTTTTTTCTCGAACTTTAAACTTTTAGCTATTTTATTTAATTGAATTGTTGTCTGTAATATAGTTGATTTTTTAGTGTGAAATTGTAGTTAAGTTTTTCTAGGGTTTATGTTTTGGTTGTTTAGTAAAATTACAGAGAATCATAATCTGGTAGAAGTTTTCTTGATTATTTTTGTTTATGTTGAGTATATTTGGTGGTTTTGAATAACTGTTGCAATTTAGATTTTCTTGGGTTAGGTTTTCCGATTTCATGGATTTTGTCATAAACTAGTAAAGTAAGCTCTACTGTTGTTGATATTCAATTTTTATTTGGTGAGGTTTTGTGGCTTAATTTATAATTATGCGCTGGTAAATTATACTCCTTCAACCAATCTTGGTAGGATTTCTTGTCATCTCCATGACTTTACAGAGAAGTATTTTTTTGTTGAAACCTTAAAATATGTGTGTGTGTGCGCATGCGTGCGTTTGGAAGGGTTGGGGGGACCTCATTGGGGGTGAGATAAAAACTTCAATAGATGACATACCCTCGTTGTCTCCCTGAATGAATGTATCTATGTGAGTACCCATCTTGGTTGCCCATCAACTGTTTGACTTTTTGTATTAATGACTGTTTTCCTTGAATCGTCGAACTTTTTACATTGATATATGTATATTGTTAGGGGATGTCCTAAGTCGAATTCGGATTTATAGAAGTCTAGTAAGGTTTGGATTACCAAGTTATTGTAGGTATTTCTTCATTCAAGGAATTTATCGACTTTGGATAAACTTAAGATGAACTGGGTTGTATAATGCGTGATTATAGACTTAAATGGCCTATATTATGGATTCTGTGAGCTAATCCTGATGTGGGTTATTGTAGTTTCTCTTCCCCTGAGTAACTTGAGCAATCTTTTGTAACAGCTTGTTTGCAGGAGATCAATGGATTCATATTTACCAGGATATTGGATTTGACATCATACCTAAGCAGTCCACTCCTTCACTTACTTGGTAACAGGGGCGGATCTAGGGGGGTTCAAGGGGGTTCATTGAACCCACAGATTTTTTGGAAAAAAATTATAAGTTTTAATTTTTTTTTTTTAAAAAAAAAGAAAAAGGGTTAATACAAATTTCTGTGAGAATAATAATCACATGGGTAAGTTTGGTGCATTGGTAAGGCTTTGAATAATAGAGCAGCGCGCCCTTTTATAATGTCTTAGGTCTTAGGTTCGACTCCTATTGCCCTCTTTTTTTGTACTTTTTTTTTTTTTGTTCTTTTACTCCTTACATTCAAATTTCAGATTTCAGAAATCAAACATCGACATTTCTTATTTTCCCCAAATTCCCAAACACCAAAACCCTAACCTTGACACCCTATGACCCTAGCCAGTAGCCACTAGCCGCCGCGGCACCGCACACCGAGACACCAACCGGCGACCGGGAGCACTGACGACCTCACGGAGTGACGGAGACACGGACGAGGGACGACTGTTCTGAATTCAGACTTCAGAGTTCTTCTACAATTGTGAGTCCTCTTAATCTCTTATTCCTCTACTCCTATTAATTCTTAATCTTGGTTTGCTTGTTTTATTTTTTAAATTGGTTTATGGTTTTGATATATTGTTGAATTCTTGAATTGTTGAGAAATTGAATTGTAGAAACTTAGAAGTTAGAATTAAAAAAAATTTACTTGTTTTTTTTTTTTTGAAATAAAATTTTTACTTGTTCTGTTAATTGAAATTTGATAATTAAAATTTACTCCTTACATTCAAATTTCAGATTTCAGAAATCAAACATCGACATTTCTTATTTTCCCCAAATTCCCAAACACCAAAACCCTAACCTTGGCACCCTATGACCCTAGCCAGTAGCCACTAGCCGCCGCGGCACCGCACACCGAGACACCAACCGGCGACCGGGAGCACTGACGACCTCACGGAGTGACGGAGACACGGACGAGGGACGACTGTTCTGAATTCAGACTTCAGAGTTCTTCTACAATTGTGAGTCCTCTTAATCTCTTATTCCTCTACTCCTATTAATTCTTAATCTTGGTTTGCTTGTTTTATTTTTTAAATTGGTTTATGGTTTTGATATATTGTTGAATTCTTGAATTGTTGAGAAATTGAATTGTAGAAACTTAGAAGTTAGAATTAAAAAAAATTTACTTGTTTTTTTTTTTTTGAAATAAAATTTTTACTTGTTCTGTTAATTGAAATTTGATAATTAGAAGAAGTTTATCCTGGATACGCCACTGCTTGGTAAGTTCTCTATATATATATATGAATGATGTGATGCCATTATATGGTATTACAATCATAGTAATGACAACAGATTAATTTCTTCACTGATTCTAAGAATCGTGTTATAAATGTTCCTTGGTTGTTTATGTGTTTTACTAATTTCATGTCTTTATCTGCCATTAGAGGATTTGTACTGCGGAATCTTTAATGGACATTTGGAAAGCTGTGTGGCTCTTTGCTTAGTAGAGTATTCAAGCTCTGCAAGTTTTCATGAGCGAAGATCCACTTTTGGAGAATGCTCGTCATCTTCCAAACATAATGTTGCCACATATAGAGGATTACAGAGAAGAGCTCTAAATGTCAAAGAGCCTTCGTGTGTAAATACAAATGCAGAAACAGATACGGAAAAGGGACAAACTCATGGAGGAATGCCCCTTGTTTTTGGAGGGTGATGTTGCTTTTTCTCCAGTTCTTATTTGCTTATGCTTTTACACGTAAATTAAAATTTTGATATTAATTTTCATTGCTGCTATATTAATTTCATTGCTTTTCTGACGGTTTTCAGCTATTCCAACTCGTGTATGGGTCTGCAAGTGTCAAACTCAAGTGAATAACAACAAATTGAAGGGGTTGTAGAAGGAGAATTCTTCGTGACTTAGGCAGTGGCGGCGGCTGCTGCTGCTTTTCTACAAGTTGCTGCTGGATACTATTGCTGTGACTTTGATGCTGCTGCTACTGGATACTCCTATATTTTAATTTTCTATCTAACATAATTATAGATTGTAATTATACAGTATATAGTGTATTATAAACACAAATAATATAAAATTTGTAACATTTATGTATATGAATTAGTTATAGGTTAAGGCTGAAGCTTATAGTCAGTAGTCCTAATACTCCTTTGTCCTTCTCTCCTAGTGAGTCTGATTCTAAGTCTGTTATTGATCTCGATTTTAAGAAGAAAAAACCTCCCTTGAATTTGGTATGTTTTATTATTTTTTTTTTAATATTTTTATTTCTGTTTTTTTTTATTTTTAAATTATTGTTATTAAAAAGGGTCCACAAGACAATAACGTGTGAAAAAAAAGGGTGTAAAAAAAGGGTGAAAAAATAAATTTTTCCATTAAAAAAACCCTCTAATTAAAGAATCGGATATAGGATATCCGACTTATCCGATCCGAAAATTTTGGATATTCGAATTTTTAGATATCCGACATTTTCGGATCGGATACGGATATCAAATATCCGGATTTTCGGATATGGATATCCGATCCGAAATCCAGTTTCGGATCGGATATCCTATCCGAAACTAGGCCTAGAACTTATGATAGATGAATTATGATGGGCTGCTAAAGCGCATTCAACAATGTCAATTATGATGACAAAAGGAAACCAAAAGGACTCGATTTCTGCTGACATATAAACTGTCTTACTGCAGAGATGTCCATCTAATATATGCATCATAACATTAGTTTGTTTTAAGAGGACAAATTTCCACAAGCAAATGTCAAATTTAATAAGCCAGAATTCTCCTCCTGGCTCTTCATAAGCAAGGAAACGAACTATAATCAACCAATGGCCACTAGTACAGTTTCAATAGCATGCTTAGCTAAAATACCTAAACTATAATTCACAAGAGTGGGACCAAAATTAATAAATGGATAAATGGTAGAAAATAGGTAATACCTGAACTCTGGTCCACAAAAGTGGGACCAACACTTTTGCGCTGTTTTCTATAAAGACTTTGGACCATAATGGAGTGAGAGAAAAATCCAAAAGAGGAGTTTCAGTTTCTGTGCCTAGGTTGTCGTTGCTTACTCTTAAACTGAGAAGAGTAGCATCAAAATAAGTTCCTGCTGCACCAGCGTTATCAGGCCACCCAATACTTTGACCACCTGCAATAGCAAAGGTCAATAACTTATCTTCCAGCTTCTCCACCAACATATCTATTAAAATAATCCATATTGCATATATGATACATAGTACATATTAATAAACATATAAATCTAATATACATAAGGCATTGGATTTTCAGGGGAAGACACAGATCTTCTAGTTGGGAGTCCATGGGACGAAGACATTCTTGCTTCGCCATGTAATTTTTTTAATTGGGAGTGTTTCCTTATGTGGGCTCTAGGCTAAACTAATATTCAGCATGACTGGCTCATGACCTAATGTTATTAATACTTGTTTATTTCTTTAATTTTAAATTTTGTAGGAATTTCTACACAGTGCCCTTAAGTTCTAGTTATTTGAAAATGGTACACCGTATACCGTACACACACATACACCAAAAAAAACTGTAGACATGAATACATGATACCCTTCATTTTTCTTCAGCATCTCCCGTCAACAAACCGTTAGATACTTGTAATTCTGGTCACCCCCTCCCTTTTCTCCCTTTCTCCAATAGAGCGCCACTCACCTCCTTACTTCTCTTTCCCTCCCAGTCCATGACAGGATTGGCAACCACCTTATATATGGAAGCAACCCCTCCAACATTCACCATCTTCTCCTTCCCCTCCTATAAACATTCACCCAGCACCACAGACACTAAAGGTGCCATCAGGGAACTCTTAATAACTCTATTGCCCCTCATGAGTCAGATAAAATCTAAAACTTCAATTAAAATATGAAGGCCTGGTCAAATTTGAGCGATGTCCAGGTAACTGAACAAAAAAAAAAAAAAAAAAAAAAAAAAAAATCATTATTGGGAACAGACAGACTGACCACAAAAATTGAACACCAACACCAACACCCAGAAAATCGAACACACGGCAAGAGGAATCAAAAACTATTTAAAGTAGGCCACCGGCAAGATACTTGAAGTGAAAGCCAAAAGGTGATAAAATTTTACAGACACGAGAAGAAGCTCTTTGTTTTTGTGCATTTTTTTTTTTTTTTTTTTTTTTTTGAGAAAATTATTTTCGTGCAGTCAAAGGGCTGTTTTTCACAATAAAGGGAACAAAAAGGACTGTATAGGTAGGAGGAGAAGAAAGCCAATCATGAGACCAGAAAAGACCCAATTCACCCGAAGGAACCAAGAGGGTGTCTATATTGTACAAAAAAGGACTAGGGTCAAAAGTAAGTCATGTCTCTAATTTACATATAAAAACACTACTAACCAAAATCCAATCCCTAATTCTTGGATCACTATACATACAATTCCACTTCCAAGGATCCCACTAAGGTAGGGGTATGGTCATGTGTCCAACCTTAAGCCTTCAGCTGCTAGAATGTTTTATACTCGATCCATAAATTGGATAGAGAATACATTCTCTTGACCGATACAAATTAAGCAAATTGCAAAATAATTGTAAAACAACTTTCATGATGATTTACTGATTATCAGAAAATAAAATCTAGAAGCCATAGCATAGCAAGCACCCAAGTAAATCTATGTTGGACAGAAAATGGAATGAAACAAAATTCATACAGAAGATTTGTCGTAATATTATGTCTGCTGAAAGCCAAATTACACCACAATTGCCAATGAGATTCATGGTGTAATATATATCCTCCACTGAAATAAGAAGTCACCCCTTTCACGACGAAATTGAACCAGAAAGCACAGTACCGAGCATTTATGGCAATTCATCCCAGCTTACAGAAAAGAAGAAAAGGGTTGCCGTCATAAAGAAGGACAGACATCCAAGTACAAGATTAAAAAAATGATCTATTTGTCTTAAGATGATTGGTAATAATTCAAATTAAGGATTTCTCAACATCTCTTGATTTTAGCATCTAGCTACTTTTCAAATTGAGATAGTCCGCAAAAATGAACTTGATTAATTAAGTGTAGAAATCAGAGATGTAAGAAAATAGAACACTAGAGAAAAGCAAGCTAATACATACTGTTGGTATGTAATGAATGCCAGCTAGAATACTTTATTAACAGAATTGAGCCAAGAAAACATTTCGCACTTAATCAAGTATTTTGCAGTTTCTTCAAGTAAAAAGGATTAGTGACCAATACTAACCATGCACAGTAACTATAACATCTTGTACACTGTAGCAACGAAGTGAAATTCTTCCGCCTCCACCTCCTCCCCATCCTCTTCCACCAGCTGCACTGATAGTACCAAGACCATTCCTAAACGCAAGCATTTGAATTGATTAAAAAAAAACCACCACAGAACTGGAAGGGGCAAGGGGGTGAGGGTATCAGTGGAAAGTTCTTTATGGGCAATATAGGAACTCATCAAGAAAATAATGCGGAGTACAATTTTTTCTCAGGATATCAAAAAATAAATGTTAATAGAAGTGTATATGCATATGAACCTAAAACCAAGTCTGTCCACAAGAATATGCCAAACTTCCTACAGAAATCTGGCAGCATGTCCAGAGTTGTTCACATTGGAAACTATACAGGTATTATACAGAAGCTCTGAAAGCTGTGGTTGTGAGAGGTAAACTTGGGGCAAGCTTGACTTCATTTAAGTGCACTTGAAGATGAAACTGCCCACCCACCCCCTACCCAACCCCCCCCCCCCCACCCCCCACCCACCCACACACAAAAAAGATTTATGATTGACCTTTTGAGGCATGGGATCTATGGATTGGTGATTAAGGGATCCGAGATTCAAAGCCTTCCATGTACAGTCAATTGCCTATGAAGCTCCAATTAAAAGGGGTGGTCAAACACTAGGAATAACATTCAGTTTCTCTATATGAATCATTCAACAGAAGAACATATCCATAGCATGAAAGTCGGTTGGAGAAGTAGCATCTACATTTCAAGTATACATAAATTGCATGCCTATGAACACAATGGACACAAGGTTCAGTATTCAACAATCAAGATAAAAATGTAGTATGGCCCTAAAAATTAAACACAGAATATCATATGAGCAATAGAGTCCCTTCAGAATGTACTCACAGCTTATAAGCAATTATGTAGATGCTCCCACCAGAACCTCCACCCCCACTTGCTCCTCCATCACCACCTTCAGCAAATACAGACCCATTTAAGTACAACTCGTCTTCTACTACTAGGTTTACACGTCCTCCACCATTCCCTCCAAAGGGATTTTGGGCAGATCTACCACTTCCTTTGCTCCCATAGCTCCATGGATCGGATACATCAGACCATGAATATACATCTCCACCCCAAGCACCTAGATACTCACAAGAAGCACCCCGGCCTCCATGCCCTCCCCCAGCTCCTGCATATCCAACAGGGGTGCCACTAGTTTGTGAGGGTGGTCCTCCACTGAGTGATGTAGTATTTACGGTAGAATTCTGGCCAATGCTCAAGCTACGGGCGGATATAACAACTGAACCAGCAATAATAGCAGCATTAGGTCCAACTCACATTCCCAGATACATTGAAGCTTATGGAACATCCTTCTATGGGGCATACAATTAAAACATGAGGTAGTATCTCCAAGTTTCCGATACCAAAAGCATATATACTTGAGTTCAAATGTACATTAGAGTTAAGCAAGCAAGTAGTATTGAAGGACCCAACACCTTCAAGGTCCTCACAAGATACCAAATCAACTGAAATTTTGTCATCATATTCATGAACTCTGTTTTCCAAATGATCACTCAGAATCGGTATAGAGCTATTGCCAAACAAAACTTCAAAATCATTTTCCCCGCCTATATACCAGCCACAAACACCACTAAATGTAAAAAATAAAAGCTGTGCTAAGAGAAGACTGCAATACAGATACCAATGAGAAAACAGAGGAGGCATCCGCATCCACTGTACAGAGTACCACCGGAATTTCCTGCATACAAGCAGAAATTGTGTTTAAGATATCACTGAAAAAATCAAAATATCAAAGCAACAAATTGACCTAAGGCAGGTATGTTGGGTTATTTGCAAGGTTAATTTGGCCATACTCAATATCCTGCATTTGCCCATCAAGCTGATAATAACTTACCTAAACACTATTCATGGACCAAAGTTATATTTAATGGGATTTCATTTGAAACTATTTCACACTCAAATTTACAGAATCCTTTAATGCATAATCTCAAATCATTCCTAGGCTCCAAATACCACCTATAGACAAGAACACTATAATACCATCATAATTTCACTCAAGCATTAGATTTAATAGAATTAAAACCCTAAATTTTCGAAATTTATCAAACAGAAAAATCTTCCAATAAATGCATGCAAGTAATTCAAAATAATTCCAGCATTCAAAATGGATTCAACATCTCATTACCAAAATAACACTCAATTCATGTCAGACAACCAAAATTCATCAAAAATAAAACATTAAACCCTTTTCACGAAATTATAAACCCTTCCGAAATTCTCGTTTCAAAACTCAAAAAACGCTCAAAATTCCAACAATCAATCAAAAAACAACAAATACTTATAAAATTCTTTAATAATTAAAATAAAATAATGTAAAAACCCAGAATTGAGAAAGCAACATACCAGAGTTAAAGAGAGAGAAAGACGAAAATTCTGGAAAATGGGATGATCAGAAGAGAGGAAGAGACGAATAATTCAGGTGAAATTATGAAGAAGGTGGCTTTTTCTCAATGAAAATTTAATTATAATTAAAAAAATAAAGAAGGGACAATGCCAAAATGAGTATAGAGTGAGTATTGAGTAGTAAGCTACTAAGCTAGTGACGCTTTTCGAGTCCAACCTACTATTACGTCAGATTTATAGGTTCACCTTATTTTGAGGGAAAAATTGTCAAACTCAGCGTTTTTGGAAAACAATTTCCCAAACAAGACGCGTGGCAAAACTATTTACCAAACTAAGCTTTCAGAGTAAAACGCCAACCAGGGTGGCGTTGTACCCTGGGCAATTTTTTTTTTTTAATTTTTAGTCAAAGGTAAAACGCCATCAAGGGTGGCGTTTTACTGCTGGGCAAATTTTTTTAAAAAAAACATTTACACAAAAACGCTAACGCCGTTGGCGTTTTACTTTTAACACAAAAGCGCTAACGTCGTTGGCGTTTTAGAGTGTTGGGGTTGTCGTTGTTGCTGTTGTTGTAGTTGTTGTGGTTGTTGCTGCTGTTGTTGTTGCAGCTCCTGTGGTTGTTGTTGTTGTTGTTGTTGCAGCTCTTGTGGTTGTTGCTGTTGTTGCTGTGTAGCTGTGTTTGTGTGCAGAGATAAAACGCCAACCATGGTGGCGCTTTAGGGGGGTAAATTATTTTCAAAAAAATCACTCATGGTAAAACGCCAACGGCGTTAGCGTTTTTGTGTAAATGTGTTTTTTTAAAAAAATTTGCCCAGCAGTAAAACGCCACCCTTGATGGCGTTTTATCCTTGACTAAAAATTAAAAAAAAATAAATGCCCAGGGTAAAACGCCATCCTGGTTGGCGTTTTACTCTGGAAGCTTAGTTTGGTAAATAGTTTTGCCACGCGTCTTGTTTGGGAAATTGTTTCCCAAAAACGCTTAGTTTGGCAATTTTTCCTATTTTGAGCCTTTGGTGATATTGACTGCTCTTTATCCTATGATTGATACATTGTCATTGACCTAATTGGCATTTTCGGTGGAGAATATCTCACCCGATAATTTACAACATAAGAAGATTGATTACTTTTCAGGTTGTTTTAGTACGGTAAACATATCTTTAACACTTATTGATTACTTTTTAGGTTGTTTAAGTACGGTAAATATATCTTTAACATGTCAACTTAAAAGAAATGGAGGAAGTACAAATTTAGATCTAGGGGCTCAGCAACTCCACTGCCCAACCAAGTATTTGCTCCACCACTGCAAATTCCAAGAGAGGCCTCTCCATCAACATAGTACAACCTCTTTGATACTCGACCATATGTTGCAAAAATTAGGCGTCACCTCTCTAATAATAGGAGGATTAAAGGCACACATACAACGGTAACCAACTACTTAACCATATAAATAATGTAATCCGATTTCAAAAGAAAAATATATAATCCAATTCGATTATTATTATATATACATCTTCCATTCCACAAATATTGCATCGTGTTTACTTTTTACACTATTTAATTTGCTGCATGAACTTTCTTTGAACATCTATTGTGATTGATACGTAAAGAAAGTATAATTATCTGTGATGTTGTTAAATTTATCTCAATTTATATTTTCTATAAATCAATTTTAATGATTTTTAAATACTGTGAATTAAATTATTTCTCACTTTGTGGCGAATTAATTAAACATGCTTATTTAAATAAAAATGAGACAATCTCTTACAAGGTTAGGGTAATTGGGTAGCATATATGCTTATTTCCATAATGTAGTTTGACTTTCAATGATTCTTGTGTAAGGTGGGTGTACGTTAATTTTATTGTAAAACGTTCAGTTTGAGAGTAACTTTAACTATTTTTATGGTAACCTTAACCACTTAAAGGGTAACTTTTAATTTTTCGTTAGTTTGAATTTTATTTCAATGAGTAATTTCTTATAGATTCATGATTACATACTATAAAGGCTAATATGATTAATCTTATACATTATAAGTTTTTTGTAAGATAAAATTTATTATTAGAAAAATAATAATTTTTGTAGAATAAAAGGTAACTTTAAATACTTTTATGATAACTTTAACCGATTTTACAATAAATTAACATACACCTGCCTTTTTGGAGAATTTGTGTTTGACTTTTAGTTTGATTACTCCGCAAATGATATATGAAGGGTGCCCAAATTTATCATTTTAATAAATAATATTTGTATATCAAATGACCAAAAAAAAAAAAAAAAAGCCCAACTAGCATGATATTTTCGTAATTATATCAACAATTATAGGGTCATAACTAATAGCCGGCTATATGGAGTATTTAATACAAAGTACTAAATTTTTTTAAGTTTTGTCAAAAATGATAAACTTGTATTGTTTCCCATGATATACCAACCAACCACATTATTATACAACAAGCTTATTTAAAAAAAAATTTGGCATCTTGCTAACAAACGCCAAGGTATGTTAGATAATTATTTAAATAATTTCTTAAAATGATATTATTTGAAAATACTTGTCAAAATCACGTATTTATCAATGTAAATAATATTCATTTTAATTTAATATTTATACTTTTAACTATCTTATCTAACACCGTTGCTGTTGAACTCCTTAGTCGCTATTCATTCCCTTTAAAACGTCCAATGATAGCAACGTGAAAGCCACTATTTGGATATAAAAAAAAAAAAAAAAAAAAAAGTACTAATGTTTAGGATAAGGTGACAAGACAAGAATATACAAGTATACAACAAATACTCTGACATTATATTACATATTCTGACTAAATTAAGCTCACGAAATTTTCTGATTACTCCCAAACAAATGTCGCACCTTCAAGAAATACATGTAGGGACGACAGGAGCAGCTACAACCACGCACCATAACATCGTCATCCATGAACTAGACCATGTTTGTGACTCGCTCACCGGTCGAGTCATGACCGGCTCATGGCTCTGGGACTCGGCCCTTGTTTTATCAGATCATATCTCGACTCGGGTTCGATATGAAAATGTTGGTCATGATCATTATGATGATAAGTTTGGGTTGTTTAGCCTACACGGCAAGACCGTGCTTGAGCTTGGAGCTGGCACGGGCTTACCTGGGTTGACAGCGAGCCGGCTCGGTGCTCGTAAGGTTATACTAACCGATCTTGCCCCGCTAATACCCGGCTTGTGGAATAATGTGGTGGTCAATGGAATGGACGATGGCCGAGTCGAGGTGGCCGAGCTTGTGTGGGGATCGGACGAGTTGCCGAGTCAACTCAGTGAGTTGGGTTGTGGGGTTGACATCGTATTGATGTCGGATGTGTTGTATGACCCGTCTTTGATGGGACCGCTGGCGAAGACGCTGATGATGGTGTGCCGGCGGCGTGATACGGTTATATGGGCGGCTAGTGAGGTTAGGGAGTCGACGGCTGAGTGTTTACATGAGTTGGTGAGTCATGGGTTTGAGGTAACCGAGTTGTTGAGTCAACATGGTTCCCGTAGGTCATCAGAGACCAACAGCATAGATGAATTTGCTGTTTATCTCATAAGACCTCCAAATTAAAAAATGTTCTCTTCCAAATACATATTTCAAAAACTTTATTTCCTTTTAACAATTAATTAAATGAATATATTTATAATTCCCGTCAAAAGAAAAATGAATATATTTATAAGTAAAAAATGTTTTTTCTTACCATGTGTGCAAAGCATATGGGAAAAATGAATATGAGACGACGTAATGTTAAGGGCGGCTGCATGAGGATATTATATTCCGAAGTTTATATGCCCTATGTGGCTATGTTAAATAATGTTTTGCTTGGCGTATATGGATTCTGGTGCTTGGTTGTCATGGTCCGCTAGAAACCTTTAGGAACATAATATGGCTATTTATACAGAATGAAAGCGATGTGGTCAGAGAGACAGAGAGGATGAAAGCTTGCTGCAACCTGCAAGCTTACCGCGAAGCAACAAGCAGGAATGCTGAAGGTGAAGAGAATCATGCAGCTGCTGGACCTCAGTTTTTATATAGAATAAAGGATGGCGCAGGGTGATTGTGCAACAATGGGAGTAGCGTGGTGTTGTAACTTAGTGGGATGACTGGGATCATAGAGAATTTGAGGGAGCTACTTCCATATTGCAAGCTTGCAGCAAGTTTGAAGAAGGATATGGTCATGTATAATAACTTTCAGGGCATTATTTAATGTTGGTTTCCTAAACCTAATAAGATTAAATTCTCAATCGCTTGATTCTACATTGTAATATTATACTCGTAAGTTAAATGATGTTCAGAAATCATGGATATTGATTGATATTAATAAACCAGATGTTTGTATATCGAAATGAGCCTATTATGTTTAACCAAACTATCAGTAAATTCATGCTCTGCAGTAGTCTAATAGTGCCATCTCTTTATGTTTTTCTGTAAAGCTTAACAGGAACACCCTAAGCCTTGTATTTTTACGAAGTATAATTTATCCTGTTATGTTACATTTTTCTTCGATTATCAATTTCTCATTAATAGAAAACAATACTCTTAAGGGTAGACACCATAAGCACGAGTAAACACTCATAAAATAACAATCAACCAGATTTTCAGATTTTAACTCTTTTACACACTTGTATTGGTCAAGACGATTATGCACCCAAAAACACACCAAATAATCGCCATCATCTCTATTCATACTATTATCATTGATTTTGTTGTAGAGTATAATTACATGTCAGGAAGAGCTGAAAGGGTATGGTAAAATGGAATCCTTTCCCTGCACTGCTGTACACAATCCTGTACTTCACTGCTGTTTCTGTATGAATAATCAGGGCTTTATCCTGCACGCCCCTCAAAAGCTCGCTATCAATTCCGAACCCTTTCCGACCAGACCATGCCATGTAATGATCTCTCCCACAAAAAATGACCAATTCAGCCTTTTCTCAAGAGAATACCTCAAGACCGACAAACGGGGTCATCCTTCTCCTTCACAGCCTTATTTTGGGACACCTGTGCCATAATAGGGTTTCCATAACCAACGACTGAAAGTCCTCCATCAGACTCCCATCATCCTTCAACAACTTAGTATTGAGGTAGTGGAAAAAACCATAGACAACCTCATCCGAGCAAAAACGGTTGTTTCAGTTTTAATAATTATGCAGTGGCACAAGGGTAGACAAACCAAGTCGCTGATATTGAAGACTAACCCATCTTTGGCCAACATTTCCCATACACTCTCAACCACTGTAGTGGACTTTCTGGTTTTGCGAGTTCAGGCCCTGCTGAGCAGCCTGCTGCTGAGGCTGGGGCAGCTGGTGCTGAGCATTTTGCATATTCAAAGGTTGTGAGTTGTAGTGTGTGAAGGGCTGGGAATATAGAGGATTCATTGGTCCCTGCAAAATAAGCCTTATATGAGAATACAAAATATACAAATAAATATATCTAAGCAGTAACATAAAGTTACACAAGAAAAAAAATGATGGGCTCCATATAGAATGATTTACAAAGAGAACCTTTCCCCTCCTCCCTAGACACAATGAAGGGCTCAAAATTTTTGTAAGTCAGGCCTCAAAAGATTTTTCCAAATCAGCAATGCAAGTTTAACACATGGTTTATGTTTCAAAAAAAAAATTACTAGTAAATAAACTCGCCATCTTTAAGCAATATCACACCTGTGATTGAAGGGGGTTTACATTTCCTACTCCAAAATGGCCTTGTGAAGAGTCATCTTGAGATGGATCATTGAAGCCAACTTGAGTGAAAAGACCTTGAGAACCATGCCCCATATAATCCTGTAAAAAAAAATTTAAATTTAAAAAATAAAAAAACAATTTTGGTATGAAGTAAAGAAAACTTAGTAACTTACGCAACCTAAAAACAAAGGGAGACACAGCTACTTCTCCATTACCTGAGACATAAAATCACTCCCACTACCAAATCGAGAATATCCAGCTTGTGAGTTTTGGTTCAGGAAACTTCCTGGAAAGCCAGACTGTGGTCCTTGTGTGGCATAATCAACAGAATATCCACTCTGTGAAGCCTGTCACCACCAAAATGTTAAATAACCACAACCAGATTTACCATAGTGAAAACAGTAATTAACACAGCCTAATGTACACGAGTCCCACACATATAATGCCAAACTAAGCTAATTTACAAAAACTTTACAGTAATTCGGTCAGAATATAACGAATCCTATAAAAAAAATACTTAAAAGTGAAAGGAGAGTTTAAGTAAAATAAACAAACAAAAGAAAATAAGAGAATACTATGAATCTAGAACTCTTGCATATAAACCCACCACAAACAATTGGTAACAAGAGAAAGGAACATATCAGCTAACAAACTCTTCAGTTACTAAAGGGGCAATAAAACACCAACTGTCAGTGTCACAGAGAAATAACCTATAGCTTAATAGTAGAACTCTACAATCTAGATCTATACATTGTTTAAAAAAGCCAGGAAAAAACTTACAGCATGTCATGAATAAAAATACAGAGGCAAGGTAGACAAACCAATAATCAGAACAAACAAAAGATGAGATATGCATGTAAACAGCAAAAAAATAAAAAATCATGGTATGCAAATTCCATTGTCTGAATATACCTGTGTTGAAAACTCAGCAATATTGTAAGGGACATGTGATCCTTGACTCTTGAAATCATCACCCAAGAAGTCCTAGGCATCATTGGAATGAAAATCAGAACATATTCAAAGGGTTATCATATGAATGCATTGCCCTAAGTTTGTCAAGTGGTATTATACCTGTGACATTCCCCCCATAGAGAACCCATCACGGAAAGATTGGCTAGGTCCTTGTACAGGCAGCTGTAAAGTGTCAAAACACCAAATCAACATAAGAAAAAAAGACAATAAATTTCACAAAGAAAGCAAACCGATAAAGGAGATACTAACATTTGAAACGAAACCAGGTTGTGACAACGGACCACCAATAGTTGGTTGGCCATTGGGACTGTCCAGAGGAAAGTTGAAACTAGGCCCAAGACTTCCAACAGGTTGTTGTGAACCTTGCTGGTGTGGTAAATGACTGCCAATAGGTGCAGAACTGCCACGTCCAGCACCAAAACCCCGGCTTCCAGGCTGAGGGACTTGAGGAACTGCTCCAACAGGGCCATGTACAGCACCACGTGAGGGAATAGCATATGGCTGAGATGGTGGTGCACCATGATAAGGAGGAAGAGGAACTCGAGTCATGGGGAAACCAGAAGGATGCATTGCTGGCTTGTGCGTACCATTGGGCACTCCAGGTGGCATGTAACCTTAAAGAAACCACATCAGAGTGATTTAGATAAAGAGGAATGATAACTTCCAAAGTCAAGTTTAACCAATGATAAAAATGATCGCATACCTCTACCACGACTACCTCTTCTATCAGCACTAGCACCGGTGGTTGAAACTGATGAAACGTTATCATTAGGCACAACACCAGCTGCTGCACCATAGAATAGTCTACGGTCATTATAAATCTGTGAACAATTGGAGAAAAAAATTCAGTGGAGTATTACAAAAACAATAACACGTGCTGATAGTAAAATGGAAAGCCGGAAAAGAAAATAAAATTTACCTTCTTGGGCTTCTGAAATTGAACCATACTTTGCTTCAAGTTACTGAGTGGTCCCTCAACCAAGCACTCATGCTCCTAAATCAGACAAACGAAAATTTTGCAAGCCAGACATTAGCAAATGTAGTTAACTGCATCCAAGCAATATTGAAGTATTTTACACATTTTGAGACCACCCACAAAGGCACACAATACTGAAAAGGCACCATAGTGATTTTCATGAAGGTTGAGACAAATACCGTAGCTTGCTAATGCGAGCTAGATTTTATGTAAAATGCTACCCTCATTAAATCAAAGTCAATACTAAAATACTAAAACAGGCAGCAAGTTGAGATGTACCTTATAGTGAGTCAATAAGCCGTTCCAAAGTGGCTGCTTGCTCAGAACTTTCGGATTCCCCAAGATGACAATACCATATCGGGCACGTGTCAGTGCAACATTGAGCCTGCGAGGATCATTGAGGAATCCAATTCCCTGGCCATACATATGCAAGTCAGTTAACAGAAAATATCATGTTAAAACATAGGGTTTCGGAGAAGGACCAACAACTTCAAAAGGGCAAAATATAAGGCCTCAGGAAAGATGCATCTCAATTCTAAATAGTATGCGCCAAAGATTTTAACATGCAAACAAATGCCAGGCAGACAGGGACACATACCCTATTCATCACAAATAAATTTATTAAGCACAGAAATTAATATTAAAAAAAAAAGACAAAAGGTCAATTAAACATGGACTGGAAGATAGAGTATTGTAACTAAAAACAGCATTGTAACTTTGTAAGCATAATGATAAACAAATAGCCTTCCACCGCACTGAATGCACACTCACACCATCTTAAAAACCAATAAAAAAGGGATTCGAAATAGTAAAAGAATGATAAACAAACCTGGTGTTCATTACTCCTAACACAAGACAAAATAATGTAATCTTTTTCCCTTCCCTGGAATGAATCAACGCTTGCCACCTAGAGGAAAGACAACAAGAGGTATCAAATTTATGCATATAATAGAGCTACACAAAGAACCGAAAACTAATTACCATATGTTACCTCAATTTCCTTGTAAAGTTGCTGCCTGAGAGCTCCATTCCTTGACATATAATTCACAATATATGCCCTCTGTCCTTCATAAGGTGTAATAACCCCAATCTACAGCATGAAAAACCCCACATGAACATATTAACTCAATCAGAGGGGAAAAAAATAAGTAGAATAAAGAACAAAAACATAGAAATTTGAAACAAATAATTGGAGTAAACTTTAACATTAAATACCTGACTAGGGACCACACCGCTCCTCAAGAAAGAAGTCACTATTTTCTCAACATTGGCAGCCTCAGTGCGATTAAGATATGATGTACCGCTAGCACTTATCTCCTCTTGCCCCATCTGTAAATCATAAAAAAAAAAAAAAAAAAAAAAAAGAAAAAACTATTCATTAATTAAATCAAGTCAAAGACTCAAGGCTATAAATTATTAGTTCAGATTCCTTGGCAAAATATACAAATCAAAACCTTACAGCACAATCCACACACCTGGACATAGAAGAACATTGGGCGATTTGGAACAGGCCATGGAAAATCAATTCCTGTTGATTGCCTTTCATTGATTGTCACGCCATTTTGGAGTGTACCTTCATAGAAGCTATTGGAAGGAAACTCTGAAAGTGCTGGATGCATACGATATTGAACCTGAAGTTCAATTTAAAAACCAAATCAACCACATGTCATCTCCAGGAAGCACCAATAAATCACAATGACAAACGTATAATGATTTCATAGCTCCAATTACAGTGATTGGATCAATCTCTTATTAAACACAACAGATAAAATCAAAAAAGGCATTTATGATTATTATGTATATAATGAAACAAGAGATACAAATGGATAGTGCGTCAAACCTGCAGCCTGATGGGTTTCACACCAAGCAACACAAGGCGCTCAAAAAGAGACTGTGCAAGTCCCGCTCGAGCAGCTTTCTTGCACATGATAACAGGACCAAGTTGGCAGTGATCACCAACAAGAACAACCTGATAGGAAAAAACAATGTTTCAGAATTACTCCCAGAAGCATACATATTAGCATTCTGCAAGAACCGTCTTTATGAACGAGCAACTGATGAGACAGTTTGTGCAAAAATATGTCAAATTGAGCACAAACATACCTGCTTGGCTCCAAGTACCAGAGGTATAAGACACTCAGGTTCTGTCGCTTGTGTAGACTCATCAATGAGTACCTAAAGGTGAAGAGTGAGTAACAATGCTGCACCAACATTATCCGAATAATTACAATTCAAGGCTTACGCAATCATACCTGACGGAATCTGAAATTTGCAAGACGAGGATCTCCAGCACCGACACAAGTGCAAC
Organism: Chenopodium quinoa; assembly: GCF_001683475.1. Classification (NCBI taxonomy): domain Eukaryota; kingdom Viridiplantae; phylum Streptophyta; class Magnoliopsida; order Caryophyllales; family Amaranthaceae; genus Chenopodium; species Chenopodium quinoa. Next base: position 2,838,688 of record NW_018743175.1, read on the forward strand.
ATAAGACATCAGCACTTTGAGCTATCTCCCTCTCTGTTGCTCGTTTCAATGCTTTGTACTTTTTCTCATCACTGCTAGACAATTCTCCTGAAAAATCAGATAACAGACTTCAAACCCAACACATCCAAAAGAATGGAGAAAAAAATAACTAACAAGTGAAGAATGAACATTCTTTGCCAGTTCTTCCTTTAGAAAGCAAAGACTAATATTAGTGGCAAGAATAATACAATGAATCCACAGACTAAACCCCTTTCATCACCACAGAAAGGAGATGGAAAAAAAATAAAATAAAGCAGAACTTCACCTTGTTCGTCTTTCAGTTGCTGTAATTTGTGAAGTTCACTCTTCTCTGATGTATCAAGGTGCCGAACCTACGAGAAAAAGATACGAAGCATATACATTACATTACAGCAAAGCTGCGAATCAAATAAGAGACATAAAGCAAAAACAAGAAAAGCAAACCTGATAGTGAAGTGTCAGATGCTCAACAGGAGAACTGACAGCCTCTCTTGATTTTGCACAGAGTCTGACAACCTATATACAAGAGTACAGTGGATATATTAAATTACAGTAACCGTGCAGAATCAGATAAACAATAGATCACAACCATCACCATTAAGCAAAATACAACCTATCACTTTAAATTTTATAGAGACCTAGTCACAGCAACACGTGGGTCAATTGAAAGACTAGCACACAGCAACAATAAGGCAAACACCTTATACCAAATGGATCAGGTTAATGCATGAACCAAAAATCTATCTACTGTGATCAATTGGTCATACACAATTTGCTTTTATCCAATGCCAACATGATCTAGAAATCCCTCCATCCAAATTATCTTAAGCCTCCCCAGTTGTCTTTTAAAATATCTGTTATCTCGACCCTCCAACTTCCATACCCGTGCCACCTATGGTCAATGTCTCACATGCCCAAACCAACTTAGTCAATCCTCTTAAATCTTATCTGGAACTCCAACTTTCATCCAATTATCTACATTAGAATTCTATTCCACAATAGTTCTCCCTAATCTTATCCTCAATATCCACAACTTCATCTTCCTTCCGAAGATCTAATTTCCGAATTCCATCCCATAATGTGTTCCTAAACATCAATCTCAATACACGACACTCTCACCATTTCAAGGTGTAGCTCATGATCTATATCCCTCGATAAATTGAACAATGCATCTACTTTGTTCCTATAATAGATACCAAGGTTCCAAAGATGGGCATGTAATTACAAAAGCTAAGGAACATCATAAATTAAGACTAGAGCACTAAGAAAGAATGAAAGTTCGACAGGATCAACAAATTTGCATTTAAGACAGAATTTATATACAATAGATGCAACACGAGAAATCTTGAACAATAGACATTTCCTGACGAAGTGCATGTTGACCCAAAGATGTAAAAACAATGAGAAGCAGTGTAAGTCAGTATACTACACACCAACTGACAATTCCAGGATCTAAAATATTCTCATTGTTAAGATAAGTAAAGAGAAAGACAAAATACCTTTAGACCAGTAGCACTTATCTTTTCAGCCAATTGATCAACAGCCACATTACTTGGTGCACAAACCAACACCTTCAGAGCAAAGAAAATTCAACACCCTATTAACAGAAGATTATCCAATACAAAAAATACAAAAGTCAGTGCCAAAACTAATACCTGTCCTTGACCTTGTTTGGCCATGTGATACACAATAGCAGCTGAGGTAACCGTTTTTCCAGTGCCAGGGGGGCCTTGAATTAAACTGATAGGCTTTTGAAGGACACTCTTTACAGCAAAAACCTAACAATAAATAAAGATAAAGTCAAAATATCAACAGCTATACCACCTGATGTAACAAAAGAAGACAAGCTAGACGAAAGCCTTGTTGCTTGGATATCATCTAAAATACAAAACCGGCAAAATCATCCAGAATTACCAACACGGTGCCTATACTAAAGAACACTAAAAACAAGTATGGCCGAATAATCGTCAATAGCATAGGAACTCAACGCTTGGTTTGGAGAGAGGAAAAAAAAAAACAGTGTCAAAACAGAATATTTTTGGACCAGGGCATTAAATTCAGAAGGACAACTAAGACATGTACCTACAAGAATAGTTGTAAAACACAGGGAAAGAAAACCTGAGATGCATTGAGCTCTGGAAGGCCTGGAGCGCCAAATCGACGAGGCAAAGTATTTCGAACAATCTGCATCTCGACTTCATGTCCCAACAAATGGTGATAAATATACCTAAATCAAATTCAAAGACACTTAAATTTGTCGAGCAACAAAAGTGGAAACAAATTGAATACTAACAACTTTTTATGATTCCAGACACTCCCATTCACCTCATATAACAGAACCAACACAGCCAACTTAATGCATGAATTTAAGTCATAACACATATAAAACAATAAAATAATAAAATTATGTAAAATGAAGATAATACAATTAAATAATAAAATTATGTAAATTGAAGGTAACATAATGACATAATGCATCCTAGGATTAATCCTTAAATCAGGTCCAAGGAATATGTGACAAGATTAGCGAGTTAAAAACATCCTCAATTATAAAGAAAGCTTCATATTCTTTTAAGACAGTTGACACCCTGTGGGACCCATAAACCTAAGATTCTGAGCTAATCCCGTCAACAATTTCAATGTTAACCCACTCACAAATTAAATAAATGCTAAAAGTGAAATCAGATTAAAGGTAACCCACCCACTGACACTAGTCTCATCCACTGCAAAGGTTTTCATGGCACCCTGCATGCGATCAAAGCTTGTACTCTTCCAAACAAAATCAACACTAAAACCATGAGTTATGTCAACTGGAACTCCCTGAAATCAACGAAGAAGGTTGAGGTTGAGAACTTGAACCCACAGATGTAGAACCCAAGCAAATTGTCAAAACATAAAAGACAATATCACCTGACTCGCACGTAACTCAAGTGCCACCTCCTCCTGTGCAGTCAACTTAATCTGAAAGCAGAAAACATAAACATTGCAAGTGAACACTTTATCTAATAACTGGTTGGTAGCAAGGTTATAGCAAAATAGGTCTGGGTAAGTTTCTCCCAAGAAAACCAACATAGAGCACACTCAAACCAAAGAAAAGTAACTTTTTAAGCAGCAAGAGGTATGGTAATTACCACATGACCAACTGACTGCCATGCAGGATGAGCAGCATCTCCTGAGTAACGTAGCCGCAACTCATCACCAGGTACAAGACGCAGCTCATTGTCCTCCTAAAATAAAACCATATATCACGCTTTTAGAAACATGATATAATAACAGAAGTGAATAAGAAAACGGCACATACTACAGAAACTTAGACAAATGACTGCCCCTGCTTTTCAAAAATGCAAAAGTATACAAAGTATTAATCCATAACTCCATAAGGACTATGGACAAAAGTTGAACTACACAAAGATAAATTAAATTCTTTAAAAAAATATAATAATAATAATAATAATAACAATAATAATAATAAATATATAAAATAAAATAAACTAAAATAAACTAAAAAAAAAAAAAAAACCACCTTTGGAAAAACAAAATATGCAACACGCTTCTTATTTAGACCAATATCCCACCGCACTGTAAGATTATCCTTGCTTTGAGATTCTTTCATCATCTGCAGGGCATTCAAGACAGGTGATCATTAAATGAAGATGAAAAGACAAACAAAAAAGTTTCTGAAACATTAACACAGAACACAAGAGCAGGGCACAAAAAATTAAACAAATGACAAGAGTCTCACTTTATCATAATCAGCTTCAAGCTTGATGAGCGGGGCAAATACATTTTGATACTGCAAATAAACAATAGAAATTATGACACCAGATATATATACAAAGAATATTCAAACGATCAAATAACTCAAACAGCTATCTATTCTTTAAAACATTAAACAAATTTATGTCTGATAACTAATATGCACCAAAAAAAAGACAATTTGAAAGGGTCATAGCACATTAATAATACTTAGACCCCCCCACCACCACCACCACCACCAATCAACAAAAGACAGTGGGAACCAACACTTCACATAACCACGGTTTGGCATGATTAGAAATCAGATTGCTTTTAAATTTAAACAAATAAGACAAAATTTCAAATGTAAACGTATAATTCAAATGCAAAAGGTCCTCTCACATCATCACAACCCCTCCCCCCCCCCCTCTCTTTTCTCTCAAAAAAAGGGAAAAAAGCACAATTTTCCTGTCTTCCAAGGAGAACAGGAAGCAAGGAAAAACTTCAAAAACCTGAAAAGCATCTTCATGTTTTAAAACAACAGGCTGAGGCTCATCATCTACACCAGGTTTCTCAAGATCCTCCAAAGATGCATCAGGGTTTGTTTTCCATAGCTCTTCAATCTTATTTATTTGCTGTGCACTGATCTGTCTGGCCCTAAGTTGCTCTTGTTCAGACGGAACCTGCAAAAGGCAACCAGTAAATAAGAAAAAACATTCACATTTAACCTCCCTGATAAGTAACAATTCACTGTGTTCAAAAAACACTTCAAATCAAAAAATGAAAAATAAAAATAAAATAAAATAAAAATTAACATTACTTACCTTAACAAGCCATGAAAGGAAACAGCGATCATCAATTAGAGGACACCATTGACTCAAATCCCAATTCATGTCCTTCAATGCATTCACACTTAAACACGGTTCCCTACAAAGAAGAACGACTACACTCTCGGTCTTGGCAGAAATAAATCCAAGTAGGAAAACATTACGGCAACCACAATTATAACACTCAAGAATTGTTTCTCCCAATGGACTATCTTTATGCAGACAAACTTCCTTGTGCTTTGCTCGAACCTGCAGAGGACCAATTTTGAAGAGCAATTTAGTGAAAAGATAAAGTAGAGTCTAACATATATTTCAAAATTAGACTTTACCACCAAGAAGATCATTCATTCAGAATAACTTGTTAAGACAATCAACTTACCTGTTAAATGCATGTATAACATCAAAAAGTATTTAGAAGGAAAAGAATACCACACAATCATGTACTTAAGTTACTAGGACATCTACAATGTATAATTATAACGTAAGAAGAAGAAAAACACGCTTGACATGTGTATAACTATAAACCAGAGAACAATTACAACTGCCGTTCCAGCTGGGGCTACCAACATATGAAATGAAGAGCAAAAAAACCTTACTGACTTTTAAAGCTCAGCTATTCACTACGTATAGAAGAACTGTTCAGAATATGAAATTTAGGCCTATAGATCTGCATATATTTTCGAAGATGTTAACTATCTGGGTATTATATTGTATACTACATCCACAGACCAAAAGAAGTCAAATGAGTTCAAAATCATTCTCCCCACTTCCTTGGAGATCGTGCATATACAAGTATTAGATCCTTCCCCTTCTTCCATTTCCAGTACTCCATCAAAGCAGTTTAACATTATGTTCATTGTTCACCATCAATAACCATGTTACACACAAATATTGCACCTAAGATTTTGTCACATATCTAAAATTCTAAATCAGTAATCTAGGAAATTATACAAGAAACATCACTGCAGTATATTTTCTATTCATAACCCTTTCCAAAATTTGGACCATGCTCAGTTAAGCAGGACAAATTTAACTTCTATGATAGAGAGTTATTTACAGAACTTGGAAAGAAAGCTCACAAAATAAAAAACATTGGCTATACGTACATATGCCAAGACATGATTTTAAAAAATATATAAATCAAGAAGCAACCATAAGTTTCACTAAACATTACTTAAATCAACATGCAATTCAGGATTGGCTAACTCGGAGATAGAAAAGTCAAGTTCCAAAATTGATATAGAAACAAACAACGCCACGAGCTACAAAATGAACTCTTCTTTCCCAATCTACCTTCAGCAAAGAAAACCAAACTTAACAAGTGGTGAATGACTCCTGATCTTAACAATACCATGTGCAACAGGTTACAGTAACACCATGACAACACACTCTATCAACGATCAGATAAGAAAGCTTGTAGTAACCGTTTTACAACAAACAAATGGTATGTAATTTGAATCCATCCCCTTCCCGGTTCCACAACAAAGAGAAATTCAAGAGAAATATGAGACCACATCTGACGCTTTCACAGCATTCTGAAGTACAATCCATAGTGAGCTACAGTTCAATGAACAATTCATGCAAGCTTTTCCAATACTAATGGGAATGTGAGATCACCCAATTTATCTCCTACAAGGGAATTTTAATTCAAACAATACTTCCAATAGCAGGATAAAAAGTGGAGAACGCATCTTGAAATGACATCTGGTATCGTGGATCAGCATATAGAACAGCTTGTCAGACATTTTGGGAGACAGATTTCTTCAATTCCTCCCCAGCTATAGATAAACAAAACAAAATGCCACTCAGACCAAAACATACAGAATCTTAATTTACATCCCATCTAAAGGTCTTTGCAGAGTTCCACATATTGAATATGAACTCTCATTGCACCAGGATTACATGCATATTTGGCATTTAGTCCAACTGTCAAATCCTCCCAATAATTTCCTATTGTAAAGCATGGGTTTATCTCATCCGATTGTAATGTATCCAAACACATGTATCGGATCACCAACTTGCCAAGCAATAATCTCCAAGCGGTAAAAGGTTGTAAAGCATCACCTGATAAAGAACTGAACAACCAAATCTTGTACCATCATACAATGCCTAACCAGGGTAGTAACGTGATGATATATCCAATCTGCCTGACGTAAATTCATACGGCCTCACCTTAATATGGAACCACAATGAAGTACGCTTCATAACAACCAAAAAAGGCCCCACTAGACTTAAATACCCTGCTTAGCAGTTTACATGCCAGTACCATTATATCACATAACCTTGACAAGTCCAAAACTGATCCAAAAACAGATCCTAAAGCCTACAGCTCAAAATCCCAAGGAAACACTGTGTTTCAGAGTCATCGCTAGTGTAACACATAGGCTAGCAATATTATCCTACATACCTACTTATTTTCAACTAGAATGTTCTACATTTCTATTATAGCTAGAAGACAAAAATGTTTCCATTAACTTGGTTACCAATTTTTACAACATTTAGTCATTTACAAGCTATCCGCTGGAATCACAGTCAGCCATAAGGCTCAAGCTATACAAAAACATCCTTGCCCTGACCCCCTACCTTCGATAGCCAAAGGTTCCAGCCAATCTTAATCGCTTCGTTAGTATGAAAAACAGCCACGGGTCTCAAGCTAAGCAAAAACAACATTCGCCTCACAAAGTAGATGTATATCAAGTAGACAGCACCATTTCTCAAGCTACGCCAAACCAGTTCTTAACAGGTAAATGCACTCAAATTTTAATATACAGATTATACACAGTAAGGCATCCCCATTTCTCAAATTAAACCACTCCTTCCATCTAAAATCAAACACAGTTTTTCCACATTGTCCCATTATCTATGATTAAACATACAACAGAATTTTCCTAAAACAACCTTTGCAACATTAGAATCATTCCCACACTCTACCCTTCACTAGTTCTAGGTAAAAGTCATCTGCCCATCTTGAAAGATGCAATCCAAAACCATTACTAATATATAGAAAGGTGCAATATTGTTTCCTAGCATCCTACAGCAATACACGTTAATAATATTTCGAAACACACTAGGAGAACACAAATTTCAATAACCATCACACAAGTCATAACCATTAATGTTCAATAAAACACCACAAAAGAGGGTAAAAAGTAATACAAAACTCACCAGATGATTGACAATATGAGAACCAGAAGTATTCCCCCTGGAATTACAGAACCATTTCCGGCAAGACGGTACATTACAGCGAACAACACAAGCAGGATTCTGAACACCACAATACCTACAAGCATGCTCAGAGAAATCCCCAACACCCTTCCCAAACTGATCAACAAACCCATCATCATCACCCGCCGTCTCCTCAAAGTTCAACCCACTCATACCAGCAGCCAACGAGTCCACAACAGAAGCCACACCCTGAACACCACCACCCCCTCCACGACCCTTACTAGGCCCACCAGATGAAGAAGCCGAATGAGGCTCAGAAACTTGATGGGGTTCCTTAATTTCCGCTGCAACAATGGAATCAGAAGGAGTAGGCCAAGCAGGAGAAGACGACGATGTCGAAGGCGAAGCACGAATCGGTTGCGAAAGCTCGTTGAATTGCGGGTAAGCGAAGTCGTCGTCGTCATCATCTCCAGCACCCTGAGTGTTGAATTCGAGGAAAGTGTAAGCATCGTCGGTTCCAGTATCGGGTTGCGATGCAGTTTCGTAGAGATTGCTCGGGGTTGAATCCATGGCAAAAATTCAAATTAGGGTTTCGGAATTACAAGCGCATTAAGAGGAGAGACAAAGAGGGAGGTTAACAATGGTGGAAAGGAAGGAAGAACATGAAGAAGAAGAGTGAGAAGAGGAGAGAGAAAGTTAGGGTTAGGGTTTGGTGGAAAGGGAAGAATAATAAAATTGGGGAAGATGAAAAGAAAGGAGGATGCTGGTGTTGTGAGACGTCATGAGGAGAGAGAAAAGCGTTGGATTTTTGTGAGCTCGATGAAAATAAGGTGAGGTGGGTCACGAGCTACTCACGTGCTTTTAGAATTACTCTTTTTTTTCTATTGGGAGATGGTGGTTAGTAAGGGAATGTGGTGATATTATTGGTGAATGGTGATGTAAGGGGTGGGGCGATATATTGATATATGTAGGAGGCATTTTTAAGGGAAGAAAGTTATGGTACATAATAGGGGCATAATGGTAACTTAGTACAACAAAAAAGTGATGGGATCACATATTATCACTTCAATTTTCAGGTTTTAATTATATCACTATAGTCATTTTAATACCATTACAACTACTATTATACTATTACACTCCAACGGCATAATTTTTCACAACCTAGTGGTACATATCTTAGCTTCAAAAGTATACCATTGTAATAATTTTTAGTGTAATTTTAACTATTTACAGTACTAACAATGATACATTTCACATCTCAGTGGTACTAATGTTATTTTTAAAATATTTACGAATTGTCATGTTATTTACCAACAAATACATAACATTCCTCAATTTCTGCTTCCTCATATATGTAGTGTAGGGTTGTGTAAATTTATTCGATTTGTTTAATCTGATTTGAAAATTTAGGGTTTGTTCATGATCGTTTTTTGTTTTCAATATGTGCATTGATAGTTAGTGTGAAATAAGGATGATTCAATATGGGTATGCTTGATATAAAAGCTCATGTTTTCCTTTAATTTAATAAATAAAGTTATTTGATTAACCATCTAACTTTAACATAACTGTTAGAATATCGAATGATGATTTTAAAATCATTAAAGTTATGTTTTACTTTGTACTTTTAAAAGGGGATTAAAACTTCTTGGGATGATAGTACATGACAAGATGTTGGCCTCGATTTCAATTAGAGATAACCTTATCGAATAATTAGCGAGTTACATATAGAGGTTCAAATTATAACATTGCAATGCAGATGATTAAACAATACAAATAGTGAATATATAAATTTAAATATCATCAAACACACTGCAAAGAAGTGATTTTTTGCGCGTATATACATATATAATTTATTTAAGGAACAAAATACCCAAAAGTTACAAATTCTTGCATACACAAACAAAATGATGTGACTTAAAGTGCAAATTCAATATTTAGTAACTCCATGATGATAATTACTTAGTACACCATAACTTATTTTTGGAGGTCAGTGTCAACTGTGTCATAACCTTAATTGTGAAACATAATGCTTGGAAAAATATGATAAATTGACAACCAATTCAAGGCAGATTGATACAAGTAATAATTATGGAATGTTTGGAAGTAATTTGACACATTACTTGATATGGGAATGTGACACCATGAAAGCTAATTTGAGCAACAAAAATGTCTTTTTATACTTCATGCATTTACTTTTTATTTGCAACGTTATGAATTTCATATTTGCTAATGTATGTATAATTTTAACATTTCACATCTTTAGTTAACGTAAATATAAAATTTTGATATTATGAAAATCTAAATTGCGACAAACCTAAAAAAAATCGTACACGACTGTATTTTGTCCGACATATAAATCAACAAAGATGATCAGTTTAAATATGGAGTAAAAATGTGAATACGAGTAAACAAGTACTAGTGCAAATTTTCACATTGCAATTAAAAGTGAATTGAGAAACTCAGAAAATAATTGACGATACGTTGATGCCCCTCTTAAGCTGGGCCATGTAGCACATACAAGTCCAATATCCAACACCGAACATCCTCAAGGGTTCAGCTCAATTGAAACCCAAAAACAAAACCAACTTTAAAAATAATCATCAACCATTGCACATTTTCACTGAAATTTCTAGGTCTTTTTCACAGAAAGCTTCCATTTTTCCCAGAAAAAGAAGAAGAAAGAGGAGAGAGAAAGTAGAATCGAAGATGAGCAGCAGCGCAGCAGTTCCATTCTGGAGGGCAGCAGGGATGACATACATTAGCTACTCTAACATCTGCGCTAATCTTGTCAGAAATTGTCTCAAGGAACCCTTCAAATCTGAAGCTCTTGCTAGGGAGAAAGTTCTTTACTCCATCTCCAAATTCGAAGATGGCAAACCCCAGAAACCAAGTATTATTCTACTTTTGATTCATTGATTTTGATTTTTCTTGTTTTCCCCTAATTTTATTGGTGTTATCTGGTTTGATTCAATCAATCGAGATCTAGGGTTTCTGGGTTTTTGTGGGTTTTTAATTTGATGATTAATTATGCTTTAACTTTTTCCTTATCCAAATGATTTACATTTTGCATCATCCATATGTGGTCAACTTTGTTTGATCTTTTTTGCTCATTTTCTAACAAATTGTTGACTGTAATTTGTTTGGACGATAAGGTTATTCAATTGTTGAAATTGATGTCGTAAACATCGAATGATTGATTATATATGAATGTGTTCTATTGATTGCAGGTTATATTGAATAATGTGTTCATTTGGTTGAATTTTTTTTTCTTTTTATGCGAATCGAAATCCCCATTCCTTGCCCTGTTCTGCCGCGACCATGAATATCTAAATCGTGGACTCGTGGTATAAATCACATAAATTAGTTTTTTTTTTTTTTTGTTACAACAAAGTCAACAACTTTGTGCTAATCATTCAAATTTGTCCTGTCTTTCTATAATGACTGAGGAATTTTGGACTGAAAATTTCCTTTTAAAATTTATTTGGAATGGTGGAAAGTGTTTTGGAGTGACTGCTTATTAATTTAATGTCATATAATTGCAGTGCATATATTAGAGTATAAGAACATTAAGAAGTATTTACTGGTTTTGAGCTTATTGAATAGATGATGAATTGTAGCGTAGTATAGAAAGATCCTCCTATTTTCTTAATTATACTATTGGGAGGGATTTTGTATCCCGATGCTTGGTGATCAATGTGCAAACTTTGCAGCTGGGGATGGCGATAACTTGGCCTTTTGATAAATTTGCTTTAACAGGAGCTGGTCTATTTTCCAGGCATCAATTATAGATGCTCTTAATTGTCTCCATGGTATTTACAAGAGCAAGTCTTTGGAGCTTTGGACATATTAGACTTTATTTTGACGAGCATGCTATTTATTTGTTCGTTTAGTCTCTTCCTTGTTGCTGACATTGTCGGTGATTTACTTACGCAGACAATAGTAGAGAATTTGAGAGGTGCTTACATGTTAATGTCGTCATTAGGAATCTATCTCTTTTTTAGTTTATATGTTTGGCTAGGCTACAGAGCCAGACTCCCCCCCCCCTCCCCAACTCCCACTCTTATGGTAGTTATTTCCCTTTCATGGAAGCCAAAGAACACATTCTTTAGTGTTTCTATTCTGTTTTTGGGTGTAGCTACTAGCTAATTGGTCAGTGATTTAGTGAAACACCTGCTTACTGAGGGTTCCTATCCTACCCTTTTTATACTGGCAAGGGGTAATCAATTAGGGGGGATAAGTAAAGACTATAACAAGAGGTGATAGATTTCATTGAAGTGGTCTTGGCTGGGGGAGTGAAGGACGGGGAAAGTATTACCTTCCTGTTGCGGTTAATTTATTGCCACCTTCATCTCAACCCATCTTTCTTTGTATCTTTTCTCCTACCACCACTTGGTTCCAAGCAGCCCTGACGAAGAACCAAAATGTTTTGACTTCATTATGAGATACAAATTTTGTCTCCAAATAACTTGTGTAGTCTTTTCTTCTGATTCTTATATTTGTATGCTGATGTCGAGTTCTTTATCCACTGTTATCATGCCTATTAGAATGTTCTTGTATATGCTAGCAGCCTAGCATTAGCTTGTTGTTGCCTTCTTATGGCTACATAAGAGGTGATAGAATGTACTTGTATGGACTAGCACTTTGTAGTTTCCATTATACTCATTGCTGTTTTTTGCTTGACAGTCCTCCGAACTGATGAGGGAAAGGAGCTCTGAACCTTGAAGCTTTTCCACCATGATTATGCTCTCCAAATGTCGTTCTATTTATGTTAGCGTCGTACATTTGAGGTGTAATACCCAGACTCTGAGATAAATTTCTTTGTGAGCTTTGGAGGATGTGATAATAATGTAACTTTCAATCATCTTGAAATATTGAATAGTCCTTTTTCTGATATCTAATGATTTCAGACAACCATTTTTTTTAGTGTCTATGTTAGTGTTTGATATGGTTATGAATATGATTTGCATTTAAAGTTTGGTGCTCTGATGCATTCTTATTATGTATGCAATGCATTGATCAAATAATATACTTTGTATGTTGGTTTTCGGGAGCAATTCTACCACTTGCACCATTTAATGACCGTTACCCTCCCAGGAGTTCTACCTGAATCAATTGTAAGCCTAGATCATTCTTCATTTGGATCTGATTTATTTTGATAACTAATGACAACTTAAGTTGCATGTCTACCTATCAAGCCTTTCCTGTCTACCATAACCTTTTCTTCCTATAAAAAGCATGGACAACTTTAATAAGCATGCTAAAAAATTAAATCGATGCCAAGGTTTTATGTGAACAGGACTTTGATTAACCACAAAATTAATGAGGTATACTTTTCTCCTTATAATGTAGCTATGAACTACCAGATTTCTGAATGTCTCTAAATCCTGGTATTTTTTCGTACTACTAAACTGCTTAGACCAACTAAGCAGCACGATTCATGACTGCAAATTCTTTTAACTTCACTAGACAAATTTCATGTCATAATCAACCAGGGAGGAGTTTGCATAGGACAGGAAAAATATCAGTAATTCCACATGAAACCAGAAAAGGAAGTTTCGTAAAAGGCTTAAGCCCTACTTCAACCCTCTGCGACTTCAGAAATGTACCCATTTTCAAAGTACTACCAAGGAACCTTCCTGGTAGAAGATAACAACCCAAGTAGGCACTGCACGAGTGCACGTGTCGGAAATGGTGCTGATGTGTGTGACTGAGCATCCTCTCCACCCTCTAGTCTCTGAGAGGAGAAATGAATAGCTAATGCCGCATGTTAAAAATCTTTTTCGTTACTTAAGTGCGGGGTGCAACGACTCCAACCACATAATTTCAGAAAGTACAACTTGCTGATCAAAGGTTCTACCATAAGTTTCATGCATAACTACTATATATACAAGCACAGATGTTCTCTTCGTTTGAAATTAGGAAGCAACAGAAATTATGAGATCATCCTCTATCTTCCTCTACTCTCTTGTCTTTATATTTTCTCTATTAGTTCCCCTTCAATGTGTCACCCCTACAGATAATGTATCAGCAGATATAATCAACAAAACATGCGAAACATGTGCCCAAAAAACTTCATCCAACTACAGCTATGACTTCTGTTATTCATCACTTGCTGCTGTCCCTGTTAGCCATGCCACTGACCTCGCAGGGCTTGGGCTCATTGCTCTAGAGCTAGCCCTAGAAAATGCCACCAACACATTTTGGATCATAAGTGGCATGTTAACCAAAAATGAGTCTGATCTTCGTTGCAGCAGTTGTCTGGAGTCCTGCATGGAGCTATATCTAGAAATGAACATAAAATTGGAAGAGAGCATCGGCGAATATATGTCTGGAAAGAAGCATGATGCTATATATTTATGGGTAAGTGAAATAATGCAAGCAACTAACAAATGTGAAGCAGGCTTCAAGGAGGAGAGTAATGAATCTCCTCTTACAAGGGAGAACAACACCTTAAATCAGTTGTGTGGCATAATCATGTGTATTATCGACCTAACTAGCTCAGATTTGAACTCATGGTCTTAAGCTAGCTTCAATAAGGAACATAAATAGTCTCTATTAGCTAAATGTTTCTCCACTTAATTAAGGAATTGTGTTCTGTTATCAATATTCGCTAATAATGCCTCCCAAATATAAGCACAAAGTGGTAGCCATCTCTGGTCTTCGCCGATTTAAGTTAGTGATACCATAAACTAACATATAATTTACATTAATACATACATACCTAAGGTGGAAACCCAATGTGAAACTCAACAAAAATATTTCTCACTGACCAAGTCAGTTTTAGTACATGAGGGCAGGATAATTGATATGAAAACATAATTTTTCCACTGTTGTGCAGTTACAAACGTTCAACATTATTCTACAACAAAACATATACAACTATCTTTTATATAAAGTAAAGTAGTTAACCACACAAAAATGTGCTTTTGTTAGTTTGATCTGTACAAAGAAATATTGGAAACTCCTAAGAAAGTGGGCAAAAACTTGAACAAGTGAGCCAAACAAAGGATGACACACTTACAACTGAATGAATCTAAAAATATTACACCTTTGAACAGTCCCCTTCCCCAAAACACTTACAAAGAACATGCTAATTCAGCTTCTTCACGTTTTCCTATTCATCCTTAGCTTTATACTGGTACCCGTTTCCCGCGGAATCTGTCTATCAACTGCCAAATAAGCAACATAAGGTCAAATGGTGTGCCATAAATTAATTTACCACAAGCCATGTTGAAAATATATAAGTAAAGGATTCCTAATTCTCAACCAGAAAGCAATATAAAAAAAATAACATAAATAAATTAAATGAACACATCTAGTAGACGTCCATTTTCATATGTGTTTTCAATGACACAATAAAATGAGACTCTGCTCACACGATCACCCAACCCAACAGTCTGGTGATTGGCTCAAGCTTTTAAGAAACTTTTTTCCTTTTCTTTCCTATCTATTAAGGCTGATGAGTCTATGTATCTAGTTCAGAAATTGAGGAGGTCTGCATGGTGAATTCACAGCAGTCAAGGCTGCATCATTGACCTAATAAGCAACAAATTAACACACAAGCCTGTTCATGCTTTCTAAGTCCTACACAGAAACACCCTTTGTTATTCAAGTCCTCAAACAGACCGTCCATCTGAATGGCATAACCAGTATCAGATCTACCATGCTCTAGGACCCCCATCTTTAGCAACTTCTTTGTCTCCTTGCAGTGTCGGCATGTAAAACCTCACAAACAGTGATCAGACACCCAAACCATTGTACCCAATCAGATTATATATAGCAAAAATATCATGTTAAGTTCACAGCGAGACTTGGTCTTTCAACTTTTCAAGGGGTAACAAAGAGCTGGAATTTTGGATACAATTTGACAATGGAACATGCAACTTTTTAAATTTTATTTAGTCTTGAATTTTTCTCAGTCACATGCAATGCAGTGAATGCACATACAACAGTGACTAAAACAACTAACCCATTAATCAATTTCTTAATCTCCTCTCTCTCTTTCATCGAACCTTGTGTTTGGCCTTGTGATTTGATCAGCTTTAGCACAGTTAACCTATTAAGTATTGACTTTATTTCTAAAAGTTAAGTGGACCTGAAACATAGCATGAAACCATCAAGTCTTGCACTGGCTGCATCCAGAGTGTGATAGTGAAAAAACTGAAAACAATGGCTTCACAATATTTAGCAGCAATCAGGCAGACCAACACTCTCTCTTAGTTATTAGATACTGATACAGAGAAATTTCATTGAATAGATATATCATGAGTATGACAGATCTAAAACAAGTTTTATTGCCAAAGCTTGGAACTACCATGCTCAGATATAGTCAGATGATTTACCGATCTAAAGAGTGGATGTTGCAAAACCCAACCAAGAACAGGTATCCTCTGTATAAAAACTGCCAGAGTAGGCCAGAAGCCACTGCAAAGATAATCAACCAATCAGCTGTCATTCAAACACCAGAAAGCTATAAAATTGCAGAAATTTTGTTGCATCAACAGACCTGAAAAGTACAATGAATCCATATAATTCCAAAATCATGCCAATAATAGGCCAGCCAATGATAACCAAGAAGAAGCCAACACCAAATGATATCGTACCCTGAGTAACCATGAACAATCATTGAGTAGCACAGTCAGACAGAGGAAACTCAGGGGGGGGGGGAGTGAGGAGGGAGGGAGGGATGAAGGGAGAGAGAGTTAAAGAGGGGAAGAAGGGGGGATACTGCCATCAGAACCTTAAAATTTTGAGGTTTCATGAAAAAACCAAGAGCGGATTTTGGCCCAATGGTCAATGTCACACCAGCCAGGAAGAGGATCTGAAAGAACATGTTTCACTTAGAGAACATCAATAAGCATCAAAAGGAAGTGGACATGGTGATTAGACCATATAAAAAAAATCTGAGATCACAAGAATGAGATAAGAAACTTACGTTACCCATGGCAAGCAACCCCTTGTCAAACAAGAAAATGACCCCCAATAATGTAAAGAACATGCCAAACCCAGTCAATCCCAGTCCAATCTCTGTCAAATTTCACATTCCAAGAAATCACAATAATTAGCTTCTTCAGCACTTCTCTTTAATCCAAAAGAAGTTCATATTCGATATAGAGGAAGGAGAAAGATATTCTCTCAGCAAAAGGCAGCAATCAAAACCTAGAGTCGTGTTCTAAAGGCCTTTAACCAATGAGGACGGGAAAAATCCAACTATGTAGTACATATGCGGCCATGTAAATAAATCCACATCTGACTTGCAGACACATAATTATGATTCTTACACTTCAAAGTAGAATCATAAACAGACCAGACCTTGGTGGTGCTACCCTGACTCCCTAAGTTACAAACTAGTACATGAAATTGTGTCCCCAAGTCCCAACAATGGATACATAGCACCAAGTAGTAAAAAGATCTGTTTCTATGATATCCCTCCCCATGGAATTGTCACTCTAAAGTCTTAATTGAAAACACATGATTTGTAAATTGATCACTTGGATAGGACTGTTGTCCCCAAGTTTAAATTTCGAACCTATAGAATTAGGCGATTAGATCATAATCAGGAAAGAGATCAAAAGGTTAGACACAAAGATCCACAGTCCTCTCCAAAACCAAATTCTTGTCCCAAGTCAGAATAACATAGCAGCAGCAAGCAGTTAGGAAAGAGTTGTAAGCAACAATCCCTCCCTCCTAATTTAGTCCTAAATTCACATTTATGATTGGAAACTATAGCTACTATCCAGAAACTCAAACCCAATTTACCACCATGATCCACCAAGTTATCGCCCTTATCGAGCATCCGAAATCACACAAGCATGATTTAAAATCAATTCAAAAAACAGCAATTACAGTGATAGACAAACCCAATTCACTGCCACGATCCACCACGTTATTGAACTCAAAATCTTAGCAGCATACCAAATCACACAAGCATGATTTAAAAACAATAGCAACAATCAACTTTATTAACAGCAATTTACCACCAATCCACCGTTTAATCTAATTCACAATATCAGCAGCATCCCAATTTGCATACGCATGATTTAAATACAATAGCTAAAACTAACTCATTTCACATCAATTAAAGATTCATAAAAAGTGTATTAATCTTAACAACAATTTATTTCCAAAAAAGGAAGTATCCGCTTACTTTTTCTATCATCCATCTCGAACGATGCCATCTTTGCCGATTCCAAAGGTCAAATCTGCGAAATCCGGGAACAATTATACAAGAAATCAAAAGGAAAAACAGCAAAATCAAAAGCATAAGATAATTATTACGACAAAAATGATCAAATAACAAAATAATTAGGGTTTCAATAAAATCAAAGATCGAACTTACCAACTAACAACAAATTGAGAAATAGTAGTACGAAAAATCAAAAGGTTGAAGTTAAGCTGAATTGCAGGAAACAAAGGAAAGCTTAAGCTTTTGGGAATACCCGAAATGAAGCAAACGTAGTTTCAGGTGTTTCGAAAATTTAAGGAAGAAGAAAAGGAGATGAAGGTGGTGATGAAATGAAGTAGAAATTTGAGGAGTTATTTGAAAGGCAAAAGCTTATAGTTGCCACGCCATTTGGCCAATGAAATGAGACATAACACCAAATTATGCAAGTAAAATTTTTACAACACTTTTTGCATCAAAAATAAATTTGGTAATTTTGGCTGGTGTAAATGTAATTAAAATGAAATTATAAAACTTGTGTTGTAATACTGAAAATCGATTGTATATTTAAATGTTATTACATTATGGGAATCAAACTAAATGACTCATCACTCGAATATGATTCCATAATTTCTTCAAAATGAGCTCAATCTAACACTAAATTTTTACCTTAGACAATTATACCTTCACCCAATATCAATCAGTATAGTGTTATACCCATTAATGTTTACACAATTAACATAGTTTCACCAAATGATTGTACATTTAGGAGTGTTCTGTATGACATACAAACCTTAAATATATTCTTTTTGGTCATATATGCACATTCTTTTTATATTTTCATTCATGTCGAAAGTGAATATTTATATCATCAAGGATGTGGCACTATATCATACGAAGTATTTGTCAAGAGATTATTTTTTGTTTGTGTTACGATGAAGAAACTATCATATAATTAGGTAAGGGATTGCCTAAGTGTAAAATGCTTTTAGGGTATCTTTTGAATTATTTGACATGCAAACGACCAAAGGTGAGTAATCATGGCGGTGCTCATGATAAATCATCTCTAGTGCTTTAGTGCTTGAAAAGAACATGATTCCATTGTGGAATCTAATGCATAGAATTTTTATACTAAGAGTATCCCCAGCCAAAGACCAAATGGGAGGTTATTAGGAGAGAGAAGGTGAAAAAACAATAAAAAAATAGAGAGAGAGAAATTTGGTGGTGGTGGGGGGGGGGAATGAATAACCTGGTTGTGGAAATAACCGGGTTATGAAGCTTGGTCATTAAGTGAAATAGTAGCGCCAACTTGCTTTTATTGTTTTCTCTCGTTTATTGTTAGTGATGTGACATGGAGGGCATGACACACACTAAATTGATCAACGGTCAAGATTTATTCAGAATTTTCCGTTGTAATTTTTCTAACGGCCATAATTTGTGGTTATCCATTGGGATACATTGGTTATTAAATGGCTATAAGAGTGGTTATAGATGAGGTGGAAGATAGATAAATTAATAAAATAAGTGATAACCACAATGGTTGTGGGCAATCATTGGGTTCACTACTAAGTTATAATTATAGAATAAATGAATAACCAATGAGTATATTATTATCCTTAGGCTTCTCTTATAAGATCACGTGGTATTGGTGGTAAGCATGATGTTGGAAAAAATAACAATGTCTAGAATACAAGGTTACAATGCTATACCTCTAGGAATGTGGATGTGTAAGGGGTTTAAATGACTCCTAAATGTGCTACCACCAAAATGTTACCAGTATTTTCTATTAACATATCTAGCTACTCTTGTCACTCATTATGTTTGCCCGTAAGTGTATATCATAATTCATACATGGATCAAGATAGTAGGCTAGTGCAATTGACTAACTTTCCAACTTTCATGTTGAATCTCACTAAACTCATTTTAAGAATGATTTCCCTAATCTCCAATCCTAAAATGAACCTTCTACTTACCAAAAATAAAATTAAATATATTATACTAGTACATGAATCAATTGTGAATATATGATTCTCAATGAAAAGGAAAATGATCAATTGTAAGTAGACCTGTCAATCCCTGACTCGACCCGATTTCAAACTCGTTTTATTGAGAGAGAACCCGAACCCGACCGATCCGACCCAAATGTCCCAAATTAGACCCGATTTGACCCATTTATCATAATTTATAATGATCCAAACAATCCAAACCACTCGAATCAAACGACCCAAACAACTCGAAATTTGACCCGAATCTAACCTGTTAACCCGAATTGATAGGTCTAATTGTAAGGTATTGTAAGGAGTGATACCCTTACCATATTAAAAATTTATCATAAGGTATTGTTCACTAATTTTTCAAGTCGGTACTTGGTAGATAGTAGATACAAATTACAAATCAATGAAATCATTAAAACTATGACATCTCAATCTACCTACAATAAAATTAGATACCTAATCGAAAAATTCAATACAAACAAGTACCAAAATTTATTTTTCAAATACTCAAAAGTCGACTCAGATCATGTTCTCGGGTGCATAAAATAATAATGGAGTGCATTCTCACATGCCGTAATAAAGTCCACTTTGGGGCGTTAGCCGGGCTGGTTAGCTCCCTAACTCTGTGCTGTCTCTCCCTCACTTCGGCAGCTCTTTCTCTCTCCTCCCCTCCATCCCGAAAACGACAAATTTCCCACACTCAAAATTTTCCAATCGCCATCTTATTTTTTCTGGGATTCATCTCAAATTCAAACAAATTTCTCAAACGATTCAATTGAATTTCATCTAGATTTGCCAAAATTGTGTTTTTATTCACTTGAATTCACCTTCAAAATCCCCAAAAATGGCGCCAGTTTCAGCCTTAGCAAAATACAAGCTCGTCTTCTTAGGAGATCAATCTGTTGGAAAAACTAGTATAATCACTCGTTTTATGTATGACAAGTTCGATAATACCTATCAGGTGATTTTTTCCTTTCTTTTTTAATGTTAATTTGATCATCATCAAATTACGATTTGAATGATTGTTAGGTTTTGACGGATCTAATCGTATTTAGGGTTTTATCTTATTGATTCTTTGTTCTCTGCTGATTTAATTCATTGTGATCTTATTATATGAATCTGATTAGGATTCTTTTTAATGTTTGAATTATGATCTTGAAATTGTGTGTTTCTGAAATTGTTTTATGGAGTGGGATTTAGATCTGTAATTTTGATAGAGAGTTGTTGTGAAGTTGAGTAGAATTAGCAAAAGGATCACTCTATATAGTAATTATAGTGAGGGAGTTGTGGAAGTGGGAAATTTGATGCTTCCTTTAGCTAGTGATGCAGCATTTGTGATGAAATTTTGGCATTGTTACCGCATTGTGGTTATATTCGAATACAGCGGTTTGATGATATTTTAGGAGGAATTAGTTGGATCGAATGTGCTGACCACTTGCTGTTAGTATGTGATACATGTCTAAAATGAGGTCTTTTCCCTGTCAACTGTTAAAGGGGACTAGATGAGTACATTGCTTTCGTGCCATTGGTCGAAGTTGAACACTTATAATGGGAAAAAGTCAGGACAAAAGTATTTACAAGTTTGCAAGTCCCTGTTTTGCAGAAGGATCGCTGAGAGAAGCAAGAAAACAGTGCTTAGAAGAAAGTCTCTTAGAAAGTATGCTATATGATGCCATTTTGTTAGAGATTAGGATCCATGCGTGTCTCTTGTCCATATCTTTCCTTTGATCAAGAATGTAGCAGAAGGGTTGGAGAGAGGACTTAATTTAGAATTTGATGCAAGTGTAGCACCTGAAAAATATAAGAATTATTAAAGTGTCCATTGACTTAAATCAATCAAAATAATGAATGTTTACACGGATCAATTTAAATACTTACATACTCCTTCCGTCCCAAAATTGATGTTAAATATACTTTATACATGGTTTTAAGTGATGAATAAGTGGAGAGAAAAATGGGTGGTTGGATATGGGGACCAACTTTAGAGAAAAAGTATTGCGTCAGAGGAATGTGGCAATTTAATTATGATGTCCAAAAATGACTATGTAGCTAGTGATTTGCGACGGAGGAAGTATTATGCTTTAGCATAAGTCAGTGGAAGAGTTGAGCAAATGGTAGAGAGGTTAGGAGGGAGGAAAGAGCATTTAGGCTCATCAAGATGACTTTTGAAAGGTGATGCTTCATGGATTGAAGTGTTGCTCTTTTCTTCATACCGTTGAAGCTATCATTGTATAGGGTGTTTTGGTATATATTACCTTTTGCTTCTTTTGAGCTCTTGATTTAAGGTCTTTGTTATGAATGATGGGTACATAAAGGGGTCTGAGAATGCAGTAGAATTAAAAGGGCGAGAAGGTCTTAGATAGGTGATCAAAACAAAGAGACAAGATAGGCACACTTTAGATAAATTGAGGTGATTGCTAGTCTTAGACTAGCAGCAGGGATTAAAAAAGATGCCTGTGGCTTTAAGTGGCATGGTGGCGTGAAAGTTTGGCTGAGGAATGCTCATTAGTCAGTGATGAATTTTATATGCCCATCAGCTGTTGTAATTACTGCTCTCATATGTTTGTTGTTACTTGTGATCTCATCCCCTCTCCCTTTTGGCAGTGGTTAAGGCTTATGTGACTCTTCTGATGTTTCTCAGGCTACAATTGGTATTGATTTTCTATCAAAGACCATGTATCTTGAAGATCGTACTGTACGACTACAGTTGTGGTAAGCTTCATCCTCAAATTGACTTTTTGAAGCTTGTACTGTATGCTTACTATCTAGTATCCCATTGATTTACTATTTTTTGTGTACAGGGATACTGCTGGGCAAGAGAGATTCAGGAGTCTTATACCAAGTTACATAAGGGATTCATCTGTGGCAGTCATTGTATATGATGTTGCAAGTAATGCTGCTTGACCTTTTATAAAATTTATTTAATTTTGGGCCAATGTTTAGCCTATTTACATACTGTGCTTTGTGCAGGCCGACAATCCTTCCTTAACACTGTGAAGTGGATTGAGGAAGTTCGCACTGAGAGGGGTAGTGATGTTATAATTGTCCTTGTTGGAAACAAGACCGATCTTGTGGATAAGAGGTAAAATGATGAAAAAAAGGTTTACATTTTTGAAATGAATCTATTTGCTCTGTGTGAGATTGTTATTCCTTCCATCCCTATTTGTTTGCCCCATTTTTTTTTTTTTTGGTGTCAAAGCTCATCAACTTTGACCATGAATTTTCATTGATATACGGAGTATAAGAATAGTTATAGTCATGGGGAATCTTGTTACATTGGTTTCGGCATACGTTATCCACTTTTTATAATTTTTACTTATACTCAACTACATGTTTGTAAAAGTAATTGGTGCAAACAATAAGGGACGGAGGGAGTATTGCTGTCATTGTGGTTCCTTAAGATTACATTATGACTAAGCTGTCTGTTAGACTATTGTATTTTATTGATCCAATTTTCCTTTAGTCTCTAGTGTTTCCCCACACAATACTTAGGTAGCTTTTGTGAATTAGAGGACTTCAGGCTGTAGTACCAAAGATTTGAATCATATCTATTAATAAGTTGGACTATCTAAGTGACAGGCCAGATGCTAAAATGCTGACATGGTGAGTGCCTTAATTGATTTGACTTTATGGTACATGGACATCTGGGATAGTTGGAAATTTGGAATGTTCAAAAACATAATATTTTTTTTCTCTGGTTAGAAAAGTCAGTCTTATCTTTCTTTCTTGAACAAAAAAATTGTATATTGATTCACACCTTTAGTGAGCTGTTTGGGTTTAAAACTACCTGACTTGCATTTCTGCAAAAGGATCTTAGTTTAAGAATTTCCCGTGAAGAATAAAGTTCTAAATGCTTTTATATGACAACCTTATCCAAAATCTTCAAGCTGAAAGAGAAAATGCTTAAATATCTCATGAATGATGGCCGAAAAAGTTTAAGCTTCTTTATAACTGCTTGCTTTATTGTTAGCTAGTCAAGTCTGTATGCTTTGTGTTGGATTGTTAGAGCTGAGGACCATAGGGAATCATAGAGATCAGATTACTTATCATCATGGAGTAAATTGTAGAATATGTTTTCAAATTATATTGGAAAGTTTGCAGGGAATCGCTTACTTCATATAATATAAGCCACTTTGCAAGGAAACCCACCCCCCCCTCCCTTTTTTTTTTTTGGTTTTGCAAAAAGATTCAAAATTTTTTGGGGCCATTGATTTGGTAGAGAGACCTGTTCAACGGGCTGGATCTGGGCTGGGCTTTAATTAAATGGTCTGGGACGGGCCGGGCTAGGGTTGAGACGGATCTGAAACAGGCTGGTTTGGTCCATGGACCGCTGGGTCCGGCCCTTTCAAACTTTTTTTAAATTAAATGGCTTTAAATTGTTAAAAAATGCTGTCACTTATATGGGCCTTTAAATTTTTTTATTTTAAAAATTCTTGTCAATTTAATGGGCCTTAGTCAGAAATTTTCAGTAAAATTGTGACAGATTTATTCTTACCAAACCATAGGAGAGAGAAAACTCTGCTAGAAACATGGTTGAAGAGATGACAATGATGATGATGGTTTTTGGGTTCTAAATTCTCCCTCCTTCGTACTCTTTTATTGTTATTTCTCTCTCTTTTAATACTTTTTAGTATTTCTCAATTCTCTTATTCAAAGATGAATTTTAAGTCTTCAACTTATTCATCTAGAGATTTTTAAAAAATAGAGATATTTATAAAATTGGCAAAGTAATTGCTTAGATCTGTAAGTTTTTAGAGTTTTCTCTGCTATTTTTATTTTTTTTTAATTGTTTCAAATTGATATTTGGATTGTGGTGGATGAATAATAAGAGAGGATGAGAGGAAGGGTTCCACCGTTTAAAGGGCTGTGAAACATTAATGGTGACCCTTTAAGAGCCCGCCACAACCCATTACCAGCCCGTATAATGAAGGCCCGTTAAAAGCCCAGCCCTTTTACAAGAGTAAACGGGCCTTAAATGGAGCCCCTGTCCATTGAACAGGTCTAGTAGAGATGCAATTTAAGAAGTAAAAAATAGCGGCGGTTGCCTTGCTGGTGTGGTGAAAGGAGTGTAGACTGTAGAGGAATTTGTAGAGTAAAAGGGGGGACTGGAGGAGTAAAAATAAGGAAGATTCAAATTGGGCACTTGATGTCTTTTTTTTCAGATGAAAATTAGCTGAAGCAGTTTGACATTGCAAATATTAGCTTTTATTTAAGGGTTGCCACGAAGGCCAATGAGGTAGATCGATTACAATTGCGAATATTGTACCATCCCTAAAATTACTTTATTAACTGAATTATAATTAGGTGGCTCTCCAGAATGTAATTTGACTTGGTGTGCGCTGCTAGTTTTCCTTTATGTGCACTGCTAATTTTCCTTTATATTTCCTTTTTCTATCTTGGGAGCAGTTCTATCTACCCATTGCTGTTGTTTCACTGATTTTATTTATTTATTTATTTATTTATTTTTCACTTTACAGGCAAGTCTCCATAGAAGAAGGAGAAGCAAAAGCTCGTGATCTCAATGTCATGTTTATTGAAACTAGTGCAAAAGCTGGCTTTAATATAAAGGTACATCTTTACATTAACTTTTGCTTAAGCTGCACTCTAGGATGAACTAATGATCAGAGTAAATCATTTAGCAACATACCCATATATTTAATAAGACTTTTGTCAAGATTGTTAAAATTCTGCTTAAATTGCACTTGAGGATGATCTCATAGCTCAATGTCTGCGACATTTGGTTGGAGCAGTTATAGCATAATTGGAGATCGTGTAAATTAAGTTTTTATTAGGTGATGTGTATGCCTTTGGCCCTAACCTACCCTTTTCACATTCTCCTTGTCAGTTGTCAAATGATTTCCTTATGTCATGATTGCCAAATGTTGTTTTCTCTTCCTATTCCAATACAGATCTTCTCCATATCTCTTGCTTTGTTTCACATGTTCAAATTAGAACACCTAAGCAAGTATTAAACCCTCTTGATCTGATGAACTCTGGCTGTAGCTATCAATGTGTTGGTTGCTCTTATCTGAATCAATTATTGGAGCACACATTAATTTCTGATGCTCTCCATTTGGCTTTTGTGCTGGCAGCTCTTGATAGTCCTTTGATCCTTTTCTTTTCATCGCTATTGTACTTTCTTTGGTGCTTTGGTTAAATGAATGTATGTTTAACCAGGTTACTTCAGTTCCAATATCTTTGTTTGGCATTGCACAGGAAAATGTGCTTCCGTGTTTAGGTGGCAGTATATTTTAAAGCTGTAGTTGTGACATTGTGTTTTGATGTTTGAAAGCCTGACCTGACCTGACAGGGCATCATATTATTGTGATTTTTTCTTCTCCCTGCAAAGTAAGATATTGCATATCATGATATTAACATAACATGGAAATTGCAGGCACTGTTTAGGAAAATTGCTGCTGCATTACCGGGAATGGAGACACTCTCTTCGACGAAGCAAGAGGATATGGTTGATGTAAGTCTCAAATCCACGTCTAGTGCACCCCAGTCGCAGTCCCAGGGAAGTGGATGTGCTTGCTGACCTTACCTCATAATTCTCCATGGAAGTTGCATTCTACTTAGTTTTGTGTACCTTTTTGTACTTTCTGCCTTGAATTCTAGAAAGATTTTGCTCCTCTTCTCTGAAGTAATCATAGTGATAATGTTGTGCTGTTCCTGCTAGAGTAAAAGATTGTTCTTTGAGAATTTGAGGGACTAAAGGACGTAGAAATATTCGATTTATTATGCTATTATTTGTCTGAACTCCAAAGTATTTCAGATATGAATATGACTTGTTAGCTCAAAGAGACGGTTAGCTTCCTTTGCCTCACTCTGTTTTTTGGAAGCATATGGAGCTAATGCTTGCTAGCGTGATTCACATCCTCAATGTGGTTGGTAACTATGGAAAAAAATGGTTGATAGCTATGGAAATAATATATTTATGTGTTCTCGCATATGAGAAATTGGTTATAGACATGCATAAGATAGTGCTGAAACCGCAATTCTTATAGTAAACTGATGGAAGTTCATTTAAATATCAAGTCAATTTTTTTTTTTTTTTTAAAAAAAATAAAAATAAAATCACAACATATGAACTAAACTGTGTAAACTCTGTATCAGAACAATTCTGTGCTAGCATCAAGCTTTACTTTTGTTGCTTTTTTAGCTTCAATATCATCCAAGTAATGCTGATATATATAAGAAAGGAACCCCCACATAGCAAGAATCATAGAAATCACCTTCACACCATTCATCTTATCATGGAAGAACACGACTGCGAAAATCGGAACCAAGGGCAAACTAAAGGTGGCAATCACATTAGAGAAAAGGGATGAAACCTCAAAAATTAGACCTAACATTCCCAGCAAAGCAAGTTGCCAACTTATAGCCGTGAAAGCTAATGTTAACACATAGGGCACACCACCCGATTTGTAATTCCTCATCTCTTCGTTCAGCGTATGCCATTCCCCGCTACCAAAGAGCCCTATTACACAAACACAAGTCGCGACAATAAAAGGGTAAAGTTGCATACATACCACGGTGTTAAGGGAGTTGTCCTTAATCACCTTCTCGAAAGAATATTGTGCCACGGACACGTTGAAAGCTAATGCCGCGGAAGCTCCAAGGGTACATAAAAACCCTAAGGCAAATTTCCCCTTCCCGGTATTATTGCTCGTGTTAGCTTCATTATCAGCATTGATAGCTATAAGGCACGCGGAGATAGTGAGGATTACAAGCGAGTTAAGCACTAGGGCAGTGAATTTCTGCGCGTTGATGAAGAAGGATGTAACCGCGTTGAAGGCTAGTTGGGAGGCACACAACAAGGAATACGTAGACACGGGGAGGTATAGTAATCCATAAGAGTACATCAAGTTATCACCGGCCACAAGAAGGCCGTAAACAAAGTAGAGAAGGGTGAGCTTGTAACCCGGGGGACGAAGAGACGTTGGTGAAGAGGCTAGGAATAACTTGAGGGGAATGAGGATGGGAAAACCGGCTGTTTGTACAAAGGTGGCCATCCATTTACTGTTTCCACCTTTGTCAAAGTAGAGCCTTCCTAAGAGAATTCCGGTGGTTTGGCCTACGAGAAGAAATAGGATTAAAGGTATGATTCTGAACCACATTTTGTAGTGTTTAAGGTTTGACAAGCCTGAATTTGGGCTTGCATCATCTTCTTTGGTGCCTACAAAAAATAACTGTTGTATTAGAACAAGCAACATACTAAAACTTAGATGACATAAGACGTCAAATATTACTAGTACAGAAAGGAAAAAGAGTCAAAAAGTTTTTTTAGAGTTAACTCGTGCCTCTATTCAAAATGTTCCGTTAATTTATTGCTAAGGATCATGCTATCTAAAGGCGTTTAGTTTACAAGGTGATATAAATTTTTAATTAAAACTATAAGGATATAGTTTGGATTTCTTTTGGTGAAGTCCGTAGACAAAAATATATGTTATGTACAGTAGAAAGTAGGAGAGAAATTTTGGATCATGTTTGACAAAATTTAGAAAGAAAGTAGACTAAGAAACTAGAAAGTAGTTGAATTAAACTAGAAGCCACTCGTTATTAGTGATGAACTTGATGATTAAGTAGTTAATAGCTTACCTCTGGTTTGTTGCGCCAATTCTTGAGTAGATTCCATAGTAAATAAGAAACTAGTAGTGCATAAATTTGGATGAAAAGTTTGATAGTTCCTTGGAACTTTGGAAGTAAGAGAATAGGATTTAAGAAGTTCAAGTGAACAAGAACACGAAGATATTTTAACTACAAGGTCTACAACCTTATCATTAGATAGATGTAGTCATCTCAAATGAGCTACTTACAGAGTTATAGTCTTGTCACAGGGCCTAGATAGATAATTTGCACAACTATCAATTAACATTGAATAAAATTGGGCTTATAAATTTTACAAATAAGTTAGCTTTGAACAATTATCAAATTATATTCTCATTTGAGTTCTAATCTGATCTGATTTGAAATGATTTATTGGTTAAATTTAACTACTTTTTAAAGTTGATTTATACTTCGTATATATTCCCTTTTAATTATTGCACATTTTGACGATGCATATGCTCTAATTTAAACAATACTCAAGCTAAGAAAGATCATACTTAACAATACAAATGCTTTCAATATATCAACTTTTATTTTATTTTATTTATTTATATATTTATATATACATAAATTAATAATTAGAGATATAAATGCTTAAAGTTATACATTTAAAAATGTAAAATGTAAAATATAAAGTTATTCTAGTAAAAAGATATAATCTAATCCGACATACTATGTATATCTAAATAAAACCTGTCTGATTAGACATAACATATCCTATACTAGCACAATGCTTCATAGTTGCATGTTTCATTTCTCAAAGTTAATTTCACTAGCAACAATTTCAAGCACACCTAGAACCGAAATACTTTACTAGCAACAACTTTTTGTAGATCTTTGCTAGCATACAGTATAAATAATAAAACAACAAAATCACCGCAAATTAATTTACGAGTACATAAAAATTATCCTGCAAACTAAAATCGTAAATTGACACTAGGATAACCGCTTTGATTTCTTATCTATGGATTTTTTTTTTCTTTTTTTTTTACCAATTCTTATTTATGGATTTTGACATTAGCGATTCATGAAAAAATATCATTAGTTGGTATAGATTGGATAACGTTTTACCTATTTTAAGTAACATAATGTTGATCACAAAAATAGATAAATTTTTTCTAATCTAATATCTTCACTATTGGAGTAACCGAATTTAGTAACATCATTTCTAATCTAATACTTCCTTCGTTTTTTTTAGTTGAAACAGATTGACTTTTACACTATTCACAAACTACACTTTGACTAGTTTTTGTGATTTATAGCTACGATAAAATATAGTCAAGTGAGATCTTGTTTGAATCGTCTCAATGTATATTTTATTAATATCTACTTTTTATAATTTTACAATATCGTGAATTAGAAATATTAATCGTCAAAATAGTGCGTTGACAAGCGTGATAATAAAATGGTGTCAACTAAATAAAAACCGAAGGTAGTATTAATATATTCTAAATTACACTTGTGATATCAAACAAGACCCACTAACTTTTTTGAAGACCTCAACGTACACTCAATAAACAAAAACTTTTAGTTGAGGAAAAGAATTGGGCAGCCACTAGAATTTACTATATATGGAATTGAAATGTGAAATAATGAAATATGTATCATCTACCATCAATTAAACCTTAGCAGAGTTGGCTTACACTATCCACAATAATAGACGGTGTAAAAAACTGAAAAAAAATAATCTGTAACAAAAATAAGAACGTGTCACTTTCAACGCTACAAATTAATTATAGGCCATTCAGAAAATATATTTCTTGATTAAAATTTTCTTGAACAACATCTTGTACTATTAGAAAACTACTCTGTAGATAAATATGAATTCGACTCGAAATTGATTCAAAACCAAATCTTCAAAAATCTAAATATCTTATTAATGTTGATTTTGAGCATATATGGCTAAATACCAATCATAATTTATGCGCAACTTTCTTGGTTCTCGATGGATGCTGCTCAAGAGATGGTACGACAAAGTCGAGGTAAGCCACTCAAATCACAAATTTCTCTGTTTTTAATTTATTTTATTTCATCTTAGACATACACGTACTATTTGTTGATTTGATGAGTAAATGTTAAAGATACAAATGCCAATTTTCTAGGAATTAATATTTCCCTGATTTTCTTGAGCTTAAGCACTCCATCCATTTTTTTATTTTTTTTTAAATTTTATTTATTTTTAATATCTAATATTTGTGGTGCTCCGAATCATTTTATATCGATAATAATCCTTTAGTGGATGGGTAGTTGCTACTCTAGATTAAATAGGAATCTTAGGATGTGTCGAAATCTTAATGTCTAAAGTTATTAAATAACTAATCAAATTGATAGATTGGGAAATATTTTCGCTATTTTATTGTTAATATTATTACTTAATTATACATTCGGTGTTTTTTCTGTGTGGCTGACCACATCGTGTGACGAGGATTACTTATTCATGGGTTATCCAATCAGTTAAGGGTTATTCAGTCGGTCAAGGGTTACTTATTCTAGGGTTACTCAGTCGGTTGGCGTATTTTTTGTGTGAGAGTAACCGCTAACCGACCTAATAACCCTTGGCCCGACTGAATAACCCTTAAATAAGTAATCTATGAATAAGTAACTCCAGTCATATGGTGTGTCCAACCACATATAAAAGTTTGCGTATAACATTAAATTTTATTTATTTATTTATTTTAACGGCCTACATTTTTAACATCTAAACTCCAAAGGCAAGTAACTAAGAATTAGGAATTGTAATAATTGTCGGAAATCGAAATTTTATCTACGTCATAGTCTCATACGAAGTTACTCCGATGTAGTACCGAGATTATGGGCCACATGGCCCACATTGTGCTAGCCAGTTAATAGGATTTTTTGGGCTTTAATAATGGACTCACCACAACTAACGACTCTCCTATTTTACAGGTTTAGTTTCTAATTAGGAAAAATTTCCAATAATAATATTAATCCCAACTTTACTCCGTCTATCCAAAATAATCTCAACTTTCGATTATTTTTTAATAATCTCAACTTTATACTTCATCCGCCCAAAATAGTCGCAATCGGTCATGCAACTTGTTATTACAAGTTACCGGACACATGTCATCCTACGATTGGATAAAAAAAAGAAAAAAAATCAAAATAAAAATTAAAAAATAAAAACCACCATGTAAGAAATTTATGGACCTAAATACAATAATGTATGTGGACTATACGGTTATGATTGTATTTCTACGCTTCATATAGTTTAGCCCAAAAATAAAGTGATCCATTTAAGTAATTATAATTGTTGGGCTTAATTACGTCTTTTATAGGGTATGAGTTTAGTTTCATGTGTAGAGACCGTTGGATCTTTTCTAATGCATGATGGGCGGATTAGGGAAGTAGGGAAGGAAGTCTATATAAATAGACATCTATGGTTATGGTCCCTACTAGTACATACAATAGACTCTCAAAATATCCCATCAATAGAGAAAAAACCCTAGAGTGTGTAACTAGTAGAAGACACGTAATCAAGAAGGGGCCCGATCAATTGTCATGGAATCAGGTACGCTTCCGCAATTATAATTTACCGATTAATTTGATATGAAGAATAAAGTATATAGTAGGAATTAATCCTAACACACCAGCCTTCAACCCAGCCACCCCCACTGCCACACAGCCTAGCCCAACCCCTGCGTCAGCCACCGCCCAAACGCCCTCCCCCGGCGTTGGCGGTATTTTCTAGACCAACACCGTCATCGCCACCTTCTACTGCAATGGTCAATGCCATTGGCACCTTCGAAGATACTCCTGATCTCCGCAAAAAGTTGGGATTATTCATAGCAATTTTTCCTAATATTAATTAATTTTTTTTTTTAATAAAAAATTACCTAACAGGTGACCGGTCACTTGGGATTGTTTTGGCCTTTTGGGAGGATGAAGTATAAAGTTGAAATTATTAAAAAAAAAATCGAAAGTTGGGAATATTTTAAGCGAACGGAGCAAAGTTGGGATTATTCATAGCAATTTTTCCTTCTAAATTATAAGGACATTTTATTGTCTAATACTTGTGATCTAATGTAACAATTTAGTATTAAGATTTAAGAGTGAGGAATAATTCAGGTTGTTAGGACTTCCGTCTTGGTTTTAGGGGATCCTATGGGCTATGGCACCTCTAATCACTAAAAAGGAAAAAAAAAAAAAAACCATTTAGTATGTATAATTGTTTTTTAGAGCTGTCTAATACCTTATATCTTTGATAATCATTTATTATTCTGAAGTTTTAGCAATTTTGTAGGCAAAGAAGAAATTGATACTAGACCAAAAGAGGACATCATTCATCATAATTCCATAGCCAACCACATCAACAACAAAAATCTTCTATTGCCAAAGGCCAAGCACTACAAAAAATGGCTTCGAATCACCATTTACATCCTCTTCCTCCTCGTTGGCCAAACCACCGCGACTCTCTTAGGAAGACTCTACTTCGACCAGGGTGGAAACAGCAAATGGATGGCCACATTTGTGCAATCAGCCGGCTTTCCCATCTTCATTCCTCTCTTATTCTTCTTCTCCTCATCAACTACTTTTCGTCGCCCCTTAGTCCTTAGGCTCACCTTCCTCTACACTACTTTCGGCCTAATCTTAACCGGAGACAACTTGATGTACTCATATGGACTACTATACCTTCCTGTCTCTACGTATTCTTTATTGTGTGCCTCTCAACTAGCCTTTAACGCGGTCACATCCTTCTTCATCAATGCGCAAAAATTCACTGCCCTAGTACTCAACTCGCTTGTAATCCTTACTATCTCCGTGTGCCTCTTAGCCATCAATGCAGACAACGAAGGTAACCCGAGCAATAATGTGTCGAGGGGCAAATATGTCATAGGATTTTTATGTACACTTGGTGCATCCGCGACATATTCTTTGTTATTGTCATTGATACAATTCTCTTTTGATAAGGTGATTAAGGATGAGTCTTTCAACACAGTCATATGTATGCAACTTTATCCTTCGATCGTGGCAACCTGTGGTTGTATCATAGGGCTCTTTGTTAGCGGAGAATGGAGAACATTGAAGGAAGAAATGAGGGATTATAAGACGGGTGGAGTGCCCTACGTGCTAACACTAAGGTTCACGGCTATAAGTTGGCAAGTATCATCGGTAGGGTTGATAGGACTAGTTTTCGAGGTTTCTTCCCTCTTCTCTAATGTGATTAGCACCTTGAGTTTGCCTATGATTCCGATTTTCGCAGTCGTGTTCTTCCATGATAAGATGAATGGTGTGAAGGTGATATCTTTGGTGCTTGCTATGTGGGGGTTTCTTTCTTATATTTATCAGCATTACTTGGACAATATCGAAGCTAATAAGGCAAGAAAAGAAAAAGGGGATGAAATATTGGGTGCTATCACAGAAATGTGTTAATAGTGGTATACTAATTAAAGTTGTAATTATTAATTTATGTGATTTTTATCTTCTTTGAGAAATTAGTAGTATTGTTGATAGAACCTTGCAATTCCACGATCATAATCTTAGACCAACTAGTCAACCTATTCAATGGCAAATTTTTTTATGTAGCTTTTAGAAAGTTTGATTAAGTCATATATATAACACTGTTGTTGAAAATTGAAATAAATTATAAGTGTACTAAAATTGTTTCTTCGTATCAAAACTTTTACATATAAATGGAACTAACAACTCAATCACGAGCAATGATAATTCGATTTCAAAAGGTACATAAATATGCATATTAGTAGATCATATAACCTATCTACGATCACAACTACGGATATATGGTTTATAACTCAACAGTACACTCGGTTTAGGAAACTGAGTTCTTTGGTAAATCGACCTAGCTAGATCGACCTAGCTAGATCATCTGCAAGGTGCCAAGTGGTTCATGTGGTTCATGTGGGTGCAAAGCGTGGCTGCGGGCCTAGTGTGGACTTCAAGTATTTCAATTTGGCTCAAATAAAGTTTGCTCACAAGTCGTAGTGTAGTTTGTTGATTGCTTCTATTTTCTGTACTGTATTTCTTTATAGATACTCTTTGTCTAAAAAAACCCTCAACACTCATACTACAATGTATGTATTTTAATCCGCACACAACAATCAAAGTACCATACACGTACAAATGTACAATATAACCCAAAACAAAACATTATACCCAACCGCATAAAATATCATGCTACACTTATCCGAAATATAATCCGATTTTTATCGGTATAATAAGATGAACATAAAAGTGTACGTGTCAAGAAGGTCTAATTCGGTGACGTAGGTGTCAATGTAACATAATTATGCATACAATTATGCTTGATTATTCACCTTGCATGTTGAGGTTCAAAACGACAACGTAGCATGCATCTTATATTGTCGTACCTCTAATTAAGTTGTCGTGTCTTTTATGTATGCACTTATATATACTGTATAATTGTATATCTATCTACTAGAGAGAATTAAATTGGAAAGTTTGAACAAGTTAGTCGAAAACTAGTAGCTAAAAAGGAAAGCTAAAAGAGATAACAACAATGGCAACGAGACAACAGCATAAGAAAGAAGAATTGGATGAAAGGGCAAAGAAAGGAGAGACTGTAGTACCTGGTGGTACTGGTGGCAAGAGCGTTGAAGCCCAACAACACCTTGCCGAAGGTCCGTTGCGTTTGATTTTTATTTATTTATTTATTGTTCTCCTTCCGTCTCAATTTAATCTTTCTACTAATAATAATACGTACTTTTATTTGTATATTTTTGATGGCTAATATATGTGTTTAGTTAAGTATTGTAGAGTAGTTCAAATTTAGCTTTTTTTTTTTTGTAATTATTGGAATTTCTAAGGAAAAATAGAAGTGTTTTGAAAAGCTCATAATTGGTAGAAAAGTTTTTT
Organism: Chenopodium quinoa; assembly: GCF_001683475.1. NCBI lineage: Eukaryota > Viridiplantae > Streptophyta > Magnoliopsida > Caryophyllales > Amaranthaceae > Chenopodium > Chenopodium quinoa. The sequence goes on from NW_018743175.1 coordinate 2,874,051, forward strand.
TTTAATTTTCCCCAAATAGTTACAAAAAAATGTCACTGTTATATAGACTATATATAAACGTAGCAATTATTTTTAAAAATTCATCACGTAGGTCTCTAGTTTACATTATACAACATTACAACCAAATTTATTATAGCTAATAAGTCACGATAAATAGATTAAGATAAATAGATTGAATGAGTGAAATACATACAGTTGAATTGTACATACCCTAATACGATAGTATAATTGTTTGTACATGCAGGAAGGAGCAAAGGAGGGCAAACAAGAAAAGAACAGCTAGGGACAGAAGGGTATAAGGAGATGGGTCGCAAAGGTGGGCACAGCACCAAGGACAACCCCGATGAAGGCGAAGATGTTGATGAGCCCGCCACCTGAGCACCGCCCCACATCATCGGCACAACTTGTAGCTCAATAGCAATACTAGCATCTAGTCTAGTTCATAAATAATAAGATCATGTACATGTTATCTATGTAGACCAAGATCAAAATAGTAGTATGCTACTAGTATATGTATATATGTATTGAAACTCCTTGTTTTTTTAATGATGTATGGACCTTTTTTCGTTTTAATTACTACTTCGTACTTTATTGATATACACCGATTTACTATTAGAAATTGATTGGATTTGGAATCATACATTCTTCTAAATATATGATCATCACTTCTTATAAGAAGTAACCTATTCAAATTTTGATGCTTCAAAGGTGACCAATCAAAACAAAACTTGATACGACTATTTCATTTACTTTTATAGGTGTAACAATGTTACTCATCACTATTATGTTAAATGATAAAGACATTCGAACCCTCGACATTTTATTAATATGTAAAAAAATTTATATAATCTAAGTCAATTATCAACTACAATTATTAATATGTAAAAATATTTATATAAATGCAAACCACAAAATTTAATTTTAAAAAAATAAAAATAAAAAAAATACTAAAAGAATAACTTAATTTTGATTTGACAACCATAATTTCAATTTTAAAAAGCCTTTAATAAGATTTATCGATTGCACATCTACAACAGTCAATAGTAACAACCTAGGACAACGTCTAGACTCCTCACTAATTTTAGTTAATTAAAAATCATACTTTGGTTTCCGACTTGAGAGGTATTTCAAAAATAAACCCTCATCCTAAACCCTCAGACCAATGAGTCCAACCCTATTAAAGTATGGAGAGAGTCTCGTAAAAAAAAAAAAAAGTATTGACGCAACAATATCACTTTAATAACCAATAACACCCGCAAAAACATAACTTAGCATATATAAAAACGCCGAAATAGTCTGACGTAAATCATCTACAGTTACAATATAGTGAATATACTCCAGTATTCATTCCAGTGCTCACTCATCACTTGCATTGCCTTCCAGCATCTTAATTCCTTGATATTTTTCGACGTCGAAAAAACCTTGATGGAAGGTTGATCGAATTAGTTAACACAATACACAAATCATGTACTAAGCTAGGTGACTTTGGCAGTGACCCATTGCTTTCTCTTTGGGGTTCTCTCCCCTCTATCGTCGCCATCGGCGGCCAGGTTTTTTTTTTTTTTTTCTCTACCTCGACTTATCGATACTAACAAATTCATCGTTAAATTTTGGTGTAATTTAATTTTTTTTTTTTTTTTTTGATAATGTGATTTTGATGGTTAACGTAATTTAATGTAGAGTTCAGGAAAGTCATCTGTGCTTGAAAGTATCGTTGGACGTGACTTTCTTCCCCGTGGTTCAGGTTTACTTTATTTATTTATTTATTTATTTTTTTTTACTTTTCGAATCAAAATCATCTGCCTTACTTTATTGTATTTTAATTTCTGGATTGCTATTCGTCGCTCCTTTTTTACCAGGCGTCGCTCCCAATTTTAAGTGAAATGACCATTTTGCCCTTAGCTTATTTTTTGCTATTTAAAGGTTCACCGAGTAGCCATATCCATTCACGAGCATATTAAAATCATTATGGAGCGATTTCACTCAAAATTTCGTTTTCAAAATCCCGAGTTCCAAAATTCCCGAGCGAGGGCAATACAAATCGTTTATTTATACAAATAGTAAATTCCCGAGCCGAATTTACGGGCTTAAGATGTGGAATGACGGCAACGTTCGTACACCGGAGGCATCGTCGGAAGATTCTGTAAGTTTTTTAAATTTTTTTTTTGTTTCTGTTAAATGGACATCCGGATGAAATTTCCGGATGATCCTTGGGTCATCCGGAAATCTCATCCGGATCCTTCGGGGTAGATCCGGATATTTAATCCGGATCTAGGGGCATCCGGAAATTTCATCCGGAAGTAACATCCGGACAAAATATCCGGATCTTCCACGAAGAATCCGGATGAGATTTCCGGATCACCCAAGGATCATACGGAAATTTCATCCGGATGTCCTTAAAAAAGGTTTTTTTTTTAATGTTTGTTTCTTTTCTTTTCTGTTTTTTCCATTAGTTTTATTGTTAATTGTTTCCATTACTGTTATTGTTATTTATTTTATGTTTTATTCCATTAGTGACATAAAACCGAAATTATTGTGTAAACTATTATTATTATCGTTATGATTAATTGTGGTATTATTATGATCCATTTTAATATTGTTTCGATAATTTTTGTTTATTACTATTATTCGTTGGTTTTTTTGTGTTATTGATTATTATTATCGCTGTTACGGTTGTTATTATTGTGTTTATTATTATTGTTTTTAATATCGTTATGTTTAATTGTGTAATTATTATAATTAATTTTATTATTCTGTCGATAATTTTGTTTATATTAGTGTTATTGTTAATGTTTTTATTGTTTATATTATTTTTAGTATTGTTGTGGTTATTTTTAATACTGTTACTATTATTGTCTAGAAGTAACGAGTTTGTGTTTTATGTGTGTTATAATTATTTTTTATAGGGTTCGGAGGACGAAGATGCTGCCGACGATGTGAATTATAGTGCGCATTTTGCCACAGACACGCTGTTTCCAACGTTTGATGAGGCAGTTAATTGGGCGTATGCTGTTGCCGTGAATCTCGGTTTTCTTTTGGTTAAATCGTCTTACAACAAAACTAGAGACGGTCGGCCGTACCGGTATTTGAGGTGTGATAGGGGCCGAAAGAGCCAGCCGAGAGATCTTGAGAATGCAATTAGGGTGGACACCAAAACCAAAGCAATTGGTTGTCCTTTCTACATCAAGATTTATTATGTCTTCGTCACCAACAGTTGGAAGATACGGACCAAGAATGATGCAACTGGGACCCATAACCATCCAATGATTGTCTATCCGGAGGGTCATCGTAAGATCAGTGGCTTGAGCCCGGAAGCCAAGAAGGTTGTGCAGGACATGACAAAGTCCAAGGTTGCACCGCGGAACATCATAAAACTTCGCAATAACAACAACAAAGACGACAACAACAATAACAACAACGACTCCAACAACAACTACGACGATAACAACAACAAAAACAATAACAAATAAAACAGAAAAAATAAATCTGGAATAAATCCAGAATTTCTGGATTTTGGGGACATCCAACTGAAATAATCGGATGTCCCAAGAACATCCGGATTTTTCAGTTGGATGTTCTTGGGACATCCAAATTTTTCAATCGGATGTCCCTTTTTTTCCAGAAAATCTCGTATTTTTCCGGTTTTTTTTTTTTTGCGATTTGAGTACCTGCTCGCCGGATAATCCACCGCCGCCGCGACCACCGTACGTCACCCTTAATCGCCTCCGGTCACCCATTGCAAGTCGATTGTGATTTTCCGGTTATGGTTTTTTTTTTTTGGATTTAATTTTTTTTTTTTTTTTTTTTTTTAGTTTTCAATTTCTGATTTTTTAGAGATTAGAGATTTTAGAGAAGGGATTTCAGATTTTAGAGACAGAAAATTCAAGTGTGAGGTGTGTAGTTCGGGAGTCTCGAGGCTATTTATAGTCTAGGGGCAATTTCGGAATTTCAGGCAAAAAAAGCGAGCGACGCTAAGTAAAATGGGAGCGACGAATAACAACTCCCTTTAATTTTCTATGAATTGTTATAATATGCTACCTCCGACCCTAAATAATTTAAGATCGGATTATTATTTAGTACATTTTTCTTGAGAAATTAAAGTTCGATCTAACGTAGTATGTAGCCAATTTCACTGTAGCATTGGCCAATTTGAGATTAATGTTAATTGAAAGGAAACAAATGACTTAGGGCTTGTTTGACATCGTTTTATGTATTTATTTTTAACAAAAAAAAACCCAAAAACAAGAAATAAGAAAAAAGTGTTTTCATTTTTCTGTTGTCAGTTTTCAAAATTATTATGTTTTTAATATGTTTGACTAATTTTTGATTAATTATATGACATATATCATATTATTTTGAAAAACAAAAACCCAAAAAACAAAAAACCAAAAAACGAACCCTTAAATAATGACGTTTAGAGTAGTAGAGCCACCAAAATTATTTACCTTAATGAAGTTGAAAAGCTATCAATTCAACATGCATGATGGCCAGATCCTGAATTTTGTTAGTGAATTCGTTCCAACATGTTTATTATACACTCGGATGTGCTTGAAAATAGGTGCATCCATGACGGAGTACAAAATTTTGTACTGATATTGTCTCAAAATATGGTAATTATCATCTGTTATTGCTGAGTATTAGTCTCTGAGGCTTATAAGTTACAATGTGTACATACAGGTATCGTGACTCGAAGGCCTTTGCTTTTACAGCTACACAATATCGAGCCAGGAGAAGAGGAGTATGCAAAGTTTCTTCACTTACCAAAACAACGATTCACTGATTACTGTATGCTAGCTAGTTTCCTTACCCTTTTCTTCCTTGGAAGATGTTAGCTTTGTATGAGCTGTATTCAGTTGGGGTTATGATTTAACAGTTTTGTTCATCATGCTTTCATGCATCATTTGTGGCTGAAAATTTTCATTACTTCTGCTTGATCTTATTATTCATGCAGCACTGGTTCGAAAAGAAATTCAAGACGAAACTGATAAGATAACTAGCAACTCGAGGCAGATTTCTTCAGTCCCCATCCAACTTAGCATACATTCACCCAATGGTATCTTGAATGAAGATTTGAATATAGTTTTCTTATTTTCTGTAGTCCATTTTTAGTATAACAGGTTTCTGACATATTTTTTTTCCCTGTAATACTGTCTACTGCAGTTGTTAACTTGGCAATGATTGATTTACCTGGTTTAACAAAGGTGGCAGTAGGTATGACTCTGGCCTCTATTTGATGGTACATAATATAGTTTATCTAATCTTCCTGTTACGTTCCTCTCTACAAATTTCTGATTTCTCTGAGACCGCGCTGTAACATTTTGTTGACAGAGGGGCAACCAGAGACCATAGCAAAGGATATTGAGAAGTTGGTCCGCTCATATGTGGAGAAGGTAATCACTTGAGAGGACTGTTTTGTGATACAAATGAATCCGAGCTTTAAATTGCACCTTTTGTGTGGCTTTTCACAAAATATCGATGGTTGATCTCCAAGACTATCTCATTTGTCAAAAGTCATACGACATTTACAATGCATCTAAGATCTAACTATCTTAGGTTGTGTGTGTGTGTGTGTTTTTTTTTTTTAAAAAACTCAAAGTAATTCTCTATTTGTATTCTTGCCCTGTAGCCTAACTGCATCATCCTAGCCATAACACCAGCTAACCAAGATATAGCTACATCTGATGCTATCAGGCTTGCCAGAGAAGTTGATCCGGCAGGTAATTTAGGACTAAGATTTCTTTTCGAAATATGGAGTAATATTGTTTGATTTTATGTATTTCTTGTTTATTGATATTTGATCCTTGCTAGGTGAGCGAACATTTGGTGTTTTAACCAAGCTTGATCTAATGGATAAGGGAACAAATGCTCCAGAGGTTAGATTTTTCCCAAAATATTCCTGCTTTTTTGTGATACTTGGTTTTTTAGACCATTTTTTTGTAAAAAAATTTTCTTCATGAAATCAAGTTAAATTGTAACAATTATCCTTCACTTGAGACATTATTGAGGGCAATATATTTAAATTTAATGTTAAATGTACTAATCTTATTAGAAAATGTCGAATATTGGGACGGTCTAAAATAGAAATGTGACCTATTATTTAGGGACAAAAGGAGTATTTTATGTATGTTGGAAATTGTGCTCACTCTACTACCTTTTTCTTTCATTTTTTTTTTTAAAAAATTGTCATCTATCTAAACTACCCTTGCTCTATTATAGGTTCTTGAAGGAAAATCTTTTCGTTTGCAACGCCCTTGGGTCGGAACTGTGAATCGATCCCAAGCAGATATCAATACAAATGTTGATATGCTTGCTGCAAGAAAAAGGGAACGTGAATTTTTTGCCACTAGCCCTGATTATGCACATATTGCTAGTAAAATGGGTTCAGAATATCCTGCAAAACTTCTATCAAGAGTATGATCTTTACTCCAACTTCATTGTCGTGTGAGATCTGAAGAATGCAATGTGTTTTACTAGACATTCATATTATTGTTATTATGGTTAGGATCTGGAGAATGTAATCAAGGCACGAATACCAGGGATCGCGTCTTTGATTAAGAAAGGCATTGATGAAGCTGAATCCGAGTTAGATCAGCTTGGTAGACCTGTCGCCGTTGATGCAGGGGTAATGAGTTCCACCGTGTCAATTCCACATATATGAATGAAATATACAGCTGAGTCTAGGCTTGTAGGACATGTCTTCTCATATGCTGATTTGACTCCGAGTATTGTTGAATGCAGGCACAGTTATACACTATTCTAGAACTCTTCCGCGCATTTGATCAGACATTTGCAGAGCATCTAGAGGGAGGGTAAGTTGCTTCACATATTTAGTCATCCTTACAATCTTCCATCTACTATAACCCTCATAAACTTCCAGCAGAAAGAGAGAAAAAAAAGCTTTGAACCAGCATCTTAAGCATTTTTCATACATTTTGTTTGAAGTTATGAATCAACCATTCCAGCTAACTTCATTGGCCACCGGGGTTGTGTCAATTAGTAATACCTGATCTCCTTCTGTTAACCTTTTACAGTCGGTCAGGTGGTGATCGTATATATGAAGTTTTCGGCACCATGCTTCCAAAGGCGATGAAGAAAATTCCCTTTGACCGTCATCTTTGCTTACAGAATGTGAAGAAGGTTGTCTCACAGGCTGATGGTTATCAGCCTCATCTTATTGCACCCGAGGAAGGTTACAGGCGGCTTATTGAAGGTGCACTCAGTTGCTTCAAAGATCCAGCTTTAGCTTCAGTGGAAACTGTAAGTTTAATGCTGTTTCGCCATCTTATTACTAGAATGAATTCAAAATTATTAGGATCATGATTGCGATATGCAGCCACTCAGCTTGTTTTTGCATGTTTAGGTCCACAGAATTTTGACAGAGCTTGTCAGGAAGGCCATTGTAGGAACTCAGGTTTGAATTTTTTTTTCAGAATCATCTTGGTAGAAATATACAAACAGTGCACATATAAAGGGTTTTTATCTATGCTTGTGACACAGGAATTAAGGCGCTTCCCTACTCTTCAATATGAAATAGCATCAGCTGCAAATGCAGCACTGATGAGGTTTCGTGAAGAGAGCAAGAAGATCACTTTGCGCTTAGTAGAGATGGAATCCTCATATATCACTCCTGATTTCTTTCGGAAGCTCTCTTCCACAAATGTGGTTCCATATACAGAGGCTTACTACCTAAAGATCAGCTCAAATGTGGCCTCTTATGTCAATATGGTGTCTGAATCGCTGAAGAACTCAATTCCCAAGGCTGTGGTGTATTGCCAGGTCAGGCAGGCGAAGCAGTCTTTACTGAATCAGTTTTACCTGCAACTCGGCAAGAAAGAGGTAATCTAACAGTCAACCTGAGGCACATTTTCTACATGTTTGAGTTGTGGCAGACTGCAGTCTGGTTTGGTTTGATATAAATTGTAATGTGTGGACATGCATCGAGTTTTATGGTTCAAAACACAGACTGATAATTTGTCACTGATGATTGGAACAGGGTAAGCAGCTTGCTCGTCTGCTGGATGAAGATTTTGAGCTAATGGAAAGGAGAGAGAAATGTTTAAAGAGGCTGGAGTTATACAGAGCTGCAAGAGACGATATTGATTCTGTCTCATGGACTGAATGAGTTCATTTTTCCTGGTCAAAATTTCCACTGTTTATAGTATAAGCTTAGATGTTTTTTCTTCAGAATAGATTGGTGTTCATATTACTAACCCGTACATATTATATCATTAGGGACATTTTGCTTCAGTTAATAAATTTTCAAGACAATAGTTCTTATTAATTCATGTTTGTTGGTCTAGACCAAAAAGGCCAAAAGCAATGCATGTACTCCATCCATCTCAAATTTAACTTTGCAGGTATCTTTGCCTGACCTCCAAGATCAAACTTTGACCATTATTTTCAGTATAATTTTAAGGAAATATATCTGAAATAACTTTGAACAAGGAAAGATAATCATAAAAATAATTTCAGTCAAAATGATAATTTAATGGTCAACGATAGCGTTGACCACAAAGGTCAAATGGTAAATTTTGATTAAGGTAGTAAAAAGACAATGTATATCGGTATCTGTCTGCACTAAGCCTGGTGGATCAATTCTACTACTATTGTCAAGAGTAGTTCTGTTCAATTATCATATTACAGGAACTTGAATAAATATATCTGCCTCCAGCAGTAAGAATAGATGAGCTGCATAACTACAAAATACCAAGAGATGCAGCATTGAATTTATCAAACACCAAAATTAGTTTTCATTATTTTACCAATTTGATTCAGCATTGAATTTATCAAACACCAAAATTAGTTTTCATTATTTTACCAATTTGATTTTCTGCAGCCTCACTACAGCTTAATCTGCACCTTCTACTTCACAGACTCTTAAGCGGCGTCTGCTTTAGTTCTAACACCGTTTTCCTTTTCAAGCTCCTCTAGAACAGCCCACAATTTTGAATCTTCGTAATCTTTTATGAGGAAAGCTGGATTTTCCTTCATCAAAAGGTGTTCTGGATTTCTAGTACTCAAGCCAATCACAGGCATTCCAGCAGCTACTCCAGCTCTGATTCCGGAAGGAGAATCCTATACAATTAAAGGTTAACATTATCTTTATTAGGTATATAAATTCAATATATAAAATAAACACAAAATGAAAAGCAGAGAAAACCCAAGCAAACCTCAAAGATAAAAGTATGCTCTTTTGATGCACCAATTGCTTCCAAACCCTTCAAATAAGGTGCTGGGTGTGGTTTTGCATGTTCACACTCGCTTCCGACTATAATAGCCTGGAAGAATTCTGTGAGGCCGAGCATTGAGATCATGAGCTCAGCATTAGCTCTAGGGGCATTAGTAACGGCTGCCCTTTTCAAGCCATAATCTGTGATCCATTTTACTAGCTTGCTTAGGCCGTCTATAGGCTTCAACTGTTCTACCACCAGCCTAATTTACAAAGACCACATTGCATAAGCCAACTACTAGAGTATTCAGCTAAATTCTAAACCAAGAATGACACAAACTTACCTTCTAAAATAGGCTTCCTTATCATCTGTAAATTTCAAGCCTCGCTCATAGTCATCAGGGAAGAGAGCCCTGGCGATGTCATCATTATGCTTTCCAGCTATGTTCTGAATAAAGAATTCCTCGTCTATTGGAACACCACCATTGAAACCGATCTATTTAAAACAAGAAAAGGTATTAATTTACAAAAAACATCCTGTGCCTCTCACTCTCTCATCATCTACACTATCTGGCACTGATGCTAGCTGTTCATTTTAACATCAGAATATAGACATGATTCACAAGTGTAATTTCATATCTTCACTGCAGTGATTTAGTCACTAGAAAGTCAGAAATTATAATTTCATAGATGTACCTCCTGAAGCATTTCACGGAAAGCAAAGTAATGAAGAGGATCTGAATCACACAAGGTTCCGTCCACATCAAATAAGACAGCTTCCACAGGAGCAAGTTTGAGCAGAGCAGATTTGCTGCACTAACAGAAAAAATTATGTAGGATTAAAAATTCCAACTTTCCAAATAGTAATGTCCAAACATTATTACTCAACACATCAAATACACAATTGCTCTGATTCCTCCCACGAAGATCCTGGCAGTATCTGGGACACGACCCCTTCACATAATCATAAGAAATATGGACTGTGTCATCCCTAAATACAACCCCGGCCTCATATTTGAATACAAAAAAAAAAAATAGTTTAAATGTGTAGGGTGCATGTCTCAGTTCTATATAGTGATTATTAGTCATTCATATGACAAGTTTAGTCCTTTGGGTCATTCAACAATCATTAGTTGTGGATCATACATATCTATGTAAGTAGAAAGTATGTATGTCCGGACATCTGGTTAATAATCAAATTATTGCACTAGATGGCGAAAAATACAACAGGCAACATGCATAATCATTGAATCGAAAGCCAAGAGTCAACTTGTACAATCTTTTCATGAATTTATCTGGTCATGTCTGTTCCATGGATTCAGTAAAAGAGTGCTAAGTATAGGATTGCATCAAAGTATCTATGACCATTTCCAATAACTAATTTAATTGGGCAACAAAAATACTTCCATGGAACATACCATTGATATCAACATACAAGTCAGACTACTAAAACAATAACAAGATACACTACAAAATATGAAGTTTCTACTTCCTACACTTTCTGCTTTTCTAACTTGCTCTGAAAAACTGAGTAAAATAACAAAAAGAGCAACCCGGACCCACAAATGTTGTAATCCATCATCAAGATATCAAATTCACTATTTGCTTATACTTGGACTTAGCAGAGGAGTATTTTTGTTAAACAGTTTCCTAGCAAACACTTAAGATAGGCATGGTCCGCATGCCTCCCTTGTGGAATTAACAGACCAGTTAGTCAATGTAAGCAAAGAAGAACGTTTGGATGTCCGCTAGCTTAGTTAGTCTTAGACTCTTAGGGTACACGTCTAAGTGTCAGACACAGGCACTTTATAAATTTTTTCTGCCTAATTTTGGCCCAAAATAGAGTGTCTATGTAACATACCAATGTCCGTATGTCAAATATCTACCTGAAATAAAAAGTCCGAGCAACATAGCTCAAACATACAATCCACCCTAATAATAATGCTTCAGCAACTTGTAAACAATGTGGTTCTTAGAGAATAACCAGCTTAATTAACAAATGCTAGAAACTATGACTAGATCGACCAAAACAAGATATCATCAATGATCATACTTATTTCACCAATTACACAGATTCATCAAGCCAATAAACAAGATTGACTGAAATTAAATGGACCATTATACAATCTAACAACAAATTAGATAAAAACGGGAAAACCCCACATCAAATTCCAATCAAAATCTCAAAATCAACATAAAAAATTAAAGAAAAGGGAAAAAATTTTACCAGTCAGAGGACGAATTCTCAGTAGATAAAGCAGTCATGGTAAATTGGTAAGATGTCAATCAACAAATTGATTTGATGAAATTTGCGATCGTAGGAAGGTAGATTAGCTGAGCCTGAGAATCTGGTATGATGTGATTTGAGGAGGGAGAAAGAAAATCTTAAGTAAACAATTTAAAAGAAATTAAGTTGTTGAAAAGAATATTCGTCAGAAATTGAAGTGGAAATAAATTGAAATAAAAAAGGAAAATTGTAAATTAATAATCCCACCTTTAATCAGTCTTCCACAAACAATCCCACCTTTTGAAATTTCGGAAACAATCCCACCCTTGATAGGGATCTTCCACTAACAAACCTTGACCGGTTGGATTGTTTTGCTAACCGGTTTTATTAGGTTACATGACACGTGTTGACTATTGATTGGTTTATTCTATTTTTTAAAAATTAAAAAAAAAAAAAAAAAAAAAAAAAAAAAAAAAAAAACCAGCCACCTAACGACCCCCTTTCCCTTCCTCATCCTGCCCCTGCCTTCCCCAACAACTCAATCAGCCAATCGGAAGCTTGACAAAGGGGTTTTTTTAGGGTGGTTAGGGCGTTTTCGGGGGGAGTTTTCAGGGCTAGGTGGGGATTTTGGGATCGGGATGGAGTTTGTCATGGTTGGGGGTTGATTTTTCAGGGATGGGTCTGGTTTTCTGGGGGCTTGAGACGGAGTTTGCAAGCTCCAAAGCCCATAATCGACCCCAATTATTCCTTCTTAATTTAATTTTGGGGATTATTTTACCCATTTTAGGGCTGATTTGTGGGTGTGAATTGATGTTGTAGTTGTTAGATATGGAGGATCAGCGGCCTGCAAGTAGGCGCTGCAGTGGTGGCGCGTTGTGCGACGCTGCGTTTGAGGATCGATAATGTGTGGGATTTTTGTTTGGAGGGTGGGTTTGTTGAATCGCGGCGGAAGAAGTCGTGGATGGTGGGTGTGGGGTTTTCGGCCTTTAGCCTTTAGGTGCTGCTAGAGGTTGCGTGGGTGTTAGGGGGCTTGCTGGTGGAGGAGTGGAAAGGTGTTTATGGTTGGTGGTGTTGTGTGAGGGTTGCGATTGGTGATGGTTGGGTGAGTGGTGGCCGATGACAAGTGAGGAGTTGAGGAGGTGGTGGACTGGTGGTAATTTTGGTGGCAGTTCATAGAAGGAACTCAAGGAAGGTGGAAGAAGATGAATTTAAAAAAAATAAAAAAAGTTTGACCGGTTTAACCGGTTATAGGTCATAGGGATCGTTTATGGAAGATCCATGTTAAAGGTGGGATTATTTCTGGAATTTCAAAAGGTGGGATTGTTTATGGAAGACCGACTAAAGGTGGGATAAAAAAAGGGTAAAGAGAATATACTAGTAGGATTTATGCCAATTGTCTTTAAGTACATTCTATGTGGTTGCTACTAAAATGCTAGGAAGTTGATAATTAGTTCCTGTTCTCCAACTTTTTTTTTTTTTTTGTTTTTTGCTCTTTGCTATAATACAAGTATTAATTTGTTGTTTTTCCTTCAAAAAAAAGTATTATTTGTTGTTATTCATAATTATGAAGTCCACATAATTCTATATTAATCTCGTATGGAACCAATCAGCCAATAGAGGTGGTTTTTTTTTTTTTTTTTTTTTTTTTACATGTTTCATTGCACCTTCTTTTTTTCCTAATATAAATAGATATAGCTTATATAATTAAGATTGCCAATTGTAGATTCCGTATGACTTTATTTAATGAAATTAATATCCTTTAGAACTTCTTTTTAAAAAAAAAAATTAAGATGGTGTTTTTAGATGTCTTATTTTCGAGTTATACTAATCACGCAGTAAATTATAATACTTGGAGGAATTACATATATGCCAAGCACATGAAAATATGATAATCACTTAATCATAATATTCTAGCCATATTGCTGCTCATTTTTGGCCTCCTAACATTATGATGAGCCTCAACCAAATTGTTAAAGCATCCAACAAAATCAAGTGTTAGATTCCCAATTGGTTGGAGCATCACCCCATTTTCTATTTGATGGGATATATTCCTCTCACCCCTTTCAATTCAATTAACTTTCTTGGAATAGGGACAAAGTAGAGACCACTAAGTACAAGTATTAGATTTCTTTTTGTTTTTTGTTTTGTTTTTTTTTTTTTTTTTGAGGGAATTATTACAAGTACTTCGTATTAGATAGATCATGTTGTATTGGTTTCGAATTTTACATTTTTTTTTTGGTACATTTTCATATCCTTAATCACACCAATTCTATGTTGTGGTATTTGATTGTTTGGTATGTGGACAATGAATGTGTGGTTGGAAGTTTTGATTACATTTAAGAGTATTATTTGTAACATATAAAATATTTCTTTTTATTGCAAATAAGAAGAAACAGAGGTAATATATCAAGTTTACATTTTCATATACCAAACGACTCATAAAGTCGGGGATTCAACCCCTTATGTCGGTATTCACATTCAATTGTTCTTGCTTTCAAGTCAGGCTAGGCTAACCAAACTTGCCCACTGATTCTCAATGTTAGGCAAATACTAGGATAATGGATATACTAGCCACATTGGTCCAGGCCACTATTCCCCATTATCACTAAAGATGTTGACATCAAATTGAGTTGTTGCATTCTCTTAAAACAGCGTTTTTGGTAATCATTTCTAAGCAACGGCAACCATTTGTTTATTCTTCATTCCAATACTTTATATACATCATGTTGTTACATCTAGTATTTTAGTGGTATGAAAAAGATCCTATCATTTTTCCAGGTTAATTAACAACTAATTAAAGGTATGCATGAAGAGGGCTCGAAAAATTATCTACTGGCGGCTCACATCTTTGACGCGATTTTAGATAAAGGAGAGCTTGAATGTTCAACAAATGTGTAAAATAACAAAGGATAAAAGGATCATTCATTTCAGAGCAATTTCCTCATGGAAGGAAGCAGGTCCCTGGGTTACAGGGACCAGTTGAAGCACTAGTGCAGAAGTGCCTAACTGATACATACTTTACAATTCATTAAAATTGAAATTTGAAATACTGTGTACTTCAACTTCAAAGCCAATAAGACTTCATATTCCTAATTCTAACAATATATGATGGTCAGATTCCAAGTCTAATGTATAGATCAAATCATACCACTATACTGATGAAAACATTGCACGATGCATTGCACATCAAAAATAGACAGCCATTCAAGGCATAAGATAAGCTTGCAAAGAAAAGTTTTAACATAAAGAAAAGAGGCCAAGGAATCAAGAGTTGTTTTGTTAACGTCATCTGACTCAAGGAAAGTCTGAAGTCTAAGACAGACGTTGGGTCAAAAGCATTCAACTATTTACAACAAATTAATTTTTTATATTCAGGTTGATAATTTACTTTTAATATTGACTGTCAAAAGTTTTTACGATCTTACCAACCTCTAAAGGGAAGCCTTGTTTGCTTTGGTAGTCTATAAATACTGTCACGCTTATCACAGAATCCTCATCCACCAAGTAACACGTCTTCTCTTGATCTTACTCTCATTATCGTCTCTGTAATTGCCCCAAGATGTCTTTCTCATTGCAAAATTTTCTTCACCTTTCAATCTGCTTGCTTCTCCTGATAAGTTTTGCTAATGCTCAAAACTGTAGCGACTGTTTTGTTCACTCACGTGCATCATATTATCCAAACTCTGACGAACATGGAACAGATCGTGAGTATATGCAAGAAAATTATGCTGTCAAATATACGTTTTAATATTATAAATTCCAGCAGTTTAGATATAACAAATGAATTGACTATATCTTTGAAATGCAATGCAGATGGAGCTTGTGGGTTCGGGGCATTTGGAGCAACAGTCAATGGAGGAGATGTATCAACTGCATCAGAACTCTACCGTGATGGAGTAGGTTGCGGTGCTTGCTATCAGGTAGGTAACTAAATTACTATACCAGATGACTCAAGGAAAGCTTCCACAATCTGATTTTTACCAACTGTTATTATGAACTGTTTATTCATGCAACTATTGTTTCTATAGGTCAAATGCACAAACAGTGACTATTGCTCAGACAATGGAGTTACCGTGGTCATAACAGACCAAGGCTCTGGTGACCATACTGATTTTATCCTCAGCGAGCATGCTTTTAGCAAGATGGCTCAAACAACAGATGCAGCTGCATCTTTGAGATCCCTTGGTGTAGTGGACATAGAGTATCAACGGTATTTTATTAAAAAGCTTTTCATTTATTATATCTAATTAACAGTTCTTCATAAAACAGTTTACATCTGTAAAAAGGAGTTTCACTTTACTAGTTGCAATCCCCTGTCTATTTGAGGATTTCTATATTAGAACTTTAAATGACTTAACAAAACCTTTCTCTTCGAAACAGGATTTCATGCAGCTACCCAGGTAAAAACATAACATTCAAGATTGATGAGAGCAGCAACTACCCTAGCTATCTAGCATTTGCTATTTATTACCAACAAGGAGAAAAGGATATCACTGCTGTGCAACTATGCGAGGTCTAAATTCTATTACCCACTGAAAAAACTTCACCTATAGCTTATTTTACTTTTTCTATCTTCTAATCAATTATCTAGTGATTCTATTACACCATATTTAGGACTACAAAATACAGATAAAAAGCTGAGGAATCAGGTATTAACATGCAATTTGATATGTGCAGACACAAACTTTTACCTGCAAGTTACTGCAACGAGACCATGGAGCTGTGTGGACAAGTACTTCTCCACCAAGTGGACCGTTGTCCATAAGAATGTTGTTCAGTGATGGTGATTACGCAGATGATACTTGGGTTGTTCCCGTCAACAACATACCTCAAGATTGGAAATCAGGAGCCATATATGACTCTGGAGTACAAGTGAACTAAAAGGAAAAATCGCCTGCATTAATCAGATTAGCAATGAAAATAGGCTCTATATATACTATGTATTATTTAATGCTGTAATTATTTTTCAATAGATTGAAGCTTAGGCTATAAACTTCAATCCACCATTACATTCAATGACTAATAAAATCTGAGTTTCAAGATACCATTTCTTATAATCACGCTAAGCCCCCTTATTAGCTTAACATATTACAAAGCAGAGATCAACACTCATGCACCAAATTTAATTTATTACAAGCAGTTTTGGATTGTTATAAAAACCTGCCAACTTATAACTGTTGCCAAAATAAAAACCAACATCACTCCAATATTCGTGTCAAATCAGAATACCAACTCTGAAAATAATATTTGGATTCCATAGATCTAGAATAATATCAGATTAGAAAAAAGATCAGATCAAATAAGATGAAGTAACTTCAGGTGAAACAAACGAAATCTAGTCAACATGTGAAGCACACAAGCAAAAGAACTTTGCTATTTCCATATAACATAATGTAGTAAATAGATACAGATTAATGAAGCAGAAGACATAGCAGAATATGAATGCAAATAAATTTGAAACAAAGAATGGCTTTATACAAAGATTAATATAATATCATTTCCAAACTACATCCAGAATTTTAAGGTGAGGATAGCAAAATCTAGAGGGTTAAACAGTGTTGAAAACTATGATATATTATTTCAATTTAGTTAACAATCCTTCCACTAATACATAGTTTACATAGGTTGGGGGTGAATTGCATCATGATTATTACAGCATATATAATATTTTTTGAAGAAACAAGTCTATAATAATCTGATATCTGAATCATATGCAATTTCAAGCCTATTGTCTATGTGAGCCAACGTCATCAGGAGAAAAGTTTGCACAAAGAATGAATATAACAAGTCTTCTACCAATTTTATTTAGGATTGCTTTGCCACAAAAGTACCTGTTCCAAGGACTTCTTGCCATTGCCTTAACACCATCACGGTCCCTTCACTCTTTGGTTTCAGCATTAGAGTCTGTATTACACCAGTCCGCTGTGCTAATTCCAGACAGCTTCACTTGAGAACTCATTTGTCTCAACATTGAATGAATCATAGTTCTTCTATGAAAGGAAGGGTCTTTTTTAGAGTAATCTAGTTCACCCAATCCAAAACAGGTCTTGCTGTACCCTGCTTCTTTGTGCAAACCTTTCTCCTTTATAAGTCTCCTCACTGTATCGACATCTTCCCATCGCCCTAGGGCAGCATATATGTTTGATAATAACAGATAAGCCCCAATGTCTTCAGGTTCTTGCTCAACCAGCCACTTTCCAACAAACTCCCCAAGCTGTATATTCGAATGACAAGATGAGAGTAGGGCTCCCCATAAAGCAGGTCCTCCCTTCATATTCATATCCTTCACGAGCTCTTCTGTGTCTTTGAGCAGACCAGCCCTCCCAAGAAGATCAACCATGCAACCATAGTGCTCAACCTTCGGCTCAATCTTGTAAACTCTATTCATGATATCAAAATACCACCAACCCTCCAAGACCTTGCCTGAATGGGCACAGGCGGCTAAAACACATACGAAAGTGGCATCATTAGGTATTTGCCCACTATTCTCCAGCTCTTGAAACATTTCAAGGGCTTTGTCTACAAGACCATGCAAGCCATAGCCCATGATCATCGAGTTCCATGACACAACACTCTTCTCTGGCATACTATCAAAGACAATTTTAGCCATGTCCATATCCCCACACTTAGCATACATTGTCAAAAGAGCTGTAAAAAGCAAAACATCAGGTTTAATCCTCCTATTATTTTCTATATAATGATGGACCCACTTACCCAAATCCAGCTTACATAAATAGCCACATGCTGTTAGCACACTTACAAGAGTAGCCTCATTAGTCTGAGCACCTCCTTGTATCATTCCTTCAAACAATGTCACGCACTCATCGTACTCCTTGCACCTCACACAAAGGGCCAACATGGAATTCCAGGTAACCGCATTACGGTCAGGCATACGTTTGAAACATTCACGAGCAGCCGAGATATCCCCCATTCTAGCACACCCGTCAATCAAACAATTCCAAGAAACAACATCTCTTTGAGGCATTGCCCCAAAAATCTCTACCGCTGCCTCCATATCCCCCACCCCAACATACCCAGCAAGCATTGAATTCCAAGTAAAGACATCTCTCTCAGGCATTTCATCAAACAGATTGCGGGCAAGACCCACCTGCCCATTCTTCACATACCCATCAATCATTGTATTCCAACTCACAATATCACACTCAGAACTTTCATCAAACACCTTATCTGCATCCCACATCCTTCCAAAAACCGAGTACATTCTAATCAAGGAATTCCTAACAAACAAATCCAACCCAAACCCAGATTTCAAAACCCGGCAATGCGCCTTTTCTCCTTCTACATCCTCCCCAATATCAACACAAACCCTAATTATCAGCGGAAAAGTATAATGATTCGGCAAAACACACCCACCAATCATATAATCATAATAAAATGCAAGACCACTTTCTGGGTAACCCTGATTCAAAAAACCTCTAATAATGGTATTACACATAAAAGCATCAACTTCATCAAGCTTCCCAAGAAGCAAAACAGCCTGGTATAACCCATGAGGAAGAGAACAGAGCTTCTTCACAGCCCGGCTCGCGGCAAGAGGGTGATTAAGGAGGCCTAAGATGATAAGCTGAGCTTGGGTTTGATGAAATTGAGCAAGATTAGAAGATGAATCTACTTTGTGGAGAATTGGGTGGTTAAGATTTAAGGTGTATTTTTCTCTGTCATCAAAACTGAAATCTGGAGAAGATCCGAATTTGAGATTGGACCAGAGTTTTGGGGATGAGAGTTTGGGGGGAGATTGATGAAATTTGAGGCGTTTTTGGGGAGAAAGGAAGGTGAAGGAAGTTATGGGTTTGAAGAGGTTTCTCTTAACGGTCATTTTTTAGGTTTGGCGGGAATGTGACTCTGATTTTGCTACTTCCTTGTTCTAATGGTCTAGTGGTGTTCCCTTCACCTCGTTGGACCTGAATATATCTGAATCGAACTTATGGATTATTTGAATTTATTATCCGACTGATCTTATTAGAGATTATTGGTTTTATTGGAACTGCAATTTGAAACATTTTTTTTTATCAAACACGAACTATAAATCAATCTTTTGCTACTAACATACGAGCAACCATCCACTTGGTGCCACTCGAGTTCAAGCATGTCAGGCGTGTTTTTTGTTTCGATTGCAAACTTTGCGGCAAAGCATGCAAAGACATAGTGGGAAGTACTAAACATTTACAAGGTGAGCTTTAGAGCTGTAGAAAAGAGAAGGTACAGGGCTTCTGTAAAATTTACAAGACTTTAAGAATTATAGCTTTCAAAGGTCATACATATAAAAAGCAGAGGGATTGATGTAGCTCGTTATCTCTATATGTATTATGTAGCGCAGGTCACTGTCCCAAAGTTGTTCTCTTCGTAGTCGTAAACCACACCTAAATACACTGAAAGCTCTCAGCCCTTCTGCTAAACACGGATGCCTGACCATACTAAAATCTTTGTATATAATATGTAGCAAGCTCACTCGACAGACATTGGGCAGAAATAAAATCATAAACGGTTCATGGTCACTATCACCATTTCTCTCTCATCCACATCAACCCAACAAACCATGGGTCACTATCACTATTTCTCTCTCATCCACATCAACCCAACAAACCATTTACAATATTCACTCTTAACAATGAACACTAAACAATGGTTCATCATCAATACTCCCTACCCCACCTTATTTTATTTTTGTAAATATAATCTATTTAATTCATAATTATAATTTATTAACTCGATGTCAATGTAATTAATTGACGTATTTAAGTTTTTAATCGTGATTACTAATTAAGAAATTATCGCGTTTTTTTATCAGCTTTTTTAAAAACTAATTCTTGTGATCAATATTTTTAAACAACAACGCAGCTAATTTTAATTAACATAATTGAAAAAAAAAAGAGGTACAAATCGTGATTACAGGACTACAACTATAATCAAGTACATTTTTTTAAAAAAAAAAAAAAAGAACTACTACACATCGTTTTGTAAGATGTCCTTAGGGATAACCATTTGTTGTAAACCTAATTGTGTAAGTTCTCGTTGTTACCAAATTTATTCCATATATGTGCGACCAAGTTGTTTTTTTAGCTGCAAATGAGTCTGTTGATCCTCAATCTCTGTTCTACGAGTCAAGTATAAGCTGATATCCACAATACAATCAGTACGATACTCGGTAGTGTCCTCATTAGCGTTGCCTCCAGCATTCATAAACTCATTGGTATTAACGTTATTTTGATACGTCTCTTGTTCATCTTCAACGATCATATTATGTATTATGATGCAGGCGAGCATGATATTGTGGAGTATGTCGGTATCCCACGCCAAAGACGGCTTTTTAATAATGGCAAAACGAGCTTGAAGGACCCCAAATGCGCGTTCAACGTCTTTCCTTGCAGCTTCCTGGTGTTTTGCGAATAAACGATCCTTACGAGCTTCTGGACTCGTGATGGATTTCACAAAAGTAGCCCATCTAGGGTAGATTCCATCAGTAAGATAATACCCATTCGTATAATGATGACCATTGACTACGAAGTTCACAGCAGGTGTTCGACCCTCTAAGACGTCTTCGAACACAGGGGATCGATGAAGCACATTAATATCGTTGCAGCTACCTGGCATCCCAAAGAACGAATGCCATATCCATAGATCTCTGTCCGCAACTGCCTCCAGTACGAGAGTTGCAACTCCTGCTCTTCCTTGATACTGCCCCTTCCATGCGTGTGGACAGTTCTTCCACTCCCAGTGCATACAATCAATGCTGCCTATCATGCCAGGAAATCCACGTTCTTCCCCAATACGTAGCAATCTTTCCATATCTACGATGTTTGGACGGCGTAGGTACTGATCACCGAACTGGTTGATGACACCTTCTGTAAACTTTTGGAGTGCCAATCGTGAAGTAGCCTCACTTACACGGACATACTCATCACAAGCGTCTGAAGCACACCCGTAAGCTAGTTGTCTAACGGCCGCAGTGCACTTTTGAAGTGGAGACAACCCAAGACGACCTGCCGCATCTCGCCTTTGTTGAAACCAAGGGTCATGTTGGGTCACTGCGTTGAGAAGGCGCTCAAACACATGTTTACGCATTCAAAACCGGCGCCGGAACAAGGAACTTGGATAAACTGGGACTTCCGCGAAATAGTCATTGTATAATCGTGCATGACCTTCTTCGCATCCCCTATCCTTTCGGGGCTCAGTAGATTTGCGTCGGCGTTGCTGAGTGGCAGCTTGAATAATTGGTGGAATGTACTCATGCATTACGTGTTGTATCATAAGACACACTTCATTACGTAGTTGAACTCTAAGCTCCCTTCCCTCATCATCCGAGTTAGATGAAGATGAAGAGGAATCGGTTGAGCTTAAGTTGAAACTGTTTGAATTCATTTTCTACGTAAGAAATGTAAGATAGAGTGAGGTTTTCTAATAATAACTGCAAACGATTTATGTGTTTGTGTGTAAAATAAATGAAAGAATGGTATTTATTTATAGTGAACTAATTTGTAATTCTTCTTCAGAAATAATTGAATATAAAGAGACAAAGATCACATGGGCTATGACAAACACTGGATTAGAACCACACAGAAATTGAATGGAGAAGAAGGGTTTCACATGGGCTAACAAAGGGGAAATTAAGATACTGACACAATTATATATGAAGAGACAAATTGATATAATTGAATAAAGAGACAAAGATCACATGGGCTATGAAAATGGGATAGTGAAAAAGATCCATTTTACTGATTAATTGATAAAGTACAAATAATTGGAAATGCGTACAAGAGGTTGAACTGGAATTGAAAACTTATCACTACTGAAAATGAAGATTACAATGCCTAAGCATCATTAGTGAAACTTTTAATTTTGTTCTGAAGTATTACTATCATTTCGTCTTCCCACTGTTATCCGTTGTATTATTACAACGGATTTATTTAAAACAATGAACACGTGTCAAGCAGCGGCTGGGCCAAGTGGCGCGCTCCCAGCCGCTACTTTCTATTTTTTTTTTCTGCCTTGCTGTTTCATGTTGCAAAACGACGTCGTTTTGTATGAATATCAGTGGAAAATTTTGGTGGGGCCCACAGCGAATTATTTCGTCCAGCTGCTTGCTCCTGCAATCGAACGCATGACCACTCATCATGAACAATTATAGAGTTTGCCATTAAGCCACCACCTTATTTATTCACTCATTGTGAACTATTAAAATGTTCACCATTAACGCTGCTCTTAGTTATCCTCATTAGATCAGCTGCATTGGCGGAGTAGCGATACTATGGTTATTCTTCTGTTTAAAAGAATATCTTGAACTAGTGAGAGCTATTTGTGCACTCCTTAATTACAGCGCCAAGTTGTTCAGTGAGACGCATACACATTCACCTTTTCCTGCCATTGCAGTAGCCTCAACAAATCGAACCTCACCACTGAAAGCTGTCCACTCCAACCCACAAGACTATATTTATTCTTATGTATAAATCACAAACTTTAATCAAATTGAAATAGATGAATAATGCAAAAATTAGTCTAAACATTTCACTCATTTAAACACGGAGAGAGTATTTAACAATATATTTCATGACAAAGCATGTTTTTATTTAGTTTGTAAAAAAACTATAGTCAAAATGAATATATAAATAGTTAAAAAATTTCCTACTTGTCAGTTATTTTGAGTCAGAGGGAGTATATAAATATTTTTTATGAGTCTAGGCCAGTTGATTACATTGTGGCAGGCTGAGTACGTTATAAATCAAGTGCCTAGCGTACAATAATCATTTAAAGTAGTTGCATAAGATGATCGGTTGTCTATGAATGAAGGTGCAAGGAAAAAGTCCGTAGTTTGGGATTCTAGCAAATGCATTATCAAAGAAGACGAGGCGCGCAGCTAGACCTTAGCTTGTTTCAGTGAAAAGCATATACTGCTATATTGGATATAAGACAATTTTTCTGGTATGAGTAAAAGATCAGGAGAAGGAGGGATCTATTTTTCCGTCTCTTTTTAATAAAGATAATTCCTTCAAAATTGAAGAGATTTGGAAGGAAAATAGAGCGAACTTTTCCCTTCTCTTCTCTTCCCTTACCTCCCTTTCCTCCTCTTCTCTTTGTCATTACTGGAACGTTGTCCAAAGCTATAGACAACAACATTAAAACTGGACCCTGATTTAAACATCTTTCATCATTTCCTTATTTATCTGTATGGAAAATTGGAAGCTTGAGATCGAGTTGTGTTTTTTTTGCACGTATTTCGTTTTCTTTCATCAATTTTTTTTTTTTTTGGCCTGCACGTTAGTGTGACCTACCTTTAATTTCATTACTAGGTTAGTGTCCGTGCGATACACGGTACTAATAATCTTTTACCCATAATGAATTTTGATATAATATAAAAATGTGGCAACTCATGTGGAATAAACAAATGCAATGCATATAGAAATATAAAATAATATGGCGAAATTCATTAAAACTACAATTGAGAAAGAAAAAAAAATTATTGTTGATTAGTTGATCAGTTGAAAATATTTAAAAGTAGTATACATTATATTACATTAATAATGCATATTATTCCCAATAAAACTATACAATCTAGTGACTATATGACTAAAGACTTATTTATAAATTTCTTTTAATAAACATCAAAACATTAATCAAACAATAAACTAAAATCTATTGTAAAACTATTGGCACAACATACATGTAAATATATAAATTACAAATTAAATAATATATCATCTTTATATCCAATAAAATAATTTCAATGAGAATAAATACTACTTAGATCAATAAAGGCAATAACAATCAATAATTAGGCAACACTAACCTATATTATTAATAGTACATTTACTGTTTATGGATTGATGCTATACATGATATCGTCGCTCTTTGTTATTATATAAAAATGTGTTTGAAAGCTATTCAATAATTCTAGTTTGATCATTGTTTGTTTATTGCCTTAAAATTTTATTTGTCGATGATAACTATTTATCCAAAAAAAAACACAAGAATATGTCACTTGTAACTATGTCCGACGTGTTCTTTAAAATGTAGCTTATTTATGAATGTCGAATGTGATAAAATTATTATCTCAATAAAGTGTTTCAACAAAAAAATAATAACTTTTTTGTATTTACTAAGATATTAAAAAAATTTAATAATGTAATAGCAAAAAATTTAATTGATTGATATTTTACATTTTCGAATTAGTCATATAATATAGTTGTCGAACACAACATTTATTTTATGGTCATATCTAATACTCCATTAGTCTAATAAACAAAATAAAAAGGAATTTGAAAAAAAAAAATTAAAGTGATGTTTTAAAGTAATTTCTTTAATATCAATTACATTGATATGAAACAATTTTATTATTACTTTTTCGGTAAAATTCAATATTACTCGTTTAAAAGATAATTAAAAAAGAGTTGGAAAACTATTTTAGGTAAATGTGCATGGAAAATTTTAGAACACAATAAAAAGGAATACATTTTATATAGAGATAATATATTAGTTTGGAATAATATTATTATAGTTTTATTATAAAAATATTCCAAAAATTAATTTTTTTTTTTGCTAAAAGGGGAGGGGGAGTTTTGGAGGGAAAAAAACAGCACCAAGATGTGACACATGTCACTCCCGGTGTCTGTTTTAGTGTTAAGTTATTGATTGGTTGTCTCCTATTTGTGAGTTTTGTTGTAATATAATGTTGTATTGTTGTTATATTATAAATAAACATTAGTATTTGGGCCCTGACAATGCCGCGGGTCATTACATGGCGTTCAATGGCAGACTATCATGGGGGGCCATTAAGGGCCTGGCCCCTGATACTGGCCCAAAAAAAAATCAGTGTAATAGGATGATTTATTAGAGATAGCCTAGTACAAGAAATACACATAGGCCCAAATTTGCTTTAACATGTAATTGCTTTAACCGTGTAAATTGTAAATGTAACTGCTACTCGGCTACTCCCCATTATTGACTTTCTACCTACTTTATCTCCTAGATTCCCTATTAGCCTATTTTCTTTTTTTTTTTCCTAATTTTTTTTAATAAACCTAGGTACTAGGAAGTATTGTAACAAAGTAAAACTTGCAAATCACAGAGTATAATTATCATCAATTGGTTATTGGGATTTGGGAAGACAAGTAGTAGTACTTTCGCACTGTATCAAGTATCAACTATCAAGACTCCATAGGTAAATTTTAATGCTTTATATTGTGCATATTGTGCTTCTTCTATGAATTTCTAATTGATGTTTGTAATTTCTAATTTTATAAATTTTTAATTTTTATATGAAATATGTAGTGTTGTTTGTGTAATTTTAATGAAATATTAACTTGGATATTCATATTTATTTATGAGTTTATATGATTTGTGAGTTGTGACGACGAATAAATTTGATAAAAATAATAAATAAATTTTATTTTATATTAAGAGGAAAATAGCAAAGACCTTTAGTATAATGTCTATTATTGATGATTTTAGATTGTTAAA
The DNA here is from genome assembly GCF_001683475.1 of Chenopodium quinoa. Taxonomy (NCBI): domain Eukaryota; kingdom Viridiplantae; phylum Streptophyta; class Magnoliopsida; order Caryophyllales; family Amaranthaceae; genus Chenopodium; species Chenopodium quinoa. The sequence goes on from NW_018743175.1 coordinate 2,899,919, forward strand.
AGAGCAACGTGCGTTACTTTAGTTGTTGGTTTGAGAATGGGATAGTGAAAAGTTAGCAAAATAACTTGTAAATTAATATATAGATGTAAGAGAGAGAATGTAGTAGGGTAGAGATTGGTGATTTTAGTATAAAAAGAATTCTCTCACCAAAAATATGATGCAGAGGAGAGGGAAAGGTAGGAGAGAATAGTAAATAAAAATTCTCATTCGATAGCACTGGTTTTTTTAATGTGTCTAGTCACAAAGAGTAGGCATTTTTGAAAAGCATTCGGAGCGCCACATAAGAAAAGGTATTATTTCGACCAATAAGAAGAAAGATTTGTATTTTATTTTTGAATTAAAAAATTATGTCGCCACCTAGATTAAAGTAACGAATTAGATTTGATATATCTAAAATTTTAATGCAATTATAATCCACGAATTAAATTATTTTAATGAAAAGAAAAAAGTAAAAATATAGGAAAAGATAAATTTATTAATTCAATACTACGAGTATAAGAAATCCAAAAAAAATATACTAAGAAATATTTAAATGATAAACGTTTATGATAAAGTTTGATACTTATCATTATAAGATAAATTTTGATAGTATTTATGATAAGAAATATAAATTGTTCGTTAATTATAATTAAATTAAAATTAGTGATACCTACCATTATAAATTGACACATCATACGATACAAACAAAATTTCGTATCAATAAAAAACCCCATCAAGCGAATTTTGTGTTAGTAATTTTGTGTTGATTTTTGATCATCAATGGCCAAGTAATTTTTAGCTTAATTTTTAAAATCCTAGGTTTAAATTAGTATTTCTAATTATTAATTTCATTGTATTAATTTGGGATACTCAAAGATTATATGTTTATGTTTTTTTTACTAAATGTTTTTTTACATGCAGATCTAACACATCATACGACACAAATAAAATTTCGTATCAATACAAAACTCCCATCAAGCGAATTTTGTGTTAGTTTTAGGTCATCAATGTCCGGGTAATTTTTAAAATCTTATATTTAAATTTATATTTACAAGTATTAGTTACATTGTATTTATTTAGGATACTTAACGATTATTTGTTTATGTAATGGCATACGACTAGATGTTGTATACTTAATATATGGATGACTTTGGTTATTTTTGGAGATGATGAAAAAATTCCAATGCATAGATTTGATTTTATTTCGTAACAATTTTTCATTTATTGGTAAATATATTGATTTATTTTATATAAATGTAAATATTTAATTTATATCAATTTCAGTTTGTCTAACATTTTTATCCATTGATGTAGTAGGTTGGTTGTGGATGAGGTTGGTGATTCTATCGAAATAAAATATATGGTAAAACAATGAATAATGATTTAGGATTTAAATTATTAAAAATTTATCATTTCAAATTAAAGATTTTATATAACGGAAAAAATATCATATTTACAATTTAGTTATATTTAATGAATTCATTATAAATTATAGTAAAAAAAAGAATATATTAAACTTTTGTAATTTTGTCTAAAATTATTAAATACAATAAATCAAATAATTAAAAATCTTGGATGAAAAAATTGTGCATCGCACGGGCTTTCATCTAGTATATAATACTAAAACAGACACCGGGAATGACACATGTCACTTCTTGGTGTAGTTTTTCCCTCCAAAAATTAATTTTAAAAAATAAATATATTCTAACTTTATTTTTCTCTTTATTTATTTTTTATTGACAATTTATTTAAGACAATAAAATTATATATAATTGATTTATATATTATAATAGCAATTAAAGATTCTTAGTACTAATCTAATAATTAATATCATATCATATATCACTAATAAATAAAGCCGGTCTTGCAGTCAGACCACGAGACAGCGACACTTGGCATTCTAGTTTTTCGCCAAGTATCGCGCCACGTAGGAGATAAATAGGTTTTATTGTGACACATATGATGCTAAGTAAGCGCTTTTTGGATAGATTTTTTAAGATAAAATTGTTGCATAGAGTTTTATTATCGATAAAATTCTAATATTTCATATATACAAAATTAATCATAATTTTTAATAAATATAAGTCAATTATATTTCAATCATCAAATTCGACTTAAAAAGTTCTTTAAAATAAGATCCATTTATAATATATTTAATCACAAACTTTTATATGTAGCCAACTATTACAAGATCAAAGTTACTTTGTTAGTGATATAGGGGTTACTTGGTAAGTGTTATAGTGATTACTCAATTAGTATTATAGATAGGGGTTTAGGGGTTATTAAGTCAGTGTTAAAGGTTACTCCCTTAATATTATAAGGGTTACTCGATCAATTTTATAGGGGTTACTTTGTCCAGCTAGATAGTGTGGTTATCCGCCTACAAAATGCATTGTTATTTAATTTATTTTAAAAAAAATATTAGAGAATCAGTAAAATAAGTTTTACTAGTAAAAATAATTTGGGAAATTCTCTTTGGTAACATCGTAGTTTTTAATTTTCTCAGTGGTAAATTGTACAAAATTTTATTATCCTTGGTAAACTCTAATTAGCTATAATAGTCAAATGGTAACATTAATGATGTTTATATACAATTATATGCCTAACCATGGTTAATTATTTATTTTTTAAAAATAAAATTATATTAAAAAAAAATCCCTTCCCCCACTCACCCAGCCACCACCTGGCCCCCTCCTCGCGGCGCTTAGCCCCGGTGACCCCCTACCCTTCCTTCTCTTTCGGCGACCCCAACCCTCCCTCACCCCCGATTCCCATCTCCCCTCTCCCACTCCCCCACCCCGATTCCCATCCCTCTCACTCCCCAACCAAAATTCGTCCCCTCCAGCCTCCCCTTCCCCAAAAATGCTCCCTTCTCCTGTTCCCTGCCACCCTAAATGCCAAATGCGACGAATCCGCCTCATTTCACGCACACATCAAAGTCCTACAAAACAGCCTCTTTTCTTGCGAATTTGTTTGAACAAGCTTAATATAATGTAGTGAAATTGGGGTTTTGGGATTCAAGGGCGAAAGAAGCGATTCCTGCGAAAATTAGGGTTTTGCCGAGGTTAGTGTTGCAGCCCAGAGAGAGAGGAGATGAAGGTGATAAAAATCGCCGGCGAAATTGAAGGTGAAGGTGAATGTTGAAATTGCAGAGCTGAGTTTTGGAGGTTCAAATTAGGGAAATTTCAAGGGATTGTTTGGGGAAGGGGATTCGACGCTGAGGGCGGCAGTGGGCGATGGTGGCTGCTGTCGTTTCAGGGGGAGAGGGAGGCTGGCGCATCGGTGTCAGAGAGGCTGGGCGCCGGCGTGAGTGGGGGCGGAAAGTGGTTGGAGGGGGAAGGGGTGGTTTTTTTTTTTTAAAAAAAAGTTAAAAAAAAATATCAATAAAATAAATAAACTAACTATAGTTAAATATTTAACTACAGTTTATCACTAATTTTATGGTTAGCTTAAAATAAAAAATTCATAAAAAATTCAAGTTTACATAGAAAACTTGAATTTTTTATTTTAAACTAACCATGACATTGGAGTTTTTTATTTTAAGCTAACCAAGGACAAAAGGATCCAAATTCAATTAAACAACATACGGAGTAATATAAATAACACGTACACACCATACTACGAATGAAGTATAATACAAACGGAGTATGTTAATTAAGCACGCCATAAACTTCATTAAGATGATAATGAAATACAAATAAATAAACTTAGTGAAATGGTACTCGCAACAACTTAACACAACATATATGCTTAGAATTAAGTAGCTTAGAGTATGTACATGTACCGTGTACATACGTAGTGTTATTATAGACTATAGGTAATTAAAAAAAACCACTCTTGACTCTTGAGATAATGACTAGATTGTAAATAACAGGTGCCATACATTCCATATTAGCATGTTCGAATTGATAGATTGATCTATGAGATGCTCCAACGGTTGCGTTTGTCGTCTTTGCTGCATGGCTTCTCACCCGCGTACATGCAAGGCCGTGGAGAAGCTTCACAGCTTTTGGCTTCAGAAAATAAAACAAGGCCAATTATTAACATAATTATAGTTTTCGCGAATTTTGAAAACTTAGTCTTCTTCATCGTCGATTTCTTTATGTGTTTGTAATTTTTGTAGGGAATGTATATTGAATTTTTTTTGTTATGAAGATGTATTTCCTTTCTATAATTTGTACTCTATTTATAGAGGGGTTTTTTTTAACCTTCACCTAAGTGCATGAATTATTGATTTTCATTAAAGGTTTTTAATATACTAGCTACTTCGTATATATTATTATGGATCATCATTTTCGCCGGAATCGTTGCCGGAATCGTTGGGCTCAATAATTAGTCGTACGTCCTTAAGTTGGACGTTAGATCACATGGTTTACATACATTGTGAGTTGACCTTGACTTCCAGCTCGATCGCTTCGATGGGGTTAGAAAAGAAGTAAGCCTAGCTAGCTACCTAAGATGATAAGTTTAATTAAACCTGGATTAATTCGATGAATATGAACTTGTCCGAGGTTGTGAAGAGTTGGGCGGTTTATTTAGGTTCAATAATGTACTCCTTCTATTTCTAAAAGTTCGACTCTCTTTGTGCAAATTTAATAAACATCTTTGACCACAAATATCTTCGTTCAGGTATAAGCAAAAATTATAAAAAGTTATTATTTGGAAATTTTATAATAAGGGGAATCTAATAAGATCTCACGTGGTAATTTATTTCTATTGTATAAATCATAAAATGTGATCAAAATTATTTTATTTTGATCACACAAGTAGTAAATGAGTCGAACTTTCAGAAATGTGATCGCATGATGTGTGATTATATTATGAAATGATACATATATTTATGGACCACATTAATAAGCAAAAACACACAAAATAAGTTGACATTTGATGAGCGCCTAATAATTTATACATATTCTTCTGGTATGTCGCATCATTGCATAAGTTGACATTTGATGAGCACATAATTTATTCCTTTGAGTGTTGTTGTATAATGTTGTTCCATGTTCTCTACTTAATCAACATGGTTATCATTTATTACCTTAGTAAGATACATAATGTTTCTCACCCTTACCAATCTACACTTAATTAAATTGCAATTGGAATATTTAATTTAAACCAAAACTTGTCTCTTAATTAATGGGGAATTATATATACGGCTTTTATAAGTGTAAATATTAAGCACAAATTAAACACCATTATACTACCGATTAAAGCATGAATTTTTCATAAATGAACATTAATTAATATACCTACTAAATTGAAGGTGACATTCTCCATATGTGTAGGCTAATTGGAATTATTCTACTACGTAATTTGTTTATCAAACCCCCTCTTTAATTCACATGATTAAATTACTAGAGTATTTGCTAATGCAATTGGATGGCATTTTGTCAACCAAATTTGTTGGATACTTATTAGCATCAATTCTTATACTCATACTGTCATACAATTCATATATATACCTCATTTTAAATTTATTACAACATTTTTAAATTTGTACTCCGTACTATTTATTTTGATCAAAAATTTTTACTTTTATTGAAAGCAAATGTTATCAAGTTAAATGTTGTTAAATTAATTTCATTTACACTTTCATAATGTCAATTTTTTTAAATTTTCTATTGCTTTATAATATATAATTATGCATAGTCAAACTAAGCCAGCTATATCTAATTAAAGTGTTGCAATTTTTTGTAAAAACAAAAGGAGGTAATTTCTCTTATACACATACTTTTGGTCAAAGTCAAATGGGAAGAATATAATGGAAGATATATATATATTTTTTTTTTTGGTGCAATATGGATTAGAGAATAGTACTTGCCAGATTAAAAATTTCAAAAAACATGAAACCCTCTATATAAAGGGTACGATACAAATTGAAAGAACATCACTGAGATAATATCACCCAAAATTACCTCAACCTATAATCTCACATTCTCACTCACAAACACACAAAGAAGAGATCAAATATGATGAAGAAGACTAGTTTTGCTCATTTTGCAACAACTATCCTTATGCTGCTATTCGCGGTGCTCATCCTCCTCTCTCAAACCACCCAAGCGCGACCACCAAGTAAAGAAATGTACGCTTCAAAACCAAAGCCTGGGGTTCACCAGAGCCGCGATCGCTGGAGCATCTCGTAGAGAAAGCTATAACAAACAACTATGAGTATTCATTTGCATGGAATAATGCATGGAATGGATAGTTATACTCTATATATGTCATATATACTTTTATGCTGTGTGTTCCGCGACATTTTATACTCTGTTCAAATTTGCAAGTTTCTTTTTATAACTTAAATGTAATTTATATAGTTTAACTAAAATTTCTTTTTCTCATACATTGTTCTACCATTGTAAGTCTGTTACATGTTCATTATTGAATCTGATTCTGTTGTTTATGTATGATGAATTTCTAATGACGTTCTTTTTTTTTTTTTTTTTTTTTTTTTTTTTTTTTGTTTCCTAATAATAAATTATGTTATAGAGTATAATTATTCACCAAGAATTCAATGCAGTATGAATAGTTTGTCAATGCAATAGCGCATGTGAATGGCAACATAAGCCGTATCAAAAACTCTCATTCGGAAAAAAATACGGAGTACTTTCTTTTACAATAATACAATTTGTATCAGCAACATCACAACTTTCTAAACTAGGTTAGCATATATTTGTTCTGAAAGACGTCTGATCAAACTCCACCAATGGATCCAAACTTAGAAGTTAATTATGAGAAAAAGATTGGTTTCAAAAAGTCCTGAGTCAGATTGCAAAAACTCCCATACCAATTTCCTTTGTTTTCCAGATAGGCTAGGCAAGTACCGAACCTACACAATCACATCCAGGAAAAAAAATCACAGTTACAACTTACAAGGCAATAAAAGTACTGCTAGATAAAAGTCGAACAAGAAGCTTCCAGAACCAAAAAACTCAGGGAATGTAATTCTTTAGTGTCATTGCTTCCACATACCAATAGTAATGCATCTTTACATGTCTGAAACAGACCACAAATAGGCTTCTTTCTCAGTAGCGCGTTTTTCATTTGTTCTTTTGAACAATTGCTTTTCATATCCTACATTGCAGTGAATAGAGGATGAGAACATTGCGACTTAACTTTCAAATTTGTAAAAGATTAATCTGTGACATCAAGTAGCAAAGCAATTGATAGCTTCACTCTTCTTGATAAAATTAAGGAAACTAAAGAGTGTCAAGGATTTAGTAACAAGACTTACCAGTACTACGATTAACTCCATCCCAGTGTCTCCCAGGTTTGATGCCGTATCTGTTAGGTTCATAGTCAAGTCCCCTTTTGATCCAGCTGTGACTAGGTATATCTTGGGGAATAATGAAACCAGACTCCTTCATCTTCTCACTATCTCCCAAGTCTGAAAGGAGCAAGTCGGATTGTTTTTTTCTGCAATTTAAAAAGAGTCAGTGATTTCCCATGAGATCACAAGAGCAATAGATTTCATTAACAATCTAACAGAGCATAACCTTGACCAAATGTGCCATTGGATCACCCCACCTAAGTCTATCCTTCATCAGGCTATCGAGTTCTGGATCATCTCTGTCAAAAAAAAAAAAAAAAAAAAAAAAAAGAAGCATCATGAGTTTTTAAAAAGTACACATAATAAAACAACATACCTTATGCGATAACAAAATTCTTTATAAATCTTTTGGATTGCACAGAAAACAAGTCACTTTTTTTTCACAAGATAATATTCACCTCTGTCCAATTTCAAATGTCCTTGCATATTATTTTGGGACATTGTCATTCAATTAGTCACTTCCATAACATAAAATCATATATTCTGCCTTTTCATCCCTCTCGTATAGTCGTATGTCACATTTCTAATATCAAAACACATAATCCCTATCAGCTATCACTAAAAAAAGTCAGCATCCACTTGAGTTTACCTGGACCGTGCAAATGGTTTTTCTTTCTCAAGTTCCATCTCAAGAAGCCTAGCTTCAGCTTCACGTTTTTGAGCCAAGCCCTTGCCCCATTCCAGCTTCTTCTCCTCCTCCTAATCAACAGAAAATCAAAAAAATGCATCAATATTGTTAGTACTGAATTTCTGACAGAATCAAAGAATAAATGCAATGGCTATTGTGGGAGATTTAGTGAGAAGAAAGACAGAAACACAACAGTCAAGTAATATTATTATATTAATGTCAAAAATAAGGAATGCATTTCAGAAAGAGTAATATGACAATATATAAAAAAAAGATGCAAATTAAAAAGAGGGAATTTGCCATTACAGTAACAGATCCAGTATTCCGGTTCTTGAGCAACACTTCATCCAGAGAAAGAGGCAGATAAATTACTACAGCAACCTAACCAAGGAATTGAGCATATCTGAGTGGACCAAAAATTATTTTGCTTGCCCCATTCGTGTTAATTTTAGAGTTCCAATCATTTTCAGTGTATTCTTTTGTGGGAAAACTTTTGATTCCTCAAATATAAATGTACTCATATTAATATATATTTCCTAGAACTCAAAATAATTTCCAACACTACAAGGACGAAGGGAAAGATGAGTACAGTGATCATTGACAGAACTCCTTCCCATACCACCAAAAAAGTGCCTTTCAGGCTTTTCATTTTACAAGGCATGTGTCTCTCATTTAAAGACTTCCCATTAAAAGAAATTGAACCAATAAGTTTGTACCTTGTAGCATATGATAAAAGGAAAGACATGCATAATTATCAAATGACTACTATAACAACTGAGAAAAAACTTTTAAGTGCTTTACTGACTGCAGTCTAATGTTTAGGTTACAATTAAGGACTGCAATCCATGGATGAAATCTAAAGTTACCATACTTTGACGTGGAAAATTATCCCTATTATCATTTAGAGACTCCTAAGATGAGTCATGATAAAGTTCTCGTGCATGAGTAGGATTTTGGGATTCAGTAAAAGTTTCCAAATCAATTCTCAAATATCAAAATTCCATTCCCTTGCTTAGGATACTAAAGCATACTCCCTCCGTTTTTAAATACTTGTTTCACTTTCCATTTCTGGCCGTTTTTAAATACTTGCTCCATTTCCTTATTTGGAAAGCTCTAATAATATTTAATTCATTTCACTCAACTAATGGACCCAACATTAATCATATTTTATTAATTTCATATTCTCTCTCCTCCAATTCTCTCAACTACTTTTGCTTTTTACAATTTTTTATTCTTCCACCTACCCCTCCATATTTTATTACTTTCTCCGATTTCTCCTAAAACTCCGCGCATGGAGAAATGGAGCAAGTATTTACAAATGGAGGGAGTACTAAATAAGCATTTGAGAATCTGAAATAGCAATTTAAGCTATATGAGCTAAAATTTCCCTATAATCAAGAAGAGACTCCTAAAATGGATCACAAAAAGGTTCTCTAGTGCATACTGCATAAATAGGATTTTGGGATTCAATGGAAGTTTCCAAGTTAATTCTCACAAATCAACACTCCTTTCTCTTGCTTAATTAGGGTGCTCAAGTATATAAGCTTGCAATCGTGCTTTAATGAAATTGGAAGAAGAGAACATTCCTTATCACAACCACTTTAAAGGCTTTCTCCTTTTTAGATCTAAGCTTTGTGCAAGGATTAGATTGTTTTAATCTAACTCCATACAACACCCAAAAAAAAAAAAAGGATTGCATAAGAACTTAGCTCCAAAAATCTGAAAAATACTTCTCTTTGGGGCTCCACTTGGGCAGCTCTTCCCAAATTTAATTAATTATAAATTCATTATCAACCCTCTCACTTGAACAGAAGCATATCAAAGAAAGCATCTCTAACATCAAGGCCCTTCAGTAATTGACCATGCATCTCTTAAACTGAAGAAGTTACTAGAGTATGATTGCTTGAACAGTCATAAGAAGAGCAAGCACAAGCTATAAATGGTAAGAGACCTTAGGCACATTTATTATTCACCTACCAAACCCCTGCCTCCACAAAATTTATTAGGAGAAGATTGTATTAGAAGGTGAAGCACACTGGCTAGACTATAAATTTATTAGTAAAACCATTCAGATTCCATTTGTTCAAAAAAGTAGCCTGAAAATGGGATTCTGAAATTGCCAATGGTAGACTATAGATTTGGCCCCAACTCCCAAGGAACAAAACTATGGCACAGAAGCAAAAACCATATTAGGCATCCACATGACCACATGCAACTACCGATGAATAAAGGATAGAACATAATTCTTGTTAAACAGGATTAATCTGTCATCTCAAGTAATCTATAGCATATACAAATTACAATCTAGCACTTGAGTTCTTTTACGTAGTATTTTAATTTTTTGAAGGAACCTAGTGCTCTATGTAGACCTAGGAAATAACATAAAACCAGCAATAGCAATTATTACAACATAGCCTGAGTCCCACATGATTTGGGGTTGGCTGACATGTTTCGTCGAAAAGGAGCAGTCCGCAAAAAATGGAACAAAGAAAATAAAGGTGATAAAATGAAAGTGGACTAAAACAAGAAAACAAATAGTGAGTAAAAAACGAGAGCAGTGTAAAGTGAAAATCCAAGAAGAGAACATAAAGATAAAATTGAAGACAGTTTTATGAAAGAGGAGCATAGGCAGATAAAAGAAAGGAAAATTAAGACTAAAAAAATAAAATAAAATTTAAAAAGTTTCATAAAACCTTGACATAGGAAAATAAATATAGTTTGTAAAACACAGTGAGTATAGGTAAAAATGAAAATACACAGTAATATTAAATACTCCTCTCTAATATTTTATACTCATAAAGAAGCCATTATAGAAAATTTTAGCTACCTTGGGCTTCTCTTGTTTCTTGGTTAACTTCAAGTATTCATCCTTTGATATGCGTTCTCCTGCAATATAGTGTTCAGTGCCATTAAGTTACAAACATATAATGATATAAAATGTCATAAAAATATGACATAGGTCAGAAAGCTATAACAACTGAGAGCAACAAAGCCAGGAACCAATCACTAACCCTTGTAACGATACACTGGCTCGGCACCCCGTCCACTTGCAGAAGGATCCATCTCATTGAATCTAAAAATATGTACATATTTCATGAGATAAAGTCACTGGTATTTGAGAGATATAAGCCAAAACTGAGAATATCAAGCACTCAAGAAAACAACCCACTCCCAAAAATAAAAATTGAGAATATGATTGAAGTAAGATGTTCCCATCTGAACCGCAAACATTTTTTTAGCAACAGTAATAAAATTATACACATGTACCTAGCAAGAATTTACCACTCAAGTGACATGAAACAACAAATTATAAAGAAGCCAAATATATTGATGTAATATACCTCGTCCATTCATCTTTTTTAATTTTTTCAATCTCCGTACTGACATCTTTGCCAGTAATCAAGCCTGTTTTCTGCTGTTGTTTGCTTTTTCTAGGAGGAGACAGGTCTGATTCAATAGACTCCTCTTGAGCACCATTCGCTCTGCGACCCCTTTTATCAATCCCTTTCTGGATTTTCCTTGGAGGTGAAAGATCCTCTGAAACTCGTGAATCATTTAGTTTTGATGAACCAGGGCGCTCACGGCGAGGGGGAGACAGATCATCCAAACCAGAATCTCTTACACCAGTAGCTGAAGAAATTTTCTGAGGCATGGGAGAAAGATAGCCATGAACTCGTCCCCGCCAACGCGGAGGGGACATATCACTGTCCTGTTTTCCATCTGTAGCCTTGGTCCTGTGCTCAGGTGAGGGAGAATCATAACGTCTACGACGCTGCCGTGGTGGTGATAAATCCACTTCTTCACCGGCAGCCAAGGACTTTGATACATGCTTGGATGATGGAAAATCATTATTTTTTTTACGTTGTCGAGGTGGTGACAGATCAGAGCTTTCTCTACCAAAATCATCAGGTCCTGGTGAGGGACTGTCATTGCGTTGGCGACGTTGTCGTGGTGGTGACAGGTCAATAACTTCTCTACCTGAATCTGAAGCATCCATGCCAGGCTCAGGAGAAGGTGTGTCAAACCTAGCTTTTCGATTACGAGGTGGGGAAATATCTGAAGATAAATCATGAGTAGTTGAGCTCTTAGGAGCATCAGAAACTGGAACCCAGCCACTGCCATCTTCAGAAATTTCATTGTAAGAACGCCTAGCTCTAAGCTCCTCCAACCTCTTCATCCTTTTAAATTCAATGTCTTCATCAACTTGTGGCTTCTCATCTACAAAATGAAAACCAAAAAGAACAAATTAGGAAAACACGATATGGCAGAAACTGAAAAAATTGAGTCATAGTCCATGAAAACATACATTATGACATGGAAATTTTACCAGGGGAATCATTCTCTTCCTCTTCATCAAAACTAACCGGCTTTTGCCATACAGGATCTTCATCCACAACAAGTACACCAGCAGCTACTGCAACTGCTTTAGATTTCTTCTTTTTCTTCTTTTTTTGCTTCTCCTCCTCTGCTGCATTACTTTCATACTTCTTCAGGTATTCTTTCAACGACGAAGAAGCCGGTGCTGCCATCACCACTTTTCACTTAATTGTCTCCTAAACCAACAAAAACCAATATAAGGATTGTATTTACTTTCAAACTTCTTCAGGTATTCTTTCAACAAAAAAGAAGCCGGTGCTTCCATCACCACTGCTCACTAAATAACAATTCCCAATACCAACAAAAAACCTATATAAGGATTGTATTTTACTTTCATAGTTCAAGTATTCTTTCAACGACGAAGAAGTCGGTGTTGCCATCACCATTGTTCACTTAACAATTTCATAATTCAGGACTTCAGGTACAGGGAGAACCAGAAAAAAGGTCCATTTTCAATTTCAAAGTTCCTTCCTACAATTAACTAATTAAGGGTTACAAGAAACAGCCTGCAACACATTTGCACCCAAATTTGGCTTAATTATCAAATTAAGCTCCAAAAATCCGCAATAAATTCTTCTTGCTTAGGAATATCAACGTAAATAAAACAAAATTCTAGCAACAAAATCGATCATTACAAATTTATAATCTTTCGTAACATCAGTAATTATAATCAAAAGTTCAATAATCCAGCTTAGAAGAACCCTAAATTGGCTATACTGATAATTAAATAAACGATAAACCCTAGATTGAGAAATTGATATACAATGATTTGAAAAAAAAAAAAAATCTAACCTCAGAAGGTGCTTCAATGGAGGAGAGAAAGCTCAGAAACCGCTTCAATGGAGGATTCAGAGTACACGCTACAATGGAGGAGAGAGAGAGTTAGAGGGAGTAGAGCGTAAAAGTTAAAAAGAGAAAACAGAAGGAAAAAAAAATAGAAAACGTAGGATTTAGATTAATGAGACGAATAAAATGTCAACCGTCAGATATTCAGATCTAATAATATCAACGGTGATAATTCTTTTAAATAGTTATTCCTCCGTTTCACAATAATCTTTCCATTTAGAAATTTAAATTTATTTACAAGTTTCGGTAAATTTGATTTGTCAATGTGAGTATATCTGTATATTGCTTTGTTAAGATATTGTTTTTTTATAATTTTTGCTAATGTGAATTTAATAACATTTGCAAAGATTTACATCATTTATTAAAGAAACATAAAATAATTAAAAACAAATGTCGAGTTGAACTAAATTTATATGAAGTACGGATTTCAAAATCAATAAAAATCTTCAATTACAAATTAGAGAAAATCAATTTTAATTAGGTACAATGAGCCTTAACACCCTTAGCTGTAGGTTGGGTGCATCCAACACTCCAAATTTTGACTTATTTATAGTTGGCACACCATCAAGGTGTAACGCAAGAATCTTGTGATTGAAAATGTGTCTCTTACAGGTTAACCCGGTCCAAAAGCACGACAAGGCCTCTCGAGAGTGGGGGAAAGGATAATTGAATATTCTTTGTAAGTTGTTTTTAGTGCAGATTGAATTCACAACCTCAAAGTTATGAGTAACAATTTTTACCACTAGACCAATCATTATTTGGTAACTCCAGCATTATATTGGCAATACGCCAATAAATTTATCAGAGTACTTGATTACACAAAAAATTCCCGGTTATCTTTCCTCAGATAAATTACAAGTTGATTTTCATGATAAACAACAGTCGTTTATCTAATATATTGACATATTGTAAATAAATGCACAACTTTTTTACTGTTTATGAGTAAAATCGTTATTTGACGTAGCGTTTTAGGGTAAAACCGCTACCTTTTTTTTTTAGGGAAACGCATCGAGCGAATATATTAATCAAGGGACAAAGCGTCCGAGAGTAAATAATGAGCAATTTCCGGAGGACAATGGTTGATCCATACTTGCTCAACTCTAAAATGTAAAACTCTAGCAAGATAATGGGCTACATTGTTACCTTCGCGTTGGGTAAAACCGCTACCTAGATAAACGTAATGATGGCTCTGGGTCATGTCGGGTCGTGCCTCATGTTAGCCCACGTGCTTTGGGGTTAGTTAGGCTCGGCCCATGACTCAGGCCACGAGTTTCGTGTCGTGCTGTGCCGGGGCGAAGAATTCAAAAGGTTGGCCCGTGCATGGCCAGGTCCACGTGCCATTGTGTCGGGCTTGTGTGCCTAAGTAAAATTGCATTGATTTTAGAATGTTTTGTCGTGTCAGACCCGATCGTGCCGTGCCTTATCGTGCTTCTCCCAAATAAAGGTGGTCCAGGCCCGATACCACGTTGTGTTGTGTTTTTTCGTGCTGGGTCGGGCCGGCCCAGTGCCATCTTTTTAAAATTATTACTCCCTCCGTCCCATAATTAGAGGCAAATAACTCTTAAAAGCACAGTTTTTAAGAAAATGAGAAGATTCCTTGTACATTAATGATTGGAAGTACAATGCCCATGTGGGGTTGTTTTAATGCATTGTTTAAAAAACTTTAAAATATCATAAAAATAGCTGTCATTTTTTTACCCAATGGATATTGATCCTTACATTTATTGTTAACCAATAGCATTCCAAAATGAAAGAGTGTGGTCCAATAGCATTTCAGTATTGGAAGCACACGGATTGCTCCACAAATCTCACAAGTTTTCTGGGAAAAAAAAACCGCCAAACTTTTAAGCCACAAATATGGCGCCATATTTTCACCTTTTCAAAGGTGGTTTAAATTTCTGACACAATGACCTTACATATACATATAAATACCACTGCATTGCCAGAAAAATAAAGGAAGGAATGTTTCAGTATCCAACTTAAGGAGTAATTACATAAAATTAATTGCAATTTTTGAATTCACTTTTGTGCATCATTGCCTGCTGTTGAAGGCCTCATAAATGGACTTGAATGAAGATTGGTCGCCAAGTGATGATGAAATACATGGAGGTGAAAACGATGTCAATATTAGGGGACATTCTTTTGATTTAAATCAGCTGCCAGTTGAAGAAACAGGGGCAAATGTCCATAATGCTTCAGGAAATCAACATATCAACGATTCAGCGACCAATCAAGAAGAACAAAGAACAAATGCTCAGGCAACAAACCAAGGATCAACTCATCACAGGCATCAACAAGTCAGGCTCAACAGTGAAGACAAATTTAATGTCCTCATTTTCCTGTTAAAATATCATGAGGGAGATGATATTAAAAGAGGGGCAATAAAAGCAACCATGGAACATTTCAACCTCAAACGAAAATGTGTCAGCTCAGTTTGGAATGAAGCAAAGAAACAGAAACAAGCACTGGGAAAATACAAACCATGCACAAATTATCACCTGGCTGGAAGGAAAAGAATCACTGTTCCAGTAGGGGACATTACAAAACTTGGGATTGGTGAAAGGTCATGCATTAGAGATGTAGCAACAAATCTCAATATCTCAAAATCAACAGTTGGCAGAATGATCAAGAGGGGAGATATAAAAGCACATACAAATGTAATTAAGCCCCCACTGACTGAGGCTAACAAGTTGGCTAGACTGAAGTGGATACTTGGTCTCATAATGGGTTCATCACCATGGAAAATGTCAAGATACTTCCCAATGTATGACTTTGTTCATATTGATGAAAAATGGTTCAAACTAACCAAAAAAAGTCACAGGTACTACATTGCCAAGAATGAAAAGGGTGTACACTAAACAGGGTCAGCAAACAGTCATGGGCCAAAATTCATGTTCACAGCAACATGTGCAAAACCAAGGTAAAATGATCAGGGGGAATGTTATTTTGATGGGAGGATTGGAATCTTCCCATTCACAACACAAGAGGCAGCCAAAAGAAAGTAAAAAAATAGGGAAAAGGGGACATTGATAAGCAAGCCCATTGCAAAAGTCACTAAAGAAGTCACAAGAAGAATGCTCATAGATCAAATAGTCCCAGCAATTAAGGCAAAATGGCCAAATGATGGCACCTCAAGGACAATATACATTCAACAAGATAATGCTAGGGCACACATAACTCAAGATGACCCTGAGTGGCAAGAAGTACATATGCAGGATGGCTTCACATTCATTTTGGTTCAACAACCTCCAAATAGTCCTGATTTAAACATACTTGATTTGGGTTTTTTTAAGAGCATTCAATCACTTCAAGAAAAAAAAATGGCCTCAGATGTTGATGACTTACTTAAGCATGTAAATGAAGCTTTTTATGAGTTAGATCCACAAGCTTTATATTTTGTGTGGATCACCCTACAAGGAGTAATGAATGCAATGCTAAAAGTAGGTGGCTCAAATGCTTATGATGTTCCACATATGAACAAGGAAAAATTGTGGAGAGAAGGAACACTCCCAGATACACTAGAGGCACCTAAGTGGGCTGTATTAGATGCATGGGAAGCTGTTTATGGGTCCTTACCACCAGTTGAAGAGGAAGGGGGGTCACCAGAGTTTGTCAATGAGTTTGAACCACATGTGCAGCAGCAAGCCACAGAACAAAGGCCAATTTATGGAAGTACAACAAACAATGAACAAACAGAGAATGATCAAACAACAAATCATGCTTTGTGGGAATCACAAGAAACAGAAGACTATGTTTACATGGCATCACAATTCAATGAAGACAGAGATGAGTATGAAGACAATGACCCTTTTTGGGATGCAATGGTACATGAACAAATTAATGAGTTCACATCAACAACTCCCACCAAATATGGCACAAAGGTGTGTGCAAATGATCATGAAGCATCAAGTTCAAAACCATCATCAAAGTAAGTAGATCATGCATAATTTCTAAAGTACTCAGTAGTTTATGCAAATGGTATCATAAAGTGTCATCATCCCTTTTTGTAGGCAATTGATACCTTCTGTTTATGTTTATCTTTGTTAGATTTGAAGTTAGTTTGAAATCATTACTTTTTGTATGCAAATGGCACATAATATATCAATGAATTAATGGATTTCAAACTTATGGGATAGAAATCATGTTTATCTTTTTGGTTTTGGTCTCAGATGTCCCCATTCATCATTGAACATCATCCCACAATCAACAACAATTGCCTAAAAGTCTCAAACAACCTATATGAAACAAACATAGGTGGAATCTAATGGCAAAGTGTTGTGGACTTATGGGATGATACTCTCACATTGTGGACTTTCATCATTGTGGACAGAAAAAAAATAAAGGGACAAAAATTAAATCAAATGGAAGATAATATAAACTTAAAATTAGCCTCAGTTTGCCCCATCAATCATTGACCCAAATCCCAAGTGTTTAAAAGCTCTACCTGATTGAGCATGCAAACAGTCAACACCAAAACTTAGTTTAAGTGGACAAGAACAATGGCAAACACTCTTAAACACAAGGGGATTTGGGGTCTCACCATTCAGGTTATCATCATTGACTTTTTTAAGCACAAATGGCAAGCATAGAAATCAGTCACCAACTTCAAATCATATCCAACTCAGATCATACCAAGAATAAAAATCATATCCAACTCACTAGTAGCATCATAACATACTCTGATAAATCATACCATATGCACCTAATCATCATAATCAAAGCATCCTCCTAATCATATCAAATGAAAACATATGACCCTCATATTCCAATCAAATCATGCATAATCAGTCACCAACTTCAAATCATAGGTAATTCCTAATCATATCAAATGAAAGCATAGTTAAACATGTTTCACAAAATAAATAAAATTTCGGTCCTAACATGCTCCTAATAACAATTCTCCTCATCAAGCACACATAATTCCCCTGGCCAGCAAGAGATCACACTTGCTGGCATACACCATCAACAACTAACCTAATATAAAATGCGTTAAAACAAAGATTTATAGGGAGGAAGAATACTTAGCTATGTGATTCATATGAATCACTTACGTAGCCGCCAACATTACCGTCGTCCGAAGGTGAATTAGTGTTGCTGGAGTTACTCACATTGCCTAATGTGTAATTAGGAACTGGAGATGGAGGTGACACGGTGTTTTTGTCAACAACAGGGGACTTTTTTTCAACATCACGGGACTTTTTTTCAGCAACAGGGGAGGAGTTAACTTCATCATCATTTTTTTTTCCAGCCATTTTTGATGTCACCTCCTCACCACTTAGGGTTTTACCATCGCCGTCACCAAAAGACCACCCATACTGCTGAAAATGTTCTGTAGTGTAGAGGTAACGACCAAAGTGACTCCTCCAAACCTCTAAGCTGTAAGAATGGTCGCCATTGCAGTCAGTCGGCCAATGACAGTCACGATCTGAACACTCGTAAGGCACGCTTTCCCCATTATCCTCATCACTGTCGGTACGAAACAAAATATCAGGATCTGGGCCAAACCTTTCATCCCAAACTAGAGGATTTTGTTTTGGAAGATTGGAACTCGAATTCTTAGACATGTTGTCGAAAATAAATTGGAGAAAGAAACTCAATTTCTGCAAAGAAATTGCTTAAGATTGTCGAAAATTAACACCTCACCTAATCGAGGGAATGAGTCGTCAGTAACTATTGAGCAAGCTAACCCTAGATTTGATGGTTTTTTAGGAGAGAGAAAATGAACAGTGACTCAGACAATTTCAGATCTACGACAAACCGAATCAATTTGCGCAAAATTATCATGGGGCTTTTGTAGAGGGGACTATTTAAGAGGGAATCATGTAAATTTCGTGAGATTTGAAGCAACAAGCCATGAGAATTAAGGAGAGAGAGTGGCGGAGGATGAAGAACAGAAGAGAGAGAGAGAGAGAGAGTGTGTAGTGGAAGAACCCAGAAAATAAATGGAGAGAGAAAATATTCAGAGAAAAGGAGTAGAAAATGAGAGTAAGTGGGAGTACAAAGAATTAATTGTAGGGTATTAAAAGTACACTTATCCCCAAAATAAGATTCCAATTCAGCTTAAAATGAGGATAAATTCGTCAATTAAAAACTAAGATGAGGGTATTATTGTCCAAAAATATAGTCTAAAAATAGAAAGATTCCCCTATATCAAACATTTTGGGACACTCAAAATGGTATATTTGCCTGTAATTATGGGACGGAGGGAGTAATAGTTATGATCAATGGGTCCCTCCTTTCCTTACCAAATGCACTTAAGCAGCTAAGCACTTAAGCTAGATGAATGCCTGAATTAGGAAGCTTGCTCTGAAAACAAAAATGGAGTTTATCGACGACTATGACGAGAGCAGACCCAGGCTCATCTTCCAATCTCGCTCCCAACCTTCTTCAGCCGCCATTGATTCACCTCTAAATTCCCAGAAAAACAAGCCTCTACTCATCATTTCACTCTCTTTCTCTCTCATCTTCCTGGGTTCTTCCTTCTTTCTCCAATCACAGATTCTAAATCCCCTTTTCCTATGGCTTTCTCTCTCTTTCCTCGTCGGTCCTTTCGCTCCTATCTCTCTCACTGCTGGGGATATTCGAGTTGGGCAAGGAAGAATCGTCGATTTCCCCCCTGAAACCGAGGCAATTGAAGCTGAGGAATCCAAGAAAAAATTGCCCAATAGACGGAATCGAGGTAAACGATCTGATTTTGATGGGGTTATTCCTAATGGGTCTTCTGATTTTGTGAAGAACAGTGAGAATTTGGTTGATTTGAAGGAAAAGGATAGAGGGTTTTCGAAATTAGGGGAACATGTTGATGGGGTTGTGATTGAGGAAAGAGAATGGAGTGAGGAGGATTCAGGGTTGTTGAGAAAACAAATTTTGAAGCACCCAGTTGGGAAGCCAAGGAGATGGGAGGTGATTGCTGAGGCTTTCAAGGGTAGGCATAGTGTGGAGAGTGTGGTCAGTAAAGCTAAGTCATTGGGGAAGGAGAAACCCGTGGATTCGGATTCGTATTCGAAGTTTTTGAAGGATCGAAAGGCGGTTGATAAGAGGGTAGAAGATGAAAATGTGGCTGTGGATAAGGAAGAAAGTGGCGGGGAGGTTATTACTTGGAGTTCAACTGAAGATATTGCTCTACTTAATGCATTGAAAGCATTTCCAAAGGATGTTGCTATGAGGTGGGAGAAGATTGCTGCTGCTGTTCCCGGGAAAACGAAAGCCGCTTGTATGAAGAGAGTTTCTGAATTGAAGAAGGAATTTAGGAACTCTAAGGCTTCCTGAGAGCTAGTTTAATGAGTTCTATTCATGTCTTTGAATTGCGGCAATACTCAAACGAGGTATGGTTGCATCACCACTCAATTTAATGTTTTTTGGTTGATTATTGAAGTTAAATTCAATTTATATCCTGTTTATGAATGTGCTAAGAAGTTTAGTGACTGATTGACTGGAATCATTATTGTACTTTTTAGCTGATTTGGCATTTTGTGTGCATGCCGCTGCTACATTTGTTTAGAATCCTTTGATAAGTGCATAGTTCAAAGAGCTTAATAAGGAGGTTATGATATAGGTGGTTGGCAAATTTAGAGAGGTCATGGAGGTACATTAGATGAGCATGGGGAGATAATAGAGGAAGGCTTTATTGTTATGATCGAATAGAGATGATGATTGAAGTTGGGGATGCTTAGAGTTGTTTAGCGGATGCTGATCACTCTAAATAGAGTTAAAGCGTGGTAATTTAGAAGCTAATTTTTTGCTGTGATGGGATAGCTCTTGCTTATCCATATAATGCTTAGTAGTGAAAGGTGAAAGCCTGATACTTGCCTCAATAAAAATTGACAATCTTGAGTAAAATATCCTTTGAGGGCTCTGAAATATTTCTGAAGGGCTATAGAAACCGCTAGACTGTATCTCTCCATATCTTGGTGAGCAGAACCCAGGTCATATGCTCTGCTGTATGGAGATATTCAGGTGACTGTTTTGAATATTCTGGATTGTATTGAGATAAGTGATAGTCGAAGAACATGGAAATGTAGCCAACTAGAAAGGAGTTTTGATATAATTGGTAAAATGCAATATGAGACTTTCATATAAACATTTGCAATTGTGTTAGGGTTAGTATTAAGGATTTAAATTAGGTTTTGATCATGACATGACACATGCGCTACCCTTCCAAAAGAGGACTTTGGTACTCATTCCCTATTTTCCAATTAATGCTTATTCTGAGAAGCTTTGGATTTTTATGTATACTCCAGACTCCAGTACACCCAATTGTCTTTACTAAGATCCAGTAATCCTTAATTGAGCTGCTTACTTTGCAATTTCATGTGCTTTAAGTCAGTAGTTATGGTAACATTGGGTGTCTATTGACTCTACTGAAGAAAAAACCCAATGCTTTAAAGGATGAAGTTCAGGACTTCAGGATTTGGAACCAGCAAAATGCTCATATGACATAACTATATGTTCCAGGTTCCAATTTGGGCTGGGCTGACAATAGCCCAATCCAATGGTTATGTTTAATACAAGTAATATTTTGAAGTTTTAGATAGATTTTTCCAAGGGAAATAAAATCCGTAGGCTGAAAAATTAATGGCATGTAATGACATAAATTGGGAAGGCATCTACCTCTATCCATAGTAGGTGTGGATCACTTTCCCTGTTATTAAATAAGAGAAAACATTGTTCTAAATACACCAGTGTTTCCTAATTTGTTAATGTTAACCATGCAATACTATCTGGAAAGTGCAAATTTGTATGTAGAACATTATACTGAATATTGGTATGACTTTGGACTAGTTTGGCTGATTTGGGAAGTGAATCACAATTTTTGTACCATGTTCCTGGTAACTTACTTCAAATTATCTGGGTAATTTGAAATGAATTAGGTAGAGAGGACCAAAACAATTTTCTTTTGGACTATTGAGCTGGGCGTAATCTCCTGTATTCTAAAGACATTTCAAAGTTTTCATATCTTTGACTAAGGTGTGTACTGTGTAGTGTGTCTTCTTGTTGAATTGAATATTTTAACTCTATACGCCTTTTGAATTGATCTTCTTTATCCCTGGACAACAAGACATAAAATCGTTATCAATGTCTATCACTATCCCCATCAGCATTATTGTCTTTGGGTTTCTTAATCAAAAGAACATCAGTATCCAGGGTGATGATATTTTTTTTATATAGAATAATGGCTGACTATATTGGGATTTTTTTTAACCATGACTCTTGTACCTGTTTTAAATAATACCTGTTAAGAAAACGAGTGCATAAGTACAATGACTACAGTCTTTTGCTTGTGGTCTAGGCTCTAAGGTTCCCTTGAAAGAAACCAACAATCAACTGAATCAAGAGTCTGTTTATGTGCATGATTATTCAACAAGAAATCTTGAAAGGAACAAAAATGGGGTATTTTGTGAGGAAAAAAAATAAAAAAGAGTACAAAGCCTTAGAGATGACCCACAAAATATATTTTCAATTAAGCAAAGTATTTATTGAAGAATTTAGGAACAATTTAAAAAAAAAATCCCATCGAAGAGCATCTGCAGGTTGATATTGCGCCTAAACTTCCAACAGTCCATAGGAAAAGAACCTGATCCACCTGGCGAAAACACAAGGCATAAATGGTGCGATGAAAGGCAATAGATTATAAAGAATAATATCCTTTGAACTACATAAAGACATTGCATAGAAGATATTGAAAAATAAGGTCTGATGGTCTTATGAAAATTAGACTTAAATAAGCAATGAAGTAGCCACTAGCAGCTACCCTGGTAATCGATACTAATTTCAACTCTAGTGACATAAAAATTATCAATATAATCAAAGCTTGGTGAATTTGGCTAGGGGTATAACTTGTACTCATAAGGTCAAATCCTCCCAAATACTGATTAGGGTTGAGGATCCCTTATCCCACCCCTTCCCCTTCACTTCCTTGTGCCTGAAAAATTGGACTAAGAGATTATGAGGGTTGAGGCTTAGTTTGGGCTCTCCTTACTTTTCTTTTTTATTTACTACGTAAAAAAAAAAAATAATGATGTAATCTAAGTTGGGGTGCAATGGGCAACAAACTGGCGCAATAGTGAGTCATATATAGAATGTGTGAGTATTTGTGCAACCATATGCCGAATCAAATAATGCTCCATCTGTTTATGAAAAATCTTTTTGAGAGGGAGAGAGAGAGAGAGAGTTAGTGGAGGGGTCCACTTCATATGGGTTTGACCTAGAAAGTTTTCTATTTTAATTAACAAGAAGATAATTTGTGGGCATATTAGAAATTAATACATCAAGATTATTTGTGGACAAAGGGAGTATAAAATAAGGAGGGAGAAGGGGATAAAGGGAGTATAAAATAAGGAGGGAGAAGGGGATTTTCCATTTTTAATTTAGCATCCACATATGGAACACACTAAAGTGGTCATAGAAATAAAATGCAGTTCCATGTTGAATAGCTGGATCCAGGGGTCAGGAAGATGGTTAAGAGTATAAGGAATATTTCATAATTGGCACAGCTAAAACCAAACAAAGCTCAGCTTCTAGGAGTGCATTGAAGGAAATGCAAATTGCCGGCGAAATGTCTGTAAAGTCAGTGTGAGCAACCTAGGATTGTGATGAATTGGTGATTGAGACTGGAAGAGTAAGATTGAAACTTTCAAAGCTTATATGAAGATTATTTTAGGGTGTGTTCTAGAGAATTATTGAGGGCACTTACAGTCTTACAGAGTTGAGTGTGCTAATCGAATATGGCATTCTAAGTTTTAATGGAATGAGTTAGGGGTACTGAATATTCCATGAATTATCACTAGGCTAACAGATCGAAGCTTCCAATAAGATGGTTTTGAGAGGATAATTTAGCGAGAGAAGGGGCCTTCTTATTCCTAATAAACTTTGCTAGCAGGTTTTTTTATGTGGATATTATGGTGTCAAGTGCTATTTTTTAAAACCAAATTAAGGACATTTGTTAAGCATAATATTTGGGCTTCAGGGTTTTTATTTTTTTATTTTTTTTTTATTTTTTATATATATATATATTTTGTTTTTTTATTTTTTATTATCATTTGGTCACTGCTCTTCTGAAAGCTGTTTGGAGTTGCTACTGGCCCTATACATATTTTACAGGGACTGAGTCGTTTTGAGTTGGTACTGCTTGAAGCTGAAATCTAAGTCATGAATTGTTGACTCAAAATTGATGGAAGCAAGGAAATCTTAATTGCTTTGAATTTTGATGTTCAGCTTCATAGGGATGTGTAATTAGCATAATTGTAATAGATTTTGATTTACTAATGATTAAACAATGTTGGCCTCCACCCTAAATAAAGGAGGAGGAGGGGAGGGGGGGGGGGGGAGATGCCAAGATTGATGATTAAGGGTCTGATGTTGTGGTTAAAAGTTGGAAAATTGACATTCATATATATATGTTACATTGCTCCAAACATTATAAGCTCTCATCATTTGTGTGAATGATCTATATGACTGACTGACTGTTCGGCCTGTTCGCTAAATGCTGTTTCAATGCATAATCTATTTATTGGAAGATGTAAATTTTAATTTTCAACCGGTGAGATGCGTAATTAACAAGAACGAAGAAGGGACTCCTTATCCAGAGCTTGAGAAATTCAATACACTCTAAGAAACAGAGGAACTAGCCTACGCTAGAAATTTTAGTAGTAGTTCTCTTCTGACCCATAAAAAGATTCTGTTTCTGTAGAAATTGAAAGAGCATGTCCTGACATCTCTAATGTTACAGCTAAGCAGTAAAAGGAGGCTAACCTTTGTCAGTTGTTCAGACTAAATCACTCAGGGTGCTGGTCCTGTAACATTCCCCTTGTAGCTGGTAATGGAAAAGTACAGTTTGAATATGTTCAACTACCCAAAAGTCTTGTCCCACACCTGGAAGTAGTTTGAGGGCAAAATCTTTTGACACATCATAGAAGCGAAGGGCAGTGAGGCTTTTTAGATGGTGGATACCTGTTGGCACGGTATCTAACCTTGGGATTGGGCCCATCTTCAGCAACCGTAAAAGAGGCAAGGCACCCACCTCTATTGTCAGTGTCATCAAAGTATTCATGTCGTAGAGCTTTAGAATTTTAAGCTTCTGAAAGCCTGTGGCCTGAAAAACTAGCTCTTCACCAAGAAATGCTTCCTGGAGTACAAGCTCTGACAAAGTTGGCAAATTCTGAAGGATAGACAGTGGGTCAATTATCATCCTAGACCACATTAAACTAACTGTAACAAGATTTTTGAGCTGGGGAATCCAATCAGGTATCCTCTCTAGGCGGCCTTTTAAGTATAGGCGTTCAAGATGTTGGGGAGGGGATGAAAGAAATTTTAGGTCAAGGATCTCTTCTTCACTTTGTGAACAAACCTCTAGAGATTCAAGGTGTCTCATCAAAGCTATGGACTCACAAAACATTTTCCCATTTGGTGTTTCCAGCTTGGTTATCCCCAACTTCCTCAATTGCTTCAATTTTCTCAACTCCCTGAATAAAGTTATCCCATGATTCGCCTCTACAAGGTATAGCTTCTGCAGATTCTGTAGACGGCCTAACCCTTGTTTCAATTTCAACCCTCTTTGACTGCTTATGCTAAAATCAGTTTCATATTCATAGCTGTATCCAATAAGATACTGCAGATTAAGTAGCCTGTTTATTTCACCTGGTAGCTCATGAACAAATGAGCATTTGAGATCCAATGTCTGTAGGTTATGTAGCTTACCTATGGACTTTGGTAGTTTTTTTGTCTTTGTGTTCCTTAGACTTATATACCTTAAGTGAAACAGATCTCCAACTTCTTCAGGAATAAAATCGGTAGGTGCACCATCCAGATCTAGCACTTTCAAAAGCTTGAAAACTTTAGTTAGTGCACACAAAACAGAACTTGGGAAGTTGTCCACATCAAATATTGAAAGTGAGCGGATTCCAAATTTTCTATTGCTCTTCAGAAAACTGTCGTCGTTGCATCTGTGGATTGATAACCTTCTTGTTAAACCATCAAAACTTGAGCTACTTCCTGTCCATACATTTCCAAAACTTAATTCCTCTGATTTTGAGAGAATGATCTCACGCATCAAATCATGCACTCTGATTGTTCTAATCTTCCCATCAACATCTATACGTGAGACTTGAACTAAGCTTCTATTTATAAGTTCTGCCAGGTATTCTTCTGCAACTTGCTCCATCGTTCTTCCTCTTGTCCCTTTTATGAAACCTTCTGCTATCCATAGTCGGATTAACCGTGCATGTCTGATTGAGTAGTCCTCAGGCAACATCCCAAAGTACATCAGACACAGCTTTAGGTAATAAGGCAAGTCATAGTAGCTGAGGGACAAAATTCTGCTCATACTTGAGAGGTGAGGATTGGTCAGCAGCTCAGAACCAAGGCTGGATTCGAGCTTCTGCAATTCACTCTTGGCTTTTCTTTTAGTCGATAACATTCCTGCAATTGCAACAACTGCCAGTGGCAAGCCTTCACACTTCTTCACAAGGTTGCCTGACAACTCCTTAAACTCTGATGGGCTGCCACTCTCTATATCAGAGTGGAATACCTTCTTGCAGAATAGTTCTAAGGCCGCTTCCTCAGGTAATGGTTGTAGTTTGTACATTTCATCAAATGAAGATTCTTTGCATGAAGAAGCCACATATTCAGAACGTGTTGTGATCAATACCCTGCTGCTTTGACCATCATCCGGCAAAGTATGCCGAATCAGTGCCCAAAATTCTACTGTCCAGACATCATCAAAAACAACCATATACCTCTTTTGCTTTAAATATTCTCGTAGCTCGATTATTAGCAATGTCTCGTCCATTTGATCAATCTCTGTTGGAGGGGTTTCTTTCCTTGCCTTGTAGAATTCTTTCAAAGTTTTCCTCAGCAAATCCTCAACCTTGTATGATTGTGAAACAGTGATCCAAGCTTGATAGTTGAAGTGATTAGTAACAAGATGATTCTCATATACTTTTCTGACAAGTGTTGTCTTGCCTAGCCCACCCATGCCATAAACCGAAATCACTGTGCGTTTAGATGCTCCATTGACTAACCAGCCAATCAACCTATCTCTGTGGGACTCTATCCCCACAACTTCAGCTTCTTCAATGAATAATGAAGTGACACGGGGGTAATGCCATGATTCATTCTCTCTATTTGCTTCTGGCTCTGAGGACCTGAAGCCAAAACTCTTGCCCCTTTCTTTGATGGCATGGATTCTATCTTTAATATGCTTAATCTCACAAGCCATCTGGGATTGAGGTTTTAGCCTGAGAATCCTGCAGAGTGCCCTGCCTAGAGTGCCGAAGACTCTGGGACAGTCATGACATTGTGCTTCTGTGGCCATGTAAAGAACATAATTATCCATAACATCTTCTATCTGATAAGCTACCTCTCGCAGTTGGTTCACCCATGTCTTGGCACCATAGTTAATTGCGTCTTTTTCTGCCTTAGCATCTGCATCCCTGACGAAGGACTGAATGCTTTCCAGCTCCCCTTTAATCTGAGCAACTTCTCTGTGGATGCCACTCAAGAATGTTGCTTCATCAACGAGCAAAGGAACCAGATTTTGTATTACAAGGCTCACAACAGCCTCTGTCATTTGTCTCGTTCTGCGCTCACATTGCCAATCAGGCACACCACTATATTGCTTTTGCTTATTCAAGTGGCATATGAGATAATGTCTTCATAGTTGTGAAGCTATAATATGCATACAGTTCCCAAATTAAGAGACCCTTGCATATAGATTGTACTTTGCTGTATGTAATTTGTTTAACAAATGGAATTCTTTTGTGGTATCATAACAAGTCTTTAAGTCAGAGGTGTGGTGGGTGGTGGGGGCTGAAGTCAAGTTTTGAGTATTCCTCGGGTCAGTCAGATTACGTTCACACTTTTTAAGTGGGGTCTTCTTGGACATTATTCTGAGAGGAAATTTCTCTCCCTATCTTTTTCTTTGAAGAAATTTTCTTTCTTCTTTCCCTTTCTTTTTCTATGAAGAAACTTTTCTTTCTTCTTTCCCTTTTTTGCTCAACTCGTTGTTAATTGTTGCTAGTCATCCATGGGTCAAACAACTTTTGATTGGACGTCTGTGTTGCTCGGACATGGCGAGTATGTGTCCAAGTGTTAGACTTGATAAATTTCCATAGTTTCTGTCCAAAAAAAAAGCAGCAGCCTGGTAAATCTTGTGAGTATGCTTCGAGTATTCAAATAAAGGTTTTACTCTTTGAAATGTTCATTGCCTGGCAAATAAAGAAATATTTTGATCGACTTGGTTGCCTTTTTATTGAATTGAACCTAAATAAAAGTGTGAAGATCCTAGTTTTCTTATCTTTTTGGTTTACATCTGATCATTTTTTTCTTGCTATAATAGTTGTATTAGTCATTTTCACAGAAGTGCTCCATATAGTTGTCGTTTGAGTTTTTTTTTATCTGAAAAAAGCAATTGACAACGATGTGTGAATGCAGGAAAATAGAATTTATGCGACATCAACATCGTATTATTACAACTTTCTTCGGAAGCATATATGCTATTATGTATGAGATGAGAAGGAATTATGCTCTGCTCAAGTACAAGTACAAATGCAAATACCGAAACTTTATGCAGATCGTATACATATACGTGATGAGGGGATTCTTCTTGAGCTTCTTTAGGTTAGACAGTAAAATACTTGCTGAACTTCTTGTCCTCTCTCATTTTTGGTTTTTAGATTGTTTCTTCTTTCTTTCCGTATCTTATCTTTCCCTCCTTTTCTTAATATTATTTACTTGGTGTTTGTTTGATAAAATTGTTGAAAGTCGAAACTAATAGTGTTATTTGACCTCCTTACTAACTTTTCTCTTTCAAATACTCTCTAGTCTTTAATAAGTAATAAATTATTTAATCATGTATCAATTTATTTTCTCTGTTTCTGTAATCATATTATCATCATAAACATTTGTCACCCTACGATAGGCAGATAATAGCCAATGCAACCGATGGACTCCAATACACACATAAACAAGCAAGCTTACAATCATTATAATCATCAACTGAAAGTTGTTCACCATATTTATCCCGTGGCTGAAGAACTTGGTTTCGGCGCTGCCTTGTGCAATACGGAGTAGAAACCAATTGGAAGCTAGTTTGATGGAATTGGAATTATCCAATCTGAAGTAGAGTGATTGGGGGCTAAAGAATTCTTCTGGGTAAAATCATTGTAACATGTTCAAAAGTTTGAAATGAAATGAAATGAAATGTTAAAAAGGAAGAGAAAACACTACTCATTGTAAGCAAAAGATACAAAACCAAATACATCAATACCTGAATAAAATGCAAAAAATACATGAATAAAATGCAAAATTGAGAAAACAAAACAGAAGACCAATGTTGGTTGGAGTTGTACTCCAAATCCCTACTAGGACTGTTTGGAAAGAGGATTTCATTTAGCTTCTCTCCTAATTCGATAGAGTTTTCACCCACAAAGCTTGTGCTGAATCGACCCCTAATGCGTCTAGCATCGGTTCATTGAAGAAAAACCTGGCCAAAACGCAGGGCATTAGTGACAGGTTAAGGTACTTAGGGAGGGTATGCATATATATATATATCTAAGTATAGTCCTTTATGAATTAGTTAAAGCAACATTATGTAACACCCCCGATTTACTAACTATTAATCTTGCCTGCATCTAGGATGGTGCTCCAATCGGCTCATCCTAGTCATGCAAGCTGTGGGAATCAGCTTGCACACGCGTGAGAGGCATAGGTTTATTCTGGCTATGGAGCTGCCAGTATTGAACACTCCTAAAGCTCTAAGTTCTAACTACAAACTCATCCAATGTCTTACTAGACAGCTAGGCCCATGCACTGGAACTTTTACGTACTCTGTATGATTAATTAAGTGAGGCATCAGAGACTGATGTTAATGGAATAAGAAAAATTACGAGGTAACATGCTTGATTACATAAACCAAAATAATGCAAATGGAACTGAAGAATAAGCCTTAGTTAATGAGAAAAATTCTCTAGATTAAAGAAATATAAGTACTTAAATAGTGTTTAAAAAGTTTTACCTTTTTCAATGGTTGAGGAAAATCAAATCATTGAGAGTGCAGGTCTTGTAGCGTTCCCCTTGTATCTGGTAATGGAATAGCACTGTTTTGACATGTTCAATGATCCAAAAGTCTTGTCCTTCATCTGGAAGTAATTTATGGACAAATAACTTGGACACGTCGTAGAAACGAAGAGCTGAAAGGCTTCTTAGGTGATAGATGCCTTCAGGGACAGTGTTTAACCTTGGGATTGGACCAATTTTAAACAGCTCTAAAAGAGGAAGTGCTCCCTTCTCTATCGTCAGCTTTGTCAAAGTATTCATGTCGTAGAGCTTTAAAATCTTAAGTTTTTGAAAGCCTGTGGCCTGAAAAACCAGCTCTTCACCAAGAAATGAATCCTGGAGTACAAGCTCTGATAAGTGAGGCAGGTCCTGAAGGATGTTCACTGGGTCAGTCATTAGCCCTGACCACATTAAACTTACTGTAGCGAGATACTTGAGCTTGGGAATCCAGTCAGGGACCTTTGCTAGCCGACCTTTTAAGTATAGGCGTTGAAGGTATTGGGGAGGGGATGAAATAAACTGTAGATCAAGCATTCCATCTTCTTCTGAACAAACTTCTAAGGACTCGAGGTGGGTCATCAAAGCTATGGACTCACAAAGGATTTTTCCATTATGAGTGGCCAGTTTGGTGATCCCCAACTTCCTCAATTGCTTCAATTTTCTCAACTCCCTGAATAGGGTCATCCCATCACTTGCCTCTACAAGGTATAGCTTCTGCAGATTTTGTAGACGACCTAACCCGTGCTTCAGCTTTAATCCTTTCTGAGCACTTA
The DNA here is from genome assembly GCF_001683475.1 of Chenopodium quinoa. Lineage (NCBI taxonomy): Eukaryota > Viridiplantae > Streptophyta > Magnoliopsida > Caryophyllales > Amaranthaceae > Chenopodium > Chenopodium quinoa. The sequence continues at coordinate 2,930,901 of NW_018743175.1, forward strand.
CACTAAAATCAGTTTCATAATCATAGTTGTATCCGATGAGATACAACAGATTTATCAAGTACTTCACTTCTTCTGGTAGCTCATGCACAAGGGAGCATTTGACATCCAAAGTCTGTAGGTTATGTAGCTTACCTATAGACTTTGGAAGCTCTTTTGTCTTCGTGTGCCTTACACTTAGATATCTCAAATGAAACAGATCTCCAATATTTTCAGGAAGAAAATTTATGGGGGCTTCTTGCAGATCTAGAACTTTCAAAAGCCTGAAAGCTTCCATTATTGCACACAGTGTGGAATGTGACAGGCTGTCCGCATCATAAAATGAGAGCGAACGTGTCTCAAATTTACCACTGCTCTTCAAATTACAATCTTTAGTGCATCTGTGGATTGATACTCTCCGTGTAAACTCATAACAGCTTGAGCTATTTTCTGTCCATACATGACCATAACTCAAATCCTCGGACTTTGAGAGGATGATTTCACGCATCAAATCATGGACTCTGACTTTTCTGACTTTCCCATCAATATCTATTTCTGAGACTTGAACCAAGCTTCTGTTTATAAGCTCTGTCAGGTATTCTGTTGCAACCTGTTCTGCTGATTTTCCTTTTCCTTTTTTTTCTTTCACAAAACCCTCTGCAACCCATAGGCGAATGAGTCGTGCGTGTCTGATGGAGTAATCCTCAGGCAGCAAACCAAAGTACATCAGACACAGCTTAAGATAGTATGGAAGGTCATAGTAGCTGAGAGACAAAATTCGTTTCATATTTGAGAAGTGAGGATTTGACCGAACTTCAGAGCCAAGATTTTTTTCAAGCTCCTTCAACTCAGTTACAACTTTTCTCTTAGTCGACATCATTCCTGCAGCTGCAACTATTGCCAGTGGTAAGCCTTCACATCTTTTGACTATGCTGCGCGACAACTCCACCAGTTCTGATGGCAAACTGCCACCCTCCTCTATATCAGAATAAAATACCTTCTTGCAAAACAGCTCTAAGCCTTTCTCCTCAGGTAACGATTGTAGCTTGTATATTTGGTCAAGCAATGATTCTTTGCAGGTAGAAGCAACACCATCAGAACGTGTTGTGATCAACACCCTGCTGCCTTGGCTGTTATCAGGCAAAGCATGGCGTATGATTGTCCAAAATTCTACTGCCCAGACGTCATCAAAAACAACCATGTACCTCTTTTGTTTCAAATATTCCCGAAGCTCAAAGATGAGTAGAGTCTCATCCATTCCATCAAGTTCTGGAGGAGCAGACTCTTTCCTTGACTTGTAGAAATGCTTGAGAGTTTTCCTTAGAAGTTCCTCAACCTTGAATGACTGTGAAACTGTAATCCAAGCGTGATTGCTGAAGTGGTTTGTCACAGTCTGTGAGTCATAAACTTTCCTGGCAAGAGTTGTCTTGCCTAGCCCACCCATGCCCACAACAGATATAACCGTGCGTTTAGATCCTCCATTGACTAACCAGTCAATCAATCTATCTCTGTGGGGCTCGATTCCCACGACCTCAGCCTCCTCGATGAATAATGAAGTGATACGAGGGTCATGCCATGATCCATCGCGTCTGCTGCTTCCTCCTACTACCGACGAGGAGGAGCTGAAGCCGTAACTCTGACCCCTTTCTTTGATAACTCGGATACTCTCTTTAACCTGAATAATCTCTTGTGCAATTTGATGTCGAGATTTTAGTTTGAGAATCCAGCACATGGCCCTTTCAAGAGAGCCAAGTATCTTAGGACGACAATGGTGAGACTGTGCTTCAGCTGCCATGTGCATCACATAAGTGTCTGTGACATCCTCTATTTGATAAGCTGCCTCTCGGAGACTTTTCACCCACGAACTTGCACCGTTAGCCTCTTCTTGTTCTGCCTTCTCGTCTGCATCTTTGATGAAGGATTGAATGCTTTTCAGCTCTTCAATGATCTGCTCAACTTCTCCGCCGACTCCTCTCAATAGCTTTGCTTCACTAGCAATCCAGGGGACTACGTTGTCAATGACAAGGCCCAAGACAGCCTCTGCCATCTTCTGATAAACACACCTTTGTTCATTCAACTGTTATATGATATGCCACATGTTTTCATAAATGCAGAAGACTTTTTTTTTTTTCCTGTCAATTAATGCTCTTAACTGGTATATGCTATGCTTTCATATATTATATCTGGCTGAAAACAACCTCAGTAATATCAAATACACCAGTTAGCTGGTGACGGGGCGGCACATGATGTAGGATGGTGTGTATCCTTAATAACATTAATATAAAATGTCTTATGATGCGCTTAGGGGAAAGAAAAAAAAAAAAAAAAAACAAGAAGTCTTCTCAATTATAAAATCTAATCGACTTTGCTTTCATAATAATAAGTTACCAATAAAAAATTACTCCCATTATAATGAATACATAGTATTATACTCTGTAGTTATTATTAATACGATCTTCATTATTAATACCGCCGTTGACCTTCATCTTGCCAGTAATTGCTAGTCAGAGAAACATAAAAAATGGACATTTTCTTATTTGAAGTAGCGCATAATGGTTGAACATGATTGTTGTATGTACAACTGTACAAGGAATATTATCCTAATTCCTCTAGATAAGCCCTATAGAGTAATAAATAAAAAGCGTAAAATGTTGGTGAATAGAACATACCCTTTGTTTAATTTCTTAATTTTTTGAGCTCGAGGAGATGCTTGCATCTTGACAGCTTGGTTTTGGTTGAAGAGGAAGAACTTGAGAGTTCGCCAGACCAATTTGGATAGTCTCCCAAAGACAAATTTGCGAGCAAGATATCTTGGTTTTGTATTGTGATACGGATTACTCCGTCTTACATAATACTTGGAGTACCTTGCACAAACTCTGTTTTGAGTAACAGGGTAAACTGTAGTGCAACTTCATTTGTATTACCAGGACAGTTTTGCAACTGGGGAGACTTTGGTGTCTATATTGGTACTGCAGAGTGCGCAAGTTTTAATTCCTCTTTTGTTTGGTGATATTATTATTACGTAGTACTCTGTCGACCGATAAAAGATGACAATACATGTGATTTTTTACCAAGAAAGACCTAAAGAACTAATGACAGCTACATCATGAGAACACCTGCGATATGATAAGATTGCTATCAAGATTACAAGAGTATGTTTCAAATAAACTTGCTCAATTGACATATATATATATATATCATGGTACAAAGCACCCGGTGATGGGTGTTGATCGTGTAGTTGAGTTGACTGGTTAACAACGGTGTTAGTTTGGTTTATTTTCCCAAATTCAGTTAAAATCAACGGATCCATACGACAAAAAAAATTGCTATGATAATAAAATTACTCAACAAATCAAGCATTTAAATGACCAAATCAATATACTTTATGATAATCAAAAGAATATTATTATTAATTATAAGCTTTGAATGTTTAATCCAATTGGGTTATTGGGTATTGTACTTATCCTACTTTACAATTTTGCTCGATCATGAATCTAAAACCAGGATCAGTGAAAGGAGGAGTAGAAAAGACGGTGTTTGAACAATCGTCACTCAGCCTATTTATTGCATCACAACAATCACTAGCTATTAGGGCCTTCTTCGCTCTTGCCGACATCTTGAGCCGTTCACAACACCCTGGAACGTGCATCATATCAGCCCAACACTCTGTAGCTACCGTGCATGCACCTTGTTGTGGAGGTGGTGCTTCGCCGTCGTCGTGCACAACCCATTTTGCTGATCCCATGTTCCATATCAACGCTATGGTCATCACCATTAATAGCTTCTTCATCATTATTCTAATGATTTTATGTTTCTATGTAACAAAATTTTTTGACTAGTCTAGCTAAAGCCTTTATTTGATTTTTTTTACTAGCTTGTTGATCGAAATGTAATGTGGTTAGTATTATATATCTAAACAAACTTTACGTATAAGGTATAAAATTAATGAAATCATGATTTAAAGAAATCAGGATTATATAAATCATGATTTACAGAAATCAGGATTATATAAATCAGGATTATATAGAAATGAAATCCTTAGGTTTTCTCTGTTCACATTGCTTTAGTGAGAGAAATCAATGCGTTATTATTTTTTTTTTTTATGGGAATTGAGCTTAGGTCTGTTTTCAGAGTGCCTAAAGCCCATCTTAATAGTGCTCGTATTAGTTGTTATGGACCCAGGCTGGACCTCTACCCAAATCCCACCAAAAAAATGCCATAAAATGAGTGGGCCGTGGGCTACTGGGCTGTTCTGTTATGGATCCAGGCTGGGATCAACCTCAGAAATCCGATTTTATGCAATATATTTCCTCCTTTTTAAAATATTGCACCACTTGCTTTTTGAGAAAGTTTCACAAATATTACACTATATCTATTTTAGGAAAACAAATATTTGTATTCACACTATAAACACCTTATACTTCATATATTCTTACTTTTTAGCACTTATTCATTAATTTATGTTTACAATCACATGGACAATTTTGTATTTTTACTTTTCTCTCTCTTCCTTTTTCCCACTACTAATAAAAGAAAATTTAACATAAATAGACAAATCTTTGGGCGGTTCTCCCATGTTGGACTAACCTTTAAATCTGCCTATATTAGACACAAGTAAAACATTTTTCTCCCAAAATGGACCAAATAGGTTACCTTACCTGTTATACCAGGTAAAATTCCACTTGTCATTAAATCGTTGGTGAAGTTTTTTTTTTTTTTTAATTTTTAAATTTTGATAATTTTTACAAAAAAATAAATAAAACAACCAAAACCACCCTTCCCGCCACAGCAAGCCCCCTCCCCTACCAGCGGCCAACCGATTCCCTCGACGTTGGCGACCTTCAACGCCGTCGGGATTATCGCCACCTACACCTTAATCTTCACCACCACCACTTCCACCCACTACACCACGAGCAACAGTCACCACAGAAACCACTATACTAACAACTAAAACCATCGAAATCACCATACCTACCAACCAAACCACCACATACCAACCCACCAAAACCATCCAAAAACTCATACTCGAAACCTGCCATAACCATCCTTTCACCACCACCACCAAGATCCAAACGCGTCCACACCGCGAAGCTGCCCCACACCACCCCATAAACACCACCACATACACTTTTCCTCCAAAATCATTCCATCTTCCATTAATTTCTCAATCTTCCAATTCTTCTTTCTTTCTACATCAATTTCTCACCTTTTTTTTCGGTTTAGGGGTTTCATGGGGAGCAGGGTGTGGTTGGAAAATGCAGTGGGAGGAGATGGTCAAAAATGGGAGGTGAAGGGGGAGGGGGAGCGGTGGCTGGAAAGGGAGGAGAGGTGGAGGAGGGGGTGGTTGGCAGTGGGGTGAGGGAAAAGTGTTTTTTTTTTTAAAATTGTATTTTTTTTTAATTTGAAAAAATGATTAAAGGTTTTTAATTTAAAAAAAAATTCAAAGAAAATTAAAAAAATGACCGGTTGTATAGGTCACTGGTCATTTGGGTTCATTTTGGGAGAAAAATATTAAACTTGTGTATAATATGGGTAGATTTAAAGGTTAGTCTAATATGGGAGAACCGCCCAAAGATTTGTCTGTTTATGTTAAATTTTTCAAAAATTTATGCTCAACTCTTATGGTGCAATATTAAAAAAATAGAGTAAGTATCAAGCTTGCCAAAATATTTTATTATAATAAGCATTTAAATACTAGGAAAAGGGAAATTGTATTATTTATATACTCAGTACCTCATATATATTCACAAATCTTAATACTCTCTTTGTTTCATTTAATTTGTCTTATTTGATCTTGTTTGTAGTAGTTTTTTGGGTCAAACAAGTAAAAAATGGACAGCAAATACAGGAAAGCAAACAAACTTTTGAGAAATAAATCTAGTTAATGTTTGAGTTATAATATTATTCAATCATACTGAATTGAAATAATCCAAAAGGAAATAAACCACAAAATTATTTCCATATCCAACAAATTATTTTGAAATTGTAGAACATTGAATACAAATTTTGACTTAAATTTCAAAATAATTCAAAGAAAATAAGAAAAGAGGTTTGACTCAAAATTGTACCAAAATTGACCTATACCAAACTTGAAACTTGAATTTAGCTAACAAAAAAAAAAAAAAAAAATAAAAAAATCAATTTGATTCAACCAATTAATAACTTTACCATTTACTTAGAATTAAGTAAAAAAAAAATCGAATGATGAAAGAATGAAGAAGATGATAAAAGGAAGATGGTTAAGTTAAATTTGCACATAAACATGTGGTTTCATGTGGGGAGCAAAGAATGACTAAATTAAGTTAAGTAGTTGTCAATTAATCAAAGTAATTAATTTAAGGGCAAAGTCCAAAATCTTTCAATCACCTTAATTAAATCACACAAATCAAGCAACAAACAGTATATAACATGCATGCACTTGCGTACACAAACTCGATTGGTTCTTTAAGATGTTGACATATCAACTAACATTATTATTGAAGTATTGTAAATAAATAATATTTTAAACTAATAATTATAAAGTTAATTTTTATTTTGTTTTGTGGTTGTATGAGTTTTGCATTGATCTAAGACGAACAAAAAGTTGGAACTTACAAGTATGTGGGTACTTTTCCATATATATGTTAGTTTCTTCGTGCTTTTCCTCTTTCTACGCACGTTTAGTCGTTTGCTAAGGACTACAAGTACTTACATCATTATAATGCTATTATGCCTTGGACAAGTACAAATGTACAATGATAACAAAGAGGTTAAAGAGGTACCTAAACTAATTTACAGCTCACACAATAACCCGACCTAAATGAAAAAAAAAATTTGAGAGATTGTGACATGAACACAAATCAATCAGAACTTGGCCTGATTGAGTTAATTACGTATTTGTCATATTTATGAAAACTATCATGTATTTATATACAAACCTTGAACGTAGTAAATATTTTGTGAACAATCGAAAATCAAAATCAAACATGCATGATGAATACGACCTCGTGCATTTACCATACATAGCTTAAAAGTTAAATGAGTAATAATCTTGAATAGTAATAGTGTAATACACATCTTAAATTTGTTTCTGACCCCATTGGAACTCTGTTGCACCTATTTGCATTCATGCTATTGCATATTTGCATGTAGAGTAAGTGAGATCTTAGATCTGTGGCCATATATAAGCGTTAAGCATTCGATTATGAGTATATGACAGCTTTGATGCATACAAAATTAGCTTCTATACAGCTGGTAGTATAAATTAACCCAGAGTTCTTGCCTAATATTTAAAAAAACATAGGTTGCTAGTTGCTACTCATATATCCTTGTCATCTTCATTTATAAGGTTAACTTAGGTCATACCTCTTTTGTTTCTTTATTTTATTGACACAAATTGACTATGGACACTATTGACTTCTTTTTGCGATTTTTTTTTTTAAGGAAAATCATATAATCATATTGTTCTGTACTAGTCATATGGTTCCTGTCATATTGATTTCAATGTATATTATGTTTCTAAATATCAAGTTTTTACAATTTTTATTATTGATAATTAATTCTTTGTACAATTTAATATGTGAAGTTATGCATTGACAAACAAAAGAAGTGGTCAACTAAAACTAAATAAAATGTACTGCGTCAACTAAAACTATAATGAAACTAAATAATGAGATGATATAGGTTGTATAACTTAATACTCCATATTTAGATTTATATGTAGGAAGTGGGTTTTGGGTGGTCACATAAATAATAGGTCCTCAAAAAAATAATAGGTCCATAAATATTAGTAGCATGCCTTCTATAAAGTATGAAGAAAAGCTTGCAAGCAACAAAGACACCCACTTCTATGTTGTCATGTATACCCAATTTTGGTGATTTTTTTAAAAAAATAATACAGTATATAACAAGAACTTTTACTCAAGTTGACATATGAATATATAATCGATCTATTTTTAGATCCATACGCATTAGGTTAGTGGAATCATTTATCATCTCTACAATCGATTTTGTAATTGGGAGGTAAGCAAATGCGCATTATATATACATTTCAAAGTATTCCGCATTATTTTTTATTTCATTTTTCTGGTATAGAAATTATACTGTATAAGATTAATAAAAAAAGTCTTCTCTTAAGACTACAATCTAATTTATTAGAAGATAATATTATTATAAACACATGTAAAATCGATTAGCTAAGTATGTATGGTTGTAAATTGTACGTGATTGGCAACTTGTAACTCATATGTCCTCCAATTCATTTCATTGTATTTAAACACTTACTAATAAATTAATAATTAATTCGTTCTGTTAATTATTTATCTAACTATTCGGTTTTACTCGTATTTTAAAAGAAATGCATACATAATTAATTCGTTCTATTAATTATTTATCTAACTATTCGGTTTTACTCGTATTTTAAAAGAAATGCATACATAATTAATTCGTTCTATTAATTATTTATCTAACTATTCGGTTTTACTCGTATTTTAAAAGAAATGCATACAAATACACTACGTACAATGTTTTAATCGGATTATTCAATTAGCTTAATATATGGAGTACATTGTTTTAATCAGATTACTCGTTTAACCTAATATATGGAGTATTTTTTTTTTTTTTCAATTATTAAATATTTATACATATTAGAACTGAGGCATGATATGCGTAAATGGCAGTATCTATCTCTGAGGTTAAGTTATGATGCAATTGACAAGTTTAGTGGCGTAACTCTGAAAGCAACCAATACTACAAGATAATTAAAAGTACTCCTTGAAAATGAAGTTAACTTGATATTGTTCTGAAGTTGACATTAATAATACCAAACTACCAAAGAGAAGGTTGATCAAGTTTGTAAGTTGTAACAACGTCCATTGTTATGTAGACATGTAGTCATTTAAACCACATCTATAGTAGGCTACCCAAATTAATCACGACTAGTCTCTTTATTGAATGCTTTAACAAATTTAATTTCTTATTAAGAAGCACAACGGACAAGTTTACAAGAATGCTTGTGTCGATTTACAATTGTTTTAGCTAGTTGTTTAATTATGCTTAAATCAGTTAGCTCTTTTTGAACAACCACCACGTGCCAGGGATTACAATTTCCTTCAAACTTAATTGAAATACTTGGTATTATTTTTTTGTTGATTTCGTTAATTTTTCTTGTGTTTGTCATGACTACATGGTTTTTAGTTGCTTGATTGCTTAATTCCATGTACTATTAATTAAGAAAACTTAGCTTAAAAACATAATAAATTAAGCAAAAATTATCATAGTACCATTTGACTGATGGACTAAACTTTTGTAGTTGATGTGGTCCAGTTATTTTGCAGGGAAATTGTTAACAGAGGTACTCGTAGAATGGTAGATAATGTACTTTTCTGAAAGATAAATACAAGTGGGAACTTGAATATTCTTATCCCTGTAAATTTTTCAGTTGATGATTAGTACTCCTATTATCATCCAGTAAAAACAATTAAAAGAAAAAGACAAAGAATTAAAAATACTCACTATAACTGTGTGGAATCTTTTATCTCTATGATCAAAGTTTGTTTTCACGTCAAGTCATTTAATTCCCCAAATTATATCACTTCTTAACTTTATGTCATGTGATATTTTAATTCAGCAAAAAAAATTGCTAGGATCCTAGGTAATATGGGCCATCAACCTAGAGTAGGTTACTAGATGCATGCTGAAAATAACTTCATCCATTTTAATGCTTGTTTACAGTTTATAATACATACGGTCATACGGTTTACTTCATTCATTATAGAGTATATATGAGCAACCTTTTTTTCAACTTCATCAAAAAAAATAATAAAAAATACTACTTATAATTAAAATTATGGATTTTTTTTTTTTTAAAAACAATACATCGATAAAATTGTACAAAAAAAATCCTAACATGAGTTTTTTTTTTTTTTTTTTTTTTTTTTTTTTTTTTTTGTACATTTATATCAATGAATAATCATGGTTGAAATTTTCTCTCTTCATATGAAATATTCCAAAAGAAACAAACATAAAGAAATATGGTTAATATAGATAAAGATAAAATGGATCAACTAACAGCTAATACGGATAAATAGTAAAATATTTGACATCTACTCCAACTAATGCCTAACAATCGTTACTAGTTGTGGAGGTAACTAATATCCATTCTACTAACTGTTAATGGTTAGAGTGCAATTATTTAATCATCAAATAGAAACAATTAGCCATTTTTTAATGCAAATAAAATATTTTTTATGGAACAGCACTGAAAACACACAACTGCACAAGTGATTATCTTCTAATCTTTAAGATTATAATATTTAACAAGATCCTGTAGTTAGTAATTAAATTAGTACCTTTCTAAAAAAAAAGTAATTAAATTAGCATTATAATATAGAATGTTGGAACTTTTAGTAGCCGAATTTGTTTAAGATTAAAAAGAGATTAGATTTGATGGGGTTGTTTGACTTTTCCAAGCCAAAAGGAGTGACATATACTCAAATCTACCAGATTGGCGGCCCCCAGTTTCCCATGTGACCTTCTAGTGCTCCACTTGTTTATGGTTTACGAGTGGTGCTAGTGCAATCAACCCAACAAGTCCTACCAATATTTGAACGTGTGAGTGTCTCCCTTACTATTTTTTTACCATCGAAAATGTGCCAATTTTTTATCGACTCAAAATGAAAAATGGGAAAATTTTTAAGGGACGGACAGGAAACATTCAAAGGAGGGTTTTGTTTGTGTAAAGACATTGCGTGACGGAATATGCAGGGAGAGGCAATTTTACGTGGAAATGACTAATATTATATAATCACAATAACCACTTAGCGTTTGGAAGGAATGCCTTTCCATTCTCATATGATGAATTGATTGAACCTTTTTGTTAGATCCTAAATTTTAGGCATTAGTAACAACTTTGTTTCATGCATTAAGCTATCAAAAAAGTTTCACTTAATGCAACTACATTCTAGAGATGAGCTAAACCCCTTGCTCGATGATTGCCCCTGGACCATATAACAATCGGCATTGATCAGTAAACGAACTGACCAATCGAGATACCACCTTCCGGAAGAACATTGATGCCACCTGCACAGAGGAAGCCATCATCCACGTGAGGGAGTAAACAGCATGTATACATCTAATCAAATAATACAGTGACATATAAGTTAAACTGCAGAACAGCAGAGGACTCTTGTTATACTCTGTAGTTAAGATGTTTCATATTCTACTTACTCTTAAAGCTAAAATGAGGTAGATTATAAGTTTGGCACAGGACCAAAACATAGAAGGTGCGTTACCTGCCGGTAAAGTGGTGAACCGAAGTTGAAATCAACCAAAAAGTAAAGGTTACAGGTTTCCGGAGTTGGTCCTGGTCTTAATTCCCATATGTTGATCAAGTGTTCAAAAAGGTTGCTTTCAGATGCAGTGGTCTGACTCATTAACAAAAGTAGAGATACAAGTACCTACTTTTATTAGTCAAAAGGCAACAAAGTCTTCATTTAAAAGGATTACAAGTTTACAACTATCTAAACCTAATACGAGTACCTAACAATTTAAGCCATGAAAAAACAAAATTCTCGCAAGGAATATATTGATTAATGACACAAAGAGGACCAAGTTGCTTGCATTTATTTTCCCTTGAAAATGAGAGCTAAATTACTTTTCTCCCTCATTCATACATAACGTTTGGAGCCTTCAATTTGGTCTGACGAGCATTTTTATCCTATGTCACTGAACCCTTTTCTTTCAAACATTAAGAACGGAGTATAAATTAAATTTAAGCTTGGGTAGGAAGTGTTGGTGATTCAAGCAATAACTACATTTTTCAAAGAAAAATAAATCATTAGACAACAACCCCCCGTCTAATACCCCACTCCCCAATATGTTCTCTTAGAAGCAACCCTTCTTAAAACTCCTTACTACATTTGTCCATGGCCTACCTTACATGTAGTGTCGTAGATAGTGAACAAAAATTCTCTTAGAAGCAACAATTCTTAAATTCCTTAATACCACGGCTTTACATGCAGTGTCATAGATAGTGAACAAAAAAAGGTAAGTCGAAGCATGAAGCTATTCAAATCCAACTAACTCACGCGCATGCAAATTCCCAACTTGCCAAGGCTTTATCCTTCAATGGCTCAATTAGACTATCAAGTATGCTGCAGTTAATTAATATGCTAAGTTGTGAAACAAATTGATATGAGTTCAAGCCTAATAATGAATAGTTTTGAGCCTCTTTTACTCGTAAAACTTTTTTCAAATACCATCACATAAATGAAACACGTCATCCATTTTGGTAATCGTTGCTGGACGACACTAGGAGTCTACTAGGACTGCATATATAGACTGATTACAAAATGTATAAAATCGAATCTTTTAGGATGCATGTACAATTGCATTTTCACTGTCAGTTAATCATAACAAAATCAGACAAGATTATGAATATATTGATGTTTGATGCAGTGAAAATCTTACCTTATAAACTTTGGCTTGTCTAAAACCACATGTGAAATGTAACTCTCAACCAGAAATCTAAAACCAATCTCTAATTCCGCATCAAATGATCCATCAGGATTGCGCCGAACAATTTCTGATCTTTGACACCAAGGTAAAATATCGTCATACAAATCTACAGCTGCAACAACATCAAACAGCTATTCAGGGGAATACCTGTTTATAAAGAAAATTTTAAGTCTCATGCTTCATCCCTCCAAACATCATAGAGTTGTTTAGACATTATGCAAATCACCTATGATAGGAAATGCTTCGGTCTTAGAAGTAAGCTTTCTGCACATAAATTACTGTCGTTACTGAACAGTTGTCAATATTTCAGTTTCTTGATCCAAAATAAGAGCTAAAATATGGGCAATGAAATAGAACTAGGCCAGGGGAGACACTAGTGAACGATTTATAACAAAGTCACAAGTTTCATGCATTACCAAGCTCTAAATTTTACTCCATAAATGTTTTTCACCTTCTAATTGATCTTAACATCTACTAATTATCACAACCTTCATTATCAACTCAACCCAATTATTCAGAAAAATACATATCATCTTAACCAACATGCAAAATTTTAACATTCTTAACAAGAAGACTTAATTCATCAGGTTGGCATCATCTTATTCCTCTTTAACATATCGTACAACAAATTTCAACCAAATTATTGCATCAAAGCAAAATTAGATTGGGCATCTTCCAACTAATCTAAATTGCATTAAATCAGATTTAAAGTTCAGGAGAACTCACCCAATAACAAGTTTCTCTTCGTACATCTTAGATAAAGCATTTCCTTCTTGTCCATCTCCACAACCCAAGAACCACCTCCTCTGCAGTTTATCGTAAGAATTGAAAGAATTCCTAGAAGGATGAATTACATTCCTAGAAGAAAAGCTATCAATTCCAGCAATGCTGCTCAAACATCGAATTAGACAATAGTGTCCATGTCGAATGAATGGTTTAATAAAGTATTGTCACAACAAACAGCTCCTCCCAACAGCTCTAAATGCCGGTAAAAAAAGAGGCATCGGGATTGACTAAATCTGAACATGAATCCACAAACCAAAAAGGGGATAATCAGTGTCGTAATACGATCACATGCGTAACAATTACAGGGGAAGCATGATGAAAGATTAAGGAAAGGCTCAACAAGCAAACCCTAACTTCCCATTAGAGCATAGTTAGCAAATACGAATTATCTCGGAAAGTTAGGCCATTAATCCTCAACACCAAATCAATGATCAAGCATCACCAATACTAGCTTATTGAATTCCAATGAGACTGCAAATCCATTTTATATCATCATTTTACCTCCCAAACACATGTTCTATCACATTTATAATTTCTACATAATCATTAACCTTAACCTGAACAATTCAATGGTCAATTATATAAATCTTTAATCACAATTATACAATCCAATGCGCTTAGATCTTGTAACAATAACTACTCATTTAGCAGAATTCCAATCTTCCACTGAATTAACACAAACACTACAAAATTTCACTCACCATTGTTTCAAAACGAAACTAAATTCTATGAATTAGTAAAATATCAGTTAGAACATGGATTACTCACTAAAAACCCTGAATTAATCATCAAAAAAAAACTGTATTAAGTTGATTCACATGTCAAATAATATCAAAATTAAGGTAACCCTAGGAGAGAGAAAGACGATGACGTGGCAGTGGCCGGCGTAGTCTCCGGTTGGTGGCACGGTGACGACAGCGACGCTAGTGAGAGATTAAAGAGGTGAACGAGAGAGAGCTAGTGTATAGGAGGTGAGGGGGATTATTTTCACCAAAAAAAACAGGAGGTGATGGGGAAGTCGGGTGTGTCTAGTGTCTACAGACATCTAGACAATTCAAACTGATCCATCCTTGATTACCCGATCCGAGCTGTAATCATCAAGTATTTTCCGAGCAGGTATTTGTATACGTATTGTGGTTTATGATCCTATTTAATATGGAGTAATTGATTTCAATCATTGTAGCCATTATTATTTTTTGTTTATAATGGTTCAAAATCATCAAATTGTCAAAGTTATTTGGCAATAAAATTTAAAATGTCTACCATGTGGAAATTAACATAAGTTTTTTCACTTATTTAAACATAATTGAACTTATTAAAATTTCTTTTAGTTGTGATTTGTACTTTGGCAGTCTTTATCAAAGACTTATCTAAACTTGTTAGATTTGAAAAAGTGAAAATAAGGTGAACATAATAGACTCTAAATATGTGTTCTATTCACCTGATTTCACAAATTTGAACTTATCTTATTTTATCTAGACTTATGTGAACTTACTTAAACTTATCATAACTTATTAGAATTTATGAACATTGCAACTTATTTCAATTGTAATTTGAACTTAGATAACCCCTATCAAATTAAAACTTAATTTTATGAATTGAACATATTAGATCTAAAATAAATGAACATAAGGTGAATAGGTGAACAGAACAGGCCTAAAGAGATTAGGGCCTAGTTTTGTGGAATTTTGATTGTATTTTTATTTTTTTAGAAAAATTGTTCAAAATCATAAGGATATCAAATTTATTTGGTGAAAATGACATAATGTTAAGCATTAATATTATATTAATCAAAACGAACGTAATAAAATTTCGCATAATTATATTTTTCCTTATAATCTATGTGATATATGTGAATACTGAATAGTGCCTAAAATACAAATAAGATTAGTACATAATATGTTTTTTCAATTGATTTTTTTAAGTAATAAATCAAGAGAACATATTATTTCAGAAAGATTTAAAACCCATGATTTTTTCTTAAAAGATAAAAAAAAAAGCATAATATCATAGAGTTTATTATGATATCCACACTTCACTTATTTGGATAAATAATTACTAAAACAAATTATTGATTCTATCCATCCAAAGATTATTAGCAAAACAATGATATTTTATATGAAGATAATTTCCTTTTTTAAAAAATCTTAAATTCATAAGATTATAGGAGCATTAATTATGCAAGAAAATATTCCAATTACCTTATTTTTTTTTATCTTTCTTTTTCCAACAATTGGATAGATATTGACATCATCAAAATTGTTTTTATTGCTAAAAAGCCCCTATTCCCTCCAACCTCCCCCCTTATTTCCTACTTTTCCCTTTCACCCTTTTTTCACATTGATTTCATGGCCCCTCTAACTCTACTATTTAAAAAATTAAATAAAATAATTAAAAAATCCCCCAAAAATTAATTTAAAATAAAAATAAATAAAAAATCAAACTACAATATCCAAATCACCAGTTAACTGAAATTGAGGTACGCACTGCTGTAAAAAATCCAAAAAAATTAATATAACTTTTAATTGAATTTGATTAAACATTAACTGATAATTTAAAAAATAAAAAGAAAAAAGAGAAAGAAAAACAGAGTGTATAATTAAGAATTAACAGCGTAAAATAGTCAAATACAAAACCGACGTCTCCTTTGTTATTACTTCTTCCTCTTCTCCTTATTTATTTCATCACCCATCACTTTCTCTCTCCTCTCTTTCCCACCGCGTCGCACTTTCTCTCTCCTGATTTTCTCTCTCTATGATCCAAACCCAAAAATTCATTTTCTCTTCAATTTCACTCAACAATGCTGAAGCTCTTTCGTTGATTTTCTGCTAAAATACTTAATAATTCTCAAGATTTCGGCGTTTTTGTGAGTTAATTTTGAACTTCACATTGCACTTTTTAATTGATTCAATTCAATTCATACTTGTTGATTTGCGTGATTTTCACTGAGGATCTGTGGTTGAATTTGCGTTGTTTCTGATTTTTGAATTGAGTTTTATTGGTGATCTGTTTTGTGATCTGATCGAATTTTATTTTGTGAATTGGAGAAAATTTGTTGTGTGAGAGTTTGTTTTTGATTTTTGAATTTTTTTTGTTGTTGATAATGACGGTTGATACCGTTGTTAATGGTGAAGGAGAGAAGTGTGGATTAGATATGAGGAGTTCTTCGTGTGAGGATCTGCCGCCGGCGAGTGTCGGTGATGGTGGTTGTGAGTGTAATGGTGATAGTAAGGATGATTATGTGTTTATTAATGGTAGCGATGCCGTTTCGGATGATCATGTTGTAGTTGAGGGTGATGGGGAGCTGAATGTGTCTGAATCGAATGCTGTTGATTTTGATAGGAAAGTGGAAAGTGGTGTTGATGGGAGTGATCAATTGGAAAATTGTAATGTTTCCGAGGGTAAATTAGACAATGTGGGTGTGGTAAATGGCGGTGAATCGAAGAGTGAGAATGGGATCATTGTAGATGAGGAAAGAAACTGCGAATCGGGTGGTGCAGAGTTGGAAGAAGAGATCAAGTTAAAGAGTGAGGGTTTAGTTGAGAGTGGTGATAGTAATGCTATTGAGGGAAAGGTTGATGTTAGGGTTAGAGATTTGGAAGTTTCGGAGGAGAGAAATCCAAAGTCTGTGATGGATGAGGTTGAGGATATGGAATCGGATGTTGAGAAGGGGGATAATGCCAATGTATTACCTTCGTTAGATGATGATGATAAAACACATATTTTGCCGAATGTAGATAGTGGTTCTGATATTGTGCAGAATGGAACTGCAGTCATAGAGGCTGAGCCTCAGGTACCTCACAGTGAAATCGAGGAGCAACAGCATGATATTGTGCAGAATGGGACTACAGTCGTGGAGGCTGAGCCTCAGGCACCTCACAGTGAAATCGAGGAGCAACAGCATGATATTGTGCAGAATGGGACTACAGTCGTAGAGGCTGAGCCTCAGATACCTCACAGTGAAATCGAGGAGCAACTGCACCTTGGACAATCTGAGGAACATGAGATTCATGCCAATGAACCTGAGAAACTGAAGGATGATGTAAGGAATCTGGAGGTGGCCAAGGATAATGGTATTTCTCATATAGATGAGGTCACAGAATCCGAGCCAGTCGATGGTATCATAACGGAAACAGAATCTCTCGAGGCAGATACTGTTCATCAGTCTCATCCGCAAGAGGACAGTGCAGAAGTAGATACACAAACACCTAATGGTGATGTTAAGGCTCCAGATAGTGAGGCTGGCGAATTGTTGCTGGATGATGAAATCACTGAGGAGCAGTCTGCAGACTGTCAGCAGCAAGATTTGCAACCTGCTGACAGTAATGAACTAGATCTAGACAAAGCTGACGTTGAGGTTAAGGAACACAGTGATTTAGATCTAACAGGGATGAGTGGAAGCCAGAGCCTTAACTCTGTAGACTCAGAAGCTGCTGTATGTGAGCAGCAGCTGAGTGATTATAGTGAGTGTAAGGATCAAGATGCTTCAACCTTGACCACAGAATCAAAAGATTGTCAGGAGTCTCAAGCTGTTCTTGATCAATCTGAAGGAGAAGTGAATCAAAGCAATTTAGAGTTGTCTGCCTCAGAGGTGAATGGTCCAGTACTAAACAGTTCTATCCCATGTGAGGAAACCACGGTAGAATCAACGCCAGATGTTGAAGGGTCTCTTGAAACTTCAATAGTAGATATACAGCCTGAACAATCTCATACGCCTGTAAATGACCATGAGCAGGATAGTGTTCATGGAGAAAGAAATGCAGAGTTGATTGATTCAGTGGCAGGAGGCTTAGAATCTTCAGTTCAAGAGGTTTTTCCTGAAGATCAGGTGGCAGAAGAGACTGGGTTGGTAGATGTTAATGACAAGGAAATTTCTTCAGAGGATGTTAGCTTTGAAAAAACCGTAACTGATGAAGCAACTAATCCTGTTGAACCAAAGTCTGCCACTGAGGCAGCCATAGATGAGGAAGGCCATGATCTAGATTTTAGCCATATCGGAGATGGTATTTCAGAGAATGAAGCCAATATTCCCAACTCTTCTCATGATGCTGAAAGTTGTTTGAGACATGAAAATAATGAGTTGACTGTACCTGTTGGTGATGAGGTGGACTTGCTTGTTCCTTGTGACTCAGACATAACAGAGGAACAGGGAAGTGTTGATGATGGCTCTTATGCTGTTGATAACTGCATTAGCTGCTCTGCTGATGACTCCAGTTCCCAACCCAAATTGGAAGACACCAATGATTCCCTTCCCTACCTTGTTAATGGTACCAAATTGGAAGTTGAACCCGTGAATGCTGAGGTTGATGGTGCAAGCAAGATAAATTCTGATTCTGAGGACACTTTGAAGCCAAAGATCAGTTTTGGTTCCTTTGAATGCGTAACACCTTTTTCACTCAATGATAATAATAACATCCACACTGACATACTGAATAGATCAACTGAAACAGTTACCAGACATTCAGATTTTGCCGGTGATGGTTTCACTTCACTGAACTCTGAGGCCAATGGGGTTTGTTCTACTGAGTTGAACCATGATAAAACGTGTGCTGGAGTTGTGAGTCCAGAGCAGAATAATGTGGACAAGGTTTCGATATCTAACCTTGAAGAATCTGGCACTGATTCTGTGGATGGACAAAATGTAAATCCTGATTTGGTTAGAAGGCCATTTTACTACTTGATCAGGCTCCCAAGATTTGATGATGTGAAGCTTAATGAGGAGGTTAAACTAAGTGAGATGGAAGTTCACGAGAAGACACGAAATAGAGATGTCGTTCGGACTGAATATCAGAAGAGAAAGGTGAAACATACTGGAACATAAGAACTTTGCTTGATCTTATGTTCATTTTCTTTCCCCTCTGGGCTTCTTACCTATTCACAATTTGCTTCTTTGAACAGGCCATTCATTGGGATTATAAAACAAATTTTGAAGCCGCTAGATCTGAAGAGAGAGCTGCACATAAGTTGATGCTTGCCAAAAGGCGGGAAATAGACTCTGCCCAGTCTTTGATAAACCTAGCAAGGCATGCAACTACAGTTGAAGATGTTGATAGTCAGGTAGGCATTGCTTTCAGTATGATTTCTTAATCCTAAATGTTTTTGTGTATTCTTAACATTTGTTGACAAAGAAATTGTGTTCTGGGGTGTGGAAACAGATTCTTACTTTGGAACGCAAGATACAGCACGAAACCCTAAATTTGGCTGAAGAGAAAAAATTGGTACGTGATATTAAGCTATTGAACCTTCAGCGTGAACAACTGGCTGCTAACTCTCAGAGGCAGCAAGAATTACAGCAGGCTTTGGACCAGAGGGTTGAGACGGAGGAAAAATTGAAGGTAATATTGACTTCTAGTTTGTTTCCTCATCTATTTCTAAAATTTAGTTTATGCATTTGCCTAATTTATTTTGCTTGAAATACAGGTCTTCAGGAAAGAATGGGATGCTCTCAGAGACAATTATGCCAAAGCCGAAGACAATTTTAAAGCCGCTAAGAAGAAATATGAGGAAGAAAGTGCCGTGCTGAATGACATTAATGCTCGATTCAAATCTGCTGATAAAGTTCGACAAGATGCATATATACATTTTCAGACCCTAAAGAAACAGGCATATGAACAGGTTACTTTTCTTTATCTAAAGCTCTTTATTTATTTCTTTTTAAAATATTTTTTGGGATTGTAGCTAAATATTGTTGTGATTTAAGACAAGAGCAAAATAGTGGGCTTGACCCCAAATAGTGGGCAGCCCTAAGGGGTGAGGGGGGAATGATCCCCTCCATAAGACTCTAAAATTTAGAAACTGATGAGAGTATTAGAAATGTTGAAATATGATCTACCGTCATACTTTGTCTCTATGGAAAACCATAGTAGGATTGAATAATAATATTTGATCCCGTCCTAAACACCCTGCTACTGCGTGGATAGCAATTACTCAAATGTGTGGACTCTAATACTCTATGACCATGGTAAGAGGCATTAGCATTACAAGTTACTAATCAGTCGGCTGATGTTTTTTGACCAAGATTAGGCTTTCGTGCGTCAATTTGTTTACTACGTTTAAATCAACTGAATTGAGTTTGTTGGTAGAGTTGACCTTCAGTAATGGGTCTTGTGACTCCTGTCATTATTATCTGCTCTAAAGTATTTAAGGGCCTGCTCTTTCGTGCTGACCTTCAGCAATCTGTCACACTGCTTGTTGGCTTGTGTAATGCATTTTCCATCACTATTTTTCTCTGAAGGAACTCCCCTCTGAATCCAACACATTCTGCCTCAAGGCTTGGAGGGAAAGTGTGGCCAACACTTTAAACTAATCACATTGTGCAATCAGTTCACTGGCTAGTTACCTCTCTCTCCTATTAGTTAAGTGGAAACATGCCACGCCAAACCAAGTCCAAATGATTTTAAGAGATGTTATGTGAGCTAGGAGTTCAGTAATTTTATTATTTATTTATTTAATATTTTGGCTTCAGTGGTTATTGCTGTTTGTGTTTCAATTCAACAAATTCTGGGATGTTTGTAAAACTAAAATGTTGGAGAGATTTATTTTTAGCTATTTCTTTGATTATGTTCATGCATGTGTTATTGAGTCTTTAAGTTGGTGTTTTAAATGGCAGAACAAGCTTTTCTATGGTTACAAGGATGCTGCCAAAGCAGCCAATGAATATGCAGTGGCTGGTGAAAAAGAAAGGCTTGAACAGCATTGTGTAAACCAGGTGAGTAGAGCTGTTATACACTTATACTGCAACATGATGACAAGAAGCCATAGCTACATTTTACTATTTGGTTTCGTTTTTCTTTGACATGGCTATTGACTTAATTTTTATGTAGGTGGAGAACTTTATGGAACGATGGAATAACAATGACGAGTTTCGGAAGGAATATATTAAACGCAATATGAAGAGTACACTGAGGAGATTTAGAACACTGGATGGTCGATCACTTGGCCCTGATGAAGAGCCACCAACATTAGTAGATGTCCCTGATAATAGAGTAAATACCATGGCCAAAAATCCCAAGGTCAATTCGGTTGGGACAGTCCCAACCTTAGAAAGAGATTTTCCTTTAGTAGCAAAAAAAGTTGTAGAGGAGTCATCAAAGAAAGTAATAGAGCAGAAGAATAAGAATGCCCTTGCCAAAAAGAGGGTTGAAACGTCAAAGGTTAGCTTAGCAGAACCTTCTGGCAGAATAGAGACAGAAGAAAAGAAAGAAGAACAGAAACAATTGAAAAAGGAAGAAGAGCACAAACAGACTAAAGAGGAAGAAGAGTTGGCAAGGAAAGTGGAGCAAAAAAGAAAAGAAGAGGAGGCTGCCAGATTGAGGGAGCAGCGCAAATTAGAGGAAAAAGCTAAAGCTCAGGAAGCTCTGGAAAGGAAAAGAAGAATGGCAGAGAAAGCTCAAGCGAGGGCTGAATTTAGAGCCCGGAAGGAAGCTGAAGAAAAGGAAAAGGTTAATTTCACCCAGAAAATAAATACTTAAGATTAAGATATGTGATTATTACTTTTTTTTTTTTTTTTTTGTCAATTATTGTCTTCCTAAATGTTTTCATTTTTTGATTGGTGTAGGAGAAGGAGAAGAGGGCAAAGAAGAAAGGAAAGAAGAAGGGCCTTGCATCAGAGATTTCTGAAATAGAGCCTGCTCAGCTGCCAGAATCCTCACCTGATACAATCAGGGAGGCTGAAGTTACAGAAAAGCCCGTGACAGTGGCTAAGAAGTCCCATAAGCCTGCATTATATACAAAGCAGGTAAAGACAACTAAATCAATTTCTTCTCCTCCTGCCCCTCTCCGCAATCGGGGTAAGAGAAGGATACCGCAATGGGCATGGTGGTTAGTGGTAGTGGTATTAGCTGTTGCTCTTATATTCCCTTTGGGGAACATAGACATTCTTGGGTTCATCAAGCTTTTAGCTTCTGGCTCATCCCATTAGTATAATTATAAACATAGGTTTGAAAGTATTTTTTAAAATATTCAATTCTTGTTCATGTCTTGGTTTCTTTTCATCTCACTCACTTGCTGCCATTTGTATACTTGACCCTTAGATTGTTTGATGAAATTGTGATGGGAACAAAATTATACTATATATTGTATTGCATTTACTCTAATTTAATAAATCCAGTGATTATGCTGATATTGTTTTGTAATTCTGGACTTGTGGATATACATCAGCTTAATGTCTTAACTACTGTGTACCGAGTATTTGTTTTGGTTCAGTTCGAAACAAAGTGTCCCTCCTTCACTATTTCCTGTTTCTGTATTATACTCAGATTAATTGTTGCCCCGATGGGTTCATCTTGCTCTTTCTAAGAAATTGGGACATGGTTGTAGAGGATTTTTTTGAATGCTCATGAGTGGTTTAGCAAGGGTAGGATTTCTGGAAGGTTTAGATCATGCTCTTTTTTGCTTAGTTCCTTAACTGTCACGCTGACGGTTTTACACTGAGGCCTATAAGCTTGTGTAAAGCTGTAAGCTGGTTATGAAATTATTGTGCAGACTGAAATATTATCTCTTTCAATGAATATCACCATGTCAAAATCAAGGACTAAGGGTTCGAGTCCCAGATTATAACTTGTGATTGCTTCTGAGATTTTCATGTGGTAAGAGCTGGTGGTGTGTATTGGACATGCATCTTAAAGAGTCTTTGATCATTCGAGCGGAGTTTCATTGAAGTTTTGTCCTGATTCCATAGCTTGGATGGCTAGCTACGCTATTAGTTTGATTATGGACTATACTTATAGCTTCATCTTCAATTGTTGTTATAGGAGGAAGTTCACATCTTCCATTCTCAATTGTTAACTAGGTGATCCTATGTCCCTGTATCCATTAGATCTTTGCCTTGTTCTGATTTCCATTTGACTAACAAGGCTTGTGGAGAAAGAGAATTAACCCTCTTTTAGATTGTGTAATACCTCTTGCCTTTTGTTCACTGGTGAAAGACAACCTTCTCTTTGCTGGTTTAGTTAAAGATGACTTTAGGTTGTGTTGTGTCTCGTGTTGATCATGCAAGCCTTGTGCTTGATCAAATCCGGATTTTGGCTCAGCTCAATAGCTATGTGTTATGTGTTCTCATGATATAGGATTGTGTTGTGCTTATGTAAGTTCATTTACTTTGTTATACTTATAACATATATTTCCTCCGTTCTTTTTTACTTGACCCGCTTTGATTTTTACACTATTCACCACCCCTCCCTTGACCGTTTTTTGTGAATTATATGTAAGGAAAAACATATTCATTTGAGATCTTTTTGAATTCGTCTCAATAAATACTATCATAATATATAACTTTTATAATTTTTACTTATGGAAAATTAAAGTTATTGATCGTTAAAATTTTACATTGACAAGCATGATAAAAGAAACAAGTTAAGTAAAAAAGAATGGAGGAAGATTATACAAGATTTGGAGGCTAGATTTGTACAAGATACATAACTTACATAAGTCCAACTCCCTAGCCCATGATCTAAAAATAAAACATGCTCTATTTCTTTTACATTCTTACATGGTATTCGAGCTTTCACAAAGTACTTAAACTACATCCGTTTTAATTTTAAATACATACATCTATTAAGCTAAATATAGTACTCCATAATACACACATAGAGCTACTAAATGATAAATACACACGTTCTTTCAAGAAATACAGAGGGTCAAGTAAAGTTTGGTGGAGTTAATATCATCCAAGAGTTCCCTCTAGGTTCTCCTTGGGAGGGTTTGTCTAGTTTCTACTAGGGTTTCCTTTTTTCTAAAGGTTTCTTCAATTTTTCTGGCTCTTTGTTCTTAATTTGTTTCGACAATGGCATCTACTCCCTTAGATGTTGTTGAGGGGGGTACGAATAGCACCAGCGCAATCCAATGAAACAAACAATAAAGAGAGCGACAAAGCCTTGGAGAAGGTTGATGATAATGTAGAAAGTAAAGTGACAGAGGAAGCGATCGAATGGATAGAGGATGCTGAGGAAGATGAGGAGGCAAGGGTGGAATTAGGGCTAGTAGGCAAATTATGGACGAATCGAAATGTGAACGTGAATGCTTTCATCTCCACTATGAAGAATGTCTTGCAACCTAAACATGGAATGGAGCTTAGTAATATTGGCAAAAATACCTTTGTATTTCAGTTTCCCCATTGGAGAGACAAGTTGGACGTGGTAGAAGGACAACCATGGCATTTTGATCGCCATGCTTTGATTCTTGGTGATATAGAAGATAATGTCAAGCCCATGGATGTGAATTTGTTCGAATTACCAATGTGGGTTAGGGTGTATAACTTGCCCTTTAAAGGCAAATTGAATTTCTGCTAATGTCGAAGCCATTGGTAACAAAATTGGGAAGTTTATCAAGGTCGATTCCTTGGGTTTTATGGGTATTGACAAATCTGTTCGATCAAGAATTCTTATTGATGCGAATAAACCTTTGCTCCAAAAGGTGAAGGTTAAAATGAGAGAGGGAATTGAAGAATATTTCGATGTCAAAGTATGAAAAACCACCCTTATTTTGTTTCTTTTGTGGCAAACTTGGGCATGAAGTTAAAGACTGCGAAGCGTGTTGTGATGATGACAACCCTAATCTACCTTTTGGAGGTTGGTTAAAAGCCTCGCCATGGAAGAGTTATTAGGGGGATGATAGCAATATAGGAGTGCAGAAAGATAATACGTGTTCACTACAAGGCCCAAAAAGAAAGAGAAGGAGGTGCTTGATGGTCAATTGAAGGTTAGGGAGAATGATAAGTCTGAACAATATGAATAATAGTAGCCCTGACTTTGATACTATGAAGGAAAATGGCACAAATAATCAGCTCTTGAGTTCTGGTGGCTCCCCTGACAATCTGAACTTTCATAATGCCCCTGACATAAGCAACATGCCAAATAATGCCAACTCTCGTGGGAGAAAGATCATTTGTGTGAAGAAACGGGCAGAAAAGAATGAGACAAACTCATTGTTTTCTCAGCTTGCTGGAGCAGTTAGGAAAACAAGAGAAGATGATGGAGGGAGGGAGGTGGGTGAACAGAATGGGAATGGTTCGAAGAAACCGAAAGTAAGTGGGAAGCATGGAGATGACTTTGACTCGATCATGACTGAAAATTTGGCGGGCTTCACACCTTGGGCTCTAGGTGACCAATGAAGTACACCCTTTCCTGGAATTGTAGGGGGCTGGGAAGCTCTTGAAAGGTCAATGCGGTTGTCATCACTGAAAATCTAGGTTTAGTATTTTTTCAAGAAACAAAACTTATCTTGTATGAGATGGAGAAAATAAAAATAAATTGAAATATAGTGGAATGATAGCAGTGGGGTGTGAGGGAGAGGGTAGGAAAAGAAAAGGGGGGATAGCTCTATTATGGAGAGAGGATTGGGAAGTAGACTTACAAACCTACTCTCTCAATCACATTGATGTGAGAATAAAATTGGAGGGAATGGCTACGTGGAGATTAAGAAAAACGGGTGAAATTCTGAAAAATCTCGACAATAGGGATGACATTCTTTGGCTTATTGGTGGAGATTTTAACTTGATGCTTTGGTCTATGGAGAAAAAAGGGGGGATGTTTTCGATTTTAATGAAGCCTCTATATTGCATGACACTCTTGACAGTTGCAAGTTAGGGGACCTTGGCTATGTTGGATACCAATTTACCTGGTCGAATAATAGAGAAGGGGAATGTTCAAGAGAGGCTTGATCGATTTGTTGCAACTGATGGTTGGCGTGATTTGTTTCCTGGCAGCTTCGTTAATCACCTTGAGAGAAGGAAATCGGACCATCTCCCGATTCTCTTGTGTATTAAAGATCGTGTTCAAGCCCCGAAAAAGAAAAAAAGAGTGAAAGTTTTTCGTTTCAAAGAGATGTGGCTTCAAGAGGACTCTTGTGGCAACATTATTCGTCAAGCTTGGGAAGGGGGTGGTGATATTTCTCAAAATATCAACCGTATTGCTGCAAATTTGGGAGGATGGAGTAAAGCTGTAATCCCCCGTATTTTCTTAGTATATAATAATCATATATATTTTTATTATACGACTATTTTAATAATTTTATATTTATACAATGATTTTTTTTATTTATACAAAATATTTTTGGGAAGATTTCAGAAAATAAAAACAAGAATCTTTTTAAAACCCATAATTCCATTTTAATTAAGTAATTGACTCCATATTTCCCTCATTCACATTTTTTTTAAGGAAACTTGCTCCTTATTTCCCCTTCTCACAACCCTCACATATTGCATTTACTGCTTCCCCTTATTACTCCTTCACTACCTCCCTCATTCTCCTTTCACGACTCACAAGCACAATCAAAAAAAAAAAAAAGTTCTGCTTCCTCTGTTGCGTTGCTGCTGCCTCAGCCGGAACCCACCACCGTAGTGCCACCGGCGACCCTCGCCGCTGCCCTCAGCCCTGCCGCCGCCCAACCGGAGAGGACTTCGTAGAGGGTGACTTCTAACCTTAAAGTGGCCAATCAATTTGTGTACTCAAGATTCATCACAGGTTTTTGCATAAACTGTCTTGCATCAAGGTGATGGGATTTGAGTGGAGAGTTGGTTAACCAGTTAGCTTATTTCATAACACAGATTGAATTTTATTTTGGTGTTGGTTCCATTACTTCCTATTTTACTGGATTTTGAATAAGGGCCGTTATGGTTCCAACTTGTAAGACTTTGAGTTTTGACTTCCAGTTTTGAAACTTATATTTTTTTTTAAAACTAATTTAGTTTTCCGCTGCTGATTTCTGAAACTAGCCTTAACGTTTGAACACGTGGCGGTAGCACTCCAATAATTCTCTTACAGGTTATACAGGCTTTACAGGTTATCACAAGTTTTCTTTTAGAGAGAATTATTGGGGTGTTACAAAAGCGTATCTTGGAAATTTTGCGAAGGAGATGGGTGAGTGCAAAGCTACTATGGCAATGTTGATGGAGAAAGACCCGACCCCGAAAAATATTTCTCAAATGCAAGCAATTGACGAGAGGATGGATGAGCTTGAAGAGAGGGAAGAGGTGTACGAGAAACAGCGGAGTAGACAAGAATGGCTCAAAAGTAGAGATAAAAACTCCAGTTTATTTCATACAAAGGCAAAGCAACGGCGTAAAAGAAATCAAATTGTGAAAATTCGTGACGAAGTTGCGAATATTTATGAAGAGGAGGACCATATTGCTGAGGTCTTTGTGAAGCATTTTGATGATCTTTTTGGCGCCTCTATTCATGTTGAGCTGGAGTGTGTCATTGACAAATTAAAGTGAGCCCCTGTGTCTCGGATTCTATGTCTGCCATGTTAACCGAACCTTTTAAAGGAGAAGAAGTCCACAATGCTCTGAAACAAATGCATCCCACTAAAGCTCCCGGCCCCGATGGTATGTGTGCACTCTTTTATCAAAAATTCTGGCGTATTGTCGATAGCGATGTGATTGAAAAAGTATTAGATATTTTGAATAATGGGGGTGATATTGGTTTTATTGATCAGACTTACATTATTTTAATCCCTAAAAAGAAAGAATGTGAGTCTCCTGTTGATTATAGACCAATTAGTTTGTGTAATGTTCTGTATAAAATTATTGCGAAAGTTCTTGCCAACAGATTGAAGCTTGTCCTCCCTGACATTATTCATGAGTCTCAGAGTGGGTTTGTCCCCGGTAGATTGATCAGTGACAATATTCATGTGGCTTATGAGTGTTTCCATTACTTGCGGAAAAAGAAGGGGAAAGTTGGGCATCTAGGGCTTAAACTTGATATGAGTAAAGCCTATGATAGAGTTTTATGGTTTTTCTTGGAGAAGATGATGAGGAAATTGGGTTTTCCGATTTCTTTTGTGAAGTCGATTATGAAATGTGTTGAGAGTGCTTTTTCATGATTCTTGTGAATGGACAACATTCGAGAAGTTTTCTTTCATCTAGAGGGCTCCGTCAAGGGGATCCACTATCTCCGTTTCTCTTTATCATTTGTGCTGAAAGCCTTTCCACCCTCCTTCGTGATGCTAAAATTAAAGTAGGAAGCTTATTCATGGTGTGAAAATTGGGAAGAAAGTTGACATAATCTCACATTTATTTTTTGCGGATGATAGCCTTCTCTTTGTTAGGGATAATGAAGATGAAGTTGGGAATGTGCTTGACATTCTTGCCACCTATGAAGCTGCGTCGGGCCAAAAATTGAATATGGAGAAATCCGAAGTGTCTTTTAGCCGAAATATTGAGCCAGAAAGAAACATTTGCTTCAGTTGAAGTTATCATTTAAGGTCGTTGATGGACACGACAAATACCTTGGGCTGCCAACTTACCTTGGTAGTTCAAAGAAATGGATTTTCTCAATTATTCAAGACCGGGTTTGGAAGAAGCTAAAGTGATGGAAGGAGGGTTTTCTTTCTCAAGCGGGGCGGGAGATCCTAATCAAGTCCATTGCTCAAGCCATTCCGACTTATGCTATGCGAGTCTTTTGTATTCCGTTTAGCATCCTCAATGAAATCGAAAAAATTTGTTGTAACTTTTTTTGGGGCCAAAAGAAAAATGAGCGCAAAACGGCATGGGTTGCGTGGGATAAGATGATTTTTTTAAAGGCAGAAGGTGGTATGGGAATGCGGGATTTGCATATTTTTAACAAAGCCATGCTTGCTAAACAAGTGTGGCGCTTGTTAACCAATTCTCAATCCTTGATGACAAAAACTCTCAAGCATAAATATTTCCCGAATTCTGATCTTATGGATGCTACAGTTCCTGCCAGTGCTAGCTTCACATGGAGATCTCTTATGGCTACAAGAGATTTGATTTCAAAAGGTGCTAGGAAGCTAATTGGCTCGGGCTTGACTATTGAGTATGGAAAGACCCTTGGGTACCTTCTCTTCCCAACTTTAGCATTCTTAGAAGGCACATATTGCTGATGATGCTCATAGGTACGTTGCTGAGTTGATCAGTGATGGGGAGTGGGATTCTAACATCCTTGCTTCTCATTTCCTAGAGTGGGAGGTTAATGAAATCCTCAAAATTCCTATTCCTCGCTTTGGAGAAGTTGACTCCTGGACATGGCATTATACCAAAACAGGTGATTTTTCTGTGATCAGTGATTTTTCTGTGCGTAGTGCTTATCATGCTGTTCTCGAGGCTACAAAAAATTCTTTCCCATCTACTTCTATTCCACCTCATAATGCCATCTGGTCTTCTCTTTAGGCTGCCAGATTACCCCCTAAAATCAAGCATTTTGGGTGGAGAGGTCTCCAAAATGCCATTCCTGTGAGATGCAATATGAAAAAGGGGTATTTGTGATTATGATGTTTGTCCTATGTGTGGTGAAGCCCCTGAAACGACTGTCCATGTATTATTCCTATGTGAAGCTGCCAAGGCATTATGGTATTTGTCTCCACTAAGACTAGTTGTGCATGCTAACAATTCTCAATCTTTGCTGTCTTGGTGTAAGGCAAAGGGGGGGGGGGGGGGGTGATTAAAGATAAATTCTGGTGGGATAATTTTTGGAGCTTACTTTGGGGAATTTGGCTAAGAAGGAACGCGTGGATTTTTGAGAAAAAGGATGTCCAAATGGCTGAAGTTCTGAGAAAGGCCACTGGTATCATTGGTGAGTATGACAAGGCTAACTCTACTCTTCCTTCTGAGTTGGATAGCAGAAACGTGGTTCCTCATAGATGGTTGCCCCCTGCAAATGGATTCTATAAGTTGAATACGGATGCTGCAATCTTTGGTGATACAGACATTGGTGTGGGTGGCATTGTTCGTGATTGCTATGGGGATGTGATGCTTGCTACTTGCCACAAGATTAGAGGCTGCCTCGGGGTTGATATAGCTGAGGCTATGGCTGCTAGACATAGTCTTGGGATTGCTATTGAAGCTGGACTCACCAAGATCACCCTTGAATCTGACAGTTTGAAACTGATTCAGCACTTGAAAAGCAGGAAATAGGAAAGCTCCTACTTTGGCCTCATTGTTGCTGACATTCTCCACCTCGCAAAGGACTGATCTTTCTTTGTTGCTGCACACATTGGAAGGAAAGGAAACGAAGCTGCTCACAAGCTAGCTCACATTAGCAAAAATTTTGTAGAATTGCGTGTTTAGGTTGAAGAAGTGCCTAGAATTGTAAATGCTATTATTGCCCTTGATTCTGCTAATGCTTAATAATACTTGATCGTTTCCCGTCAAAAAAAAAAAAAAAAAGGATAAATACACACATTTTATGTGTATTTAGTATTTATTCTAACAACATAATGTGTATTTACTATTTACGAGTAGCATTTAAAAAAGAATCATTTTGTAAAAAAGAAAAAAGGAGGGTAGGCTCACAGCTTAACACGGTCACGTAATCTCTTGTTGAGTCTACATATCACCGTACTGAGATTGTCGTGTCTAATTTATAATTAACTTAATTTAACGTATGTTGTCTTGCTGAGTCATTAATGATTTTAAAAAAGGGGGTAGGCTCAGCTTAGCTCACACACATTAGCATTTTGTGTCATGCTTACCCTTTTTCATGCCATAAATTTTTTTCCCCCATTTTGAGGTGTGTCATGCCACGGGTCAATGCACATCCTGTAGCTTAACCAACTCAATTTTTCTTCACATATAAATCAAATATATATAATTTATAATATTATTAAAAATTCGAATGGACAATATAGACATATAATATCGTGAAAATCATCATATATATCACCCTTTCCTTTATATATTTGGTGCCACATGCGCAATGACATGTCAAGACCTATGGAGTATTTATCTCTACTATATACCAAAAATCATTGGATTATAATTTGAATAATTAAACTTAATAACAAAATTTACCATCAAATTATCAATACCTCTTAATACTTAAACTATACGTAGTAGTTTTCTAATTTGATCATAACACTCCTTATTTTGCAACTTTTTATTAACCGCTCAATAAATTATTGTTGGTCCCGGGCCAAAAACTAGTGTTCATCTTAGGATTCCTACCATTCTTCAACAATATAGATTATGAACCTTGGTCTTGCTTTAGTTATAGGTGAAATTACTTACTAAAAGTAGTACTTCGAACTTTGAATGTAGTTGATATTTTTGGAATTTAATCAAATATATACAATTGCCTTATACATAGAATTGTCTTAAGTGTCTCATACGAATTTATTTATATTCCCATTTTATTATGTTATCTTTCATAATATTATTTATTTATTTATTTTTGACGCAATCTTCCATAATATTTAATACAAAAAATGTTGTAACCAACGTCTAGCAAAATCTCACCAGTCAGGAAGTCCAACCAGACTACGGCTACGGCTCCAGAGAGAAAGGGCAGCCCTCGCTCTGCGGGAAGGGGCTCAAAGAGGTCCCGGTACCTTATCACGCTTTTTTTGACTTTTTACAAGCAAGGAAGAGAAAGAAACTAGTTCAATTTGAGTATTTATCAGCTCAATCTCTTTCTTTCAGAACCTGTGCTTGAGAAGGTCCCCACCAAACACCAAACACCAAACACCAACCACCGAACCGAAACTGATCGGGGAGACCGGGGGGAGAATTGCCGCGGTCCAACTATATCAAATGCATTAGCATAGATTTTATTTATCATAGTTACATTTATTAATAATTACTTTATCCGTTCTTTTTTACTTGATCCGCTTTGACTTTTACACTATTCATCACCCCTCCTTTGACCGTCTTTTTGTAAATAATATATAAATAAAAACATATTCATGTTCGATCTTTTTGAATTCGTCTAAATAAGTACTATCATAATATATAAATTTTATATTTTACTTGTGGAGAAATAAAGTTATTAATCATTAAAGTTTTGCATTGGCAAACGTGATAAAAGAAACTGGTCTAAGTAAAAATAACAGAGGAAGTATGCTATAATCAAGCGTAATGTAAATAAATTGAAACATTTTTCTCTATCAAATTCTCAAATAATTTATTTTGGAGTAAAAATATTTAGAAAATTATGTATCCACGGTTTAACATAGGTCTATTTGACCAAAGTCAAACGTAGCTAGCTACTATCAAACTCTAAACACCCAAAAAAAACAATTTGTCTCACAAAAAAATCCTAAGAACATTATTGTGGAACGAAGGGAATAATTCTTATATTATAACTTTTTGAGATATTGTCAAAATCTTTCAAATAAATAAAAAAGATATGATCACAAAAATAATACAATCAAATAATTATTATCACCTTAAAATTTGACCCAATAATAATCAACTTCTTCCTTAAAAAAAAAATTAAAATCTTTTCTAGCTGTTTAGTGTTCTTAACAGTCCGCATGAAACTCACTTCCCTTTAACTCTCTGTTTCTCTCCTCCTCATTCTCTCTCTTTCCAACTCACTTACCCGCCATTAATTCAATAATTCCCATTTTTTTGATTTCTTTAATCATTGAATTACAATAATTGAAGGTTTTATTTGGGATATTAATGTCAATTTTTCGAAGAAAATTTGATAAATTTCTCGATTTGGGTGTCTTATTCCTCTGATTTCCCCTGTTTTTTTCGATACCCAGTTTATGAAACATGGAGTATGTACCAATAGGCAAGAGAACTAGGCTTCAAAAAACCCTGAATAAGGAGAATTTTTTAAATAATTCTGGGTTTTCTTCGAGTGATGATGACGATGAAGATGGATGTTTTGTCATTAATGAAGGAGAGTTCTTGAAATCAATTAGTAGAATTTCTGAAAAAAAATCCGCAAAAATTGATGTGGGTATTGAAAAAAATATTAGTAGTGATTTGGGTAGGGTTTATGAAAATCATGGTGAAATTTCTAAGGGTTTGGATGATAAGGCTCAGAGTATTATGAATGTTGATGAGAATGATGGTGTTGATGATGATGATGATGATGAGGAGGAGGATGGGAATGTATGTATGCTTGATGATGATGGGAATGATGGTGTTCTTGTTGATGATGATGGGAATGATGGTGTTCTTGTTGATGATAATGGGAATGATGGTGTTCGTGTCGAGGATGATGATGATGGGAATGATGGTGTTAGTGTTGTTGTTGAGGATGAGAATGGTGTTAGTGTTGTTGATAATGATGATGGTGATGGGAGTGTTGGTGTTGATGATGATGATGGTGGTGAGAATGATGGTGCTCGTGTTGATGATGATGGGAATGACAGTGCTCGTGTTGATGATGGGAATGACAGTGTTGGTGTTGGTGTTGATGATGGGAATGGTGGTGTTAATGTGGTTGATCATAATAGGAAAGATGGTGTCAGTGTTGTTGTTGATGATGATGTGAATGATGGTGTTTGGGATGATGATGATGGGAATGATGATATATGTGTCAATGGTGAGGATGAGGATGATGGGAATGGTGTTGGCATTGATGATGATGGTGAGGATGAGGATGATGGGAATGATTGTGTTCGTGTTGATGATGATGAGGAGGTTCCTATAGCTAAGTTACCTAGGAGACTGTTTGAGGGAATGGTGTTGCCAAAATACATTTCAAAAGATGTTGAGGGAAATGATTTTATTGGAAAAAGAACAAGGTCCCATTACAAGTTTAGGAGTAAAATCAATCATCATGGAACCCCTAATTCCCCTATCAGCATTGATATAGATGATAAATCCTCTTCCTCTCATGACGAAGAGGACCATCAGCCTAATAGTCGCGAGTATGGTAAAGGAAAAAGAAAACGTGGTAGGCCGCCTTTGAAGAAGGATGACAAAGTGGGGTTAAATCTTGATGTGGATGAATCATCTTCATCTTCATCTGAGGATGAGGAGCAGCACTTAGAGTTCAATAGACGTGTGACAAGTCAGGAGGATGGTGGAGGAAAGAGAAAACGAGGTAGGCCGCCTTTGAAGAAGGTTAACAAAGAGGATTTAGAGCTTATGAAGCCAAAAGGAAAGAGGCTAAAAACTAAAGAGGTTCAAAATGTTTTGCTGAACGCGATTTTGGAGAATGGAAAAAATGCAGGGCTTAATAATATTGCCTCTTCTTTTAGTGAGGCATTTCTTCCCCTTAAATTTAAGTATGGAATTGAGGAATTATCGGTGCCAGAAATTTCAGAAGAGGAACAAGAAGTCGAAAGCCTCTTTACAAATATGGACTTTGCTCTTGGAGTTTGTGACATTGGTTTTGAACCTTCTTGTTTGGTAAGGTTTCTCAGATCATACAACAAATTTATTACGAGTACTTCTTGGTTGTTTGCTTTTCTATAAGTTTGGATTAAAAATCATTTAAGGCCTCTTTGGTAGGCAGTAATGAATTTTATGTGTAGCTAGATTATACTATAGTTATGCTTAAGTTTTCCTTTAATATTGTGAACTTTTTCTATGTTTTAATGATATCTTCGCTTCAGCACAATGCATTACACATTGAAGTGATAACAATCGACTATATCTTGACTTGATTGTTGATAATAGTTAGTTAATGTACTTGTAGCAGGATTTATGAGATCTAACATGCTGTACTTGAGCACACAAAATTGGTAAACCAGTGAAATTGATGTTGTTTTTCTCTTCTATTGACTGTGACTCGTGTTTATCCAGAATTATATGGAGTAGTATTTCCAATATATTTACTGATGAATATCTACTCCAACCTGGTGAAGTATTTTGCATGCTAAATACCAAGTAAAACTTAGGCTGAAAGGTGCGGACTTAAAGTGATCAGACTCTTAAGCAGGTACAAATAAATGTCCTAGAACAAGTAGCATTTTATTTTATTTGAACAAAATGTACGATGCTTGGACTCTTCATCTAAGCTCAAGTATTCATGTCGAATACTTGGCATCAAAATGGGTTTGGGAACTTAATCACTTCAGTTTCGGCCAAAATGAGAAATCTCATACTTCCTACTTATGTTCGTGTCACGTGTTCTGATCATAGCTTTGGGCACTCATATCTGTGTCCCTGTATCTTCAAGTTAAGAATTTTACATTTCCAATTGTTGCATCCACGATTGAGTTTGTTTTATTATATACCTGAGTTCGTGCATTGTATATGTAGCTTTTATTACCTTCTAAGTTTGCAGTATTTATCTGCTGTGCTTTTTTGCAACTGAAAAAGTGCACAGTATATGTAGGTGTAAAAGATATGCTCTTTCATTTTCCTTTTCTGAAGTGTAACTCTAAAAACTGTAGCACAACTTTGAAGTTTGAATTTGTATGCCATATCTTGATAAGCAGTTGAATCTTGATTAATGTATTTCATTGTTATCTAACTTTGTAGCTCTATATTATCTACTTACTAACAGGCTTCACAATGACTTTGCAGGATAACGATGATGATGAAGATGATAATGCTGTTCTATGTGATAGCGCACTCTTGCAAGAAAAGCTTTGCCTTAAAGGAAAGCACTACTGGATTTATGATGAATTGATTGGAATCAAGTGCAAGTTCTGTTCATTTGTGAAGCTTGAAATACAATACGTCACACCTGATTTTGTAAGTCACAAAAACACCCTTTTCGTTGATAATATTTACTGTCATTAGTGTAATTATATATTTGCTTATGGTTGCACATCATGTTCCAATTGCTGTTCAATTTATCTGGTCAGGCCAGCATCTTTAACTGATGATTATTTACATAAAACATATACTTGTATATAGCTTTATATTATGCATAGACGTAGTATGTAAAAGGGGCGAAATTTGGAAAGTAAAGCTAAGCCTGTTAATCTATTGATTATATCAGTATGAAATTGGTAGTTGAATGTCCGTGTAAGACTGCTTTTGATGTAAACTACTATATCCACTAAATTCAACTGCATATGTATAAGTACAAATGTACAATTACTCGAACTATTTTGTTTCGATCTTTTCCTTTTGT
This sequence comes from Chenopodium quinoa, assembly GCF_001683475.1. Lineage (NCBI taxonomy): Eukaryota > Viridiplantae > Streptophyta > Magnoliopsida > Caryophyllales > Amaranthaceae > Chenopodium > Chenopodium quinoa. The sequence continues at coordinate 2,966,882 of NW_018743175.1, forward strand.
ATTTCCATCATAAGATCCTGTACTTCCTAAGCTCCTTTAATGACATGAAAATTTGATTTTCCATGTGAAGAACAAGAATCCGTTTGGGAGGACGAAAGACACCAGATACTATGGGCAATTCCCCTACAATGATACCAATGTTTCTGACAGGTTTCAGTTTCCGGATTTGAGCTATGATATCCGAGGTGAGGCTAGTATTCCGAATGACCATTTTTCGGGCACAGTATGGGACCTCATTCCAGGAGTTGCAAGGACCTTATACCCTCATCAGCGCGATGGGTTTGAGTTCATCTGGAAAAACATTGCCGGAGGGATAAGAATCGACGAGCTTGCTAAGCCCACGGAATCTGGTAGTGGTGGGTGCATCATATGCCATGCTCCAGGGACAGGAAAAACTCGGCTAGCAATTGTTTTTCTGCAGTCCTTCCTGAGGCAATACCCTAAGTCGAGGCCTGTTATTATAGCCCCTTATAGCATGCTTCGTACTTGGGAAGAGGAGTTTGATCGATGGAACGTTGACATTCCTTTCTTTAACCTGAACGAGAAGGAACTGTCAGGGAAAGAAGACCTTCCTCTGCTCAAAGGTCAGAACATGAAGAATGCTATGAAAGACGAGTATTCAATTCGAATGGCTAAGCTACTTACTTGGTCTATGGGGAAGGGTGTTTTAGCTATTAGCTACGGGCTTTTCCAGAGATTAGCAGGTGATGGGAAGAGCGTTGATGAGAAGGTTAGGAAAGTTTTTCTTGAACAGCCTGATCTCTTAGTGTTGGATGAAGGGCACACGGCGAGAAATGATAAGAGTGGCATAGTTAAAGTGCTGTCAAAGGTTGTAACTAAGAGGCGAGTGATCTTATCAGGAACGCCATTCCAAAATAACTTTGAGGAACTGCATACTACAATTGCCTTGGTCCGAGAAGAGTTTGGGGTTCCATCTTGTAGTCATTTGAATGAGGAACGAAAAATCGAGAAGCTAAGGAAACAGATTGGTCCCTTTGTGCATGTTCACAAGGGGGAGATCTTAAGAGATACTCTTCCTGGATTGTTTGACTCATTAATTGTCCTAAGACCCTCAGATATGCAAAAGTATATTTTTGCTCACATAGCAAGATTAAGAACCCCATTTCTCAAATTCGACAACCAGATATCTCTGGCCGGTGTTCACCCCTCAATTTTATGTGAGACAGATTCAGGGTATGCTGTCGATAAAGAACAAGAAACTTTGCTGAAAGATCATAGAATGGACCTTGATGCTGGAGCAAAAATACGGTTTCTTGTAGAGCTTATAAAGCTATGCAAAGGAGAGCGAGTTTTGGTGTTTGGCCAGCGCCTTCCCTCCTTAAACTTCATAGGAGATTTGCTAGAATCTCTATTCGAATGGACCAAGGGGAGGGAGTTGCTTTACATTGATGGAGGTCAAGATATGAAGGAGAGGCAGTCATTGATTAAGCTTTTCAACAACCCTGGGAGCGAGGCTAGGGTCCTTTTGGCTTCCACCAAGGCATGTTGTGAAGGGATCAGCCTTGTGGGTGCGTCTAGGGTGGTCTTGCTTGATGTTGTGTGGAACCCCTCTGTGGAAAGACAAGCCATAAGCCGGGCTTATAGACTAGGACAACAAAAGGATGTGTTTGTTTATCACCTCATCATTTCGGGGACCCTGGAGGAAGATAAGTTCCACAGGCAGACAACAAAGGAACATTATTCAAAGCTTCTGTTCTCTTCGTCCTCTCCTTCAGAGAATGAAACCACTATGCACAAAAAGAGCATCGGATCAAGGATGGTTTCTGAGGATCACTTATTAGAAGCAATGACCCATCATGAAAAAATCAATTACATGTTTGAGAAGATTATCAGCCAGCCTAAAGCTGATGATGATATGATCAAAAGTTTCTCTTGTTGAGATTCTTTTATAGTCATCTGACAATTATCTGAAATACTAATACAGTATGGTTTCATTTATTCTGATTTCAGCCTTTCATTCTGTTTGGACCAGCTATCTTTCTGTAAGTGTTGCTGTAACTACTGCTGGGGAGATAAGAGGGAAGTGAACTGGCTGATAATATAACACCTTCAAAGCAGCAATAACCATGATAAAACTAACAGTAGCCAGGCCAGTTCACAACCCACTTCTCTGCTCAGCAGTATTTACAGAAACTCTCAAGAAGGATCTCTAGTCTAAATAGAATGTAGGGTAAAAATCAGAATAGATAATCCCATATTTCTTTGGCATTTCAGAAGATTGTCAGAAGACAACACTAACTTTTGCTTAGGATATCATGATTCATGATGTATTGAATTAAGATAAACACAGTGTTTGTGTTAGGGGTTACATAATTGATTGAAAGTAGGTGTTACAGGTGATAAAGCTGTTATTATAAAGCTAGCCTTCTGTGCCAGTGATTCTTAAGAAAATGAGCTAAGTATACTGTATTAATGAACTTTTAAGCATATGTTAAATTAATTGGTGAATAAACTCGAGTTTGAAGAGCATGTGATAAGAGAATGTAAAAAAGTAATATTACACAAGTGATGACTTTCATTTAATTATCGATGAAATTTTAGATTTAATTCCTTCTTTGTAGATGGTTTTCTTTTAAAAAAAATCTTTTGTTAAACGTAGCGGAAATAAAGTTGCTCATGAGTTAGCTCACTTTCAAGTTTTAACTGTGGGAAATCGAGCATAGTTATGAAAAATCAATATCCCCGGAAAACATTATGGTCTAGCTTCTAAAGCCCAACTAATACAATATTTTGATTAGGTGAGATATTAGTGTCCACTTAAAAAGCCTAATATGTCCTTACCTTTTACTTATTCTTTTTAAATGTTTGATGTATTTTAAGTCTTAGACTTCAAAATTCAAAATACATATCATCGCGTGCATATAAATTTAGTTTCAACTAATTCAACAACACTTCACTTATACGGAATACAACATTTGTGCTCATTATTCTAGCAAAATTGTACGGCTAAAGTATTCACGAGAAATGTTGATTGAATTATTCTAGCAAAATTATACGGAGTACTGGAGTAGCATGTATATGTCCGTCTAGATTTGAGTCATCATACGGTTGATGAAGTGTTCCCTTAAAAAAAAAAAAAAAATGAGATTTTCCATCAGTGTTCTCAAATTTTTTCCCCAACAAAATTGGAGTTTTTCACTTTTACAAAGCGTACTCTGACTTCTCTATTGAAGCGGCTTCAGAAGTTTCTCATCTCCATTGAAGCAGCGTTTAAGGTAAGATGTTTATTCCTTTTTTTTCATCTGATAATAGAAAAATTAATTTCAAATTGCTGTTATATTATAAATCCAGAATTAAATTAAAAGCTTCAATCTGAATTTGATTTTCGAAATGCTGCTGATTCATAATCTCTCTCTTCAAATTACAGAATGAACCAACAACAGCGTAACTTGATTTTACAATCTTCCTCCAACTTCCCACCACCCAAAGATACAATCTTTCCTCAATTTCCCCTTCAATTTCAATAAATTATTTTGAATTAATCAAACAAGAAAAGTAAATTTATTCTTTCAATTTGATAATAAAAACAAAAAATGCAGGGGTGAAATTATCGTATGGAACAGCAGGGTTTAGAACAGATGCAACCCTTTTGAGATCAACATTGTATAGGGTTGGAATCTTGGCTGCTTTAAGATCCCTTAAAACTCAATCATTGATTGGGCTGATGATCACAGCTTCCCATAATAAGGTTTCTGATAATGGTGTCAAAATTGCTGATCCAAATGGTGGAATGTTGTCTCAGAATTGGGAACCCTTTGCTGATTCTCTTGCTAATGCTGCTGATCCTCTTCAACTTCTTCAGGTTTATCTGCTAATTATGTTGAATTTATTTTAATTTTTTTGGTTTTGTTTAGTTTGAACATAGAATGTTGGAATTGTGTTAAATTTGCAATTTGTTTTTGTGGGGGTTAGTAAATTAATCTAAGTTATAGTTTGATTATTATCTAATCCGGGTTGAAAATTATCATGTTGCCTAGATTGGAGTGATTTGAGAATACCCTTCATCTATGTTACTCAGACTTGATACAGGCATGTGTCCAAGTAATAGACTCGGCTTTTTTAGAAAAAAAATATCAATGTTTTTGGTCTAAAGTGATGTATAAGTGTTGATACTACCTATGTTTTGTGTCAAAGATCTGATATGGGTACAGGGTACTTTCGATAAAATGAAGAGTTGAGTAGCATAGCCGTCATATTATATTTGATAATGTTGTTGATAATAACTTGAGATCACCACTATTGTGGAAGTTGGTATATTGGATTTTGTTGGACCTATCTTTCTCTTTTGTGGCTTATATTGCTTATGTTGTAAGTTTGTAAATAGGATTGTATTGAATATAAATTTATCAATACCCATCTTGTATTAGTACAATTTTATATTTGAAGAAAGACTGTTGTTTATGGGTTGTTGCTAAGTTTAATTCATATTTCAAAACAGCTTATTGAAGAATTTGTGAGGAAGGAGAACATCTCATTTGACAATGCCTATTCAGCCGAGATCTTGCTAGGAAGGGACACCCGGCCCAGCGGAGAGTCTCTCCTAGAAGCTGCAAAGCAAGTAATACTTATCTCTTCATGAGCAATCTGTTGATACAGCAATGCCAATTATGTAGTTCTTTGAATTGTCTCCGAAGTATTAAATTATCTGCTTATTCTATTCAAGGGTATCAGCTCTATAACTGGTGCAATTTACCATGATATGGGAATTTTAACCACCCCGCAATTACATTGGATGGTCCGTGCTAGAAACATGGGTATGAATTCAACAGAGCAGGATTACTTTGAGCAACTCTCACATTCCTACAGGTTAATGTGCACACCATGCAAATCTTTATTATATTTCTTCTACTCCATTCTTTTGAACAATGACAACACAATTACCTTCTTGAATCACTCAATTTATACCACTGTCATAATTGGCTCAGGTGTTTAGTTGAATTGATTCCAGACGGAATTAAAGGGAGAAAATCTTATGATAAAGTGGTAGTTGATGGGGCTAATGGTGTAGGAGGTGATAAACTTGATGTTTTGAAAGACATGTGCGGTGGTCTATCAATAGAATTAAGAAATTCCAGCAAAGGAGAAGGTGTTCTGAACGAAGGAGTTGGAGCTGATTTTGTGCAAAAAGAGAAGGTCATGCCTTCTGGGTTTGGCCCTAATGATGTTGGGCTGAGGTTAGTCATCTCTTTTTTCATTTGGTTCTAATCATTAGTATTGCTTTGTTTTCAACTTTTCACTTGATTCTTTTGTATCTGGTGGTGGTTCTGGAACATGAAGCCTCCTTTTAACTACAACAGAATTCAGTATGTGCTTTCTTGGTCAACTGTAAAATTTGACGCAGAATGATATATCTTATCAAAGCTTTCAAAAACCTCCTGGCGTGGAATTTTGGCTTTCTTACCTGATAAAAGGTTTTGGGATGAATTGGTGTAATTTAACTTGGTTCATCTAACTGGAGATACATTTTTTTAGCTTTATATTCTGGCAATGTCAAGATCTCAATTCTCATCCTGGTGTAGATCATTCAAGTAAGAAGAGCACTGCTCTTTTGGCTGGGATTGATTAAAATTCTGGATTCTATGCCAAGCTTAATATAGGTTTTTATGTAAAATGGAATGTGATAATCATGTAGAAAAATAATCTATGTTTCTGCTTGATGGCATTATGGAAATCAAGAAATCTGATTTTCAGGTTATCACTCTGTTTTGCCTTTTACATACATTGCTATAGATAAATTAGAGCCCAAACTCAAAATAGCGTACTAGTACTGTGAATGAAAGGTGAAAAGAAAAATTCTATAATTGAAACAGACAAGGTAAATTAAACAAGCAGTTCTTTAGGCTTATTGCTATTGAAAGTAATCTGTTATCTCTGTATAGTTTCATTTCATATTTCATGACTGAAAAGTATTCCAACTTCAGTTTTCGTGCTAACTTGCTAAGTCCTCGTAATAGATTTTCCATTTAACTTTAACTAACTAGTGTTGAAGTAAATATTGATTCTGGTTACATCTATGAAGTATTCATTTTTATTAAGGGAAATGTTGGAACTGTGGAAGCCAGGCTAACTGCTGATGGTTCTAGCATTTCAGGTGTGCAAGCTTTGATGGGGATGCAGATAGGCTTGTATACTTTCTTGTGCAACCAGACAGTAAAGTGATTGACCTTGTTGATGGGGACAAGATGCTATCATTATTTGCTCTATTTATTAAAGAGCAATTAGATGTTCTCAAAGACATTGAAATTGAAAAACCATGTGAACCTTATCATCCACGTTTAGGCATAGTGCAAACTGCCTATGCTAATGGGGCATCAACCGATTATCTGAAGAACTTGGGGTTAGATGTTGTCTTCACTCCGACTGGAGTGAAATATTTACATGAAAAGGCTTCTCAATATGATATCGGTATATACTTTGAAGCAAATGGCCATGGCACCATATTGTTTTCTGATAGTGTTCTATCTTGGTTGGAGGCTAGAAATAGTGAGCTCTCTTCCTCTTCTACAGGTCAGTTAATGTATAATGTTATTGCAATTCATACTTTTATTCTCCTTGATCAGACTTACTAAACAATGTTCTTTGCCTTTTTCAGGCTCGGAAAATCAAAAGGCTGTGTTGAGATTATTAGCAGCCAGTAAACTTATCAATCAGGCTGTTGGTGATGCTTTGAGTGGATTGTTATTGGTAGAAGCCATCTTACTACATACAGGATGGTCAATTCAGAAATGGAATGAACTCTATAAAGATCTTCCTAGCAGACAGCTTAAGGTTTGTCACTTTGTTGAATTTTTCATTGGAAAGTAATTGAAATATTCTCAATAACAGAATCCTCAACTCTGTTTGCTGGTTTCATTTCAACCTTTGAAAGTTTTTCTGAGAGCTCTTGATCCTTTTTGGTTTCGTTGATTAACTGCAACGACTCTTAGGTGAAAAGTTGACTGAGCTTTCACTGCATACTAAGGGACATGTGTCTTGTAAAAGGAAGTTACAGAGTAAATAATTTGTTAGATTATAATTGTTTGTTTCTTAAAGTTGAGTACTGTTACTATATACTTTGTATAGTTAAAGATATATTCCATAAATTTTTGCCAATCTTGGTATCACCATGATTTACATATTTAGTTATAAACTCACTCTAAAGTGGACATTGACATATTAGTTCCTGCCCTCTCATTGTGAATTGTGTATTATTTCTTTTTAGCTGTAGATTATCTACGTTAATCACATCAGTCCATAAAAATTTTCTTCTGCGTTGGAGTTTCAGGTCAAGGTTGTCGACAGAACAGCTGTTGTCACTGCAAATGCCGAGACTATAGTTGTACAGCCCGCCGGTATCCAAGATGCGATTGACACTGCAACTGGTAAAGCCTTCACTCTCTAGAAATCTGTATTCAAACTCTTTTATGAGTTGGTGAAGCAAATTTTGATGTTTGTCTGTAGCTTTATTCATTCCCTTTTTCAAATGGCAGCTTTTTTTTTCCTACTATCTGAGTGATCAGCTAATTGACTTTTTTTTTTTTTTTTTTTTTTTTTTTTCACGAGAGCAGCAAAGTATCATCATGGACGATGTTTTATCCGACCATCAGGCACAGAGGAGGTCATTCGGGTGTATGCAGAAGCCACCACCCAAGAAGAGGCAGATAATCTAGCTAGTGATGTAGCAAAGCTCGTAGATCAGTTCCTTGGATTGCGCAGCTCTCAATAAACAAATTGGCCGGCTGGTTTTTTTTGTTGCAGGATTAGTTATAACATGGGAATTGGCTGCTTGTTTGCCTCAGCCAATCCCCTTTTTATAGATCAACATCAGGGATCCTTTTTCTCTTGACATATGTATAACTGAATTAATAAGTTCAAAGGTTATACAGAAACAGGTTTTTCCCCTTGATAACAGAAGTGGCATTAACAGATTTTTTTTCCTCAATAATAATGGCATATTGCTTGCATAAAAAGCACCTTATTGTCAATTGTGTGAAGTATCAATACATATATGTCTAATTAATTCATGCAAGTTTGATAAATGGCATTTGATGCTAAATTCTGTGGATTTGATTTTTGATAACAACTTGGCAGCTTGGTCCGTCCTTAAAATGTTATAGACGCCCAAAAATTTTGACATACCATATTTTCTCCTTTTACGAAAAATAGTACAATAAGAAATGTTTTATGGTAAAATTATGTCATAAATTTCGAGTATGTTGCCTATTAAGCTTATGCTGTCTACAATTTTGTCCTTTGTAACAAATAAAAGTACTCTATGTAACATTGTTCAAATATCTACGCTGTATAAATTACTGTCAAAATACGGCAATGTTCATGTTGCCTGCATCCTTGTCAAGAGTATGGGCGTATGGCAATGTTCATGCTGTATTCTCTGTAAGCTCTAGTAACAGTCCAAACAGACACCATTCAGAAGTAGCTAGATCACTAGCCGTTATCTTAATATCAGCTACAATTTGCTTGATTTAACAAGTATAAGTGTTTAACCTCAGAAGGGGTGATAACAGAGATCCTCTCGCATCATCTAGTGTCAAGATATATCTACAATTCACCCTTTAGTGAAATCTCTAAGATAAAGAGAAAACTAGGCAAACATGTGCATGATATTAGAGCCTCGACATTATCTGTACTTATCAACCATAGATAGCCTTCAGGGTAGGAACTCACGAAATAATGAGAAAAAAGAAAAAACAACCCTCTCTATTTTTTCATAGTTCTTCTGTTAGAAGGGGTATGGAATTGAACTATGGGAGTGAAAGGATTGATAGGAAAGCTAAGCCTCTTAATAGAGCACATTCTAGTGCATCAGTGCATGAGATGACCATGATGAACAAGTCATTATACATTTCATCACATCTGATACCTCCATAAATTCATCCAATCTCAACAGTTTATCTATAAAACAACATCGACAATTAAGTCAAGCAAAACCCCAAATTGAAAGAAATATGCAGAAGGATAGTACAGGAGAAATCCAACTTTCCTTAAAGAACCCTGATTCCCTTCCTATCAAATCAAAGCTAAGGGATAACTGTTTTCGACAACCACGAACCACGCTCCCTCAACCAATTTTTTCTCCTCTCTTTCGACTCAAATTCATCCATAACTATCATAGAAGCAAAGGTTGTAAATTAGTTGAATTCTAGCTTAGAAATGCTAATTGTTTCAGTTCTCAAACTGTCAGCAATTCCTTAACCTCTCAGCATGCATAATTGACAATCCACACATCCTTACACTCTTACTATCCTACATTCCTACACCTACCCAACACTTAGAAAAGGTTCAGCCTAAACTACACTTACTGCATTAACACACAAAACACTAACAAAAATCAATCATTTATAACCCTAATTCAATCAACAATTGAAATGCCATGAAATCAATCACACAACAAAAATTCAAAAATTAAACCCCAAATTTCTTGAGAATTTTCCATTAATAATAACATTCAAGATACAAGAAAACACTTAATTCCATAACATTGAAATTATGAAAATTAAAATAAAATAAAAAAAAAAAAAAAAAGATTGATCAGAAAACAACCCGAAATTGGGGGGCGTTAGAATCATCAGCAGGGAGAATTTCCCAACGACAAGGCTCGAGTTCCTCAGAAACAGGGCAATACCCAGCGAGCGTAACCTTATCCGTGGAGGCAGCAACCGACCCGAATTCAAAAACGGTTACCTCCGTCGCAGCAGGGCGTCGGACTTCCACGGCGCCGTTCAAACCTTCCACCGCTTCGCCGGGTTTTGATTTAGATTTCTCCGGTGGTGGTTTTGTCTCCGGGGACTTGTCCTTGCGCTTCCACCATAGAAGACCCATTTGGTTTGGTTTGGTGATGCGGAGGAAAGTGGTTTGGCCTTCTGGGTGTTGAAACTAGGAAAGGGTTTATCTTCTATTCTTGGGAAGGAGAGGAGAGGGTTTTTGTACTTCTTTTTTTTTTTTTTGGGTAAAGAAATTACTCGCTACGTGTACGTCCTATTAGGCTCGGAACCTCTAGATTCTGAGATACGGAGTATAATCCTTACCAAGTCACCGTATCAAATGCTATTTCAGCTACATAGTATTACAACATGAGAATTTCGAAGATAGGTTTGGTTCAACTTGTTCACTTAGAAGTCGAAAATTTTAATTCAACTTATTTCAATTGAAGCAGTAAATCTAGCCAGTTGGTCTGGTCTACTATTTCTATGATTATATGTACTTGCATATGAAAGAATGGAACATTCCGTAATTTGACGTACCTTTATTTTTATGATAAATGAGTATCATGTAATTGTCACTTGATAAATGAGTATCATGTTTATGATAGAGATGAAGTTAGTATTTTTTTTTTATACCATACTACTTGTGCAATCTATGAATCTGGGGTCGGGATTTATGTCTAATGTATCTCAAGAAATATTAGTGTCACTAAGGATGAGCAAATCAGGTTTCAGTCAAAAATTTAGGAGAATTTTAAAACCAGATTAGAATTGTCGGGTTAATCTACTCTTTTTTGCGGAGAGTTGCAGTAACAAAAACTAACGAGCCAAAAACAATATTTTTCCATTAATGAGCTGAAAAAAGAAAACATCACAATATTCCTAGAAAATTAACAGTTGCAAATTGCAATGACAACCTCCTCTACCACCTCCACCTTAATTTGAAGTTGATAATTGTGACAAACACTTTCATTTACTAATTACACATCAGAAAATTACATACACAAGGGAAAAAACACATCCCATAAAGAGCATATATCAACCCTCCTGGGCCGAAATCAAGTCCAAGATATATCAAAGGCTAGCATAATCATCATAGTCACCCATTTTGATGAAACACAAAATGGCTAAAATTAATACAAAAAAGGAAGAAAGCTCCATGGTTAGGGCTCCCCAACCAATAATACCAGCGTGCTTTAAAATAGTTGGTATTGCAATACTGCCAACCACTGAAGCCCCCGTTAAAAATTTGGTCGCATTCAACCAACTGTTGGACAAATAGAAAAAGGGGCACAAGAATGACATTCAGTATTGTAAGTTTGTGACATTAGAAAATCTCACAGTAATATAAAAATAAGCACTAATAACAACCTGTTATCAGAGGCTTCTGTAAAGAGCGAAGAGGCATCAGATACAGCAAAGAACATCATAGGCATAGGGAGGAGGACATACATTATAACTGCAAATTAATAAACCCGAGCAATGTCAGAGTCAAGCACAAAAGGTTCAGCGTTTGACACAAGAAAACTTGCTAGAAGAATTATGCAATTCAACTATTTTGTCACAAATCATTTTCCTAGACAAGTCACATTGTTGGCCGGGTTGGGATAGGTGTTGGGGAACGCATCAAAAGCTAACTGTATTCAACAGAAGTTCTTTTTTTTTATTTGCGGGGGGGTGGGGGGGTGTGCAGATGGGAATTGAAGGGAGAGCGGGGAGAAGGGGAGATGTGTAGAAGAAGTAATAAATCCATGACCTATACTAAGGAAGCATAGCAACGAAATTAAAATTGACAAAAATGACATGTACTTTAATTCTTTAAACATCCCAATAGTCAAGTTCAACACCTTCTCAATCAAAGTATATGCTCATGCATATACACAAAATTGGAGTACATAGTAATATAGTATATACAATGAAAATATATGTTCTATGTAATATTCAATCATTTGTACCTGTAAGCATCGGCCACCAGTTATTGTACAGAGCACAAGCCTGCGAGCAGCATAAAGCAGCTGTAACTTGTAAGACATTGATTAATCCATGAAAAAATCAAAACAACAATGGAAGGAAAGCATGATGTTGATACCGACCAAAATTTGCAATACAATTCCTCCGGACACCAGAATTGCTAGAAAAGCAAGCTTCCCACTTTGCACACAAGTCACCATATAACCAGGTAAGTCTGCCATTATGTCGTCTCACTCTCACCACATAGGTTGAAATCCCTGAAAGTGAAATAGAAAGAAATAAACTAAAGTGACGAGAAGCAAATCAACCTATAAATATACCCTAGTTATTATTGTGAAATTCATGTACAGCAATCCTGCAGACAAACTAGTAGCTTCATGCCTTAATCTACTATTTCACCACCATTGAGTCCACGAGACAATATGCACACATACAATCATTTGCACTACCATTTTCATCCCCCACAAAGCTACAACTATGGCAAAATAGCTCTCAAATAATTCTGAAGACGTCCACAATATTATGCAATCTCCAATTTGGTAATGAACTAATGATGATGGGGCCATTTCTTGTCACAAATAGGCATTCCACTGCCACTGCCTGGCAATGAGCCCTTGAATCCATTTCAAACTATATCTAATCATGCTAGAATCCTCAGTTCCAACAACAAAAAAACACACCCAAATATGAATATACACCAAATGCAACTATTCCCTCCGTTCCACCAAAATTGCCCCATTTGACCATTTTTATAAGAGCTAATTGGATTAAATGGTGGCAATCCCAATGAAATGGAGAGAGTACTATTATCCACAATGTAATCTAATTAACCTATTTCGCTAAAAATGGCAAATTAGTAAGAGCGATTCATGCAATTTGGATCTATTTTATCAAAACTAGGTACCCAATTACGCAATTACGTAACAGTGGTTTAATCTATTCGAAATAAAGTTGCCACTTTCACTGACAATTGAAATCCAAAATCCAAAAGTAACCAAATCAATGATATAATACACATTAACAGACAAAAATATAATCAATTGATTGAATTCATGGCTAAATGCGAATAATCGCCATTAATAAATATAATCAGTATTGTGTAAATCAAGTATTGATTTAGCATAATTCTTTATTTAATTTGTGAAACAAGTGATTCGAAATTGAAAAAAATAATGATGGATAAATTGACGACAGCATACCAGGTGAGAATGATGTTTGATTCGAAGGATGAGTAATAATTGTTAATGGAGAAATAAAGAGTGCAGAAATCAGCGAGAATTAGATGGAATATCTAGGCACGTCGACAGATAGGTACAAAGTAAGAAAGTACAACCACTCCCTCGGACTAGCTTTGGAGAGATAGAGAGTAGAGATTCCAGATGACTTGCCGGCTTGTCAATTCTTTTGTTTTTGCTTGATGAGTCCGTTAAAATAGTTGTCATGCTGTCTACCCGATTTTTATCGATTAAAATTTATTTTTACGAATAGACGGATAGTTAAGGGTAATAAGGTGTGCTTCAACCATCACTCTTGAAAATAAGTTTCAAGTTCTATCAAGCCTCAAAAAATTAGGTTTAAAAAGTGTAAACATAAGGTTAAATTAAGGAAAAAAAAAAGTTATTAGGTATTTAGGTTCAACCGTTCAATCAAGTTTGATAAGTTTAATTAGATGAAGAGAACGTACTCTCAGTGTAGCGTAATGAGTTGGCTTCTAATCAGACTTTATTGCTTCATTAATTTTAAGTTGTGGCATAATTTTATAATGTAGGTCATATAACTTTTAAAGCACAAGTTTAAAAGTCTAAAAATAATGCTCTTGATATAAAAATCGATTCATGTATGTGTGTGTCCATCCACAATAAGTACTTCCTATGTTACTTCGATACCCTGTTGTATATCGAGTATCACATGTCGGATTCTCCCACAATTCGACATGACACCCGATATATAGTGGCTTGTATAATTTTTTTTTAATATATATAAAATTCTAAAGTGTCGGATGATTCAACACCTTGTCAGACACGATGCCCAAATTTGAGTATGAGCAACATAGCGTAATTCACTTAAAGTCTTACATCATAATACATACGTAGTATACTAGTATATGGAGTAAGTACTTGTATTTTATTTATTTTTGGCACAATCGTATGTAAGGTGGTTCGTGTGGGCTCAAAGCAACGTTCGTCTTCATCTCTGGATTTGGAATCCAGCAAGTTAGCTCGTGTAAAGTTTACTCACACTGGTCTTTTATGGGGATTTATCACTTAATATAATTGTCGTTGTCTTGTGTATTTTGTGATATTGTTGTTTTCATTATACGAAGTATATGATCTTCTTATTAAAAAAAAATCCAATTTTTTTTTAACCTTGATTTAAAATTGATTAGAGAAATCAACAATCTCAAGTCTAAATTTCTGAAGTGGGGGGGAAAAGAGAAGAGAGAAAGAGCCCTTCACAAACTCAATTGATCCTCTTCCTTTTTCTCGCCAGCAGATCAAACCAAAATTGATCAGCAGCAACAATGTCTTCTTCAACACCAAGAAGACGCCCAAAATCATCACCCAAAAACCCTAATTCCAAATTCATCCCAAATCACTCTCATTCTCCTACCTCTTCTTCGACTCTTACTTCATTACTTGCAGAAGTTGAACCACCCCCTAATTTACTTCCTTCAAAATCCGATTTTCTCAAGCTCATTGTTGTCATCACAATTGCCGCTTTTGTTGCCATTTTCTGCAACTTCTTATCCAGCTTCATCAATCGCCCCTCTTTACCTTTCTGCGATTCCGACGTCGGAGAATACGATGTTTCATTGCTCGGTAATCTTCACTCTCTGCTTTCATGTCGCAATTTTGTCTATTTTTTCGTGTTTTTATGATTATTTCTACGAGTATGTGAATACGTGATGAGGTACAGTTTGTGTTGCTCTAATTGTTACTCGATTTTGATTTTATATCATGATTATGGGCATGAAGTAATTTAAATTACTGGAAAATCTTAGATAGTAGTTGGGCCATTCATTATTATATACATTTTGATGAAATGTGTGTTCAAGATATTTTAGAGTAGTATAATTAGAGGAATATTAAGGAATGATAGAGTTTGCTCGGTTTTATTGAATCATAGTTCCCGTTTTTGGGTTTCATAAACTATAAGGCAATAAAGTACAAATCGATATGAATTGTGCCTTATATGGGGTCAAAGGAGGTACTAATGTGCATGATTTTGGAAAATCTTGGCTGAATTATGTTTCGTACATTTGCTGTTATAGATGTTCTGCCATTCATTCTCACTGAGGTTGATAATTTTCTAGTAGAGAAGGGTTGAAATATGTTGTACGTCTTTGAATTTCCTGTTAGTTACATTGATGGTTATTCCCATTAAGTGGTATGGAAGTGGGTTGTCATTAAACCAAGGGTCTATTAGGAAACAAGTAGGGGAGGTGTGGTGAGCGAATAAGAAAACCACTGCTCTTGTTTGGATATTAGAGAAAAGGAGGGAAGAAGAGGGAAAAATTATCAAGTAATAATCATCTTCGTTGACAGGAATGTTGTATGAATGTTGTTTTGCTGCCATGAGAGTTGTTAGCCCCTTTATTTGCTATTTTGCTTGTCAAACAAAGGAAAACGCTTATGTTCTTTTCCCTTCCTTTTCTGTTCATTTATTCCTTCTATTCAAACAAAGTGTTAAACTCTATGTAAAAGCTAATGCTTCAGAGTAAAACAAACAAATCTATAAGCAGAGGGAGTTCTTGTTTGTGTTTGCTTGAGCTGTTCAAGATGAAGGTCTCATACCAATTCTTTTGGGGGTGGGGGGTTATAGTTACTTTAGGCGTTCCTTTTATCTGATACTTAAGGGAATGGAATGGGCCAAACCCACCCCCAAGGTTTCCAAACCCCATACCTCATGGTTTTGAGGTATGGGTTTAAAATTCATACTTTTGACAACCAAACATATGGTATTGGTTTTAGTCACTCTAAAACTATACCTCATACTTATATTCAGCGAACCAAACGCCTCGGTTTAATTTATTTCACATTGTTGATCTTACAGATACATGTGAGCCTTGTCCAAATAATGGAAGGTGTTACAAGGGCCAGTTGGAATGCATTCAAGGATATAGGAGGTATGGAAAATCATGCATCGAAGACGGAGATATCTATGAAGCAGCTAAGAAACTTGTAAGCTGTTGTGTCCTTGCTTTTTGTGCAGTCATGTGATCTTCTTTTTGACTGAACTAATGGATGTTCTCACCTTGCTATGGCTTATTTTTTATATTTTTTACGTTGCTAATTTCAGTCAGTATGGGCAAAAGATCATCTGTGTGAAGCACATGCACATTATATATGTGATGGAACTGGGACAATTTGGGTTTGTCACTTCTCTGCTGTCAGACTTTGTGAATTTTTTGCTTGACTCCTGAGAGTGCCAGAATTGTTTAACTCTGTTAGAATTTTCTTTTTACTGTAACTCTGTTTAGGTGTCGGAGGACAAGTTGAAGGACATGCTGGACAAAGGATTCCAAGGTTCTACTGCATATGATATCAAGTATCTATATGCAAAAGAAAAAGCATTGGAGGACATTAGTGGACTGCTGGATACGAGAACCATTGGCAACAGGTATGCTTTCTTCTACGGCAAATAGAACAGTTTATATTGAATAACTAACTATCAGGATTGCGGTCAGAGCTTCTAACTTTATAATTGATCACATGTCTCAAAAAAAAGGGTCAAACATGATTCTGATTGCTGACCATGTTCATCAAACCTTAAGGCACACAATTCATCTCCCCTTGTCTCCTAATATACTTCCAATTGAACCTTTAGTGCTAATGAATTAAAGGTATTGAATACATGTTTTGATTGACTATCTCAGATTTGCAATTGAATGATTGATGGACAATTATAAAGCTTTAAGCACAAAAAAATATAGGGTGGTGTCTGCCTGGGTGGTGCAAGCTTATGGGTGAGAGAGATATAGATAGATAGAGAGGGGCTATTCTGACATCATATGATAGGCTGCAGCCTGTGTTTCTATTTTTGTGTCCAGTACCAAACTGAGTTATTCACATACCATGTAACAGGGTTTTGTAAGCGGGGTCGGTTACATGAACCAAAAGTGATTATTACGTGTAGTCATCGACAAAAATCTTCCTCCTCCATCCCTTACGATCCAATGCCTCATCCTCATGCATTTGTAATTTGAATCAGTCTAAAATATTTTGTGAATCTTTTCTTGCAGGGTCAAAGAGTTTAAGTGTCCTGACAAATTAGCTGAAAGTTACAAATCAATGACTTGTCGTGCTCGGCAATGGGTAGCTAAGAATCTTTTACTTCTCATGGCAGTATTTGTACTGGTATTCAACTCTTATCTCAACTCAAAATTTAGCATGAACTTCGTGATCATTATGATGATATAGATATTTACAGCTTGCAGGATCGACATTGTTGCTGTTGAGAATTCAAAGAAGATGGTATTTGACAAAAAGAGCAGAACATCTTTACCATCAGGTTAGCATTTGGCACTACCTTCCTTAATACTTCAAACAACGTAATATCTAAGTTGGTGCAAGACTGAGATATTGGATGTCACGGTGGCTCATTTATGAAGATTTATGGTGCTTGTTTATGAGTAGTTAGTACTTGTAAGCTTGTAGCGGGTGATCGTGGAAATTAATTTTGAAATCAAGCTTGATCATAATTAGCCAAAATTTGGATTTTTTTTTTTTTTTCCTGTGGCGTGGGTCTAGGGCCTAGGCCCTCCTTTATATAGAATTTTGTTGATAATAGCTGTAGTTTTTATCTTAATAAGCACCTAGAATTTATAGTATGGAACTGACTTTTAAATTAGTTATTCTTGAGGGTGGTTATTAAACATGGCTTCTATAAATTCTTTTTCAAAAATTGCAGTCATGATGTGAACAACATGTCTCTGAATTTAAGTTTGGCATAAAATGTGGAGTACCTTTACTCTCTTAAGTAACTTTTTGACCAAATGATCAGGATATCAGAAAGTACTTTGAATGCAATGTCTCTGTGAGTACAAGCTAATTAAACTGATTGCATTCGTGTACGTAGAATGCTCATATCTATGAAACTGACTGCAGCTTTACAATGGAAAGGTAGGTACTTGTAGGCATTGCCTTTGGTTTCTTTCTTTCCATGTGCCCACTTCCTCATTGCTAATGAAAGTATTGAACCATCTTCCATGCTTGACATTGTTTCATACTTTCATGCAACATCTAGCCTTAAAACAATTGAAAATGTTGATTAGAGAAAATAGCCTAATTTATTGGGTTGTAAATCAGCTATATTATGAGAAGAGCACTCAATGGTCCTACTGCAGAAAATGAAAGCTATTGAAAATTCTGAAGTGTGGAAGCTGCTGCTATTTGTAAATCTGTTATCTGTTCATTGACTTCATTCTCATGACAATATCTAGCTAATGCTTCTTATTATTGACATTTTTATGTACTGCTTTTAAATTTTCTTTGAAAAATTGTCAGGTTTGTGACACACTTGAGGACAATGCTATAATGTCTAGATGCATGGGTGACAGAGAACCCTGGTTAATTGCCTCAAGGCTCCGAGATCATATACTTACTCCCAAGGAAAGAAGAGATCCTTTTCTATGGAAGATGGTATTTCTCTCCTTTTTCTTTACCCCCCTATCATTGGAGTTCTTAATGCATTTTAGGATTTTCAAACATGTGTAATTACACTGTGTCCTCTCACTTGTCACCCAGTGCTCTTTTTTTTCCCTTGCAAAACAGGTAGCACATAAAATTTAGTTGCATTCCCTCAGGTCAATAATATTTGCTAACTTAACTGTCTTCAACTCTTCACTCCCCCCCCCCCCCCCTCTCCTTCCCCAACAAAAAGAAGAGGGGGGGGGGGGGTTGTCGATTTTCTGTTAACCCCCTTTTACACTGTGCTTCCCTGAACTCCCCTATATCAACCCAGATTTTGTAGGTGGCTTGTTAAGGATATGTTTGTTTCAGATAATTTCAGACATAATAAGTTCAGATAAAAAAAAAAAATTCATGCAAAATAAGTTCAAAATTTTAATAAAATTAGTTGAAACAAAATCAAATAAGTTCAGATAAAATCAAATAAGTTCAGACAAAATAAAATACCAAGTTCTAATAAAATAAATTCAGACAAAATGAGATGAACCAAATAGAGCCTTATCTTTTTTGGATATGTCTTGCTATCACCAGCTTGATGACTAATTATTGGTTAGGAGTTGCTAGTTTCCCCACTTAAAAATTAGATTTCTTTTGCAAACTTTTTTTGTTGAAAAGTGAGAAGCTAATGATTCTCCATAAAAAAAATTCTTGGAGCATATACATTTGCTCTCTGTTTAAGTTTTTTCCAAAACTTTGGCCTGTTGTGAGTCTACTTGGCAACACAATGTTGCTTAACAGCTGAGGGTCATTATTAAGTATGATATTTACCATCCTCGTTTAATCACGTAATAACTTTTTGGCACCAATGGAAAATATCTCTGATTGGAGCTGTGAGCTAATGTGACTGGCTGTGTACTTGTGTAGTGTTGTCATTAGTACAATATTTTAACTTTATGATATTTTTTACTTTTTTGTACATTTTTGACGGTATATACACATTTCTATTTTTATAGTATTTATACTGATTCTCATTTGATCTTTCTATAAATTAGGTTGAAGATTTGGTGGAGTCGGATTCTCGTTTGGACCGCTATCCAAAGCTTGTGAAGGGTGAATCAAAGGTGGTGTGGGAATGGCAAGGTACAGAAATGCAATTTGGGTTCTATATATACCGTATCATTATGATTTTTAATTAGCTATCTTAGAGCCTCATTTTGCAACATAAAGTCTAATTGAATTGATAGTTTATCTAATTAAAGGGAAAATTGAGATGACTATAACTTATTATGTATCACTTGATTTGTGAATTACGGACGTGTCACTAAAATGTAGTTCTAAGAGAAAATATGTTTTCTAAGTGTTATTGCAATCTAATAAGAATCTTCATGACAATTTGACTGTTAACCTTTCCCTAAGAGTTGCTCTTGGAATTTTGCTATTGTTGCACGTAGACTTTGCTTTGCTAGTTATTAGATTCTTTTTTCTTATAAAAAAGACGTCTAGCTGTCTCTTCGAATTGGTAATTTGGTATGTTTATTGAGGATGCATAAATTGTTGTTAGAAGGGCAATTTGGGTAAAGAAAAATACATCAAGAGAATACCCTAGTCCCTAGGTCCTTTAGAAATTTGGGAAAGAAAAATTGTACGCCAAGAATGCCAACCACGCTTTACATTGGACATTGATTTTTTTAATTAAAATTTTCTCACAAAGCAACACCTGTGAAAGCACATTAATAAGGGTAACAACTCTTATCTCAAGGGCTTATGAGTTGTTGAATAAGACCTGAGAATAGCAAAGCATGGAGAACCAAAGGAACATCCTTTAATTTTTTTAGTGTTAAACTCACCCATTCACAAATAGTGGATATGCGAGAATATAAACTATTATTTTGGCTTCCCTGGCTCCCCAAGATACTTTTTCTGTAGAAAAGTACATCCTTTTGTTAAATTCTGTCTTCACATAATCACATATCTGAGCTTATACCAAGAGTCGATTTGAATCATGAGAGCAATAATTCTTGAGCACATGTAAGATGTAACCATAACATGCTTCATGTTTGTGCTGGATTCTGAACTATTTAGTATGATTTTTAAACAAGTAGTAGATTTGCTTGGCTCTGGTTTAATCATTACTTTGTCTACTTTGTCCTTCTTTGAAGATTAGTCATTACTCATTGCTTCCGTCAATAATAGAAATAAAGATTAACTGTTAGCTGATTTCATTAGCTACTTCTGCTGTTTCATTTTAGTTGACACATGTCTTTATGTATGTTTTTCAATGTGTTTTTTCAATAGAAAAAATTTGTTAAAAGTAAAAAAACCCTAAAAAATTGTAGTATAGTCATGACTGCCATCTCCCTTTGGCAAATCTGGGATCAATACCTTTTTATCCAGTGGGTGGTGGTGGAGCATAATATAGTAAGGTCCTGGAAGAATGCAGTATATGTTAAGGGTTTGAGGAATGCCTTATATATTTAAGAATTATTCAAAAAATAACTTTAATCATCATTAGCATTTTCGAGAAATGAAGCATAATTGACCTTGATGTTGTATAGTTGACTTTTTCATCTCTCTTTAGAGTCATGCTTGTTCTATTAGATTCATGATTTTGGCACCTTGTCGTATCTAAATTAAGTGCTGTCCTGCTCCTACAAATGAATGAAAATGATACGAAGTACATGGAAATGACATATTTGAACTCTGCAATGTATTGTGAACTATCTCCTGTAGTTTTTATGGCCCTTTACTCTGTTTAGCCTTTTTTCTTTTATATTTGAAAAATTAACTTTTATTCCTTGTCTTTCTCTTTTTGCTCTTCATTAGTGGAAGGTTCTTTGAGTTCTTCAAGGAAAAAGAAGGTGGATATTGGCAGTTTGAATTCTGGTGCAGATATGAATAAATCATATGGCTAGAAGCATCAAGTTTAAGTTGGTGAGATACAGAGTTTATACATGGATATGATCATTTGGAGATTCAACATTTTGACAAGTTATCTATCGATTTCCAGCATATAAATTAAAATGTCCTAGTACACTTGTGTCTTCTACTTGTATGTTGTGAAGTGCTCTGTATCATGCAATTGAGACATGTTTGCAGTTGTATGGGGAAGACTAGTCACATGTAATCTACAAAAGCCCCAAAAGGTGTTAAGACTTGTGCATTTGTGCATCATTTTGGCAATTTGATCTTAATTTCTGTACTTCAGATGATCTTAATTTACTTTGTTCTATGTGTGCAGGCTTTAGAAGTTTGTATGAGAACATCCATGTTACCAGAAGAGTCTAGAGTAAATTGTTTTGTAATAGCTGTGCTGGAGACGATTGAGGGGATAACTGTAGCCATAATCAGGGGCTTGTTACAGCTTTCAGCAGCTACATCTTATCGTAACTGATTGCTGTACATCTTTGAGCAGCAACTGGCCAAAGAAGCATTTTTTTCCCCTAGCAGGCGGTGTTTCTGGTCGTCAGTTAGTAGTTTTGTCTATAAAGATGACTGGAAAGCAAAGACAGAATAAAGCTAGAATTCTACAAAATTGCAGAGACGTACACCCCCCCCCCCCCCCGGAGCAAGGAAACGTCATAAATTTTGCATTTGTGTGGAATACCAGATTCTCATGTATCAACTTGTAATTACTTCGTATATTTATATTGAATTTCATTTTACGAAAAAATTCGTTGGGAAGTTTGTGGTGTTTTCAAAATTTGTGCTTCTAGCATCTCATTGACATTCTTGTGTGGAATGGGGTGCTATTTGCCGGCTTATATTGCATGTCGCATCTTATTAATGAGATTTTGTACTTTTGTAGTTCTACGATTCTGTTGTTTGTGTTCAGTACGCAGTTGAATGGTCCCTGCTTTGTGCTGTCAATCTACTTGTATCTGGTATTCTGGTGTCTATAATAACAGAATCCCCCCCCCCTTGTGACACGTGTCGACGTGTGTTTCTTGAATGTCATGAAAAAATCTTGCCCTCGTATACCATTAGACTTGACAAAATACTCTGTTTTAATTACACAACTTTGAATTAATCATAATTGAAAATATACTTGAAATTGATCATGGAAGGAGCATATATTTGCATTTTAATACAGAGAACATAAGTACGAGTACAATTTTTCAAAACACATAGCATCATCCAAATCTAAAATTAATTCACCATGCACTTTTAAGGTGTTTTTTTTTTTATTATTATTTAAACTTTTAAAGTGTTAAAGATTTTTACCGATAGAAAGTTTTTGATCAGTGAAAGGAGAAGTAAAGAAGAAGTAAAAAGATGGGTGAAAATTGTAGTAGTATGCTACTATGTAAATTCTTAATATATAGCCGAACATTTACAATAAAATACACACATGATTGTCCTCTTATTTTACTTATGCATATAATTGATGTCCTAAGAAATTATACATGTGAACTTCATTTGTTATTCTCTTCAACACTCCCTCCTTGAACGTTCACATGAAATGGGGTTGCCTCATTAAAAACCTTGCTAGGTAAAACCCTGTGGGATAAAAATCATAGCTAAGGAAAAAAAGTACAACGATATTATATTATATGCTTTGGTATACTGCCTCGTTAAAAACCTTGTCAGGAAAAACCCAGTGGGATAAAAACCTGATCGAAGGAAAAAAAAAATGCAGTGCATATAATACCCCCTTGATTTCAACATAGTTCACGAAGATGTCGCATTCCAATTTTGTGAACTAATTGCTCAAATTTCTTCGAAGGAAGTGATTTAGTGAACAGGACGGCAAGGTTGTCACAAGACTGAATTTGTTGGATATCTATTTCCTCATCCTTTTGCAGATCATGTTTGAAGAATAGTTTTGGGGATATATGTTTTGTTCCATCTCCCTTAATATATCCTTCAGTTACTTGAGAGATGCATGTTGTATTGTTTTCAAAGATGATGGTTGGATTTTTTGTTATTACATTCATTTCACACTCTTCTTGGATATTACTGATCATCGACCTCATCCATACACATTCTCGTCCTGCTTCATAAAGAGCTATATATCAACTGCATGATTCGAAGATGTTGCAGTCAATGTCTGTTTTGTTGATTTCCATAATATTGCATTGCCGCCATAAGTGAACAGATATCCAATTTGTGACTTGGCATTTTGTGTATATGTAAGTATCCAGCGTAAAAGAAGAATGTTTGAGTTTCTGGTATAGAGGATCCCAAATATGGGCAACTATAGAGCATACTCCTCAAAAACATTTAAAAGTAAATAGTATTTATTTGTTATAAAGTTTGAGAAGTAGGTATAAATATACCTGACTAGGAATTGGTGCTGATAACGTGTTAAAGATTTTTACCGATAGAAAGTTTTTTATCAGTGAAAGGAGAAGTAAAGAAAAAAGTAAAAGAAGATGGTGAAAATTGTAGTAGTATGTTACTACGTAAATTCTTATTATATAGCCAAACATTTACAATATAATACACACATGATTGTCCTCTTATTGTACTTATGCATGTAATTGATGTCCTAAGAAATTATACATGTGATGTTATTTTCTTCAATATAGAGAAAACTTTTAAGGACTTTTTTTATTTAAACTTTTAAAGAACACTTTTAAGAACTTTTAATTTAATAATTTTCCTTGTATTTTCTCCTTAAAATTATAAAAACTTAAGTGAGAACATTCAAAAAAAAAAAAAAAAAAACTTAAGTGAGAATTAATGTTGACCGTTGATGATGATATTTTTTATTATTATAGATCTGACGGCTGACATGTACGCGTGTCATTAATCTAGTTCCTATGTTTTCGTTATTTTTCACTTTTACGCTGCACCCCTCTTTCTCTCTTCTCCATTGAAGCATACTCTGAATTCTCCATTGAAGCGGCTTCTTTGCTTTCTTCCATCGAACCAGCTTCTAAGGTAAGATTCTTATCTTTTGTCATAGCATATCTATCAATTTCACAATTTAGGGTTTAGTTGCACACTACCGTTAATTTAACTTTCAGTATAGTCAATTTAGGGTTCTTCTAAGGTGAACTGTGAACTATTGATTATAATTACTGCACTTATGAAACATTATAACGAGCGATTTTGTTGCTAGCATTTTTGTAATGTGCAATTTATGTTGATATTCTTTAGCATATACGAAGTAGAATTTTATGCAATTTTTTGAGCATATGCTGTTAATTGTGTCAAATTTGGCTGCCAATGTGTTGCAAGATTTTGTTTATAACTCTTTAAAGTTAGGACGAAGCTGTGAAAATGTACCTTTTCTCCCTCGGTTTGGCCCAAGGCGGCTGCCTTTCCTGCCTTGCTTAGGGACGGACCTCGTCGTAGGCAATTCATGTTTAAGAAAATGAAATCTATTGGCAGAAAGACTCTTCTTTCTTTGCCTATCTTTGAGTTAGATAGTAAGAAAATGTAAATTATAAGATACGAGACAATGTTGATTTAGTAGTACACAGTAATTTTCTACTACAAGCCCTTAAGCTAAGTCGCTCTTGGTTACATATGAAATAAGATTAGGGATTTTGGCGAAGTTACCTATCTTGAAATAGGGAAATTTTAATGCTAGTTGTTCGTTTGAGTTGCTTTCAGGTAGCCTCAACTAGGGGTGAAGCCAAGTAGATATCTTGGTTGTGTCTCATAAATGGTTAGTTTGAGCCTTGCTCGAAGCTACCAAATCAAGCAGTAAGGAACTCAAGCTCAGCGCATTAGCTATTGATAACCCCTGAAATTTGATTTAAATCAACTAGAAAGATTGCTGAACTTCCAACTCCCCAATTGATGAAGCTCACTCTTGTAACTTTACTACTGGATAATATTATTTTCTTTTTTTAAGAAAAATTTGGCTCTTCATTTGAGAAGATTCAAGTCAATTGTGCTTTCTGTCTACTCGTGATGGTTAAATTATGATCAAGTACTTCACGAATTTTCATTAGCATTATAGCTACTAACCTGTGATTCAATCTAACTTTTGATTAAAAAAGGGGTGGTTTATTCATGTATAGGAGAAAGTGTTGGTAGTATATTCTGTTTATTGGCCAGCTGTGGTGGCGCAGTGCTGTATGTGATTGGCTGGCACTTTTGTATCTTAGCTTGTATATTGAAGCAGGTTCGCTGATAGATGTGAACTTGTTGGCCTTGACCTGCTTGCAACTTTGCAGACCATGTATAGAGAGAGACATCATCTTCACAGAATTTGTGTGCATGTGTATGTATATGCAATTTAATTTTTAATCTAACATCGACTTTTCTTATCTTTTGGAAAACCAATTAGGGAACGGAATTGATATAGGGTGATGGAAACTACTCAAGTAAATGTTTCTGATGAGTTTGAGGAGGGTGCTGTGTCTGATGGCCATGGCCTTTATGATCAATTAATTGGAGAACATACTGCTGTATCAAGTTTTGAATTCTGCTCCAAGGAAATGGTGCCATCCTTTGAGAACAAGAAGCAAAGTAATCCTGGGAATTTAAAAGAATTTCCTATGCATCTGGGAATTAGTTGTGATCCCAGTTTACAAGCTCCATCTGTTCCTGGTAAACTTCTTTAAAATTTCTGGCTGGAAAATAAATCTACTACTCGTTTGTTGAGTTTTATTTTGGGATAGCTTGCTTGCTAGGTTAGCTCTCAAGGACAATAATTTAGATTATTTTCTGATTGTTATAAATTTCTAAATCCTGATTTAGTTATGCTTTGCCAACCTTCAACGCATTTGACTTGATTAGTAGGATAATTCTATTGGATTGGTTTGGCTTGTTGGATTCAGTTCCTTTGTGTCCAGTCTAATGAATTCTTGCCATCCACTTAGCTTTCTTTGCTCCCTTAAACAGAAATTATTCTTAAACAAATTGCTGGGGAAGGGTCATTATGTTCCTTATATCTTATCATATTGTATCGTTTTTATATACTTCGTATATTGCTATCTGACGAGTTCAAGTTACTTCTATATGTATAAATAAACAACTGTATTTAGAAGTTAAGTCTACTCCTTATGTTTACTTTTCAGCATTTATGTAAGATGAAAGTCAATATGAACGAATTTTAACAGCCTCAAATCAAATTTTTTTGTTGCTTAAATCAGGTGTGTCAAAGTGTTATGTATTCAAGAGCCAATTACAGGAATATGCCCAAAAGGTCGGGCTTCCGACTCCTGTGTATGAGACAATTAAAGAAGGCCCTTCACATGAGCCTTCTTTCAGGTCAACTGTGATTGTGGATGGTGTCCGATATGAATCACTGCCTGGTTTCTTCAATCGGAAAGCAGCAGAACAATCAGCTGCTGAAATTGCATTAATGGATCTATCTAAGAGCGGGGGTAAGAAAGATTCGATTGCTGTGCCTGTGGTAAGTGAGTTAAATTACCAGTTGAAGCATATCAAGTTATTATCTTACATTCTTACCAATAATGAGTTTAGGTGGAAATTTTAAACTTGAATGTATTGTACTATTATTCATTTTATGTTTTAAGTTTAGGGGATATTATGATGAACTGCTTTAGGTGTGCACCTTTTCTGTTTCTTATTGGCTGACTTGAGCACACTTTGAGAGGAAGTTAGAGGAAATATTTTATTGTTTAAAGGTTAGGCCAGCTTCAGTGCAATTTTAAATATACTGTCAACAACCATTGTTAACTGAAATCATTTGCATAGACATGATTAATCTGATCTTCAAGCATTTTGCTACTTAAGAACATAAATTTGACTCTTTAAAAACTTAACAGTTCAAGTAGATCCCTCTGCCTTTAACAACTGTTCAACAAGGCCTTTCTCAAAACATGATACTTTAAGCTAGATATGACAGTACTCTGTAATCTTAATTGCAAACTCCATCTGTTTATTTGAAGTGTAAGAGTGTCTCTCCTACTGTGTTTAATCCCTGAGTTTCAGGTTCGGTTCATATAATGGGTCATTGAATCTTATACTGGCTTGGCTTATCACTGCAATTATTTTTGTCAGCATGAGACTGGTTTATGCAAGAATTTGCTCCAAGAATATGCACAGAAGATGAATTATGCAATTCCTACTTACATATGCCGGAAGGATGACACCCCTGGTAAGACGGCTGTCTTTTCTTGTACTGTTGAGATAGGGGCAATTCAGTACATTGGGGCTGCTGCAAGAAATAAAAAGGATGCTGAGATCAAAGCTGCAAGGACTGCCCTGCTTGCAATTCGGTCAAGTGGTTCTGTTGGAGGTCAGAAATTTGACGATAACCCTCTGTATACAGTTATCCCAAGCAAAAGAAAGATGCAAGAGACAGCTCCTCCACAAATGGAGACTGTAAAAGTGAAGAAGCCAAAGAAACCCCGTTCTTCAAAGAAGTCGCATAACCGGATGCAACCTTATGATTCTGATTATCAAAGCCATGCTGGGATCATGGGTGTTTTGGTCAGTAATGATATCGGTATTCCAACTGCCTTTCAACCATATGAAAATGGTTTATCTGATGTCCAAGTACCAAATCATGGTCAAAATCCCAATTGTTTGGCAAGTTCAGATCAGGATAATTTGCCCGTGAAGAATTGCCAACTTAATGGTAAAGCATTTGTTGTTGAAGGTTCTTCTGATCCTGTAGTCTGTGTGGTTGACTCTGACCCGACCCATGATCACAAAAACCCTGATGTTGGTGACGATTTGTCTATGACAACGGGTCCACCCTTGGTGCCAGCTAACAACGAAAAAATTGATCAGGGTGTTGGCAAAGTCACCGATAATGCACTCCAGTAGCTCCACTTTCTAGGCAAGTTGAGTGCATTGCCTACAAATTTTGGGATACTCAGGAAGATCCAGCAACTTCAGTGGCAGCTAGAAGCCACATGGGGGAAGGAAACAATGCTTGCACAAATGTACCTTCTGACCGATAATATCTGTAAATTTTAGTGTGGTTGGATGAGATTTTTGTAGGTAGGGAAGGGGGAGTGAGGCATCTATTTACCCATGTCTTGAAAGAGGGGTCCATTTCCATTGGGGATTGTAGAAGTAACCCTAGATACACTATTAATTGAGCATGCTATTTGTTATTGTTATCTAGCAAACAAATGGATTATCTAGAAGTGAGATCATACATAGTTTAGGATGGTTAGAAAGGCAATCATAGATTTGTATGTCCGTCTTTATTTATTTTAATTCAACTTCACACCGGTGGCTGTTCAACTGTTCAAGCACAATGCAGCAATAGTTGGTTTTGGTTCGACTGCCACAATAACTGGTTTGGTTCGACTTGAGCAATAGGTGGTTTTGGTTTGACTGCAGTGGCTCGTGGCATAACTATCGGAATTTTCTTCTTTATCCTTTGTTTTCTGGTAGAGGTCCAATTTCGACTCCCCCGACCAATGAGAACTGAACCCGGATCTACCTATACGGAGATGTATACAAATGTATCGAGTATTGGTTTCTCTAGGCAATAGAGTAGTTGTTTATTATTTGACGGCGTGGGAGTTGCTGCATTGCTGTTATAGCGCAGTGTATTAAGTATTTAAGTGTTGTTTATAATACAGAGTACGAAGACTAGCTTTCGTATTCCTGCCGACAACAAAATATGTACCAATTATTATAAGATGGGAAGTGGGAAACAGCTACTTGTTCAGTTGTTTGTATACGTTTAATACGTTATGCCATTAAATTCATATTGCAGACTCTAGGAATTTTTCTATGATGATTATTTTTAGGGAGTATTGGTAAAAATGGTAATGATAAGAATTTATGCATTTAATGTAGGTTCAGAATACAACTATACAAGCATTGGATACATGAGTTCATCTCAGCGCATATTTACTATGCGTTTACAATGCACATAGGATGGCAGAAATGTAAAGTTGACAAGTTTGAGAATTAAAAATGAAAAAAACCGACTCTATAGTAGTACATTATAATGTACCATTATGCATGTATAATGTACCATTAAAGTACAAGTTGTCTTAAAACTCTTAATAGTACTTTTTGTGTAATATTATGCATGTAGTGGTACCTTTTGCCATTGTATAGGTTGAATATTTTCCCCCAAAATACTTACCACATGTCACTTATCATGCATGTATTAATACATTTTTCCATCCTATTTGTTTGCTAACAAATAGCAGTTATGCACTAAGGGTTAACTGGATACACTTTCAGGCTTATTAATTAAAAGTTTGCATGTCATAATCACCGTGTAGATAACTTAATAGTTTTATAAACGATAATATTTCTAGTTTTGGCTCATTGCATAGATGCATGCAGTTTTTAGTATTGCTTATATCTTTATTAAGGTGGACTTTACGTACAAAAGTATTAAAATCCAGTATGAGTTTCAGAAACTTGCTGAATTTTTTTTTGGCTTCCTTCGTTCTTTTTTACTTGACCCGTTTTGACTTTTACACTATTCATCACCCTTTTTCTGATCGTCTTTTTAAATTCGTTTCAATAAGTACTATCATAATATATAACTTTTATAATCTTTAATTATGGAGAATTAAGTTATTAATTGTTAAAGTTTTAGATTGACAAACACGATAAAAAAAAAACAGAAATAATTTGTCATTTGTTTATCATTCTATCCAAGGTGCGTTTTGTTTTTCCTTTTTCGTTTTTTGTTTAACTTCGGCTTTTATGTATATCAACACATGAAATTGAACATTTGATCAATCATTAATTTTTAGAATTGTTAAAATTACAACGAATCTAACATTCCTCCCTATATTATGTAAAACCTTCTAGAAGATGCAAATCTAATGTTGATTTATGATAATCCAAACTCAAATCCTCGAACAAAAAATAAAAGATATTTGGATTAATGAAGTTAGGTTGTTAATCTTTATCCTAAGAATAACACAAAACTCAAACAAACTTAAACTAAGCCACCGCCAGAAGTACATACATACATACACATTGAACTCTCGATCTCTTTCTCTCTCCTCTGTTACTCACTTGATTAATTATTTAAATTAATTAATTAGATTCTTTCATATCCTTCAACTTTTATCACATCACACTTCCCACTTCACACTCATTACTCCCCACTTTCACTCTCATCATATCTGCCCTTCTCCTTTTATCACTCACTCACTCACTCACTTCCCTCCTTAAGATCTGCTTCAATCACCATTCAAAAAAGAGCTCTCTTTTTATCAGGTAAATTCTCATTAAATTTTCAATCTTTTTTGCCAATTTCTGCTTTTTCAATCATTTTTTTGATTTGATCTCAATGTTCTGCATTTACCCAGATTGTAGATTTAATTTCCAATTTTGCATTTTCTTTTTTTGAAATCTAAATTTGATTTCATGATTTATTTCCATTTTTCTTGGAAGAATTTAATGCAATGAATCTGGGTTTTTTTGGTTTGTGATTGTGTTGTGTTATATTGTGTTGTGATTGTGTTTGTGATTGTGTTGTGTTATAAATTAATATAGAATTTAATGTGATGGGTTAAGTTCAAATCTGGGATTTCCCATGGTTGATTAGCCTTAATTTGTGTACAATTCTGTATAATTTGGTAAGCATGCTTGGAAAGGAAGGGAGGGTGACTTCATATATTATAATGTTGTATTTGTATTATCTTTAGCAATTGCCAATTTAAGTGGGATCTTTGAATATATGTAATCCTACATCTTTGTATGTGGGTGAATATCACCATCAATCTATGTTGTTGGGACTTAGGGACAAAGTAGTGGATTTGGGTCGGATCCGAGTCCGTGTCCTTGAGTCTAACCCAGTGTTCTGATGGAGAGTTGTGTATGCGTTTCGGTCGAAGGCTCGAAGCTGAACCGGCTAAATGCCTTGATAAGTTCTACTTGTTTGGGTAGTTTTTAGTTGAAAGGAAGAGTTTGAATAGAATGGATATTAATCTAATAAAAGTAATATCTGAAAGCTAATGAAGAGGGCTTGGCCTATATATTTTCACATGTGAATTCTCTACTCATAGAAAGAAGGAAGAAGAAAAGAAAGCTAATGTATGTATTATCATATGTGGTGCTAAATGTTTATTATTGGTTGTTAACGGATGCTATTTATAAGCAGGTGATTGCATTGTGATCTTTCTTTGGAGTAGTGAGAGTCCAGCTTTCCATCATGACCCCCAAACATGGTGGTAGATCCCGAGGGTCCATGTCGATATTTATTGTGCTCGGACTTTGCTGTTTCTGTTACTTACTAGGAGCTTGGCAAAGAAGTGGCTTTGGCAAGGGGGATAGTATAGCTATGAAAATGTCAAAGGTGTCTGATTTGACAGATTGCGGTGTAAAGTCAGATTTGGATTTTAAGCCTCACCATAAATTTGTTGGGACTTTTGAGTCTTCTGAGGTGATAGTTAAAAAGTATGAGGTCTGTGATGAAAAATACTCTGATTATACTCCTTGCCAGGAGCAGGACAGAGCTATGAAATTCCCAAGGGAAAATATGATCTACAGAGAGAGACATTGCCCCCCAGATGAGGAAAAATTGCGCTGTCTAATCCCAGCACCTGTGGGATACACAACACCGTTCCCCTGGCCGAAAAGTCGGGATTATGTTTACTATGCTAATGTGCCTTATAAGCATCTGACCGTTGAGAAGGCTGGCCAACATTGGGTAGATTTTCAAGGCAATGTATTTAAATTTCCTGGTGGTGGGACAATGTTTCCTCAAGGTGCTGATGCTTACATTGATGAGCTTGCCAGTGTGATTCCGATTGCTGATGGTACTGTTAGAACAGCATTGGATACTGGCTGCGGGGTATGTTTTCTATCCTATCTCGCTCATCGTTTTTCTTTGTGTTCCCTTTTTAGTATATGCTCTCTTATCATGTTTCGTGATTCTTTCAACTCCATTCAAAAAATTGAAAAGCACTTCATGTTTTCTTTTCTTTGGAACGTTTGAGCAGTGATGATCTCTGATTTGAACAAGTTACCTAGTCCATATTAAAACGGTTCTTTGGGGTGGTTGTCTGTTGTAATTGCTTGCCTTTTTGCTCTTTTGCATCTGGTATCCATTAATCAATGTAAATCAGCAGGAGAAATTAAAGGAGTACTTTAGTCTTAGTTTAAGCTCCTTAGCAAGAAGTAGTAGTGATTGGCCTTTAGTGAACTTGATCTTGTTAAAATTTATCACTTTTGGTATGGTCTATAGTTACTAATTCGCTAAACCCCCCAAACTGGAAAGGGCGAAGTAATACATTAAAGCAGTACATTTTGTGAGTTACATTCTTGTATCCAATCTCATACTGGAAAATTAGGTGACACTGCTAGATGTGGTTTTCTAATCCTCACTCCACTTTCCCTTCTCTCATGCTGGAATCTTTCCTATCTGTTACGAGTCTGATGATTTTATAGAGATATGTAATTTTCAATGACAATCGTTTTTTGTTTCTCAAGTTTTCTAAAGGTCATAAATAGAAATATGTTTTAATCATTTCTAACTTGTTAGCTCGTTTGAACATTGGGGTTATCTGATTCTCCTACTTCTTGCACATTGCGTATTAGTATTTTCATATTAGTTGTGGTTTTGTGATATCCAAAACTCCAACTAGTGAACTCCTTCATCATAGCCTCCAAACATAGCAGATTGGAAAAAAGCAAAAAAAAATTCCTTGTAGATGTTCTGTTTACAATTACAGCCTGAATTGTGAATAAGCCTGTGATTTAATCAGATCAGTCAACTAACAATGTTTGTTTTCTTGACAGGTTGCAAGCTGGGGTGCATACATGCTGAAGAGAAATGTATTGGCTATGTCATTTGCACCACGAGACAATCACGAAGCTCAAGTGCAGTTTGCATTAGAGAGAGGAGTGCCGGCAGTTATTGGTGTACTTGGAAGTATACATCTTCCATATCCCGCAAGGGCCTTTGATATGGCCCAGTGCTCCAGATGCTTGATACCATGGGGAAATGATGGTAAGTACTGAAGTTGATTTGGTGGATATTGTCGTTTCATGTTGTTGCACCTCGTGTCACTTTTTCTTTTCTTTTTTTTTTTTTTTTGGAGGAACCTTGTCTCATTTAGATAGGAGAAAATTGCTAAAAATCTTGGGAAAATTAAACTCCGTAAATCTATTGATTTTTTGACTAGGGATAATTAAACTCCAAAAATCTATTGATTTTTTTAAAGGCTCCAAAATGCTTAACTTGTTCAATATCTAATACCTTCTTTGACTTATCTGACATTCGCTCTTGCCTGCATACAGATGGGAAGTCTCTGATGGAAGTAGACCGTGTTCTGAGACCTGGTGGTTACTGGGTTTTGTCCGGTCCTCCTTACAATTGGAAGACATATCATAAAGTATGGAAGCGTACAATAGAGGACTGCAAAGCTGAGCAGACGAGGATTGAAGAGTTGGCTGAGTCCCTATGCTGGGAGAAAAAGTACGAGAAAGGAGATATTGCTATATTTATAAAGAAGATCAATGCTGAATCCTGCAAGCAAAAGCCACAGAATGTCTGCGAGTCACGAAATCCTGATGATGTCTGGTTAGTAGATCTTACTATTGTTTCAATTCTTGTGGTTGGGCTGTTAGCACGTAGAAGCTAGGCATGTAGTATGCTCATGCTGGAAAAATCCTTGAATGCCAATCGTAAGCTACTAAGAATTGATTGTTGCCATTTCCTTTTCCTTTGTGGTTTAAAGAGTTTCGCAAAGGACATCAATCCCTTACGAAATGGTGTAAATTCAAACTAGTAATGTGACACATATTGTGAGACGGAATGATTATTTGCTCCTTGTGAAGTTATCTTACGTAACTGAAAAAAATTATAAATGATGCAGGTACAAGAAAATGGAAACTTGTGTGACACCTTTCCCTGAGGTATCAAGCTCTAGCGAGGTTGCTGGAGGCAAGTTGGAGAAATTTCCTGCCAGACTTTTTGCAACTCCTCCCAGAATTGCCAAGGGGTTGGTTCCAAGGGTCACAGAAGAATCATACCAAGAAGACAATGCAAAGTGGAAGAAGCATGTCAAAGCTTACAAAAACCACAATAGATTGATTGGAACAACCAGGTACCGCAATATAATGGATATGAATGCAGACCTTGGCGGTTTTGCAGCAGCACTTGATTCACCTAAGGTTTGGGTTATGAATGTTGTGCCTAATATTGCCAAAAACACTTTAGGGGTGGTATATGAAAGAGGTCTTATTGGCATATATCATGACTGGTATGTAAGATGAAATTTATTTATTTTGTTCCTTATAACATTTTGTATAATCTTTCCTGGGAATTTAACGACTATTTAATTAAATTGTCATATATATACTTATAATATGTAATTGATGTGTCTTTCAGGTGTGAAGGTTTCTCTACTTACCCAAGGACATATGACCTGATTCACGCTAATGGTTTGTTCAGTCTGTACCAAGATAAGTAAGTTTCTTCTCTTTACTTAAATATTTTGGTTCTTCATATGTTATTACCACTTTTTTTATGGGTTTTCTTCTGTACGAACTGTTAAAATCCTTTTTATTTTTGAGGGAAATCGTATTATGTACGTAGTATATCCAAAGGTTAGCCAGTCAGGGAAAACTTCTTATTCTAATATTCGCTACTTGCTCTGACTAAAGTAATAATATGTTAAAATTGTTTAGGTGTGATTATGAAGACATTCTTCTGGAAATGGATCGAATCCTGCGCCCTGAAGGTGTAGTCATCTTCAGAGACGCAGTTGATCCTCTAAATAAGGTTAAGCAAATCGCTCGGGGTATGAGATGGGATCTCAAGTTAGTAGACCATGAAGACGGTCCATTTGTTCCTGAGAAGATTCTCTTTGCAGTTAAACAATATTGGACTGCCGGTGAAAAGAACAGTACATCAAGCAGCCAATAATCCATTCAAAGATCCAAGGACTGGTATGTCAAAGGGAAACGGAAAATTTGACCAAGATGTTAGAGCTCTTAATCACAGCACTATGTGAAATCGAAGGTGAAATTCTTGGCATTAGAAGGTATTTTTGTTACATTATTTGATGTTATAGGTAATTTATATTCCTTTGAAGAAATGTAGTATTTTAGGTGGAGAAGATGTATTTTTGTGGGAATAGAAGGGTTGTAAAGAGTATAACCCTTGAGATCACGTGATCAATCTCATGCCTAAAATCCGGTTTAAGGTCTCGAAGTATAGCTTGATAACACGATGTAAGCTACAAGTATAAAAAATCATAGTGACCCATGCTTTAATTTATGTTCTTCCATAAGTATAGCCTATATATGCACGATCCTGCTAATGTATCGTCTCTCTAGTCTCAACCTTCTCGTCTCTCTAGTCTCAACCTTCTCGTCTCTCTTCCTTTTGTTGTCAATTTGTTTTGTTCTTTGCATCATGGCTTAGAAAATCAACTCTGAATAATCTGTTCGTACGTTAAATTCAAAGTGTATTGTGCTGATTCAATCTTTGTTACATAAAGTTCGTTTCAGACTCTATAACACGACAAGTTACACATTCGAAAACAATAATAAAATTTCACCAAATAATGTTATTTATAAGTCCCAATTGAGATTAATTTGTACCTCCAAAAGGCTTTTAACTTACACTAATCGTCTCTCTTTACAAATATCAGCACCAAGTCCTTGCAATTTTTCAATAATCTTCGAATATCCTCTTTCAATATGATGAATTTCGCGAATTTCAGTTTCACCTTCTGCGAGCAAACCTGCAATGACTAATGCAGCTCCGGCTCGTAAATCAGATGCTACAACACTTGCTGCTGTAAGCAAAGTTGGTCCCGTAATGATAGCTTTTCTTCCTTCCATCCAGCAGCTAGCATTCATACGACATAACTCGTCAATGTGTTTAAAACGCGCTGAATAGATTGTATCAGTAATCGTCGAGGAACCTTCTGCCTGTGTCATCAACACAGAAAACGGCTGCTGTAAATCTGTTGCAAAACCAGGGTAAACACCTGTTTCTATATTAATTGCCTTTAAGTTGTTAGACTTCGGAATGAAAATGGAGTCTTTGCCTTCTTGGACTTCAACCCCCATTTCGCGTAGTTTTGCAATTAAAGCTTCCATATGTGACGGAATTACATTGTCGATTGTAATGCCGTCTCCAACAGCTGCTGCCATGATCATGAATGTCCCTGCCTCAATCCGGTCTGGCATAACCGTATGCTTTATCCCACCTAGTTTCTCAACCCCGTCGATGCAGATGATATTTGTTCCTGCTCCTTTAATTTTTGCACCCATCTTAATAAGAAGAGATGCAACATCAACTATTTCAGGCTCTTTTGCTGCATTTTCAATGATAGTTTGTCCCTTAGCCAAAACAGCAGCAAGCATGATATTGATTGTTGCACCAACACTAACTACGTCTAAGCAAATTCTTGCACCGTGCAACTCATCAGCGCGTAGATAGATGACTTCGTGTTCATTTGTTATCACTTGTGCTCCAAGTGCCCTAAAACCTTTGATGTGTTGGTCAATCGGGCGTGCCCCAAGGAAACAACCGCCGGGTAGCCCAATCACAGCATGTTTGAAACGGCCAAGCATGGCACCCATCAAGTAATATGAAGCACGAAGCTTTTTAACATTACCACTTGGTAAAGGCATGTCCACCATACAAGTCGGGTTAATGGTCATTTTTCCCTCTTCAAATGTTACTTCTCCGCCAATTTCTTCTAAAATCTTTTTAAGTATCAACACATCGGTAATTTCTGGTAAGCCCTCGAATTCTACTACAGAACCGGCTAGTATTGATGCAGGAATCAATGCCACTGCACTGTTTTTTTCCTCCGTCAACTGTAATGGTGCCTGATAAGTGATTCTTGCCTTTTATTTTATATACATCCATCATTTCGTAACCATCTGTCGACCCCATTGATCTGAATTTAATTATTAGTGATAAGTTTAGGCGAACGGAGTAAACGCAATGTAATTAAACTTTGTTATATTGAACAAATTAAATCATCAAACATATTATCACTACTAATATATATTCGGATACTCATTTATATAGTCATATCTCTAACAATTCGTTAAACAATTCCCAAACGAAAATGAAAATTTGGATACGTACACTTCACGAGATAAACTACGGGACATGCTATATATAACATGACATGCATAACATCTTACAGTAAATCACATAGGTCATGCAACTCGATCATAAAGTGATTATAGTATTGTGTTTTTCATCTTTACTTTATTTTTTTAGCACAAGAAAAAGATTTGAAGATTAAAATACAAAACCAATATTATAATTATAAAGGAAATTAGGCTTAACGGAGTTGGCAGCCGACAATAATTTGCATGACATGCATGCTTGCATCCAATCATCCATATAGAGACAAAAGCTTGCATTATGTACGTGACTTTTTTTTGGTGGTATGTACGTATGTACATTTCTTCTGTCTTCTTAAAATTTTAATTAATAATTTGTAGATTAACATGTTTAACAACAAATTAAACTTTGTTTGACCGCACCTTTAATATCTTGAATTTAATTAACAACTTGTAGATTATAAAAAGTTGATGATATATTTATAATTTGCATTAGACTAATCCAATAACGTTTTACATGTGTAAAACGGAGTAACATTTATATATTACCATCCTCAAATTTAATATTTTGAATTTTGATTTTCACAATTTAACTTAATTTGTTTACCCATTAAAATATTGTTGGATAAGTAAAGATCAAGTGAATTGAACACATCCTAATTTTAGCAACAACGAACATCTCCTCTATTGGATAACAACAACATGCTTTTATAATTTTTATGCCCTACACATAATATCCAATCTCATACTAAGTTATTTACAATAAATCTTGTATAAGGCGGAGTTGCGTTAATTTTATAATAAGACGGTCAGTTTAAGGGTAATTTTAACAATTTTATATGATAACTTTAATTCTTTTGAATGTAACTTTTAAATTGCATGTAATGACTTTGATTGTACTTCCTTCTCTTCTTCGACAAGGTCACAGAGTGATTAAAAAATTCCTCTTCATTTGGTTGTGCTCAACGTCCGATCTAAACTTCTTTGTTCTTTTTAAGTCATCTTTTTGCATATAGAAGAATGTAACTTTTGCAAAAAGTAGGCAACATTTCTTTCTTAGTTTTAAGTCTGCGAAACCTTAATATAAAATTTTTAATGGATATATGTTTTGAAGGCTAATATGATTAATCCAATACATTATAAGTGTCTTAAGGGTAAAATTTTAGGAAAATGATAACTTTTGTAGTATATAAGGGTAAAATTAAAAACTTTTAGAGTAAATTTAACCTGTCTTACAATAACTTAATAAAAGTCCGTTTTAATAAAAAAAAAATGGAGATTACTTTATACAGTGACTAACATTTTTTAATTAATTTGCAATTCAAAAATTAGAATTCATGCATGATGAAAATATATTTATTTATTTGTGTTGTGAAATATATGGTAGCTAGTAAAAAAAAATACCAATTTTTAATTTATAATTTCATTTGTTTCTTAAATTGTTTATAATTACTTCGTTTTTTTTTTCAAAAAAATCATTTGTACGTACTCTATATAAATTAAAATTTTATAATTATACAAGTTTACTACATACTATATAGTATACGAAGTATGAAATTAAAGAAAAAATAAATACTATGAAAAACATGAAGGCCAGGTTGTCAATTGCATATAACGGAGTAAGTATTAACCCGGCCACCATTTGCCTGCCAATTTTGCCACATATTGTATTGTATTGCGCGAAACTACATTGCTCCATTGAGTATGTAAGCTCTTATAGAATTTTTCTAAATTTCCATTCAAAAAAATCCAACAATTCTGTTTTTTGGGACAAAGAAATTTAAACAAAAAAACATGGAAAATTTCAAACTAATTATGAAGAAAAAAGGCTCACAAATAACGATAGATAGCAGTCATAGCACCGTATATATTATGGCTCAATCAGAGAAATATAAATGTAAAGATTACATTAAAATGTATCAATGCATGCAAATATTAATTACAAATAAAATTATACAATGTTATAAACATTATATTATACGGAGTACGTACCAACTGACAAAATGCTGAACTTTACCAGAAGTGCAAATGAAAAAGGATTTGATGAGCTTCCTTTTGAGTAGTATCCTTTTCCTTAATAATGGAGAATTTGAAGAAATATTGTAAGTTGGGGTGTTATTTAATACACCCTATTATACTTTGATGCTTTACTATTTATAGTATAGAGAATAAGAATAAATTACAATGACTCAAAAGTATAGGAAGGGGGACATAGTGTGAATTGTGTGATTGATAAAATAATAATATGATCAAGAAGACAAGAATCACTCTTGATATGATAATATATATATAATAATTAAATGTATTTTTCTTATACTTATCTAGAATAATATCGATCTCTGCGGATATGCGCATAATTATTATTGGCCTATTCTTGTATTATATGTATTACCTTCGCTTCTTAATAGTTACAACAAAGGATATTTTTTTGAAAAATTTTTATGTCTCAAAAATAATACACCTTTATTACAAATAAGAAAAGAATGTAGTATATTAATGGTATTAATCAACATATACTCGTATGAATGTATACAAACTTATTCGAAGTTTACATGTAAAACAAATAGAAGTTTATTGGAGGCTAGATGGGCATTGGTAAGTGAAACGGTTTGATTTCAACTATCAACAAAATAGTTTAATTTTGTATTTAATACTTTAAAATAGAGTCGAGTTGATTACAACATGGATTATATTGGGCTTTATAGTACTCTAATTTAACTAAAACTCATAAACACACCTTAGCTCATTTTGTTTTCATGTGGTTGTTCGTGCACAAATTAACATCTACATGTGATATTATGATTTTTACAAGAAATAATAGAATTTTGATAACACCCGTTACATAAAATTATACATATATAAGGAAAAGATCTGATCAGATCAGATAAGTATCAAATCAGATTAACCAAAATAATTAGATATATGAAATAATTATTTATATTAATATAAATTATTTCAAAAATATACTTCCTCATATATTTTTTATATAATCACGTACATGTGTCATGCATGCCTTAGCACACACTTTAAGATGATCTCTTAGGTTAATGTCTTTATTATATGTATTTGTTGCCTTTTTGTGAAGCATAAAAAAATTGAAGGACTGGGTTAGGGCCTTATAGGGGAGCTCTAATTTAAAGCATTGCTCTCTTCACTATATACCTTAAAATTATAGAGGAAATCAATATTGTTTAAACAATACTTCGTATCACGGAGTAGATCTAAATGCACATAACGTGTACTCTACATTTTGAAATACATGTGTCAACAAATACCCATATATGATGGACTGATGGAGTATTACATTAACATTATCAATATATTAATGTTAAAGAAAGTGTATATAAACATAAGAAGAGTACGTGTTTTGAGTTATTTTAAATCACATACACCAAACAACTCAATAATTAGCTTGTATAATAGTAGTGATAGATATAATTAACAATGTGAGTATTTATATTCCATAAAATTGCTTAATTGGACGGTTGCTTTACTCATGGTCCCTACTTTTAATTAAATTGTATACTGTGTACGTAAATTTCATTAGATTAATTGCTTGGATGACCTTTTATGAATTATTAGATGGATTACAGTCATTTACAGATATTATGCATGTGATTATATGAAACTATAATATAGCATAAGAGAATAATACCAATCATGATCTATTCATCAACATATTGTTTGACCTTATTACCATTAATATACACTCAGATGTACCTTGTATTCAATGGTTATTTCTTGTTTATTTTCATAATTATTACTCAAATAATCATTAAATGAAATAAATAAATAAATAAAAAAATTAGGTGTACGTTGTACTAGGATTCATATATATAATAAATTTTAAATCTCATCATCATAAAAAATTAGGTGCACCTTATACCAGGATGCATATATATAATTCACCATTAATATACGGATTTGAAGCGTCTATTCCTTCATAATCTGATAATCTATGTCCAACTTGTTTGGGTATTTTTCAATTGGAAGGGAGAATTTGTATAAAATATTTGAGGTTCATAATTTTATTTTTGGTATGATTTAATTTCTAAATGCTCACTCCCTTCCACGTTTCCTTATGTTTTGACGGACCGTTTCTGATATTATTTTTTTTTTTTTTTTTTTTTGGCGAAGGATGTTTTAATGATTATTATTAATGTATGTATTCCATTGTTTTAAGAATATTTTTTATTTTAACACCCCCCAAAAAAATAAATATATTTTAACACCAGATAAATTTTACAAAAATGGTGTTTACCACCACTTAACGGTCTCCGTCCAAAAATTCCGTTAAGTGGGGTCCACAGTGACACGTGTCACCAATTACTTGTTTTCAAAAAATAAAATTTTTTAAAAAACGAAAAAAAAATTTAAAAAAAATAAAAAGAAAAAAAAGTTTTTTTTTTTTAAAACTCAAACAACCAGCAAGCAGCCACCAACGGTGGCCCTTCTCCCCAGCCAACTCCCGAACCACCCCCTCCCAACCCCGCGCCACAGGATTTCGCCACCAAACCAGCCCTAACACCGGAATCAGCGTACCCTCGCTTCCCAAAAAACCAAAACCGGTTCCTCCTCCCTTCCCGCAGCCCATAAATCGGGAACCACCACCAACGTTGAGCCATTCCCCCACCTTCGAAATCGGTCCCGATAACTACGGTTTTGGGCCTAGGTTGGGGTGGGGTTCGGTATCCAGTGAAGTTTGGGTGTTCGAAGGTGAGGTTGGGTATCGGGTTAGTGGTTAGGTGGGGTTGGCCGTTTCCGATACAGGGGTGGTGGGGTTGGCTGTTTCCGCAACCTTCCTTCCCCAAAAACGGCGACGAATTTGGCCGTGGCCGTATTCGTGGCCGTTCTTGGAGCAACAACCATAAAATCAGAGCACATCAAAAATCAGAGCAAATCGAAATTCGTGGCTGATGGCGGTGGTGGGGCTAGGGTGGTTTAGGGATGCGGGAAAAGGGTGGGGATGGGTTTAGGTCGGTCGGTGAGGGAGGGGGAGGTGGTGCGACGGTGGCTGCGTCGGCGACTGTGGGTCAAGGTGAAGAAGAAGGTGGCAGTGGTGGGGCGATGGTGGGGCTAGGGTGGTTGGGTAGTAGTTTTAGGTTTTTATTTTATTTTATTTTTATTTATATATTTTTTTTCTTTTTTGACCAATAATAAAGCGACACGTGGCTCATGACCCCACTTAACGGATTCCTAAACGGAATCAGTTAAGTGGTGGTAAAAACCATTTTTATAGTTTTTGTTTGGTGTTAAAATACAATTTTTTTTTTTGGTGTTAAAAACCATTTTCGGGTTTTTGTCAGGTATTAAAATAAAAAATATCCTTGTTATAAATCAATTTAAGTTTGGTTCAGTGGACAAGAGAGTACGGAACCCTCCC
Source organism: Chenopodium quinoa (assembly GCF_001683475.1). Lineage (NCBI taxonomy): Eukaryota > Viridiplantae > Streptophyta > Magnoliopsida > Caryophyllales > Amaranthaceae > Chenopodium > Chenopodium quinoa. Next base: position 3,009,493 of record NW_018743175.1, read on the forward strand.
AACCATGAGGTTAGATGTTCAATCTCCACTAAGGATAGTTTGGTTTTTTTAAGGCAGGGATTTCTTGCCTTTTTTTTCCGGTCTATTATGCCTGGTTAAACAATGTAAAACTCCCGGTGGAACTGTTGATAATCATATCAAAGGCGAAACAAAATTTTTGATTAAAATGTTTGAGCTCTTAATCACTAGTGAAATCGAAGGTGCAATTCTTGGCATGTTAAGGTACTTTTGTTACATTATTGTTTGATGTTATAGATAATCTATTGCTTTCGAAGAAATGTAGTATTCTAGGTGGAGAAGATGTATTTTAATTGGAACGGAGAGTTGTAAAGAATATGACCTTTATCATGTGATCTCTTACCTACAAATCTACAATTAGGTTTGAGGTTTCCGCTTGAAATATAGCATGATCGATAACACAATGTAAACTACATTTAATAATTACTTAGTGACCCATGCTTTAATTTATTTTCTGTCATAACTATATATCGCTTATATTTTGCGTGATTCTACTATGTGTTGTCCCTCTCAAATCTCAAACTTTTTTTTATATTTTACAGAAATTAATTTATCAATAAATAGTCATACGAAGACAACAACAACAAAACCTTGCTTTACACAATATATCGCAATACGAATATGCGAGATATCTCTTGCACAGTTGCACTTAACAGTCAAACTTAATTACAGAGTACAACAATTTCCAAACGACTTAACAACTTATTGTAGCCACAAGAATGGTTCAATATGATTTATCTAATTGATGAATTTGAAAAACAAATAACTTTTGAGAGCCCACATAATATCAATTAACAAACTAACACCACGCTAGCTCATTAAAAATGTGATCTTGTATACTTCCCCTGTTTTTTATTTATCGCATCATAGGAGGTTTGACGGCAAAATTTGGGAGTGGTAAAATTACAAAAGTGTCCTTGTATTATAACAAAAAAAAGACCCACCACCTTATACAATTGCTGTCAGCTTAGGTGAAGTGTTTCCGTGTATTACCCAAAAAGGGGACTCAATTTCTGACTTATTTCCACTCACAAACAGTCAACAGTGGAAATACTTCAGCATAATCCAATGAATAACAGCAAGATCGGCATAATCAAATCATAAAATTTACATCAACATAATCCAATCATAACAGCAACTTCAGATTAATCTACCACCCTGGCCAGCAACTTCCATTCGCATACCGTCTAATTAAACAAAAAGGGCTAGATCAGAAATTGTACTCTCATTGCAAATTCCATTCGCATACCGTCTTCGAGAAACCCTAGGAATCATCTTAGGATAATTGTTAGGTCTGGGTCGGGTTTGGGACTGTGATTTGGGTTTGTTAGCACGACTCAACCCAGATCTTCCACCCATATCACAAATAGGTCCGACTTCTTTCGTAGGATTTGAACTCACATCAGTCACCAAACCCTCATAATTAGTCAGTTCTTGCGAAGAACAACCATACCCACTTTTTCCGGCAACCACAACAGGGTTGGATTTGACCAACCCTTCCTCTTCTTCAACAGATCTAAGAACTTTACCAACCGCAGCAAAGGTTCGTTGGCTGAAAATGTCGCCACCTTTGCCTGACATGTAGAACGATTTAGGCCGGAAGCCCATTCTTCAAAAGCTTCAACAAGAGCAACAATGAAACCCTGCTCAATTTCATCATCACTCGCAAAGAGGGCTTCGTACAGGGGAGATAGATCCATTATACGAGGAGGAAGAGAGGAAACAAAACGAGGCAGAGAGGAGCAGGACACACACCCTTTCAAGAGGAGAGAGAAAGAGGAATAGAGTTGGATGAAGGAGGAAACAATGGTTGTTCAAGCAGGAAGGGAGGAGAGAGAATGAGGAAAGTGAGAAAGCTCAAGAACACACTAGAACTAGGGTTTCAGACTTAGATTTGTGCAAAAAAAAACGAAAAGTGGACTGATAAATGAAGTATGTATTTAAGGTAATTTACCAGAAAAAAATTGGGTGGTGTATAAAGGGGTTTAATTTGGTAAGAGGAAGAATAGTAGGTGGGGTTATGATGTTATTGTAAGAGGGGTAAAGAAGTAATTTTGTAGGTAAAAATTTGCTAAATAAGGAAATGATGCAATAAAAAGTAAACTTTCTAAACTAGTAAGTGATGCGATAAAAAATAACGGAGGAAGTATTAAAAATACGAAATTGTATCACGTAAAAAAGAAGAGAAGAAAAACTGTATCTTTAAGTAATAAAACTATAAAAGTAAAGTTGCTCGTAAGAAGAAGAAATGTTGTTATGAGTTTTTACAAAAATGTGGTTGGGCTGAGACTTGACAATGATTAGCCTGCCGCTCTTGGGCCGATATGGCTATACAATATGTACCAGCCCAAGAGTAATTTTACAATGGATAAAACTGTAAAAGCATTAGTCTCATCAATAACATAATACTAAAACAGATACCAGGAATGACAAGTGTCAATTCCTGGTGCTATTTTTTCCCTCCAACTTTAAAAAAAATAATCTAATTTTTTTTAATTATCCATTGATACACAAGATTTTCCATATTATATATATATACCAAATCAGAAAACCATTTACTAAGGGCATGTTCCGATTTACTGAAAACAACTGAACTGAACTGAACTGAGCTGAAATGAATGGTTTATGAGAGAAGGAAATTAGGAACTGAACTGAAATTAAATTGAATAGAACATACCCTAACATTATACGAGTACATACTATATAATTAGGTCACTGAATACTGTATTTAAAAAAAAAAAAAAAAAAAAAAAAAAAAACACAAATGCAATGTCTCCTACGTTATTAAGGAAAATCTATTAAACAAAATAATTTTAAATAATTACAATTGATTCACTTATATATACAACGTATATTACAATAATAAGACATACCAATTGGTTGTTAATTGGTGCAGTGGTGATTGAGATTGCACTTGGTAGGGTGGACCCGTGTTCGATCCCCCGCAACAAAAATTGGGAGGGGACTGGAACCTAACCACCCTAAACTGATCCCCTAATCCGGATTAGTTCAAAGGGTGAAACAGATTGAGCACAATAATAATAATAATAATAATAATAATAATAATAATAATAATAATAATAATAATAATAATAATAATAATAATAATAATAATAATAATAATAATAATAATAAAGTGTATATCAAATTAAATCTCAATGTATAATCTATATTCTTTTCTTCTCATTTTGGTAATCATATTCAATCTGTATACAATTAACTAGAATTTTTGTAATTGTACATATCTTCAATAATATACTAGGTAAATTTTTATATATACTATATTATAATTAGAATTTACCTAAGTTATATTATCATTCTTTTTTCTCAAACTTTATTTTTTTGCTATAGAATTCATTTCATTTAAAAAAATTATTTTGATAATATATACGAAGTATGTACAAAAAAAAAAAATGAAGTGTAATAACTTTGATGTCTATGATATTGGATATAGATTTAATTTAAGTTATTTGCATTGGTAAAAAATAATTTTTGTTGTAATACATTATATAAAAAATAATAATTCTATATAAAATTTAAGATAACCCTGCCGTGACTTTAGCTAGTTTAGCTCAATGATGAAGATATTGTGATCGTACGATAAACAATAATTATGTAAAATGTAGGCGATGAGATAATGATATAAGTGACACATTGTGAGTCAGCTTACTAGATATGACATGCTTTCACACAAATAAAAGAAGGGGTCGTGTTTTTTATCATATCAATTTAATTCTTACCAATATCATATAACTTCCATTTGGCTAGTTTTTCTTGATCCAAGAAAAGGTTAGGCTTTGACATTTCATGCAAATGTTTGAAAATATTTTCTTTTTGTCTACCCTTCCTTTTTTGTTAGCAATATATGCTGCCGTAAACGTTTTTAATTGTATGTTTAAGAAGTTAAAAGTAGAGTTCATTGTATAATTACTAATGATAGTGTATAAATAATGTGTAATTTTTAGTGTTAATTAAATCTTGAAAATTATGCTATCGTAAGACAATATAGACGTGGAATATTTCTGTTCATACACCAATGAACAAATCTCTAGGGCTATGAATTGTTGTACATAGTATAATTTATAGCTAGAAATTAATCAATAAATTAATTTATCTTTATTTAATTACTATGAGTATAAATAAATCTTAATAATATTGGTAAAACGTACTATGTTCTTAAAGGTCATTACATACTTATAATTATACCAATTTTAATTATTTTATCATCATATATCTATATATACATATTATATATCAACTTATTCAGTACAAGTAGATATCATTAGATCAATTTACAAACAACCAAACCAAAGTCAAATAGACCAACCAACATAAGTAGTATAAGTGTATACTCCGTAACATTTAATAATAAATTGTCGAGCAAAAGCCTAATAAATCATTTCCCCTTCATTCAAAAAGAGTGTTACTAAATATTACCCAAAATTTCCACCTACTACTACACCATAATTTTACGTTTTATTGGTTATGCCCTTGCCCTTCTATGTTCTCTCCCACCCCTTTCTCTCCTCATATGACATTGACCTCCAACACCCATCAACCATCACCAACTAACCAAGGCTACCACCTAACCATAAAATAAATTCCGGCATCCATAAAAGGCGTTGTTCTCGATTAAGTGTAATACTAGAAACATGCAGCAATGTAGCATATATTCATACGTACTTATACAAGAGTGCCAATATCTATCATCGGAGTACTTCCTAATGTATTCCATATACACAAGAACGAGTGTCACAACTTGCAAAGAGGGTGAGCCGTTATCTCATTTACATATCGACTTACGTTTAACATTTTCCTTAGTTAATAGGGTGTGGATTATGCATTATTGAAGGGTATAGAAAAGTATTTGACTAAGAGCATTAATCAATTCTGTTGGTGAGTTCATTTCATATACATAGGACAAAATTCTGACAACAGCCTATAAAAATAGAAGATTGCAGAAATAAAGATGGCAATGTTAATTTTATTTATGACTCTATGAACGTCAAGAATTGTGGTTATAAATCAATGTAGGAAAAAACAAGGAAATATGTATGTGAAAACTTGTTCATGAATATAAATTGCATGTTTGCTTGTCAAAAATAGATGATACATAACTTAGAATTTAGAAAGTAGGTACATTTACAGTTACTCCACTAGTCATTATTATTAGTAGGGCAAAACCATCAAAGTTTATGTGATTTTTTGTTCTCTTATGTTTTCATTTCAACAATCAAAAAAGTTCAAAATTTCAATCAATCAACCAACAAAAAGGAATGAAAGTGTGAAATTCCAAAGTCTAGCCCACAGTTTTGCTTAAGCAGAATTTAGTGCTAGTCACATGTATATTGGTCCTTCTCAACAACCATAAACCATATAGAGGTAAGGTAGGGGTTTACATTCGGTTTTAGGTTTAGATTTGACTTAATAAGTCGAATTGGTTATGAAATTATCTATAAAGAAACACGTATTTTGGATTCAAATTATGACTAAATCCAAATCAATTTAACTCCAATTTGAGCTTGTTTTGGAATCTAATTAACCGAGTTCATGAACTTGTTAGTACCAAAAATATTTCTTTTATCTAAAAGGGCTACTCATGTTGCACAATTGTTACAACACTATTATTTTTAATGATGTTAATTTGTTCATATGTTCATACTGAAGAGCTTTAAATAGCAATGAGCATAAATGTATTGTGTTACATCGGAATGCCTAGGTGGAGGCCGCTTCCGATTAGTAATATCAAGGTACAATTGATATTACAGCTTAATCTTAACTGAACCCTTCGGGTTGAACCCAATCGAATCACCGATCCGGGACGACGAATTAATCCGAAAGGATTTAATGAGTCGACAGAGTTTTACGAATACAGACGTCGGATATCGAGCCTAGGGCGTCGAGACCGAGCGTCGCAAAATCACAAGCGACATGTACGAGCGTAGCCGTAGCACCACAATGGTCTAACCATGTGGATGCTAGGCTAGTTCGAGCTAGCATGCACCTAGCATGGCTAGGCGTAAGCCTGAGCACACTAGGTGTGCTAGGGGCACCATCGCTGACCATCGCAACCGTAGCATCATGCCTAGGCGCTATCGCAGCCCTAGCATCATGCCTAGGCGCTATCGCAGCCCTAGCATGATGCCTAGGCACCATCGCTGACCATCGCAGCCTAGGCGCACCATCGCAACATTGCAACGTGCTTGCCTGGATGCCTAGGTGCGCATGGCAGGACCACACACGCACCAAGCACAGCCATCGCAGTGCTAGGCACTGGCGCATGTGCATGTGCGTGTGTGTGCCTCGCACCAAGCACAACCATAGCAGTGCTAGGCACTGGCGTGTGCTAGTGCGAGGATGCCTGGCAGCATCGCCCAGCACGCATGCTAGGCCCTTGCGTGCGTAGGCTCACTGGCTGGCCTAGCAAGGTGTGCGAGGCATGTGCATGTGCGAGAGGTGCAGCGAGGGATGCGAGTGTGTGTGCGAGGCATGTGCGTAGTGCGAGGGTGATGCGTGTAGCTGGCGAGGCAAGGGGCCAGCATGCGTGGATCGCTAGCAGCACGCATGCTGGCTATGCGAGCATGTGCGAGAGAGGCGAGGGCCAGCACCAGCGCCAGCACGCACCAGCGCCCAACACTAGCACGCACCAGCGCCAAGCATCGCCCAGCACCAAGCATGCACTGCTTGGCTGGGATGCGAGGCTGCTGGCTGGGCTGGTGCTAGCTGGCTAGGCTAGCTGGCACTGCTAGCTGGCGTGCTAGCTGGCAGCAGCCCAGCAGCCTATGCTTAAGGCGGTTTTGTGAGGGGGTGGGGACCAAGGCTTGGGCAAAGCCTTGAGGAGCAAGGCAATGGTCCCCCCCCCCAACCTCTTCATGGTCCTCACCTAACCTTCTCTCTCCCCTTGACACTTGTTGCATTGTGATTGAATTTAATTATTAATTTATTTCCAAAATAAATTAATTATCAAATTATTCATTCTCCCACATTGGTTGGGGAATGAAGTTCAAGGGTTTATTTTCCTATAAATACCAAAGGCATGGTATTGGGAAATACACAACCTTGAGTGGAATTAAAAAGGCAACTCTTGTAATTAGAGTAAACCTTTGATTCTTAAAACTCATAGTTGTTGTTTTGTCCGGGTCTTGACTAACCTTCAAGACTTGAGACGCTCGGGTCGGGTCGAGGGTACGATCCGTCGGAGATCTCGTAGTTTCGGGATTTTGAAGTAAGAGCTCTTCGGGAGCGAAGCACGCAACAAAGGTATAATTCTTGTTCTTAATCTTGTTTGATTAAGTTTATTATGCTTGTTAATTTCTTTAATTAAGGGGCGGGTCTTGGGGGGTTTCCTTCCGCGTAGTGTCGGGTCACTACGAAACCCTACAATAACCACCACAGCAATCCAGCCGCAACATCAGTAGTCGCATCTCTATTAGACGCCCATACAACAGCCACAAATTGCTCCACCAATTCGCCACCAAAGCCCGACTCCAACATCAGCAATTTAACCTCCAACAATCAACAATTCAGCCAATTAGAAAATACAAAATTAAACGAAAATACAATTGCATTCAGATTCGGAAGAAAGTCAAGCAAAAATTACACATAAAATACAATTGAAGCTCAAGATTGCCAAACAAAGAAATTAAGTTGAATTATAACATAATTACACTCATATGAAACTCGATTAAGGATGAAATAGCTCAAATAAAGTTGAGAGTAGAATTTCGAGAAAAAATTACATATAAAAACCTAATTTACTAAAACAAGCAACATCAAACAGGAAATCGAACAAAATTGAACAAAATCGAACAAGAAATCGCAAGATCAAACAAAATCGAACAAAATTGATGAAAACAAGTCGAAAAAATTGATGAGCAAAAGTCGCAAAATCGCACTTGAATGTATAATGCATGTTAGGGACTGTGGGAATGAGCCACAAGAATATATGATTTATTGTAATAGAATCATCAGAATTATTCATTAGGTCGCCTAAAAATCTTATTAAATCATAGATTCATTAATAGAAAAACACAGCAATTATTAGAAATTTAGAATTGTATAATGACATAATGTCAATGTTGATACAAAGTATTTAAATATACAGATAAATTCCCAAATGCTAATTATGGAAAAATAAAATAATACGAGTATCTTAAAAAGATCTTGTCGTTGCTGTTGAATCCAAAGGTAGTCCTGCTCAAAAAGATAATTCTCACTAATCACCACATAATTTACTCAAGGCCTTTAAATAAACACGTATGAATCAGATTAATCACATGTTTGTTTTGGCATTATTATATAAACAGCGTGCGAAATCGAGACATTAATATTTTAATCTGCTTAATTAACGAACTAACTGTCACTCTCCTACTATAATATTATTTTAATTGTCACTTGCCCTAGACACACGAATGGTTACAATTACAACTCTACCCCTGTTAAAGTGCAATTATGTAATTGAATACAACAGTCGTCAAACTCATTGTTGGTACTTTGATTGTACATTTATACGAGTGCTTAGTAACGTTTTTAGTCACGTTATTACACATGCATGGTGTAGTGGAAAGAAAAGCACCTTCCAAATTACCATAAGGTTGGAGGTTCTTCCACTCTCTCAAATTGGCCCGGGTTAGGTTGACCCGTCAGGGGGTTTAGTCAGATAGGACCCTTCATCTACAACATGCATAGTCGCACATGGTGAAAGGTCGAAATCTTACAAAACTCATTATATGTAGAGGTGTCAATTCGTGTATTCAGGTCGGGTTAGATTTTTTTCAAATTGTAGTTATGCTAAGTTTTTGTGTCCAAATAAGTTGGTATTTAAAATTAAAATTTTTCGGGTCGAGTCAGTTGGGAAGGATTTTGATACCTCATAGGGACAACTTTCTATATCCTTCTTAAAATGAGACTTTTGTCAGTGTACTCGTGTTAATACATGAGATATATCAATGTTTAAGAAAAAACTATATTATATTGTAGAAATGAAAGTAAACACATGTAAATTAGCCAACAACTGATTACAAAATAAGACTGTGTTGATAATAATTGAGGCTGAGTAATACTCCGTACAAGTATGAAGTAGTAACAATGAGAATCTATATGGTAAGAAGAAAGTAATTATTCAAAATGAAAAAATTGACATACTACGTATAAAGAAGGAATAGTGGTGTAAGATATATGCCGTGGTCCTTTTTACAATAGTGATAGCAACACTTCAAGAGTAGCATAGAATAGATAGACTGGTCATACATACACTTGATTTGTATAGTTGTATGCATTGATCATAATGCCTGCCCAAAAGCTCTATTCTACTGCGAGTACCTTTCTTTAAGACAATTATTATATCGACTAATCTCAATAACATCATTTTTTACATCTTATGAGGAAAAGGATAACGAATTGCTTTATTGCAATAAAGACAATATTATCAAAATTTTGAAAATAAAATAAATTTTGTATCCCATCTCAATATCCCCTAAAAGAAAGTAGAGATCTCAACCCCCCCCCCCCCTCCCCTTCAAAATCTAGGAAAAAAAACATGTTAAACCTAAGCTTTCACTTTTATTTACTACTTTTATTTTCGGTAAATGTACTCCGATGAAGTCTAAGACAAATTAATACACATATTGAATGATCGACATATTAGTATGATTAATAATCATCAATCAATCATGTTTCTTACAAAACAAAAATAACAATTGTTTTTATGTTTACTGCCTTAAATTATTTATGATTAGTACGTCGACTTTTGTTCAATAGAATAAGAATCATGTGCTTGTATTCACACTTTAAAACTTTGAGCTTTAAAGTCTTATTTTTACCTTTCAATACTTTGAACGGGATAAGTTATCATTCATTTCGTACAGTACTTTAAATTTTCTTAATCTTACAAAAAAGGTTAATTCACTCATGATAGAAAACTATAAAATACATAAAGAAAATTTTCGTAGCATTGTTGATCATAGATAAGTTGATCTCGGTAGCAACAATTTTTTGTTGATTTTAATTTTTACAAGCCTCTGAAATATTTTCATGATTTTTGATAAGATACAAGGTTTGTAATTTGTATACTATCATAGCCATTCTAATTTCTAAATACTAAGTATTGCCACAAAATTTTGAAAGTAGAGATGATCACCATAGACGAATAGACCTGATTCGCATTGTCTAATGGTCTAACATTCAAACCAATTTCCTCTTCTATAAATAGCTCTTTTAATTATTAAGCTATAAACCTATACTCCACAAACTCAACCCGCTCAATAGTCCAATACGGACCATAATCGACCTTGACTCCTTTTTAAATTGTTACAAATACAATTCAACACAACGAAACAAAACTATTTTAGTGATCCCCAAAATCGATCTTTTAACCCTCACCAAGTCACCAATAAACTCTCCCCAAGTCTCACTAAATTTCCTCTACCCCTACTTTTAAGTCTTTGAGTGTGTCCCAAAAAGTCTAAAACCCCAGTTTTTCTCTCTCTAATCTCTATACAATGGTCTTACTCTTAATACAGAAATAGTCAAGCATCAAAGTATATTAAGAGAAGGGAATTCAAGAACACACCCAACAACTTACTTATCTTTGTTTCTTCAAATTCTTTCTTATCTGCACTCTATAAAGATATAAAGTATACTCCTCAAAAGAAACCTCCTTTTTCCCATTTACACTTCTGGTAAAGTTCCGCACTTTTTTTTTTTTTCTTCTTTTAATAATTTTTTCAAGAATAGCTTTGGTTGTGAATGTTCTTAGCAGCATTCTTATTGTTTTGTATTTTCAGCTTGGTATAATTTCGACATTCTATTCTTTATATTTCAATATTTTTACATGCATTTTTTATATTCTAATGTGATCTTTCTTTTTATATTTCTCTGATTTCTGCAATATTTTATACTGTTCATCTTGATTTCCATTGTTTTTTTTTTCATAAGATCTTACATGGGTTTGTTATATTCTTGAATTTCTTTGCCTCAAATTATAAAAATGTTGAAATTTTTTAGTGGGAAATTTGGAAATTGTCTGAAAGATCTTATTTTTCTGGGTAGATTACTGTGATCTAAGAGCATTGGGCACATGATCTGTCTCAATTTTAATTTGTCTTTTGCATGGTACAATTTGCCTTTTTTCTTTTTCAAAAACTATATTTAATTTTATTTCTTGCTTTCCTTTTAATATTTATCATATTTGTATTTTCTCGTGAATCCTGTGAAGCTTTTTCAATGGACTGTTTCATCTGTATGTGTCAGGTCAATTAGTATCAGCTACTCACAGATTTAATTTATTTTTCAAAATTTAAGAAAAGGGTTTTTTTAATAGTAGCAGTGTTTAAATTTTTTATCTAAACCTTGTACTTTGATCGCTTTTCCAAGGCTTAGTAGTTTATAATCCTTTTTTTTATATCTATACAAGTTCTATTCACTTTTTGTGAACTTCTTTGAGGTCTTAATGTTTATCGTATGTACCTTTTTTTTTTTTTTTTTCCGTGCACAAAAAGAGTAGCAAAAAATGATGAAGATTCATGTGATTTGCATAAAATTTTGTAGATTTGATTTATATGTGGTTAATTATCGATTCGCCACATAGCTAAACGATGCGAAACGAGCTATGGTTTGCACTGCCAATGATTTACTGGAGTGGAAGGATTTCCCTAAAGGCCTTAGGATCCTTCTCCTTGATGAGGACACAAATTCTGCTGCTGAGATAAAATCCAAGCTTGAGGAAATGGAGTTCATAGGTTAGATATAAAACTCATTATATTATACTATGTGCTACTTACTCCTTCTGGATTTAGTTGTCACATTACCAGCTCGGATCACACCATCAATCAACACGACAACTAATTTCAGACAGAGGGTGTAAATACTGAAAGAGTTATCTTGATTATTTTATTTTTCTCATCTTGTTTTTTTGCAAATGTTTGTGCTACTATGGCTAAAAAGGGAAATTGCACAAACTTATCGAGTTCATTAATGAGTTAGTTCTATGACTTCTATCTTATTTGATCGTACCCTTAAATAGGTCGGTCCTTCAATTTTTCTTTAGGTATTAGTTGTAACAACCTACTTAATTACCTTGATTTAGTAATAAATTCCTTTTTATAAACTTTGGGTTAGTTTGGTTTGAACTTTTCTTCATATTTAGAGTTTGCTACATCCATACTCATGAATGCTATAATGAGAAATTATTTTATTTGTCTTTGGTGAACAATTATTTGTTCAAACTTGGAAACTTTTGAAGTGAATGATGAAGTAAAGCTATCAATACATTGCACAAATGCACACCTTTCTGCTATCAATAAATGAACTGTATAAACTATAAAGTCCACTTTTTTTTCTTTGATTAGAAACATATTCTATTGTGTGAAATATTTTGGTACACTTGTGCAAGATTCTTTTTTGTCAAATTGGTTAACTTTTATGTGTGGAATAATTTTTGTTTCGTTTCTTTCTCAGTTTTTCTTTAAAACAATTGACAATGTGCACTTGTTTCTGTCTAGTTATTGCATTTTCTAGTGAGCATGAAGCTTTATCTGCAATCTCAGGCATAACCGAGAGCTTCCATGTTGCCATTGTAGAGGTAATATTTTAATAATGTTGATATAAAAAACGGACTTGCATATTTCCGATTATTTAAATTACGACATTATTCTTTTCAGATTTGTATGTATGTGATCTTGAAAAGAGCATTCTGGCTGTCATTTCGTTAAACAACTGCCCCATTATTCTATAATTAAACAAATTCTATGTTTGTTGTCTTGTTGCAAATGATTTGTAAGTGAGATATTTTTTCAATATTTTTGATCTTAACAGGTGAGTATACACAATCGCGATGGGAGATGTAACTTTTTAGAAGCTGCAAAAGATCTTCCTACAATCAGTAAGCATACTTTATGATGTTAATCATTTGTTAATTCTTTTGTATGCCTATCACGGACTTGAACACGTGCGTATGTTCATTAAACTAATCAATTAATTGTATCTATATTTTTAGTGATCTTTTTGGTTTCCAACTTTGGCTTTATTACTTTCACTTAAAAAATAAGTCTCATAAGAGCAACCCAAGTTCAATTTACAACTAAAATAAGTTCAATTGAGTATAGATAATCTAAAAAACACGTTTTTCTGGATGAGTAGAACGAAACCTTCATCCTCCCATAAATTCATCGCCTTTGGTCTATGAAGTATCTTGGTGAACAGAAAATATTCTCTATTTGTCTAGGAATACAAAATTCAATTCTTAATGTGAAGTGTTCAATTTTTCCTGGTTACAGTGATATCAAATGAGCAATGCTTAAATACCATGATGAAGTGTATAGCGGTATTTTTTCTGATCAAACGTTATTATATTACCATGGCGGCTGCCTGATGTTTTCTTGTCTCAATTATATTTATCTTTCCGTGTTCATTGCAGCTTGGTGCAGTTGAATTCTTAATAAAGCCACTATCGGAAGAGAAACTCCGAAATCTATGGCAGCATGTAGTTCATAAGGTCTATTTTACTAACCCCATTGGTGATGGATTTTACAATGCAAAGAAGAGTTACTGAATTTAATGCATCTTGGCAGGCTTTTAATACTAGTGAAAGGGCAAAGTCAGAATCACTCAAGTCTGTTAAGGAGTTTGTTGGTTCAGTTCTGGAAAATCAGCAACAAAGTATAGCTACACAAACTCAAGTCGCCGAGGAACCAATAATAGATACAGAAATGGACCAAAATGATCATGATCAATCAGCTGCTGGTGATAAATTTCCTGCTCCTTCAACTCCCCAAATAAAACAAGGAGGAAGATCAGTTGATGATGGAGACTCTCAAGATCAAATGGCCAACAACTCCCCTGTCAAAGAGGGTGGGGAATTTGACGGGGAAAACAAATCTGTCGATAATACTAATAATGGCAACTCATTTGCCACAATGGAGGTGGATCCACCCCAGCCAACATCTGTGGCATCTATCAAAGAGGAGGACCGTAGTGATGGATCTAGGGAGTCGGATAAATCCATACCTAAGAGCCATGAAAATGAGGATACTACTTATGTTGGTCCCGATAGTGGAAACTTGAATAAGGATTCTAAAAATACACGTGGAACAAAGGGTAGCCGGAAAAAGATTAAGGTAATAATGTTATAATACATGGATTTTTAAAGGTTATATCTATATGACTTTCTCTATGATCATTATGGTTTTCCTTTTTCACATGATGTATGTTATTCTAAATTATATGATCTATATCATTGGCTATATAGGGTGGATTCATATACGTGCTCATTGATTTGTTCTATTCATTTCAGGTAGATTGGACTCCTGATCTGCATAAAAAATTTGTGCAAGCAGTGGAGCAACTTGGTGTTGATCAAGCCATCCCTTCTCGAATCCTAGAGTTGATGAAAGTGGACGGATTGACTAGACATAATATAGCTAGTCATCTCCAGGTAAGATGCTCAAACTTTCTATTCAAAAGTGATTATATTCTTAGAGTTACGGTTTGGTGGCTAAACTTACTAATGATATTTTGCAGAAATATAGAATGCACAGAAGACACATTTTGCCTAAGCAAGAAGAACGAAGGTGGCCGCACCCTAGAGATTCAATACAAAGGAATTACTACCCCCACAGACCAGTGATGGCATATCCTCCCTATCACACCAATCACAACTTTGCATCCGGGCAAGTCTACCCCATTTGGGGACAACAGGGTTGTCAGCCTCCTAGTTATCCAATGTGGGGGCCCCCGAGTTATCACTGGCAGCCCGCTGAAAACTGGCCTTGGAAGCCGCCCTACCCTGCGGTAAGACATACCTCGTATATTTTCTTGAAACGCCAATTGGTTTGAATATAACTCAATCTCAGATTATGACACATTGCTTATTTTGTTTCAGATGCATGCCGATGCATGGGGCTGCCCCGTGTACCAACCACCTCCATGCCCATCCTCGGCCTTCCCTCAAGTGAGTTTCATTGCGTATTACAATCACTATTATGTTATTAAGGTTCCCTTTAGAATCAATATCATATCAAAATTCATTCATGTATCCAAACATTAGATCAGAATTATCTAATTATAAGATTCATTTGACAGCAAGCACAAGGGACATATGGATTTCACAGTAGTCCTCATGAGAGCTATGGGAAGAATTGTTCTGATATTAATCCGGTAATTCAACCTTTCCCTCTATTATGGAATTTTCTTACTAATCTAACCTCTAATTGACATTTATGCCTTGAATCTGTCAACAAGAAAATGACACTCTTGTCCATTATTCAACTTTCGAGGCCTTCCCGAGCAAAATTGTCATTTTCTGTAAGATCGAGTCATGATTTGTATATTTTCCGAACTTAATCCTACCCCAATATTTGACCTCCAAAACCGTATGATTGTTTTTCATGTCTTGTCCTGTTAGAAAATGTGTAGAATAGACACCATCTGTCTGTGTGTTGCCTTTTGATCTAAACCACAAATTGTCATCCTGTTTTTGGATATTTTTCTAAGCAGTTTTTGATTGTTTTGTAGTAGTTTTGGAAGGTATAATTCCTGTACTTGAAGTCCAACAACCAATACCCATCATTGTACCCTTTGAACTAGCAAGTGGGTATTATTTAAGACTTGATGTATTGTAGATCAGCAACAGCACATGCTGAATTTATATTAGTTATATAATACACGGATCATCTATTGCAACCCAAAAAAATGCTACTCGTACGTATATTAATGTGTAAATTTTATACAACCTTGAAAACTGATTATCATTCACACTATTTTGGTAATGTGGTCCTTAAAACCATCGTTATTATTATTCAAGCTTTCATATATATAAAATGAAATCATTATGTAATACTCCATGTCCGAACCTCTCATAATCATGTACTATGTATAATTGTATATGACATGATCTTACTTAAATTTAAGAAGTGTATGTTACAAAAACCAACCATAAACCATTAGAGAAGTGAATTTTGATAAATATATTTTATAGACATCCTATAATATTATTCCGTGTGACTGTTAATACAGATGGAGGAAGTAGTTCAATCTATATAAAAGTTCTCATTTTGGATTGCATGAATACAAGCCCACATGTCTGTCCTTTTCCTCCATTCTCAAGAGGGTTTAATTGTTCAATTTTCGTAAGAATTTTTCATGAATCTGTATTCGTAGCTTAATAGAGCGCGAACTTTCTTCATAACCTTTATGTCGATTGTAGAAAAATTGCGTAGCTGGCTAAAATTGACTTGGATTAGGGTATAAAAACTGACGTGACAATCCTAGTATTATAACTCAGAACAGTATCTTATTGGTGGATGGCCCATGATCATTTTACTTATGAATCTTAAATTTGCTACTTCGTATATGATTACATATTTAAATGATGTGATTAACCATGAATGAATCTAATGATGATGGCGTTGTATGCAGAAAGACGAGGTAATCGACAAGGTGGTTAAGGAGGCGATAAGCAAGCCGTGGTTGCCACTACCAATAGGGCTAAAGCCACCTTCAACTGATAGTGTACTAGCTGAACTCTCTAGGCAAGGAATTTCAATCATACCTCCCCACATCAACGGGCACCATCCATGCTGACTTGGCATATTAATGCAAGAAGGGCCCATATAAGGAGGATCTGATGCTGTCAAACAGAATAGCACAGTTGACAAGTGTCATGGTCCCCTTAGTCGCCGATTTTTTCCTAATCGATCGATTGAGGTTCGACCACGTATGCAACCTTAGAACCACAGAGATGTTAATGGCTGTAAATAGAGCTGACATGAATTTGAGTTGATGATATTGGAGTGGTGGGTAGGTCATGGAAAAAAATTATATGATCAGATTGATCATAATGGAAAAAGAAATTAAAGGGGTGGTGAGTGTGAGTGTGAGTGTGAGTGTGAATGTGATGGGTGCATCATTGTTTCAATGTTTGTTGTTTCTTGTTGGTGGGATGAAAAAGGGTCCTACAGATCTGATGGAGTGTACTATTTTCTGAAGGAATTGTCCCTTAATTTGTAGGACTAGTGATAAAAAAATTTCCCATTATAAAAACTTTTTACCACAGTAATAATAATAAAAGGTCGATAGCTTTTGAAGATTGCTCATGTCTTCTTAGATCTGTTATTCATGTGCTTCATTCTTTCTTACACCATGTGAAATTTGTGATTGTTATTCTTGTCTATTATACATCCAATGTACCTTGTTGTGAAATAACTTATATTTTTCGTTTCATTTAATATAAGAAGTTTTGACTTTAGTATTATTCACATAAGTCACTTTGACTTTCTTTTGTGATTTATACTTAAGAAAAATATAGGCAAGGTCTTGTTAGATTCTCTTATGTGAATTTTCCAAACATGAGCTTTTTACAATTTTTTATCTTATGGAAAATCGAAGACATTATAATTTGAAATCATACCTTGACAAATGTGTATGAAGAAACGTGTTAAGTAAAATCAATTATATTATACTAAAGGCGAAACTTAGAGGGACACTTGGCAATATAATATACTTTTGATTTTTGATTTGTACAAAATCTAAAACAAATTTCCTTAAATATTAGATTGCTCATTATGACTATTACATATATTTAATTATTTTCTTTCACATATATTTCATAGTTTTTTTTTTTTTTTTGAAACAATATATTTCATACTTTTTAATACTGAGTTTGAGTCTATTTCATACTTTTTCTGATAAAATTTATTGTCATTATAATTATTTGAAAACCGTGCATTACACGAGGTTTAATCTAGTGAAATAAAGAAAGTATAATCTCTATTTTTATAAAAGTGAGAGTGTTTGGAGGGGGATCTTATTATTTACCAAGAACAAGAATTTTAATTCTAATATGAACAGCCAATCAAGTTGCATACTTTTTTTTTTTCTTCTCTAATTTCTCAAACAAAAGGGGAAAATAAATAAAATAAAAAGGTGTGTAAACCTTATCATGTGGTAAAGACTATAAGTTCAGATTGTTTATGTCATTCTATGACTCATAAACTTTTGGACTTTAGGTTCACTTTCTTTATTGGGCTAAGCCCAATTCAGAATGGTTCAATTTCTTTATTGGGCTAACCAAATTCAGAATGGTTCACCTCCTATTCATAAATGGCTACTTGTTATTAGCAGTTTTCCATCCATCATCCCCTTTCAGTGAAGAAATGGGTTTACTAACTTTATCCCAAAAAACAACAACAAGAAAAGAAAAAAAAAAAAACAACAACAAAACTAAGGGCTAAGGTTATGCAGCTATGCCTCTATGCTTAATTAGATAAGAGTTTGTTCTCCTCGTCTAAAATAAGGTGTTTATGATAATCTAATGAGTCAATGTGACTAAATTTTAATTTTTACAATAATATATAAGAAAGATATTATATGACGAGATCATATTAGATTCACCTAAATCCACCTAAGTTATACCTTCAGTTCTAGATAATTCAAATACATTGCATACAGAATGAGTAAGGATTTTGAAGCTTGATCAATTCAATGTTTAAGGTTATAGTGTAGAAGATGCCATATTACTACTATTTTCGAACGATAAAAGGATACTAGTTAAGTGTCGATAAATCATTACATTAAGTGCCCCTCCGCACAAGTGGAAATCAATACGAAGAATTACTAGAAGCATCTATTGTCACGACTAGGGCTGTGCAAAACTATCCGAAAAACCGAAAACCCGAAAAACAGAACCGTAACCGAACCGAAAAATTGGGTACCCGAACCGTTTAAAGAAAACGGGTCGGGTAACCGAACCGATAAGAATTTAACGGTTCGGGTAACGGGTACCCGTTAACACTGTTTCGGGTACCCGAATGTCCCGAAAATATTTTTTTTCGAAATCTCAAATGAAAAATGTCTGTTTTTTTTAGAAAAAAAGAAACAGAAAATAAAGAACAAAAAAGTGAAAACCCTAAACTTCGTTCTTTTCTCATTTCTCAGTCATTCACTTCACTCAGCCTCCATCCCCCTCTCTCTCCTCCTCTTCTCTAATGTCTCTGCCTCTGGTTCTCTAATCTCCATTCTCCATTCACTCCTTCATCTCCTCCATTGAAGCGGCTCTGAGCTTTCACTCCTTCATCTCCTCCATTGAAGCGGCTCTGAGCTTTCACTCCTTCATCTCCTAATGTCCTCAGGTAATTAACTAATTATCCCTTTGCCAGATCTAATTATTTGCAATGAATTGATTAAATTCAATTAAACTTAAACTCTTGTTTTAATTTCACAGATCGCAGATTCAATTTAGGGCTCTGCGTACTTCGACTTCTCCATTGAAGCGGCTTCTGAGCTATACGCCTATACTCCTTCATCTCCTCCATTGAAGCGTACTTCGACTTCTCCATTGAAGCGGCTCTGAGCTTTCACTCCTTCATCTCCTACATTGAAGCGGCTCTGAGCTTTCACTCCTTCATCTCCTCCATTGAAGCGTACTTCGGCTCTCCATTGAAGCGACTTTTGAGCTTTCACTGTTGAGGTAATTTACATTTTATAGTATCTGACTATCTGTGGTTTTTTCGGATTTGTAATTGTTTTTTTTTCCTGATTTTTTATTGTGGTACTATTAATTTTTTTTTTGTTTTTTTTGGGAGGAATGGTACTTATTATGGTTTTCAGAATTGAGGTTTTTTTTTATTATTTTTTGTCAAGTTGTGTCTGTTAGATTTAGATGAGTGAGTAAGGTGAGATTTCTGTTTTTGATGTGGAAATAAGGTTGTTGAGAAAAAACAAGGATTCAGAGTGATGTTGTTGTGTGATGTTGCTAAGCATCTATAGTTGCTGTGTACTAATGTTGTTGAGCATCTATAGTGTTGTGTGTGGCTTCCTGTGTGTTGAGCATCTATAGAGTTGTACATGATAATCATGTAGTCCAATATGATTTATTGTAACATGAGTTAATTACAAGCATTTTAAGAAAACGTTTTAAGATTTATTGCAGTCCAATATGATAATCATGTAGTCCAATATGATTTGTCTAGTTGCTTCTACTCAGGTTAATCTGTCAATGTATGGTTTAACAGAATTGAGTAATATTCGTCAGCTAGAATTTGGTTTAACAGTAACTTGTGTGGCTGTGTACATCATCTTTTGGACTCATTTTCAGTAATACTTGCCTAAGGTACTGCAAGGCTCACAGAGTGATTATATGGTGTAGTTGTACCAATAGTTTTTTTTATTTCACTTGCTTGTCTGAGATTTTATGATTGTGTATTTGTGTGACGTGGAAAAGTTTTTGTCCTGTTTGTTTCTAATAGACATATGTCCTAGATGTTCACCCTTTCAACCCTCATATAGCTATGACTCATTCTTGTTATTTGTGTATACATGATTGAACTTATTTGTTTTTTTTTTTTTCATTTGTAGGAGTGTATGGAATCTGGAAGTAGTGGGGATATGGAAGACTCATCGGCTACAAGTCAAGCTCCTCCAATTCCAAGTCCTCCTCCCGAGCCTTGGGAGTATGACCCTTGTCCAATGACGGAAAATAATGACCCCTTTGACCAGCAAAATCAATCAAACCAACCTTCTGAACCTGCTGATGTTGCTGCCCCCTTAAGTGAAACTTCAAAAAAATCTAGAAAAAGGCGCTCTCCTCATTAGGAGCATTTTATAAAGAAGGATGGAGAAAACAAGGCTGAATGTATCTATTGTCATACATTCATTGGTTGTGCATCACTTCAAGGTACCTCCGGCATGAAGAACCACATAAAGCGGTGTAAGGAATACCCCCCAAACATTGATCAAAATCAGCAACTATTGTCCCTTAGTCAACAAACTCTTGATGGGAATCTCGTGGATAAAAAAAAAGGTAAACTTGAGCTGTGGAAATTCAATCAAGAAGATAGTAGGAGAGCTCTGGCAAAGATGGTGATCATGGATGAAATGTCTTTTAGAATGGTGGAGCATGAAGGTTTTCGCAACTTTATGAAGGTAACGCAACCCTTTTTCATTATTCCTTCTCGATGGACAGGGACTAGAGATTGTTTTAGGATTTATTTGGATGAGAAAAAAAGTTTGAAAAGTTTTTTTAGTAAGTGCACTTCACGTATAAGTCTCACCACTGATACTTGGACTTCTTGCCAAAATATGAATTACATGTGTTTAACCGCTCACTTTATTGACCAAAATTGGAAATTGCATAAAAAAATAATTAACTTTTGTATAATTGCTGGTCATTCTGGTGAAACAATTGGTAAATCTGTCCAAAAGTGTCTACTTGAATGGGGTATTTCTAGAGTAATGACTGTCACTGTAGATAATGCAAGTTCAAATGATGTTGGCATTCAATATTTGAAAAGAAGGTTTGAAAGTTGGAAGACATTAGTTTTGGGTGGTCGGTTTTTACACATGAGATGTTGTGCTCACATATTAAGTTTAACCGTTAAAGAAGGATTGAAAGAAAGTGATGTGTCAATAAAAAGAATTCGTTGTGTTGTTAGGGTATGTAAGATCATCGGGTGCTAGATTGCAAAAGTTCATGAGTTGTGTTAAACAAGAAAAGTTGGAGTCAAAACGTTTTCTTTGTTTAGATGTGGATACTAGGTGGAATTCCACTTTTTTAATGCTGGAAGGTGCTTTGGCATATCGTAGGGCTTTTGATTTGCTTGAATGTTCAGATGGTGGTAAATTTAGGTATGAGTTACTTAAGACAGGCGGGGTGCCTGAACCTAGTGATTGGGATCGTGTTGCCTCTTTTCTTCCTTTACTTAAAATATTCTATGATGCTACTCTACGAGTTTCCGGCTCGTTGTATATCACCTCTAATGTGTATTTACAAGAACTTGTTGGGATTAGTGTGTTAATCAAGAAAAAAATGTTGAGTAATGATGCGGGGGTGAGTTTAATGGCTAGTGGAATGAAGAAAAAGCATGACAAGTATTGGGAAAATGTTGATAATGTGAATCTCTTGTTGTATATTGCTGTCATTCTTGATCCTAAGCGGAAAATGGGATATACTAAATGGGCAATTAATCAACAATATGATTCTGAAAAAGCTAAGTACTTGTGTGATAAAGTGATGCAAACTCTGAATGACATGTATGAACTTTATATTTCTGAAAACCCTCCAAATGAGTCTATTCTCCCTAAAACTTTTGATTTTTCGGAGGAAGTAGAAGATATGGATTCTGATGTAGATGTTGCGGAATTAGAGTTTGAAAGGCAGGTGGGTTCATGTGTTTGAGTACAAGGGAAAAATGAGTTGGCCAAGTATTTAGAAGATGATAGAGAAGTTAATCCCGCCGGAAAAAGCTTTGATTGTTTGGGGTGGTGGAAAAAATATGGTGAAAGGTAATCCAACAATAGCTCTCATGGCTAGAGATGTACTTGCCATTCCCGTATCAACAGTCGCTTCCGAATCAGCTTTTAGCACCGGTGGTCGAGTGCTTGATTCATTTCGCAGCTCACTCTCAACTAAGATGGTTGAAGCCTTGATTTGTGCACAAGATTGGTTACGTACATCTCAAGGTCCTCTTATACTTGAGGAGAGACTTGAAGATATGGAAAAAATTGAATCAGGTAACATTTAAATATTTTCTCTTTTTTTTTAATCTCATTATCTTGTTAATTATTCATTAACTTTTTTTTAATTTTTTTTTTGAAGAAATGTTACCTCTTGGTGAGGAACACTCTCTCTTTGTTGATGATGATTAATTGATTAGAGGCAGCAACTTATAATCATGAAGGTTGGTGGTGATTGTATTGAAGGCCGGAAGTCATTGAAGGCTTGGAGTATTTTATGAAATATGATTACTATGGACTTTTTTGTTTTAAAACTATAAACTATGGACTTTTTTTTTGTTATGTATTGGTTTATTATTGTTAACTATGGACTTTTTTTTAAAAAAAGAAACAGTATGTTTGTATCAAGTATTTGTTCATTTGTAATCGGGTTGAGTGCTGTGTTATATGTGTATTCAGGTTTCAATATCAGCCTATTAGGCTGTTATTTGTTACAAAAAAAATCATAGTACTAATAACAATAATTAATACTAGAAAAACAGGTGGAAGTTTGGACAAAAATATTATTAAGCAGGTGGGTACAAGGAGGAGTTCAGGCAGCCAAGTAGGAGAGGTGAGGAGGCAGCAGCCTCAAGGACAGGGACTGGTAGGTTGCCAAAGCGGAAGACAGCGATAGTTGTAATTATTTTTGTTATTTGTGTATTTAAGTTCAATTGTTATAATTCAAAAAATAGGAAGTAAAAAAAAAAAACTAGTAAAAACTAAAAAGCATCTAAAAACGAATTGCAAAGTAGGTTTTAAATAAATAAAAAGACCCAAAAAAAAAATCAGCTTATTGGTTCGGTTCGGATATTTGGTTCGGGTACCCGTATTTTCGGGTATCCGAATTTACGGGTACCCGAACCTTATCGGAACGGTTTCGGGAATCGGTTTTAGCCTTAACGGTTATCGGGTACCCGATCCAATAACGTTATCGGAACGGGTACCCGTCCCATGCTCTCCCCTAGTCACGACATTGCTAGATGTATACTAATCCTGTTCCTGTTAGCTAGCACTTAGCAGTATCTCAGCATGTTACTTACAAGTCCTCATTGAAGATGGAACTCAAATCCCGTTGACTTGATCACTGCTTGACTCAAATTGCTTTTGAATGGCCGTTGTATTCCAGTTTGAACTTGCTAAGTATCCAAATGTAGGTACTGAAATTAGCTTTGTTGAAAAAACAAATATGAAGAGGAAAGGTGGTACATCAATGAATCTCTCCGGCCATCCAAACAAGAAGTTTAATTTTAGTTTATGTATTTGTACTTTTGATTTTAATTGTTGTAGTATTTGTATCTCGTGTAAGGCTACTCAAAATCTAGCAAGTATCGCTAGAGATGAGTAGTAGTCGTGTGTATTGGTTGCTTACTCCGTTGTCAAAAAAAAAAAAAAAAACACAAATACGAAGTACTTTCGTCAATATGATGTGCTATTTTTTTTTTTTTTTTTTTAAATACGGAGTAAGTAGAAGGATGTTGATTAGACCTTTACCTGTCGTTTTTTTTAGTCTAGTGTTTGCATGACATTTTGAAATGAAGGGGGATAACCGGACAAAGGTAAAGGGATCCCCACACTCAGAGTGTCCCTAGTGGGGACTAGAAAATTGAACAAAGGTTGAGGTTGACAATGTGAAATCTAGGTTGTTATTTGTTAATATGGTGTAGGTACTGATACCAAAGTGTACTTTTATCATTTCAAATAGAGAGGCTAGAAAGTTGTATTGTCATCGATGAATTTAATAATTCGAAAAAACTAAAGAAAACCTATTAAGTTCGATGTGTTATACTCACAATATATGGAGAATGATTTCGAAAGTTTACACATCTTTGACTATTAATGATATTTATTTTGTTAAATTTGTCAAACTTAAATATAATAAAACCTTTTAAAAGTGTAAAAAAAACATTACAAACCAAAAGCTAATAATTAAAATTTTGTGACATTCCCTGCAATGATTTAATAGAAGCATTTATGTTTCTTAAACAATACAAAATAGCTACAAAGAAATTTATCTTCCTCATTTAGAGTATTTGGAAAGAGAAAACTCCATTATATTTAGGCAATACTCCTTTGAAATACCGATAATATACCACCGAGCGCATATTGCGTTCACCGAGTGGCATCATAGAACTTTCACAGATACCTTTTTCTCCTCGGGGTCTCCTATCCGAAGGCTCCCCCCTCCCTTTCTACCCATCCTCCTCCACCTAATTCCATCATGGTTTCTTGGGAGGCTCCACCCCTCAACTTCCACAAACTCAATTTTGACGGCTTGGTTCTCAACAACTCGGCAGCAGCAGGAATCATCATCAGAGACAACAGCGGGACTTCTTCCGGAGCGCGTATCTTCAATCTCGTCAACACCAAAGTCTTCATTGCTGAGGCGACAACTCTTCACAAAGGTATTCTTTTGGCCCTTGAGCTCGAGATTAAAAATATTTAAATCGAGGGCGATAATCTCCTAGTCATCAACTCTCTCAAGGGCACTTGGTCAATTCCTAGGCAAATTCAGCTCATCATTAAAGACATTTGCACTCTTCTCACCAAATTTGATAATTGGGGCATACGACATATTTTTCAAGAGGCAAATCAGGCAGCTGATTGGATAGCTAATGTAGGTCATCTAGTTAGTGATAGTATGGACATTACTCCTTGTAATAACTCCAGTCTTTCTATTATTCTCTCCTTTGATGCATTAGGAGTTCTTCTCGCGAGGAGGATCTCCTAATGTCCTCTATTTTTCTTACCATCAAAAAAAAAAAAAAATAACCAACATTTTGTTGACTTACATAATAAAAAAACCATTTAAAAAAGCCATAATGCGCCCAAAACTCGAGCACCTAACACCAAAACACGTCGTTTAAACACAACCCCTCACTCAAATTTTCCAATATACCCTTCATCCCCTTCCTCATCTACCCCATCTTCTTAGGGGCAAAAATGTCATTCCACACAAATTTAGTTTTCTCTATCATCGAACATTATCACCAGCTAGATATAGCAAAAAAGTAAAAACCATTTCAACTTTTTTCTCTCTCCTCAAAAATTCTTTACTTTCTCTCTCGTCGAAGAACTCAAAATTTTAAATTTTTTTTTCCTTGTATCATCCCGATTTCTTCAACCTGTAAGTGTAATACTCTTAGATTCTTCAACTAGATTTTTCCCCTTTTTTAAATTTTAATTTCCTGGATTTATCTGATTTTGTTATTAATTCTGATTAGTTTGATCTAATTTTGATTAAGTTTTCTTAATCGGTTCACATAATTAGCTTAACAAAAAAAAAAAACCGTTAATTTACTTGATTTTTGAATTTTGATAATGCTGATTTCTGATTAAATTTCCAATTTTTCTTGCTATTATTTGCTATTCATGCTGATTTATCTGGCAATTTTTCTGTTGGTTTAAATAGTTTGTGTTATTTATCTATTTTTGGTTTTGTTTGAGCTCTGGATTAATTCTACAATAATATTGTTGATTGCAGGAGGCGATTTTGTTGGATTGGTGATTAGAAAGAGGGTTTATTGTAAATTATAAGAAATGGGGTGTCAAGGGTTTTGGGGGTGTTTGTTGAAATTACTGAATTTTTTGATGACCCTTGTGGGGTTGGCAATGGTGGGATACGGGATTTACTTGTTTGTAATGTACAAGCAAGCGTCACCGGATTCCGGTCCTCCACCAGTTAGTCCTGATGAGCCACTGATTCAGCTCGGTCGCCCTTTGATCATGTCTGTATCGTTGTTGTCGAACAACGTTTTCGATAATCTTCCTAAAGCTTGGTATGTATGTTAGTATCACTGCTTTGCTAAATCATGTCTGTGGTTGTTTTGTTCATAGCTTTCTAGTTCCTACATTGGTGTGCTCTAGTTCTTGCAGATTTGTTTGATATTGCTTTATGCTAATGCAAACGTCTACCAATTATTTGGCTGAGATTGTGAATTTGTGATGAAGTTTTAAACTTTTAATTACAGAAAAGAGATATTCAGACTAAGTAATCGGTGTTCAGTTGATATGACCTTATGTCATGAAAGGGTATTTGGTTAGTATTGAGAGCACTAGGAGAGTTTCGTGGTTGAAACTAGAGTAGTTGTGAACTATGGAGGAATTTATTGAGGCTCTTTCTGGTGAGGGTCTCTGAATCGTGTGTTATTTCTCTCTTCATTGCTGAAGGCATAAAGCAAATTTTTTGGATAAAGACGTGACCACTAGATATTAGATAAGTCTTTGGCCAAAGTTCTTAAGGTTGATAAATGATGGATTCATGTGTCAAATATTCTGATTCTTTCTCCCGTTAGATGTTTTGATAATTTTCAGTGCGCACCACTCCCCCTGGAGGAAGAGTTAAGGAAAGAGAAGTGTGTAAATCATAGAAGCTTTGTTGTCTAGTGTCCTCCATGTAGGTTGATTTCTTTTTATTGCTTAGACTGTGTATTTGTGATTGATGTTAGATTGTTAGTTTGCCAGTAGAAATATTAATAACCCTTTTGCGGATTTATCATCTAAACTAGAAAATACTACATATATTAACAATTTTATCTCATAACATTGATGAAGATGCATGTTACAAATTTCAAGGTCAAATTAGGTGGCTCTCTTCCTAGAATTTACCTCCCAAAGAATTTTGTAAATTGGATTTTGCCCAAAGTTTTTGTCATTCCTCTCTCCTTTGTCTGGTTCAAGGCTATTTTTTTTTGCAAATTTAGCTTAATCCCATTATAACTTTATTTTCTTCTTGCCCTCTTTGTTGGAAACCAGTCAAGTGCTGCCCTCTCGGAGACTTTTTCTTACAACCTTTTATTCTCCTTAAGCCATTGTTGTTTTGATCTGTCTTTATGTCTATCTGAGACCTATAGAAGATTTAGTTTACATAGTTTGTTGATTATCAATTTAGATGCCTCTTGCCCACTAGTTAGTCGGTAATGTTATTGTGTCTGGTGGCAGTGGTGTTGCTCCCGCTGCCTGTGGTCCTTTATCCTATGAAATGTTTGCAATTTTCTGTTGCTGCCTTCTGGTGGCATTATCTGCCTCAATTTTGCCATCATCTGTGGTACTTTGATATCAGCAAGGCTACTCTTTGTCGGTGCTGAAGTTGTAGGCCTTTCCTGGTTCTATAAAGTCGTTTTGGCTTTTGAATTTTAGTTGTTTACTTTTATACATCTATTCTTATATGTTGTCAGTTACTTAGTTTCCCAGTTGCTTATATTACTCATCTTAGGATCTAAGGTGGGATGCTGTTTCCCCTTTGCTGCTCTTGAGGTCTTGGGGTTCATCTAGCTTTGAATGCAATTGTACATTGTAGCATAGATTGCATAGTTGTTTGTTGTTACTTTCCTGCCCCATGATAACCATTACTCCCTCCATTTGCCATTGGTGTTTTGACTATGGTGATCATCATACTTTTTTCTTATTCCTTTCATGGCAAAGAGAGTTCTTTCTTTTACTCCTGTTGTCCCACTCCCACGTACGTGGATCCGCCCACTTATACTACTTCATATATAATTATAGTTATGTCTCTATGAAACTCTCATTGCTATCCAATAAATAAAAAAAAGAGACTCACTTTCCACAAGTTTTCTCCTTTTCTTGAAATCTGTTTCTACACTAGATAGGAAGAATGGAAGATCAATTGGAAATGGAAGGAGTATGAAGGGGGTGGCCTGAGATTTGGTGATAGTTTCTGTAATGAGACTAGAGTTAGGTTCTCTTTGTGCTTCTTCCTCTATCTATGATTGTACCTCAATGCTGCTTTCAGCTTAGGGAATTCTGTTACTTAATACGAAGTATATTATTTGAACAGCTAACATATTTAATGAATTTAGTGTGAATGTGGAAAATTAGCTGCCAATGCTTGAGTATGAGCTGATAAGATCTGTTTGCCATTGTATAACGGCTTGTTTCTTTTACTATCTCCATCAACCTAAGTCCAACTTTTATAGCAACAAAATCATAAGAGGGGGATCACACATGTGGGTTAGTCACTTAGTCCCAAAAGGTGATAGGCTAATGATTAGTGCTAGGAACCCCACACCGATGCCTTTCTTTATTGCAGATTTTAAACTAAATATGATGCCATTGTTTATTTATGATGACTATGCCTGTATGATAGCCCAAGCCCCACAGTACTGTGCCATCACTACTGGGGCTGTGGAGTATTCATTATTTATATTTAGTCCAATTAATAATCTGGAACCATCATTGCAAGTATTGATGTGCATTGCTTTCTTCCTTTATCCTTTTTGTTGCTCATTTTCTTTGAATATCTATTATCTTGCAGGTTCATATACTTGTTTATCGGCGTCGGAGCTGTTCTTTTTGTTATATCATGTTTTGGTTGCATAGGAGCTTCGACAAAGAATGGGTGCTGTCTCTCTACTGTATCCTTGAAATTTAACTTTAATAATTAAAATTTTTAGGACTTTATTATCTAACTCATTAACATTCTTTGATCCTATTTGTGCTGATTTAATTGGCGAACTACCTGTTTTCATCTAGCTGGTTTTTATGCTGCTTGGACTTCTTGTTTGGCACCAAGGACTTTATTTGACAGGAGTGGGTTATTTTTATACTTTTCTGTATATCTTATTTCCTCAAACCAACCATACTATTGTCTATTGGGCGTATCTCTCATTTTCTCATTATATGAACTAAAAAAAAACACTAGATTTTGTTTCTCTCCTTTTTACTTTGAGTCAATATCATCCTGGCACCTTTACATTTTCTGCGTATTCATCCTGGTACCCTATTATACGAGGATTTCATTCCACCTATTGACGATTTCCGTGTATGTGTGCTATGCATAACCAATGCTAAGTTACATTAACAATCAACTCAATTTAATTAGTCTAAAAAGGTAACTAGTAATATAAGACGAAAGTATCTCTCATTATTTTAAAATTAAAGTCCTCTAATCTGATTTGCATGACAAAAATCATATTCCTTAACCTTACATAGTATGCTGTGTTCATAATTTTGTTGATTTTGTTGGAGCTTGGATGTGCAGCCTTCATATTCTTCGACAAAGATTGGGATCATGTAAGTGCTCTTTAGATTGATTTCATGGTGATGAATATTATTGTTTATTGTCTGAACTAACCCGTGTCTTGCTTTTCAGAAAATCCCTGCTGACAAAACTGGAACCTTTGATATGATTAATGACTTCCTGGAGGATCATTGGTCTATTGCCAAGTGGGTTATTCTTGGGGTTGTTGTTTTGGAGGTAAATGCTTCTTCAGTATATCAAAAATTTTCTTTCAAATGGAACTCTTACAGCTTAAACTTTATTTCAAAATGGCGGTGGTGTGTGAGTGTGTGGTGGGGTATACAGGAATACAGGAACTAAAACCTCCTAAATTATTGAGGGAATTTTGTGACATGGAATTGATTACTAGTCCAATTTCCTATGAGCCCAAATTTTGTATGCAGTCAATGCAGATATGCTATTTCGCTTTTGATACTAGTCATATATATAATAAAAAAAATTCTGAAAAAATCTGTGCGCCTCAGGGGGTGGTCTTAGCTGCGCCTTATCAAAATCGCCTCGCCTAGACCACAAAAGGCGTATGACTCTTAACGCCTTGCTCCTCTGCGCCTAGGCGCACCTTTTCAAACACTGCACATCTCTTTAACAAAATGGAGGACATTAAGAAAAGGATAATAGAAAGGGAAGCATAATTTTCTGTATAAGTGATTTAGCAAGAATTTGCCTTTAGTGGAGAGAAATTGAGATGACTATTGAATATGAATGTTTTTGAGTCACAGTGCTGAACTTCTCTGTTGGTTGTGAGATTTGGGTTTTGCAAGTGGTAAAGCCGAGAGAAATGAATAAAATGAGAGAGGTCATAAGATTACTGAGTAATACTGAGAGTTTGAGAAGTACTATTTATACATGCCAGTGTAGCTTTCATTGTTTTGAGTTGTGAAAAATTGTTTTGTACCATCTCACAAGTTTCAAACTCTTCTGGGCTTAGAAAATGCTATGGCCAGTCAATAAGAAGAGATGGAGAGTATCATTTAGTGGATTGAATTTTCTAGAACTACAATGGTACACTCAAATTGCTTGTGAGGCTGGATTTTGCACTAAAGAAAAAGGACAAGAGAAGAACATAGAACAAGAGGGACACACAAGGCTGTTGAGGAAAAAATGAGTAATGCCTAGTACATACTAGGAGACTATACTAGGGTATCTTCGTTGTTATGCTAATTGTACTATAATATGAATTTCGAACACTTTTGAGCATAACAATAGATGAACAAAGAGTCTTGGTAACACTTAAACTACTTGATACAGTCATGCTACTTCATTTTGGGATTGGATACCTGAAATAATTATAAACATGTTTACTGAATTCAATTTGGGATAATGTGAAAGGTCGATTGGGTATCTGTCCTGAAAGAAATTTTTTATTTGGTACCTTAATTTTAATTTAAATTTCAGATCAGAATTTCGAGTTATGGTGTAGATTTGGACATCCCTGCTGATGTATTCTGACTAGAATGTACAAACTGCTGCCTAATGGTGTTAGTAATGCTGCTAATGTTACACTTCTTAATTTTTTTGTGCCTTGTGCCCTTGTCTACTACTACTACCTTGACACCCACATGTAGGTGGGTGAAGCTGAATGAGGTCTTTTAATCATTCTTTTAATCTATGTATGCATTAGGGGTAGGAATCAGTGAACATTAATTTGAGCTCGTAATTGACTGAATGGAATTGAAAACTAGTTTGTTTGTTTAAATGCTCAGATCAATGAGGGCCATGGGCTTTATGTTCCATCACCTTTAGGTGCTCCAAGTGTTAGAAAATATTACGAATTATTATTATTACGTAGTGTTATATATATATATATAACCTTTTCTATTCCATGCATTGATGTTTTGAATTTTTCTAATTTTCCAGGCAGCATTGTTCTTGTTAACCGTCATTGTTAGATCAATAAACAGGCCTGCTGATTACGACAGTGATGAGGAGTTCATCAACCCAAGGCAGACTGTTAAGCAGCCTCTTATTAACAGACCACCTCCTGCAACTGGTGTACCTGTTACTGGTTCTGCTGATCAGAGGCCCGGCAGGAATGATGCTTGGAGTGCACGTATGAGGGAAAAGGTGTGACTAAAAATATGCCTTTTGAATTCAGAGATTTTCCTATTAGATCTTTTTTTATATATTCTATTTATTCTTTATTTCTTCTGTTCCTTTTACCTCAATTTTTTCTCTGGAATGGTTGTAAATCCAGTATGGGCTTGATACTTCGGAATTCACTTACAACCCATCAGAGTCAGGCCGGTACCAGCAGTCGGCTGGCCAGGCACCATCAGAAGGGGGCCGCTGCACCATCATGTAAAAAAGTGAAGCATTGTTCTTTGTTGCCGAAATTGAGATCCTTCAAGAATGGTGTGAAAAGCTCCCATTTGTATCAGGGCAAAATCAACTTGACAAGTTTGGTGTGTAAAATTCACATTTTTCAGGTGTTTTTTTTCCTCATCTGATTTTACCTAGACCGAGAAAATCTTCCTTTCAGTACAGTTCATTTGGTGTAAAATGTGCACATAGTTGAGTTATGGTCCCGTGTTTGAGTCATTACTCACTTCCAAGACTTCTGATCCTTAACTAAACATGAAAGTTCTGTTTTTTTTTTTTTTTTTTTTTTTTTTTTTTTTTTTTTTTTTTTTTTTTTTTTTTTTTTGTAAGAGTAAATTTTTGCAATTCTGTTGGTTTTGATGGCCTGCAGAGGCTTATCTACTGGCTTGTTATTCTTCCTCGATCATGGTCAGTTGAACTAGTTTTCGAATATTTGATGATAAGTAGAATCCCCACCTCGATGATGGACTGATGGATACCCGCACCACAGCACTTGAATGGGAAGTTATTATCGGGAATCCTTAATAGATATGCCTTCTCCCACTAAATTGGGCGAAAAACCCAAAAGAAAAAAAAAAAAAAAAAAAAAAAAAAAAAAGAAAAAGAAAAAGAAAATGATTTGCTCATAAAGTATTAGAAAGGGACATTTAATTTCAACGGGAAGACTATACAACTACGAAGGTGTGTTATTAGTTGGGCCGAAATTTTCCAATATGAATGCGAAGTTGATAATGCATCACATAAGTTGTGCACATCCCAAACTCAAATCGAAATCCAACCCGAATATCCGGCAAATTGGGAAGTTATTTAATTTTAAATTTGTTCTCTGTAGGTGGCCAATCAGCAATCGACACCTCATGTCCTCATGGGCTCATGTTAATATTGAATACCACGTTGTACTATTTGCAAGTTTTGAATAGACAAATTCACCCTGAATTTTCAATTATAATGATATTATCTTGAAAGTGTTTAATAATTATATCATGGCTTATGAGTTTAGCTGTTTAAGTGCATGAATTCACGTCATTAGAGATGGATTTGAATCTTTCATGTAGACACTGAATCGGTAAGTGGCAAAAACTTCAGTACAATGATTGACCTCACTTTGGACCAAGCAATGCTTGAGGGTCACATGGTCGAATTCTCTTATTATAATGCTGGCTTGCGGTACCTGGGGTTGAGGATCCCTTGTTCTTCCCCCTTATTTGTCAACAACTATTTTACTAAGCATTTATACTTAATTATCTATTTTCACAACTAACAAGGGGTCAAGTATAATTACACACACAGCTAACAACTAGTATCACAATTAAAAACCAGCTCTACAACTATATTTTGTCAAACAAAACCTAAGTATCTGACCGTAAATATTGAACCAAACAAATCACAAAGGTTGAGGTCTTTTTGCTAACCCTGGAAAATAATAAATTTGGCCTTTGTACCTCACTTTGAAATGCGTCAATTTTTTATGGTCCATCTTATGTAAAAGTCATATAAATACTCATTAATAAAATCATGCACAATAGACATCCATCTTAGTCTTTGTTTGATAAATATACTTGTATAAAAAAGCAAAAAGTTCTATGAAATGAAAGTTGAAAACTATAGAGATATTTTGTTTGACGAGGTGCTCCTTTAAAAACTACAAATGTTATTATCCAAACTTAATATTTTTTACGTAGTTTATATCTATATTAATGTTTTTGAATCTACCATCATTTGGAGAAAACAGTGGTTGATTAAATATTTGTAACAAATTAAAGTACACATTCAAATATCAACACCGTATCTTTGATAAAGGTGACAATACCATTCATAAAAATCTTCCCATAAATTTAGTTTTCTAACAAAAAGAAATGTAGAAATCCAAAATTACAAGTCAATTAGGAGAAGTAGAGAAGTATCTAACCATTAAACAAGGCAAGTTGTAGTATAATTATTTGATTATCAACTAAATATCCTAGAATTATGGTCGGTATAATAAGGATTATAATGTAAGATCTTTATAAATGGGTTTGAAGACACCTACTTTAATTTGGAATGTTACCAAATAAACACGCTCCATTACCATTAAACATCAATATTATAAAGTTAATTAAGTTTATTAGTTGGTTTATTAGTTTAATTTTATTTTGTTTTCTTGGGGATTATAGACGTGCCAAAGGTTTGTTGGGTGGAGATATTCCTACTTGAAACACTAACCATACCCTCTCAATGTGAAATTTTCAATAGTATCCAATATGATAATTGGCAAAAAAAACACAAAAAAATTGTATAAGATGTTTTGAATTAAATTTTATCTTCCAGAAATTATTTTTTAATATTTTTGAAATTCTAGAAATTAAAAATATATGTATAATAATTAAAAATATAATTTTTAATTAAAATTACTCATTAAAGATAAATCAAAAGTCAAACAATCTCAGCCGTCCATTTAAAAAAAAACTGTGGTATTCAAAAGTCATAAGTCTTGTATCACCTTATATGTACTTATGCTTGTTTTCATGCAGCTAAGTAAGAGAAGAAACCAAATAAATAAATAAGTAATTAAAGAAAGAAAAGAAAAACATACATTTTGGTTTTTTTAACCTCAATTTAGGGTCCAATCAACTTTATTCCACAATTGACGATAGCAATATCATTGTTAAGGTAGATATTTCTCACCTTCTACATCAGTAACAGCACAATCGATCCAAATATATCATCATTCATTATTATTCAGCATATTTGACCATTTCTTCTAGGGTTGGAAACTTGGAATTATCATCAACTACAATATTATTTGAATATATAGTGCATTCGTGAATGACCATTGATTATGACTTGTTTTATTCTACAATTGCCCTTTTTTTCACCCCTAATTCTCTTATTCAACATGTCCTTTGTATCGAGAGTATAATGCCTAAACAAGCGCATCTTGGATTGATGTCGTCTTTGTTGATTATTGCTTATTAGAACGTGTACGTATTAAGTTATATACTCTATAATCAACCTAATTAGAAAACTTTTGTTCCGTTAGATATTTATATGAAATAATAAATGGTCCAAATCTCTTAAATATACCATTAAGATTCACTTTTTGCATATACTCAAATTCACGCATATGTTCGAAACATTATTATTTTATCGCTGGATAATGTGTTTACAGTACGTCTTTATACTTTTGATTTTTATCGTTGGATATCATAGAGGTAATATGATGTGCATGTACTCAAATTGTCAAAAACGAACGTTAAAGAATGTAGTAGTTAATATAATAGCAACAACGTACGTAGTAGTAATTTAAAGGTTTGGTAAGAACTCAAGGAAAGGAGCCAGGAGATAAGCAATGACAATCTAGAAACATCTAAAAATAACTTCCTTTTATTTAAATTATCTTAATTATAATATAGAGTCTTACTTCTTTTGTCTTATTGTATAATTTAATCAACTAATGCTAAATCAAGCAGGTTTTACATGAATAAGATTGGCTCGGCATGTTCTATTTGATATAGGCGAAGAACCCAACTCGGTTAAAAAAAAAATGGAAAAGAAGCAGAACCAAGTCAAGATGATACAGATCAACCCCTTCTTCTTGTGCCAAAGATCTTACCCTTTCCAAAGGAACTGAAGTTCCATCTCTTTTCCATTTCCATTCAAGAGTTCTTATGTGTTTCCGCCCCCCCCCCCCCCCCCCCCCCCCCCCCCCGCCCCGAAAAATGGAAAAACTCCTTTTCTTAGGAACACACACCGCATTCGTCACTCCAAAAAGGATAATGGTAACCCCACCATTAACCACTTCATTTATGAATTTCATAGTAATAGTAATACATGTCCTACCGAGACAGAATTTTTAACTTGCTATCCTCTTGCCTAGAAGGCAAAGATTTACCTCTGTGGAAAG